>NC_056080.1:100952784-103452784 GCF_016772045.2 Ovis aries | reverse complement strand
TGTTCCAGTTTGGTTCTATGACACGTGTATCATTTCCCTGCATATCCTAGACACCACGCTTCTCTGCAACCCCTTTTCACTTCCCCCTTACTCTTGTGCTTCCCCACTCATAGCTAGCAGGACTGGACCACAGTAAGCCCCACCTCCTCCACATTTCATTTCTAGAAAAGCCTTCATGACCCTGGGAAAGGAAAGAGAATCTGAGTTAACTAGCACAGATTCTTAAGCCAAAGTCTTGTAGACTAAAAAGGCCTAGGTACAAAAGGAGCAATTCTAATAAAGCTATAAAATGAACTTCTTTATTCTCCTTAATGCTTTCTGGCATTGGACATGAGAATCTGAGCACAGATCCTCATGGGTGGGCTGAAAGTGCTCTTGTAACACTAATCTAGGATGCTTAAATATCAGGTTCTTATTTAACAAGAAGAAGAAAAGAGGGAGTTTGTTAATACAAAAGTTTGAACATAGAACATCACCGCCTGAATGATTAAACCTATTTCAGAGGGCTGAAATACTAATGACTCCAATTTGTCAAAACATAGGAGTTTTAATGGGGGGGCAGGAAGGGTTGGCGTTGGTATGCAGCATAGGAATCAACAACTGCGTACTTTAAAGCAAAACATAAAAGCTCTATCCAGCTGAAATTCTCAGAATCACTATAGGAAATTAGGTGTAATTGACTGATGTGATCTCACGTAATAGGAATGGGACTGAGTGCTTCATATCCTCATAGTTAAAACAAGTAAATAAAATGAATTGACAGTGCACAAAATGCTTATGGTGTGTAACAGCTCATGCAAATTGGCTACTTCCTTGGTTTAAACATTTTGTAAATATAAATTGCTATGTTAGAAGATGACAGGGAAAGAGAGAGGAAATGGAAGGGAAACAAAAGGTAGAAGATAATAAGGAAAGGGACAGATAGAAAAGGTAGGAAGAGGTGGAAAATGAGAAAAGAGGAAGAAAAGGGCAAAGAGGCACAGAAATAGAGGGAAAATAGACAAAACAGGAGGGAGAGAGAGAAGATGCAAATATTTGAGTGGTTACAATATATCTGTATGCACAAAAGTCTTCAGAAGAGAAGTGAGAAATCAATGTGTTTCAACTTGGAGTCATCAATAACAATACCCTTATAATAATACTTGGAGAAGGCAATGGCAGCCCACTCCAGTACTCTTGCCTGGTAAATCCCATGGACAGAGGAGCCTGGTGGGCTGCGGTCCATGGGGTCGCTAAGAGTCGGACACGACTAAGCGACTTCACTTTCACTATAATAATACTGATGAATTAGATCGGGGGAGGGAGAGATAAATGTAAGTCCTGATGGATTCTTAGTCCAATCGTCACTTCCAGGGCTATTCAACTCTTGCTAGGAGCCTTTGGTCTGAGTTGAAGGGCTCAACAAGCATATCACCATTGCTATTTGAATGGTCACAGCAAATTTATTTATAGTAGCCTCAAACTGTAAACATTCCAAATGCCCGTCAACTGGTGAGTGGATAAATAAATTGCACTACATATGAATTACAGAATGCTACTCAGCAAGAAAAGGGAACAGACTATTGATAGATGTAGCAAATATTTGTTGTTGTTGTTTTCCAGTCACTAAGTTGTGTCTGACTCTTTGTGACTCCATGGACCGTAGCATGCCAGACTTCACTGTCTTGCACTGTCTCCCACAGTTTATTCAAGCTTATGTCCATTAAGTTGGTGATGCCATCCAACCAACTCATCCCCTGTCATCCCCTCTCCCCCTGCCCTCAGTCTTTCCTAGCATCAGGTCTATTTCAATGAGTTGGCTGTTTGTAACAGGTGGACAAAGTATTGGAGGTTCAGCTACATCATCAGTCCTTCCAGTGAATATTCAGGGTTGCTTTTCTTTAGGATTGACTGGTTTGATCTCCTTGCTGTCCAAGGGACTCTCAAGAGTCTTCTCCAGCATCAAAACATCAATTTTTTGGTGCTCAGCCTTCTTTATGGTCCAACTCTCACATCTGTACATGACTACTGGAAAAACCATAGCTTTGAGTATACAGATCTTTGTCGGCAAAGTGTTATCTCTGCTTTTTAATACGCTGTCTAGGTTTGTCATAGCTTTTCTTCGAAGGAGCAAACGTCTTTTAATTTCACAGCTTCAGTCACCGTGCATAGTTATTTTGGAGCCCAAGAAAATAAAATCTGTCACTGTTTCCATTTTTCCCCATCCATTTGCCATAAAGTGATGGGACCAGATACCATGATCTTCATTCTTTGAATGTTGAGTTTTAAGCAAGCTTTTTCACTCTCCTCTTTCACCTTCATCAGGAGGCTCTTTAGTTCCTCTTCACTTTCTGCCATTAGGGTGGTTTCTTCTGCATATCTGAGGTTGTTGATATTTCTAGCAAACATGGATGAATCTTGAAGACATATTATGCTAAGTGAAAGAAGCCAGACCTAAAAGGCTGTATATTGTATGATTCCATTTATATGGCATTCTAGTAAAGGTGAACTATAGTAATGGAGAAGAGGAGCTAAAAAGCCTCTTGATGAAAGTGAAAGAGGAGAGTGAAAAAGTTGGCTTAAAGCTCAACATTCAGAAAACAAAGATCATGGCATCTGGTCCCATCACTTCATGGCAAATAGATGGGGAAACAGTAGAAACAGTGTCAGACTTTCTTTTTTTGGGCTCCAAAATCACTGCAGATGGTGATTGCAGCCATGAAATTAAAAGACGCTTACTCCTTGGAAGAAAAGTTATGACCAACCTAGATATATTCAAAAGCAGAGACATTACTTTGCCGACTAAGGTCCGTCTAGTCAAGGCTATGGTTTTTCCAGTGGTCATGTATGGATGTGAGAGTTGGACTGTGAAGAAGGCTGAGCGCCGAAGAATTGATGCTTTTGAACTGTGGTGTTGGAGAAGACTCTTGAGGGTCCCTTGGACTGCAAGGAGATCCAACCAGTCCATTCTAACGGAGATCAGCCCTGGGATTTCTTTGGAAGGAATGATGCTAAAGCTGAAGCTCCAGTACTTTGGACACCTCATGCGAAGAGTTGACTCATTGGAAAAGACTCTGATGCTGGGAGAGATTAGGGGCAGGAGGAGAAGGGGATGACCCAGGATGAGATAGCTGGATGGCATCACGGACTCGATGGACGTGAGTCTGAGTGAACTCTGGGAGATGGTGATGGACAGGGAGGCCTGGCATGCTGCGATTCATGGGGTTGCAAAGAGTCGGACACGACTGAGTGACTGAACTGACTGAACTGAACTGAAGTAATGGAGAATAAATCAGTGGTTGCCAGGGACAAGGGTCGGAAGTACAAGATTTCTGCAAAGCAGAATGAGGGACCTTTTGGGGGTGAAAGAAATGCTATTTATTTTGACTGTAGTGGTATTTGCATGTCTATGTTCATTTGTCACAACTCATAGAACTGTCTGCTTACAATTGGTGAATTCTAAATTATACCTAAAAAACGGTTGGTAAAAAAAAAAAAAATCACCTAAGATCAACTTACTAATAAGTGGTCCTTAATTTTCATGAGGATCAGTATGTAGAAAACAGATATTTATGGGTCTAAAGCAGAGATTTAAAAGTGTTTGTTCACATGATTTCTTGGTGCCTTATTCATTAAGTTGAAGTTCTTCACTCTGGCATTCAAGATATTTTGTAATCTGATTCCACTCTGCCTTAGCAGCTTTGAGTATGTATGCATGCTCAGCCGCTCAGTCATCTCTGACTCTTTGCAACCCGGAGGACTGAAGCCCTCCAGACTTTTCTGTCCATGGGATTTCTCAGACAAGAATACTGGAGTGGGTTGCCCTTTCCTTCTCCAGGGGATCTTCCCAAACCAGGGACTGAACCCTTGTCTCCTGTGCCTCCTGCATTGAGGGTGGATTCTTTATGACTCAGCCACCTGGGAAGCTTGATTTTACACACACACATATATATATACACCCTTGACTACTATCAGGCAGTTCTTCTCACTTCATACAACATGCCCTCCCTGCTTAATCTCCTGGCATGCATGTGCCATGCTTATTTCAATCTACTTACCTTTGCTTTTGCATATTTACCCTCTATGTTCTGGTATGCCTTACCCTCATTTGTCCACCCATTTATTGAGTGCCTACTGTGTGCCAAGTTTTAATAATTAGACACATTACTAAGGCTGCTAAAGTCTCTGTCTTCACAGAGCTGGCCATTACTATGCAGTATGGAAAGGGTTATGTATGGTAGTGGAAAATACATGGTATTAGTACTACAGAGGAAAGGAAAAACCGAAATTTAGGAACAAAGTTGTCAAGAATAGTTTCTCAAAAGAAATAACATATACTAATTTCATCTTCAGAGAACTCTGCTTGAATGTTCTTCCTTATATAATCAACCTAATTATGTCTCCAAAAAGTAAAGTGGTTAATTAATGTATTGTTCACTCAAATGTTAAAGAGTGGAGATTATAGTCCTTTCAGTTTTCTGTTCTCTAAGCCACTCTGATCAGTTTCTTCAAAGACTCTTTATATAATACAGTTTTGCCTTCCCCACCCATCCTAGTTGCTCATCTAAGTGTGTGCTGGTTTATTTATGTCTTCATGAATTCTGGCACCCAAAACTGAGTAAAGAATTCCAGGCATCATCGTGAAAGGACGGAGGACAGTAAGATTATCATATCCCTCATTTTGGATATTCTACTCCTGTAAATATAACCTAAACTGACAGCATCTTTTTAAATCTGTGGTTAATAAGGATATACAGAGAAGGAAATGGCAACCCATTCCAGGATTCTTGCCTGGGAAATTCCATGGACAGAGGAGCCTTGTGGGCCACAGTCCGTGGGGCTGCAAGAGTCAGACATGACTGAAGCTACTTAGCAAGCATGGAATCTAGAAAGATGGTACTGATAAGCCTATTTGCAGGTCATCGATGGAGACGCACCAGGACCAAGGGAAAGGAGCAGTGACCCTCACAAGAGACTGAGCCAGACCTGCCCTTGAGTGTTTGAGGGTCTCCTGCAGAGGCATGAGTTGGCAGTGGCCTGTCACAGTGACAGAGGATCTCCATTTTTTCATTCAAAAAACTAAGATCATGGCATCCGGTCCCATCACTTCATGGCAAATAGATGGGGAAAGAATGGAAACAGTGACAGACTTTATTTTCTTGGGCTCCAAAATCACTGTGGACAGGGACTGCAGCCATGAAATTAAAAGATGCTTGCTCCTTGGATGAAAAGTTACAACAAACAGACAGTGTATTAAAAAGCAGAGAGATTACTTTGCCAACAAAGGTCCGTCTAGTCAAACCTATGGTTTTTCCAGTAGTAATGTATGGATGTGAGAGCTGGACAATAAAAAAGGCTGAGTGCTGAAGAACTGATGCCTTTGAAGTGTGGTATTGGAGAAGACTTGAGAGTCCCTTGGACTACAAGGAGATCAAACCAGTCAATCCTGAAGGAAATTGACCCTGAATATTCACTGGAAGGACTGATGCTGAAGCTGAAGCTCCAATACTTTGGCCACCTGATGCAAAGAGCTGACTCATTGGAAAAGACCCTGATGCTGGGAAAGCTTGAAGGCAGGAGGAGAAGGGGACGATAGAGGATGAGATGGTTGAATGGCATCACCAACTCTATGGACATGAGTTTGAAAAAACTTCGGGAGATGGTGAAGGATAGGGAAGCCTGGCATGCTGCATTCCATGGTGTGACAAAGAGTCAGACACGACTGAGTGACTGAATAACAAATGGAGACACAGACATAGAGAACAGACTTGAGGACATGGCAGGGGAAAGAGAGGGCGGGACGAATTGAGAGAGTAGCTTGGAAACATATACATTACCACATGTGAAACAGATAGCCAGTGGAAATTTACTGTATGATACAGGGAGCTCAGATCTGGTGCTCTGTGACAACCTAGAGGGATGGGGTGGAGTGGGAGGAGGGAGGAAGGATCAAGAGGGAGAGGACATATGTGTACCTATGACTGATTCATGTTGATGTATGGCAGACACCAACACAACATTGTAAAGCAATTATCCTCCAACTGAAAAGAAAGAAGGAAAAAAAATATGATTAAGAATCAAGGCTAAATTATGGTTATAAAGTAGATAGTGTGTAGTATGTAATGCCTTTATAGGTTCTGACAATGTAGATACAGAAAAACTGAAAAAAAAAAGGAGGGAAAATCAGGAGAGGATATGAAAAATAGAAAAATCTTAAAAAAATTTTTTTACCCAAACTTAAAACTTTTTATTTTATATTGAAGTATAGCCAATTAACAATGGTGTGGCAGTTTCAGGTAGTTTCCCAGAATACAGAAGGGACTCAGCCATAGATATACATGTATCCATTCTCCACCAAACTCCCTTCCCATCCAGGCTGCCACATAACATTGAGCAGAGTTCCCTGTGCTATACGGTAGGTCCTTGTCGGTTATCCATTTTCAATATAGCAGTAAGTAGATGAAATTCCCAAAGTCCCTAACTATCCCTTCCCCTTGGTAACCATAAGTTCATTTTCTTAGTCTGTGAGTCTCTTTCTGTTTTGTAAGTTCATTTGTGTCATTTCTTTTTAGCTCCCACATATAAGGGATGCCATAGATATTTCTCCTTTCTGTCTGACTTTAAAATACAAGAAATTGAAAGGACAACCCACAGAATGGGAGAAACATTTGCAAATCATGTATCTGATAAGGGTCTATTTTCCAGAATGCATAAAGAACACTTAACGGTCAACAACAAAAAGACAAGCAACCTAATTAAACAACAGGCAAAGGATTTGAATAGACATTCCTCCAAAGCAGATGTGCAAATGTCCAAGAAGTACAAGAAAAGATGCTCAACATCTTTAGCCATTAGAGAAATGCAAATAAAAATCACCATGAGATACCACTTCACACCCACTATGATGGTTATTACAAGTAAAACAAACAAAAATAATACGTTTTGGAGAATATGCAGAGAAATTGGGACCCTCATATACTGCTGGGATTGCAAAAATGGAAGACCACTGTGGAAATCAGTGAGGTGGGTGATTACTCAATAAGAGAAACATAGAATTACCATTGTTGTTGTTGTTCCCTCTTCCCAATCTTGTCTCACTCTTTGCAACCCCGTGGACTGAAGCACACCCAAGCCTCCCTGTCCCTTACCATCTCCTGAAGTTTTCCCAAGTTCATGTCCATTGCATTGGTGACGCCATCCAGCCACCTCATCCTCTGACACCCTCTTCTCCTTCTGCCCTCAATCTTTTCCAGCATCAAGGACTTTTCCAATGAGTCGGCTGTTCCCATCAAATGACCAAAATACTGGGGCTTCAGCTTCAGCATCAATCCTTCCAACAAGTATTCACGGTTGATTTCCCTTAAGATTGACCGGTTTGATCTCCTTGCTGTCCAAGGGACTTTCAGGAGTTGTCTCCAGCACCACAGTTCAAAGGCATCAATTCTTTGGTGTGCTGCTGAATTTACGGTCCAGATCTCACAATTGTATGTGACCACTGGAAAGACCATAGCCTTGACTATATGGACCTTGGTCAGCAGAGTAATTTCTCTGCTTTTCAACACACTGTCTAGGTTTGTCACAGCTTTTCTTCCAAAGAACAAGCATCTTTAAATTTCATGACTCCTGTCACCATGCACAGTGATTTTGGAGCCGCCAAAGAGGAAATCTGTCACTACATTCACATTTTCCCCTTCTATTTGCCACGACATGATGGGACCAGATGCCATGATCTCAGTTTTTTGAATGTTGAGTTTTAAGCCAGCTTTTTCTTTCACCCTCATCAAGAGGCTCTTCAGTTTCTTTTTGTTTTCTAACTGTTGCTTCTTGACCTGCATACAGGTTTCTCAGGAGACAGGTAAGGCGGTCTGGTATTCCCATTTCTTTAATAAGTTTCCACAGTTTGCTGTGATCCACACAATCTGTTGCTTTCCTCTATTTATTTGCATTGTTCATTTAATAAGTCTTCCTTATCTCTCCTTGCTATTCTCTGGAACTCTGCATTCAGTTGGGTATATCTTTTCCTTTCTCCTTTTCCTTTTGCTTCTCTTCTTTTCTCAGCTGTTGGTAAACCTCCTTTGCCTTGTAAAACCTCCAAAGACAATCACTTTGCCTTCTTGCATTTCTATTTTGGGAAGATAGTTTTGGTCAATGCCTACTGTACAATGTTATGAACATCTATCCATAGTTATTCAGGCACTCTGTCTACCACATCTAATCCCTTGATTCTACTTGTCACCTCCACTGTATAATCATAAGGGATTTGATTTAGGTTATACCTGAATGGCCTATTGGTTTTCACTACATTCTTCAATTTATGCCTGAATTTTGCAATAAGAAACTCCTGATCTGAGCCCTGTCAGCTCCAGGTCTTGTTTTTGCTGACTATATAGAGCTTTTGCATCTTTGCCTGCAAAAAATACAATCAATTTGATTTTGGTATTGACCATCTGATGATGTCCATGTGTAGAGTCATCTCTTGTGTTGTTGGAAGAGGGTGTTTGCTATGACCAGTATGTTCTCTTGACAAAACTCTTTTAGCCTTTTCCTTGCTTCATCTTGTACTCCAAGGTCAAATTTGCCTGTTATTCTGGGTGGCTCTTGACTTCCTACTTTTGCATTCCAATCCCCTATGATGAAAAGGACATAATTTTTTGGTATTAGTTCTAGAAGGTGTTGTAGGTCTTCAGAGAACCAGTCAACTTCAGCTTCTTCAGCATCAGTGGTTGGAGCATAAACTTGGATTACTGTGATATTGAATGGTTTGCCTTGGAAACAAACTGAAATCATTCTGTCATTTTTGAGATTGCACCCAAGTACTACATTTCAGACTCTTTTGTTGACTATGATGGTTACTCCATTTCTTCTAAGGGATTCCTGCCCACAGTAGTAGATATAATGGTCATCTGAATTAAATTGGCCCATTCCCATTATTTACTTTGTTCATTGATTCTTAAGATGTCGATGTTCACTCTTGCCATCTCCTGCTTGATCATGTCCAGTTTACCTTGATTCAAGGACCTGACTTTCCTGGTTCCTATGCGATATTGTCCTTTACAGTTCAGACATAACTTTCACCACCAGACACACCCACAAGTGAGCATCATTTCTGCTTTAGCCCAGCCACTTCATTCTTAATGGAACTATTAGTCATTGCCCTCCACTCTTCACCAGTAACATATTGGACAAATTCCAACCTGGGGAACTCATTTTCTGGCGTCATGTCTTTTTACCTTTTCCTATTGCCCATGGAGTTCTAGAGGCAAGAATACGAGAGTGTGTTGCCATTTTCCTCCTCCAGTGGACCACAGTTTGTCAGAACTCTCCACTAAGATCCATCTGTCTTCAGTGGCCCTGCATGGCATGGCTCATAGCTTCACTGAGTTATGCAAGCACCTTCACCACAACAAGGCTGTGATCCATGAAGAGGGCAAGCAGCACTGGGGATGTCAATTTTGCTCAAGCAATGAAACTACATTGGTACAGCACCTGAAATTGAAATCACCACCTGGTCAAGCTAATGAAAATACACTGTCATTCTCCAAGACCATCTGTTTTCTGCACAGGCCAAATAGGCTACTTTAATGGGAGTATGGAGTAAATCGTCACTCCTGCATGTTTGTAGTCCTTAATGGTGCTGCAAATCTCTGAAATCCACTCAGGTATGTGCAAAGCTTTTGGTTTACTATATTTCTAGATAGAGGCAATTCTAATTGCTTTCATTTGGCCATCCTTACCAAAATAACCCTCACTCTGCCGGTCTGTTGTGGAGTCTGCCAGTTGCTGAATATGTCTATCTTAATTTTGTATTCCAGAACTGTGTAGATAAGCATGGGATTGGTTTGGGTACACACCGACCCCAATGGAGATGAGCCTGAGCTGAAATTTCACTGATCCCTTGACCTCCATAAGCTCCTACTATGACTGATGGACCATAGTGACACTTGGGCATCTTGGAATTAGTGTGAGATCAGAGCCAGTGTCCAATAGTCACCAAAAGGTATTCTCCTAATTCAAAATCAAACTGACTAAAAAACTCTAGGTCCCTTTCAGGAAGGCAGGGAAACAGACTAACAGTATATATTTCAGTAAAGTGTACCGAGGCATGATGGACACCTACTTCTGGATTTCAAAACTTACTCCAAAACTACAGTTAACAAAACTGTGTGGTACTAGCATAAGGATAGACACATAGATCAGTGAAATAGAATTAACAGTATGGAAATAAACCCATAAATCTATTCATGGACATAAATCCCAAAGAGTGGAAAACAGAAACCTGTACAGGAATGTCCATCACAGCACTATTCCCAGTATGGACAAAGGAGAAGTCACCCAAATATCCATCCACTGCCTAGTGGATACAAAACATGTGTAGTCTAGCCAGGCAGTGGAATACTATTCAACCAGGAAAAGGAAAGAAGTACTGATTCATGCTACTGATTCATTCATATGTGCATGAACCCTATGCTCAGTGACAGAAGGCCACATATTTATTGTACGCCTCTCTCTCTAGGAAGTCTCCAGAATAGGCAAAGGGCTGTGGACAGGAAGCTGATGAGTGGTTGCCTGAGGACTATGGGGTGGGGTAGGGTAGGGGAAATTGCAGGAGGGGGCAGTGGGGAATGATTGCCTGGCCAGGTACAGGGGTTTCTCTCTGCAGTGGTGCCTACATTTTGGAACTAGATACAGTCATGATGGTGGCCCAGCACCACCAGTGTATACTTGGTGCCACTGGGTGGTCTGCTGCCTTTTCTGTACAAAGATCCCATGCAGTGGAAAAGGAGGGTTTCGACAAAGAGAGGGTCCAGTGGGCAGGGTGAGCAGGATTCTGCCAGCATCATTTCTTTGCAGGCCCAGCCCTGTGGGGGTTGGGGGAAGGGTGGGGAGCACGAGAAAGGAATGACCTCACAGGGTCTATGTGTCACAGAGCATGCGTCCCGACCAATGAAGCACCAGCCAGCGGTGATACAGAGTAAAGATCTGAGAGCAGCAGTTGTCTTGAGAGGTTGGAACCAACTGGTTCATCTCACCGTATTTCATCTCACTGTGTCTTATCTCACTGCACCTTATCCCACCGCACCTCTTCCCACCGCACCTCTTCCCACCGCAAAGAAGAGCAAGGCCTTGGAGAAAGTGGGCTCAACAGCCAGCATGCCGGAGAAAAGGTGCCATCAGAGGTCATCTGGTATCCGCTCCCGCACCGCCCAAGGTGAGCTGTCCTTCTCTGTGAGCCACATGGAGCATCTCCTGCGCAAAGGATGCTACGCCTAACGCCTGAGCTCATCTGCACCAGTCTTCCTAGCAGCGATCATTCAGGACCTGACGTCCAAGGTCCTGGAGCTGGCAGGCAATGAGGCCCAGAATAACGGTCAGAAGCACATCACCCCCAAGTTGGTGGACATGGCGATACACAACAATGCTCTGCTCAGCAGCCTTTTTGGGATGACAACCATCTCCCTGGTGGCCCTGGGTTCACACTAGCTGCCCAACTACACCTGGGTCCCTAGTGGCCATTCCCTGGCCCCCGGACAGGCCTCCTCTGGCTGTCCGGTGCCAGTCCTGCTCACCGACCGATTGCATAGGCTGGTGCCTTGGGCCCAGTAATGTCAAATCAATAAAGTGTTTCAAGACATCCTTGTGTGCTTCAGTCACTTGGTCTGGAAGGTGGTGGTGGGACACGTTTTGTTTGAGGGATGGAGGTCGGGGGTCTGGTTGGAGCAGAGGGGGAGTGTTCCTGGTGTGGGCGGAGTCAGGGATGGCAGGCAGAGAGGAAAAGTCGCTCATGGTGATAGTGCATGGTGTGGCCTTGGGTGGGAGAGGCTGGCTGCAGCAGAGGTGGGGGTGGAGTGGGGTCTCGGGGGAGGCGAGGGAATGGAAGGCTCCCCCATTGGCTCTGAGCAAGTGGGAGCCAGGCCAAGTCTGCAGAGGGACCGGGTCCTGGTGGTGATGCTCAGGACCGTGCGGGCAGTATTGTAACAGGGTAAAGATGGCAAGGTGACGGACAAAGCCATGGCACGGGATGCAGGGGTGGGTGGACAGTGTGTTTGACATGAATTCCCATGGGGGCAGGGACCTAGACAGTAAGACTGTGGTGGGTTGGGGACTGGGGTGGGTGGGGCACAACCAGCACGTATGGAAAGTCAGAATCAGGGTCACGTGGGGTTGAGTTAACTTTTTAGTCACATTCCTTTAGAGATGCCAGGAGATGCCCTGCTTGGCAACCTACATAAAAAAAGTCACCTAGCAACGGCGGGCCATGACACTGCCCTCAATTTGCATATATGACGTTTGCGGGGCCAGGCTCCGCCTCCGGCGACTTAATTTGCATATCACCGTGGAAATGGACCTTTAGTCTAGAAAGCTGGAGTAGTAAACATGTGTGAGACCCACGTTTTAAAATTAATGCTCTTTCTTTATGCCTTAGGTAGATTGGATTTGATTAGTAAGAAACTTTATACCTATTGCTGCTTCCCTGATAGGGTACTAGCCTTTTACTGACCTTTTATTTCTTCATTCTAAATAATGAGAACAAAATATCTGCCCACCATTTCAGAATAATGGTTAGAAGAATTAGAAACATATATGAGATACATATATAATATACAACATAAAATATATTTTTAAAATATGCAAAAACATGCTGTTTAGTTGCTCAGTCGTGTCTCTTTGCAACCCCATGGACTGTAGCCTGCCAGTCTTCTCTGTCCATTAAATTTCACAGGCTAGAATACTGGAACAGGTTGTCATTTCCTTCCCCACCCACGGATTGAACCTGTTTCTCTTGCATTGGCAGAGGGATTCTTTACCACTGAGCCACCAGGAAGCCCATATAAAAGTATAGTTGTGCTAAAATAAGAATTTACTAAATAGTAAGGGTAGTTCTGAATGTTGAGCTTTAAGCCAACTTTTCCACTCTCCTCTTTCACTTTCATCAAGAGCCTTTTTAATTCCTCTTCACTTTCTGCCATAAGGGTGGTGTCATCTGCATATCTGAGGTTATTGATATTTTTCCCGGCAATCTTGATTCCAGCTTGTGCTTCTTCCAGCCCAGCGTTTCTCATGATGTACTCTGCATAGAAGTTAAATAAGCAGGGTGACAATATACAGCCTTGACATACTGCTTTTCCTATTTGGAACCAGTCTGTTGTTCCATGTCCAGTTCTAACTGTTGCTTCCTGACCTGCATATAGGTTTCTTAAGAGGGGTCAGGTGGTCTGGTATTCCCATCTCTTTCAGAATTTTCCAGTTTATTGTGATCCACACAGTCAAAGGCTTTGGCATAGTCAATAAAGCAGAAAGAGATGTTTTTTTGGAACTCTCTTGCTTTTTCCATGAGCCAGTGGATGTTGGCAATTTGATCTCTGGTTCCTCTGCCTTTTCGAAAACCAGCTTGAACATTTGGAAGTTCACGGTTCATGTATTGCTGAAGCCTGGCTTGGAGAATTTTGAGCATTACTTTACTAGCATGTGAGATGAGTGCAATTGTGCAGGAGTTTGAGCATTCTTTGGCATTGCCTTTCTTTGGGATTGGAATGAAAACGGACCTTTTCCAGTCCTGTGGTCACTGCTGAGTTTTCCAAATTTTCTGGCATATTGAGTGCAGCACTTTCATTTTTTAGGATTTGAAATATCTCAGCTGGAATTTCATCACCTCCACTAGCTTTGTTTGTGGTGATGCTTTCTAAGGCCCACTTAACTTCACATTCCAGGATGTCTGGCTCTAGGTGAGTGATCACACCATCGTGATTATCTTGGTCATGAAGATCTTTTCTGTACAGTTCTTCTGTGTATTTTTGCCACCTCTTCTTAATATCTTCTGCTTCTGTTAGGTCCATACTATTTCTGTCCTTAATCAAGCCCATCTTTTTTTTTCTCTCTCTCTTTTTTTTTTCTTTTACTTTTTAGTTTTTTATTTTTTAAATTTTAATATCTTTAATTCTTACATGCGCTCCCAAACATGAACCCCCCTCCCATCTCCCTCCCCATAACATCTCTCTGGGTCATCCCCATGCACCAGCCCCAAGCATGCTGCAACCTGCGTCAGACATAGACTGGCAATTCAATTCTTACATGATAGTATACATGTTAGAATGTCATTCTCCCAAATCATCCCACCCTCTCCCTCTCCCTCTGAATCCAAAGGTCCGTTATACACATCAAGCCCATCTTTGCATGAAATGTTCCTTTGGTATCTCTAATTTTCGTGACGAGATCTCTAGTCTTTCCCATTCTGTTGTTTTCCTCTGTTTCTTTGCATTGATCGCTAAGGCAGGCTTTCTTATCTCTCCTTGCTATTCTCTGGAATTCTGCATTCAGATGCTTATATCTTTCCTTTTCTCCTTTGCTTTTCGCCTCTCTTCTTTTCACAGCTATTTGTAAGGCCTCCCCAGACAGCCATTTTGCTTTTTTGCATTTCTTTTCCGTGGGTAAAGTCTTGATCCCTGTCTCCTGTACAATGTTATGAACCTCCATCCATAGTTCATCAGGCACTATATCTATCAGATCTAGGCCCTTAAATCTATTTCTCACTTCCACTGTATAATCATAAGGGATTTGATTTAGGTCATACCTGACCTAAAGTAGGTTTTCCCTACTTTCTTCAATTTAAGTCTGAATTTGGTAATAAGGAGTTCATGATCTGAGCCACAGTCAGCTCCAGGTCTTGTTTTTGCTGACTGTATAGAGCTTCTCCATCTTTGGCTGCAAAGAATATAATCAATCTGATTTCAGTGTTGACCATCTGGTGATGTCCATGTGTAGAGTCTTCTCTTGTGTTGTTGGAAGAGGGTGTTTGCTATGACCAGTGTGTTCTCTTGGCAAAACTCTATTAGCCTTTGGCCTGCTTCATTCTGTACTCCAAGGCCAAATTTTCCTATTACTCCAGGTGTTTCTTGACTTCCTACTTTTTCATTCCAGTCCCCTAGAATGAAAAGGACATCTTTTTTGGGTGTTAATTCTAAAAGGTCTTGTAGGTCTTCATAGAACCATTCAACTTCAGCTTCTTCAGCATTACTGGTTGGGGCATATACTTGGATTACTGTGATACTGAATGGTTTGCCTTGGAAATGAACAGAGATCATTCTTTCGTTTTTGAGATTGCATCCAAGTACTGCATTTTGGACTCTTTTGTTGACCATGATGGCTACTCCATTTCTTCTAAGGGATTCCTGCCCACAGTAGTAGATATAATGGTCATCTGAGTTAAATTCACCCATTCCACTCCATTTTAGTTCGCTGATTCCTAGAATGTGGACGTTCACTCTTGCCATCTCCTGTTTTACCACTTCCAATTTGCCTTGATTCATGGACCTAACATTCCAGGTTCCTATGCAATATTGCTCTTTACAGCATTGGACCTTGCTTCTGTCACGAGTCACATCCACAACTGGGTATTGGTTTTGCTTTGGCTCCATCCCTTCATTCTTTCAGGAGTTATTTCTCCACTTATCTCCAATAGCATATTGGGCACCTACCGACCTGGGGAGTTCCTCTTTCAGTATCCTATCATTTTGCTTTTTCATACTGTTCATGGGGTTCTCAAGGCAAGAATACTGAAATGGTTTGCCATTCCTTTCTCCAGTGGACCACAACTTTAAACTCTCAATAGTTGTCAAACTCTTTCTTCAGACCTAATCCTTGATGTGGATTTCCCTGGTGGCTCAGATGGTAAAGTGTCTGCCTACAATCTGGGCGACCTGGGTTCGATCCATGGGTCGGGAAGATCCCCTGGAGAAGGAAATGGCAACCCACTCCAGTACTCTTGCCTGGAGAATCCCATGGATGGAGGAGCCTGGCAGGCTATGGTCCATGGGGTTGCAAATAGTCGGACACAACTGAGTGACTTCACTTTCACTTTCAGTCCTTGACAACCACTGCTCTGTTCTCCATCTCAAAAAAACCTACCTTTCGCATATGTCTTGTAAGTGGATTCATTAAGTCTGTCAGCTGTTGAGGTTGGCTGCTGTCACTAAATGTACTGCTTTTGAGGTTCATTGAGGTTGTTGTGTGTATCAGCAGTCATGTTCTATTGTTGAGTAGTATTCCATTGTGTGGATGTACCACAGTTTGTTTAACCCTTGGTCTGTTGTAAGACATTGTGGTTGTTTCCAGGTGTTTGGCAATTTTGAATAAAGCAGATATGAACATTCAAGGATAAGTTTTTATATGAACATAAATTTTCATTTCTCTAGGGTATATATCCAGGAGTTGGCTGACTGATTCATATGAAAAGGTTCCTCAGGTCTCTTCACAAATAGCCTCATCCTCATGCCCTAGGGGCAGCCACTGTTTTTATGTTTTTCACCACATATTGGTTTTACTTGTTTTAGAACTTCAAATAATAGAATCATACATGTAAGTACTTTCAGTGAAGCTTCTTTTGAAAGGCGTTGGAATCCGGTATGCCTTGTTCCCAGCTTCCCAAGATGTGGTCCACTGATCAGTGGGCTAGCAGCTACTGAAGACAACATAGCTTTGCTGCAACAAAACCCAGGCCAGCCCAGCCTCCAATTACGTCCACAGTAATCTGCCTTGCCACAGCAAAGGGGCCCATGAAGTACACATAGGGGACACCTCTATACTACATAGCTCTGATGACCAGTAGTGCGCTGCTGTGGTCCATAAAGTGTCTCCTATATGAGACCACTTCTCCAGAATCAGGAAATGTAACTGACTTATTTAGTACATAGAAAAAAACACAGAGAGCTGGCAAACTGAAGAAAAGATAAATATGTTCCACATGAAGAACAAGACAAAATATCAGAAAAAGAACAAAACAAACTGGACATAAAAACTCTACCCAGTAAAGAGTTCAAGGTAATGATCACAAAGACACTCAATGAATTTGGGAGAAGAATTGATGAATATAGTGAGAATTTTAACAAAGAGTATAAAACTATAAACAGAACCAAATAAAGATGAAAAATTCCATAACTGAAATGTAAAAATACTGTCAAAGGAATCAACAGAAGAGTAGATGATACAGAGGAACAGATCTGTGAGCTGGAAGGCATAGTAGTGGAAATCATCTAGCTGAAGAGAAAAAGAGAATTTGATAAAAATGAGGATAGTTTTCTGAATGTTGAGTTTTAAGCCAACTTTTTCACTCTCCTCTTTCACTTTCATCAAGAGGCTCTTTAGTTCGTCTTTACTTTCTGTTATTAGAGTGATATCATCTGCATATCTGAGGTTGTTGACATTTTTCCTGACAATCTTGATTCCAGCTTGTGCTTCATCCAGCCTGTCATTTTGCATGATGTACTCTGCATATAAGTTAAATAAGCAGGGTGACAATATACAGCCTTGACGTACTCCTTTCCTGATTTGGAACCAGTCTCTTGTTTCATGTCCAGTTCTAACTGTCATTTCTAGACCTGCATACAGATTTCTCAGGAGGCAGGTAAGGTTGTCTGATATTCCCATCTCTTTAAGAATTTTCCACAGATTTGTGTGATCCACCCAGTCAAAAGCTTTGGCATAGTTAATAAAACAAAAGTAGATGCTTTTCTGGAACTCTCTTGCTTTTCTTATGATCCAGCGTATGTTGGCATTTTGATCCTTGCTTCCTCTGCCATTTCTAAATCCAGCTTGAACATTTGGAAGTTCATGGTTCATGTACTATTGAAGCCTGGCTTGGAGAATTTTGAGCATTACTTTGCCAGCTTGTGGGATGAGTGCAGTTGTGCGGTAGTTTGAACATTCTTTGGCATTGCCTTTTTCGGGATTGGAAAGAAAACTGATCTTTTCAAGTCCTGTGGCCACTGCTGAGTTTTCCAAATTTGCTGGCATTTTGAGTGCAGCACTTTAACAACATCATCTTTTAAGATTTGAAATAGCTCAACTGGAATTCCAGTTCCATGGAACTGGGATAAGTGTTCCTACTCACACTGAATAGGTGTGAGTAAAGTGATGGAAAGAGGAGCCAGAAGAACAGTCATCACTGTGGTTTTCTTCTTCTTGGTCCTGTAACTTTTTCTTGCTCAAATTGGAATTCATAAATCCAAAAACTTATTTCATGTCTTAGACAAAGATCATTTTGAAAGTAAAGATGCATAAGAGAAAGATGAGTCCTCTGGAAACATCTCACAGGAAACACAAGGCTATTTTCTCCGGGATGCCTGTGAGGAAAACAATAAATCAGTGATCCATACTCTATAATGGGGTCGAAATGAGAAATACTAAAACAAGGAATAAATGCCAAATGACAAACCAGTTCTTTAGTCTTTTTGTGATTTTTGTATTCCTGAATGCTATGGATTGAGTTGTATCCCTACCCCACCAACAAAACCTCAGTGTGATTGTATTTGGAGACGAGACCTTTGGAAAGTAAGTTGCCAAATGTCATGATTGTAGGGTCTTCATGATGGGGTTAGTGCCCTTATGAAAGTGAAAGTGAAAGTGAAGTCGCTCAGTCATGTTGACTCTTTGTGACCCCATGGACTGTAGCCCACCAGGCTCCTCCGTCTATGGGATTCTCCAGGCAAGAATACTTGAGTGGGGTGCCATTTCCGTCTCCAACAGAAGGCAACTAGAGGATCTCTCTCTCTCTTTCTCTCTCCCCCTCCCTCCCTCTCTTGTCCCTGTCTCTCTCTCTTTCTCCCATTTAAGGACATACAGCAAAAAGGCAGATGTCTACAATATAGGAAGAGAGTTTGCACCAGAAACCTCCTATACTGGCACCTTGATCTGAAGCTTCTAGTCTCCAGATCTGTGAGAAAATAAATTTCTGTTGTTTAAGACAACTAGTTTATGGTATTTTGTTACAGAGGCCTGAGCAGACCAAGACATAGAATAAGAATTGCACTGGGCTTTTGTATTCATTTAATCCTTATAAATATGAAGCCCAAGCATGGTTTAGTGGTTTTTTTCTAATGTCTCAAGCAAAAGATAGTAGTTGTATATGCATTTTTTATTGTAAAAGTTGAAAATACAGATAATAAAATGTTACAGTTCCTATCCCTACCTTCAAACAAGGTGCTTATTTCACACCAGTTCCATATTAAATGCAACATAGTCACCAGAGAGACACATCCAGCAAAAAAATTCCCTTGGGAACTCTATACTGGTTGAGATGATAACCTAGTTCTTATCATGTAACAATCTTTATCTCCTTGTATTTAATGCTATGACTTTTACTCTCTTAAAATAACAATGTTGCTTTAGCTCTAGCTATTTCTCCCCTTATTATCAATTCAGAAAGAAGAATTTATCTTTTTATGACCTTTACCTATCACTAGCTGTCTTTTTGGATGTTTAAAAATTATTTACTATGACAGGGGAAACTGCTAATGAGCAGATAACATTATATATACAATATTATCTTTTTATCTTCTGTTTTTTTAAAAGGACTTTATTTTTTAGGGCAATTTTATGTTCACAATATCATGATCTTTTCACGAAATGACCAGACAGCTTTTCTTTCCCACTGAGAGATGGATTAAATTTTTTCTTTGTCTGTTTTTATTATAAAGGTGAGGTATATTATGAGGAAACTTAGAAAATACAGAAAATGGAAAAACCCACCAACAATACCATCACTTAAGAATGTTGTCAACTTTTTAATGTAGATCATTCAAGTATTTTTCTAAATTTCTTTTAATGGCATTATATTCTATAGGATCTAAACTTGTTAAAACGCTAAGTAGATACTACTATCAAATTCCCTTTCAAAGGTATATGAATAATACATACAACTAGCATATCAAAGTGCTCATAATTTAATAATTTCATGTTGGTTAAACCAACATGGAGTATTGCACCTTCTTTGTTACCAATTTAACAAGAAAACGTTACTCATCAATGTTTAACTTTGTATGGCTTTGATTTCCAGTCATGTTAAACATTTTGACACATTTATTAGACATTTGTGTTTCTTATTCTGTCAATTTTATATTACTATCTCTGGTCTAATTGGAAGAAGTAAATGATTTTGTTATGGATTTCAAAGAACTCTTATACATTGTACTATTAGCTCTTTGTTAGGATTATTGCAAATAGTTTTTGTAGTTTGACTCAATATTAATTGTAGCAATTTTTGATGTCGATAAGCTTAATCTTTTTATTTACTCAAATCTAGAACTCTTTTCCTTATGGCTCCTGTTTTTGAGTCATCATCATAATAATAATTAGAGACTTATTTCCCACCACAATATAATTCACTTTCATTTTGTATAGTCAAATGGATAAGTTCTTTTAGTTTTTGAAAATTTCTATTGTTATTATTCCTAAACAGGAAAAATTTTAGATTAGCAACACGCATATTTTCCCTTATATTTTATTACTTTTAATAGGCTAAATTCTTTTAAAGTTTTTAGAAAAAATTTTTAGTTTATAGAGTAATTGTCAGAAAGTAGAGATTTCCCCTCTCTCCTCCCTCCATCCCATTCACACTCAATTTCTCCTATTATTAACATTATGCATTTGTGTAATACATTTGTTACAATGGATGAATCATGTTAATATATTATTATTAACTAAAATCCACAGTTTTGTTAGGATTCACCCTTTATAATGTACAGTTCTATGGATTTTGATATATGCATAATGTTATATGTTTACCATTATATATATACATAATAGTTTCACTTCTCTAAAACTGCCCTGTGCCCCACTTATTCATCCTTATCTCTACTATCCAAAAAGAACAGAATCCATCTGACAAAAACTCCCTCATCTTCCTTAATCTGAACTAATCTATACCTACACCTATTTTATCATTCTTCTCTCAACTTGCTTTCTTTAGAGAACCTGTCCCTCCTATTTCAATTGGTCTATTTTTAATTTCACTAACTCTTCTACCGGCTCAAATATATTTTGAACTCTCTAGCAAACTTTTCATTTTAGTTATATTTTTCAGCTCCAGAATTTATATCCAGCTTATTTTTTTATAATTTCTCTTTATTGGAATCCTCTATTTGGTTAGACAGATGAATGGATAAAGATGTGGTCCATAAATGCAGTGGAATATTACTCAGCCATAGAAAGGAATGAAAGTAGGTCATTTGTAGTGATGCGGATGAACCTAATGTCTGTCATGCAGAGTGAAGTAAGTCAGAAAGAGAAAACAAATATCGTATATTAACGCATATACATGGAGTCTAGAGAAATGACACTGATAAACCTGTTTGCAGGGCAGGAATAGAGACACAGATGTAGACAACAGGCTTGTGGACACAGGGAGGGGAGAAGGAGAGGGATAAATTGAGTAACACTGACATATATACATGACCATGAGTGGAACAGCTAGTGGGAAGCTGCTGTATGACACAGGAAGCCCAGCCCGGTGCTCTGTGATGACCTAGAGGGATGGGATAGGGGTGGACTAGGAGGGAGGTCCAAGAGGGGGGCAATTTATGCAAGCATATAGTTGACTCACTTTGTTGTACAGCAAAAACCAACCCAGCATTATAAAGCAATTATTCTCCGATTTTAAAATAATTTTTTAAGAATAAAATGAAAAAATGCCAATACAGAAATGTAGAAATCAATAGGATGGTTAAACAGATAACAGGAAAATACAAACCACAAAATGTTGGTACAACTCTATTAATATCAAACATAATAGTCATTAAGGTAATGAAACTTACTGAAGATTTAAAAGGTCATAACAATGAGGCAGGGCAAAGGCTAACAAAGACTTGCCAAATGAACTCACTGGTCATTGAAAACACCCTTTTCAAACAATACAAGAGATGACTCTACACATGGACATCACCAGATGGTCAATATCAAAATCAGATTGATTATATTCTTTGCAGCCAAAGATGGAGATGCTCTAAACAGCCAGCAAAAACAAGACCAAAAGCTGACTAGCTCAGATCATAAATTCCTTATTACCAAACTCAGACTTAAACTGAAAAAAGTAGGGAAAACCACTAAACCACTCAGGTATGGCCTAAATCAAATCCCTTACAATTATACAGTGGAAGTGATAAATAGATTCAATGGATTAGATCTGATAGAATGCATGAAGAACTATGGACAGAGGTTTGTGACATTGTACAGAGGCCATGATCAAGACCATCTCCAGGAAAAATAAATGCAAAAAGGCAAAATGGTTGTCTGATGAGGTCTTACCAATAGCTAAGAAAAGAAAAAAGCAAAAGGCAAAGGAGAAAAGGAAAGATACACCCATCTGAATGGAGAGTTCCAAAGAATAGCAAGGAGAGATAAGAAAACCTTCCTCAGTGACCAATGCAAAGAAAGAGGAAAACAATAGAATGGGAAAGACTAGGGATCTCTTCAAGAAGATTAGAGATACCAAGAGAACATTTCATGCAAAGATGTGCTCAATAAATGGTATGGAACTAACAGAAGCAGAAGAGATTAAGAAAAGGTGGCAAGAACACACAGAAGAACTATACAAAAAAGATCTTAATGACCCAGAAAACCACGATGGTGTGATCACTCACCTAGGGCCAGACATCCTGGAACGCAAAGTCAAGTGTTCCTTAGGAAGCATCACTACGAACAAAGCTAGTGAAGGTGATGGAATTCCAGTGGAGCTATTTCAAATCTTAAAAGATGGTGCTATTAAAGTGTTGCACTCAATATGCCAGCAAATTTGGAAAACTCAGCAGTGGCCACAGGACTGGAAAAGGTCAGTTTTCATTCCAATCCCAAAGAAACACAATGCCAAGAACATTCAAATTACGACATAATTGCACTCATCTTACACACTAGCAAAGTAATGCTCAAAATTCTCCAAGTTAGGCTTCAATAGTACGTGAATCGAGAACTTTAGATGTTCAAGCTGGATTTAGAAATGGCAGAGGAACCAAGGATCAAATTGCCAACATACGCTGGACATAGGAAAAGCAAGAGTCCCAGAAAAGCATCTACTACTGCTTTATTGACTATGCTAAAGCCTTTGACTGTGTGGATCATAACAAACTGTGGAAAATTCTTAAAGAGATGGGAATATCAGACCACCTTACCTGCCTCCTGAGAAATCTGTATGCAGGTCAAGAAGCAACAGTTAGAACTGGACATGGAATGGATTCTTTCCAGGTTGGAAAAGGAGTACGTCAAGGCTGTATATTGTCACCTTGCTTATTTAACTTATATGCAGAGTACATCATGCAAAATGACAGGCTGGATGAAGCACAAGCTGTAATCAAGATTGCTGGGAGAAATATCAATAACCTCAGATATGCAGATGACACCACCCTTATGGCAGAAAATGAAGAGGAACTAAAGAGCCTCTTGGTGAAAATGAAAAAGGAGAGAGAAAAAGCTGGCTTAAAACTTAACATTCAGAAAGTAAAGATCATGACATCCAGTCCCGTCACTTCATGGCAAATAGATGGGAAAAGAATGGAAACAGTGACAGTCTTTATTTCCTTGGGCTCCAAAATCACTGCAGATGGTGACTGCAGCCATGAAATTAAAAGATGCTTGCTCCTTGGAAGAAAAGCTATGACCAATCTAGACAGCATATTAAAAAGCAGAGACATTACTTCACTGACAAAGGTCCATCTAGTCACAGGTATGATTTTTCTAGTAGTCATGTATTTATGTGAGAGTTGGACTGTAAAGAAAGCTGAGTGCAGAAGAATTGATGCTTTTGAACTGTGGTGTTGGAGAAGACTCTTCAGAGTCCCTTGGACTGCAAGGGGATCCATCCTAAAAGAGATCAGTCCTGGGTGTTCACTGGAAGGACTGATGTTGAAGCTGAAACTCCAATAGTTTGGCCACCTGATGCAAAAAGCTGACTCATTCGAAAAGACCCTGATGCTTGGAAAGATTGAAGGTAGGAGGAGAGAGGGACAACAGATGGTTGGATGGCATCACCGACTCAATGGACATAGGTTTGGGTAAACTCCGGGAGTTGGTGATAGACAGGGAGGCCAGGCGTGCTGTGGTTTATGGGGTTGCAAAGAGTCAGACACAAGTGAGTGACTGACCTGAACTGAACTAATCAAGACAGTGTGACATTCATCTTAGGGATGACAGATAAATCCTCCAAATAGAACATACAGAAACAGACCCAAACTTATATGGTCATGAGATTTTTGACAAAAGTGACCAACCAATCCAGTGGGGAAAGGAAGTACTTTTGTTTTGTGTTGCTTTTTAACAAATGCTGCTCAGATAGATAGATACCCATGTGGGAAAAAAAAATAAAAAAGAAATCTCAAATTTTGTGATAGCACATACAGAAATTCCAAGTGTAAAAACAAACTTTTTGTCATAACATACACAAAAGTCATTTCTAGATAGATCATAGGCCTAATTGTTAAGGTAAAACCATACAGCTTTGAGAAGAAAATATAAGAAAATATTTTTGTTACAAAATACAAGTCCCCTACATATGAAGCTTCAAATTGCAAACTTTCAAAAATATGAATGTGCATGACAGCCCCTGTACACCAGCTGTTGTAACTGTACTACTGTGCTTTTTAAGGTATTATACTGAAAATTATTATTTATTTTCTGTTTGTTTTTTATGTACATATTATTTGTATAAAAAGTATTAGAAACCAATTACATTACAATCCTATAATATCAATTGTGTCAGTTGGGTACCTAGGCTAACTTTGTTGGACTTTGAACAAACTGGACTTATGAACACACTCTCAGAATGGAACTTGTTCATGTGTAGGGGACTTACCCTACATAGGCAAGAATTTTTTATACAGGTAACAAAAAACAATAACAATAGAAAACTGACAATATAGATTCTATCAAAATATTAAATTGCTGCTCATCAAAAGAATTTTTAAGAGTGAAAAAGTAATGAATTGGGAGAAAATATTATATATAGTATATGTAAAGGTATATATGTGCTCATATAGTGTTTGTTATATACATATATAACAGGTTATATTTAAAAAATTCTACAACTCAATAATGAGTGGACAAGAAACAAATTAAAAATGGACAAAAGTTGTACATTTTATTGAAACAGTTTTTCAGTTTCTTATGAAGTCAAACATAAACACACCATATGATCCATAATCTCTCTTCAATATTTACCCAAGTAAATTGAAAACATATTCACATAAAAAGATAAACATGAAGTTTTAAAGTGCCTTATTTATTATTTCCCTATATTGGAAACAATATAGATGTCTTTCAAAAAAATGAATAGATAAACTAGGGTAGCATGGAATATTATTCAGCATTCAAAAGGTATAGATGAATCTCAGGGCTTCCCAGGTGTCACGAGTGGTAAAGAATCTGCCTGCCAAAGTGGGAAAGGTAAGAGACAGGGATTCGGGAAGATCCCCTGGGGAAGGATATGGCAACTGACTCCAGTGTTCTTGCCTGGAGAATCCCAGAGACAGAGGAGCCTGGTGGGCTACAGTCCTTAGGGCAGCAGAGTCGGACACAATTGAAGCGACTTAGCACGGCACAGCACGGATACATCTTAAATACATTTTGCTAGGTGAAAGCCACATGACCACAAGAGCTACACAGTATGTGAATCCACTTATATGATGGTCTGGAAAAAGGTATAGGGACAGAAAAGAGATCTGTGGTCTCTGGAGCTGGGAGAGGGTAAAGAGTTGACTGCAATGAGGCCATGCAAGGTAATAGAGATATTTTCAGGGTGATAGAAAAATTCTGTGTGGTACTATAATTGTGGATGCATGATTATGCATTTGTCA
Organism: Ovis aries; assembly: GCF_016772045.2. NCBI lineage: Eukaryota > Metazoa > Chordata > Mammalia > Artiodactyla > Bovidae > Ovis > Ovis aries. The sequence continues at coordinate 103,427,195 of NC_056080.1, read as the reverse complement.
AAACCCATATAACTGCCCCCCATGGAGAGTGTCTTATTGTATGCAGATTAAAAAAAAATCAACCAGCATGTCTGGGGAAACCATGATAGAATGAAGACTATGGTAAATGAATCTAACTCTATTACAAATGTGGTACAATTTAACTAAAGAAATTTGAGAGAAAAGAAACAGACTTATTTTACAAAACTGGTTTGTCTAGATACTGTTTTAAAGATAATAAAAAATGGACCTGTACACACTGTACTCTTATTGGTACATATATTTCTTATGAGGGCATGAATCTGTAATTCTGAACCTACATTTCAACTGTAATAGGGCAGAAAAAAATTAGCAAGTGGATTATAGATAATGACAGTCAGATTTCTCTACTAAAGAAAGAAGTTACAAATAAGCGCTGAAAGTGAATTCGCTTATCACTGCCACGACAAATTGCCACAACCTTAATGTTGTTGTTGTTCAGTTGCTAAGTCATATCTGACTCTTGGCGACCCCATGCAGTGCAGCACGCCAGGCTTCCCCTTCCTTCACCATCTCCCGGAGCTTGCTCAAACTCACGTCCATAGGAGTTGGTGATGCCATGCAACCATCTTCTCCTCTGTTGTCCCCTTCTCCTCCTGCCCTCAATCTTTCCCAGCATCAGGGTGTTTTCCAATGATTTGGTTCTTCACATCATATTACCGTTTGATAAACTGGCATCCTGACCTGGGTCTCAATGGGCTAAAATGAAGGAGTCTGGTGACTATAGGGGCTGTCTATTCCCTTGCCTTTTCCTGCTTCTTGAGGCCACTCACATTCCTTGGTTCATGGAGCCTTTCCTCAATATTCAAATCTAGCAATGTTGCATCTCTGTCTTTCTTGCACAGTCACATCTGCTTCTAACTCCCACTTTGGCCTCTCTTCCACTTTTAAGGACTCTTGCTTATATTGGAACCATCCAGATAACCTAGAAGAATATTTGTGTTTTAAGATCAGTTGATTAGAAATCTACATTCCATATGCAATCTAATGTTCCTATGTTGTATAAGGAAACATATTCACAGGCTTCAGGGGTTTGAATGTGTCCATTTTTGGAGGGGGGTGGCATTATTCTGACCACCACAGAGGAGTAATGATAAAATGAACCCCATAGTGCTGAATTAGAGTAAGAGATATTAGTGCAAACTCATGTTTATGTTCATACATACACAGATATAGAATAAAATATAGATATGGGTGTGTATGCTCAGATTTCCTAGCTCTGTCCGCTAGAAGCAATAATATCCCACTAGCAACAAGCACAGTTAGGCATAGATAGTGTTCTAAACACCATCCTTCAGTAAAAGTAACCAAGTCTCTTTGAAGAAATGGGTGATTCTAAGTCTGGGGCATGGAAATTACAAGGTGACCCTGGAGTATATTGTGGTGCCAAAAAACACTTTAAAAGCCCCAGAAGGGATAGGGCCATGTCAAAAGGATACAGGGCCCAACCTGAAAGAGTTCCCAGTAACTGAAGTTTGAGAAACAAACTAAATAATGATAGTATTGTATTTTAACTTAAAGAATAAGTGAGCCCATACTGGTATAAATACATAATTGAATAATGGGGGAGGAAAGGGCAACCCTTTCTTACAGATGAATTCCAATTAATAAACATAGAAGGAATGCAGGTAAAAGAAAAATCACCTTAGAGTAGCACAATGCTTTTAGGTGAAATTCACTGATAAATGCCAAAATTAGTGAATGAAATTTTAAGGAGAAATGGGATATTTGCATCTCTCTCAAATATTATAACTTCCTGTGGTTAAGAAACATTCCTAAGTTATCTGGTATTCTTCCCTCTAGGAGACAGAGTTTAATTATCCTCCACTTAAATATGGGTGAGACTTAGTGACTTGTTTATATTAGAAATACTATGAATTGAAACAGTATGTGTATACGTAGTGAGTATTTATGTTACTGTGAAGAGTACCTTCACAGTCTAAAACCTAGAAGACATCGCTTTGACCAAGTGGCCAAGGTTAGCATCACCACTGGTAAATTCATTTCCTGTATCCTTTGATATGCTGAGAGGGACACTTTGCTTCTGCGGTATTCTTCCCCTTAACATATTACCCCAATGTAATCTCAAGAAAGCATCAGACAAAGCCAGATTGAGGGACCTTGTACAAAATAATTGACCAATGGTCTTCAAAAGTAACAAGGTTATGAAAAACAAGGAAAGGTGAGAAACTGTCATAGATTGGAGGGAACTAAGGAACTATGACAAGTAAATACAGTGTGGCATCCTGCATTTGATCCTAGGACAGAAATATATTTTCAGCTTTATTCAGAAAACTGTGAAGATTTTTATAATAACATTTTTTGGTAGAAAACATAGTTATTAAATTAACAATTTCAATTGAACAGTATCCATAGAACATCAAGAAATGATAATGCTCAGTACAATCTAATAAAACAGAGTACATTTTAGACTTATTAATACTAGAACAGATTAAAATTTAAAATTAGCATCTAAAAATGGTCAAGATGGAATTAAGACAACATATAAGCTGTGACATGTTAACTATCTGGATATTAAAGGTTTGAGTGTCTGAGTGATCAAAGGTGAAGGGGCTTGAAAGTGGCAGAAACTTAAATGACAGGCAAAGACATTATGGCCCCTGAACAACATTTGATTATTAGCAAACTACTGTTATGTGTAGGCTAGTTGGCCTGTCTTGAGAAAAAAAAAAAAAACTTCACGTGACAAAAAAATAACGGGCAATATCAGTGAGACAGTGCTAAATTGGTCAAAGGTATTCAAGATGATAAAGTGGGCCTAGAGAAGCACATGAGGGAGCAAAGGCTGTAGTTAACTGGTTGATATCACTATCAGCTTCTCAACATTGTGTCTCAGAGTCCCAAGAGGGTCACCAGAAACATTGCAAAGACAAGGAATTCCAACCCATGGAGATTCCCACATTCTCGGAAAGCAAAAATTGGAAATTTTCCTTTTTCTTTACTGGCCATTCTCTAGAATATGGGTTTTTAACTAAAGGATTCCATCTATTAGAATATGTTTGGGAATTTGTAGAGGCATTTTGGTTATCACAATGGTTGGGAGATCTGACATTTAGTGGATACAGGCTAGTAATGCTGCTGCTGCTGCTGCTAAGTCGCTTCAGTCATGTCCGACTCTGTGCGACTTCATAGACGGAAGCCCACCAGGCTCCCCCATCCCTGGGATTTTGTTCTGAAATAGATGGAATAATCCCATATAAAGAAAAATTATCCTGTATCCTACACAGTTTTCAAATATTCTGGTGTAGCCTAAATAGCATACCTGAGAAAAATTGTTTATAATTATCTGAATCTTGTCTTATCTCAACAATAGTTTTTATCCTGCTAGTTTCCTATATCTGTTTTTTTTTAATGTTTTCTTTTCTTATATATATAATGACTACCAACCCTCTTACTTTTCTTTAATATAAACTTGTTCATTTTGATTTGGTGCAATCATGTATTTCATTATGTTGTTTGGTATAGTCATGCCCTTGCATTTTTATATTGAAATAAATATCATTTTATTATAAATTACTTTCCATGGATTTCTCATTTATATTTCAGTTAGGTCACTATATTGATTTTTTAAAATTATGTACATAGGTAGGTTATATCATCTATGAACTTCATAGTGAAGGGGGAGTCACAAAATATTTGTTATTAAGAGGGAGCATTATGTCTTATAGGAATGAAAACTACTGATCTAGTGCTAAGAATAAAAGATGAATACAGATAATAAGAAAGGCTTGAGGTTGTTGAAATTCATATTATTACCAAAGTGGGAGGTACCAATCATTGGTATGAGTGAGCCACGGAAGGAAAAAGTTTCTGCTTGAGAAGACTCATTACTAGTCTGCACCAGGCCTTTTTCATCAGCTTGTCATTTTATCCTCACAGCAATCTTGTATGGTAGGTACTACTATTATTTCTATTTTTCAGATGAAGTAATTGGACCTCAGAGAGATGAAGGCAGTTGTCTAAGTTTTCTTAGTTACTGAGTGGCAGAATCTAGAGTAGAACTCAAGTCTGTCTGATACCAAAGACACATGCTTTGTGTTATCCTACTCAGGTTATCCAAGAGCAAGCTGGGGAAGAAAGTGCTGGACATCCCCGTCCCTCCACAGGAAACAGCCTGTGAGTGTCCATGAGTGGGGATCTTTCAGCATTTTTTGAGCTCTAACTTAGCTGGATAAATAAGATGTACAGAAAGTACAAGGTTAAAGTGGAAGAAGGGGAGAAAATGGTAGAAACTGGGGAATAGCAAGGACAGTTGTATGTGTGTTTGTGTCTGTGTGTGTCTGTGTGTGTGTCTGTGTGTGTGTCTGTGTGTCCCATTGTGTTCCATGTGTGTCTGAAGGAAATTTCAAAAGCTTTATTAAAGGCCTACTATGTGCATGGCCAAAAACAAGGAAAGAAATTTAAGACATAGTGAAATGCTGGAACCAGAAACCAGTCTTGGAGGAGGTGGGAGGGGAAGGGGCCAGAGCACAGATGAAAGGACACATCTATTTGACAGAAGCCAGAGATCCCTGAGAAAATGGGATTGCAACATGAGAGAAATTTGGGATGCAGAATGGAGGGGTCATCCGCCAGCGTTACTGTGTAAGGCCAGGATGAGACCATTCTTACCACTGAGCAAGAGTGAGAGGAGGGAGTAAGTTGAGAGGCCAAGAAGACCAGAAAAGGTTTGGGACACGACGTGGGCACGAATAAACCCAAAGAATCAACAATAAATGAATAAAAGATTGTGGAGCTGCCTGCAGGCTTCTGGTGAAGTTAAGCTGCAGGGATTTATGCATTTGTTGATTACCCACTTTGTGCGCTACCCATAGTAAATATTCAACCCCAGGCAGCTGCCTCTGCCACCTCCCCACTCTTGGCCCCCCAGCCAACGTTCTGTCTCATTTTTTCCTAAGATGTGAACAATCTGAGCAACAAATTATGAAGACGGAGCATACACATATAGGGTTTGCTGTTATAATCAAAATTTACAACAAAACTAATCTGACACATATTTAATGATATGCATAATTGTTATTGTGCTGGGTGGCAATTAGGCATAAATTGTAAACAGTTCGCATAAATGCCTGTAATTAGAATTACTTCCGCACAGTTAAATCAAATTCTCCGTTTCTTTTCTGAGTTTGTCAGCTCTTGTATATTCCTCATCTGCACCCACGTCAGTGGTGCACATACTGAGCTGTCATTAATCATCACCTTCAAGCACTTGTTATTGTCAAAGGATAAAATCTGAGATCTGGTCCAACAGTGATCTCTGACTGCCACACATAGGGCCTATCTGAAGTGCCCTACAAGAGCCAGCCCTTTCCCGTGTGGTCCTTAGTCAGCCTTAAAAGGTGGTCTGTGGCCCCTCTCTAGGGATTTCAGGTGGAGAGGGAGGAGAGAACCCTGGCTAGAGATGGCAACATGGGGGAAGAAATGGATTCTGAATCTGATTATCTGGAACTCCAGGGACAAGTGCACCACAAGGAAAGGGGAAATGGTTAAATTTAGCACATACACACCCTCCTCTCTGCCCCTTATCCTATGAAATGACTAATGTGACCATCTTTGCAACTGTCTGTAAGGGAATAGATTCATACTGAAAAGAAAACCTTGCTGCATCCTAACTCTAGCAGCATCCCTCCTTCCATTCAATGAAGCTAATTCCTGAAATGCCTTAAAATTCCTGGTATACACTGCTTTTCCTTTGCCATTAAAAATTAATGGTTTTAAAAATCCAGAGGAAGCTAGCATATTGATGGGAATATGGGTTCATAGACTAATATTTAAAGTCAGATACACCAGGATGCCAGCAGTGAAATTTTGGTATTTATACTTCCTGAACCTCCAATTTCTCATTTGTAAAACGATGATTATAATAGTATCTATCCCATATTGTTGTGAAGATTTCTTGGGGTCACGTATGTAAAATATTAGTACATTGCCTAGAGCATAGTAAGATTTAACTATCAGCTGCATTTATTATTAAATGTATTGGTGCTTTTTCTATTACTGTGACTGCCCCTCCATGTGTTTACTTCTGTAGGAAGCAGAACTGCAGGAAATGAATGCATGAAATGCTAGTGGTGAAATCTGGATATTGAAGCCACAGATGACCTTAAATCAAAGAGAACAGCACAGATGGTTCAGACCCTCATCTATATTCCAATTTTGTTAGAGGGAGGTTGGTGCCGACTTGGTACACAGTGAAACCTGGCATTTAGAGGAGACCAAGTAAGACTAGATTAATATGGTGCTTAGAAACTTCATTTAATCACCAAAAATGTATTAACTGAACCTCCAGTGTGTTGCAGAAGTAATATAAACACAGTAATTTAGGAGGGGAGAGAACACGTGCAGCAAGTATGACAAGGGTGTTAATAGAGTTGGATCCTCAGCACAGTGGTGGCTCCCATGATGGACAAAGTACACAACTTTGCTTAGGAGGTTCAGGGAAGGTTTTGAGGAAACGATCTTCAAGTGAATGTAGCAATGTACTAAATGATATGTGTTTAAAAATTCAGTGTTCCAGAAATATTTTTCCATACAGCTGAATTTTCTGAGCCTACTTTTTGCTTCCTAAAATAGCATGGATTCCATAGCCACGATTGTAGCTACCACTGTTTCATAACAAGGTACTCCACAAATTAGTGGAATAAAGCAACGACTGAATTATGTTAATGAATTCTGTGGGTCAGAAATTTGGAGGGGTCATAGCAGGGATGGAGTGTCTCTGCCTCTCAAAGTCTGGGCCCTCAGCTTGAAAAAACTTTATGATTGGAGGAGGCCAAAGAGTTAGGAAGTGGAATCATCTCTTAAGTATCTTCTCTCACATAGCTGACAGCTGAGGCTGGTTGTCACTGTCACCCATTGTTAATGCTCCAGTCATGCTCCATTGATCCAAGCTTTCATGGGTCTTCCATATTCAAAAGAAGGGACATAGATCCCACCTCTCAATGGAAGGAATGTCAAAGAACTCAAGATATTTAATATACTCTATAGGCCTTGTATAGCTATTGCTTCTGTCTGCCTAGGGACTATCAACCAGAACACCTCTAACGTGGCTTCTCCATATGACTTAGTCTTCGCCGCATGATGACCCCAAGAGAGCCAGACTTCTTACATGTCATCTAAGTGTACCGAAAGAAAGTTTACAGTGAACAAAGCAAAAGCTGAATCTCATTTCATGTCATAGCCTTGGAAGTCACTCCCTGTATTCTGGCTGTTACTATTGTGCCCAGGGGCCTTTGTTTTACTCTATTGGTCTTTGAGATTAAGAAGAGGACATCACTCCTATCTTTTGATGGCAGGAATATCAAAGAATTTGTGGATATGTTTCAAACCCTCTTTAGCTACTCATTTATCAAAACTACAGCCTCTGAATATCTTACCCATTGACCAACCAAGGAGTGAGGATCCCAAAAGCCTTTGTTCATTTATTCATCAAATATGCATTGACTGCTTACTACTGGGTAGGCACAGAGGTTCTGGGAGACAGGCATGAAAAACAGAAATATACAAATGGCTAATCACAACTTTGCTAGGTGCTAAGGTAAATGATGAGATGTTGAAATGAAGTTTAACCAGATGGGGGTGATGGTGCTGGCAGAGAAGTTAATTTAGGTGGAGTGGCCAGGCAGTGTCTTATCTGATGTCAATTTAAGGAGAGAACAGAGGATAAGAGGGAGCTGACTCAGTCAAGTTTTGAGGAAGAGTATTCAAAGCAAAGGAAATAGCATATATGAGCATTCTGATGCAGAAAACTTTTTACAGATTCAAGAAACTGAAAGAGGATCTCATATGTGGCCAGAGGATCTCATATGTGGCCAGAGAACATAGAATAATTGTGTGTGATTAAGCTGGGATTAAACTCTCAGAAGTACAATAAGTCCATTTTCCATTGGCCTATTCCTATTACACACCTGCTTTGTGTCCCATCATATTAATTGTTGTTGTCAGAAGGATTTTAGTAAGGGAAACATGGCAATTAAGTAATATCAAAGGAAATATGGTTCTTGCAAAAGAATAAGGTAGATTCAGTCTGGTTTTATTGTTTGGGCTGCCATTAGAAGCCAGCTGCTGGACAGCAGGACTCAAAGCTTCCAGAAGCTGCTTAATCAACTAATATATAATTTTGGTGCCCAGCTTGTATTTTGCTTGCCAAAGGTGATAGTAAGCTGAGGCCCTGGCAAAACTGAGAAGCCCCAGAATCTTGGTCTCTAGCTTCTGCTTTCAGTTGTCAGACTGCTGTATGATTATTTGGATACCTCCTTGGTCAATATTGGACTTCCTTGGAGGCTCAGCTGGTAAGGAATTTGCCTGTAGTGCAGGAGACCCAGGTTTGATCCCTGGGTTGGGAAGATCCCCTGGAGAAAGGACTGGCAATCCACTCCAGTATTCTTGCCTGGAAAATTTCATGGACGGAAGAGCCTGGTGGGCTACAGTCCATGGGGTTGCAAGGAGTTGGACATGACTGAGCAACTAACCGGAGAAGGCAATGGCACCCCACTCCAGTACTCTTGCCTGGAAAATCCCATGGACAGAGGAGCCTGGTGGGCTGCAGTCCATGGGTCGCAAAGAGTCGGACACGACTGAGCGACTTCACTTTCACTTTCCACTTTCATGCATTGGAGAAGGAAATGGCAACCCACTCCAGTATTCTTGCCTGGAGAATCCCAGGGACGGGGGAGCCTGGTGGGCTGCCGTCTATGGGGTCGCACAGAGTCGGACACGACTGAAGCGACTTAGCAGCAGCAGCAGAGCAACTAACGCTTTCACTTTCACCAGTATTTCTTTACTGTTTCAAAGCAAGAAAGGGCCAAATGACATCCAATAACAATGATCATTATCAAAATGATAACTACTAAAATAATAACATATATTGAGTATTTACATGCCAAGGGTTTTACATGCCAAGTATTATCTCTTTTAATCTTCATAATAGCTTACTGAACTAAGGTAGATACTAGTATTTTCATTTTACACATGAGAGATTTGAAGATCAGGGAGTCTAATTTACTAGTCTAAGGTCAAAGAGCCAAGACTCAGAAGCTATTCTGAGTGGTGAGCCCATTCTTTTTTTTTTTTTTTTCTTTTTTTTTTTTTTTTAAATCTTTTTTTTTTTTATTTTAGTTTTTATTTTTTAAATTTTAAAATCTTTAATTCTTACATGCATTCCCAAACATGAACCCCCCTCCCACCTCCCTCCCCATAACATCTTTCTGTGTCATCCCCATGAACCAGCCCCAAGCATGCTGCATCCTGCGTCAGACATAGACTGGCGATTCAATTCACATGATAGTATGCATGTTAGAATGTCATTCTCTCAAATCATCCCACCCTCTCCCTCTCCCTCTGAGTCCAAAAGTCCGTTATACACATCTGTGTCTCTTTCCCTGTCTTGCATACAGGGTCGTCATTGCCATCTTCCTAAATTCCATATATATGTGTTAGTATACTGTATTGGTGTTTTTCTTTCTGGCTTACTTCACTCTGTATAATCGGCTCCAGTTTCATCCATCTCATCAGAACTGATTCAAATGAATTCTTTTTAACGGCTGAGTAATACTCCATTGTGTATATGTACCACAGCTTGCTTATCCATTCATCTGCTGCTGGACATCTAGGTTGTTTCCATGTCCTGGCTATTATAAACAGTGCTGCGATGAACATTGGGGTACATGTGTCTCTTTCAATTCTGGTTTCCTCGGTGTGTATGCCCAGCAGTGGGATTGCTGGGTCATAAGGTAGTTCTATTTGCAATTTTTTAAGGAATCTCCACACTGTTTTCCATAGTGGCTGTACTAGTTTGCATTCCCACCAACAGTGTAGGAGGGTTCCTTTTCTCCACACCCTCGCCAGCATTTATTGCTTGCAGATTTTTGGATCGCAGCCATTCTGACTGGTGTGAAGTGGTACCTCATTGTGGTTTTGATTTGCATTTCTCTAATAATGAGTGATGTTGAGCATCTTTTCATGTGTTTGTTAGCCATCCGTATGTCTTCTTTGGAGAAATGTCTATTTAGTTCTTTGGCCCATTTTTTGATTGGGTCGTTTATTTTTCTGGAGTTGAGCTGCAGAAGTTGCTTGTATATTTTTGAGATTAGTTGTTTGTCAGTTGCTTCATTTGCTATTATTTTCTCCCATTCAGAAGGCTGTCTTTTCACCTTGCTTATATTTTCCTTTGTTGTGCAGAAGCTTTTAATTTTAATTAGATCCCATTTGTTTATTTTTGCTTTTATTTCCAGCATTCTGGGAGGTGGATCATAGAGGATCCTGCTGTGATTTATGTCTGAGAGTGTTTTGCCTATGTTCTCCTCTAGGAGTTTTATAGTTTCTGATCTTACATTTAGATCTTTAATCCATTTTGAGTTTATTTTTGTGTGCGGTGTTAGAAAGTGATCTAGTTTCATTCTTTTACAAGTGGTTGACCAGTTTTCCCAGCACCACTTGTTAAAGAGATTGTCTTTACTCCATTGTATATTCTTGCCTCCTTTGTCAAAGATAAGGTGTCCATATGTGTGTGGATTTATCTCTGGGCTTTCTATTTTGTTCCATTGATCTATATGTCTGTCTTTGTGCCAGTACCATACTGTCTTGATGACCGTGGCTTTGTAGTAGAGCCTGAAGTCAGGCAAGTTGATTCCTCCAGTTCCATTCTTCTTTCTCAAGATTGCTTTGGCTATTCGAGGTTTTTGTATTTCCATACAAATCTTGAAATTATTTGTTCTAGTTCTGTGAAAAATGTGGCTGGTAGCTTGATAGGGATTGCATTGAATTTGTAAATTGCTTTGGGTAGTATACTCATTTTCACTATATTGATTCTTCCAATCCATGAACATGGTATATTTCTCCATCTATTAGTGTCCTCTTTGATTTCTTTCATCAGTGTTTTATAGTTTTCTATATATAGGTCTTTAGTTTCTTTAGGTAGATATATTCCTAAGTATTTTATTCTTTCGTTGCAATGGTGAATGGAATTGTTTCCTTAATTTCTTTTTCTACTTTCTCATTATTCGTGTATAGGAATGCAAGGGATTTCTGTGTGTTGATTTTATATCCTGCAACTTTACTATATTCATTGATGAGCTCTAGTAATTTTCTGGTGGAGTCTTTAGGGTTTTCCATGTAGAGGATCATGTCATCTGCAAACAGTGATAGTTTTACTTCTTCTTTTCCAATTTGGATTCCTTTTATTTCTTTTTCTGCTCTGATTGCTGTGGCCAAAACTTCCAGAACTATGTTGAATAGTAGCGGTGAAAGTGGACACCCTTGTCTTGTTCCTGACTTTAGGGGAAATGCTTTCAATTTTTCACCATTAAGGATAATGTTCGCTGTGGGTTTGTCATAGATAGCTTTTATTATGTTGAGGTATGTTCCTTCTATTCCTGCTTTCTGGAGAGTTTTTATCATAAATGGATGTTGAATTTTGTCAAAGGCCTTCTCTGCATCTATTGAGATAATCATATGGTTTTTATTTTTCAATTTGTTAATGTGGTGAATTACATTGATTGATTTGCGGATATTGAAGAATCCTTGCATCCCTGGGATAAAGCCCACTTGGTCATGGTGTATGATCTTTTTAATGTGTTGTTGGATTCTGATTGCTAGAATTTTGTTGAGGATTTTTGCATCTATGTTCATCAGAGATATTGGCCTGTAGTTTTCTTTTTTTGTGACATCTTTGTCAGGTTTTGGTATTAGGGTGATGGTGGCCTCATAGAATGAGTTTGGAAGTTTACCTTCCTCTGCAATTTTCTGGAAGAGTTTGAGTAGGATAGGTGTTAGCTCTTCTCGAAATTTTTGGTAGAATTCAGCTGTGAAGCCATCTGGACCTGTGAGCCCATTCTTGTAAGCATGATTGAATAGTGTAATTCTTTCAGATGGTGAAAAACACAAATAAGCACCTGGAAATTTTGCACATGCAGTGCCCCTACAGCTGAATATTTACCTGAATTTTTCACTTTTATCCAGATGTTTGACTTCATGTCAAAGGGACTTCCCTTGTGGCTCAGCTGGTAAACAATCCGTCTGCAATGTGGGAGACCTGGGTTCGATCCCTGGGTGGGGAAGATCGCCTGGAGAAGGGCAAGGCTACCCACTCCAGTATTCTGGCCTGGATAATTCCATGGATTGTATACTCCATGGGGTCACAAAGAATCGGACACGACTGAAAGACTTTCACTTCACTTCACTTGACTTCATGTAGGCTAGGTTGAACTGTGGCTGGCTTGTTAAAAAGTATCTATCCTTTCTTAAGGCAATACCTTCACACTCTAATTCAGGTTTTTCCTCAAAGGATTTCCTATTTGCATTCTGGTTTAAGAATCAAGTCCTTAAACTCACACAAACCACCATTTAGTGCTTCAGTTATCCTTGGAGAGCATGGCTTATAATCAGCTTCCCTAAGTACTTTGAATTAAGTAATATGCAGAGAACAGCTTGCCTTTAATAGATTTCCTTACCTGATCTCAATGGGGCCCTGTCTCAGGTATTAAAGGGAAGAAAACCAATTAGTTCTAATTGCTGCTCTCCATGGATGTGTTGCCTTCTCATTGGCAGATGGTCACTGGTGTTGCGGAGGAGGCAATGACAAATTTTCTAGGTGGAAATATCCCTCTCCATGTTCTCGTCATACTTCTCTCCCACCAATGCATCCTACAATTCACATATCTATGATACCTGTGACTCCAGATTTAGGAATACGGGTATTAGAAATTGATGATCTTCTCAATAGAGGCCAGTTCCATTCCCAGAAAGTCAGGCATTTGATCTTCCCTTGGCTTGGTTTAGTTGAACAAACGTTTACTGGGTGAGAGCTGTATGTCTGGAACTGTGTAGGTAGTCTACTGGTTAGACTGGAAAGTTTTCATGGTAAATTCAGATGAACCTTACTCTTTTTGTACTCACAAAGGTACTATATGCATAGTAGGTGTTTATATTTAAATTTCTTTTGAATGACTGTGTTAAAGATATTAATTAATTAATCATGCTGTCTTCCCATAGCCTTCAAGGCTGTTCTGCCCACGGGATTCTCTAGGCAAGAATACTGGAATGGGTAGCCATTCCCATCTCCACGTATCTTCCCAATCCAGGATTGAACCTGGCTCTCCTGCACTGCAGGCAGATTCTTTACCATCTGAGCCACCAGGGAAGCCCACTAGTTAATTAATTACATTGCCTTTCTAAAAATTCAAGATAATGCTTGCCTGTGACACTAAGAAGAAATGTTCAAGATTTCCCAGTCCTCACCCCAAATTCTACTGTCAAATTTGCACCAAGGCAAATTTCAGACTTTTAGAACTGGAAAAACAGCAGCATTATATAACAGAACAGTTGGCTAGATGTCAGCTATGTGACCCATTCCCTAACTAACTGTGTGACTTTATGCAAGTCATTTAATAATTGTATTTTTTTTAAATGTTTACTTGAATGCCTGTTCTTTGTTTAGTCCCCATTCTAGGTGCTGGAAAGAGCTAGAGGTGAAAGCGGAGGTAGAGACAGAAAGGAATAAGACACGTTCTTTGTCTTAAAGAATTCATTATTAAGTGGAGAGACAGAAATGTATGTAAAATATTACTGTATAACCTGGTCAATTTAAAATAGAAATATATGCAAAGTGCTTCAGTAGCCTAGGAAAAATGAAGGCCTACCTTTACAGAGGTTGGTGAAAAATCAGGTAATGTGTCATGGAATCTGTGACTCTTTGACATTTAATATTTGAGTTGAACCTTGAAGTATGAAAACAAGTTAACCAAGGAGAGGTGAGGCAGAGACAAAAGTGGAAAGAATGTATGCCAAGTCATGGAGTCATAAATTGTGTGAGATCTTTATTCCGATCTTCATTGGCAATCCTTGTGTCAGAAGTTGATTAAACACAGAAGGGATGTGAACGAATTTCCATTATAAGGAAGAGCACCTTGGTGATAGTACAAGGAAGAGCCTAAGAAACCATTCTCACTTCATGCCCAGCCCCTTGCCAGCCTTTAATGCTGCACTGCTATGGCGGCCTAAGAAGAACATCAGATACACAGCTCATACTTTCCCCCTTGGGTTTTCCGTTCTAGAAATGGGAATGCATCAAGTTATTAGAAATTGCTATGCTAACTGGGTGTTGAGTTCCCCTATCCTGGATGATAGTAACAATTTTTAAATTAAACATCTATACTGTGCACATTTTTGGTATTTAGGGTGCTATGGGGGAGATACGAAAGTAATAATGACAAGGTGCCTGCCTGTAGAGAGATTGTAACTGACTTGTGAGAGAAGAGAAGTATCCGAAGTATCTAGAAGTACTTCATGTTGAACAATTTGTATAATTTACAAGGATTTGTTAAATTTGGTGAATTTTCCAAAGGTAATTTCTTTACATGATTCTTACCTCAAAAATTACATTTCCCCTGCATTTATTTTTCTACCAAAGAGCAGTTGATATCACCAAATTCATACGCATCTTTCTAAAACAGTCTATGCATCCACAACTAAGTATACATATTCTTTCTTTACCTTCTATTTACACAAATGATGTCATACTATACACATTGCATTTTGCAGCTTGCTTTTTGTCCACATAGTAGATCTTGGAGCTCTTTCCATAACAGCGAGTGTAGAGCTGATTCATTCTTTCATGTTGTTTTTGTCTATGAGTGCACTGTATTACATTGTCTGGATGTGGTTTACTTTATTGAACCAGTAAGATTGGCTTTAATCTTTTGTTCTAATAAATGATACTGAAATGAAAACTAAAACCAATTTTAATCCCATTACATTTCTATCTCATGCATTTTTATCTAGACTTTAGATAGGAAAAGGAGACACACTGGGATTTTGATTGCATTATATTACTTCTCTCCTTCTTCTTACCTAACATCTAACTCATGCTCCCTCAAGAAAAGTCATCTGCAGTAATATCTTCCATAGTTGAAGACAACCATTCTGGACACCAGGATTCTGGGCTACCCTCAGTTAGTGGAAAGATCAAGGACTTGATGGTAAACAAACCTTGGGCTCAAATTCATATTTTGTTTGCATTGCTGTCTGGCTGGATAGTCTTGAGCAGATGAATTAATCTCTAGGACCCAGGTGTGATATATGTAAAGTAGGTATAATAACAATATCTACCTTACCATGGTGCCATGAGGGTTTAGTACAACAATCTTTAAAAGAATAGTATAGTGCCTAGTACCCACAAATTGTTTAACAAAAGAAAGTCTCATACCCTTTCTGTTCATTAATGTGGAGAAAGCTCATGGGACAAAGGAAAACACATCAATTTCACATTAACTATTCTTGACCCTGTAGAAAGATTTTCACTTTGTTGGGATTCTTAGAAAGTACCAAGAGCTACTAGAAAAATAAACCTTTCTTTTCACAAATCATTATACCAATTTTCTCAGAGTTACTTTCACATCCTTGTTCCTTAGAGAGTAAATAATAGGGTTGAGGGCAAGTGTAAGCACTGTATACAAAAGGGAAAGCAACTTCAATAGGTTTTCATTCTGAAGCCCTGATAGAAATCCATAGACAATGCCCAGAGACCCATAATACAGACTGACTACTGTCAGATGGGAGGAACAGGTAGAGAAGGCTCTCTGTTTTCTTGTGACAGAAGGAATCCTCATAATGGTGGAGATGATGTGAGTATAGGAAGCCAGAGTATATGAAGCCAGAGTTAGCAGAAAGGGGCCAAGGGCAAATAAAGAGGTGCATATAAAAGAAGTTATCTCAGCTATTTGCGTATCAGTGCAGGCCAGTTTCATGATGGGCTTCAGATCGCAGAAGAGGTGGTCAATCTCTTCGGCAGCACAGAATGTTAACCAAAAAATGAGGACCATGAGAAGGATGGGTGCCAGAAATGCAGCCACCCAAGAGGCAGCAGCTAGCTGTAAGCAACTCCAGTGGTCCATGAGGCTGGAATAATGCAATGGGTTGCAGATGGCTATAAAATGATCATAAAACACTACAGCCAGTAAGAAGCATTCTGTAGCTACCAGAGCAGGAAAAAAAAAAAACATTAATAAATAAAACTGGCAAGCACAATCAGGGAAGGAAATAGGCACATGATCTGACAGCAATGTCCTCAGCATCATCGGCTCAATGGTAGTGGTGTAGCCAATCTCTAGGAAGGAGAAGTGGCCAAGAAAGAAATACATAGGAGAATGAAGAGAGAAATCAGCCAAAACCACAGGTAGGATTACAATATTGCCCGTGAGAGTCAGCACATAGATGACCAAAAATACCCCAAAGAGAAGATACTGAACACCATGGAGATTCCCAAAACCCAAAAGGATAAATGCAGAAATTTGAGTCATATTTTCTTCTTCACTGCTAGCCATGACTTGGATCTAAAAAAAAAAAGAAAGAAAGAATGACCATTGATCAAATTCTATTTTGAGAAAAAAATCAAACTGCTTAGAGGCATCATACATATCAAGCATAATTGGTTTCTTCCTGGATGTTCAAGATTTTTAATTAATAAATTTCACCACAATCCCCGAGGCCATTTGGAAATTTAATCTATGACTTCAATTATCCCTTCATACCCTACATATATAGAATGTATGGGTCCTTGAAACTATGATTATGACACATGAATATGCACATTTATTTTTTTAATAGAGGAAAAATGTTCTATCATTGAAGAGTTTACTCTGGTTGTTTCTATTGCTGCTAGAGGTGTTACCATCAGTAATGAATATTATGAATGACTTACCTGTTAATTGTACAAAGTCCGATCAAATTTTTTTCCTGTTTTAGACATTCTATTCCAATTAAATTACATGAATTGCATTTCAAATGTGGAATGATAATTCTTAAAACTTATTTGATAGTAAGTTCTCTAAACATGAGTAGAGGAGGTATAATGAAGTGAGGGTGAATTAGTGATGGTAGGCATTGTTGTTGTTTGGTTGCCAAGTTTTGTCCAACTCTTTTGTGATCCCATAGACTAGCCCGCCGGGCCCCTCTGTCTATGGGATTTCCCAGGCAAGAATATTAGAGTGGGTTACCACTGCCTTCTCCAGGGGATCTTTCTAACTCAGGGATAGAACCTGTGTCTCCTGCATTGTGGGCAGATTCTTTACCTGGGAAGCCCAATGGTAGGGATATGATATGGTATAATAGAGTCATATCTAAATTCAAATCCCAGCTCTGCCACTGAATGATGTGTGCCTTTGAATAAGTCACATCACTTATCTGACAGTTCCCTCATCTACAGAACAGAATATGCATTCTGCGTAACATGATTTCCATAATCACTGGTGCATATTAGGCATCTAATACATTCATTCAACCATTCAACACTTATCGAGTACCTACTGTATGTCAAACTCTGTGAAAAGTGCTTAAAATAAAAAGGTGAAAAAGTCAAGGATTTTTTTTAACAAGTCAAGAGTACTCCTGAGTTTCTGGTTTGAGCAACTGGTTCCATTTATTTTAACAGTGGTAATATAGAGAGAAGTTTAGGGAAAAGAGTTCAATTTGGAGGTATTAAGCTTATGATGTTTGTTTATGAGAATTCTGAGTGGAAAGGAGAAGCAGACAGCTGGATTTGAGAATATGGAGCCCACATGAGATGGCTGGAGTAGAATATAAATTTAGGAATCATCAGAATATAGATAATACTCAAGACATGAAAATGAACAAGATGACCTGCAGAGAGATTATAGATACACAAGAATTGCTACCTTGAGCTTTAAGATCCTCTTTCTCTTAGGTCTGTCAGGAGGAAAAGTAAGGATAAGAGATTGAAAAGGAAGAGTCAGTGAGATGGGATGTAAACCGGGATGAAATACAATAACAGAAGCTGTGTTTCAAAAAAGTTATTGATTGTGTTACAAGCTGGTATGGGGTTAAGATGAAGACACAGAATAGTCTCTTATGTTTGGTTACATGGATAATAGATTCAGTAAAGTGGTGGAGACTGAAGGGGAACAGAGAAATTGAGTGGTAACTCTAGACAGATAAACATTGACTTTCTCTTTCGAATGCTGATGAGAATGATCCAGCATAGATGGGTTATTGATGATACGTAGGTAAATGAGGTAATTTTCAGAATGAAATCACCTGTAAAGTGAGAGCGGATGGGAAACAGAGCAAAAGTGGAGGGTTTAAACTTTGGTAAGGGCACGGAAACTTCATCTTTTTAGAGTAAGGCTAGAGTAAATAATGGCAACCCACTCCAGTGTTCTTGCCTGGAGAATCCCATGGATGGTGGAGCCTGGTGGGCTGCCGTCTATGGGGTCGCACAGAGTCGGACACGACTGGAGCGACTTAGCAGCAGCAGCAGCAGAGTAAATAGACGCAGTTAAGTTGCAACATTTAATCTTAGGAAGATGATGGAGTACACTTTAGTGGTTTCTGTTTTCTCAGTGAAGTAGGAGAAGATGTTATCATGTAAAAGTGAAGATAAAGGAAGACATATGGGAGGTTTGAGGGCAGAGGAAAAACTGTAAAATAGTCATATTTACAAATGAAAGTGCTATCCCTCTAGAACAAACACTAAAATTTCCAGGCAGTATTGAGTGGCATTTAATCTTTGAGAGCACACATTTAAGGTGTAACTGCACTGCTTTTTTAGATGATCTTTACAGGAAATGTTTGACTGCTAGGGTGGAGTAGGCAAATAGTTGGATTCAATCAGGTTTGGAGGTTGACAAATGAAAACAATGGAAGAAAAGAGAGGCAAGAGAGTTGGGGAATATTTGAAACAGAAGTTGTAATTTGGGACTATATGATACACCTCTCCCATTTCCTTCCTTCCATTGTTTATTAAAGACAAGTTCCAGTTCCAGTTCATTCCCTTAGTTGTGTCTGACTCTTTGCGACCCCGTGAACCGCAGCATGCCAGGCCTCCCTGTCCATCACCAACTCCCGGAGTTCACTCAGACTCATGTCCAGCGAGTCAGTGATGCCATCCAGCCATCTCATCCTCTGTCGTCCCCTTCTCCTCCTGCCTACAATCCCTCCAAGCATCAGAGTCTTTTCCAATGAGTCAACACTTCACATGAGGTGGCCAAAGTATTGGAGCTTTAGCATCAGTCCTTCCAAAGAACACCCAGGACTGCTATCCTTTAGGATGGACTGGTTGGATCTCCTTGCAGTCCAAGGGACTCTCAAGAGTCTTCTCTAACACCACACTTCAAAAGTATCAATTCTTCTGCGCTCAGCTTTCTTTATAGTCCAACTCTCACATCTATACATGACTACTGGAAAAACCATAGCCTTGACTAGATGGGCCCTTGTTGACAAAACAATGTCTCTGCTTTTGAATATACTATCTGGGTTGGTCATAACTTTCCTTCCAAGGAGTAAGTGTCTTTTAATTGCATGGCTGCAGTCACCATCTGCAGTGATTTTGGAGCCCAGAAAAAGAAAGTCTGACACTGTTTACCCATCTATTTGCCATGAAGTCATGGGACCAGATGCCATGATCTTCGTTTTCTGAATGTTGAGCTTTAAGCCACCTTTTTCACTCTCCTCTTTCACTTTCATCAAGAGGCGTTTTAGTTCCTCTTCACTTTCTGCCATAAGGGTGGTGTCATCTGCATATCTGAGGTTACTGATATTTCTCCCGGCAATCTTGATTCCAGCTTGTGCTTCTTCCAGCCCAGCATTTCACATGATGTACTCTGCATAGAAGTTAAATAAGCAGGGTGACAATATACAGCCTTGACATACACCTTTTCCTATGTGGAACCAGTCTGTTGTTCCATGTCCAGTTCTAACTGTTGCTTCCTGACCTGCATACAGATTTCTCAAGAGGCAGGTCAAGTGGTCTGGTATTCCCATCTCTTTCAGAATTTTCCACAGTTTATTGTGATCCACACAAAAAGGACATTAAAAATATCATTTGACCAACCCTTTAGTTTTGTAACTGAAAAAGAAAATTCAGGTAGGTAATTTGTCTTTCTTAGGATCTCAGATCTATTTAGTAACAGACTGAGAAATGACACCGAGGTCTTATTTTCTGACTCTTGTTCCTTCTATTGTACCATGCTCTTATATTTTTGGCTCTCTTTCTGTCTCTCTTCAGTGTCCAGCACTTAATGTGTGACACGTAAGTACATAAAGATTTCCCTTCAGTTTAGTAACTTATGTGTCAGCAGCTTAATAATTTTCAAAGAACCATCATTATTTTTAATCTTCCTCAAAATTTTGTGAGGTATTTGGGAGTAGGTCTTTGATTGGTCTCAACTGTTTTTCAGATAAGAAAACTGTATATGATGATTGCTACACTACCACATTGTATCAGTACTTGTATTTCAATTATAACTCTTTCTCTTGGAGATAAAAAGTTAATCTTAAGTGTACTGAAATAAATGTGAATTTACAAGATGCTAATCATATTATGAGCCAAGAATTTTTGTCCAGTAACTGAATGATCGGAGTCATGTGGCCATTGCCATCCTCTGAGCTGGACAACAAATATCAGAAACTGAGGTAGAGCTCCATGATGAAGATGTAACAAAAAATCAGCTTTAGGAAAAAAGGACTTGGAAGGTAGGATGAAGTAAACTATTTCAGAGCTATGGTAGCTGTCCAGAAAAACTAGTATCTTCTTAGAAGAAGAAAAGAGAAGGCATTTCAGGCAGAGGGAATAACGTGGGAAAAGGTCCAGTTACCTAAGGAGCATGTTGGCCATTGATTTCAGAAAGGTTGTTTGAACAGAATGATTAGGAGGCTGAAGACAGAAAAGGAGGGGAGCGCACACACATTTTTGGAGAAAGGAATTCCAGAGAATTTTTTAAAATGAGTTAAAGTGGGAGAAACAAAGAGAGTGATGTCATGAGTCCAAGGGAGGAAAAGAACCATGACCATTGTTAGTAAAGAAGGTGTCATGAATATCGGAGGGCTGTGACAAGAATGCTGACCGTCCTGAGGTGGGGAGGTAAAGTAACAACAGATGCGGCTTTTTTATTAAGAGTGCTGGTGAAATAAAGGAGAGGGAGAGAGAACCAAAACAAAAAGTAGAGGTAGAAGAGAGAGAGAATTGAGAGAAGATACTTTTCTTTTTTTTTATTTTTAAATTTTAAAATCTTTAATTCTTACATGCTTAGTCCTGATTTTGCTTGTTAATGAGGGAGAAACTCGATCAAGAGTCTAAGTCCAGAGAGAAGTAAATATGAAAGGCATGCAACGGGATGACTGATGGAGTAAGGAGGGTCTCAGAGGAGGCTAGAAGGGATGAGATTGGGAAATATGAGCTTCCCAGGTGGCTCAATGGTAAAGAATCCGCCTGCCAAAACAGGAGACTTGGGAGATGCAGGTTTGATCCTTGGATCGGGAAGGTCCCCTGAAGGAAGAAATGGCAACCCATTCCAATATTCTTGCCTGAAAAAAATTCCACGGACAGAGGAGACTTACAGGCTACAGTTCATGGGGTTGCAAAGAGTCAGACACGACTGAACGACAGACTGAGGACTGATGGGCAAATACACAGTAGGAGGCATTATTTTCAGACAAAAAAAACTATCATCTTTTACAAGAGGAGAAGGGGAGAACAGTGGGTATGGATAGGGATTATCAAGATAATTACCTCATCTTTTTCCTTCTACTTGAGTTTGGAAAGTTAAGCCATTCTAGATGGCTATGATGAGCCCATGGTAGAGATGCTCACTTTGCTACCTCAGAGCCTGTCTTGTTCCTTCTGCATGTGTGGAGCCCAAAATACTTAGTAGAAACCAGAGAAGATTGCTAAGACCGGTAGCTGGTTTGTTCTACCACTATTATGTTGCTTGACCAGGAGTAGATCCAGTAACATCATAACAGACATTAATATATGTCCTTCAAAAATATCCAACAGGACCTTAAGAATCATAGCTTTACAACCTTTCCTTTTATATCTGCAGAATTATACTTTTCTCCCTGACTTCCCTGGAGCCCACGAAGCTTCAAAGAGGAAGAACTAGGAGTACTTCACCTGAAAGGCTTTTTCAGTTTTCAGGTGGTTGTGACCAAAGCATGTTTAGCTCCTGCAGTGACCTCCTTTGGGTTTAGAAAGAGCACAGTGCTTGCCTGGTTTAAAACTGTGTTTTAAACACTCCTACAACCTTCGGCAAGCAGGGACTGATAGATACAGTTCAAATAAGAAAACCAATTATCTTTAAGTTTGGCTCCCAGGGGAGCTATGCTTTTTAATTGAGAGATCAATGTTAGATTCTTATGACATCCTGAACTTCCATTCAGTGACTGCTGACTAATAGTGTGAAATTGGAAGTTGGAGTATCTGACATGTCATATAGGTCAGAGCCATGATCCATTTAGGCCAGCCCCCAGAGGCTGCTTAAAGCACCAAGCAATAGCTTGCAGAAGATACAATGTGAAAAAGGAATGAAACTCATGACAGAAAATCTAGGTTCTAGACTTGCATCTCTTATTGCATGTGTAATCTGGTGTGTCATTTACCTTTGGTGCTGCTGCTGCTGCTAAGTCGCTTCAGTCGTGTCCAACTCCGTGCTACCCCAGAGACAGCAGCCCACCAGGCTTCCCCGTCCCTGGGATTCTTCAGGGAAGAACACTGGAGTGGGTTGCCATTTCCTTCTCCAGTGCATGAAAGTGAAAAGTGAAAGTCAAGTCGCTCAGTCTTGTTCAACTCTTCGCGACCCCATGGACTGCAGCCTACCAGGCTCCCCTGCCCATGGGATTTTCCAGGCAAGAATACTGAAGTGGATCGCCATTGCCTTCTCTGTCATTTCCCAAATTGTTCTATTTTGAATGGGAATGATAATCTCTGCCCTGTTGACCTCACAGGGTTTCTGTGGAACTCAACTGAGGTACAGGAAACACTTTAGCAACTAGAAATCTGTACACTCCATAGTAATATCATATTTGAGGGATGTGTTAATGATATTGCTGATAGTAGAAGTTGAGGATAGCTTTGTCTTTAACTTCAAAGATACCTGAATTCCTGAAACTGAAAGTAAAACTCTTACTTGTTTTACATCATTAAATGCAGCCTTAAAACAGTATAAATCCCTTTCCCCAAAGCCTTCAGTCAACTTTAAGTGAATTCTACATTCTAATTAAAAGCACAACAGTTAGATTTCAGTTTTTATAATCAAAAGTCCTCTTACACAAGCTGTCAGGAGTAGTTTTTAAAACCATTTACCTTGTCATGTTTTCATCCTTGGTGGATTGATTGCAGCTGACCTCCTTGTAAGATTTTTCAATGCAGGTTTATATGCTTTCCAGGCTATATAGAAAAGAATTGGGTGGGGTAGTAAAACTTCTCTGTATAACACTTAGGGAGGCCGCTCTCATTTCTTTGTTGACTTTGTGAAGTGTCATACAAAACAGCACTTGTAGAGATATTACCGTTGCTTCTGTTATCCCAAGCCACCACTGTCCCCATCTGCTTATGAAGTTTGCAAACCATATCTGGCCCCTCCTCTGTGAATTTTTCCAAAGCATGTTTATTTTATTTCTCTGATTTCGTTAATCTTTACAACACATTGGATTTTGAAGGATGAATAGAAGCCTTTCCAGCCGATAAGTGGGTGGGAAGAGTTTCAGCCAGATGTAAGAGTAAAGGGCGACAGGAGAGAAGGCTGGAGATGTAGGCAAAGGAGATGGAGGGCCCTGTACACCAGCCTGAAGAGTGTGGGGCTTATCCTGAGGTCAATGAGAAGGGTTTCTAATAGGGAGGTGGCATAGCTATGCTTGTGTTTTAGAAAACTATAAACTTTGAGTGGATATGCAAATAAACTAGAGGCAAAGGAGGAGACTCAAGACAGGAAGTCCAGTAAGGAGGCAGTTACGTTGATTCAGGAAGGAATGAAGGTTATTGGAAAAGCAAAGGAGGCAATGGCTTCAGACAATGGTAATATCACTATCATTATCACTAAGACCATTTTGTCCCTTCATCATTATTCAAGTTTGCCAAAAGCAATTTGTGGAAGAAAATAACTTTTCTAAGTATTTGCAAACATATAAGTGGATCATAACCCTGAAGTTCATGTGACTTAGTTATTTGATGTCAACTCACATTTCCCATAGAAACAACAGCAGTCCTAAATCTCTGGCCATCCCAGAGAAATCTACTTAAAGGACTAAGTGCTTGAAAAGCTTTATGTTTGCAGTGAAATATAATTGTTCTCTAATAACATTCATCACATCTGTAAACAAATGAGAGGATGAAGGAATCGATGTATTAATATAATCTACTAACACAGGCAAAAGTCTGTATTCATAGACCCAATGATGTCTCAGATGTAGCTCTTGGCCTTGAGGGAAATGAAAAAATTGTTTCAGCTGGACAGCTCACCAAAGTGACACCTCCCCTCTAATTGCCAGCATGCTCATCACTAAGGCTCAGTGGAAAGTTTTATTAAAAGAAAATTCAATAAATGTTACACAATCTTCAATACACAAAGAGTACTAACCTAAGGATCATACAAGGTGTCAGGTCTTTGATTTTAAGTTCATGAATTTTTCAAGAACTAACTTTAATGAACAATACAGAATTTGCACTTGGTAAGTAATTAAAACAGTATAATTAATGCTCCCGCCAACCCCAGACCAATAGTCCCTCTCCCCAGAGGCAACTACTATACATTGTTGTGGGTACTTGAAGAAATTTTATTAATATACGTTTATACCAGCATATATATGCATTTACATTTTCTCATATTTACACAGAAGTGATCGTACAATACATAATAGTTTCAGGGAGCTTTTAAATTTAATATATTTTGGAGATATTTCTGTATCTGCATACATAGATCAGTCTCACTCATTTTAACATTTACATTCTGCACTAACATATAGATAAGCCATCATTTATTTATTTTCATTAGTTTGTTTTCTAAGAAATAAAACAGTATACATACAAAAATTCCTTTTGTGTTTCTCTTGAGCTCCAGAGGCATCCACTATCCTAAAGGTGTTGTATGTCCTCCGTGTTTATATTTTTATCCTACTACATGGGAAGGTATCTGTAAGACTCGTTGCAACCCCACGGATGGTAGCCTACCAGGATCCTCCGTCTACAGGATTTTCCCGGCAAGAGTACTGGAGTGGGTTGCCATTTCCTTCTCCAGGGGATCCTCCCGACCCAGGAATTGAACCTGGGTTTCTCGTATTGTAGGCAGACGCTTTACCGTCTGAGCCACAAAGCAAGTCCAAGAAATAAAACAATATAGGTACAAAAATTCCTTTTGTCCCTAGTCCCATTTCTCTTGAGCCCCAGAGGCATCCACTATCCTAAAGGTGTTGTGTGTCCTCCATGTTTATGTTTATGTTTTTATCCTACTACATAAGAAGGTATCTGTAAACAATGTGTGATAGTATTTTGTATATTTTATATTTTGCACAAATGGCATAACATTTTGCTACTTGCTTCCCTGCAACCTCCACCACTTCACATTTGTTTCTTCAGACCTATCTTTGTTGATTCTTGTACTTCGTTCACTCATTGTTGATTTATCTTGCTTCTCCTGTGGGTTTGTTGGATTTTCTTTGTAGCTTACTTGCTGTGAATAAAAGTCCTGCAGCTGAAATTATTTTTCTCAAATCTTTGCTTTGATGTTGCACTGGATAGATTAATAAAAGGATGGAAGATTCTTATATATTGAAAGTTTGGTAACTTTTTGGCCTAGGAAAAAATGAATATTTGTGTTAATAACTTTAGCCATTACAATATTGTGAAGAATATTCTTGAATATGTTTTTCATACTTTTTAAAGGAAACTTAGAGTTGAATTTCAGGCTTAAAGTATATTCTTATTTTCATATTTCCTGCTGCTGCTGCTGCGTCGCTTCAGTTGTGTCTGACCCTGTGCGACCCCATAGACGGCAGCCCATATTTCCTAGGTACAACCAAATTGCTCTTGAAAGTGGATATGTAAACACATATTCCCATAAGTAGCCTAAACAATTACCTGTTTCCTCACATTCTTGCTGGCATTTGGCATTAGCAGATGTTTTTATTTGTGGTAATCTGATGCAATAGCATTTCTGTGCTAATTTAATTTGCATTTCCCTGATTATTAGTGAGGATAAAAGCGTGTTTTCATCTTTTTACTGGCCATTCAGGTTTTCTTTTCTGTGCATTGTTCAACAGTATTTTGTCCATTGTTAATTTGGATTGTTTAATAAATGTAGCCCTTTATGGAGTCTGTATTTGTCTATTGTATATTTGTTGCAAATACCTTCTCCAAGTCTGTTACTTACCTATTAACTTTGCTTGTTGCATTGTTTTATAGCATAGAAAAGTGGAAGGTTTTATTTTTTATGATGTGGTCAAATGTATCAATCATTTACAATTTGTGTTTTTTGTGCCTTATTTAAAAAATCCTTTCCTACCCCCATATCATTAATATATTATTCTGAATTTTGTTTAAATTTTAAAAGTTTTTTTAAAAAGCGTTGTTACTGAATCCACCTTGAATTTATTTCATATATGCTGAAATATAGGAAATTGATTTTATTTGTTTCAGTATTAATAAGCAATTATTTCTATCCCATTTATTGACTAGTCCATCCTTTCTTCTCATGATCTACAATGCCAGTTCTGTCATATATGAAACTCATTATATGGTTGATCCTTGAACAACATGGGTTTGAACTGCATGGGTCTACTTTTTATATGTGGATTTTTTTCCAACAGTAAATACTGCAGTACCACAGTATTAGTGGCTGAATGTTTGAATGTGGAACCAGGGATATGAAGGAACTGTGTGTATATGAAGGGTCAACTGTAAATTATACATGGATTTCTGATGGCAAGAACTGTTGGCATCTCTAACCCATGTATTATTCAGGTATCCATTGTATTCTCAGATTTGTGTCTGGGTCTCTCTTTTCTCCAACTCATCTGTTTGTCTCTCTCTATGCAAGTATCACATTATTTTAATTACTATAGTTTTCTAAGTCTTGATATCTGTAAGATAAATACTTCCTATTTATTCTTCTTCCTAATTGTCTTGGATATTTTTGGTGTCAATTTTTATATGAATTTTAGAATCAACTCGGGGCTTCCCCGGTGGCACTGTTGGTAAAGAATCCGCCTGCCAGTGCAGGAGACACAAGAGATGCGGGTTTGATCCCTGGGTTGGGCATATCCCCTGGAGGAAGGCATGGCAACCCACTCCAGTATTCTTGCCTGGAGAATCCCCATGGACAGAGGAGCCTGGTGGGCTATAGTCTGTGGGGTGGCAAAGAGTCAGACGGCTGAGCATGCACGCACTTAGAATCAGCTTGTAAAGTTTCATGAAAAATCCTGTTGGAACTTTGTTTGGAATTGCCTTGAATTGATAGATAAATTTTTGGAACTGTGGACATCTTTAAGCTAATGAATTGTTCTATATGTAAAAATGGTAGTATCTCCTTTTATTGAAGTCTTCTTTTATGCCCTTCAGTAGTGCTTATAATATTTTCCATAAAGATCATGGGCATCTTTTGTTAGAGTGTTAGATTAATAGTGTTGCTTGTTAATATGAGGCTTCCCAGGTGGTGCTAGTGGTAAAGAACCCTCCTGCCAATGCAGAAGACCTAAGAGATACAAGTTCAAACCCTGTGTGGGGAAGATTCCCTGGAGGAGGGCACAGCAATCCATTCAAGTATTCTTGCCTGGAGAATCTCAATGGACAGAGGAACATGGTGGGCTCCTTGCCTGGAGAATCCCCATGGACAGAGGAGCCTAGAGCTGCAAAGAGTTGGACATGACTGAAGCGACTTAGCACTCAGCTTTTTTAAATTATTTTTTTTATTTTTGGTTGACTTGGGTCTTTGTTGGTGCATGTGGGCTTTGTCTAGTTGCAGTGAGTGGGTTCCTCTCTTGGTGCAGAGCACAGGCTCTAGGCCCGTGGGCTTCAGTAGTTGCAGCATGTGGGCTAAGTGGTGGCGGCAGCTCCTGGGATCTAGAGCACAGGCTAAGTAGTTGTGGCCCAGGGGCTTAGTTGCTCTGCAGCCTGTAGAATCTTCTTCGACCAGGGATTGAACACATATCCCCTGCATTAGTGGGTGGATTCTTATGGACTGTTCCACGAGGAAAGTCCTGAATGGTAGCTTTATTTTAACTAGTTTTATTGAGGTGTAATTTACAAACAATAAAATGCACCGATTATGTGATGAGTTTTGAGAAATGTATATCATTGTGTAATGGTAACTGCAATCAAGATGTAGAACATTTCCATCTCTCCGAAAAGTTTCCTCATGTCCCTTGAAGTGAATCTCTTCCAACTCACACTGGCTCCCTGGCTGATTTTCACAATAGTTGATATTTTTCTAGAATTTTATATAAGTGGAATTATGTAGTAGACAGACCTTTGTGCCTGACTTCTTTTACTCAGCATATTTTTTAGACTCACCCATGTTTTTGTTTGTGTCAGTAGTTGCCTTTTTATTGCTGAGTAGTAGTCTTTTGTATGGATGTAACACAGATTATCTATTCACCAGCTCATGTTGTTTATCCTTTCACCTCTTGTGGTTGTGTCAGGCTTTAACTATAATGAATAAACCTATTATAAACATCACAGGACAAGTCTTTGTGTGGACATGTTTTCATTTCTCCTCGAGAAATTCTTATGGTGGGGTTACTGGGTCAAATATACATGTTTAACTTTCTAAAAATTGCCAATCTCTTTTGTAAAATGACTATACCATTTTTCATTTCCACCAGCAATATATGCAGAGTTCTGAGAGTTGTACCACATCCTCAAATCACTCGATGTTATCAGTTTTCTTTATTTTTAGCCAGTGAATGGTAACTATTAAAAATTATGTTCTCTAATCAGTTTTGCTACTGTATAAGGTTGTTATTGACTTTTTAAAAAATATCTTCTATGCAGCAATATTCATGAACTCCCTTAAGAGTTAAAATAATTTGTCTAAAA
Source organism: Ovis aries (assembly GCF_016772045.2). Classification (NCBI taxonomy): domain Eukaryota; kingdom Metazoa; phylum Chordata; class Mammalia; order Artiodactyla; family Bovidae; genus Ovis; species Ovis aries. The sequence goes on along the minus strand of NC_056080.1, from coordinate 103,398,340 downwards.
ATTCTCTTTCATTTTCTATGTAACCAATTAAGTAGTCCAAATGACATTTTTCCATTCCAGCACTTAAATCTACTTTTATTCTTTGTTTTATTGAATTGACAGTGATCTCTCCAATGCAGTGTTTAATAATAATTTGGAGTGCAGTTATCCTCATCTTGTTCATGGCACTGAAGAAAATGTTTCTAAAGCTTCTACATTAATCATAATGTTTATTGTAGGTTTTTTGTAGAAATCATTGTCAGATTAAACTTTTCTATTTTGATTTGTTTAGAGGTTTTTCTTTTCCTCAGAGAGTGGTTGAATTTCATTTAATTTTTTAAAACTATTGAGATGAGTACTTATTATTTTCTCTTTCATCAGCTTAAGTAGTGACTTGTAGTAATAGATATTCTAAGGTTAGACTATCCTTTAATTCCTGAAAACAAGCCCGCTTGATTGTATCATATTATTTTTATACACTTATTGAGTTCAATTAACTAATATTTTGATTAGGACTTGAGATCTTTATCAAAAGTGAGATTGACATATAATTTTTGATCTTTTAACAAGCTTGTCTGGTTTTGGTATTAAGGTTTTACGAACATGAAATAGATTGGGTAGCTTTCCTCTTTTTCTATTCTCTGGAATATTTTATATGATGTAGAAATTGCCTGTTATGTGATGGCTTAATAAAACTTACCTGTAAAAGAATATGGGATTGTGCCTTTGGTGGCAGAGAGTTTGGATACTACTGAATTTCTTTGTGTCTACTGATCTACCCATGTTTTCAACTCATTCTTGAATAAACTTTTGTTAATTTGTATTTTTCTACAGAATTAAGAGTCAACTAATTGGAAAAGACCCTGATGCTGGGAAAGATTGAAGGCAAAAGGAGAAGGAGGTGGCAGAGGATGAAATGGTTAGGTAACATCACTGACTCAATGAACATGAATTTGAGCAAACTCCGGGAGATAGTGGAGAACAGAGGAGCCTGGAAGGCTGCAGTCTATGAGGTCACAAAGAGTCAGACAAGACTTAGTGACTTAACAACAATAACAGAATTTCTTATCAAAGTTTTTATATTCATTGGCATAAAATATTTCATGCTGCTGCTGCTAAGTCGCTTCAGCCATGTCCGACTCTGTGTGACCCATGGACAGCAGCCCACCAGGCTCCTCTGTCCACGGGATTCTCTAGGCAAGAATGCTGGAGTGGGTTGCCATTTCCTTCTCCCAAAATATTTCATACATACTCTTATTTTGAAATTTAAAATGTTTATTTAGTAATATCCTATTTTCATTGATCATAATGAAATTGATCAGGTCTTAATTTCTTTGTTTACTTATTCAATCTTATCAGAATATTCTCTTTCATTAAGCTTTTCATCAAATTAGGTTTTGGCTTTATTAAGCATTTTTATTTTTGTTTCCTATTTCATTAATTTCTGTTTTAATATTTTTTCTTTTACTTTCTTCTGATTTGCTTTATGATTCTTTTCTAACTTATTTAGTTGAGTGTTTAACATATTAATATTCAACTATTTTGTTTCATATTGCATGCATCACATTTTCTTTTTTTTAAAATTTTTTAAATTTTTTATTTTTTTTATTTTTAAATTTTAAAATCTTTAATTCTTACATGCATTCCCAAACATGAACCCCCCTCCCACCTCCCTCCCCACAACATCTCTCTGGGTCATCCCCATGCACCAGCATGCTGCACCCTGCGTCAGACATAGACTGGCGATTCAATTCTTACATGATAGTATACATTTTCTTATATTACATCAGTTATATTCTACAATTTGATATGTCATTCAATAACTGTAATTTTAATTAAATTTTTCTTTTTTTAAAATATAAACTTATTTATTTTAATTGGAGGTTAATTACTTTACAATATTGTATTGGTTTTGCCATACATCAACATGAATCCACCACAGGTATTTCTTTATTCCATTTAGAAGGGTTTTTTGTCTAAATGCATATGGGGCTTTGGGGGTATTTTTTTATTACTTTGTATTTTATTGCATTTTTGTGAGAATGTTATTAATATGATATTGCTTATTAAAAAATTGAGACTTACTTTGATACTTGCCTTCTGTTCCAGTTTTGTAAATGTTTCAAATGTGATTGAAAATAATGTGTGTCCTATATTTGGGGGTGCCAAGACTTGTTATGTATGTGTGTTTGTGTATTAACTCAAACTTCATAGTTGTGTTATTCAATATTACATATTCTTCCCTATCTGCTTTATTAATTTCTGAGAAGGATGTGTTAAAATTTCCCTTCTAGTAATAAGAATCTGTCAAATTTTCTCTCGTTCTGTCAAATTATTCCATCTTTCAGAGGCTTAGTTTCTCTGTGTGTAAAATGGAATGAGAGATTGTGTGTAGAACAATAAGTTCTGGGATTGTAGGCACTCAATCTTCCAGAAGGCTTCCCTGATAGCTCAACTGGTAAAGAATCTGCCTGCAATGCAGGAGACCCTGGTTCAATTCCTGGGTTGGGAAGATCTCCTGGAGAAGGGAAAGGCTACCCACTCCAATATTCTGGCCTCGAGAATTCTGGCCTAGGGTTGCAAAGAGTTGGCCATGACTTTCACTTTCACTTTCTTTCAATCATCCAGAAGTGCTTTTGCTTGGTTGCTATTACTAGTATACATAAAATTAGTCAATCCAAGCCCTGTCCTAGCAATATGCTCTCGAGATACCTTGGTTTTGGAGGATGAGGCACATTGTTTAGAATGAAGCCCAAACAAGGAGTAGTAAAATAAATCAAGTTGATGAGGTCATATCACCTAGGCAAGGGCACTGAAAATTAGGAGTCATCTCATTCATAAGGAAAAGCAGTTGCTTCTAGAATGTGCATCTCTTGGGAACTTTCCTCAAGTCACCAAAGAGACAATGGTCTCAGAGTGGAGTAAGAAATTACAGGACCAGACTTTAACAACCTTGCTTCAGCTAAGCAGGGCTCCCGGGCATTGTAATCTAATGAAGTTGTTGAAAGAACACATGGCTACTGTCAAAATCTTTAAAGATTCTAGACACTGTCAAGAACTCCTTTCTTAAAATATGTTTCTAAGAAAGTTTTGGCATTTTCGTATGAGAAGTGGTATTTTCTGAGGTATCTGAGCAAGAGGCTAAAGTGATTGTTGGGAAATCTCTCCTTCTCCTTCCTGGGTCTAGTTTTAGGAGAAAGCCCTAAGAGTAGACCAGAGGGCGCAGTGACCCTCCACTCCCACCTGTACACTTTCTAAATAAATGGAGTGACAGGACATTTCAGGATATTTTCTTTCCTCTTTTCTTCCTTCCTTCCCTCCCTTTCTTCATTTTTTCCTTCCTTATCTTTATTTATTTCTTCCCTCTGAGTCTCAGATGTGTTAAGCCAAGGCTCAATCTAAAGAAAATGTGTTGCTACTGACTCGGTCTCCACTGTTCTTCTCTCAGTGCCTTGATGCCACATCAAATGCACAAATCTAGGATTTTAGAAAAAGTGATCACTCTAATGAAGGTTGGAAAGGTAGTTAAACATGAAAGCTCTCAATTCAGACAGACTTGAGTTCAAAATTATGACTCTATTCCATACTGGCTGTATATGTGTAACGAGCAAGCCACAGATTCCCTGACACTCCAGATAAAAATCACATTGTTAAACTCTGGAATATATAACACCAAGATGAACTCTAATGTAACCTATGAACTTCGGGTAATTATGATGTGTCAGTGTAGGCTCATCAGTAGAAACAAATGTACAACTCTGGCGAGGAATATTGATAATGGCAGAGGCTATGTATATGTAGGGGCAGAAGATATATAAGGGACTGTTTGTACCCTTTCTTGAATCTTGCTGTGTACCCGATATTGCTCTAAAAATACAAAGTCTTAACTTTTAAAGTTTTAAGTCAATTTGTTGTGATGATTAAATGCAATCATCTGAAGGATTTATCATAGTGCCTGGCCTTTGCTAGGCTTACAATAAATGCTAGCTCCCTATTCCCTTCTTATACTCATATCTAGTTAACTCTACCCCTTCTTTGAGCTCCACACAAACCCTCAGCTGCTACAGGCACATACATACTTGTTCACCCAATGGGCACTTGTTTTACACAGCTTACTATCACTGGAAAAGTAAAATACAGATGTGATCCATTTCCCGAAAGAGCTTTAATCTAGTTGGGAATACAACACATATCAAGTCAATAGACGGCAATGTATTTGCAAATGCTATGCTATAGTTCTGGGGAGGGGGGCTGGCAGAGGCATAAGAAAAGATCTGGAAGTAAATGCTGGATAGGAGGTAGACTATTGAAAAGGGAAAGGAGGGGTGAGTTGGTAACATACCTCTGGCTTTTCAGAGAGTTCAGAAGTAGACACAAATGCCTAGGGCAAAGCCCGATAAAAAGTTCTTATTCTTCCTGTGAACAATATTTCATTAATGACAGCTTTGCTCCAGGCACTAAGGTGGTTATATAGCTATGAAACACCTTGATCATCCTCTACCAAGAATACAATCTAGTAGAGGAAGCAAGATATGAGTGTAAGAAAAGTAGAATAGAATATGGTAAAATAGGATGCTTGCAGGCTGTAATTATTGGTTCTAAAGTTCCAAGGAAGGGGTGAACACTTTTTGTCAGTTCAGGAGGAAGGTCATGATTAGAAATATGGGGAAGATATTTCACTGATGAAAAGTGAGGGTGCTGTGAACGAAGCAAAGAGTAAGTGCAAAGGGAAGGATGTGAAGTATGGAGAAGGGAAGAGGGTTTGTGAAAGATAAAGCTTGAGAGGTAAGATCCTGATTGTGGAGGACCTATAAGTTAAAGTATTTGAAGTTTATTCTGAGGACAATGAAAAGCCACTGAAGAGGTTAAAGTAGAACAATAGATACAGTTGGACTTCTGCTTAGAATAATCATAAGGCATCTGTATGGTGGATAAATAGGTCAGGGCAAGCCTGGAGTCCATGAGTTCAGTTAAGACGCTACTGCAATAGTCCAAGCAAACAATAAAATGGAGAAAAGTCTGCTCTATGACAGAGGGACCCCCAAAAAAGAAGGTGTCAGAAAAATAAGATCCCTCTTTAGGTCTGGCTGCCTTTAGACTTGAAGCAACTACACTAGGTCACACTTGTTTAGCCCTTGCCCAACCCTAACTTGACCACAAGCTCTGAGTCTGGAAGGAATTCCCTGATAGCTTCTTATGACCAAGGCCTCACATTTGTAGGTTGTCTGGTCAATCTGAGTAGTGTGGGCTATAGGCAGAAAACACAGTAAAGGCAGAGTGAAGTTCTATGGAGGTCTTGGCTTCCATAAAACTCGATTCTTACCACAATTGTAGGTAGCCACACACTCAAAGCCATCTTGGGTCAAATTAGGGAAACCAGAGCTCTATGTAGAACTTTCCCACTTATGGTAGTAAGGAATTGCTTAGATGTTAGTAAGACCTACAGAGAAGGTATATCGACCCTATCCAACCATCTCTCCATTTTGTCAATAACCTTTGCTTCTAAATGTGCCTTCTACCCTACTCCAACCAAACCAACCTTTTATGCATCTAAATTCTTTTATCTCATTCTTTGATTCTCAGTTCCCTTCACTATTCATCCATTCCTACCACTCCTTATTCTTTTTTTTTTATATTTTAAATTTTTATTTTTACTTTATTTTACTTTACAATACTGTATTGGTTTTGCCATACATTGACATGAATCCACCACGGGTGTACATGCGATCCCAAACATGAACCCCCCTCCCACCTCCCTCCCCACAACATCCCTCTGGGTCATCCCCATGCACCAGCCCCAAGCATGCTGTATCCTGCATTGGACATAGACTGGTGATTCGATTCTTACATGATAGTATACATGTTTCAATGCCATTCTCCCAAATCATCCCACCCTCTCCCTCTCCCTCTGAGTCCAAAAGTCTGCTATACACATCTGTGTCTTTTTTGCTGTCTTGCATACAGGGTCATCATTGCCATCTTTCTAAATTCCATATATATGTGTTAGTATACTGTATTGGTGTTTTTCTTTCTGGCTTACTTCACTCTGTATAATCGGCTCCAGTTTCATCCATCTCATCAGAACTGATTCAAATGTATTCTTTTTAACAGCTGAGTAATACTCCATTGTACCACAGCTTTCTTATCCATTCATCTGCTGATGGACATCTAGGTTGCTTCCATGTCCTGGCTATTATAAATAGTGTTGCGATGAACATTGGGGTACATGTGTCTCTTTCAATTCTGGTTTCCTCAGTGTGTATGCCCAGCAGTGGGATTGCTGGGTCATATGGCAGTTCTATTTGCAATATTTTTAAGGAATCTCCACACTGTTTTCCATAGTGGTTGTACTAGTTTGCATTCCCACCAACAGTGTAGGAGGGTTCCCTTTTCTCCACACCCTCTCCAGCATTTATTGCTTGCAGATTTTTGGATCACAGCCATTCTGACTGGTGTGAAGTGGTACCTCATGGTGGTTTTGATTTGCATTTCTCTAATAATGAGTGATGTTGAGCATCTTTTCATGTGTTTGTTAGCCATCCGTATGTCTTCTTTGGAGAAATGTCTATTTAGTTCTTTGGCCCATTTTTTGATTGGGTCATTTATTTTTCTGGAATTGAGCTGCAGGAGTTGCTTGTATATTTTTGAGATTAGTTGTTTGTCAGTTGCTTCATTGGCTATTATTTTCTCCCATTCAGAAGGCTGTCTTTTCACCTTTGTTGTGCAGAAGCTTTTAATTTTAATTAGATCCCATTTGTTTATTTTTGCTTTTATTTCCAGAATTCTGGGAGGTGGATCATAGAGGATCCTGCTGTGATTTATGTCGGAGAGTGTTTTGCCTATGTTCTCCTCTAGGAGTTTTATAGTTTCTGGTCTTACATTTAGATCTTTAATCCATTTTGAGTTTATTTTCGTGTGTGGTGTTACTCCTTATTCTTCATAGATTTTATTTCAACCACCCACCTCTTCCTAGAGGCTCTCTTATGAACCCAATCCATTCTGTTTCTTTTGCCTTGAGTCCCAGGCTCACAGCTTATATCCCTTGGTGGTTATTAATAGGCACTCTAAGTAATCCAGGAGGTGATATAGCAGAATGGGAAGAACATCAGCTTTTTGGACAAACAGACCTGAATTCAAATCCTATATTCATCATTATTTAGCTGTGTGCTACCTTAAGTGAGTTACTTAATGCTTTTAGCTACAGTATTCTCATCTGTGAGATGAGAATGGGCTTCCCAGGTGGCGCTAGTGGTAAAGAACTTGCCTGCCAGTGCAGGAGACATAAAAGATGTGGGTTTGATCCCTGAGTCAGGAAGATCCCCTGGAGAAGGAAATGGCAGTCCACTCCAGTATTCCTGCCTGGAGAATTGCATGGACAGAGGAGCCTGGTGGGCTACAGCCCATAGGGTTGCAAGTCAGACAAGACTGAAGCAACTGAGCACTCACACATTCCCATCTGTAAAATGGGAGCAATCTTTTAGGAAGAGGCTTATGAGGTAACTGATTTGGCATTTATCACAGAGAAAGGACTCTATAAGTGTCAATTTAAATGAAAAGTCATAGTTTGGTTGCCTTTTGAGTGAGATCTTCTGTCTTCCTCTAAATAAATTGAAAGGTGCCAAAAGTTAGTGACCATAGATTTCTCTGTTGTTATCCCTCTCCAACCCTGCATCTGGTATAGGGCTCTGTACACAATGTGTTCGATTAATATAATGACCAGATAAGGCATGATACAAAGCCGCAGGTAAAGAAAAGGAGTGGGTCTTAGGGTACTGAATCTATTACAAATTTGAAATACCAGATTTACCAGAAAGGGAAAAACTTCAGAAACATTTGACCCTGAAGGTTAATAGAGAGGGTGGCATCTTGCCTCATGCGGAAAGTGTAATGCAATAGAAAGGCAGTTTCAAATGGTCTTGAATTGAAACCTAGGTCCTAAATTGAACCGCATTCTAGCTATATGACCTTGAACAAATGACCAAACCATTCAGAACCTCAGTTTCCTCATCTCTAAAACTAATACAATAATACTTGACTTCCAGAGTTGTGGAGAGGATTCAGGGCATAATCTATTTAAAATTCCTAGAATAATGCTTGAGACATGGTTGGCGGCCAAAAATATGTCACCTATCTCTCCTTCTCTTCTCTGTCCTTCCTTTACTGCATCAAATATCATGGAAATCTGGGTATGGGGTGTGAGAAGAATTGTGAGGTCTTCTTGAGAATGTTCTCAAGCATTTCCTTCACATCTTTGTTCCTCAGACTGTAGATCATGGGGCTAAGCATGGGGATGACCACTGTGTAGAATACAGAGACCAGCCTGCCCCTGCCTAGTAAGTACTCAGAGGCTGGGCGCAAGTAAATGAACACAGTGGTTCCATAGTACAGGCTGACAGCAGTCAGGTGGGATGTACAAGTGGAGAAGGTCTTGTGTTTGCCCTGGGCTGAGGGGATTCTGATGCTAGCCATAAAGACACAAGTGTAGGAGTCCAGGGCTACTGTGAGGGACACTGACACATTAAAACCACCACAGGCAAAGAGGAGAAGCTGAAGGACCTGTGTGTTGGAGCAGGAGAGTTTTAAAAGGGGAGGGCTATCACAGAAGAAATGAGTGATGACATGATGAGATGAAAGGCTGACCTAGTGAGGAGCATCGTATTCATCAGGCCCACTGCATAGCTGACAGTCACTAACTGCAAACAGAGCCTCGGAGACATGGTTGCATGTAGAGTAGAGGGTGGCAGATGGCTACGTAGCAGTCATAGGCCACAGAGGCCAAGAGGAAGAACTCAGTGACAGCAAAGATCACGAAGCAAGTTGTCTGGATCACACAACCAGAGAAGGAGATGGTTTGGCAACCAGAGAAAAGCTCCATCAACATTTTGGGGACTGTGACTGAAGAATAACAGAAGGCAACAAAAGGACAGGTTGCTGAGGAAGAAATACATGGGAGTGTGGAGTTGGGAGCACAGCACAATGAAAGCAGAGAGGCCCAGGTTTCCAACCACCGTGATTGCGTAGATGAGGAAGAAGAGGGCAAAGAAGATGGGCCGAAGCTGAGGGTCATCGGTGAGGCCCACGAAGAAGGATTCACTGAACTGACTGGTGTTGCCTGCTTTCATTGAGCAGTTCTGCAGGAGGAATATACAGGATGATAGTGAGATGTGTACAGCTCAGGTTCCTAGAGAGACCTGCAGGGTCTGGTCCTGCCTGCCTAGCCAGGATGTGTTGTATCAACTGTGACATTTATTTCATCCTGACTCATCTATTTATTGCTACCCTCCAGCCTATTTTACACAGTGTTTAAAGGCATGAGGAAGAAATATAGAGTCGGAAGAGCTGGTTTGAATCTCAGGTTTTGCCCCTCATGGTCTCTGTGACCTTAGGCGAGTATCTTAACTTCTCTCAGCCTTCTTTGTAAATGGGAATAAAATTCCCATCTTGTAAGACTGGTTGTAAGGACTAAAGGTGATGGTAGGTGTATAGAAATTATCTAGCAAGGCATGGGAAGAAGGGCAGGTACACAATGAATCCTAATTTCCTTTCCTCTTCTACATCCTTCTTTTTCCCAGCACCAAACTGGTCCTCAGCTAAAGTTTAGCCTGAGCATAAAGTTAAGGACACAAATCTTAGACATGGGAGGGACTCAACAAACTTATATTATCAGTTGTATGTTTGATGGACTGCAGGGGATGAGTGGAGGGGGAATAGATTACAATATAATATAGAGGTAAGAGAGCAAGCTCCAGGATCAATGATAGGTTGGGTAGAATTCAATACTATGACTTGCTAGTTGTTTGATCTTGGACAATCTAGTTAACCTGTCTGAGCTTCCATTTCCTCATTTCTGTGTGAGAGTACCAAATTTTTCCTATTTTATTAATTTATTATAAAGATAAAATAATTCATGCAAAGCACTTAACATCGTATGTGGTACACACTAAGCATGTGATAACTTTTATAATAACTGGAAATCTCCTAGTTTGTTCAAACCGCACAGAAGCCCCTTTGAGATTCTGCCACTTGCCTCCTTAAGAATCCCTCCCTAACTAAGCTCCTGCTGCTAATCATGCTGTTGTGATTCTCCAGTGTGTTGAGGGACTGAAAGGGTGAGAACTACTACTCTCATCTAACACTGTTTACAGGAGGGAGAAATTCAGAAATTGGGACATCAAAAGGGGAAGTAATTTGCCCAAAGTTGCCCCGGGATTTGATGAAAGTGCCAGAACTCGAACCCAGGTGTCCTATCTACAGCGGTCCTTCCATTTAGAGGAGGTAAAAGCCTCTGACCTCTCCCCTTCCAGAAACACAGAATCCATACCCTTATCAGAACACAGAGCAGCTTAGAAATTAAAAAGCTCAATTCTGCTTAGGGCCATTTCTATCCATTTTCTTAATCAGGATGATTGACAGTGCCTGATTTTACTTTATTTTAATACTGTTTTTCCTGTTAAGAGCTGAGACAGTGAAGGCTAAACTATAGCACTGCACATAGAATTTATATCATTGGATTTATTTACTGTAAAATTTTACTTTATTTTACTTTACAATACTGCATTGGTTTTGCCATACAGCAACATGAATCCACCTCGGGTGTACATGTTTTCCCAATCCTGAACCCCCCTCCCACCTGCCTCCCCATACCATCTCTCTGGGTCATCCCAGTGCACCAGCCCCGGGCATCCTGTATCCTGCATCAAACCTAGACTGGCAATTCGTTTCTTACATGATATTATACATGTTTCAATGACATTGGATTTAGAGCCAGAACATCTGGGCTTGAGTTCCGATTCCATACTATTAACCAAGACAGATAAGTCCTTTCTTGGTTATAGTATCTCCACCTATAAAATGGGCATAATAATACTTGCTCTTCTGAACTCACAAGATTCCTGCAAAGATCCAATGAGAGTCTCTAGGAAAATGCTTCGCAAAGTATAAATATAGTCAAGGCAAATATTCAAGAAAGCATGCATTGGGATAGCCATGCCAGTTTTTTAAAGTTCTTTGGTGATTGTTAAATTGTTGCTCTTGAGCCCCCTCCTTCCTGGGTGCTTCCTTGACACCTGCCAGCTCACCTTGGCTTTTACAGCACTGACCTCCGTGTTCTTGTAGGCTACAAGTCAGACCCTGGAAGAAAAAGATAGACTAGCCTCCAGCAACCTGTATGGATATGCTTCATGCCCTTCTGCCTCTCTAAATCTGTGGCTGCCTGCTTTTGGCTGGTGTTTCATTAAAGTCACCATTACGGCCGTCTTTGGGAACTGAAATTTCCACAGTACATTGTACTGGTTGTTACAATTTTAAATATTATCTTGAATATAAATGCCATTAGTAAAATACCTAATAAGTGCCACACGTTATTCTGGGTGGTTAACATAAATCATTTGATTTAACCCTCTTAACCACCTTGGCAAGTAACTACTGTTGTTATCATTTCTACCTTACAAACTGGGCAACCAAGATGGAGCATTTCAATGCCTTGCTCAAGATCTCATAGCTGTTAAGTGGCAGAATCTACATTCGAACATGGCTCTGCAATAGGCTATTGTTGTATCCATGGTCCCTTTTCTAAATATGTGTGCTTTGTCGCTCAGTTGTGTCTGACTCTTTGTGACCCCATAGACTGTAGCCCGCCAGGTCCCTCTGTCCATGGAATTTTCCAGGCAAGAATATTGGAGTGCATTGCCATTTCTTTCTCCAGGGGATCTTCCTGATCCAGGGATCAAACCCGGGTCATCTGCAGTGCAGGCAGATTCTTTACCATCTGAGCCATCAGGGAAGCCCCTTTCAAAGTATAGAGTCATACAATTAGAGATTGTTAGTTTTTTCCAAGGGATTTACAAATCCATCCTTTGTTTGTTATCATGCTAATCTTGAAAAAATCAAGGAGGTTTCTGTTAATTTTATAGATGATGAATTTAAGTCACAAAAAAGTTACGTACTTTGTTCCTGGACATGCATGCTTTCATTCACTTGACTAGTATTCGCTGGATGTTTGGTGTGTTCTGGGCAATGGGTTAGGCACTAGGGGCATTCTCGTGGACTTTACAATCTAAAGGAAAAGATGGATGACCAACCAACAAAGAAACACACATATAATTTTGAATAATACAATTTTAAGGAAAAGAAAGCAAGCTAATGGAATAGAGAAAACTCAGAGTTTGGAAAGACAACATTAGGTTAAGTAAAGTGGAAGGGAAAGCCTGTCTGAGGAGTTGATATTAGGAACTAGAATCTCAATGGAGAGAAGCTACCCATAGAGTGATCCGAAGTACACCCGGATGCTTAGTGACATTGTCAGGAATAGAACCAAGGTCTTCTAAATTCTACCCAGGGCTGCCATTTCCAGTTGGAAGAAAGGCACAATTAGAAGTTCACTAGGAATAGTTGAATATGCGGCACATTTGAACTTCAGTCGGCAAGCATCTCTATCCTTCATCACCTACCTTTATTCTTTGAATGTCTCTAAAAGTCACAGATACTCACCAGCCGGTCTTCTGTTTCTTCCAGGGGGCACTACTGGTAAAGAACCGCCCCCCCGCCCCCGCCAATACAGGAGGAGACGTAAGAGAAGCAGATTCACTCCCTGAGTTGGGAAGATCTCCTGGAGAAGGAAATGGCAACCCACTCCAGTATTCTTGCCTGGAGAATTCCATGGACAGAGGAGCCTGGTGAGCTACAATCCATGGGGTCGCAAAGAGTCCAACACGGCTGAGCGACTAACACTCACTTTCCGCTTCTGTACTCATTGAAAATGCTTCAGCCCAGTATCAGCTCTTGGGTTTTTTCCAGATGTTCCCTTGGCAGGCACAGATAAGTTTGTGTGCCCACAACAGTAAAGCTTCTGGAACTAAGCTCCAAGTTAAACTTCCCTCCCCACTTCCCCCTCAAGGCTTGGCCTTTTCTGTATAATTGGCAGAATCATTAATATAGCAAAGTTTCTATCTTCGTGACTGGTCTTCTGAGATGCTGAGGAAAGTAAGCTCAAGGGCTAGAGCAGTAAGCAGAGCCAATCCCGAACAGGGTGTTTTCACTGACTCATACCGAGAGTTTGGGGACCTGTAGTCACCGCTGAGATGTTTTGGGAGCAGTTGGAAGAATAAAATTGACTATGAGATATATTCTGCTATAAACTTTGTATCTAAAGTACAGTCTTAGTCACATTAAAAAGTCTTAGCCACAGTTAAAATATCAGTTGCTTTCCCAAACATATGGATTCGAGTAACTGGGGATAAATGACCAATATAGAAGACAGTAAAAGGAGAAGGCAATGGCACCCCACTCCAGTACTCTTGCCTGGAAAATCCCATGGACGGAGGAACCTGGTGGGCTGCAGTCTGTGTGGTTGCTAAGAGTCGGACACGACTGAGCGACTTCACTTTCACTTTTCTCTTTCCTGCATTGGAGAAGGAAATGGCACCCCACTCCAGTACTCTTGCCTGGAAAATCCCATGGACAGAGGAGCCTGGTAGGCTGCAGTCCATGGGGTCGCTAAGAGTCGGACACGACTGAGTGACTTCCCTTTCACTTTTCACTTTCCTGCATTGGAGAAAGAAATGGCAACCCACTCCAGTGTTCTTGCCTGGAGAATCCCAGGGACCGGGGAGCCTGGAGGGCTGCCGTCTCTGGGATCGCACAGAGTCGGACACGACTGAAGTGACTTAGCAGCAGCAGCAGCAGCAGTAAGGATATGTTTCTCATTTATGAAGATTTGCCATATTACCTTGTTTACTCAACCCTGTACTCTGATTATAAACTATAAATTACTTTAAAATCAAACAATTATTTAATTAGTTTTTATGTGGTTAGTAAAGTCTCTGAGTGCCACTCAGTGTTCAAATAAAATACTCTTGTACCTGAGACATATGTGGCAGCCAGCTGCCTTGTACCACATTGTTTCATTTTTTCCTTTTTTCTTTTAATCAGGCCAGGTTTGGTTCTATGCATTTATTTTATTTTACTATTTAATAAATATTTATTAAATATCTATCATGTGCTTGTTGTTGTGCTAGGACCTCAGAATACAGAATCAATATTACATTAATAATATCCCCTACATACGCTCCACTCCCACTCCCCAGTACATGCACACCTGTGAGTGTGCTCACACACATACACAAACAGTCTCTCCTTTGGAAGCAAAAGCAACTTGTCTCCTTTGGTGCTGTCTTATTAGCAACTTTGATAGAAAATACCAAGTTATGCATCTTAAGGGCTAAATTTAGCTATTGATTTTAAAGCAAGAAAATTCTTTAAAAAGTAGACTTTATGGACATGTATCTTGTGGGCAGATTCATTTGATTCTGTTGTTTGGCTGTGCAGATTTTTGTAGTCATTTAAACGAGAAAATTTTTTTTCTTCTTCAAGTTAAATGGTGGGACATTTGGTGATATTTCAGAAGAACTGTACAAAAAAAGATCTTCACGACCCAGAGAATCACAATGGTATGGTCACTCATCTAGAGTCAGACATCCTGGAATGTGAAGTCCAGTGGGCCTTAGAAAGCATCACTACGAACAAAGCTAGTGGAGGTGATGGAATTCCAGTGGAGCTGTTTCAAATCCTGAAAGATGATGCTGTGAAAGTGCTCCACTCAATATGCCAGCAAATTTGGAAAACTCAGCAGTGGCCACAGGAATGGAAAAGGTCAGTTTTCATTCCAATCCCAAAGAAAAGCAATGCCAAAGAATGCTCAAACTAACCGCACAATTGCACTCATCTCACAAGCTAGTAAAGTCATGCTCAAAATTCTCCAAGCCAGGCTTCAGCAATACGTGAACCATGAACTTCCAGATGTTCAAGCTGGTTTTAGAACAGGCAGAGGAACCAGAGAGCAAATTGCCAACATTTGCTGGATCATCAAAAAAGCAAGAGATTTCCAGAAAAACATCTATTTCTGCTTTCTTGACTATGCCAAAGCCTTTGACTGTGTGGATCACAATAAACTGTGGAAAATTCCAAAAGAGATGGGAATACCAGACCACCTGACCTGCCTCTTGAGAAACCTATATGCAGGTCAGGAAGCAACAGTTAGAAGTGGTCATGGAACAACAGTCTGGTTCCAAATAGGAAAAGGAGTACATCAAGGCTGTATATTGTCACCCTGCTTATTTAACTTATATGCAGAGTACATCATGAGAAATGCTGGACTGGAGGAAGTACAAGCTGGAATCAAGATTGTCGGGAGAAATATCAATAACCTCAGATATGCAGATGACACCACCCTTATAGCAGAAAGTGAAGAGGAGCTAAAAAGCCTTTTGATGAAAGTGAAAGAGGAGAGTGAAAAGGTTGGCTTAATGCTCAACATTCACAAAATGAAGATCAGGCATCCGGTCCCATCACTTCATGGGAAATAGATGGGGAAACAGTGGAAATGGTGTCAGACTTTATTTTTTTGGGCTCCAAAATCACTGCAGATGGTGATTGCAGCCATGAAATTAAAAGACGCTTACTCCTTGGAAGAAAAGTTATGGCCAACCTAGACAGCATATTGAAAAGCAGAGACATTACTTTGCCCACAAAGGTCCGTCTAGTCAAGGCTATGGTTTTTCCAGTGGTCATGTATGGATGTGAGAGTTGGTCCCTTGGAAGAAGATGCTAAAGATGCTGCACTTTGAAACTCATAGTTTATCATTGGAAAAGAGTCTGATGCTGGGAGGGATTGCAGGCAGGAGAAGAAGGGGACGACAGAGGATGAGATGGCTGGATGGCATCACTGACTCGATGGACATGAGTTTGAGTGAACTCTGGGAGATGGTGATGGACAGGGAGGCCTGGCGTAGTGCGATTCATTGGGTCGCAGTGAGTCTAACACGACTGAGTGACTGAACTGAACTGAACTGAACTGAACCAGTTTATGAGCTTCTGCTCTTGTGTGATGGGCTGACTCCATGTATTGAAAAGTGCTATTCCCAAATTTAATTATTTTGGGGCATTACACCACATTGGGTAAAATGAGCTATTTTGTTCATCACGACTGCAGCCTTTGCTGAAATGGAGGTTATGGAATAACAACTTAAAGGCTAACTCATTAATATCAGGGACGAATGAGGTAATGTGCCAGCAGACCAAATTGGTGCCTGAATGTTTTCATCTAGAGACCTGTATCTCTTTCTCATGTTGTGATATATTAATGGGGATGTCTTTATCATTGTCACTGCCAGTAGACATTTGAATAACGTAGATGCTATATCTTCTGGGCACTCAACCTTGTACACTATCAATTTCTCAAACTCCAAAGATCTCTCAGTGGCTAGAAGTAAAATTCTGATGGTGCCATAGAATGGCTAATTTATAAGGATTTCTAACAGTAGCATCAATGTAGTCCCTGCCTTTTTTTTTCCCCTCATAGATGCTTATTAGTGAGCATTGCACCATCCCTTAACTATTAGATAGGGGCAATGGAGTAAATTAGTCTTCCAAATTGTGAAGGCTGTGGGTTTATGCCTAACTGAAAGCATTTCCTTCTTTGCAATGTTGAAGTAAGTGCCTTTCTGACGTGTCTCTATCTGTGCTTTGCATTTCTGGAGGAAGTGAGAAATAGTCTTGATGATACCCAAGTGTGTTTCCCCTCTTTGTATTACTATTGCTGATGGCTTGACAAAGAAGTCACCTATCCTGGTGACAGATCCCAAAGGATGTCCTTTTGCCAGTCTACAGTGAGTCAGGGCAGGGGTCCATCTTCATGGAGCCTGAAACATGGAGTAGTTTATTATCCTCCTTGAAATGAGTGCCCCCTTTTGGTTATGAATCCATCCTAGCTGTTCACTCTCTGAAATGAGATTTTCTCCAGTGTTTCTGAATGTATATCATATAGCTCAAAAGTTAGTTTCATGCTACATATTTTAAAAGGATTTATTTAAGTAGTCAGTACAAGGAACTGTGCTAAACCCAATCACAAAATTTTATGTCATTCTTACAATAACTTTATGGGGTAGGTACTATATTTATCTCTGTTTTACAGATAAAGACAGTGAAGCTCAGAGAAAATAAATAAATTACCCAGGATCACATAGATAATATATAACTAAGCCAGAAATGTTACCCAGGTCCTTTTGACTCTACAATCTATCAATCAATGCTCTTTTGGCCACAGCATATTGAAATCATTTTCTTAAAACTTATTTGCTAATCTGCTCAGCATTTTTTCCTTTAAAACTGATGGTTCTCAACACTAGCTGCACATTAAAATCACCTAGGAAGTTAAAATACACCTTACTTGGGTCTCATTCTTAGATTCTGATCTAACTGCTCTGAGATATGGCATGGACCCCAGGTAACTCTAATGTAGTGCCAGAGTTGAAAGCTACAATTTTAAGAATTATAAGCTGAGTTCCTTTTCCTGCTTCCTTTTTATGAGTAACATACTTAAACCTAGCAGCCTGATTCCTCACGGAGTCTGAGAAATACTTTAGAACTTTTATTTGATAGAACAATCAGGGAGACATCTTTGTACAATGGGCTTCCCTGATAGATCAGTTGGTAAAGAATCTGCCTGCAATGGAGGACACCCCGGTTCGATCCCTGGGTTGGGAAGATCCCTTGGAGAAGGAGAAAGGCTACCCACTCCAGTGTTCTGGCCTGGAGAATTCCATGGACTGCATAATCCATGTGGTCGCAAAGAGTCAGACAGGCCTGAACGACTTTCACTTTCAGACTGTTGCCTTCAGATTTTTACAAGTGCCTCCTTATCTAGCAAATCTTGACCATCACTGAAATGGTGATCTGCAATCTTGGATAAAACTAAGTAATATTAAGAAGCAAAAGGCATTTTAGAAGTGACTATAGACAGAACCTTCATCCCTTCCCTGCAAGGAGACCCGGAGAGGCATATCCTCCACCACAATTCTCGAAGCTATGAAGTAGCTTCATTGAGGGGTACTCTTTCTTTCTCTCTCTTTTTATGCAACAAACTTTTATTGAAAATATGTATGAGCCAGAAACTGTTAGTGCTTTTCAATTAGGGTGCTGGTTCCCTTATAAAGGTACTTGGAATTGTGTGGAACATTTATTGATAGTGAAATTAGCTGTGAAGAAAAACTGATATTAAGTTTAAGGTGGCCAAGGATGCTAAATGTTCTGTAATGCTCAAAAGTCTTGTGCAATTCTTATGATAGGAATTTTCTCACTTCACATAGCACTTCTACTGAGAAATACTTGACTTCTTTCCCCTTCAATGACAGTGACTATGATTAACACCATCCTATTCCTATTGAGGGTTTTTAAAGGACTTTTCAGTCAGGTTTGTCAGTCAGCTACTATCAAGCCCTTACTGCACACTGAATCTTTGATTGACACTGTGTACAAGCGAGACAGTCTTTAACTTCAGAGAACTCATAATCTAGCTGGAGAGACATCAAAATAATCCATGAATCACAGAGAAAGTCTCAAAGGAAACTGGAAATTATTTGGAATGGAATAAAAATGAAAATGCAACATATCAAACTTTGTAGATTTCAGTTAAACTGGTGTTTAGAAATTTATAGAATTAAAAGCATGTATCAGAAAATAAGAAAAATCTCAAGTCAGTTAAGTATTTGTCTTAGGAAACTACTAAAATAATAGCAAATTAAACCATAATCAAGCCAAAAGAAGGAAATAATAAAGAACTTGAATCAATGAATATTTTAAAGGGAGAGGCAAAGAAAATAAATAAAACAAAAGTTGGTTCTTTGAAAAGATTAAAAAGATTGATAATTCTCTCTAAGGACTGAAAAGAGAAAATCACAAATTTCCAATATCAAGAATGAAAGTGGAATGGTACCACAAACCCTGCAGACGTTAAAAGGAAAATAAGGAAAGAGTATAAATAATTTTACACTCAGTAATTAGACAGCTTAAATGAAGCTACCAACTACTCAAAAGCTAAATTATCAAAACTTACTAAAGATTAAATATTTGATAACAATGGTCCTTTAATTATTATTTCATGGTTAAAAATCTTCTGAAAAATATATCTCTAGATCTAGACCATTTCAGTGGTGTCATTCATCAAATTGAAGAAGATATAATACCAATCTATTCCAGAAAATAGCAATAAACACTTTCCATTTTACTTTATGATGCCAGCATTACCCTGATACCAAAATCAGACAAAGATAGTGCAAAAAATTAAAACTAGCAGCCAATATCCTTTAAGATCATCAATATAAAAATCCTCAACAATATACTAGAAAACTAAGACCAGCAGTACCACAAAGGAGCAAAATATCACAACCAATTGGAGTTTATCCTAGGAATGCAAGACCAGTGCAATACTAAAAAATCAATTAGATCAATAAATATAATCCTCTGTTTTAAATTCAACCATAAAGAAGTTTGAATGCTGAAGAATTGATGCTTTTGAACTGTGGTGTTGGAGAAGACTTTTGAGAGTCCCTTGGACTGCAAGGAGATCAAACCAATCAATCCTAAAGGAAATCAGTCCTGAAAATTCATTAGAAGAACTGCTGCTGAAGCTGAAGCTCCAATGCTTTGGCCATCTGATGCGTAGAGCTGACTCATCAGAAAAGACCCTGATGCTGAGAAAGACTGAAGGCAGGAGGACAAGGGGATGACAGAGGACTAGATGGTTGGATGGCATCACTGACTGAGTGGACATGAGTTTGAGCAAGCCCCAGGAGATGGTGAAGGACAGGGAATCCTCGTGTGCTGCGGTCCATGGGATCGCAAAGAGTTGGACATGACCAAGTGACTGAACACCACAACCATTCTAACAGTCTAAAGGAAAAAAAAGCCCGCATGATTATATCAATAGATGCATAAAACATTTGACAAAATAAAACATCCATTCATTATTTTTGAAAAAATAACTCAAAAAACCAGGAGCAAAAGGAAATTTCCTTAACCTGATTAGAAAAAAGCATCTATTAAAAATCTACGATTAATATCTTAATAGTAAATGACTAAATGCCTTCTTCCTAAAATTAAGAATAAGGCAAAGATATTACCTTCATAACTCCTAGTCAACATTGTACTACAAGTTCTAACTGATGTGGTAAGATAAGCAAAAGAAAAAACATACAGATTAGAAAGGAAGAAGCAGTCTATTTGTAGACAAATGATTATCTGTGTAGAAAATCTCAGGGAATGTTAAATGAAAACCACTTAGAACTAATGAGTTCAGCAATGTCACAGAATACAAGTTCAACACACAACTTTTAATTGCATTTCTATTTTTTAAAATTTTTATACAATTTTTAAAGGTTACTTTTCATTTACAGTTATTGCAAAATATTGGCTATATTCCTTGTGTTGTACAATACATCACTGAGCCCATGTTACACCCAATAGTTTGTACCTCCCAATCTCTCACCCCTATGCTGCCTCTCCCCTCTCTCTCCACTGGTAACCACTAGTTCATTCTGTATCTGTGAGTTTGCTTCTT
Organism: Ovis aries; assembly: GCF_016772045.2. Lineage (NCBI taxonomy): Eukaryota > Metazoa > Chordata > Mammalia > Artiodactyla > Bovidae > Ovis > Ovis aries. The sequence continues at coordinate 103,377,969 of NC_056080.1, read as the reverse complement.
TTTTGTTATATTCAATAGCTTGCTGTAATTTTTAGATTCCGCATAAGTGTATGTCTTTATCTGACATTTCACTCAGCAAAATGTCCTCCATGTCCATCCACGTGGTGACAAACGGAAAAATTTCATTCTTTTTATGGCTGAGTAGTTTTCTGCTGTATACACATCTTTATTTATCTGTTATAATTTTTAACATTTAATTTTAGCATTTAAACACCATGTTTAACATTTATCATCTGTTGATGGACACTTAGGTTGGTTCCATATCTTGGCAACTGTCAATTACATTACTATAAATATTGGAGTGCATGTATCTTTTAAATTAGGGTGTATTTCCGTTTTTTGAATATAAATGCATGCTAGGTCATATAGTAATTCTATTTTTATTTTTTTTAGAAATCTCCATACTGTTTCCCATGGCAGCTGCACCAATTTACATTCCTACCTCAAGTGTACGAGGGTTCCCTTTTCTCTACATCTTTGCCAACACTTGTGGTTTTTGGTCTTTTTGACATAGCCATTCTGACAGGTGTAAGGTGATATCTCATTGTGGTCTTGATTTGCATTTCCCAGCCAGTCCATTCTAAAGGAGATCAGCCCTGGGTGTTCTTTGGAAGGAATGGTGCTAAAGCTGAAGCTCCAGTACTTTGGCCACCTCATGCAAAGAGTTGACTCATTGGAAAAGACTCTGATGCTGGGAGGGAATGGGGGCAGGAGGAGAAAAGGGACGACAGAGGATGAGATGGCTGGATGGCATCACCGACTCCATGGACGTGAGTCTGAGTGAACTCCGGGAGTTGGTGATGGACAGGGGGGCCTGGCGTGCTGAGATTCATGAGTCGCAAAGAGTTGGACACGACTGAGTGACTGAACTGAACTGATAATTAAGACTGTTTATCTTTTCATGTGCATGTTGGCCACCTGCATTTTGTGTGTGTGTGTGTGTGTGTGTGTGTGTGTGTGTGTGTAAAATTGTCTATTCAGTCCTTCTGCCCATTTTAAAAATCAAGTTTTTTTTTTTAATTGAGTTGTACAAACTGTTTATATATGTTGGATATTACTCCCTTATCAGTCGTATCATTTGGAAATATTTTATCCCTTTCAGTAAGTTGTCTTTTTATTTTCTCAATGTTTTCCTTTGCTATGGAAAAGCTTTTTAGTTTAATTAGGTTCCATTTGTTTATTCTTGCTTTTATTTTCTTTACTTCGGGAGATGGATCAAAAAAGACTTATGTTAGAGTGTCCTGCTTGTTTTCCTCTAGGAGTTTTATAGTATTTGGTCTTACATTTAGGTCCCTTTTGAATTTATTTTTGTATATGGTGTTAGAGAATGCTCTAATTTCATTATTTTACATAAAGCTATTCAGTTTACCTAGCACTACTTCTTGAAGATTCTCTTTTCTCCATTGTGTATTCTTGTCTCTTTTGTCATAGATTAATTGACCATAAGTGCATGGGTTTATTTATGGGTGCTCTATCTTGTTCCATTGATCTATGTGTATATTTTTGTGCCAGTACCATACTTTTTTGATTATCACAGCTTTGTAGTATAGTCTGAAGTCAAGGAGAATGATTCCTCCAGCTCTGATTTTCTTTCTCAAGATTGTTTTGGCTATTTGGGATCTCTTGTGTGTCCATACAAATTTTAAAATTATTCTGTGAAAAATGCCATTGGTATTTTGATAGGGATTGCATGGAATCTGTAGATTGGGTTGGGTAGTATGCCCATTTTAACAATATTGATTCTTCCTAAGAACATGGTATATTTTTCCATTTGTGTCCTCTTTTATTTATTTATTTATTAATTTTGGCTGCACTGTGTGGCATGCAGGGTCTTAGTTCCTCGACCAGAGATTGAACCTATGCCTCTTGCATTTGAATCATTGAGTGTTAACCACTGGGCCACCAGGGAAGTTCTGTTTGTGTCTTCTTTAATTTCTTTCATCAGCATCTTATAGTTTTTGGAATACAAGTCTTTTCTCTCCTTAGGTAGGTTTATTCCTAGGTATTTTATTCTTTTTGATGTAATGGTAAATGGGATTGTTTCCTTAATTTCTTTTCCTGATACTTTGTTGTTAGTGTATAGAAACATAACAGATTTGGGTATATTAATTTTGTATCCTTCAACTTTACTGAATTCATTGGTGCACTCTAGTAGTTTTCTGATGGCATCTTTAGAATTTTCTGTGTATAGTAACATGTCATCTGAAAACAGTTTTTTATTTCTAAATTCAAGCAGTGAACAATTGGAATCAAAATTATGAAAATGTATGCATATATTTTAAATGCTTCTAAAAATGAAATTGCTAAGTATTACTATAACAAGCTAAAAACTGTAATATTAATATATACAGGATTTGTATGCTGAAAACTATAAAATACTAATGAAAGATTCAAAGACAATATAAATGGTGAGACATACCATGAGCATGGATTGGAGGATTCGGTATGATAAAGATGCCAGTTCTCCCCAAAGTAATCTATAAATTTAATGCAATAAAACTTAAGCATGAAAAGCACAGCAGAATTTTGCACACACAAAATTACCATATACTGCATACTGTTACTATAGACAACAAGAATTTCTAAAACTGTATAATAAGTTTTACATAAAAGGAAACAATGAAATAGCTGAAACAATTTTGAGAAAAAGAATAAAGTTGAAAGATTCACATTAACGAGTTTTAAGACAGTATAAATCTATAGCAATGAATACGGTATGCACTGGCAAAGGAATAGACCCTCCAATCAATGGGCCAGAATAGATAGTTAAGAAATAGACCCACACAAATGCGGCCATTTGGTTTTTGATAAAGATATGAAAGCAAATAACTGGAGGAATGATAGTCTTTTCATCAAATGAAACAAGTGGTCATTCATGTGGAAAAAAGTGAACTCTGACCTCAACCTTACCCTTGGTACAAGGATTAACTTCAAATGGTACATAGGTATAAATATAAAATGTAAAAGCTTTAAAGCTTACAGAAAACATAGGAGAAAATCTATATAATCTGAGTTTAAGCAAAAGTTCTTAGAAAGGAAATAAAAACTATGATATAAAGGAAAAAAAATAAGTTCTTTGTAAAAGTAAGAACAATTTCTCTGTCAAAGGGACTGCCATGAAGATGAAAAAACAAAGACTGGGAGAAAATATTTGCAATTCATATATCCAACAAAGGACTTGTATCCAGGATATATAAATAACTCTGAAAACTCAACAATAAAAAAATACTTTTCAATTAAAAGTGGGCAAAAGGCATGATCAGACATTTCACTCAAGAAAATATACAGATAGAAAGTAAGTATAGGAGAAGATATTCATTATCATTAGCCATTGTGTGCTAAGTAGCTTCAGTCATGTCCGACTCTTTGCAACTCTATGGACTGTAGGCGGCCAGGCTCCTCTGTCCATGGGATTCTCCAGGCAAGAATACTGGAGTGGGTTTCTATTCCCTTCTCCAGGGGATCTGCCCAACTCAGGGATCAAACCAGGGTCTCTCGCATTGCAGGTAGATTCTTTATCACTGAGTCACCTGTGAAGCCCTCATTAGTCATTCAGTTCATTTCAGTTCAGTAGCTCAGTCGTGTCCAACTCTTTGCGACCCCATGAATCGCAGCACACCAGGCCTCCCTGTTCATCACCAACCCCCGGAGTTCACTCAGACTCACGTCCATTGAGTCGGTGATGCCATCCAGCCATCTCATCCTCTTTTGTCCCTTTCTCCTCCTGCCTCCAATCCCTCCCAGCATCAGAGTCTTTTCCAATGATCAGCTCTTTGCATGAGGTGCCAAAGTACTGGAGCTTCAGCTTTAGCATCATTCCTTCCAAAGAACACCCAGGACTGATCTCCTTTAGAATGGACTGGTTGGCTTTCCTTGCAGTCCAAGGGACTCTCAAGAGTCTTCTCCAGCACCACAGTTCAAAAGCATCAATTCTTCGGCACTCAGCTTTCTTCACAGTCCAACTCTCACATCCATACATGACCACTGGAAAAACCATAGCCTTGACTAGACGGACCTTTGTGGGCAAAGTAATGTCTCTGCTTTTCAATATGCTGTCTAGGTTGGTCATAACTTTCCTTCCAAGGAGTAAGCATCTTTTAATTTCATGGCTGCAATCACCATCTGCAGTGATTTTGGAGCCCCAACACAAATAAAGTCTGATACTGTTTCCACCGTTTCCCCATCTATTTCCCATGAAGTGAAGGGACCAGATGCCATGATCTTAGTGTTCTGAATGTTGAGCTTTAAGCCAGCTTTTTCACTTTCCACTCTCACTTTCATCACGAAGCTTTTTAGTTCCTCTTCACTTTCTGCCATAAGGGTGGTGTCATCTGCATATCTGAGGTTATTGATATTTCTCCTGGCAATCTTGATTCCAGCTTGTGCTTCTTCCAGCCCAGCGTTTCTCTAGGTTGGTCTTAACTTTCCTTCCAAGGAGTAAGCGTCTTATGTGAATTGAATCGCCAGTCTATGTCTGACGCAGGATGCAGCGTGCTTGGGGCTGGTGCATGGGGATGACCCAGAAAGATGTTATGGGGAGGGAGGTGGGAGGGGGGTTCATGTTTGGGAATGCATGTAAGATTTAAAGATTTTAAAATTTAAAAAATAAAAAAATAAAAAAATAAAAAATAAAAAAATAAAAAAAATAAAAAAAAGGAGTAAGCGTCTTTTAATTTCATGGCTGCAATCACCATCTGCAGTGATTTTGGAGCCCAAAAAATAAAGTCTGACCCTGTTTCCACTATTTCCCCATCTATTTCCCATGTAATGATTGGACCGGATGCCATGATCGTAGTTTTCTGAACGTTGAGTTTTAAGCCAACATTTTCACTCTCCTCTTTCACTTTCATCAAGAAGCCTTTTAGTTCCTCTTCACCTTCTGCCATAAGGGTGGTGTCATCTGCATATCTGAGGTTATTGATATTTCTCCCAGCAATCTTGATTCCAGCTTGTGCTTCTTCCATGATGTACTCTGCATATAAGTTAAAGAAGCAGGGTGACAATATACAGCCTTGATGTACTCCTTTTCCTATTTGGAACCAGTCTGTTTTTCCCTGTCCAGTTCTAACTGCTGCTTCCTGTCCTGAATATAGGTTTCTCAAGAGGCAGGTCGGGTGGTCTGGTATTCCCATCTCTTTCAGAATTTTCCACAGTTTATTGTGACCCACTAGGCAGATGCAACTTTAAAATAATTTAAATAACACTATATAACCTATTGGAATGTCTTTAAAAATGCTGCAATACTAGTCTGGTGAGGATGTGGAGCAACTGGAATTTTATGCATTGCTCTTGGGAATGCAAAGTTGTATAACCACTCAAGGAAACTTATTGGACATTTCTTATCATGTTAAAAATGCACCTACTATATTACCAAGCAATTGTACTCCTGGTAATTTTTCTTTGAGAAATGAGAACTTATAGTCAGGTAGAAATTTATATACAATTCTTTGTAACAACTTTGTTATAGTAAAAAATTGGAAGCACTTTTAATGTCCTTCAATGGATGAGTGGTAAAATAAAGTGTGATACAACTGTGCAATAGAATACTAACTACTCAGCTAAACAAACATAAAATGTTTCTGCCCTGGAAGCTATACAGTTTCAGACAAGTGCATTTGAATGTAAAGGGTTTACAGCCAAGAAAATAAGGCATTTGACTACATTACTAACTAAAGGGAGGTCAAGAGGATTATGATGACAATGTTGTGGATGAGGCCTTCTAATGGTGGAATGGAAGGGCTTGGGAAATAAAGAAACATGAGCCAGAGAGAAAGTCATTGGATATTTATGGAGTGCCTTCTGAGCTCATGCAGCGTACTATCCTAGCAATGGGGACTGGTGAACTTAAAATTTATTATATGACAATGAAATATGTAAGTGATTGCAGGAGCAGATTAGGTCCAAGTCATGCAGGAGTTATAGGCTAAGTGCATTCATAACAAGTTGAAGGTAAAGTGAATAGTCATACAGCAAATCATATTTTCTCACTGACTTCCATTATGACTGGAGACATGTAAGAGTTTTATTTTGCCTCAGCTGAAATAAACATCGCATTTCAGGTTCCAAATGGTTGATTCAAGAAGCATGCTGATTTTGTTGCTATATGGGAGGTTTAAGTCTTTCACAATATCTGAAGTCCAGGTGGTCAGTCACGCCACTTAAAATTTCAAGATCTTTTAAAGCACCCTATGAATGATATGGGCTTTTCAGGTGGTGCTAGTGGTAAGAATCCACCTGCCAATGCAGGAGACATAAGAGAAGTAGGTTTGATCTCTGGGTTGGGAAGATCCCCTGGAGGAGGGCAAGGAAACTCACTCCAGTATTTTTGCCTGGAGAATCCCATGGACAGAGGACCCTAGTGAATTACAGTCCATAGAGTCACAAAGAGTCAGACACGACTGAAGTGACTTAGCACACACACACGCATAAATGATAAACTACTAAGCTAATCCCCATCTGATGGACATTCTCCCTGGTATCAGTTTAGAAATACGTAGTGCAAGGAGCAGAAGCTCAGGAAACAAACATAAGAAGGTATAATCCCAGAACTACCACACCATCTCCTCCTGCTGGCAGGAGAAGAAGGGGATGACCGAGGATGAGACGGTTGGATGGCATCACTGACTCGATGGACATGAGTTTGAGCAAGCTCTGGGAGTTGGTGATGGACAGGGAAGCCTGACGTACTGTAGTCCATGGGGTCGCAAAAAGTTGGACATGACTGAGCGACTGAACTGAACTGATACCACACCATCTGTGTGACCTTGGGATTTAACCTATCTGAACCTCAATTCCTTATATAAGGACAGTCCATAGGGTTGCAAAGAGTTGCACACAACCGAAGCGACTTAGCATGCACACACATGCTGTTGAAGAAGATAGTTCAAGTTTGTACCTATATGTCATGTAGAAATTTCTGAGATTCATCAGAGACAAGAAAACACACCGTTATTTGCACATTAACACTTTAATAACAAAGATTTGAAGACACCTCTTCCCTTCAAGCAAACCTTTCATTAATCAGTTTAGTTCAGCTCAGTGACTCTGTCGTGTTTGACTCTGTGACCCCATGGACCGCAGCACACCAGGCCTCCCTGTCCATCACTAACTCCCAGAGTTTACTCAAACTCATGTCCATTGAGTCGGTGATGCCATCCAACCATCTCATCCTCTATTGTCTCCTTCTCCTCCCATCTTCAATCTTTCCCAGCATCAGGGTCTTTTCCAATGAGTCAGTTCTTTGCATCAGGTGGCCAAAGTATTGGAGTTTCAGCTTCAACATCAGTCCCTCCAATGAACACCCAGGACTGATCTCCTTTAGGATGGACTGGTTGGATCTCCTTGCAGTCCAAGGGATTCGCAAGAGTCTTCTCCAACACCACAGTTCAAAAACATTAATTCATCTGTGCTTTAGAACCTCAGAAAAAGTAGGGTAGACCAGGTTTGGAACACGTCTTTGCTAGGATTTTGAGAATGGAGAGTGAATGGCAAAAATCTGGGCAGAACTGAAAGATAAATTGAGGCTCACTCCTGTAAGAGTGACCATGTCCAGGTCACTCTTGTACTGGACATTGTCCATTGTCCATTGTCATCATGATGACAATCTATAAGATGATGAACAACCCAAAGAGAGGGATTAAACTAAAGGTAATGCTTAGGAAGATCAGTCATTCCTTGGAGAAGGAATTTTCCTCTACATTGGGATTTCTCTCCCATGGCTTCCAAAAGGCATCTAGGACAGAACTCCCAAGGCACAGACTCATATCTGGACATGAATTTAATCTGAGAGATCTTCCATGTCTGTCCTTTGCCTCCAGGTTGATGAGGGGCTCAACTTGTGATGGCCAATGTTAACTCTAATGTCTCTAATCAACCTCAATGATCTTTTACGGCATAAAAATGTTTTTAGTTCCACATTTATTTATATTTATGGATCATTTAAAATTTCCTCTGGTAAGGGCTGGTGACCAAATTATGGGAAAGGATGGTGAAACTGAGTGGTAAAGCTGTAAAAGAAAGGCTGCAGAGCCCAGGGGGCTGTAAAGAGAACAGGAATATTGTATCTTCCACTCTGGCCTTTTTTTCCTGCTGTAACTTGCATCTTGGCACAGAAAAAAAGCAGTCAGATCTAGGGTCCAATCTTGGTGTATGTTTCACTTAATAATCAAAACCCAAATAAGGGCCCTGAGAATCAATTGCGTTTCTGTTTCCCAATCATGAAGCAAGGTTCCCACTGTGCCACTCCCTTTTCAATATACTCATATGTCTTCCAAGTCTAATTGGATCAAGTTCCCATTTCACAGCCTGGCATTCAAGGCTCTTTTGACAATCCTTTTCCAATCATTTCCATCACTGGTTTGCTGTCCCCATTTACAAAACTTACAGTGGGAATTTTGAGTGGTAACAATTACATTCTTTCTCTGGCTGAAGTGTAAAAATTTAAGAAATGAAAGATGAGACACCATCTTGACCCTGTTACACAGTCCCTGGGGTAAGTGTTGGGGAACAGAGCCTGAGGGGAAAAGACAAGGCCAGGATATTGACTGACGATGTAATATGTTGGTGATCAGACTGAGACATTGAGTCAATAATGATGCCAAAATGGGTATGCGTGGGTGTATATGGGTTTTCTTAACCCATTTATTAGGGATATTCCAACTTCTCTGTTCTCATTGTTTCCCCATCTTTTTCCTATGAAGTGATTCCTTCTAGGAAGTTCTAATTCTCTCAAAATTCTTTTTTAATCTTCCACCCAAACTTCAGTTGTTGGGATTGTTTCATTCACTCATTTGTATTTTAATTTAATTTACAGTTACACTATGACAATTTGTGCATATTGTTCATGAATCTCTTCCCCTCCTTTCCCTTCTCTCTCCCTGCCTCCTCTTTCTCCTTGCCCCCCTCTCCTCTTAAAACATCAACCAACTTGAAAGAGCTAATGATCCCTCTTCTATAACTTTAACCTAAATGTTTCTCTTCAATTTCAGTCGTGTTTCTAGCTGCTTATTGGACATTCTCTCCTTGATATCAGAGAATGTATTCCAAGCCAAATATCTTTACCTTTTTCAACCTGGCTTTCTTCTTGTATCTCTCATTTCCATTAACTGTCTAATGTTTTACCAATTCATCGTCATCACTGGCTTCCTTATGTTTACCCTCTATGTCCAGTCAGTCATAAAACCTTAGTGATTCAGCTTCTCAGAAATCTCTCACATCTGTTTATCCCAATCTTCACATGTCTCTACTGTTATTGCCTTAGGTCTCGTCTTCATATTCTTTTATATGGGTTATTGTCATAGCAACTTTAGTTATCTTTCTTCCCAGTCCACCTTCCGCCTGCTCCTAAAGTTGTCTTGCTAAATGGATTTGACCATGCAATTTATCTGCCTTGGAAATATTTATAATTCTCCACTGTATACAGTATAAAGTCCATGCAATTTGGCATAGCAGTGTCAGGCCAACACAATCTGGGCCCAAATCAATTTTCCAGATGTACTTCCTATCATTCCTTACATGTGCCCTATGTTTCAGCTCCACTTAAGCTACAGTTCTCCGGCACATGAATATTTAACATAATGTGAAATCCTCTACTTTAATCCTGATTGCATTGTTCTAAGGTATTTATAAGTATACTGAAGGCAAGGACTATGTCTTACTCACCTTTGTAGCTCCAGTTCTGGGCAAAAGTAGACATCAATAAATATTACATATGAATTAATGATGACCCATATTTTAATTCTATTTCTGCCATTCCTTGTCAGTGTGACTTTCGACCAGTTATCTAAGCTTTCAGAGCCTTAGTTTCCCTCATCTGTAAACTGGGCATAGTAATAATTGCCATCCAGCTCTACAGATTTTGAAAGAGGTTCTCTTTTATGTCTTTTAATCTTTAGATTCCCAGGGCCCTACCCTGCCTTTGGCAGTGACAGAAACAAGAGAAGTGTTGTGGGGCCAAACCCTGAGCAGCAGCTGTACTGGCCTGCCTCACAGCTGCTGCCTGGGCTCTTGGGAACTTTGCATTGTTAACCCTTTGGGTCTAGTTCTTTAGAAACCTATGGATTATTTAACCTTTAACTTTTTGCTTCTTGATTTCTTTCTGGGTAACTAACACATTATTCACCTACCCATCTGCTTCATCTCTTCTGGGCAACCTTTCTCAAGCAGACCATGATTAGATACAATATACTCACCAATGGCTCAGATGGAAAGATTTCTTAAATTTTCCCCATCTTGGTGGCTCTCTTGTAAACATGTTTCCCTTTTTCAGTTACAATAATGCTCCAGATCTGTATAAAGAACCATTAGACTCAAAAGTCTGTTTTTAAACATTCATAGTCTATTATTGATAGCTCAACTTATATGATTTTATTTTGCAACTGTGTCATACCCTGGTCTCACATCAGCTTAAGAGCAAGTGTAACCCCACTCCCCCCATCCCCGGGCATCTCTATACAAATTGCTCTCATGACTAATCATCCTGTATATGTGTACTTGATGTGCTGAGTCTTTAAGGAGAACTATGAAATTATTAATTTCTATTCACCATTCCATTATCTTGGTAGTTGTTTCTATCTTGATTCTATTATCCATCTTTTCAGCTCCCATTCTTGTATTTCTCTCTTTTACGCCCAGCTTTTAGTCACCTGTCTGTTTGATCATTTGTCTATGTCCTCATCTACATAATCTGTATACTTTTCCTCCAATTCTTTACTGTAGGAAAATATGTGCTGTGCTGTGCTTAGTCACTTCAGTAGTGTCCAGCTCTTTGCAACACCATGGACTATAGCCGGCCAGGCTCCCCTGTCCATGGAAGGGGGAGAATACTGGAGTGGGTTGCCATGTCCTCCTAGAGGGGATCTTCTCAACCCAGGGATCGAACCCAGCTCTTCTGCATTGTAGGTGGATTCCTTACAGTCTGAGCCACCAGGAAAGCCTAAATTTTACCATTTTAACTAACTATGTACTAATTACATATATATAGTTATCAATTGAATGTGGCTCCCCAAAATTCATGTTCAAATCCTAACCCCCCAAATGATAGTATGAGGAGGTAGGGCTTTTGGAGGTGACTAAATCATGAGGGTAGAATTGACATGGAGGGGATTAGTGCCCTTTGATGAAGAGACAGAGTTTGCTCTCTTTCTGTCTGCACAAGGGGGAGGTGGTCACCTACAAAAATATTATGAAACATGATTCCAGTTTTTATGCAGCTAATAACTTCCTTGGGGAAGGTTGATGGTTTATCTTTTTAACATACCACTCTATTTCTATGCTTTCTTTCACCCATACTATAGCAATAGCTCTTTGCTCCTCAATGGTCTTGCTCACTTAGGGCCTTGGCCTTCCTGCATCCCCAGTGCCTCCTCCAAATTATCATCAAAATGGTCTCATAGAAACTCTACACTTATTTTCTCAATCCTGGATGCACCTTAAAAACACCAAAGCACAGTTAAAGTGTCACAATCTGGGTTTAAAAACAGATCAGTCAAGTAAGAGTTTCAAGGGTAGGACCTGGACATCCATACTTTTGAAGATGCTCACGTGATCCTGATGCTCAATGATAGGCGACAGTCATCATTTTAGACTGATTATGCGCCTCCTCTATTTGAAATTCTACCCTCTCACAGTTGCCTCTTCTCAAGCCCTTTTGCATGGCTACAGTGACTTCCATGATCTGGGCTGGGATTCATCTCTTAACACTCTTCATAGCTAAGTAATCTATTCTCTAAATTAGCTGTGCTGCTTCACAACATTATACTTTTTCATGTACTGTATTCTCTACTTGAAATATGCTTCTCTTATTATCTGTTGAGATATAATTTATCCTTCAAATTTTAAATGACATCTCCTCCAGGAAGTTTTTACTGGACCTGCTGTCTCTATAGTTGGTAAAAAATTTTTATTGTTACTTATACAAAATAACTTGCAAATATTTGTTTGCACATGCTCCCCCTATTTACCTGTAAAGTCATTTAGGGCTGCGGTTGTGCCTTATTTACCTCTGTAGCCCCATAACTTAGGCACTAGATCTCGCACATAGTAGGTGCTCAATACATATTTGTGGGCTGAGTTGATGAACGAATGAATGAATTTTTTTAATGCTTCAGCATTTCTAAGATGGAAAAGTAAACAAGAGAGAATCATGTAGATTCAAAAGAAGGGGTTTGTCAGTTGAAAGCATTCAGTGAGAGGATCACTGTCTTTGGGAAGAAGGTATTTTGTCTGAAGAAAAATAGGCTGTACTAGGAAGGATAACTAATTCCATGTAGACAGGCAGCCAAGAACAAGCTGTGGCCAAAGAGTTGATGAATGACAGCTGGAAACACGGCTTGTGAACCAATGAAGAATGACACTTCCATCTGAACTGCAAAATAAATCATAGAGATTCCAAAGATTTTTATTCACTTTAAAATTTCACCCCACATGAACATTCAATAAGAACACTCCAAATTGTTGTGGCACTTTATCACTTTACACATTCACATACATAATCTCATTTAAACCCCCCAACAACACTACAAGATTAGCATTATAAACCCTGTTTTAGGGTGGAAAAACTGAGGCTCTGAAAAATTCAGTAAATTGGAAACCTCTGTGGTGGTCCACTGGGTAAAACTCTGTGCTCCTAGTGAAGGAGGCCCAGGTTTGATCCCTGGTCAGGGACCTAGATCCCACATGCCACAACTAAGAGTTCACATGCCAAAACTAAAGATCTCACCTACTAAAACCCAGGGAAGCTAAATTAATTAATTAACTAATTAAAAAAATTCAGCAAATAGTCCAATGTCACACAGATGATGACTAGCAGATTTAGAACACAAACAGGCCTTGAAATAACAAAAGTAAATGAAATAAAATAAGAATATCAAATATTTATATATATATATATACAGGGTAGCAAAGGGTCAGGCCCAACTGAACAACTGAACTGAACTGATATATATATGTGGAAAGTAAAGAAAGAAATCCACAATATATATACTTTAAATTTCATTCTGGAGTCTACTAACCTCAAGTTTATTGATCTTTTCTAAGTGACAGTAAAGGAACTGGTCAGAGAAAGAGATGCTGCGAAGGCTAAGATCAATTGACCATCTATGATGTTCTAAGTATAGTGCAGGTCACTTTACATTTATTTATTTTGATTTTTTAATTGAAGGATAATTGCTTTACGATGTTGTGTTGGTTTCTGCTATACAACAATGTGAATCAGTCATAGTATATATATTATATATAAGCATATATCAATATCCCCTCCTTCCCACAACCCCCCATCCTGCCCTCTAGGTCACCACAGAGTGCCAATCTGGGCTCCCTGTGTTATACAGCAGCTTCCCACTAGCTATCTGTTTTATACCTGGTAGTATATATATATGTCAGCGCTGCTAAAGAATCTGTGGTATATACAATAGAATATTACTCAGTGATAAAAAGAATGAATGTGAGTCAGTTGAACTGAGGTGGATGAACCTAGAGCCTCTTATACAGAGTGAAGTAAGTCAGAAAGAGAAAAACAAATATCATATATTAATGCTTATATATGGAATCTAGAAAAATTATCACTTTGCATTTAATACTGAGGATATCCCTATATGGTAGATATTATGATCCACAATTTTAAAATGGAGAAATTGAGACACAGGAAAATTGAATAATTTGCCTATACATTCTATAAAAGGGCTTCCTTCCCTGGTGACTCAGACGGTAAAGAATCTGCCTGCAATGCGGGAAACCCAGGTTCAATCCCTGGGTCAGTAAGATCCCCTGGAGAAGGGAATGGCAATCAACTCCAGTATTCTTGCCTGGAGAATTCCATGGATGGAGGAGCTTGGTGGGATACGATCAATGGGCTCACAAAGAGTTGGACACAACTGAGTGACTACACATTCACTTTCCATAAAAATGTTGAACCAGGCTCTGTCTGACTCTAAAACCAGTGCAACTTAGATAACATCATATAGTTAATTCCCCGATGTTGGTTATACTTATAAAGAAAAATGTTTTAGTAAAGAACTATTAGGAATATTTTTTTATGAAAGTAAGACTCAAAGTCAGAGAAAGAAAAGAACAGTGTTTTGAGCAGGGTTGAAATAATCATGAAAGTCAACCTGGAGGAAAAGTGGGACTTGAATCTTGAGGGATGGATGAAGTTTGTGCCACCAGCTAGGCAAGGGAGGGCATTCCAAGAAGGGATAACAACATGGATAAAGGCACTGAGGAGAGCGGCATTGGCTGGAGCATCAGCAAAGAAGCCAAGAACGATGGGGGTAACAGCCACCATCCAAGAAATGCAGTATGTCCTAAACTTCATGGTTTGACAAATACATGCAGTCCTCTGAAATTTGGGGGCTAGGAGAAGTTACTGTCTAGGATACTAACAACAACTGAGGGTCTTTCTGGTAAAAGGAAATTGAATTGTTGATTGCTGGACTGTATTATGAAAGGGAGCAAGCTACCGATTGTCATCAGCTCCCTGCAGGGCCCTACTGGCACAACAGTGATAACTGGCGAAAAGACTCTGAGATAAGAACAAGAGAAGAAATGAGAGATGAGATGAGTAGGCTTTTTAAAAAAAAGACCTAAAAATAGATATCTTTCATAGATTAGGTTTTTTTATTGAAAAAGTCATACAGACACAATACAAAAAGTTTCAAAGAGTGCACAAGGGTGTAACAATGAAAGTCAGTCTACTTCTGCAGATACAAACATGTGTATTTATATATACTTCTGTTTAATCAATAAAGGAAGGCCACCATCTACTTCACTGTGATCCTTACTTTTTCTTTAATTTCAATAACTTTGAAAATCAGTATATTTTAAATTGATGGAATATTTTTGCAATATACGAATGTATACTAATTTATTTATCTGATGCTGCAATGAATGTGTATATGTATGCCTTTGCATACTTGTACAGTATTTTTATAAAATAAATTTCTAAAATGACAATTGTTGAGTCAAGGATAAATGTACTTTTCATATTCATAGATATTGAAAAATTATGCTCTCCAAATATGTTGCATCAATTTATAATCCCACCTATAAGGTATGAAATGCTCATCTCTCTATCCTTACTGACACTAGGCATTATTTAGCTTTTAATATTTTTCAGTCTGATGGAGAGAAATGATGTTTCACTATTTTTATTTATGCTGCTTTAATGATTAGTAAGGTTACACATATTTTTCTGTGTTTATTGGCCAGATTTATTTATTTTTCAGTGAACTGTGTATTTATGGCCTTTATTCATTTTTCTATTTATGCTTTGGCTCTTTTACCTATTGATTTGTAAAAGATCTTTACATATTAAATAACAGTTCACTGTGGATCAGATGTTTTGAAGATGTTTTTCTAAATTTGTGTTTTGACTTTGTTTATTGTATTTTCATGCAAAAAGTAAATTTAAAATGTTGTGTGTAGTTAGATTTATCAAACTTTGTTTCATGGGTTTTGCATCTTGCTCAGAAATGCCTTTTCACTTTAAGATTGCATATAATTTTCCCGTGTTTTTTCCTGATACCTTTACACAATTGCCTCTTCCATTTGACTCCTTGGTAATTCAGGAAATTATTTGGGGGTAAGAAGTTGGGAAATCTGTATTCTATGGCATTAACTTATCAAGAGTGGTGTTGCCAGATTTGGCAAATAAAAATACATGTCCAATTAAATTTGAATTTCAGGTAAAAAATATATTTTTAGTATAGTCACATCCTAATTATTGCACAGGACATACTTATCTAAAGATTATTTGTTGCTTATCAGAAATTTAAAATTATTGAGAGTCTTCTAATAGGCAATCCTAATCATGAGAAAAATGAGGAGTAGTTTAAAAGTATAAAAGAAAGTTGTGTAGATTGATGAATTAACACTTTCTGGTCAGTGGGAAGTCCTTAATACAGGCATTTAGATATTGGCTGTAGCAGAGCAATTACAATTCTAGGGTGTGAATTAAATGAGCTTGTTTTGTCTTCTGGGCTTTGGCTTGAAAAATGGAACCTCTTAAATAAAATGCAAGGGGCTCAATGGATTTAAATGGGGGTATTTTTGGCTTTCCAACTCCTTTAAGAGAAAAATCAGTTTAATAGAAATTGAAAAATAAGATTCTTGTATATTTGTGTCATACTACGACAATTTTGATATATAGGCTTTCTTTTAAGATTAGCGTCTCAAGTTCAAATTATTGGTAAAGTTCCCAAATTGATTTTATCATTTGGACCTGGTAGGGAAATGTCATCCTTATTAATCACTTTGGATAATCAATCTAAGTGAAATTCTTTGTGATTGATTAAGTCTTTTATTTTTTAAGTGGCCAAGTGAATTGAATCTGAAATTTGAAATGTCTAATTCATGAACATTTGTTAAGTAGTTCTTTACTAAAAATTTACCTTTAGAAGAAGCTCCTGTTCTTGCCTCTGTGGTATGTTAAGAAAAGCACTGAGGCCTTCCTTGATGTCTCAGTGGTTAACAATCCGCCTACACATTCAGGGGACACGGATTTGATCGCCGGTCAGGGGAGATCCCAGTGTAGTGGGGCAACTAAGCCAGTGTGTCACAACTACTGAAGCCAATGCACCCAGAGCCCATGTTCTGCAACCAGAGAAGCCACCACAGTGAGAAGCCCAAGCAACACAACCAGAGAGTAGCCCTCGCTCCCCGCAACTAGAGAAAGCCCACATGCAACAGTGAAGACCCAGCATAGCCAAATGGATGAATGAATGAATCTTATGTCTGTGTATGTATATAAAAGCATTCAGTATAGAGTTAGAGGACATGGATTCAAGTCCCAGATCTGCCTTTTGGTATCTCTGTGCCTGTGCTTAACATCTTTGATCCACCTGTTTCCTCATCTATAAAATGGGCAGAGTAATCACAATTTCATAGCAATTGAGAATGAAATGAGATGCATAGGCAAAGTGCACTCTGGACAGTGCACAGGCATGGCACTTTGTTGTTGTTGTTGTTCAGTCCCTAGGTTGTGTCTCACTCTCTGCAAACCCATGGACTGCAGCAAGTTAGGCTTCCCTGTCCTTCACTATCTCCTGGAGTTGGTTCAGATTCATGTCCATTGAGTCTGTGATGCCATCCAACCATCTCATCCTCTGTCATCCCCTTCTCCTACCATCAATCTTTCCCAGCATCAAGGTCTTTTCCAATGAGTTGGCTCTGCTCATCAGGTGGCCAAAGTATTAGAGCTTTAGCTTCTGCATCAGTCCTTCCAGTGAATATTCAGGACTGATTTCTTTAATATTGACTGGTTTGATCTCCTTGCAGTCCAAGGAACTCTCAAGAATCTTCTCCAACACCACAGTTCAAGAGCATCAATTCTTCAGTGTTCGGCTTTCTTTATGTTCCAACTCACATCTATACATGACTACTGGGACAACCATAGCTTTGGCTATATGGATCTTTGTTTGCAAAGTGATGCCTCTGCTTTTGAATACACTGTCTAGCTTTGTCATAGCTTTTCTTCCAAGGAGCAAGTGTCTTAATTTTGTGGCTGAAGTCACTGTTCACGCTGATATTGGAGCCCAAGAAAATAAAGTCTGTCACTGTTTCCATTGTCTCCCTATCTATTTGCCATGAAGTGATGGGACCAGTTGCCATTATCTTAGTGTTTGAATGCTGAGTTTTGTGCCAGCTTTTTCGCTCTCCTTTTGCACCCTAATCAAGAGGTTCTTTAGTTCCTTTTTCCTTTCTGCCTTTAGAGTGGTGTCATCTGCAACTCTGAGGTTGTTGATATTTCTCCCAGCAATCTTGATTCTAGTTTGTGTTTCATCCAGCCTGCCATTTCCTATGATGTACTCTCCATATAGACTTCCCAGGTGACGCTAGAGGTAAAGAACCCACTTGCCAATGCAGGAAACATAAAGAGATATGGGTTGCATCCCTAGGTTGGGAAGATCCCCTGAAGGAGGACAGGGCAACCCACTCCAGTATTCTTGCCTGGATAATTCCATGGACACAGGAGCCTGGTGGGCTAAAGTCCATAGGGTCGCAAAGAGTCAGACACAACTGAAGTGAATTAGCATGCATGCATTCTGCAAAGAAGTTAAAAAAAAAACAGGGTGTTAATATGCAGCCTTGGCGCACTCTTTTCTTAATTTTGAAAAACTCCATTGTCCTATGTTCGGTTCTGACTGTGGTTTCTTTACCTGCATACAGTTTTCTCAAGAGACAGGTAAGGTGGTCTGGTATTCCCATCACTTCAAGAATTCTCAGTTTGTTGTGATCCACACAAAGAGTTTAGTGTAGTCAATGAAGCAGATGTTCTTCTGGAATTCCTTGTTTTTTCTATGGTCCAATGGATGTTGTTAATTTGATCTCTGCTGCCTCTGCCTTTTCTAAATCTAGCCTGTATATCTGGAAGTTCTCGGTTCATGTACTGCTGAAGCCTGGCTTGAAGGATTTTAAGCATTACCTTGCTAGCATGGGAAATGAGCGCCACCATACGGTAGTTTGAACTTCCTTTGGCATTGCCTTTCTTTGGTATTGGAATGAAAACTGACCTTTTCCAGTCCTGTGGCCACTGCTGAGTTTTCCAGACTTGCTGGCATATTAAATGCAGCACTTTAACAGCATCATCTTTTAGGATTTGAAATAGCTCAGCTGAAACTCCATCACCTCGACTAGATTTGTTCGAAGTAATGCTTCCTGAGGCCCCCTTGACTTCACACTCCAGGATGTCTGGCACTAGGTGAGTGACCACACCATCATGGTTATCTGGGTCATGAAAATCTTTTCTGTATAGTTCTTCTGTGTATTCTTGTCACCTCTTCTTAATCTCTTCTGCTTCTGTTAGATCCTTGCCATTTCTGTCCTTTATTGTGCCCATCTTTCCATGAAATTTCCCTTGATATCTCTAATTTTCTTGAAGAGGTCTCTAGTCTTTCCCATCCTACTGTTTCCTCTGTTTCTTTGCATTGTTCATTTAAGGCTTTCTTATCTCTTCTTACTATTCTCTGGAACACTGCATTCAGTTGGATATATCTTTCCCTTTCTCCTTTGCCCTTTGCTTTCCCTCAGCTATTTCTAAAGCCTCCTCAGACAACCACTTTTTGCCTTCTTACATTTCTTTTTCTTTGGAATGGTTTTCATCACTGCCTCTTGTACGATGTGATGAACTTCCATCTGTAGTTCTTCAGGCATTCTGTCTACCAGATCTAATCCCTTGAATCTATTAGTCAACTCCACTATAAAATCGTAAGGGATTTGATTTAGGTCATACTTGAATGGCAACTGAACTGAACTGAACTGAACTGAATGGCTAGTGATTTTCCCTACTTCCTTCAATTTAAGTCCGAATTTTGCAATAAGGAGCTCATGATCTGAGCCACAGCCACCTCCTGGTCTTGTTTTTACTGACTGTATAGAGCTTCTTCATCTTCAGTTGCAAAGAACATAATCAATCTGATTTTGGCATGGACCATCTGGTGATGTCCATGTGTAGAATTATCTCTTGTGTTGTTGGAAGAGGGTATTTGCTATAACCAGTGTGTTCCCTTGACAAAGCTATCAGCCTTTGCTCTGTTTCATTTTGTACTCCAAGGCCAAACTTGCCTGTTACTCCAGCTATCTCTTGAATTCCAACTTTTGCCTTTCAATCCCCTATGAAAAAAAGGACACTTTTTATTGGTGTTAGTTCTATAATGTGTTGCAAGTCTTCATAGAACTATTCAACTTCAGCTTCTTCAGCATTAGTGGTTGGGGTCTAGACTTGGATTACTGTGATGTTGAATGGTTTGCCTTGGAAACGAACTGAGATCATTCTGTCATTTTTGAGATTACACACAAGGACTGCATTTCAAACTCTTTTGTTGACTATGAAGACTACTTCACTTCTCCTAAGGGATTCTTGCCCACAGTAGTAGATATAATGGTCATCTGAATTAGGTATTCAGTAAATTTCCTTTTATTTGTAGATATTCAGCTACTGAAAATTACTTACATTTGGAAAATCATTTCCATAGATGTTTTTCTAGAAAGTGGAATTTTGTTTGGCATTTGATTTCTGTTTAAATGCTGATGAGTTTTTATTCTCACAAATATGGAGAAAACCAGATAAATATAAGGATCTAATTTTAGAATGCTCAATATGAAACAAAGCCCACAAAATATAAAACAACATGTATCAATGGGGTTCCTTCTGTACATTTATTGAATTGCAATCTTAATGCTTGCCTTTGTTTTATTTAAAAAAAAAAAGATCTTAATAAGATCCTCTTAAATAACTAAAGGGAAAAACACCAGCTAGCCTTGGGGTGGGGGTGGAGTGAGCCCAATGACTTTTCTATGGTGCACCCTTTGAAAAAAGCCTATGCTTGGCCAAATCGTCCCAAAGAAAGGCAATGCCAAAGGAAGTTCAAACTACCACACAATTGCACCCATCACACATGTTAGCAAAGTAATGCTCAAAATTCTCCAAGCTAGGCTTCAACAGTAAGTGAGCTGAGAACTTCCAGATATTCAAGCTGGATTTAGAAAAGGCGGTGGAACCAAGGATCAAATTGCCAACATCCGTTGGATCATAGAAAAGGCAAGAGAATGCCAGAAAAACATATACTTCTGCTTCATTGACTATGCTAAAGACTGTGTGGATCATAACAAACTGTGGAAAATTCATAAAGAGATGGGAATACCAGACCACCTAACCTGGCTCCTGAGAAATCTGTACGCAGGTCAAGAAGTAACAGTTAGAACTGGACGTTGAACAAGGTACAAATTGGGTAGGAATACATGAAGGCTATATATTGTCACCCTGCTTATATAACTTATATGTGGAGTACATCATGTGAAATGCCAGGCTGGATGAAGCACAAGCTGGAATCAAGATTGTTGGAAGAAATGTCAATAACCTCAAATAGGCAGATGGCACCACCCTTAAGGGAGAAAGCAAAGAGGAACTAAAGAGCCTCTTGTGAAAGAGGAGAGTGAAAAAGCTAGCTTAAAACTAAACATTCGAAAAAGTTAGATCATGGCATCCAGTCCCATCTCTTCATGGCAAATAGTTGGGGAAACAATGGAAACAGTGAGAAACTATTTTCTTGGGCTCCAAAATCACCGCAGATGGTGATTGCAGCCATTAAATTAAAAAACATTTTCTCCTTGGTAGAAAACCTATGACCAACCTAGACAGCATATTAAAAAGCAGAGACATAACTTTGCTGACAAAGGTCCATATAGCCAAAGCTATGTTTTTTCCAGTAGTTATGTATGGATGTGAGAGTTGGACCATGAAGAAAGCTGAGCACTGAAGAACTGATGCATTTGAACTGTGGTGTTAGAGAAGACTCTTGAGAGTCCCTTGGACTGCAAGGAGATTAAACCAGTCAATCCTAAAGGAAATCAGTCCTAAATGTTCACTGGAAGGACTAATGCTGAAGCTGAATCTCCAATGCTTTCGTCACCTGATGTGAAGAACTGACTGTTTAGAAAAGACTCTGATGCTGGGAAAGACAAAGGCAAGAGAAGGGGATGATAGAGGATGAGATGATTGGATGGCATCACTGACTGGATGGACATGACTTTGAGCAAGATCCTGGAGTTGGTGATGGACAGGGAAGCCTGGCATGCTGCAGTCCATGGGGTGGCAAAGAGTTGGACATGACTGAGTGACTGAACTGAACTCAATTGAACTGCCCACATCAAATCACAGATGGAGGACATTTGGTTTCTTCTATTGTTTTTTCTCATTGAAAATTTGTCAAGGTTTATTATATGTTGTGGAATGGTTTTCTGTGTGTGCTCAGTCATGTCCGACTCTTTGCCACCCTATGGACTGTAGCCCACCAGGCCCCTCTGTCCATGGAATTTCCCAGATAAGAATACTGGAGTGGGTTGCCATTTCCTCCTCCAGGGGATCTTCTCAACCCAGAGATCAAACCTGTGCTTCCCGCGTCTCCTGCGAGTCTCCTGGATTGCAGGTAGATTATCTACAGCTGAGCCCCTGGAAAGCCATGTGGAACAGTTAGATGTGGGAAAATAGCACAAGCACTGTGGCGGGTCCTGGGATTTTTGGATGAGTGTTAATGATCTGTAGAAGTAGGAAGGCTGCTGGTGAGAATGTGATAGCCAAGAGACACCCAAGGAATGGTGATAAAGAACACAGCTTTCCAGAGATATGATTTTGTATGATAATCCTTCAGTTCAGTTCACTTCAGTCACTCAGTCGCGTCCGACTCTTTGCAACCCCATGAACTGCAGCACGCCAGGCCTCCCTGTCCATCACCAACTCCTGGAGTTCACCCAAACCCATGTCCATTGAGTCGGCGATGCCATCCAACCATCTCATCCTCTGTCATCCCCTTCTCCTGCCCTCAATCTTTCCCAGCATCAGGGTCTTTTCAAATGAGTCAGCTCTTCGCATCAGGTGGCCAAAGTATTGGAGTTTCAGCTTCAACATCAGTCCTTCCAATGAACATTCGGGACTGATCTCCTTTAGGATGGACTGGTTTAATCTCCTTGCAGTCCGAGGGACTCTCAAGAGTCTTCTCCAACACCACAGTTCAAAAGCATAATTCTTCAGTGCTCAGCTTTCTTTATGGTCCAACTCTCACATCCATACGTGACTACTGGAAAAACCATAGCCTTGACTAGATGGACTTTTGTTGACAAAGTAATGTCTCTGCTTTTTAATATGCTGTCTAGGTTGGTCAAAACTTTCCTTCGAAGGAGTAAGTGTCTTCTAATTCCATGGCTGCAATCACCATCTGCAGTGATTTTAGAGCCAAAAAAGTAAAATCAGCCACCATTTCCATAGTTTGCATTGAATTTTCCAGGCTCCACAGTTGAACTTTCAAGCTCAAGATCTACCTCCCCCAGGCTCAAAGACCTTCACCTTCCTCAGACCAAGTGATACATTTAATACTCTCATTCGTTAAACTTATTTTAGTTCATTTCTTATCTTCACAATTCTTTTTTGAGTTCCCCAAGAGAAAGGACTATAGCTGATTCAGTTCTCTATACCCAGTGGCCAGATCTATGATGTGCACACAGAAGGAGCTTAATAAATATTTGTTGATGAGTGGACATAAGATTAATTTTCTGTTTAAAGCCTGTGTTTGAGTATTGTTGAACATGTTTTTATCAGTGAAAGGAAACTGTAGCTAAGGTAATTTGTGAGCTGAAGCCATTGTTACCTCTGTTGCTAAGGGAAGTCAGTTACCCTGGGATACTAATTAACTGCAGCTATTGTGGAAATTAAGCCAGCAGCCCCCAGCAGGTGCAGAAAGCTGATGAGAGGAGGGAAGCTTGACAGTGTCAAGAAAGTATCCCTTCTGTTTTCAGGAAAAGAGACTAAGGGAGGGGGTAGCTTGTACACTTTCAGCACCGTCACACCTCTGTGAAGCTTATTTCTCTTCCTTAGTGGGCAAAGAGTTTGTTCCCTATAATTAGTTCAAATAGTGGAGGCAAGATGAATAGACAGCCTGTGGCTGAGATCAACAGTTTGGTTTTTGCTAACCACTGAGGGGTAGGCATCTGGGGTGGGAGACTTTGAAGTAAAAGCAGCTCCAAGCCTGAATAAAAAGTACCTGTTAGAAGAGACTTTTGACTCTAAAATATGATGCTAGTTGAGCTGATGAAGGGAAAGCAAGAAATCCATAAGAAATTTAAGAGAATTATCTACTCTGCTGTCTAAATTGGAGTTCAACAGTTTTAACAAAGAGATTTATTTATTTATAATTTTAGGAAACATCTCAACAACATACCCAGGGCTCACATTTTGGGCCTTGGTCTCAAGTTGCTGTAACAGACTAGTTCCATCTAGTGATAATGTACCTAAATTGCAGTTTGTTTTTCTGAGAAAATGAAAACATGGCCTTTACAAGTGGCTGCTGCAGCACTGAAGTCATGAAATTATTCAACAGCTGAGCACTGGCTTCACGAGAGGCCCTGGGCTAGGGACAGTGACACATGTCTGAGGAAGGGAGAGTGAGTGTTTTGCGCATTGGTTAAGTGAGACCATAATAAAACTTTAGATTAACAGCAGGAGGTGGAAGCACCAGACCCCCAACGGGCATATAAAATAATATTTAGAGACCACAGCAGTTGAGATTAACTCTTTTCCTACTGACTCATGCTGTTAAAGATCTATACAAAAGCTCTGCTAAATGAGAGAGCCACAAGAAGGTAAGAGAAAAAAAATTCCAGGAGGGATTCTGACCAGAAGGATAGAATGAAATCCAGCAACAAACATGGTGCCCTTCCTTTTAATGAAGTAAATTTGATAGTTTTCCAATTTCACCAGAGTGACACAGAGGTTTACTTAATGCCAGACTCACATAGCCAAATGCATGCTGGGTTAAACACCTTCCACTCGGAGCATCCAAAACACAGTGGGCCAAGGTACAGGTCTGGCAGTCCCCAACCAGGGCTATTCTGTTCTAGGAATTAGTAGAGAAAGAAGTGAAAGTTGCTCAGTCGTGTCTGACTCTTTGCAACCTCATGGACTATACAGTCTATAGAATTCTCCAGGCCAGAATACTGGAGCGGGTTTCCATTCCCTTCTCCAGGGGATCTTCCCAACCCAGGGGTCAAACCCAGGTCTCCCACATTGCAGGTGGATTCTTTACCAGCTGAGCCATCAGGGAAGCCTTAATAGAGAAACCACACCCTTTAATCCCAGGGACGTGGAAATAACCAGTGTGGATCAAGCCTTCTATATTTCAGAGAGAGGTGAGTTTCAGATCTCATCCTGAGGGCAGGGTTTACCAAGCTCACCAGACTGCAAGTGTAGGCTTTGGGCAGCTACACCCAGATCTAGGGACCTAGACCTTGACAACATTCTCCAGACTTCACAAACCTTTTCTTCTCTCATGTGTAGATATAGCTCCATTGGAGGCGAAGATGTTTACCCACCCAGTATCCTCCAACCCACCACATCATTCTCCTTTGGGTCACAGCCTCCTGCTCATGCCTAGACTCCATGTCCAAGTCATCTCTGGAACAGCCAGTGAGCACTTTCTGATGTGTCCCAAGAATTTGGTCATTCTATAAAACCCAAGCTCCTAATGAGTACAGATTTCGAAGTGGGTCTTCCAGGTTCCTCCTAGGTTACAGAGAGAAGAGTGGAGAGCAGTAAGGTTCTGGAATCTCAATAAAATCGCTCCATTTTGTTCTGGTTTTGGCAGATTAGCAGACAGACAAGACCCTGAACAAGATTTTGCCCTAGCACTTCCAGTTCTACCTCATTTAAGAATTTTTTCTGGTTTCGTCAGCTTTCATTGATATTCTGTGCCTTCTGAATTCCTGTAATATAAAATCAAGGACTGTAAGCTTCTAAAAGACTCCAGAAATCAATCAGTAAATGGTTGCCTGGAACAGAAATCCCCTTCATAGGACCCCAACACATTTCATCTGATAACTACCTGACTACCACACCTTTCATACAATATAGAACCTTCCATCTTACCAGGCAATTATTCCAATCTCAGTCACTTCTGTTAATACCCTAGTAGCCCAAAAGATCTCTTCTATCCCACTGTTCTCAAATTCTTCCATGTTATAGCCTGAACCCACTGTAGGGGGATTAATAACATTTAGACAAGAACGACTTAAAACATTTTCAAACATTTCTGGGTTTTTTCCAGATTTTATTTTATTTTACTTTACAATATTGTATTGGTTTTGCCATACATCAACATGAATCCACCACGGGTGTACGCATGTTCCCAATCCTGAATCCCCCTCCCACCTCCCTCCCCATACCATCCTCTGGGTCATCCCAGTGCACCAGCCCCAAGCATCCTGTATATTGCATTTCTGTTTGAAAAGTATCTTAATTTGAAAGTGATGCTGTCTCTTACAAAAAACAGTTTGTAGGAATTCTTTTGCTAAAGCAGTTTGTAGTCATTCCCCAGGTACGTGTCTTCTGTTAAGGCAATGATCTCAGAATCCTTGCTACAAAAGCCCAAACAAAATGCTAAATCCCTTCAAGCACCTCTAGACAGGCAGATATATCTGGTGGTCAGCTGCAGAGCGCAGCTTGAAAACTAAAGTCAATCTGCTTTAGCCTCTGTGGTTTAGCAGCATTTTCCTAAATTGCTCTTCTCTGTTGCTAGTTGTCATAAGGCACCTTCTGTTTAAAGGGAAATTTGTGCATGTAAACCCCAAGAAACACAGATCCTAGCACAGATACCTGGAATCATAAATTCACATCAAAGCAGGGAACAGAAAGGAGAAAACCTGGTAGATGGAAAGAATTCCCCCTTTTACCTTGCAAAAGTCATCAGGCAGGAACTTGACTTAAGCCGGTACAAAATGATGATTTATTTGTCAGGATTGAAGTGAAAACCCCTGAGAGCCAGAGGCGATTCATTAGGGAGAGTAAAGGGATGGTGAATGCCATGTTGCTTAACTCCAGGGGGCACCACTGAACAAGTGGAGGGCTATGGAGAAGGCTCCCAAGAATGGTCCCCTGGTAGCAAATGAAACCTATGGCTTAGAGGATGTCTAGCAAACAAGGTGAAACCAGAGTAGGGTAGCAAGTTGCTCTGGATAATAAAATCAGTTAGCATTGAGAGTGTAGGTGTCTGTATGGGGCTCCAGCTCTGCAGGAGTTTAGGGAAATAAATCTAGCAGAACACAGAAAAAACCAGCCTAGTTCCAGATACTGATACATTGCTAGGGAAGGTGGCGGTATGAAATAATGAAGGGTCAACATGAGAACTTGGAGCACCAGGCTGTGAGTCTGACTTATAAGAGGGAAGACTGGAGAGTAAAGCAAGCCTGGAAATTGCTGCTAGGGTTTCTGGTAGAAGTAGCAGCAGTTCAGAAAAGAGTGAAGCAGAGTTTACAGTTGGTGAATTTATTTGCCTCCACTAGAGCAGTTAGGAACTTGTCCGGCTAACCCTAACTGCGTTCCTCAAAATCCTGTTGGGCTTCACACAAACAAATTAGAAAACCTGGACCTTTTTTGAATGTTTTAATTTCTACTGTGTATTTTATTTTTTTATTGAAGTATAGTTACTTTATACTGCTGTATCAGTTTCTACTGTACAGCAAACTGAATCAGATAGATAGATAGATAGATAGCCCCTCTCTTTTGTGTTTCCTTCCCATGTAGGTCACCACAGAGCACCAAGTAGAGTTCCTGTGCTATACAGGTTCTCATTAGTTATCTATTATATAGACAGTACTGTATGTATGTCAATCTCAGTCTCTCAATCATCCCCATCCCCCTTCCCCCATGATATCCATGCATTTGTTCTCAACATCTGTGTCTCTATTTCTGCTTTGCAGATAAGATCATCTTCACTATTTTTCTAGATTCTATGTGTGTGTGTGTGTGTGTGTGTGTGTGTTAGTCGCTCAGTCGTGTCCGACTCTTTGCAACCCCATGAACTGTAGCCCGCCAGGCTACAGTTGTCTGGGATTCTCCAGGCAAGAATACTGGAGTGGGTTGCCATGCCCTTCTCCATCTAGATTCTATATATATGTTTTAATATATGATATTTGTTTTTCTCTTTCTGACTTCACTCAGCATGACAGTCTCTAAGTCCCTACACATCTCTGCAAATGGCATAATTTCATTCCATTTTAGGGCTGAGTAATATTCCATTGTATACACGTACAACATCTTCTTTATCCATTCTACTGTTGGTGAACATTTAGGTTGCTTCCATGCCTTGACTATTGTAAATAGTGCTGCAATGAACATTGGGGTGCATGTAACTTTTCAAATTAATTTTTGTCTTTTCCAGATATATTCCCAGGAATGGAATTGCTTGGTCATATGGTAGCTCTATTTTAGTTTTGGAAGGAACCTCCATACTATTTTCCATCGCAGCTGTACCAATTTACATTCGCAGGAACAGTGTAAAAGGGTTCCCTTTTCTCCACACGCTCTCCAGCATTTATTATTTATAGATTTTTGATGATGGACATTTTGACTGCTGTGAGGTGATACCTCATTATAGTTTTGATTTTCATTTCTCTAATAATTAGTGTTGTTGATCATCTTTTCATGTGTTTCTTGGCCATCTATATGTCTTCCTTAGAGAAGTGTCTATTTAGATCTTCTGCTCATTTTTTATTGGGATATATATATTTTTTTAATATTGAG
The DNA here is from genome assembly GCF_016772045.2 of Ovis aries. Taxonomy (NCBI): domain Eukaryota; kingdom Metazoa; phylum Chordata; class Mammalia; order Artiodactyla; family Bovidae; genus Ovis; species Ovis aries. The sequence goes on along the minus strand of NC_056080.1, from coordinate 103,349,909 downwards.
CCCATTAGCTGTTTCTATATTTTGGAGATAGATACCTTGCCAGTTGCTTCATTTGCAAATATTTTCTCCCATTCTAAGGGTTGTCTTTGGTATTGTTTATGGTTTCTTTTGCTATGCAAAAGCCTTTAAGTTTAATTAGGTCCCATTTGTTTGTTTTCATTAACTCTAGAAGATGGATCAAAAACTTCTTGCTGAGATTTATATCCAAAACTTCCTCTAAAGTTTTATAGTGTCTGGTCTTACATTTAGGGCTTTAATCTATTTTGAAGTTTATTTTTGTCTATGGTGTGTTCTAATTTCATTCTTTTACATGTAGCTGTCTAGTTTTCCCACCACCACTTACTGAAGAGGCTGTCTTTACCCACTGTATATTCTTGCCTCCTTTGTCTTAGATCATATGACCATAGGTGTGTAGGTTTATCTGTGGGCTTTCTACCTGTTCCACTAATGTAAATTTCTGTTTTTGTGTCCATACCATACTGTCTTGATTTCTGTAGCTATCTAGTATAGTCTGACGTCAAGGAACCTTATTCCTCTGGCTCTGTTTTTCTTTCTCAAGATTGCTTTTGCTATTCAGAGTCTTTTGTGTTTCCATACAAATTGTAAAAGAATTTTGTTCTATTTTTGTGAAAAATGCTGCTGGTAATTTGATAAGGACTGCCTTGAATCTGTAGATTGCTTTGGGTAATACAGCCATTTTCACAGTATGTGCAAAGCAGAAATAGAGACACAGACATAGAGAACAAATATATGGATACCAAGGAGGGGGAGGGGACTGTGAGGAACTGGTAGATTGGGATTGACACATATACACTATATTATGTATAAAATAGATAACTAATGAGAAAATAGTGTATGTAGCACAGGGAACTCTACATCAGGCACTATGGGAACCTGAATGGGAAGGAAGTCCAAAAGAGAGGGGATACATATACGCATGGCTGATTCATTTTGCTCTGAAATAGGAGTTAACACAACATTATAAAGCAACTATATTCCAATGAAAATTAATTTAAAAAGCAACAAAAAATAAAATAATGGATTTAGATGCTCTCCTTTCCTTCATCAAATAATCTGTTGTCGATGCCTTAATTTTCAAATAAAGTGAAACAAACCTTTAAAAAAACAGGTATAACAATCTTTTTATAAAATTCAATGACAATGCCTGACAAATAAAAGCAAACTATTAATAAAACAGGAAAAATGGACAAAAAAATAATGAAAGGAGAACAAGAAAATAATTGGCATATTGCTAAACAGTACAGAGATACTATTTGTCAGAAATAAGGCAAAGATGCCACTATCATCTCTATTACTTAACATTTGTTGAGAACTTTCTAATGCATATACAAAAGGGTGGAAAGAAAGAGGCATCAACATTAAAAGGAGGAGTTAATTCTTTAATTTTTCACAGATGCTATGACTCATATACATTAAATTAACAACACAAATACATATAAATTATTAAAAACAGTAAAAGCATCCTTCTTCCTTTTCTTTTCCCTTCTCTTGGAGATGGTGGTGTGGCGGAGATTTTTTTTAATTAATTAATTTTTAAAATTTTTAATTGCAGGCTAATTACTTTACAATATTGTGGTGGTTTTTGCCATACATTCACATGAATCAGCCATGTGTGTACATGAGTTCCCCATCCTGACCCTCGCTCCCACCTCCCTCCCCATCTCATCCCTCAGGGTCATCCCAGTGCACCAGCCCTGAGCACCCTGCCTCATGCATTGAACCTGGACTGGCAATCTATATCACATATGATAATATACATATTTCATTGCTATTCTCTCAAATCATCCCACTCTTGCCTTCTCCCACAGGGTCCAAAAGACTGTTCTTTATATCTGTGTCTCTTTTGCTGTCTCGCACATAGGGTCATCATTACCATCTTTCTAAATTCCATATACATGCGTTAATATACTGTATTGGTGTTTTTCTTTCTGACTTACTTAGCTCTGTATAATAGGCTCCAGTTTCATCCACCTCATTAGAACTGATTCAAATACATTCTTTTTAACAGCTGAATAATATTCCATTGTGTATATGTACCACAGCTTTCTTATCCATTCATCTGCTGATGGACATCTAGGTTGCTTCCATGTCCTGGCTATTGTAAGCAGTGCTGCGATGAACATTGGGGTACATGTGTCTCTTTCAATTCTGGTTTCTTTGGTGTGTATGCCCAGCAGTGGTATTGCTGTGTTGTATGGCAGTTCTATTTCCAGCTTTTAAAGGAATCTCCACACTGTTCTCCATAGTGGCTGTGCTAGGTTACATTCCCACCAACAGTGTAAGAGAGTTCCTTTTTCTATAATGGAGATTCAGAAGGTGACAAGGCTGAGGAGCCAGTGGGCTGAGGAAATGGCAATGGGTCTATGGGCTGAGGAAGTCACTAAGCAGAAAATTGATTATATATAAGAATATTGAGCATATCAGTAAATATACTGAGAATCATGAGAGCTAGATATCTCACTGTCAGAGAATTTACAAACACGTGGATTTACAAACATGGAAAGGGGAGGGCTAGAAAGAATTCTAGGATGTTGGATTTGAATTGGAAATATTGATGTGTATTCATCACACACATAGAAAAATAGATATGAATGTATGTGGGGAGTGAGTGTGTTGTGTACACATATAAACACATATATACAAAATACTTACTAGTTCTGTCTACTAGAGGGCACTGAATGCACAGATCTTGGTTTATAAATATCACTCTCTTCTAAAAGGAACCAAAACTCCTTGGAAAATGACTGATTATGGGACCAGAATAGGAAAACTACAAGATGATCCTGGAATATCTAATTTTATCTGACAGAAAAGAAGGCAATCAAAGAATGAAGGAGGTGTGTCAAAAGGGCAATGAAGCAAGCCTGAAAGGATGCCCACTAGCCAAATATAGGATAATTTGAGTATCAAAATAAGTAATGATAAAGATTACAACCAAATATTTTAAGTATAGGATTCCAGAAGTTCATATGAATACAAAAGATTAATGAATTTTTTTAAAAGAATTTATGAATTAAATTAAAAGAATTTAAAAGAATTAATGAATTTTTAAAAAGTAATAAAAGTTTTCTTTTTTAGAGTAGAATGTAAGTTAATGAATGTAAAAGGAATAATATAAAGATAAAACCATCATTTGAGAATTACCATAGTAGTGGTTAAGTTAGGCAGAAATCATCAAGGCATGTTAGTGGGTGACTGAAGAACAGGGTAGTGGAATAGATGAAACACAAGCTGGAATCAAGATTGCCGGGAGAAATATCAATAACCTCAGATATGCAGATGACACCATCCTTATGGCAGAAAGTGAAGAACTAAAGAGCCTCTTGATGAAAGTAAAAGAGGAGAGTGAAAAAGTTGGCTTAAAGCTCAACATTCAGAAAATGAAGATCATGGCATCTGGTCCCATCACTTCATGGGAAATAGATGGGAAACAGTGGAAACAATGTCAGACTTTATTTTTATGGGCTCCAAAATCACTGCACATGGTGACTGCTGCCATGAAATTAAAAGATGCTTACTCCTTGGGAGGAAAGTTATGACCAACCTTGACAGCATATTGAAAAGCAGAGACATTACTTTATCAACAAAGGTCCATCTAGTCAAGGCTATGGTGTTTCCAGTGGTCATGTATGGATGTGAGAGTTGGACTGTGAAGAAAGCTGAGCACTGAAGAATTGATGCTTTTGAACTGTGGTGCTGGTGAAGACTCTTGAGAGTCCCTTGGACTGCAAAGAGATCAAACCAATCAATCCTAAAGGAAACCAACTCTGAATATTCATTGGAAGGACTGATGCTGAAGCTGAAGCTCCAATACTTTGGTCACCTGAGGCAAAGAGCCAACTCATTGGAAAAGATCCTGATGCTGGGAAGGATTGAAGGCAGGAGGAGAAGGGGATGACAGAGGATGAGATGGTTGGATGGCATCACTGACTCAATGGACATGAGTTTGAGCAAGTTCTGGGAGATGGTTAAGGACAGGGAAGCTTGGTGTGCTACAGTCTGTGGGGTCACAAAGAGTGGAACACAACTGAGAAACTGAACACCAACCAATTGTCAAATAAATCCAGGTAGAAGGATATCATAAAAAATGGAAGACATGTATTTATTAAACTTCAAGGTCATGAAAATAAGAAAAGATCAAGAAAATGTTCTATAGTGTGGGAAAGTCTTTAAAAAATGAAGATTAAAAGTAAAATGTGTTCCTGGATTGGATCTTGGACCAGAAAATAAAAAGAGACATTGTTGTACACTTGGCACAATTTGAATAGAATCTGTAGGTTGTATCCTAGCACTGTATCAATGTTAGTTTGTTGATGTTTCCATTTGTGACTATGAGAGACAACATCCTTGCTTTTGAGAGTACACTCAGTTGAACTGAGTACACTCTGTATTCAGTTGAGTGTACTCAGTTGAGTACACACATTTCAATTGAATACACTCAATTGAAATACTGAAGTATTTTGGAATGATCGGGCATATACATGAACTTTGCTCTCAAACCAACTGTTTTATAAAAAAAAGAGTAATGATTGTGTGTGTGTTCATGTGTACGTGTGTCTATAAAGGGAGAAATAGAGTGAATATGCTAAAATATTAACAATAGGGTAATATGGATGAAGGGAATACAGGAGCTCTTTGAAGGCTGAAATACTTCACAAAATACTGTATCACCATGCTGTACACCTGTATTACATTATAATACATTATAAATCAACTATACCTCAATTATTTAAAAAATGACAAAATTAAATCTACCAAACAACATTGTAATTTAGACCTAAGAAGTTCATTACAACAAATATCCTCTGGATAGAAAAAAATAGGAACTATAAATAATGTTAAATCACCTTTTCTATAGCAGAGAAAGTATTATCAAGCATTCTGTTTTAAGATATATAATGCCAATCAAAAGTAATCAAAATGTATAGTTTATTTACTTAAAAATAAACATTTTACTCTTTAAAAAATAAGAGAGATAAAATGACATATAACATAAAAACTAAAATAAACAATGCAAGTGTTCAAATATAAACACATTTTTTAATGTTATGAAACATAACATTTACAACTACAATTATAAGAGCAAACAAACAAAAAAGAATCTAGAAATAGACCTAACTAGAAATGTATAGGTAGTAGATAAAGAAAACATAAAACATTATGTTGGGTCATAAAAGTTAATGAATGGGATGACATCAGTCAGCCAGTCAGTTCAGTTGCTCAGTCGTGTCCGACTTTGCGACCCCGTGAATCGCAGCACGCCAGGCCTCCCTGTCCATGAACAACTCCTGGAGTTTACCCAAACTCATGTCCATCGAGTCGGTGATGCCATCCAGCCATCTCATCCTCGGTCATCCCCTTTTCCTCCTGCCACCAATCCCTCCCAGCATCAGGGTCTTTTCTAATGAGTCAGCTCTTTGCATGAGGTGGCCAAAGTACTGGAGTTTCAGCTTTAGCATCATTCCCTCCAAAGAAATTCCAGGGCTGATCTCCTTCAGAATGGACTGGTTGGATCTCCTTGCAGTCCAAGGGACTCTCAAGAGTCTTCTCCAACACCACAATTCAGAAGCATCAATTCCTCAGCGCTCAGCTTTCTTCGCAGTCCAACTCTCACATCCATACATGACCACTGGAAAAACCATAGCCTTGACTAGATGGACCTTTTGTTGGCAAAGTAATGTCTCTGCTTTTGAATATGCTATCTGGTTGGTCATAACTTTTCTTCCAAGGAGTAAGCATCTTTTAATTTCATGGCTGCAATCACCATGTGCTGTGATTTTGGAGCCCATAAAAATAAAGTCTGACATTGTTTCCACTGTTTCCCTATCTATTTCCCATGAAGTAATGGGACCAGATGCCATGATCTTTGAATGTTAAGCTTTAAGCCACCTTTTTCACTCTCCTCTTTCACTTTCATCAAGAGGCTCTTTAGTTCTTCTTCACTTTCTGCCATAAGGGTGGTGTCATCTGCATATCTGAGGTTATTGATATTTCTCCCAGCAATCTTGATTCCAGCTTGTGCTTCCTCCAGCCCAGTGTTTCTCATGATGTACACTGCATGTAAGTTGAATAAGCAGGGTGACAGTATACAGCCTTGAGGTACTCCTTTTCCTATTTGGAACCAGTCTGTTCCATGTCCACTTCTAACTGTTGCTTCCTGACCTGGATGCAGATTTCTCAAGAGGCAGGTCAGATCATCTGGTATTCCCATCTCTTTCAGAATTGTCCACAGTTTATTGTGATCCACACAGTCAAAGGCTTTGGCATAGTCAATAAAGCAGAAATAGATGTTTTTCTGGAACTCTCTTGCTTTTTCGATGTTCCAGCGGATGTTGGCAATTTGATCTCTGGTTCCTCTGCCTTTTCTAAAACCAGCTTGAACATCAGGGAGTTCATGGTTCACGTATTGCTGAAGCCTGGCTTGGAGAATTTTGAGCATTACTTTACTAGCATGTGAGATGAGTGCAATTGTGCGGTAGTTTGAGCATTCTTTGGCAGTGCCTTTCTTTGGGATTAAAATGAAAACTGACCTTTTCCAGTCCTGTGGCCACTGCTGAGTTTTCCAAATTTGCTGGAATACTGAGTACAGCACTTTCATAGCATCATCTTTCAGGATTTGAAACAGCTCAACTGGAATTCCACCACCTCCACTAGCTTTGCTTGTAGTGATGCATTCTAAGGCCCACGCGACTTCACATTCCAGGATGTCTGGCTCTAGGTGAGTGATCATACCATCGTGATTATCTTGGTCTTGAAGATCTTTTTTGTACAGTTCTTCTGTGTATTCTTGCCACCTCTTCTTAATATCTTCTGCTTCTGTTAGGTCCATACAATTTTTGTCCTTCCCATCTTTGCATGAAATGTTCCCTTGGTATCTCTAATTTTCTTAAAGAGATCTCTAGTCTTTCCCATTCTGTTCTTTTCCTCTATTTCTTTGCATTGATCGCTGAGGAAGGCTTTTCTTATTTCTTCTTGCTATTCTTTGGAACTCTGCATTCAGATGCTTATATCTTTCCTTTTCTCCTTTGCTTTTCACCTCTCTTCTTTTCACACCTATTTGTAAGGCCTCCCCAGACAGCCATTTTGCTTTTTTGCATTTCTTTTCCATGGGGATGGTCTTGATCCCTGTCTCCTGTACCATGTCACGAACCTCATTCCATAGTTCATCAGGCACTCTATCTATCAGATCTAGGCCCTTAAATCTATTTCTCACTTCCACTGTATAATCATAAGGGATTTGATTTAGGTAATACCTGAATGGTCTAACGGTTTTCCCTACTTTTTCAATTTAAGTCTGAATTTGGCAATAAGGAGTTCATGATCTGAGCCACAGTCACCTCCCAGTCTTGTTTTTGTTGACTATATAGAGCTTCTCCATCTTTGGCTGCAAAGAATATAATCAATCTGATTTCGGTGTTGACCATCTGGTGATGTCCATGTGTAGTGTCTTCTCTTGTGTTGTTGGAAGAGGGTGTTTGCTATGACCAGTGCATTTTCTTGGCAAAGCTCTATTAGTCTTTGTCCTGCTTCATTCCATATTCCAAGGCTAAATTTGCCTATTACTCCAGGTGTTTCTTGACATCCTTACTTTTGCATTCCAGTCCCCTATAATGAAGAGGACATCTTTTTGGGTGTTAGTTCTAAAAGGTCTTGTCGATCTTCATAGAACCATTCAACTTCAGCTTCTTCAGCGTTACTGGTTGGGGCATAGACTTGGATTACTGTAATATTGAATAGTTTGCCTTGTAAACGAACAGAGATCATTCTGTCATTTTTGAAACTGCATCCAAGTACTGCATTTTGGACTCTTTTGTTGACATATTTCACCTTAAATTCATCTATACTGTTAACAGGATCCTTTTGATACACCTACTGATACACCGACAGGAATTTTTAAACTTTATTTTTTAGAGCAGTTTTAAGTTTATGACATTTACAACAGTGGGAGGTAGTACAGAAGTTTTCCACATGCTCCTTGCCTCCACATATACATACCCAACATTATCAACATCACTCACCAGAATGATATGCTTTTTAAAACCAAAGATGAACTCATATTAGCACATCATTATCAGCCAAAACTCATAGTTTACTTTAGAGTTCACTCTTGCTGTTGTACATTCTCTGAATTTGGACAAATGCATAGTGACATATATCCATCAATAAAGGAATTAAAAAAAATTTTAAGTTAATCAAGCTTATTTTAAAATTATCTGGGGCAAATCATTTAAGCATAAAACAGGGCCTTTCTGCAAAAGAATAATGAAGTTGAACGGGCATACAATCTCTTATGCATTATAAAGTAAAGAGACCCAAATCATATTGGAATGTGGTATATTGAGAAGATGGCAATTAAATAGGAAAAAGTAGAGATGATGGTTTGATTAATGAATGGTCCTGAGACAAATGGATTTCCTACTAGGAAAAGAAAAAAGATTTTGCTCCTGATCTCATGCCATATATCAAAATAAATTTCAGAGGGCTCAAAGATGCAAATTTAAAAATGAAGACAAAGTACTAGAAGAAAATATGTTAGTTCTTGTCTTTCATTTCAGAGTAGGGAAGAGCTCTCTAAGTATGACATGAACCAAGCAGTCATAAAAGAAAAGACAGATAAATTAACTATTCAAAACTTTATTAATTTCCACTTCTGGAAAAATAGAATCTATTTAATTTCTCCTATTTACCCTGCTAAATACAGATTAAAACTTTGGATATTATATGTAAAATAACGTTTAAAATATTGAGAGTGGAGAGAAAAAGACAGACAGGCCTGGAACCTCAGGACTCATAATCAAAATTACAATGGTATTTTTCTCAGAAATGGAACAAACAGTCCTAAAATTTGTATGGAACCACACATGACCCTGAATGGCCAAGGTGATCTTGAGAAAGAAAAATTTTCTCTCTGATTTCAAGTCATATTACAAAGCTATTGTAATGAAAGCAGTATGGTATTAGCATAAAAACAGACACATAAATCAATGGAACAGAATGGAAAGCCCAGAAATAAACCCACATATGGGTTTATATGGTCATTAATTTATAAAAAAAAAAAAAAGCCAAGAAAGACAGCTGGGAAAGGACATTGTTTTCAATAAATGGTGTTTGGAAAATAGAACAGCCACATTCAAAATAATGAATCTGGACCATTATCTTATACAATATAAAAAAATTAACTCAAGATGTATTAAATCCTAGAATGTAAAACTTGAAATTATTACTTTTTTTACTTAGTCCTTTTATTTATTTTTTATTTTACTTACCATTTATTTTATTTTTAAAAATATTTATTTTTAAATTTTTTTTTATTTTTTATTTTACTTCACAATACTATGTTGGCTTTGCCACACATCAACATGAATCTGCCATGGGTGTATTAAACTCCAAGAGGAAAACATAGGTGGTAAGCTTCTTGACATAGGTCTTGGAGATGAGTTTTTGAATCTAATACCAAAAGCAAAAATAATAAGTGCAACTACATTATACTAATGTTGAAAGCTCCTGCACAGGGAAGGAAAACCAGCAACAAAATGAAAAGACAACCTACTGAATAGCAGAAAATAATTGCAACACATATATCTGATAAGGGAATAATATCCCCAATGTGTAAAGAACTCATACAACTTAATAGTAAAAAATCTGATTAAAAATTGGACAGAAGGAGGTGGTCCCAAGATGGCAAAGGACTAGGATGGGGGAGACCACTTTCTCCCTCACATATTCATCAAAAGATCATTTGAATGCTGAGCAACTTCCACAGAACAACTTCTGAATGCTGGCAGAGGACACCAGACACCCAGAAAGGCAGCCCATTCCTTTCAAAAGGAGATAGGACAAAATATAAAAGAGAAAAAGCAATACAAAGAGTTAGGAACGGAGACCCATCCTGGGGAGGAAGTTATGAAGGAGTAAAAGTTTCCAAACAGTAGGAAACCTTCTCACAGGTGGGTCTATGGGGAGTTTTGGAATCTCAGAGGGCAACATAATTAGGAGAGAAAAAAACAAAAACAGAATACGCACCTAACCACAACTGCCAGCAGAGAAGTAGCCCAGACGCTCACATCCACCACCAGTGAGCTATCCACCAGGGGATTGGACGGGGAGACAAGGGCTGCATCATCAGTCCTTAGGGTAAGGACTGGGCCTGAATGTCCTGAGGACAATCTGAGGGAGCTAATGTGAGATAACAACCCAAACTGTGGGATGGCCAGGGAGCAAAAAAAGAGAGAGAGAGAGAACTTTCCTGCAAAAGGCTTTAACAAACAGCCTGGCCCACTCACAGAACAAAGGATTGAGCGAATACCAAAGGGGAGCTAGCCAGCTGCATACAGGCCCCACCCCCTACTGGAGGCAGAGAGGCAGGTTAGGCACATGACAGACAGAGCCAGAAGGCAAGGGGCAATCTCAGCCCCAGAGACCATCTTCCACCAAACTGCGAGCAGGCTCCCAGTTGTCTTCCTGGGATCCTGGACAGTTGATATCTGCCAGAGAGTCGCAGCCTGAGATCAGCTCCCCAGAGGAGACACACAGCATACCTGAGATGGCGCTCTCTTGGCACACTGGGAAACTGAGCAGCCAGGACTAGGGAGGTGATTAAGATGCACGGCCCAACTGGGACAGTGTGCTCGCCAAGCACCAAGACACCTGCACTGCTTGGACCAGGGAAGGGCACAAAACGCTCGCCCAACCGAGTCTGTGCCCTTGTGCAGTACCCGAGAAACTGAACCTGAGCAGCTCAGACCTGAAAAGTGCACAAAATGCAGGGCCCACTTTGGATAGTGCCCATGCAGAGTACCGTGGACCCTGAACAGTGTAGACCCGGAAAGCATGTGCCACCGTGAGCTGGGGCAAGCCCAGTGTGGTCCATACACTGCAATCACTCACCACACATGCCAGTGATATTTGTTTTCAGTATTGCTCCCTCCCCACAACACAAGTGAACAAGTGAGCCTAAATAAGTGACCACTTCGCCCCTTTGAGTCAGGGTGAAAATTAGACACTGAAGAGACTTGCAAACAAAGGAAGCCAAAATAAAAAAAAAGAAGAGAGAACTGCTCTGGAAGTGACAGGTGCAACAGATTAAAACTCTATAGTTAACATTGACTAAGCATTGGAGGGGGCCTATAGACCTTGAGAACAAGTATAAGCTGGAACAAGGAACTATCTGAAACTGAACTGACCCCACCATGTACACAATAGCTACAGAGAAATACCAAAATATATTTTTACTATTCAGTTCAGTTCAGTTCAGTTCAGTTCAGTCTCTCAGTCATGTCCGATTTTTTGCCACCCCATGAACTGCAGCAGGCCAGGCTTCCCTGTCCATCACAAACTCCCGGAGTTCACTCAAACTCACATCCATGGAGTTGTGATGCCATCCATCCATCTCATCCTCTGTCATCCCCTTCTCCTCCTGCCCCCAATCCCTCCCAGCATCAGAGTCTTTTCCAATGAGTCAGTTCTTCGCATGAGGTGAACAAAGTACTAGAGTTTCAGCTTTAGCATCATTCCTTCCAAAGAACACCCAGGACTGATCTCCTTTACAATGGACTGGTTGGATCTCCATGCAGCGCAAGGGACTCTCAAGAGTCTTCTCCAACACCACAGTTCAAAAGCATCAATTCTTCAGTGCTCAGCTTTCTTCACAGTCCATCTCTCACATCCATACATGACTACTGGAAAAGCCATAGCCTTGATGAGATGGACCTTTGTTGGCAAAGTAATATCTCTGCTTTTGAATATGCTGTCTAGGTTGGTCATAACTTTCCTTAAAGGAGTAAGCGTCTTTTAATTTCATGGGGGCAATCATCATCTACAGTGATTTTGGAGCCCCCAAAAATAGAGTCTGACCCTGTTTCCACTGTTTCCCCATCTATTTCCCATGAAGTGATGGGACCAGATGCCATGATCTTCATTTTCTGAATGTTGAGCTTTAAGCCAACTTTTTCACTCTCCTCTTTCACATTCATCAAGAGGCTCTATAGTTCCTCTTCACTTTCTGCCATAAGGGTGGTGTCATCTGCATATCTGAGGTTATTGATATTTCTCTCGGCAATCTTGATTCCAGCTTGTGCTTCTTCCAGCCCAGCATTTCTCATGATGTATTCTGAATATAAGTTAAATAAACAGGGTGACAATATACAGCCTTGATGTACTCCTTTTCCTATTTGGAACCAGTCTGTTGTTCCATGTTCACTTCTAACTGTTGCTTCCTGACCTGCATACAGACTTCTCAAGAGGCAGGTTAGGTGTTCTGGTGTTCCCATCTCTTTCAGAATTTTCCAGTTTATTGTGATCCACACAGTCAAAGGCTTTGGCATAGTCAATAAAGCAGAAATAGATGTTTTTCTGGAACTCTCCTGCTTTTTTGATGATCCAGCGAATGTTGGCAATTTGATCTCTGGCTCCTCTGCCTTTTCTAAAATAAGCTTGAAATCTGGAAGTTCACGGTTCACATACTGCTGAACTCTGGCTTGGAGAATTTTGAGCATTACTTTGCTAGTGTGTGAGATGAGTGAAATTGCGTGGTAGTTTGAGCATTCTTTGGTATTGTCTTTCTTTGGGATTGGAATGAAAACTGACCTTTTCCAGTCCTGTGGCCACTGCTGAGTTTTCCAAATTTGCTGGCAAATTGAGTGGAGCACTTTCACAGCATCATCTTTTAGGATTTGAAACAGCTCAACAGGAATTCCATCACCTCCACTAGCTTTGTTCGTAGTGATGCTTTCCAAGGCCTACTTGACTTCACATTCCAAGATATCTGGCTCTAGGTGAGTGATCACACCATCGTGATTCTCTGGGTCGTGAAGATCTTTTTTGTACAGTTCTTCTGTGTATTCTTGCCACCTCTTCTTAATATCTTCTGTTTCTGTTAGGTCCATACCATTTCTGTCCTTTATTGAGCCCATCTTTGCATGAAATGTTCCCTTGGTATCTCTAATTTTCTTGAAGAGATCTCTAGTCTTTCCCATTCTGTTCTTTTCCTCTATTTCTTTGCATTGATCACTGAGGAAGGTTTTCTTATCTCTCCTTGCTATTCTTTGGAACTCTGCATTCAGATGCTTATATCTTTCCTTTTCTCCTTTGCTTTTCACCTCTCTTCTTTTCACACCTATTTGTAAGGCCTCCCCAGACAGCCATTTTGCTTTTTTGCATTTCTTTTCCATGGGGATGGTCTTGATCCCTGTCTCCTGTACCATGTCATGAACCTCCGTCCATAGTTCATCAGGCACTCTATCAGATCTAGGCCCTTAAATCTATTTCTCACTTCCACTGTATAATCATAAGGGATTTGATTTAGGTCATACCTGAATGGTCTAGTGGTTTTCCCTACTTTCTTCAATTTAAGTCTGAATTTGGCAATAAGGAGTTCATGATCTGAGCCACAGTCAGCACCCGGTCTTGTTTTTCCTGACTGTATAGAGCTTCTCCATCTTTGGCTGCAAAGAATATAATCAATCTGATTTCAGTGTTGACCATCTGGTGATGTCCATGTGTAGAGTCTTCTCTTGTGTTGTTGGAAGAGGGTGTTTGCTATGACCAGTGTGTTCTCTTGGCAAAACTCTATTAGCCTTTGAACTGCTTCATTCTGTACTCCAAGGCCAAATTTGCCTGTTACTCCAGGTGTTTCTTGACTTCCTACTTTTGCATTCCAGTCCCCTATAATGAAAAAGACAACTTTTTCGGTGTTAGTTCTAAAAGATCTTGTAGGGCTTCATAGAACCATTCAACTTCAGCTTCTTACTATTACCACATTTTAATTTTTAAATTTAAGTTCTTTATTATTCTTTCAATTTTCATGTTTCTAACCTACTCAGTTCAGTCATTCAGTCATGTCTGACTCTTTGTGACCCTACGAACCGCAGCACACCAGGCCTCCCTGTCCATCACCAACTCTCAGAGTCCACCCAAACCCATGTCCATTGACTCGGTGATGCCACCCAACCATCTCATCCTCTGTCGTCCCCTTATCCTCCTGCCCTCAGTCTTTCCCAGCAATAGGGTCTTTTCCAATGAGTCAGCTCTTCACATCAGGTGGCCAAACTATTGGAGTTTCAGCTTCAACATCAGTCCTTCCAATGAACAACCAGGACTGATCTCCTTTAGGATGGACTGGTTGGATCTCCTAACAGTCCAAGAGACTCTCAAGAGTCTTCTCCAATACCACAGTTCAAAAGCATCAATTCTTCAGTGCTCAGCTTTCTTTATAGTCCAACTCTCACATCCATACATGACCACTGGAAAAAACCATAGCCTTGACTAGATGGACCTTTGTCGACAAAGTAATGTCTCAGCTTTTCAATATGCTATCTAGGTTGGTCATAACTTTCCTTCCAAGGAGTAACCATGTCTTAATTTCATGGTTACAATCACAATCTGCAGTGATTTTGGAGCCCCCCAAAATAAAGTCTGACACTGTTTCTGCTGTTTCCCCATCTATTTGCCATGAAGTGATGGGACCAGATTCCATGATCTTCGTTTTCTGAATGTTGAGCTTTAAGCCAACTTTTCTCTCTCCTCTTTCACTTTCATCAAAAGGTTCTCTAGTTCTTCTTCACTTTCTGCCATAAGGGTGGTGTCATCTGCATATCTGAGGTTATTGATATTTTTCCTGGCAATCTTGATTCCAGCTTGTGCTTCCTCCAGCCCAGCATTTCTCATGATGTACCCTGCATATAAGTTAAATCAACAGGGTGACAATATACAGCCTTGACGTACTCCTTTTCCTATTTGGAACCAGTAATCAAATTAACAAAGATCAAACACAAAGAACAAATATTAAAAGCAGCAAGGGAAAAACAACAAATAACACACAAGGGGATTCCCATAAGGATAACAGCTGATCTTTCAATAGGAACTCTTCAGGCCAGAAGGGAATGGTGGACATACTTAATTGATGAAATAGAAAAATCTACAACCCAGATTACTATACCAAGCAAGGATCTCTCTTAAATATGAAGAAGAAATCAAACACTTTACAGACAAGCAAAAGCTGAGGGAATTCAGCACCACCAATCAGCCTTTAACAAATGCTAAAGAATCTTCTCTAAAAAAAAAAAAAAAAAAAAAGAATCTTCTCTAGACAGGAAACACAGAAAGGTTTATAAACTTGAACCCCAAAAAACAAAGTAAATGGCAACAGGATCATACTTATCAGTAATTACCTTAAATAAAAATGGGTTGAATGCCCCAACCAAAAGACAAAGTTTGGCTGAATGGATACAAAAACAAGACTCCTATATATGCTGTCTACCAGAGACCCACCTCAAACCAAGGGCCACATACAGACTGAAAGTGAAGGGCTGGAAAAAGATATTTCATGCAAATGGAGACCAAAAGAAAGCAGGAGTAGCAATACTCATATCAGATAAAATAGACTTTGAAATAAAGGCCATGAAAATAGACAAAGGACAATACATAATGATCAAAGGATCAATCCAAGCAGAAGATATAACAATTATAAATAAATATGCACCCAACATAGGAGCATCTTAATACATAAGGCAAATGCTAACAAGTATGAAGGGGGGAATTAACAGTAACAAAATAATAGTGTGAGACTTTAATACCCTACTCACACCTATGGATAGATCAACCAAACAGAAAATTAGCAAGGAGAAACAATCTTTAAATGATAAAATGGACCTGTTAGACCTAATTGATATCTATAGGACATTTCACCCCAAAACAATGAATTTCACCTTTTTCTCAAGTGCACAGGAAACATTCTCTAGGATAGATCATATCCTGGGCCATAAATCTACCCTTGGTAAATTTAAAAAAAAAATGAAATCATTTCAAGCACCTTTTCTGATCACAATGCAGTAAGATTAGATGTCAACTACAGAGAAAAATATCTATTTCTGTTTTATTGACTATGCCAAAGCCTTTGACTATGTGGATCACAATAAACTGTGGAAAATTCTGAAAAAGATGGGAATACCAGACCACCTGACCTGTCTCTTGAGAAATCTGTATGCAGGTCAGGAAGCAACAGTTAGAACTGGACATGGAACAACAGACTGGTTACAAATAGGTAAAGGAGTACGTCAAGGCTGTATATTGTCACCCTGCTTATTTAACTTCTATGCAGAGTACATCATGAGAAATGCTGGACTGGAAGAAGCACAAGCTGGAATCAAGATTGTCAGGAGAAATATCAATAACCTCAGATATGCAGATGACACCACCCTTATGGCAGAAAGTGAAGAGGAACTAAAAAGCCTCTTGATGAAAGTGAAAGAGGAGAGTGAAAAAGTTGACTTAAAGCTCAACATTCAGAAAATGAAGATCATGGCATCTGGTCCCATTACTTCATGGGAAATAGATGGGGAAACAGTGGAAACAGTGTCAGACTTTATTTTGGGGGGCTCCAAAAATCACTGCAGATGGTGACTGCCAAGAGAACAGACTGGTCATAGCAAACACCCTCTTCTAACAACACAAGTGAAGACTCTACACATGGACATCACCAAATGGTCAATATTGAAATCAGATTGATTATATTCTTTGCAGCCAAGGATGGGAAAGCTCTATACAGTCAGCAATAACAAGACTGTGAGCTGACTGTGGCTCAGGACATGTACCCTTTATTGCCAAACTCAGACTTAAATTTCAGAAAGTAGGGAAAACCACTAGACCATTCAGATATGACCTAAATCAAATCCCTTAGGATTATACAGTGGAAGTGATAAATATATTCAGGGGATTAGATCTGACTGATAGAGTGCCTGAAGAACTATGGATGGAGGTTCGTGACATTGTACAGGAGGCAGTGATCAAGAATATTTCCAAGAAATGTAAAAAGGGAAAATGGTTGTCTGAGGAGGTCTTAAAAATAGCTGAGAAAATAAGAGAAGTGAAAGCCAAAGGAGAAAAGGAAATATATATCCATTTGAATGCAGAGTTCCAAAAAATAGCAAGGAGAGATAAGAAAGCCTTCTTCAGTGATCAATGCAAAGATGTAGAGGAAAATAATAGAATGGAAAGACTAGCAATCTCTTCAAGAAAATTAGAGATACCAAGGGAATATTTCATGCAAAGATGGGCACAATAAAGGAAAGAAATGGTATGGACCTAACAGAAGCAAAAGATATGAAGAAGAGGTGGCAAGAATACACAGAAAGTGAATTCACTCAGTCGTGTCCGACTCTTTGTGACCCGTGGACTGTAGCCCACCAAGTTCCTCCATCCATGGGATTCTCCAGGCAAGAATACTGGAGTGGGTTGCCATTTCCTTCTCCAGGGGATCTTCCCAACCCAGGGATCAAACCCAGGTCTCCCACATTGCAAGCAGACGCTTTAACCTCTGCACCACCAGGGAGGCCACAGAAGAAGTATACAAAAAAAAAATCTTCATGACCCAGATAACCACGATGGTGTGATCACTCACCTAGAGCCAGACATCCTGGAATGCTAAGTTAACTGGTCCTTAGGAAGCATCATTATGAACAAAGCTAGTGGAGGTGATGGAATTCCAATTGAGCTATTTTCATATCCTAAAAGATGATGCTGTGAAAGTGCTGCACTCAATATGCCAGCAAATTTGGAAAACTCAGTAGTGGCCACAGGACTGGAAAAGGTCAGTTTTCATTGCAATCCCAAAGAAAGGCAATGAAAAAGAATGCTCAAGCTACTGCACAGTAGCACTCATCTCACACACTAGCAAAGTAATACTCAAAATTCTCCAAGCTAGGCTCAACAGTACATGAACCATGAACTTCCGTATGTTGAAGCTGGATTTAGAAAAGGCAGAGGAACCAGAGATCAAATTGCCAACATCTACTGGATCATCAAAAAAGCAAGAGAGTTTCAGAAAAACATCTCTTTCTGTTTTATTGACTATGCCAAAGCCTTTGACTGTGTAGATCACAATAAACTGTGGAAAATTCTGAAAGAGACAGAAATACCAGATCACCTGAACTGCCTCCTGAGAAATCTGTATGCACGTCAAGAAGCAATAGTTAGAACTGGACATGGAACAACAGACTGGTTACAAATAGGAAAAGGAGTACGTCAAGGCTGTATATTTTCACCCTGCTTATTTAACTTATATGCAGAGTACATCATGAGAAATGCTGGACTGGAAGAAGCACAAGCTGGAATCAAGATTGTTGGGAGAAATATCAATAACCTCAGATATGCAGATGACACCACCCTTATGGCAGAAAGTGAAGAGGAACTAAAAAGCCTCTTGATGAAAGTGAAAGAGGAGAGTGAAAAAGTTGACTTAAAGCTCAACATTCAGAAAATGAAGATCATGGCATCTGGTCCCATTACTTCATGGGAAATAGATGGGGAAACAGTGGAAACACTGGCAGACTTTATTTTCGGGGGGCTCCAAAATCAGTGCAGATGGTGACTGCTGCCATGAAATTAAAAGATGCTTGCTTCTTGGAAGGAAAGTTATGACCAACCTAGACAGCATATTCAAAAGCAGAGACATTACTTTGCCAACAAAGGTCCATCTAGTCAAATCTATGGTTTTTCCACTAGTCATGTATGGATGTGAGTGTTGGACTATAAAGATAGTTGAGTGCTGAAGAATTGATGCCTTTGAACTCTGGTGAGAAGACTCTTCAGAGTCCCTTGCACAGCAAGAAGATCCAACCAGTCTATCCTAAAAGAAATCAGTCCTGAATATTCACTGGAAGGACTGATGCTGAAGCTGAAACTCCAATATTTTGGCTACCTGATGTGAAGAACTGACTCATTGGAATAAACCCTGATGCCTTGAAAGATTGAAGGCAGGAGGAGAAGTGGACAACAGAAGTTGTGATGGTTGGATGACATTACTGACTCGATGAACATGAGTTTGAGCAAGCTCTGGGAGATGGTGACTATAGGGAAGCCTGGCATGCTGCAATCAATGGGGTCACAAAAATTTGGGTACGACTGACTGAACTGAACTAGCTTTCAATTAAAATAAATTAATTAATTTTTAAAGAACTGGACAGAAGATCCGATTAGACATATTTGCAAAGAACACATGCACGTGGCCAGCAGTTACATGAAAATATTCTCAGTATTGTTAATCACCTGGGAAATTCAAAGATATAGCACTTCACACCTCTCAGAATGGCTGTTATGAAAAAGACAAAATATAACAAGTGTTGGTGAGGGTGTGGAGAAAAGGGAGCATTCATACACTGTTGATGGAAATAAAAGTTGGTACAACCACTATGGAAAACAGTATAGAGGTTTCTTTAAAAATTAAAATAGAGCTACTATGTAATTTAGCAATTCTATTTCTGGGTATTTATCCAAAGAGAATGAAAATGTTAATTGGAAAAGAAATATGCACTCGCATGTTCATTTCAGCATTATTTATATTAGATAATATATGGGAACAACTTAAGTGTTTATTGATGGATAAATGGATTAAGAAAATGTGGTATATATAATATTCCATTTTATATATGTATATAAAGCCATAAAGAAAATAATGAAATGCTGCCATTTGCCACAACATGGATGGATATTGAGGACATTATGATAAGTGAAGTAAGCCAGACAAGGCAAATAGTGTATGATTTCTCTAATACATGGAATCTAAAATTTAAACAAAAACAAAGTCATAGATACAAAGAACAGATTTGTGGTTGTAAAAGGTGGTGGTGAAGGGGAGAGAGAAATGAATGACCTGGGTTTTTTTTGTTTGTTTGTTTTTCTAATTAAATTGAATATTTGTAATGAATATTTGTAATGATTTGCAACATAAAAAGAGCAGAGTGACAAATTTGGCTTAAAGCTCAACATTCAGAAAACTAAGATCATGGCATCCAGTCCCATTACTTCATGGCAAATAGATGGGGAAACAGTGGTAGACTTTATTTTTTTTGGTCTCCAAAATCACTGCAGATGGTGACTGCAGCCATGATTAAAAGATGCTTGCTCCTCGGAAGAAAAGTTATGACCAACCTAGACAGCATATTAAAAAGCAGAGACATTACTTTGCCAATAAAAGTCCATCTAGTCAAGGCTATGGTTTTTCTAGTAGTCATGTATGGATGTGACAGTTAGACTATAAAGAAAGCTGAGTGCCAAAGAATTGATGTGTTTGAACTGTGGTGTTGGAGAAGACTCTTGAGAGTCCCTTGGACTGCAAAGAGATCCAGCCAGTCCATCCTAAAGGAGACCAGGCCTGAGTGTTCATTGGAACGACTGATGCTGAAGCTCAAACTCCAATACTTTGGCCACCTGATGCAAAAAGCTAACTCATTTGAAAAGACCCTGATGCTGGGAAAGATTGAAGGCAGGAGGAGAAGGGACCGACAGAGGATGAGATGGTTGGATGGCATCACCGACTCAATGGAGATGAGTTTGGGTAAACTCTGTGAGTTGGTGATGGACAGAGAGGCCTAGGGTGCTGCAGTCCATGGGGTTGCAAAGAGTCAGACACAACTTAGTGACTGAACTGAACTGAACTGAACATCATAAAAGAATCAGAATCATGAAACAAGATACTATTTTGAGAAATCAGGCAGAGATCATAAAGAACCAAGCGGAAACTTTAGAACTGAAAAAGATACCCTTTAAAATGAAAAGTTTATGACTAAATTAAACAACAGATTTGATAGAATCGAAAACAGAATTAGCAAAATGAAAGATAAATCTAAAGACATAATCCAGAAGGACACATGAATGGAAAATATTAGAGAGACTTAAAGAGAGGCTAGAATGAAGAGATTTTAAATCATGTGTAGTGAGATTTCCCAGAAAATAGATTGAATGAGAGAAAAGTAATATTTGGAGAACGTACGTATGTGTCTTAAAACCAATGTAAAGAAAAACCAATGAAGAAAATGAGATGGTTCTTTACTAACAGTCTCTTGACTCCCTTTTCTAGCACAGTAAATAATATCACTACACACTGAATAATTACTGTTGTTCTTTCCTATATTATACATTATAGTTTTCTCTTGTGTCCAGAAAAAATGTCTATCAGTCAATGAGAAAAAAACCAACCTAGTTTAAAACTATGCAAAAAAGTGAAGAGTTTACAGAAAGCTGTTTAATACAACAAACATAAAGCCAAGATTAATAGATTCAATAATACATTGCATTGACAAAAATGTGTGGAAAAAGCACCCACATATATTATTGGTGGAGGTGTAAAGTTTTTGAAGTCTCATTTCATTTTGTCCAGCAACTCTAGTTTAATTAATTATCTTTCAGATATGCTTACACATTTTTTCAAAGATTTATGCACAAAGATTTATTGCACATTATTGCAGTAGCAAAAGACAGAAAGCAATCTAAATGTTCATTAATAGGGAACTGATTCATCATTGTGCATTCATACTATGAAATAGCATGCAGTCATTAAACAAAGAATAAACTCTCTCTATGTCATTTGATGCAGTGGATTAAAACTTATAGACATTGAAAACAAACTTGTGGTCACCAAGGGAGAAAGCAGGATGGGGGAGGGATAAATTAGGAGATTGGGATTAATGTATGTGTGTGTGTGTTCAGTCAGTCATTCAGTCATGTCCGACTCTTTGTGACCCCATGGACTGTAGCCCGCCAGGCTCCTCTGTCCATGGGATCTCCAGACAAGAATACTGGAGTGGGTTGCCATTTCCTCCTCCAGGAGATCTTCCTGACCCAGGGACTGAACCCTTGTCTCCTCATCTACTGCTTTGGCAGGCAGATTCTTTACCACTGAACCACCTGGGAAGCCCGGTCACCAGTAACTATAGTTTTAACATATACACACTCCTGCAATGCAGGAGACCTGGGCTGGATCCCTGGGCCAGGAGGACCCCCTGGAGAAGGAAATGGAAACCCATTCCAGTATTCTTGCCTGGGAAATCTCATGGACAGAGGAGCCTGATGGGTTACAGTCCACAGGGTCATAAGAGTCAGATATGACTTAGCTACTAAACCACTACCACCACCACCATATATAAAGTAGATAAGCTCTCCTTCTCTCTCTCTCTCTCTATCTCTCTCTCTCTATATATATATATATATAGATAGATAGATAGGTAGATACATACATACATACATACATACATACATACATACATAGCTCACTTGCTCAGTTGCTTCAGTCATGTCCGACTCTTTGCAACCTATGGACTGTAGCCTTCCAGGCTCCTCTGTCCGTGGGATTCTTCAGGCAAGAATACTGCAATGGATTGCCATGCCCTCCTCCAGGGGATCTTCATGACCTAGGGATGCAACCAACGTTTCTTATATCTCCTGCACTGACAGGCAGGTTCTTTACCACTAGTGCTACCAGAGAAGACTATATATATATAAAATAGACCTAGTGTATAGCACAGGGAACTAACTATACTCAATCTTTTTTAATATCCTATAAGGGAAGAGAATTTGAAAAAGGATACACACACACATATGCATAGGTATGCATGCATGCTAGGTCACTTCAGTCATGTGTGACTCTTTCCCACCTTATGAACTATAGCCCGCCAGGCTCCTCTGTCCACGGGACATCCCAGGCAAGAATACTTGAGTGGGTAGCCATTGCCTTCTTCAGGGGATCTTCCTGACCCAGGGATCGAACCAGTGTCTGCATTAGCAGGCAGGTTCTTTACACTAGCATCACCTGGGAAGCCCATATATATATATACATATGTATGTATGTATAACTGTATATGTATATACATGTATAACTGAATTGTTATGCTTGGTGTACACTTGAAACTAATATGAGATTGATATTATAAATCAATTATTCTTCAATTTTAAAAAGAAGACATTATTCAAAAATTCTTGTCAGTCCAATCAAAAGGGTCAAAGTCTGTGCCACCATCCCTTGAATTTAGTTGGGGCTTTGAAACTTCTTAAATGAATAGAATACAGCAGAAATGATGGTGTGGGACTTCCTAGGCTAGGTTAGGAAAGATCATAGAGCTTCTACCAGTTTCTCTTAGGGCAATTGCTCTAGCAGCATTTAGTTGCCATGCATGTAATCAGGCTGCCATGAAGCCACATTAATGGGTGGAGGGGGAGCAGAGGGAAGAAAAGTGTAGGGGAGAGAGAAACAGAAAGGCAGAGAGACAAAGAACAAGGGGGATATGGCTGGGGAGGAATTGGCCCTTGTCTCCAGAGCCAGACATATTAAGTGATGAAGGCTGTGGCTTATAAAACTATTCCATCTCAAATCACCATCTGATTACAGCCACATGGGGATCCTGAGTGAGAATTCTACATGAGCCCAGTCAACCCCAGATTGATTGTCAAAATAAATGACCGTTGTTGTTTTAAGTCACTCTTTTGAGACTTTTTCTTGTGCCTGAAGCAATAACTGGAATAGCTGATAGAGATCATTCTCTAAAATATACTTTTAAGTGGAAAAAGTAAGGTGTAGAACAATATTTACAGTGAAATTTTTTTTTAATTTTCAAAGGCATGTTTTAATGTATTATAACATGGAAGGATGAATAAAAATGGATTAGAGTAGTTGCTCCTTCAGAGGAAAACTGGAGGACAGGAGATAGTGGATGAGAGGAAAATTTTTCACTGTATATCAATTGTGTGCATGCGTGCTAAGTCCCTTTAGCTGTGTTTGACCCTGTTGCGACCGTACGGACTGTAGCCTGCCAGGCTCCTCTGTCCATGGGATTCTCCAGGCAAGAATACTGGAGTGGGTTGCCGTGCCCTCCTCCAGGGGATCTTCCCAACCCAGGAACTGAGCTTGCACTCTTATGTCCCCTGCATACACGTGCGCACACCAGCCTTCAGAGCCAAGTCCAGAGAGGTCGTCCTGGCATTCAGATCCTCAGGAGGATCCTCAGCAGGTTCTTTACCATTAGTGCCACCTAGGAAGCCCTGTATATCAATTACTACCATTTAGAAATGTTTTATCATGTGTGTGTGATATTTTAAAGAATTTTAAAAACTTACCCTGTATCATTTTTGAAGCAGAGATAGGATTTGTTTAGAATTCTGGTTAGAATACTTCCTTCTGGTTAGTAATGTCAGTCCCAGGAAATCTTTCTATGACTCCTAAAATAACATTATTTATACTAACAATTAGAACTAGATGGGCTGATTCTTTTCTTAAAAAAAACAACCTTATATAGATATAATACACATATTTAGACACAACTCAATTACTTGAATTGTACAACTAAATGATTTTTGCTAGATTAACAGAGTTGTGCCACTGCCACCACAATCAATTTTAGAATATTTTCATCACCCTCCCCAAAATCTTCATACCAATCAGTAGTTACTCTTGATTCTCCTCTCTTCTAGCCCCCGGCAACCACTGTTGTATATTTTGTCTCCATAGATGCTATGTCGCATCAGTCATGTCCAATTCTTTCTGAGCCCATGGAACATAGCCCACCAAGCTCCTCTGTCCATGGGATTCTCCAGGCAAGAATGCTGCAGTGGGTTGCCGTGCCCTCCTCCAGGGCATGGCAAGGAGGAGTCTCTTATGTCTCCTGCATTGGTAAGTGGGTTCTTTACCATTAGTGCCACCTGGGAAGCCCCTTGTCTCCATAGGTTTGCCCATTCTGGACATTGCCTAAAAATGGAATCATAGAGTATATGATCTTTTGTGACTGGTTTCTTTCTCCTGGCACAATGAAATCAAGATTCATTCCTGTTGTAGCGTGTATCAGTATTTGATCCCTCTTATAGCTCAATTATATTTCTTTGTTTGGATATACCACATGTATTCACTCATTCATTGATGGATAGCTGGATAGGTTCATCTTTTTGGCTATAGACAATAATATGAAATATTATGCACAACTTTTTGTGTGGACATGTATTTTTATTTTTCTTGAGTATATACTTAGGAGTGAAACTCCTTGGCAATATGGTGATTCTATGTTAAACTTTTTGAGGAACTGTTTAAGTGCTTCCCAGTTTTAAGTGGCTCAGTTGGTAAAGAATCCACCTGCAATGAGGGAGACCTGGGTTCGATCCCTGGGTTGAGAAGGTCCCCTGGAGGAGGGCATGGCAACCCACTCTGGTATTCTTGCCTGGAGGATCCTCATGGACAGAGGAGCCTGGCAGACCATGGTCCATGGGGTCGCAGAGTCAGACACGACTAAGCAACTAAGCACACACCATCTTACATTCCCACCAGCAGTTTATGAAGTTTCCAGTTTCTCCACATCCTTGCCAATAAACTGATTCTTAGAAGAAGTGACAAGAGCATAGACACAGGGGAAAGTTATGAGGAAGAAACGTGGTGAGGGAATCAGAACAGAGAAAACAGAAAAAAGAGGGCTGAAAGGCTGGTGATCTCAAAGAAACCAAGACTTCAGGAACTTTAGACATTAAGCTTGTCTGAGTTCAAAATCCCTGATCTTCCAACTATTCTATTTCTATGTGAGAAACAAATGATGGAAATGAGGGGAAAGTTAGGTTAAATAAAGATAGGAAAACACTTATTGAGGTCATTCTTTTTCTATTGAGGCTAAAATAACAAAGTCCCAGTTTAGGCACTGGACATGCAAAGTCATGTCTGATCCTTGAAGAAAGCATAGTTCATTTTTTATCCTAGACTGAAGCTATGCTCTCCCATCTGCCACCACCTTGCCACTATGACCTCTGTGTGTGCTCAGTCATGTCCAACTCTTTACAACACCATCTATCTCCTCTACTCAGGTACAACGGAGTAGCAACATCTCATCCAGGGTTCTGCCTCTCCATATTTGGGATTCCCCCACTCATTTGTGCTCTATGCTGTAAAAGATGCCTTAATTATATTCCTGGAGCGGGAGATGAGAGCATTAGAGGCTAACGGTGTTGTTAGTTATTACAAATGGTGTTTTTGATTTGTGAGTAAGGAAGTGAACGTTACATCCTTCACATATGAAGAATTTTAATTCCAATACTCACTGTGTCTTTCTCATGGAATGCAGTTGCAAAGCTTTGCAAAAATTTCTCCTGTTAGTGGCCGGTATTGTTATTGTTCCCTATTTTTTCAACTGTGTAAATGAAAACTACTGCCTGGCATTTTCCTTAGATGAAATTTTTACTAATCATGGAAATTTTTTCACAAATACCTTTTATGTACATTCTTATTGAGTTCTCACAATAGTGCAGATAGGAAGAAACTGTGATTACCTTTAGGCCATACATGAGGAAACTGAGACTATATTTCTTTGGGCTGAATCAGAGGTTCAAGTTAAAAATATGTAAATATTGTTGGATAAACATAAGAACTCCCTGCTCCCACGAGAATACCTACTGCAGGTGAATGGAGGGGAGGATGGATAGGTGTAGGGTTTTCAATGCTGGCAATTATCAAGTAGAAAGGGAGACAGCCATCTATCCAGATGGTTTAGACTAATGATTCCCAACATGTTCCATGTTATGACACACTAATTTTGTCTAATTTTACTAATTCCCCAAAGCAATATGTGGGTTCTTAAAAGTAATTAAAGTAGAATTAAATATTATGTTAATTAAACATGCCTTTAAATGAATTTTGAATGATGTAAATTGGTTTTACCCCTTGGGATAACTCCAAATTGCCTCTACTAATTTTGCGACAACTCTGAGTAGGAACAAAACTAGAGGACCAAACCAGAGTATCGTCAGATCCCTGAGCTTGTGTCTTAGGAGGTTTATCCCAGATGCTTTTGGGGAACTATGGAAGGAAACTAATGTTACAGCAAAGCTCATTCTCCTAGAACTGACTGATCCTCCACAGAGTTACCTTTATCTTAACTCTTCTCTTGGGCTAATGACCCTCCTCTACGCCCTCCTTGTTTCCCAAGCACCGCAGACCATGAACTCTGCTACTGATGACGTATTTGTGATACTCCTCCTTTGATGAAGCTGCCATGTTTTTCTCCTTATCCTCTGTGACTTTGAAGCCTTTAACTCCCTCTACACTGCATTCGCAAACACTCATCATCCTCACCTCACCATCAGAAGCCTCTCAGCTCCAGGGCAAACACACGTCCTTCATGCCCCGGCCTCCTACTGACTGCGCTCAGCCTCAGTTATGGAATCACGGCGTTCACCTGCTTTTCTCCCTCTGTCCTTGGGAGGGACACTCACTGGGCTGACCCAGGCTGGCTTCAGTGTTCTACACCGAAATAATATGCCTGTTCAACTCCATAACCTGAGGGAAAATGTCTGGTAAAATCTTTTAGAACATCAGCTTTTTCTCTTTTCCACTAGTTCAAATGAAAGTATCATTTAAAGTCTTTGTGCTCTCATGAGATTTTAGCATAGAATATAATTCTTCTTTCAAGTAACTTCATTTAACCAAGGCTCATGGCTTCCCAGGTGACACAGTGGTAAAAGAATCTGACTGCCAATGCAGGTGACACAAGAGATATGGGTTAGATCTCTGGGTTGGTAAGATCCCCTGGAGTAGGAAGTGGCAACCCATTTCAGTATTCTTGCTTGGAGAATTCCGTGGTCTGAGGAGCCTGGTGGGCTATAGCCTAAGGGGCTGCAAAGAGTCGGACATGACTGTTCACAACATAGCACTCATGAATTTAACAAAATACAGTCATATTCCAAACTGTGTATTTCATCTTTGGTTTGAACACATTGATAGAAGCTATATGTTCTTCTTATCAATCTTTTGAAAGTTCTTTGTTAACCGTTTAGTCCTGAGAGTTCATCCATACAGTGGGTATTATGAAACCATTAAACTCAAGAGGAACAATGCTTATTGACTTGCATATTTTCCTAACGTATTTCAAGTGAAAAGAACATGGCACAAAATAATATTACATCATTATTCTACTAGAACTACATTTATAGACACACATGTATACATTCATTTAAAAGTATAACACAAAAAAGACATATAACAAAGCACTGGCAATTGTCTCTAGGTGCTGAGTCATAGTCATCTTACCTCTCTGTATTTTCCACTTTCTCAATAATGAGCACGCCATTCTCTCACAATCAAGAAAAAAGTAATTTTAGATAATTCAATTAGTTATCAGGGTCAATCAGCATGTGTGGAAAAGGTGGCAGTTCTTACTGAAGAGAAATTAACACCTTTATTGTTGTTTTGAATTGAGGTTACATTTTTTTAGGTAGGAACAAATCTCTAAAATTAAAATGTGAATTAGTGGGAACTTCCTGAGTTTGAAATAGTCATTTCACATACCTCCTTTCAAGAAAAACATCAAGTAAAATCCATTTCTGCTTGCCTTTTTCTTTATGTACTTAAAACTTTTCTTCTCTGGGGCCCATATTTTATGCTCCTCAAGAGAAAGGGTTATCTCCCACCTCTCTCCCCATTCTCTTCTCTATGTTTCTAATACAGCCTAGAATAAGTTTGTATACACCATGAACACTTAGAAAATATTTGTTGTTGGACTTGCTTATTTCTGTTTTCCATTAGTCCCAGCTGAGCCATGGTCTCAGAATTCTATGAAATGGCTTCTGCCTCTTCAGAAGCCTGGTATCTGTTCCCAGTGCCCCGCTTAACACCACTTGGGCAGTGAGAGAGACCTCAGCCACTTCCAAGCTCCAGGATTTCTTCCCTTGCATGGACGGTGGATTCGCTCCAGCCAGTCCCCCTGACCCAAGGAGGCTTGAACAGGAGGCCATTCAAAATCCAGGAGGCAAGACACTTTCCTCCCTGAATGGTGAGAATTGGAATATTTCCTGCCATATCAATAAACAAGGATGTCAACATCATCACTGATCCCAGCCCTCCAGGGCAGTCAGGAAAGAGAAGAATACCTAGGATCAGCAGCATTAGGCTGCAGCCACTCCCTACACCTTGAGGTGCTCAGGATGTGAAAAATACAGGATACTGGCCCCAGATAACTGGGATGCATATGAAAGGAATGATTTCAGTGAGCCCAGACTCTCGCATCTTCCCATACAAAGCGAAGTGCTACATTACTTAACTTGGGATATCTGGTTTTCTTTAATTCACAAAAATACTTTTGATGTTCAGACTGTGCATGCCTGTGTGCTCAGTCACATCTGACTCTGAGACCCCATGGGCTGTAGCCCGCCAGGCTCCTCTGTCCATGGGATTTCCCAGGCAAGAACACTGGAGCGGGTTGCCATTTCCTCCTCCAGTGGATCTTCCTGATTCAGGGACAGAATCCGGTTTTTCTGCATCTCGTACATCAACAGGTGGGTTCTTTACCACTGTGCCACCTGGGAAGACCCACCTGCCCTTTGTTGCAAACTTCTATATAACTTGACTTCTCCCCCCACCTCCTGGGAGCAGTTCTCTCAGAGTTACTTGAGATGCTGTCTTCTGGGCTTGAAGTCCTAAAAATTCCCACAGAATGAAACATAACTCTCAGCTTTTAAGTTCTGACCATTTTTTAAGTCAACAATGAGACAGACCTGACCAGATCCTCCAGGAAACCCAAGTGGTCCGGGCCAAAAGAGTCCCTAAGATGCCCTTGGCTTGGACCGTAGCTGGGAGCCACGCAGCCAGCCGCACTCTGCAGCTCAGCCTTTGGGTCTGCAGAATCTTGTCACTGGGACCCCCAGAACCACCCTCCCCCAATATCTGAGCATGTGCTCAGCTCCTGACTCAGCCTGAGGATAGGCTCTGGCTGAGCTCAATGTGACTGAGAACTCTGTCAGCAAGACCCTTCAGTCAGAGAAAGCTGCTCTGAGCACTGCAATCTGGAGCCATGCTGGGGAGAAGACCCAGCCCCCAAGTGTAGCTGCCTGCAGCCCACCCTGCCTGTGTGCAGAGTGGGGACAGAGGGCTTGGAGACAAGCTGAGAGCTCCCTAGGAAGCAAGGCTCAGGTTCTCCTGTCACTGTGAGTGGCAAGTGCAGAGAGAGGTCAGTGGTTATTATCTGATCACATCTCAGGGTATAGGAGTGTTCCTGCTGGTCCAGTGGCTTAGACTTCATGCTCCCAATGCAGGGGGCCCAGGTTCAATCCCTGGTTAGGGAATTTGAGCCCACATGCTACAACTAAGAGTTTGCTGAGATGGGAACACCAGAGATTGCCTTGGATGGTCCTTTTCATTAACCCTATAATTAAGAGCCATTATTTATAAGACAACATCCTCTTCTTGAAAGCCCATTGGAAAAACAACAAAATGAGAAGTGATGTCCCTGAAGTTGACTTAGTAGTCTGATATTGCAGAAAACAGTACTCAAGAATACCACACTTGGAGAGTTGGAGAACTCAGGTTTATTACACCGGCGGGCCCAGAGGAGTTAATACTCCAAGCTCTGAGCCCTAAACAAAGGGATTACAGAGTTTTTATAGGCAGACTAAGTGGGCAACACCAGCTGTTAATAGACTGGTTTAAACTAAGGGGTTTCATGCGCACAGGAACAGCAGTCAAGATGGGGAGGGGGATGCCTGACCTTTACATGGGCGTGCATGATTAAGCAGGTTTGCAAGGGCCAGGCAATTGCAAAGAGCAGGACAAAGAAGAGTGAGATAAGCTCCAGTTCCTAGTATTGTAAGTCCCCACTCTCTGAGACTATGTGACCTACATGATCCAGACTTGGCAAGGAGCAAGCTGAGTTACAGAGGCAGAAGGAGCAGGAGGTTATGTAAAGTTTCAACTTTTCCTCTTCATTGAGACCCAGTGTCATATAGCCTAACACTAGCTCAAATGGGTCCTGAGTCTGTGAAAGGACTAAACTCTACCAGTGACAGCTGACTCAGCTCACTCAGTTTGTATAAGTCTAGTGGAGTTTCCCTGAAGCCTGAGCAGTCACTGGAGACTAAGCCTGGTTATATGCTGTACAAGCAATGGGTAAACACCATTTGGAACACAGACCTACCACAGATCCAGAGTAAACAAAACCTGATGCTTGTATGCAATCTAAAAACTGTAGAACCCTAGTGTTAGGGGAAGCACACTGATTGAAACCGCCCACCCTGGCCAGGCACCATAGTCACCATTTGCGTGAGCTGTTTTACGACAGGAGGTCCTGGTAAGGAACACGGAACTAATAAGCCACCACCAACAGGGAGAGTTCAGGAAAACTCAAAACGTGACACCACATGTCCAACCATCTCCCAGAGTCCTTCTCGCTGGCATCCATCTTGGCTGAACAAGGGGTGCACCACCGGTAAGGATTCGGAGGCAGAATGATTGGCTAAAGACAACCTGGAACCTAATCCCATCACCATAAAACCCAAGACTGCAAGCAGTTCTCCTGGGTTCCTTAAGCCCACTGCTCTCGGCCCAGGCACAGATTCCCAATAAAATCTCTTGCTTTGTCAGCACATGTGTCTCCTTGGACAATTCATTTCTGAGTGTTAGACAAGAGCCCACTTTCGGGCCCCTTTCTGCCACACCAGGAGCAAAAACTAAGAATGAAAAAGTTACTAAGTGGATAACATGTCTGGGCATTATTCTATTCAATGTGCATGCATTACCTCACAGCAACCTCAAGTTATTGTCGACTAAAAAATATAGGCACAACCTGAAAGTAGAGAGTTATTTTATTTGGTGGAAATGTTTAGAACTCTGATCCCGGGAGACAGCATCTCAGTATCTCTGAGAAAACTGTTCCAAGGGAGCAAGGAGGGTGAGTCAGGCTATACGTAAGTTTTCAACAAAAGGAGCAGGCAATCTAAATGTCAAACATCAGGTATCAAGTTAAGGAATTTAGCATTCTATGTATGAGTAGATGTACTGAATTCATTCCTTTCATAGGCACCTCAGCTGCTGTTGCTGCTAAGCTGCTTCAGTCTTGTCTGACTCTGTGTGATCCCATAGGCTCCCCCGTCCCTGGGATTCTCCAGGCAAGAACACTGGAGTGGGTTGCCATTTCCTTCTCCAATGCATGAAAGTGAAAAGTGAAAGTGAAGTCGCCAGCTATCTGGGGCCAAATCCTGTTTCCTTGTCCACCTTAAGGAGTGGTAGATGGCTGGCTGCTTCCTGCATTTCCCAGGGTCCTCAGCAATCACCGTTAGGGGTGGCAGCATCCGCTGGATTGCAGTTTGGGGAGCCCTCATTCACATTTGGAGGCAAGACATCGCTGATGGCTGTGACATTTCTTGTTTATTGATATGGCAAGAGATATTTTCATTTCACATAATCTTATTATCCTTATTTTACAGATAAGAAAATTGAGATAGAAAAGTTAAGTAGCTTGTATAGGGTCAAAAAATAAGTGAGGGAGGTGGGCCTCAAAATCAGGCAGTCTGATTCAGAGCTCGTGCTCTTTAACCACTACGCTATACTGCTTCACAAAGATAAAGGAAATCCCTGTCTCTAAGCAGAACTGGCTTCATGGACATGTGATTAGTGCAATAGTACAGGGTCCTGAGCTTAGAAGAGACTTGTACTTGCCACTGTTTGAGTTTTAATAATTCAAATTTGTGCTTTGTAAGTGAAAACCAAAATGTGATAGAATAATTGACGAGGCACTTGAAGCTTGGAGTCTCAGCTAGCACAGTCTCATCTTTCACTGCTTCTCCACCTCCTGGGAACAGATTCTCTGTCTTACTAGTGACGGCTGCAGCCCTGTACAACCAGGGATCTGCACATGGGCCAGGGGAGGATGGGGGTCAGGTATACATGCCCTGTAACATCTCGGGGTTGAATGTGATGACAGCCAGCTATTCTGGCCCCACTGTGGTATTACCGGGGCATATTTGGCAGATCACTCAGCCGGGCCTATTGCCCACCCGGATCCAGGCACCTAGTGCATCCTGGTGGAGAGGCTGCAATACTCTTGGTGGTCACCTGTCTACCCTGGGTTGGGGTGGCTGACCCATGGGAAGAGGATATGCCTGGGTCTACTTATTTACTCTTGATCAGGGTACAGTGCATCTGCCCAAAAGGAAGGAAAAGGACCCAGCAGCCAGTGGGCTCCACACATGTGCATCAAATCACAGGGTGGGGAAACAGGGCACCTGTGAGAGTCTTCGCTGGCCCCACAAGTATCCCAGTGCCTGAGAGGAGTATGAAATTAAAAGGAAAACTTGAAACACAATGAGAGGTTGACAGAGACACTCCAGTTGAAAGGAAAAAACTGTATTTGAATATCTTTAATGGCAATTTTTTTTTGCTTTTTGAACAAAGGATTTCACATTAACATTTTATACTGGGGCTACAAATTATATACCCAGTTCTGACTGTGAGGACTGTCTATTATTAAAGTATTTTGGTATCCCCTGAGATCTACCATTCCCCTTGTAGAAATTATGAAAGCTGATGAGGCTGTAACTGTCTCTAGTCTTGCTGGGGCTGATTACAGGATAGGAGACACTTCTACTTGCCAAAGAATCAGCCCATTTCATCCTAAACTCCCAGCTGTGTAAAGTATCTCACTTCATGAAAGGGATTTTGGAGGATGTGGTAATCAACAATATTCTGTAGTATGAATCAGGAGATCTGAATTCCAAATCTGCCTCTGCCACTAACTAATTAAGAAAGTTGCTCTCTCGGGGACACTGTTTCTTCATATATGAAAAGAGCAGTTTCAATTAACCTGGTGTTCTCAAACTATCACTGAGTTTCTACAGCAGTGCCTTCGAGAGGGAGAGGTGAGTGCTAGGCAATGGACGCATAGGCACCTCACACTTTCCCAGCCAAATTTGTTCAATTTTTGTTTTATACTTTTTGTTCTGCATTGGGATTCACTTGAAGAAATAATTCTGATGCTTAAAAAGTTAAAACCCATAATTCTCAATGATCTCTATGGTCTCTTATACCTCTGACTTCTGATTCTGAGAGTCTCTAACCTTGAATTCTACAAGGACAAATCTATTATATGCATGGGCTTGTTACCATAGAAGAAGAGAAATTAAAGGAGGACAAGGGGCTAAAGGGTAAACACCTTGATATGTGTTAGTCGTTCAATTGCATCTGACTCTTTGTGACCCTATGGACTCTAGCCCTCCAGGCTCCTCTGTCCATGGGATCCTCCAGACAAGAATACTTGAGTGGGTTGCCATCCCCTTCTCCAGGGTAGCTTCCCAACCCAGGGATGGAAACCAGGTCTCCCACATTGCAGGCAGATTCTTTACCATCTGAGCCACTAGGGAATCTCAATTGATTATATATAGGGAGTGAAAGGGGAGGGAAGTAACAAGGGTCACTCAGGTTTTGGACTTAAGAGACTGGGTGATGCCATTTACTTGATACGATACAGGGAAAGAGGAGGAGCAGGTTTAGAAGAGTTCAGTTTCTGAACGTTAAGTTTGAAGTGTCTAAGGAACTTTCAAGAGGAGGTTCCAGCTGGTAACTGGATATAATGATCTGGAGCTCTAAGGGGGCTGGTTTTCACATTGCTACCAAATAAACCACAGTCCCTCACAACTGGGGCTTAGGAGTCCTTGGCAGTTGGCTACTAAGGCTAGACCATTTCTGGGAATAGAGGCAGAAGCAGATCCATTTTTGAGGCCTAAAAATTGCTTCTAACCTAGATGTGAATCAAGATTATCAATACTTTCTGTTTTTCCTTGTAGTTTGAGCCTTTCAATAACTTTCCCCTAAATAGTTGTTGAATATTAGTTACTTTCTCTTCTCTTGGCCTTGGTTTCCTCCTCTCTAAAATATTAAGTTTTTATATTCTTCAGATATAGGATTCTATGTTTTTATGAATAGCTTGTTGGTCAACATATTTAGACAAGCTAGCAATATCCACACATTTCACACATCTTTACAAATTCTGAAGACTAGCCTGAACTAATAAATTAATTGGGATTCTATTTACACTTGTGTTTCTTATTGGAAGTATATTCAGGAATACCAATGGACTTGGCTCAGGTCCATTCAAACTTTGCATACCAAAAAACAACAACAACAACCCATAGCTGTAATTCAGGCCTGGAATTTTGGCTAATAAATAATCCATTGTTTCTTACAAAAGATCTTCAAATCCTAATCTAATTAGTGAACCCAATCTCTTGTTTGGCTGAGTATTCTCTTTGTGATATATCCCTATAAATCTCAATAATTGTACATGTGAATTCACATATAGACTCACATTTTATAACCCCAATGTGGCAGATATCATAGAGCATTTGGAAAACACACATCTGGGAATCTTCTGAGTCCTTATGAAAGAGAGGGATTTAACTTAATTTAGCATGAGAGATGTCACAGAAATCCTCTAGATAAGCACATGAGTGGTAAAGCAAAGGAATCCGTGTTCTCTTCTATTACTTATAGTCAAATTACATTGTTTTCTAACCTTGTTATCTTGGAATGAACTCTGGCTAGTGTTAAAGTAGTTCACAACCAGCGGACATATTCATTCAACATATTTCCTTCTCTTAAAACATTTCTTATAAGTTGTTTCAGAAAATGCACATTATTTTGTCCATATAAGTTCTTCCTATTATACTGCTATTTATCTACTTCTAAACACTTAGCCACAGCAATTCAATTATTCTTACAAGGCTTTATTCACAGGCAAAGAAAACACTGTGAATAGAACTGTGGGCAAGTCTTCATAGGATGTAGTACATTCTGGAGACTCAGAATGGGAAATTAGGGACTTTGCTCCAATATTTTCCATAAAGCAACTTTCACTTCCTGGTTTCTCAAACTGTAGATGAGAGGATTTAACATGGGGATCACCATTGCATAAAACACTGAGGCCATCTGATTTCCTACCTGGGATCCACTTTGAGAGAGTTGCAAGTAAGTGTACCTAGTTGTTCCATGAAGTGAAGTGAACGTCGCTCAGTCGTGTCCGACTCTTTGCAACCCCAC
This sequence comes from Ovis aries, assembly GCF_016772045.2. NCBI lineage: Eukaryota > Metazoa > Chordata > Mammalia > Artiodactyla > Bovidae > Ovis > Ovis aries. The sequence goes on along the minus strand of NC_056080.1, from coordinate 103,314,295 downwards.
AGAATGTACAGTGCATGGGATTCTCCAGGCCAGAATAGTGGAGTGGGTAGCCTATTCCTTCTCCAGCGGATCTTCCCAACCCAGGAATTGAACTGATGTCTCCTGCATTGCACGCGGATTCTTTACCAACTGAGCTATCAGGGAAGTCCTAGTTGTTCCGTAGTATAGGCCAACAGCAGGCAAGTAGGAAGCACAGGTAGAGAAAGTTTTTTGCTTTCCAGAAGCTGAGGGGATTCTCAGGATAGTCATGAGGAAGGACAGGTAGGAGACGAGGATTACCATAATGGAGGTGATCAGGGTGGATCCCCCACAGCCAACAGCCAAGATCTGGGTGACCTGGGGGTCTGAGCAAACCAGTGCCAACAATGGAGAGATGTGACAGAAGAAGTGAGGAAGGACATGTGGTTGACTGAACGATAGTTGTGTGATGGGACTTGTCACAGAAAGCATGGTAACTAACCCACCAAGGTAGCATCCTGCTATCAGGAGGAGACAACAGACTCTAGACGTGGTGATGTGGTAGAGCAGTGGGTTGCAGATGGCCACATAGCAGTCATAGGCCATAGAAGCCAAAAGGTTGCATTCAGCAGGGGCAAAGATGATGAACAAGCCCAATTTGAGTCACACATCCAAAGAAAGAAACAGCCTGCAACTTAGCTAACAAAATTGCTAAAGTCTCTGGGACTGGGACTGAAGAGAAACAGACATCAAGAAAGGACAGATTAAAGAGGAAAAAATACATGGGGGTGTGGAGGCAGGGACTGACTCCGATCAGGGCTATCAGGCCTGGATTCCCCAACAGAGTGACAATGTAAACAAGTAACACTCCAAATAGCAGGCCTCTAAGTGTTCTTGCCTGGAGAATCCCAGGGACGGCGGAGCCTGGTGGGCTGCCATCTATGGAGTCACACAGAGTCGGACACGACTGAAGTGACTTAGCAGCAGCAGCAAGTTGACGATCATCTGTCATGCCCAAAAGGATGAAGTCAGTCACTGTAGATGAATTCTCCATCAATACAAGCTAAGTATTATTCTTGATGACTAAAGAGTTCTTTTGAAATGCTTTAAGTGAGGAAATAATAGGGAACTGGATGATATGTGCAAACAGTCCCACTCAAAACATAAGAATCCACAACACTCTCCAGTCTTCCCCCAAGTGTACATTCTCACTTTAAATACCTTCCCAAGTAGTATCATTATTTTTAAAAAAGTTAAAAAAAGAGAGAGAGAAAGTTATAAAAAAAGAGAGAGAGAAAAGGAGAAGGGAAAAGAGGTAGAGAAAATTCAGAAAGCAAAAGGAATACATAAGGAAGAGAGTAAATGCCTAAGATGGAAGAGAAACTTAATATTTGTTAAAGGAATAAGTGAGGTAGAAAGAAAAACAGATCTCATCAAGTGATCTTCTTTACATATATATATATATATATATGTATGTATATATATACATATATATGTATATATCTCACAACTTTGTATATCAATTATAACAAAAAAATTTTAAGATAGTATTAAATTTTTAAAAAGTGAGATGTCCTTTATGATGCAGGATTACAAACTCTTAGAAAATTTGGGGATGTGAAATCCCATCTCACCCTCCCTCACTTTTCCAAATCAATCTCAAGAATTACTGCAGATGAAGTAACAATAGCGTAAATATGTCAACTGATTTCATCTTGACAGAGAGCCCCCTCCTCCCTTCAGTATTAATGATATTATATCTGAAACAGTAGAAGTCACAGACACTCACTATTTTACTAGGTTTTCCTAGGATTGATCATCTCTTCACTGGTAGATGGCTGCAGAATCAGAATGCCCCAAAATGGCCATCAGAAACTGAACTCAAGGTATCAGGTATCATTTGGATCCTGTGAGAGAGCAACAGAAAGATTCATGAAGTTCTAGCCTGATCATCAGCTGAGTGATTCCTTTAACCATGCTTGGGACAAAGGTAATGCAGCTGCAGAAAACCGACTGCAAATTCCACAAGGACTTGTTGGTCAGATCCGTCTGAGCAAAGGACCAGATCTCAAAACAGTTGGAGTCAGGTGACATTGAGGCTATGTGCATGGACTCTATCCTCTCTCTTGTAGTCACAGGATATTTCCAATGCTGACTTGCTCCCTCACACAAACGCCTGGGTCTTGCCCTGGATTAAGCACCTAACAAGAGAAGGGATAAATCCATATGGATACATCTCCATGTGTAGAATTTAAACTAAATCATAGCCCCTGTGGTTCACTGGAATGGCCATCAGCAATGGGTGTTCAAAGCGATTTCTGTATTTGGTGAGAGGGATGGACAAGGAAATCTCAGAGGGCTCTCCCAACATTGATTTTTAAAACAGTAATATCTGCTTCAATTCACCAGAAAACATAGGTTCTTTATTTGGTGTAATAGTTAAGATGTCTGATTCTGGACCTATACTGACCTATTCAGGTTCACAGATCACTGATTCTGTGACTTAGGACTTAACCTGCCTAAGTGCACTAAACTGTAAAAGAAGGGACCCTTGTCATGGCACAATAGTGAAGGTTAAGTAAAATATTTTAAGTACAGCACTTGGTATGTATCAATTGCTCACTGAATTCTATTCTCTTCATTTATGACCACTGCTACTTTATGTATTTACTTTTTTTCTTCTCCATTTCACCAAATGGAATCGAAAGTATTGCTTTGTGTATACTATCACTTCAGACCAACAGCAGTGAACCTTAGAGAGGCTGACTAAAGAATTAATAAAATCTCCACGTTGCAGCCCCTATTCATCCCTCAGAGACACACACACATAGCAGTTTTGGCCAGAACAGATGAAAAAATATCTTTACTTGTGGTAGTAATTCACACTTTTTGCTTTATCCAAACTGTTGGAATTCACTCCTTCTGCCTCTGCCTCTGCTGGTCAGCACTGCAGCCTGTCCAGGGGAGTATTCAACAAATGGCAAGTATTCGACGAGTGCTTCCAAATGGGAAGATTGGAGTAGGAACTCCTGGGAGGAATGGACACAATGGATAAAACACCGCTTTAAGAGACAAAAGGCCTGAGTTTTAGTCCTGGCACTAATTTGTATTGTCTTTCAGTGGAAAAGCCACTTAACCTCTTCGAGGCCCATATTTTCTTATCTTAAAAACAATATCCACCATGCCTCTCTTTTAGGGTTGGCATGAGGATCAAATAAAGTAATGAATGTGAAAGCACTCTGTAAACTCTGAAGGGTGATACAATACACATGGAACGGATCCCTATTATTATTTCATCATGGGAGATGGGAGAGGGAGGAGGAATGTGTCAATATGATCGTTTTTCTGCTGCCTGCTTCAGCTCCTGCTTACTGAGTTGCACTCTTTGCCCTCCCACTCACCCCCTACACACACATCATCTGCTCTGCCTCTCCACTGTGAAAGTTTCAACCTGCGCAGGCTTAAACAAACAGCTCCTCCTTGTTCATGTAACTGGAATCATAAAAAGGACAGGTTTTCAATGTTACTTTCACATCCTTGTATCATTTTTTAAATTTCCCATTTTAGGATAACTCTATTCCTTGACATCTGCATGCACTGTAGGCAATCGATAAATGTTACTTGAATGAATAAGTGACTCTCTATTAGTCTTTAGAAGATAGTGAAATCTTTTTCCCTTAAAATAAGATTGAATTGCTTTTTCTTCTCAAAGGAAATAAGCATACAAAATTAAAACTGTATTAAGGAAATGATTTGATACATCCCATCTGCACATGCCACTGCATTAACTAGTGTCAATATAACAGTCACAATGGGTATGTTATTAACTTGGCTAATATCTCCTGGATATGTACTTATAGGAAATAATCAGGCACTCCTGTTATTTGTTGAAGAAGCAACGCTTCATGTTTAAAAATGCATTCATGCATTTAACCTAGAGGCATATAAATTTACAGTACCAGCTCTTTAAGAAAAATGTTTTAGTGATCTCTCTGTTCAATTCTTCAGTTATGTAGTTCACAGGAAATCTTCCCAAAATAGTATAACATTTAGAACTTAAATAAAGTGAAAGTGAAGTCACTCAGTCATGTCTGACTCTTTGTGACCCCATGAACTGCAGCCCACCAGGCTCCTCCGTCCATGGGATTTTCCAGGCAAGGTTACTGGAGTGGGTTGCCATTTCCTTCTCCAGGGGATCTTCCTGACCCAGGGATCGAACCCGGGTTTCCCGAATTGTAGGCAGATGCTTTTACTGTCTGAGCCACCTTAAATAAAGGTTCACTTATTTACTTATTCAATAAAATTTCTTGAGTGTTAAACAAATGCAGTCTTTCAAAAGATTTAACATTCCAACTCACATATTTCCAGATGAAGAAACCAAAGTCCAGAGAGGTTAAGAGACACAATGAATTAGCAGCAGAGCTGGTGTTGTAGCCCAGATCTCCTTGACCTGATTCAGTGACCTTTTCACATCATTATCTGGCTTTCCCCTTAATTTGTTTTCTGAAGGTATTCTCGATAGGACTTTCACCTTTGGTACATTCATTGTTCCAATAACAGATGAAAGGTCACTCTCAGTCACTGTATTTGAGCTATACCATCTTGTGCAAATATCTTGCTCTTTCTGGGTCCTAGATTCTTCATCAATAAAATGAAGCAGCTAGACTAGGTGGTCTCTGAGGTTCCTTCCAGCTTTGAGCTATAATTTCCCATGGCTCTGTAAGTTAAACTGTACATACATCATTGGTTATTCTCAATATCTGACTGAGGGAAGGTGAAAGAGAAAATTTCTATAGTTCCATAAATCTAGGGTATACAAAGCACTCCATCCTACTCTGCTCTCTCAGCCCTCAGAGTGACAGAAATGTCATATTGGTGCTTGGTCTTAGTGTGAGGAACCAAGGACCATTACTGTAAGAGCATGAGGATGGTTCCAAACTTCCTAGCCACTGTCATGTAGAAAGACTTGATCAAAGATCTGGGCAAAGTGTCTAGGCTATGTCACATTGTAATGCTGTGATCCTAGACACTTTTTTTCAACCTCTCTGCCATCAATTCCCTTACATAAAATGGAAATAATATTACCTAAATAAGTGACTATCTTAAATGACTGTTTTGAAGGTTAAATAAGAAAAAAATATATACAAAATGCTCAACAAGTATTTAGGTGCTTAACAAATGTTGCTTTTGCTTCTCCTTAAAAGTCTATTTTTTAATTTTATGATTCCGTATATATGAAAAGTCCAGAATAGGCAAATCTACAGAAGCAAAATGAATTAGTGCTTGCCAAGGTCTTGAGGATTGGTGCAGGAATGGTAGATATGGGGCAGTGGTTTGTTTGTTTTGATTAAAAGCTATCTGATTTTTTAAAAAAAATGTGTGTACTTTTACTTTATTTAATAATGAGAGTTGGACTATAAAGAAAGCTGAGCGCCAAAGAATCGATGCTTTTGAACTGTGGTGTTGGAGAATACTCTTGAGAGTCCCTTGGACTGCGAGGAGATCCAACCAGTCCATCATAAAGGAAATCAGTCCTGAATATTCATTGGAAGGACTGATGCTGAAGCTGAAACTCCAATACTTTGACCACCTGATGTGAAGAGCTGACTCATTGGAAAATACCCTGAGGCTGGTAAGCTGCAGTCCATGGAGTTGCAAAGAATCAGACATGACTGAGCGACTGAACTGAATTGAATTGAACTTTTAACAGGTCTTAAACTTTTGACACTTATGTTACCAAGGACCCTATTGTTAGTTTATTTCAATGTCCAGCATGATTTTATATTTGCATATATTTACAAATTTCTCACTCTTCCTCTCTTTTTTGGTGATGATACATTCTAAAGTTGTAAATTTTAAATTTACAATTCTAAATTTGAATATATTAAAAACTACTGAATGTACACACATTCATATGTGTGTGTTGTAATGGTATGTGAATTACTTCTCAATAAATCTGTTACCAAAAAAGTAATCCTGATTAATGCTAGGGAAAAAAGTCTATAATAAATTGGTCATCCTTGACTGAATCTAATTCCTCCTACTGACCTACAGCAGAGAGCCCTGGTAAGAAGTGGATGAGATCATTAATTTAAAAGTAGTTTGAAAAATTTAATAATGACAAAAGAAATGCATTCAAAAGAAATGATACAATCATAATTGGAGAAATAAAGAAATGGAAAAAGACACTTTGCTTCCAATCAGCAAGGCTAAAATATAAGAAAGATGAGACTCTTTAAGTTAATGTATAGAATTAATGCAATATCAACTTAAAATTCTGAAGAATATTTTATAGGCTATGACAAATTTATAGTGAGATTCACCTAGGAGAATAAGAAGACAAAAATGCCAAAAAATATTATTTTTAGTAATGATGGAGATAGCCTCTCAAAACCTTTTAAACCTGATTACAAAGCCATACATATTTTAAAAAAGGCCATTTGGCATTGAGTAAAAAATTAATATTGATCAATGAAATAGCATATTTTAGAAAAGGAAAACCAAATAGATAAAAATATTTCCAGTTGGCTAGAAAGAATACACATACACATATACACACACAATAAAGGAAACACTAACAAATAAATGCTATGGGGGAAAGTGTATACTCATAAAAAGAGAAATAAACTTGGATATGTATCTCATGTCATCTATTTCAGTAAATTTCAGGTGGATCAAAAAGTTAAACATCAAAAGATGGCAATGACGACCCTGTATGCAAGACAGGGAAAGAGACACAGATGTGTATAACGGACTTTTGGACTCAGAGGGAGAGGGAGAGGGTGGGATGATTTGGGAGAATGACATTCTAACATGTATACTATCATGTGAATTGAATCGCCAGTCTATGTCTGACACAGGATGCAGCATGCTTGGGGCTGGTGCATGGGGATGACCCAGAAAGATGTTATGGGGAGGGAGGTGGGAGGGGAGTTCATGTTTGGGAATGCATGTAAGAATTAAAGATTTTAAAATTTAAAAAATTAAAAAAAAAATAAAAGGAATAATAAACACTAAAAAAAAAAAAAGTTAAACATCAAAATCTAAACTGTGAAACTAGGGGGAAAAAAAGAACAGCATTGTTTATCTAGCTAGTGTAGCCACTGAAAAAATTGAGGGTAACATCAAAGCCAGGATGATGTGTTTAAAATACGACTAAAAATCTTGTGCACATTGTACTATAACAAAATGGAGATCAAAAAGGAAACCACCAAAAGAGAAAAATAGGTAATTGAGCAGAACTTTAAAAACACACCCATCAGAACATATAAATAATGAAACATATGAGATCAATGTATGAAGCTCACCAGATGAGTGGTCACAAAATGAACAACATGCGCAGTAGGGAACATACTGAGTATGTAATGACATGATAAAACATGTGACCTCAGCATAATGCAAATTAAAACACAAGTTTCCCAAAAACCTTGGTACGTATGTATATGTAATAAAGACCATTGTCAGGAAACACGACTCTGTAAATTGCTGATGGCAATAGTTATTCTTTGTCTTGCCCAGTCTGGTGCTCTGTGATGACCTGGAGGGATAGGATGGGGGAAGGGGAAGGAGGCTAGGGAGGAAGGGGATCTATGTATAACAGCTGATTTGCATTGTTGTATGGCAGACACCAACACAACACTGTAACAATTTAAATAAAAAAATAGGAAACAAACAAACAAAAAGGAATACACCTCCAAGGATATAATCCAAAATAAATAAAAGCAATTTATGCAGAAATAGTCATTATATTGCTGTTTAAATATTCATCTACTGTATATGTATAAATCACTGTGTTATATATTTAGGGGATTCAGTTATGTGTAAGACCCAATCCTGGCCCTCAAGGATCCCAGAACATAGTAAGGAAGGCAACTGTATGTAAAATAAAGACAAAGAACTACAGCAGCAAAGAACCAGTGTCATTCTTTGGGGGTGAAGTGGGGTAGGTAGGCTTGGAGGGAAAAAAAAAAAGGTATGGAGGAGGTAATATTGAACATGGATCTTGAAAGGTGAGTGGGGTTTGGTGCAAGATGGGAATGGTTAAAAGACATTACGTGAAAGATTCCAAATGATCCATAACTGAGGGATGGCTAAAAACGCCATTTGATATTAATAGGCTGGATGGATATATAATCACTAGAAACAACCAAAAGAAATATATCTGTGAAATAACCTCAAGCCACATAAAAACATGACTGTAACCGAAAAATGTCAGACAGGTATGCAAAGTGCTGGCTATCCACAATGTCTGACCCAGTAAAGTTGTTCAAGTTTGGTCATTTTCAAAAGTCAACACCACTATACAAATACGACTGCTAAGACAAACCAACAAGCATTTGAACTGATCCTTCTCTGTAATTAAACTCTCAGGGTCAAGAAGGCTGTGAACATTGAGTTCCTTCCGTGTCTTCAGGAAAATGAGTGGTAGTTGCTTGTGGTTACTGCATGGAGCTAGATTCTGTGCTTCTTTCATTTACACATCTCCTATGAACACAAGTCGTGTACTTGAGGCACTGCTCCCTCTTCTAGTCTTCCTCTAACCCCCTCACAGCCTAGCCCACTAAATCCTCTTCTGTTTCAACACAGCAATTGCACTGCCTTGTCTCCAAAATCCTTGAGTAATGGGACAGGAGTTAGGAGGACTCAGAACATCTATCTTGTTCTACCAAGTCTACTAACAGGGAGAAAGAAAAGCACCCAGGATTGGAAACCTTAGTTTATGTAAGCTTGGAATTCATCAGCTCTGATTCCTGTCCACTACATTCTTACCCAAATTTATTGTGTGTTGCCTCTGTGGACATAAAATAGAAATGTGAAAAGCAATTTGGAGTTACTCAAAGGAAAATTTATCTCTCTGTCTGAAGTTTTTCAAGTTCCAGGCTTCAAGCAAACATATTAAAATAGATCAACTTTTACTATATGACCAAATCAGTGGCTCTTTCTGCAAAAGCCAACCTCATTGTTCATTCTTCTCCACTCCAAATGTAGGGATTTCAACAAAATGCACAATGCCACTAAACTCACCTACAACGTCTTGCTATTTCTATCAAGGATACTTTTCTGCATTTGACTCATCTCCTTCAAGTCTTTCTTCTGGAAGGACTGAGGCTTTTAGCTTTTTGGACTTCTATCCATATAAATAGCCACTCATGGTCCAACTGTGTGGTATTCAACACAAACGATATACGTCATATAAAACAGAATCGTTCTGCCCTGAGAGAATCTGAGGCTAATTGAAAGGCTCCTAAAAAAAATAAATAAATAAAAAATTAAAAAAAAGGCTGCTTTGTAAATAAGCTCTCTTTCCTTAATTATATCTTATGCTTTTGCAAATGCTAAAAAAAAAACCTCATGCCACTAATTTTTTTCATCCAAATCCCACTCAAATCTTTTCCTGCACTTTCATTGTTCCAACACCCCTGTGAGATTAGGAGGCCAGTGTTGGTACACACTGACACACCTGGGCAGATTAGGATCAGGCCCTATCTTCAGGCCTCAATTTAGAAAGAGCAATAGGCAGATTGTCCGAAGAGTCGGGCTCTGGCCTCAGCCCTGCCACTAAGTAGCTGTCTGATCTTTGGCTAATAACTCCTCCTTTCTGGCCTTCAGTTTTCTTACCTGTAAACCAAGATATTGAACTGGATGGATTACAGAGTTGGTTTTTTTTTTCTACTTATAAGATTCAATGAGTTTAAGTTCACAGACATGTTTCAGAGACAATTTGCTATGCACAAATGTAGTACTAATAAGCTGAAAATATATTGGCTTTCTAGTATAACCAAACTGAATCTGAATCTAGGATATACTGCTAACTAGCAGTGTTACTTTGGCCAAGTTGCTCTCTCTGAGCCTTACATTTCTTGTTGGTAAAAAGGCAATACTAACTGCACATGTTGATAGCTATGATAAACTATGAAAACATAGGTAAAGCACATGGCACATGATGGCTTCTCAATAACTAGTGGCCATAATTAGCTGCCAGTGTGGTCTTGGAGAAGACTCTTGAGAGTCCCTTGGACTGCAAAGAGATCCAACCAGTCCATTCTAAAGGAGATCAGTCCTGGGTGTTCTTTGGAAGGAATGATGCTGAAGCTGAAATTCCAGTACTTTGGCCACCTTATGCGAAGAGTTGCCTCATTGGAAAAGACTCTGATGTTGGGAGGGATTGGGGGCAGGAGGAGAAGGGGACGACAGAGGATGAGATGGCTGGATGGCATCACTGACTCGATGGATGTGAGTTTGAGTGAACTCCGGGAGTTGGTGATGGACAGGGAGGCCTGGCGTGCTGCGATTCATGGAGTCACAAAGAGTCAGACACGACTGAGCGACTGAACTGAACTGAACTGAGGTAAATATATCATAGCTTTCTCTTCAGAACATATTTGTACATTGCTGTTGTTTAGTTGTTATGTCCGACTCTTTGCAATCCCATGGACTGTAGCACACAAGGCTCCTCTGTCCATGGGATTTTCCAGGCAAGAATACTAGAGTGGGTTGCCATTTCCTTCTCCAGGGGATCTTCCCAACCCAGGGACTAAACCTGCGTTTCCAATGTCTCCTGCATTGGCAGGGAAATTCTTTACCACTAAGCCACCAGGAAAGCCCCAATAATAATTTGTACATTAATTATTCACAGGGGCTTCCCTGGTGGCTCAGAGGATAAAGAGTCTGCCTGCAATGCAGGAGACCCGGGTTTGATCCCTGGACTGGGAAGATCCCCTGAAGAAGGAAATGGCAACCCACTCCAGTATTCTTGCCTGGAGAATCCCATGGACAGAGAAGGCTGGCGGGCTACAGTCCACGGGGTAGCAAAGAGTCAGACACTACTGAGCGACTTCACTTAATTATTCATAAATACTCTTTCTAGCCCTCAAAATAAACATGGATCTTCTCTAATTTCCCAGACAAATAATAGCTTAGCAAAAGGGCAATTACTATATTTGCAACCTGATTTTATGCATCAGGAAACCAAAGTTATATGATTAGTTCCAAATTGGGAAAGGAGTATGTTAAGGCTGTATATTGTCACCCTGCTTATTTAACTTATATGCAGAGCACATAGTGAGAAATGCTGGACTAGATGAAGCACAAGCTGGAATCAAGATTGCTGGGAGAAATGCAGATGGCAGCACCCTTACAGCAGAAAAGTGAAGAACTAAAGGACCTCTTGATGAAAGTGAAAGAGGAGAGTGAATAAATTGGCTTAAAACTCAACATTCAGAAAACTAAGATCATGGCATCTGGTCCCATCACTTCATGGCAAATAGATAGGGAAACAGTGGAAACACTGGCAGACTTTATTTTTGGGGGCTCCAAAATCACTGGAGATGGTGACTGAAGCCATGAAATTAAAAGACATTTGCTCCTTGGAAGAAAAGTTATGACCAACCTAGACAGCATATTAAAAAGCAGAGACATTACTTTGCCAGCAAAGGTCCGTCTAGTCAAGGCTATGGTTTTTCCTGTGGTCATGTATGGATGTGAGAGTTGGACTATAAAGAAAGCTGAGCGCCGAAGAATTGATGCTTTTGAAATCTAGTGAAAAGACTCTTCAGAGTCCCTTGCACAGCAAGAAGATCCAACCAGTCTATCCTGAAAGAAATCAGTCCTGAATATTCATTGGAAGGACTGATGCTGAAGCTGAAACTCCAATACTTTGGCCACCTAAGGCAAAGAACTGACTTACTTGAAAAGACCCTGATGCTGGGAAAGATTGAACATGGGAGGATAAGGGGACAACAGAGGATGAGATGGTTGGATGGCATCACCAACTCAATGAACGTGAGTTTGAGTAAACACCAGGAGTCAGTGACGGACAGGGAGGCCTGTCATATTGCAGTCCATGGGGTCGCAAAGAGTCAGACAAAACTGAGGGACTGAACTGAACTGAGCTGATGATTAGTCTGACATCACACCGTGAGTTAGTGACAGAACTGAATGTAGAACCCACATCATCTTATCCCCAGGTCAGTAGATTTTATGCACTCAATGGATACATTTTAGACTACGCTGTATTGCTATTAATAGTTAGTGGTGTCAGACAATAATAATAATGATTTTCATTCACTTTATTCCTTATCTAAGTCCAGGTGGCACAGTGATATAGAATCTGTCTACCTATATAGGAGACACAAGATATGTGAGTTAGGTCCCTGGGTCAGGAAGATCCCTTAGGGGAGGAAATGGTAATCCACTCCAATATTCTTGCCTGGAGAATCCCATGGACAGGGGAGCCTGGCAGGCTACAGTCCATGGGGTCGCAAAGAGTTGGACAAGACTGAGCACACACAGGCAAGAAGAGCAAAATAGAATACTGGAAATCTGAGTTCAGTTTAGTTCAGTTCATTTGCTCAGTCGTGTCTCTTTGCGACCCCATGGACTGTAGCACACCAGGCTTCCCTGTTCATCACCATCTCCCAGAGCTTGCTTAAACTCATGTCCATCATGTTGGTGATGCCATCCAACCATCTCATCCTCTGTCATCCCCTTCAGTCTTTCCCAACATTAGGGTCTTTTCCAATGAGTCATTTCTTCACATCAGGTGGCCAAAGTATTGAAGCTTCAGTTTCAGCATATATCCAATGAATATTCAGAACTGATTTCCTTTAGGACTGACTGGTTTGATTTCCTTGCTGTCCAAGGAACTCTCAAGGGTCTTCTCCAACACGACAGCTCAAAAGCATTAATTCTTCGGTGCTCAGCTTTCTTTATAGTCCAACTCTTACATCCATACATGACTAATAGAAAAACCATAGCTTTGATTAGACAGACCTTTGTCAGAAAAGTAATGTCTCTGCTTTTTAATATGCTGTCTAGGTTTATCATAGCTTTTCTTCCGAGGGGCAAGTGTCATTTAATTTCATGGCTGCAGTCACCACCTGCAGTGATTTTGGAGTCCAAGAAAATAAAATCTGTGTAATTCAGACTAAAACTTTTTTTCTAAGTTTGGGGCAAAAGACTCAAATGAAAAACACTTGGGCAGCAAAAGAAGCAGGTCAAATTAATGTCAATGCTTGCTTCCCCATATCTACTCCTGTCCTCTTCCAGTTAGTCTGACCATTTGAGTGAAGGGTGCCACTGTCCATCTAGCCAGAAACCTGGAATTCACACTTAACACCTTGATACCTCCTTTTTTATCTACTTCTCCCTCATCCAAAGGAAACAAAGTTCTTCTAACTCTATCTTCTAAATTCCTCCACCTTCTGTTCAATTTCTAATTCCCTTACTAGGTAACAATTTTTTCTCACCTGGAATACTGTAAAAATCTGCTAACTGATCTCCATTTGGCTTTTCTTACTTCTCTAAAATAAATTTATTATGCACAGCCAGTTGGTCTTTAAAATTAAAATTGGAATATGTATGGAAAAAGGGAAAGTTTATGTACCATTATTACACATATTGTTAAATATCTCTTTTCCTTGAGCCACTAATAATATCATTTTTATTTGACTAATTTGCTATATGAAAGTTCCTTGTACAGCAAGGAGATCAAACCAGTCGATCCTAAAGGAAATCAACCCTGAGTATTCATGGAAGGACTGATGCTGAAGCTGAAGCTCTAATACTTTGGCCACCTGATGGGAAGAGCCAACTCACTGGAAAAGACCCTGATGCTGGGAAAGATTGAGGGCAGGAGGAAAAGGGGGAGACAGAGGATGAAATGGTTGGATGGCATTATCAACTCAATGGACATGAATTTGAGCAAACTCTGGGAGATAGTGAAGGACAGGGAAGCCTGGTGTGCTGTAGTCCATGGGGTCACAGACTCACACAAGACTTAGTGACTGACAACAGAAATTTGCTAAAGAAGTATTTTTACTTTTTCCCGCAAATACTATCAGATGTGAAGACTAAAAATATAATTTTTTCCAAATAATAAAAAGTGCCGGATTAGTTTATTCAACAAATATTTACTGAGTATCTATTATGAGCTGCTGCTGCTAAGTCACTTCAGTCGTGTCTGACTCTGTGTGACCCCATAGATGGCAGCCCACCAGGCTCCCCCATCCCTGAGATTCTCCAGGCAAGAACACTGGAGTGGCCTAGGCACTAGAAATGCATAGTGAATAAGACAGACAATATCTCAGTTTTTGGGAAACATGCACACTTGTAGATAGAGACATATAATAAGCAAGCAATAAATATTTAATATGACAAAAATGCTACAATAAACATGCTAAATGCTATGATGAAAAAGGGTTCCCAGTTAAATGCAGAGGATCAGACATTCATATTTATCTACAAATGACATAAAAGAGCTATTTTAGAGCCATAAGCCCATGTGAAAAAAAGAATAGGAAAGAGGATGAAAACAGCAGCATTTTAGGAAATGGAAAGTTTACAAATGCAAACTAGTACAGCCACTATGGAGAAGAGTATGGAGATGCCTTAAAAAACTGCAAATAGAACTGCCTCATGACCCAGAAATCCCATTCTGGGCATACACACAGAGGAAACCAGAATTGAAAGAGACACGTGTACCCCAATGTTCATCGCAGCACTGTTTATAATAGCCAGGACATGGAAGCAACCTAGATGTCCATCAGCAGATGAATGGATAAGAAAGCTGTGGTACATATACACAATGGAATATTACTCAGCCATTCAAAAGAATACATTTGAATCAGTTCTAATGAGGTGGATGAAACTGGAACCGATTATACAGAGTGAAGTAAGCCAGAAAGAAAAACACCAATACAGTAAACTAACACATATATATGGAATTTAGAAAGATGGTAATGATAATCCTGTATGCGAGACAGCAAAAGAGACACAGATGTATAGAACAGTCTTTTGGACTCTGTGGGAGAGGGTGAGGGTGGGATGATTTGGGAGAATGGCATTGAAACATGTATACTATCATGTAAGAAACGAATCGCTAGTCTAGGTTCGATATAGGATACAGGATGCTTCTTGGGGCTGGTGCACTGGGATGACCCAGAGAGACGATATGGGGAGGGGGTTGGGAGGGGGGTTCAGGGTTGGGAACTCATTTACACCTGTGGTGGATTCATGTCAATGTATGGCAAAACCAACACAATATTGTAAAGTAAAAAAAAAATTTTTAATGCACTGTTGAAAATAAAAAGAAAAAAAAAGGAAAGTTAAAGAGAAAATGTCAACTGCTTAGCAGACCCAAGAAACCTGAATCCTAGACCAGCAGTGAGAAAAGGAACAATACAACTCATGCCAATGAACTTCCGAAAGGCTCAGAAGCTAGCAGCGTCAGGTCAGCATCCAGTACTTCTGTGAGTGAGGGTGAAAGCGGAGCCCGAAACATGGGAATTAGTGCAAAGGTGATTCATGAAGCAATTAGGCCTCCAAATCCCGTTCTTTATTCTCCACAGCCAGGTAACTCCCCTATATACTTTCCTCTCACAGAAGACTAGAGATTATTCTATGAGAATTTAAATAGGAGTTCTGTGTGTCTCAGAGCTGAGTGTAAGATTAGGTAGTCTAGCTATACACTGCATGCTGAGACCCCTAGTTCTCGTCTACTTGGTTCCCAGAAACTTACAGCCAAACTTACCTTGTATCCTCCAAGAGATTAGAAGATTATTTTCTGAGAGAATTTGACCAGACTTACAGGAAATTACCTGAAAATAATTAGGGGTTCACCAAAGTAAAGGATCCAGCCAAATCATCCTATAGTAGTGCCCACCATGACAAAACTTTTTATCATCCTTGTCATCCCCCATTCAAATAGAACCAAACATCCAAGGATCCCAAGACATATGATTTGTTTTTAATTCTTTCATGAAAGAAAGAGATTAAAACAAATGAGGGGAAAAAACGAACTTAGAGGAAACATTTCAGGAAGACTGAGACCTTAATAATCTTTTAAGATCATCAAAAATAGAAAAGAAGATATTATAATCATCAAACAGGAATAGTATATTATTTTTTAATGGGCATTAAATAGAAGAGTTCTTGGATATTTTCAATGACAGCAGAAATACAAACCTCAGTAGAAGTAGTGGGAAATGAAGTTGAGAAATTCTCAAATAAACTAGACCAAAGAAACAGAGATAGAAAATTTAAAAAATAACATTTATTTAGAAAATCAAACCAGGAGGTTTGGAATAGGTTTAATAAGAAAAATAGGTTTTCCTAAAAGAGAGCAGTGAAAATGGAGGAAAGGAAATTATCAAATAAATCATTTAAGTAAAATTCCCAGAACTGAAGAAATAGTTTCCAGATTAAAAGGGTCAGTTGAGTAACTAACAATACCAATGCAAGTAGACTCACACTGCTAAGTCGCCTCAGTCGTGTCCGACTCTGTGCGACCCCATAGACAGCAGCCCACCAGGCTCCCCCGTCCCTGGGATTCTCCAGGCAAGAATACTGGAGTGGGTTGCCATTTCCTTCTCCAATGCATGAAAGTGAAAGTGAAAGTGAAGTCGCTCAGTCGTGTCCGACTCTTAGCGACCCCATGGACTGCAGCCTACCAGGCTCCTCCATCCATGGGATTTTCCAGGCAAGAGTACTGGAGTGGGGTGCCATTGCCTTCTCACACTAGGGGGTGTCATATTGAAATATAAGAATACTGGAAATCAAGAGAAGATTATATTTCAATGGCAGAAGTTGTGTAGGAAGGCAAAAATGAATACAAGCTATTGAGATGACCATAGCCAAGACATGGCATATAAACCCTATATCTAATCTATCAAACGTTGCCTGCTCTATTCTAAAAGAACATACAGTATCCAAAGACTTCTCTTTACCTTCTTAGCCCAGTCCACTTGTCTTTTTCTTAGAGTACTACGGTAGCCTAGACTGGGCTCTCAGTCTTTACTCTGCCCCTGTAGCTCATTGTTCAGATAGCAGCCAGAATCATCTTTGCAAAGTGTAAATCAGACCCCTTTCCCTCCGATCTGAATTCTATTCATGATTTTCCACTGCTTCCAAAATTAAGTCCAAACACTTTACCATAGCATTCTGGATCACCCCCTCCCTATCATTATATGGCCCTAGCATGCCTTTTGACATCATCACCTATCTGCCTCTCTCATTACTTCCAGACACATTTGATTTAATTTGCATTCTATGTACATGACCTGTACATTTCTAGCTTAAGTCTTTTGCGCTAGTCTCTATCTGCAGTTCTCCAGCTCTTTCTCATCTCTCATTACTTAGATCTCAGCTCATTTGTCACTTACTCACAGAAAAATTCCCTGATCAACTTACCTAAAGCAGTCACTGACCCAACAATTTTCTATACTATTTTATTTTAGTATTTATTCTAGTTATTATTAGCTAAAAGTATGTTTTTATTTTATTTTTTTTTCCTTTTTTAATTTTTTTTCTGTTAATTTATTTTACTTTATAATATTGTATTGGTTTTGCCATACATTGAATTGAATCCACCACGGGTGTACATGTGTTCCCCATCCTGACCCCCCACTCCCAACTCCCTCCCTCCCCATCCCATCCCTCTGGGTCATACCAGTGCACCAACCCGAGCACCCTGTATCATGCATTAAACCTGGACCGGTGATTCATTTCACATACAATAATATACATGTTTCAATGCCCTTCTCCCATATCATCCCGTCCTGGCCCTCTCCCATAGAGTCTAAAAGACTGTTCAATATATCTGTGTCTCTTTTGCTGTCTCACATATAGGGTTATTGTTACCATCTTTCTAAATTCCGTATATATGCGTTAGTATACTGTATTGGTGTTTTTCTTTCTGGCTTACTTCACTGTGTATAATAGGCTCCAGTTTCATCCACCTCATCAGAACTGATTCAAATGTATTCTTTTGAATGGCTGAGTAATATTCCATTGTGTATATGTACCACAACTTTCTTATCCATTCATCTGCTGATGGACATCTAGGTTGCTTCCATGCCCTGGCTATTATAAACAGTGCTGCGATGAACACTGGGGTACACATGTCTCTTTCACTTCTGGTTTCCTCGGTGTATATGCCCAGTAGTGGGACTTCTGGGTCATGAGGCAGTTCTATTTGCAGTTTTTTAAGGAATCTCCACACTGTTCTCCAGAGTGGCTGTACCAGTTCGCATTCCCACCAACAGCGTAAGAGGGTTCCCTTTTCTCCACACCCTCTCCAGCATTTATTGCTTGTAGACCTTTGGATCACAGCCATTCTGACTGGTGTAAGATGGTACCTCATTGTGGTTTTGATTTGCATTTCTCTGATAATGAGTGATGTTGAGCATCTTTTCATGTGTTTGTTAGCCATCTGTTTGTCTTCTTTGGAGAAATGTCTGTTTAGTTCCCTGGCCCACTTTTTGATTGGGTCTTTTATTTTTCTGGAATTGAGCTGCAGGAGTTGCTTGTATATTTTTGAGATTAATTCTTTGTCCATTGCTTCATTTGCTATTATTTTCTCCCATTCTGAAGGTTGTCTTTTCACCTTGCTTATAGTTTCCTTTGTTGTGCAGAAGCTTTGAATTTTAATTAAGTCCCATTTGTTTATTTTTGCTTTTATTTCCAACATTCTGAGGTGGGTCATAGAGGATCCTGCTGTGGTTTATGTCGGAGAGTGTTTTGCCTATTTTTTCCCCTAGGAGTTTAATAGTTTCTGGTCTTACATTTAGATCTTTAATCCACTCTCACCACTACTATTCAACGTAGTTTTGGAAGTTTTATCCATAGTAATCAGAGCAGAAAAAGAAATAAAAGGAATCCAGATTGGAAAAGAAGTAAAACTCTCACTGTTTGCAGATGACATGATCTTCTACATAGAAAACCCTAAAGACTCCACCAGAAAATTACTAGAGCTAATCAATGAATATAGCAAAGTTGCAGGATATAAAATTAACACACAGAAATCCCTTGCATTCCTATACACTAACAATGAGAAAACAAAAAGAGAAATTAAGGAAACAATTCCATTCACCATTGCAACAAAAAGAATAAAATACTTAGGAATATATCTACCTGAAGAAACAAAAGGCCCATATATAGAAAACTATAAAACACTGGTGAAAGAAATCAAAAAGGCCACAAATAGATGGAGAAACATACTGTGTTCATGAATCAGAAGAATCAATATAGTGAAAATGAGTATACTACTAAAAGTACGTTTTTAAATTCATCTCTCTATATACATTCATTATCTGTATTCTGCCACTAGTATACAAGCACTATATGGGCAAAAGTGAATTTGCTTTTCTTATTCATCACTACCTCAGTATCTAGAACAGAATTCTGCATGTTCATAGGTGTTCAGTAAATATTGCCTGAATTAACTTATTAATGGATTAACCACCAAGAGTTCATAGAACTCAACAAGTAACAGAGTAAAGTTGTGGATATACAAGGTGACATAATGACCATATATTTGATAATCCAGAAAGTATCCCGTGGTTGAGGAAAAAATGGTAAACAGGCTCATCAATGTCATACCTAAAGAGAAACCAGTAGTTCTGAACTCTGCTATAATGTCCTCTAGCTTCTTTGTTCCTGTGATTAAGGGGTAGCAAAAATGGAAAAGAGACGCCATAGTAAAGAAGAAATGCACAAATTGTGTAAAATAGAGTCTGTATGTACAAGGTAGGGGGGATTATTTTGATACAAAAAAAGGGTAATCAAGCCTAGTTTCTCACTATAACAATCCAATAATTTGTATTGCCCCCCAAAAAGAGACCCCCGAAGAGTCAGGTTCTAACACATTCTCAAGAATATAAACTCAAGTTGGTGGTGTTAGATTTCCTTTTTTACATGTCACATGGCAAGGCCAGTTTAGGAGAGGGTAACTGTCTTAGTTTGCTCAGGCTGCCATAACAAAATACCACTGGTGCCTTAAACAGCAGAAATTAATTTTCCCAAGGTTCTGGAGGCTGGAATTTCCAGATTAGGATGTCACCATAGTTAGTTTCTTGTGAGAGCTCTCTTCCCAGCTTGCAAACAAGCACCATCTTACTGTGTCCTCACATGGCAGAGAGAGAGAGAGCACTTTGATGTCCCTTTTCATTGTTGTTCAGTCACTCAGTCATGTCTGACTCTTTGCAACCCCATGAACTGCACCATGCCAGGCTCCTCTGTCCTTCAGTATCTCAGAGTTTGCTCAAACTCATGTCCATTGAGTCGGTAATGCCATCCAACCATGTCATCCTCTGCCACCCTCTTATCCTCCTTCCCTCAATCTTTCTCAGCATTGGGCTCTTTTCCAATGAGTTGATTCTTCACATCAGGTGGCTAAAGTAATGGAGCTTCAGCTTCAGAATCAGTCCTTCCAATGAATATTCAGGACTGATTTCCTTTAGGATGGACTGGTTGGATCTCCTCGCAGTCCAAGGGACTCTCAAGAGTCTTCTCCAACACCACAGTTCACAAGCATCAATTCTTCAGCACTTAGCCTTCTTTATGGTCCAACTCTCACATCCATACATGACTACTGGAAAAACCATAGCTTTGACTAGACAGAACTTTGTCAGCAAAGTGATATCTCTGCTTTTTGATATGCTGTCTGGGTTCGTCATAACTTTTCTTCCTAATCCCATCATGAGGCCCCCATCCTCATGATCTCATCTAAACTTAATTACCTTCAAAAGATCCCATCTCCAAATACCATCACACTGGGGGCTAGTGCTTCAGCATATGGATTTAGGAGGGGCACACAATTCAATCCATAGCAGTAAGGAAACTGACAGAGAAGAGAGGCAAAGTATAAGGCAGCTCTGCTGAGGCTCTCATTTCACACAGTTGAATGAAAGAGTCTGCAATTGTATTCCCCTCAAGATCTATCTATTGGTGGAGCTCACTAAAGCACTTCTACTTTTCCAAGTATCCAACTCCCTGCAGTCCCCTCTCCATCTACTACTGTTCCAAACCATCATGTGGTAAATATAAAGATTGTTATATTCTAAAGTTATCTTGAGGTGGATGAACCTAGAGCCTGTCACACAGGATGAAGTCAGAAAGAGAAAGACAAACATTGTATATTAATGCATATATATGGGATCTAGAGAAATGGTACTGATGAACCTATTTGCAGGGTATGAATATAAATACAGATGTAGAGAATGGACTTGTGAACACAGAGGGGAAGGAGAGGGTGAGATGAATGGAGAAAGTTGCACCGACACATATACACTATCATGTGTAAAATAGAAATAGCCAGTGGGAAGCTTCTGTATAGCACAGGAAGCCCAGCCTGATGCTCTGTGTTGACCTAGAGGGGTGGGATGTGGGGGGGCTCAAGAGGGAGGGGACATGTATAATTATGACTGATTTGCATTTTTGTATGGCAGAAACCAACACAACATTGTAAAGCAATTATCCTCCAATTAAAAATTTAGAAATAAAGTTATCTGATGGGATCAAGTTACACAGCCAGGAAAGAAAATCCTTTGTTTAATAGATCATAAATCCGATATGCATATTAAGGAAATAATATGTTCAAATTTACACTGAAAATAAGGTTTCAAGCCAGACTGGGACCAGAGGTCTTGTATCCCAGCAAAAGGCCTTTTCCTTTGAAGACATGGCTATTGTCCCAAGAGACCCATGTCTCAGGTTGGTTCTAAAAGAAGGCAATGGAGATTTAAGGGCTGCTAAACCCTGAGTCACTGTGACCCTTACTCTGTACTTCACTGTTGAATTCTGCCTTTCTGGACACACCATCCAAATAACCAAAAATTAGGAAGATCCTCGTTCTCCACCAACCTTGAATCTCATTAGGGAAGAAGTACACTGCGTGCTTGTTCCCTTGGCACTTCAGGTGGCAAATTATATCCTTTCCCAAGCCAATTAGAGGCTTGCAAGTACCTTGTTCTCTTGCCAGCTGTCTTCAAGGACAGTGTGCTCCCTAATACCCACATGATAACAAATATTACCTAACATAGACCAATAATACCATACCATGGTTGAAAATGTCAAGATTACTACTGAGATTAAAGCATTGACTAGAAAGGTGTCCCAGTGACCTGATTATGAAACAATTCTGCATATAGGAATGGTCGCTTCCCCTCAACTTCTGTTCTCCAGGAAGTCCTTTCTAAAACCCACCTAACTTGGCCTGCTCAGATCCTCTACTTTACATTCTATTGTTTGCTCTTCTTTAGTTGTTGCTTTGAAAGACTACTTTGGGAGGCAGAGTTGTCACTGTACATATATGTGTTCTCCTGAAACAATTTATGTGTTCTGTATAGCTGCTTTTGAGTATGATCTTGATTACCTGTGCTTTATCTATTCTACATTTTACTTCCCTGCATTTCTTTTCACTCACACAATAAACTAACATTATGAGGAAGCATAAAATCTAAGGGTTGGCAAACTATGGCTCATGCATCAAATAAAGCTAGCTGAATAGTAAAGTGTGACACCATCTGCTATGATTCTCTACAATAATAGGAACTAATTGATTAAACTTTGATGCCCAAATATCTCATACTGGTCTTCCTTCAATGCTCCCCCTATGTCCCAATGTCTCCTTATGTAGCTGCCAACAAAACCTCCATAAATTGGTAATTGGATGGAACAGGGATGGTACAGTTAATCTAGCCCTTGATCTCTCAGCTTTCTCACTCCTCTCAGTGATTTTTGGTTTTTTCCTGTTAAGGATGTTTGTGGAAAAGAAAGAGAAACAGGTAAGAAGGAGAGTGAATCCTGGATCCTTGCACCCCCTTCCCAATTGAATGAGAGTTAGAGGAGAGAGGAGACCTATGGGAGGCTTCTCTCACTTCATTTCCTCTTCTCTAATCCTAAAGAAGAGCTCTGACACTGCCTCTTTATCCCATTAGTGAAGCAACCAATAAATGGATAGTCTGTTTATCCACCTTGAAGAGGTTTCCGTTTAGGGTTTAAATAGAGATTGGCTCCAATTTAGTTGACAAGCTTCCTAGTGGTTTTTAAAAACTTGTATTAAACAGATTATTTAAAGCTATGTTTAATCTTTTACTCCCCTTTCTCCTGTCTGTTCATCACAAACAAGAGCTTACCTTTGTTACCACCTCCAGATGACCTCTCTTCCCTAACACACTCTTCTATAATAAGCCCCCTACCCACACACACAACATAGGTGAACCGATTAAGCAAAATGTAATTTTATTGTCACGAACTCTCAAGCAAAAAATTGTAAAACTTCATGAATTATACATCAAAACACATACAGCAAACCCACTGTGTTAGATGAAAAGAGATTGTATTATTTCTACTATCCACCTTCGAGTCATGTAAGATCACATCTCCACCACAACATGCATAAATGTACCCAATTATAAATCATGGAATTGTCAAATGTCAGAGTGGGAAGGGAGCATAGAGATAATTTAGCTCACTCATTTTACAGAGAATAAAACTAATACCCAGAGAATGGGTTTTCCAAAGGCCACTCAGGAAGTTGAGAATATAAGTGCAACTGAAACCCTGGCCATGTTTATGATCCTCTGTTTCAAACAAACAAACATACACTCAAGAATTTAAGGGTATGGATCCATCCTCCAAAGGAGGAAGCATCAATCTTTTCAAAACTAAAATGACTCCATTCATCATATCTGAACATCCCTGCTCTTTTCTGTACTGTTTGGCTGCTATTGTCAATTCCCAGGACACTTTCCTTCCCCAGCCACTGAACAACCCCCACAAATGAGCAATTCCTAAACGCATTTGCTATGACGTTTGCAAAGGCAGCTTCTCAGAGAAAAGGTCAGCGTCACTGTTCTCTGTTTCCAAATATGTCCCTTAAAAGAATCAGACATTACAATGCTGCATACCAATTGCCTGAAGACTTACAAATCTCCTCTAGGAAAGTCCAAGTCTCCTGGGAAAATGGACAATCCAATGACATTTGGGATGTGATTTACCAAATTGTAAAAGGGACACAAAAGAGGTATGAGGAGAAACTGTTTTTCTATGGGCCCAGGGAATTGTGCTGATATGTTTACTATAGAATGACACGACTCCTCATTCCTCAGTCTTTATAACTAACTCTGCCCTTTCTCCAGTGACTTGGAAAGTTATGCAAGCCCAATACATGCCCTCTGGTCACTAGAAATAGGGAGTCAGATTTCCAGGGAGCCTCCAAACAGAGAAGTAGAGCCACCAAGGAAAGGAAGAATTATAGCTATTTTGCTTTGTATTTCTGATGTTAGTTCTTCCCCAGTACCTATCAATCAGCTCTGATCTCTGAATTTCCCATGGCACAAAATGACTTTTGCTATTCCTCTTAGATGCTGCCAAGCATCATTAATTATATGTTATACACAAAACCTTCACAACCGTATTCAACCTATTACTTTCTAATCTTACCTTCTACCCCTTTCTCCCTTGTTCACAGCCCACACTGGGCAACTCTAAGTTAACTGCACTTGTCTTGTACTTTGAGGACTCACATTTCCCCAACTATATCTAAAAATTATGTTTCAAATTGCTAGAATGCCTCAATCTCACCCTTCATTTCATTATGCAACACATATTTTTAAACCTATTTTCTCTTTAAAGTCTTCCATGAACTCTATGTGCATGCTGAGTCACTTCAGTCATGTCTGACTCTTTGCGACCCCATGGACTGTCACCCGCCAGACTCCTCTGTCCATGGGATTCTCCAGGCAAGAATACCAGAGTGGGTTGCCATGCCCTCCTCCAGGGGATCTTCCCAACCCAGGGACTGAACCTGGGTATCTTATGTCTCCTGCATTGGCAGGTGGGTTCTTTACCACTAGCATCGCCTGGGAAGCCCTCCTTGATCTCTACTCCCACCCCAAATTAAATGTTCCATAAATAATTTCTATTCTTCTACTTCCCTTATAGCTCAGTTGGTAGAGAATCCACTTGCAATGCAGGAGACCCTGGTTCAATTACTGGGTCAGGAAGATCTGCTGGAGAAGGGATAGGCTACCTACTCCAGTATTCTGGCTTGGAGAATTCCATTGACTGTATAGTCCGTGGGGTTGCAAAGAGTCAAACATGGTGGAGAGACTTTCACAATTAATTCAATCATTCACAAATTATTGAGCACGAACAATTTGTCATGCACTTTGCTAAGCATTGAGAATGCAGCAGTAGTTAGACATATTCCTGTACTTATAGAATTTATAGAATAACAGGAAAAATAAGTACTCAAAGTACTATTTATGGGAGATATATAGGTGGCTATAGGATGTCACTGCAAGGATTTGACATAGGTTTGAGAGATCAGAGAAGGTATACCTTCCAAAGGAGAATTTAAATTGAAACCTGAAAGGGCTTCCCTTGTGGTTCAGTGGCTGAGACTCTGTGCTTCCATTGCAAGGGGCTTGGGTTTGATCCCTGTTCAGGAAACTAAGATCCTGCATGCTGTTCAGTGGAGCCAAAAAAAAAATTTTTTTTTGAGACCTAAAGTAAAAACATGTTAGCCAAATATAGAGGGTATTTCCTTCAGAAAGAAAATATAAACATATGAAAAAACAATAAGGCAAGAAGGAATTTGGGACTCTCAAGAAACTGAAAGAAGAGGAAAGTGGTATGACATGAGAATTCAGAAGAAGGCCAGGCATTGTAATTCTGAGCCATAAACTAAGAGGACTACAAAGTCACTGAAGAGTATCAGCCTTAAAACTGCTTGGAAGGACAAAAGTAGAGATAGAAGTGTGGTGATAGCTTCCAAAAGGGTGATGGAGAAACACATTTGAGAGATGTTTAAGATGGGGAATCTACAAGACTTAAATAATGAGATCTTAAGAAATAAAGATGGAAGTTTAAAAAACATGACAAAAATCAATGACGTTGCATTTTACTGAGGTAAGGAATAATGGAACAGGGCCGAAATTGGTTTCAGCAGTGGTGTGGGTAGACAATGAGTATGGATTTGAAAATGCTGAATTTGAGGTGCTTATGAGATATAGAAGTGTTTATAACAAACAGGCATATGATTCCAGGGCTCAGAGAGAGAGCTAATTAAAGAAAAGAAACAGAATCATCAACATAAAGATTTAACTGAAGTAATGAAAGTGGATAATTTTATTCTAGGGATAGAATAGAGTGAGCAAATAAAAATTCTGTGACATCACAACACAACATTTGAAGGTTATATGGGACAGCCATGAAAGGAGATGGAGAAAGAGTGGTTAAAGAGATAGAAGGAAAACCAGGGGATTCAGGGTTCTCAACATCCAACAAAAGAGGGTACATCAAGAAAGAGGACCTACTGTATAGCACAGAGAACTGTACTCAATATTTTGCAATAACCAATAAAGGAAAAGAATCTAAAGAGCAATATATAGATATAGATATATACATGTATATATGCCTGAATCTCTGCACTGTACACCTGAAACTAAAACAACATTGTAAGTCAGCTATCAGCTCAGTTCAGTCATTCAGTTGTGTCCGACTCTTTGAGATCCCATGGACTGCAGCACACCAGGCTTCCTTGTCCATCACCAACTCCCAGAGCTTACTCTAACTCATGTCTATCGAGTGAGTTTGGTGATGCCATCCAACCATCTCATCCTCTGTCATCTTCTCCTCCCGCTGTTCAATCTTTCCCAGCATCAGGGTCTTTTCAAATGAGTCAGTTCTTTGTATCAGGTGGCCAAAGTATTGGAGTTTCAGCTTCAGCATCAGTCCTTCCAATGAATATTCAGGACTGATTTCCTTTAGGATCTCCTTGCAGTCCAAAAGACTCTCAAGAGTCTTCTCCAACACCACAGTTCAAAAGCATCAATTCTTCGGTGCTCAGCTTTCTTTAGTCCAACTCTCATGTCCATATATGACTACTGGAATATATATACATATATATATATGTATATACCTATACATATGTATATACTTACATATATGTGTATATACTTACATATATTTATATATACACACACAGCAGTAAAGAATCTGCCTGCCATTACAGGAGACCAGGGTTCTATCCCTGGGTTGGGAAGATCCCCTGGAGAAGGAAATGGCAACCCACTCCAGTATTCTTGCCTGGGAAATCCCATGGACAGAGGAGCCTCACAGGCTACAGTCCATGGGGTCACAAAAGAGTCGGACAAAACTTAGCAACTAAAAACAACAGAACAGCAATATAAAGAAAGAGGACTATCATTTGAGGTGAGTGCTGTTGAGTTGCCAAGAAGGGTGGATTTAGCAACACGGGTGTCACTGTGACCTTATCAAGAGCTATTTCAGTGGAGTTGTGTGGGGCAGAAGACAGATTGGAGTGGGTTGAGGTGAAGATATGGAGACAGAAAGGTAGACAATTCAAGACATTTGTGTTTAATGGTAGATGTAAGATTGTTTAGTAACTGAGGAGGCTAAGGAATCCTGGAAGATTCGCTTGTCTGTTTTGTTTGTTTGCTTTGAATGTAGGAAAAATTATAACATGTTTTAAAGCCAAAAGAAAAATCTAGTAGAGAAGGGTTGGTTGAAGGTATAAGAAAGAAATTAACTGATAACATAAGTCCCTTGGGAAGGCAATAGGGGAAGGAATCCAGAATATAGGTGAAGGGATTGGCCTTCAATAAGAAGAAGCATGTCCTTCCGTAATAACATGAAGAGAGAAGAGGGTAGTGAAAAGTTCACCAACTGTTGGTTTGGATGTAGAGTTAAATAGGAAGTGAGGACATTTGCTGGAATTTAGGGTACGGAGAATGATATGAGTGATATTTCCAAAGATATTTTTAGTCAAATTCTCAGAATGCCTTTCCCCCTTCCAAAGATGCCCCATGATTAATAAGTGATAATTTAATGCAGCAATTAAGAAAATGGTATCAAGAGCAAGAGTTTCTGGTAAGAACCTTGGTTCTGCCATCAAATAGTTGTATGACCTTGGGCAAATCATTTAACCTTTTGGTTTTCAGTTTCCTCCTCTGTGAAAAGGGGATATTTTTACCTACCTCAAATTTTATTGTGAAAATAAATCAACTGACTTAACATACATGAAGGGCTTAAAATAATGCCTGATAAGTAATAAGGACTCTGCAGTGTTGTTTTCATTACTAAAGCTCTCCAAATATTACCTGAGTCAGTTTACTATTGGAATATATGGAGATACAAAAGATAACTATTAGGTAGAAAGGAAGGTGAAATTTTCCTTCAAAAGTTGGTATTTTAGTTTTCTAGCTAAAGTGAAAATACAACAAGGACATAACTTGCTTCCTATTCATATATATATGATTTATATATATATATATATAATTTATATGTATACATTATCAGTTCAGTTAAGTTCAGTCACTCAGTTGTGTCTGACTCTATGTGAGCCCATGAACCGCAGCACGCCAGGCCTCCCTGTCCATCACCATCTCCCGGAGTTCACTCAGACTCATGTCCATCAAGTCCGTGATGCCATCCAGCCATCTCATCCTCTGTCGTCCCCTTCTCCTCCTGCCCCCAATCCCTCCCAGCATCAGAGTCTTTTCCAATGAGTCAACTCTTCGCATGAGGTGGCCAAAGTACTGGAGTTTCAGCTTTAGCATCATTCCTTCCAAAGAAATCCCAGGGCTGATCTCCTTCAGAATGGACTGGTTGGATCTCCTTGCAGTCCAAGGGACTCTCAAGAGTCTTCTCCAACACCACAGTTCAAAAGCATCAATTCTTCGGCACTCAGCTTTCTTCGCAGTCCAACTCTCACATCCATACATGACTACTGAGAAAACCATAACCTTGACTAGATGGACTTTTGTTGGTAAAGTAATGTCTCTGCTTTTGAATATGCTATCTAGGTTGGTCATAACTTTCCTTCCAAGGAGTAAGCGTCCTTTAATTTCATGGCTGCAGTCACCATCTGCAGTGATTTTGGAGCCCCAAAAAATAAAGTCTGACACTGTTTCCACTGTTTCCCCATCTATTTTCCCATGAAGTAATGGGACCAGATGCCATGATCTTCGTTTTCTGAATGTTGAACTTTAAGCCAACTTTTTCACTCTCCTCTTTCACTTTCATCAAGAGGCTTTTTACTTCCTCTTCACTTTCTGCCATAAGGGTGGTTATCTGAGGTTATTGCTATTTCTCCCAACAATCTTGATTCCAGCTTGTGCTTCTTCCAGTCCAGCGTTTCTCATGATGTACTCTGCATAGAAGTTAAATAAGCAGGGTGACAATATACAGCCTTGACGTACTCCTTTTCCTATTTGGAACCAGTCTGTTGTTCCATGTCCAGTTCTAACTGTTGCTTCCTGACCTGCATACAGGTTTCTCAAGAGGTAGGTTAGGTGGTCTGGTATTCCCATCTCTTTCAGAATTTTCCACAGTTTATTGTGATCCACACAAAGGCTTTGGCATAATCAATAAAGCAGAAATAGATGTTTTTCTGGAACTCTCTTGCTTTTTCCATGATCCAGTGGATGTTGGCAATTTGATCTCTGATTCCTCTGCCTTTTCTAAAACCAACTTGAACATTTGGAAGTTCACGGTTCACGTACTGCTGAAGCCTGGCTTGGAGAGTTTTGAGCATTACTTTACTAGTGTATGAGATGACTGCAATTGTGCGGTAGTTTGAGCATTCTTTGGCATTGCCTTTCTCTGGAGTTGGAATGAAATCTGACCTTTTCCAGTCCTGTGGCCACTGCTGAGTTTTCCAAATTTGCTGGCATATTGAGTGCAGCACTTTCACAGCATCATCTTTCAGGATTTGAGATAGCTCCACTGGAATTCCATCACCTCCACTAGCTTTGTTCATAGTGATGCTTTCTAAGGCTCACTTGACTTCATATTCCAGGATGTCCAGGATGTATACATTATACAGTGCATATAATTAATATACATTATTCATGTATATTAATTATTCATATTTTTAATAAAATATATGAGAAATCAGTGAATATCAATATATCCCAGTAGGGAGGTCTTGGTCCATAGGGGATGGAATTGAGAGTAGTTTCTAATGAGTAACCTAGAGGATTGTGTCCTGAGCCCTAGGGTGATCTTTTTCTAAATCCAAGAGCAGGGACAACATCACCAGTTGAGGTTTTCAGTTCTATTTCAGCCCTCTCCTCTGCCTTCTTCTGTTTTTAGGAAGGGAAAATGTTCACATCTATGGCTGGGAAAATCACCATTTATTTTTAAGTTGAGGAAGTGGAATTATTTGCTTCTGAAAAGCTTTGGAAACAGCCACAAAACATGTAGGTAAGTTCCATCAGAGAGGGACTCAAATATGCAAACATTTGTTCTTCAAGGTCATTACAAAAGTATTGTGCCAAATCAGTGACTTGAATACATAAGGGTTGAAAAGCTGAATATACTCATGTGTTTGGTTGTAAAAGATGGTGCCAGCTTGGGGAGAGTAGATGAGAACAAGCAGTTAAACTGAACTAACTGATCCGGTGTTTGAAGATCAAATCAGAGACATGGACTGTCAAATTCTTCTAATATAGTCTGCATCGGTGAAGAATCTATAATAATATGTCAGTCTATTATTTTCAGTACATTCTGTACATATGAAATAGCTAAATGTTGCCTAGCAGAGGTCCCACAAGAACTGATCCTGCCTGGGATTTATAATTAGCACATTTTTTGTTAGTATGCAAATGAGAACTGCTACAGTACTTGGGGAAAATTGTGTTGTTAAGTAAGTGCAACATTTCTCCTACAGTTTTGCTTCAACTATTCATTAGTTCTGCTAACCTCTTTTTTCAGAGTGTACAAAGCTAAACTGCAAACCAACAGAGGTAGGTGAATTAATACAATGGCAATCCCGTTGTGTTAGACTGGAAAGGTGGTATGAAGACATACAGATTTTTGAATAAGTAACAAGTGTGTATTAATAACATGGATCTCTCAGCAGCATAGAAAGGTACAAATTGGAATAAGCAAAGACAAAGCTTCCCATTTGTAAGCCCATCTGCTCTCATTTGGACTTATACAGAGATGGCAAAAACACTTTGGCATCAAGATTCTAAGTCAAGCTCCATCAACTACTAGCTTTTTGACTTTGGCTGAGCAAGGCTTTCTGTGCCTAAAACATAGGTGAGGCTCTTCACAAACACGAAGCCATAAGCAGTATAGTAGTTATATAGCATACCCATAGTATTAATAGTTCATCAAGAAGGCTCTGAAGTCAGACTGGGCTCAGAATATACACTAGCTATGCATCACTCATCAAATTTATTTAATTATTTAATTCTTGATTTCTTCATCTGCAAATGGAACATATTCTTAATAGACCTACTTAGCTCACCGAGTTGTGGTGAATATTTACTAAAATAATTGATATAAAGCACTTAGCACTTGAATGCAATTGCAACATAGTAAGCCCTCAATAAACACTTGTTGTTAAAGTGTTGCCCCTAAATTTTCTTCATTGTGGCTTTCACCCAGGTAGCTCCACCATAAATGGTCATGTTAAGAACACTTACCATTGCATTGCTTAATTCAGTGGACATCCCTACAGGACTTCAGCAGCATTTATGGTAATGACTAATTTCTCCTTGTTGAAATGTAAAAACTGGGAAGTTTTCAGAAAGATTTGAGGAAGAGCTAATTAGTAAAAGGATAAAATTTTGGATCAGGTGTTGTAAGTTGAGTGTGGCATCTTTGTCTGTGGAACAGTGAAACATGATCAGCTAAATCATTGTATGCGTATTGAATACTTAACTGCCCGAAGACAGAGGTTCAGCTACATGTTCTCTAAAGGTTTCTTTTTGCCTTTAAAGTCTGTGATGTTTCCAAATTAGTGAATGATAGCAGCTACTATTTCTGAGGCAATAGCTAAAATACAGATATAGGCATTTTACATGTGTCCTTGCCATCCTCACACAAATCCTATAAAGTGGATATTCTCCACATTTTAATATCGGTGAAATAGGCTTAGCAAAGCACGGAAAACAGTCAGGAAGATAGTGAGTCATACATTCAGAATATTTATTTTTTAATTTATTCACTCATTCGTGTATAAACGCAACCAATATTTAATGAACACCTACTATGTTCTGGGCACTATCTTTAGCACTGGTGCACAGCACTGAACATAGTAGATGAAATTCATACCCTTGCGGAGCTTGTGTTTTAGTAAGCAGAAAATAAGATTCAGTAAATAATTTCCAAGGCTTGATTCACTTTTATAATATGGTACAATGTCCTCTGACTAGCTTTTGTGTCATGTTACCATTTTACAGTGAAGTCACATTTTTTCCCTTTTTAGACGCAGAAGAATCATGCTCCAAGGAAACCAAACTATCTCTGAATTTTTCCTCCTGGGACTCACAGCGGTGTCAGAACAGCAGCAGCACATCTTTGTGCTGTTTTTGTGCATGCATCTGGTTACCATGGTGGGAAATTTACTTATCATCCTGGCTATTGTCAGCGATGCCCACCTCCACAGTCCCATGTACTTCTTCCTTGCCAATCTATCCTTCACCGACATCTGCTTCACATCTACTACAGTCCCCCAAATGTTGGCAGACATCCAAAGCCAGAGCCCAGTCATCTCCTTTGCAGGATGCCTTACACAAATGTACTTTTTTATGTTGCTGGTGGACCTGGACAATTTCCTCTTGGCAGCCATGGCGTATGACCGGTACATTGCCATCTGTCACCCACTACACTATGCTGCCTTACTGAGTCTGAAGCGTTGTGCCCTGTTGGTAGTGACTCCATGGGTTGTCTGTAATCTTGTCTCAGTACTTCATCTTGGACTGCTGGGCCTCTTGAATTTCTGTGATCAGAGAGAAATTCCACACTTCTTCTGTGACTTGGAACCCATTTTAAGGCTGGCTTGTTCAGACACCCAGATCAACGACTTAGCAATCCTAGTGATTGGGGGATCAGTTATCTTCATTCCATTCACCTTCATTTGTGTCTCCTATTGCCTTATTGGTTGCACTGTACTTAGGATTCGTTCAGCCAAGGGGAAGTGGAAAACATTCTCCACTTGTAGCTCCCATTTCTGAGCTGTGTCCCTCTTCTATGGCTCCATCAGTGGGGTCTACTTTCTTCCCTCTTCTGCCTACTCAGCAGAAAGGGATAAGGTGGCTGCCGTCATGTATACAGTGGTGACTCCCGTGATGAACCCCTTCATCTATAGTCTAAGGAACAAGGACATGAAGGGAGCTGTGAGGAGACTACTTATCAGGAAAACCTATTTCTGGAGATGGTGATTCCTGCCATAAGAAATGCCTATATCACCTTCTTACACTTCGATGAGCACACAGAGTCCAAAACCTCAGGCTACTGTGCCACCATGATAATTTCTTTGCCATCCATTTCCTGCCCTGAATCCAGACCCAAGAATCTAGATCAGACTTATCTCTCTAGGTAAAATAATAATAATAACAAAACAAAAATGCTCCCTTATTCCATAATTTTTCACAATTTAGAGTTTCCCCTGAATAAACTAATGGTTGTGTAGTCAGTATTTACTAATTTGGGGTCACCTGCATCGCAGGCGGATTCTTCACCAGCTGAGCTTCCAGGGAAGCCCAAAGAAGGACCAAGCATCCAGTGCAGCTGGGATGAAGGGCGTTGCAAAGATGGTGAGGGGGTAAGGAATGATGATTCTTACGTTCGGAAATGTAAGTGAGGGCATTTCGAATTACATTACATTGGAAACGTAAGTAAGGTGTTTCCTTTCCCCCCTACCAAATCACACTTGCTAAATCATTGATAGGAAGGAAGGGAAGGAAGGAGGAAGGAAGCAAAAATGATGACAATAGCTCACAATATCTTACAGATAACACCATTTTAAAATTCACAACTTCAAAACAAGGACTTGATTCACACAATAATACTTTAAGGTGAATACTGTATAATTCTCATATACTAAGAAAGGAAAAAAGACATATTAATAGAAGAAAATCAAACTAAGGCAATAAACAATCGCATCATCTGTCCTGCTCTGAGCCCTACAGAGGCTCCCCAGCAAAGCTAAACTTATTCAGCATATAAGATGCTCTACCACCCGCCTTCACGTACATTTCCAAATGTAAGAATCATCATTCCTTACCCCCTCACCATCTCTGCAACACCATTCATCCCAGCTGCATTGGACACTTTGACATTCTTTGGGCTTCCCTGTTAGCTCAACTTGTAAAGAATCTGCCTGCGATGCAGGTGACACCGGTTTGATTCCTGGGTCGGGAAGATCCACTGGAGAAGAAATAGGCTACCCACTCCAGTACTCTTGGACTTCCCTGATGGCTCAGACAGTAAAGAATTCGCCTGCAGTGCGGGAGACCTGGGTTGGGAAGACCCCCTGGAGAAGAGAAAGGCTAACCACTCTAGTATTCTGGCCTGGAGAATTCCATGAATAGAGGAGCCTGGCAGGCTACAGTCCATGGGGTTGCAAAGAGTCGGACATGACTGAGTGACTTTCCACACATGGATTTGCATTACTCTTTTCTTTGTACAGGTTACATTTTCTCCAGGAATATCTGTTCCATTCCCTCTTGCTACAGACATTTGACACTTTTTTTTTTCCTGTATCACCAAAAGTAGCATTTAATAGAAAAACCTGTAATCATTTTTAAAAATCCAGATGCTGGCGATTCAATTCACATGATAGTATACATGTTAGAATGTCATTCTCCCAAATCATCCCACCCTCTCCCTCTCCCTCTGAGTCCAAAAGTCCGTTATACACATCTGTGTCTCTTTCCCTGTCTTGCATACAGGGTCGTCATTGCCATCTTCCTAAATTCCATATATATGTGTTAGTATACTGTATTGGTGTTTTTCTTTCTGGCTTACTTCACTCTGTATAATCGGCTCCAGTTTCATCCATCTCATCAGAACTGATTCAAATGAATTCTTTTTAACGGCTGAGTAATACTCCATTGTGTATATGTACCACAGCTTTCTTATCCATTCATCTGCTGATGGACATCTAGGTTGTTTCCATGTCCTGGCTATTATAAATAGTGCTGCGATGAACATTGGGGTACATGTGTCTCTTTCCATTCTGGTTTCCTCGGTGTGTATGCCCAGAAGTGGGATTGCTGGGTCATAAGGTAGTTCTATTTGCAATTTTTTAAGGAATCTCCACACTGTTCTCCATAGTGGCTGTACCAGTTTGCATTCCCACCAACAGTGTAGGAGGGTTCCCTTTTCTCCACACCCTCTCCAGCATCTATTGCTTGCAGATTTTTGGATCGCAGCCATTCTGACTGGTGTGAAGTGGTACCTCATTGTGGTTTTGATTTGCATTTCTCTAATAATGAGTGATGTTGAGCATCTTTTCATGTGTTTGTTAGCCATCCGTATGTCTTCTTTGGAGAAATGTCTATTTAGTTCTTTGGCCCATTTTTTGATTGGGTCGTTTATTTTTCTGGAGTTGAGCTGCATAAGTTGCTTGTATATTTTTGAGATTAGTTGTTTGTCAGTTGCTTCATTTGCTATTATTTTCTCCCATTCCGAAGGCTGTCTTTTCACCTTGCTTATATTTTCCTTTGTTGTGCAGAAGCTTTTAATTTTAATTAGATCCCATTTGTTTATTTTTGCTTTTATTTCCAGAATTCTGGGAGGTGGATCATAGAGGATCCTGCTGTGATTTATGTCTGAGAGTGTTTTGCCTATGTTCTCCTCTAGGAGTTTTATAGTTTCTGATCTTACATTTAGATCTTTAATCCATTTTGAGTTTATTTTTGTGTGCGGTGTTAGAAAGTGATCTCGTTTCATTCTTTTACAAGTGGTTGACCAGTTTTCCCAGCACCACTTGTTAAAGAGATTGTCTTTACTCCATTGTATATTCTTGCCTCCTTTGTCAAAGATAAGGTGTCCATATGTGTGTGGATTTATCTCTGGGCTTTCTATTTTGTTCCATTGATCTATATGTCTGTCTTTGTGCCAGTACCATACTGTCTTGATGACTGTGGCTTTGTAGTAGAGCCTGAAGTCAGGCAAGTTGATTCCTCCAGTTCCATTCTTCTTTCTCAAGATTGCTTTGGCTATTCAAGGTTTTTTGTATTTCCATACAAATCTTGAAATTATTTGTTCTAGTTCTGTGAAAAAATGTGGCTGGTAGCTTGATAGGGATTGCATTGAATTTGTAAATTGCTTTGGGTAGTATACTCATTTTCACTATATTGATTCTTCCAATCCATGAACATGGTATATTTCTCCATCTCTTTGATTTCTTTCATCAGTGTTTTATAGTTTTCTATATATAGGTCTTTAGTTTCTTTAGGTAGATATATTCCTAAGTATTTTATTCTTTTCGTTGCAATGGTGAATGGAATTGTTTCCTTAATTTCTTTTTCTACTTTCTCATTATTCGTGTATAGGTATGCAAGGGATTTCTGTGTGTTGATTTTATATCCTGCAACTTTACTATATTCATTGATTAGCTCTAGTAATTTTCTGGTGGAGTCTTTAGGGTTTTCCATGTAGAGGATCATGTCATCTGCAAACAGTGAGAGTTTTACTTCTTCTTTTCCAATTTGGATTCCTTTTATTTCTTTTTCTGCTCTGATTGCTGTGGCCAAAACTTCCAGAACTATGTTGAATAGTAGCGGTGAAAGTGGACACCCTTGTCTTGGTCCTGACTTTAGGGGAAATGCTTTCAATTTTTCACCATTGAGGATAATGTTTGCTGTGGGTTTGTCATAGATAGCTTTTATTATGTTGAGGTATGTTCCTTCTATTCCTGCTTTCTGGAGAGTTTTTATCATAAATGGATATTGAATTTTGTCAAAGGCCTTCTCTGCATCTATTGAGATAATCATATGGTTTTTATTTTTCAATTTGTTAATGTGGTGAATTACATTGATTGATTTGCGGATATTGAAGAATCCTTGCATCCCTGGGATAAAGCCCACTTGGTCATGGTGTATGATCTTTTTAATGTGTTGTTGGATTCTGATTACTAGAATTTTGTTGAGGATTTTTGCATCTATGTTCATCAGTGATATTGGCCTGTAGTTTTCTTTTTTTGTGACATCTTTGTCAGGTTTTGGTATTAGGGTGATGGTGGCCTCACAGAATGAGTTTGGAAGTTTACCTTCCTCTGCAATTTTCTGGAAGAGTTTGAGGAGGATAGGTGTTAGCTCTTCTCGAAATTTTTGGTAGAATTCAGCTGTGAAGCCATCTGGACCTGGGCTTTTGTTTGCTGGAAGATTTCTGATTACAGTATCAATTTCCGTGCTTGTGATGGGTCTGTTAAGATTTTCGATTTCTTCCTGGTTCAGTTTTGGAAAATTGTACGTTTCTAAGAATTTGTCCATTTCTTCCACGTTGTCCATTTTATTGGCATACAACTGCTGATAGTAGTCTCTTATGATCCTTTGTATTTCTGTGTTGTCTGTTGTGATCTCTCCATTTTCATTTCTAATTTTATTGATTTGATTTTTCTCTCTGTGCTTCTTGATGAGTCTGGCTAATGGTTTGTCAATTTTATTTATCCTTTCAAAGAACCAGCTTTTGGCTTTGTTGATTTTTGCTATGGTCTCTTTTGTTTCTTTTGCATTTATTTCTGCCCTAATTTTTAAGATTTCTTTCCTTCTACTAACTCTGGGGTACTCCAACTCTTCTTTTTCTAGTTGCTTTAGTTGTAGAGTTAGGTTATTTATTTGACTTTTTTCTTGTTTCTTGAGGTATGCCTGTATTGCTAAATGCTCGGTCTCAAGTCTTACATTCTCTGTGACTTATTTCATAATTCTTCCACCTTTATAGGTAACATTATTCTCTTATCTCCTCTAGGATCCTGTAGCATTTTATTTTGCTATTGTATCACTTATCACAATACATCATAATTATAAGGATATTTATCGACTTTATCCAAGATGATCTGAACTCTTTACACTATACAGGGCTATTTTATTCTCCTCTGTACCTCTAGCATGGTATAATGCCTGAAACAGGGTAAGTATTCAGGAAACCAAAACTGAACTAAATCATTGTCATCTCTCAAAATAGAAAACTTAATTTTAGTTTATCTTCTGCTGACTTGTTTAGTAACACTAGATGAATCAATTAAATCCCTCTGAATTTAATGTCCCATTGATACAATCCATGAAACAGTGTACTAACTTTTGCCTCCTAGCTACCCCCTGATAATAGAGAACACGTTTGAGATTAAAACTTTCTGGGACAGAGACTGTTAAAGTGCCACAATGGGTAAGTGCCAGGAGTCCAAAATAAATCAATAGAAGCATAAAGAAAATCATATCAGTTCAGTTCAGTCACTCAGTTGTGTCCGAATCTTTGCGACACCATGAATAGCAGCACGCCAGGCCTCCCTGTCCATCACCAACTTCCGGAGTTCACTCAGACTCACGTCCATCAAGTCCGTGATGCCATCCAGCCATCTCATCTCTGTCATCCCCTTCTCCTCCTGCCCCCAATCCCTCCCAGCATCAGAGTCTTTTCCAATGAGTCAACTCTTCGCATAAGGTGGCCAAAGTACTGGAGTTTCAGCTTTAGCATCATTCCTTCCAAAGAAATCCCAGGGCTGATCTCCTTCAGAATGGACTGGTTGGATCTCCTTGCAGTCCAAGGGACTCTCAAGAGTCTTCTCCAACACCACAGTTCAAAAGCATCAATTCTTAGGCACTCTGCCTTCTTCACAGTCCAACTCTCACATCCATTCATGACCACAGGAAAAACCATAGCCTTGACTAGACGGACCTTAGTTGGCTAAGTAATATCTCTGCTTTTGAATATACTGTCTAGGTTGGTCATAACTTTTCTTCCAAGGAGTAAATATCTTTTAATTTCATGGCTGCAATCACCATCTGCAGTGATTTTGGAGCCCCAAAAATAAAGTCTGACACTGTTTCCACTGTTTCCCATCTATTTCCCATGAAGTGATGGGACCGGATGCCATGATCTTTGTTTTCTGAATGTTGAACTTTAAGCCAACTTTTTCATTCTCCTCTTTCACTTTCATCAAGAGGCTTTTAAGCTCCTCTTCACTTTCTGCCATAAGGGAGGTGTCATCTGCATATCTGAGGTTATTGATATTTCTCCTGACAATCTTGATTCCAGCTTGTGCTTCTTCCAACCCAGTGTTTCTCATGATGTACTCTGCATATAGGTTAAATAAGCAGGGTGACAATATACAGCCTTGACATACTCCTTTTCCTATTTGGAACCAGTCTGTTGTTCCATATCCAGTTCTAACTGTTGCTTCCTGACCTGCATACAGATTTCTCAAGAGGCAGGTTAGGTAGTGTGGTATTCCCATCTCTTTCAGAATTTTCCACAGTTTATTGTGATCCACACAGTCAAAGGCTTTGGCATAGTCAATAAAGCAGAAATAGATGTTTTTCTGGAACTCTCTTCCTTTTCCATGATCCAGTGGATGTTGGCAATTTGATCTCTGGTTCCTCTGCCTTTTCTAAAACAAGCTTGAACATCAGGGAGTTCACGTTTCACGTATTGCTGAAGCCTGTCTTGGAGAATTTTGAGCATTACTTTACTAGCATGTGAGATGAGTGTAATTGTGTGGTAGTTTGAGCATTCTTTTGCATTGCCTTTCTTTGGAACTGGAATAAAAACTGACCTTTTCCAGTCCTGTGGCCACTGCTGAGTTTTCCAAATTTGCTGGCATATTGAGTGCAGCACTTTCACAGCATCATCTTTCAGGATTTGAAACAACTCAACTGGAATTCCATCACCTCCACTAGCTTTGTTCGTAGTGATGCTTTCTAAGACCCACTTGACTTCACATTCCAGGATGTCTGGCTCTAGATTAGTGATCACACCATCATGATTATCTGGGTCATGAAGATCTTTTTTGTACAGTTCTTCTGTGTATTCTTGCCACCTCTTCTTAATATCTTCTGTTTCTGTTAGGTCCATACCATTTCTGTCCTTTATCGAGCCCATCTTTGCATGAAATGTTCCCTTGGTATCTCTAATTTTCTGGAAGAGATCTCTAGTCTTTCCCAATCTGTTCTTTTCCTCTATTTCTTTGCATTGATCACTGAGGAAGGTTTTCTTATCTCTTCTTGCTATTCTTTGGAACTCTTCATTCAGATGCTTATATCTTTCCTTTTCTCCTCTGCTTTTCGCCTCTCTTCTTTTCACAGCTATTTGTAAGGCCTCCCCAGACAGCCATTTTGCTTTTTTGCATTTCTTTTCCATGGGGATGGTCTTGATCCTTGTCTCCTGTACAATGTCACAAACCTCCGTCCATAGTTTATCAGGCACTCTATCTATCAGATCTAGGCCCTTAAATTTATTTCTCACTTCCACTGTATAATCATAAGGGATTTTATTTAGGTCATACCTGAATGGTCTAGTGGTTTTCCCTACTTTCTTCAATTTGAGTCTGAATTTTGTAATAAGGAGTTCATGATCTGAGCCACAGTCCACTCCTGGTCTTGTTTTTGTTGACTGTATAGAGCTTCTCCATCTTGGCTGCAAAGAATATAATTAATCTGATTTCGGTGTTGACCATCTGGTGATGTCCATGTGTAGAGTCTTCTCTTGTGTTGTTGGAAGAGGGTGTTTGCTATGACTAGTGCATTTTCTTGTCAAAGCTCTATTAGTCTTTGCCCTGCTTCATTCCGCATTCCAAGGCCAGATTTGCCTGTTCCTCCAGGTGTTTCTTGACTTCCTACTTTTGCATTCCAGTCCCCTATAATGAAAAAGACATCTTTTTTGGGACTCTAGTATCTCCAGGAAAGTTTTCAATCATCAGTGCTCATCAGAATCCCATGGGCTGAAACTAGGGACCTATACTGAATCTACTTAATCAGAATCTCTGCATGTGGGTCCTCATTACATGTTTTTATATTTGGAGGATGTAAACTTTATTGAGGTGTCATTTTCATCCAAAAATGTACCCAAGGTAAATGTACAGTTCAGTGAATAGGGACAAATATATATACTTGTGTATCTAACACTCCACAAACAGAAAAAAAAAAAAATTTACATCACTTCAGAAAGTTCCCTCTTACCCCATCCTAATCAATCTAGCCCATCTTTGGTGCCAAGCAACCACTGATCTCTTTCACTGTGTGTTATTAGTTTGCCTGTCCTGGAATTTCATATAAGTGAATTCAAAGAACATATCATTTTCTAAAGTTTCCACAAGTGATTATAATGGACAGTCAATATTGAGAACCACTGATATAGAAGATTCCATAAAAGATAGTCACAATGATGAGCATGAGCTGGATATAAGCCAACTGGTTTTAAATCTAGAAACATATGTTTAATTAAATTGTGGTTTGAAAAATCATCCTATTAAAATTCCTATGATTCAAAACCAAAGGCCATGAAAAATTATTGGATGAAAACTGAAATTTATATTGAACCACATCATGAAAACCTATCACATATCAGTTACTATATAACTAAGAAACACATATATTAATATTTGTTAGATTTCATTGTCAAATGCCAAACATCCTCCTCTAACTTAAAAAAAAATCTGCCTCAGTGGGAAGTCATCCAGATATGAGAGTACATTATTTAGCAGTACAAGACTGCAGTTGCAAGGAGAATAAGGTCTGGGGTTGAGGATACATTTTAATAGACTCAATCATGAGCACCATAATAGGGCTTGCTGGCATGAACTGAATCAGTAAATATGTATACAAGACCAATTAGCGGTTGTCATGGAACAGTGATCTGAACTCTGCCACTGTCTCCATGGGTATCTTTGCATCTTTGCTCTCAAGATTCCCCATTTACAAATGAGATGCTTTCAAAGGTTACTTCTGACCTCAACACTCTGTGATCTCTTTCAGTGAATTTCTTGATAAAAAATATTGCCCAACATCAATGCTAAATGTTAGTTGGTACGGTAAGTGAAAATGAAAGTCTCTCAGTTGTGTCTGACTCTTTGGTGTCAAATGGACTACACAGTCCATGGAATTCTCCAGGCCAGAATACTGGAGTGGATAGCCGTTCCCTTCTCCAGGGGATCTTCCTAACCCAGGGATCGAACTCAGGTCTCCCACATTGTAAGTAGATCCTCTACCAGCTGAGCCACCAGGGAAGCCCTGGAGTTACTGAAAGAGGAATCTAAACAAAAATCTCATTGGAAGAGTTTGTGAGGTCAGGTTATCCCAGATTCAGTTCCTAGTGTGAACACAGCACCTGTGACAGGCATAAGACTTCAGTGTGGGTTTTCCACTCTTGGAGGTAAATGTGTTCTTTGGACACTATGTGGTATGTATATTATTTTTAATATTCATTTGGGAGTCATGTAGAAAGTCTAAGAAGATGCCAAAATTTATTTGAAGAAATTATACCATCAGGCAGTTATGTAGAATATACGTCTTCTTCCTTTTTGTCACACAAGAAGGATTTATAGAACTAAATTAACTCAAAGTTTAGCATGTGCATAGGCAAGAGCATTTTTCTCTCTTCTGTCTTTATGAACCACTCACATTAATAGGCTTTTGAAATCTAAATCCAGGTTAACTTAATACAGATCTTTATAGAATATCCATAAATCTACAAGGTCATGAAATTCACGTAGAAGAGAAAGTCAATATAACCCACAAAACTGAACCTATATTTAGATAACCATCTCAGATGTATATTTAGAGCAAAAGAAGACAACCTAGCTAATAGGCTGACTTAACTAAACAAATAAAATCCTGTATATGCTTAAGTCACAGTGTAAAAACTACACATAAAAGATGGTGCCATGAGAACATTACCTATATCCATTCTGGTAAGAATCACTCACAAATCTATTAAAACAGAAAAGAATGCTTGATAGAATGTATTCCAAATAAGGCTTTTGGACCATCAAGTTTTCTTTGAAAACTGCTGGAAATACGGCAGCATATGCATAAACCTAAATTTGCCGAAGCATTAACTATCTGAAATGCAGGACTTTCAGAAGCACTGTAAATAAGACTTCCCAAGTAAAGAGAAGTTCAAAAAATCATAGATGTTTCATTATTAATGTGGACACCTCCTCACCCGTATGGGATGTGAAGTGCAGAGGTTAAGGAAAGCTTTCACTCACAAAGGAAAGAAGAATGAGGCAGACTAGCAGCATAAAGGAGAAGGCGATGGCACCACACTCCAGTACTCTTGCCTGGAAAATCTCATGGACGGAGGAGCCTGGTAGGCTGCAGTCCATGGGGTTGCCAAGAGTCAGACACGACTGAGCGACATCACTTTCACTTTTCACTTTCATGCATTGGAGAAGGAAATGGCAACCCACTCCAGTGTTCTTGCCTGGAGAATCCCAGGGACGGGGGAGCCTGGTGGGCTGCCATCTCTGGGGTCGCACAGAGTCGGACACGACTGAAGTGACTTAGCAGCAGCATAAAGGGCACCCCAACTTTATGCTGACATGCTGGGGAAAAAATTCCTACCCACAAAGGGAAAACAAAGCCCCAAAGGGAGATGAAGTTGGAAAAAGGGGCCAAAGCAAGAGGATGCCAGTGCTCAGTACTGGTCCTTCTGCACCTGCACCTGTGGGGTGAGACCCCTTTACTTCTGCCACCTCTCCCTGCCCACTTGCTCAGGCCTGCCCCCTACAGACACCCTCCTCTTGAGAGAAAACCCTAGCTCCTACTCACTACAGTGGAAAGACTAATCCCAGCTCCCTGGGCCTCCTGGGAATGGCTGGCAGTGAAGGTGTGGTGGGCAGACAGTTAAAAGAGAGGAAAGTGGACAGTGTGACTGTTAATAGAGGTGACACCAGTGCATTCGGGTAAGGGGGTCCGGTGCAACTGGGAGAAGTTGGGGCAAGAAGTTTTCCCTCTCTTCCTGCGTCTTGCTGGGGCTGTGCCTGGTAACCACCACTCTTTCAAGAATGTCGTGTTGCACCACAGCTTTCTTATCCATTCATCTGCTGATGGACATCTAGGTTGTTTCCATGTCCTGGCTATTATAAACAGTGCTGCGATGAACATTGGGGTACATGTGTCTCTTTCAATTCTGGTTTCCTCAGTGTGTATGCCCAGAAGTGGGATTGCTGGGTCATAAGGTAGTTCTATTTGCAATTTTTTAAGGAATCTCCACACTGTTCTCCATAGTGGCTGTACTAGTTTGCATTCCCACAAGCAGATGAATGGATAAGAAAGCTGTGGTACATATACACAATGGAGTATTACTCAGCCGTTAAAAAGAATTCATTTGAATCAGTTCTGTTGAGATGGATGAAACTGGAGCCGATTATACAGAGTGAAGTAAGCCAGAAAGAAAAACACCAATACAGTATACTAACACATATATATGGAATTTAGGAAGATGGCAATGACGACCCTGTATGCAAGACAGGGAAAGAGACACAGATGTGTATAATGGACTTTTGGACTCAGAGGGAGAGGGAGAGGGTGGGATGATTTGGGAGAATGCCATTCTAACATGTATACTATCATGTGAATTGAATCGCCAGTCTATGTCTGACGCAGGATGCAGCATGCTTGGGGCTGGTGCATGGGGATGACCCAGAAAGATGTTATGGGGAGGGAGGTGGGAGGGGGGTTCATGTTTGGGAATGCATGTAAGAATTAAAGATTTTAAAATTTAAAAAAATAAAATAAAATAAAATAAAATAAAATAAAAAAAGAATGTCGTGTTGCAAACAGGTGCCAATGTTCTTGCTACACTAACGAGCTAAGTGACGCAATGGACAAAGCAAGGATCCTGTTCCTGGCTCAATCTCTCTTTGAGGACGATGATTTGCCGCACCAACTTACCTTGCCAGGCACGAAGCATCAGAGGA
The DNA here is from genome assembly GCF_016772045.2 of Ovis aries. Classification (NCBI taxonomy): domain Eukaryota; kingdom Metazoa; phylum Chordata; class Mammalia; order Artiodactyla; family Bovidae; genus Ovis; species Ovis aries. Next base: position 103,269,873 of record NC_056080.1, on the reverse strand, counting down.
TTAGCTATTAAAAGAAAGACATTTTTCGCTCATTACAGCCTGCAATGTAAACCAGCTAGAGATGTAAAGGCTCTTGTTTTCCCCATTAAAGTAGAAATTATTTCCGGCGGCTTTGGGAGAAAATGCAGTTCTTTCCCTTCTTGTCACAGAGGTTCCACACTCACCTAGAGATGAGAGTGCCCTATTAACATGGCCTCATCTTGCTTTGAATGATGCCCATCAGTGACCCTCCTGGACTTGGGGGTGGGGAGGCTGGGCCCTGTGCCCTCACCCCTTGGAATGTGGGATCACCAAGGGCAGAGGTCACTGGACAGCACTGAGTCCTTCCCACACACATCCCCTAACTGTGGGAAGAGGAACGTTTTCAGAGAGGAAAATGAGCTCTTCAGGCAGAGTCCACCCATTTTGCCAATGACCAGACCCCGCTCGGGCCAGACGGCCACAGGAGGCTGTATCAGGGCTCTACTCCTGGAGAAGCAGCCTTAGAGCTGGGATCGGCCTGGCCACAGCTCTTTCCCCACTCGTCTGCCACCGCAGAGGTAGAAGGACACCTGTAGCTCCACCTACACTAATCAGAGCTCTTTGGCGTTGGTCACATCTCTCAGCCAGCTTGGCTGTTGAGTGAAATTGCCCCAGGTGGCAAGTTTCCTCCCTGCGTTATTGAGTCATTTGGCTTGAATCTGGCCACTGAGCTGGTCACAGTCTCAGCCCCTGCCAGAGGCCCTCTCTCCCTGTCAGTTCCAAAGAAGGACCCAGGGCCATCTCGTCCTCATAAATTCAGGATCGATGTTCAAAGATGACTCGTTGGCACCATCTAGAATGATGAGTAATCACATCCCCACCCAAGGCAGATATCCAGAATAGATGAGTCAGGTGTCCTTCTCTCCTGCATAAATGTCTTCTTACCATGTTTTTCCTTCAGTATGTTTTCCATAGTTCAGTGAGAATTCACTGTTATGATATCAGCATAGCAGTGATGTCTTCTGATTTATATGTTTTTTTTAAGATTGCTCTTGTTGAAAAATGTAAAAAAGATTCAAAGAGAATAGAAGACAAAAAATGTTAGAGCTGCACAGAGGTTTGGGGAATATATGATCATGTGAGAAAGGTACTTGGAGAGACAGGTCTATATACAAGACAAATTTTGCAGATGTAATACATGATATTTGGTAATGAATTTTAAATAAGGGGTAAAGGGAAAGGAGGCTACAAAGATGACTCTCAATATTCTGGCTTGAATAACCAACTTCCTCTCCCTTACCCCTTTACTGTGGTAGCCACATAAACTATAATGGAAAAGAATATTTTAAGAGTGTATATATGTGTATAACTGAGCTACTTTCCTGAATAGCAGAGGTTGGCACAACACTGTAAATCAACTATACTACGATAATAAAAACTGGGATTTCCATCAAGTAACTAACCTGACCATTCTCCTCTACTCATCATGAGAACTAACAATTAAACTCCATCTTATTAAGGCCAGCCAAGCATGACCCAGCGCTCCCAAGGAATAGTCCTATGTTTTCACTTTTTTGATGTTCCAGTATAGATAGTGAAAAGGATAAGTCATCATACTGGCTATTCTTACACAATGACAGATATCTTAATGCAAAATTCAAACCAACATTCAGAAATTTACAATTTATAAAGTAATAGAATGTTATTCAGCCTTAAAAAGGGAGATCCTGCCATTTGTGACAACATGGATGACCCAGAAGGATGTTATACTAAGTGAAATAAGCTAGATACAGAAGTAAAGATATGTATGATCTTATATGTGGAATCTAAAAAAGTCAAATGCATAGAATCAGGGAGCAAAATGGTAGTTAGCAGCACAGGGAGGTGGGGGAAATGTGGAGATATTGAGCAAAGTGTCTAAATTTGTAGTTATGTAGGATGAATAAGGTTACAGATCCAATGTATAATATAACAACTATAGATAATAATAAGGTAGTGAATGCTGGAAATTTGCTAAGACCATGGATTCGAGGTGCTCTCACCATACACACAAAGACTGGTAAGTGTGAGGAGCTGGAAATGTTCATTAGCCTAATTGTAGTAATCATTTCACTATGCAAAAATCAAAACATCCCCTTAAATATAAGCATTTTTACTCTTAAAAAATGGATGTGTGAACTATATTTTTAGATGTTTTTGATTTTTTTCTTTTGATCCAGATATTTCATGCTAGAGGCCATATTTTGAACATGCCAAGGAAAGTTCAGCATTGTGTGGTTATTCTAGAAACTACTTAGGGTAAAAAGTTCTCTTTCTGGAACTTTCATACAGCAAAGGATCATGGTTATTTGACCATCTGCTTCACTAATGATGCAAGTGCCACAACCTCAGGCATCTGGGCATATTACTACACTTTTCCATGTCAAGAGAAGATTTGTCAAGACTGTCATTCTATAAGACATGTAATAAAAAATGTCATGATCTGCTTCCTTCTTAAGCAAGAGACAAAGCCTAGGTTGCCATGACACCAAAGAATTTAATAAAAAATAAAAATATTCAATCAATCAGTCAGTCCGTCAGTCCTTTCATTTTCAGAAAAATCAAAAAACTTACTGGGCATAGTGTGACTTATTCTTTTAATGTCTTAAAGAGACAACCAGAATTCTTACAGGAATTTTTCGTGTGATATACAAATAATTGAAGCAAACAATTGCCTTTAAAGTTGCCTATTTAATTGGATATTTCAAATAAAAATGTTAATGTTGCTGAAATGAGTTGATAAGTGTTCTCAAATCCCCATATCACTTGCCACCTCTGGGCAATTTAAGTCGTCTTGATATTTCAAGCTCATAAGAGCAATGGAAATCAGACCTGCAATAACAGATATTAACTTGCAGCACATGAGAACCCAGTTTCTCATCACTGATTAGCAAGGTATAACACACAAATGATGACCTGAGGACACATAGGTGAATTGTAACTCATATCATGTAGTTGTATTGCACTGAGCCAGTCATACTCCCTTATCCTCACTTTTTTGGCAACAGTATGCATTTGTTAAATGAGTTTCAAGGATTTTGAGTAAGTTTGTAGTTGACATGATGAATCTTTCTATGGCCAGGACCAGGACCTATTTGTTTATTTACGTTTCTCTATCTAAATCTGTCCAGAGATCTATTATTCTATCATTATAGAAAAAAAAAAACGATTTGAGGCAGATCATAAAGCTAAACATAATACAAGATACATATAAAGCTATGAGTAAAGTTAATGTGCAAAGTTGATGGAACAATCTGTGTACCATGATAAGAAGTGCCCCACAAACGTGGCTTAGTCCCACACAATAGCACAAGCAAAGTGGGTAATGTAGTGACAAGAGTCACAGTGTTCACAAGAGTATTATGAAAGAAAATTTTCATGGGTGACAGTTTTTTTTAGTATCAAATTCAGAGAGGAATGTATACTGCAGGTCTTTATAAAATTGGAGAATGTAGAGAACAATGCCCGCAAAAGCATTCCAGAGTAAAGTACAATAAGTAACTACTTTCATAGGACTCTTGATGATATACCTCAATGCAGATTGATAGTATTATGTTAAAGGGCAATTTCATTAAATAATTCTGCAAAAAAGACAAAATTTGTTGTTATTTAGTTAATAAGTCGTATCCAATTCTTTTGTGACCCCATGGACTGTAGCCTGCCAGGCTCCTCTGTCCATGGGATTTTTCAGGCAAGAATACTGGAGCAGGTTGCCATTTTCTATTCCAGGGGATCTTCTAGACTCAGGGGTTGAACCTGCATCTCCTGTATTGGCAGGCGGACTCTTTACCACTGAGCCACCTGGGAAGCTCAAAAAAGACAAACTATGTGGTCTAAATACACTCTCTCTGATGATATAGATTGGTTCCCAAAGTATAAATCTGGAGAAGTGAATGTAATATATCCCCTTTAAGTTATTAGACGTATCCTTTTCCCCACCGCATGACTCGGCTTTAGAGAAGATAAAAAAATTAAGACTATACTTTCTGAAGACCAACTGGGGTAAAGGTTTTCCAGTTGGCCAATCAGAAACAAATAAGTTTTAATAGTTGCTTAAATAGCTTTGAGACAGATGTCACATCATAAAAATTACACAGTGTAATACTCATTTCTGAATAGATGGCCATATTTTGAACATCGCCCTCCCCCCCAAAAAAAAAAATTAGCAAATAAGTGAAAAAGGTCCCAAAGTTCTGTGACATGATGAAGCATATTTTAAAAAATTTCTAACCTCTCCAAATATTAGTGTTAAATGCAAAATATATTTACAATGTTATGCATCTATCACCACTATCTAATTTTAAAGCATTTTGCTTACCCTAAAAAGTAATTGCTCCCCATATTTCCACCTCTGCAGGCACAAATTCTCTGTTTATAATTTGACTATTCTAGCCATTTCATATAAAGTGAATCATAGTATATATGGAGTTTTGTGACCAGCTTCTTCCACATAGCATAATGTTTACAAGGCTTATCTATGTTGTAGCATACATTGTTGTTGTTGTTGAGTCACTAAGTCGTGTTCTCCTCTTTGCAAAACCATGGACTGCAGCATGCCAGGCTCCTCTGACCTCCACAATCTCCCAGAGTTTGTTCAAACTCATGTCCAGTGAGTGGGTGATGCTATCTAACCATCTCATCCTCTGCCATCCACTTCTTTTGCCTTCAATATTTCCCAGCATCAGGGTCTTTTCCAAAGAGTCAACTCTTCTCATCAGGTGGTCAAAGTATTGGAGCTCCAGCTTCAGCATCAGTTCTTCCAATGAATATTCAGGTTTGATTTCCTTTAGGATTGACTGGTTTGACCTCCTTGCTGTCCAAGGGACTCTCAAGAGTCTTTTCCAGCACCACAATTTGAAAGCATCAATTCTTCGGCACTCAGCCTTCATTACAGTCCAGCTCTCACATTTGTACATGACTATTGGAAAAACCATAGCTTTGACTATATGGACCTTTGTCTGCAAATTGATGTCTCTGCTTTTTTATATACTGCCTAGGTTTGTCACAGCTTTCCTTCCAAGGAGCAAGTGTCTTTTAATTTCATGGCTGCAATCACCATCCATAGTGATTTTGGAGCCCAAGAAAATAAAATCTGTTGCTGCTTCCACTTGCTCCCCTTCTATTTGCCACGGAACAGGATGCTATGATCTTAGATTTTTAAATGTTGAGTTTCAAGTCAGCTTTTTCACTTGCCTCTCTCGTTCTCATCAAGAGGCACTTTAGTTCCTCTTCATTTTCTGCAATTAGAGTAGTTTCATCTGCATATCTGAAGTTATTGATATTTCTCCCAGCAATCTTGATTCCAGCTTGTGATTCAACCAGTCTGGCATTTTGCATTATGTACTCAGCATAAAAGTTAAATAAGCAGGAAAAAAATATATAGTTGTGTCATATTCCTTTCCCAATTTGGAATCAGTTCCATGTCTGATTCTAACCATTGCTTCTTGACCTGCATACAGATACCTCAGGAGACAGGTAAGGTGGTGTGGTACTCTCATCTCTTTAAAAGTTTTCCACAGTCTGTTGTGATCTACACAGGCTTTAGTGCAGTCAGTGAAGCAGAAGTAGATGTTTTCCTGGAACTGCTTTACTTTTCCCATGATCCAATATATATTATCAACTTGATCTCTGATTCCTCTGCTTTTTCTAAAAAGGGTTGGGCTTCTCTGGTAACTCAGCTGGTAAAGAATTCACCTGCAATGTGGGAGATCTTGGTTCGATTCCTGGATTGGGAAGATCCCATGGAGAAGGGATAGGCTACCCACTCCAGTATTCCTAGGCTTCCCTGGTGGCTCAGATAGTAAAGAATTTGCCTGCAATAGGGGAGACCTGGGTCTGATGCTTGGGTTGGGAACATCCCCTGGAGAGGCACATGGGAACCCATTTCAGTATTCTTGCCTGGAGAATCCCCGTGGACAGAGGAGCCTGGCAGGCTACAGTCCATGGGGTTGCAAAGAGTTGGACACTCAGTTCAGTTCAGTCACTCAGTCGTGTCCGACTCTCACAGCACGCCAGGCCTCCCTGTCCATCACCATCTCCCGGAGTTCACTCAGACTCACGTCCATCGAGTCCGTGATGCCATCCAGCCATCTCATCCTCTGTCGTCCCCTTCTCCTCCTGGCCCCAATCCCTCCCAGCATCAGAGTCTTTTCCAATGAGTCAACTCTTCTCATGAGGTGGCCAGAGTACTGGAGTTTCAGCTTTAGCATCATTCTTTCCAAAGAAATCCCAGGGTTGATCTCCTTCAGAATGGACTGGTTGGATCTCCTTGCAGTCCAAGGGACTCTCAAGAGTCTTCTCCAACACCACAGTTCAAACGCATCAATTCTTTGCCACTCAGTCTTCTTCACAGTCCAACTCTCACATCCGTACATGACCACAGGAAAAACCATAGCCTTGACAAGACAGACCTTAGTCGGCAAAGTAATGTCTCTGCTTTTGAATATACTGTCTAGGTTGGTCATAACTTTTCTTCCAAGGAGTAAGTGTCTTTTAATTTCATGGCTGCAATCACCATCTGCAGTGATTTTGGAGCCCCCCAAAATAAAGTCTGACACTGTTTGCACTGTTTCCCCATCTATTTCCCATGAAGTGATGGGACCAGAGGCCATGATCTTCGTTTTCTGAATGTTGAGCTTTAAGCCAACTTTTCCACTCTCCTCTTTCACTTTCATCAAGAGGCTTTTACTTCCTCTTCACTTTCTGCCATAAGGCTGGTGTCATCTGCATATCTGAGGTTATTGATATTTCTCCCGACAATCTTGATTCCAGCTTGTGCGTCTTCCGGCCCAGTGTTTCTCATGATGTACTCTGCATATAAGTTAAATAAGCAGGGTGACAATTTACAGCCTTGACGTCCTCCTTTCCGTATTTGGAACCAGTCTGTTGTTCCATGTCCAGTTCTAACTGTTGCTTCCTGACTGCATATAGGTTTCTCAGGAGGCAGGTCAGGTGGTCTGGTATTCCCATCTCTTTCAGAATTTTCCACAGTTTATTGTGATCCACAGAGCCAAAGGCTTTGGCATAAAGTCAATAAAGCAGAAATAGATGTTTTTCTGGAACTCTCTTCCTTTTTCGATGATCCAGAGGATGTTGGCCATTTGATCTCTGGTTCCTCTGCCTTTTCTAAAACCAGCTTGAACATCACAGAGTTCACAGTTCATGTACTGCTAAAGCCTGGCTTGGAGAATTTTGAGCATTACTTTACTAGTATGTGAGATGAGTATAATTGTGCAGTGGTTTGAGCATTCTTTGGCATTGCCTTTCTTTGGGATTGGAATGAAAACTGACCTTTTCCAGTCCTGTGGCCACTGCTGAGTTTTCCAAATTTGCTGGCATATTGAGTGTAGCACTTTCACAGCATCATCTTTTAGGATTTGAAACAGCTCAATTGGAATTCCATCACCTCCACTTGCTTTGTTCGTAGTGATGCTTTCTAAGGCCCACTTGATTTCACTTTCCAGGATGTCTGGCTCTAGATTAGTCATCACATCATCATGATTATCTGGGTCCTGAAGATCTTTTTTGTACAGTTCTTCTGTGTATTCTTGCCACCTCTTCTTCGTATCTTCTGCTTCTGTTAGGTCCATACCATTTCTGTCCTTAATCAAGCCCATCTTTGCATGAAATGTTCCCTTGGTATCTCTAATTTTCTGGAAGAGATCTCTAGTCTTTCCCATTCTGTTGTTTTCCTCCATTTCTTTGCAGTGATCGCTGAAGAAAGCTTACTTTTCTCTTCTTGTTGTTCTTTGGAACTCTGCATTCAGATGCTTGTATCTTTCCTTTTCTCCTTTGCTTTTTGCCTCCTTCTTTTCACAGCTATTTGTAAGGCCTCCCCAGACAGCCATTTTGCTTTTTTGCATTTCTTTTCCGTGGGGATGGTCTTGATCCCTGTCTCCTGTACAATGTCATGAACCTCCGTCCATAGTTCATCAGGCACTCTGTCTATCAGATGCACACAGCACAGCTTGTACATCGGGAAGTTCATGTACTGCTGAAGCCTGACTTGGAGAATTTTCAGCATCACCTAGCATGTGAAATGAAAGCAACTGACTGTAGTTTGAACATTCTTTGACATTGCCTTTCTTTGGGATTGGAATGAAAACTGACCTTTTCCAGTCCTATGGCCACTGCTGAATTTTCCAAATTTGCTGGCATATTGAGTGCAGCACATTCACAGCATCATCTTTTAGGATTTGAAATAGCTCAGCTGGAATTCCATCACCTCCACTAGCTTTGTTCATAGTGATGCTTCCTAAGGCCCACTTGACTTCACACTCCAAGATGTCTGGCTCTAAGTGAGTGAACACAGCAGCATGGTTTTCCGGGTCATTAAGACCTCTTTTGTACAGTTCTTCTGTGTATTCTTGCCACCTCTTCTTAATATCTTCTGCTTCTGTTAGGTCCTTGCTGTCTCTGTCCTTTATTGTGCCATCCTTGCATATACTGTTGAAGCCTAGCTTGGAGAATTTTGAGCATTACTTTGCTAGCATGTGAGATGAGTGCAATTTGCAGTAGTTTGAACATTGTTTGGCATTGCCAATGGGACTAATCCTAGCAGTTAACTCCTCCTCTGCATTTATCCCATGCCACTTGCTATTAATAAAACTAGCTGATTTTAGAAAGACTTTGATAAGACTGTTCTATACATCTGTGTCTCTTCATTGAACCATGTATAATATCATATATGAAACGAGTCGCAAGCCCAGGTTCAATATATGATACTGGATGCTTGGGGCTGGTGCACTGGGATGACCCAGAGGGATGGTACAGGAAGGGAGGAGGGAGGGGGGTTCAAGATGGGGAACACGTGTACACCCATGGTGGATACATGCTGATGTATGGCAAAACCAATACAATAATGTAAAGTAATTAACCTCCAATTAAAATAAATAAATGTATTAAAAAAATAAATAGATGGGGAAACAAAAAAATAAAATAAAAAGACTTTGATAAATATTTGATGATACCTGGGGTGTCCCTTAGTGGGAGTATAGTTTTCCATCTCCTCTCCTTCTACTCATCTTCATTCATACTGCATTTATTGAATATCTCTTTTTGTAAAGAGTATGACATAATTGAGTGACTTCACTTTCACTTTCTTGGGGAATTCCCTGGTGGCTCAGATGGTAAAGAGTCTCCCTGCAATGTGGGAAACCTGGGTTCTATCCCCGGGTCAGGAAGATCCCCTGGAAAAGGAAAAGGCAACCCACCCCAGTATCCTTGCCTGGAGAATCCCATGGCTGGAGGAGCCTGGCAGGCTACAGTTCATAGGGTTGCACAGTCCATGGGGTTACAAAGAGTCAGACATGACTGAGCGTCTTCACTTTCACTTTCTTTTTTTGTAAAGCACTTGGCTAGACATTGTGACAGGTCATAAGAAGAAGACACTATTTCTGCCTTCAAGGACCTGAGAATTCATCAGAGGAGTAAAGACATGAATGCAAAGCTCCCTAGAGCAGAGTAGAGATGAAAATGTTGCAATAATGCTAAGAAAGCACATGGTGAACTTTGAGAAAGGACAAAGAATAGGCTTAAATGGCCTTGAAGAAGTGAATGTTTTCACATGTGATTGAGAGGGGCATTTCAAATGCAAACAAAAACAGGGCAGAAACAAATTATAAGACATGTTTGGGGGGAAAAAGGAAAAAAATTAATAAGGCTGAAACTCAGTGTCTGACTGACAATATGACAGAGGTTGTGTTTCGAAACATTGCGGAGAGTCTTGAATATCACGTTTAAACAGATTTTTGTAATTAACAAGTAGCCAGTGAAGATTGCTGAGCAGAAAATGACAGAGGTATAATTTAGGAAAGTTAACATAGGAACAAGTAGAATGGTCAGAAACTCTGGACGCGAGAAACACACCACACACACACACACACACACAAACACGGTGCCTGGCTAGTTCAGCCTGATGAACGCCTACTAAACTGTGAACAAAGAGACTAGAAATGGGAAGAGAAAGTAGATGACCAAGTCAGGAGATTTTGGAAGATGTAAAATTGCCAGGCTTTGGCAATGGGTGAGAAGTGAGGAACATGAGAGGTGGAGGTGAAAAATATGACTGACATTTTCAGTCTAATTGGCTGGGAAAACTCAATGTCATTAATGTAAAAATAGAGCACAAAAAATAAGAAAAGGTATAGGAGGTGTTGACTGATGCTTTTTTTTTTTTTTAAGACAGCAGCATTACAGAGGATCACTTCTCAGACTTTAAGGTACTTGCGAAACACCTGAGGATTTTGCTAAAATAAAGATTGATTCATTAGATGAGGAGTGCAGCCTGATATTCCACATGTCTAACAAATGTATAACAAATGTCAGTGCCACTGCCCTACAGACTATAGTTTAAGGCAGTGAGGCTCCAGAGGATGACAGGCAGAGGAGTCCAGGAGAGTTTTGGTTGAAAAAAGCAGGCCTGTCGAGGAGCTGTGTAAAGAAATCAGTTTGACAACAGCATTAATAAAAAAATATAAAAGGAAAAACAACATAATTTAGGTCAAATATGGTTTTTAAAAGTGAAGCACAGTTATTTTTAATGTATTTTCAATTTTTCTTGCTACTTATTCATAGTACTCAGAAACACATATGTATACTCACTACTCCCATTCACAAACACAGGCAACCTGATTATTATATGGATTTTCCCAAACTGAAATAACTAAGTGTCCTGGTACAGACCAGTATCTATATTAACAAATAAGATGGAGAATGGAGAAACTAATGCTCCTTCCAAAATATCATATTCAAGCATAACTGACTCCAAGAGGCACTGTCTCCTGGAACCTTCACACCTAACTTCATGAAAACATTGATCATATGGATAAATAACTTTATCCTTATAATTCTTAGATATAAATATTAATTATCGCTACTTGGCATCTTTTTACTAGTCGGTAAGTCAACATTTCTGTCAGATACACCATTTAGCATAAGTAATACAAACTAAATATCTTGCTTACTTTATATCTTCTCTAAAGAATTTGACTAGCCTGACTTATATATGTAGAGACTTAGATGATTCCACTTAATGGGCAGGGAAGGTGCATCGATACAACATGAACACTTGACAGTGCACAGCGTCTCCAAGAAATCATGGATGTTCTTTTAACCAAGAGTTGGCTTCTCTGCTATCCAAAAGAAAGGGCATCAATCAAAGAACAGCCAAAACACCTGCTGTGAAAATGCTTTCTTCACTGGTCTCTGAAATCTCTTTTCTAGGCTGGCTTTCATAAGAAGTGTAAAATCTTCCGTACTCTGTCACCTGGGAAGCTGTGATGTTAACTGCCAAGGACTTGCGTGACACAAAAAGCTGAAACCAAAGGGCAAGAAGAGGCTCCATGGGGATAAGCAAACACGGGCACTGTGACCCTCCCAGGCATATACTGTCACTGTGGGGGAGCAAATGTGGGCATCACAGGGGGCATTTCCTCTGGCCCTTAGGAGGCTCCCTGCAAATTCTCAGCAGAGGAAATAGCAGGAGCGATAAGCCTATTTCCAAAGCCCTCCCCAACAACCTTTAGATTTGATGCATTTGGACTGCACTTAAAAATATCAAATAACTGGCCTCTGTTTTTAGGTGCATTCCAAATGAGTCACCTTTCAAAGAAATAATTGGAGGCAAACTGAGAAAGTAGCAGGCACTCAATAAATGCTTCTAAGAATGAGTGAAATGAATGAATGTGTGTGAGACAGTGAATGTAAAGCTTACAATCTAAAGAGTCTAAATCTGTAAATGATCAGAAAAGTACACTCCCTGAGGAAACTGTTTCATCTCAATTTGAGAATACTAATTGCTGGCCTCAAGAGTGCAGATAATGTATTTTCCCATCCATTTCATATAGGTTTGTACACTAGCTTTTCCAGACAAATTTCATTTAGGAAAAAATAATAATAACTCTGTCCTCTGCCTGAGCCCCGGAACCTGATTGATTTGGATGAGAAACCTGATCCTACTGGCTTTTGTCCCGTGCTACAGCTCCCTGATGAAGTTTTAGCTACATTAGACTGGCTTGTACCCATCTAAACTTATAAATCCCAGGTAGATTTGAGAGGGACCCAAAGAGCTAAAAAGAATGAGTTCTCTTCTGTTTCTATACCAACCCATTTCCCATTGTCAATAGGTCAGTTGCTTTTGTTCAGTGAGCAATGACCATGCTCCTATAATAAATTATTATGAGGTGTAGAAATCAGTAAATTATGAGCTTTAATTTCCAGAGAAATAAATAAAATGTTTATGAGATGATTATGGAAGCCTTCCTAAGAATCATTTCAAATGATTTTGATAGATTATCTTGATATTAAAAACAAAATAGTACCTATAATTAATTTTCATTGCTAATTTTGGAAGAAAATTGAAACTGTTTGCTTAAATATGTATTTGTGGAAAAATAGTTCATGTTAACTACCAAAGACACTGAATTGCAGCTAACTTGATAAGAAGCCATTATTAGGGAGTAAATAATGATTCTATTAAAAATTGATGAATATAGGGTAATCTAAATATATTTACAGTGTTAACAATCTAAAATGCAGGACTTTCAGAAACACTTACCATGAATAACACTTCCCAAGTAAAGAGACGTTAAAAAAATCATAGATGTTTCATTATTAATGTGGACACCTCACCCGTATGGGATGTGAAGTGCAGAGAAGGTTAAGGAAAGCTTTTACTCACAAAGGAAAGAAGAATGAGGCAGACTAGCAGCATAAAGGGCACCCCAACTGTATGCTGACATGCTGGGGGAAAAATTCCTACCCACAAAGGGAAAACAAAGCCCCAAAGGGAGATGGAGAAGGCAATGGCACCCCACTCCAGTACTCTTGCCTGGAAAACCCCATGGACGGAGGAGCCTGGAAGGCTGCAGTCCATAGTGTCGCTGAGGGTTGGACACGACCGAGCGACTTCACTTTCACTTTTCACTTTCATGCACTGGAGAAGAAAATGGCAACCCACTCCAGTGTTCTTGCCTGGAGAATCCCAGGGACGGGGGATTCTGGTGGGCTGCCGTCTATGGGGTCCAACAGAGTCAGACACGACTGAAGTGACTTAGCAGCAAACGGAGATGAAGTTGGAAGAAGGGGCCAAAGCAAGAGGATGCCAGTGCTCAGTACTGGTCCTTCTGCACCTGTACCTGTGGGGTGAGACCCCTTTACTTCTGCCATCTCTCCCTGCCCACTTGCTCAGGCCCGCCCCCTACAGACACCCTGCTCTTAAGAGAAAACCCTAGCTCGTGCTCACTACAGTGGAAAGACTAATCCCAGCTCCCTGGGCCTCCTGGGAATGGCTGGCAGTGAGGGTGTGATGGGCAGACAGTTAAAAGAGAGGAAAGTGGACAGTGTGACTGTTAATAGAGGTGACACCAGTGCATTCAGGTAAGGGAATCTGGTGCAACTGGGAGAAGTTGGGGCAAGAAGTTTTCCCTCTCTTCCTGCATCTTGCTGGGGCTGTGCCTGGTAACCACCACTCTTTCAAGAATGTCATGTTGCAAACAGGTGCCAATGTTCTTGCTACACTAACGAGCTAAGTGACGCAATGGACAAAGCAAGGATCCTGTTCCTGGCTCAATCTCTCTTTGAGGACGATGATTTGCCGCACCAACTTACCTTGCCAGGCACGAAGCATCAGAGGATTAGCTATTAAAAGAAAGACATTTTTCGCTCATTACAGCCTGCAATGTAAACCAGCTAGAGATGTAAAGGCTCTTGTTTTCCCCATTAAAGTAGAAATTATTTCCGGCGGCTTTGGGAGAAAATGCAGTTCTTTCCCTTCTTGTCACAGAGGTTCCACACTCACCTAGAGATGAGAGTGCCCTATTAACATGGCCTCATCTTGCTTTGAATGATGCCCATCAGTGACCCTCCTGGACTTGGGGGTGGGGAGGCTGGGCCCTGTGCCCTCACCCCTTGGAATGTGGGATCACCAAGGGCAGAGGTCACTGGACAGCACTGAGTCCTTCCCACACACATCCCCTAACTGTGGGAAGAGGAACGTTTTCAGAGAGGAAAATGAGCTCTTCAGGCAGAGTCCACCCATTTTGCCAATGACCAGACCCCGCTCGGGCCAGACGGCCACAGGCTGTATCAGGGCTCTACTCCTGGAGAAGCAGCCTTAGAGCTGGGATCGGCCTGGCCACAGCTCTTTCCCCACTCGTCTGCCACCGCAGAGGTAGAAGGACACCTGTAGCTCCACCTACACTAATCAGAGCTCTTTGGCGTTGGTCACATCTCTCAGCCAGCTTGGCTGTTGAGTGAAATTGCCCCAGGTGGCAAGTTTCCTCCCTGCGTTATTGAGTCATTTGGCTTGAATCTGGCCACTGAGCTGGTCACAGTCTCGGCCCCTGCCAGAGGCCCTCTCTCCCTGTCAGTTCCAAAGAAGGACCCAGGGCCATCGCGTCCTCATAAATTCAGGATCGATGTTCAAAGATGACTCGTTGGCACCATCTAGAATGATGAGTAATCACATCCCCACCCAAGATAGGTATCCAGAATAGATGAGTCAGGGGTCCTCCTCTCTTACACATATAGCTTTTTACCATATTTTTCATTTAGTATGTTTTCCATAGTTCAGTGAAAACAGAACACTCTTAGACATAAATCACAGCCATATTTTTTAATCCATTTGCTAGATAATGGAAATAGAAACAAAAATAAACAAAAGAGATCTAATTAAACTTAAAAACTTTTCCATAGTAAAGGAAACCATAAACAAAATGAAAAGGCCACCTGCAGAATGAGAGAAAATATTTGCACATGATGCTACTGATAAAAGATTAATATCCAAGAAATACAGAGTTCATACAGCTTGATATTAAAATAACCAAACAGCTCAATCAAAAAATGAACAGAAGATTTAAATAAGCATTTCTCCAAGATGGCCAGCAGGCACATTAAAAGATCATCAATTATTAGAGAAATACAAATCCAAACTACAATGAGATATCACCTCAAACCAGTTAGCAGAAACTTTGTGTGTGCGCTCAGTCATGTCCAACTCTTTGCGACTCCATGGACTATAGATGGCCAGCCTCCTCTGTCCATGGAATTTTCTGGATAAGAATACCAGGGTCAGTTGCCGTTTCCTACTCCAGCAGGTCTTCCCCACTCAGGGATCAAATTCACATTTCCTGTGTCTTCTGCGTTGCAGGAGGATTCTTTTGCCCCCTGGAAGCCCAATGAAGAAAGCTGCAACAGTGGCAAAAGGACTGGTGAGCGCCTGTGTGTCTTGAACCACCCTCAAAAGGTAATTGAATCACTTTGTAGTTGAAGGAGCCACTGATCTACAGCCAGCAGATATCAATTAGAATGGCCATAATTACAATACCTGCAAATAATAGATGCTAGAGGGTGTGGAGAAAATGGAACTCTCTTACAATGTTGGTGAGAATGTAAATTTGTGCAGCCACTATTTAGAACAGTAAGGAGGATCCTTTAAAAAGAACTAAAAATAGAGCTCCCATGTGATCAGCAATAGCACTCATGGGCATATATCCACAGGAAACTATAATTTGAAAAGATACATGCACTGTTCATTGTAGCACTGTTTACAATAGAGAACAGACATGGAAGCAACCTAAATGCCTATAAATGAAAGGGTAAAGAAGATGTGGTATATATACACAATGGAATATTACTCATTCATTAAAAAGGAGAAAATAATGCCATTTTCAACAACATGGATGGACTTAGAGATTGTCATACTGAGTCAAGTAAGCTCGACAGATAAAGACAAATATCACATGATATCATTTATATATATAAGCATGCTAAGTGACTTTAATCATGTCTGACATTTTGCAACTCCATGGACCATGATCCACCAGTTTCCTCCGTCCATGGGATTCTCCAGGCAAGAATACTGGAGTGGGTGGCCATGCCCTCCTCCAGGGGATCTTCCCGACCCAGGGATTGAACCTGCATCTCTTATGTCTCCTGCATTGGCACCTGGGTTCTTTACCACTAGTACCACCTGGAAAGCCTGATATCATTTATATGGATAATCTAAAAAAATGATACTAATAAACTTGTTTACCAAACAGAAATAGACTCACAGACATAGAAAACAAACTTATGGTTACCAGAGGGGATAGTTGTGGGGGGAAGATAAATTAGGAGTTTTGGATTAACATATGCACACTACTATAAATAAAAATAGTAAACAAAAGGATGTATATAGAGTGCAAGGAACTATACTCAATATATATAATATATATTATATACCATATAATCTATAATGGAAAAAATCTGTATAACTAAAACACTTTGCTGTACACTTGAAACTAATACAACTTTGTAAAATTTTTAATGTTTAATTTAAAAAATGATGAGATTTTTATGAATCTAATAAATCATTTTCAAATGTATAAAGCAAAAAAAATAGATATATCTGCTAAATGAGCAATCCTGATATAATACTGGAGATTTGTACATAACTTTTTTATTATTGACAGTTAATTCTTATAAAAAATTAAATATTAATGGCAAAATACAATTAACAACCTTAATGAACAAAAACTGAATTCTTTTTTTTTTCATTGTATTTTTTTAATTTATTTTTTATTTTTTTTATTTTAAAATCTTTAATTCTTACATGCGTTCCCAAACATGACCCCCCCCTCCCACCTCCCTCCCCACAACATCTCTCTGGGTCATCCCCATGCACCAGCCCCTGGCATCCTGCACCCTACGTCAGACATGGACTGGCGATTCAATTCTTACATGATAGTATACATGTTAGAATTCCCATTCTCCCAAATCATCCCACCCTCTCCCTCTCCCTCTGAGTCCAAAAGTCCATTATACACATCTGTGTCTTTTTTCCTGTCTTGCATACAGGGTCGTCATTGCCATCTTCCTAAATTCCATATATATGTGTTAGTATACTGTATTGGTGTTTTTCTTTCTGGCTTACTTCACTCCGTATAATTGGCTCCAGTTTCATCCATCTCATCAGAACTGATTCAAATGAATTCTTTTTTATGGCTGAGTAATACTCCATTGTGTATATGTACCACAGCTTTCTTATCCATTCATCTGCTGATGGACATCTAGGTTGTTTCCATGTTCTGGCTATTATAAACAGTGCTGCGATGAACATTGGGGTACATGTGTCTCTTTCCATTATGGTTTCCTCGGTGTGTATGCCCAGAAGTGGGATTGCTGGGTCATAAGGTAGTTCTATTTGCAATTTTTTAAGGAATCTCCACACTGTTCTCCATAGTGGCTGTACTAGTTTGCATTCCCACCAACAGTGTAGGAGGGTTCCCTTTTCTCCACACCCTCTCCAGCATTTATTGCTTGCAGATTTTTGGATCACAGCCATTCTGACTGGTGTGAAGTGGTACCTCATTGTGGTTTTGATTTGCATTTCTCTAATAATGAGTGATGTTGAGCATCTTTTCTTTTTTTTTTTTTTTAATTTTAGTTTTTTATTTTTTAAATTTTAAAATCTTTAATTCTTACATGCATTCCCAAACATGAACCCCCCCTCCCACCTCCCTCCCCATAACATCTTTCTGGGTCATCCCCATGCACCAACCCCAAGCATGCTGCATCCTGCGTCAGACATAGACTGGCGATTCAATTCACATGATAGTATACATGTTAGAATGTCATTCATGTGTTTGTTAGCCATCCGTATGTCTTCTTTGGAGAAATGTCTATTTAGTTCTTTGGCCCATTTTTTGATTGGGTCGTTTATTTTTCTGGAGTTGAGCTGCATAAGTTGCTTGTATATTTTTGAGATTAGTTGTTTGTCAGTTGCTTCATTTGCTATTATTTTCTCCCATTCCGAAGGCTGTCTTTTCACCTTGCTTATATTTTCCTTTGTTGTGCAGAAGCTTTTAATTTTAATTAGATCCCATTTGTTTATTTTTGCTTTTATTTCCAGAATTCTGGGAGGTGGATCATAGAGGATCCTGCTGTGATTTATGTCTGAGAGTGTTTTGCCTATATTCTCCTCTAGGAGTTTTATAGTTTCTGATCTTACATTTAGATCTTTAATCCATTTTGAGTTTATTTTTGTGTACGGTGTTAGAAAGTGATCTCGTTTCATTCTTTTACAAGTGGTTGACCAGTTTTCCCAGCATCACTTGTTAAAGAGATTGTCTTTACTCCATTGTATATTCTTGCCTCCTTTGTCAAAGATAAGGTGTCCATATGTGTGTGGATTTATCTCTGGGCTTTCTATTTTGTTCCATTGATCTATATGTCTGTCTTTGTGCCAGTACCATACTGTCTTGATGACTGTGGCTTTGTAGTAGAGCCTGAAGTCAGGCAAGTTGATTCCTCCCGTTCCATTCTTCTTTCTCAAGATTGCTTTGGCTATTCGAGGTTTTTTGTATTTCCATACAAATCTTGAAATTATTTGTTCTAGTTCTGTGAAAAATGTGGCTGGTAGCTTGATAGGGATTGCATTGAATTTGTAAATTGCTTTGGGTAGTATACTCATTTTCACTATATTGATTCTTCCGATCCATGAACATGGTATATTTCTCCATCTATTAGTGTCCTCTTTGATTTCTTTCATCAGTGTTTTATAGTTTTCTATATATAGGTCTTTAGTTTCTTTAGGTAGATATATTCCTAAGTATTTTATTCTTTTCGTTGCAATGGTAAATGGAATTGTTTCCTTAATTTCTTTTTCTACTTTCTCATTATTCGTGTATAGGAATGCAAGGGATTTCTGTGTGTTGATTTTATATCCTGCAACTTTATTATATTCATTGATTAGCTCTAGTAATTTTCTGGTGGAGTCTTTAGGGTTTTCCATGTAGAGGATCATGTCATCTGCAAACAGTGATAGTTTTACTTCTTCTTTTCCAATTTGGATTCCTTTTATTTCTTTTTCTGTTCTGATTGCTGTGGCCAAAACTTCCAGAACTATGTTGAATAGTAGCGGTGAAAGTGGACACCCTTGTCTTGTTCCTGACTTTAGGGGAAATGCTTTCAGTTTTTCACCATTGAGGATAATGTTTGCTGTGGGTTTGTCGTATATAGCTTTTATTATGTTGAGGTATGTTCCTTCTATTCCTGCTTTCTGGAGAGTTTTTATCATAAATGGATGCTGAATTTTGTCAAAGGCCTTCTCTGCATCTATTGAGATAATCATATGGTTTTTATTTTTCAATTTGTTAATGTGGTGAATTACATTGATTGATTTGCAGATATTGAAGAATCCTTGCATCCCTGGGATAAAGCCCACTTGGTCATGGTGTATGATCTTTTTAATGTGTTGTTGGATTCTGATTGCTAGAATTTTGTTGAGGATTTTTGCATCTATGTTCATCAGTGATATTGGCCTGTAGTTTTCTTTTTTTGTGACATCTTTGTCAGGTTTTGGTATTAGGGTGATGGTGGCCTCATAGAATGAGTTTGGAAGTTTACCTTCCTCTGCAATTTCTGGAAGAGTTTGAGGAGGATAGGTGTTAGCTCTTCTCGAAATTTTTGGTAGAATTCAGCTGTGAAGCCGTCTGGACCTGGGCTTTTGTTTGCTGGAAGATTTCTGATTACAGTTTCAATTTCCGTGCTTGTGATGGGTCTGTTAAGATTTTCTATTTCTTCCTGGTTCAGTTTTGGAAAATTGTACTTTTCTAAGAATTTGTCCATTTCTTCCACGTTGTCCATTTTATTGGCATACAACTGCTGATAGTTGTCTCTTATGATCCTTTGTATTTCTGTGTTGTCTGTTGTGATCTCTCCATTTTCATTTCTAATTTTATTGATTTGATTTTTCTCTCTTTGCTTCTTGATGAGTCTGGCTAATGGTTTGTCAATTTTATTTATCCTTTCAAAGAACCAGCTTTTGGCTTTGTTGATTTTTGCTATGGTCTCTTTTGTTTCTTTTGCATTTATTTCTGCCCTAATTTTTAAGATTTCTTTCCTTCTACTAACTCTGGGGCTCTCCAACTCTTCCTTTTCTAGTTGCTTTCATTGTAGAGTTAGGTTGTTTATTTGACTTTTTTCTTGTTTCTTGAGGTATGCCTGTATTGCTATGAACTTTCCTCTTAGTACTGCTTTTATAGTGTCCCACAGGTTTTGGGTTGTTGTGTTTTCATTTTCATTCGTTTCTATGCATATTTTGATTTCTTTTTGATTTCTTCTGTGATTTGTTGGTTATTCAGAAGTGTGTTGTTCAACCTCCATATGTTGGAATTTTTAATAGTTTTTCTCCTGTAATTGAGATCTAATCTTAATGCATTATGGTCAGAAAAGATGCTTGGAATGATTTCGATTTTTTGAATTTATCAAGTTTAGATTTATGGCCCAGGATGTGATCTATCCTGGAGAAGGTTCCATGAGCACTTGAAAAAAGGTGAAATTCATTGTTTTGGGGTGAAATGTCCTGTAGATATCAATTAGGTCTAACTGATCTAATGAATCATTTAAAGTTTGCGTTTCTTTGTTAATTTTCTGTTTAGTTGATCTGTCCATAGGTGTGAGTGGGGTATTAAAGTCTCCCACTATTATTGTGTTATTGTTGATTTCCCCTTTCATACTTGTTAGCATTTGTCTTACATATTGCGGTGCTCCTATATTGGGTGCATATATATTTATAATTGTTATATCTTCTTCTTGGATTGTTCCTTTGATCATTATGTAGTGGCCTTCTTTGTCTCTTTTCACAGCCTTTGTTTTAAAGTCTATTTTATCGGATATGAGTATTGCCACTCCTGCTTTCTTTTGGTCTCTATTTGCGTGGTATATCTTTTTCCAGCCCTTCACTTTCAGTCTGTATGTGTCCCTTGTTTTGAGGTGGGTCTCTTGTAAGCAGCATATAGAGGGGTCTTGTTTTTGTATCCATTCGGTCAGTCTTTGTCTTTTGGTTGGGGCGTTCAACCCATTTACGTTTAAGGTGATTATTGATAAGTATGATCCCGTTACCATTTCCTTTATTGTTTTGGGTTCGGGTTTATACACCCTTTTTGTGTTTCCTTTCTAGAGAATATCCTTTAGAATTTGTTGGAGAGCTGGTTTGGTGGTGCTGAATTCTCTCAGCTTTTGCTTGTCTGTAAAGCTTTTGATTTCTCCTTCGTATTTGAATGAGATCCTTGCTGGGTACAGTAATCTGGGCTGTAGGTTATTGTCTTTCATCACTTTAAGTATGTCTTGCCATTCTCTCCTGGCCTGAAGAGTTTCTATTGAAAGATCAGCTGTTATCCTTATGGGAATCCCCTTGTGTGTTATTTGTTGTTTTTCCCTTGCTGCTTTTAATATTTGTTCTTTGTGTTTGATCTTTGTTAATTTGATTAATATGTGTCTTGGGGTGTTTCGCCTTGGGTTAATCCTATTTGGAACTCTGTGTTTCTTGGACTTGGGTGATTATTTCCTTCCCCATTTTAGGGAAGTTTTCAACTATTATCTCCTCAAGGATTTTCTCATGATCTTTCTTTCTGTCTTCTTCTTCTGGGACTCCTATAATTCGAATGTTGGAGCGTTTCATATTGTCCTGGAGGTCTCTGAGATTGTCCTCATTTCTTTTAATTCATTTTTCTTGTTTCCTCTCTGATTCATTTATTTCTACCATTCTATCTTCTATTTCACTAATCCTATCTTCTGCCTCCGTTATTCTACTAATTGTTGCCTCCAGAGTATTTCTGATCTCATTTATTGCGTTATTCATTATATTTTGACTCTTTTTTATTTCTTCTAGGTCCTTGTTAAACCTTTCTTGCATCTTCTCAATCTTTGTCTCTAGCCTATTTATCTGTGATTCCATTTTGATTTCAAGATTTTGGATCATTTTCACTATCAATATTCGGAATTCCTTCTCTGGTAGATTCCCTACTTCTTCCTCTTTGGTTTGGTGGGCAACTCTCCTGTTCCTTTACCTGCTGTGTATTCCTCTGTCTCTTCATCTTGGTTATATTGCTGCATTTGGGGTGGCCTTTTTATATTCTGGTAATTTGTGGAGTTCTCTTTATTATGGAGCTTCCTCACTTTGGGTGGGGTTCTATCAGTGGCTTGTCAAGGTTTCCTGGTTAGGGAGGCTTGTGTTGGAGTTTTGGTGGGTGGAGCTGGGTTTCTTCTCTCTGGAGTGCAGTGGAGTAACCCGTAATGGGTTACAAGACATCAAAGGTTTGGGGATAATTTTGAGCTGCCTGTATATTGAAGCTCAGGGGATTGTTTCTGTGTTGCTGGAGAATTTGCATGGTATGTCTTGTTTTGGAACTTGTTGGCCCTTGGGTGGAGCTTGGTTTCGTTGTAGGTATGAAGGCATTAGATGGGCTCCTATTGCTTAATGTTCCCTGAATTCAAGAGTTCTCTAATGTTTTCAGGTTTTGGATTTAAGCCTCCTGCTTCTGGTTTTCAGTTTTATTTTTACAGTAGCCTCTAGACTTCTCCATCTATACAGCACCGATGATAAAACATCTAGGTTAAAGATGAAAAGTTTCTCCACATTGAGGGACACTCAGAGAGGTTCACTGTTTTTGAAGACAATGGTCTGCTTTTCTGGTTGCCTGATGTCCTCTGCCAGCCTACAGAAGTTGTTTTGTGAAGTTTGCTCAGCGTTGAAATGTTCTTTTGAGGAATTTGTGAGGGAGAAAGTGGTCTTCCCGTCCTATTCCTCCGCCATCTTTTCCTTCTCCAAAAACTGAATTCTATACACAAAAGCTAAAAATATCAATGATTTTCATAGATAAATGGAACACTTACATATATTAATTATATTAAGGGGGTGAGAAAGTTAAGTTTCAGAGAATTGGTATTTGATTAAAACACAAGTTAGATGTCAATAGCAATTGTTTTTTTAATTCCCTTACATTTGGAAATTTTAAAGCACATTTCTAAGTCACAGATTAAAGAATAATGGATGGAAGTTTTTAAATACATAGAACTAAATAATACTAAAATGCTTCATATAAAACCTATTAGATACAAATAGCTGTATTTAGAAGGAAAGTTATTGTCTCACGTTTTATTAGAAAATGATATCAATTATTATTTAATTTATTTAAATTACTCAAAATTAATATGCTATATATCTAACTTAAGAAACTTGAATAAAGAACAAGATAAAAATGTAATAAAAGAAAGGAGACAACAATAATAAGAAAAAACTCAATGAAATAAAAAGCAAGGAGATTAAAAAGAGTATACAAAACCAAAGATTGCATCTTTGAAAGATTGATATACATAAAATAGACAAACCTTTGGTAAAATTTATCCTAACAAAAGATAGAAGGCAAAAAATATAATTCTAGAAAGCAAAGTGGCTCCTTAATATAGGTACAGCTCAGATTAAAAGTAGAATAAGATAATACTTTGAAAAACTTTATGCCAAAGAAGAAAACTAGACAAATTCTAATTACCTACACATTACCAAAAAAATTTTTAAATACAGTTTTAATAGTCCAATAACTATTTTAAAAATTGAAGTAGTATTAAGATCTTTCTCATAAAGAAAATAACACAGAGAAAGTCTTTTGTTAGTGTTTTCTACCAAAATATGAAGAACCAGATTATTTCCATCTCAAATAATATATTCTAGATAATAAAATAGATAATACTCCCTAACCTATGAGTTTTCCTGTGGTCATGTATGGATGTGAGAGTTGGACTGTGAAGAAGGCTGAGCGCCGAAGAATTGATACTTTTGAACCGTGGTGTTGGAGAAGACTCTTGAGAGCCCCTTGGACTGCAAGGAGATCCAACCAGTCCATTCTGAAGGAGATCAACCCTGGGTGTTCTTTGGAAGGAATGGTGCTAAAGCTGAAACTCCAGTACGTTGGCCACCTCATGCGAAGAGTTGACTCATTGGAAAAAACTCTGATGCTGGGAGGGATTGGGGGCAGGAGGAGAAAGGGACGACAGAGGATGAGATGGCTAGATGGCATCACTGACTCGATGGACATGAGTCTGAGTGAACTCCGGGAGTTGGTGATGGACAGGGAGGCCTGGCATGCTGCGATTCATGGGGTCGCAGAGAGTCGGACACAACTGAGCGACTGAATTGAACCGAACTGAACTCATTCTATGAAGTTATTATAATCTTGCTATCTGAGCCAAAAGACAATATTAGAATGAAACTTAATATGCCATTCTCTCTCATGACCTAGATTATAAGAAAATCTTAAAATTAAGAAGAGTTAATTGAGTCAAACAATATGTAAAGATACTAATATACAATGATCAAGTTGAATTTATCTGAAGCAGTCAAGTGGCTGGCCTAAATCTAATAAATATTATTATGTTAACATATTAACCACCATGTGAGAAATTCATTTTAAACATGCATCTAGACCCATGTGGAATTTGCCTCCCACTGACACTCATTCATTAATTATTCCAATATATTTAATGAATACAGACTCTATTACACATATGTATCACATGACATTGTGATAATATATTTATGCAGTGGCCTCGTCAAAGAAACTGAGTCCTCCTTAAAGGCAGTCAGTATTCACCACTGTATCTATAGCACAATCACTGGAAAGAGTATATATATAACATATGTGCATATATGTGTGTGATATATGCATGGGATAGCCTAAGAAACAGAGCAAAAGTTTACCTAGTGTCAAGTCAGGAAAGCCTTGTTTGAGTTGCATGTGTACTTGCTCAGTCACTCAGTTGTGTCCGACTCTTTGTGACCCTGTGGACTGTAGCCCGCCAGGCTCCTCTGTCCATGGGATGTTCCAGACAAGAATACTGGAGTGGGTTGCCATTTCCTGCTCCAGGGGATCTTCCCCAAGCAGCGATCAAACCTGTGTCGCCTGCATTACCATCTGAGCCAGCTGGGAAGTCCCCTGCTTGGCAGTGCCCAAACAGGAACTTACTTTAAAAGATGCATGTAGCAATAGTCAAGCTATGGAAATAACCTAAATATCTATCGACAGATCAATGGATAAATAAAATGTTGTGCTACCATCCAGTGAAATGTCTTTCTGCTTTAAAAAAGAAAGAAATCCTGCTATTTGCAACAACATACATGGGTCTGGAGGACATTATGCTTAGTGAAATAAGCCAGGTACAGAGAGACAAATATTGTATTAGTTTACTTACGCTTATTAAACAATTCCCCATTTTTGCTCGCTCCAACCCCTTGAAACCGCAATTCTGTTCTCTGCTTCTTTAAATTCCACTGTTTTAGATACCGCATTTAAGTGACAACATGCAGTATTTGTTCTGTATCTGCCTTACTTCATTTAGAATAATATCCTCAGCTCCATCCACAGTGTGGTATATGGCATGATTTACTTCTTTAAAAATGCCTTGGAGTACAGAATGAAGCCGGGCAAAGGCTAACTGACTTCTGCCAAGAGAACGCACTAGTCATAGCTAACATCGTCTTCCAACAACACGCAAGATGACTCTACACATGGACATCACCAGATGATCAACACCGAAATCAGATTGATTATATCCTTTGCAGCCAAAGATAGAGAAGCTACATACAGTCAGCCAAAACAAGACCAGGAGCTGACTGTGGCTTGGATCATGAATACCTTATTGCCAAATTCAGACTTAAATTGAAGAAAGTGGGCAGAACCACTAGACCATTCAGGTATGACCTAAATCAAATCCCTTATGACTATATAATGGAAGTGAGAAATAGATTTCAGGGCCTAGATCTGATAGACAGAGTGCCTGAGGAACTATGGAATGAGGTTCGTGACATAGCACAGGAGACAGGGATCAAGACCATCCCCATGGAAAAGAAATGCAAAAAGGCAAAATGGCTGTCCAAGGAGGCCTTACAAATAGCTGTGAAAAGAAGAGAGGCGAAAAGCAAAGGAGAAAAGGAAAGATACACCCATCTGAATGCAGAGTTCCAAAGAATAGCAAGGAGAGATAAGAAAGCCTTCCTCAGGGATCAATGCAAAGAAATAGAGGAAAACAACAGATTGGGAAAGACTAGAGATCTCTTCAAGGAAATTAGAGATACCAAGGGAGCATTTCATGCAAAGATGGGCTCGATAAAGGACAGAAATGGTATGGACCTAACAGAAGCAGAAGATATTAAGAAGAGATGGAAAGAATACACAGAAGAACTGTACAAAAAAGATCTTCATGACCCGGAAAATCACGATGGTGTGATCACTCACCTAGAGCCAGATATCTTGGAATGTGAAGTCAAGTAGGCCTTAGAAAGCATAACTACGAACAAAGCTCATGGAGGTGATGGAATTCCACTGGAGCTGTTTCAAATCCTGAAAGATGATGCTGTGAAAGTGCTGCACTCAATATGCCAGCAAATTTGGAAAACTCAGCAGTGGCCACAGGACTGGAAAAGGTTAGTTTTCATTCCAATCCCAAAGAAGGGTAATGCCAAAGAATGCTCAAACTACCACACAATTGTACTCATCTCACATGCTAGTAAAGTAATGCTCAAAATTCTCCAAGCCAGGCTTCAGCAATACGTGAACCGTGAACTTCCTGATGTTCAAGCTTGTTTTAGAAAAGGCAGAGGAACCAGAGATCAAATTGCCAACATCCACTGGATCATGGAAAAAGCAAGAGAGTTCCAGAAAAAAACATCAATTTCTGCTTTATTGACTATGCCAAAGCCTTTGACTGTGTGGATCACAATAAACTGTGGAAAGTTCTAAAAGAGATGGGAATACCAGACCACCTGACCTGCCTCTTAAGAAACCTGTATGCAGGTCAGGAAGCAACAGTTAGAACTGGACATGGAACAACAGACTGGTTCCAAATACGGAAAGGAGTACGTCAAGGCTGTATATTGTCACCCTGCTTATTTAACTTATATGCAGAGTACATCGTGAGAAATGCTGGGTGGGAGGAAGCACAAGCTGGAATCAATATTGCTGGGAGAAATATCAATAACCTCACATATGCAGATGACAGCACCCTTATGGCAGAAAGTGAAGAGGAACTAAAGACCCTCTTGATGAAAGTGAAAGAGGAGAGTGAAAAAATTGGCTTAAAACTCAACATATCAATGTGTGGCAAAACCAATACAGTATTGTAAGTAAAAATAAATAAATAAATAAAAAGAAAAAAAAAAACTAAGATCATGGCATCCAGTCCTATCACTACATGGTTAATAGATGGGGGAACAATGGAAACAGTGAGAGACTTTATTGGCGGGGGGGCTTCAAAATCACTGCAGATGGTGACTCAGCCATGAAATTAAAAGATGCTTGATCCTTGGAAGAAGTTATGACCAAACTAGTGAAAGTGAAGTGAAAGTCGTTCAGTCGTGCCCAACTCTTTGCGACCCCATGGACTGTAGCCTACAAGGCTCCTCTGTCCATGGGATTCTCCAGGCAAGAATACTAAAGCAGAGACACTACTTTGCCAACAAAGGTCCGTCTAGTCAAAGCTATGGTTTTTGCAGTAGTCATGTATGGATGTGAGAGTTGGACTATAAAGAAAGCTGAGAGCTGAAGAATTGATGTTTTTGAGCTGTGGTGTTGGAGAAGACTCTTGAGAATCCCTTGGACTGCAAGGAGATCCAACCAGTCCATCCTAAAGGAAATCAGTCCTGAATATTCATTGGAAGGACTGATGCTGAAACTGAAACTCCTATACTTTGGCCACCTGATGTAAAGAACCAACTCATCGGAAAAGACCCTGATGCTGGGAAAGATTGAAGGCAGGAGAAGAAGGGGACGACAGAGGATGAGATGGTTGAATGGCATCACCAACACAATGGACATGAGTTTGAGTAAGCTCTGGGAGTTGGTGATGGACAGGGAAGCCTGGCGTACTGCAGTTCAAGGGGTCACAAAAAGTCAGACACGAGTGAGCAACTGAACTGAAGTGAACAGCATTTGTTATCTTGTTGTTGGGATTTCTTTTTATAATAGCCATTCTAAAAAGTGGGAGGTGATATCGCATTGTGGTTTTCTTTTTATTTCCCTAATAATGAGTGATGTTGAGCACCTTTTCATATAGCTCTTGGCTATTTGTATATCTTCTTTTGAGACATGTCTACTCAAGAAAATTATGCTGGTAAACCTGGATGTCTACATGCAAAGAATAAAAATGGATCTGTATCTTATGCCATATATAAATATCAGCTCAAAAGGCTTTACAGACTTCAAGATAATACCCGAAACTGTAAAACTCCAAGAAGAAAACACAGAGGGACGTCTTCTGGACTTCAATCTTGGCAACGATTTCTTGGATATGGCACAAAAAGCACAGGCAACAAAAACACATATTGACAAGTGGGACCACATCAAACTCAAAAGCTTCTGTAGAGTAAAGGGAACAATCAATAAAATTACAAGGCAAACAACAGAATGGGAGAAAATACTGGCAAATTCTGTATTTTTTAAATAGTTATAATATTTGAGGAACTCCTAAAACTCAATAGCAAAATAATAATAGTAATAATCACATTTGAAAATGGACAAGTAACTTAAATAGACACTTCTGTTTTGTTAGTTTTTAGCTTTATTATTCTCTCATCAGCAAATATCATCTGTATTTTTTTACTATTTTGACTTTATTTTCTTCTTTGAAGTTCAGTTATTGCAAATTTATCTAACCAACTGATAAGAACCTATTGATATATTCTCTGTTTAAAAGCTGTATAATTCAATGTTTATTTTTATATAATTTCAAAATTTGAGGTTATATATTTCTTATGTATTCTTTTCTTAAATTTGTATTGGAGTTTATAGTTGATTTTCAATGTAATGTTAGTTTCAGGAATACAACAAAGTGAATCAGTAATACATATACATATATCTACTCTTTTTTAGATTCTTTTCCCTTATAGATATTATAGAGTATTGAGTAGAGTTCTCTGTGGGTCTTTTTTTTAAATTTATTTATTTATTTAATGGGAGGTTAATTACTTTACAATATTGTAGTGGATTTCGCTATACATTGACATGAATCAGCCATGAATGTACATGTGTCCCCCATCCTGAACCCAGCTCCCACCTCCCTCCCCATCCTATCCCTCAGGGTCAACCCAGTGCACCGGCCCTGAGCACCCTGTCTCATGCATCAAACCTGGACTGGCAATCTCTTTCACATATGGTAATATACATGTTTCAATGCTATTCTTTCAAATCATCCCACCCTCTCTTTCATCCAGAGTCCAAAAGTCTGTTATTTATATCTGTGTCTCTTTTGCTGTCATCATTACCATCTTTCTAAATTCCATATATATGTATTAATCTACTGTATTGGTGTTTTTCTTTCTGACGTATTTCACTCTGTACAATAGGCTCCAGTTTCATCCACCTCATTAGAACTGATTCAAATGCATTGTTTTCAATGGCTGAGTAATATTCCATTGTCTATATGTACCACAGCTTTCTTATCCATTCGTCTGCTGATGGACATCTAGGTTGTTTCCATGTCCTGGCTATTGTAAACAGTGCTGCGATGAACATTGGGGTACATGTGTCTCTTTCCATTCTGGTTTCTTTGGTGTACGCCCAGCAGTGGAATGGCTGGATCATATGGCAGTTCTATGTGCAGTTTTTTAAGGAATCTCCACACTGTTCTCCATAGTGGCTGTACTAGTTTGCATTCCTACCAACAGTGTAACAGGGTTCCCTTTTCTCCACACCCTCTCCAGCATTTATTGTTTGTAGACTTTTTGATAGCAGCCATTATGACCAGCGTGAGATGGTACCTCATTGTGGTTTTGATTTGCATTTCTCTGATAATGAGTGATGTTGAACATCTTTTCATGTGTTTGTTAGCCATCTGTATGTCTTCTTTAGAGAAATGTCTCTTTAGTTATTTGGCCCATTTTTTGATTGGGTCATTTATTTTTCTGGTATCGAGCTGCATGAGCTGTTTGTATATTTTTGAGGTTAATTCTTTGTCAGTTGCTTTGTTTGCTATTATTTTCTCCCGTTCTGAAGGCTGTCTTTTCACCTTGCTTATAGTTTCTTTCGTTGTGCAAAAGCCTTTACATTTAATTAGGTCCCATGTGTTTATTTTTGCTTTTATTTCCATTACTCTGGGAGGTGGGTCATAGAGGATCCTGCCATGATTTATGTCAGAGAGTGTTTTACCTATGTTTTCCTCTAGGAGTTTTATAGTTCCTGGTCTTACACTTAGATCTTTAATCCATTTTTGAATTAATTTTGTTAGAAAGTTTTCATTCTTTTACAAGTGGTTGACCAGTTTTCCCAGCACCACTTGTTAAAGAGGTTGTCTTTTCTCCATTGTATACTCTTGCCTCCTTTGTCAAAGATAAGGTGTCCATAGGTGCGTGAATTTATCTCTGGGCTTTCTATTTTGTTCCATTGATCTATATTTCTGTATTTGTACCAGTACAGTACTGTGCCAGTATAGTCTTGATGACTGTAGCTTTGTAATATAGTCTGAAGTCAGGCAGGTTGATTGTAGGTCTTTATTAGTTATCTATTTAATATGTAGTAATAAGTATCTGTCAATCCCCATCTCCCAATCTATACATCCCCCACCTTTCTTCCCTGGCAACCATCGGTTTGTTTTCAATATCTGTGACTCTATTTACTTTTTACAAATAAATTCATTTGTACCATTTTTTTAGATTCCACATATAAGCAATATCATACTATATGTATTGTTCTCTGAGTTCATTCAATATGGAAATCTCTAAACCCATCCATGTTGCTATAAATGGCATTATTTTATTCTTTTTGTGGCTGAGTAGTATTCTGTTGCATATATGCAGCACACTTTATCCATTTCTCTGTCAATGGACATTTAGGTTGCTTCCTTGTCCTGGCTATTTTAAGTAGTGCTGCAATAAACACTGGAGTGCATCTATCTTTTCAAATTATGGTTTTCTGTGAATGCATGCTCAGGAGTGGAATTGTTGGATCATATGGTAGCTCTATTTTTTAGTTTTTTAAGGAACTTCCATACTGTTCTCCATAGTGGCTCTACCAATTTATATTTTCACTAACAGTATAGGAGGGTTTCCTTTTTTTATACCCTCTCTAGTATTTATTTATTGTTTGTAGGTTTTTAAAAAATCTACAGTGGATCTCATAGTTCTTTTATCTTTTAGTTAATTTTTATTGGGGTATAGTTAATTTACACTGCCATGTTAGTTTCTGCCATACAGAAACTAACATGTTAATCAGTTATACATATACACATATCCACTCCTTTGAAGATTCTTTTCCCATACGTTGTTGTTCAGTCACAAAGTCATGTCCGACTCTTTGCAATCCCATGGACAGCAGCATGCAGGCTTAGATAGATGATAGACAGATACACTAAATAGGTTTCTAGTCTCTGCTACTCCATCTTATTCTGAGTGTGTCTCTGAAAAATATATATATTTTTAATGATAAGATTATCTCATGCCTACTTATTGATATGTCACTTTTTGCTTTTGTTTCTTTGTGTTAAGCTTTTTAAGAAAATTTCCTCTGTGTTTTGTCCTTCCCTATATTAATCTACTTTTCTTTGTTTTATTTCAATTATGTCTTCTAAAGTTTATTGTTTTTAGTGTCAAATGCTACTTTAATAACTACAGCTTTATGCAATAAACTTAAATCATGATTTCTTTAATTATAAACTGTAGAAAATACATTAGAGGCTACACACTATGACAGATAAGAAAATAACTACTTAATACTTCTTCTGACTCTAAATCCACCTCTATCTCTTACTTCCTATTTTTTATGTTCATATTTTTAGTTCATATGGTTATCTTCATATATACAAGTAATAAATTAAGAATAATTTTATTTAATCAACTTTTAAAGCAATCACTATAAAAGGTATTTAAGGTACACTTAAATATTCCCCCAACTGCTCTACCAATTTATACCTGCTGATTTGGATCAGAAAGAACATTGTTTCTATTTCATTAAATGTTATTGTGGCAGAAAGTGGATATACACCAATTTCATTTCCTCTTTCTAGGAACTCACAAAGGCTACATTTCCCATCCTCCCTTGTAGCTAGGTTGGACCATGTGACAAATTATACCACCAAGAATGTGGAAACTATAAGCAAGGTGAAAAGACAGCCTTCGGAATGGGAGAAAATAATAGCAAATGAAGCAACTGACAAACAACTAATCTCAAAAATATACAAGCAACACCTGCAGCTCAATTCCAGAAAAATAAACGACCCAATCAAAAAATGGGCCAAAGAACTAAACAGACATTTCTCCAAAGAAGACATACAGATGGCTAACAAACACATGAAAAGATGCTCAACATCACTCATTATCAGAAAAATGCAAGTCAAAACCACAATGAGGTACCATCTTACGCCAGTCAGAATGGCTGCAATCCAAAAGTCTACAAGCAATAAATGCTGGAGAGGGTGTGGAGAAAACGGAACCCTCTTACACTGTTGGTGGGAATGCAAACTAGTACAGCCACTATGGAGAACAGTGTGGAGATTCCTTAAAAAAACTTGTAATAGAACTGGCATACGACCCAGCACTCCCACTACTGGGCATACACACCGAGGAAACCAGAATTGAAAGAGACACGTGTACCCCAACGTTCATCGCAGCACTGTTTATAATAGCCAGGACATGGAAGCAACCTAGATGTCCATCAGCAGATGAATGGATAAGAAAGCTGTGGTACATATACACAATGGAATATTACTCAGCCATTCAAAAGAATACATTTGAATCAGTTCTGATGAGGTGGATGAAACTGGAGCCTATTATACACAGTGAAGTAAGCCAGAAAGAAAAACACCAATACAGTATATTAACGCATATATATGGAATTTAAAAGATGGTAACTATAACCCTGTATACAAGACAGCAAAAGAGATATAGATGTATAGAACAGTCTTTTGGACTCTGTGGGAGAGGGAGAGGTTGGGATGATTTGGGAGAATGGCACTGAAACATGTATAATATCATATAAGAAACGAATCGCCAGTCCAGGTTTGATACAAGATGCTCGGGGCTGGTGCACTGGGATGACCTGGAGGGATGGTATGGGGAGGGGAGATGGGAGGGTGGTTCAGGATGGGGAACATGTGTACACCCGTGGTGGATTCATGTTGATGTGTGGTAGAACAATACAATATTGTAAAGTAATTAGCCTCCAATTAAAATAAATAAATTTAAATTTAAAAAAAGAGAATGTGAACGGAAATGATTTATAGAGCTTCCAGATTTGGCCTCTAGAATATCCTGTGAGAATCTTGTTTCTTGCTCTAGCTCTTGCACTATCTCTCTCTCTCCAATACATTTACTTGAAAGTGAATGATTTCCAGACAGCAGAACTACACATTGAAAATGGCCTTGAATTCCTGAGTCACTGTGTGGAAGAGAAGAGCCACTTAAGAGAGTCACTTAACAGACAGTGATGGGAACAGAAATAACCCTTTACTGAGTTCAAGCTCTGATATTTTGATAGTGCTTATTATAGCAGTTATCAATCCTTTTCCTAAATAATGCATTTGATTTCATATCTTTGTATGTAAATAGATACCTTTCATTGTATTTTTAAAATATATTCCACATTCATCACAAATTCCTTCATAAAATTTTCTTCACATGTAACTTAATTAGTTGAATTTTTCATAAAGCACGATTGATGGGGATTTTATCACCTACTCTGGTAGGATTAATGATGACTCCTCCCTGCAGGTTGTCTATGCCCTAATTCTGGAATGCTGAGAATGTGTTACGTCAAATCGCAAGAGATACTTCACTGGTGGAATTAAGGCTACTAGTCAGTTGACCTTAAGATAGACAGAGTATGAAACTGGATCCTATTATACAGAGTGAAGTAAGTCAGAAAGAAAAACACCAATGCAATATACTAATGTATATACATGGAATTTAGAAAGATGGTAACGATAACCCTATATGCGAGACAGCAAAAGAGACACAGATGTATAGAACAGCCTTTTGGACTCTGTGGGAGAAGGCGAGGGTGGGATGGTTTGAGAAAATAGTATTGAAACATGTATATTATCATATGTGAAATAGATCGCCAGTCCAGGTTCGATGCATGAGATAGGGTGCTCAGGGCTGGTCCACTGGGATGACCCTAAGGGATGGGATGGGGAGGGGGATTCAGGATGGGGAAAACATGTACACCCATGGATGATTCATGACAATGTATGGCAAAAGCCACTACAATATTGTAAAGTAATTAGCCTCCAATTAAAATTTTTTAAAAAAGAGTATCCTAGGTTAGCCAGCTGGGCCCAATGTAATCACAGGAGCCCCTTGAGACTCTAAGCAGAGACATCACCAAACTAAGTTGTACATAGTATTCTGAAATACAGAAAGTATGAGATAATACATTTATATTGTTTTAAGCTATGGATTTTGTGGTAATTTGTTACACATGCAATAGAAAATTATTATACCTTAGAAAATTATTATACCTTCATTCTTACATGTTTAAAATAATGTCTGTGTATAAATTTTTTCTCATTTCTACTTAAAATATCTCAGGCATTTCTTCACTGTTTTTTGGAATTGATTACTATTGCCTAGATGCCTGATGCCAGCCTGATTCTTTTGTCCTTGTAGTCGATTTCACTGGGAATGGAGAGTGGCCTGGGTATGTACCCATTGCATTTTTCTTGACATTTGAGGTACAGTAAACTTAGCACATTGTGCTTTGGTAGTGATATTGTTGTTAATCAGTCATTAAGTCGTGTCTGACTCCTTGCAGCCCCATGGACTATAGCACTCCAGGGTTCCCTGTCCTTCACAGTCTCCTAGAGTTTTCTCAGTCATGTTCATTCAATCAGTGATGCTATCTAACGATCTCATCCTCTGCTGCCCTCTTCTCCTTTTGCCTTCAATCTTTCCCAGCAACAGTGTCTTTTCCAAAGAGTCAGCTCTTTGTATCAGGTGGTCAAAGTACGAGAGCTTTAGCTTCAGCACCAGTTCTTCCAATGAATATTCAGAATTTATTTCCTTTATGATTGACTGGTTTGATCTCCTTGCTGTCCAAGGGACTTTCAAGAGTCTTGTCCAGCACCAAAATCTGAAAGCCTTCTTTGAAGGCTTCTTTGAAATTTGGCATTCAGCCTTCTTTATGGTCCAGCTCTCACATCTGTACATGACTACTGGAAAAACCATAGCTTTGACTACATGGACATTTGTCAGCAAAGTGATGTCTCTGCTTTTTAATATGCTGTCAGGGATTGTAATGACATATAACATAAAAGCTGAAATCAGGGAGTGCTAAAAGTCTCCATATAGATAGCAAGAATGGGCAGTGTGAAACCCATCCCAGGCATACACTGCAAATTTGTGAGAGGAATCACAAATCCACCCTGGCCCCTAGTTTTCAGAATGTTTCCTGAAAATTCTCAGAAAAGACAGGCTGTGCAGTCTGATTATGCAAATTAGGGTCTTATAGTATTACTATAATACTTTTCATTTTATTGTTCTGTTCCCTTTTTTTTGTAAATGTCAATTATGTATCTATTGTATTTTTATTTCCCCCTATATTTATGCTTTTCTGTTCAGATCTTCTCAGTTCCCTTTTCTTATCCATATCAACTTGATCTATTTCAAGTCACTAGAGTGGATGTATATACAATGACTCTGATTGTATGTTCACGGATGCCTAGCTTCTCATTTCTAGTATTCCTTGAGCTTTTTATCCCTCTAATTTTTAAAGTTGTTTCATATTACATATCTTTCTGGAGCTCTGCTGGTTCATTTGTCATTTCCCATTGTCTGATTATTATCTTTTCTTTAAATTTGTGAAGCTCATCTTTGAGGTCCTATTTCTGAAATTCCATTGTCTTTATTTTATTTGAGACACAAGTCTTTGTTCAATATTTTCTTCTGCCTTGGGGCATATTTCTCGTTATGTATGCTCCAACTGCCTCATTTGCTGTATTTTGTCTCATTTCCATTACAGTATTTTAGCACACATGCCCTGTTGATTCATTTTTGTCATTCATCTTTTAATAGGGAGCAATCTTTGGTTGAGAATATACTGTGAAGAGAGGTGTTGGAATAGTCAGTTTCAATAACCAGAAGCCTAATTTTTTTCTAAGAAAAGTTTCTCCCAAACATTCTCCCCTGGGGATATGCATGTGTTCTGAGGAAGCAGTAAATCCCCATACGTCACAGACTCCACATATGATACTTCCATATTTACATTTCTTCCATTGGCCAACATGAAAATTCACAGAGTAGATTGCAAACAAATCAATACATGTACACCACATTCATGTTCTGACCTATGGTCCTTTCAATGTCCATATCTCTGTTGGTTCTGAGCATTGCTTTTCCAGAGTTTCAGAGAAAAATATTATAATTGCTTTCCTAGTTTCCCTGTCCTTTTTCTAGCTTAGAC
Organism: Ovis aries; assembly: GCF_016772045.2. Classification (NCBI taxonomy): domain Eukaryota; kingdom Metazoa; phylum Chordata; class Mammalia; order Artiodactyla; family Bovidae; genus Ovis; species Ovis aries. Next base: position 103,233,673 of record NC_056080.1, on the reverse strand, counting down.
TGCAGGATCCTTGACTCTATTCACCTTCATCATGAACACCAGCCCACATGTTTTTTACTTCCCCAAATTAATTTGAATTTGTTCAGTCTTCTAATAGTTTTCACTTCTACAACTTTTCTCCCTATTCGTCATTGCAACTGCAGGCTTATTTTCACTTTTATAGTTATTCTGATATTTTCATGGTACTTAGAAGATATGGTGAAGTGAGATCAAGGATATAATTGTCCATCTTGAATGAAAAGACTGTCCAATAGATTTAATATTTTCTTTAATAATTTGGTTAGCCTGACTTATATATGTAGGGACTCAGATGATTTCACTTAATGGGCAGGGAAGGTGCATCGATACAACATGAACACTTGACAGTGCACAGCGTCTCCGAGAAATCATGGATGTTCTTTTAACCAAGAGTTGGCTTCTCTGCTATCCAAAAGAAAGGGCATCAATCAAAGAACAGCCAAAACACCTGCTGTGAAATGCTTTCTTCACTGGTCTCTGAAATCTCTTTTCTAGGCTGGCTTTCATAAGAAGTATAAAATCTTCCGTACTCTGTCACCTGGGAAGCTGTGATGTTAACTGCCAAGGACTTGCGTGACACAAAAGCTGAAACCAAAGGGCAAGAAGAGGCTCCATGGGGATAAGCAAACACGGGCACTGTGACCCTCCCAGGCATATATTGTCACTGTGGGGGAGCAAATGTGGGCATCACAGGGGGCATTTCCTCTGGCCCTTAGTTTTTAGGAGGCTCCCTGCAAATTCTCAGCAGAGGAAATAGCAGGAGCGATAAGCCTATTTCCAAAGCCCTCCCCAACAACCTTCAGATTTGATGCATTTGGACTGCACTTAAAAACATCAAATAACTGGCCCCTGTTTTCAGGTGCATTCCAAATGAGTCACCTTTCAAAGAAATAATTGGAGGCAAACTGAGAAAGTAGCAGGCACTCAATAAATGCTTCTAAGATGAGTGAAATGAATGAATGTGTGTGAGACAGTGAATGTAAAGCTTACAATCTAAAGAGTCTAAATCTGTAAATGATCAGAAAAGTACACTCCCTGAGGAAACTGTTTCATCTCAGTTTGAAAATACTAATTTCTGGCTTCAAGAGTGTATTTAGTGTATTGTCCAAGCTGGTCAACTGGTGATCATAAAAACAGTTTTTTTTGACAAAACTCATTATCAGAAAATATGAAAATTGATACCTTGTCCATACCTCTCCCTGAGCCCTTGAATCCATTTGGTTCAAATAGGAAGCCCAGGCCCTTTTGGCTTTTGTCCAGTGTTGCAGCCATCTGATGAAGTTTCAGCTGTTTTAGACTTAGTATCTGTCTATCATAAGGTGTAAACCCCAGGTGAACTTTAGGGGGACCCAAAATAGAAAGCTAAAATACATAATGGTTCCTCATCTTTCACCAAGATGCCTGGTAAAAGCCAAGATTTACATTCTCCTTCAAAATGCAAATCTATGGCTTTGGTAAATGGTAGAGTTTGATTATTTTGTTGGAAGTTAATAAAAGCTTTATAAAGGAAATTAAAACAACAAGTGTCAGGACCTTAAGTTTACTTCTTGACTAGAAGATTCTTAAGGGCTATTGTGGAAATTTAAGGATGTCATTAACATGAAAATTTTTTATCTAAGTCTCTATTAAGGGAGCTTTCATGATTTCCTAGGAGAAGGCAATGGCACCCCACTCCAGTACTCTTGCCTGGAAAATCCCATGGACGGGGGAGCCTGGTGGGCTGCAGCCCATGGGGTTGTGAAGAGTCGGACACAACTGAACTACTTCACTTTCACTTTTCACTTTCATGCATTGGAGAAGGACATGGCAACCCACTCCAGTGTTCTTGCCTGGAGAGTCCCAGGGACGGGGGAGCCTGGTGTGCTGCCATCTATGGGGTCGCACAGAGTCGGACACGACTGAAGTGACTTAGCAGCAGCAGCAGCATGATTTCCTATATGACACATCTTAAGGTGCCCTTCCCACTACATTATGGAATGGATGTTTCATTGTTTTGATATTGGAGTAATTTTTATAAGTATAAAAATATTCTATAAGCTGAACAACGTTATGCAAATATTAGTTTTCCTTGCTGCTAGTGTTCTTAGATGTGCTAGTATGCCAATAGAGGAATTAAAGTTATCTAGGGCTTCCCTGGAGGATCAGGGGCAAAGAATCCCCTCCTAATGCAGGAGACATGGGTTCAACCCCTAATCCGGGAAGATCCCACACACTGCAGAGCAACTAAGCCTGTGCGCCACAAATATTGAGCCTGTGCTCTAGAGCTGGAGAGCCACAATACTGAGCCCACGTCCTTAACTACTGAAGCCTGTGCATCCTATAGCCCGTGATCTGCAACAAGAGAAACCATTGCAATGAGAAGCCCATGCACCACAACTAGAGAGTAGCCCCCTGGAGAAAAGCCCTCACAAGAACGAAGACCTAACACAGCCAAAAATAAAGAAATAACTTAAAAAATAAAATACACTGCAATTTCTTTTTAAAAAATAAAGTCATCTAGAGGAGAATTGGAGTCCCTTTGCCCCAACTCTTCTCTCAAATTAGCATTAACATAACATATTTGAGGGAAATATTGTGTGAATTACATATCTCTTTAAACTTGCAGCTTATTTGTGTTCTTCCAAAATTCACCCACTAAAGTCCTAATCCCTAATGTAATGGTTTGTAGAGGTGGAGTCTTTCAGAGGTAATTGAATCATGTGAGAAGCCCTTACAAGATACATGAGAGAGAAAACTCTCTCTCTCCAGCATATGACAATTCAACAAAAAGGTATCTCTATGCAAATCCGAACAAGAGTCCTCACCATGAACCCAGCTCAGATGGTACCTTGACTTTGGATTTCCCAACATCCAGGAATTGTGAGAAATATAATTATCTGTTGTTTAAACCATCCAATCTATGGTGTTTTTTTTTTTTTATGGTAACTCAAATTAAGACATAGCTAAAGAAAATGGGGGGAAGCTTTAGCTTAACTGTTTCCTTTCTTTACAACTGAAGTGATGAGAATTCCATGGTAAAATAATGGACAGAGTGACCAAGTTCCTTGACCCATCTCTATCTGCACCTAAGAAATGAGAATATTAACACATCACTTCTGTCCAGTAATCCTATCAAGAAGGACAGTATAAGAAAGGTCTCCAAGCTTCCAGGAAATGAGAGATTAAATCAATTTAAGACATTTAACATGTAACACAATTTGTCCCCATTCTCAGTTCCTAGTAAGCATGAAAGATAAGTAATTGGTGAGAACATTTGCACAGATGTTTAAATACGCTGGAGTAGATCTTGCTCTAATGTAGCATGGGCCAAAGTACACTGCAGAAAATATTGAAATGAAACGTTTTACACATCAAAACTTTTGTCAGTGTCAAACTAGGGGCCAGCAGCAATTGACACATTATCCTTAATAAAGTAAAATTCGGCAAGGTCCCTTAAAGTTCATTATTAGATTAAAGAATCATGTTACCTAATGTTTCAATGCAGAAAAAAATCTTAAAATGTATTCATCCAGTCTATATGCAAATGGAAACAATGATAGCTATTTCATTAAAAGCCTCTAATATTCCTTTATTAAACTTTTTCAAACTGATAGAATCTAAGAAAAATCCAAAGGTAACATACTACTTAATGGGGGGGGTGGGAGAAGTGGGGGCTTTCCCTCTAAATCAGGAACAAGAAAAGTTCTACTCTTGCCACACCTGTTCAACATTGTAATGGAGGTTCTGTACAGGGCAATTTACCAATTGAAAGAAATAAAAGACATACACAGACTGGAAAGGAATGAGTAAAATTATCTCCATTTTCAGATTGCATAATCTTCAATACAGAAAATCCTAAGGAATCTGTTGAGAAAATGACTGGAACATTTAAGCTCAGTAAGATTTCAAGAAACAAGATCAATATACAAAAATCACTTGCAATAAACAATCTGAAAATGGAAACAAGAAAACATTTCCATTAACAATAAGCATTAAAAAGAATAAGATACTTAACTGTAAAACATTCTTAAAATAAAGATCTAAATAAGTTGAAAAACACCCAATATTCATGGATCAGAAGACATGACATTGCTAAGATGACAATACTCCCAAAACTTATCTATGGATTCAGTACAGTTCCTATCAGAATCCCAGCTTACTTCTTTGTAGAAATTTATAAGTTGATTCTAAAATTCATATGGAATTTAAAGGGACCTGGAATAGCCAAACAACTCTAAAAAGAGAATAAAGTAGTGGGACTCACACTTCCTTATTTCAAGACTTATTACAAAACCATGGTAATCAAGACGATGTGTTAACAACACAAAGACAGACACTATAGATAAATGGAATAGAAGTCAAAAAATATATTCATACATCTATGTTCAACTGATTTTTTTAACTATTTTGTATTGGGATATAGTCAAATAACAAGCAATGCTGTGATAGTTTCAGGTGAACAACAAAGGGACTCAGTCATACATGTATATATATCCCTTCTCCCCCAAACTCCCCTCCCATCCAGGCTGGCACACAACACTGAGCAGAGTTGCATGTGCTATACAGTAGGTCCTTGTTGGTTACCCATTTTAAATATAGCAGTGTGTACATGTTCATCCCAAACTCCCTAACTGTCCCTTTCCCCTATCCTTCCCTCCAGAAACCCATAAGCTTGTTCTCAAAGCCTGTGAGTCTCTCACAGACTTTTGTAAGCTCACTTCTATCATTTTCAAGTTCACTTGTATCATTTCCTTTTACATTCCACACATAAGGGAAGTCATACAATATTTCTCCTTCTCTGTCGGACTTACTTCACTCAGTATGACACACTAGGTCCATCCGTGCCATTGCAAATGACATTATTTCATCCTTTTTAATGGCCGAGTAATATTCCATTGTCTAGATGTACCATTTCTTCTTTATCCATTCTTCCGTTGATGGACATTTAGTTTGCTTCCATGTCTTGGCTATTGTAAACAGTGCTGCAATGAACACTGGAGTGCATGTATTTTTTTCAGATCATGTTTTTCTCTGGATATATGCCCAGGAGTGGGATTGCAGGGTCATATGAAAGCTCTACTTTTGGTTTTTAAAGGAACCTCCATACTGTTCTCCATAGCGACTGTACCAATTTACATTCCTACCAACAGCGTAGGAGAGTTCCCATCTCTCTACACCTTCTCCAGCATTTATTGTTCGTGGATTCTTTGATGATAGCCTTTCTGGCTGGTATAAGGTGACATCTCATTGTATATTTGATTTGCATTTCTAATAATTAGTGATGTATGTTCAACTAATTTTTAACAAGGGTATCAAGATGACTGAATGGGGGAAAGAATGGTGCTTTCAGCAAATGACTCTGGAAAAACTGTATTCAAAGGAATGTAGTTGAACCCTCACCTCACACTATATACAAAAAGTAACTCAAAATGGATCAAGTGTAAGATATTTTTATGGTCTGAATATGTTCCTCCAAAATTAACATGTTGAAATACCAAGTCCAAAATATTACGGCATTATAAAATGGGAATTTAGGAGGTACTTGGGTCATGAAGGTGGAGTCCTCATGAATGTGATTATCACTCTTATAAAAAAAAAGTCTCCAAAAAGATCCTTACATCCTTCCACATTGTGAGTGAACAGCAAGAAGGTGCAGGCTATGAACTAAAGAGAGGACTTGCACTCAATCATACTGGCACCTTGATCTCAGAGGTTCCAGCCTCTAGAGCTATGAGAAATAAATGTTTATAAGCAAGCCACTCTGTGCATTTTTGTTACAGAAGCCTGAATAGGCTAAGACAGAGTTAAAATTATATAGTCTTAGAAGAAAACGTATGGTACATCTTCATGATCTTGAGTTTGGCAAAAGAGTCTGTTATATAATATAAAAGCATAAGCAACATAAAAAATAGGTAAATCGGACTTCATTGAAATTACAACTTTTTGTTTCAGAGCAAAGACTATCAAGAAGTGCAAATACAACATACAGAATCTGAGAAAACATTTTCAAATTGTATATCTGTTAAAGGGCTCATATCTAGAATATATAAAGAACTGTAACAGAAGGAGAAGATATTAAGAAGAGGTGGCAAGAATACACAGAACTGTAACAGAAAAGATCTTCATGACCCAGATAATCATGATGGTGTGATCACTCATCCAGAGCCAGACATCCTGGAATGTGAAGTCAAGTGGGCCTTAGGAAGCATCACTACGAACAAAGCTAGTGGAGGTGATGGAATTCCAGTGGAGCTATTTCAAATCCTGAAAGATGATGCTGTGAAAGTGCTCCACTCAATATGCCAGCAAATCTGGAAAACTCAGCAGTGGCCACAGGACTGGAAAAGGTCAGTTTTCATTCCAATCCCAAAGAAAGGCAATACCAAAGAATGCTCAAACTACCACGCAATTGCACGCATCTCACATGCTAGTAAAGTAATGCTCAAAATTCTCCAAGCCAGGCTTCAGCAATACGTGAACCGTGAACTTCCTGATGTTCAAGCTGGTTTTAGAAAAGGTAGAGGAACCAGAGATCAAATTGCCAACATCCGCTGGATCATGGAAAAGCAAGAGAGTTCCAGAAAAACATCTATTTCTGCTTTACTGACTATGCCAAAGCCTTTGACTGTGTGGATCACAATAAACTGTGGAAAATTCTGAAAGAGATGGGAATATCAGACCACCTAACCTGCCTCTTGAGAAACCTATATGCAGGTCAGGAAGCAACAGTTAGAACTGGACATGGAACAACAGACTGGTTCCAAATACAGAAAGGAGGACGTCAAGGCTGTATATTGTCACCCTGCTTATTTAACTTCTATGCAGAGTACATCATGAGAAACGCTGGGCTGGAAGACGCACAAGCTGGAATCAAGATTACTGGGAGAAATATCAATAACCTCAGATATGCAGATGATGCCACCCTTATGGCAGAAAGTGAAGAAGAACTAAAAAGCCTCTTGATGAAAGTGAAAGAGGAGAGTGAAAAAGTCGGCTTAAAGCTCAACATTCAGAAAACTAAGATCATGGCATCTGGTCCCATCACTTCATGGCAAATAGATGGGGAAACAGTGGAAACAGTGGCTGACTTTATTTTTCTGGGCTCCAAAATCACTGCAGATGGTGATTGCAACCATGAAATTGAAAGACGCTTACTTCTTGGAAGGAAAGTTATGACCAACCTAGACAGCATATTTCAAAAGCAGAGATATTACTTTGCCAACAAAGGTCCATTTAGTCAAGGCTAGGTTTTTTCCAGTGGTGATGTCTGGATGTGAGAGTTGGACTATAAAGAAAGCTGAGCGCAGAAGAATTGATGCTTTTGAACTGTGGTGTTGGAGAAGACTCTTGAGAGTCCCTTGGACTGCAAGGAGATCCAACCAGTCCATCCTAAAGGAGATCAGTCCTGGGTGTTCATTGGAAGGACTGATGTTGAAACTGAAACTCCAATACTTTGGCCACCTGAGGTGAAGAGCTGACTCATTGGAAAAGACCCTGATGCTGTGAAAGATTGAGGGCAAGAGGAGAAGGGGATGACAGAGGATGAGATGGTTGGATGGCATCACCGACTCAATGGACATGGGTTTGGGTGGACTCCGGCAGTTGGTGATGGACAGGGAAGCCTGGCATGCTGCAGTTCATGGGGTCACAAAGAGTCAGACATGAGTAAATGACTGAACTGAACTGATTACATCTCAACAATGAAAAGACAAAAAGTTGAATTAAAAGGTGGCAAAGGAGAAAAATGGCAAAGAATGTGAATAGACATTTCTCCAAGGAGGCTATACAAATGGCAAAAAAAAGAAAACACCCATACACATGAAAAGATGCTCGAAATTATTAGTCATCAGGAAAACACAAATCAAAAGAACAATGAGATACCACTTGACACTAACTAGGATAACTATCTATAGAATTAAAAAGTTAGATAATAACAAGTGTTGGTGAGAAGCTGGGGAAATCAGAACACTCATACATTGCTGCTGGAAATATAAAATGATGCAATCATTTTGGAAAATAGTTTGGTAGTGCCTCAAATGATTATACTTAGAGTTACCACATGACCCAGCAATTCCACTTCTAGGTACATGCCCAAGAGAAATGACAACATATGTCACACTAAAACTGGTACATGATTATTTTTTAGCAGCATTATTCATAATATCCCCAAAGTGGGAACAATCTAAATGTCCATCAATGAATGAAAGGATAAATAAAATAGGTTATATGCATATATTGGGCTTCCCTGGTGGCTCAGATGGTAAAGAATCCACCTGCAATGTGGGAGACCTGGGTTTGAACTCTGAGTTGGGTAGATTCCCTGGAGGAGGGCATGGCAACCCACTCCAGTATTCTTGCCTGGAGAATCCCCAAGGACGGAGAAGCCTGGTGGGCTACAGTTGACGTTGCCAAGAGTCGGACATGACTGAGCAGCTAAGGACAACACACATGCATATATTATTTGGCCATATGAAGGAATGACATATTGACACACGCTGCAACTTGGATGAACCTCAAAAGTATTATGCTACGTGAAAAAAGACAGTCATCAAAGTCCACATAGTACATGCTTCCATTCAGATGAAAGTCCAAAACAGGTAAATCTATACACGCAGGAAGTAGATCAGTGGTTAGTTGGGGCAGGGTTGGGAGGTGAGTGAGGATATAAGTAAAGGGTATGGAGTTTCTTTTTGAAGTGATTTAAATGATGCTAAAGCTGAAACTCCAGTACTTTGGCCAGCTCATGCAAAGAGTTGACTCACTGGAAAAGACTCTGATGCTGGGAGGGATTGGGGGCAGCAGGAGAAGGGGACGATAGAGGATGAGATGGCTGGATGGCATCACTGACTCGATGGACCTAAGTCTGAGTGAACTCCGGGAGTTGGTGATGGACAGGGAGGCCTGGCGTGCTGTGATTCATGGGGTCACAAAGAGTAGGACATGGCTGAGCGACTGAACTGAACTGAACTGAAAATGTTCTAAAATTGAATATGGTGGTAGTTGCACATATCTATGAATATACTAAAAACATTGAATTGTAACTTATGGTAGTGAGTTATAGCTCAATAAAGTTGTTTCAAGGAAAAAAAAAGTCAAAAAAGAAAACTCAGTCATGTAACTTTGGGTTAAAGGATAAAATTCTGCAGAAACTCTCCAAGAGTTTCCTTGGAGTAAATTAACAGAAGTTAAAGAGAGGCAGAAGGAACAAATTAATATTTTTTCACTCACTTCAAAAATATAGAGAACGGGATGTGTACCATATAGAAAAGTCAGTCAGTCAGTCAGTTCAGTCGCTCAGTCGTGCCCGACTGTTTGTGACATAGAAAAGTAGTAAGATTCAAAATTCTACTTTCAAGGAGCTTGTATTATTTTTGTTGTTGTTTAGCAGAAACTGTGGGCTTCCCTGGTAGCTCAGCTGGTGAAGAATCTGCCTGCAATGTAGGAGACCCTGGTTGGATTCCTGGGTTGGGAAGATCCCCTGGGGAAGGGATAGGCTACCCACTCCCGTATTCTTGGGCTTCCCTGGTAGCTCAGATGGTCAAGAATCCGCCTGCAATGCAGGAGACTGGGTTCAATCCTGGGTCAGGAAGATCTCTTGAAGGAGGAAATGGCAACCCACTCCAGTATTCTTGCCTGGGAAATCCCATGGACAGAGAAGTCTGGAGGGCTACAGTCCATGGGATCACAAAGAGTCAGAGATGACTGAAGTGACTTAGCACACAATAGCACAAGTGCCATTCATTGTCCTAAGAACAAGTATGAAATCCTTAGTGTGCTGTGCTGTGCTTAGTCACACAGTCATGTCTGACTGTATGGACTGTAGGCCACCATTAACTCCTTTGGTCCTCACAAAACACTGTGAATTAGTATTATCCCCATTTTACAAATAAAGATACAACTGAAACCTTGGTTCAAGCCTCATCTGGACTATTGCAGCAACTTTCCAACAAGTCTTGCTGTCTCCAGACTTGCCTCCACTCATTTTATCTTTCACAATGCTGTCAAAGTGATCTTTATAAAACCAAAATCAACCATATACCTATTAAACTCTTCAGTGACTTTCCACTCAGAACACAGTCTAAGTCTTTAGCATGGTGGACAACACCATTTATGACCTCTGCCTAACTCTGCAACCTGATTGCTTCCCTCATTTTCCCTTTACATTTCAGCTCCCATTATGCTGAGCTGCTTTTGGTTTCCCAAACTAGGTAGGACTTTTCACATCTCTGGGCCTTAGTACATTACTTGTCTCTGATTTTCCCTTCTACCTTCCTACATGTTTCCAGACCAGCATCCATTTATCTTATAGACTTAACTTCAAGCTTTCCTCCTCAGTTAAACTTTCCTGACAGTATATCACTCCCAGTGGAATTGACCAGCCTCTTTTTTTTTTGTCCCAATATAGCTGTCATTCCTATCAAAGCACCTGCAACACTTTTTTTTTTGCATGCACTCTTAGACATCTGCCTCTCCTTACTAAATGACAATATTATTGAAGTTAGGGACCTAGACATATTTATTTATGTTCATTGAGCTTCTGATATATTGTCTGAAACCATAGTATATAATCAATATATGTATATTTAACAAGTGAATACATCAGTCAATCGATAGATGAAGTAATTTAAATTTCTGTGAATAAATTAATTGGGCTTCCCAAGTGGCGCTAGTTGTATAGAGCCTGCCTGCCAATGTAGGAGGCATAGAGACACAGGTTGGATCCCTGGGTCAGGAAGATCCCCTGGAGGAGAGCATGGCAATCCACCCCAGTATTCTTGCCTAGAGAATCCCATGGACAGAGGAGCTTGGTGGACTACAGTCCATGGGGTCACAAAGAGCTGGACATGACTGAAGTGACTTGGCAGCAGCAGCAGAATAAATCAATTAATGAATCAATCAATAGATAAAGAAATGTAAATTTTCTGGAAACTAGACTTCTGCATTGAGTTTGTTGTCTCTCTACAAACTATGGAGAAGGCAATGGCACCCCACTCCAGTACTCTTGCCTGGAAAATCCCATGGACAGAGGAGCCTGGTGGGCTGCAGTCCATGGGGTCGCTAAGAGTCGGACACGACTGAGCGACTTCACTTTCACTTTTCACTTTCATGCATTGGAGAAGGAAATGGCAGCCCCCTCCAGTGTTCTTGCCTGGAGAATCCCAGGGACGGAGGAGCCTGGTGGGTTGCCGTCTCTGGGGTCGCACAGAGTCGGACACGACTGAAGTGACTTAGCAGCAGCAGCAGCAGCTACAAACTATGCTGTCAATAGTTTTTCATCATCATGTTCCTCCTCAGAAGCCTAAAATGCTTCTCATTTGAATATATCAAACGACTACATGATAAATAATGTCCATAATACTAATTGTCTTTTGTTGAGTGTTTCTTATATTCTAGGGCCTTCTCTGGTAACTCAGCTGGTAAAGAATCCACTTGCAATGCAGGAGACCCTGATTCAATTCCTGGGTTGGGAAGATCTGCTGGAGAAGGCATAGGTTACCCACTCCAGTATTCTTGGGTTTCACTGGTGGCTCAGCTGGTAAAGAATCTGCCTGCAATGCAGGAGACTTGGGTTCGATCCCTGGGTTGGGAAGATCCCCTGGAGAAGGGAAAGGCTACCCACTCCAGTATTCTGGCCTGGAGAATTCCATGAACTGTATAGTCCATGGGGTCACAAAGTGTCGGACATGACTAAGTGACTTTCACTTCACTATGCTCTAGGCACATTGCATATCTAGGCCACAGATTGTTTTATCTCCTTAAGGCTATTTCTTAATCTATAAAATTAAGGTGTGATTATGTTTCAATGGTCTTTTGTAAATTAAATGAAATAATCTATATACCAGTAGATATATATTTCCCCAAAAAATAAATCAGAGAAGGCACAGTGTATTCTACTTGAAATTTAGACCAGATATTGAGATCTATAGGCTTGCTCTGACTCTTTTCAAACCCTTAAAATAATTTCATGATTTGCATATTTCTTTATCTTTTGAATGTGTTTCATACTCAGTATGTAATTTGGTTCTTTATACTACCCATATGCAGTACTTAGAGTGGGGATTATGGTTCACCATTTCAAAAACATGAAGAGGTTAATAGACATACTACAATAATAAGGCAAGTTTGTGACATAGCCAAACCTAGAGCCCAGATCTCCCAAGAGGGCATTTGCATTTTTATATTGGGGTCATTTATGATAAAGTCTCATATTCTGAAGTCGGTGCCATTTACATGAGTACATTTGGTACAACTCTCTTATGAGAAACTCATAAAAAGTTTTTGAAATTAAATCCCACTGCTTGGCTTCTGTTCATACAGAACATTTTTTTTTCTATTGTTTTTAAGCCTTCAAAGTTTCTCCACTCTCATCTTGAGAAATTCTCCATTCCCCCATTGTTTGCAATTAGTATGTCATTATAGGGCTAGAAGTTTCAGGTGAAGTTAACCGCCAAGTCTGCCAACTTCTTAACAATGCCCAGTGTGGCATCTTTGGGGGTTTGGAAGAAATAAGTTTTAATTGTTCAACTTTGAGCAATGCATTGAGGCTAATTGTGCCTCTTGAGCCTGGATGAATCTCTCAGACACAAAGTTGTTAGAAGTGTTCTATAAGTTCCTTTATGAACCATTCACAGGTTAAAAGCCTAGACCCTTAGTAGCCACACCATAGTCCTTTTCTTTATATGTTTCAAATGGAAAATATTTTAATTTGGAGAGAAAGAATGATTTTTACAGTATTTAGTTTGAGCCACCTCTGGAAGGAGGCATTTATTGATTAATTCTTTATTTCAACAAATATTTATGGGTACCTGCTGTACCCTAGGCACTACTATAGCTGGGATAAAGCATTTGATAATCTTACTGCACATTGCATTAATTAGGGTTCTCGTCCTTGATTCTAAACTTACCACTTCTATTGTTCCTAATGCATTGTCATAGGCAAGATGGGACATTTGTCTCAAACTATACTTCATTTTTTTAATCAGGTATTTACAGATATTTTCAAAGTTAAGTAGGCAGTGTCATAAGTTCCCTTTAGTTATCATTCATTAACATGTTTCTCTTATATTTCTTCTTTTATTGATCCTTAGTTTTCAAAGGCAAGTTTATTGATCTTTAGTTTTCAAAGGCAATTTCTAAGTTTTCAATCTTTGTATCCGAGAGCAGGGGCCAAATACAGAGATCCACTTGGGTACTGTGCAATTGCAAGAAATAAATATTTACCATGAAATGTGAGAATAAAATAAAAGGATATGTTCCATTTGTCTAGGATCAACCTCAAAGCATCAGAAGTGGGAAAAACATTTTTCCATTTGAAGATGAGCACTTCATTTTTCAGTGTTGAGACAAATTCCTTATAAATCTATTTAAAGACTATTATGAGAAGCCACCAGGGCTTTCCTGGTGGCCCAGATGGTGAAGTTATCCACCTGCAATGCAGGAGACGTTGGTTTGATCCCTGGGTTGGGAAGATCCCCTGGAGGTGGGCATGGCAACCCACTTCAGTATTCTTGCCTGGAGAATCCTCATGGACAGAGGAGCTTGGCGGGTTACAGTCCATGGGGCCACAAAGAGTCGGACACAACTGAGCGAATAAGCACATGAAAAGCTGGCTGATCAGTCCTGTCCAGAACCTCATCTCTCTTTTTTTCCTGCTAATACACGGCTCAGGTCTATCTCACAGCATAGGGAAAAGGGAGAAGGCAGAATTGTTACTTGCTAAATGAAGATTGTAGTTTTGTGCATAACTCCAGACAAGCATCCAAAGACTGTGATGAGGAATTGCCTGTATTACAGTTAGCCTTTTGGAATTCACCACACACTTTTTCTTTTGCTCATCTTCTGATTAAGGATCTTTCAAGAGTGCGTCAGAAGCAGTTATCGAAGAGGTTTTCTACTAGTCACAATCTTTTCAAAATAGAGAAACATATTCCCATCAGCGTAGTCCCCCAACCCCTGCCTCTTTCCCTTTGCCTACAGAAACTCCTGCTGTTTAGTCTTCTAAGGCCTTCATTTCACTATTAGGATACATCCCTGCACTAAACTATACAATCCACAAATGCCCCCCCCCCCCCGCCGGCTGCTTTTTTTTTTTTTTTTTAACCTTAACCCAGATCTTTCCTGCCACCCTTTTACTGATACTAGGACTTAACATAACTTCCTTAGTTATCTTTCATACACAGGAAAGATATTTATGACCCACTATCAAAAAAGGATGCTTTAAATAGGAACAGTTTCTCTTTAACCGAGAAGGTCATAATTGGAATGGGCCTTGGAAATGGTCTGTATGATAAAAATAATAATAATAATAAGCCGCAGAAAGTCAAAGTGACTAGCCCGATGTCAGACAGCTTGTAAGGTGTCCACTCTCTCATTAGGCCCTCCCTTATAAACAATTTGAGATATGACGCATTAGGGATGCCTTCAGTGGTCATAACGCTGACTGAAGTTAAGTACTTTCATAAGAGCTGATTCTTTATCTTTAATATTGTGCTGTGCTAAGTCCCCTCCAATTCTTTTTGACCCTTTGGACTGTAGCCCACCAGGTTCCTCTGTCCATGGGATTCTCCAGGCAAGAGTACTGGAATTGCCATTTCCTACTCCAAGGGAATCTCTCCGACTCAGGGATTGAACCCATGCCTCTTACATCTCCTGCACTGGCAGGCAGGTTCTTTACCTCTAGCACTGCCGGGCTCAGACAGTAAAGAATCCTACATATTACTGTTTACTAATTGACAGAGCAACACGTTTCAGCTAAAGATTGATGCCTTAATAAAGTGGTAAAAATATGGCATTCTGAGTTACTCAAGGACCTGGAAAAAATCTTGTTCAGTACCAGATTTGAGACCTTTGTCCTCAAAGAAAGCATCAAATAAAATACCATACAGATAATTTCTTAAAAGTCAGTGATCTGGAAGTAATAAGCCCTGAGTTTTTTCTCCATCTCTGTCTTTAATTAATTGTGTGACCTTTAGTCGATTCACTTCATTGCTTTAGGGCACAATTTTCTCATTTATAAAATAAAAAAAAACAATTTATGCGAATGCATTTGGAGAAGCAGAAAGAGCTAATAATGGTAATATTTATTGAAACTTTCCATGTGCCAGGCACTATTCTAAGCATTTTCCATGTATTTACTTATTTCCTATGAAAGGAAAATTAGGCTCAGATAATTTGAATTACTTGAACAAAGTCACATAGTTAGTAAGCCTCTGAGTACACAGTCATAACCACTACCTCAGATGGCTTCCCACCACCCTATTATCTACTGCTACTACCATAAAAAGTGTTACAGAGTGAAAAAACAATATTTTGTTCTCAGGTTACCTATGATATAGCTAAAGAATCCAATAACATGGACAAACATAACAAAAGAGCCAAAATACTAGGCTGAGTGTTGAAAATGGATTAGGTAGTATTTTGCTCTTGAAGTTAGTAGACCATCAGGACTATTGGTGCAGAAAGAATAGGGGTGAGCTTTCATAGAGCAATGAAGAAAGTATCCTGACTCAACTGGAGAGAAATTGTTGAGAAGTCGTGGGAGACAGAGGTGGTTGTGAGAATCAATAACAAAATCACTGTGTAGTTTGTCTAACACTTATCACAGGTGCATATTTATATTCTTGATTGCTCGGTTAACATCCGTTTTCCCTCCATGAAAGTGGGATCTCTGTCCGGATTTTTCTTTTTTTCTCCATTGTATCCTCAATGCAAAGTCCATTGCTTGACACATGGTGGGTAATCATTATTTGTAGAATAACTACAGTAATGTGTAAATGCCTGAGCAAATGAATGTTAAATGATAGATGGGGAGCTATCATAGTTGATCTTGCATGTCACATGAAGGAATACAGACTTGAAACAGTTGAAAAAAAGCTCCCACGAAAGCTGTTGGAGCAGGCTGGGGTGGTGGAGGTGGGAATGGAAAAGCAAGCCTAAGGGCTATTTCAATGTGGGAATCAATACCACACGCACTTGCCATTGTGCACTGTCTATCCCAGCCGTGTCCCAATAGGCATTTCTCTACCAGCTGCAAGTTCTGTCATGGCACCAATTTAATACCGAAAGAATGTGAAGAGACTACGGACCAAAATAAAAAAGAATTATTTCTTAGTTCTCTGCAAAGCCCAACAGTGGTATACAAAAGTCTCATGGTCTCAAAAGTCTCCTTTCTCTTTCTCTATTTGTTTTCCCTACACAAAATATCACTTTTTTCTTTTCCAAACAGCTCTGGTTTGGCAAAATTTAATTGCCTGTTTGGGATGAGGTCCCTGAAGCTCTCACAAGTTAATTATTTCTTTCTGGACCAGAAACTTTGAACTGTACTCGTGAGATAAATGGTCTGGTAACACTTTGCAACTTCAAGTTATTTAAGTTACTGAGCAGCTCATCAACTTTCTCCTTGCATTTGGAATTGAATCTGGAAGAGAATTGGACCCCAGACATCATGAGTAGGCTGAGAAAGTAGGATACATAGATTTAGTTCGGAGCAAAGTATGTTCCCAGATATAGAACCTCTGGTGATGGCTTCCAGGTAAACATATAGCGATGGATTCTGAACCTAGATCAAGAAAAGGGGAAGAATGGCATAATTTCTAAAAACCAAACTGCTCATTGTAAGGCAGGTTCTGTTTGTTATGTTTTTTGGACAAATGAGGGGCAACCAAATGGCTTTGGGCTTCAACTCCAGTTTAATGCTTTTGAAACGCTTTAGTGGGTAGAGTAACTGTCATTACATCTTTTTTGCTGACTGAGGAACGCTCAGGACCTTGGAGTCTTCAGGTTGTATGCTTTCACATTCTGACACTGAAAATAGGTAGTAGAGAAGAGTAAGAAACTTGGTAAGGTATTCACAGAGCCCAGGACACTTCCTGGAAATCGTTCAATTTACGTTAAAGCCCTGGACACAACATGGTCTATTATCATTTCCGTCTTTTTAAAGTGATAATTTGGTTTAATTGTGTTCCAGTTCATCAAGATAAGATAATAGATAGATAAATATTGCCAAGAGGCAAAAGGTGTCTAATCTAGCAGTTCTAAAATTGAAATAACCTACGGGTTTTGAGGCAAAGTATTTGAAAGATCTCAATCCTCCTTATGTTATAATTTTTCTAGGAAAGATAGGACAACGATGTATATGAGTCAAAAGTCAGTGAAAGAAATGTTTGTCTAAGAAATTAAATAATATAATACCATCAACAAGGGCTGTACATCAAAGATTTGGCAATTGTAACTTGACCTAATTTTTTTTTAAATCTTTTTTTCTTCAGGTTTCCAGGCATTTGGGAGTTTGAGAAGCTGGAAAGGCTTTTGAAATCTCATCAGGAGAGTTTTCAGGGAGATTGTCAGTGTTCCAAACCTGACAACTGTTAGAAAATTGATATTTTTGGCAGTCTCATTCTGCTCCATCTACTGGTACTTGAGAGGAACCTCCAATGGTGAGTCAATATCAGAAAAAAAGACTCCGATTTCTTTCATTCCCCCTCCTACTTTAAAAAAAAATCTCTAATCATTTATCAGACATGGGCAACCTTCCGGAAGGCAAACGGCAGCTATTAGTTGAAAGAAAAATTAGGCTATATAAATAATTGCAGGCAACAAGACTAAGATGGGAAACATTCTTCTTTAATGATAATTTTAGGATAAGACAATCACCACTGTCTTTGGAGAGCAGGGCCCACACTAAATGAAAAATAGTTCCCTTGATTTAGATGTTGAGAAGCCTTTGAGTGTGAAATGGAAGTTATCATCAATTCTAGTTCCATAGGTCCAAACACAGTACTAATGAAGGCAAGTTCATAGGTTCGATCCCAGTTTCTGTCAGTAAGCATAACACCATTCAAAACAAATCTTCCCACACCCACACAGACTGAGCACCAAGTTTTAGTCAAACGGCTCATTAGCTTTTTCAGTTAGGTTCAGGAAGGGCTAAGGGATAAACTCTATAAAGAGTGAAAAGAAAGTAAAGTCGCTCAGTCGAGTCCGACTCTTTGTGACCCCATGGACTGTAACCCACCAGGCTCCTCCATCCATGGGATTTTCCAGGCAAGAATACTGGAGTGGGTTGCCATTTCCTTCTCAAGGGGAGCTTCCCAACCCAGGGATCGAACCTGGGTCTTCTGCACTGCAGGCAGGCTCTTTACTGTCTGAGCCACCAGGGAAGCCCTAGACTCTATAAACACAACCTCAGTACTGGAGAAACAAAACACATCTTTCAGGTCATGAAGAATGATAGATTTATATAAGGAGAGAAAACAGTTGATCAATATTTAATATTCAACAACAAAATCAGTCTGTTTTATAGCGTTCTAGGAGCAACAGAAATTTTTAAATGGCATAATAATCAGCAGTCTCTATCTATGCAAAACCACTTCATCCTCCCATCTGCAGCTTGTCCACCATCTTTCTAGATATTCTACTATGAATGGCCCATATATAGGCAATTGAGAGTTAAACACAAACCACTCAAATTTCAAGTATGAGTGTGTGTGTTAGTCACTCAGTCGTGTCCGACTCTCTGCAACCCCATGGACTCCTCCGTCCATAGGATTCTCAAGGCAAGAATACTGGAGTGGGTTGCCATTTCCTTCTCCAGGAAGTATGAGTGTACTAACTTAAAATATAACAGGCTTCAGGGCATTGTTTCATATAGTCATGTGACTCTAATCTTTCTGCATTTTCCCTCTGTGGAAATGACTATTTCAATTTTAGCTTGGGAAGGAAGAAGCAATCCAAGGGAAACCTCTTTCTCAGAGTACCATGATAAATGACGACAAAATCAGCATTAGATTTCTCAAGCTATGAGCACACTCCTGTGAAGGCAAGTTACTATTCTCCTTAACCCTTACATGTGTTTACCACTTCACAAGTGGCATGCACTTTCACTTCCATGAATGTACCATTCTTGTGTACTTAGCCTGTCTGGGAGGCTGAACAAGTAGAGAACTAGACACAGGGAAAGGTTACCTGGACTCCAGGATACAGAAGTGAGAGATTTATAGAATCTTCTTTGCTAAAGACTTCTAAAGACAAGTGAGTCTCCCATTTCAAAGATGGTTAGAGAAATTCCATCCCTTAATAAACCTTCTCTGTAGCCCACATGCTTCTCCAACAGTGGAGGAAAATGTAGATTCTTCCTATTCTGAGGAGTGTTGAGTTTTGTTTTGTTTTCATTTTAATTGAGGGAAATTAGAGAATCCTAGCAAGTCAGAGGTAGAAGGACT
This sequence comes from Ovis aries, assembly GCF_016772045.2. Classification (NCBI taxonomy): domain Eukaryota; kingdom Metazoa; phylum Chordata; class Mammalia; order Artiodactyla; family Bovidae; genus Ovis; species Ovis aries. The sequence goes on along the minus strand of NC_056080.1, from coordinate 103,214,456 downwards.
CTTAGAGATCACTTAGTTTAACTAGATTGCAAATAAAAGCCTCAGCCAGTGAAGGGAAGAAACTTCTCCAGAGAAATAGCCAGTGAGTAGCAGAAGCTTCAAGAAATGGATAGAAGAGAAGGGAAAGTTGCTGTCATGAAGGAGCACGTATACATTAGGGGGTGCTTGGCATATAAACAGCATTATCTAGGGAAGAGGCAGGTGGAAAGAAAACCTGTCTTTTAGTATGGAACAGCTGAAGAGTTGCATTCACACATTCATTAAGCAGATAATCCTTAAGAACCTTTCACGTACCAGGCACTATTCTAGGTTTTGGGCATGCAGCAGCAACTTCATTGAGTGTATATTCTAGTTGAGAGAGATAATAAAAAACATAATTGATAGATAAAATATATAATGTGCTAGAAGTAATAATTCTAAAGAGAACAGTCATGTAGAAAAGGGGGGCATAAAATGCCAGGGGTGAGATGTAAAGCTTTTACACAGGGTGGCCAAAGAAAAACTAAACAAAAAGATGCATTGTGAGTAAAGACTTGAGAGGAGTGGGAAGGTAAGGCATACAAGGATCTTGGTTTCAGAAATATGGAGTAACAAGATCAAAGAGATCAAAGGCTCTGAGAAAGGGATGAGCCATGGTGTTTAAGGAACAATGAGGAGGCCAGTGTGACTAGAGCAAAGTAAGCAAGGAAAAGAATAGTAGGCATTGCGGTCCGAGAGGTAAAGGGAAAGCAAACCATTTAGCACCTGATAGCTCATAGTAAGGAGACTGGTGCTAAATTGGGTTGAAATAAAAAGCTATAGAAATTTTTTAATGGAAGAGTAATCTGATCCAGTACTCTTGCCTGGAAAATCCCATGGACGGAGGAGCCTGGTGGGCTACAGTCCATGGGGTCGCTAAGAGTCGGAGACAACTGAGCGACTTCACTTTGACTTTTCACTTTCATGCATTGGAGAAGGAAATGGCAACCCACTCCAGTGTTCCTGCCTGGAGAATCCCAGGGACGGCGGAGCCTGGTGAGCTGCCATCTATGGGGCTGCACAGAGTCGGACACGACTGAAGCGACTTAGTAGTAGTAGTAGTAGTAGTAGTAGTAATCTGATCCAACGTACAATTTAGCTGAATCATTTGAAGTGAATGGGGGCAAAGCCAGAAAGAGGGAAACCAGTGAGGAAGTTGTTGGCAAAATTCAGGAGAGCAATGACAATGACTTGGAATAAAGAATGGCAGTGCAGGTGACAAGAGGAATAGTTTGATTCTGAATAATATGTGTGACCTCCCAGGACTTTATACATTCATCTATTCATTCCATATCTATCAGTTACTTATGATGCCCCCCCAGGCACTGTCCTAGGTACCAAGGACAAGCCAGTAAAAAAAAAAAAAAAAAAGACAAGGTTCGGTCCTCAATCAATTTACATTCACATGGCAGACAAATAATTAAGTACTAAACCATCAAATCATTAATGCAGTTTCAAATATTGGAATGTGCTATAAGAAAAATTAAGCAGCATGAGGGGAAAGAGAGTGATGAAGGTGAGAAGAAAGTGCTTTTTCAGGTAGGCTGGTCACTTCTTACCACCTTTTTTTTTTAATTTAAATTTGTTTATTGGGAACACGTGTACACTCAAACTTTTAGAAACATCATATTAGATTGTCACATTCTTAACTGGGGCCCTGCAATCACAACATGGAAAACACCAGAAGAGCTGGAAATGTAACTCCAACTATGGACATTCGCAGAGGGTTTTCACAGACCTCAACGCTTCCATGATAAACCATGTTTACAGAGTATCACTTCAGACCAAAGAAATACTCGGCAGGACTCTATGACAAGCACCGTAGTAGATACTAGCAAAATGGGAGAATGGAGGTATGAAAAATCTAGGAGTGAGAGACACAAGCATAGGCAATATTTTAGCTAAGACTGTTAGAAGGTACCCTCTTGGTGGAGGTAAGTAACTCAAGCTGACAGATGTTCAACCATTTTTATGAATCAGATTTGTCTTGGAAAGTGAACAAGTGAGAGAAGCAGAAAGATGCCCTCCTTTTCCTCTCTTCTTACTTGGAAAACAATGAAACAAAAAGGCATCTGGCAAAAGTGGGTTGGAGAACTTTTCATATAACCATTTCAAAAGGATGGGGAATTGGCTGTTTTCCAGGGGAGGGAGTAGATTTTTAGCTTGCCCTCTGTTCCCATTATAGATATCTCATTTGTATTCTTATATCTCTGGAAGAGGACAAAGAGAATGATCCTGTACACCCTAATTATTTCCAACTTTCTTATACCATCCTTCCATGTTTATTCTCATTCTCTCAGGTAAAACTAGACAACTACATTGGCACCCATTCAATGAATAGTGGAAAGTGGAAAGGATGGCCATGGGTAATGCTACAGCAGTATTCGAGTTTCTCCTTATTGGAATATCTAACTATCCTGAGTGGAAGGTCACATTTTTCACATTGGTGCTGATCACTTACCTCAGCACATTATTGGGGAATGGACTGATCATCTTTCTTATTCACAGTGACCCTCACCTCCACACTCCAATGTATTTCTTCCTTAGTAACCTGTCTTTCTTAGACCTTTGCTATGGAACAGTCTCCATGCCCCAGGCTTTGGTGCATTGCTTCTCTGCTCATCCTTACCTTTCTTACCCACGATGTTTGACCCAAATAAGTGTCTCTTTGGCCTTGGGTACAGCAGAGTGCCTCCTACTGGCTGTCATGGCCTATGATCGTGTGGTTGCTATCGGCAATCCTCTGCGCTATTCCGTGGTCATGAATGGCTCAGTGTGTGTCTGGCTGGCTGCTACCTCATGGGGGGCATCTCTTGTGCTCACTGCCATGCTCATCTTATCCCTGAGGCTTCACTTCTGCGGGATGAATGTCATCAACCATTTTGTCTGTGAGATTCTCTCCCTTCTTAAGCTGGCCTGTTCTGATACCAGTCTCAATGAGCTTCTGATCCTCATCACAGGCATTTTTACCCTTCTCCTACCCTTTGGATTTGTTCTCCTCTCCTATGTCCGAATTGTCACTGCTGTCCTAAGGATTCGCTCAGCCCAGGGTAGGCTCAAGGCCTTTTCTACCTGTGCTTCTCATTTGACTGTGGTGGTAATCTTCTATGGGGCAGCCATTTCCATGTATATGAAACCACAGTCCAAGTCATCCTCGGATCAAGACAAATTTATCTCAGTGTTTTATGGGGCTCTGACACCCATGCTGAATCCTCTAATATATAGTCTGAGGAATAAGGATGTTAAAGGGGCAATGAGGAAAGTTATGGCAAAAAGGGCATAAGTCTTCTTTGCTCCTAAACTTCTAAAATACCATTCAGCTACATCTTCAATGATGGTAAAAACTGTTTAAAAGTTTCAATTTTACCTTTGCTGGTTGTTGTTCAGTCATTAACTCATGTCCAACTCTTTGAGACCCTATGGAGTCTATGGACTGCAGCACGCCAGGCTTCCCTGTCCTTCACGACCTCCCAGAATTTGCTCAAAAATGTGACCATTTGAATCAGTGATGCTGTCCAACCATCTCATCCTCTGTTATCCCCTTCTCTGGTGGCTCAGATGGTAAAGAATCCACCTGCAGTGCAGGAGACCCAGGTTTGATCCCTGGGTCAGGAAGATCCCCTGACCCACTCCAGTGTTCTGTCTGGAGAATTCTGTGGACACAGGAGCCTGGCAGGCTACAGTCCATGGGGTCCACAAAGAATTGAATACAACTGAGGGATTAACACCTTTACCCTTGGTACAGTAGGTGATTGTCATGTGAGAATCTTCAGGATGTGTTCACCACAAAAGCTTATTCCTACTGAGACTTCAATTTCAGTTCCAGACAATACTTTGGCGGGGGGGGTGGGGGTGGGTGGGGGGCTTCCCTCATAGCTCAGTTGGTAAGGAATCCGCCTGCAATGCAGGAGACCCCAGTTCGATTCCTGGGTTGGGAAGATCCACTGGAGAAGGGAAAGGCTACCCACTCCAGTATTCTGCCCTGGAGAATTCCATGGACTGTATAGTCTATGGGGTCGCAAAGAGTTGGGCATGACTGAACGACTTTCACTTTTCACTTTCACAATATTTTTACTCTTTCTTTACAAAAAAAAAAAAACACATTAGTAGTCACCCATTAAGTTATTCAACTTCAGGTAAATAAATTTCTCAGAATCATTTCCTCACTGACAGAAGAGACCTAAGCTGTAAGACAACCTCCTATGACTGTTAGCAGGAGGTGAGGCATAAGTGAAATTGGAAAATAGGACGAAGAATGGTGTAATAAGAGGCCAGAAGACAAATGTCAGAAATTTTACAACTTTACTGAAGGCAAGGCCTGTTGTAAAAGCACGATCCTCTCTCCACTTAACCTCAGAATCATGAGAAAATTGTATCATATCCATTTCCTACGTTAGTGTAGTGTTTCACTTTTTTTCTTTTTCTGAACTTCTTTCAAATACATTATCCCATTCTGTATTCCTAATATTGCTGTAAAGCTGGTAACAAAAGTTACCATAATCCATCCCTCATGTTAACAATGAGACAAACAGAAGCCCAGAGAAAGATTAACAATTGTCTAAAGCCTCACACAAAACAGAAAATTGCATGAAAGATTTACTGAGCATGGCCCCACCCATCAGAACAAGACGTAGACTCCCCCACAGCCAATCCTTCCCATCAGGAAGCTTCGACAAGCCTCTTATCGTTATCCATCAGAGGGCAGACAGAATGAAAACCATAATTACAGAAAACTAACCAAACCGATCACTTGGACCACAGCCTTGTCTAACTCAATGAAACTATGAGCCATGCCATTTAGGGCCACCCAAGAGGGATGGATCATGGTACAGAGTTCTGATAAAATGTGGCCCACTGGAGAAGGGAATGGCAAACCACTGCAGTATTCTTGCCTTGAGAATCCCATGAATAGTATGAAAAGGCAAAAAAGTATGACACTGAAAGATGAACTCCCCAGGTCACTTGGTGGCCAATATGCTACTGGAGAAGAAGGGAGAAATAGCTCCAGAAAGAATGAAGCGGCTGAGCCACAGTGAAAACAATGCTCAGTTGTGGATGTCGATGGTGATGGAAGTAAGTTCAATGCTGTAAAGAACAACACTGCATAGGAACTTGGAATGTAAGGTCCATGAATAAAGGTAAATTGGAAGTGGTCAAACAGGAGATGGCAAGAGTGAACATCGACAGTTTAGGAATCAGTGAACTAAATTCCAAGGGAACATTTCATGCAAAGATGGGCACAATAAAGGACAGAACTAAAGACCTAACAGAAGCAGAAGATATTAAGTAGAGGTGGCAAGAATACACAGAAGAACTATACAAAAAGGATCTTAATGATCCAGACAACCATGATGGTGTGATCACTCACCTAGAGCCAGACATCCTGGAGTGTAAAGTCAAGTGGGCCTTAGAAAGCATCAATGCAAACAAAGCTAGTGGAGATGATGGATTTCCAGCTGACCTATTTCAAATCATAAAAGATGATGCTGTGAAAGTGCTGCATTTGATATGCCAGCAAATTTGGAAAATTCAGCAGTGGCCACAGGACTGGAAAAGGTCAGTTTTCATTCCAATCCCAAAGAAAGGCAATGCCAAATAATGTTCAAACTACTAAACAAATGCACTCATTTCACATGATAGCAAAGTAATACTCAAATTCTTCAAGCTAGGCTTCAACAGTACATGAATCAAGAACTTCCAGATATTCAAGCTGGATTTAGAAGAGACAGAGGAACCAGAGATCAAATTGCCAACATCTGTTGGATCATAGAAAAAGCAAGAGAATTCCAGAAAAAAAAATCTACTTCTGCTTTATTGATTACGATAAAACTTTTGACTGTATGGATCACAACATATTGTGGAAAGTTCTTAAAGAGATGGGAATACCAGACCACCTTACCTTCCTCCTGAGAAACCTGTGTGCAGGTCAAGAAGCAACAGTTAGAGCCGGTCATGGAACAACGAACTGGTTTCAAATTGGGAAAGGAGTATGTCAAGGCTGTATATTGTCACCCTGCGTATTTAACTTATATGCAGAGTACATCATGAGAAATGCCAGACTGGATGAAGCACAAGCTGGAATCAAGATTGCCGGGAGAAATATCAATAACCTCAGATATGCAGATGACACCACCCTTATGGCAGAAAGTGAAGAGGAACTAAAAAGCCTCTTGATGAAAGTGAAAGAGGAGAGTGAAAAAGCTGGCTTAAAACTCAACATTCAAAAAACTAAGATCATGGTATCCAGTCCTATCACTTCATGGCAAACAAATAGAGAAACAATGGAGACAGTGACAGACTTTATTTTGGGGGGGCTCCAAAATCACTGCAGATGGTGACTGCAGCCATGAAATTAAAAGATGCTTGCTCCTCGGAAAAAAAGCTATGACCAACCTAGACAGCATATTAAAATGCAGAGACTTGACTTTGCCAACAAGGTCCGTCTAGTCAAAGTTATGGTTTTTCCAGTAGTCATGTTGGATGTGAGATTTGGATCATAAAGTTTAGTGCCAATGAATTGATGCTTTTGAACTGCGGTATTGGAGAAGACTCTTGAGAGTCCCTTGGACTGCAAGGAGATCAAATCAGTCAATCCCAAAGGAAATCAGTCCTGAATATTCATTGGAAGGACTGATACTGAAGCTGAAGCTCTAATACTTTGGCCACCTGATGCGAAGAACTGACTCCTTGGAAAAGACCCTGATGCTGGGAAAGATTGAATGCAGGAGGAAAAGGGGAAGACAAAGGATGAGATGATTGGATGGCATTACCAACTCAATGGGCGTAAGTTTGAGCAAGCTGTGGGAGTTGGTGATGGATAAGGAAGCCTGGTGTGCTGTAGTCCATGGGGTTGGAAAGAGCTGGACACAACTGGGTGACTGAACTGAACTGAAAGTCATACATAATTGGTAACAGAATAAAAATTAGAATTGAGATCATCTATATGTCACCTCTGAACTTTTCAATATTGTCCAGAAAAGTATCTGGAATTTTAAAATTATAAATGCACCCAATATTTATCAAGCACTTAACCATATACTAGGCACTGACCTATGTCCATTATCACATATAATTCTCACTACAATTCAGGGAAGTATCGCTATTATCAATCCATAGTAGAGATAAGGAAATTGAGACTCTTAGAGGTTCCATGATTTGCCCATGGCCATAGAGCCAGTATTTAAACCTAGATATAACTGATTTCAGATCCCATTCACTGTATCCAAATTTCAGAGGCCTTAGAGATTATTTAATGAAGTGATTTTTAACCAATTTAATTTTAATATAATTTATGTACAATAAAATTTATGTAATTACAGTGTACAATTTAAATTTTGACAGGTACCCCCAGAACCACCACCACTATCAAGCTACTTAACAATTTTATCACATCCAAAAGTTTCCTCATGGTCTTTTGTAGTCCACCCTTTCCTCCACCCCCAACCCCTGGCAACCACTCATCTGATTTTTTTCACTATATGTTAGCTTTGATTTTCTAGAATTGACTATAAGTGGAATCATACAGTATATCCTCTTCTGTGCTTGGATTCTCTTATTCAGCATGCTTTTGAGATTCATCCATGTTGTTGTAGGCATCAGTAGTTTGTTCCTTTTTCCTGCTGAATAATATTCCATCATACAATTTACTATGTTTTTAAAACTCCATTCCCTGTTACTGTACATAATATAGTGGTTTTAAACTTCAGTGCATGCAGTTCTATGGGTTTGGCCGTGGTGCCTGGAACCTGTCAATGGAGGTGAAATTTTCTGTGAAAAATTTCATTTGAAAATGGAGTTCTGATAATAAAACATTTGACAAACAATGATCTATTACAGAGCTCTTGCTTTAGATAAAGAATCAATCGCTCAGTGAACAGAATGTAAATTTCCCAAGACCATGAAACTTTTTGGAAGCAACCTGAGACAAAGGCCCAGATATCTTGTCTCCCGGTTTCACTTTTTGGGCAGTTTGACCAAACATGATGAAGTCTTCTCCAAAGCAACCTGGTGGAGAACTGGACATAGATGCACAGATAAAAAGATGATGCACAGCACCTAGATCTGAGCAAGCAGATATTCAATGCACTCGTCAGACACTGACCACTGGGAGTTGATGCCATTTTGTTTGGTACTGCAAAGAGAGTACCCGACATACAAGGGACCTGTCTCACATGTTTACTCACTAAATAAATAAAAAGAATGAGTAAATCACTTATCAAAATAGTATAATTTTCAAATACATGCAATATTTATTCAAATTCCATCTATTACCTATTTTTAAAAGATTGCAGTATTCTCAGCCACTGAAACTATGTTTTAATATCAAGAAATTAAAAAAATGCAATTATCCTCAAATTAAAAATAAAAACATTTTAAAAATAAATAAAAACTAATTTTGAAAAAATAACCCAATTGATTTAAATCTTGGATTTATTCATTCAAGCAAGGTTAACTTTCTACTTTTAACCAGGCTCTAGGTACTAGGTGCTAGGGCAAGTTTCATACATTTTATGAAATGTACTATTAAAATAAATATTTCAAATTAACATTGTGAAATAAAGTAAAATTGATGAAATCAATAAAATTTTACATGAAAAAATAATAGAGCCTTTAGGGAGGGAGAAAATCAGAAATTAGCAGAAATATTACGAGTGCTCATTTTAGTGACCTTGCTTTCAGGGGGAGAAATATTCTACTCTCTATTACAGCTCTCTATTTGCACCTTAAAATGAGAATCGTATTTTTGTTAATAATGCCTCTACTACAAAACTATAACTCTGTCACTAGATGCTTTGTCTCTTTATTGACTTGTTGGTAGAGACACAGCTTACAGACAGAGTGACATAGTGGAGTCTGGAGATGGCCCTGCCGAATTGATTCTGCTACTAACTAGTTGTGTGACCTTAATTATATCACTCTTTGGCCCTCAAATTTGCTCATCAATGCAATAGGAAAGTTCTGTGTGTTACCCAAGGATCTCTCTAGTTCTAACTTTCTGCATCTAGGTGTTATTTTATATAGATTTTTTTCTTTCCTTAAAAAGACAATAGTATCATCAATTTACTCTGAAACTTGCTTTTTCCACTTGACAATATATCATGAATATTCTTCCAGATCAATATATACAGATCTATCTGCCTGACTTTAAATGTTAACTTTGAAACAAGTAGGCATGCATAGCAGGTAGTTAACATAGCTATGGCCCTTCCAGCACCAATGTTCTGTTTCTAGGCATCTAAATCCCAGTTCAGTTCAGTTCAGTCACTCAATCATGTCCGACTCTTTGTGACCCCATGAATTGCAGCACGCCAGGCCTCCCTGTCAATCACCAACACCCGGAGTTCACTCAGACTCACGTCCATTGAGTCAGTGATGCCATCCAGCCATCTCATCCTCGGTCATCCCCTTCTCCTCCTGCCCCCAATCCCTTCCAGCATCAGAGTCTTTTCCAATGAGTCAACTCTTCGCATGAGGTGGCCAAAGTACTGGAGTTTCAGCTTCAGCATCATTCCTTCCAAAGAAATGCCAGGGCTGATCTCCTTCAGAAGGGACTGGTTGGATCTCCTTGCAGTCCAAGGGACTCTCAAGAGTCTTCTCCAACACCACAGTTCAAAAGCATCATTTCTTCAGTGCTCAGCTTTCTTCACAGTCCAACTCTCACATCCATACATGACCAATGGAAAAACCATAGCCTTGACTAGACGGACCTTAGTCAGCAAAGTAATGTCTCTGCTTTTGAATATGCTATCTAGGTTGGCCATAATTTTTCTTCCAAGGAGTAAGCGTCTTTTAATTTCATGGCTGCAGTCACCATCTGCAGTAATTTTGGAGTCCCAACAAATAAAGTCTGACACTGTTTCCACTGTTTCCCCATCTATTTGCCATGAAGTGATGGGACCAGATGCCATGATCTTCGTTTTCTGAATGTTGAGCTTTAAGCCAACTTTTTCACTTTCATCAAGAGGCTTTTTAGTTCCTCTTCACTTTCTGTCATCTGCATATCTGAGGTTATTGATATTTTTCCCGGCAATCTTGATTCCAGCTTGTGTTTCTTCCAGTCCAGCATTTCTCATGATGTCCTCTGCATATATGTTAAATAAGCAGGGTGACAATATACAGCCTTGATGTACTCCTTTTCCTATTTGGAACCAGTCTGTTGTTCCATGTCCAGTTCTAACTGTTGCTTCCTGATCTGCATACAGATTTCTCAAGAGGCAGGTCAGGTGGTCTGGTATTCCCATCTCTTTCAGAATTTTCCACAGTTTATTGTGATCCACACAGTCAAAGGCTTTGGCATAGTCAATAAAGCAGAAAGAGATGTTTTTCTGGAACTCTCTTGCTTTTCCATGATCCAGCGGATGTTGGCAATTTGATCTCTGGGTCCTCTGCCTTTTCTAAAACCAGCTTGAACATCAGGAAGTTCACGGTTCATGTATTGCTGAAGTCTGGCTTGGAGAATTTTGAGCATTACTTTACTAGCATGTGAGATGAGTGCAATTGTGTGGTAGTTTGAGCATTCTTTGGTATTGCCTTTCTTTGGGATTGGAATGAAAACTGACCTTTTCCAGTCCTGTGGCCACTGCTGAGTTTAATCCCAAAGGCAATCTAATTCAACATTGATACTAATCCATTTTAACTATGAAAAATGAATTCTATGAGGGTGCTGTGTAACAAAATCAATTCTAGATTGTTGAAAACCCCTAAAGTTGACTATCACTTGGCCACTTGATCACTCACAGGCACTGTGAGAAGCATTCCACTGTGCACCCCATTCTAGATATCTGGGTCGTGAAGCTTATCTTGCTTCACCTTGGAAAGCAAAGATTTGTTTGAAACTAAGATAGCTCTGCTAAAAATTGAGAAGAAAGTTTTCACACTGAAAAAATGTTTCAAAATGATATTTTTCAATAGAGATTTAAGAAAAAATACCATGCCCCATTCATAGGATTGGGGATTTCACTTGAGGAAAGGCAGTGAGTTATCACTATTTAGACCACAGTCCCTGGAGCCAAACTTTGTGGATTCAGAGCTTCATTCTGCCAGTCTTCTTGCACGTTACTCTCTGTGCTTCGATCTCTCCATGTGAAGTGGGCTAATGTAACACTACTTATAGTGTTCAGAGTTTGATCGTGGAGACAGAACCACTCTAGTTATATCAGGCAGGAAGGGATTTAATAAAGAGAATTAGAGGCCTATGAAGCCTTTGGAAGTGTGAGAGGGAAGGTAAACGAATGTTGCCAACAACTTTAGACAGTTGCAGGAGTTGCAAGAATCTTGGGAAGTTTTAAGGAAACTGTTACCAATGGTGTCACTGAAGTAGATGCTTCAAGGAACAATGCTCAAAAGCCGCTGAAATCTCTGCTAACAAAGTCTACATACTTTTACAATACAGCTGACAGCTTAAAAGGATGGGAATGGTGTTGAATGTGACTTCATAGCTTGGTTATAAGAACTGTATGACTCAAGTCATGTAAAGCACTTAGAAAAGCACCTGGCCTATAGTTAGAGAACAGCACGTGTTAGCTGTCATCGTGAAGGCTGGATCACATGAACCTAAGACACCAGGAATTTAAATGCCTGTATGCTTCTTAAATAGTGCTTTTCAAGGCTGCTCCCTCATCCAGGCATTCAAGCATCTGTACATATATCACTCATTTCACAGGCACTTATTAACTACCTACTATACAAGTACAGTGCTATTGCCAGAGATGGAGTGGTCAAAAAAACATATTTGATCCTTCCGCTCAAAGAATTCACTGTCTAGGTGTGAAGAAAAACATATACACAGGCAGCATTACTATGTGAATTTATATCTTCCTAGTTCTTAAGATTATAAACACTTTATACACTTTACGGTTTATCTTCTTCTTGAACATATATTACCTCATATCATCTTCAAAATAATTTGATGAGATAAGCAAGCAGATATTATTACTATTGTGAAACTGACATTAACAGATGATAAAGAGCTGTAAAAAGGCTGTGATATTATCAAGGTTAGCAGTTAGTGATATAACTGGGATTAGAATACAATTCTCCTAGAATTATTGAGGTGGCAATTACTGATTGTATACAAATATCAAATCATTATGTGTACACCTGAAACTAATATAATGTTATGTGTCAATCATACCTGAATAAAAAATTAATTTAATTTAAATAATACAATTCTGATGCCTGATGCTCTTTTTGAGGTGAGCCTGATGGGTTCAGGAGTCTTTGAAAAAGAAAAGTAGGAAGAAGGTAAAGCTGTTGCTGAATTGAGAAAGGGAAAAACATTAGATTTTCAGATTGTCCAGTACTCTTGCCTGGAAAATCCAATGGGTGGAGGAGCCTGGTAGTCTGCAGTCCATGGGGTCGCTAAGAGTCGGACACAACTGAGTGACTTCACTTTCACTTTTCACTTTCCTGCATTGGAGAAGGAAATGGCAACCCACTCCAGTGTTCTTGCCTGGAGAATCTCAGGGACAAGGGAGCCTGGTGGGCTGCCGTCTCTGGGGTCGCACAGAATCGGACACGACTGAAGCGACTTAGCAGCAGCAGCAGCAGCTAAAAAAATCTGACCCTAACTCTTATTGGCTATACAACCTTGGGCAACTTCCTGTCTCAATTTCCTCATCTATAACAGGATGACAATCATAGGACTGAATTTATAAGGTTGTTAAAACGATTGGATCAGTTGATTTTATATAAAATGCTGAGAACTATGGCTGGGACATAGTAAGTTCTCAATAAGCTTTATCTATTGTTGTTATTTAGAAATAACAAGGGAACATTTCATGCAAAGATGGGCTGGATAAAGGACAGAAATCGTGTGAACCTAACAGAAGCAGAAGATATTAAGAAGAGGTGGCAAGAATACACAGAAGAACTGTACAGAAAAGATCTTCACAGCCAAGATAATAACGATGGTATGATCACTCACCTAGAGCCAGACATCCTGGAATGTGAAGTCAAGTGGGCCTTAGGAAGCATCACTGTGAACAAAGCTAGTGGAGGTGATGGAATTCCAGTGGAGCTATTTCAAATCCTGAAAGATGATACTGTGAAAGTGCTGCACTCAATATGCCAGCAAGTTTGGAAAACTCAGCAGTGGCCACAGGACTGGAAAAGGTCAGTTTTCATTCCAATCCCAAAGAAAGGTAATGGCAAAGAATGCTCAGACTACCACACAATTGCACTCATCTCACATGCTAGTAAAGTAACGCTCAAAATTCTCCAAGCCAGGCTTCAGCAATACGTGAACCATGAACTTCCAAATGCTCAAGTTCATTTTAGAAAAGGCAGAGGAACCAGAGATCAAATTGCCAACATCCGCTGGATCATGGAAAAAGCAAGAGAGTTCCAGAAAAACATCTCTTTCTGCTTTATTGACTATGCCAAAGCCATTGACTGTGTGGATCACAATAAACTGTGGGAAATTCTGAAAGAGATGGGAATACCAGACCATCTGACCTGCCTCTTGAGAAATCTGTACGCAGATCAGGAAGCAACAGTTAGAACTGGACATGGAACAACAGACTGGTTCCAAATAGGAAAGGAGTACGTCAAGGCTGTATATTGTCACCCTGCTTATTTAACTTATATGCAGAGTACATCATGGAAGAAGCACAAGCTGGAATCAAGATTGTTGGGAGAAATATCAATAACCTCAGATATGCAGATGACACCACCCTTATGGCAGAAAGTGAAGAGGAAGTAAAAAGCCTCTTGATGAAAGTGAAAGAGGAGATTGGAAAAGTTGGCTTAAAGCTCAACATTCAGAAAACTAAGATCATGGCATCTGGTCCCATCACTTCATGGCAAATAGATGGGGAAACAGTGGAAAGTGTCCGTCTTTATTTTTTTGGGCTCCAAAATCACTGCAGATGGTGACTGCAGCCATGAAATTAAAAGACGCTTACTCCTTGGAAGAAAAGTTATGACCAACCTAGATAGCATATTCAAAAGCAGAGACATTACTTTGCCAACAAAGGTCCGTCTAGTCAAGGCTATGGTTTTTCCAGTGGTCTTGTATGGATGTGAGAGTTGGACTGTGAAGAAAGCTGAGTGCCAAAGAATTGATGCTTTTGAACTGTGGTGTTGGAGAAGACTCTTGAGCATCCCTTGGACTGCAAGGAAATCCAACCAGTCCATTCTGAAGGAGATCAGCCCTGGCATTTCTTTGGAGGGAATGATGCTGAAGCTGAAACTCCAGTACTTTGGCCACCTCATGCGAAGAGTTGACTCATTGGAAAAGACTCTGATGCTGGGAGGGATTGGGGGCAGGAGGAGAAGGGGATGACCGAGGATGAGATGACTGGATGGCATCACCAACTCGTTGGACGTGAGCTTGAGTGAAGTCCGGGAGTTGGTGATTGACAGGGAGGCCTGGCGTGCTGCAATTCATGGGCTCGCAGAGTCGGACACGACTGAGCGACTGAACTGAACTGATTGTTGTTATTATACAGTTATTATTACTAACACTGAAGTCTCATTTGACTCAGAAGTAGTTGGTGTTCATCTCACTGTGTTCCTTCCCTCTTTTTTCCCTGCTAGTGATATGCATACCAACTGTTTCTGATTAAGTATAAGCAGCAGGTCAAGCACTTTTTCAGTACAGCATCATGATGGAGTGAGAAAAGCACATGATTAGGTGTCAGGGAGTCTGGATCCTAGTCTGGGTTCTGCTGCTAATGAGCTATGAGACTCTGGATGAGAGTTAACTTCTCTGGACTGCATTTGTCCAACAGGGAAAAAATGTATTCTTTAACCTGTCTCAGAAGGGTTGAAAGATCAAATGAGATCATAGATGTTAGACACTAGAAAGCTAAAAGTACTCTACAAATACTACACAATGGTATTTTCATTATCCTCATACTTAACCTCTACATCTTCTCCTCACTTACCCTTAACGACCACTCACTCACCGAATCTTATTGATTCTTGCTCTGAAATATTTTTGAAATCCATCTCTTCTCTGTCCTCAGAGCACCTGCCCTAGTTCACAGCTTCCTCAACCCTTAACAGGATGACTGTAATCAGCTCCTATTTTTCTTTAATCCATTCTCTCTCTAAACTAGCCATCCAATCAACTTCTCCAGAATGACTATCTAAATGGAAAAATCTCATCATATTAAACCTTCCTCTACAATCCCACTCCAAGATTAGAAACTTGCAGTGGGTCCCTATTGCCCATAGGATGCATGCTTTTGTACTGAGCCAACTCAGTTGTGTCTAACTCTTTGCGACCCCATGGACTGTAACTCACCAGGCTCCTCTATCCATGGGATGTGCCAGGCAAGAATACTGGGGTGGGTTGCCATCTCCTTCTCCAGGGGATCTTCCTGATCCAGGGATAGAACCTGGGTCTCTTGCATCTCCTGTATTGGCAGGCAAATTCTTTCCTGCTGAGCCACTGGTGAAGTCCTACCTATAGGATATACAACATTACTTGAGACACTTGCAAACCTGTTTATCCTTATTCTCTACCTTAACTCTGCAGACCCCAGGCCCCAGGAAAGCAATACTTTTTTCTGACCCCTGTATGTATATATGCCGCTGTGTACACTGTTCGCCTGCAGTGATCTTCCTGTCTTCTCTGCCTGGCAAAACCTCAGTCATCCTTCAAGTTCAGATCAAATGTCATGTCCTCAGTGAAGCCTTCACCAGAGCATACTCCATTCTGTTTAAACCTGGACAGGTGACTTAATTCCATCTTCTTTTGCTTAATAACATTCAGTTCAATCTTAAATTCAACATCTTCCATGTTATTTTATAATCAGTTGTTTTGGAGTTTTTATCCCAAATTAGATCATAAGTTTATTGAGAACAAGAAGGTTTTCATCTGTTTCCCTAGCATAGTTCCTGGCACAGAGTACATATATAATAAGAATTTGTTAAGTGAATACGTGGCCAACTAATACTTAACTATCTGGGGTAAAATACAGCTATTTTTAAAGTTCCAAGCTATTACAGACTGATATTTTACAAAATACAACAAAAATATTATGGCAATGTCAAATCACTTTAAAAGTTACTGTTTACTCTCAATTCTGTTTTTATCTCATTGAAAACATTTTGAGAAGCACTCCCTGGTGGCTCAGTAATAAAGAATCTGCCTGTAATTAGCCTCCAATTAAAATAAATAAATTTTTAAAAAAGAATCTGCCTGCAGTGCAAGAGACCTGTGTTCGATTCCTGGGTCGGGAAGATCCCCTGGAGAAGGGAATGGCAACCCATTCCATTATTCTTGCCTGGAGAATTTCATGAACAGAGGAGCCTGGAGGGCTACAGTCCATGGATTACAAACAGTCAGACACGACTGAGCTACTAACACTTTAACTTTCACTTTTCCAGCTAGACTATTTACTAAGATGCCTCATTCCTAGCCCCTAAAATCTAGAACTCTGAGTTGGAAATTTTAAGAAGGATACATGTAAAATAATAAACAATCAGATCATATATTCAGGCTACAATTGGGCAAGAAATCAATAAAATAATACTATCATAATTAGCTATATGCACAGATGAAGTAGATCAATGGCACAGTGAATGAGAAGGTGCAGGATTATATTTAGACAATGACAGCTTATGAAGTGCATGCATGCTCAGTTGTGTCCAACTCTTTGAGACCCCATGGACGGTAGCCCACCAGGCTCCTCTGTCCATGGGGATTCTCCAGGCAAGGATACTGGAGTGGGTTGCCATTTCCTACTTCAGCGGATCTTCAAAACCCAGGGATTGAACCCACACTTCTTGTGTCTCCTGCACTGGCAGACAGATTCTTTACCAACAGTGCCACCTGGGTATGGCACCTCAAAAGTAATCCATCAGAGTTTTAGGAAAAAGTGGGATTTCCAGAAACCATTCAAGTCAAAGAGGCTGGGATGGGCTGGGGAAACTCAGGGTAAAGTGAAGAAGAAGAGGAAACCTCCAATAAACACTATTAACATAATTTTATTTACCTGAATCTTAATTGAGCTTTCACAGCATCACAATAGATTGAAGCCATTCCTCCTTTCCTGTTCATTCATTACCTTCTTGAGTCACTGCATTGGAAACCCTCCCAAGAAATATAGGACTCTGAGTAATCACCCTAGTGGTGGTTCCATTATCTGGTAACTTAAGAGCAGAAGTCGAGTTGATAGTGTTAGTCAAAAATTTTACATACTGTCACTAATAAAACATTGGTATTAATAGGCAAAATCTACTTGTATTTTAATGACTTAGAAATAACATCCCAGAAGAATATACAGCTTTAGTTCAGTAACAGGATTTAATTGCCTATTTTAGGGACCTAATCCCTGAAGTCTCTTAGTGAAATCACTTCTTTGGGACCAGAGTGAATAAATGCAGAAAGTAACAG
This sequence comes from Ovis aries, assembly GCF_016772045.2. Taxonomy (NCBI): domain Eukaryota; kingdom Metazoa; phylum Chordata; class Mammalia; order Artiodactyla; family Bovidae; genus Ovis; species Ovis aries. Next base: position 103,197,091 of record NC_056080.1, on the reverse strand, counting down.
CAGATAGTGTTTAAGATTGTTCTCTTCTTCTCTTGTTCATCTTTTGGACTACTTAAAGTCCTGGTTTCTAAAGTGCTGAATAGAATCAAAATAAAACCCATTGCAAGAGCAGGTGAAGAACATACACCCAGCAAGGAAGAAAGAAGCCATAATTGTCTTTTTGAACAAATCAACATATATGTATGGAATGGTCAGTCTTGACATGGATCTCCTAGGATGCACCTGTAACTCACTCCCCTGGAAAGACCCCAATACGTCAGTAAGGTAATGATCCTACAACACATAAGGGGCTATATATTAAAACAACTCTTAGAGACCTTGCTGTTTTTGTTTGGGGGGCTTTTTTTGCTATTCAGGTGAGTAAAATCAATTTGATTCTCCCAATCTTCATTTATTCATGAACTTCCTGCCATGTGTGAGGAATTGAGACACATACTGGAGTTATAGAAATAAATAAAATGCAAATTCTTCTTTCAGAAGGCTCATAGTATAATGTGACCATATTGCCTTATTTATGTCTTCATTCATTTAATTATTTCCCCTCTTCCAGAAAAGAAAGATGACAAATGTGGTCACATTGTCATGGGTGCTACTTCCCAAATGAAGATTCACTTTAAAATAATAATAGCTAATATATATATATATTATATATATACCATATATATAAATATATATGTAGCACAAAAGCCCTATCAAGTAGTTACTATAATTTCCCCAACTTTATAATTGAAGAAACCAAAATAAATGAGTTAAACAAATTACCAATGTCACATAGTGAATCAGTGACGGATCCAGGATTCAAACTTTGATTAAGAATCCATGCTCTTAACCAACAGTCTGCACTGCCTGATATGAATAACAGAAATTCCTGTCTGTACGCACTATTTATTCCAGTATATTTTGAGGACCTGGGAGCTTCTGAAGAGCACAGAGAACAGGGAAGATACTCCAAGCATCCATTAATTTTAGTATCAAAAATGAAATGAGTCCTCCTGGGAAGCATGCTTTTACATGGTAAGTGGGACCAGGAAAGCCCTCTTTGGGAAACCTGTGTGAAGAAAAGTGTACCCAAAATATTTCTGAAACATCAGAAGCCTGTGACTAAATGTGAAAATCTCCACGTATGTCTAGTTAATTTAAAAAGAGTCTAGCCCACACAGTGCTAAAACACTGAATTATTCAATACACACACACACACACACACACACACACACACACGCTTAGTCTAGTGAGATTCTCTGCTGTTGCTGCTGCTGCTGCTAAGTCACTTCAGTCGTGTCCGACTCTGTGCGACCCCAGAGACGGCAGCCCACCAGGCTCCCCCGTCCCTGGGATTCTCCAGGCAAGAACACTGGAGTGGGCTGCCATTTCCTTCTCCAATGCATGAAAGTGAAAAGTGAAAGTGAACTCGCTCAGTCATGTCCAACTCTTCGAGATCCCATGGACTGCAGCCCACCAGGCTCCTCAGTCCATTGGATTGTCCAGGCAAGAGTACTGGAGTGGGGTGCCATTGCCTTCTTCGAGTGAGATTCTCTAAAATCATATAAACACAGAAACTTCTTCTTTGTTTTCCAGCTATCTACACTGGCATTTGTTTTGAGATTTTGGGGGCTATATGATGGCAGATATTGCCAGTCAAAGTAAGGCTTTATGATTTAAAATACTGCCATTCTAGGTGAAACTTTAGTATTCCTTGAAAAAATGTGTGCCCCGAAAATTCCATTCTTGCAATGCTATTAAGAAACTGCGCTTGTGGTGTCACCATTAAATAAAGATCAGATCACCTGACTTTTGCTTCAGTCACAATCCCATAACTCTACTCCAAGAAGACTTTTTCACTTCTGACTGATTCTGTTTTCTGATTTTAATTCTGGGAGTATACAGAATAAAAAGGAGCCTTTAAATTCTCATTCAGTTCAGTTCAGTTCAGTCACTCAGCCATGTCCGACTCTTTGTGACCCCATGGACTGCAGCACACCAGTCTTCCCTGTCCGTCACCATCTCCAGGAGCTTGCTCAAACTCGTGCCCATTGAGTCAGTGAAGCCATCCAACCATCTCATCCTCTGTCATCCCCTTCCAGTTAAAAGGCCTCCTTGTAGGATCACTCATAAGTAAAAACAACTGCAATTCAAAGTTTGGCAGCAGCTCAGTATTTTTTCAGTTTGTTGGCCCTTGGTTCTGATTTCTTTTCAGAAGACTTTATCCTGTATTAGGTATTATTGAGGATCTTGTTATAAATTCTTACTCTATTTCCTGAATTACTTGTCTATAAACATCATGTGCTTTCTGAGATTTGGAATCTGTCCTGAGTAGAGAATCCGAAGAGATCACCTACATCATTAGCCTGGATAGTTCTCCCTGCTGTCTAGAGCCCAAGACAAACCTTCCCATCCACAGCCTGTTCTCACCAAGGCCTGACAACTGCCTCATGAGACTGAAACTACACCGTAGACGCCCCAAATCCTGATTTGTGACTAAAACTTCGTGAGAAGGGGTCTTTCCAGGTGGCACTGTTGGTAAAGAATCCACCTGCCAGTGCAGGAGACAAGAGGTGTGAGTTTGATCCCTGGGTTGGGACGATCCCCTGGAGTAGGAAATGGCAACCCACTCCAGTATTCTTGCCTGGAGAATCCCCATGGACAGAGGAGCCTGGTGGGCTACAGTCCATGGGGTCGCAAAAGTCAGACACAACTGAGCACGCACGTAATTCATGAGAATTTTTACAAACAATCCAGGGAAAGAGCTTGACCTTAATAATGAACTAGTCTGTGATAGCATGCATATCTGATATAATCATATCAAACAAAAAAAATAAAATTTGGAATGGATGGAAAAGGGTGAAACTTTTTTTTTTTTCAGATTCTAGAATAAACCCATTCGCTCTCTTCACTATCACACCTTCCCTCCATGCAAAGGGTTTTCCCAGTGGCTCAGCAGTAAAAAAAATCTGCCAACAATGCAAGAGACGTGGGTTAGATCCCTGAGTCAGGAAGACCCCCCGGAGAAGGAAATGACTACCCACTCTATTCTTGCCTGGCACACCCCATGGACAGAGGAGCCTGGTGGGCTACAGTCCATCAGGTCGCAAAGAGTCAGACAGGACGGTTGTGACTAACCACGTACTCCATGCAAAGGGCAAATTGAAGAGCTAAAAAAGTATCATTTCTGAGCTATTAATAAAACTGAATACTATGAGGGACTTCCCAGTGGTCCAGTGGTTAAGACTCTATGTTTCCCTTGCAGGGGGCATGCATTTGATCCCTGGCTGGGGAACTAAGAGACCACACGTTGCAGGGTGTGGCCAAAAGTTAAAAAAGAAAGAAAGACAGAATACTATGATACTGTTTATCATCATAGCTTTTTACCATCAAATCATTTATTTTCTTCAGCCAGTTCAAAGTAGCTTCAGTCAAATCAATTTCATGACATTTGGTAAGACAGAAGACCAAATAACTGGCTTTGGTTCATTCAACAAACATACACTGAACCCATATTTTGTGGATTCACACAAGGCATTGTGTAAGATGGTGAAAATAAAGCAGTACATACAAGAGTCAGGGGCTTGTTCTTCCTAGTGCTATAGTAAGAGAGCAAAAATTAAATAGTCACACAACTATATAAATACAAACTATGATAAAAGCCATACAGGAAAAGTTCTGAGTACTATGAACAATGTTAACAAAGAGATCTGATTTAAATTACTGGGGTTTGGGATGGCTTTTTGAATGAACTTTCTTTTGGACTGAGATATTAATAGTAAGAGGGCTGCTCAGGTGGCGCTAGTGGTAAAGAACATGCCTGCCAATGCAGGAGACATAAGAGATGCGGCCTTGATCCCTGAGTTGGGAAGATTGCCTGGAAGAGGGCTCAGCAACCCATTCCAATATTCTTGCCTGTAGAATGCCATGGGCAGAGGAGCCTGTTGGGCTACAGTCCATAGAGTTGCAAAGAGTCACCCACAGCTGAAGTGACTTAGCATGCACACACACATTAATAGTAAGAATGACTAGGAATTCACCAAACAAAGAAGGTAGGAAGAATATTTCTAGCAGAAAGAACATACTGTGCAAAAGTCCTAAGGTGGGAACAAGCTTAGATTCTTCATAAAGATAATATGACTGAAAGTCAGCATGAGAAGAGACAGCACAAGGTAAGGTTAGGGTCAGATCATTTAGAATCTTGTGGGTCATGGCAAGTAGGTTAGATTACATTCCAATTGTAATTAAAAGCCCTTCGAGTGGCTTTTTAGCATGGGAAGGTCATAATTCTGTATGTTTGTAAAACGTCTCTGGCTGCTCTGTGTAGATTAGACTATAGGGAGGTAAGAATGGAAGAAGGGAGGCGCATTAAGCAGTCCAGATGTGAGATGATGCTGTAGCTGTGGATACGGAGATTTGTAGGCCGATTTGAAATACATTTAGGAGGATGAACCAATAGTACTTAGTGATTGAGTACAGGTTAAAGAAGGAATGAGACTGAACTGGGCATATATTTTATACCATGAATATGAAGCAGCTAATGACAAATCTGTGGCTAACATTCAGAGCAGGAAAGAACAGTTAGTAATTCTGAGATTCAGGGACCTGATTATGTTTAAGCAGTAAATTAGCACATTTTCTTTAAGGGGGAGTGTTCAAAGCATGTTCAGGTGGAGCCCAACCTCCCTCATTTTATATAGGAAGGAATTAAAACTTACAATGGATTGTGCTACTTTGTAAATTAATCTTGTTCTGTGTATGAATGCTTTATCTTCCAAAATAGAACATAAACTTACGAACAGCATCACTTATTTGGTAGATATTCTCCTTCTCCTAATAGCACCTGATATGCTACTGAGGGGGCTTCCCTGGGTGGCTCAGTGGTAAAGAATCTGCCTGCAATGCAGGGGACACAAGAGATGTGGGTTCGATCCCTGGGTCGGGAAGATCCCATGGAGGAGGGCATGGCAATCCTCTCCAGTATTCTTGCCTGGAGAATCCCATGGATAGAGGAGCCTGGTGGGCTGCAGTCCATAGGGTCACAAAGAGTAGGACACGACTAAAGTGACTGAGCACGCACACATACATGCTACTGAGGATACAGCAAATAATCAATGTCTCCCAAAATAAAAATGATTTCAATTTCTTCTACCTCAGCAAATAGAACAAAATGGATATTCCAGTTTCTGATAATGCCAGCGAAGTGACAGAGTTCATCCTGGTGCATTTGTCGAATCATCCAAAAGACCAGATTGCCTTTTTCTGCACCATGGTAGCAGTCTAACTGATCACATTGGTGGGCAACAGTCTTATCATTGTCTTGGTTAGAAGTAGCTAGACAGCTTCACACCCCTATGTATTTTTCCTTAAGCAACTTGTCCTTCCTTGATATCGGCTACTCTAGCAATTCAGTGCCTTTTATATTGTTCAGTGCTTTAAGAAACTACCCCACCATTTCCTATACTAGCTGTTATGCTCAGATGGTCATTTCTCTTTTTCTGGGGATGACAGAGTGCCTCCTCCTTGCTGTCATGGCTTATGACAGATTTATTGCAATCTCAAATCCCCTGCACTACACTATCATTATGAATAACCAGGTCTGCCTACAGTTGTCTGTGGTGACCTGAGCTAGTGCTTTCCTTTTAGCAGTAATACCAATCACTGCAATTCTGGCCCATTTTTGTGGACATAATCTCATCAAACATTTTACCTGTGAGACACAGGCCCTTTTGAAGCTCATCTGCTCAGAAACTCCAGTTAGACTTATTCTGGGTCTGGTCATTGGTATATTCACACTGCCCCTGCCCTTCACCTTCATCCTCATCTCCTGTACTCGCACTGTGGTTGCCATGCTGAAGATCTGTTCCTCAGAGGCCAGGCTCAAAGCTTTTTCCACCTGTGGATCCCATCCACCTGTGGTCAACATATTTTATGGGACAGCCATCTACATGTACCTGAAACCTCAGTCAAGGCAGTACCAGGACCAGGATAAAGTCATCTCTGCAATTTGTGGTAATGTAACCCCTATGCTAAACCTTCTCATTTATATTTTGAGGAACAAGGATGTGAAAGATGCCCTAAGAAAAATAATTAAGAGGCAAGAATCCTAAACAGGGCGTGAATAGCCCACAGAGGCTCATCTAAGCAACAGCTTGACATTGACTTATAAAATTAACGAGGCCTAAATACTAAACAATGTTTTAGTAAGGTAATTAGTTTCAAATGTGTTTTGTTTTTCCTATTTCCAACAGGCATGTGATAAAGAACTTACTCCCACTGAGAAAAACATGTTAAACATTTACAATGCTACCCATTTAAGTAATAAATTATACAGGACAATCTTGTGGGAGCGTTTATAAAACAAAATAATAATTAGTACATTTGAATCCTGAGTAGCTTGATTTTGTTTTACTAAATGAGAAACTGTTCAATATTCTAGATTCTCTTTTATAGATGATAAAGAGCAAAGCTATAAAATGGACAATTCTTATCTCAATACATTTTGAATGAGGTATATTATGACCCAGGCTTAGGAGTGATGCGTGTGAGTGGGTAGAGAGAGGAAATATACTCAATTTCTATATAAGACTTCCACATGGAAAGTCCTCTGCTGAAGCAAAGAGCCTTTCAAGACTATACACATACTGAGGGCCACAACTGATGACTCTATGAAACCTATGATTGCCTGTCTTGGTCCCTAGATAGGGCTGCATTCTCTCTGCAAATATACCTTACTTCTGGATAATTTCATGCCACTTCCAAAGTTGTTGATCTCACATAGGGCAAATTGAGAAATACAGAAGGAACTCCTTAAAAAATGAACTGTATCTTTTGATTATAAAAAGTATAATGTTCATTTTTTTAAAGATACATTGAGGGGAGTAGGGAAGAACAATGCATGATACTGGATGCTCAGGGCTGGTGCACTGGGACGACCCAGAGGGATGGTACGGGGAGGGAGGAAGGGGGGTTCAGGATGGGGAACACGCGTACACCTGTGGCGGATTCATGTTGATGTATGGCAAAACCAGTACAATATTGTAAAGTAATTAACCTCCAATTAAAATAAATAAATTTATTTTTTTAATAAATAAAATATCTCCTATAATTCCAACACTCAATGAGGCCGGCATAGATGTTAGAATCCAAAAGACATGTATTCAAGTCTGCCACTCACAGTTTTATGGGGTTAGGTCAGTTACTTTTCATCTCTAAGCTTCAATTTTATCATCTATAAAATGGGGATAATAAGGGTGCCTACCTCACAAACTTGTTTTGAGAATTAAATAAGATAATGCATGTCAAGCTTCTACCACAATATCTGGCACGTGGTGGACAAAGAATACACATTAGTCAAAACTGGGGGGGGTGCAATCTGTCAATTCACTAACACAAAGCCATTTTTGAGTATTTGCTTGCTTATGTCTATATAAATAATGACTATATTGTTTTTAAAATAATTCACGAAAATAGGATAGATTGAAAAAATTATGTTCCCACTGTGTTCTCAATTTGAATTTATCTTATTACAAATATGTTCTCAAGTTCATTGGTCATTTGTATTTCAATAGTCAGGGTGTTTACTGTTGGTTCAAAATAACAATGAAAAAGCCCAATTTAGGGAATAAAATGCTGCATTCAGTAACATATGACTAATAGAAAAAAAACAAAATCGTTTCGACATTGATTGACTCCGACATTGTTTCCAGATACATCCTGACAGGCAGATCCCCAGTTTGAGCCACTTTATTTCACCCTGGTAAGCACCCCTGCAATTAATGCCTAACTGGCCAACAACAGAAGCTGATGGGAGACTGTTGTAAATGAAAACGAAAATAATAAAACTATGGGAAGGTGGGAGGAGAAGGGGACGACAGAGGATGAGATGGTTAGATGGCATCACCGACTCAATGGACATGAGTCTGAGTAAACTCCGGGAGTTGGTGATGGACAGGGAGGCCTGGTGTGCTGCAGTCTATGAGGTTGCAAAGACTTGGACATGACTGAGCAACTGAACGGAACTGATGGGAATTCCAATAGGAAACTCTTTAGAAAGAGAACCTATGGTGTTATGCAACAGTTGTTGTAACATTACCATTTTAACCTTGAACAAATTCTTCTATAAGTTTTATTTCTGGTGTTTCTAAAACTTCTCATTTAACCTAAAGCACCCCTGAAACTAAAGGGAAGGTACTAATAACTAACAAGACACAGTGAGCAGATAAATTCACACACTAGAGGCGGGGAACAAATGTGATTCTTCAAAAGGAAGAAAAAGCGGAATAAAACTGCAAAACTAAAAACGTAATACTTACTGGAGTTTGATCATTTCATTAGGGACTAAGAAGAGATAGAATAGAATAAGCAGTGAGATGTGCCTTTTGCTGACAGAAAGGAATTTATTGGGGAGAGGCAGGGACTTTTTTTGGCAACAAGAGAAAATTAGCTGAAGTAATGTCTCCCCTTTTTAAAGAAGTTAGACAGGGTTTTCACTAGAGAGAGAAATATGTTACATCTAGAGAGAGAAATATGTTACATCTCACTTTCATGCATTGAAGAAGGAAATGGCAACCCACTCCAGTGTTCTCGCCTGGAGAATTCCAGGGATGGGGGAGCCTGGTGGGCTCCTGTCTATGGGGTCTCAGAGTCGGACACGACTGAAGCGACTCAGCAGCAGCAGAAGCAGCAGAAGTAGAGAACAAGCTGCAGGAAGACTTCTGACATGAAGTCAAGACTGGATGAATGAAAAATGTAAGAAATTATATGAACCGCTAACCAGCTAGAGATATGTGCATAAGGTGTTTTATATTAAATGTTTGTTGTGAGAGTTGGTTTTCTTAAAACCCTCCTTGTATTGCTAAGTAAACAAGTTAGAATTATAATACAGGCAATAATTTGGAACTACCTATGCCTTGGGAAGCTTGTTTAAATTTCTTATCTCTGCCAAACAGCACTTATGACTTGCAACTGATAATGGGCAACTCTGCCTCCCTGTACACCATCTCCTCGTAAGGTGTGCCAAAATCACAAGGTGACATCTTAAAAGGTTGAACTGACCCTGAAAAATCAGCATCACTGAGAAAAGAGCTTTGTGCTGTGTACTGGCAGCAGCAGAATGAAGAAAATGCACTTGAGAGCCATAATAACAACTTTTCCTGTAAGTGTTTAAAAGAATTAACCCTACCATAATTTGGCCTTAAGCCAAAGAACAGGGAGAGAACACAGCCCTGCCCATCAACATAAAATTGGATTAGATTTACTGAGCACTGAGCACTGCCCCCACCCATCTTGAGAAGGCAATGGCACCCCACTCCAGTACTCTTGCCTGGAAAATCCTATGGATGGAGGAGCCTGGTAGGCTGCAGTCCGTGAGGTCACTAAGAGTCGGACACGACTGAGCAACTTCCCTTTCACTTTTCACTTTCATGCATTGGAGAGGGAAATGGCAACCCACTCCAGTGTTCTTGCCTGGAGAATCCCAGGGACAGAGGAGACTGGTGAGCTGCCGTCTACAGGGTAGCACAGAGTCGGACATGACTGAAGTGACTTAGCAGCAGCAGCAGCCCCACCCATCAGAACAAGACCCAGATTCCCCCACAGGCAGTTCCTCCCACCAGGAAGCTTCCACAAGCCTCTTATCCTTATCCATCAGAGGGCACACAGAATGAAAACCACAGTCACAGAAAACTAACCAAACTGATCACATGACTCACAGCCATGTCTAACTCAATGAAACTATGAGCCATGCCCTATAGGGCAACCCAAGATGGATGGGTCATGGTGGACAGTTCTGACAAAATGTGGTCCACTGGAGAAGGGAATGGCAAACCACTTCAGCATTCTTACCTTAAGAACCCCATCAGTTGAGTTCAGTTCAGTCGCTCAGTCATGCCCAGCTCTTTGCAACCCCATGAATAGCCTCCCTGTCCATCACCAACTCCCAGAGTTCACCCAAACTCATGTGCATCGAGTCAGTGATGCCATCCAGCAATCTCATCCTCTGTCATCCCCTTCTCCTCCTGCCCCCATTCCTCCCAGGATCAGGGTCATTTTCAATGAGTCAACTCTTCACATGAGATGGCCAAAGTATTGGAGTCTCAGCCTCAACATCAGTCCTTCCAGTGAACACCCAAGACTGGTCTCCTTTAGGATGGACTGGTTGAATCTCTTGCAGTCCAAAGGACTCTCAAGAATCTTTTCCAGCACGACATTTCAAAAGCATCAATTCTTCAGTGCTCAGCTTTCTTCACAGTTCAACTCTCACATCCATACATGACTACTGGAAAAACCATAGCCTTGACTAGACGGACCTTTGTTGGCATAGTAATATCTTTGCTTTTAATACGCTGTCTAGCTTGGTCATAACTTTCCTTCCAAGGAGTAAGAATCTTTTAATTTCATGGCTGCAGTCACCATCTGCAGTGATTTTGGAGCCCCCCAAAATAAAGTCTGACACTGTTTCCACTGTTTCCCCATCTATTTCCCATGAAGTGATGGGACCAGATGCCATGATCTTTGTTTTCTGAATGTTGAGCTTTAAGCCAACTTTTTCACTCTCTTCTTTCACTTTCATCAAGAGGCTTTTCAGTTCCTCTTCACTTTCTGCCATAAGGGTGGTGTCATCTGCATATCTGAGGTTATTGATATTTCTCCCTGCAATCTTGATTCCAGCTTGTGTTTCTTCCAGTCCAGCATTTCTCAGGATGTACTCTGCATATATGTTAAATAAGCAGGGTGACAATATACAGCCTTGACGTCCTCCTTTTCCTATTTGGAGCCAGTCTGTTGTTCCATGTTCACTTCTAACTGTTGCTTCCTGACCTGCATATAGGTTTCTCAAGAGGCAGGTCAGATGGTCTGGTATTCCCATCTCTTTCAGAATTTCCACAGTTTATTGTGATCCACACAGTCAAAGGCTTTGGCATAGTCAATAAAGCAGAAATAGATGTTTTTCTGGAACTCTATTGCTTTTTCCATGATCCCGAGGATGTTGGCAATTTGATCTCTGGTTCCTCTGCCTTTTCTAAAATGAGCTTGAGCATCTGGAAGTTCAAGGTTCACGTATTGCTGAAGCCTGGCTTAGAGAATTTTGAGCATTCCTTTCCTAGTGTGTAAGATGAGTGCAATTGTGCAGTAGTTTGAGCATTCTTTGGCATTGCCTTTCTTTGGGATTGGAATGAAAACTAAACTTTTCCAGTCCTGTGGCTACTGCTGAGTTTTCCAAATTTGCTGGCATATTGAGTGCAGCACTTTCACAGTATCATCTTTCAGGATTTGAAATAGCTCAACTGAAACTTCATCACCTCCTCTAGCTTTGTTTGTAGTCATGCTTCCTAAGACCCACTTGACTTCACATTCCAGGATGTCTGTCTCTAGGTGAGTGATCAGACCATCGTGATTATCTTGGTCGTGAAGATCTTTTTTGTACAGTTCTTCTGTGTATTCTTGCCACCTCTTCTTAATATCTTCTGCTTCTGTTAGGTCCATACCATTTCTGTCCTTTATCAAGCACATCTTTGCCTGAAATGTTCCCTTGGTATCTCTAATTTTCTGGAAGAGATCTCTAATCTTTCCCATTCTGTTGTTTTCCTCTATTTCTTTGCATTGATTGCTGAGGAAGATTTTCTTATCTCCTCTTGCTATTCTTTGGAACTCTGCATTCAAATGGGATATCTTTCCTTTTCTCCTTTGCTTTTCATCTCTCTTCTTTTTACAGCCATTTGTAAGACCTCCTCAGACAGCCATTTTGCTTTTTTGCATTTCTTTTCCATGGGGATGGTCTTGATCCCTGTCTCCTGTACCATGTCACATAGTTCATCCGGCACTCTATCTATCAGATCTAGTCCCTTAAATCTATTTCTCACTTCCACTGTATAATCATAAGGGATTTCTATCTATCAGATCTAGTCCCTTAAATCTATTTCTCACTTCCACTGTATAATCATAAGGGATTTGATTTAGGTCATACCTGAATGGTCTAGTGGTTTTCCCTACTTTCTTCAATTTGAGTCTGAATTTGGTAATAAGGAGTTCATGATCTGAGCCACAGTCAGCTCCTACTCTTGTTTTTGTTGACTGTATAGAGCTTCTCCATCTTTGGCTGCATAGAATATAATCAATCTGATTTCGGTGTTGACCATCTGGTGATGTCCATGTGTAGAGCCTTCTCTTGTGTTGTTGGAAGAAGGTGTTTGCTATGGCCAATGCATTTTCTTGGCAAAACTCTATTAGGCTTTGCTCTGCTTCATTCCGTATTTCAAGGCCAAATTTGCCTGTTACTCCAGGTGTTTCTTGACTTCCTACTTTTGCATTCCAGTCCCCTATGAATAGTATTAAGAACCCCATGAATAGTATTGAAAGGCAAAAAGATAGGACACTGAAAGATGAACTCCCTAAGTCAGTAGATGCCCAATACACTACTGGAGAAGAGTGGAGAAATAACCCCAGAATGAAGAGATGAAGCCAAAGCAAAAACAACGCCCAGCTCTGGATGTGACTGGTGATGGAAGTAAGTCCGATGCTGTAGAGAATATTGCATAAGAACCTGGAATGTTAGGTCCATGAATCAAGGTAAATTTGAAGTGGTGAAACAGGAGATGGCAAGACTGAACAACAACATTTTAGGAATCAGTGAACTAAAATGGACTGGAAAGGTCAATTTAATTCAGATGACCATTATATCTACTACTGTGGGCAAGAATCCCTTGGAAGAAATGGAGTAGCCCTCATAGTTAACAAAAGAGTCCATAATGCAGTACTTGGGTGCAGTCTCAGAAATGATGGAATGATCTCTGCTCATTTCATTCAATATCACAGTAATCCATCTAGGCCCAAACTACTAATGCTGAAGAAGCTGAAGTTGAACGGTTCTATGATGACCTACAAGACCTTCTAGAATTAACACCAAAAAAAGATGTTCTTTTCATCATACGGGACTGGAATGCAAAAGTAGGAAGTCAAGAAATACTTGGAGTAACAGGCAAGTTTGGCCTTGGAGTACAACATGAAGCAGGGCAAAGGCTAATGGAGTTTTGCCAAGAGAACGCACTGGTCATAGCAAACACCCTCTTTCAACAACATAAGACACAACTTTGCAAATTGAATACCACCAGATGGTCAATACCAAAAATAAATCGATTATATTCTTTGCAGCCAAAGTTGGAGAAGCTCTATACAGTCAGCAAAAACAAGACCAGGAGCTGACTGTGGCTCAGATCATTAACTCTTTATTGAAAATCAGACTTAAACTGAAGAAAGCAGAGAAAACCACTAGACCACTCAGGTATAACCTGAACCTAATCCCTTATGATTATACAGTGGAAGTGACAAATAGATTCAAGGGATTAGATCTGATAGAGTTCCTAAAGAACTATGGATGGAGGTTCATGACACTGTACAGGAGGCAGTGATCAAAACCATCCCCAAGAAAAAGAAATGCAAAAAGGCAAAATGGCTGTCTGAGGAGGTCTTACAAATAACTGAGAAATGAAAAGAAGTTAAAGACAAATGAGAAAAGAAAAGAAAAGTCCATCTGAATGCAAAGTTCCAAAGAATAGCAAGCAAAGAAAAGAAAGTGAAGTTGCTCAGTCGTGTCCGACTCTTTGCAACCCCATGGACTGTAGTCTACCAGCTCCTCTGTCCATGGGATTTTTCCAGGCAAGAATACTGGACTGGGTTGCCATTTCCTTCTCCAGGGGATCTTCCCAGCCCAGGGATCAAACCTGGGTCTCCCACATTGCAGGCACATGCTTTACCATCTGAGCCACCAGGGAAGCACTAATTAATTGATCCTTAATGATCAATGCAAAGAAATAGAGGAAAACAGTAAAATGGGAAAGACTAGAGATCTCTTCAAGAAAATTAGAGACACCAAGGAACATTTCATGCAAAGATGGGCTTGATAAAGGACAGAAATGGTGTGGACCTAACAGAAGCAGAAGATATGAAGAAGAATTGAAAGACTCCACAGAAGAACTATAGAAAAAGATCATAATGACTCAGACAACCACGATGGTCTGATCATTCACCTAGAGCCAGACATCCTGGAGTGCAAAGTCAAATGGAGCTTAGGAAACATCACTATGAACAAAGCCAGTGGAGGTGATTGATTTCCAGCTGAGCAATTTCAAATCCTAAAAGATGATGCCATGAAAGTGCTGCACTCAATATGCCAGCAAATTTGGAAAACTGAACAGTGGCCACAGGACTGGAAAAGATTAGTTTTCATTCCAGTCCCAAAGAAAGGCAATGCCAAAGAATGCTCAAACTACTGCACAATTGCATTCATCTCACACACTGGCAACGTAGTGCTCAAAATTCTCCAAGCCAAGCTTCAACAGTATGTGAGCTGAGAACTTCCAGATGTTCAAGCTGGTTTTACAAAAGGCAGAGGAGATCAAATCACCAACATCCATTGGAACATAGAAAAAGCAAGGGAATTTCAGAAAAAGAAAATCTACTTCTGCTTTATTGACTACACTAAAAACCTTTTCCTGTGTGGACTGCAAGGAACTATGGAAAATTCTTAGAGAGATGGGAATACCAGACCACCTTACCTGTTTCCTGCAAATCCTGTATGCAGGTTAAGAAGAAACAGAACCAGACATGAAACAATGGGCTGGTTCCAAATTGAGAAAGGAGTACATGCCGGGTTGGATGAAGCACAAGCTGGAGTTAAGATTACCAGGAGAAATATTAATAACCTCAGATAGGCAGATGACACCACCCTTATGGCAGAAAGCGAAGAGGAACTAAAGAGCCTCATGATGAAAGTGAAAGAGGAGAGTGAAAAAGTTGGCTTAAAATTCGACATTCAAAAAATGAAGATCATGGCATCTGGTCCCATCACTTCATGGCAAATAGATGGGGAAAGAGTGGAAACAGCAACAGACTTTTATTTTCCTGGGCTCCAAAATCACTGCAAATGGAGACTGCAGTCATGAAGTTAGAAGACACTTGCTCCTTGGGAGAAAAACTATGATCATCATAGACAGCCTATTAAAAAGCAGAGACATCGCTTTGCCAACAAAGGTCTGTCTAGTCAAAGCTATGGTTTTTCCAGTAGTCAGGTATGAATGTGAGAGTTGGACCATAAAGAAAGCTGAGCACCAAAGAATTGTTGCCTTTGAACTGCGGGGTTTGGGAAGACTGTTGAGAGGCCCTTGAACTACAAGATCAAACTGGTTAATTCTAAAGGAAATCAGTCCTGAATATTCTTTGGAAGGACTAATGCTGAAGCTGAAGCTCCAGTACTTTGGCCACCTGATAGAACAGCTGACTCTTTAGAAAAGACCCTGATACTGGGAAAGATTGGAGGCAGGAGGAGAAGGGGATGACAGAGGATGAGATGGTTGAATGGCATCACTTATTTGTTGGACATGAGTCTGAGCAAGCTCTAGGAGTTGGTGATGGACAGGGAAACCTGGTTTGCTGTGGTCCATGGGTTTGCAAAGAGTCAGACACGACTGACTGAACTGAACTGAACTAAAGAACATATCATTGGGTTTTGAGTGAGTTTGTCAACAACACCAGTACTAAGAAAATAAAATTAATTACTGCAGAATGATCCTTGTTTTCCTACAATTCAGGAAAGCATAACTGTGAAATCTACCATTTTCATCATATTGAAGGGCAATACAGAAAAGTGCTCATTTATTCCTGCAATAGTTTTGTTGACTATGTTCAAATAATAGAATATGATATAAATGAAAGCATACAATATGTACCATTTTTAGCACAATCTTTTCTTTTTTTTTTTTTGAGGCAAGGAATACGACTCTATTCTGAAAGCCAGTTGACTGGGAAGATGGCAGACTTATGTCTCAAAGTAACCATCTTTTGGGGGTCTGGATTCCAGGTTCTTTTATAGAACCAAAGAGAGAAGCAACGAGGAACTAACGTCAAAAGGCAGAATACAGAAGGAGAGGCAGTGGGCAGGAAAAGCAAAAAGGATCTTCAGTCTTGCACAACATCTCCAGCCTTTAGTAGGGGTGGGTTAATATCTCCTTTTTTGTAGCAATTGACAAATGGGCAGGGTCTGAATATCTCGCTATGAGCTGAACAAAGACACTTTAGTTTAATAGTCAGGCAGAGGGGCAGGGTCCTTTGAGGCAGGCCACTATGTATGATTATAATACCAACAGCAATGAAAAGCAAATCAAATAAAGTTCCAACATGGAGTCAGAATTGGTTCTTCTCTGCAACAGTTCCCCACTGTTGAAGTCCATTCCACAATCTTGTGGGAGAAAGGGGGTGATGACCATTCTGTTTCACCAGATGGATCTTTCTGGGAGTGTCTGCCATCAGTGCCAATGTTTGAAATGTTGAGATTTGTCTTCTTTCTGTTCCTCTTTTGGAAAGTGTCTACTTTACACCTGCAAACTTAGAAATACTGAACTTCAAACCCAGGAGGCAGCATTTCAAGTTAAGGAATTTAGTTCTTTTCTATGTATGGGAAGATGCAAAAGTCAGGGCTCATTAAAATTATTTTCTTGGTATATACATTAGCTATGTGGGGACCTATAATCTTGTATTCTCAGAATTTCCTTGGGGCTCACAATAGGGAGTGGCTACAGTGTGATGGCTACTAGATGGCAGGTATTCTCCTTCCTTGGGACTCACCAGCTCACATTGGAGGGCTGCAATTGCTGATTCCATTTCTCAAGTTTTTCCCCTTGGTCAGGAATTTGACCAATATTTGGAAGACATTTCATGATCAACTTTTGTCCCATGGCACTGGGAGGCTGATCCCAATTCAGGTACAAATTCTTGATATGCCAGTCCAGGTGTTAAATTTTGGACCCGGCCCCAGCAACAATTAAAAATTCTCTGGATTCTGTCTAACCATAATGCAAGAGACATTTTCTCTTCCCATACCTAGAATTGCACTATTAGAATTATTTTATGTTATAAATGTTATTTCTCAAAATGTTTAGCCATACAGGTGTGATTACACTTTGGTTACTGCAAGAGACAGTAATCTTATAAATTAGACAGGATATAAGTAACGCAGCTAGTAACATTCACAATGACAAAATGCAGCAGGGAGAAACAAACACAATTTGAAAACAAAGAACAAATTTAAATAAGATTAGCATAACTAGTTGTAATCTAGTTGTAATAATTTAGAGATCAAAGGAGCTGTGACTGATTTAATTTTCTATCTTCAGTTTCATTGTACCAGCCATGCACACTTATGCACAGCTTAATCTTTGAGGCAAGCATATGTTACTGACAGAATCAACAAAGTAGAGGGAAAAATTGGTAAATGTTTCAACTCTGCTCACAAAAGGTATAATTTACCAAGTTACTGTAAGTCATAACAAGAATTTCTTACTCCTGGAAAACACATATTCAAACCAGTAATCTTGGCTCAGATGGCAAAAAATCTACTTGCAGTGCAGGAGAACTGGGTTCAATCCCTGGGTTGGCAAGATCCCCCTGGAGAAGGGAATGGCTACCCATCCCAGTATTCTTGCCTGGAGAATTCCATCAATCAAGGAGCCTGGCAGGCAAGAGTCCATGGGATCATAGAGTTGGACATGACTGAGTGACAAACACTTTCACTCTTTCATAAAATTTATAACCATATTTACCAGTTCAGTCAGTCCTATGTAACTAATCCTTTTTGTTAACAGCTTTATGAAACCATCAGGTTTTCCATTAGAACTCTTCAGTTTCTTACTCAGTTCAGCATTACAGTCGGAAAGTCAGGAACTTGTATTTGCCCAAAAGACCTTTTTAGAAATCTTCTTGAAGAGGAGGCATTTTTGCAAAGGCATCAGAGTGAAACCATAACTGTCTATAATGACAAAAGACTTAAGAAGGCAAGTTTAGGGCTGATTGCAATGCAATTGACAAGGCAACCCAGTTACTACTGTGACATACAACACTTTCAGATAATAACTAGAATGATGACTAATTGTACAAGGACTTATTAGATTTTTAGGTACTTAATATAATCTCTAGAATACCTGTATCATTTACCATAAAACTTAAAATTTAGTACTCACTTGACATCACCTCCCATGCAGTTTAACATACCAAGTGATCTTAATTAGTTTAATATTTTCCATTGGGCTGTTTCAGGGGCCTTTCAAAGCATCCCAAACTTAGCTAGAGGTAATTTGATATGAGAAGTATTGTCAAAAGAACCTTCAAGAAACATTTAAAACACAACAGGATCGTCGGTCACTGTGAAACAATAGCTACTTAGCCAAAGAGACAATAAAAAATTTCAGAGACAAGTACAGAAAGGATCACTTAAAATGTAAAGAAACAAAATCCATTGTCAAAGGCAGTTTAACATCTTCAGAAAACTTGTCTTTTTTTAACGGAAAGAAAAGGCAAATTTACATTTTCCACCAGCATACTTTAAAGTTTTATTTACTCAGCTAAACTTGTTTTATGCGTAGTCAATCCTGACTGATCATGTACAAACCTTTTTGGGGGTCCATTTTCCACAAACCTTTCATCAATTAACTTATTTTAGCACAGTTTTAACTTTCAAATTGTAGAATATCTGGAGAGATCTAGCATTATGTTTGCAAGGTTCATCTATGTTGAATAATGTTTTATGGATGAATAATATTCCATTGTATGGATATACCAGATTTTCTTTTATTTATCTATTCATCAGGTGCTTGTTCTTGTGTTTTCAGAAATTTTCTTTTATTTATCTATTCATCAGGTGCTTGTTCTTGTGTTTTCAGAAATAATAATCTTCAGGATGTAAATACATGTGTAGCAAAACTAGAGAAATAGGGGAATCCATGCCACAGCAATATACAGTTTCCAATTTCTCCACATTCTAGCTAATGCTTGTTAGTGTACAATTAGATTTTTATAGCCACTTTAGTAGGCTAAATTGGTATCTAATTGTGATTTTGACTTTATTTTTCTGGGCTCCAAAATCACTGCAGATGGTGATTGCAGCCATGAAATTAAAAGACACTTACTTCTTGGAACAAAAGTTATGACCAACCTAGACAGCATATTAAAAAGCAGAGACATTATTTTTCCAACAAAGGTCCATCTAGTCAAGGTTATGGTTTTTCCAGTGGTCATGTATGGATGTGAGAGTTGGACTATAAAGAAAGCTGAGCACAGAAGAGTTGATGCTTTTGAACTGTGATGTTGGAGAAGACTCTTGAGAGTCCCTTGGACTGCAAGGAGATCCAACCAGTCCATCCTAAAGGAGATCATTGGAAAGGTGTTCATTGGAAGGACTGATGTTGAAGTTGAAACTCCAATACTCTGGCCACCTGATGCAAAGAGCTGACTCATTGGAAAAGACCCTGATGCTGGGAAAGATTGAGGGCAGGAGGAGAAGGGGATGACAGAGAATGAGATGGTTGGATGGCATCACTGACTCAATGGACATGGGTTTGAATGGACTCCAGGAGTTGGTGATGGACAGGGAGGCCCGGTGTGCTGCGGTTCACAGGGTCGCAGAGAGTCAGATAAAACTGAGTGACTGAACTGAACTGAACTGAACTGAATAACTAGTGATGTGTATCTTTTCATGTGCTTCTTTTGCAAATCTTACAATTTTGTTAGTTTTCAAGATTGATTTGGCTACTCTGGGTCCCATGCAATTCCACATGAATTTTAGGCCTGATGGGGCAATTTCTACAAAATTCCAGCTGAGATTTAAGTGGAGATTGGGTTAAACCTATAGATTTATGTGGAGAGTACTGTTTTCTTCCTATTTTCCAAAATTAAGTCTATCTAGTCATGAAAATAGGAAATTTTCCCATTTAGTTAGGTTTTCTTTACTTTCTTGCAACAGTCTTTTTTAAAATTTCCACTCAACAAGTCTTGCAACTCTTTTGTTAAATTTATTCCTAACTGTTTTATTCTAAGTTTTTAATTGGAATGATTTTCTTAATTTAATTTTTGATTGCTCATTGCTAGTGTATAGAAATACCATTGATATACTATATTGTTTGTATCTTGCAACCTTGTTGAAAGAGGTTATTAGTTCTAATCATTTTTTCTCTGTGCCCCTTAGGATTTCCTATACATTAGATTATGACATTTGTGGATAGAGATAGCTATACTTCTTTTCCAATATGGATGATTTGGGGGTTCTTGGTTGTTATTTTTGTTTGCTTAATTGCCCTGGGAAAACATTGCCATACAATGTGGAATTGCTGTTGTTCAATCACTAACTCATGTCCAACTCTTTGCAACCCCATGGACTGCAGCACGTCAGACTCCTCTGTCCTCCACTGTCTTCCAGAGTTTGTTCAAACTCATGTCCATTGAGTCTGGTGATGCTGTCTCCTCACCTCATCTTTTGCCGCCCCCCTTCTCCTTTTGCCTCAGCCTTCAACTCTCACATATCACAATGTGGAATCGAAGTGGTTAAAGTAGAAATCCTGGTCTTCTTCCAGGATCATAGGGGGAAAGCTTGCAGTTCTTCACCACTAAGTAGAATGCCAGTTGTGCAGCTTTCATTTATGGCCTTCATCAGGTTGAGTAACATTCCTTCTATTCCTGGTTGCCTAATGCTTTTTTATTATAAAAGGATATTGGATTTTCTAAAATTATTTAACAATCTGTTTAGATGTGGGGGGTTTTTTCCTTTAATGAATTTAACACAGTGTATTACATTGATATGCTAAGTTAACCTTGCATTTACCACTAGCTACCTACTTTACACAGACTCAGAGAGGACTGGCTACACAGCTAATAACTGGTAGAACTAGAAGTCTAACCACATTTTGCATGAAAGTCTCTGTTTTTGTTAGAAGTTTGGGGATTTCTTTTTTGCTTTATTTTTGATTGGAGGATAATTGCTTCACAATGTTGTGTTGGTTTCTGCCACAAAATGACATGAATCAGTCGTAAGTATACATATAACCCCTCCGTCTTGAGCTTTCCTTCCACCACCACCCCCTCCCTTAGCCCACCCATCTAGAGATCACCACAGAGCATGAGCTGAGTTCCCTGTGTTATACAGTGGCTTCCCACTAGCTATCTCTTTTACACATGGTAGTGTATATATGCCAACACTGTTCTCTCAAATTATCTTCACATTCTTTACTGTATCTGTTTGTCTTTGATGAATTTAATATAGAGATTGGAACTGAAAGACAGAGTGCCTAAAGAACTATGGACAGAGGTTCACAACATTGTACAAGAGTCAGTGATCAACCATCCCCAAGAAAAAGAAATGCAAAAAGCAAAATGTTTGTCTGAGAAGGCCTTACAATAGCTGAGAAAAGAAGAGAAGTGAAAGGCAAAGGAGTAAAGGAAAGATATACATTCTGAATGCAGAGTTTCAGAAAGAAAGCCTTCTTCAGTGATCAATGCAAAGAAATAGAGGAAAACAATAGAATGGGAAAGACTAGAGATCTCTTCAAGAAAATTAGAGATACCAAGGAAACATTTTATGCAAAGATGGCCCACTTAAAGACAGAAGTGGTATGTCTGGACCTAACAGGAGCAGAAGATATCAAGAAGAGGTGGCAAGAATACACAGAAGAACTGTACAAAATTTTAGTGACCCAGATAACCATGATGGTGTGATCACTCACCTAGAGCCAGATATCCTGGAGGGTGAAATCAAGTGGGCTTTAGGAAGCATCACTACCAACAAAGCTAGTGGAGGTGATGCAATTCCAGGTGAACTATTTCAAATCCTAAAAGATGATGTTGTTAAAGTGCTACACTAATATCTCAGCAAATTTGGAAAACTCAGCAGTGGCCACAGGACTGGAAAAGGTCAGTTTTCATTCCAATTCCAAAGAAGGGCAATGCCAAAGAATGCTCAAACTACCGCATAATTGCACTCATTTCCCATGGTAGCAAGGTAATGCTTTAAATCCTTCAAGCTAGGTTGAACAGTATGGAAACCAAGAACTTTCAGATGCTCAAGATGGATTTAGAAAAGGCAGAGGAACCAGAGATCAAATTGCCAACATACATTGGATCATAGACAAAGCAAGGGAATACCAGGAAAACATCTACTTCTGCTTCATTACGCTAAAGTCTTTGACTGTTGGATCACAACGAACTGTGGAAAATTCTTAAAGAGATGGGAATAAGAGACCACCTTACCTGCCTCCTGTGAAACCTTTATGCAGGTCAAGAAGCAACAGTTAGAACCGAACATGGAACAATAGACTGGCTCAACATTGGGAAAGAAGTATGTCAAGGCTGTATATTGTCACCCTACTTGTTTAACTTATACACAGAGTATATGAAATACTGGGCTGAATTAATCACAAACTGGAATCAAGATTGCCGGGAGAAATATCAATAACATCAGATATGCCAATTACACCACCCTAATGGCAGAAAGAAAAGAGGAAGTAAAGAACCTCTTGAAGGTGAAAGAGGAGAGTGGAAAAGCTGGCTTACAAGTCAACAGAAAAAGAAGATCTTTAGAAAAGGAAGATCATCGTATCTGGTGCCATCACTTCATGTGATATAGATGGGGAAAAAATGGAAACAGTAACAGATTTTATTTTCTTGGGCTCCAAGATCACTGTGGATGATGACTGCAGTCATGAAATTAAAAGACGCTTGCTCCTTGGAAGAAAAGCTATGACAAACCTAGACCATGTATTAAAAACAGACATCATTTTGCCAATAAAAGTCCATATACTCAAAGCTAAGGTTTTTCCAGTAGTCATGTATGGATATGCAAGTTTGATCATAAAGAAAGCTGAGCACCAAAGAATTGATGCTTTCAAACTGTGGTGCTGGAGAAAACTCTTGAGAGTCCCTTGGACTGCAAGGAGATCAGACTAGTAAGTCCTAAAGAAAATCAACCCTGAATATTCATTGGAAGGACTGATGCTGAAACTGAAGCTCCAATAATTTGGCCACCTGATGTGAAGAGTCAACCCACTGGTAAAGACCCTGATGCTGGGAAAGATTGAGGGCAAGAAGAGAAAGGGGTGATAGAGGATGAGATGGTTGGATGGCATCATTGACTCAGTGGACATGAATTTGAGCAAACTCTGGGAGATAATGAAGGAGGGGAAGTTTGGCGTGCTGCAGTCCATGGGGTGGCAAAGAGGCGGACACGACTGAGTGACAGAACGACAAAACCTTCACATATTTAAATCTAACAGGAAATCTTTTCAGGCCACAATGAAAATTAATTTCAAAGTCAACAATGGAATTCAATATAATACCTGAGTCAAGTAGGACATGACTAACACATAAATTAAGGAAGAAATCACAGAAAAATTATGTGCTTGTGCTTAGTCACTCAGTCGTGTCCAACTCTTTTCGACCCCATGAACTGCAGCACTCCTGGCTCCTCTGTCCATGGGGTTTCTCCAGGCAGAATACTGGAGTGGGTTGCCATGCCCTCCTCCAGGGGAACTTCCCAACCCTGGGGTCAAACCCAGATCTATCACATTGCAGGTGGATTCTTTACCCTGTGAGCCACCAGGGAATAATTATAGAATACTTCAAACTTAGTGAAAATTAAGAAACACCATAAAATTCATGGGATACAGCAAAAGTTGTGCTTTGAGAGACATGTATAACTTCAAATGTTTATGTTTTTAAAAGAATGATTTAAAATCAATTATCTATATTTCAACTGTGAGAAGTTAGCCAGATAGATTTAATTGACACCTAAAGAATATTCCACCTAAAAGTAGCACAATACTCTTTCTTCTCAAGTGCACACATAACATTCTCCAGAATAGATCACACTGGGTCACAAATCAAGCCTAGGTAAATTCAAGAAAATTAAAATCATATCTTTGAGGCTTAAAAATCATATCATAGGCTTAAAACTCAACATTCAAAAAACTAAGATCATGGAATCCGGTCCCATCACTTCATGGCAAATTGATGGGGAAACAATGGAAACAGTGACAGACTTTAATTTGGGGGGCTCCAAAATCACTGCAGAGGGTGACTGCAGCCAAGAAGTTAAAAGACGCTTGCTTCTTGGAAGAAAAGCTATGTCCAACCTAGACAGCATATTAAAAAGCAGAGATATTACTCTGCCAACAAAGGTCCATATAGTTAAAGCTATGGTTTTTCCAGTAGTCATGAATGGATATGAGAGTTGGACTATAAAGAAGGCTGAGAGCCAAAGAATTCATGCTTCTGAACCATGGTGCTGGAGAAGACTCTTGAGAGTCCCTTGGACTGCAGGGAGATCCAAACAGGGAGATCCATCCTAAAGGAAATCAGTCCTGAATATTCATTGGAAGGACTGATGATGAAGCTGAAATTTCAATACTTTGGCCCCCTGATGCCAAGAACTGACTCATTTGAAAAGACCCTGATGCTGGGAAAGATTGAAGGCAGGAAGAGAAGGGGATGACAGAGGATGAGATGGTTGGATGTCATCACCAACTCAATGGACATGAGTTTGAGCAAGCTCCAGGAGTTGGTGATAGACACAGAGGCCTGGCATGCTGTAGTCCATGGGGGTCACAAAGAGTCAGACACAACTGAGTGACTGAACTGAACTGAAGATCATATCAAGCATTTTTTCCATGTACAATGCTATGAGATTAGAAGTCAATTACAGGGGGGAAATCTGTAAAAACACAAACACATAGAGGTTAAAATATATGTTCCTAGATAGCCAAGAGATCATTGAAGAAATCACAGAAGAAATAAAAAATACATAGACATATTTCTTTTTCTTTTTCTGACTTATTTCACTCTGTACATATTAGACAGGTTCTAGATAGCTGCTGTGGGAACCTAAAATTTTGTAAAGTAAATAACTATTCTAAAAAAAAATACCTAGAGATGAACGACAGTGAAAACATAATGATCCAAAACCCAGAAGATGTAGCAAAAGCAGCTCTAAGACAGATGTTTATAGCAATATAATCTTACCTCAAGAAACAAGAAAAATTGCAAATAACCATCCTAACCTTACAGCTAAAGCAACTAGTGAAAGAAGAACAAACAAAACCCAAAGTTAGTAGAAGGAAAGAAATCATAAAGATGAGAACAGAAATAAATGAAATGGAGATGAGGAAAATAAAGATCAATGAAACTAAAAGCTGGTTCTTTGAGAGGATTAACAAAATTGATAAAACTTTTAGCCAGATTCATCAAGAAAAAGAGGGAGAGAACTCAAATCAATAAAATTAGAAATTAAAAAATAGTTAAGATGGACACCACAGAAATACAAAGGATCATAAGAGATTACCAGAAGCGACTATACACCAATAAAAATGGACAACCTAGATGAAATGGACAAATTCTTACAATTCTTAAAGACTGAAACAGAAAAAAAAAAAACAGAAATTATGGAAAGACCAATTTTTTTTAATTTATTTATTTTATTTGGAGGCTAATTACTTAGTGGGTTTTGCCATACAATGGCATGAATCAGCCCTGTGTGTACATGTGTTCCGCATCCTGAATCCCCCTCCTACCTCCCTCCCCATCCCATCACTCAGGGTCATCCCAGTGGACCAGCCCTGAGCACCTTGTCTCGTGCCTTGAACCTGGACTGGCGATCTGTTGCACATATGACAATATACATGTTTCAATGCTATTCTCTCAAATCATCCCACCCTCGCTTTCTCCCACAGAGTCTAAAAGACTGTTCTATACATCTGTGTCTCTTTTGCTGTTTCACATATAGGGTCATCGTTCCAGTTCCAGTTCAGTCACTCAGTTGTGTCCGATTCTTTGTGACCCCATGAACCACAGCACATCAGGTCTCCCTGTCTATCACCAACTCCCGGAGTCTACCCAAACCCATGTCCATTGAATCAGTGATGCCATCCAACCATCTTATCCTCTGTCGTCCCCTTCTTCTCCTGCCCCCAATCTTTCCCAGCATCAGGGTCATCATTACCATCTTTCTAAATCCCATATATATGCTTTAGTATATTGTATTGCTGTTTTTCGTTCTGACTTATTTCACTCTGTATAATAAGCTCCAGTTTCATTCATTTCATTAGAACTGATTCAAATGTATTCTTTTTAACAGCTGAGTAATATTCCATTGTGTGTATGTACCACAGCTTTCTTATCCATTCATCTGTCGATGGACATCTAGGTTGCTTCATGTCATGGCTATTATAAACCGTGCTGCAATGAACATTGGGGTACACGTGTCTCTTTCAATTCTGATTTCCTTGATGTGTATGCCCGGCAGTGGGATTGCTAGGTCATATGGCAGTTCTATTTACAGTTTTTAAAGAAATCTCCACACTGTTCTCCATAGTGGCTGTACTAGGTTGCATTCCCACCAACAGTGTAAGAGGGTTCCCTTTTCTCCACACTCTGTCCAGCATTTATTTTTTGTAGGCTTTTTGATAGCAGCCATTCTGACCAGCATGAGATGGTACCTCATTGTGGTTTTGATTTGCATTTCTCTGATAATGAGTGATATTGAGCATCTTTTCATGTGTTTGTTAGCCATCTGTATGTCTTCTTGGGAGAAATGTCTGTTTAGTTCTTTGGCCCATTTTTTGGTTGGGTCATTTATTTTTCTGGAATTGAGATGGAGGAGTTGCTTATATATTTTGGAGATTAATTCTTTGTCAGTTGCTTCGTTTGCTATTATTTTCTCCCATTCTGAAGGCTGTCTTTTCACCTTGCTTATAATTTCCTTTGTTGTGCAGAAGCTTTTAAATTTAATTAGATCCCATTTGTTTATTTTTGCTTTTATTTCCAGCATTCTGGGAGGTGGGTCATAGAGAATCCTGCTGTGATTTATGTCGGAGAGTGTTTTGCCTATGTTCTCCTCTAGGAGTTTTATAGTTTCTGGTCTTATGTTTAGATCTTTAATCCATTTTGAGTTTATTTTTGTGTATGGTGTTAGAAAGTGTTCTAGTTTCATTCTTTTACACATGGTTGACCAGGTTTCCCAGCACCACTTGTTAAAGAGATTGTCTTTTCTCCATTGTATATTCTTGCCTCCTTTGTCAAAGATAAGGTGTCCATTGGTGCGTGAATTTATCTCTGGGCTTTCTATTTTGTTCCATTGATCTATATTTCTGTCTTTGTGCCAGTACCATACTGTCTTGATGACTGCAGCTTTGTAGTAGAGCCTGAAGTCAGGCAGGTTGATTCCTCCAGATCCATTCTTTTTTCTCAAGATTGCTTTGGCTATTCAAGGTTTTTTGTATTTCCATACAAATTGTGAAAATACCAATTATAAGTACTGAAATTGACACTGTGATTAAAATTCTTCCACCAAACGAAAGGCCAGGACCAGATGGCTTCACAGGGTAATTTTATTAAACAGAGGAGAGTTAACACCCACTCTTCTGAAACTCTTCTAAAAAATTACACTCCCAATGTCATCCTATAAGGCCACCATCACATAGATACCAAAACCAAAGATACCACAAAAAAAGAGAAAATTACAAGTCAGTGTCAGTGATGAACATAAATGAAAAAATCTTCAACAGAATGCTAGCAAACAGAATCTAACAACATATTAAAAAGATCAAACACCATGATCAAGTAGGATTTATTCCAGGGATGCAGGTATTCTTCAATATATGCAAAGCAATCAACATGATGCACCATATTAACAAAATGAAAAATAAAAACCATATGATCATCTCAATAGGTGCAGAAAATTATTTTGACAAAGTTCAACAGCCATTTATGATTAAAAAAAAACTTTCTAGAAAGTAGAGGGAACGTTGTGGTTGTTGTTGTTCAGTCACTAAACCATGTCCAACTCTTTATGACCCCACGGACTGCAGCATACCAGGCTCCTCTGTCCTCCACTATCTCCCAGAGTTTGCTCAAATTCATGTCCACTGGGTCAGTGGTGCTTTCTAACCATCTCATCCTCTGACACCTGCTTCTACTTTTGCCTTCCATCTTTCCCAGCATCAGGATATTTTTCAGTGAGTCAGCTCTTTGCATCAGGTGGCCAAAGTATCAAAGGGAGGGACATACTTCAACATAATAAAGGCCATATATGACAAACCCAGGCCTTTTCAGGCGGCGCTAGTGGTAAAGAATCCACCCGCCAACGCAGCAAACTCCAGGAGATGAACAACAACACACTTTCAGAATCATCTAATATTTTAAAAAGTACTTGTATACACAGTTACCACTTCCAGCTACATCCTCTCATCTTGTGAACTTGATGAAGAAATTTGCTTCTCAATAATAGTAGCTACCATTTACTGAACACTAATCAGGTACTGCTGTGCATTATTATATTTTATTATGAAAATAACTCTATTAGATAAGTATTGCTATGATCATATTTATTTTTCAGATGAAGAAACTGAGATGCAGAGTTCACACAATTAGTAAATGGCAATCTGGAAATCCAACTCAGGATTGTCTGACAACAGAACTCTCACTTAAATATGATACCATGCTGCTTTCTTGCTAAATCCTTATCAGGCTAGGGAGTTTGAGGCATGAATGCTGTCTTTGATATTATAGTAAATTCTCCTGTTCATGATGGAAAGAGAAAAAGTGTGTGATCATGCTTTAAAAAATTGTTTCCAGAAATGAAAATGGAGAGGGATCTCTAGGAGAATCAAGTTATCAAAATATTTACCTGGATTGTTTCTGTAATCATTGCAGAGCAGGCAAGAGAAATAAAAGGCCATTGCCCAGGGACCCTGCCACTTGAGTATTCAAAAGAGAAGAGCTTCTTGGAAATTGAATTTATAGCCATTAAATGTTTTCATCGAAATGCAGTGCTTTCTTAATTCAAGTCGCTAACTGCAGTTGGAAAAACTTGTGGACCTCAAGGTAAATTGTTTGGCCTGACAGGAATCTGGCATGACTTGCAAAGTGTCACAGAAGGCAAGTCCAGAATATGAGAGTTGATCTCTTCTTAGACACCACAATGGGGTGACTCTGGGTCCAGTGCTTGAAAACTTGCACCTTAAATGCTTCTACCCTCACACAGGCAATGGAACTATCCTGTTTGTTTGTTTGTTTTAGAATAAGAAAATACTTCTTTCAGTTCATGCCACAAAAATGAGTTTTTCAAGTTTTCCTAAATACTTTTCCATATTTCTTACAACAATAGATGACTATTCAAATTAATCTCATCCGTTCAGGTATTTAACATCAATATACTCTCATTCAGCGATAAAAGGAGCTTTTATATATCAAGAGCTTTTTATTAACTGTTCTTATCTGGTCAAATTTCACTAGGCAGGCCACAGGAAGTTGTAGATCCTAGCCCTTCCCAGATATTGGACTTTCTTCTGCATCTCTGCCTGGAAACTGCCAGCTGAGTTATTGCTGTCAGAGAATTATGCAGTGTGTCTGGGCTTTGAGGTTATCTGATCAGCACAGGCAATGGTAAGTAAAGGTTATCTTCCCCCTGGTCAAAGAATTATAAACTCAGTGTCTCTGGCCAGGAATAACTTTAAAAGCCATCTTGTCCAACTTCTAGTCAATTCCTATATCACTTGAGCATCATATTCAGGCTCCTGTAATAACAATAGAATAGAAATAAATTTATCCAGTACTTATTGTATACTGAGGATAATATTTTATCTATTATCTCATTTAAAATTCATAACATTACTCTAGAGTAGAAATTATTTTACAAATGACAAAATTAAAACTCAGAGAAGTTAGATGATTTGGCCAAGGTCACATGAAGTAGCAAGGGCAAGATTCAAACCTATGTCTGCAGAGCTCACACCCTTAAACACCATATTATCCCTCATAACTCAATTATCTAGGATAAGCTCAGCTTCTAATACTCCATCATGATATTCCTGAAAGTTGCCTCATAATTGTCAGAATACCCATATCAGTTTTAGATTCAGAAAATTCAGTTAGCATTCGTCTACCTTCCCATTTTTCTCCCAACAAAACAACAACTCTACTTTGATTTTTAATACTAGTACCTTTCATGGCGAGAAAAAACATTGGCTAGCAGAAAAATGAAGCTGGTCATCAAATCATGCAATTCTAAGACAAAATAAAAGCCTATATTAAAGATAATACAGACAATTTGGGGCCAAGCATAAATCTGCCATAAGGCTTTATTAAGTAAACCCCCAAAGTTTCATTGAGTTCAAATTTAGATAAACTGAAGATGCCCTGGTCAAAATAAATCTCTCAATTATTCACGGGGTTCTAAAATAGAGTGGCAAGACGTATTTGTGTGACTGCTTTCTTTTTTTAAAAAAAATTTATTTTTACTTTATTTTGCTTTACAATACTGTATTGGTTTTGCCATACATTGACATGAATCAGCCACGGATGTACATGAATTCCCCATCCTGAACCCCCTTCCTACCTCCCACCCCATATCATCTCTCTGGATCATCCCCGTGCACCAGCCCCAAGCATCCTGTATCCTGTATTGAACATAGACTGGCGATTCATTTCTTACATGATAGTATACATGTTTCAATGCCATTCTCCCAAATCATCCCACCCTCTCCCTCTCCCACAGAGTCCAAAAGTCCATTCTAAACATCTGTGTCTCTTTTGCTGTCTCGCATACAGGGTTATCATTACCATCTTTCTAAATTCCATATATATGTGTTAGTATACTGTATTGGTGTTTTTCTTTCTGGCTTACTTCACTCTGTATAATAGGCTCCAGTTTCATCCACTTCATTAGAACTGACTCAAATGTATTCTTTTGAATGGCTGAGTAATACTCCATCGTGTATAGGTACCACAGCTTTCTTATCCATTCATCTGCTGATGGGCATCTAGGTTGCTTCCATGTCCTGGCTATTATAAACAGTGCTGCAATGAACATTGGGGTACATGTGTCTCTTTCTATTCTGGTTTCCTTGGTGTGTATGCCCAGTAGTGGGATTGCTGGGTCATAAGGCAGTTCTATTTGCAATTTTTTAAGGAATCTCCACACTGTGACTTCTTTCAAGTTATTTGTATCCTGAGGTCCTCTCCTCTTCTGCCTGCTAGGTGGTAACCTCTTCCAGGACAGGGACCATGTCTTTCACTTATCTCTGTTTCTTTTAAAGTATCTACAAATTTCTCCTTCCAACCTTTTTTGAGCACCCTTTTTGTCCTTGACACTGTACTGAGCAGTGGATACACTTTAAAAAAATTATTTGTCTCTCTCTCTCTCTCTCAGTGTAGTGAGGAAACCAGACTCTGAACAAACAGCAACAACTTAATACACAGAATGCTCTAATAGAAGTACATGCAGAGTCCTATAAGAACACAGCAGGTAGCACAGTATCATGTACATTACAGATGCTCAAAATTTTTCTGTCAAATTTAAATTACTTACAGAGAAGAAAGGTTTAGCTCAGCAGAGGGGGACCATGACCTTTGAGGTGAATCGAGGCCACAAAAGTATCTAAAATCAAGGATTTCTCAGTGCACCCTCCTCCTTACCTCCCACTTACTTTCCCAAATTAAGCACATGAGGCTAAGGATATTAAAATGTAAGAACAAATTCTCTATCCATAACATTTTATCCCCAACATTTCACTATGAAAATATAATCTTAAGAATATCTTATTATCATATAGCCAAGAAATATGTTATGAGTGTATTGGAACTGATGGTAGTAGCAGAAGTGATGTAATCCAAACTTTCTTGTATCAGTTCAGTTCAGTTCACTTCAGTCACTCAGTTGTGTCCAACTCTTTGCAACCCCATGAATCGCAGCACGCCAGGCCTCCCTGTCCATCATCATCTCCCGGAGTTCACTCAGACTCTCCGTGATGCCATCCAGCCATCTCATTCTCTGTCGTCCCTTCTCCTCCTGCCCCCAATCCCTCCCAGCATGAGTTTTTTCCAATGAGTCAACTCTTCGCATGAGGTGGCCAAAGTACTGGAGTTTCAGCTTTAGCATCATTCCTTCCAAAGAACACCCAGGACTGATCCCCTTCAGAATGGACTGGTTGGATCTCCTTGCAAGCCAAGGGACTCTCAAGAGTCTTCTCCAACACCGCAGTTCAAAAGCATCAATTCTTCAGTGCTCAGCTTTCTTCACAGTCCAACTCTCACATCCATACATGACCACTGGAAAAACCATAGCTTTGACTACATGGACCTTTGTTGGCAAAGTAACGTCTCTGCTTTTTAATAAGCTGTCAAAGTTGATCATAATTTTTCTTCCAAGGAGCAAGTGCCTTTTAATTTCATAGCTGAAATCACAATCTGCAGTGATTTTGGAGCCCCCCAAAATAAAGTCTGCCACTGTTTCCACTGTTTCCCTGTCTATTTGCCATGAAGTGATGTGACTGGATGCCATGATCTTCATTTTGTGAATGTTGAGTTTTGTTTTTTTTTTTTTTACTTTACAAAACCTGAATGTTGAGTTTTAAGCCAACTTTTTCACTCTCCTCTTTCACTTTCATCATGAGGCTCTTTAGTACTTCTTTGCTTTCTGCCATAAGGGTGGTGTCATCTGCAGGACTGAGATTATTGATATTTCTCCTGGCAATCTTGATTCCAGCTTGTGCTTCCTCCAGTCCAGCGTTTCTCATGATGTACTCTGCATATAAGTTAAATAAGTAGGGTGACAATATAAAGCCCTGATGTACTCCTTTTCTGATTTAGAACCAGTCTGTTGTTCCATGTTCAGTCCTAACTGTTGCTTCTTGACCTGCATACAGATTTCTCAAGAGGCAGGTTAGGTGGTCTGGTATTCCCATCTCTTTCAAAATTTCCCACAGTTTGTTGTGATCCACACAGCCAAAGACTTTGGCATAGTTAATAAAGCAGAAGTAGATGTTTTTCTGGAACTCTCTTGCTTTTTCAATGATCCAATGGATGTTGGCAATTTGATCTCTGGTTCCTCTGCCTTTTCTAAATCCAGCTTGAACATCTGAAGCCTGGCTTGAAGAATTTTGAGCATTACTTTGCTAGTGTCTGAGATGAGTGCAATTGTGCGATAGTTTGAGCATTCTTTGGCATTGCCTTTCTTTGGGATTGGAATGAAAACTGACCTTTTCCAGTCCTGTGGCCACTGCTGAGTTTTCCAGATTTGCTGGCATATTGAGTGTAGCACTTTCACAGCATCATCTTTTAGGATTTGAAATAGCTCAACTGGAATTCCATCACCTCCACTAGCTTTGTTCGTAGTGATGCTTTCTAAGGCCCACTTGATTTCACATTCCAGGATGTCTGGCTCTAGGTGAGTGATCACACCATCGTGATTATCTGGGTCATGAAGATCCTTTTTTTTTTTTTTAAATTTTAAAATCTTTAATTCTTACATGCATTCCCAAACATGAACCCCTTTTTGTATAGTTCTTCTGTGTATTCTTGCCTCCTCTTCTTAATATCTTCTGCTTCTGTTAGGTCCATACCATTTCTGTCCTTTATTGAGCCCATCTTTGCCTGAAAAGTTCCCTTGGTATCTCTAATTTTCTTGACGAGATCTCTAGTATTTCCTATTCTATTGTTTTCCTCTATTTCTTTTGCATTGATCACTGAGGAAGATTTCCTTATCTCTCCTTGCTATTCTTTGGAACTCTGCATTCAGAAGGGTATATCTTTCCTTTTCCCCTTTGCTTTTCACTTCTCTTCTTTTCATAGCTGTTTGTAAGGCCTCCATTTTGCCTTTTTGCATTTCTTTTTCTTGGGGATGGTCTTGAACACTGCCTCTTGTTCAATGTCAAGAATCCATAGTTCTTCAGGCACTCTGTCTATCAGATCTAATCCCTTGAATCTTTTTGTCTGTTTCTATCTATCTATTTCTGTGACGTAGGAAAGGCATATATTTCCCCTCATTCTATAGGTAATGAAACTGTCACTCACTTGAGTCACATAGCAAGTAAAGAGTCCATCCAAAACTAAAACACCCTTACTTCAGTACTCTTTCCTGTAAATTTCACTGGTTCTTTGTTATAACTCAACTCAACTACAATTATCCTGGGAGAGAGTTGCATGCAATTTCACAAAAAGCAAAGCTCAAAATTGGCACAGAGCTACCCTCGACACATTCTTGACTTCTCTTGATGACCAAGTCCCTTTTCAAGTTCCTTGAATTCTATGATCAGATCTTTAATTTCAACTGTATCTTTTAGCCTCTTGTACCTAAGAAATTGTTCTCTGAACACAATAGATGTTCAAGACTTGAAGTCTGATGGAAGCAAAATAATTTTTATTTTGTTACTTAGACAAAGACAAGGGAAATGTTCTGCTTAGGTCTGAGATGCTTGCCCTTGTATCGGATGGCTTCTCTTATTATTCTGGGCCAAGTAAATGCGTTAGTAAGTATAAGAAGGCCTTTCAAAGCCTTCCTTTGAAAGGCTGCACTTCACCATGAGAACACTCATTACAGACATGAAATCAAGTTTAGCCACTCAAAACAAATTTCTATACAAAAGACTCCATTTTAATACAAATAGTCTGTAAGGAGGGCGTGGTTCTGCCCCTTCAGGTTTGACTGTTGAGTGAGAGGATGAAGAGCTAAAAACAAGGCCTCATTGACCTAACCACAGCTACGAGAAGATGCAAAGGATTACAGTTAGAGTGGCATAAACTGTATTTTCCCTCCCTCTGGTGAAGTGAAGTTTTTCCTCACAATTCAGTCTTGCACTTTTTCCAGTGCCTTCTTAGGGCTCTGTCACATTTGCCATACTTTCCTCCTTTTTCTCTTCATAGAAAGGATGATGATTTCTTCAACTGAAGAAAATAATGCAAATGTGATAGAATTCATTCTGGTGGGACTCTTCCAGACTGCCTGCATCTCAGCTCCTTTTGTTCATCTAATTGGTTACCTTTGTGGGCCATATTCTCATCATTGTCATTATCCAGATTGAGTCCCGTCTTCGCACTCCTGTGTACTTGTTTCTTAGCTACTTATCCCTCTCAGATGTCTGCTAGTCTACAGCTCCATACCCATGGTTCTGGTGAATTGCTTTAAGGACATTCCCACTACACCCTATAGTGGCTGCTTGTTCCAAATGATGACTTCTCTTTACTTGGGGGTGATGGAGTGTTTCCTTCTTGCTGTTATTGCCTCAGTTCAGTTCAGTCACTCAGTCATGTCTGACTGTTTGTGACCCCATGGACTGCAGCACGCCAGACTTTCCTGTCCATCACCAATATCCGGAGCTTGCTCAAACTCATGTTCATTGAGTTGGTGACGCCATCCAATCATCTCATCCTCTGTCAACCCCTTCTCCTCCTGCCTTCAATCTTTCCCAGCATCAGGGTCTTTTCTATGAGTCAGTTCTTCACATCAGGTGGCAGAAGTACTGGAACTTCAGCACCAGTCCTTCCAATGAATAGTCAGGACTGATTTCCTTTAGGATTGACTAATTTGATTTACTTGCAGTCAAGGGACTCTCAAGAGTCTTCTCCAACACCACAGTCCAAAAGCATCAATCCTTCAGCACTCAGCTCTTATCGCCTATGGCAGGTTTATTGCCTTTGCAAAACCCCTGTGCAACAGTTTGTATCTGGATGGTGGCAGGAGTTTAGGCCACTGCTCTCTTAATGGTTATGATCCCTGTCCTAGTCACACCAATCCAATTTTGCGGCCATGAGGTAGTTAACCATTTCACATGTGAGCTCCAAGTAATCTTCAAACTTACTTGCTAGTAAAGGAGATCCTAATTTGCTAGCAGTATATTAATACTGTTCCTGACTTTTGGGCTCATTATGCTCTCTTATTTCCATATTCCTATGGCTTTCCTGAAGATCCACTCTGTAGGGGCCAGACTCAAGGCCTTTTTTACCACTGGCTCCCACTTGACTGTGGTCACAATTTACTATGGGCCAGCAATCTTAGCGTATATGAGCCCACACTCTCATCTTCCCAGGATGAGGGTAATGTCATTACAATGTTGTATGATAGGCTGAACCCACTCATTACACTCTGAGAAACAAGGCTGTGAAAGATTCCCTAATGAAGGTGGTCAAAGGAAGGATAATGGTCTCATGTCCTCAAATGTCCTGCATCCTTGACAATGAGTCATCAGTCCTTTGCTCGTTCACAATTGTCCACAAAGAACTGAATAAAAGATGAACCTCAGACCCAATCAAATGGGAATCAGTTGTCAAAAGACTCTTTTCCATGACAGTTTCATCTTTAAGAAAATGGATATTAATGATAGTTCTCCAGTTTTTGAATTTATTTCTCACTGATGATAATTGTTAGAAAAAGCAAGTGCCAGATTTTAGAGGAGAGTGGACAGTCCAGTCTCTGTGGTACCACATAAGGAATAGAACTGGTCTCTTATGTACAAACTCTACAGTATACTCTGGCTTATAAACTGCCCCTTCCCAAAGAAGAGATTGCCACAAACAATTGTGTTGCTAACAAATTTCACACACTAACTCTGAAGCAGTTAGGTAGCCATGGTGTTCACTAGATAGAATTTAAAAAATGTGGCAAGAAGGTACACTCTCCACATTCTCCCTGGTATGCTAAGTATCTTTATGTGTTTGTTATAAGTTTGCAATTTCCAGAGCCAGATCAACTGACTTTTGGATCAATTATTGCTCAGTTTTGCCTACTCTAGTATATCGCTGCCTATATACAGAAATGAGAGTCTAGGAGTAAAGGTAGAGATCTCTTTATCTTCCAGAAGCTTATACTATGAAAAGGACCAGATGACTACCAAAAACTCAGTCTAGAGGAATAAGAAATGTATCAAGACTCAGATATTCATACCCTATCTAATGTAGGCAACTTCTCTGGTACTGCCAAATTGATTTTCTCCAACTCCCTTCCTTCCTAAGGAGTTGGCCTGGCCTATTCAGTACTGGCTGAGTTGAATGGATAGGGGTGTGGGATTAGGTTCTAAAGAAGTAGATTATCAATATAAATATATAGCATATATTTCTATGGGACTTCTCAGGTGGCACAATGGTAAAGAATCTGCCTGCAATGCAGAAGACTTGCAGGACATTCGGGTTTGATCCCTGGGTCAGGAAGATTCCCTAGAGGAGGAAATGGCAACCCACTCCAGTATTCTTGCCTGGGAAATCCCATGGACAGAGGAACCTGGTGGGCTATAGTCCAGGGGGTTGCAAAAGAGCCAGACATGACTTAGCAACTAAACAATAGCAATATGTTTATGTATTAAAAGCTACTAGGACAAGTTGGTGAGTCAAATCAACGTGCATAAGGAAAAGAGGAATTTCAGACACCTGAGAGAACACGTACACTATAAAGAAAGACAAATTCATAGGGCTAGAATCTGGAATTGATGTAAAGATCCCAAAGCAAAGCAGAGTGGGGCACAGGAACAAAGCCTAAAAATTTAAGAAGATTGAAGTGAACTGATTCATAAGAACAGGTTAGTGTAGACCTCTGGTTTGTGAATCACCTGAGAAATCCTGATGAATTTCAGATTGGTGATTATAATGCTGTTAGCCTATAGACCACACATTTGAGTATCAATAGTGTGAATAATTCCATCTAGAAAAAACTGACATGGTAATGTGGATATCAAATAACACTATAAAGGGGGTAATGGAGAGAAAATTTACATACATAGTATCACACAGAAATCCTTAAACATTTTGACATTTTGCTTTACAATTCTTATGCTTTCCTATAACACTGAAAATAAAAAATATAGTTCCCCACAAAGAACACATTTCTGCCTTAGATATTATTCAAGACTCTATAACTTACATGACAATGACTCACTGATGTTTTTCTTAATCTTTAATGATGCTGTTTACAAAATGACATCTAAACTGAGACTTCCGCAGAGGATAATGAGACATTTGCTGCATGGACAGGGGCTTGAAAGCTATATTTTTGGCATTAGACTGGAAAGGACAAAGCAGTGGTCCAGGAACCTAACATCATAAATATAGGAAATTTGTCCACCCTGAAGCTAATGTTATTGCATTTGCATCATATGCAAAATTTAAGGCAAATCATATAAAGAGGTCTATTTTCCTAAGCATTAGAGATACTTTCTTATACAATAATAACTAGCATTTGCATAACATTTAGCAATTTACACATTGTTTTCACATATATTATCATATTTCATACTCATAGCAAACCTATGAGTTAGATAAGGCAAAAAAAAAGTAGCCTCTTTTTCAGAATTGAAAAGAGAATCAGAGAAATCAGATGACTCACTGAAGGGCACCACTTACAGACAGGGATCTTGACTAAACATCCAGTGTAGTTCCTATTGTACATCTAAGAATGTGTCTTAAACTGTTGAAGATAAACTCCTGATTGTCATTTATTTTGGTGGCATGTTCAAGTTTTCTCATCAAATAGGTAGAGAAATTCATGTGTGTCATAGAGTGAAATGCTAAACCAAGAAACATGGTCTGCATTAGGAGGATAGTATTTGTTTCATTCCATCTGCTAGAGTCATCAAGTGTAGAAACACTGCCACTCTTGTCAATTTCTGTGTCATTCCCAGTCTTTGGTCTTTGAAACACTTCTTTCAGCATAGCAGGGGGTCTTTTGCCCTCCTGCCTACTTACCACGCCTCGTTTCAATTGCAAGCTCAAACTTGGGCAAGGGTTACATGGGAAGTTCTAAATACTTTTGTGATTCAGTATCAGGACGTACAGTTTCTATTCCATCCTTGACCTAGCGCCCCTCTGGACCTCCATTACCTTTATTCAAAGTAGCTCTTTGGGTCATCAAATGCCTAGAACTCTAGGTCCTCTAGGACTCATGAGCAGTCTTACACTTGCAAGCAGTGTTCCCTCCACCCTTTCATAAGTCTGAATCCTACCTGACCTAGAGTACAACTTTATGATATCAAAATTCCTGAGTGATGATGACCTTCATAGATTACTGAATATAGTTACCATATACACAATGAATTTCTGATCCTGGAAAAGCTTCCATTATCACTAAATTCCTGTTTATGACTGCTGATCTGTATTCTCTATTGTTTGCTTTGGCCATGCTTCCCTAAATATCTTACATACAAGGTCTTATCTCACATCACTACCCCAATTTGAGGCAGAGTATTTATGTGCAGTTATATGGAGTAAAATTCTAGAGAATAAGAATGGAGGACATGGATAGTGAATGAAGGAAACAGGTAAAGCCAATTCTAGGATGTGTTACTGAGCTCAACTCAGCTCAGTGAGACTGTTTGCTTAATTTCATTGGATTTTTCAAGAAGGTTTATAAACTCAATCATTCATGGGTGAAAACAAGATGGATGAATTTAGACACCATCTCTTATCTCCCAATGAACAAAAGTTCATTCTTCAATCATATATGCTTTCAGATTGTAGATATACAGGTATCAGTGATGGTCTCATGGTAGTGATCACGGGTCAGTCCCAGCCCTGAAGTTGAGAGGCGTACAAAAAGAGCATGAGGTAAGGTACTGTCAGGGTGCACCTGCATGAAGTATGTTGGAATCCACACAGCTGATTGTCATAATGACAAGTAAATAACATACAGGTGAAGCCAAGATGTACAAAAGAGATTCTAATATATCCCAACACCTGAGGATATTCTTGTCTCCCTGGGCCAGATCCACACAATGCCTGAGTAGCATTCAAAATCTTGTCCTTTTGTTGGTATATCTGGCATCTTTAATTAGCCTATGTCCAGCCATATCAAATTTCTGTGTTTGGTTACAAATAAACATGCAAAACCAAATGGGAAAAATATTTAACCAGAGGAAAAACAGTATGAAAAAAATAAACAGCGGTTGGAAACAGAAACTCAGCTCCCACTTCATGAGATAAACCACCTTTTCCGGTGTATTCTATTTTATAAAGGAGGTGTTGGTGTTGTTGGTTTAGCCAATAAGTCGTGTCGGACTCTTGCAACCCCATGGACTGTAGCCTGCCAGGCTCCTCTGCCCATGGGATTCTCCAAGCGAGAATGCTGGAGTGGGTTGCCATTTCCTTCTGCAGGGGATCTTACTTACTTACCCAGGAATCAAACCTAGGTCTCCTGCACTGCAGTCAGATTCTTTACCAACTGAGCTATGAGGGAAGCCCATCAATGAGATACCTGACAGCTAAAAGCAAATGGCCAATTTAAAAATCCTAAATGACTTAAAGGATGTAGAGGGACAGAGTTGGTTAAATACCAGTACATAAACTGGTGCTGGTGATGGTAAAGCTTGTACTAGTAGATGTTGAAATGGAAAAAAAAAGTGAAAATAACAAGATGTTCATAATTAGATTCGCTTCAAAGACAGTTATGAGCCAGGTTACTGACGCACTCTTCATAATAGCAAAAGGTTAAAATAATCAAAATTTCCATTAATAAATGGCGATAAACAAATTTGGTAAATCTATACAATGGGCTACTATGAGACATGAAAAGAATTCAGTTCAGTTCAGTTCAATAATTCACTAGTGTCCAATTCTTTGTGACCCCAAGGACTACAGCATGCCAGGCCTCGCTGTCCATCACCAACTCCCAGAGTTTACTCAAACTCTTTCATCGAGTTGGTGATGCCATCCAACCATCTCATCCTCTGTTGTCCCCTTCTCCTCCTGCCTTCAATTTTCCTAGCATTAGGAATCAGCATCTTTTCAAATGAGTCAGTTCTCCGCATCAGGTGGCCAAAGTATTAGAGTTTCAGCTTCATCATCAGTGCTTCCAGTGAATACTCAGGACTGATTTCCTTTAGGATGGACTGGTTGGATCTCCTTGTTGTCCAAGGGACTCTCAGGAGTCTTCTCCAGCACTACAGTTCAAAGGCAGCAATTCTTTGGCACTCAGCTTTATTTATAGTCCAACTCTCACATCCATACATGACTACTGGAAAAACTATAGCCTTGACTAGATGGAACTTTGTTGACAAAGTAATGTCTCTGCTTCTTAATATGCTGTCTAGGTTGGTCATACAATTTATTCCAAGGAGCAAGAGTCTCTTAATTTCATGGCTGCAATCACCATCTGCAGTGATTTTGGAGTCAAAAAGAGAAGTCAGCCACTGTTTCCACTGTTTTCCCATTTTTTGCCATGAAGTGATGGGACCAGATGCCATGATCTTAGTTTTCTGAATGTTGAGCTTTAAGCCAACTTTTCCACTCTCCTCTTTCACTTTCATCAAGAGGCTCTTTCTTTGCTTTCTGCCATAACGGTGGTGTCATCTACACATCTGAGGTTATTGATATTTCTCCCGGCATTCTTGATTACAGCTTGTGCTTCTTTCAGCCCAGTGTTTCTCATCATGTACTCTGCATATAAGTTAAATAAGCAGGGTGACAATATACAGCCTTTCTCAATTTAGAATGAGTCTGTTGTTCCATGTCCAGTTCTAACCATTGCTTCCTGACCTGCATACAGATTTCTCAAAACGCGGGTCAGGTGCTCTGGTATTCCCATCTCTTTCAGAATTTTCCACAGTTTATTGTGATCCACACAGTCAAAGGCTTTGGCATAGTCAAGAAAGCAGAAATAGATGTTTTTCTGGAACTCTCTTGCTTTTTCCATGATCCAGCAGATGTTGGCAATTTGATCTCTGGTTCCTCTGCCTTTTCTAAAACCAGCTTCAACATCTGGAAGTTCACGGTTCACGTATTGCTGAAGCCTGGCTTGGAGAATTTTGAGCATTACTTTACTAGCTTGTGAGATGAGTGCAATTGTGCAGTAGTTTGAGCATTCTTTGGCATTGCCTTTCTTTGGGATTGGAATGAAAACTGACCTTTTCCAGTCCTGTGGCCACTGCTGAGTTTTCCAAATTTGCTGGCATATTGAGTGCAGCACTTTCACAGCATCATCTTTTAGTATTTGAAATAGCTCAACTGGAATTCCATCACCTCCACTAGCTTTGTTCATAGTGATGCTTTCTAAGGCCCACTTGACTTCACATTCCAGGATGTCTGGCTCTAGGTGAGTGATCACACCATCATGATTATCTGGGTCGTGAATATCTTTTTTGTACAGTTCTTCTGTGTATTCTTTGCCACCTCTTAATATCTTCTGCTTCTGTCAGGTCCATACAATTTCTGTCCTTTATTGAGCCCATCTTTGCATGAAATATCCCCTTGGTATCTCTAATTTTCTTGAAGACATCTCTAGTCTTTCCCATTCTGTTCTTTTCCTCTATTTCTTTGCATTGATCACTGAGGAAGGCTTTCTTATCTCTCCTTGCTATTCTTTTGGAACTCTGCATTCAGATGCTTATATCTTTCCTTTTCTCCTTTGCTTTTCACTTCTCTTCTTTTCACAGCTATTTGTAAGGCCTCCCCAGACAG
Organism: Ovis aries; assembly: GCF_016772045.2. Lineage (NCBI taxonomy): Eukaryota > Metazoa > Chordata > Mammalia > Artiodactyla > Bovidae > Ovis > Ovis aries. The sequence goes on along the minus strand of NC_056080.1, from coordinate 103,155,094 downwards.
CCATTTTGCCTTTCTTTTCCATGAGGATGGTCTTGATCCCTGTCTCCTGTACAATGTCATGAACCTTTGTCCATAGTTCATCAGGCACTCTGTCTATCAGATCTAGTCCTTTAAATCTATTTCTCACTTCCACTGTATAATCATAAGGGATTTGATTTAGGTCATACCTGAATGGTCTAGTGGTTTTCCCTACTTTCTTCAATTTAAGTCTGAATTTGGCAATAAGAAGTTCATGATCTGAGCCACAGTCAGCTCCTGGTCTTGTTTTTGCTGACTGTATAGAGCTTCTCCAACTTTGGCTGCAAAGAATATAATCAATCTGATTTCAGTGTTGACCATCTGGTGATGTCCATGTGTAGTCTTCTCTTGTGTTGTTGGAAGAGGGTGTTTGCTATGACCAGTGTGTTCTCTTGGCAAAACTCTATTAGTCTTTGCCCTGCTTCATTCTGTGCTCCAAGGCCAAATTTGCCTGTTACTCCAGGTGTTTCTTGACTTCCTTACTTTTGCATTCCGGTCCCCTATAGTGAAAAGGACATCTTTTGGGGGTGTTACTTCCAGAAGGTCTTGTAAGTCTTCATAGAATCGATCAACTTCAGCTTCTTCAGCATTACTGGTCAAGGCATAGGCTTGGATTACCGTGATATTGAATGGTTTGCCTTGGAGACAAACAGAGAACATTCTTTCGTTTCTTTAGATTGCATTCAAGTTCTGCATTTCAGACTCCTTTGTTTACTATGATGGCTACTCCATTTCTACTAAGGGATTCGGGAAGCTCTTTATATATTCACATGAATATGTTCAAAGATACCCTTTTTAGTTTAAAAAATGTGTACAGAATGCTCTACACACACATGTATCTACTTGTTTCTACATAAAACATTTCTGGAAAGATGTCCAAGGAACAGATAACAATGACTGACTCCAGAGATGGACAGTAGGTGATAAAGGGACGGGGGTAAGTGGGAGCCTTAATTTTGTCTCTTCTGCTGTACATTTTTAATTTTGAACAAGGACTGTTCTTTTCTTCAAATTTATCTCATTTTTTTAGCTTAAAATAGTCTTTCAAATGAAATAATAAAGTTTGTAAATTGTGGCTAGTTTCTTTGTTTCTAGTATCTCTTTACTTGGCAAATAAAAATTGGCAATGTTATGGCAAACTTACTTTAAGAGTATGTACTAATATGTGAAATCCAAAATTTGTAGTACCATTGTTCTAAGGTCCAACAACTAGTCTATCTTTTTGCTATTTCTCCCTTACTTTGTGTCTCAGTACTGGACATCCCTTCTAAGACTTAGACCTTGCTCTGCTTTTGTCCATGTCCTTCACCATCACCATCACTCAAGGATTAGTATCCTATTCCTGAAATGGCATATTGTGACTGGGATCCTTCTACCTACTGATGGATCCCTTGGGGTACACACTTGATTAGTTTACCTTCCAAATGTTACTTGTTACTACATTTTTTTTTTTACTGTTCTCTAAGTGCCTGTGAGGCTACACCTGGTAACTCAAGTTGGATGTCTCTTAGGTCAAGTGTTTTCCTGGACAATCCCTCAAAATGTCATGTTCCACTTATCAGACTGGAAACCTTCCCATGGATCTTCTAGATGATACTCTCTTTTAGCTCTTCTTTACACCAAATGGGCCCAAATTGAGATTATGTCCTGTGGCAAGGATTGATATTTATCGATTCCATTATCCTTTCTCCCATTCTTCCTCCCAATCTTCTTTGGTACTAGATCACTAAATGTTACTTAGGTAGCAACATACTTAGCTTAAAAAACAAACAACAACAACAAAACCTGCAACTCCTCTTGAAGCTACATGTGTCCAGATAACAAAATTCTTATCAATGAAATACAAGTAAAAATGTTGTGGGAAATTTTTAGAAAGCCGTAAAAAGGAGAAATTTTTATACAAGTAAAAATGTTGTGGGAAATATTTTAAAAGCCCTATTTTCCTTTTCTTCAGTCCTGATGTTGAGAATGTAAACGTGATATTTGGAGCTCTATGAAGCTTCTGCTCTATGGGAATAAGGGCAGAATATTTAGCTGGAAGGAATACAAGTCCATAAATATGTATGGATGTGAGAGTTGGACTGTGAAGAAGGCTGAGCACTGAAGAATTGATGCTTTTGAACTGTGGTGTTGGAGAAGACTCTTGAGAGTCCCTTGGACTGCAAGGAGATCCAACCAGTCCATTCTGAAGGAGATCAGCCCTGGGATTTCTTTGGAAGGAATGATGCTAAAGCTGAAATTCCAGCACTTTGGCCACCTCATGAGAAGAGCTGACTCATTAGAAAAGACTCTGATGCTGGGAGGGATTGGGGGCAGGAGGAGAAGGGGACAACAGAGGATGAGATGGCTGGATGGCATCACTGACTCGATGGGCATGAGTCTGAGTGAACTCCGGGAGTTGGTGATGGACAGGGAGGCGTGGCGTGCTGCGATTCATGGGGTCGCAAAGAGTCAGACACAACTAAGCGACTGAACTGAACTATAGCTTTACAAGACTTCTCATCTTCAGTTATCTGTTATGTAAGGTACCAAAAAATCACCCATGTTTTCTTATTTTTATTTATTTTACCTTTCAAATTAATTTACTTTAATTGGAGAATAATTACTTTACAATATTGTGATGGTTTTCACCATACATAGACATGGATCAGCCATGGGTACACATGTGTCCCCCATCCTGATCCCCCTCCCACCTCCCTCCCCACCACATCCCTCTGGGTTGTCCCAGAGCACTGATTTTGTGTGCCCTGCTTCATGCATCAAACTTGCACTGATCATCTATTTTACACATGGTAATATACATGTTTCAGTACTGTTCTCTCAATTCATCCCACCTGTGCCATCTCCCACATAGTCCAAAAGTCTGTTCTTTACATCTGTGTCTCTTTTGCTGTCTTGAATATAGGATAGTTATTCAGTTCAATTCAGTCACTCAGTCATGTCCGACTCTTTGCAACCCCATGAACTGCAGCACGCCAGGCCTCCCTGTCCATCACCAACTCCCGGAGTCCACCCAAACTCATGTTCATTGAGTCGGCGATGCCATCCAGCCATCTTATCCTCTGCTGTCCCCTTCTCCTCCTGCCCTCAATCTTTCCCAGCATCAGGGTTTTTTCAAATGAGTCAGCTCTTCGCATCAGGTGGCCAAAGTATTGGAGTTTCAGCTTTAACATAAGTCTTTCCAATGAACACTCAGGACTGATCTCCTTTAGGATAGATTGGTTGGATCTCCTTGCAGTCCAAGGGACTCTCAAGAGTCTTCACCAACACCACAGTTCAAAAAAATCAATTCTTCAGTGCTCAGCCTTCTTTACAGTCCAACTCTCACATCCATACACGACTACTGGAAAAACCATAGCCTTGACTAGACGGACATTTGTTGACAAAATAATGTCTCTGCTTTTTAATATGCTGTATAGGTTGGTCATAACTTTCCTTCCAAGGAGTAAGCGTCTTTTAATTTCATGGCTGCAATCACCATCTGCAGTGATTTTGGAACCCAAAAAAATAAAATCAGCCAATGTTTCCCCATCTATTTGCCATGAAGTGATGGGACCAGATGCCATGATCTTAGTTTTCTGAATGTTAAGCTTTAAGCCAACTTTTTCATTCTCCTCTTTCACTTTCATCAAGAGGCTCTTTAGTACTTCTTTGCTTTCTGCCATAAGGGTGCTATCATCTGCATATCTGAGGTTATTGATATTTCTCCCAGCAATCTTGATTCCAGCTTATGCTTCTTCCAGCCCAGTATTTCTCATGATGTACTCTGCATATAAGTTAAATAAGCAGGGTGACAATATACAGCTTTGATGTACTCCTTATCTTATTTGGAACCAGTCTGTTGTTCCATGTCCAGTTCTAACTGTTGCTTCCTGACCTGCATACAGGTTTCTCAAGAGGCAGGTTAGGTGGTCTGATATTCCCATCTCTTTCAGAATTTTCCACAGTTTATTGTGATCCACACAGTCAAAGGCTTTGGCATAGTCAATAAAGCAGAAATAGAAGTTTTTCTGGAACTCTTTTGCTTTTTCGATGATCCGGTGGATGTTGGCAATTTGATCTGTGGTTCCTCTGCCTTTTCGAAAACCAGCTTGAATATCTGGAAGTTCACGGTTCACGTATTGCTGAAGCCTGGCTTGGAGAATTTTGACCATTACTATCGTGTGAAATGAGTGCAATTGTGCAGTAGTTTAAGCATTCTTTGGCATTGTCTTTCTTTGGGATTGGAATGAAAACTGACCTTTTCCAGTCCTGTGGCCACTGCTGAGTTTTCCAAATTTGCTGGCATATTGAGTGCAGCACTTTCACAGCATCATCTTTCAGGATTTGAAATAGCTCAACTGGAATTACATCACCTCCACTAGCTTTGTTCATAGTGATGCTTCCTAAGGTCCACTTGACTTCACATTCCAGGATGTCAGGCTCTAGGTGAGTGTGAGTGATCACACCATCATGATTATCTGGGTCATGAAGATCTTTGCCGTTACCATCTTTCTAAATTCCATATATATGCATTAATATACAGTTTTGTTTCTCTTTCAACTTACTTCACTCTGTATAATAGGTTCCAGTTTAATCCACCTCATTAGAACTGATTCAAATGCATTCCTTTTTATTACTGAGTAATATTCCACTGCGTTATGTGTATCACATTTGTACATGGATAAATCCTTCTCCATTTGTCTGCTGATGGACATCTAGGTTGATTCCATGTCCTAGCTATTGTAAACAGTGCTGCAATGAACAATGGGGTACATGTGTCTCTTCCAGTTCTAGTTTCCTTGGGATCACCCATTTTTATAACTGCTATATATTAAGTTTTCTATCCCTTGAAGCTGAAACTGATTCTGACTGATACAGGGCCCTTGCCAGTTTGTCATGCCCATTTGAAGATAACTAAGCCTTACCACACAATGTTTCAAAACTCAATATGTCTGACTAATTATACCTCTTTATATATGCATGGTTCATGGATATTTACAATATTTCGGTCCTAACTTTATTGTTCATTCCTTTACTGCCTACAAACTGACTTATTATTATTTACTGTATACCTGGTGATTATTGTTTTATATTGATTTCATTCTCTACCCCAAACCATATTAGGGGAGGATATACCATGGCATGGGTGAAACATGATTTCTATAACACAACTAGAGCAAAAGATATTGGTAAAAGAAAGTTCAAACTCATAAACACTGTCACAAATCATTATTTAGAGTAATAACTGCCAAAGCTCTATCTACACTTCGGATATCTTTTCTGAGCTCCAGTCACATGTGTTCTCAAAAAATGGACATGTATCTACCTCAGAGCTTCACAGATAACCCAAATGGAACCATTCCAAACCAGAAAATTTCATATTCATCCTAAAATCTCCCCCTCCTCTTGTTTTCTGGATCTCATTTAGTGGTGCCCCCACCCACCTGAGAGACATCTTGTGATCCCCCTCCTCCTTCACTACACAATCCGATCATCTCTGAAGCTTTGCCTCTTCTACTTCTGTGATAAATCTCAAGTTCATTCCTGGTCTTTCATCCCACTGCCTCTCTCAGTTCTAGCACTCATCATTTCTTGCTTTGACTGTTCCAGTGACTTGAGACAGTCTCCTCAACAGCTCACTGCAATTAGGCTCTACATTATGGTGTCACCGGTCTTCCTGAGACATGTCAAAGCACATCACTTTCTTGTTTTTAAATCCTCAATGGTATTTAGTCATGTGGATGCAAAAAAGCTAGACTCATCAGTGTGGCATTTAAGACGTTCCAAGATCTGGACCCAGCCCACATGGGTATCCTGACTTGCTGATGGAATCAAACAGACTAATTACCATTCCCATAAACACGTCATTCTTTTCCAGTCCTGTGCGTAGGGTTGATGTGGTCTCCACAAAATATATGCATACTGAACTAGTAAGCTATCCGACCCTGGAAACCAGGAAAAATGCCTCCTTTAATATGAGCGGTCTTCATTTACTCTTTATTTCTAGGCTTGGAAAGTAAGTCCCTTCTTTGTCAGTGTCCCCAAACACAATTCTATGTTTGCTTAGTTTGTACAGTTCTTATAATTTGTACGTGACTGTGCAACATAGCACTCTTTCCGTTTGGCTACAGGTCTTAGAAAACAAAAGCGAACCGTATCCATATGGACCAGCAACAGGACATATTCTTGCTGCTATATGAACTTTCCGAGAGGCTCACATGAATACGGGGCTTTCAGAGATCCATAGGACATCTTGAAACAATAAGAACGCTACCTCTACCTGCATATCCTTTTCACTCTACTAACTTAAGGGACTCTCTCTTTCTCAACAGCATCAAAAGAGCATATACCTCCTCCTCAGACCTTATATCACCCAAGCTTTGGGCTTGTAATTGCTGGTGGGACCCAGGAACTTCTCACAGGCAATTTTGCCTCTTGTGATATGACCTGAGTCTGTCAGGCCAGGATCACAGTAGAGCTGACTCTTCCCAACCACTAAGCACATTCTGTTCACAGTTTCTAGGCCTAAAAAGGCCTCAAGTGGCTGGAAACTACTCATTGTCACTAAATTTAAGCTTTCAGAATAAATATTGACTGGAACTCTGTGTCTTCATCTTTTTCTTTTTAGAAACATAAAATCTCTATCTCTTACACTCTCTAGCCTCCAAGCCTAGAGTCAAGTGGAACAAACGCAGAGAAGTTGTCCTATTTTCTACACAGTTAAGAAATGGGGAATTCAGTATGTGTTTACAGTGATGGCAACATTAAAATAGCTCATGCTACACTGCCAAATGAAGGATAACAGAGACATAAACACTGCCTTTTGAAAGATTCTTTTAGGAAAAAAAGTATGAATCGAATCATTTACTGAAGTACTGTTTGAACAGATGGTGTGATTAACAGCTAACATGTAAGCCATCTTGGGAGCTTATGGAAAAGTAAACAAGTGGAGCTAAAAAGAAATCACTTTATTCCCCAAAAGCATCTTTCATTCATTTTACTAGGAAAATTGGAAAGTCTGTGGTTTGAAGACTTTGTTTCCTTGGGGGATGTTAGGAGTGAGCAGGGGGGATCTCCTTAGAGCAAGACCACATCCACGCCAGGTTGAGTTTTGAATCGGCTTCCTGGAGGATGAGATGGGCCAAGAAGTCAACCCCCAAGCAGGGCTGGTCCTGGGAACCACTAAGGACACTCTACACCTCTGCTTGTCCTGAAACACCTCCTGTGCAAGAGGCAGAGAGAAGGGAGTTAAGAGCTGAGAACCAACTATGTAAGAGGCACTCTGCCAGGACGTCACATACACTCTTTCCTCTAAGGCCAGCTCACAATGGCCTCGGGAGTCACATATTCCAAGACCAATCTCCCAATGGGAAAATAGAGGTTGAGAAAGGAGGGAACATCTCCTAAGCCCACACGGTTAGCTCTTTTGTGGAGCTGCCATCGAAACTTGAGTTTCAGAGCTCTTTGGAGAGGCAGCTGATTGCAGAGGAAAGAACACGGAGCAGAATGTCTGGCGATGCGGGTATGAGAGTCTCCTCTGCTACCTAATGCCTCAGAGGCAGACTTTGTTCCTTTGTGGGCTTAATTTCCTCATCCTTAGAATGAGGGCCCTGTATCATGGGCTCCAAGGTCCTTAGGTGGGCATGCAAATGGTATCATACATCGCATCGGCTTCCCCGGTTCCATTCCTGACCTTCCTCACCTGACGTGAGGAGAAACCCTTGCACACTGGCACAGCTCTAGCCATTGTGCCCTGACCCACTTAGCCGACTCCCCAGGTAATAGCTGACCCTTGGCAGAGCTCGTTCCCTACTGCCTTCACCAGAAAGTGTTCCATGCACCCACCTCAGCTCGCGCACGTGCTCTCTATCTAACACCTACGGGGGTGTAGTGACGCCCCAGGCCCTGTGCTACACACTGTGGAAGGAAATCAGAGGTGAGCAGGAAGAACACCGTGCCTCTCCCCCCAAAATCAGACCCAGTGTTGGAGACACACGAGTGAGCAAGTAATAAAAATATAGAGGGGTGAGTGTGAGCATAAGAAAAGGAGCCCGATTTCTTCTGAGGAGTCAAGGTACGCTGCCCCATGGTAGTAACCTTCAGTTCAGTTCAGTTCAGTTCACTTGTTCAGTCATGCCTGACTTTTTGCGACCCCATGACTATAGCACAACAGGCTTCCCAGTCCATCACCAACTACTGGAACTCGCTCAAACTCATGTCCACTGAGTCAGTGATGCCATCCAACCATCTCATCCTCTGTTGTCCCCTTCTCCTCCTGCTTCTATCTTTCCCAGCATCAGGGTCTTTTCCAATGAGTTGGCTCTTCACACAAGGTGGCCAAAGTATTGGAGCTTCAGTTTCAGAATCAGTCCTTCCAATGAATATTCAGGACTGATTTCATTTAGGATTGACTGGTTTGATCTCCTTGCAGTCCAAAGGACTCTCAAGAGTCTTCACTAGCACCACAGTTCAAAAGCAACAATTCTTTGGCACTTAGATTTCTTTATGGTTAAAATCTCACATCCATACAAGACTACTGGGAAAAAAAAAATAGCTTTGACTAGATGGACATTAGTCAGCAAAGTAATGTCTCTGGTTTTTAATATGCTGTCTTGGTTGGTCATAGCTTTTCTTCCAAGGAGCAAGCGTCTTCTAACTTCATTGAAGCTGCATTGAAGTTGCTGCAGTCACCATCTGCCGTGATTTTGGAGCCCAAGGAAATAAAGTCTGACACTGTTTCCATTGTTTCCCCATCTATTTCCTATGAAGTGATGGGACCAGATGCCATGATCTTAGTTTTCTGAATGTCGAGTTTTAAGCCAGCTTTTTCACTCTCCTCTTTCACTTTCATCAAGAGGCTATTTAGTTCTTCTTCACTTTCTGCCATAAGGGTGGTATCATCTGCATATCTGAGGTTATTGATATTTCTCCTGGCAATCCTGATTCCAGCATGTGCTTCATCCAACCTGGCATTTCGCATGATGTACTCTGCATAGAAGTTAAATAAGCAGAAACAAGCAGGGTGAAAATATACAGCCTTGATGTACTACATTCCCAATTTGGAACCAGTCTGTTGTTCCATGTCCGGTTCTAATTGTTGCTTCTTGACCTGCATACAGATTTCTCAGGAGGCAGGTAGGGTGGTCTGATATTCCCATCTCTTGAAGAATTTTCCACAGTTTGTTGTGATCCACACAGTCAAAGGCTTTAGTGTAGTCAATGAAGCAGAAGTAGATGTTTTTCTGGAACTCTCTTGCTTTTTTGATGATCCAGCAGATGTTGGCTATTTGATCTCTGGTTCCTCTGCCTTTTGTATATCCAGTTGGACATCTGGAAGTTCTCAGTTCACGTACTGTTGAAGTCTCACTTGGAGAATTTTGAGCATTACATTGCTAGCACATGCTGCTACTGCTAAGTCGCTTCAGTCGTATCTGACTCTGTGTGGTCCCATGGATGGCAGCCCACCAGGCTCCCCCATCCCTGGGATTCTCCAGGCAAGAACACTGGAGTGGGTTGCCATTTCCTTCTCCAATGCATGAAAGTGAAAAGTGAAAGTGAAGTCGCTTAGTCGTGTCCAACTCTTAGCGACCCCATGGACTGCAGCCTACGAGGCTCCTGCGTCCATGGGATTTTCCAGGCAAGAGTACTGGAGTGGGGTGCCATTGCCTTTTCCGTGCTAGCACATGAGATAAATGCAATTGTGTGGTAGCTTGAACATTCCTTGGCATTGCCCTTTTTAGGGATTGAAATGAAAACTGACTTTCCCAGTCCTGTGGCCACTGCTGAATTTTCCAAATTTGCAGGCTTATTGAGTGAAGCACTTTAATAGCATCATCTTTTAGGATTTGAAATAACGCAGCTGAATTTCCATCACCTCCACTAGCATTGTTTGTAGTGATGCTTCCTAACGCCCATTTGACTTTGCACTCCAGGATGTCTGGCTCTAAGTGAGTGATCACACCATCATGATTATCTGGGTCATTAAGATCTTTTTGTATATTTCTTCTATGTATTCTTGCCACTTCTTAATATCTTCTGCTTCCATTAGGTGCATATATTTTCTGTCCTTTATTGTGCCCATCTTTGCATGAAATATTCCCTTGGTATCTCTAATTTTCTTGAAGAGATCCCTAGTCTTTCCCATTCTATTGTTTTCTTCTGTTTCTTTTCATTGATCACTTAGAAAGCCTTCCTTATCTCTCCTTGCTATTCTTTGGAACTCTGCATTCAGAAAGGTATATCTTTCTTTTTCTCCTTTGTCTTTAGCTTCTCTTCTTTTCTCAGCTATTTGTAAGGCCTCCTCAGGCAACCATTTTGCCTTTTTGCATGTCTTTTCTTGGGGATGGTTTTGATCACTGTCTCCTGTACAATGTCATGAATCTCCATCCATAGTTCTTCAGGAACTCTGTCTATCAGATCTAATCCCTTGAATCTATTTGTCACTTCCACTATATAATCGTAATTGAAGTTGTTCAGTCATGTCCGACTCTTTGTGATCCCATGGACTGTAGTCTACCAGGCTCCGCCATCCATGGGATTTTCCAGGCAAGTGTACTGGAGTGGGCTGCCATTTCCTTCTCCAAGGGATCTTCCCAACCCAGGGAACGAACCCTGGTCTCCGGCATTGCAAACAGACGCTTTACCATCTGAGACACCAGGGAAGCATAAGGGATTTGATTTAGGTCATACCTGAATGGTCTAGTGGTTTTGCCTTCTTTCTTCAATTTAAGTCTGAATTTGGCAATAAGCAGTTCATGATCTGAGCCACAGTCAGCTCCCAGTCTTGTTTTCCTGACTGTATAGAACGTCTCTATCTTTGGCTTCAAAGGATATAATCAATCTGATTTTGGTATTGACCATCTGGTGATGTCCATGTGTAGAGTCATCTTGCATGTTGTTGGAAGAGGGTGTTTGCTATGACCAGTGTGTTCTCTTGGCAAAACTCTGTTAGCCTTTGCCCTGCTTCATTTTGTACTCCAAGGCCAAACTTGCCTGTTACTCCAGGTATGTCTTTACTTCCTACTTTTGTATTCCAGTCCTCTATGATGAAAACAACATCTTTTTTGAGTAGTTCTAGAAGGTCTTATAGGTCATCATAAAACCATTCAACTTCAGCTTCTTTGACGTTAGTGGTTGGGGCATAGACTTGGATTACAGTGCTGTTGAATGGTTTGTCTTGGAAATGAACAGAGATCATTCTGAAATATTTGAGATTGAAGCCAGGTAGTGCATTTTGGACTCTCTTATTTACTATGAGGGCTACTCCATTTCTTCTAAGTGATTCTTGCCCACAGTAGTAGATATAATGGTCATCTGAGTTAAATTCTCCCATTCCAGTTCATTTTAGTTCGCTGATAACTAAAATGCTGATGTTCACTATTGCCATCTCCTGTTTGACCACTTCTGATTTACCTTGATTCATGGACCTAACATTCCATGTTCCTATGCAATATTGTTCTTTACAGCATCAGAACAGCATTGTTCTTTACAGTTCTTACTTCTAGCACCAGTAACATCCAAAACTGGGCATTGTTTTTGCTTTGGCTCTCTCTTCATTCTTTTTGGAGTTATTTCTCCACTCTTCTTCAGTAGCATATTGGGGACCTGCAGACCTGGAGAGTTAATCTTTTATTGTCCTATCTTCTTGCCTTTTCATACTGCTCATGGGTCTCTTAAGGCAAGAATACTGAAATGATTTGCCATTCCCTTCTCCAGGGGACCATGTTTTGTCAGAACTGTCCACCATGACCCGTCCATCTTGGGTGGCCCTATAGGGCATGGCTCACAGAGTCATTGAGTTAGATAAGGCTGTGATTCATGTGATCAGTTCGGTTCATTTTCTGTGATTGTGGTTTTCATTCTGTCTGCCCTCTGATGGATAAGAATAAGAGACTTGTGGAAGCTTCCTGATGGATGGGACTGGCTGTGGGGGAATCTGGGTCTTGTTCTGATAGGCTATGCTCAGTAAATCTTTAATCCAATTTTCTGTTGATGGGTGGGGCTGTGTTCCCTTCCTATTGTTTGACCTGAGGCCAAACTATGGTAGGGGTAACATTGCTCCTTCAAAAGGACTTATGCCAGCACTGATGTATTCAGTGCCCCTGACCCTGTGGCAGGCAACTGTTGACCCACACCTCTGCTGGAGACTCCCAGACACTCACTGGCAAGTCTGGCTCAGTCTTTTGTGGGGTCACTGCTTCTTTTTCCTGGGTCCTGGTGCACACAAGGTTTTGTTTGTGCCCTCCAAGGGTCTGTTTCCCCAGTCCTATGGAAGTTCTGTAATCAAATCCCACTAGCCTTCAAAGTCAAATTCCCTGGGGGTTTTCAGTCCCTTAGCTGATCCCCAGGTTGTGAAATCTGTTGTGGGTCCTAGAACTTTCATAACAGGGTGAGAGCTTCTTTGATACAATTTTCTCCAATTTGTGGGTCGTCTGCTTGGTGGCTCTATGGTGGGGCTAATGGCAACCTCTTCCAAGAGGGCTTATGCCACACACTGTGCCTCCCAGGTCTGCTGCAGCCAGAGACCCTGTCCCCACAGCAGGCTACTGCTGACCCATGCCTCTGCAGGAGACACTCAAACACTCCAAGATAGGTCTGGCTCAGACTCTGTGGGGTCTCTGGGTCCTGGTGGGCACAAGGTTTTGTTTGAGCCCTCCAAGCATCTCTGGCAGCAATGAGGTTTGATTCTAAATGCCTTTTCTCCCCTCCTACCCTCTTTTTGGTAGGAGGTCCCAAAAAGGAGAGGTCTTTTGGGGACCTCTCCTTTGCTCTTGGATGTGGGATATCTTTTTTTGGTGGAACCCAACATCCTCCTGTTGATGGTTGTTCAACCATCCTGTCGATGGTTGTCCAGCAGTAGTAACCTTGGCACCAAACTAAATACATGTCTAATCAACCATCCAAATATTTAGAATCACCCAGGTGACTACCAGATTTGTGTGCCTTTCATCCCAGCATTTGGTACCACTTAGTCCCACATGTTGGATTCCCAGGCCACTTTTATGTTTCCAAAGATCTAGAAAATTAATTAAGGAGGTGAGAAACTTCAGCATTATGAATCCAGAAATAAATTCTTTCTCTTGGGCCTGTTCTTTTAAATACTTCTGAACTCTTTCACACGAACTCTTTTCTTCAAATTGCATCTCTGGGACCTAATCCTGGAGGGTTTGAAATGAGTTGCCCTTGTGACTTTGAAACCTTTGATGCTGTGTCCCCTGCCAGGTGTGATTCCACTTCCTTCCCCAGACATCTTAATAAACGGACTTGGAGTCTTCCTCTCCCCATTTACTAAAGATGCTACTGCTTTTGAGTTACATTTGAAGTTCACTTCAGCCCTCTACTAAGTAGGAAAAAGCCTACTCCTACTGCATGTTCTGGGTTGAGGCATGATACTGCTCAGCCCAAGGATTCTCTCCTGGGATGGAGTGATCCATTGGAACACTGCTGCAGGTCATCAGAAGAAAGAAATTCCTATAACATCTCAGATGCCTTTCTGTGAGGATACTTACCACCCTGTCCCTCACCTTAGAGTTATTTGTGTCCAAGAGTCACCTCTCCCCGCCCAAGTCAGGCAACAAAAGTGTTTTGGTTTTCCTGGGATGCTATGTGCCAAGGGCCAATGCGTTGTATGTAGGTGCTGCTTGTCCAATATTTGGCCAATGTCCACATTTTCAATGTTGCTTTATTGGTCTCTCAACGCTGTTTTATTGTCATGTAAAGTTTTCCATGATTCATTCTCAAAGTCAGCCACCTTCATTGTTTTCCATATGATATCAATATTGCTTCATTTTTTTTAATCAGGTGCTAAAACTTATATTCTAAACTTCTGAATTCAGAGGAGTTTTCTCTTTTTTAGGAAACAATATATTTTTTCATCTCCAGTAATTTTCATAAAATATGGCCTTAGGGACCTTATAACTCTGCTGAGGGAGAAAGGAATGGTATAACTGGTTTTTAATTTACCATGCTGGACCATTCTTTAGGGTACAATCCAAACAAGGGCCAACAAGGGTAAAGGATTGTAGTAATTTTAGAATGCTGTTTTCTTTTTTTTTAATTTTTATCTATCTGTTTACTTATTTGGGCTTCCCAGGTGGTGCAAGTGATAAAGAACCCCCTTCCCAATGCAGGTTAGATGTAAGAGACACAGGTTTGATACCTGGGTGGGGAAGATCCCTTGAAGGAGGCCATGTCAACCCACTCCAGTATTCTTGCCTGTAGAATCCTGTAACAGAGGAGCTTGGTGGGCTACAGTCCATAGGATCACAAAGAGTCAGACACCACAGAAGTGACATAACATGCATTTATTTATTTGTTTGTTTGTTTGTTTGTTTGTTTTTGGCCTCACTAAGTCTTCATTGCTAGTTGCAGCTACCAGGGACTACTCTTTGTTGAAGTGTGCAGGCTTCTCGCTGCAGTGGCTTCCCTTGTTGTGAAGCATGGGCTCTAGGCGCACAGGCTTTTGTAGTTGCAGCACATGGGCTCAGGAGCTGCAGCTCCTAGGCTCTAGGGTGGTGGGCTCAGTGGTTGTATCACCCAGGCTTATTTGCTCTGCAGCATGTGGAATCTTCCTCAACCAGGGATGGAATCCATTGGTTCCATCAGGTTGTCCCCTCCATTAGCAGGCAGGTTCTTAGCCACTGCACCACCAGTGAAGACCAAGGATTGTAATAATTCTTTATAAGCTTATAAATAATTTATTTTTATAATTCTTACATTTATTTTCCATGAAAAACTTTGTATTGACCTCTTTATCAGTTAAAAACCAAATAGTATTCACCATGATTTTTTTCAAACTTTTACACTTTTTAAAAATATAAATTTATTTATTTTAATTGGAGGTTAATTACTTTACAATATTGTATTGGTTTTGCCATACATCAACATGAATCTGCCACAGGTAATCACGTGTTCCCCATCCTGAACCCCTTAATTTTGTATTGGGGTATAGCCAATTAACAATGTTCTGATAGTTTCAGGTGAACTGTGAAGGAACTCAGCCATATATATTCATGTATTCATTCTCCTCCAAACTTACCTCCCATCCAGGCTGCCACATACCATTGAGAAAGTTCCATGTGCTACACAATAGGACCTTGTTGGTTATCCATTTTGAATACAACAGAGTGTACATGACCTTCTCAAACTCCCCAACTGTCCCTTTCTCCTAGCAACCATAAGTTCATTTTCTGAGTATCTTTGTTTTGTAAGTAGGTTCATTTGTATTGTTTCTTTTTAGATTCCACTATGAGATGTCATACAATATTTATCCCTCTCTGTCTGAATTACTTCACTAAGTATGACACTCTCTAAGTCCATTCATGTTCCTATAAATGGCATTATTTCGTTCTTTTTTAATGGCTGAGTAATATTCCATTGTATATATGTACCACATCTACTTTACCTATTCATCTGTCAATAGACATTTAGGTTGCTTCTGCGTCTTGGTTATGGTAAACAGTGCTGCAATGAACACTGGGGTGCATGTAACCTTTCAGATCATGTTTTTCTCCAGATATATGCCCAGGAGTGGGATTTCAGGGTCATATGGTAGCTTTATTTTCAGTTTTTTAAGAAACCTCCATACAGTTCTCCATACTGGCTGTTCAAATTTACATTCCTACCAAGAGTGTAAGAGGGTTCCCTTTTCTCCACACTCTCCAGCATTTGCTGTTCATGGATTTTTTGATGATAGCCATTCTGGCTGGTATGAGGTGATATCTCATTATAGTTTTGTTTAGCAATTCTCTAACAACTAGCAATGTTGAACATCTTTCCATGTGCTTTTTGGCCATCTGTATGTCCTCTTTGGAGAAATGTCTATTCAGGTCTTCTGCCCACTTTTGGGGTGGATTGTTTGTTTTGATGCTGTTAAGTGTCATAAGCTGTTTATAAATTTAAAAATTTTTTAATCCCTTAACAGTCACATCATTTGCAAATATTTTTTCCCAAACTGTGGGTTGTCTTTTCACTTTGTTTATTATTTCCTTTACTGTGCAAAAGCTTTTGAATTTAAGTAGGTTCCATTTGCTTATTTTTGTTTTTATTTCTATTATTCTGGGAGATGGATCAAAAAAGATATTGCTGTGATTTATATCAGAGAGTGTTCTGCTTATGTTTTTCTCTAGCAATTTTATAGTGTCTGATCTCACATTTAGGTCTTTAATCCATTTCGAGCTTTCTCATGTGTATGGAGTTAAAGAATGATCTAATTTCATTTTTTTTACATATGGCTGTCCAGTTTTCCCAGCACCATTTGTTGAAGAGACTATCTTTCCAACATTGTGTAGTCTTGCCTCCTTTGTCATAGATTAGTTGACCATAGATAGGTGCATGGTCTTTTTTCTGGGTTTTCTATCCTGTTCCATCAATCTATATTTCTATTTATGTGCCAGTACCTCACTATTTTGATGACTGTATCTTTGTAGCATAGTCGGAAGTTAGGGAACCTGATTCCTCCAGCTCTTTTTTTCTTTTCCAAGATTACTTCGGCTATTCAGGGTCTTTTGTGTCTCCATACAAATTTTGAGATTTTTTTGTTGTTGTTCTAGTTCTGTGAAAAATGCCATTGGTAATTTGAGAGGGATTGCACTGAATCTGTAGATTGCCTTGGGTAGTGTAGTCATTTTGACAATACTGATTCTTCCAATCCATGAAGATGGTATATCTTCCCATCTTTGTTTATGTCTTCTTTGATTTCTGTCATCAACATCTTATATTTTTTGGAGTACAGCTATTTGTCTCCTCAGGTAGGTCCTAGGTATTTTATTCTTTTTGATGCAATGGTAAATGGAATTTCTTCTTGAATTTCTCTTTCTGATCTTTTGTTGTCAGTGTATAGAAATGCAACAGATTTCTATGTAATAATTTTGTAACCTGCAACTTTACCAAATTCATTGATGAGTTCTAGTAGTTTTCTAGTAGCATCTTTAGAATCTTCTATGTATAGTATCATGTCATCTGCAAACAATGATAGCTTAATTTCTTCTTTTCCAATTTGGGTTCCCTTTACTTCTAGTCTTCTCTGATTGCTATAGCTAGGACTTCCAAAACTATGTTGAATAAAAATGGAAAGAGTGGACATCCTTGTCTTTTCCTGACCTTAGAGAGAATGCTTTCAGCTTTTCACCATTGAGTATGATGCGAGCTGTAGAGTTGTCATATATGGCCTTTATTATGTTGAGGTTTGCACCCTCCATGCACACTTTCTGGAGAGTTTGTATCAATGGGTGCTGAATTTTGTCAAAAGCTTTTTCTTCATCTATTTAGATGATCATATGGTTTTAACCTTCAGTTTGTTGATGTGGTGTATCACATTAATTGATTTGCGGATGTTGAAAAATCCTTGCATCCCTGGGATGAATCCCACTTGATCTGGCGTATCATCTTTTTAATGTATTTTTGAATATGGATTGCTAGTATTTTGTTGAGGATTTTTGAATCTATGTTCATCAGTGATATTGGCCTATAATTTTATTTTTTGTGCCATTTTTGTCTAGTTTTGGTATCATGGTGATAGTGGCCTCATAAATGGGTTTGGAAGTTTTCCTTTCACTGCAATTTTTTGGAACAGTTTCAGAAAGATAGGTGTTAATTCTTCTCTAAAAGTTTGATAAAATTTAGCTGTGAAGCTGTCTGGTCTTGGATTTTCATTCGTTGGGATTTTTTAAATTTATTTTTAATTGAAGGGTAATTGCTTTACAGTATTGTGTTGGTTTCTACCAAACATCAACATGAATCAGCCATAGGTTTACCCATGTCCCCTTGTTGGGAGGTTTTTAATCACAGTTTACCCTGCTTATTTAACTTATATGCAGAGTACATCATGAGAAATGCTAGACTGGAGGAAGCACAAGCTGGAATCAAGATTGCCAGGAGACATATCAATAACCTCAGATATGCAGATGACGCCACCCTTATGGCAGAAAGTGAAGAACTAAAGAGCTTCTTGATGAAAGTGAAAGAGGAGAGTGAAAAAGTTGGCTTAAAGCTCAACATTCAGAAAACTAAGATCATGGCATCCGGTCGCATCACTTCATGGCAAATAGATGGGGAAACAATGGAAACAGTGGCTGACTTTATTTTTCTGGGCTCCAAAATCACTGCAGATGGTGATTGCAACCATGAAATTGAAAGACGCTTACTTCTTGGAAGGAAAGTTATGACCAACCTAGACAGCATATTTAAAAAGCAGAGATATTACTTTGCCAACAAACGTCCGTCTAGTCAAGGCTATGGTTTTTCCAGTAGTCATGTATGGATGTGAGAGTTGGACTATAAAGAAGGCTGAGCACTGAAGAATTGATGCTTTTGAACTGTAGTGTTGGAGAAAACTCTTGAGAGTCCCTTGGACTGCAAGGAGATCCAACAAGTCCACCTGATGGCCACCTGATGCAAAGAGCTGACTCATTTGAAAAGATCCTGATGCTGGGAAAGATTGAGGGTAGGAGGAGAAGGGGACGACAGAGGATGAGATGGTTGGATAGCATCACTGACTCAATGGACATGGGTTTGGGTGAACTCAGGAAGTTGGTGATGGACAGGGAGTCCTGGCGTGCTGCAGTTCATGGGGTCGCAAAGAGTTGGACACGACTGAGTGACTGAACTGAACTGAATCACAGTTTCAATTTTAGTGTTTGTGATTGACCTGTTCATATTTTCTATTTCTTCCTGGTTCAGTTTAGGGAGACTATATCTTTCCAAGAATTTGTCCATTTCTTCCAGGTTGTCCATTTTACAGTTGCTCATAGTAGTCTCTTATGATTCTTTGCATTTCTGTGGTGCCAGTTGTAAATTTTCCATTTTCATTTCTAATTTTATTGATTTGAATCCTCTCCCTTTTTTTTCTTGGTGAGTCTGGCTAAAGGTTTATCAATTTTGTTTATCTTCTCAGAGAACCAGCTTTTAGTTTCATTGATCTTTGTGATTATTTTCTTTTTCTCTATTTCATTTATGTCTGCTTTGATCTTTATTATTTCTTCTCTTCTAATAACTTTAGGTTTTGTTTGTTCTTCTTTCTGTGGCTGTTTTAGGTGTAAGGTTAATATTTGAGATTTTTCTTGAGGCAAGATTATATTGCTATAAACTTCCCTCTTAGAATTGCTTTTGCTTCATACAATGTTTTAGACCATTGTGCTTTCATTTTCATTTGTGTCCAGGTATTTTTTTAATTTCTTCTTTGATTACCTCAGTGATACAATGGCTGTTGAGTAATATCTTCTTTAGCCACTATATGCTTCTGCTTTTAGATTTTTTTCTTGTAGTTTATTTCTAATTGCATAGCGTGATCAGAAAAGATACTTGATACAATTATTTTTTAATTTACCAAGGCTCATCTTGTGGCCTAGCATGTGGTCAATCCTGGAGAATGTTATGTGTGTGCTTGAGAAGACTGTGTAGTCTGCTGCTTTGGGGTGGAATGCTCTATAAATATCAGTTAATTCTGACATATCACCATGATTTTTGATCATCTATTTTACATTGACCATAAGAAACCAAATATACTCAGAATCATAGAGCAAGAAGAGTCCTAAATGATTGTCTGTGCCATGGGGAAAATGCTAGAGTGGGAAACAGGGCACAGCATTTTCTATAGTTTGACATAATGACTGTGAAAATAGGCATAGGAATAGGGAAAGAGCTCAAATGTTGTTAATGGCCATGACCAACAATACAATTCTCTGTGGTTTTAGTTCCATTACCTACAGTTTTCTGTGGCTTTCATGTTTTCTCTTTTGATTGGAAAAAATGTTGATTAAAAAGAGTGATAGTCATTTGCTTAACAGAGGAGAAATGAAAGTCCCAGGTGTTCTAGCACAACCAGGGCAAGAAATCCGGCTTCAGGACTTCTAAACTAAGTTGTTCTTCGAATTGAGAGTTAAAGAAGACACATTTAGAATTTTGTTTTTCAATTAACCTAAAATTTGAGTGAAATAAGAATCCTATGTATTTGAAAACCTGGCACTCATTCTAGAGTCAAGTGGAAAACATGGTTTTACATAGGCAATGGATACGCTTCCTAGACTTCAACTCTTTTTAGATAGCACAGTCATCTACACTCATCATCTTCCAGAGCTCCCCTTGCCCTGCCTTGGTTTCCCTTGTCAGTCATCTGCTCTACCCAAGAGCCTGTTGCCAACAGTGGCTTCAGTCATCCAGGGATGCTCACAACCTCTGGTGCAAGAGGAGGTTCGACTCTTTTGGTAAACGCCTGTCAAAGCTCTGGGTGTGAGTCAGTTCCACTGAAGGAAACCTGAATGTTTACAGGCCGGGTGCTAATGCCTGCTGACTGCTATCACCTCATAATTACATTGGCAGAAATGTCACTCCAGGGGCAGGTATGAAAACTGGTAGGCTTAAAAGCTGTCTTCTCAGAGGACCCTGAGACTGGGAACCATGTGATCAATAGCACGTTTCTAGGCCTTAGTTCTATGAGGAATTCAGAGGGCACAGAGAACCACAAATAGGGCACAAGACCTGCAGATACTTAAGGGTTTCTGGTTCAAAGAGTCACTCTTCGAAAGGACACTGGGGAGAAAATCAAGTATATTATCAGGAGCTGTTTTGCGTTTGTGATTGAGAGGTCTTAGAACTAACTATATCTTCTGAGTTGAGATGGAAGGGCTACAGAATACTTAACTTGGGGAAAAAATACTCTGTGAGAGTATTCTATAGTAATGAGTAGTGAGTTTCTATGCTAATACTTAAAGTCCCACACAGGGATTAAAAGGTTTCCTATTATACACACCAAGGAAACCAGAATTGAAAGAGACACGTGTACCCCAGTGTTCATCACAGCACTGTTTATAATAGCCAGGACAAGGAAGCAACCTAGATGTCCATCAGCAGATGAATGGATAAGAAAGCTGTGGTACATATACACAATGGAGTATTACTCAGCCATTAAAAAGAATACATTTGAATCAGTTCTAATGAGGTGGATGAAACTGGAGCCAATTATACAGAGTGAAGTAAGCCAGAAAGAAAAATACCAATACAGTATACTAAAGCATATATATGGAATTTAGAAAGATGGTAATGATAATCCTGTACGCAAGACAGCAAAAGAGACACAGATGTATAGAACAGTCTTTTGGACTCTGTGGGAGAGGGAGAGGGTGGGATGATTTAGGAGAATGGCATTGAAACATGTATAATATCATATAGAAACGAGTCACCAGTCCAGGTTCGATGCATGATACTGGATGCTTGGGGCTGGTGCACTGAGACGACCCAGAGGGATGATATGGGGAGGGAGGAGGGAGGGGGGTTCAGGATGGGGAACACGTGTATACCTGTGGCGGATTCATGGTGATGTATGGCAAAACCAATACAATATTGTAAAGTAATTGGCCTCCAATTAAAATAAATAAATTTTTTTTTTAAAAAAAAAGGTTTCCTATTACATGAGAGTTTCAGCGGTAAAACCAAGAAAGTCTGGGACAAGCCAGGATGATTGGTTACCCTACACTACACTTCAGCCGCAGTTATCTGCTATCTATTCAGCAAGCAGTGAAACTTATTCTCGCTTTAGAGTCTTAGCACTTACTGTTCCCTCTCCCTGGAACTCTCTTCCCCTAGATTTTCACATAGTGCCTTTGTGTACTTTTGGTCTCAACTCAAATAGTAATCTTGTTCTAGCACTCTCTTTCATATCAACTATGCTTCCTTCATAACAGTTATTATAATATGAATTGCTTAATTTGCTACTTCTTGTTCTATCATCCAAATAGAGTATAAGTTAAATGAAAAGGGATGCCTAATCTCTATTTGTTCATTGCTGTATCCTCGGCAACTTTAACAGAACTGGATACATGGTACGAACTCAAAAAATATTTGCTGAATGGACAAATGAATGAATGATTCTGCCTGACTCTAAAGCATATATTGAATTCTCTCATAGATACAACAAAAAGCTCTGAGAAAAATACCCACAAGACAAGTAAAATCCAGGTACCTGGTAAACTTTCAAATTAGGCCACACAGATCTATGTGGCCTAGTAGAATCTTGAGCTTCCCTCATAGGGGGATGGGTCTAGTAGAAGCTTGGGCTTCCCTCATAGCTCAGTTGGTAAAGAATCCGCTTGCAAAGCAGGAGACCCAGGTCGATTCCTGGGTAAGGAAGATACACTGGAGAAGGGATAGGCTACCCACTCCAGTATTCTTAGGCTTCCCTGGTGGCTCAGCTGGTAAAGAATCTGCCTGCAAAGAGGGAGACCTGGGTTTGATCCCTGGGTTGGAAAGACCCCCTGGAGAAGGGAAAGGCTACCCACTCCAGTATTCTGGAGAATTCCATGGACTGTATAGTCCATGGGGTTGCAAAGAGTTGGACATGACTGAGCGACTTTCATTTTCACTAGTAGAATCTGACTACAAGACAGGAAAGTTGCTATCAATTCGGCCTTTCGAGATTGCTATGTAAGTACGGTCTACATGCAGGAGATCTGAGTCTGGACTGTTTGCATGTTATATGCTGTGGTCTTGAAGTGGAAAAGGTCTATTTTCATCTTAAATCTCTTGTGATTATCTGTATCTGGTCAAAGTATCATCAGAGTGTTTAAGAAATTTGAAATTAAAAGATTCAGAGAAAAGCTATCTGGTTTCATAGCCATCTTCCCTTTTAGAAGTATTGGCCATAGACTTTCTTTCTATTATGAACTCCCAGATGATATGGTTATTTTGTCCAAGATTCCGGTCCATTCCATCATAATTAAATCCATAGCATCATTTCCCCTCAATGCTTCTTTAACCTTCTGAGAAATGAAATTGTCAGCAAGGCAAATCCCAAATTTATCAGATGCCCTGCTCTTTACCAGACTGAGATTTCCATCAGATGCCTGGACAGCTGAAGCTTTCCATTCCTACTGTAGTGTGCCTCTATGTCCATTCTGTAATCTTCATCAGGGAAGCATCAATCATGTTCTCCATGAAATATTTCTTTGGTGGCATTGCAATTTCTTTCAATTTGTGTGCTTCTACAAATGTTCATCATCTTATTTTCCTTTATGTTTTGTGGATTTCCACAAAGGTTTAATATATTTTTAATATATGGGTATCAGAAAGCCCCCAGGATAGAATCACAAAGAAAATTCTTGAGGAATTAATATCTCACATAAGCAGAACCTTATCATCAACACTCTGTGGAGACAGTGACCCACAGAACCTGCTATGAAGTGACTAACTGGGTGGAAGTTTTCTTATGTTGTATTTCTACAGAGCACTGCTCTGTCAGTTGATACACTTTTTTGGTACAAAGAAATCAACAAGTAAAAATTTCAGGAAAAGAGACTTCCCTGATGATACGATGGTTAAGACTTTTTGCTGGTTTGATTGCTGGTCAGGGAACTAAGGTTCCCATGTGCTGCACGGGGCAGCCAGAAAAGAAAAAATTCAGACAAAAAAAATTGTATGATTAAATGCAATGTAAAAAATACCTGAATGGAAGAATCCATTTAGTTAAAGTGACATCAAGAGCTTTTATTTCAACAAACATCTTTGAAGAGTTTTCTCTGTGTAAAGTAGAGTTCGAAAGAAAATGGAAATGACTCAGATATGGTCGCTAAATCCAGGGGCTTATAGCTTCCAAAATGTACACTCAGTCTTACTTCCATTATACAGAGACAAAGGTCCCTCAAGTTTAAAAAAACTAAATTGAACTCACAACTATACTTGAGAGAGAACTGGATTGACAACCATAGTATATCTTTGGAGGATCCAGTAAACACAAAAGTTAAGTTACATAATCATACTTTGATGTACATCTTCATCTCCCAAATTCCTCAATATAAATTCTTTACAGCACTTACCTGAATATTTAACTTGTTATCAGAAAAGTAAGTAAGGGCTTCCCTGGTGGCTCAGATGGTAAAGCGTCTGCCTGCAATGCAGGAGACCTGGGTTCGATCCCTGGGTCAGGAAGATCCCCTGGAGAAGGAAATGGCATTATACAGAAACAAAGGTCCCTCAAGTTAAAAAAAAAAAAAAAAGAACAACTAAATTGAACTCACAATTATAGTTGAGAGAGAACTGGATTGACAACCATAGTATATCTTTGGAGGCTCCAGTAAACACTAAAGTTAAGTTACGTAATCATACTTTGATGTACATCTTGATCCCCCAAATTCCTCAATATAAATTCTTTATAGCACTTACCTGAATATTTAACTTGTTATCAGAAAAGTAAGTAAATGAAGAGCTACCCAGACAGAAGAAAGCTTCTCCTTTGAGGAAAAGCAGGGCTGGTTCCCAACTGCCACCGTATTTACTGACTAGAATCATCGCTATAGGGAGCATTCACTGAAATGCTCATTAATCAAGTTAGGAGGAAAGTGAACATTATTTTAACGAGCTAAATACAGCAGATGTCTCCTCCTCCTTATTTGTTTTCTCTCTTCTCTATTTGCATTAGGCAACTTAATTACAAAGCAGTGATATCTCCTAAATCCCCAAAGCGGAAATTGTTCTTCAAGACTGAGCTTATAAATTCTTAAACCCACCACAAGATTACCCAAATTTCCAAAGTTCCTTCTTGTCTTTCAATTGTGGCTTCTTTTAATACTACCTAAATATTTTTGGTCTGTAAGTAGATTATACATTTTTGGCAAACACAAATGCTTTAAAAATATCTCAATGTATTCAGAAAGGACATTTTCTCAATTTATTTTTGTGTTGCTTGGAACAAAGTAACAGAATTTTGGACACTTCTAGAAGAAATAGCATTCTAATATTTGTACAGGCAAAGAAAAACCGCATATCATGAATTGACATCTATATTATTATTATTATTATTATCATTATGCTAGAAAATGAATGTTTCTATTGTCTTTTAGACATCAGCCTTTCATGGTAGCCTTATTACAAGCCAACTCTGTGTAAATGAAAGAAAAAGATATACAACAAGTAGAAATAAATGGGCATGATTCACCAGCACAGTTAACTCAAGATTTTCCAACCTTATAACCACAACTGATAGGAAGATTTATTACCACAGCTGCTTGTATTAAACTTCTTTTCCTTGCAGTTGAAAGAATCAAATTTCTTCTTGGAGATTAGTCATTTGTGGGGGTGTCGCCAACTGCAAAATGTTTCTGTTATGAATGAGGTGCACTTCTCTGTTGCTGTCCTCCAGCCCTAAGTCAGTGAGTAATTTTCATCTCTTTATATGTCTTTTCTCGCCTACCATTAGGAACAAATTTTAATGACTTACATAGTCAAACTTTCTTTAGTTGTTACTCAAACCAAAAACTTCAGATGGTATTCTTTCTGGTAACATGATAACCTTACAAAGAAAGGTACAATGACATGACATTTTGGCACATGTTTACAAGGATGAAATCCAAGCTGACGGAACGGTCTACATGGGCCATGAAAGTGGGAAGGGAGCTAATGTATCTTGGGTGGTATACTTGTACTAAGCACTGTGTTAGGTTCTTTATAGAAATAGTCTTGTCTAATTCTTTGAGCAAGCTCTGGGAGCTGGTGATGGACAGGGAAGCCTGGTGTGCTGCAGTCCATGGGGTTGTAAAGAGTCAGACGCAACTGAGCAACTAAACTGAACTGAATTCTTGGAACAGTTCTGCCAGGGGCTAGGTGATATTCCCATTTTATGTGTGAAGAAACTGAATTTCTCAAGATGGTGCAGCTTATTTGTGGATCCAGGTGACTCCCTTGCCTTCTCTCTGTATTTCAACATTCTACCTATATAGTATGAAGAATTACCTAATTATGTATAGCACTAACATAACTATACAGTTAAGGAGAGGTTTGATTCTGTGTCTAAATAAGAAAATCATAAAGCCAAAAGAGACTTCAATGGGTCATCTCTTTCACTCCCTACTGAAATCATATAAAACTGAGAAAGCTCTGCCTTTTTTCTTTTCTTTCTGAACACTTCTGGAAACATGTATTCCAAGATTTCCCTTGTCTCCCTTCACAATTTCTGGTAACTGTCGTCTTCATGAAGTGTTTTATCTAATAAGATTTTCCCATCACCCTTTAAGCTTTTGTTCTGAACTATATGGAGATGGCAGGATCTACACATAGTAAGTTTCTGTCATTTGAAAATAGTTGTTAGGACAACTAAACAGAGGGAGATTTCAGTAAACCCACATGTTGCTTGGTTTATTTCATGTCATTTTGGCTGGTGATGTTTTTCCATTGAACTGAGTGATAGATTTAGCTACATGTGCACTTTCTAATTACCATGCATAGGTGGTTTTACTATATGAACAAAAAAAAAAAAAAACCAAAGTTTAAAAGCAAAGAAGTATTCCAAGAATTCACAACTGGATCATTGAGCTTAAATTTATTACTTACTAATGAACCAGCTTAAATAAAACTGACTATAAATAAGCATTTTGGGTGGGGAGATGTAGCATATTTGCCTCTTTTGTTGGTTAAGAATATAGTCAATCATCTAGCTAAGCCCCTTTATGAGAGTAATAGTTCTGTTTAACCCACTATTGATGTTTAACCCACTTACTTGATCAAATGTGTCTCACATGATCTAAGAGTCACCTAACAGTCCAAACAACTTAATAAGCCTTTCCTGATCATATACAGTTGTGTAAGACAGAAAAACAAAGAGAGAACCTCTATTTCCGCCATTGGATACTTGAACAGCTGAGTCTAACCCAGTAAAATGAATGACACACACTAATCCAGAACATGGCTTCTAATAAGCTATTGAGATGCTACTTTTCCTATTTCTTCATTTAGGTAACATGATGTTTTGTCTTCTTTCCCTAGTACTTGAGACAACTAAATAAATGGGCAGTGTAAAGAAAGACAATGCCTCTGAGGAGACTGGATTCATCCTTGGATTTTCCCAACCGCCTCAAATCCAGGTTGCCTTCTTCTTAGGACTGCTGTTTTTCTACCTGGTCACAGTGTTTGGGAACAACATTGTTGTAGTGAGATGGGATTCTCAACATCATAACCTCATGTACTTTTTTTCTCAGTAATTTATCCTTCCTTGATATCTGTTACTCCACCAGCTGGGAGCCATCTGTATTGGCCCAATGCTTCAGGGACTTCCCTACCATTTCCCATACCAGCTATTAGGCCCAGATGACCACATTCCTCTTTCTGGGGATGACAGAGTGTCTCCTCCTTGCTATCATGGCTTATGACAGGTTTGTTGCAATCTCCAATCTCCTGCGTTACACCATCATTATGAACAATTGGGTTTGCATACAGTTGGCCTTGGGAACCTGGACTAGTGCCTTCTTAGTAGCAGTCACACCAATCATTGCAAGCCCTGCTCATTGTTGTGGCATTATTTCATCAACCACTTTACCTGTGAGATCCCAGCCCTGCTGAAGCTTATCCGCTCAGACACCCCTGTCAGTCTAATTCTGGGTCTGGTTATCAGTGTGTTCACACTGCCACTGCCCTTCACTTGCATCCTCATCTATTACTCGCATTGTGGTTGCCGTGCTAAAGACCCATTCTGTGGAGGCCAGACTCAAAGCTTTCTCTACTTGTGGATCCCATCTAACTGTGGTCACCATATTTTATGGGACAGCCATCTACATGTTACTGAAACCTCAGTCAAAAGAATATCAAGAAGAGGATAATGTCATCTCAATATTTTATGGAGCAGTCACCTCCATGTTAAATCCCCTTGTTTACATTCTGAGAAATAAGGATGTAAAAGGAGATCTTAGGAAGTGAGCCAAAGGAAATGAAAAATCCTAATGGCTCTCTTTATAAGCCTCTCCAACATGCAAGAAAAACAGTGAAAACTCAGTCCATAAAATTTCAGTTTACGTGTTTAAAAACAGCAACAACAACAAAAATCTGAGTAAGCATTCTTTCTGTGGTCATCACTAGGAACTCATTAACAAGTATACCATGAAAGTTAACATTTTGTCAAGCCATGTGAAGCGTTAAGGCCATGAATGTGCCTGAAATAGTTCACACAGAGAATAATGGTAGTAGGGAAGCAAAGGTGATGGCTACCGCCATAGAAGCCCATCGAGGAGAAGTTTTTTTTCTGGGGTATAAAGCACAAGATTTTTGCAAACAAACATCTTTGTATTTGCCACACAAGGTAGACAGAATTCATATATAGGACAGCGGTCATGCAACCAGAATATAGCATTTGCTCCTCATATCACATTTTAGAGTTGTCTGACCCAATTTGAACCTGATGGGCAAATGACCCCTCACACGCCACAGGTAGGTGATACTATCTCATGGCAATAAGCAACTTTTGTATTGAAAACTTGTTATCATTTGAAAGTGTTTTTTAAAAAAATTATTCTAATTTATGCTTATAATTTCTTATTTTAAAATAGTTTGCATATTATACATATTAATAAATATTTTCTCAGCCAACATTTATTTCTGCAAATATTAAATTTCCATCATATCAATTTCCTATAAAAATGTCTAAATTGAAATTGTTATTCTTTTGCCTTCTCCTATTTCTCTGCCTTCTCTTCCGTGATGTGCTTTAGTGACCCTCTGGTCATTTCTACTCCCACTTCTCATACACATTCATGAGCATTTCTGCTCTACCCAAGAGCCTTCATGGCCAAGATTGTGAATATTTTTCTCTTTTTCCCCAATTTAATAAGATGCCATATGCAGTTCCTATTGTTGCCAAGCAACATTTACTTTATACTTTGTATTATGGTAACTTGTTGATTCTTTTCCTTATCTTAAGTTGATTGACTCCAGAAACCTTTTGCCATAGCACATTCAGAAGGTAGATATGTCTTCTAAAATTTCCTTTATTCCTAGAGGCTTCTCTTGGGTAGATGGGTATCTGGTCCCAATACTTTCTGTCATTAGCCTTTTTCTTCACTTTCTGAAGGTTGTTTATTTTGAAGGTATATTATCTGAGAAATTATATATATACCTGTATATATATGCACATATAATATACTTACATATTATGTGTTATATATTCAGTTCAGTTCAGTCGCTCAGTTGTGTCTGACTCTTTGTAATCCCATGGACTGCAGCATGCCAGGCTTCCCTGTTCATCACCAATCCCCAGAGCTTGCTCAAACTCAAGTCCATTGAATTGGTAATGCCATCCAACCATCTTATCCTTCATATTATAATTACATATATTATACTTTTATAATATATTCTATATTTTATAATTTATATGTATTTCAATAAATAGTGGAGGTTAAAATGAACCCATACATATTATATATGTGTGTTTTATATATTATACTGCTAACTTATAGAGGTATAATATATGTAATTATATTCAACACTGTACTTTGTTGATGGTTCCATATATAATTGAAGCCATTTGGATTGTTGGCAATGGAGTCAGAAAGCTTGGGTTCATATTTAACCTCCACTATTTATTAGCTACGGCATCTTTGGCAAGTAACTGCTCTGTGCATCAAGTTCTCCACCCATAAAATAAAAATAATAATAGTACCCTCCTTATTGTGCTGTTGGAAAAATTAAATTGATATGATCATCTATTTAAAGTTCTTAGAGCAGTTCCTGGCACATGGTAAGCATTCAATAAATGTTAGATACTACTGCTATTTTCTAAAAGCTTCCAAATATTCCTATTCTTTGCTTTTTAAAATCAATTTCATTTATGCATCATTTTCTCCAGGGTGTACAATGAGGAGCCCCATCAGTCCCATTTTCCAATTTTAGAAACACAGTAATATCGTATTTCCCTTTGGCTCTCACTTTTATGGCTTTACTCTTAATCTGGTTGACTCCTATTCCAGTTCCTCTGACCTATGCTTGATATATTTTAAGTAGAGACAGCCTCAAACTTAGGAATGAGTTATGTCCAAAAGTTAACTCATAAGTCATCAGCTTGGAACTCAGAGCACGTTTTCCCCACTGAGACAGGATAGCAACATTCCAAGGGCAGCTCACCAACACCTATTTAGGTCATCATTCTATCACTAATAATACTAAAGGCCTTAGGAGAATTTTTTTTAAGTATGTTTATTGAAAGATAGGTTCTGAGTCCCACTTTGGACAGGCACTATTAGATGGCATTAGTGATCCCCCCCAAAAAAAAAAATCTGTCATGAGAATCTGTGTAACCACTGTCATGCCCTGATGGGTATATGAGGAAATCTTCAGAAGAAGTAAGAATGGGACCCAGGGAGCTTCTCTAGAGACTAAAAAAGGTAGTAACTTGCTTCTATATATGGGTCATGCACAATTCAGAGGACTGCTAAGCCTCTCTTCATTTCTTTTTACATTATTTCTGGTGTTGGATGACTTCCTAACAGAAAGCTTGGGGTCATTCATTCCATTAAGATTTTTAAAGTGGCTACTGTATGTTAAGGATGCAAATCCAAGTAAGTCATTCTCTTGCCTTTGAGAGGCTCACATTGGAGTTGGGGAGTTAATAAACACAGTGAAGTGCTACAGATACTGCGATCCATATTTATAAAAGTTACAGAGATCACTTCTGACTGGGCAGTCAGGAAACATTTACTAGAAGACATGACACCTTTAGTAGAGCCTTGAGAAAGGAAGAGTTTGCCAGTTGGATAAGGAATGACAATTTTAGTGGATGCAGTGTGAACAAGAACAGAGGTATAAAACCCAGTTTGCTGAACTTTCAGATACTGCCAATTCAGTTTCCACAGCAGAGGGTGTGGGGCGTGTTTTGGCAAAATATAAAACCTGAGAAGAAAGCAGAAGGCCAGATTATGGGAAGATTGCTATGCTATATATAAAGCTTGCACTTTATTTATTCTATAGGTCAACAAACTACAGTCTGAAGAGCCAAATCCAGCTCTTGGTTTGTGTAGCCCACAGCTAAGTATGGTTTTCAAATTTTTAATGGATGCTAATTGGATGCATCACCGACTCAATGGAATGGGTTTGGGTGAACGCGGGGAGTTGGTGATGGACAGGGAGGCCTGGCGTGCTGTGGTTCATGGGGTCGCAAAGAGTCGGACATGACTGATTGACTGAACTGAACTGGAAAAAAAAAAAAAAAGCCTAAGAAGACTATTTGACAAAATCTGTGTGTTGTCTGTGGAGCCTAAAACACTTACTATCTGACCCTTTTAGGGCTTCCCAGGTGGCTCAGTGGTAAAGAATTCACCCGCCAATGCAGTAGACCTGGGTTTGATCCTTGGGTCAAGAAGATCTCCTGGAGAAAGAAATGACAACCCACTCCAGTATTCTTGCCTAGAGAATCCCATGGACAGAGAAGCCTGGGAGGCTATAGTCCATGGGGTCATAAAGAGTCAAACACAATTTAGCGACTAAATAACAACAAAACAACAATCTGACCTTTTGCAGAAAAAAAAATTGCTGAGCCCTGCTATAGGTGATGGGTAACTACTGAAACTTTTTGAGCTGATCAGTAACATGCTCAGAATCCTGTTTTTAAAAGCTCACTTTTACAATGAAAGTGAAAGTGAAAGTCACTCAGTCTTGTCCCACTCTTTCCCACCCCATGGACTATACAGTCCATGGAATTCTCCAGGCCAGAATATTGGAATGGGTAGCCTTTCCCTTCTCCAGCGGATCTTCCCGACCCAGGGATTGAACCAGGGTCTCCTGCATTGCAGGCAGATTCTTTACCAACTGAGCTATGAGGGAAGCCCCAACTTCTGCAATAAATGTGTAAAATTGATTGAAGACATAGAAGACTGGATATAGGGCCCATTAGGAGGCTTCAACAACAAACTCAAACTAAGACTATAGCAATACAAATTTGGAAGAAACTCGGGTCATTAGAGTAAACCTTCCTCTTTCATTTTTACATGCAATTTCATTCACTTTCAACATGCCTTTTCTCCAAAGCAGGATCTTTAGCACAAATATAGTAAGGGGCCTCAGGGCCAGGTGATCTCATCCTGAGCATCATTCATTTCTTTCCTACCATTCAGTGAGCACAGAGAAATATGATGAGAGCCAGGTCCAAAGTTACTTAGTTGGGTGTTTTATTCATATATTACAGTCTTTTCTGTAACCCAGAATAGCTGTGTATGGCATATAAAATTGCATTTTGTTCAAATAAACTGCATTTACTTAAAGATAATAAAGATCCTCTGGCTTCTCACATGATCTCTGAAGTTCACTGCTCACCTGTCACTTGTTTAGACACACTACTGCACCTTATGCATCAGGAATAGTGCCATCATGAGCCTTAATAAAAAGATTTCTAAAAATAGTGTTTAGTAATGTCGGTGATTCCCAGTTTCTTTTTCTTTGCTCAAATATCATTAGCCGTCCCTGTTTCATCATATCAGTTATTTCCTGCATATCTCATAAAACCGCAGAAACCTACAGATATCATCCCTTTGCAATATGTACACGTATAAAATCACTATGCTGTGCACTTTAAACTTACACAAGGTTATATGTCAGTCATATCTCAATGAAGATAGGGGAGGAAAGGAAGACATCCACAAATAAATATTTGCTCAGCCCATGTAAAAAAAAGTCCTAGAATAATAATATCTAAATTTTGTTCAAGATATGGTCCCAAAGATTGTTCAATTTGAGTTTCACAACAACATGAAGTCACTTTACAGATGAGAAATTCAAGGATTTGGAAGCTACAAAGATTTGCCAAAAATAAAAGTAGGACTCAAACCCATCTCTAACTCTAAAGCTTGTAGACTTTCCATTGTGCTGCATCCATAAGGCAGCAGAATTCGATTTTCTCATCAACAACCTGTTCATGATGCTTACTCACACTTGAGCTGTGAAGTCTGTTGCTGAGTCACTCTTTCACTTGCTGCTTATTTTTTCGTATTAGCCTATATTCTTTCCTGCATTATAGATCCATAAAAGACTCTCATAACTGACTTAAAGTCACCTTAACCTAACTGTCTATAATCTCTCAAACACATGGCAATCTTCTCTTCATACACATGAAAAAAATGTCAGTAGCTTTGCTTGCTTTTGCTTCTTCCCTATATTACCCAGGCTTTCTGTCTAGTGCAGACATTTGTCATTTGCTCTTTGATTTTCCCTACCTATGTTCTAATTTCTCTATTTTTTTCTGTGCTCTCCATTAGTTTGTTCTGAAATCAAAAATATCTATTTTTCTCTTCAAAGCATTTAGCTTCATTTCTTTCCTTGAGAGCTTTCTTCAAATTATGTTTTCATCTGTACCAATCCTCTCTGACAGCTTGAAATGAAAGCTGGGCTTCTCTCTCCTTGACCATTCCTCATTGTTTTCAACGCCTTCTCTTACTTATATGAATTTGCTCATCCTCCATTTACCTCTGCAAATTTCCAAGCTTTTAAGAAATTAATTTCAGCTATTACCATTGCATGATAAGGAAAAGTGCTGTCTTTCATTTTGTATGTCGGACCTCTACTCTCTCTTGCATATAAATCCTGTCAACCTACTGGATCACTTCCCTTTTATGTAAGCATATTGCAAAGTGTTAGCATATGCTTCCAAATAACCTTTCAAGTCTACATTTTTGCACACAATTTTCTGAGTATTCAGCTTTACTGGTCAATTTCCAATTATCTCTGGCCCTTTTCCTTTTTCTGAGATGTAATTTAAATGTCCCTCTACTCCAAAACCACTCTACTTTATGAAGAACGAAGAAAGGGCACCACATCTTTAATTTACAAATCCAAGCTGTTCTCCTCCTTAATTGACATCCTTGATCATGCCCTCCAGTTCAGATCTCCTATCTTTCAAATATTTTTATGATAAGACTTTACCAAAAATCCTCCTCTCTGTTGTAGTCTCTTCCTCCTTTTCAATAACAAGAACGTCAAAAAAAAAAAAAAAGTCATGACATATGAATAATGGACATGTACTATAAGGAAACAATGGTATGTTACACATATAAAGAAAACAGATAAATTATTTGTGGGTAAGAAGAGGTGGCAAGAATACACAGAACTGTACAAAAAAGATCTTCACGACCCAGATAATAACGATGGTGTGATCACTCACCTAGAGCCAGACATTCTGGAATGTGAAGTCAAGTGGGCCTCAGAAAGCATCACTATGAACAAAGCTAGTGGAGGTGATGGAATTCCAGCTGAGCTATTTCAAATTCTGAAAGATGATGCTGTGAAAGTGCTGCACTCAATATACCAGCAAATTTGGAAAACTCAGCAGTGGCCACAGGACTGGAAAATGTCAGTTTTCATTCCAATCTCAAAGAAAGGCAATGCTAAAGAATGCTCAAACTACCGCACAATTGCACTCATCTCACATGCTAGTAAAATAATGCTCAAAATTCTCCAAGCCACGCTTCAGCAATACATGAACTGTGAAATTCCTGATGTTCAAGCTGGTTTTAGAAAAGGTAGAGGAACCAGAGATCAAATTGCCAACATCCGCTGGATCATCAAAAGAGCAAGAGAGTTCCAGAAAAACATCTATTTCTGCTTTCTTGACTATGCCAAAGCCTTTGACTGTGTGGATCACAATAAACTGTGGAAAATTCTGAAAGAGATGGGAATACCAGACCACCTGACCTGCCTCCTGAGAAATCTGTATACAGGTCAGGAAGCAACAGTTAGAACTGGACATAGAACAACAGACTGGTTCCAAATAGGAAAAGGAGTATGTCAAGGCTGTATATTGTCACCCTGCTTATTTAAACTCTATGCAGAGTACATCATAAGAAATGCTGGGCTGGAAGAAACACAAGCTGGAATCAAGATTGCTGGGAGAAATATCAATAACCTCAGATATGCAGATGACACCACCCTTATGGCAGAAAGTGAAGAGGAACTGAAAAGCCTCTTGATGAAAGTGAAAGTGGAGAGTGAAAAAGTTGGCTTAAAGCTCAACATTCAGAAAACTAAGATCATAGCATCTGGTCCCATGACTTCATGGGAAATAGATGGGGAAACAGTGGCAGACTTTATTTTGGGGGGTTCCAAAATCACTGCAGATGGTGACTGCAGTCATGAAATTAAAAGATGCTTACTCCTTGGAAGAAAAGTTATGACCAACCTAGATAGCATATTCAAAAGCAGAGACATTACTTTGCCAACAAAGGTCCATCTAGTCAAGGCTATGGTTTTTCCTGTGGTCATGTATGGATGTGAGAGCTGGACTGTGAAGAAAGCTGAGCACCGAAGAATTGATGCTTTTGAACTGTGGTGTTGAAGAAGACTCTTGAGAGTCCTTTGAATTGCAAGGAGATCCAGCCAGTCCGTTCTAAAGGAGATGAGTCCTGGGTGTTCATTGGAAGGGCTGATGTTGAAGCTGAAACTCCAGTACTTTGGCCACCTCATGTGAAGAGTTGACTCATTGGAAAAGACTCTGATGCTGGGAGGGATTGGGGGCAGGAGGAGAAGGGGACGACAGAGGATGAGATGGCTGGATGGCATCACCAACTCAATGGACATGAGTTTGAGTGAACTCCAGGTGTTGGTGATGGACAGGGAGGCCTGGCGTGCTGCGATTCATGGGGTCGCAAAGAGTCAGACATGGCTGAGTGACTGAACTGAACTGAAGAAGAAATGTAGGTTATTTCTTTAATGCAGAAGAATTCGAACTGGGTTAAGAAGTATGGGTAGCATTTAATGGTATGGGATGGATATGATCACATTCCAAATGGCAGGGAAAAACGCACACACATGTAAATGCGTGTCATGGGGTCTATTTTCAGAATGGCTAGTTCCTGTTGGCTGAAGGATGGGCTGCAAGTGTTGTTCATCAGTAAGGTGGAGGTATGTTGTAGAGCATATTATTCACTTAAGTTTATCTTTTATTCTACAGGCAGAAGTAAGCCATTGGAACTTTAAAAAGGAGTAACATAGTAGACTCTCAAATCTTTACTGAAAGAGTGAATGAATGAATCAAAGATAAATACAAAATGTTTTATTTGAGTGAGTAGGAAGAGAGCAACACTGTTAACAAAGGAAAGAAAGAAGGGGATCTGCTGGCTTTGGTCAATGGGAAATGGGATATAAGTGAACATAAAGTGCTTGAAAGCCATCCAAATCAAGCTATTCATCAAAAACATGCATAGGAAAGTTTAAGAGGTTAAACATACAGATAAAGGTTGAAATTCTACCACACAGAAAGGATAGTTAAAATTATAGAGGTGAGTGAAATGACCATGCCTAAACTCAGAAGAAAGATCAGAAGGTGTTTCCATGGAAAATACCCACGGGGATAGGAAGAGAAAACCGGAGATTAAGGAGCAAAAGCTTTGTATGGCAGTTAGAAGAATCCAGAGACTGAAACATTATTGAAGTCAAAGGAAGAAAAAATTTAAAAGAAGGGATGATTAACAATGCTGAAATGGTTCAGATTTACAGAGGAGAAGGTGTTTTAAAAAGCATTAGGTATTTCAGTAGACAGGAAGTTGCAGAAGCTAAATGATGGGAAGGAGGTGAGAAAGTAGAGGTAGCAATTGTAGGCTACTCTTTAGTAAAGTTTGGTGATAAACAGAAGGTAAGAAATGAGATAGCTCATGAATTTATCAGGATTAAGGGATGAATGCTCTTAGAATTGGAGAATCCTCTGTGTGATTGTAAACATAAGGAACAGAGTTTGGTACAAATCAGGAGATACGTGTATGTGTGTGTGTATATGTATATATATATGTATATATATATGTATATATATATATATATATATATATATATCATAAAACTGGTAGCATGGAACATGAGGATGCTTACTAAAGCAAGATCCTGAAAAATCAAGAGGAAGTGAAATCAGCTAACCATGTACATGCAGTGGTTAGCTCTGACGGGAAAGCAGGTGAGAGCTTCTTTCCTACAGGCAGAAAAAAGTATCATTTCAGATACAGGAAAGAGTTAAAATTGAAAGGAGAGAAAGGGGTAAACAGATCTTATTCCTCTTTGATTAATCTAAACTTTTAATTACCCATTTCTCTATCCTTCATACGTCTGGGTCTTGAACTCCATCTTCAGGGATTGTGTAATGTTTATTTTTGTGTGTCTCTATCATCCCTCTTGCCCCACTCTGTAGATGTTTTCTGTAACAACTCCACATTGTTTTTTTTCCTTCAGTTTATCCCAACATTTTTTTTGCTGCTCTTCCACTTGATGGTATTCCTTTACTCCTTTCTCTACCCCTCCTAACACGGATTTTTATTTCTCCCTTCAACATAAACTCATCATCCACACATATTAGTTCCTAAATCTCTAACTGTTTTTCATACAGACCTTTCCTGACTAGTGAAGACTATAGCTAGTGATTATTACATTTTTTAAGAGGTTGAACTGTAATAGAAAGTGATAGAGAAGGAAGAGTAGCATCGTGGCGGGGTAGGGTGGGGGAACTTGAACATGCTTACAAGACGAAAGAGTCAGTCGAAAAGGGGAGTGAGGTGTTAATACAAAACAAAGTTATTTTCTAGAGCAAATAAAAGGAAATGGAATCCAGAGCACAGGTAGAGGAATTTATCTTAGGCATAATGGGAATTCTTTTTCACCAAAGCAGGAGGGAAGGAGTCAGTGATGAGTCAAACATATACCTGTTGGTAGAAGGAAGGGACAAAAAGTGTAAGAATTCTAACTTGATGACTTCAATATTTGGGATATTAGGGACATCAAGTACCGAGTGTGAAGACAGAAATGATGAAGGAGAAGACAGGGAGAAACTCATGGAACTTCCAGTAAGCTGTTGTGGGAAACGGAGCAGAGAGCAGTCCAAGAAAATATCGCATTATTATGACATGGAGGTTCAAAGGGAGCTTAAAAGCCATAAACCTGTAGAAGGATAAATCCACATAGTTAAGGGATCTTGTCTTAGCAATATTTAGCAGTCTACACATAGTAAAAGATGGCCTGAATAAGGCCCACATGTGGGAAAAAAAATTAATTAATTCTGGTGTAATTGAGATAGGGATAAATCCCAATGTCTCAAGAGAATATGCTGTGCTTGAAAAACTGCAGGAGTTTGTTATGGCTGAAAGAATAGTATCTGAGGTTGAAAGGTTAATCAAGGACCTAAGAGCTGATGTTCTCACATTCCTTTGTCAGTGGAGATCCATTGAAGGGTTTTGAGCATGAGAATGACCTGATTAGATTTGTGTTTTAAAAACATCACTAGGAAATATCTGCAGAGGGCGGATTGAGAAGAGATTTGGGAGGCGAAGACGACATTTAAGAAGACATTTCAATAATATAGATGAGAGGACCTACACAGAAGCGGGCACAGAGAGTAGCATATGGATTAGAGAGAACTACAGAGACATTTGAGGCCTCCCAGGTGGCTCAGCGGTAAAGAATCCACCTACCAATGCAGGAGACCCGGGTTCAATCCCTTGATTGGGAAGATCCCCTGGAGGAGGAAATGGCAACCCACTGTAATATTCTCGCCTGGAGAATCTCATGGACAGAGGAGCCCGCCAAAGAGTCAGACATGACTGACCCACCAAACAACAACAGAGACATTTGGTTGAGGATAGATTTGAGAAAACTTGGTGATTGAATGAGCATTTAGTTTATTTGAATTGTTGCATTTCTTCCTAAAGATCCTTCTGCAGCTGATGAGCGATCCTTCTTCTGAAGCCAAGAGGAAAAAGCTTAGGACTAAATGCATCTGAAGCTTATAGTACATTCTTGAATCTCTCGAGCAATGTAATGGAAAAAGCATGGGCTTTGGAGTCAGACAGTCCTGGATTCTAAACCCAGGTCTGCCACTTAAAACCTGTATGATGTGGCATAGCTAGATTCTCTGAGCCCTAGTTTCTTACTCTATAAAATGAGAAACATACCTATTTTCCAGAGTTATTGTGATTTTTAAAATGAAATACTGAAAGAAAATGTGTACAAGGTAGGCAGTTTGAATATTTCCTGGTACGTAGTAAGTGTTCAATAAATGATAGCTAGTTCTGTTTCCCTTGTATTTTATATTATTAGGATCTTTGTTATTATCTCAATATTCATGTAGTACTTCTGCCAGGTTCTACTATCCCCTCTAGGACTAGTTTCATAGTGTCACAAGCTAATCCCGCCTTTTTTCACAATGAAGTCATAGACACATTACACATACATTCATACATTATAGATAAGTTATCCCTCAAATATAGATAAATAAGCCATCGTGGTTTTCGTGCTTCAGGTCACATGGTATGAAGGACCCTCCCCTCCTCTAGTCCACCAATGAGACAGCCAGACCTGGTTCGTACCAATAGCAGAGACTGTCCCTGAAATCAGATTGTATTTGACTGGCAGATAAAACCATACCACACAAAGATGGCTTCTCAAATCATGTGTTTAAATGGTTGTTGTCATATTATAATAGGGCTTCCCTATACAGGGCTTCCCTATAATAGGGCTCATATGGTAGAGTCTGCCATATTATATGTACAAATAAACATTGTATCATTCTATATGTCATATGTGAATATGTTATATTATTCCAGTCATGCCTCATATACAACTACCTGAAAAAGTATGAATTGGAGGAAGCCCCTCAAATCCCATGATTTAAGGAGCTTCTCCAAAAACAAAATCATAGCAGTCCAGGCCCCTCTAATTGTATCACAGGCAGCTGTCCCTGAAATGGTATCTGCCAAACTGGATGGCTGCCCACAGAGACTGCCCTACAAATAACCTTTGGTATGGGGTTGTGCCTCTAGTTACAGCCTGTGAATGACAGAAATCCTGCCACGTAGAGGCTTTCCTTGGGTTATACATGTCTGTGCGCATGCTAAGTCATTTTAGTCATGTCTGACTCTTTGCGACCCTATGGACTGTAGCCCGTCAAGCTCCTCTGTCCATGGGATTCTCCAGGCAAGAGTACTGGAGTGGGCGGTCAAGCCCTTCTCCAGGGGATCTTCCCAAGCCAGGGATCAAACCCACATCTCCTGTGTTGGCAGGTGGGTTCTTTACCACTAGTGCCACCTGGGAAGCCCATACATGTATAGACATAATCAAAATAGCTTACTATTTTATTCTAAATAAATCTAATATAATTCCTTTAACAAAAGAACATGTTTAGGGTTCTTTCCTCAGAAATCTACTAGGTTGCTGCTCAAAGGGATCACTTTTCCAAACTACAGTTCAAGTTCAAGTGATAAGCTGAGTTAGGGATACAAAATAGCTTGTGCATGAAAAGAGATCCAAACTATCAGAGATTTTCCAAAATTTCCCTTCAGCATCAGCCCTAAGGTTCTGAATTAATAAGATATCTGATGATACTTTATTGGGTGCTTTTGACAGTGTTCTCAGTCAGGTATTCTAGAATATTTTGCTGCCCAAGCTAGAACAAGGCTCAATGACATTCTCCATGCTTATGTTTTCCTTATTGTAGTGTGGAACCACTTGCCCCCAAAATGTAGCAAATTGGGGTTGTGAGAAGAGAGAAAAGTGGTCCATCAACACTAGCTAGCAACGAAGGAAATGAGAGACGGCAAACATGAGCAACTTAATGTGGCCATATACTTTACTCTTGGTTTTTGTGAAATGGATTCTCACCAAAGAGGGAGAGACAAAGAAGGAAACAATTATAATACAGTATGTAAAAAGCTGTGAAGGAGATAAACATAAGATTTCTATGGGATTATAGTGACACCTAACACAGGCTTAGAGGATAAAGGTACCAAGGAGGGTTTCCTGTAAGATACGACATCTGAAATGAGCTTTGAAGGATGAACAGGATTTTACTGGATGAAGAAGTTGTGGCAGGTATTCCACACAAAAAGAAAATACCCTGTTCAGAGGAGTCAAAGCTTTAAAGAGAAGCATGTGCAAACCAGAAGTAGCTCTGCCTGGCTGCACTATAAAGTTTGAAGGGGTAGTGAAGAGATGGTAAGATAGGTCAGAAGAGGGAATGCCAAAATGAGAGGCTGGAGCAGGAACCAGATCATGCATGGCCTTCTGTGGCACTATACTGTAACCTTCACATGTTATGGCTTTAATAAGGAAGCTTCATGAAACCAGAGACTGTATATATTTCATTTATTAATTCATCCCCAATGTCTTTAACATAGTACAAAGCACAGAATATACTCTCTCAAAGAAGCATGGAGTTCCATGCTAAAGAATTTACACATTATCCTGCAGGATAAGATTAGCCATTAAATGGTTTCAAGCAGAAAAGTAACACGGTTAGATTTAGATTTCAGATGCATTCTGAAATGCATTCAGATGCATTCAGATGCATTGCTGGGTAGAGAATAAATGGGAGAAATCAACCTGGGATGTGGGGAAAGTGTCTATAAGGTCACCGTAGCAATCCAAGTGAGAGGAGATGATGGCCAGGAATGAGGCATGTGGAAAATTGTGTACATTCAAGAAATATTTAGGAAATAGAGTGAACAGGAAGAGGTTCATTAATGAAAAAGAAGATAGAAGGAAAAATGGTTAAAGATTATACCACGAGTTTGATGACTTGAACAAGGTGGTGCTGTCTAATGAGATGGGGACAACTGGGAAGTGGGCAAGTCTGGGAGGCAGAGAAGGGGTAT
Source organism: Ovis aries (assembly GCF_016772045.2). Lineage (NCBI taxonomy): Eukaryota > Metazoa > Chordata > Mammalia > Artiodactyla > Bovidae > Ovis > Ovis aries. Next base: position 103,113,743 of record NC_056080.1, on the reverse strand, counting down.
GGTAAGTAAGGTTTGCCGTGGGATGGAAATGTGAGGAGAGTGGGTGGCAAAGAGAGTAAGGAAAATATTAGTTACCTTTTGGAAACTTCAAGGTGGCTGATGGATATTCAAGCAGCTGCATATCAAGTAGCTGGCTGTGTGTACATATCTCATGTGTGTATACATATGTTATGTGTATATTCATATGGTGTGTGTGTGTGTGTGTGTGTGTGTGTGTGTGTGTGTGTGTGTGTGTGTGGTAGCTCAGCGGTAAAGAATCCACCTGCCAATGCAGGAGACTTGGGTTCTATCCCTGTGTCAGGAAGATCCCCTGGTGAAGGAAATGACAACCCACTCCAGTTTTCTTGCCTGGAAAATCCCATGGATGGAAGGCCCTTCCATCCATGGGGTCGCAAGACTCAGACATGACTTAGCCATTAAACAACAGCAACAAATATATATTTGAGACTCAGAAGGAAAATTTGGAAATATAGATATTCAAGTCTGCATGCATATGGTAATTGAAAATAGATGTTCCTTTGAATTGGCTTCCTCTCATGCCCGTGACTCAGTGAGCTCTGCCTAAAAAGTTAGGCCACCATTGCCTGAATTCCTAATCAGTACTTAATCATTTTCCTCATGTCCCCGAACCCAGTTCAGGCCCTGGTGGCACCATCTGATAAATCCCTCAGGAGATGGGAAAATTCACTACACCCCACGCAGTTATTGCGGCATCCAAGGACACCCACAGCTCTCAAATTCTAGTAGCCCAAGAGTGCCCTCCAGCGTTCAGCACGATGCATTCAAAGGCAAAGAGTTAGAGCAGAAATGGGAATCATTGCTTTCAACCAGTATCACTGCCCTGCTGCTCTCACTTCAGGGGAAATTCACTAGCAACCTGCAACCCCAGGTGAGGAAGAACTCTACAGATTCCAGATTCTGACAAAACACGAGGAGGGCCTAGTAAGCTCGACTCTCTTAGGCAATAATTTTTTTTCAGCAGCCCCACCAGTTAGGAGATAGCCTACAGTGCCATTTGTTGACTAGAAAGAATAGGCCCTGTAGTCTGAGCTCTCAGCAATTCTCAGGAGATACTACAAGATGGATCGATTGGAGCAGTATTATTTTTTTCAGATATATTAAGCCTCAGGATGGGAAGGGAGGGGCAAGATAGGGATAGAGGATTAAGAAGTACAAACTACTATGTATAAAATAAGCTGCAGGGATATACTGTACAGTGCAGGGAATATAGCTAATATTTTATAGTAACTTTAAATGGAGTATAATCTATAAAAATTTTGAATCACTGTTTTGTATAGGCATACAATATAATATAGTAAATCAACTATACTTCAATTAAAAATTTTAAAAAATAGTAAGTCTCAGGGCATGAATATAGATTGTGTCCACAAAACTAGAGAAATAGAAGAATCCATGCCACAGGCCTCCTGGATGCTAACCTCTGAATATGTACCAAAGTAGAGCTAACCACTTTGCCCATATGTACCACCTCCTCCACTGGAAACTCCTTGGTATACTAACCAGGGTTCCAGGGTGAGAACAGAAGGTTCATCTTTTACCTGCAAAGAGCAGTAGGAATGGCATTTCATAGCATAGAATTCTGGGTGGTATGCTTTTTACACTGATGATGAGATACCAAAGTTATCCTAGTTTAAATGGAAACTTCTTCTAGATATCCCATGTTGGAAGCAATAGAGATAATTGAATTAACATGCTCATAAGATAACAAGCAAAAAACAAAGAAAAGAAAACCAGTATTGTCAGTGTGTTGCTGCTCATAATCCATTCCTCAGTCTGTTGCTTATACAGATGGAGATCCGAGTGCCTTGGATACTAAGAAAACCTATACTCTTCATCTTGTTTTGGACTTCTCCCTAAGTTCTAGCTCTGCCCACTATGGTCCTACACCATCTATCACTTCCGTAACTGGGAATCCAAACAAGTCTGCCACTTAACAGAAGGCATTTTCAGAATCTAAGGCAAAACTACATGTGAATATGGTTTATCTGGGATCTGGAGCCCACAGTTATGTCAAGCACTTGAACAGTTTTTCCAAGCCCAAGGCCAAGTCCTTCCAATACTATACACACAACTTTGGGGAGAAGTATATCAGACTCCTATGCTAGTCTTAAACAAAATGGAGAGATCTGCCTCTTCCAGGCATTACCTTTGCCTGATGGCAATAAGCTTCTTTTAAAACCTTTTTATTTTGTATTGGGGTATAGCTAAATAACAAACAATGTTGTGATAGTTTCAGGTGAACAATGAAGGGACTCAGCCATACATATACATATATCCATTCTCCTCCAAACTCCCCTCCCATCCAGGCTGCCATATAACACTGAGCAGAGGCAATGGCACCCCACTCCAGTTCTCTTGCCTGGAAAATCCCATGGATGGAGGAGCCTGGTAGACTGCAGTCCATGGGGTCGCTAAGAGTCGGGCACGACTGAGCGACTTCACTTTCACTTTTCACTTTCATGCATTGGAGAAGGAAATGGCAACCAACTCCAGTGTTCTTGCCTGGAAAATCCCAGGGATGGGGGAGCCTAATAGGCTGCCGTCCATGGGGTCGCACAGAGTCGGACACGACTGAAGAGACTTAGCAGCAGCAGCAGCAGAGTTCCATGTGCTATATAGTAGGTCCTTGTTGGTTATCCATTTTAGATACAGCAGTGTGTACATGTCCACCTCAGACTCCCTAACTGTCCCTTCTCCCCAGCATGCATAAGCTCATTCTTGAAGTCTGTGAGTTTGTTTCTGTTTTGTAAGTTCATTTGTATTGTTTCTTTTTAATTCCACATATAAGGGATGTCATATAATACTTCTTCTTTTCTGTCTGACTTACTTCACTCAGTATGACACTCTCTGGGTCCATCCAAGTTGCTGCAAATGGCATTATTCCATCCTTTTTAATGGCTGAGTAATATCCCATTGTGTATATGTACCACAGCTTTCTTATCCATTCATCTGCTGATGGACATTTAGGTTGCTTCCACGTCTTGGCTATTGTACACAGTGCTGCAGTGAGCACTGGGGGGCATCTATCTTTTCAGATCACATTTTTCTCCAGATATATGCCCAGGAGTGGGATTGCAGGGTCATATGGTAGCTCTATTTTTAGTTTTTTAAGAAACCTCCATACTGTTCTCCAGAGTGGCTATACCAATTTACATTCCTACCAACAATGTAGGAGGGTTCCCTTCTCTCCACACTCTCTCCAGCATTTATTGTTTGTGGATTTTTTTTTGATGATTCATTACCTGTCAGATCATCTTGGCAAAGCATAGCTTCTTTTTAAAAATCTCTTTTTTAGGTATAGGTTACATACAATAAAAGTCATCCATTTTGAGTATACGTTATGAAGAGTTCTGACAAATTATATATACCCCCTTGGAAGTAGCAACTACTACAGTCAAAATATAAGAAATTTTCATTACTCCCCAAAGTTCCCATGCATCTATCTCAGTCAACCAGTACCTGAATCCAAGCCACAGGCAAACATGAATACGCTTTCATCATCTAGAAAAGATCTGTCATTTCTGGAGTTTCATATAATGCAAGTATACACTATGTACTCTTTTGTGTCTATCTTTTCACATAATATTTCAAGTGATAGAGAAACTCAGTGATCTCTCTTTCAAAGCAACCATGTTATCTACCCCCAGGACAAACAATACTAAGAGAACTGCAAGACCTACATGAGGACTGAAAGTCAAGCACTGATATGTATTGGGGAAGGATATTCATATGAGAAATCTATATAATTGCTTATAGGCAATTATCTACCATCCGTGCTGAAAGATGATTACTTGGGACCATTTGAATGATGGCTGAGACGGTAAAGAATTGCCTGCAATGAGGGAAACCTGGGTTCGATTCCTGTGTTGGGAACATTCCCTGGAGGAGGGCATGGCAACCCACTCTAGTATTCTCACCTGGAGAATCCCCATGGACAGAGGAGCCTGGCAGTCTACAGTCCATGGGGTCACAAAGAGTCGGACATGACTGAGTTACTAAACACAGCACATTTGAATGATAGATCAACTAACATCTTTTGACGCCAACTGCCCTCTTCCTTTGCATATATTCTATTTCCACCATTCTCTAGAATGTCTGTTCACTGGATACCTGAATTCACTACCACCCTCCAACTGACCCAACAATCTTATGATAGAGAACCAGAGTATGTCATAGAGAAACTGCTAGACTTTGGCAGGAAAACTACCAAGCCAGTTAAGAAGATTATGGTCCACAGAAGCAGACATAGAAGCATACTTCCAGAAAAATCTTCTGACCTGCCTTTCCCAAAGAAGGTAATGAAGTAGTGTGGTAGTGTCAAAATATTTGACTGCTACCTACTATGTCTATGTCTGGGTTAATGAGCTCTGCAAAAGAAGAGACAGCAAGCATCTGAATTCTAGCTCTTGCATTAGTTATCTTTGGTTCTGAAAGCTCTTGGCTTGTTCATTTTGTTTATAACTACCAGGACTTAAAATATGTTATTTTAGGAAACATTCTCCCCTGGACAAATTTAAAATTTTTCTTCCCTTCCAACGTTTGCCTTTTTAACTCATTTTTTGAGTGTTCTCAACAGGATAAAACCACCTCCAGATTGACACATTTTCCCCTTAAGCTACATTAATGTCTTGAGTAAATTTTCTGCCTATATTTGCTCCCTAAGGTGAATTTGCATATCTCTGCTATGATCCATTATGCTCTGATTTTCAAGGTATAATACTGAGGTCAGTTCTCTAATTGACCCTGAGGTGAGTCCTATAAAATGCCACTTTTTTGGCCTGCCCACACTTTTTGAAGTGCCACACATGTAGTAGGAAGCCAAGCCAAGTAAAGTAGCATCAGTGAATTGAGAAGACAGAGACTGGATTTTAGAGAAGTTAAAATGACTGGAATTTGTGAAGTTGAGTGCCAGAGAGAGGCAACTATGAGAGAAATTTGCTGGGGGTTCCCTGTACCTATTCTGATAAATATTCAGATGTGTCTGCAAAGGGTGAAATATCAAAAGGCTAGGCAAATAACAGTTACCAGAGAGATTTAGGTTGAACAATTTCTAGTGCTCACACAGGAATGGAAGACCTTTGGCTGTCATTCAGCAAAAGTAGATAAATTTTACTGAAATCTGGAGCATTCAGTAGAAATCTCAAAAAAAGTTAGTTTTCTGTGGCTACTCTAACAAATTACCACAAACTTGATCACTCAAAACAATAGAAATCTATTCTTTCACAGTTCTGGAGGCTAGTAGCATAAAACCAACATGCCGTTAGGGGTGTACTCCCTCTGAAAGTTCTAGAGGAGAATCTGTTTCTTGCATTTTTTAGCTCCTAGTAGCTGATGGATGACTTGGCATTCCTTGACTTGTGGGTGCATCACAATTTCCGCCAGCTTCTTCACGTCACTTTCATGTGTGTGTGGGTGTATTTGTGTAAACTCCCTCTGCCTCTCTCTTATAAGAATACATTGCATCTAGAGCATACCCAGATTAGTCAAGATAGTGAAAAAGTGGAGTTGTTAGTCACTCAGTTGTGTCCAACTCTATGCAACCCCATAGACTGTAGCCCACCAGGCTCCTCTGTCCATGAAATTATCCAGGCAAGAATACGGGACTGGGCTGCCATTCCCTTTTCCAGGGGATCTTCCCAACCCAGGGATCGAACCCATTTCCTGCACTGCAGGCAGACTCTTTACCATCTGAGCCACCATTTCAGCCACTAAATAAGGAAGCCTATTTAGTCACATATTTTTACATATATAATCATATTTACCCTTCTGTTACAAAAGATAATGTTCATGGGTTCTGAGGATTTAGAAACAAATATTTAGGGGGAGAAGGGAGCATTTTTTTCAGCCTACAATAATACCCTAGTAGTAAGACTAGAGTAAGACATATTTGATCTACCCTAACAAAGCTGTAAAAGAGTTTTGAGAGTGACATCAGCATGATGACAAAGTAGGAAGCCCTGGGCCATCCTTTTCCCTACAAACACACCAATTCAGCAATAATTCATAGACAAATTCTCTTTGTAAGAAATCCAGAAACAAAAGAATTAAACAACCAAGAAACCAGACTGAAGCTGTTGGAGAGATTCAGGACATCCTTTTGCAGGAGTCCTTGCCCCCCGTGCAATGCCATATGATCATAGAGAGGCTCCCAAGATCCTAGATTTTGTAAGGGGAGTTATAAGGGGATGATTCGTTTTTGCATCCAGTGTCCTGCCCTTCTGAGGAGGCTCCTCAGAGAACTGACCCCTGCCCTGTCAATCTTGCAGTTAGATGGGTCCACCACAGTCTAGAAGTCTGAGGGAGAATGTAGACAATAGCTTGGGCCCACAGACACCATAGTTCCCCTTCCTGCTCAGCACAGAGCAAGTGGACACAAAAGTCCAGGTCTCAGCTTCTCCTTGAGGAGGGAAAAAGTAGAGCCATATGTAAATGGTGCTCCTAAATTCTCTGGAGAAATTCCCCAGAGGATTGACCTCTGTCCTTCCAGACTTGCAGTTTGGATGAGTCTAGTAGGCTAGGAGAGAACACAGATAGCAGCTTCCATAGCTCTTCCTCTTACCTCAGCACACAGAAATATGAAGAAAAAAATTTGTCAGTGGGTCACTAAGGGTAATAGTGAGCGGTGCAACTTGTTTCCATCCCTTGATTCCAAGATCCATGAATTGTGACTATCGGAGAAATAGCACCATATGCTGTGCTGTGCTAAGTCTCTCAGTCGTGTCTGACTCTTTGTAACCCCATGGAGTGTAGCCCACCAGGCTCCTCTGTCCATGGAGATTCTCCAAGCAAGAATACTTGGAGTGGGTTGCCATGTCTTCCTTCAGGGGATCTTCCCAACTCAGGGGTCGAACCCAGGTCTCCCACATTGCAGGCAGATTCTTTACCATCTGAGCCACCAGGGAAGCCCAAGAATACTGGAGTGGGTAGCCTATCCCTTCTTCTGGGGAACTTCCCCATCCAGGAATCGAACCAGAGTCTCCTGTATTGCAGGTGGATTCTTTACCAGCTGAGCTACCAGGGAAGCCCATAACACCATATATTAGACATTGACTCAGAAATGTTGAGCCTTCTGGAGACCCTTGCCCCAGTCTTAGAGTACTTAGTACTCGCTGCGCTCGTTCGTGTCCGACTCTTAGCAACCCCATGGACCGTAGCCCACCAGGCTCCTCTCTCCATGTGATTTTCCTGGGAAGAATATTGGCGTGGGTTGCCATTTCCTTCTCCAGGGGATCTTCCCAAGCCAGGGATCAAACCCGAGCCTCTTGCGTCTCCTGCACTGCAGATGGATTCTTTACCACTGAGCCACCAGGGAAGCTCAGTCTTAGAAGGTAATGCCATCTAGCTGGCACTGTAACTGAGTCTTGAAAGGGCCATTCAATCTTTTTAACAAGCTATATGCTTCATGGTGCTTGGGAACAGAGTAAGGCCAGTGAATTCCATGAGTATGGGTCCACTGCCACACTGCTATTGCTGCAAAGTGAGTTCTTTGATCAAAGTGAATTCTTTGATCAGAAGCAATGATGTGTGCAATAACATTACAGTGATTAAGACCTTCTGTAAGTCCATGGATGGTAGCTGTGGCAAAAATACTCAATGCAAGGAAGGTAAACAGTATCTAGAGTCCTTATTCCAATAAGGACAAAACACTGTCCCTTTCATGATCACTTGTGATCAGGTAGCTGGTGAACAAGTAGATGCCAAATTTAAATTTTAAAAACATAATAGCACTTACCATTGCTCAAATTGGGCTTCCCTGGTGACTCAGACGGTAAAGAATCTGCCTGCAATGAGGGAGACCTGGGTTCAATCCCTAGGTTGGGAAGATCCCCTGGAGAAGGAAATGGCAACCCACTCCAGTATTCTTGCCTGGAGAATCCCATGGACAGAGGAGCCTGGCAGGCTACAGTCCATAGGGTCGCAAAGAGTCGGACATGACTGAAGTGACTTAGCATGCATTTCTCAAAAAGTAAAAGAATTAGATGTAAACCTAACAAACATGTAAAGGAGCTGTATGAAAACTACAAAATAAAAGGAACCAAACAAGATCTAACTGTGTGGAGAGATATAGCATGCCCATGAATTAGAAGACTCGAAAAAGTAAAAATGTCAGTCCTCCTCAAATTCAAATATTTATGTAATTCCTACCAAAATCCAAACAAGATTTTTTGTAGACCATATAATATCTATTATGTAGTTTTATAAACAATTTACCTACAGAAATATCTTGCCTAAATTTTGACAGGGATTACCGTAAAACTTATATGAAAAGTCAATGGAATTAGAATAGCTAAAAACAGTTTTGAAAAAGCACAAATTGGGAAAATCAATCTATCGTATTTCAAGGTTTCTTATATAACTACAGTAATAAGGACTGTCTGATATTGGCAGAGTGATAGAGACACAAATCAATGAAGAAGAATAGAAAACCTAGAAACAGACATACACAAATATACCCAACTGCTTTTGGCAAAAGTGCAAAAACAATTCAGTGAAGGAAAAAAAAGGATTTTTAAAAACAAATGGTGAAAGTGGACACCCTTGTCTTGTTCCTGACTTTAGGGAAATGCTTTCAATTTTTCACCATTGAGGATAATGTTTGCTGTGGGTTTGTCATAGATAGCTTTTATTATGTTGAGGTATGTTCCTTCTATTCCTGCTTTCTGGGGAGTTTTTATCATAAATGGATGTTGAATTTTGTCAAAGGCCTTCTCTGCATCTATTGAGATAATCATATGGTTTTTATTTTTCAATTTGTTAATGTGGTGAATTACATTGATTGATTTGTGGATATTGAAGAATCCTTGCATCCCTGGGATAAAGCCCACTTGGTCATGGTGTATGATCTTTTTAATGTGTTGTTGGATTCTGATTGCTAGAATTTTGTTGAGGATTTTTGCATCTATGTTCATCAGTGATATTGGCCTGTAGTTTTCTTTTTTGTGACATCTTTGTCAGGTTTTGGTATTAGGGTGATGGTGGCCTCATAGAATGAGTTTGGAAGTTTACCTTCCTCTGCAATTTTCTGGAAGAGTTTGAGGAGGATAGGTGTTAGCTCTTCTCGAAATTTTTGGTAGAATTCAGCTGTGAAGCCGTCTGGACCTGGGCTTTTGTTTGCTGGAAGATTTCTGATTACAGTTTCAATTTCCGTGCTTGTGATGGGTCTGTTAAGATTTTCTATTTCTTCCTGGTTCAGTTTTGGAAAATTGTACTTTTCTAAGAATTTGTCCATTTCTTCCACGTTGTCCATTTTATTGGCATACAACTGCTGATAGTAGTCTCTTATGATCCTTTGTATTTCTGTGTTGTCTGTTGTGATCTCTCCATTTTCATTTCTAATTTTATTGATTTGATTTTTCTCTCTTTGCTTCTTGATGAGTCTGGCTAATGGTTTGTCAATTTTATTTATCTTTCAAAGAACCAGCTTTTGGCTTTGTTGATTTTTGCTATGGTCTCTTTTGTTTCTTTTGCATTTATTTCTGCCCTAATTTTTAAGATTTCTTTCCTTCTACTAACTCTGGGGTTCTCCAACTCTTCCTTTTCTAGTTGCTTTAGTTGCAGAGTTAGGTTATTTATTTGACTTTTTTCTTGTTTCTTGAGGTATGCCTGTATGCTATGAACTTTCCTCTTAGCACTGCTTTTATAGTGTCCCACAGGTTTTGGGTTGTTGTGTTTTCATTTTCATTAGTTTCTATGCATATTTTGATTTCTTTTTTGATTTCTTCTGTGATTTGTTGGTTATTCAGAAGTGTGTTGTTCATCCTCCATATGTTGGAATTTTTAATAGTTTTTCTCCTGTAATTGAGATCTAATCTTAATGCATTATGGTCAGAAAAGATGCTTGGAATGATTTCGATTTTTTGAATTTATCAAGTTTAGATTTATGGCCCAGGATGTGATCTATCCTGGAGAAGGTTCCATGAGCACTTGAAAAAAAGGTGAAATTCATTGTTTTGGAGTGAAATGTCCTATAGATATCAATTAGGTCTAACTGATCTAATGTATCATTTAAAGTTTGCATTTCTTTGTTAATTTTTTGTTTAGTTGATCTGTCCATAGGTGGGGCTGGTGCATGGGGATGACCCAGAGAGATGTTATGGGGAGGGAGGTGGGAGGGGGTTCATGTTTGGGAACGCATGTAAGAATTAAAGATATTAAAATTTAAAAAATAAAAAAAAATTAAAAATTTTAAAAAAACTCAAAAAAAAATAAAAAAATAAAAACAAATGGTATTGGAACAGTTGGAAATCCACAGGGGAAAAAGATTCATAGTATACAAAAGTTAACTCAGTTTATTGAGCTAATAAATGCTTGTTATCACTCTAAAAAATTAACTCAATTTTTAAACTTTGAAACCAAACATAGGCAACAAAAGCGAAGTAAAAAAAAAAAAAAAGTGGAGCTACATGAACTTTAAGTTTCCAAAGGACAAAGAAAAGATAAAATATTTGCAAACCATATATCTGATAAGGAGCTAACACCAAAATACATAAGAAACTATTACAACTCAATAACAAAAACCCTCAAACAACCCAATAAAAAATTGGCAAGGAATGCATGTACACTGTTGGTGGGAATGTAAATTGGCATAGTCACTATGGAAAACAATATGGAGGTTCTTCGAGCTATTAAATATAGAATTACCATATGATCCAGCAATTCCAATTCTAAGTATATACCCAAAAAAATGAAATCAATGTCTCAAAGAACTATCTGTACCTCCATGATTTTTACAGCATTATTTACAACATCCAAGACTTGGAAACAACCTGTCAACAGATGAATGGATAAAGAAAATGTGATATATATGTGAACGTGTGTGTATGTGTGTGTGTTCAGCAATAAAAAAGAAAATTCTGACCTTTGTAGCAGCAGGGGTGGACCTTTATGGCATTGTGCCAAGTGAAAGAAGTCAGACAGAGAAAAACAAATATTGTATGATCTTACGTATATGTAGAACCTAAAATATAAAGCTCATATGTAGAATCTAAAAAAATCAAACAAAGCATCAGAGAATATATTGGTGATCACCAGGGGCAAGAGGGTGAGGGAAATGGGTGATGTGGTCAAAGGGTACAAACTTCCATTTATAAGATGATTCAGTTCTAGAGATGTAATGTACAGCATGATGACTAAAGCTAAGACTACTGTAAATTTGAAAACTGCTAAGAGCCTAGATCTTAAAAGGTCTCACCATACACACAAAAAGATAACTGTGTGAAATGGTGGATATGTTAGCTAATCTTATTGTGATACAATTTCACAATGCATACCTATATCAAATCATCACTTTGTACACCTTAAACATAAATAGGTCTATTAGTTTCACAGGAAAAAATCCAAGATAGGAAATTGTACTTTAGTCAGAAAGTCAAAGTCAATTGAAAATTTCTTAAATATCCATTTTCCTTCAAAAGAACCCATAATGAAACCTGTGGTATAATGATATACTGAGCTGACTGACTCAGTCTTTGCTTATATTTCTCCACATTTGTAACCAGAATATGTTGGTTACTCAATACCAATGTAATGGGAAAATGTAAATCAAAACCACAATGAGATATAACCTCATGCTGCAGAGAATGAGTATTATCAGAATCATTTAACAGAATTCAACACCTGTTCCTGACAAAACTCAGCAAACTAGGAATATAAGAAGACTTCTTCAACTTTATGAGACCTCTTCTTTTTTTTTTTTTTTTTTGGCTGCACCACACAGAATGCAGGATCTTATTTCACTGACCAGGGATTGAACTCATGCCCCCTGCAGTGAAAACACAAAGCCCTAACCACTGGACTGCCAGGGAATTCCCAATATAAGAGACATCTATTTTATTTTTAAAAAAAACAACCTGCTAACATCATACTCAATGATAAAAAAAAAATTATTAATGGTTTTCACCTAATCAGGAAAAGGCAAGGATGTCCACTCCCACTGCTTCCTTTCAATTTATTAATCACTGTAATAGGCAAGAAAAAGATGGTAAGTCATTGTGATTGGAAACAAAGGTGTAAAATGTTTTTATTTGCAAATACCATGATTGTGTATGTAGAAAACCCTGAAAGTGAAGTCGCTCAGTCGTGTCCAACTCTTTGCAACCCGGTGGAGTGTAGCCTACTAGGCTCCTCCGTCCATGGAATTTTCCAGGCAAGAGTACTGGAGTGGGTTGCCATTTCCTTCTCCAGGGGTCTTCCTGACCCAGGGATCTAACCAGGGTATCCCACATTACAGGCAGACACTTAACCATCTGAGCTACCTGGGAAGCCCCGTAAAAGAGAATCTGTTTAAAAAAAAATCCTAGAACTAATAAGTTAATTTAATAAGGACAGAAGATACAAGTTGAACACACAAAAATCAATGGCATTTTTATATACTAGCAGCAATTGATTGGAAATGGAATTTAAATATAATGTAGACTCCCTGTCTTACAGTGAACTGATTTGATACTTTATTACATCTGTAAAATTCCTTCACATTAGCACCTAGATTAGGGCTTAATTGCATAATTTGGAGATGCTGTGTGTATACCAGATAGCAGGGATCTTGGGACCTGTCTTAGAATTCTATCTACCACAAGTATTGATACACTTAACAGTATCACTGACTCAATGGACATGAGTTTGAGCAAACTGCGGGCGATAGTGGTGGTGCTAGTGGTAAAGAACCCACCTGCCAAACACAGGAGACATAAGAGATGCAGGTTTGATCCCTGGGTCAGGAAAATTCTTTGCAGGAAAATTCGGAAACGGCAACCCAACCCACTCCAGCATTCTAAGACTGAAGCCACTCAGCACTTAGCACGAGTGGAGACAGTGAAAGACAGGGAAGCCAGGAGGGCTGCAGTTCATGGGGTCGCGAGGAGTAGGACACGATTTAGCAACTGAACAACAAGAGAAGCTAGTAACTATTGGGAAACCGTGGAATGTGGGGTGGAAAAGAAAAGCTCCCTCAGTTTTTTGGAGGGAATAACTTTAAAAATACTTAAATAGCTACGTTTACTTGGTGCAGTTAAGATTTAAACTTGTTGATTTTAACATTGCTGTTACATCTGAAAATAAACTTATGTGATGTTCTGGTAGAAAAAAAAAAAAGAAATACACATGCTGAATTAATTCACTCACATAAAATTCCAGAAAAAGCAAGGATAATCTGTAACGAGAGAAAGTAGATCAGTAGATGTGCCTTTCTGGAGTTGGGATGTACTATTGATTGTAAATGGGCACAAAGGTACTTTAGGGATAATGGAAATGTACTATATGTCGATTGCAGTGTTGATTACACAGGCATACACATTCATCAAAACTCTCTGAACTCTTTAGATGACTGTATTTGGTGATATATAAAGTATGTATCATTTCAATTGATCTTTCAAGTGAAGGCAAAAGGAGATTTTTTTAGATGAACAAAAGCTGAATCAATTTCATATCATAAGATCTGAACTATAAGAATGACAAAAGGAAGGCATTTAGCCTGAAAAAAATGATAGCAGATTAAAATTTCCATATATACAAAGGAATGAACAACACCAGAAATAGCATATATGAGTAAATGCAAAAAGAGGGTGTTTTTTCTCATTTTGTTGGCTGTCTACATAAAAAATAAAAGTAATTTATTATTGAATGTATAACATAGGTAACAATAAAATGAACAATAACACAAAAGATGTGAAGGAGTAAATGGCAATATACTGTTCCAAGTTTCTTGCATTATACATGAAGTGGCATAGTATTGTACTATTTTGCTGCATAGTATATGGATCATAGGGCTTCCCAGGTGGCATCAGTGGTAAAGAACCTGACTGCCAATGCAGGAGACATAAGAGACACAGGTTCAATCCCTGGGTCGGGAAGATCCCCTGGAGGAGGGCATGGCAACCCACTCCAGTATTCTTGCTGGCAGAATCACATGGACAGAGGAGCCTGGTGGGCTAGGGTCCACAATGTCGCAAAGAGTCAGACATGACTGAAGTGACTTAGCAAGTACATAAGGATCATAAGGCTTCCTAGGTGACTCAATGGTAAAGAATCTGCCTGCAATGCAAGAGATGTGGGTTCAGCCCCTGGGTTGGGAAGATCCCCTAGAGAAGGAAATGGCAACCCAGTCCAGTATTCTTGCCTGGGAAATCCCACAGACAGAAGAGCCTGGTGGGCTACAGTCCATGGGGTCACTAAAGAGCCAGACATGACTTAGTGACTAAACAACAACAATGATATGGATCATAGGCTATGATAAGCTAAAGAGGCATATTTTAAACCCCAGAAATACCACTAAAAAAAAACCAAATACATATAGGTAATAAGCCAATTGGAGATAAAATGGGATACTAAAAGAGAATCAAATTTTAAAAATCAAGAAAAGGAGAAAAATGATCAAAGAACATATAGAACAATTAGAAAAGAAATAGAAAGATGTTAAAAATTAAACTAAACAGTGTATATAATGAAGTCATGAAGATTTTTGAAACATTCAATTAAAGATAGATATTTTCAGATTAGATTTTAACAGACAACGGCATAGTCAAAGCTATCTTGTGAAATAAAAACTGAACTGGAGGGACCAGGCTCGCTAACTTCAGAATATACTACAAAGCTATCAAAACAGTATGGTACTGGCGCAAAAAACAGAACTAGATCAATGTAACAGGGTAGAAAGCACAGGGAGAAGCCCATGCATCTGTGGTCACCTAATCTTTGACAAAGGAGGCAAGAATATAAATGGAGAAAAGACAAGCTCTTCAATAAGTTGTGCTGGGAAAACAGGACAGCTACATGTAACAGAATGAATTTAGAACACTCACCAACATCACACACAGAAATAAACTCAAAATGGATTAAAGACCTAAACTATAAAACTCTCAAAGGAAAATATAGGCAGAACATTCTTTGACACAAATCGCAGCAATATCTTTTTGCATCCACCTCTTAGAGTAATGAAAATAAAAACAAAAATAAACAAGTGGAATCTAATTAAACCTAAAAGCTTATGCACAGCAAATAAAAGCAAAAAAAAATGAAAAGCCAACCCTCAGAATGGGAGAAAATATTTGCAACTGAAGCAACCAAGGGATTAATTTCCAACATATACAAGCAGCTCATGCACCTCAATATAAAAAAAGAAGCCAACCCAATTAAAAAATGGGTGGAAGATTTAAATAGACATTTCTCCAGAGAAGACATACAGAAAGTCAACAGGCACATGAAAAGATGCTCAACATCACTAATTATCAGAGAAATGTAAATCAAAACTACAATGAGGTATCACATCACACGAGTCTGAATAGCCATCATCAAACGTCTACAAACAATAAATGCTGGAGAGGATATAGAGAAAAGGGAACCCATTTGCACGGTTGGTGGGAATGGAAACAACCTAAATGTCCATAGACAGAGGAATGGATAAAGATGTGGTACATAATATATACAATGGAATATTACTCAGCCATTAAAAAGAATAAAATAATGCCATTTGCAACAACATGAATGGACCTAGAGATTGTCATACTAAATGAAATGTCAGTCAGAGAAGGAGAAATATCATATGGCATCCCCTTTATGTAGAATCTAAAAAGAAATGATACAAATAAACTTACTTACAAAACAGAAAAAGACTCACAGATTTAGAGAATGAATTTATGGTTGCCAGGGAGAAAGATGGGGGAAGAGATAAGGAGTTTGGGGTGGACATGTACACACTGCTATATTTAAAATGGATAAGCAACAAGGACCTATTGTATAGCACATGGAACTCTGCTCAGTGCTATGTGGCAGCCTGGATAGAAGGAGAGTTTGGGGGAGAATGGATAAAGTCTACAAACAATAAATGGTGAAGAGGGTATAGAAAAAATGGAACCCTCTTACACTGTTGGTGGGAATGTAAATTGGTGTAGCCACTACGGAAAACAGTATGGAGGTTCCTTAAAAAAAACAAAAATAGACTTACCATATGATTCCACTATTTTGTTCTTCAGCATATATCTGGAGTAAACTATAATTCAAAAAGATACATATATTCCAGTGTTCATTGCAGCATTTTTTATTAATATAATAGCCAGGATATGAAAACAACCTAAGTGTCTATCAACAGAAGAGTCAATAAAGATGTAGTACCTATATACAATGGAATATTACTCAACCATAAAAAACAATGAGACAATCCCATTTGTAGCAACATGGATGGACCTAGAGACTATCATACTAAGTGAAGTAAGTCAGACAGAGAAAACAAGAATCATATGATATCACTTATATGTAGAATCTAAAAAATGGTACAAACTAGAAGGAGATAAAAGAAATACACAAATATATTTGGAGATGTCAATAATTATCTTAGTATGAATAAGACAAGACATGAATTCATTATGATAATACTTAATCAACAGTATCAATCAAGTAGCCTTGATTGATATTTATAAAACACTATATGCAACAACTTCAAAATATATATCCTCAGGAGCATACAGGAAATTCACTAAGACTGATCACATGTTGGGCCATTAAATAAGATTCAATATATGTAGAAGGGCTGAAGTTATGCAAAGTATTTTTTCTTACCACAAAAGAATTAAAGACAAATAGAAATATATATTTTAGAAAGCCCAAGCATGAAGTTATCACACTTTTAAATCATGGGACAAAGAAGAAATGACAAGGAAAACTAGAAAATATTGTGAACAGAATGAAAAGTTAAAACTGTATATAGCTAAAGCAGTATATGGAGGGAAAGGTACAGGTCTAAATGATTTTTTCTACTTATTTAGCTATGATTGACAAATTTAAAATTGTATATGTCTAAGGTGTACAACATGATGTTTTGATGTAAGTATACCTTGTGTAATATACCAAAGTGGAGCTAATTAACATATCCATAGCCTCACACCGTTATCATTGTGTGAGAGTTGAAAACACTTAAAACCTACTCTCTTTGCAAATTATAAGTATACAAAACATTATTAACTGTAATTATCATACTGTACATTACATCTCTAGATCTTATTCATCTTATAATTGAAAGTTAACACCCTTTGCCCAATATCTCCTTATTTCTCCCATCCCACAGTCCCTGGCAACCATCATTCCATTCTGTTTGACTATATTCCCTTTCTCTTTAGGTTCCATATACATGCAAGACAACTGGCAGCTGGAGTAATTATTGCCTTGATCCTTAGAGGGGAAAGATTGAAGGTGGGAGGAGAAGGGGACGACAGAGGATGAGATGGTTGGATGGCATCACTGACTCCATGGACATGAGTTTGAGCAAGCTCCGGGAGCTGGTGATGGACAGGGAAGCCTGGTGTATTGCAGTCCATGGAGTTGCAAAGAGTCAGACACAAGTGAGCGACTGAACTGAATTGAGAGGGGAAATAAGGTATATGGTGGCACATTACAGTATACATGTATTAATAGAATGACCTGGTTTATTCCACCTTAAACACCCTTTCCCCCAATCTTCATTCATGTCTAATCCCTCTAGCATCATACTCTGTTCTAATTCCTCGTTATTTAGTTCTGAGTGCTTCCACATCAAATCTCAGATATTCTTGATTAATTAGGAAATATGGAGAGGGTGCTGACCTCATTATTCTCAGAAACCTCAGTAGCATAGATAGAATACCTCAAGCTAACCTAAGTTACTCAAGATGGTGTCTATCAAGGCCCTACCCCTAGAAGTGCTCCATCTGAGTTTGTTGTGAATCTAGTAAGCCATGTCCAAAGGAGCCAATATATTTAGGTTGTAGAGTTCTCAGACTTGCCTGGATTCAATGAGGTGCTTACCCACAGCAGCCTAAAACAAAGCACTGAAGAAGAGTTTAAACTATCACCAGTGAAGGAAGTTGGAGGTCAGAGCCAGAAAAGGAGCACCCATCAAGTCTGAGGGATAAGGCAAGGTCTTAAACATTAAAAAAACAATAACAACAACAACAAAAAAAAAGGCAGTATTTTCTTACGTTAACCTGTCTAGGTGGCCAGCCGGCCACCTATACTATTTGGAAATTCTCTACATTAAATATGTATTTTTCATTAGAATTTGTACACAAATAGCATGAGGAAGTGGTGGTCCAAAGAGCGGAGCACTTAACCAGGGATTTAGAGAAAAAATGTCTAAAGAAACACGACTCTGTCACTTACTCATATCACATACAATAAATCACTTAACCTAACTGAGACTCACATTTTTCTCATATCTAAGATGAAAATATGAATACAGTACCCATTTCCCAGAATTGTTGCTGGGATTCAGTGAATTAGCAAATATAAAACTGGCTTCACATTAGTGGTTAGTGAAAATGACTCAAGTAACAGTGATACAGGCTAAGTCCTAGATGGACCTGCTTCATGCAGATCTGTAAGAAGATACTTCTCAGCACATCACAGCACTACAGGCCATCCATTAAATGGACAACTTTTCCGTTTGTGTTCATAAAAATTAGTTCCTGATTGACTCTTTTATATCTTTTGGAGCAGCTCACTCTCTCGGTTCTCCTGTAACCAGCTGTCAAGGTGGTCTCGTGAGGTCTTTCACTGATCTGTAGCCTCTGGCTGCACTTCCTGTTTTCGCTAATGAACTTAAGGTTCTTAGTCTGCTGTCTTTCCTTTCTTTCTTTTTCTTTCTTTCTTTTTTTCTCTCTCTCCTCTCATATGTTTAGAGTGCAGCTGCCCTTCCTCCAAGCACAACCAGATATACTGGAATTTGCTTTTCTCAAAAACAAGATCTTCCCTCTATGGATTCTACTGAAGATCGTACCAGAAAGTAGAAGATATCAAAAACAACAGACTCCAAGGTGTATCAGTAGGTTACAGAACACAGATTTTTCACCATCCCCATTCTCTATCATTCAAAACTCCCTTTTGAGTTGGGTCTTCGACCCCGGTAAGTGGAGCTCCCCCTTTCTGCCCACCTTCAATTTCCTGATTGCCACCTGAGGGTGTATTCTACATCCTTTGAAAGCTCATCTTGAATACATGCAATGCCCTAAATATCCCTTTCTCTAAAGGCCAGTAGGCATCTCTGAGGTAATCCAGACAGACTGACCCCTTGCTCACGAAACCTCTGGATATTTTATTGCTCACATTGCTCCTCACAGTCTGCAGCTCCGCTCCTGCTTAGTCTTTCCACTTTATAATAAAAGTTATCCTGCTTTCCAGCTCTCATTCGTCATGTTTTATGTCTGTATTCTGACTAGCATACTTCATTCAGAGGACACTCGGCCATTTCAAAAACCAAGATACAATCTTTGTTCTTTTCCATGCCCACAACTATTCTAGCGCCTAAGAATAGTAATGTGTGCTCCTTCCTGGAAGAGCAGTAGAATTGATCACAGACACAATTCTAATATGCTCCCCAGACACAGCCATGTACACGACCCAAGCTGGCCTCACTTCAACCATCTCCATGGAAACTAGAAAAAGTATGCATTTTGAGCAGCCAGAGGTCAAGTCCCTGCGGCACATATATTTTCCACACTGAACGATGCAGGTGAAAATGACTCAAGTAACAGTGATACAGGCTAAGTCCTAGATGGACCTGCTTCTCCCTAGCCAACCATCAAAGGTCACACTGAGGTTTCTCAATTTGCCATAATACCACCAACTGACAGAATGTTATCATAAACTTTCTTAGCCTTGCTATCCAACTAGCTAAATTTTCAAAGAGGAACAAGCTTTGAGAATCTATGGCCTCTTTTTCTCCATCACCCAAGCATGAAACGCCCTGACCCATGGGGCCATCCATTCATTCATTCATGAAACAATTTTGTGTGAAAAGAATTTGCAGAATGGTGCATTACTATGTTGTTCTTGCCTCCTCCTATATAAACAGCCTTAGGACTGAGCTGTCCAGTGCTGTAGAAAGAGTCACCTTCAAGGTGACATCATTAAGGTGATGACATAGATTGTTCATGATTTTAGTCCCCCTTAGGAGAAAACGAACTAGTCACTATCCATAGAAAAGATTCCATCATGAAAATTCCAGAACCCAGGGATAAGGCTGAAACCCCTCCCTGGACCACAGAGACTGAGAAGGACTACATGGGAAGGATACTTGGACCACAAGACCCTTCCCCCATGCCAGCACAGTGCTGCACTGAGAGGGCCTCTCTGAGCTTTTGGTTCCTCCAGTGGGAACATAGAGCCCAAGGTATAACAGGACACTTCCAGGAAGGCCCACTTAAGTTTCACCTAATGGGGATCACTGGAAGAATCTATGGGGCTCAACTACTAAAGATTAGATAGGGACTGAGAAAGAGGACAGGATTTATAGCAACCAACACTCAGCTCTTACAACTCAACAGCAGGAAAACAAATACTCCGATTAAAAAATGGACAAGAGGAGGAATCAAGATGCCAGAATAGGGTGATGTGGCCTTTGTGTCTCTTCATGGGTACATCAAGAATACATCTACAAATGGAACAGTTCTCATAGGGTACTTGCTGAACATTAGCAGACTTCAGAAACCTAATATGGCTTACCTGGTGGCTCAGACGGTAAAGCGTCTGCCTGCAATGCGGGAGACCCAGGTTCAATTCCTGGGTCAGAAAGATCCCCTAGAGAAGGAAATGGCAACCCACTCCAGCACTCTTGCCTGGAAAATCCCATGGATGGAGGAGCCTAATAGGCTACAGTCCATGGGGTTGCAAAGAGTCGGTCACGACTGAGCGACTTCACTTCACTTCACTTCAGAGACCTAAAAGGACAAGAAAAATCCTTTTGCAACCAGGTAGGATGAAAGAAAGAAAAGAGGAATCAGAAAAGGGACCAGCAACCCTGGAGGGAAGCTGAAGGTGAGGAGACGTTTCTTCACTCAGCAAAAGCCCTCACAGTGAGGAAATTAGCTCCAACAGAGAGGGACCTTCTGGGGATCTAAGAGGAATAAGGCAGGGCATGGACAAAGGAAGAACCGTATGGTCTGTGCCACAGCCCTGCGCACCCCAGCCTGAGTTGTGTGTCTCCTGTTGCAGAGGGGGGCTCAGTACTGGAAACTGAGGTTTGGAGAGCAGACCCAGGGTGTGGACAGCTGTGGGTTGTGAAAAGACAGTCTTAAGGGACACAGGTGAGGAGTTGCACAACCAGTTGTGGCCACCACACTCCCCCCAGTCCTGAGTGAGTAAGTGTGCCCTAGTCAGCCACTGCTTTTGACTTCTCTCACCTGGGCAGGGAACAGATGACTGAGGGTGGCACACACACAGCTGCTGCTGCTGCTAAATCACTTCAGTCGTGTCCGACTCTGTGCGACCCCATGGACGGCAGCCCACCAGGCTCTGCCATCCCTGGGATTCTCCAGGCAAGAGTACTGGAGTGGGTTGCCATTTCCTTCTCCAATGCGTGAAAGTGAAAACTGAAAGTGAAGTCGCTCAGTCATGTCCAACTCCTAGCGACCCCATGGACTGTAGCCTACCAGGCTCCTCCATCCATGGGATTTCCCAGGCAAGAGTACTGGAGTGGGGTGCCGTTGCCTTCTCCGGCACACACATAGAGGTGGGGCCAAAACCAAAGCTGAACCCCAGGGGCACTGTGGCTAAGGAAGAGGACTGGAAATCTTTCCATGCATATGCACAAGACACAGATTAAATCCCTGTGATTGGCTTGCCAAATCCTGCATCTGTGGAATATCTCAATAGACATCAAGTGTTCCCACAACTGAGACCAGTCTAGCTTTAGCAGCAGTGGAATCTGGGGCAAGCACACATGCGCATTGGGCCAGGTCAGAGTCTGAGCTGGTCCCACAGTGCACACAGCAGGTCCAGAGACCTACCTAGAAGTATCTACCTCAACACCAAGACCTGGCTCCACCCAAGTGCCTGCAGGCTCTGGTGCTAGACACCTCATGCCAAACAACCAGCAAGACAGGAATATAGCACCACTCATCCGCAGACAGGCTTAAAGTCATACTAAGCTCACAGACACCCCAAAACACATCACCTTATGCAGTTTCTACCCATCAGAGAGAAAAGACTCAGCTCCACCCACCAGAATGCTGGCACCAGTTCCTCTCACCAGGAAGTCTACACAAGCCCCTGGACCAACCTCACCCATCAGAAGATAGACAACAGAAGCGAGAGGACTATGGATTCTCCAGAGTACATCACATCTTGGGTAACAAAACAAGTCTCAGTATATTTAATAAAATTAAAATCATATCAAGCATCTTTTATGACCACAGCAGTATGAGATTAGAAAAGAGTTACAGAGAAAAAACTGCAAAAAACACAAACACATGGAAGCTAAACAATATACTACTAAATGAACAAGAGATCATTGAAGAAATCAAAGAGAAAAAAAAACTAGAAAAATTACCATGAAAACACAATGACCCAACACCCATGGGATGCAGCAAAAACACTTCTAAGAAGGAAGTTTATAGCAATATAATCTTACCTCAGGAAACAAGAGAAATCTCAAACAGCTGACCTTACACCTAAAGCAACTAGAAGAACAAACAAACTCCAAAGGTAGTAGAAGGAAAGAAATCATAAAGGTCAGAGCAGAAATAAATGAAATAGAGACAAAGAAAACAATAACAAAGATCCATGACACCAAAGGCTGGTTCTTTAAGAAGATAAACAAAATTGATAAACCTTTAGCCAGACTCATCAAGAAAAAAAAAGGGGAGAGGACTCGAACCAATAAAATTATACATGAAAAAGGCAAAGTTATAATAGACACAAAAGAAATATTAATACAAAGGATCATAAAAAACTATTACAAGCAACTATATGTCCCTGTCCTAGAAGAAATGGACAAATTCTTAGAAAAGTACAACCTTCCAAGACCAAACCAAAGAGAAACAAAATATGAACAGACCAATCACAAGCACTGAAATCAAAACTGTGATCAAAAATCTTCCAACAAACAAAAGCCCAGGGCCAGATGGCTTCATAGGCAAATTCTATCAAATGTTTAGAGAAGAGCTAACACCTATCCTTCTCAAACTCTTCCAAAAAATTGCAGAGGGAGAAACACCCCAAAGCTTATTCTATGAGGCCATCATCACCCTGATACCAAGACTAGACAAAGATATCACACAACAAAGAAAATTACAGACCAATGTCACTGATGAACATAGATATAAAAATCCTCAATAAAATACTAGCAAACAGAATCCAACAACACATTGAAAAGGATCATACACCATTATCAACGGGAGTTTATCCCAGGGATGCAAGGATTCTTCAACATATGCAAATCAATCAATGTGATATACCATATTAACAAATTGAAAGATAAAAACCATAGGATAATCTCAGTGGTTACAGAAAAAGCTTTCAACAAAATTTAACACCCATTTATGATAAAAAAAAAAAAAGCTCCAGAAAATCAGCATAGAAGGAACCTACCTCAACATAATAAAGGCCATATACAACAAATCCACAGCAAATATTATTCTCAAGGGTGAAAAACTAAAAGTATATTCTCTAAGATCAGGAACAAGACAAAGGTGCCCACTCTCGCCACTATTATTCAACATCGTTTTGGAAGTCCTAAGCCATGGCAATCAGAGAATAAAAAGAAACAAAAGGAATCCATATTGGAAAAGAAGAAGTAAAACTCTCACTGTTTGCAGATGACATGATACTGTACAAAGAAAATCCTAAAGATATCATCAGAAAATTATGAGTTAATCAATAAATTTCGTAAAGTCACAGGATACAAAATCAGTACACAGTGTTGGTATATTGCAAAAACCAACACAATATTGCAATTATCCTTCAATTAAAAATAAAGAAAAAAATTTTAAATCAATACACAGAAATCCCTTGCATTCCTATACACTAACAATGAAAAATCAGAAATAAAAATTAAGGAAACAATCTCATTCACCACTGCAACAAAAAGAATAAAATACCTAGGAAAAAACCTACCTAACGACACAAAAGACCTGGATGCAGAAAACTGAAAGATGCTGATGAAAGAAATCAAAGATGACATGAACAGATGGAGAGATATTCCTGGATTGGAAGAATCAATGAAAATGACTATACTAACTCAAAGCAATCTACAGATTCAATGCAATCCCTATCAAATCACCAAGGGCATTTTTTTCACAGGACTAGAACAGAAAAATCTCACAATGTGTATGGAAACACAAAAGATCACAAGCAGTCAAAACAATCTTGAGAAAGAAAAACAGAGCTAGAGAAATCAACTTTCCTGACTTCAGGAAACCTACAGTAATAAGATAGTGTGGTATTGGCACAAAAAAAGAAATATAGATCAATGAAACAAGATACAAAGCCCAGAGAATTTTCTGTAATTTCAACCTCTCACCCTCTACTGGCTTCTTAAATAAAATGTCTACTGTTGCTCAGATTACTCAACTCCCATTTACTCCGAATCTGCTACTTTCATGCTCCGTGCTTCAATGACAATAGCTCTGGAAGAGTTCACAAATATCTCTCATATTGCTACTGTGAGAGAGCATACCTCAATCTAACCTTATTTGACCTTTCACAACCTTAGACGGTTGCTGAATACAACTTGCTACACGTTTTCTCTTCCCTGAGCTCAACGGCATCACTATCTCACGGTTTTACTCTTCTCTCCACAGCTGCTGCTTTTCCTTCTCTTTTACTGGAATCTTTTTTCCCCCATTACTTAAATGTTGCTATTTTTCAGGGACTTGATCTTTCCAGGACTTACTACCATCTCAGACCATACCAGTTTTTTTTTAACTGACAATGCTCCAAAATCACCTGTGTAACACTTTTCAAAAAGTTTAACCAAATTCCATACCTAGAAAGTGTGGCCAGTAGACTTATTTTCCATCTTTCTTTCCTTTCTCCCTCCTTCCCTCCTCTCTTTCCTTCCTTCCTTCCCTTTTCCTCATTTTATTCCTTCCACTATTTCTCCCTGCCTCTTTTTCACTCTATTTAACTCTCTTTCCTATTTTTTCCCCCTCTCTCTCTCCCACCTAACCGATAACTAAGCATTTGCTGAGCACTTTATATATTTCAGATATTATGTTTTGCACAGTGAATGAACCAAAGACTATAAACATATATACATTGCTTTAGAGGACATTGTAAAAAGCAGCTAAAATTGAATGTGAAAGCCCCATTTCGTACCCCAATCAAATCTTGCTCACCTTTATCATAAGCATAAATTTGAATCCAGATTAAGACAGTGAATCTGATGCCTGAATTGCTATCCCCCTGGTACGTTTTTGAGACTGGGGAAATGTTGAGGCATGTGAATGAGATGGCCAACTCTGCTCATTCTATTAGGAAGCAGATAATGTGACTGAGTTGCCCGCGATGAACTCTGAAATGAAACCTCTTCTCATTCACTGAAGAGGAGAAACAAGAGTAGCATGAAGACCTCACATACCCTGGGATAATTATAATTTAAAAATAAAATAAAAAACAAGTGCTGACAAGAATGTGGAGAAACTGGAAGCCTTGTTCACTATTGGTGGGAACATAAATGATAAAGCAGCTATAGAAAACAGTATGGTGGTTTTTTAAAAGTTAAAAGCAGAACTGTCACATGATCCAGCAACCCCACTCCTGGGCACATATCCAAAAGCACTGAAAGAAAGGTCTTGAAGAAATAATGGCGCACCGTGTACATAGATGCATTATTCACAATAGCCAAAAGGGAAAACAACCCAAATGTTCACCAACAGATCAATGGAGAAGTAAAATGCAATATATACAAATAATGGACTATTATTTGTCCTTTAAAAGAAAAAAATCTTTCACGTGCTTCAGCATGGATGAACCTTGAAGACATTATGCTGTTAAATAATCCAGTCACAGAAAAACAAATAGTGTTCTGTTCCACTTATATGAGTGTCTAGAGTAGCCAAATTTACAGAAACATAAAGTAGAAGAGTGATTCCCAGGGCCTGAGGGGAGGGGGGAAATGCAACCTGGCGATAGGGCTTGGAAACCTCAACATGACTGCAGTTACATTTCTGCCTCTCTGTCAAAATTGAGATTCAAAGTAGAAATAAGTTTAGTTATTTTCTTTTAAAATAGCTCTATTTCTGGTAGGCTTGAGAGTCATGATGAGATGGAAACTTGCAATGACACCAATCATACCTTAGAAGTATGCTCATGAGAACTGTCATCTCTATTCATATCAGTTTCAGTGCTCTCTCCAGTGGGTCTTGAAGGTGGCAAGACACCGACACTCTGCAATAAATATTCCAGTTTACTATCTCTGATTATTCAGATGGAATATAAATGTGTGAGAAATGAGTGAGCTCTGGAAAAAGTGGTTATAAGAATTTGGGAGCTGTGTGTAAAGAAATGAGGAGCTAGAAGTGCAATGTGATAGGATTTTACAACCTATCGAACTCAGCAATAGACCTAGGATCGGCTCTAGAGCTTCCAGCAGGACCAGGTGCAGTGGACATGACAGAATGACCAGCACGAATCTCTTACTTGATGGTTTACACTGGTTAGCCCTACCTGTAGACGGAAACCACAGAATGATCTCAGTCCAACTCAAGGCTATCCTATAGATCATATAGTCCTTCCTGACACACAGCAGGCCCTGATGTCAAAGTCGTGCTGGTGGGCGTAGAAAATGCAAGTGTGAAACTCACAGTGGCTTAGTAGGCACGTGCAAGAAATATATATGTTCTTCAAGTGCTATATTTAATTCATATACTTCCTCTGGTTTGAGAGTTTGAGGTCATGGATATTTAGGTATGAATCTGTAGGGCCTAAAAGTGAACCTTCAAGCCAGAATGTTTTCATGTGAGTCAACCTAATGCAAAACCTGGTCCAGAAAGCAATGCCCATCTGACAGTGAGTCAACAAGTCCACACACCCATACTGGCTATTTCTCTGTCTCTGGATGTATAAATGGAATGCACATTCTTAGATTCTACAAGATCTCTCCCATCGCTTCTCTGACCTCTGGATTAAGGACTATCAAAATAGGAAGGGCCAAATGAAAACCTCCGTTAGAGGGTTTTCTTCCCCTCCCAGAAATCCAAACTGGAAGAATCACCACATTGCCAAAGGGACTGCAGAAACTAATGTCAGCATCAAAGATTTCAAAGATAGGCTAGAAGGATCTTATTATAATTCTCTCAATTCTCCAAATTTACCCCTACAAAATCAGGTGGTTCATGCCTGGTGATAGCGAACTATTATAAGCTTAACAAAACTGGAGCCCTGCTATGCTGGATGTGCTATTTTATGAAGGCAGTTCAACCTAATATCAGGCACTTAGTATAAAGCTATTGATTAGACGGAATGCTTCCTTTGTGACCCACATGAGCAGGGAAGACTGATAGCAATTCACTTTTTTGTGTCAAAAGTAGCAGAGTACATACATTTTCTTGTCTGAGTGCTGTGTTAACTCTCTTGCTCTTTGATATAATATCATGAATATCTTGACCCTGAATATCTTGAAATTCCTCAGAATATCATTATGGCCTGCTGCTGCTGCTAAGTTGCTTCAATCGTGTCCAACTCTGTGCGACCCCATAGACAGCAGCCCACCAGGCTCCCCCGTCCCTGGGATTCTCCAGGCAAGAACACTGAAGTGGGTTGCCATTTCCTTCTCCAATGCATGAAAGTGAAAAGTGAAAGTGAAGTCGCTCAGTCGTGTCCAACCCTCAGCAACCCCATGGACTGCAGCCTTCCAGGCTCCTCCATCCATGGGATTTTCCAGGCAAGAGTACTAGAGTGGGGTGCCATTGCCTTCTCTGCATTATGGCCTACCTTATGTTAATTGGACTTGATAATCTGGAAATGGCAAATACCCTGAATAAGACCTGTATACCAAAAGGTGGAAAATAAGTTCTATAAAGATTTTGGACCTACCATAGTGTTAAAATTTTTAGGGGTTTGCTTGTACACCAAAAGGTGATAAAGAAACCTCAAAAAGTTTTGGGGGCCTGCCATATTGGTGAAGTTTTAGTAGGGGGGTTGTCTTGAAAGATACTACAATATTTTTCTAAAGTAAAAGACACATTGCTGTACTTTGTAACTCTTAGAACCAAGAGGGAGGAACAGTGGCTATTTGGCCACAATAGGAGAGTCATAAAATAGTCACCAAGGGATAAACAAGGTACTACTGTATAGTGCAGGGAACAATATCAAATATCCTGTGATAAGCCATAATGGAAAGTAATATGAAAAAGAACATGTGTGTGTGTGTGTGTGTGTGTGTGTGTATCTATCTGAGTCACTTTGCTATACAGCAGAAATTAACACGACATTGGAACTCAGATATACTTCAATAAAATTTTTTTTTAAATAAAAAAACAGACACCTAGGACTCTAGAGAAAGAACACACCTTCCACAGCAGAGAAACACTGTTTACAAAATGTATTCTGCTGAATTACTGTGCCCTGGTCAAGACTGGACACCTGCCCAGAGGATACCAAAAGAACTTGCAAAGAGAGATGCCCATCATGAGAACACCACGGTGTTAGAGCCACCACGACATAAGTCGGGGTAATTAGAACAGCTATCCATTTAACCCCCTGTACAATGAATTAATGCATTTGGAACTAGATTGAGGCAAGTCCAGAACGTATGAATCAACTACATGAGTAGATGGCCCAGATACCCACGTCGCCTAACTTTGTTGCATTAACGCCTGTTCTTCAACTCATATCAGTGGCCTCATGAGATCTCTGTAACCAGCTGCGAGAAGAGGGAATCGCAAGGTGCTAATTTATAGACAGAGCAGCACAGTAGTTTGGCATCAGAAATAGACTTCTGCTGCCATGTTACAGCACTACTCCGTGACCAGAATTGGGGGACTGAGTATAAGGAAGGGGTATATGGATGAATCCATGGGAATAGACATAAAACACATATATCTTTATGTCTCAAGTTAATATCTACCAGATAATAGACATTGCAGAGAAATTTCATAACAATCACGTAGACAAGAGACTTACTCATGAAGTGGATCTCAGCCCATGTCTCTCCTCAGCTACTCCACTACTTACACAATGTGCTCCTGAAAAAAGGATGCCAGCTCTGCGTGCATGAGCCCAACCACATGAGCTCCCTTTGAAAAAGGTTAATCCATCTGCAACTGCTGATTATTTCAAACTTGTACTAGTCGAACCCAATATGGCATCATTCCTTGAGTAGCTCAGCCAGACAACTGGTAGAAGGGCAATTACAACAGACTCCTTCCAGTTTAGGCAGAGCCTCAGTTACCCTCTGTCTGAATAGATACATATAAGATAGGTGTTTGCCATCTTTGTAGAACCTCCATCCTCCCCACCAAGCAAGAACTGAGAAAACTTCTGATCCACTGGCATTGAATTGTGCACAAAAATGTCCAATACCAGCAACCTATATTACAGCAAAGGAGATGCAACAATGGGCTTATGAACATGATAATCCCTGGAGTTACCATGTATCTCATCAGCTAGAATCAGCAAGCTTACAACAATGGTGCATAGACATGTCCAAGGATGAGCTAAGGCACCAGCTCAGCCACAGCCTCTTTAGATGTAGTATAATCACTAAAGCCATCATCAGTATATGATTTTCTTGAAAAGCTGGAAACCTTAGATTCAGGAACCAAAGTAGGGGGCTACTTTCACTTGATGACACCCACAGTAAATGTTTCAATGAACCAGAAATTGCAATTCCTATCTTGCAACCTTGGGCAAGATAGGACGTTCCTAATGTCAATGGAACAACAAGCAAAGAAACAAACTCTTATAAGGTCATCACCCTAATTTATGTCAGCAGAGTCACTACTTTACACAGAGATAGGGAGAATTATGTTTGGAACTCAGGATATCAACTGAAACATTTCTTAAAGTGTCTATTCTCAATGATAACTGAATACCTAATTGTAGCAACCCTGGCCCAAAAAGAAAAAGGCAACTGAGTGCTCAGACCCCTCCAGGATGAAGGTCAGGGTCCTCTCACCAAGCAAGAAACCTAAATTAGCCAAGATGCTAGTTTATTGTGAGGAAAATACTAAAATGGTGGTCATATAGGGAGATGATTAATATAAATTAAGGTTCTGGGGTGAGATAGAATAGCAGGAACTATATCTTGGTGTAAAAACCCTTTTGTGAAGTCGCTCAGTCATGTCTGACTCTTTGCGACCCCATGGACCATAGCCCACCAGGCTCCTCCGTCCATGGGATTCTCCAGGCAAGAATACTGGAGTGGGTTGCCATTTAACCCTCTTAGACCTTTTCCAAAAAGTATAAATGGCCACCATTTTGAAGAAATGCTCCCTCATGCAGGAAAGAAACAGAGGTTCCAAATGATAGTATCAAGGGGCAGATGATATCATCCTGAATTTATGCCTGTCTTCAGTTTACACAAGAGGAGTGCCTGACCTGCCGGGTCCTGGGCCACTTGCTCAAAGGTCATCTCTGGCTATTACTGCTATCACCTTGTCTTGTAATATCACTGACGCCCATGGCCTTCCTTGGGCTGAGATCTAGGTTCCACTAGGGCCCCTTCATGCCTGATTTGATGGAAATGACAGCAGCCTCAGCACAAAGCCTGACCCTATCAGACGCATGGAAACTCTGGCTTTTTCCACTTCTTTCAGCCTTAAATGAAATGGTATTCCATGGGCTGTGGGCTCTGACTCTCCAATGATTATTTGAAAGATGGAGAGGAGGAACACAAGGGCAAGCTCAAGGGATCTTAATCAGCTGAACCAGGGCGCAGTGGTTCCACAGTGCTTATCCAGACACATCCACTGTGAACCAGCAACCAGTTGTGTTTTCTCATGAAACTGCAGGAATCCCTGGAAGCGCTACTTTGTATTGCTTTCTCTCCCTCCTTGCCTCATTTCCTCTCTCTGCCCACTCTTAACTGCTCTGGAATTGCAACCCTCGATAAGCCCTTAGCACAAAAGCTTTGCTTCAGTCTCTGTTTTCCAATGAACTCAGGCTAAGACACGCTCCTATACTTCTTGGTCATCAGCACCATAACTCCAGTTTCAAGGGTCACAAGCCTTAAGGGTGTTCCCACACACTTCCCTCTTATTCAGTCTCCATGTCCACTCCCGATCACCAGAAAGTCTAAACACTGAAACCTGGTGAACGATGGCCTCCATGCTGCAGCTCCTGCCCTCTCTACAGCCACATTCCTTGTTCTTTTCCTCGTTTTGAGGTTCCTCTCAGCTACCATGATCTACTTGCAGGATCTTGTATGTTTCCTTCTGTACATCTTCTCATGAGCCTCTGAAATTCACCGTTTTCTGTTCCTTTGTTCTCTAGGTCCACCTGGCAAAAAACTACTCATCACTCAAGGTGAAGTCCATAGGTCAGATCTTCCATGCAACTGTACCTGACACTGCTGCTAGAGAGAATTTAAAAAACACAAAACACACACAACTAAAACTTAGGTATTAACAGTCGTTACTCTGTGCTGTCCTAGGTGCTTGGCATGTAATATATTCACTCAGTCTCTGCAATAATCCTATAAATTACACACCAAGATTATGCCCTCTTCCCAGATAAGGAAACTTACACACAAAGAACTTAGGTCACATAAGTAGGCCAGTATTTACGTGGATATCTATGTTCTTAAAAATTGCACTCTCCTGTCGTGCCATCACACAAGTCTGCCTGGCCAGGCATGCTGTATTCTCTGTTCTATCACAGCATGATGTTTGATGACCAGCTTTGTTCATACACGTGCCTCCCAAATAAACTCTGTTGCCAGACCTTAAGACATTGAAATCACTCCTGTGTGCCTAGCAGAGAGCACAGAATAGGTACCTGGTAAACATTTGCTTAACTAATTAATTAATTAATCTGGTACAATTTTTAACAATGGTAGATCTTAGACTTGAGTTTGCTATTTTACAAAACACTTTTCCATGAATCATCTTATTTGGTCCTTCCAATATGACTATGCCAAAGCCTTTGACTGTGTGGATCACAATAAACTGTGGAAAATTCTGAAAGAGATGGGAATACTAGACCACCTGAGCTGCTTCTTGAGAAACCTGTATGCAGGTCAGGAAGCAACAGTTAGAACTGGACATGGAACAGACTGGTTCCAAATAGGAAAAAGAATATGTCAAGATTGTATATTGTCACCCTGCTTATTTAACTTATATGCAGAGTACATCACAAGAAATGCTAGACTGGAGGAAGCACAAGCTGGAATCAAGATTGCCGGGAGAAATATCAATAACCTCAGATATGCAGATGACACCACCCTTGTGGCAGAAAGTGAAGAAGAACTAAAGAGCCTCTTGATGAAAGTGAAAGAGGAGAGTGAAAAAAAATTGGCTTAAAGCTCAACATTCAGAAAACTAAGATCATGGCATCCAGTCCCATCACTTCATGGCAAATAGATGGGGAAACAGTGGGAACAGTGGCTGACTTTATTTTTTGGGGCTCCAAAATCTCTGCAGATGGTGGCTGCAGCCATGAAATTAAAAGACACTTACTCCTTGGAAGGAAAGTTATGACCAACCTAGACAGCGTATTAGAAAGCAGAGATATTACTTTGCCAACAAAGGTCCATCTACTCAAGGCTATGGTTTTTCCAGTGGTCATGTATGGATGTGAGAGTTGGACTGTGAAGAAAGCTGAGTGCAGAAGAATTGGTGCTTTTGAACTGTGGTGTTGGAGAAGACTCTTGAGAGTCCCTTGGACTGCAAGGAGATCCAACCACTCCATCCTAAAGGAGATCAGTCCTGGGTATTCATTGGAAGGACTGATGTTGAAGCTGAAACTCCAATACTTTGGCCACCTGATGCAAAGAGCTGACTCATTTGAAAAGGCCCTGATGCTGGGAAAGATTGAGGGCAGGAGGAGAAGGGGACAACGGAGGATGAGATGGTTGGATGGCATCACCCACTCAATGGACATGGGTTTGGGTGGACTCTGGGAGTTTGGTGATGGACAGGGAGGCCTGGCTTGCTGTGGTTCACGGGGTTGCAAAGTGTCAGACATGACTGAGCAACTGAACTGAATATGTCTATAAAATATTTATTCTTAGTGTGGTTAAAGATTTAATAAGTGCAACAGGCAAGGCTTGAACTCAAATATTTTCACACAAAACCCAGTGCTTTTCCTGAGTGTATACACCGACTCATCTGTGGTTTGTGTGTGACATAAGGCGAATATTAGGAACAGTTGTGAATTTTCTCATTCTTCTCCCTCCAGGGCTAGGTAAGACAGCTACATCTATGGAATTCTTTAAAGAGATGGCTAGGCTTGGGCAAAATTTTATAGATCCAAAGTGGTACTTTATCACAGTAGATTCACTCTAACAGAAAATAAGATTAAACAAGCCATCTAATTTACAGAAAAGTTACAATCTGTTCTGGCCAACAAATTGTATCACCAGTATGTTAAAGACAGTAGTACCAAGCATTGCAAAAGTTCTTGCCTTTGATGTTAAAGGACCCTTCACCTCCCTTAGTAACCATCTTTTGAAATTCCCCTTGGTAATCCTCCTAATAGGATTTACTAACATTTAAATTTATTAACATATGTCCTTTAGTCAAACCTTTGAAGCTCACTGAAAGTGTTATTAATGTATTTAGCCACTCAGACAATTTAATTGAATGGTTCAAAATGAAAATCATTGTCACGTCTTGAAAATAATTACAATCTTTCATACAAACAAATGATCATGCAAACAATGACTGAAATTCTAATATATACTAAACACTGTACCTAGCACAGCTGGAAATGAAAGAAGTTCCAAAAGCGTGTGGACACTGTTTTAACTCACTATTGCCTCTAAATAATTAAGCACAGTGCTTGGCAAGAAGGAGGTACTCAAAAATATTGGCATAATATATAAATAAAATATCAGGAGTGCATGGCTGCTATCCTTGAAAATATTGCAATATACAATATTTGAACCTCAAGAATCTATCTTGAGCCCGTGGACAAGCTTATGGTCCACAACTGCACATGAGCATTTGTGGGGCCACTAGACCAACCCAGGAGAGCCAATTTTAGGTATGATATGATATAATATTTGCATTTCAGGCAAAGATGGGCACAATAAAGGACAGAAACAGCAAGGACTTGACAGAAGTGGAAGAGATTAAGAAGAGGAGACAAGAATCCACAGGACTATACAAAAAAGGACTTAATGACCTGGATAATCACAATGGTGTGGTTACTCACCTAGAGCCAACAGTCAAATGGGCCTTAAAAAGCATCACTATGAACAAAAGCTAGTGGAGATGATGGAATTCCAGCTGAGCTATTTCAAATCCTAAAAGATGATGCTGTGAATGTGCTACACTCAATATGCCAGCAAATTTGGAAAACTCAGCAATGGGCACAGTGTTAGAAAATGTCTGTTTTCATTCCAATCTCAAAGAAAGGCAATGCCAAAAAATGTTCAAACTACCATACAATTGTGCTCATTTCACATGCTAGCAAGGTAATGTTCAAAATTCTTCAAGTTAAGCTTCAACAGTATTTCCAGGTGTACAAGATAGATTCAGAAAAGGCAGAGCAACCAGAGACCAAATTGTCAACATCCGTTGGATCACAGAAAAAAAAAAAAACAAGAGAATTCCAGAAAAAAAAAAAACATCTGCTTTTGCTTCACTGACTATGCTAAAGGCTTTGACAGTGTGGATTACAACAAACTGTTGAAAATTCTTAAAGAGATGGGAACACCAGACCGCCTTACCTGCCTCCTGAGAAATCTGTATACAGGTCAAGAAGCAACAGTTAGAACCAGACATGGAACAACAGACTGGTTCCAAATAGGAAAAGGAGTACGTCAAGGCTGTATATTGTCACCCTGCTTATTTAACTTTTATGCATAATGTGAAATGCCAGGCTGGATGAAGCACAAGCTGGAATTAAGATTGCCGGGAGAATTATCAACAACCTCAGATATGCAGATGATATCACTCTAATGGCAGAAAGCAAAGAGGAAACAAAGAACCTCTTTTTCTTTTTTTAAGAGCCTCTTGATGAGAATGAAAGAGGAGAATGAAAAAATTCAACATTCAAAAAAGTAAGATCATGGCATCTGGTCCCATCACTTCATGGCAAATAGATAAGAAAAAAATGAAGAGACTGACAAATTTTATTTTCTTGGGCTCCACAATTACTGCAGACAGTGACTCCAGCCACAAAATTAAAAGACACCTGCTTCTTGCAAGGAAAGCTATGACAAACCTAGACAGCATATTAAAAAGCAGAGACATCACTTTGCTGACAAGGTCAAAGCTATGGTATGGTTTTTAGTAGTCATGTATGGATGTAAGAGTTGGACCATAAAAAAGGCTGAGAGCTGACAAATTGATGCTTTTGAACTGTGCTGCTGGAGAAGACTCTTGAGAGCCCCTTGTACTGCAAGGAGATCAAACCAGTCAATTCTAAAGGAAATCAACCCTGGATATTCACTGGAGGGACTGGTGCTGAAGCTCTAATACTTTGGCCACCTGACGTGAAGAGCCAACTCATTAGAAAAGCCCCTAATGCTGGGAAAGATTGAAGGCAGGAGAAGAGGGCGACAGAGGATGAGATGGTTGAATGGCATCACCGACTCAATGGACCTGAGTTTGATCAAACTCCAGGAGATAGTGAAGGATAGGAAAGCCTGGCATGCTGCAGTCCACGGGGTCTCAAAGAGTCAGGCACAACTGAGCAAGTGAACAACAACGATAATATGAAAAGCACAGTGACATGTGGTGTTAGAAGGGAGAGGCCAAGATCGTGGAAAAGAAAAATGACATAGGTGTGCTCAGGGCTCTTACAATGCTCACTGTAGGAGGCTCCATTTCTCTAATTGATCCCTTTGGAGAAAAGAATCAGGTTGGGGAATGTCGAGGCTGTTCGGACGATCTTTGCAGAGAGCTATGACATAGTAGGTGTTTCATACATACTAGGGCATGAATGAAACTGAGTCAAATCAAATGGCTGCTCAGCCCCAGGAGACACAAGAGAGACTCCAGCTAAGCTCTATATCAGCCTCTTGTGGTTATCATTGCACATAACACCCAGGCCCAGAACCAGGACTGAGGAAGATCAATTCACTTCCACAAGTGGGTGAGGGCAAAGAAGCTTAGTGGTGGGTGGGAAGTCGATGGGGGAGGGGGGACAGGCAGCAAACGTTTTCTAAGGGAAGGGCTGCCCCCCACCTTGGTGGCTCTGTCCCAGGACTTGGTGACCCACAAGCAGGGGCTTCAGCAGCCTATTCTATTTTCTGTTTAGAAAGGCAAGTCTGGGCTAGAACTGGGCTGACAAAGTGATTTATCTTGAGAAATTTAGGCCATCCCAGAACTCAGAGGATAGGATTGGGGTAAGTACCTGCCTTATCTTTCCGACGCCAATGTTAAGCAGTTTGGGTGAAGGTAAGGAATTGAGTTGCCATATCACAAATGTATGAAAACAAAAACTGATCTGAAAATGGCAGAATTAAGAAGATACATAATCCTGGCCTGGAAACAGAAGGGATAAGTTGGAGAGGGGTTTATTCCATCAGTCCTTGAATGTTAGATCTGCCCTCCCTACTCATATGCCTCAAAACTTACCAGCCATAAAAAGAAATGAAGTACTGATCCAGGCTACTACATGGATGAACTTCCAAAATGTCATGTTAAGTATAAGAAGTCAGACACAAAATGCCACATATTTTATGATTCCATTCATATGCAATGTCAAGAACAGGCAAATCCATAGAAACAGAAAGCAAATCAGTGGTTGTCAGGAGTTGGGGGTAGGGGTGGGAAACTGGGAATGAGAATGTAATAGATATGGGGTTTCGTTCAGGGATGATGGAAAGTCCTAGAATTAGACAGTGACAGTTGTTGCAAAGCTTTGTGAATATGCTAAAAAAAAAAAAGCACTGTATTGTGCATTCAAAAAGGGTAAATGTTATGGTATGTGAACAATATCTCAATTTTGTAAAAAAAAAAAAAAGCAGTAAGAATATACAAATCAGACACAAGAAGAAAATTTCAGGCCACCCTGAACTTTGTGCACAATTCTATGCAGCAGGTCAGCCTTTGGGAAACCCTGGGGACTTTGGTCATTATCAAGCAGCATTGTACCCTTGAGTGTGCATAGCACCGCCCGCTGGGAGCTTGGCTACGGTCCCAGAAGCAGCATTTTATGCATGGGCCCTAAAGCTGTGCTCCTGGGTCAAATATTTACACCAGACGGAATGGCTTTCTGTCTGTAGGTGGAGGGAGTTTCTACTTTCATATGTTCCCAGAGAACACTGGGACTCAAATAATACGCTGCCAGGCCTGTCTCAACCCAGAGCATAGCAGCAACTACACCAAGCGCAGGGCTTTGAAGAAAACGAAGACCAAAGAGCACTTAGCAGCCACCAGACACAGTTCATGAAACCAGGACAAAGCTCAAAGACAAAAACCGGGAGCTCTGAGTGGGAAAAGCCATTTAAAAAGAGAGGGGTAATTTCGGTGGCCTCACCATGAGAGTCCACGATGACAAATTAGAGGAGCTACCATATATGCTAGGTGTCCTCTGAAGTGTTTAGACATACAGGTTCATTTTGTTCCCATAACTCCACGAGGTCGGTACTATTGCAATTCTCCCTGTATTTATGAGGACACATAGGCACAGAGAGGTTAAGTAACTAGCAGAAAGTCACACAGCTACCAAGATGTGTTCTGTGTCCTTAGCCCAGCCCACAGTAGTTGTTGGCTGGGTTATGCTGAAGTCAGGAAAGAACATGGACGCCCGTCTTCTACAACGTGAGGGAGGAGGGCAATAGGTCCGGGGAACACAGGGACAGTCAAAGACAGCTGCATTCGCAGCATCTATCCTTGCTGATTTTATTGCTGGAGGGAGTCATTCACACTGTGTGATCAGAGAAGGGACAGGATGCTAAAGGGTGGAGTGTCCCGGGTAGAGCAGGAAGTGGTTTTTTTCAGCCTTCATCCACTCAGAGATGTGTGTGAGATATGAGGGGAAGACACGGGGGTGCCATTTGTCCCCAGTCCTAGTTTCACTCACCAGTTAAGGACGAACTTGACCTGTGAAAAGCTGCCCTTAGCCCTGGAAGAGAGGCTAGGCGTCCAGGCAGGTCTCTGTCTCCATCTAGCGGCCACTATCGGGAACGACACCCAGAGGCGACCCTGCAGCTGAGAGCCGAACTCAAGTTGGGAGGAGAATAGAGGAGGGGTTCTGAGCTCCAGGGGTTCGGGGGAAGGGCGGGAGGTTGTGTGAACATAAATCCCCTTGAATCATACGTAAAAGCAGCTGCGGGGCATTTCCCCGCAGCGGTCACCAGGTCTGCAGAGGCTTTTGTGAAGCACACAAGTTCAGAACCACAGCTGGAGTGTCGGAAAGTGGGGCCCAGAGCAGGTGGCTCCAGGCTGGGGGACCCTCCCCCTGTGTCGGAGCCCAGTGAGCAGAGAGCCTGCAGGCGGGGCCCAGCCCTGCGCCCTCTGCTCACAGAGGCAGGACGTTGGAGGGAGTACTGCACCCACGAGACCTTCTGGGTGGTGGCGTTCGGGCCCTCTTGGTATTCAGACGGCCGGGCGGGCCTCGTGACAGGGGCCCCTGGGACGGCTCACCTCCTTATCGGTCAGAGGCTGGCCCGTCGGCTCTCGGGGCCTTGCTCCCCTCAGCAGCCCACAGACTGGCACAGGCCCAGCCTGTCGCCCAGGCTCTCCTTCCCTCCCTTTGCTGTAAGACCTGGGACCCTGCCTCCTCCCCTCTCTGTAGCTGCCCCCTCCACCCCTCCCTTTGCTTGCCCTTTTCCCTGGAGGCCTGGCTGCGGAGGGGGTCACAGCCCCCCTGCGCCTCCCTTCCTGGGCCTGGAAGCCAGGCAGGCAGAGCATCCTGCTTCAAGGGCTGCCCTTCGGATCAGGCACGAGACGTTCAGGGCACACACAGCAGGGCCACTAACACTACCAACTAACTACTAACACTACTAACCAACCACTAACACTACCAACTACCTACTAACACTACTAACCAACCACTAACACTACCTACTACTAACACTACTAACCAACCACTAACACTACCTACTAACTACTAACACTACTAACCAACCACTAACACTACCTACTAACTACTAACACTACTAACACCACCAACTAACTACTAGCACCACTAACTACTAAACTACTACCTACCTACTAACAATATACCGAGAGCAGCAGGAGAGCGCCCTCCAGAGGTCT
This sequence comes from Ovis aries, assembly GCF_016772045.2. Taxonomy (NCBI): domain Eukaryota; kingdom Metazoa; phylum Chordata; class Mammalia; order Artiodactyla; family Bovidae; genus Ovis; species Ovis aries. Next base: position 103,074,666 of record NC_056080.1, on the reverse strand, counting down.
CGGAGGCCCCACTGCGGGTCTGTGGGTTTCTTCTGCCTTTGACTCAGTGCTGACACCTGGAGGCCAACTTGGGCTCCTGTCCTTCCCTTTCTTCTCTGATGGTTGACTCTACGCACCTTCCCGTTTTAGTGTGCCGCCTTGAAGCATACTCTCTGACCTGAATTCCGTTCCTCATCCCGAGGAAGTAAGGATTCTTCTGATCTGCGGAGGCGTTTCTCTAACTCCAGATCCCCTTACACTTTTTTTTCTTCCATTAAGTAAACCTCACTATTCATATTTAAAGACTGCATGCGGGCTTATCCGCTCAGTCATGTCCGACTCTGTGGGATCCTGCGGATTGTAGTCCGCCAGGCTCCTCTGACCATGGAGATTTTTCAGGCAAGAATACTACAGTAGGTTGCCATTTCCTCCTCCAGGGGATTTTCCCCACCCAGGGATCGACCCCGTGTCTCCTGCATTGCAGGTGGATTCTTTATCCAATAGCCACAAGGGAAGCCCAATATATACTTTCTTCTATTTGCAGTGCAAACCAGCCTCACATGGGGTTGTGCAGGAGAGCTGAGCCTTTTTCTCAATTTCTTGAGAAAATTATTCTCAGATGAAATTAATTGGCCCTTATCTGCACAGGAATTGATAGTCAAAGATCTAGTGGTAAGAGGATACCTGGTTCATCTTTCTCAGAAATACTAGCGTGGGCAAGACAAACTCTAAGCCACCCCAAAGTCATGTTATCTGGATACTGTTTGTGAGTCTGGGATAAACTCAGGTAGAGGTGGGTGAGTTAGAGTATCAAGAATGAGGTGAAAGACCTCGGGAGCTTATTAGAACAGGCAAGAACCAATGTAATCAAGTAAGTAAGTCTGAAGGACTAATGCTGAAGCTAAAACTCCAGTACTTTGGCCACCAGATGTGAAGAAATGACTCATCGGAAAAGACCCTGATGCTGGGCAAGATTGAAGGCAGGAGGAGAAGGGGACGAGAGAGAATAAAATGGTTGGATGCCATCACCGACTCGATGGACATGAGGTTGAGTAAACTCCAGGAGTTGGTGATGGACAGGGAGGCCTGGCATGCTGCAGTCCATGGGATTGCAAAGAGTCGGACATGACTGAGCGACTGAACTGAACTGAAGTATGAACCACAATGAATGAGAAAGGCAAAGACCAGAGCTTGAAAAGCTATAGGAAACACTAGTCCTGACCTTAGCTCAGATGAATGAGGGAAGACTATAAATAGGCAGAATGGAATTGTTCAGGTCAGAGGCATAAAGATTACAAAGCAAGCAGGGAACAAGGGACTGGTAAGAATGAATAAGAGGGAGGCTGCAACCCTACAAGAGAGTCAGAGGTTTGTTTTCATATGGTACCAACTACCGAGTGTTGAGATATTGAAGGTAACTTCACTACAATATGATTCAGAAAAATATTCCCTATGACTCAATTTGTTTAGCGCTTTAAAAACTTACCCCATACGGCTTTTTTTAAATGTCATAAGGTCTCACAGAGAGCGAAATTACAAAACAAATTTGTGGAAATTGTAAGGCATTCCTTAGAATGCCTCCACTTTCAGGAAAAATTAAACATAACTTTCCTTAGGAAAATGCACTGATTACAACCCAGCCATAATTCTAAGCTTCAGTCAACGACTCAGTTGCTAATAGATTCAGTGGTTCTCAACCAGGGGTGATGGCATAGGGTTTCGGGGGCATAGCAGAAACACTTGTGAAAATTAAAAACACTCATGTCCAGTCTACTTGTACCCACCATGCTTGGAAGGGTCAGGGGGAGGACAGGAGAGAGGCAGCAACACAGAAAAAAAAATCTTTCCCAGGTGGTTTAACACATAGCCATAAACACATTTTTCCATTGAAGAAATGTTGAATTATGATAAGTAGTTAAAAGTAAGCACATCTTTTTTTTGGGGGGGGGGGTGTTAGTTCTAAAAGGTCTTGTAGATCTTCATAAAACCATTCAACTTCAGTTTCTTCAGCATTACTGGTTGGGGCATAGACTGTGATACTGAATGGTTTGCCTTGGAGACAAACAGAGATCATTCTGTCGTTTTTGAGATTGCATCCAAGTACTGCATTTTGGACTCTTTTGTTGACCATGATGGCTATTCCATTTCTTCTGAGGGATTCCTGCCTGCAGTAGTAGATATAATGGTCATCTGAGTTAAATTCACCCATTCCAGTCCATTTTAGTTCACTGATTCCTAGAATGTTGACATTCACCCTTGCCATCTCTTGTTTGACCACTTTCAATTTGCCTTGATTCATGGACCTGACATTCCAGGTTCCTATGCAATATTGCTCTTTACAGCATCAGATCTTGCTTCTATCACCAGTCACATCGACAACTGGGTATTGCTTTTGCTTTGGCTCCATCCCCAAAAAAGATCTCCTTTTCATTATAGGGGACTGGAATGCAAAAGTAGGAAGTCAAGAAACACCTGGAGTAACAGGCAAATTTGGCCTTGGAATGCGGAATAAAGCAGGGCAAAGACCAATAGTTTTGCCAAAAAATTTACTGGTCATAGCAAACACCCTCTTCCAACAACACAAGAGAAGACTCTACACATGGACATCACCAGATGGTCAATACCGAAATCAGATTGATTATATTCTTTGCAGCCAAAGATGGAGTAGCTCTATACAGTCAGCAAAAACAAGACCAGGAGCTTACTGTGGCTCAGATCATGAATCCTTATTACCAAATTCAGACTCAAATTGAAGAAAGTAGGGAAAACGGCTAGATCATTCAGGTATGACCTAAATCAAATCCCTTATGATTATACAGTGGAAGTGAGAAATAGATTTAAGGGCCTAGATCTGATAGATAGAGTGCCTGATGAACTATGGACGGAGGTTCGTGACATTGTACAAGAGACAGGGATCAAGACCATCCCCATGGAAAAGAAATACAAAAAAGCAAAATGGCTGTCTGGGGAGGCCTTACAAATAGCTGTGAAAAGAAGAGAGGTGAAAAGCAAAGGAGAAAAGGAAAGATATAAGCATCTGAATGCAGAGTTCCAAAGAATAGCAAGAAGAGATAAGAAAGCCTTCTTCAGCGATTACTGCAAAGAAATGGAGGAAAACAACAGAATGGGAAAGACTAGAGATCTCTTCAAGAAAATTAGAGATACCAAGGGAACATTTCATGCAGAGATGGGCTTGATAAAGGACAGAAATGGTATGGACCTAACAGAAGCAGAAGATATTAAGAAGAGGTGGCAAGAATACACGGAAGAACTGTACAAAAAAGATCTTCACGACCCAGATAATCATGATGATGTGATCACTAATCTAGAGCCAGACATCCTGGAATGTGAAGTCAAGTGGGCCTTAGGAAGCATCACTATGAGCAAAGCTAGTGGAGGTGATGGAATTCCTGTTGAGCTGTTTAAAATCTTGAAAGATGATGCTGTGAAAGTGCTGCACTCAATATGCCAGCAAATTTGGAAAACTCAGCAGTGGCCACAGGACTGGAAAAGGTCAGTTTTCATTCCAATCCCAAAGAAAGGCAATGCAAAAGAATGCTCAAACTACCACACAATTGCACTCATCTCACATGCTAGTAAAGTAATTCTCAAAATTCTCCAAGCCAGGCTTCAGCTTGTTTTAGAAAAGGCAGAGGAACCAGAGATCAAATTGCCAACATCCACTGGATCATGGAAAAAGGAAGAGAGTTTCAGAAAAACATCTATTTCTGCTTTATTGACTATGCCAAAGCCTTTGACTGTGTGAATCACAATAAACTGTGGAAAATTCTGAAAGAGATGGGAATACCAGACCACCTAACCTGCCTCTTGAGAAATCTGTATGCAGGTCAGGAAGCAGCAGTTAGAACTGGACATGGAACAACAGACTGGTTCCAAATAGGAAAGGAGTACGTCAAGGCTGTATATTGTCACCCTGCTTATTTAACTTATATGCAGAGTACATCATGAGAAACACTGGACTGGAAGAAGCGCAAGCTGGAATCAAGATTACTGGGAGAAATATCAATAACCTCAGATATGCAGATGACACCACGCTTATGGCAGAAAGTGAAGAGGAAGTAAAAAGCCTCTTCATGAAAGTGAAAGAGGAGAGTGAAAAAGTTGGCTTAAAGCTCAACATTCAGAACACGAAGATCATGGCATCTGGTCCCATCACTTCATGGGAAATAGATGGGGAAACAGTGGAAACAGTGTCAGACTTTCTATTTTGGGGCTCCAAAATCACTGCAGATGGTTACTGCAGCCATGAAATTAAAAGATACTTACTCCTTGGAAGGAAAGTTATGACCAACCTAGATAGTATATTCAAAAGCAGAGACATTACTTTGCCGACTAAGGTCTGTCTAGTCAAGGCTATGGTTTTTCCTGTGATCATGTATGGATGTGAGAGTTGGACTGTGAAGAAGGCTGAGTGCTGAAGAATTGATGCGTTTGAACTGTGGTGTTGGAGAAGACTCTTGAGAGTCCCTTGGACTGCAAGGAGATCCAACCAGTCCATTCTGAAGGAGATCAACCCTGGGATTTCTTTGGAAGGAATGATGCTAAAGCTGAAGCTCCAGTACTTTGGCCACCTCATGGGAAGAGCTGACTCATTAGAAAAGACTCTGATGCTGGGAGGGATTGGGGGCAGGAGGAGAAGGGGACGACCAAGGATGAGATGGCTGGATGGCATCACGGACTCAATGGACGTGAGTCTGAGTGAACTCTGGGAGTTGATGATGGACAAGGAGGCCTGGCGTGCTGCGATTCATGGGGTCACAAAGAGTCGGACACAACTGAGCAACTCAACTGAACTGAGTTAAAAGTAAAATGTACTTAATGATCAGTTCAATTCACTTCAGTCGCTCAGTCATGTCCCATTGTGCAACCCCATGGACTGCAGCGCCAGGCCTCCCTGTCCATCACTAACTCCCGGAGTTCACTCAAACTCATGTCCATCGACTGGGTGATGCCATCCACCCATCTCATCCTCTGTTGTCCCCTTCTCCTCTCACCTTAAATCTTTCCCAGCATCAGGGTCTTTTCAAATGAGTCAACTCTTTGCATCAGGTGGCCAAAGTATTAGAGTTTCAGCTTCAACATTAGTGCTTCTAATGAACACTCAGGACTGATCTCCTTTAGGATGGACTGGTTGGATCTCCTTGCAGTCCAAGGGACTCTCAAGAATCTTCTCCAACACCGCAGTTCAAAATCATCAATTCTTCGGTGCTCAGCTTTCTTTATAGTTCAACTCTCATATCCATACATGACCAATGGAAAAACCATAGCCTTGACTAGATGGACCTTTGTCGGAAAAGTAATGTCTCTGCTTTTTAATATGCTGTCTAGGCTGGTCATACCTTTTCTTCTAAGAAGTAAGCATCTTTTTATTTCATGACTGCAGCCACCATGTGCAGCTATTTTGGAGCCCAAAAAATAAAGTCTGCCACTGTTTCCGCTGTTTCCCCATCTATTTGCCATGAAGTGATGGGAACAGACGCCATGATCTTCGTTTTCTGAATGTTGAGTTTTAAGCCAATTTTTTCACTCTCCTCTTTCACTTCTGTCAAGACGCTCTTTAGTTCTTCCTCACTTTCTGCCATAAGGGTGATGTCATCTGCATATCTGAGGTTACTGATATTTCTCCCGGCAATCTTGATTCCAGCTTGTGCTTCCTCCAGCCCAGCGTGTCTCATGATGTACTCTGCACAAGTTAAATAAGCAGGGTGACAATATACAGCCTTGACATACTCCTTTTCCTATTTGGAACCAGTCTGTTGTTCCATGTCCAGTTCTAACTGTTGCTTCCTGACCTGCATACAGGTTTCTCAAGAGGCAGGTCAGATAGCCTGGTATTCCCATCTCTTTCAGAATTTTGCACAGTTTATTGTTATTCACACAGTCAAAGGCTTTGGCATAGTCAATAAAGCAGAAATAGATGTTCTTCTGGAACTCTCTTGCCTTTTCAATCATCCAGCAGATGTTGGCAATTTGATCTCTGGTTCCTCTGCCTTTTCTAAAACAAGCTTGAACATCTGGAAGTTCACGGTTCATGTATTGCTGAAGCCTGGCTTGGAGAATTTTGAGCATTACTTTACTAGCTTGTGAGATGAGTGCAATTGTGAGGTAGTTTGAGCGTCTTTGGCATTGCTTTTCTTTGGGATTGGAATGAAAACGGACCTTTTCCAGTCCTGTGGCCACTGCTGAGTTTTCCAAATTTGCTGGCATATTGAGTGCAGCACTTTCACAGCATCAACTTTCAGGATTTGAAATAGCTCAACTGGAATTGCATCACCTCCACTAGCTTTGTTCATAGTGATGCTTTCTAAGGCCCACTTGACTCCATATTCCAGGATGTCTGGCTCTAGGTGAGTGATCACACCATCATGGTTATCTGGGTCATGAAGATCTTTTTTGTATAGTTCTTCTCAGGAGAGGCTGAGAGGGGCTACCTCACGTTCAAGGTCGGGACGGCGACTGAGAGGAGCAACCCCACGTCCAACGAGCGGCGGCTGCATGGTGCAGGAGGGCCAAAAGGAGCCACTCCACGTTCAAGGTCAGGAGGGGTGGCCATGAGGAGGTACCCCTAATCCAAGACAAGGAGCAGCGGCTGCCCTTTGCTGGAGCAGCCGTGAAGAGATACCCCGTGACCAAGGTAAGAGAAACCCAAGTAAGATGGTAGGTGTTGCAAGAGGGAATCAGAGGGCAAACACACTGAAACCATAATCACAGAAAACTAGCCAATCTGATCACATGGACCACGGCCTTGTCTAACTCAATGAAACTAAGCCATGCTGTGTGGAGCCACCCATGATGGACGGGTCATGGTGGAGAGGTCTGACAGAATGTGGTCCACTGGAGAAGGGAATGGCAAACCACTTCAGTATTCTTGCCTTGAGAACCCCATGAACAGTATGAAAAAGCAAAATGATAGGATACTGAAAGGGGAACTCCCCAGCTCAGTAGGTGCCCAATATCCTACTGGAGATCAATGGAGAAATAACTCCATAAAGAATGAAGGGATGGAACCAAAGCAAAAACAATACCCAGTGTGGATGTGACTGGTGATAGAAGCAAGGTCTGATGCTGTAAAGAGCAATATTGCATAGGAACCTGGAATGTCAGGTCCATGAATCAAGGCAAATTGGAAGTGGTCAAACAGGAGATGGCAAGAGTGAACGTCGACATTCTAGGAATCAGCAAACTAAAATGGACTGGAATGGGTGAATTTAATGCATTATATCTACTACTGTGGGCAGGAATCCCTTAGAAGAAATGGAGTAGCCATCATGGTCAACAAAAGAGTCCAAAATGCAGGACTTGGATCCAGTCTCTAAAACGACAGAATGATCTCTGTTCATTTCCAAGGCAAACCATTCAATATCATGGTAATCCAAGGCTATGCCCCAACAGTAATGCTGAAGAAGCTAAAGTTGAACAGTTCTATGAAGCCCTACAAGATCTTTTAGAACTAACACCCAAAAGAGATGTCGTTTTCATTATAGAGGACTGGAATGCAAAAGTAGGAAGTCAAGAAACACCTGGAGTAACAGGCAAATTTGGCCTTGGAATATGGAATAAAGCAGGGCAAAGACTAATAGAGTTTTGCCAAAAGAACGCACTGGTCATAGCAAACACCCTCTTCCAACAACACAAGAGAAGACTCTACACATGGACATCACCAGATGGTCAACACTAAAATCAGACTTATTATATTTTTTGAAGCCAAAGATGGAGAACCTCTATACAGTCAGCAAAAACAAGACCAGGAGCTGACTGTGGCTCAGATCATGAACTCCTTATTGCCAAATTCAGACTTAAATTGAAGAAAGTAGGGAAAACCACTAGACCATTCAGGTATGACCTAAATCAAATCCCTTATGATTAAACACTGGAAGTGAGAAACAGATTTAAGGGACTAGATCTGATAGACAGAGTGCCTGATAAACTACGGATGGAGGTTGGTGGCATTGTACAGGAGACAGGAATCAAGACCATCCCCAAGAAAAAGAAATGCAAAAAGGCAAAATGGCTGTCTGAGGCCTTACAAATAGCTGTGAAAAGAAGAGGCAAAAAGCAAAGGAGAAAATGAAAGATATAAGCATTTGAATGCAGAGTTCCAAAGAATAGCAAGGAGAGATAAGAAAGCCTTCTCCTCAGCGATCAATGCAAAGAAATAGAGGAAAAGAACAGAATAGGAAAGACTAAAGATCTCTTCCAGAAAATTAGAGATACCAAGGGAACATTTCATGCAAAGATGGGCTCGATAAAGGACAGAAATGGTATGGACCTAACAGAAGCAGAAGATATTAAGAAGAGGTGGCAAGAATACACAGAAGAACTGTACAAAAAAGATCTTATGACCCAGGGAATCACGATGGTGTGATCACTCACCTAGAGCCAGACATCCTGGAATGAGAAGTCAAATGGGCCTTAGAAAGCATCACTATGAGCAAAGCTAGTGGAGGTGATGGAATTCCACTTGAGCTCTTTCAAATCCTGAAAGATGATGCTGTGAAAGTGCTGCACTTAATATGCCAGCAAATTTGGAAAACTCAGCAGTGGCCACAGGACTGGAAAAGGTCAGATTTCATTCCAATCCCAAAGAAAGGCAATGCCAAAGAATGCTCAAAGTACCGCACAATTGCACTCATCTCACATGCTAGTAAAGTAATTCTCAAAATTCTCCAAGCCAGGCTTCAGCAATACGTGAACCGTGAACTTCCAGATGTTCAAGCTTGTTTTAGAAAAGGCAGAGGAACCAGAGATCAAATTGCCAACATCCACTGGATCATCAAAAAAACAAGAGAGTTCCAGAAAAATGTCTATTTCTGTTTTATTGACTATGCCAAAGGCTTTGACTGTGTGGATCACAATAAACTGTGGAAAATTCTGAAAGAGATGGGAATACCAGATCATCTGACCTGCCTCTTGAGAAACCTGTATGCAAGTCAGGAAGCAACAGTTAGAACTGGACATGGAACAACAGACTGGTTCCAAATAGGAAAAGGAGTATGTCAAGGCTGTATATTGTCACCCTGCTTATTTAACTTCTATGCAGAGTACATCATGAGACACGCTGGGCTGGAGGAAGCACAAGCTGGAATCAAGATTGACAGGAGAAATATCAATAACCTCAGATATGCAGATGACAGCACCCTTATGGCAGAAAGTGAAGAAGAACTAAAAAGCCTCTTGATGAAAGTGAACGAGGAGTGAAAAAGTTGGCTTAAAACTCAACATTCAGAAAACGAAGATCATGGCATCTGTTCCCATCACTTCATGGGAAATAGATGGGGAAACAGTGGAAACAGTGGCTGACTTTATTTTGCGGGGCTCCAAAATCACTGCAGATGGTGATTGCAGCCATGAAATTAAAAGATACTTACTCCTTGGAAGGAAAGTTATGACCAACCTAGATGGCATATTCAAAAGCAGAGACATTACTTTGCCAAGAAAGGTCCATCTACTCAAGGCTATGGTTTTTCCAGTGGTCGTGTATGGATGTGTGAGTTGGACTATAAAGAAAGGTGAGTGCCGAAGATTTGATGCTTTTGAACTGTGGTGTTAGAGAAGACTCTTGAGAGTCCCTTGGACTGCAAGGAGATCCAACCAGTCCATCCTAAAGGAGATCAGTCCTGGAGGTTCATTGGAAAGACTGATGCTGAAGCTGAAATTCCAATACTTCGGCCAGCTCATGGGAAGAGTTGACTCATTGGAAAAGACCCTGATGCTGGGAGGGATTGGGGTCAGAAGGGGACGACAGGATGAGATGGCTGGATGGCATCACCAACTCAACGGACATGAGTTTGGGTAAACTCTGGGAGATGTTGATGGACAGGGAGGCCTGTTGTGCTGAGATTCATGGGGTCACAGAGAGTCAGACATGACTGAGGGACTGAACTGAAATGAACTCTGTGTATTCTTGCCACCTCTTCTTAATATCTTCTGCTTCTGTCCTTTAATGAGCCCATCTTTGCATGAAATATTCCCTTAGTATCTCTAATTTTCTTGAAGAGATCTCCAGTCTTTCCCATTCTATTGTTTTCTTCTATTTGTTTGCACTGATCACTGAGGAAGGCTTTCTTATCTCTCCTTGCTAATTCTTTGGAACTCTGCATTCAAATGGTTATATCTTTCCTTTTCTCCTTTGCTTTTCACTTCTTCTTCTTTTTATAGCTATTTGTAAGGCTTCCTCAGACGTCCATTTTGCCTTTTTGCATTTCTTTTCCATGGGGATGGTCTTGCTCCCTGTCTCCTATACAATGTCACCAACCTCCATCCATTGTTCATGAGGCACTCTGTGTATCAGATCTAGTCCCTTAAATCTATTTCTCACTTCCACTGTATAATCATAAGGGATTTGATTTAGGTTATACCTAAATGGTCTAGTGGTTTTCCCTACTTTCTTCAATTTAAGTCTGAATTTGGCGATAAGGAGTTCATGATCTGATCCACAGTCAGCTCCCGGTCTTGTTTTTGCTGACTGTATAGAGCTTCTCCATCTTTGACACTCAATGATAACTCGAACTTTAAAAAAAAAAAAAAAGAAAAGAAAAAAACATAAAGACAAGTGTGAAACATTTAATTGTATTTATTTAATAATGTAATTGCCAAAGTATATATACTTTAACAGAGGTATGAAGAAAGTCATTTGTCCATTTCTTTGAAGTGATGAACAAAATGTTATATAAACAGAAATGGGTGGTTACTTGGTTGTTTTCACAAAAATGCAATCATTTACTCCATAACTTGTTTTTCTCACTTACTCTATGATGGACATCTATCCGAGTCAACTATATATATATATAATTGCTTTTAATAGTTGCATAGTAATTGATAGCAGCAATGTATAACACTTTATTTAACTATTCCTTTCTCTTCTGGGTGAAACTTCAGTTTGGTTTCAGTTTTGTTTTTTTTTTTGACAGTACAAGTAAAGCTGAAATAAATATTTTGTACATATATCTTTGTGATCCCAAAGGACTGATTCCCCAAAGTCAGTGTGCTGAGTAAAAGAAAATGTTTTATACTATTACCAAACATTATCATAACTATTTCATTAAAAGCTTCTAGCAGTTTATACCCCCACCAGCAGTGTGTGGCCAGCTCTTTCCCTCTCCATCTTCACCAGCAGAGGATTTGCTCCTTTAGTGGTCGGTGCTTCACTTTGCAGCTCCCTCACAAATAATAAAGTTAAGAATTTTTGCATGTTTATTGGACATTTTTATTTTCTCTTCCGGGAATTTCCTGTACATCACGCATTTTTCAATTCATTCGTTTGATTCACTCTGATCAAGATATATTTAACCTTTGTCTGACACATGTGCCATATATTTCAGTTTATTGTTTCTCATTTGGTTTTGTCTTTAGTGATTTCTTTTTGCTGTTTGTTTCTACAGAGGACTTAGTTTAGTTTATTTGGAGAGGGGTTAATTTTTATTGAAGTATAGATGATTTACAATGTTAGTTTCTGCTGTATAGCAAGGTGCTATATGTTATACATGAACATATATGTTATACATAGACATATTCATATATCTACTCTTTTTTACATTCTTTTCCCATATAGGTCAGTACAGAGTATTGAGTAGAGTTCCCTGTTCTATACACTGGGTGCTTACTAGTTATCTATTTCATACATAGCAGTGTGTATATGTGACTTCTCGGTTACTTATAAAGGTCTTGCCTATTTAAAGACTACCCCACTTTTCTTTTAAAGACTACCACATTTTTCTTTCATGTTGCATTGTTTTACTTAAGGTATTAATCCAGCCGTATGTTACTTCCACACAAAACATGAGGAAAGGGGCTGGTTTAATTTTGCTCCATGAATTTCCAATTTTTCCAGTATTATTTATAAAAAAACATTCTTTGCTGACAGACACTGAACACTTCTTCTGTTATGTGGCTGTTCACTTGCAAAGTCATGTCCAACTCTGCGACCCTACGAACTGTAACATGCCAGGCTCCTCTATTCTTCACTATCTCCTGGAGTTTGCTTTCTGGTCCACCTCTCACATCCATACATGACTACTGAAAAACCCATAGCTTTGACTATACAGATCTTTGTTGACAAAGTGATGTCTTTGCTTTTTTGTACGTTGTCTAGTTTTGTCATAGGTTTCCTTCCAAGGAGCGTCTTTTAATTTCATGGCTACAGTCCCCATCTGCAGTGTTTTTGGAGCCTCTAGAAAATAACATATGTCACAGCTTCCACTTTTGCTCCTTCTATTTGCCATGAGGTCATGGGACCAGATGCCATTATCTTAGTTTTCTTTTAATGTTGACTTTTGTCATGTATTAATCATTAATCCATATATATCAATACTTGGATCCATATCTGAAATCGCTATTTGTCCCCCACTAATCTACTTGGCATTTTTTACTCCAATCTATGGGTCAGCAAGAGCTGGAGTAAAATGACTAATTCTCTTGAAGAATATGTATGACTTACTGTGTTCCCTTTTAATTCGGATCAGATGAATTAATATTTCTAATTAGTGTTTATATCTTAGGTGCTAATGAAAATTTTATTCAAATTTAAGTCTACAAAATAATACATAATAAAGAAAATATAGCATCTGTACTTAAACAGTACAAAATGAGTGCTAAAGCAATTTTCTCACTTTGGTGTGCTTTCAAATTGCCTAAACATGATTTCAATTTACTGGTCTTGATGGATAAGCATAAGTCTTATTGTTATAATGAACATACAATATTATATTAGCTTCAAGTGTACAACATAGCGATTCAATATTTTTATCCATTATGAAATGATCTAAGACCAGTTACCATCTGTAACCATACAAAGTCATTACAATATTATTGGCTATATTCATTATGTGTACATCACATCCCTGTTATCTACTTATAGTTGAATTATGTACTGTTTAATCTACTTCACCTATTTCATCCATTGCTCACATACCTCCCCTCTGGCAACCACTAGTTTATTCTCTGTATCTATGAATCTGTTTCTGGGTATTTTTATTAATTTGTTCACTTGTTTTATTTTTAGATTCCACATATAAGTAATAACATACAATATTCATCTTTACCTGACTTAGTCCACTTACATAATGCCCTCCAAGTCCATCCATGTTGTCAAAAATGACAGATTTCATTGTTTTTTTCTGGCTATTATGCCATTGTAATATATATACCATATCTTCATATAGATGCATCTGTGGATGGACACTTAGGTTGCTTTCATATCTTGACTATTGTAAATAATGCTGCAACTTTTAATTCATGGTAAAATACATATAACATAAAACTTACTATCCTAACTATCAAGTGTGCAGTTAACTATTGTTAAGTGTATTCACACTGATATGCAAACAACTGCCAGAATTATTTCATATCCATGAATCACAAACTCCTGATCTCTCCTTTCCCCAGCCTCTGGCAACCACCATTCTACTATTTTTATGAATTTAACTTCTCTAGATGACTCATATTTGTCTTTTTTGTGAATCTTATTTTTTAATTGAATTGTTTATCTTTGGTTGCACTGGTCTTCACTGTTGCACACAGACTTTCTCCAGTTGTGGCAAGCAGGGGCTATTCTCTAGTTGTGATACATGATCCTATACATATAGGCTTTTCATTGTGGTGGCTTGTCTTTTTGCAGAGCATGCGCTCTAAGATGCACAAGCTTCAGTAATTGTGGCACACAGGCTTAGTTGCCCTGAAGCATATGGAATCTTCCCGGACCAGGGATCAAACCCTGTCTCCTGCATGAGCACCTGGATTCTTAACCACTGGACCACCAGGGAAGTCCTGTGACATTTATGTGATTTAGCGCAATGTCTACAGGTTTCATCCATATGATAGCACGTCTCAAAATTTTCTTCCTTTTTAAGTCTGGGCTGAATAATATTCCATTGTGTGTATATCTGTCAGTGGACATTTGGGTTGCTTCTACCATTTGGCTATTGTGACTAATACTTGATGATGCTTTCAGCTTTTCACTGTTAAGTATGATGTTAGCTGTGGTTTTTTTCATTCCATTTATCTTTACTATGTTGAGGTATGTTCCCTCTATGCCCACTTTCTGGAGAGTTTTTATCATAAACAGATGTAGAATTTTACCAAAAGCTTTTTCTGCATCTATTGAGGTGATCATGTGGTTTTTATACTTTAACCTGTTAATGTGGTGTATCACACTGATTGATTTGCAGATATTGAAAAATCCTTGCAGCCCTGGGATAAATCCCACTTGATTATGGTGTATGATTCTTTTACTGTATTGCTGGATTTGGTTTGCTGGTACTTGAGGATTTTTGCATCTATGTTAATCACTGATATTGGCCCATAGTTTTCTTTTTTGTGTGCTATCTTTGTCTGGTTTAGGTATCAGAGTAACGGTGACCTCATAAAATGAGTTCAGAAGTGTTCCTTCCTCTGCAATATTTTGAAACAGTTTTAGAAGGATAGGTGTTAACTCTCCTCTAAATGTTTGGTAAAATTCACCTGAAGCCATCTGTCCCTAGACTTTTGTTGGGGGTTTTTAAGTTACAGATTCAATTTTAGGATTGGTAATAAGTTTGTTTATATTTTTTGTTTCTTCCTGGGAAATTGTACCTTTCTAAGAATCTGTCCATTTCTTCTAGGTTGTTCATTTTATTGGGATGTAGTTACTTGTAGTAGTCTCTTATGAGTCTTTGTATTTCTGCGGTATCAGTTATAATTACCCCTTTCTCATTTCTGATGCATATATCCGGAGAAAACTCATGCACCTCAATGCTTGTGGTAGCACTATTTACAATAGACAAAACATGTAAGCAACCTAAGTGTCCATCAACAGATGAATGGATAAAGATATGGTATATGAATACAATGAAATATTACTCAGCCATTAAAAATGCCATTTGCAGCAACATGGGTGGAACTAGAGATTATTATACTAAGTGAAGCAAGTCAGCCAAAGAAAGATAAATATCATATGACATCAGTTGACTTTTGTATATGAGACAGTAGTTGAGCTTCATTTTTTTTGCATGACTCTACAGTTTTGCCAGTACCACCTACTGAAGACACTAGCCTTTTTCCATTACATGTTCTTTGCTCCTTTGTCCTAAATTAATTTTCCATACAAATACATGGGTTTATTTCTGGACTCTCAATTTTGTCCCATTGATATATGTATCTGTTTTTATGGTAATACCATGCTGTTTTGATTTTTATGGCTTTGAAAGAGTGTGTTACCTCCAAATTTGTTCTCTTTTTTTTTCCCTCAGAATTGTTATATAGAATTTTTTGTGGTTCCATAGAAATTTTAGTTCTATTGGAAATAGTTCTATTTAGTTCCATAGATATAGTTCTATTTCTGTGAAATGCGTTTTTGGGATTTTGGTAGACATTGTATTGAATATGTATATTGCTTTAGGTATATGAATATTTTGACAATGTTAATTCTTCAAATTCATGAGTGTGGATATCTTTCCATTTATTTGTGCCTTCTTCAATTTCTTTCAACAATGTCTCATAGTTCACTATAGGCATAAAAATTTCAAAAGAACTTTATGTATTGATTTTTGCATACTGAAACTTTACTGAGTTGATTGGTTCTAATAGCCTTTTGGTGGAGTTTTAGGGTTTAGTTATGGTTTGTTGTATATGGACTTTCTTATGTTGAAATAAATCCTTTCTATACCTACTTGATTGAGAGTTTTTATCATAACATTTTGTCAAATGCCTTTTCTGCATCTAATTCAGATGATCATATGGTTTTTGTCCTTCATTTTTTAAATGTAATGTATCGTGTTGATTGAGTTGCAGATATTGAACCATTCTTCAATTCCTGGAATAAATCCCACTTGGTTGTGGTGTATGAACCTATCAATGAATTTTTGCTTAGCTTGTTACTATTTTGTTGAGGATTTTTGCATCTACATTCATCACAGATACTGGCCTGTAATTTTTTTTTCTTTTTGCAATGTCTTTATATGGTTTGGGTATCAGGTTAATGCTTATCTCATAGAAAGACTTTGGAATCATTCTTTCTCTTCGATTCTTTTGAAATATTTTGAGAAGGATAGGCATTAAATTGTCTTTGAATGTTTGGTAGAATTCACCTGTGAAGTTCTCTGGTCCTGGACTATTGGTTGAGGGGAGATTTTGATTACTGTTTCAGTCTCTGTGAAGTCATATTGATCAGTGATACAACTTCAGATTTTCTATTTCTTCATGATTCAGTCTTGGAAGGTTGTATGATTATAAGAATTTGCCCATTTCTTCTACATTGTACAATTTGTTGACATATAGTTGTTCCTAGTATTCTCTAAAACTCCTTTCTACTTCTGTTGTATCCACTATTATTCTCTTTCATTTCTGATTTTATTTACTAGAGCTATCTCTTTTTCCTTAGTGAATCTAGATAAAGGTTTGTCAATTTTATCTTCTCAAAGAACCAGCTCTTCATTTCATTGATCCACTCTGATTTTTATTATTTCACTCCTTCTATTAACTTTAGGTTTCATTTCTCTTCTTTTTATAGTTCCTCTAGGTTTAAAATTAGATTATTTATTTGATATTTTTCTTGTTTCTTGAGGTAGGCCCATATTACTATAAACTTACTTCTTAGTACCACTTTTGCTGGATCCCATAGATTTTGGTATATTGTATTTTCATTTTGGCTTGTATTTGGGTACTTGTTAATTTCTCCTTTAAATTCTTTATTAACCCAATAGTTGTTCAGTATCATGTTGTCCAGTCTCCACCTATTTATGATTTCTTCCAGCTTTCTTCTCATAGCTGATTTCTAGTTTCATATCACTGTGCTTATAAAAGGTGCCTGATGCAATTTCAGTGTTCTTAAATGTATTGAATATTGTTCTGTGTCCAAACATATGATCTGTACTTTAAAATGTTCCATATGTGCTTGAGAAGAAAGTGCATTCTGATGCATCTGGATGGGACGTTCTGTGCAAATCTATCACATCCATCTGATCTAATATTTCATTTAAGGCCACTGTTTCCTTGTTGACTTTCTATCTGGATGATCTGTCCATTGATGTAAGTTGGGAAATGGGGGTAAAATCCCCTGTTATTATTGTGTTGCTGTCAATGTCTCCTGGAGGCAGCATGTATTAATAGTTAGGTCTTATTTTTAAATTCATTCAACTAGTCCATGTCTCTTGATTGGTGAATTCAATCCATTTACATTTAGAGTAATTGCTGGTAGATAAGGACTTAGTACTAACATTTTATTTTTGCTTTCTGGTTACACTGTATCTCAGTTGTTCTTTTTCCTTTTTTTCTGTCTGCCATTTTGGTTTGGTGGTTTTCCATGATGTTTTAACTCAGATTCGTCTTTTGTATGTTTCATGTCTCTGTTCTAGATTTGTTTTGTGGTTCCGATGAGTTTAGTTTAAAATATCTCATAGATAAACTAGTCCCTTTTCTGTTGATAGCATCTTCACTTACCTATATGGGTTCCATCCATTTTTTCTTCCCCTTTTGCATTTTTGTCGTCTCAAATTTTCCCTTTTTAAGTTATGAGTCTGTTACCAAATTGAGGTAGCTATAGTTTTGTGTCCTTTCCTCCCCTTTAACCTTTATACTATTCTAAAGTGTTAAAAAATTTAAAAAAACTTATTCTGATAAAGAGTTTCCACTTTCAGATTCTGTCTACCTATCATCTTACTCGATGTTTTGTATATTTTTGCCTTTTCACTTCTGGTAGAAGAACTCCTTTCACTATGTCTTGTAAGGCAGGTCAGCATTGATGAATTACCTATGGTTTTGTTGTCTGAGAAAGTTTTCATTTCTCCATCATATCTGAATGATAACTTTGCTGGATAGAGTATTCTCCAGTGACAGCTTTTATCTTTCAGTGTTATGAGAATGTCATTCTGTTCCTTCTTGGTCTGTAACTTCTGCTGATAGCCTAATGGGGATTCCTTTGTAGTCTACCATCTTTTTTTCTCTGGCTGCCTTTAAAATCCACTGACTTTTGACAGTTTCAATATGACATGTTTTGAAGGCCTTTTTGCATTGAGTAATTAGATGTTCTCTTAGCTTCATGAACTTGTATATCTAGCTCCTTCCCCAGGCTTCTAAAGTTCTCAGTCATTACTTCTTTAAATAAACTCTCTGCTCCCTTCTCCCTCTTTTCTTCTGGGATAACCACAACAAAATAGTCTCCTTCATAAAAAGTCAGATAGCTTATGTAGAAATCCCTCACTTTAAAATAGCTTATCTCTTCTACTTGTATTATTTCTAGATTTCTATTTTTGACCTTGCTAATTCTCCCTTCCATATGGTCAGCTCTATTTCCAATGATTTCTAGTATATTCTTCACTTTATTACATTCTTCAGTTCCAGAACTTGTTTGTTGTTTCAGAGTTTCAATCTCTTTGGTAAAGTATTCCTTCTGCTCATTGATTTTGAGCTCATTAAACTACCTTTCTGGGTTTCCTTCCAGTTTGTTGGGTTTCCTCATGACAGGTATTTTAAGTTCTCTCTCAGATCACAATATTCCATGACTTTAAGTATGGTTTCTGGAGCACTGTCACTTTCTTTTGGTGGTATAGTGTTACTATGATTCTTCACGGTGCTTGATGAATTGTCCCCTTGCCAATACATCTGAAGTTAAATGATACATTAGAAGTTAAGAGTTCTTTGCTTCCCAGTTTTTGTTTCTCTTACCTGTGCTGCTTCTGGTTATACTTGAGAGTTGACTTTCCAGCCTTCAATGTCTTTGTTAGAAGTGTGGCTCCATACCCTTGTTGCTTCTTGTGCCTCCAAGGTCTTTGTTGTCTTGATTCTGCCAGACCCCCTGTCATCACAGGGATTGTGGGCTCTCCCCTTGTGCCCAGGATCCCCTGATTTGCAAGCTGTACCATGGGGGAAGGGAGTCAGTGAGGGAAGAGACAGGATCAGACAAGTGCCTCTACACTGTCTGGCGTAAGGTTTGTGGTATCCACCTCTGCGGATGGCGGTTTAGGGGCTAGGGTTGTGTGTCTTAGAAACTGGAAGAATGGGGTCCCAGTCCCCACTGCCATGGCTCCCAGTTACCTGTAACCCTTGGGAGGCTAGAGTCCTATGCAATGCCTTCCCTGTTGATACTGGGTTCTCTAAAGACACAGATTCATCTGCTGTTTTCAGAGGGCTGGGATTACAAGCACCAACTTCCCTGTTCCTCAGGTTCTGCCTCCTCTCCATGTTCCACTATATGAACCTTTAGATGTACAGATGTGTGCAATTCTCTGGCTTCCTGTTGTGTTGGGCAAAAGCATCTTAAATTGTGAATGCTTTAGTGGTTGTAGATTAAAGTAGAGAAAGGTAGTTTTGCAGTCCGCCATGTTGTCTTTTTGAAAATAGCCATCCTAACAGATGTGAGGTGATATCTTATTGTGGTTCTAATTTGCATTTCCCTGATGATTAGTGATGTTGAGCATGTTTTCATATACCTATTGGCTATTGTCTCTTTTTATCTTTTCTTGAGATATGGTTGATGTAGAATATTATGTTACATATGTACAACATAGTGATTCAATTATTAAAGGTTATACTCCATTTATAATCCTTATAAAATATTGACTATATTCCCTGTGTTGTATAATGTATCATTGTAGCTTATTTATTTTATACATAGTAGTCTGTACCTCTTAATCCCCTACTCCTGTCTTGTCCCTTACCCTTTCCCTCTCTGCACTGGTACTAATTTCTCCTCTACATCTGTGAGTCTGTTTCCTTTTTGTTATATTCACTAGTTTTCATTTTTAGAGTCCATATATAAGTGATACACATTATTTTGTCATTGCCTGACTTATCTCAATTAGCATGATACCCTCCAAGTCCATCCATGTTACTGAAAATGGCAAAATTTCATTCTTTTTTATGAGTGAGTGGTAATCCATTGTGTGTGTGTAGGGCACACCTTTGTCCATTCATGTGTTGATGAACATTTGGGTTGCATCTATATGTTGGCAATTGGAAATAATGGTGCTAGAACATTGGAGTGCATATATATTTTTGAATTAGTATTTTCACTTTTTTTGGATAAATGCCCAGGAATAAAATTACTGGGTCATATGGTTTTATTTTTAGTTTTTTCATAAACTTCTATACTGTTTTCCAGAGTCTGCATCAGTTTACATTCCCAGAAACAGTGTATGAGTTCTTTTTTCTCTGCATCCTTGGCAACATTTGTTATTTGTGTTCTTTTTGATAACAGCCATTCTAACAGGTGTGTGGTGATATCTCATTGTGGTATCTCATCAGAGAATTTGCATTTCTCTGATGATTAATAATATTGAGCATCTTTTCATGGGCATGTTGGCCATTGGTATGTGTTCTTTGGGAAAATGTCTACTCAGGTCTTCTGCACATTTTTTAACCCAATTATTTTTGACATTGAGTTGTATGAGGTGTTTATATATGCTAGATATTAATGTTTATTGGTCATCAGTTCAGTCGCTCAGTCATGTCTGACTCTTTGCAACCCCATGGATTGCGGCACACCAGGCTTCCCTGTCCATCACCAACTCCCGGAGCTTGCTCAAACTCATGTCCATAGAGTTGGCCATCCAACCATCTCATCCTCTGTCATTCCCTTCTCCTCCCAGCTTCAATCTTTCTCAGCATCAGGGTCTTTTACAATGACTCCTTTCTTTGCATCAGGTGGCCAAATTATTGGAGTTTCAGCATCCAGTGAATATTCAGGACTGATTTCCTTAATGATTGACTGGTTTGATCTCTTTGCAGTCCAAGGAACTCTCAAGAATCTTCTCCAACACCACAGCTCAAAAGCATCAATTCTTCAGCACTCAGCTTTCTTTATAGTCCAGCTCTCACATCCATACATGACTACTTTGACCAGACAGATCTCTGTTGGCAAAGTAATGTTGCTGCTTTTTAATATGCTGTCTAGGTTGGTCATAGCTTTTCTTCCAAGGAGCAAGCTTCTTTTAATTTCATGGCTGCAGTCACCATCTGCACTGATTTTGGAGCCCCCCGAAAAATAAAGTCTCTCACTGTTTCCATTGTTTCCCCATCTACTTGCCATGAAGTTATTGGTCATATCAATAGCAAATATTTTCATTTGGTTGAGGGTTTTCTTTGCTGTGCAGAAGTTGTATATCTGACTAGGTTCCATTTGTGTATTTTTGCTTTTTCTTCCTTTAGTAGACAGATCAAAAAAATCCCTATGATTTATGTCAAAGAATGTTCTGCCTATGATTACATCTACACAGGGATCTTATGGTTTCTGGTCTTACATTTAGGTCTTTAATCCATCTGGGGTTTATTTCTGTATATGGTGTGGAAAATGTTCTAATTACACTCTTTTACATGTAACAAACTTTTCCAGTTTTCCTACCATCACTTACTGAAGAGTCTGTCTTTTCTCTATTTTATATTATTGTCTCTTTTGACAGATTAATTGACCACAAGTGTGTAGGTTTATTTCTGGGTCTCTATTCTGTTCCATTGTTCTGTTTTTGTGCCAGTACTAACCTATTTTGATTACTGTATATTTGTAGTGTCATCTGAAATCAGGGAACATGATTCTTCCAGCTCTGTTCTTCTTTCTAAAGACTGCTTGGCTACTTTATATTCATAGATATTTTAAATTATTTGTTCTAGTCCTGCAAATAATTCCACTGGCATTTCGATAGGGATTATACTGAATCCGTAGATTACATTGGGTAGTATGATCATTTTATCAATATTAATTCTTCTAAACCATGAACATGGTATATCTTTCCATCCTTTTCTATCATCTTCAATTTCTTTCGTTAGTGTCTTACAGTTTTTGGAGTACAGGTATTTTATTTCCTAGGTATTTTATTCTATTGACTCAATTGAAAATGGGATTGTTTCCTTAACTTTTCTTTCTTGAAGTTTGTTGTTACTATATAGAAATGAAACAGATTTAAAGCATATTACATTTGTATCTTGAAACTTCACTGAATTTATTGATGTGCTTTGGTAGGTTTTGGTGGCATGTTTAGAATTTTTCACGTATAGTATCGTTATGTTCAGTGACATTACAACTTCTTTTCAATTTAGATTCCTTTTATTTCTTTTTCTTCTCTGACTGCCACAGCTAGGACTTCCAAAACTATCTTGAATAAAAGTGGCATGAGTGAGCATCTTTATCCCGATCCTCATCTTAAGAGAAAATACTTTCAGCACTTCACCATTAAGTATGATGTTACCTATGGATTTATCATTATATGGCCTTTATTAAGGTATGTTCCCTCTACACAGAATTTGTGGAGATTTTATTGTACATGAATATTGAATTCTGTAAAAAAAAAAACTTTTCTGCATCTGTTATCACACATTTTTATTCTTCGATTTGTTAAGGTAGTGTGTCACACTGATTGATTTACATATACTGACTCATCCTTGCATTGTTGGATTAAATCCCCTTTGATCAGGGTAAATGATCTTTTTAATGTATTATTGGACTTGGTTTGCTACTATTTTGTTAACAACTTTACATTTACATTCATCGTTGATATTTGGTGTATAATTTCTTTTTTTCTGAGTTTGATATGAGAATGATGCTGTCATCATAGAATGAGTTCCAAAATATTCCTTCCTTTGCAATTTTCTGGAATAATTTCAGAGGGATAGGTGTTAACACTTCTCTAAATGTTTGCTAGAACTCACCCGTGTAGCCATTCTGGTCCTGGTATTTTGCTTATTGAGTATTGATTCAATTTCAGGAATGGAAATTGGTCTGTTCATACTATCTATTTCTTCCTGGTTCAGCTTGGCAGATTGGACATTTCTAGGAATTTGTCCACTTCTTTAGTTTGTCCATTTTATTGGCATATAGTTGTTGGTAGCAGTCTCTTATAATCCTTTGTACATCTGTGATGTTATTTTTAACTTCTCTTTTTTCACTTCTAATTGTATTTATTTGGTCCCTTTCTCTTTTTTCTTGCAGAGTCTTGCTGAAGGTTAATCATTTTGCTTATCTTCTCGAAGAACCTGATCATTTCTATTTTTTTAAATCTCTAATTCACTTATTTCTGCTCTGATCTTTATGATTTCTTTCTTTCTAACTTTGGGTTTTGTTTGTTGTTTTTCCTTTAGGTGGAAAGTTTTGAGATTTCTCTTGTTTCCTGAGGTAGGCTTGTATCATCATCAGCTTCCCTCTTGGAACTGTTTGCTGCATCCCATAGGTTTTCGATCAGTGTGTTTTCATAGGTCTCCACACTTCATTTGATGTCTTTTTTTCATTGGTTCATGATCCATTTAGTAGCATTTTGTTTAGTCCCCATGCATTTTTTTTTGCAGCTTTTTCTTATAATTTATTTCTAGTCTTATAGCTTTGTAGTCAGAAATTATGCTTAATATGATTTCAATTTTCTTAAATTTATTGAGGTTTAAATAAATTCTTAAATTTATTTTGTCTGGCCTAACATGTGATTCTAGGAATGTTCCATATGCACCTGAAAAGAATGTGTATTCTGCTGCTTTTGGATGGAATGTTCTATACCTCTTAAGTCCATTTGGCCTAATGTGTCATTTGAGTCCAGTGTTTCCTTATTGATTTTCTGTCTGGATGATGTGTCCATTAATGTAAGTGGAATGTTAAAGTCTCCCCAGTATTATTGTGTTACTGGGGATTTCTCCCTTTATATCCATTAACATGTGCTTTATGTAATTAGGTGCTCCTATGTTGGGTACATATTTATACATACATATATATATATATATATATATATATATTTGTAATTGTTATATCTTCTTCTTGGATTGATCCCTTCATTATATACTGTCCATTTGCTCTTGTAATCATCTTTATTATTCCATTATTTTGACTGATGCAAGTATTGACACCTTGGCCTACTTTTGCTTTCCATTTACATGGAATGTTTTTCCATCCCTTCATTTTCAGTCTTTTCAGTGTCTTTAGATATGAAGTGAGTCTACCCTTGGCAGCATATATACAGGTCTTGTTTCTGTATCCATTCAACCACTCCGTGTCTTTTAACTGAAGCATCTAGTCCATTTATATTTAAGGCAATTATTGATGTGTACTTATTACCAGTTTGTTAATTGTTTGGGAGTTATTTATGTAGGTCTTTCACCTTGCTTCTTCTTTTGTTCTCTTCTCTTGTGATTTGATGACTACCTGTGGGTTCCTTCTTTTAATATATCTATCTATCATAGGCTTTTGATTTGTGGTTACCATAAGGTTTTTATATAGCTAGATGTGAATATATATACATATATATGTTTTAAGTTCCATTTTCCTAATTTCAAATGCACTGTAACAAACATGTATTTGTATTCCTCTCCCCTCATGATTACTGTTTTTGATATCATATTTTACATTTAATTGTCTTGTGTATCTCTACCTTGGTTATTGTGGATATAGATGATTTTACTAACTTATCTTTTACCCTCCCTGCTAGCTTTCTGCATAGATGATTTACTATGTGTACTGTATGTTTGCCTTTACTGGTGAAGTTTTTCATTTCATGATTGCCATGTTTCTAGTTTTTCCTTTTCTTTTTCATTTAGTCAATTTCCTTTCACATTTCTTGTAAAGCTTGTTTGGTGGTGCTGAACTCTTAGTTTTCACTTGTCTGTGAAACTGTTGCTCTCCCCCATCAAATCTCAATAAGAGCCTTGCTTGGTAGAGTATTCTTGGTTGTAGGCTTTTCCCTTCAATCACTTTAAATATATCATGCCGCTGTATTCTGCTCTGCAGAATTTCTGCTGAAAAGTCAGTTGATGGCCTTATGAGTATTCTCTACTTTGTGATTTGTTGCTTCACCCTTCCTTGTTGCTTTAATAGTCTCTCTTTATCTTTAGTTTTTGCCATTTTAATTTCCATGTGTCTTGATGTGGTCCCCTTTTGTTGATAATCATTTTCTTTCTCAATCAAACAGAATAGGTTGATATTTATTATTGATGTTTTCAAAGAGTCTAGAATTTATTATTTCTATTGCATTTTTGGCTTTCTACTTCCTTGAATTTATTTTTATAATGACTGACTCAATCTTTCCTTTTAAAGAGAATGTTTTTGTTGTTTCATAATATTTAGTAAAATGAACTCATTCTTTTTGGTATTCTTTAATTAAAAACATTACAAAGGCATTTATGGATGAAAGCTTCCTTTTGTGTAAAACATCTACAGAAAGAATAGAATGTGATTTCATGTCTTCCTTCTTTAATTCCTTGATGGATGTTATATAAATTACCTTTTTCTTTTCTATTTGAGTCAAAGGAAAAATGTGCTTCCTAATTTCAAATTAGATAAGATTTGGTAACTTTTCATTATTTGTAACAGAGAAGGCAATGGCAACCCACCCCAGTGTTCTTGCCTGGAGAATCCCAGGGACAGGGAAGCCTGATGGGCTGCCATCTATGGGGTCACACAGAGTCGGACACACTGAAGTGACTCAGTAGCAGCAGCAGCATTATTTGTAAAATTACTGGACAATAGACAATGTGAACTACAAGATACTAGCAGTTTTAATATATTACATGATTTTGGGGCCAAGCAAATAATGAATTTCTATAAATACTTCAAAATTTTTTTAAATAAACCTCATTCCCTAAGTGGGGAAATGTAAGATTATATAGTTAGTAAGTAATTTATGTTTATTAATTAATTCAATTCTCTTGTGTTCTACAAGAACCTAAGATTGGTGTATGTGTAAAGCAAAAGAATCAGAAGTGAATATCCATAAATTTATTCAGTGTTTATTTTGACATAGTCCATTTATATTCGTGATTTTCTTTTTTTAAGAACATTTCTTTATTTCCTCAGTCCTTTTACAAATAAAAGGGCGTTTTCTACTAAAAAATAGTAAAAAAAAAATCAATAAATAATAAAGTAAAAAGCTTAAGATATATAAAAGGAAAAGGTTACTCAATGACATTGGAAATGACTTCTACTGTAATCTTAAATGAAACCAACAATAAGCATACACTACATTTAAAAAAGTCTTTTATGAAAGAAGTGTACAGAAGTGTGTCACTGCATGTGAGGCATTGTTTTGAATAGAGTAAAGAGCACTAAATAGGCCTTACTATTGGGCTTTTGGGTTATTTTGTTTAGAAAAGAAAAAAACAAAAAACCAGGGGTATGACTGCTAAGACAAAAAATGGAGTCAGAATCTCTGAGAGCCTCAGAGATAAGCTGTATGGCTAGGGGTATCCTCTTCTACACGTTGAACTTGCAGCATTTCTTTTTCTTTTAAATTTGGACATGTCAGAACTATCCCTTGAGACATAAAACTTGGTACCAACGGAAAATACTGAATATGAAATGCTGAATGAAGAAAACAAGAAATGCTTAGGCTAAGTAGATATAATTTCTGAAAGCACAAGATGTCTTATGAGGGTGAGTGGTTTTAGGCCTCAGTTTGATTTCATGGAAAACCAAAATGCAGAAGTGTACCTGCTTGAGCAAGTTTCCTCAAATTGGACAAAATGCTATCTTGGTTCTTTTGTCTCTTTGTGAAGTTTTTTCAAATTGGAAGGGCGGGAGAAGAGAGCTAAGGACAGGGTCTATTGACATGGCTGGAGCGCTACTGCCATCATGCGGAAACAGTTTCAAAACATCCTAGGTTGTTACACTGTCCTTGTAAGTTCTACTAGTCAAGGAATATCAGACCTATGAGAAGGTAGAACAGGCTTGGGCCCTCAGCTGGACCTCCTTGCTTTCTTTTCTAAAGCCTACCGGAGACCTGGATGTTGGGGGCATCTTGGCCTAGAATCTGCAGGGTGAGGGGGCCTAGAATCTGCTGGAGTAAGCCAGGTGCCACACGTCATACCTCACTTGGTAAAGAATCTGCCCACAATGCAGGAGACCTGGGTCCAGTTCCTGGGTCAGGAAGATCCCCTGGAGAAGAGACTGGCTACACACTTCAGTAGTCTTGCCTGGAGAAGTCTATGGACAGAGGAGCCTGGTGGACTACAGTCCACAGGGTCTCAAAGAGTCTAGACTGAACGACTAACATTTTCATTTTCACCAGGAGGTCAAGGTACAGAAAGTTGTAGGGTGGGGGTTAGGTTTCCTTCCAAAATGGGCTGGACTAGTAGAACTCACACAAAGACTAATGTAAGCTTCTGTAAACATTTGTCCCCTGTTCTTGCCCCTTGCAAGCAGAGTTAACACACTTTCATATGGTGTCCCTATGCTACAGGGCTTCAGTTCCTTCGGCTAAAGTATTAAAGCATGATGGACAAGCCTATTCCAAGGGAAATTCAGCAGCATTTGGTTTGACTGTTCTGAGTCTCAAGTCAGAAAAAATTATAGAGCCCCACTGCCCGGAAACAAAGGGGGCAAGTTAGAAGTAGAGGCTAATATGCCCAGTCTAACTTAGGCTAGCTAAAGAAAAAAGATCTACCCAAGAGGGAATCTTGATCTCCTCTCAAGTGTCACAAGAAGGGAAGACATAATACTCTTAAGACCTGAGACCACTAATCACATTATAGTAATCAACATTCTCTGATTTTGCTTCATAACTAAAGCTGGATGGAGATGAAGGAATTTCATAGGCCTGTCCTCTTGTGACACCTGAGATAATATCAAGACTCCATTAAGCATTTCATCTAGGCCTAATAAACAGCTACAAATCTACTGTAGCTGCCTTCTCCTTCCAGACCTAGCGAATACTTCTTGGTCTTCTTTTCCATTTGGTAACTTCACTAGGATGTGTAAGTCTATTCAGCTAGCCAGCGCTACATGGGACTCCAGAACTGGCATGGTCTATGACATACAAGCATACCAGATACTGCTAAACTGCCCTCAGAACAAACTTAATCATCTTGCAGACGCTTCAGCCACAAGAGACCCAGGCGTAGATGAAACTGAACAATTTCCTATGCCTGAAAAACAAGTGGACTAATAATTACAAGGTCAACAGAATCTGACTTATTTTTACCTGTGTTCCTGTATGCCAAGAATCCAAGATGGAACTGAACTTATTTCCTGAATCCTCTCTGCACCTGAGTCTTAGAGAATGCAAGAAAACCAGAAAAAGTTGGAGGCTTCCACAAAGCACTCCAGAACTGAGCCTACAGTTTATTTCTCTAGTGCTTAAGAGTTTGAGTGCTAAAGTCTGATTATTCTGCTTTTGTCTATATTATTAGCCATCTAAGCTTGGAAAAGGTTTGTAAAATTTCTGTGCTATGTTTCCTTATTTATTAAGTGGCAAGAATCACTCTACTCATCCAGAGGGATACTGTGAAGAATCAATCTATGAATTCTTATCAAAAATCTGTGGAATACTTACTGGTATGCTGTAAATACTCAATAATTATCAGCAACAGTTATTGCCTAGAAATGCCCTAATGTTGTCCTTCATGTTCTGGAATGATCTTTTTTCTCCTAGGTCTGCCTCCTTGAGACTTACCCTGGGAAGCAGACTATGTAATACCTTGAAAAAATACATGGGATGTAAATCTGCGTGAAGAAGAACAGAACTAGGCCAGGTAGAAATTCAGTTCTTGCTAAAGAAGATGCCTGATGGAGACACAGAGTTTGGGTCTCAGTTTTGATATGAGTGGAAACGAAAAGCAAGAGAACAACAGCATGAGCAAGTTTCCTGAATGGTCAGTCATGTCCCACTTTTTGTGACCACATGGACTATAGCCAGACTTCTCTTGTCCATGAAATAATCCAGGCAAGAATACTGAAGTGGGTTGCTATTTTCTACTCCAGGAAATCTTCCCAAATCAGGGATGGGACCTGTGACTCCTGTATCTCATGGATTGCTAGGCGGATTCTATACCATTGTGCCACCTGGAAAGCCAAGCAACTTTCTTGCTGCTGCTGCTGCTGCTGCTGCTGCTGCTGCTAAGTCGCTTCAGTCGTGTATGACTCTGTGCAACCCCATAGATAGCCTTCCACCAGGCTCCCCCGTCCCTGGGATTCTCCAAGCAGGAACACTGGAGTGGGTTGCCATGTCCTTCTCCAATGCATGAAACTGAAAAGTGAAAGTGAAGTCGCCCAGTCGAGTCCGACTCTTGGCGACCCCACGGACTGCAGCCCACCAGGCTCCTCCATCCACAGGATTTTCCAGCCAAGAGTACCGGAATGGGATGCTGTTGCCTTCTCCAAAGCAACTTTCTTAAAACCCTCCAAAATACAAGGCAGCCATGTTTCCTGGTGCCTTTGTCTCTTGGTGGTGTTTTTTTTCAGAATGGTTGGGTGGAAGATGAGAGCTCAAGGACCTAGCCGGCCTACATATCTGGAGCACTACTGCCCTCATGAGGAAATTGTTTGAAAACACCGAAAACCCTTACAACTTCCTTGCTTTGAGGCCAAAAGTTGTAGAAGAGCACACATGTGGGGACTTGGAAAAGGCTTGGACCCAAGCTGGGCCTCCTTCCTTCTTCTCTATGGCCCTACAGGATTCTTGAACACTGGTGGAATCCTGGTGTACAGTGTGGAGAGTGAGGGGCTAGAACTCAGCCAGCAGCTGCCTGGTCCAGGCAAGCAAGTCATGGGTAAGGCCTTGTTCCCCACCCAATGCAGACAGGATTAGAGAAATCCACTGTAGGACAAAGGCAGGCTCTGGTGGGTATGTCTCCTGTTCCTGCTCTTTGGAACAAAAGGTAGTAGGCTTTCAAGTGCCACCCAGGTATAAGGGGATGTGGATCTTTAATGGCAGCAGCGTCAGGACATCAAAGACAAGCCAGTTCCTGGTAGCATTATGACAGGAGCAGGTGTGCTTGCTAAGTACTCGGGTTCACCCAGATGTTTACAGGCCCACTGCCTGGAGTTCACAGGGCCTGAACAGAGGCGGAACCACCCAGCCAAACAAACGAGCGTTAAATGACCTTGTGTTATTTCTTCATATATATCTGTTGTAGCAGGTACTTTCTGAAGAAGCACGATTCTTTCTAGAAAGGAAAACCATGTGGCAAATATGATGTCACTGAAGATGGTGAAGTAGGGAACTCCAGTGATGCATCCCTCCATAAAAGTAACAAAGGAGCTGATAAAGTGTCAAGATCCAATTTTACAGAGCTCTAGATCTAGTTGAAAACGTAAGACAATCAACAATGGCTTGGTGAAGAAAGAAGTGACTACTTTGCAGTGAGAGAGGACTGTGACATTCAAAATTCCCCACCTACCACCCCCTAAAAACCACACTGCCTTAAAGATGGCTCTTGTCATCCTGATGCGTGATGTGAGTTCCGGAGGGGGAGATACGGAGTTACTCTCAAAGAATTGTGGTTGTCAAGTTTGACCTCTCTGGAGGCTCCCTGAAAGGTTGGTGCAAGAACTTGTCTTTGTCTTGACTTCCTTGGAGTGTTTCCACCGCTGAGCTGTCTTGAAGAAAGGCATTTACTAAAAAAATTTAAAGGCACAAGAATTGATCAGAAAAGCCTGGGACAATAGACAATACTTAGGACAAGAAGTAGACAAATGGAGAAGCACAGAAAGGAGAAGGCTATGAAAGGAAATATACTGCGGAAGAAAGAACTTTAAAAGTTCTTACATGTACTGGAGAAATTAGAAACGTGCAGACCTCTGCAGGGCTACACGACTATTCAGATGAGGCCTGAGACCCTAAATATTCGTATCTCTTTAGGCTCCTTGCAAGCTGGAAGTGAAGGATAGAGCGGTGAGCAGTCTTTATAATCATTGAAAGAGTTCTCGAGACAAATTCAATTGCAAAGACTGGCAGCATTTTTCAGATGTTTACAGAAAGTCTGTCACAACACTACTGATCACCAAGCTAACACAACATAGACGTGAGTGACCACACATGACCAAGTACAGACTTGACAAAAATAATTGAGAAAAGTCACTAAACAAGAAAAAAGCAGTACACAAGAAGTGCCATCAACTAAACCTGTGTGTTGGAAATCTAATTTCCATGTTGATACATCAGAAAATTCAAAATGTTCAGTTTTCACCACCAATTAAAAAATGAGACATCCAAAGTAACAGAGGTATATGTGTGTTTATAGGAAAAACCAATAAACTAAAGTCGTCTAGAATAAAGGCTAGGAAATGGATATATTAGAAAAGACTTTAAATAAACTCCCCTAAATATGGGGATATTTGATGGACATCTTTTAATATGAAAGGGATTTAAAAAAAAAAACTAAATACAATGAACTGATGAAAACCAGGAAAACAATATAACACTAAAGTTTATAATCAAACTTACAAGAGCCACAAAGCAAGAATCTTGCAAGCATCAATACACATTATCATATACAAAGTAGCCTCAATACAATTTGCAGTTGATTTCTCTTCTGAAACCTTTAAAATTCTAAAAGAAAAAGAAAACCTATCAACCAAGGATTCCACATCCAGCTAGACTCTTCCAAAAATGAAGGAGAAACTAAGACATTCCTAGAAAAGAAAACAAATGAAGTTTGTTACTAAAAGACCTAGCATAACAGAAATGTAAAAGGGAGTCCTCTAAGGTGAAATGAAGACACTAATCAATAACTTGAAGTCATATGAAGAAATAAAGAACAAAGATACAGGTAACATTTAAATGCGATAATGAATAAATAAATTTAAATGCCATAATAATAGTGTGTGTGAGTTTAGTTACTAAGTTCTAGCCAACTCTTTTGCAACCCTATGGACTGTATACACTGCCAAGGCGCCTCTGTCTGTGGGATTTTCCAGACAAGAATACTGGGGTGGGTTGACAATTCCTTCTCCAGGGCATCTTCCCAACCCAGGGTTTGAACCTGTGTTTACTGCATTGGCAGAAGGATTCTTTACCACTGAGCCACTACAGAAGTCATGTATATTTGCTTGCAGGATTTTAGTATACATGTCAGACCAGGGATTGAATCCCAGCCACAGTAGTGAGAGCACTAACTCGAAACTCCTTATTTTTGTTTTCTAATCTTTTCTTTTCCTTTGGAATTTAAAATGTAAGACAAGTACACAAGGAAAATTATAAATCTAAGTTAATGGGAATGCAGTGTACTAAGATATAATCTGTGAAAATAACATAAAAGATTTTAAAGCTGCAAAGAATAAAAACAAAAATAAACAAATGGGACCTAACTAAAATCAAAAGCTTCTTCACAACAAAGGAAACTATAAGCAAGGTGAAAAGACAGCCTTCCGAAAGGGAGAAAATAATAGCAAATGAAGCAACTGACAAACAACTAATCTCAAAAATTTACAAGCAACTCCTGTAGCTCAATTCCAGAAAAATAAACGACCCAATCAAAAAATGGGCCAAAGAACTAAATAGACATTTCTCCAAAGAGGACATACAGATGGCTAACAAACACATGAAAAGATGCTCAACATCACCCATTATCAGAGAAATGCAAATCAAAACCACAATGAGTTACCATTTTACACCAGTCAGAATGGCTGCGATCCAAAAGTCTACAAGCAATAAATGCTGGAGAGGGTGTGGAGAAAAGGGAACCCTCTTACACTGTTGGTGGGAATGCAAACTAGTACAGCCACTATGGAGAACAGTGTAGAGATTCCTTAAAAAGCTGGAAATAGAACTGTCTTATGACCCAGCAATCCCACTGCTAGGCATACACACCAAGGAAACAAGAATTGAAAGAGACACGTGTACCCCAATGTTCATCGCAGCACTGTTTATAAGAGCCAGGACATGGAAGCAACCTAGATGTCCATCAGCAGATGAATGGTTAAGAAAGCTGTGGTACATATACACAATGGAGTATTACTCAGTCATTAAAAAGAATACATTTGAATCAGTTCTAATGAGGTGGATGGCCGATTAATGAACTGGAGCCGATTATACAGAGTGAAGTAAGCCAGAAAGAAAAACACCAATACAGTATACTAATGCATATATATGAAATGTAAAAGATGCTAACGATAACCCTGTATGCGAGACAGCAAAAGAGACACAGATGTATAGAACAGTCTTTTGGATTCTGTGGGAGAGGGAGAGGGTGGGGTGATTCGGGAGAACGGCATTGAAACATGTATAATATCATATATGAAATGAATCGCCAGTCCATACTGGATGCTTCGGGCTGGTGCACTAGGATGACCCAGAGGGATGGTACAGGGAGGGAGGAGGGAGGGGAGTTCAGGATGGGGAACATGTGTTTACCCATGGCAGATTCATGTTGATGTTTAGAAAAACCAGTGCAACATTGTAAAGTAATTAGCCTCCAACTACAATAAATAAATTTAAATTAAAAAAAGATATTAAAGCTGCAAAGGAACAAAAGTAATTTGATACTAAACTATTAAGTATACTTTAATTATACATACCTGACCAAAAAAGACTTAAATCTGGAAAAAAGATGCCTGATGAGGTTGGGTCACTTAGATCACAGTTTGATATTCAACGGAAACCACAAATTATATAAAAAGACTACTGTAAGGTAATTAGCCTCCAATTTAATGAACGAATTTATATTTTAAAAGAATAAAATGAATGTCATATATGATTAAAAAAAGAAAAGGAAAGACTAGAAGCTGGTTTCCTCAAACCAGGAAAGAACAAACTAGCCATATACCCTACTGCCTTCCTCTGTTCACAGTGTTTTTTCACACTGGAAGGGCGGGAGAAGAATGCTTGGAGCAGGGCTCCTTGTCTGTTCTGAGACCATACCGCCATCGTGCGGAAAGTGTTTCATCGGGCCCAAGCTGTGAGCTGCTCTTCTTTGCAAGGCCTAGCAGTGGAGGCAGGTCAGACCAATGTAGAACCAACAGAACCTGACCTCAAGCTTGGCCCCTCTCTACCTTTTTCTCTGTGGTCTGGCAGGATCAGTGGACAGTCAGGTTCTGGGCTCACTATCTGATCTAAGAGCGACCAGGGCCCGGGAGCCCTCCAGCTGCTGCCCGGAAGTCCGGCCACCGGAAGGAGGGAGGCGGGGCCTCAGTTTCCTAACAGTGTGGCCTGGACTTAGAGCCAAGCAAGGAAAACAGGGGTATTTGTCTTGTGAATCTGCCCTTTGAGGTTCAGGCCTCCTGGTTACCCCTGTGTTGTAGGGTCTGGGCCCACTGTGACAAGAGCAACAGAGCGCAATGGACGGGCCAGTGCCAAGAACCCTACAGAGCCGGTGTCATTGATGGAGTTGAGGGTGACCAAATGTCTAAAGTACCATGGCTTGGAGCAAGAAGGACCTGTATGGAAAGAATGGGCATACACCGTTTTGGTGCTGTGAACCAGAACATCTCGGAGAGTGCAGTTGCTCAAGGGAATGAAAGTCAGGAATGTACTGGATCCGCCGGCTGGCTCCTGGGCCCTGGCCCCTCACGGAGCTGACTGACCGCCCCTGCTCCTGCCAGACCACAGAGAAAAAGGTAGAGAGGCCAGGCTTGAGTTCAGGTTCTGTTTTCTCTTCCATTGGCCTGACCAGGTTGTCAAGGAGGAACAGCTCACAGCTTGAGCCTGATCAAACTGTTACCGCACGATGGCGGTATGGTCTCAGAACAGACAAGGAGCCCTGCTCCAAGCATCTTTCTCCCGCCCTTCCAGTCTGAAAAAACGCCATGAACAAAGATACAGGAAAATGTGGCTGCCTGGTATTTTGTTCGGTTTAATGAAACCTGTTCATACTTTTGCATTTAATGTTTGCTTTCCGTTAGATATCAAACTGAGATGTAAGCCATCCAAACTCATCGGGCATCTTCTCTTTTCCAGATTTCCTTTTGTACTTGACCAAGGTTTCCCACATTTGCTCTTATTCTCTCACCCTTTTATCTCCAGCAATTTTTCAAGCTATCAAATTGATTCGTGGTGTCAAGAGGCAAGCCTCAGGAATTCATGCCAAATGAAGAAACAACAACAAAAAAATGAGATACCTAAGGACTTGGTCAGTCTAGGCAACAGCCCACGTGGTGGTGATTATTCTATCGCATTTTCCAAACTCCCTGGGGTCTTCATATGTTAGACCTTGTGTGTTGTGTTGGAGCAGCCACTTGGTGGAGCCCTAGGAGGAAGGACCAGAGACCTCACATGACTGAATGCAGGCAATCTCCTACTCCAATCTCCTCGTTATGATCATACATTCTTCAGTTCAGTCCAGTTCAGTCACTCAGTCGTGTCCGACTCTTTGCGACCACATGAATCGCAGCATGCCAGGCCTCCCTGTCCATCACCAGCTCCCGGAGTTCACTCAGACTCGCGTCCATCGAGTCAGTGATGCCATCCAGCCATCTCATCCTCTGTCGTCCCCTTCTCCAACTGCCCCCAATCCCTCCCAGCATCAGAGTCTTTTCCAATGAGTCAACTCTTCACATGAGGTGGCCAAAATACTGGAGCTTCAGATTCAGCATCATTCCCTCCAAAGAAATCCCAGGGCTGATCTCCTTCAGAATGGACTGGTTGGATCGCCTTGCAGTCCAACGGACTCTCAAGAGTCTTCTCCAACACCACAGTTCAAAAGCATCAATTCTTCGGTGCTCAGCTTTCTTCACAGGCCAACTCTCACATCCATACGTGACCACTGGAGAAACCATAGCCTTGACTACACAGACATTTGTTGGCAAAGTAATGTCTCTGCTTTTCAATATGGTATCTACGTTGGTCATAACTTTTCTTCCAAGGAGTAAGCATCTTTTAATTTCATGGCTGCAGTCACCATCTGCAGTGATTTTGGAGTCCCCCAAAATAAAGTAGTTAAAAACACCAATACAGTATGCTAACGCATAAATATGGAATTTAGAATGAGGTAACGATAAGCCTGTATGCAAGACAGCAAAAGAGACATGGATGTATAGAACAGTCTTTTGGACTCTGTGGGAGAGGGGGAGGGTGGGATGATTTGGGAGAACGGCATTGAAACGTGTATAATATCATATATGAAATGAATCGCCAGTCCAGGTTCCATGCATGATACTGGATGCTTTGGGCTGGTGCACTGGGATGACCCAGAGGGATGGTACGAGGCGGGAAGAGGGAGGGGAGTTCAGGATGAGGAACACACCTGTATACCTGTGGGGATTCATGTTGATGTATGAAAAACCAATAAAATATTGTAAAGTGTTGTAAATAATGTAAAGTAAACCGATACAATATTGTAAAGCTAACCTCCAATTAAAATAAATAAATTTATATTAAAAAATTAAATAAATGTCATATATGATTTTAAAAAGAAGACAAGACTAGCAGCTGGTTTCCTCAAACCAGGAAAGTACAAAGTAGCCATATTTCCTACTGCCTTTGTCTGTTCACAGTGTTTTTTCAGACTGGAAGGGCGGGAGAAGAATGCTTGGAGCAGGGCTCCTTGTCTGTTCTGAGACCATACCGCCATCGTGCGGAAAGTGTTTCATCGGGCCCAAGCTGTGAGCTGCTCTTCTTTGTAAGGCCTAGCAGTGGAGGCAGCTCAGACCAATGTAGGACCAACAGAACCTGAACTCAAGCCTGGCCCTCTCTACCTTATTCTGTGTGGTCTGGCAGGATCAGTGGACAGTCAAGTTCTGGGCTCAGTATCTGATCAGTCACGGCCCCAGCCCGGGAGCCCTCCAGCTGCTGCCCGGAAGTCCAGCCACCCGAAGGAGGGAGGCGGGGCCTCAGTTTCCTAACAGTGTGGCCTGGACTTAGAGGCAAGCAAGGAAAACGGGGGCATTTGTCTTGTGAATCTGCCCTTTAGAGTTCAGGCCTCCTGGTTACCCGTGTGTGGTAGGGTCTGGGCCCACTGTGACAGGAGCAACAGAGCGCAACAGACGGGCCAGTGCCAAGTACCCTAAAGAGCCCGTGTCATTGATGGAGTTGCTGCTACTGCTGCTGCTAAGTCACTTCAGTTGTGTCCGACTCTGTGCGGCCCTATAGACAGCAGACCACCAGGCTCCCCCATCCCTGGGATTCTCCAGGCAAGAGTACTGGAGTGGGGTGCCATTGATGGAGTTGAGGGTGACCAAATGTCTAAAGTACCAAGGCTTGGAGCAAGAAGGACCTGTATGGAAAGAATGGGCATACACCTCTTTGGTGCTGTGAGCCAGGACATCTCGGAGACTGCAGTAGCTCAAGGGAATGAAAATCAGGAATGTACTGGAAGCAGCCGACTGGCTCCTGGGCCCTGGCCCCTCACGGAGCTGACTGACCGCCCCTGCTCCTGCCAGACCACAGAGAAAAAGGTAGAGAGGCCAGGCTTGAGTTCAGGTTCTGTTTTCTCTTCCATTGGACAGAGCAGGTTCTCAAGTAGAACAGCTCAAACTTGAGCCTGATCAAACTGTTACCGCACGATGGCAGTATGGTCTCAGAACAGACAAGAAGCCCTGCTCCAAGCATCTTTCTCCCGCCCTTCGAGTCTGAAAAAACGCCATGAACAAAGATATAAGAAAATGTGGCTGCCCAGTATTTTGTTCAGATTAATGAAACCTGTTCATACTTCTGCATTTAATTTTTGCTTTCTGTTAGATATCAAACTGAGATGCAAGCAATCCAACCTCATCGGGCATCTTCTCTTTTCCAGATTTCCCTTTGTACTTGACGAAGATTTCCCACATTTGCTCTTATTCTCTCAACCTTTTATCTCCAGCAATGTTTCATGCTATCAAATTGTTTCATGGTGTCAAGGGGCACACCTCTGGAATTCATGCCAAAGGAAGGAAAAAAAAATGAGATACCTAAGGACTTGGTCAGTCTAGGCAACAGCCCACGTGGTGGTGATTATTCTATCGCATTTTCCAAACTCCCTGGGGTCTTCATATGTTAGACCTTGTGTGTTGTGTTGGAGCAGCCACTTGGTGGAGCCCTAGGAGGAAGGACCAGAGACCTCACATGACTGAATGCAGGCAATCTCCTACTCCAATCTCCTCGTTATGATCATACATTCTTCAGTTCAGTTCAGTTCAGTCGCTCAGTCGTGTCCGACTCTTTGCGACCCCATGAATCGAAGCACGCCAGGCCTCCCTGTCCATCAGCAACTCCCGGAGTTCAGTCAGACTCATGTCCATCGAGTCAGTGATGCCATCCAGCCATCTCATCCTCTGTCGTCCCCTTCTCCAACTGCCCCCAATCCCTCCCAGCATCAGAGTCTTTTCCAATGAGTCAACTCTTCACATGAGGTGGCCAAAATACTGGAGCTTCAGATTCAGCATCATTCCCTCCAAAGAAATCCCAGGGCTGATCTCCTTCAGAATGGACTGGTTGGATCGCCTTGCAGTCCAACGGACTCTCAAGAGTCTTCTCCAACACCACAGTTCAAAAGCATCAATTCTTTGGCGCTCAACTTTCTTCACAGTCCAACTCTCACATCTGTACGTGACCACTGGAAAACCATGGCCTTGACTAGACAGACCTTCGTTGGCAAAGTAAAGGCTCTGCTTTCAAAATGCTATCTAGGTTGGTCATAACTTTTCTTCCAAGGAGTAAGTATCTTTTAATTTCATGGCTGCAGTCACCATCTGCAGTGATTTTGCAGTCCTCCAACATAAAGTAGTTAAAAACACCAATATAGTATTCTAACGCATAAATATGGAATTTAGAAAGATGGTAACGATAAGCCTGTATGCGAGACAACAAAAGAGACACAGATGTATAGAACAGTCTTTTGGACTCTGTGGGTGTGGGGGGGGGGGGAGATGATTCGGGAGAATGGCATTGAAACGTGTATAATATCATATATGAAACGAATCGCCAGTCCAGGTTCCATGCATGATACTGGATACTTCGGGCTGGTGCACTGGGATGACCCAGAGGGATGGTACGAGGCGGGAAGAGGGAGGGGAGTTCAGGATGAGGAACACACCTGTATACCTGTGGGGGATTCATGTTCATGCATGTAAAAACCAATGCAATATTGTAAGGTAATTAGCCTTCAATTAAAATAAATTTAAAAAAAGATTTTAAAGCTGCAAAAGAACAAAAGTAATTTGATACTAAACTATTAAGTATACGTTAATTATACATACCTGACCAAAAAGGACTTAAATCTGGAAAAAAGAAGATGTCTGATGAGATTGGGTCACTTAGATCACAGTTTGATATTCAATGGAAACCACAAATTATATGAAAAGACTATTGTAAAGTAATTAGCCTCCAATTAAAATCAATAAATTTATATTTAAAAAATAAGATAAATGTCATATATGATTAAAAATGAAAAGACAAGACTAGCACCTGGTTTCATCAAACCAGGAAAAGTACAAAGTAGCCATATTTCCTACTGCGTTTGTCTGTTTCACAGTGTTTTTTCAGACTGGAAGGGCGGGAGAAGAATGCTTGGAGCAGGGCTCCTTGTCTGTTTTGAGACCATACCGCCATCGTGCGGAAAGCGTTTGATCGGGCCCAAGCTGTGAGCTGCTCTTCTTTGCAAGGCCTAGCAGTGGAGGCAGGTCAGACCAATGTAGAACCAACAGAACCTGAACTCAAGCCTAGCCCCTCTGTACCTTTTTTTCTGTGGTCTGGCAGGATCAGTGGACAGTCAGGTTCTGGGCTTACTATCTAATCAATGAGCGACCAGGGCCCGGGAGCCCTCCAGCTGCTGTCTGGAAGTCAGGCCACAGGAAGGAGGGAGGCGGGGCCTCAGTTTCCTAACAGTGTGGCCTGGACTTAGAGCCAAGCAAGGAAAACGGGGTATTTATCTTGTAAATTGCCCTTTGACATTCAGGCCTCGTGATCACTTCTGTGTTGTAGGGTCTGGGCCCACTGTGACAGGAGCAACAGAGCGCAATGGACGGGCCAGTGCCAAGTACACTAATGAGCCGGTGTCATTAATGGAATTGAGGGTGACCAAATGTCTAAAGTACCATGTCTCGGAGCAAGAAGGACCTGTGTGTAAAGAATGGGCGCTTTGGTGGTGTGAGCCAGGACATCTCCAAGACTGCAGTTGGTCTAGGGAATGAAAATCAGGAATGTACTGGAAGCAGCCGACTGGCTCCTGGGCCCTGGCCCCTCACCGAGCTGACTGACCGCCCCTGCTCCTGCCAGACCACAGAGAAAAAGGTAGAGAGGCCAGGCTTGAATTCAGGTTCTGTTTTCTCTTCCTTTGGCCTGACCAGGTTGTCAAGGAGGAACAGCTCACAGCTTGAGCCCGATCAAACTGTTACCGCACGATGGCGGTATGGTATCAGAACAGACAAGGAGACCTCCTCCAAGCATCCTTCTCCCGCCCTTCAAGTCTGAAAAACGCCACGAACAAAGATATAAGAAAATGTGGCTGACCGGTTTTGTTCAGTTTGATGAAACCTGTTCATACTTTTGCATTTAATATTTGCTTTCCGTTAGATATCAAACTGAGATGTAAGCCATCCAAACTCATCGGGCATCTTCTCTTTTCCAGATTTCCTTTTCTACCTCACCAAGGTTTCCCACATTTGCTCTTATTCTCTCACCCTTTTATCTCCAGCAATTTTCGTGCTATCAAATTGATTCAGTGTCAAAGGGAATTCATGCCAAATGAAGAAACAAAAAAGAAAATGATATACCTTATGACTTGGTCAGTCTAGGCAACAGCCCACATGGCGGTTATTATTCTATAGCATTTTCCAAATTCCTGGGGTCTCTTTTGTACTTGATGAAAATTTCCCACATTTGCTCTTATTCTCTCAACCTTTTATCTCCAGCAATTTTTCATGCTATCAAATTGATTCATGGTGTCAAGGGGCACACCTCAGGAATTCGTACCAAAGGAAGAAAAAAAAATGATATACCTAATGACTTGGTCAGTCTAGGCAACAGCCCACGTGGTGGTTATATTTCTATCGCATTTTCCAAACTCCCTGGGGTCTTCATATGTTAGACCTTGTGTGTTGTGTTGGAGCAGCCATTTGGTGGAGCCCTAGGAGGAAGGACCAGAGACCTCACATGACTGAATGCAGGCAATCTCCTACTCCAATCTCCTCGTTATGATCATACATTCTTCAGTTCAGTCCAGTTCAGTCGCTCAGTCATGTTGGACTCTTTGCCACCCCCATGAATAGCAGCACGCCAGGCCTCCCTGTCCATCACCAGCTCCCGGAGTTCACTCAGACTCAGGACCATCGAGTCAGTGATGCCATCCAGCCATCTCATCCTCTGTCGTCCCCTTCTCCAACTGCCCCCAATCCCTCCCAGCATCAGAGTCTTTTCCAATGAGTCAACTCTTCACATGAGGTGGCCAAAATACTGGAGCTTCAGATTCAGCATCATTCCCTCCAAAGAAATCCCAGGGCTGATCTCCTTCAGAATGGACTGGTTGGATCGCCTTGCAGTCCAACGGACTCTCAAGAGTCTTCTCCAACACCACAGTTCAAAAGCATCAATTCTTCGGTGCTCAGCTTTCTTCACAGGCCAACTCTCACATCCATACGTGACCACTGGAGAAACCATAGCCTTGACTACACAGACATTTGTTGGCAAAGTAATGTCTCTGCTTTTCAATATGGTATCTACGTTGGTCATAACTTTTCTTCCAAGGAGTAAGCATCTTTTAATTTCATGGCTGCAGTCACCATCTGCAGTGATTTTGGAGTCCCCCAAAATAAAGTAGTTAAAAACACCAATACAGTATGCTAACGCATAAATATGGAATTTAGAATGAGGTAACGATAAGCCTGTATGCAAGACAGCAAAAGAGACATGGATGTATAGAACAGTCTTTTGGACTCTGTGGGAGAGGGGGAGGGTGGGATGATTTGGGAGAACGGCATTGAAACGTGTATAATATCATATATGAAATGAATCGCCAGTCCAGGTTCCATGCATGATACTGGATGCTTTGGGCTGGTGCACTGGGATGACCCAGAGGGATGGTACGAGGCGGGAAGAGGGAGGGGAGTTCAGGATGAGGAACACACCTGTATACCTGTGGGGGATTCATGTTGATGTATGAAAAACCAATAAAATATTGTAAAGTGTTGTAAATAATGTAAAGTAAACCGATACAATATTGTAAAGCTAACCTCCAATTA
The DNA here is from genome assembly GCF_016772045.2 of Ovis aries. Classification (NCBI taxonomy): domain Eukaryota; kingdom Metazoa; phylum Chordata; class Mammalia; order Artiodactyla; family Bovidae; genus Ovis; species Ovis aries. The sequence continues at coordinate 103,032,926 of NC_056080.1, read as the reverse complement.
AAATAAATAAATTTATATTAAAAAATTAAATAAATGTCATATATGATTTTAAAAAGAAGACAAGACTAGCAGCTGGTTTCCTCAAACCAGGAAAGTACAAAGTAGCCATATTTCCTACTGCCTTTGTCTGTTCACAGTGTTTTTCAGACTGGAAGGGCGGGAGAAGAATGCTTGGAGCAGGGCTCCTTGTCTGTTCTGAGACCATACCGCCATCGTGCGGAAAGTGTTTCATCGGGCCCAAGCTGTGAGCTGCTCTTCTTTGTAAGGCCTAGCAGTGGAGGCAGCTCAGACCAATGTAGGACCAACAGAACCTGAACTCAAGCCTGGCCCCTCTCTACCTTATTCTGTGTGGTCTGGCAGGATCAGTGGACAGTCAAGTTCTGGGCTCAGTATCTGATCAGTCACGGCCCCAGCCCGGGAGCCCTCCAGCTGCTGCCCGGAAGTCCAGCCACCCGAAGGAGGGAGGCGGGGCCTCAGTTTCCTAACAGTGTGGCCTGGACTTAGAGGCAAGCAAGGAAAACGGGGGCATTTGTCTTGTGAATCTGCCCTTTAGAGTTCAGGCCTCCTGGTTACCCGTGTGTGGTAGGGTCTGGGCCCACTGTGACAGGAGCAACAGAGCGCAACAGACGGGCCAGTGCCAAGTACCCTAAAGAGCCCGTGTCATTGATGGAGTTGCTGCTACTGCTGCTGCTAAGTCACTTCAGTTGTGTCCGACTCTGTGCGGCCCTATAGACAGCAGACCACCAGGCTCCCCCATCCCTGGGATTCTCCAGGCAAGAGTACTGGAGTGGGGTGCCATTGATGGAGTTGAGGGTGACCAAATGTCTAAAGTACCAAGGCTTGGAGCAAGAAGGACCTGTATGGAAAGAATGGGCATACACCTCTTTGGTGCTGTGAGCCAGGACATCTCGGAGACTGCAGTAGCTCAAGGGAATGAAAATCAGGAATGTACTGGAAGCAGCCGACTGGCTCCTGGGCCCTGGCCCTCACGGAGCTGACTGACCGCCCCTGCTCCTGCCAGACCACAGAGAAAAAGGTAGAGAGGCCAGGCTTGAGTTCAGGTTCTGTTTTCTCTTCCATTGGACAGAGCAGGTTCTCAAGTAGAACAGCTCAAACTTGAGCCTGATCAAACTGTTACCGCACGATGGCAGTATGGTCTCAGAACAGACAAGAAGCCCTGCTCCAAGCATCTTTCTCCCGCCCTTCGAGTCTGAAAAAACGCCATGAACAAAGATATAAGAAAATGTGGCTGCCCAGTATTTTGTTCAGATTAATGAAACCTGTTCATACTTCTGCATTTAATTTTTGCTTTCTGTTAGATATCAAACTGAGATGCAAGCAATCCAACCTCATCGGGCATCTTCTCTTTCCAGATTTCCCTTTGTACTTGACGAAGATTTCCCACATTTGCTCTTATTCTCTCAACCTTTTATCTCCAGCAATGTTTCATGCTATCAAATTGTTTCATGGTGTCAAGGGCACACCTCTGGAATTCATGCCAAAGGAAGGAAAAAAAAATGAGATACCTAAGGACTTGGTCAGTCTAGGCAACAGCCCACGTGGTGGTGATTATTCTATCGCATTTTCCAAACTCCCTGGGGTCTTCATATGTTAGACCTTGTGTGTTGTGTTGGAGCAGCCACTTGGTGGAGCCCTAGGAGGAAGGACCAGAGACCTCACATGACTGAATGCAGGCAATCTCCTACTCCAATCTCCTCGTTATGATCATACATTCTTCAGTTCAGTTCAGTTCAGTCGCTCAGTCGTGTCCGACTCTTTGCGACCCCATGAATCGAAGCACGCCAGGCCTCCCTGTCCATCAGCAACTCCCGGAGTTCAGTCAGACTCATGTCCATCGAGTCAGTGATGCCATCCAGCCATCTCATCCTCTGTCGTCCCCTTCTCCAACTGCCCCCAATCCCTCCCAGCATCAGAGTCTTTTCCAATGAGTCAACTCTTCACATGAGGTGGCCAAAATACTGGAGCTTCAGATTCAGCATCATTCCCTCCAAAGAAATCCCAGGGCTGATCTCCTTCAGAATGGACTGGTTGGATCGCCTTGCAGTCCAACGGACTCTCAAGAGTCTTCTCCAACACCACAGTTCAAAAGCATCAATTCTTTGGCGCTCAACTTTCTTCACAGTCCAACTCTCACATCTGTACGTGACCACTGGAAAAACCATGGCCTTGACTAGACAGACCTTCGTTGGCAAAGTAAAGGCTCTGCTTTTCAAAATGCTATCTAGGTTGGTCATAACTTTTCTTCCAAGGAGTAAGTATCTTTTAATTTCATGGCTGCAGTCACCATCTGCAGTGATTTTGCAGTCCTCCAACATAAAGTAGTTAAAAACACCAATATAGTATTCTAACGCATAAATATGGAATTTAGAAAGATGGTAACGATAAGCCTGTATGCGAGACAACAAAAGAGACACAGATGTATAGAACAGTCTTTTGGACTCTGTGGGTGTGGGGGGGGGGGGAGATGATTCGGGAGAATGGCATTGAAACGTGTATAATATCATATATGAAACGAATCGCCAGTCCAAGTTCCATGCATGATACTGGATACTTCGGGCTGGTGCACTGGGATGACCCAGAGGGATGGTACGAGGCGGGAAGAGGGAGGGGAGTTCAGGATGAGGAACACACCTGTATACCTGTGGGGGATTCATGTTCATGCATGTAAAAACCAATGCAATATTGTAAGGTAATTAGCCTTCAATTAAAATAAATTTAAAAAAAGATTTTAAAGCTGCAAAAGAACAAAAGTAATTTGATACTAAACTATTAAGTATACGTTAATTATACATACCTGACCAAAAAGGACTTAAATCTGGAAAAAAGAAGATGTCTGATGAGATTGGGTCACTTAGATCACAGTTTGATATTCAATGGAAACCACAAATTATATGAAAAGACTATTGTAAAGTAATTAGCCTCCAATTAAAATCAATAAATTTATATTTAAAAAATAAGATAAATGTCATATATGATTAAAAATGAAAAGACAAGACTAGCACCTGGTTTCATCAAACCAGGAAAAAGTACAAAGTAGCCATATTTCCTACTGCGTTTGTCTGTTTCACAGTGTTTTTTCAGACTGGAAGGGCGGGAGAAGAATGCTTGGAGCAGGGCTCCTTGTCTGTTTTGAGACCATACCGCCATCGTGCGGAAAGCGTTTGATCGGGCCCAAGCTGTGAGCTGCTCTTCTTTGCAAGGCCTAGCAGTGGAGGCAGGTCAGACCAATGTAGAACCAACAGAACCTGAACTCAAGCCTAGCCCCTCTGTACCTTTTTTTCTGTGGTCTGGCAGGATCAGTGGACAGTCAGGTTCTGGGCTTACTATCTAATCAATGAGCGACCAGGGCCCGGGAGCCCTCCAGCTGCTGTCTGGAAGTCAGGCCACAGGAAGGAGGGAGGCGGGGCCTCAGTTTCCTAACAGTGTGGCCTGGACTTAGAGCCAAGCAAGGAAAACGGGGTATTTATCTTGTAAATTGCCCTTTGACATTCAGGCCTCGTGATCACTTCTGTGTTGTAGGGTCTGGGCCCACTGTGACAGGAGCAACAGAGCGCAATGGACGGGCCAGTGCCAAGTACACTAATGAGCCGGTGTCATTAATGGAATTGAGGGTGACCAAATGTCTAAAGTACCATGTCTCGGAGCAAGAAGGACCTGTGTGTAAAGAATGGGCGCTTTGGTGGTGTGAGCCAGGACATCTCCAAGACTGCAGTTGGTCTAGGGAATGAAAATCAGGAATGTACTGGAAGCAGCCGACTGGCTCCTGGGCCCTGGCCCCTCACCGAGCTGACTGACCGCCCCTGCTCCTGCCAGACCACAGAGAAAAAGGTAGAGAGGCCAGGCTTGAATTCAGGTTCTGTTTTCTCTTCCTTTGGCCTGACCAGGTTGTCAAGGAGGAACAGCTCACAGCTTGAGCCCGATCAAACTGTTACCGCACGATGGCGGTATGGTATCAGAACAGACAAGGAGACCTCCTCCAAGCATCCTTCTCCCGCCCTTCAAGTCTGAAAAAACGCCACGAACAAAGATATAAGAAAATGTGGCTGACCGGTTTTGTTCAGTTTGATGAAACCTGTTCATACTTTTGCATTTAATATTTGCTTTCCGTTAGATATCAAACTGAGATGTAAGCCATCCAAACTCATCGGGCATCTTCTCTTTTCCAGATTTCCTTTTCTACCTCACCAAGGTTTCCCACATTTGCTCTTATTCTCTCACCCTTTTATCTCCAGCAATTTTTCGTGCTATCAAATTGATTCAGTGTCAAAGGGAATTCATGCCAAATGAAGAAACAAAAAAAAGAAAATGATATACCTTATGACTTGGTCAGTCTAGGCAACAGCCCACATGGCGGTTATTATTCTATAGCATTTTCCAAATTCCCTGGGGTCTCTTTTGTACTTGATGAAAATTTCCCACATTTGCTCTTATTCTCTCAACCTTTTATCTCCAGCAATTTTTCATGCTATCAAATTGATTCATGGTGTCAAGGGGCACACCTCAGGAATTCGTACCAAAGGAAGAAAAAAAAATGATATACCTAATGACTTGGTCAGTCTAGGCAACAGCCCACGTGGTGGTTATATTTCTATCGCATTTTCCAAACTCCCTGGGGTCTTCATATGTTAGACCTTGTGTGTTGTGTTGGAGCAGCCATTTGGTGGAGCCCTAGGAGGAAGGACCAGAGACCTCACATGACTGAATGCAGGCAATCTCCTACTCCAATCTCCTCGTTATGATCATACATTCTTCAGTTCAGTCCAGTTCAGTCGCTCAGTCATGTTGGACTCTTTGCCACCCCCATGAATAGCAGCACGCCAGGCCTCCCTGTCCATCACCAGCTCCCGGAGTTCACTCAGACTCACGACCATCGAGTCAGTGATGCCATCCAGCCATCTCATCCTCTGTCGTCCCCTTCTCCAACTGCCCCCAATCCCTCCCAGCATCAAAGTCTTTTCCAATGAGTCAACTCTTCACATGAGGTGGCCAAAGTACTGGAGCTTCAGATTCAGCATCATTCCCTCCAAAGAAATCCGAGGGATTGGCTTTCCCTTCAGAATGGACTGGTTGGATCGCCTTGCAGTCCAAGGGACTCTCAAGAGTCTTCTCCAACACCACAGTTCAAAAGCATCAATTCCCTGGCGCTCAGCTCTCTTCACAGTCCAACTCTCACATCCATACGTGACCACTGGAAAAACCATGGCCTTGACTAGACAGACCTTCGTTGGCAAAGTAAAGGCTCTGCTTTTCAAAATGCTATCTAGGTTGGTCATAACTTTTCTTCCAAGGAGTAAGCATCTTTTAATTTCATGGCTGCAGTCACCATCTGCAGTGATTTTGGAATCACCGAAAATAAAGTAGTTAAAAACACCAATATAGTATCCTAACGCATAAATATGGAATTTAGAAAGATGGTAACGATAAGCCTGTATGCGAGACAGCAAAAGAGACACAGATGTATAGAACAGTCTTTTGGACTCTGTGGGAGAGGGGGAGGGGAGGATAATTAGGGAGAATGGCATTGAAACGTATAATACCATATATGAAACCAATCCCCAGTCCAGGTTTGATGCATGATACTGGATGCTTTGGGCTGGTGCACTGGGATGACCCAGAGGGATGGTAAGAGGTGGGAGGAGGGAGGGGGGTTCAGGATGGAGAACAGGTGTATACCTGTGGGGGATTCATGATGATGTATGGAAAAAACAATACAATATTGTAAAGTAATTAGCCTCCAATTAAAATAAATTTAAATTTAAAAAAAGATTTTACAGCTGCAAAAGAACAAAAGTAATTTGATACTAACCTATTAAGTATAAGTTAATTATACATACCTGACCAAAAAGGACTTAAATCTGGAAAAAGATGATGTCTGACGAGGTTGGGTCACTTAGATCACAGTTTGATATTCAATGGAAACCACAAATTATATGAAAAGACTATTGTAAAATAATTAGCTTCCAATTAAAATAAATAAATTTATATTAAAAAATAAAATAAGTGTCATATATGATTGAAAAAAAAAAGACAAGACTAGCAGCTGGTTTCCTCAAACCACGTAGTACAAAGTAGCCATATTTCCTACTGCTTTTCTCTGTTCAAGGTGTTTTTTCAGACTGGAAGGCCAGAAGAATGCTTGGAGCAGGGCTCCTTGTCTGTTCTGAGACCATACCGCCATCATGCGGAAAGTGTTTGATCGGGCCCAAGCTGTGAGCTGCTCTTCTTTGCAAGGCCTAGCAGTGGAGGCAGGTCAGACCAATGTAGAACCAACAGAACCTGAACTCAAGCTTGGCCCCTCTCTACCTTTTTCTCTGTGGTCTGGCAGGATCAGTGGACAGTCAGGTTCTGGGCTCACTATCTGATCAGTGAGCGACCAGGGCCCGGGAGCCCTCCAGCTGCTGCCCGGAAGTCCAGCCACTGGAAGGAGGGAGGCGGGGCCTCAGTTTCCTAACAGTGTGGCCTGGACTTAGAGCCAAGCAAGGAAAATGGGAGCATTTGACTTGTGAATCTGCCCTTTGGGGTTCAGGCCTCCTGGTTACCCGTGTGTTGTAGGGTCTGGGCCCACTGTGACAGGAGCAACAGAGGGCAATAAACGGGCCAGTGCCAAGTACACTAATGAGCCGATGTCATTGATGGAGTTGAGGGTGACCAAATGTCTAAAGTACCATGGCTTGGAGCAAGAAGGACCTGTGTGGAAAGAATGGGCGCCTTGTTGGTGTGAGCCAGGACATCTCGGAGACTGCAGTTGCTCAAGGGAATGAAAATCAGGAATGTACTGGATCAGCCAACTGGCTCCTGGGCCCTGGCCCCTCACGGAGTTGATTGACCGCCCCTGCTCCTGCCAGACCACAGAGAAAAAGGTAGAGAGGCCAGGCTTGAGTTCAGGTTCTGTTTTCTCTTCCATTGGCCTGACCAGGTTGTCAAGGAGGAACAGCTCACAGCTTGAGCCCGATCAAACTGTTACCGCACGATGGCGGTATGGTCTCAGAACAGACAAGGAGCCCTGCTCCAAGCGTCCTTCTCCCGCCCTTCGAGCCTGAAAAAACGCCATGAACAAAGATATGGGAAAATGTGGCTGCCCAGTATTTAGTTCAGATTAATGAAACCTGTTCATACTGCTGCATTTAATTTTTGCTTTCCGTTAGATATCAAACTGAGATGTAAGCCATCCAAACTCATCGGGCATCTTCCATTTTCCAGATTCCCTTTTGTACTTGACCAAGGTTTCCCACATTTGCTCTTATTCTCTCATCCTTTTATCTCCAGCAGTTTTTCATGCTATCAAATTGTTTCGTGGTGTCAAGGGGCAAGCCTCAGGAATTCATGCCAAAGGAAGAAAAAAAAATGAGATACCTAATGACTTGGTAAGTCTAGGCAACAGCCCACGTGGTGGTTATTATTCTATCGCATTTCCCAAACTCCCTGGGGTCTTCATATGTTAGACCTTGTGTGTTGTGTTGGAGCAGCCACTTGGTGGAGCCCTAGGAGGAAGGACCAGAGACCTCACATGACTGAATGCAGGCAATCTCCTACTCCAATCTCCTCGTTATGATCATAGATCATACATTCTTCAGTTCAGTCCAGTTCAGTCACTCAGTCATGTCCGACTCTTCGCGACCCCATGAATCGCAGCATGCCAGGCCTCCCTGTCCATCACCAACTCCCGGAGTTCACTCAGACTCGCGTCCATCGAGTCAGTGATGCCATCCAGCCATCTCATCCTCTGTCGTCCCCTTCTCCAACTGCCCCCAATCCCTCCCAGCATCAGAGTCTTCGGCGCTCAGCTTTCTTCACAGTACAACTCTCACATCCATACATGACCACTGGAAAAACCATGGCCTTGACTAGACGGACCTTCGTTGGCAAAGTAATGTCTCTAATGCTATCTAGGTTGGTCATAACTTTTCTTCCAAGGAGTAAGCATCTTTTAATTTCATGGCTGCAGTCGCCATCTGCAGTGATTTTGGAATCACCGAAAATAGTTAAAAACACCAATACACTATGTTAAGGCATAAATATGGAATTTAGAAAGATGGTAACGATAAGCCTGTCTGCGAGATAGCAAAAGAGACACAGATGTATAGAACAGTCTTTTGGACTCTGTGGGAGAGGGTGGGGGTGGGGATGATTCGGGAGAATGGCATTGAAACCTGTATAATATATATGAAACGAATCACCAGTCCAAGTTCGATGCATGATACTGGATGCTTCAGGCTGGTGCACTGGGATGACCCAGAGGGATGGTACCAGGAGGGAGAAGGGAGGGGAGTTCACGATGGGGAACACATGTATACCTGTGGGGGATTCATGTTGATGTATGGAAAACCAATACAATATTGTAAAGTATTGTAAAAAATGTACAGTAAACCGATACAATATTGTAAAGCTAACCTCCAATTAAAATAAAATTATATTAAAAAATAATAAATGTCATGTATTATTAAAAAAAAAAAAAAAAAAAAGACAAGACTAGTAGCTGGTTTCCTCAAACCAGGAAAGTAAAAAGTAGCCATATTTCCTACTGCCTTAGTTCACAGTGTTTTTTCAAACTGGAAGGGCGGGAGAAGAATGCTTGGAGCAGGGCTCCTTGTCTGTTCTGAGACCATACCGCCATCATGCGGAAAGCCTTTGATCGGGCCCAAGCTGTGAGCTGCTCTTCTTTGCAAGGCCTAGCAGTGGAGGCAGGTCAGACCAATGTAGAACCAACAGAACCTGAACTCAAGCCTGGCCCCTCTCTACCTTTTTCTCTGTGGTTTGGCAGGATCAGCGGACAGTCAGGTTCTGGGCTTAGTATCTGAGCAGTCAGGGCCCAGGGCCCAGGAGCCCTCCAGAGGCTACCCGGAAGTCCAGCCACTGGAAGGAGGGAGGCGGGGCCTCAGTTTCCTAACAGTGTGGGCTGGACTTAGAGCCAAGCAAGGAAAATAGGGACATTTGTCTTGTGAATCTGCCCTTTGGGGTTCAGGCCTCCTGGTAACCCCTGGGTTGTAGGGTCTGGGCCTATTGTGACAAGAGCAACAGAGCGCAATGGACGGGCCAGTGCCAAGTACCCTAAAGAACCGGTGTCATTGATGGAGTTGAGGGTGACCAAATGTCTAAAGTACCATCGCTTGGAGCAAGAAGGACCTGTGTGGAAAGAATGGGGGCTTTGTTGGTGTGAGCCAGGACATGTAGGAGACTGCAGTAGCTCATGGGAATGAAAATCAGGAATGTACTGGAAGCTGGAAGCAGTCGGCTGATTCCTGGGCCCTGGCCCCTCACGGAGTTGACTGACCGCCCCTGCTCCTGCCAGACCATAGAGAAAAAGGTAGAGAGGCCAGGCTTGAGTTCAGGTTCTGTTTTCTCTTCCATTGGCCTGACCAGGTTGTCAAGGAGGAACAGCTCAAATTTGAGCCCGATCAAACTGTTACTGCACGATGGCGGTATGGTCTCAGAACAGACAAGGAGCCCTGCTCCAAGCATCCTTCTCCCGCCCTTTGAGTCTGAAAAAACACCATGAAAAAAGATATAGGAAAATGTGGCTGCCCAGTATTTTGTTCAGTTTGATGAAACCTGTTCATACTTCTGCATTTAATTTTTGCTTTCCGTTAGTTATCAAACTGAGATGTAAGTCATCCTACCTCATCGGGCATCCTCTCTTTTCCAGATTTCTTTTCCTAATTGACCAAGGCTTCCTACATTTGCTCTTATTCTCTCAGCCTTTTATCTCCAGTATTTTCTCATGCTATTAAATTGATTTGCGGTGTCAAGGGGCAAACCTCGGGAATTCATGCCTAAGAAAGGAAAAAAAAAAAAATGATATACCTAAGGACTTGGTCAATCTAGGCAACAGCCCACGTGGTGGTCATTATCCTATCGCATTTTCCATATTCCCTGGGGTCTTCATATGTTAGACCTTGTGTTGTGTTGGAGCAGCCATTTGGTGGAGCCCTAGGAGGAAGGACCAGAGACCTCACATGACTGAATGCAGGAAATCTCCTACTCCAATCTCCTACTTACAATCATACATTCTTACATGAGTATAAATTCCAATCACATGTGACACGTGACTTTGTCTCATGTTATCATTTAACATTAGAAAAAACAGGTATTTTCAGTACCATTCAATGGCCTTCAACTTTACTGTGTATGTTTGTCACTTTTCTTTTCCTTCAAGATCAGTCTTAAAATAGTATTTTCTCATCACTAAGACACAGAGTATGTTTCTACCTTTGCACAAACTCTTTAGCAGGACGTTATTTCATTTACCCATATCCATATCAATAGATCTTTCAGAGTGCTTGAATTTTCTTATATTTTATTCTAGAACACATTTAAAAAATTACAAAGTCAAAAAATGTCTTAGAACCTTCACTATGAGAAGAATTAATCACGTTCAAAATGTCTTTGCCATGCATCATCATCCTTTCCTTACATATGTAAGATATGTACTTTTATAAAACACTGTTCAAATTCCCCAATACTCTGACTGTTACAACAAGTTCTTATCTAGCTTGAACGCTTTTCAAATATCATTAAGAAATCTTTGGAATACTGACATGTTTAAATTATTGCCATTATTACAATTTGAGGTAAAGTTCTTATAACATACAATTAATTATTTTCATATGTATAATTCAGTGACTGGAGAAGGCAATGGCACCCCACTCCAGTACTCTTGCCTGGAAAATCCCATGGATGGAGGAGCCTGGAAGGCTGCAGTCCATGGGGTCACTAAGGGTCGGACTGAGCGGCTTCACTTTCACTTTTCACTTTCATGCATTGGAGAAGAAAATGGCAACCCACTCCAGTGTTCTTGCCTGGAGAATCCCTTGGACTGGGGAGCCTGGTGGGCTGCTGTCTATGGGGTCGCACAGAGTCGGACACGACTGAAGTGACTTAGCAATTCAGTGACATTTAATACACATGGAATGTTGTGCCAGGTATTATCTCTCTCTATTCTCAATTCATTTTCATTACCCCAAAAGAAACCCTAGATCCATGAACTAGTTTTTCTCCATTACCCAATTTGTCCAGCTCTTGGCAAATACTAATCTGCTTTTGCCTCTGTTGGATTCACCTACTCTAGCTATATCATATAAATGGAACCATACATAATGTGGCATTTCCTGTCTCTACTTTACCACTTGGCAGAATGATTTCAAGGTGCATCAATGTCAGAACATACACTGGTGCTTCATTTCTTTTTATGGTGGAATAATATCCATTTTACCTATCCAGAGTAATGGAGAAAAACTATTTCATGGGTCTAGGGTTTCAAGAAAATTAGAGATACCAAGGGAACGTTTCATGCAATGAAGAGCACAATAAAGGAGAGAAATGGTATGGACCTAACAGAAGCAGAAGATATTAAGAAGAGGTGGCAAGAATACACAGGAGAACTGTACAAGGAAGATCTTCATGACCTAGATAACTATGTTGGTGTGAAAACTCACCTAGAGCCAGACATCCTGGAATGCGAAGTCAAGTGGGCCTTAGGAAGCATCACTACAAACAAAGCTAGTGGAGGTGATGGAATTTCAGTTGAGCTATTTTAAATCCTAAAAGATGCTGTGAACGTGTTGCAACTCAATATGCCAGCAAATTTGGAAAACTCAGTAGTGGCCACAAGACTGGAAAAGGTCAGTTTTCATTCCAATCCCAAAGAAAGGCAATGCCAAAGAATGTTCAAACTATCTCACGACTGCACTCATCTCACACACTAGCAAAGTAATGCTCAAAATTCTCCAAGCCAGGCTTCAACATTACAAGTACATAAACTGAGGACTTCCAGATGTTCAAGCTGGTTTTATAAAAGGCAGAGGAACCAGAGATCAAATTGCCAACATCTGCTGGATCATTGCAAAATCAAGAGAGTTCCAGAAAAACATCTATTTCTGCTTTATTGACTATGCCAAAGCCTTTGACTGTGTGGATCACAATAAACTGTGGAAAATTCTGAAAGAGATGGGAATACCAGACCACCTGACCTTCCTCCTGAGAAATCTGTATACAGGTCAAGAAGCAACAGTTAGAACTGGGAAAGGAATAGGTCAAAGCTGTAAATTGTCACCCTGCTTATTTAACTTCTATGCAGAGTATATCATGCAAAATGCCGGGCTGGATGAAGCACAAGCTGGAATCAAGATTGCCGGGAGAAACATCAATAACCTCAGATACGCAGATGACACCATCCTTATGGCAGAAAGCGAAGAAGAACTAAAGAGGCTCTTGATGAAAGTGAGAGAGAAGAGTGAAAAAGTTGGTTTAAAACTCAACATTCAGAATACTAAGATCATGGCATCTGGTCCCATCACTTCATGGCAAATAGATGGGGAAACAATGGATACAGTGACATCCTTTATTTTGGGGGGCTCCAAAATCACTGCAGATGGTGACTGCAGCCATGAAATTAAAAGACACTTGCTGGTTGGAAGAAAAACTATGACCAACCTAAATAGCATATTACAAAGCAGAGAGATTACTTTACCAAGAAAGGTCCATCTAGTCAAAACTATGGTTTGTCCAGTAGTCATGAATGGATATGAGAGTTGGACTATGAATAAAGCTGAGTGCCGAAGAATTGATGCTTTTGAACTGTGGTGTTAGAGAAGACTCTCGAGAGTCCCTTGGACTGCAAGGACACCAAACTAGTCAATCCTAAAGGAAATCAGTCCTGAATATTCATTGGAAGGACTAATGCTGAAGATGAAACGCCAATACTTTGGCCACCTGACGCAAAGTACCGAGTCATTGGAAAAGACCCTAATGCTGGGAAAGATTGAAGACAGGAGGAAAAGGGGATGACAGAGGATGACATGGTTGGATGGGATCACCGACGTGATGGACATGAGTTTGGGTAGGCTCTGGGAGTTGGTGATGGACAGGGAAGCCTGGCGTGCTGCAGTCCATGGGGGTTGCAAAGCGTCAGACATGACTGAGCGACTGAACTGAACTGAGGGCTTCATTTGGGGTAATGAAAATGATTTGGAGGTGAATAGTGATAATACTTTGGAGAAGGGAATGGCAACCCACTCCAGTATTCCTGCCTGGGGACTCCCATGGACACAGGAGCCTGGCGGGCCACAGTCCATGGGGTCGCAGTAGAGTCAGACATGACTCAGCGACTGAGAGCTTGATAATATTTGCACAGCATTTGGAGTATCCTAAATGTTGCTGAATTATGCCCATTAAAATGGTTAATCTATATCACATCTTGTTTATCAAATCATCAAGTGATGGACATATTGCTTGTGTCCACCTTTTGGCTGTTGTGAATAGTCCGCTCTGAATATATCTATATACATGTATGTGTAAGTATTTGTCTTCAGTTCTTTTGGGTATATATCTTCCCAGGTGGCTCAGTGGTAAAGAACCTGCCTGTCAATGCAGGGGATGAAGGAGATGCGATTTAGATCCCTGCATAGGGAAGAGCCCCTGGAGATGAATCCTAATGGCAACCCACTCCGGTATTCTTGCCTAAGAAGCTTGGAGGGCTACAGTCCATGGGGTCACAAAAAGTTGGACATGACTAAGTGACAGAGCACGCACACATGCTTGGAGTAGAATTGCTGGGTCATATTTAATTTTGTTTTGCTGCAGGATAAATTCTAAAAGAATTCCAAATGACCTTTTAACAGTTCACCTGCAACTCTTACTGTTCTGAAATGAAAGATCTTGCCTTCAGAAATAAAGTTATGATAGTAAATTTCTTGAATTAACTTTGTGCCATGTGATTATTCTATGTTTAAATATTTGAAACATCACCAAACTGTTTTCCATAGAGCCGCACATTTTCAATTCCCACCAGCACTGCATGAATGTTCTAATTCCTCCACATCCTCATCAATGCTTGTACTTTTCTTTCCTTTCTTACATTGTACTGGCCATAAAGAGGTACCACTTGGTGGGTTTAATTTACATTTTTGTTTTGACTGTTATGTATCTTTTCATGGGTTTGCTGGCCATTTATGTATCTCCTTTATATGTATGCCTATGGATGATTCATGCTGATGTTTGGCAGAAGCCAACACGATTCTGTAAAGCAATTATCTTCCAATTAAAAAATAAATTTTAAATTTTAAAAAGTGAAAGTGAAAGTGTTAGTTGCTCACTCTGTTCGCCTCTTTGCAACCCCATGGGCTGTAGCCCACCAGGCTCCTCTGTCCATGAGGCTTTAGAGTGGGTAGCCATTCCCTTCTCCAGAAGATGTTCCCGACCCAGGAATCGAACCCAGGTCTCCTGCATTATAGGCAGATCTTTCACAGTCCAAGCCACCAGGGAAGCCCATGTATCGTGAAGAAACATATATTCAAGTCCTTTTCCTATTTTTTAAATTGGGTTGTCTTTTTGTCATTGAGTTCTTTATATACTCTGGATACTAGAACTTTGGAAGACAAACAGTTTGCAAGTATTTTCTCCCATTTTCAAGACTGCCCTTTCACTTTCTTGATAGGGTCCTTTGATGCACAAAAGTTGTTACCATTACCAAATTCAAGGTCATGAAGCTTGTCCTTATATTTTTCTCTACAAGTTTATACTTTCAACCTCTTACACTTAGAACTTAGACACATACTGAGTTTATTATTGTATATGGTGTGAAGTAGGTGTCTAAGTCATTTTTTATTTCAGCACCATTTGTTAAGAGACAACTCTGCCCTTTAAATTACCTACACACCTTTTTCAAAAATCATTTGATCATAGAGTATGGGTTGATTCTCCACTCTCAATCTATTTAATTGTTCTAAGGGTCTATTCTTATTTGGTATCACACTGATTTGATTATTGTAGGTTTCTAGCAAGTTTTGAAATATGGAAATCAGTCCCCCAGCTTGGTTTTTCACATTCAAGATTATTTTGGCTACAGAAGTCAGTTGCAATTCCATAGAAATTTTAGGATTAGCTTTTCCATTTCTGCAAAAAGAGTGTTGTTGGGATAATGACAGAGATTATAGTGAATTTGTAGTACCCTTTGGGGTAGTACTACTGTCTTGACAATATTTAGTTTTCCAACCCATGAATAAAGGATATCTTTGTATTTATTTAGATCATCCTTAATTGTCAGTAATTTTCAATGTACTAGGCTTCTATTTCCTTGGTTATATGTAGTCTTAAGAATATTATTCATTTTGAAACTATTACAAATGGAATTGCTTTCACTTCATTTGCAGATTGTTCATTGCTAGTTTCTACAAATATGAGTTGATTTCTGTGAGTTGCTTTTCTATCCTATAGTACTTGCTAAATTCATTAATCAGCATTTATATTGCTTCTGTGGATTTCTTAGATATTAAATGTAAGCATTTTATTTCTGAAGACAGATAATTTTACTACTTCTTTTCTAATCTGGCTGCCTTTAATACATTTTTCTAGCCTGATTACCTTGGCTAAAATATTCAATAGAATTGACAAAAGTGGGTATTCTTCTCTTTTTCCGGATGTCAGGAGTAAAGAATTCAGAAATCTTCTTTGAACGAGTTAAAAATGATAAAAACTTGTTTGTTAACAAACATAGTACTTGGGAATTTGAACATTATTTTATAAAAGTACATATCTTACATACTTATGTACAGGGAAGGGATGATGATGATGCGTGGAAAGGACATTTTGAAAGTGGTTCATTCTTCTCATTGTGAATGACCTAAAATATATTTTGACATTATAATATCCTAAACATGTTTGGCTCAGATGGTAAAGAATCTGCCTGCAGTGCAGGAGACGCGGGTTTGAACCCTGGGTCAGGAAGATCCCCTGAGAAGGAAATGGCAACCCACTCCAGTTTTCTTCCCTGGAGAATTCCATGGACAGAGAAGTCTGGTGGGATACAGTCCGTGGGGCCGCAAAGAGTCAGACACAACTGAGCGACTAATACAACAAATGTGTTCTAGAATAAAATATAAGAAAATTCAGGCTTCCCTTGTGGCTTAAGGGAAAGAATCTGCCCGCCAATGCAGGAGACACAGGTTCAATCCCTGATCCTGAAAGATCCCACATGCCATGGGGCAACTAAGCCTGTGTACAGTTACAAATCCCGTGCTCTAGAGCCTGGGAGCTGCAACTACTGAGCCCATACATTGCAACTACTGAAGTCCGCGTGCCATATAGCCTGTGCCCCATAAGAAGAGAAGCCATCACAAGGAGAAGCTCCTTGCAACTAGAGAAAAGCCCACACAGCAGTGAAGACCCAGCAGAGTAAAAAATCTTTTCTTTAATAGAAGAAAAGTTAATAACTCTGAAAGATACCTTAATATGGAAATGTGTAAATGATACAAGATGCTGCTAAAGACTTTGTGCAAAAGTAAAAATAAGCTCTGTTTCTTACCAATGAGAAAATACTATAAAATGGATCTTGAAGTAAAAAAAAAAGTGTCAAACATAAACAGTAAAGTCTAAGGCCATTTAATGGCATGGAAAATGCTTGATTTTTAGTGTCAAATTATGTGACAAAGTCACAGGTCACATCTGATTGGAATTTATACTCATGTAACAATGTATGATTCTAATTAGAAGATTGTCTACATTCAGTCATGCGAGGTCTCCAGTCCTTCCTCCTAGAGCTCCACCAAATGGCTCCTCCAACTCAACACACAAGATCTAACATATGAAGAGCCCAGGGAATTTGGGAAGTGAGATAGAATAATAATCACATTGCCCATTGCCCAGATTGGCCAAGTCCTTAGGCATAGTCATTTTCTTTCCTCTCTTAGGCATGGATCCCTCAGGTTTGCCCCTTGATACCTCCAAACAATTTGATATCATGAGAAAATACTGGAGATAAAGTGTTGGGTGAAGAAGAGCAAATGTGGGAAGACTTGGTCAAGTAGAAAATGGAATCTAGAAAAATGAAGATTCCTGATGAGGTTGGGCCACTTAGATCTCATTTTGATATCCAATGGAAACCAAAAAACTAACAAAGACTAAGACATGGTTTCCTCAAACCAAGCAAAATACAAGGCAGCCATATTTCCTGGTGTCTTTGTTCCTGGTGTTTTTTCAGACTTGAAGGGCGGAGGAGAATGCTTGGAGCAGGGCTTCTTGTCTGTTCCGGGATAATACTGCCATCGTGCGGAAACAGTTTGATCGGGCCCAAGCTGTGATCAGTTCTTCCTTCAGAGGAACAGTGGAGGTAGCTCAGGTCAATGCAAGCCTAACACACCTGAGCCCAAGCCTGGCATGCTCTTTGTTGCCTGGCAGGAACAGGGACAGAGTCAGGTTTCGGCTTAGTGTCTAATCAGTGAGGGGCCAGGGCCCAGGGGCCCTCCAGTTTCTGCCAGGAAGTCCAAGCATAGGAAGGAGGGAGGCGGGGCCTCCGTTTCCCAACAGTGTGGATGGGACTTAGAGCCCAGTGCAGAAAAGGGAGGCATTAGTGTTGTGATTCTGCCTTTTGGGTGTTGTGGGGCCTGGGCCCATTGTGACAGGAGTGACAGAGGGCAGTGGACTGACTAGTGCCAAGTACCCTAAAGAGCCGGTGTCATTGATGAAGTTGAATCCACCCAAAAGCCTATAGTAAAGCCAGGAAAACCCATGGACAAATGAGCATGGCAGGCTATAGTCCATGGGGTTGCAAAGAGTCAGACAGACCTGAGCAACTGAGCACAAAAGCACACACACACCATAGCTTGGAGTAAGAAGGACCTATTTGGAAGAAATGGGAATAGACTGACTTGCTGGTGTGAGCCAGAGGCTTCTTCTAGGAGACTGTAAATTTCTCAAGTGATGAGAATTCACAAACCTTCGAAGGTCAAATAGAAACAGTTGATCACAAATGCCATGTTCCTGCGGCATCTAGCATTACCAACATGATAAATATTCAAATATTATGTATGATTAATCACAAAAGCTGATACCATTTAAGTAAATAGATACAGGCCAATCAATCAGTGTGTGTGTGTTAGACACTCACTTGTGTCTGACTCTTTGAGACTCCATGGACATAGCCCACCAGGTTCCTCTCTCCATGGAATCCTCCAGGTAAGAATACTGCAGAGTATTGCCATTCCCTTCTCCAGGGGATCTTCCCGACCCAGTAATGGAACCCAGGTCTCATGCACTGCAAGCAGATTCTTTACCTTCTGAGCCACCAGGGAAGCCCATCAATATTTGATCAAAGGAGTGTTCACCTACATACATAGACAATCATAGAAAATCTTAGCTCAATTCCATCCTGGTAACAAAATAGGTAGAATTAAGTGCCATGGATATTTCCCACAATTTTAGATAATTCGAAATTTCCAATAGTATTATTCTTTATGTGGTAACTAATAATACTTTCCTTGCTAAATCTTATAATACCTTTAAAATTGTTCAAATCCTAAGGATATTAAAATATCTGGCAAAGAAATACAAAATTTGACAATTATAAAGTAAATAGGATAAAGTAGGATATTCATTATTGGCCAAAGCTCAGTAAAATCTCAACATCTAAATTTATTACAGTCCAGTTGTTATTCTATTTATAATTTTAAAGGCTGCAGCAGGTGTGTATGAACATTTTGTTTGTTAAGGATTTCAAATGACAATTTTTATGTGGAATTTCCATACAGTTGGAGATTTGTCCTGTTAGTTTCTTAGGTCTTATATAGAGAGGCTACTTAAATGTCATTAAGTATAGATGACTGGATTTTGTGTCAAGTAATGATTTATTAAAACCCTTGACTATAACAGCGAAATATTTAGTCATTTCATTATGTGGATAGTGCTGTGTCATTTTTAGAGAATATGATGTTATACAGAATACTATCAAAATTAAGCCTTGTTTGTCACTATACATGGGCAAAATTGAAAGTACACCCACAAAAAAGTCACCTTAGAAGTGAAGACACCATTAGTTGTTTTCTCCAAATATTTAAACATTAATTCCAATGTTAATATTGGCTTTGTACAATACGTAAATGTATGTTTGGTTCAGACTTACCACATTGCTTCAGTTCAGTTCAGTCGCACAGTCATGTCCGACTCTTTGCAACCCCATGCACACCAGGCATTCCTGTCCATCACCAACTCTCGGAGCCTGCTCAAATTCATGTCCATCAAGTTGGTGAGGCCATCCAACCATCTCATCCTCTGTCATCCCCTTCTCTTCCCACCTTCAATCTTTCTGAGTATCAGGGTCTTTTCAAATGAGTCAGTTCTTCACATCAGGTGACCAAAATATTGGAGTTTCATCTTCAACATCAGTCCTTCCAATGAATATTCATGACTGATTTCCTTTAGGATTGACTAGTTTGATCTCCATGCAGTCCAAGGGACTCTCAAGAGTATTCTCCAACACCACAGCTCAAAAGCATCAATGCTTTGACACTCAGCTTTCTTTATATTCCTACTCTCACACTGATACATGACTACTAGAAAAACCATAGCTTTGACTAGATGGACCTTTGTTGGCAAAGTAATGTCTCTGCTTTTTAATATGCTATCTAGGTTGGTCATAGCTTTTCTTCCAAGGAGTAAGCGTCTTTTAATTTCATGGCTGCAGTCACCATTTGCAGTGATTTTGGAGTCCCCCAAGATAAAGTAGTTTAGAAGTAGAGTAAAACCATAGCTTAGAAGTAGGTAAAACATGATCCTCAAAGTGCAGCAGTTTGCTTTCCATCTTAAATCACAGGAAGGAAATAATGCCATCTTGCCTGGCAGGCTGCAATCCATAGGGTCGCACAGAGTCTGACATGACTGAAGAGACTTTGCACACACCAACCCCAAAGCCAGGTCTTTGCCCACCCTGCAAGAACTGAGATAACATCAGGGGCAGGTCAGGACAAGGGTATTGACCCTGGGCTTTACAGTGAACCTGGAAAGACACAGAAGTTCCCAGCTGGTGGGTAGGTTCAGAGAATGTAGGCCTTCCACTACATTTGTGATTTTCATCCACTTGACCATCTGCAGGCTCCTAGAAAATGTTCTGACTCAAACCAGCAAATCAGTGTATTCCCATTCCTTCCATACAGGTATTTCTTGCTCCAGGTCATGGTACTTTGTTTAGACTTTTGGTCACCCTCAACTTTGTCAATGACATCAGCTATTTAAGGTACTTAGCATTAGCCAGTCCACTGAGCTCTGTCATTCCAGTCACAATGGGCCCAGGCCCTACAAAGGGCAGATTCACAAAACAAATGCCCCCATTTTCAGTGCTTAGCTCTAAGGCCCACCACACTGTTAGGAAACTGAGGCCCCGCCTCCCTCCTTCTGGTGGCTGGACTTCCTGGCAGCAGCTGGAGGGCTCCTGGGCCCTGGACCCTCACTGATCAGATACTAAGCCCAGAACCTGACTGTCCACTGATCCTGCCAGATCACACAGAAAAAGGTAGAGAGGCCAGGCTTGAGTTCTGGTTCTGTTGTTCCTAAGTTGGTCTGACCAGCCTCCACTGCTAGGCCTAGCACGGAAGACCAGCTCACAGCTTGGACCTGATCAAATTATTTCCGCATGATGGCAGTGTTGTCCCGGTACTGAAACTTCCTACGCCAAGCATTCTTTTCCCTCCGCCCTTCGAGTCTGAAAAAAACACTGTAAACAGACAAAGACACCAGGAAATATGGCTGCCTTGTATTTGACTCAATTCAAGGAAACCTGGTCATATTTTTGCATTTTCTTTTTGGTTTCCATTGGATATCAAACTGAGATCAAAGGCACCCGACTTCATCACACATCTGTTCTCCAGATTTCAGTTTTTACTTGATCATGTCTTCCCACATTAGATCTTTTCCACTCAGTTTTTTGTCTCCAGCGTTTTCTCAAGCTATCATATTGTTTGGAGGTATCATGGATTCAGGATCCATGCCTAAGAGACAAAAGACAATGACTGTACCTAAGGACTTGCCAAATCTAGGCAACAGGCCACATGTTTATTATCTTGTCTCACTCAGAAGGTAAAGCATCGGCCTGCAATGAAGGAGATCCAGGTTTGATCCATGGGTCAGGAAGATCTGGAGAAGGAACTGGCAAAACATGCCAGCATTCTTCCCTGGAGAATTCAATGGAGAGAGGAACCTGGTGGACTACAGTCCACGGGGTCTCAAAGAGTGAGGCACAACTGAGCGAATAACACACACACTTTCCAAATTTCCTGGGGTCTTCAAATTCTAGGCTTTGTGCATTGACTTGAAGAAGCCATTTGATGAAGCTCTAGGAGGATGACCCAGATACCTCTCATGATTGAATGCAGACAATTGCCTACGTGTAATCATACACTCTTACAGGACTATAAATTCCAATCAGATGGGACACGCAACTTTGTCTAATGGTATCATCATACAACATTGGAAAAAAAAACAGGCATTTTCTATGTCATTACATCGCCTTAGACCTTATTGTATATTATCACTGTTTTTTTACTTAAAGATTCATTTTATAATATTTTCTCATTAGTAAGAAAGAAACAGAGCTTGTTTTTACTTATGGACAAAGTTTTTGTTAGCACCTTGTATCATTTATACATATCCATATTAATAGGTCTTTCAGAGCGCTTGAATTTCATATATTTTATTCTAGAACACAGTTAATTAGGATATTATAATGTCCAAAATACATGTTAGGTCATTCACAATGAGAAGAATTAACCACTTTCAAAATGTCCTTGGCGTGTATCATCATCACTTCGCTATGTACGTGCAATATGTACTTCTGTAAAATACTGTTCAAATTCCCCAGTACTATGCTTTTTAAAACACTTTTTATCACTTGGAGCTTATTCAAACAAGATTCATGAATTCTTTACCTCTGACACCCAGAACAAGATAAGAATGCTCATATTTGTCAATTCTATTGAATATTTTAGCCAGGGTAATTAGGCAAGAAAAATATATTAAAGGCATCCAAATCAAAAAGGAAGTAGTAATATTATCTGTCTTCAGATAACATGGTTACATACAAAGAAAATATCAAGAAATGCAAATTTTAGTGCTGATTAATGTATTTAGCAAGTACTATAGGCTTCCCTTGTAGCTCAGTCGGTAAAGAATCTGCCTGGAATGCAGGAGACCTGGGTTCAGTCCCTGGGTTGGGAAGATCCCCTGGAGAAGGAAATGGCAACCCACTCCAGTATCCTTCCCTGGAAAGTCTCATGGACAGAAGAGCTTGGTGGGTTGCAGTCTGTGGGGTCGCAAAGAGTCAGGCATGACTGAGCAACTAACACTTACATATTTATAGGATAGAAAAGGAGCTCACAGAAATCAGTCATATTTGAATAAACTAGCAATGAACAATCTGCAAAGGAAATGAAAACAATTCCATTTGCTATAGTTTCAAAATGAACAGTATACTTAGGACAATAAATAAGTAAAAATTAGAAGTACATTGAAACTTACTGACAGTTAAAGATGACTTAAAAAAGATATCTTTTACTCATGGGTTGGAAGGCTAAATATTGTCAACACAGTAGTACTACCCCAAGAGATCTACAAATTCAATATAATCTCTGTCATTATCCCAACAACACTCTTTTTGCAGAAATGGAAAAGCTAATCCTAAAATTGCTATGGAATTGCAACTGACTTCTGTAGCAAAAATAATCTTGAATTTGAAAAACCAAGCTGGAGGACTGACTTTCATATTTCAAAACTTGCTAGAAAGCTACAGTAATAAAAGCAGTGTGATACTAAAATACGAATAGACGTGTGATACTAAAATATGAATAGACGAATGGAACAATAAATAGACTGGGAGTGCAGAATCAAGCCATACACTATGGTCAATTGATTTTTAAAAACGATGCTTGAGAATTCAAAGTGTTACAGGGAAGAACTGATTCCGTGATGGATCTGTTTATTTTTCTCTAACCTTTGCTTCCTATTGGTTTTGTTCACAAAAAGGATACTGTTGATACATAATGGGCTGCCTTGGGGAACCCTGCCCCTCTGCCTGAATGTTAAACCAAATGCCTTTGTTCAACACACCATATATCTATGGATGGCTACAGGAAGGAAAAAATTAACACATCTCCTCCATGAGGTTGGCAATTCCAGGAGATATTTGAAAGATTAATGTCCTTTTATCTCCCCCCATCACTGTTCTATAATAGAACCTGGCATCCAGACCCCTGTATGATCATCATTTTGCGACATAACTCTGCCATCTTCTTGGCCTGCTAGCTTTCTAAATAAAGTCATATTCCTTGCCTTAACACTCTGTCTCTCAGTTAATTGGCCTGTCATATAGAGAGCAGAGCAAGCAGAGTTGCCTATTTAACAAATAAATGGTGCTAAGAAAACTGGCTACCCATATACAAAAAATGACTTCAGACACATCTTCACACCATACCCAATAATTAAATCAGTATAGGTCAAAGTTCTAAATGTAAGAGGTGAAAATATAAAACTTAAGAGACAAATATAAGGACAAAGCTTCATGATCTTGGATTTGATCATGGTTTCTTAGATATGTCACTAGAAGAAGAGGAAAAAAATTTTTTTCATCAAAATCTAAAAATGAAACAAAACCCCCCACAAACATTTGTGCATCAAATGACACTATCAAGAAAGTAAAAGGACAATCTGGAAAATGGAAGAAAATCAGTTCATTTCAGTTGCTCAGTCATGTCCGACTCTTTGCGTCCCCATGGACTGCAGCACGCCAGGCCTCCCTGTCCATCACCAACTCCAGAGTTTACTCAAACTCATGCCCACTGAGTCGGTGATGCCATCCAACCATCTCATCCTCTATTGTCCCCTTCTCTCACCTTCACTGTTTCCCAGCATCAGGGTCTTTTAAAATGAGTCAGCTCTTCGCATGAGGTGGCCAAAGTACTGGAGTTTCAGCTTCAACATCAGTCTTTCCAAAGAACATTCAGGACTGATTTCCTTTAGGATGGACTGGTTTGATCTCCTTGCAGTCCAAAGGACTCTCAGGAGTCTTCTCCAATACCACAGTTCAAAAGCATCAATTCTTTGGCGCTCAGCTTTCTTTATAGTCCAACTCTCACATCCATACATGAACAATGGAAAAACCATAGCCTTGACTGGACGGACCTTTGTTGACAAAGTAATGTCTCTGCTTTTCAATATGCTGTCTAGGTTGGTCACAACTTTTCTTCCAAGGAGTACACATCTTTTAATTTCATGGCTGCAGTCACCATCTGCAGTGATTTTGGAGCCCAAAGAAATAAAGTCTACCATTGTTTCCACTGTTTCCCCATCCATTTGCTGTGAAGTAATGGGACCAGATGCCATGATCTTTGTTTTCTGAATGTTGAGCTTTAAGCCAACTTTTTCACTCTCTTTCACTTTTATCAAGAGGCTCTTTAGTTCTTCACTTTCTACCATAAGGGTGGTGTCATCTGCATATCTGAGGTTATTGATATTTCTCTCAGCAATCTCAGTTCCAGCTTGTGATTCATCCAGCCCAGCATTTCTCATGAAATGGCGTCAGGAGTGGCATCTATGCTTTGCTGGAGCAGCTGTGAGGAGATAACCCACATCCAAAGTCAGGAGCAGCAGCTGCACTTTGCTGGACCAGCCGTGTGGAGATTCCCCATGTCCAAGGTCAGAGAAACCCCAGTAAGATGGTAGGTGCTGGAGCGGTTGTGAGGAGATACCTCATGTCCGAGGGCAAAGGAGAAGCCCCAGCAAGACAGTAGGAGGGGCGAATTCACGGTTAGAATCAAATCCCATTCCTGCCAGAGATGCTCAGAGGGCTCAAACAAACCTTGTGTGCACAGGACCCAGGGACCCCACAAAGACTGAGCCAGAACTGTGTTTGAGTGTCTCCTGTGGAGGGTATGGCTCGGCGGTGGTCTGCCTCAGGACAGGGGCTCTGGGTGCAGCAGACCTGGGTGTGGGATAAGCCCTCTTGGAGGAGGTCACCATTAACCCCACCATAGAGCTGCCAGAACCTTGTGCACAAACAGAAGCTTGTGCACGCTAGGACCCAGGGGAAAGGAGCAGTGACCCCACAAGAGACTGACCCAGACTTGCCTATGGGTGTCTGGGAGTCTAGGCGGAGGCGTGGGTCGGTGGTGGCCTGCTGCAGGGTTGGGGGCACTGAGAGTAGCAGTGCATGCATGGGACCTTTTGAGGGAGGTCTCCATTATCTTCATTATCTCCACCACAGTTTGGAAGAAAATATTTGCAAATTATTTATCTTTCAAAGTTCTAGTATCTATAGTATATAAAGAACCCAGGAATGAAATGACAACCTAATTCAAAAAATAGGAAAATGACTTGAATATACATTTCTCACAAGAAGATATATAAATGGCCAGTAAGAACATGAAAAGATACATAACAGTCAAAACAGAATTGTAAATTAAAACCACTAAGCAATACCTCTTTATGCCCACTATAATGCAAAAAATAAAGGAAAGTACAACAATTGATGAGGGTATAGAAACTGTGCTGACCTGAATCCAAAATATGCAGCTGCCATGGAAAGCAGTTTGGCAATGCTTCAAATATTTAAACACAGAATTACCTTGGGGCACAAAATTATTTCAAGAATTTTACTACCGTAACGTTTATGTCTGAAGGCAGGGTCTTTCTTTGCAGAACAAAAAGAATTGCAGGTGAACTGTGAAAAGGAAAGGTGTTCTTCTAGAATTTACCCTGCAGCAAAACAAATAAAATTAAATATTTAAATAAATCTCAGTCTAAGTTCATCCAATGTAAGCAGAAAAATTTCAAGATGGTTTTTAAACTTAATCCCAGGTGACTTACCCAGGAATATTGCTAACGGTGTGACAAGGGAAGAAGAAAGACTGGGAAAAAAAATTACCATATAACCCAGCAATTCTACTCCAAAATATATACCCAAAAGAAGTGAAAAAAAGTACTTATACAAGTACACATATAAACACATATTCATAACAGCCCAAACCCAAATATTTCCATCACTTGATGATTTGATAAATAAGATGTGATATAGATTAAGCATTTTAATGGGTATAATTCAGCAACACTTAGGATATTCCAAATGCTGTGAAAGTATTATTTCTATTCACCTCCAAATCATTTTCATTACCCCAAATGTAACCTTATAGCCATAAAATAGTTTTTCTCCATTACCCTGTGGATATGTAAAATGGATATTATTCAGCCATAAAAATAAATGAAGCACTGATATATGTTATGACATTGATGTCCCTTGAAATCATTCTGCTAAGTGGTAAAGGAAAAACAGGAAATGCCACATAATGTATGGTTCCATTTACATGATATAACTAGAGTAGGTAAATTCAACAGAGGCAGAAAGCAGATTAGTTCTTGCAAAGAACTGAACAACTTGGGTAATGGAGAAAAACTAGTTCATGTATTTAGGGTTTCTTTTGGGGTAAAGAAAATCAGTTGCAGGTAGATACAGAAAATACTTGCACGACATTCCGAGTGTATTAAATGTCACTGAATTGATAATTAATTTTATGTTACATGAATTTGACCTCAAATTGTAAAAGTAGCAATATTTTAAACATGCTAGTATTCCAAAGATTTATTAATGATATTTGAAAAACATTCAAGCTATAAGTGACAGGAACTTAACAATCATAGTACTGCGAGACTGGAACAGTATTTTATAAAAGTATGTATCTTATATACATAGGGAAGGGATGATGATGCATGGCAAAGACATTTTGAAAGTGGTTAATTCTTCTCATAGTGAATGATCAAGCATATATTTTTGACTTTATAATTTCCTAAACGTGTTCTGGAATAAAATATAAGAAAATTAAAGTACTCTGAAAGATCTATTAATATGGATATGGGTAAATGATATAAGGTCCTGCTAAAGACCTAGAAATCCTGATAGCTCAGCAGGTAAAGAACCAGCTTGCCAATGCAGGAGACTGAGGAGATGTGGGTTCAAACCCTGGGTTGGGAAGATCCCCTAGAGAAGGAAATGGCAACCACTCCAGTACTCTCGCCTGGAGAATCCCATGGACAGAGGAGCCTGGAGGGCTACAGTCCCTGGGGTCCTGGAGTTGAACACAACTGAGTAAGCACCTACTGAAAAGACCTTGTCAGTTCAGTTCAGTTCGGTTGCTCAGTCATGTCTGGCTCTTCTGCAAAGGTAGAAACAAGCTCTGTGTCTAACTAATAAGAAAATATTATAAGGTTGTTCTTTAAGTAAGAAAACACACAGACACACACATTGACACGGTTGGGTGCAAATGCAAATTGATACAGCCACTATGGAGAACAGTATGGAGAATCCTTAAGAAAATCAGGAATAAAACTACCAGATGACTCAGCAATCCCACTACTGGGCATATACCCTGAGGAAACAATAATTGAAAAAGACACATGTAATCCAATCAATGTTCATTGCAGCACTATTTACAACAGCTAGGACATGGTGGCAGCCAAGATGTCCATTGACAGATGAATGGATAAAGAAGTTGTGGTACATATACACAATGGAATATTCTTCAGCCATAAAAAGAATGCATCTGAGTCAGTTCCAATGAGATGGATGAACCTAGAGCCTATTACACAAAGTGAAATCAGAAACAGAAAGATAAATATCATATATTAACACAAACACATAGAATCTAGAAAGATGCTAATGATGAACTTACCTACAGAGCAGCAACGGATGTACAGACAGAGAACAGACTTTTGGACACAATGCAGAAGGGAAAAGGTGGGATGATTTCAGAGAGTAGCACTGAAACATATATATTTACATATGTAAAATAGATGGCCAGTGGGAATTTCTAGTATGACACAGGAAACCCAAACCTGTGCTCTGTGACAATCTAGAGGCACGGGATGGAGAGGGAGGTAGGAAGGAGACTTAAGAGGGAGGGGACATATGTATACCTATGACTAATTCATGTTGATGTATGGCAGAAACCATCACAATATTGTAAAGAAATTATCCTTCAATTAAAAATAAAATAAAATTTTAAGTGATGTACATACACAGTAAAGTAGCAGGAAATTTAGTGATATGGAAAATGCCTTTTTCCAATGTTATATGCTGATACCATGAGACAAAGTCACATGTCCCATCTGACTTGAATTGATACTCATGCCAGCAAATTTGGAAAACTCAGCAGTGGCCACAGGACTGGAAAAGGTCAGATTTCATTCCAATCCCAAAGAAAGGCAATGCCAAAGAATGCTCAAACTACCGCACAATTGCACTCATCTCACATGCTAGTAAAGTAATTCTCAAAATTCTCCAAGCCAGGCTTCAGCAATACGTGAACCGTGAACTCCCTGATGTTTAAGCTGGTTTTAGAAAAGGCAGAGAAACCAGAGATCAAATTGCCAACATCTGCTGGATCATTGCAAAAGCAAGAGAGTTCCAGAAAAACATCTATTTCTGCTTTATTGACTATGCCAAAGCCTTTGACTGTGTGGATCAAAATAAACTGTGGAAAATTCTGAAAGACATAGGAATACCAGACCACCTGACCTGCCTCTTGAGAAACCTATATGCAGGTCAGGAAGCAACAGTTAGAACTGGACATGGAACAACAGACTGGTTCCAAATAGGAAAAGGAGTACGTCAAAGCTGTATGTTGTCACCTGCTTATTTAACTTCTATGCAGAGTACATCATGAGAAACGCTGGGCTGGAAGAAGCACAAGCTGGAATCAAGATTGCCGGGAGAAATATCAATAACCTCAGATATGCAGATGACACCACCCTTATAGCAGAAAGTGAAGAAGAACTAAAAAGCCTCTTGATGAAAGTGAAAGAGGAGAGCGAAAAAGATGGCTTAAAGCTCAACATTCAGAAAATGAAGATCATGGCATCTGGTCCCATCACTTCATGGGAAATAGATGGGGAGACAGTGGAAACAGTGTCAGACTTTATTTTGGGGGGCTCCAAAATCACTGCAGATGGTGACTGCAGCCAGGAAATTAAAAGATGCTTACTCCTTGGAAGAAAAGTTATGACCAACCTAGATAGCATATTCAAAAGCAGAGACATTATTTTGCCAACAAAGGTCCGTCTAGTCAAGGCTATGGTTTTTCCAGTGGTCATGTATGGATATGAGAGTTGGACTATAAAGAAAGCTGAGCACCTAAGAATTGATGCTTTTGAACTGTGGTGTTGGAGAAGGCTCGAGAGTCCCTTGGACTGCAAGGCGATCCAACCAGCCGATTCTAAAGGAAATCAGCCCTGGGATTTCCTTGGAGGGAATGATGCTGAAGATTAAACTCCAGTACTTTGGCCACCTCATGCGAAGAGTTGACTCATTGGAAAAGACTCTGATGCTGGGAGAGATTGGGGGCAGGAGGAGAAGCGGACAACAGAGAATGAGATGGCTGGATGGCATCACTGACTCGATGGACGTGAGTCTGACTGAACTCCGGGAGTTGGTGATGGACGGGGAGGCCTGGTGTGCTGCGATTCATGGGGTCGCAAAGAGTCGGACATGACTGAGCCCCAGAACTGAACTGAAGAATGTTATGATTATAAGTAGGAGATTGGAGTAGGAGATTGCCTGCATTCAGTCCTGTAAGTCCTTCCTCCTAGGGCTCCACCAAATGGCTGCTCCAACACAGCACACAAGGTCTAACATATGAAGACCCCAGGGAGTTTGGGAAATGAGATAGAATAATAACCATCATGCGGGCTGTTGCCTAGACTGACCAAGACATTAGGTATATCATTTTTTTTTCCTTCCTTTGGCATGAATTCCTGAGGTGTGCCCTTTGACACCACGAAACAATTTGATAGCATGAAAAATTGCTGGAGATAAAAGGGTGAGAGAATAAGAGCAAATGTGGGAAACCTTGGTCAAGTACAAAAGGAAATCTGGAAAAGGGAAGATGCCCGATGAGTTTGGATGGCTTGCATCTCAGTTTGATATCTAACGGAAAGCAAAAATTAAATGCAAAAGTATGAACAGGTTTCATCAAACTGAACAAAATCCTGGGCAGCCACATTTTCCTATATCTTTGTTCATGGCGTTTTTTCAGGCTCGAAGGGCGGGAGAACAATGCTTGGAGCAGGGCTCCATGTCTGTCCTGAGATCATACCGCCATCGTGCGGTAACAGTTTGATCAGGCTCAAGCTGTGAGCTGTTCCTCCTTGAGAACCTGGTCCGGCCAATGGAAGAGAAAACAGAACCTGAACTCGAGCCTGGCCTCTCTACCTTTTTCTCTATGGTCTGGCAGGAGCAGGGGCGGTCAGTCAGCTCCGTGAGGGGCCAGGGCCCAGGAGCCAGCTGGCCGATCCAGTACATTCCTGATTTTCATTCCCTTGAGCAACTGCACTCTCCGAGATGTCCTGGCTCACACCACCTAAACGGTGTATGCCCATTCTTTCCATACAGGTTCTTCTTGCTCCAAGCCATGGTACTTTAGACATTTGGTCACCCTCAACTCCATCAATGACACCGGCTCTGTAGGGTTCTTGGCACTGGCCCGTCCATTGCGCTCTGTTGCTCTTGTCACAGTGGGCCCAGACCCTACAACACAGGGGTAACCAGGAGGCCTGAACCTCAAAGGGCAGATTCACAAGACAAATACCCCCGTTTCCCTTGCTTGGCTCTAAGTCCAGCCCACACTGTTAGGAAACTGAGGCCCCGCCTCCGTCCTTCCGGTGGCCGGACTTCCGGGCAGCAGCTGGAGGGCTCCCGGGCCCTGGTCGCTCACTGATCAGATACTGAGCCCAGAACCTGACTGTCCACTGATCCTGCCAGACCACAGAGAAAAAGGTAGAGACGGGCCAGGCTTGAGTTCAGGTTCTGTTGGTTCTACATTGGTCTGACCTGCCTCCACTGCTAGGCCTTGCAAAGAAGAGCAGCTCACAGCTTGGGCCCGATCAAACATTTTCCGCACGATGGCAGTATGGTCTCAGAACAGACAAGAAGCCCTGCTCCCAGCATTCTTCTCCCGCCCTTCCAGTCTGAAAAAACACTGTGAACAGACAAAGGCAGTAGGAAATATGGCTAGTTTGTACTTTCTTGGTTAGAGGAAACCAGCTCCTAGTCTGTTCATTTAGTTTGTGGTTTGTATTGAATATTTAACTGGGATCTAAATGACCCAACCTCATCAGGCATCTTCTTTTTTCCAGATTCAAGTCTTTTTTTCGTTAACTATGTATAATTAACATAAACTGCATAATTAAACAACTACTTTTGTCCTTTGCAGCTTCAAAATCTTTGTTTTCACAAGTTATACGTTCAAACACTGCATTCCCATTAACATAGATTTATACTTATACCTTGTGTACTTGTCTTACCTTTTAAATTCCAAAGGAAAATAAAAAATTAGAAAACAAATATAGGGAGTTCCCTGTAATCCAGTGGTTAGGAGTCAGTGTTCTCACTATTGTGGCTAGGTTTCAATCCTTGGTTTGACATGTACACTAAGATCCTGCAAGCAAATATATATATGACTTTCCCAGTGGCTCAGTGGTAAGAATTCTCCTGCCAATGCAGGATATGCAGGTTTAGTCCCTGAGCTGGGAAGATCACCTGGCGAAGAGAATGGAAACACACTCCAGTATTCTTGTCTGGAAAATCACACAGAGGATAGCCCTAGGATTGCAGACAAATTGGACAGGATTTAGGGACAAACCACACACACATACATATAATACCAGCACATACATATTAATCTATGTAATATATATGACATAAAACTATTATTCTGTTATTTATATATATCTATGGAGTTACTTTTTCCATGTTTTTTGTTTCCATGAATATGAGTTACTGATTAGTGTCTTCATTTCACCTTGGAGGACCCCCTTTTAGATTTCTGGGATGCCAGGTCTTTTAGTAACAAACTGCATCTGTTTTAGTTTTTGTTTTTAGAATGTCTTAGTCTCTCCTTCATTTTTGAAAGAGTCTAGCTGGATGTGGAATCCTTGGTTGACAGGTTTTCTTTTAGAATTTTAAATGCTTTTTGGCTTCCAAGGTTTCTAAAGAGAAATCAACTGCAAATCTTATTGAGACTACCTTGTATATAATGATGTGTATTGATAAGTTGGACAGGACTGAGCGACTTTCACTTTCATTGATGCTTACAAGATTCTAGCTTCAAAAAAAAAAAAAAGATTCTAACCTCGTGGCTCTTGTAAGTTTGATTATAACGTGACTCATTTTCGACATCTTTGTGTTTATCTTATTAAAAGCTCCTTGAGCTTCTTAGATGTAAATATTCACTTCTTCCATTAAATTCCTAGTGTGGGCCCTTATTCTTCAACTAGTGTTTCTGCCTCTTTCTCTCTCTCCTCCTTTGGTAACATTATGTGTAAGATAATTTACTAAATCATGTCATATAGGTCTTGCAATCTCTGTTCATTTTTCTTCATTCTTTTTTGTTCCGCTCTGATTTTTGTTTCTGATTGGAAAATCTCAACTGACCAAGATTCAAGTTCCTAATTCTTTCTCCTGCCTGTTCAAATCTACTGTAACAATATTGTAGTGAGTTCTTCAATTTCAGTTCATGTACTTTCACTTTCCAAATTACTATTTTGTTCTCTTTCTATAATTTCTATATCTTTATAGGTATACTCTATTTAGTGAGACATTGTTTTCCTGGTTTTCATCAGTTCTTTGTATTTAGTTTTTTATCCCTTTCATATTTAAAGATGCCCCTCAAATATCCCCATATTTAGAGGAGTTTATTTAAAGTCTTTTCTAGTACATCCATTGCCTAGCCTTCATTCTAGACAACTTTAATTTATTGCTTTTCTCCCTGTAAATGGATATGCCTGTTAGTTTGGATGTCTCATCTTTTTTATTGGTGGTGAAAACTGAACATTTTAAATTTTACAATGTAACAACATGGAAATTAGATTTCCAACACACAGGTTTAGCTGACGGCACTTGTTTTGTACTGCTTTTTTCTTGTTTAGTGTCTTTTCTCATTTTTGTAAAGTCTGTACTTTGTCGTGTGTGGTCACTCACATCTATGTTATGTTAGCTTAGTGATCACTTAGCATTGTGACAGGCTTTCTTTAAACATTTGAAAAATACTTCCAGTCTTTGCTTTTGTAATTCGGAACTCTTTCAATGATTATATAGGCTGTTCACAACTACTGTACCCTTCCTTCCAGCTTTGCAGTGTGTGCGCTCAGTGGTGTGCGACTCTGTGAGACCCAAGGACTGTAGCTCACCAGGCTCCTCTGTTCATGGGATTTTCCAGGCAAGAATACTCTTGTTAATTCCTCCTCACTTCCAGCTTGCAAGGAGCCTAAAGAGACACAAATATTTAGGGTCTCAGGCCTCATCTGAATAGTCGTGTAGCCCTGCAGAGGTCTGCACGTTTCTAATTTCTCCAGTACATGTAAGAACTTTTAAAGTTCTTTCTTCCGCAGTATATTTCCTTTCATAGCCTTCTCCTTTCTGTGCTTCTCCATTTGTCTACTTCTTGTCCTAAGTTTTGTCTATTGCCCCAGGCTTTTCTGATCAATTCTTGTGCCTTTACATTTTTTTAGTAAATGCCTTTCTTCAAGACAGCTCAGCGGTGGAAACACTCCAAGGAAGTCAAGACAAAGACAAGCTCTTGCACCAACCTTTCAGGGAGCCTCCAGAGAGGTCAGACTTGACAACCACAATTCTTTGAGAGTAACTCCGTATCTCCCCCTCCGGAACTCACATCACGCACCAGGATGACAAGAGCCATCTTTAAGGCAGTGTGGTTTTAGCGGGTGGTAGGTGGGGAATTTTGAATGCCGCAGTCCTCTCTCACTGCAAAGTAGTCACTTCTTTCTTCACCAAGCCATTGTTGATTGTCTTATGTGTTCAACTAGATCTAGAGCTCTGTAAAATTGGATCATGACACTTTATCAGCTCCTTTGTTACTTTTATGGAGGGATGCATCACTGGAGTTCCCTGCTTCACCATCTTCAGTGACATCATATTTGCCACATGGTTTTACCTTTCTAGAAACAATCATGCTTCTTCAGGAAGTACCTGCTACACAGATATATATGAAGAAATAACACAAGGTCATTTAACACTCGTTTGTTTGGCTGGGTGGTTCCGCCTCTGTTCAGGCCCTGTGAACTCCAGGCAGTGGGCCTGTAAACATCTGGGTGAACCCGAGTACTTAGCAAGCACACCTGCTCCTGTCATAATGCTACCTGGAACTGGCTTGTCTTTGATGTCCTGACGCTGCTGCCATTAAAGATCCACATCCCCTTATACCTGGGTGGCACTTGAAAGCCTACTACCTTTTGTTCCAAAGAGCAGGAACAGGAGACATACCCACCAGAGCCTGCCTCTGTCTTTCAGTGGATTTCTCTAATCCTGTCTGCATTGGGTGGGGAACAAGGCCTTACCCATGACTTGCTTGCCTGGACCAGGCAGCTGCTGGCTCAGTTCTAGTCCCTCACTCTCCACACTGTACACCAGGATTCCACCAGTGTTCAAGAATCCTGTAAGGCCATAGAGAAGAAAGAAGGAGGCCCAGCTTGGGTCCAAGCCTTTTCCAAGTCCCCACATGTGTGCTCTTCTACAACTTTTGGCCTCAAAGCAAGGAAGTTGTAAGTTTTTGGTGTTTTCAAACAATTTCTTCATGAGAGCAGTAGTGCTCCAGATATGTAGGCCGGCCAGGTCTTTGAACCCTCATCTTCCACCCAACCGGTCTGAAAAAAAAAAAACATCACCAGGAGACAAAGGCTCCAGGAAACAGGCTGCCTTGTATTTTGGAGGGTTTTAAGAAAGTTGCTTGGCTTCCCAGGTGGCATAATGGTATAGAATCTGCCTAACAATCCATGAGATACAGGAGTCACAGGTTCCATCCCTGGTGCAGGGAAGATTTCCTGGGATAGAAAATAACAACCCACTTCAGTATTCTTGCCTGGAGAATGCCATGGACAAGAGAAGTCTCGCTGTAGTCCATGTGGTCACAAAGAGTGGGACATGACTGACCATTCAGGAAACTTGCTCATGCTGTTGTCTCTTGCTTTTCGTTTCCACTGAAATCAAAACTGAGGCCTAATTTACATATTTCCATCAGGCATCTTCTTTTGCAAGAACTGAATTTCTACCTGACCTAGTTCTGTTCTTCTTTACTTAGCTTTACTTCCTATGAATTTCTCAATGTATCAATAGTCTGCTTCTCTGGCCAAGTCTCAAGGAGCCAGCCAGGCCTAGGAGAAAAAAAGATCAGTCCAGAACATCAAGGACAACATTAGGGCATTTCTAGGCAACAACTGTTGCTGATAATTATTGAGTATTTACAGTATACCAGTAAGTATTCCACAGATTTTTGGTAAGAATTCATAGATTGATTCTTGACAGCATCCCTCTGGATGAGTAGAGTGATTCTTGCCACTTAATAAATAAGGAAACATAGCACAGAAATTTTACAAACCTTTCCCAAGGAATAGAGACAATTTAAAAACCAGAATAATCAGATTTCAGAACTCATACTCTTAAGCACTAGAGAAATAAACTATAGGCTCAGTTCTGGGGCACGTTGAGGAAGCCTCCCAACCTTTTCTGTTTTGCTTACATTCTCTAAGACTCAGGTGCAGAGAGGATTCAGGAAACAAGTTCAGTTCCATCTTGGATTCTTGGCATACAGGAACACAGATAAAAACAAGTCAGATTCTGTTGACCTTCTAAACATTAGTCCACTTGTTTCTCAGGTTAAGCTCTTTCTACAATGTGCTGCGTTTTATTTCAAACCTTTAAACTTTCCAAATTCTCCTAACTTGACTTTCATTTGGATAAGCAGGCCTAGGAAGAAATTTCCATAAAGGCCCTATTTATACTCAGCTACCTGTATATCTCTGGACTCCTCTGGCTCAGAAAATGCTGAGGAATTGGGAGTGGAGAGGAAAGGAAACACATGCAAGTCTCTGTGTTTCAATAATCAGAAAAAACCTGCTAACATTGTTCAACTGTGTAAGTGCTGCATTGTCTTCATATATATTTGCCAGTATCTTCTCATGAATTAATTTTGGCTATTTACCAAATATTTCTATTACTCCTGGATACTGTTAAGATCAGCAATATTGGGCCAAGGGATGAAGTCAAACTGAGAGGCCTGATTAAAGAAATACCCCGACCTATCCTTGAAATCATACCAGAACCCTCTGGCAGAACATAACCAGGACTCATAAATATGGCAAGGTAGCCAGATTATGTAATCAATTCAGGTCAACCATTTGAGGCACAGTGAAAGTGAAAGTCACTCAGTCCAGTCCGACTCTTTGCGACCCCATGGATTATGAGGCACTGAGTAGTAGAGAAACATGAATAGTGAATAAAGAAGAGGATATAAAGTTAGCCAGCAGAATTCCAACATACATATAAAGATAAAATACATATATAAAATACAAATAATATTATAGGCCTCTTTGTGTTCACTTATCTGAATTCCACATGAACTAAATATTCTATATTGAATAAAGGTTATTTTTCATAAGTAATAAACAGTTTTTTTTTTTTTTCTGGCTGCACAGTGAGGTTTGCATTTTCCAACGAGGGATGTAACCTGTGCATTCTGCAGTGAGAGTGAGAAGTCCTAACCACTGGACCACCAGGGAATTCCCTTTTTTCATATTTTTAAATTATAGTTTGGATAACTAAACTACTCAAAATGCTCATAAAATGCAAAAGGGAAAAAGGTATAAAACGAAACAGATAAGTAAGAAAATACCCAATTATTGTAAAACATGTACGTATATATATAAATTAAAATGCATCAATATATTTTTGTAAATATAGAACATGGTAAAGATCAAATAAAAATGTAATCAGTGTTTGTCTCAGGACTATGGAACTGTAAATACAGTGAACATTCCTCTTAGCTTGCCTTGGGAAATTACAGTTTACAGCAGCTGTCTAATTTGGTCCATAAATTATGTAAGCACTTAGAGTACACAATTTATAATTTCTACTTAATTATCAAATTCATTATTAAAAACACATTATATATTCTTAGAAAACATTAATACTTATGCAAAAATTAAAATACGGATCTATATGAGGCATAAAAGTATAAAGAAACAAGAAAAGTCATTTGATAAAAAACTTGAATCTTAAAGTGAAAGTCACTCAAAAACTGTGACATTCAAAAACCATGGGGTTGGTAGATGCAAACCATTACATTTAGAAAGGATAAACAACAAGGTCCTACTGTATAGCATAGGAACTATATTCAATAAGCTGTGATAAACCATAATGGAAAGATCATAAATAAAAAGTGTACATATGTATATAACTGATTCACTTTGCTGTGCAGCAGAAATTGGCACAACATTGTAAATCAACTATACTTAGATGAAAAAAAAGAAAAACCTATGTAGAGTTTGACTCTAATTTCTGTAAAAAAGAAAACCACAGGCCCAAAATGGAGTCACTTACGCTAGGCCATACCAGCAAACTAGGGCTTAATGTCTAACTGAATTGACAATTCAACCTCCTTCAGAAATACAGTCTTAATTGAAACAATCAATAACTTTCCCATTAGCACCACGACGTACTCTGTTACATGGGCCCTCTCCATCCCCCAAAGGAAGATGAGGTAAATCAAATAATAAAACTCCCTTATTCCAGAAGGGAGAAGACCTACTCTGAAATAACAGTTTTCTCTATTTATGACTTACTTGTCCTGCCTTTGAAAATTTTTCCTTTCCTGTACCCCTTTGGAGCTCCCTTCTACATGCTAGGTGGGTGCTGCCTAATTCATAAATCATTCAATAAAACCAGATTTAAAATTTTTCTCTTTTGAACTTTGGTTTTTAGCATTTCCTTAAATGAAACTAACTAAATATGAATGCTTATTTTGAGTTACTAGTGTGCTCTCCGATCTACAAAGACATTGAAAAGGAGAGACACCATTTTGGTTACTTTCTAAAGTATGTGAGCCAGAAAATGGAGGACTCCATAGGAGCCTGAGGTGGACAGGGAGGCTTGGCATGCTGCGATTCATGGGGTCGCAAAGAGTCGGGCACCACTGAGCAACTGAACTGAACTGAACTGATAGGAGCCTGAAAGTGAAAGTGATAGTGGCTCAGTCATGTCCTACTCTTTGTGACCCCATGAACTGTAGCCAGCCAGACTCCTTTGTCCATGGAATTCTCCAGGCAAGAATACTGGAGTGGGTTGCCATTTCTTTCTCCAGGGGAACTTCCTGACCCAGAGATTGAACTGTCTGAGTCACCAGGGAAGCTGAGAAACGAGCCAAACCAAACACCACAAAGTCCAGTGCCTGCAACTGGCTTCCTGCAAGCTTTGGCATTCCAGCAATTTCTTTTCCCCTTGCAGGGATCCCTGAGACTTGAGCCCTGCATCAGTAAACTTGAAAATGCAGAAAATTCTACAGAGTGTTGAATGAGGAAGGGAGAAAGCCAATTTGGACTTCATGTAGGAAATGTTTCTCTGACTTGCTTTTATTATTATAATCATACTCAATGATTTGCCTGGAGGACCCTGCAACTCTGCTTGACTGTATACTAAAGTGCCTTTGTTCAGCTCATGGAGAGATAGCTTGTAACTGCCAACCTGTGATTAGATATGATTCAGTCAGTTAACTTCAGTCGCTCAGTCACGTCCAACTCTTTGTGACCCCATTGGACAGCAGCATGCCAGGCTTCCCTATCCATCATCAACTTCCAGAGCTTGCTCAAACTCATGTCCATCAAGTTGGTGATGCCATCCAACCATCTCATTGGCTGTCACCCCCTTCTCTTCCCTCCTTCAATCTTTCCCAGCATAAGGGTCTTTTTCAATGAATCAGTTCTTCCCAGCAGGTAGCCAAGTATTGGAGTTTCACTTTCAGTATCAGTCCTTCTAATGAATATTCAGGACTGATTTTCTTTAGTATTGACTAAAGTTAGAAGAGATTAACAAATCTTTCAAAGGTTGGACATTCTCTTAGAGATGTGTTACAATCTTCCTCTCTATTTTCCTTTTGACTTTAGTTCCTCATTGCTTCTTACACTCTGATCTATAAAAGAACCTGGCATCCAGACCCTAATAAGATCCTTATTTTGAGATGCTAGCCTGCCATTTTCTTGGTCGGCTGGCTCCCAGCTTAAAGTCCCTTCCTTGCCTCAACACCTTGCCTCTCCCATTCATCGGCCTATCCAGCAGAAAGCAGAGTGAGCTTGGACTCGGTAAAAAGCTCTGCAAAAGAACTCTTGAAAAGATGGCTGATGAGGGTTGGTGATTTTCGGGTGCATTTCGATTTCAAATGGAAACCAAAAGCAAAAAACAAACACTGCAAGCCTGTCTCCCCAAAATGGATTTCAAATGTGGCAGCCATGTTTTCTAGCTCCTTTATATCTTTGTGGTGTTTTTTTCAGACTGTATGGGCGGGATAAGAGGCGCTGGGGGCAGGGCTGGTTGCCTTTCCTGGAGCCATACTGCCCTCACGAGGAAGTAGTTTTAGAAAAGCCAAAATTCGTATTTCTGATGACCCAGTGGCTAAGACTCCATGTTCCCAATACAGGGAGCCAGGGTTCAATCCCTGGTTGAGGAAATAGATCCCACATGCCTCATCTAAAAGCTCTTGAAGGCAAGAACAACAACAAAAAAAAGGCATCCCAAATGCCACAATAAAGATCAGGGATCCACTAACTCTATGAGGATCCAAGAGCCCATGACTAAGACCCTGGCAGTCAAATAAATAAATACTATTTTATTTTTTAAGAAAAAAAAAAATGTTATTGTGAATTTCCATGAGATCTGGCCTTAAAGAAACTTATGGCTAATTCCCAGGCTGAATGAGCCCTGACCAACCTGGGTCTCCTTTACTTGAACTCTGAGGCTGTCTAGGAGCTCTGGACAAGACTGTGGCAGGGGGGTTTTGTTTCCTCCCACTGTGGGCAGAATTAGAGGAAAGAGAATTAAGTCTTCTAAAGGACTTAAGAGGACTACTTCAGTCAGTTGAGTTGCTCGGTCCGTCTGACTCTTTGTGACCCCATGGACTACGGCATGCCAGGCTTCCCTATCCATCACCAATTCCTGGAGCTTGCTCAAACTCATGTCCATCAAGTTGATGACACCATCCAACCATCTCCTCCTCTGTCATTCCCTTCTCTACCAGCCTTCAATCTTTCCCAGCATAAGGGTCTTTTTCAATGAATCAGTTCTTCGCATCAGGTGGCCAAAGTATTGGAGCTTCAGCTTCAGTATCAGTCCTTCTAATGAATATTCAGGACTGATTTCCTTTAGGTGACTTAAATTAGAAGAGATTGACACATCTTTCAAAGGTTGGACATTCTCTTGGAGATGTTTTATAAGACTGGAGACCTTT
Source organism: Ovis aries (assembly GCF_016772045.2). Classification (NCBI taxonomy): domain Eukaryota; kingdom Metazoa; phylum Chordata; class Mammalia; order Artiodactyla; family Bovidae; genus Ovis; species Ovis aries. Next base: position 102,992,820 of record NC_056080.1, on the reverse strand, counting down.
TAACTTTACTTCCCCACTGCACCTTCCTCTCTATTCTACCTTTTGACTTTAGTTACTCATTGCTTCTTTCACTCTGATCTATAAAGAACCTGGCATCCAGACCTTAATAAGATCGTGATTTTGAGACACTAGCCTGCCATTTTCTCGGTCGGCTGGCTCCTAGATTAAAGTCTCTTCCTTGCCTCAGCACCTTGCCTCTCCCATTCATAGGCCTATCCTGCGGAGAGCAGAGTGAGCTTGGACTCGGTAAAAAGCTCTGCAAAAGAACTCTTGAAAAGATGTCTGAAGAGAGTCGGTGATTTTCGGGTGCCTTTCGATTTCAAATGGAAACCAAAAGCAAAAGCTCGGTAAGGCAACTCTGTCCCCGCAAAATGGATTTCAAGTGTGGCAGCCATGTTTTCCAGCTCCTTTACCTCTTTGTGGTGTTTTGTTCAGACTGTATGGGCGGGAGAAGAGGCGCTGGGGGCAGGGCTGGTTGCCTTTCCTGGAGCCATACTGCCATCACGAGGAAGTAGTTTTAGAAAAGCCAAAATTCGTATTTCTGATGACCCAGTGGCTAAGACTCCATGCTCCCAATACAGGGAGCCAGGGTTCAATCCCTGGTTGAGGAAATAGATCCCACATGCCTCATCTAAAAGAAGACCTCAATGATGATCCAAGAGCCCATGACTAATACCCTGGCAAGTCAAATAATTAAATACTATTTTATTTTTAAAGAAAAAAAAATGTTAGTGTGAATTTTCATGAGATCTGGCCTTAAAGAATTTTATGGTGAATTCCCAGGCTGAATGAGCCCTACCAACCTAGGTCTCCTTTACTTGAACTCTGAGGCTGTCTAGGAGCTCTGGACAAAGGTAGAATCGTGGTAGAGACGCTTCTGAGTGAGGAGCCAGGACTCTGGCAAGAGGGTTTTGTTTCCTCCCATTGTGGGCAGAATTAGAGGAAATGGAATGAAGTCTTCTCAAGGAAAGAGGACTACTTCAGTCAGTTGAGTTGCTCAGTTGGTCTGACTCTTTGTGACCCCATGGACTACAGGATGCCAGGCTTCCCTGTCCATCACCAACTCCCAGAGCTTGCTCAAACTCATGTCCATCAAGTTGATCATGCCATCCAACCATCTCATCCTCTGTGGTCCCCTTCTCTTCCCTCCTTCAATCTTTCCCAGCTTATGGGTCTTCTTCAATGAATCAGTTCTTCCCATCAGGTGGCCAATGTATTGGAGCTTCAGCTTCAGTATCAGTCCTTCTAAAGAATATTCAGGACTGATTTCCTTTAGGTGACTAAAGTTAGAAGAGATTAACATATCTTTCAAAGGTTGGACATTCTCTTGGAGATGTTTTACAAGACTGGAGACCTTTTGACTTTACTTCCCCACTGCATCTTCCTCTCTATTTCCCTTTTGATTTGAATCCTCATTGCTTCTTTCACTTTGATCTATAAAAGAACCTGGCATCCAGACCCTAATAAGATCGTTATTTTGAGATGCTAGCCTGCCATTTTCTCAGTCTGCTGGCTCCCAGATTAAAGTCTCTTCCTTGCCTCAACACCTTGCCTCTCTGATTCATTGGCCTATCTGGCGGAGAAGGCAATGGCACCCCACTCCAGTACTCTTGCCTGGAAAATCCCATGGGCAGAGGAGCCTGGTAGGCTGCAGTCCATGAGGTCGCTATGAGTCAGACACGACTGAGCGGCTTCACTTTCACTTTTCACTTTCATGCACTGGAGAAGGAAATGGCAACCCACTCCAGTGTTCTGGCCTGGAGAATCCCAGGGACGGTGGAGCCCGGTGGGCTGCCTTCTATGGGGTCGCACAGAGTCTGACACGACTGAAGCGACTTAGCAGCAGCAGCAGAGAGCAGATTGAGCTTGGACTCGGTAATAAGATCTGCAAAAGAACTCTTGAAAAGATGTCTGATGAGGGTCGGTGCATTTTCGGGTGCATTTCGATTTCAAATGGAAACCAAAAGCAAAAGCAAGGTACTGCAAGCCTATCTCCCCAAAATGGATTTCAAGTGTGGCAGCCATGTTTTCTTGCTCCTCTACCGCTTTGTGGTGTTTTTTTCAGACTGTATGGGCGGGAGAAGAGGTGCTGGGGGCAGGGCTGGTTGCCTTTCCTGGAGCCATACTGCCCTCACGAGGAAGTAGTTTTAGAAAAGCCAAAATTCAGACTTTGCTGATGACCCAGTGGCTAAGACTCCATGCTCCCAATATAGGGACCCAGATTTCAATCTCTGGTTGAGGAACTAGATCCCACATGCCTCATCTAAAAGATCCTTAGGTCACACATACAATGAAGGATTCCAAATGTCACAATAAAGATCAGCGATCCACTAACTCTATGAGGATCCAAGAGCCCATGACCAAGACCCTGGCAGTCAAATAAATAAATACTATTTTATTTTTTAAAGAAAAAAGAAAGTTATTGTGAATTCCCGTGAGATCTGGCCTTAAAGAAACTTATGGCTTCCCTGGTGGCTCAGATGGTAAAGCATCTGTCTACAATGCGGGAGACCCAGGTTCAATCCCTAAGTCAGGAAGATCCCCTGGAGAAGGAAATGGCAACCCAGTCCAGTACTATTGCCTGGAAAATCCCATGGATGGAGGAGCCTGGTAGGCTACAGTCTCTGGGATCACAAAGAGTTGGACAGGACTGAGCGACTTCACTTTCACTTTCCCAGGCGAATGAGCCCTACCAACCTAGGTCTCCTTTACTTGAACTCTGAGGCTGTCTAGGAGCTCTGGACAAAGGTAGAATGTTGGCAGAGAAGCTTCTGAGAGAAGGGCCAGGACTGTTGCAGGGGGGTTTTGTTTCTTCCCATTGTGGGCAGAATTAGAGGAAATGGAATGAAGTCTTCTCAAGGACTTAAGAGGACTACTTCAGTCAGTTGAGTTGCTCAGTTGGTCTGACTCTTTGTGACCCCAGGGACTACAGCATGCCAGGCTTCACTGTCCATCACCAACTCCCGGACCTTGCTCAAACTCATGTCTATCACGTTGGTGATGCCATCCAACCATCTCATCCTCTGTGGTCCCTTTCTCTTCCCTCCTTCAATCTTTCCCAGCATAAGAGTCTTTTTCAATGAATCAGTTCTTCGCAACAGGTGGCCAAAGTATTGTATCTTCAGTATCAGTCCTTCTAACGAATATTCAGGACTGATTTCCTTTAGGTGACTAAAGTTAGAAGAGATTAATACATCTTTCAAAGGTTGGACATTCTCTTGGAGATGTTTTATAAGACTGGAGACCTTTTAACTTTACTTCCCACAGCATCTTCGTCTGTATTCTGCCTTTTGACTTTACTTCCTCATTGCTTCTTTCACTCTGATCTATAATGAACCTGGCATCCAGACCTTAATAAGATCGTTATTTTGAGATGCTAGCCTGCCATTTTCTCAGTCGGCTGGCTCCCAGATTAAAGTCTCTTCCTTGCCTCAACACCTTGCCTCTCCCATTCATCGGCCTATCCTGCGGAGAGCAGAATGAGCTTGGACTTGATATAAGATCTGCAAAAGAACTCTTGAAAAAATGTCTGATGAGGGTCGGTGATTTTCGGGTGCATTTCGATTTCAAATGGAAACCAAAAGCAAAAGCACGGTACTGCAAGCCTGTTTCTCCAAAATGGATTTCAAGTGTGGCAGCCATGTTTTCTAGCTCCTTTACCTCTTTGTGGTGTTTTTTTTCAGACTGTATGGGCGGGATAAGAGGCGCTGGGGGCAGGGCTGGTTGCCTTAGCTGGAGGCCTACTGCCCTCATGAGGAAGTAGTTTTAGAAAAGCCAAAATTTGGACTTCCTCATGACCCAGTGTCTAAAACTCCTTACTCCCAATACAGGGAGCCAGGGTTCAATCCCTGGTTGAGGAACTAGATCCCACATGCCTCATCTAAAAGCTCTTGAAGGCAAGAACTTTAAAAAAAAAAAAAAAAAAAGGCATCCCAAATGCCACAATAAACATCAGCGATCCACTAACTCTATGAGGATCCAAGAGCCCATGACTAAGACCCTGGCAGTCAAATAAATAAATACTATTTTAAAAAAAAATGTTAGTGTGAATTCCAGTGAGATCTGGCCTTAAAGAAATTTATGGCTAATTCCCATGCTGAATGAGCCCTGACCAACCTGGGTCTCCTTTACTTGAACTCTGAGGCTGTCTTGGAGCTCTGGACAAAGGTAGAATGTTGGCAGAGAAGCTTCTGAATGAGGGGTCTGACTGTGGCAGAGGGGTTTTGTTTCCTCCCATTGTGGGCAGTACTAGAAGAAACGGAATGAAGTCTTCTCAAGGACTTAAGAGGACTACTTCAGTCAGTTGAGTTGCTCAGTCCGTCTGACTCTTTGTGACCCCCATGGACTACAGCATGCCAGGCTTCCCTGTCCATCACCAACTCCGGGAGCTTGCTCAAACCATGTCCATCAAGTTGATGACACCATCCAACCATCTCACCTCTGTCCTCCCCTCCTCTACCCACCTTCAATCTTTCCCAGCATAAGAGTCTTTTTCAATGAATCAGTTCTTCGAATCAGGTGGCCAAAGTATTGGAGCTTCAGCTTCAGTATCAGTCCTTCTAACGAATATTCAGGACTGATTTCCTTTAGGTGACTAAAGATAGAAGAGATTAACATATCTTTCAAAGGTTGGACATTCTCTTGGAGATGTTTTATAAGACTGGAGACCTTTTAACTTTACTTCCCCACTGCATCTTCCTCTCTATTCTGCCTTTTGACTTTAGTTCCTTATTGCTTCTTTCACTCTGATCTATAAAAGCACCTGGCATCCAGACTCTAATAAGATCATTATTTTGAGATGCTAGCCTGCCATTTTCTCGGTCGTTTGGCTCCCAGATTAAAGTCCCTTCCTTGCCTCAACAACTTGCCTCTCCCATTCATCGGCCTATCCTGCGGAGAGCAGAGTGAGCTTGGACTCGGTAAAAGCTCTGAAAAGAACTCTTGAAAAGATGTCTGATGAGGGTCTGTGATTTTCGGGTGCATTTCGATTTCAAATGGAAACCAAAAGCAAAAGCTCGGTAAGGCAACTCTGTCCCCACAAAATGGATTTCAAGTGTGGCAGCCATGTTTTCTAGCTCCTTTATTTCTTTGTGGTGTTTTTTCAGACTGTATGGGCGGGAGAAGAGGCGCTGGGGGCAGAGCTGGTTGCCTTTCCTGGAGCCATACTGCCCTCACGAGGAAGTAGTTTTAGAAAAGACAAAATTCGTATTTCTGATGACCCAGTGGCTAAGACTCCATGCTCCCAATACAGGGAGCCAGGGTTCAATCCCTGGTTGAGGAACTAGATCCCACATGCCTCATCTAAAAGATCTTGAGGCCACAACTTAAAAAAAAAAAAAGCATCCCAAATCCCACAATAAACATCAGTGATCCAAGACCTCAATGTTGATCCAAGAGCCCACGACTAATAACCCTGGCAGTCAAATGATTAAATACTATTTTATTTTTAAAGAAAAAAAAATGTTATTGTAAATTCCCATGAGATCTGGCCTTAAAGAATTTTATGGTGAATTCCCAGGCTGAATGAGCCCTACCAACCTAGGTCTCCTTTACTTGAACTCTGAGGCTGTCTAGGAGCTCTGGACAAAGGTAGAATCGTGGTAGAGACGCTTCTGAGTGAGGAGCCAGGACTCTGGCAGGAGGGTTTTGTTTCCTCCCACTGTGGGCAGAATTAGAGGAAATGGAATGAAGTCTTCTCAAGGAAAGAGGACTACTTCAGTCAGTTGAGTTGCTCAGTTGGTCTGACTCTTTGTGACCCCATGGACTACAGGATGCCAGGCTTCCGTGTCCATCACCAACTCCCAGAGCTTGCTCAAACTCATGTCCATCAAGTTGATCATGCCATCCAACCATCTCATCCTCTGTGGTTCCCTTCTCTTCCCTCCTTCAATCTTTCCCAGCTTAAGGGTCTTCAATGAATCAGTTCTTCGCATCAGGTGGCCAAAGTATTGGAGCTTCAGCTTCAGTATCAGTCCTTCTAAAGAATATTCAGGACTGATTTCCTTTAGGTGACTAAAGTTAGAAGAGATTAACACATCTTTCGAAGGTTGGACATTTTCTTGGAGATGTTTTACAAGACTGGAGACCTTTTGACTTTACTTCCCCACTGCATCTTCCTCTCTATTTCCCTTTTGATTTGAATCCTCATTGCTTCTTTCACTTTGATCTATAAAAGAACCTGGCATCCAGACCCTAATAAGATCGTTATTTTGAGATGCTAGCCTGCCATTTTCTCAGTCTGCTGGCTCCCAGATTAAAGTCTCTTCCTTGCCTCAACACCTTGCCTCTCTGATTCATTGGCCTATCCGGTGGAGAAGGCAATGGCATCCCACTCCAGTACCCTTGCCTGGAAAATCCCATGGGCGGAGGAGTCTGGTAGGCTGCAGTCCATGAGGTCACTATGAGTCAGACACGACTCAGCGGCTTCACTTTCACTTTTCACTTTCATGCACTGGAGAAGGAAATGGCAACCCACTCCAGTGTTCTGGCCTGGAGAATCCCAGGGACGGTGGAGCCCGGTGGGCTGCTGTCTATGGGGTCGCACAGAGTCGGACACGACTGAAGCGACTTAGCAGCAGGGGAGAGCAGATTGAGCTTGGACTCGGTAATAAGATCTGCAAAAGAACTCTTGAAAAGATGTCTGACGAGGGTCTGTGATTTTCGGGTGCATTTCGATTTCAAATAGAAACCAAAAGCAAAAGCAAGGTACTGCAAATCCAAAATGGATTTCAAGTGTGGCAGCCATGTTTTCTAGCTCCTTTATATCTTTGTGGTGTTTTTTTCAGACTGTATGGGCGGGATAAGAGGCGCTGGGGGCAGGGCTGGTTGCCTTAGCTGGAGGCCTACTGCCCTCATGAGGAAGTAGTTTTAGAAAAGCCAAAATTTGGACTTCCTCATGACCCAGTGTCTAAAACTCCTTACTCCCAATACAGGGAGCCAGGGTTCAATCCCTGGTTGAGGAACTAGATCCCACATGCCTCATCTAAAAGCTCTTGAAGGCAAGAACTTTAAAAAAAAAAAAAAAAGGCATCCCAAATGCCACAATAAACATCAGCGATCCACTAACTCTATGAGGATCCAAGAGCCCATGACTAAGACCCTGGCAGTCAAATAAATAAATACTATTAAAAAAAAAATGTTAGTGTGAATTCCAGTGAGATCTGGCCTTAAAGAAATTTATGGCTAATTCCCATGCTGAATGAGCCCTGACCAACCTGGGTCTCCTTTACTTGAACTCTGAGGCTGTCTTGGAGCTCTGGACAAAGGTAGAATGTTGGCAGAGAAGCTTCTGAATGAGGGGCCTGACTGTGGCAGGGGGGTTTTGTTTCCTCCCATTGTGGGCAGTACTAGAAGAAACGGAATGAAGTCTTCTCAAGGACTTAAGAGGACTACTTCAGTCAGTTGAGTTGCTCAGTCCGTCTGACTCTTTGTGACCCAATGGACTACAGCATGCCAGGCTTCCCTGTCCATCACCAATTCCCGAAGCTTGCTCAAACCATGTCCATCAAGTTGATGACACCATCCAACCATCTCACCTCTGTCCTCCCCTCCTCTACCCGCCTTCAATCTTTCCCAGCATAAGAGTCTTTTTCAATGAATCAGTTCTTCGAATCAGGTGGCCAAAGTATTGGAGCTTCAGCTTCAGTATCAGTCCTTCTAACGAATATTCAGGACTGATTTCCTTTAGGTGACTAAAGATAGAAGAGATTAACATATCTTTCAAAGGTTGGACATTCTCTTGGAGATGTTTTATAAGACTGGAGACCTTTTAACTTTACTTCCCCACTGCATCTTCCTCTCTATTCTGCCTTTTGACTTTAGTTCCTTATTGCTTCTTTCACTCTGATCTATAAAAGCACCTGGCATCCAGACTCTAATAAGATCATTATTTTGAGATGCTAGCCTGCCATTTTCTCGGTCGTTTGGCTCCCAGATTAAAGTCCCTTCCTTGCCTCAACAACTTGCCTCTCCCATTCATCGGCCTATCCTGCGGAGAGCAGAGTGAGCTTGGACTCGGTAAAAAGCTCTGAAAAAGAACTCTTGAAAAGATGTCTGATGAGGGTCTGTGATTTTCGGGTGCATTTCGATTTCAAATGGAAACCAAAAGCAAAAGCTCGGTAAGGCAACTCTGTCCCCACAAAATGGATTTCAAGTGTGGCAGCCATGTTTTCTAGCTCCTTTATTTCTTTGTGGTGTTTTTTTCAGACTGTATGGGCGGGAGAAGAGGCGCTGGGGGCAGAGCTGGTTGCCTTTCCTGGAGCCATACTGCCCTCACGAGGAAGTAGTTTTAGAAAAGACAAAATTCGTATTTCTGATGACCCAGTGGCTAAGACTCCATGCTCCCAATACAGGGAGCCAGGGTTCAATCCCTGGTTGAGGAACTAGATCCCACATGCCTCATCTAAAAGATCTTGAGGCCACAACTTAAAAAAAAAAAAAGCATCCCAAATCCCACAATAAACATCAGTGATCCAAGACCTCAATGTTGATCCAAGAGCCCACGACTAATAACCCTGGCAGTCAAATGATTAAATACTATTTTATTTTTAAAGAAAAAAAAATGTTATTGTAAATTCCCATGAGATCTGGCCTTAAAGAATTTTATGGTGAATTCCCAGGCTGAATGAGCCCTACCAACCTAGGTCTCCTTTACTTGAACTCTGAGGCTGTCTAGGAGCTCTGGACAAAGGTAGAATCGTGGTAGAGACGCTTCTGAGTGAGGAGCCAGGACTCTGGCAGGAGGGTTTGTTTCCTCCCACTGTGGGCAGAATTAGAGGAAATGGAATGAAGTCTTCTCAAGGAAAGAGGACTACTTCAGTCAGTTGAGTTGCTCAGTTGGTCTGACTCTTTGTGACCCCATGGACTACAGGATGCCAGGCTTCCGTGTCCATCACCAACTCCCAGAGCTTGCTCAAACTCATGTCCATCAAGTTGATCATGCCATCCAACCATCTCATCCTCTGTGGTTCCCTTCTCTTCCCTCCTTCAATCTTTCCCAGCTTAAGGGTCTTCAATGAATCAGTTCTTCGCATCAGGTGGCCAAAGTATTGGAGCTTCAGCTTCAGTATCAGTCCTTCTAAAGAATATTCAGGACTGATTTCCTTTAGGTGACTAAAGTTAGAAGAGATTAACACATCTTTCGAAGGTTGGACATTTTCTTGGAGATGTTTTACAAGACTGGAGACCTTTTGACTTTACTTCCCCACTGCATCTTCCTCTCTATTTCCCTTTTGATTTGAATCCTCATTGCTTCTTTCACTTTGATCTATAAAAGAACCTGGCATCCAGACCCTAATAAGATCGTTATTTTGAGATGCTAGCCTGCCATTTTCTCAGTCTGCTGGCTCCCAGATTAAAGTCTCTTCCTTGCCTCAACACCTTGCCTCTCTGATTCATTGGCCTATCCGGTGGAGAAGGCAATGGCATCCCACTCCAGTACCCTTGCCTGGAAAATCCCATGGGTGGAGGAGTCTGGTAGGCTGCAGTCCATGAGGTCACTATGAGTCAGACACGACTCAGCGGCTTCACTTTCACTTTTCACTTTCATGCACTGGAGAAGGAAATGGCAACCCACTCCAGTGTTCTGGCCTGGAGAATCCCAGGGACGGTGGAGCCCGGTGGGCTGCTGTCTATGGGGTCGCACAGAGTCGGACACGACTGAAGCGACTTAGCAGCAGGGGAGAGCAGATTGAGCTTGGACTCGGTAATAAGATCTGCAAAAGAACTCTTGAAAAGATGTCTGACGAGGGTCTGTGATTTTCGGGTGCATTTCGATTTCAAATAGAAACCAAAAGCAAAAGCAAGGTACTGCAAATCCAAAATGGATTTCAAGTGTGGCAGCCATGTTTTCTAGCTCCTTTATATCTTTGTGGTGTTTTTTTCAGACTGTATGGGCGGGATAAGAGGCGCTGGGGGCAGGGCTGGTTGCCTTTCCTGGAGCCATACTGCCCTCACGAGGAAGTAGTTTTAGAAAAGCCAAAATTTGGACTTCCTCATGACCCAGTGTCTAAAACTCCTTACTCCCAATACAGGGAGCCAGGGTTCAATCCCTGGTTGAGGAACTAGATCCCACATGCCTCATCTAAAAGCTCTTGAAGGCAAGAACTTTAAAAAAAAAAAAAAAGGCATCCCAAATGCCACAATAAACATCAGCGATCCACTAACTCTATGAGGATCCAAGAGCCCATGACTAAGACCCTGGCAGTCAAATAAATAAATACTATTAAAAAAAAAATGTTAGTGTGAATTCCAGTGAGATCTGGCCTTAAAGAAATTTATGGCTAATTCCCATGCTGAATGAGCCCTGACCAACCTGGGTCTCCTTTACTTGAACTCTGAGGCTGTCTTGGAGCTCTGGACAAAGGTAGAATGTTGGCAGAGAAGCTTCTGAATGAGGGGCCTGACTGTGGCAGGGGGGTTTTGTTTCCTCCCATTGTGGGCAGTACTAGAAGAAACGGAATGAAGTCTTCTCAAGGACTTAAGAGGACTACTTCAGTCAGTTGAGTTGCTCAGTCTGTCTGACTCTTTGTGACCCAATGGACTACAGCATGCCAGGCTTCCCTATCCATCACCAATTCCCGAAGCTTGCTCAAACCATGTCCATCAAGTTGATGACACCATCCAACCATCTCACCTCTGTCCTCCCCTCCTCTACCCACCTTCAATCTTTCCCAGCATAAGAGTCTTTTTCAATGAATCAGTTCTTCGAATCAGGTGGCCAAAGTATTGGAGCTTCAGCTTCAGTATCAGTCCTTCTAACGAATATTCAGGACTGATTTCCTTTAGGTGACTAAAGATAGAAGAGATTAACATATCTTTCAAAGGTTGGACATTCTCTTGGAGATGTTTTATAAGACTGGAGACCTTTTAACTTTACTTCCCCACTGCATCTTCCTCTCTATTCTGCCTTTTGACTTTAGTTCCTCATTGCTTCTTTCACTCTGATCTATAAAAGAACCTGGCATCCAGACCCTAATAAGATCATTATTTTGAGATGCTAGCCTGCCATTTTCTCGGTCATTTGGCTCCCAGATTAAAGTCCCTTCCTTGCCTCAACACCTTGCCTCTCCCATTCATCGGCCTATCCTGCGGAGAGCAGAGTGAGCTTGGACTCGGTAATAAGATCTGCAAAAGAACTCTTGAAAAGATGTCTTATGAGGGTCGGTGATTTTCGGGTACATTTCAATTTCAAATGGAAACCAAAAGCAAAAAACAAACACTGCAAGCCTGTCTCCCCAAAATGGATTTCAAGTGTGGCAGCCATGTTTTCTAGCTCCTTTACAGCTTTGTGGTGTTTTTTTCAGACTGTATGGGCGGGAGAAGAAGCGCTGGGGGCAGGGCTGGTTGCCTTAGCTGGAGGCCTACTGCCCTCACAAGGAAGTAGTTTTAGAAAAGCCAAAATTTCGACTTCCCTGATGGCCTGGTGGCTAAGACTCTATGATCCTAATGCTGGGGGCCCAGGTTCAATCTCTGGCTGAGGAAAGGGATCCCATTTGCCTCAATTAAAAGATCTTGTGTGCAGCAACTAAAAAAAAAAAAGAAGAAAGAAAGAAACCACCCAGCATGCCACAACAAACATCAGAGATCCCTAACAACAAAGATCTGAGATCTCAAATAAATAAATAATATTTGAAAAAAGGAAAAGACAAAATTGTTAGTGTGAATTTCTGTGAGATCTAGCCTTTAGGAAATGTAAGGCTAATTCCCAGGATAAATGGGCCCTGACCAAGCTGTGTCTCCTTTACTTGAACTCTGAGACTGTCTAGGAGTTCTGCACAAAGGCAGAATATTGGTAGAGAAGTTTCTAGGTGAGGGGCCAGGACTGTGGCAGGGGTGGGGGTTCAGAGACAGAACTAGAGGAAATCATTTAGAGTCTGTGCAGACCTTGGGCATCTGTCTCCCGCCTCTTACAGAATGAAACAGTTGTACTCTGGGGTCTAGGCACCCTGTATCAGCAGGGTCAGAGTTGGGGTCTGGGATGGGAATCTCAGTCCATGTCACATCTAACAGCAGCTGGTCTGTGATCTGGAGTTCTCCGGGATACCCAAATGGTTGGTACACTCATTGCCTGGAGCAAGGATGGTCACACTGCCATGTCAAGCCGATGAATTCTAGAGCATTAGTAGGAGTGCCGATGTAACAACCATATGGGAACCAAGAATGGAGAAGGCAGCCTGGAGATATCTTCTCAGCCCAGGAGGTTGTGACTTTGCAGCTTTTCTTTAGGGCTAAAGCAATCCAGTCATCAGGTACAGAGATGAATTCTTAAGTGGTTAGCTTTTACCTAAGGAAGATGAGACCCTTGGGGTTTGGGACCTAATCATTCATTCGTCTCAGCTAGTATTATTCTCAGAGCCTGCTTCTTAGCCTTTCATTGATGAAGACTCTTTATAGGCTTCATAAGATATCCTCTTCAGAAAACCGAGTACATCAGACTCCTGAACTCTCACCTATTTTAGTGCCACTTACTCTTCTGTACCTGATATCATCTCAGTATATAACCCCTTAGAGAAAGGCCGAGCAGTCCATGGAAACAAGCTTTGTATCTTTATCTTCTTTCTCCTGCTCTTCCTTCTAAATCTGTTCCATTTGAATGTTCCCATGTATAGCTCTCATGGGGTTGTGTAAGAATATCCTTATGAGGATACCTTAGTATAAGGATACTTATATAAGGATATTTTGGCTAAGATCAAGTGGTGGCTCAGACGGAAAGCGTCTGTCTACATTGTGGGAGACCTGGGTTCGATCCCTGGTTCGGGAAGTTCCCTGGAGAAGGAAATGGCAACCCACTCCAGTACTCCTGCCTAGAAAATCCCATAGACGGAGGAGCCTAGTGTCCATGGGGTCGCAAAGAGTTGGACACGACTAAGTGGCTTCACTTTTCTTTTTTCCTTTTTTTTTAGTATAAGGATATCCTTGGGTTTGGGGTTGTTTTCCTTCTGTCATACATTTCTGAGTCCTTTTATCACAAGGGCATCTCACATGTCACTAAATATCCTTCAGATCATTGGATTTTGTATTACTTAGAAGTTTGCCCAAAGATATTTGTTTTCTTTACTGAAAAAAACTGACCTTTTCCATTTCCATTTGTGGATAGAACTATGCAGATTTTTTTAAAAGAAATGAAATCTTACATGGAAGGTTATCCTGAAGCCTGAGGGCTATATCTTGGTTTTTTGATTTCAAATGTAACCCAGGCTTGTTAGTATTTCAAAGATTCAGACATGTATAAAGTTAAAACTTGATGGCATAACCTTAGAAAAATTACTCGAGAAAGGTAGATACAAAAAACTGCTTGCTTAGAATCCTTCCATTGTGCATATTCACTCTTTCGAATCCATATATATTTATGTATTCAACTTTGAGTAATAATACATGTGATAAGCATAGACTTTACTTTTCCCTTTCTCTTTTCTTATATTAACAAACTAGGATGATTTGATTCTGAAGATAATTTGCTTTAATCCCTAATCAAAGGGTGTGAGATACCTTGCCTGATCATAGAGAATGGAATTCAGTCTTCACAAGGACTTAAGAAGACTATCCAGCGTAACTGAACCAAGTGAGATCCAACCTGAGAACAATAGGTCCTTTCCCTCTGCAATGTCAGCCATTGTAAACGAAAGCGCAATGAATCTACTTTCCCTACACTCTCATCTCCTATTGCAATGTGGCTGTGTGATCAATTTTGGAAGGCATAGTATCTGGAGGAAGGGTATGGTCATGTGAAATATGCACATAAATTGTCCTCGGACAAGTTAAATCAATTGACTGCTTCCCAGCTCATAGGAGCTTGTCTGTTTCTACAAATAATCATACACTGGGCAATATTGCTGGCTTCATTTTCAGTAGCTCGCTCAGGATATATTCATTGGGAGATGGAGATGGTTGAGAACTTCTTGAACCATAATTTACTTGGGTAATGGTGAATTTGAGAACCTCTGCCAACAGACTTTTCTGTTCCATGGCCTTTTTCTTCTGGGAAGGTTGAGCCCCGTTCTTTTTTCTCCTTTCCTGCTAAATTGTTTTCCTTTAGCTTTCCATTTAATAGCCAATGATTCGTAATGGATGTCAATCGTTGAAGGGCAGTAATATTGACAATAGTTGTTCTTAGTATCTAGTTTTTGCTATTTTCACTGTAACTGAAATTCAGGGAGAAAGTATTTCCTTAGTCTTCTATCCAGTCTTTGTCCATTGGCTTCTGTTAAGGATAGCTGGGGTGAAGTGAACACAGTACTTTTGAGCCTAAGAAATTCCAGAGCTGAGGCCACTGCTTGCGTTGCTCATGATTCTCTCTCTATACATTTGTCTACTCTACTCAAGCATGTGGCTAAGTCAAAGTGCTGATCTCCAGCACATCTGGTCCAGGCTTTCTCTCTTGGTCTGTTTCAGCAGAAATTTTAGGAGGTCAGGAGTCACCTTTCACTTTCATAAGGCACCAGGGGTCACTGAGGCATGTTCCGCCAAATGTCTTCAAGACTCTCCTGAGAGCTAATGACACTGTGTCATTGATCAATTACGCTTCTCAGCTCAAACACACTCTTCAAAATATCTCATGATCAACAGTGAGATTTTTTCCCCTGCACTCTGAGCTCTGACACCACTGCCAAATGGTGCCAAGGTCCCAGTGTGCCGAAGTATTGAGTCCCAGACTGTCTCCCTCATGCTCAAGGGACACGAAAGTGAAAGTGAAACTGAAGTCGTGTCCGACTCTGCAACCCCGTGGACTGTAGCCCTCCAGACACGAAGAGGCAAATGATCAGAAATTCTGCTCTGGGTCTTAAACCACTTCCTGTAGTGCTGCCTGCAATGGGAGAGGCTCCACCCCGACTTCCCGTGCCTGGATTTCCTGGCAGCTGCCTGTTCGGTAGCCAGATTTTACAATTATATCTTGTCTTTGCCAATGTATCTGAGATGAAGGCAAGGATGCAAACCTTGGAGTTATAGTATGCTCAACCTCCCACAGGTCCAACGGTCTTCAACTTCTGGGTTTCCTGAGAGAAAATAGTAATGGACTCAGAGCTCCACCAAATGATTTCCTCGTGATGGCAGTAGTGCTCCAGAAATGTCAACCAGCCCTGCCCTGAGGCCCTCTTCTCCCGCCCGTCTAGTCTGAAAAAAAAAAAAAAGGCAGCAGGAAGCAAAACTGTCTCACACATGGCCCAGTTTGCTCACACTACAGTGGTTTTGCTTTCCATTTCTGTGTATAATTAAACTGAAGCCTAAACTACTCCTCAGCATCAGGCATCTTCTTCATAAAGCATTTGCTTTGCACCAGATCTCAGCTTCACAGTTCAGCTCATCTTCACTCAACATTAGTTCTCCAGCACTTTATCCCAATTATCAAGTTCAGGACAAGTCTCAGAATACCAGGATTAAATGGAAGAAAATGCTGGAAGTTCAAGCCTGGAGGAGACTGTCTCTAGTCACCTGTCCTCAAGGGCTTCCCAGGGAGAGTCTCCATCCACTTTCTGGGACACATTAATACTTTTATGTTTGGTGTAAGGCTGTTTTTTGACTCAGCTCCTGAGATTCTTTCTTTAAGGCCTAAAGTAACTCTTACTGGTTAATGGCACATCCAACTTGGAATTCCATATGTACACCTATATTCATTTTTAAATTTAAAATGTATATTATTTTTCACATTTCTATCACTTCTATGGCAGAAGCTAATTTTTGCTTCTCTAGGTTAGCATAGATAGAAGATTATTTGTTTCCAGTGAATCTTGGGGACATATTATTAGAACTTAAGATTTCAATGCATGCCTGTCTATATTTTGAATTTTCATTTCCAACATCTGCTTTTTCAAGTAGAAGTACATTTTATTATATGTACATTTTTGATGATATTTTTCATGCATATTTGTTTAGGAATCTGTTTTTACACACATTGACATAAATTATATAATTCGGCCAACAAAAATGAATTTATTTGGTGAATGTGACTATATGTGCACATGTGAGTTTTTAGAAATTGTGTTTGATATTATCGAATCTAATTTTGCCCTATATTTTTAACACAATAATTATTGTACATGGGCCCATATCCTTAATTTATATTTTACTATGAGAATAGCTTTATTTTCCCACAGCTACTAAGGTGATATGCATCACTTTAAAATATTCAAAACTAAAAAGGTTATAAATTAGAAATGAATAAATGTTCATAATTCTACTTTTTATAGGTAGTAACTAGAATTTTAAAATTTTGTGGCTCTTTTCTTTGCCTTGCAGATATAATATTAATAGTTTTTATTCATAAAATAAATTTATACTTAATATATGTTTTTATATCTTTCTTTGGTTACATACTACATAATGAACGTCTTGCCAAAATCTTATATTCTTGGGGTTTGTTCCTAGATATTAAACAAACAACTCTATTTGTTTCATTAATTTATCATAGTTATTTTTGAAATATCCCTATACTTCATATGTATCAAAATGAAAACATGTTTTTTAAAAATCGCATTTCGCTTATGCATAATGACTGAAATAAATTTATTATATATTTATCTATAGATGTATACAAGCTACCTAAAATATCTCTCAAGAATCTAATTCATATTAAGTATTTATATCAATGTGACCTACTTGGCAAAATTTATGTCATAATTTTCTGAGCCCCTTGGATGCATCCTGGTTTCCCCTCTGTCTGGTGTTTAATTATCATTTTGATATTTCTTTCATCCACATTCTGGGGATTTCTTTTTCATATCTCCTCTATGAGAGCTCCAATTTCCTGAAACCCATATTTTCCCTTTTAATTGTAAAACTTTTTGAAAAGACAGGCTAAAGGAACTTTTTGAAAAAGGCTCTAAGGCAAGTAAATTTTTAAGATTTTGCAAATCAAGGATATCTTTATCCTTATATTTCAGTGAAAGTTTGGTTGTGTATAGAATTCTAGGTTGGAAATATTTTTCCTCAGTATTTTGAAGACGTTGTCTCATTGAATTCTAGTTTCCAGTGTTGATGTTCAGAAGTTCAAAGTCATTCTAATTCTCTGTATTTATAGGTGATAAGATTTTCCCTGTTACTGGTGTGATGAAATTTCATAATAATACGTCCTCAGGTAGGTCTCTTTTTACCCACTATGTTGGCAACTTAATGGTCCCTTTCAACCTGGTATCTAGGATTTTACATTTCTGTGAACTTGCTGGGAACTCCTATTATTTGGATATTAAATCACATTTACTGATGCACTTTATTTTCTTAGTTTTCTTCCCTTTTTCAATTTTTAAAATTACAAGTATGGTCTTTTTCCAACCTCTTTGATGAGTTTAGTATTTCTGCTATGTTACTTTTAATTGTGTTCTTCTCCATTGTAACCTTATTTTTTTCACCATATCCTTTCTATTATAGTTCAAATATTATCTCTTGCTTGTTTGAAGATATTGATAATAATTATTTTTTAAAGTTCTCTTCTCCCTTAAAGTTGATCTTCTCCAATATAGTTCTTCTATGTTTGGGTCTATATCCTTTACCATTAGGAGTCTCCTTAGATATTGAAAGAGGCAGTATGGCTTTCTTTTGATTATAATGTTTGCTTGGTATATATTATCCCATCATTTTTATTTTTAACATATCAATATCTTTATATTTATTTATTTATTTTTTAATATTTTTTTAATCTTTATATTTAAAGTGGATTTCCTGCAGCCAAAACATACTCAGTTCTTACTTTAAGTAATACAATCTGAAAATCTCTGTCTCTTAAATACTTGCTTGGATCATTTATATTGAATGTAATTATTAATATGGCAGCAATTAAATATATCATTTTTCTGGTTGCTTTCTATTAGTTCTTTTTTTTTTTCATCTTTCCTGAAATTCTAGTGGATCTGTTGAGCATTTTTATGATTCTAGTTTTATTACTATTAGCTCATTATTTATACTTCTTTTTAAATTTGTATGTGGCTGTGTGCATGTGTGTGCTTACTTGCTCAGTCATGTCCAACTTTGCCACACCAAGGATTGTAGCCCGCCAGGCTCCTGTGTCCATGGGATTCTCCAGGCAAGAACACTGGAGTGGGTAGTCATTCCCTTCTCTAGGGGATCTTCCCAACCTAAGAATCAAACCAGGGTCTCCTGCATTAGCAGGTGGATTCTTTACCCTCTGAGCCCCTAGGGAAGCCCATATGTGGTTGACCTCAGGTTTAGAAACTATACATGCAATTAATCCCAGTTTGATTTCAAATAAATATATCGCATCTCACGTAGTGGAAGAGCCTTATGACAATACGTTCTTGCTTCCTATCTTTTGTGCTGTCTTTATACCTCTAAAATAAACTACTATTCTTCTAACAGACAATCAAATATATTTGAAAACAATTAGAAATAAGGAAAAACGCCTTTTGTATTTACTTTCATTTTAACCATTTCTATAGATCTCTAATTCTTTGTGTCAATCCTGTGTGTCTGTCTGACACCACATTCCTTCTGCCAGAAGAGTTTTCTTTAGTATTTATTGTAGTGAAGGTCTGCTAATAATGAATTCTCTTAGATTTTGTCTGAAAAAGCATTTCTCCTTATTTTGAAAGACATTGTTGATGGTATAAACTTCTGGGTTGATCATTTTATCTTTGTTTTGTCTTCAGTACTGTTAAGATGCCAGTCTGTTTCCTTGTAGCTTGCATAATGCTTGTCCAGTCTTCTATAAACCTTATATTTGCTCCTCTCCACGGATCCTCTAAATTTTCTCTTTATCCTAGGTTTCAGGAGTTTGAGCACCGATGTGTCTTTGTATGTGTTTTTAACTACTTGAAGTTTTCACCCCACAACTTCCTGTGCTGGAACTTCCTTGTGGCAGATGGCTTAGTCCAGCCAGTCCCACAGGCCAACTCCTAGACCTGGACCTCTCCTTTGTCATAGCAGCATTAGGCCTTTGGCCAGAGCTCCTATAATCATTCAGAGAAGACAGGAAGGCCTAATTTAAGACCAGGGCTCACATAACCCTTCCACTGAATGGATCTTTCGAAACTGAAAGTCATCACAGAAACAAAACAAAACTGGAGTGGGTAGATTTTAAATTATTTCCGCATGATGGCAGTAGTGCTCTGTCTATGTCAGCAAGTATTGTCCTCCCTGCCCCCCAGCCCTCTTCACCTGTCAGAAAAAAACGTTACCTAGAGGCAAAGTCACCAGGTAATATGGCTGCCTAGTATCTTGCCCAGTTTGAGAAAACCTGCTCACTGCTGTCCTTATGCTTTGATTTTCATCTGAAAACTGAAGCCTAAAACTACCCACTCTAATCGGGCATCTTCAATTTCCACTAGGCCTAGTCTTCACAGTTCTGTTTTTGCTCACTCAGCATTTCATCCCCAGCCTTTTCCCAAGTCATCAAGTTATCTGCTTCTGTGGATAAGTCTCAGGGATCCAGGCCTAAACAGAAAAACAAAATGCTGAAAATTCATCCAGGAGGGCATCTCTACACATCCATGTATCCTTGCCTGGCTTATCTCTACACCTCTCAAGGGATGTCCCAACATTTTCTAGGTAAAGACTTAGGCTCTATGTGTTGAATTGTCATCAGACATTTGACGGGGACCCCAAGAAGAGGGTCCACGTAGCTCTCCTCATATGTCATACAATGACCCACATCAGAAGTTACTTTCTCATGTCATTAAATGGCCTCCAATTCCTTTTCTAATAGGGTATAAGTATGTGTGTGTTACCATTTGTCTCTTAGAGATCAGTTTTAAAACCATTTCCTCACTAATAAGTAAGATGTACTTGCCAAGGATTCAGAAATAACCATGTGCTGATCAAGAGCAAAGATCTACCATAAAACTTATGACCACTCATAACCTTTTGGATTATGTCTTTCCACTCCTCTCAATACATGGAATTCTACATTTGGTTCAAACACAACAATAATTTATATTAAAACTGTATATTAGTACATTATGGTTTCCATAGAAATTTTCACTCTTGATTCCCAGGCATTTTAAGGTTATATAAAATTTGCAAGTCCTAATTTTAGTAAATAGTTTATGAAAATGCTTTTTATCACCCTATTTATCATATATTGAATATATAATATATATAAGGTATCTGTTATATGCATATGTACACATGTACTCACTTGTTCCTGCTTAATCATAATTTTACTTATATTGGGTGTAGTTTTACACAAAGTTTTCTGCATAACCTTATATAAATATCAATATATATTTTACCCAGCTTGAAATTTCTTTACATTTTATTCTAGAAAGAGGTCTCTCCTTAAGGCAGTTAAAAGAGTGATGCCTAACTGTTGGCAACCTGTTCATATTTTATTAATAAAGCCAAAAATAAATGGCACCTCAGTCAAAAGTAGAAATAACTTTTAACCTATCTTTGCCATATGTTCTTACATATTTCCTGTGCACATATATTCTTTAGCCTAAAATCCCAGTTTCCTTGTACCTCAAGTGTTCAAACCTGTTTTCTTCACTGATTATAGTTTCAGTTCCTTGCAAACATCATTAAATGTTCCCTGGAATACTTCCTATTTCTAAAGGTGCCTCCCATCTTTTTGCATTTCTTAGATTTAAGCATTCTTGTTTACAAAATTACCAGGTACATCAGCCATTCTTAAAGTGCAGTGATGCCCATTCAAGCAGGTAATTATTTTCAAAATATTGGTGTGTCAAATGGTGTTTTTTGTGACCAGTTAGAGATATAAAGACATTAGTTATCAAATGGCCACCAAATAAGTTATGTTAATCATTTCTTCTGTGCGTATCTGTTCTAAATTTGTTCTCAAATTACAAATTTATTATTGGCTTCTTGAAAAACACAGTCTATCAAGAACAAATATAAACACTTTATCCAAAATTCTTCTTTCCCAAGGGAACCATTATTAGCAGATTGATGAGTATGTTTGTTTAAATTTAATAAAAGTGATATAAAACTATTCTCAACAGCTAAATAGATTTAGTCTACATGTCATCATTATACTCCCTATATTCCTCAGCGCAACACTAAACACACACACACACACACACACACACAACATTTCCTTTTTTTTTCTTCAAACCCAACTTGGTCACACTATACATGGAGTTTGGTGCCATGAATTTTTGAGTCAGCAGTGGACAGTGGGCAGTTGCTAACAGCATTAACTATTCATGAGCAGTACAATAGTTTTTCATGGTTAAATTTCATAGTATCCCTTTATTATTGATCAAATCATAAAATAACATGCATCTAGAAAAGACTCAGTAATTAGACCAAATATAAAGCAGTAAAGAAATGATACTCTAAGTCACAGGAACTCAACAGACATTCCATTGATATCTAAGCTATTGCATTTTGCTTTTATGTTACATTTATTATATAATTATACATGTGTGGGCACCTGTGTAATGGATTTCATGGTTTGCTGTATGGATTTTGACTTACATGATTCAGGTGCAATATCCTTGAAGTTTGAGTTCCTTCCTTCTATCATTTTCTTAGGTCTTATATCATAAAAGCCTTTTCATATGACATTAAATATGCTTTAGAAAACCAGATTTTCTATTAAGCACAATTTAGAAATGCCATTCTGCTGGCATACTAATTAAGAGTGAGGTCTTTAAATCCTGCATATACATAGACCTATGCACATACTTATAAGAAAAATAGATCTTGTAACACAGTCTTTTCTTAATTGCATATTGGGATAATGTTCCTTTCTTCTTTAAACAATTTCAAATGCAAGCTTTTCTTGCTTTCAACACTTCAACACTTCAGACAAGAAGAAAGTTAAAACTTGAAGGTAAGCCATGGGAAACATCACTCAACAAAGTTAGACACTGTCTGTTGTTTGGTTGTTCACTTTCTAGATACTTCCCTTGTGCCTATTCACTTTTTAAAATGCATGTGTTTATGTGTTCAACTTGAATTAATCATGAATGTAATAAGTAGAAAAAGATAAGCTTTTTCTTTTCATTTTCTTGTATTAGTCACATTGGATGGTTTGATCCTGAAGTTTCAGTATTTTGCTTTTCGCCCCTGAATCAAAGGTTTGGACATCTCTCCTGAGAAGGACTAAATAGAATGGATTTCAATTTTTCCAAAGGTGGACAAAGATTGCCTGCGCTAGCTGAACTTGCTGTAGCTGAACCTAGAAAATGGACCTTTTGCCCCTCCCATTCTTATAAAGGAAACCTTCATGATCACCCTTGGCCCCACCTTTCTGCTTTGCTGTGAGAGTGTGCCCGTGTGATTACTTTTGAGAGGCAGAGTCTCCGTACAAAGGGTATTCTCCTGTAAAAGATAACCAATTGACCAATTGGTCAATGCTGACCGTTTGACCTCCAAAGAGTTGTGTCAGCTGACAATACATGTCACCTGGTTAGGAGGTTGTCCAATTCCATCATACAAATCATTACACAAATTGGGTGATATTGTTTTATTTTCAGTGGTTTGCTCAGGGTTATAAGGAAGAATGAAGAGTATCATAAGAGCACATGTGGGATTGAAATTTACTTTGGAAGTGGTGAATCTGAAAATCTCTACTAGTAAGACTGTTGTGTTACATGGCCTTTTATTGTCTGCTCTTTCCTTTGCCACCTTTCCTACTAGGTGGGCTTTTTGTTGTTGTTAACTTTTCATCCGGAAGCAGCTTTTGATCTGAGATGAGTGCCAATGGTTGAGCAGTAGTTAGGGTTGGCAAGAGTTACAATCTACTGCTGGGTCATGGTGTCACGTTTGAATTCCTGACACTCAGAAAGGTACTGTTGTTTTAGGCTTCCATCCACTTCCTGGCCAAACACAGTCTCTTAATGTATACCAAAATCTGTGAACTGAAAATTCTTGAGCATGAAGAACTCCAGGTCTAGGGAATTCTGTCACACTCAACTCTAACTGCAGATATGGGTCATTGTCTTCATACATCTAGCTTCCTTAGTCTAGCATATGAACAAGTCAAGCTTACAGAATTCAGGCAGCTTAGTTCATCTGACACAAGCTTTCTTTGCTATCTGCTTAGCTGAAGTAGGGTGCAGAGGTCAAAGGTCACATTACATCTTCATAGGGTTTTTGACCATTGGGATATGCTTTCTTAAATGTCTCCATATCTTCCTTGACGGCCCTTAACCAAGAACAGCCTCAAGAACATCTAGACCCAAATGTTTCAGGTTTGAAGTGAAGGCCCAGCTCAGGGCCAGCATCCCCTCAACCTTGCAAAAGGCAAGCTTCTCAACTTCTAGGTCTCACAGTTCTAACTTGGGTTCTGTCAGACTACTTCCTCTTGGTGGCAGTATTGCTCTGGAAAAGCCAATTAACCCAGCCCGCCTCCACCCACCCTAGGTCTATTCCCGCCCAATCCATCTGAGCCACCAAGAGACAAAGAAGTCAGGAAACAAAGCTACCTTGCTATTGCCCAGTGTGGGGGAAATTTGCTCAAACAGACATATTTTTGCACCTAGTTTCCCTCATAAATCAAACTGAGGCCTAAACCACCTACCTTCATCAGCCATGTTTTCAAGAATTTCATTTCTACTCTACCAAACCCTTCCCTGCCTTGATCCCCAACATTGTCCCTTGTTATTTACTCTAACTGGCAGTCTTAGGGATCCAGGGCTAAGAGAGAAAAGAAAATGATGGAAATAAGGCCCTGGAGAAGAACAAACCTAGGCACTAGGCCACGTGGTTCTTCACTGGATCTCACTGCCAGGTTCCTTGGGAGTTCTAAATTTTCTGAGTGGGCACTAGGCCTGGTGTTGAGTGGAAAGCAGCTACTTGACTGGAACCCTAAGAGGAGGGTCCAGATAGCTCTCCAATCTGAATTCCATACACTGTCCCACTTGAAATGACATGGATACTTAAACGTATATAAATTCCAGTCAGAAGGGACAGGATTTTGTTTCATGGTTTCATCATTTAACACCGGAACACAACCACATTCCCATGCATGTGATTAGGACCTTCAATGGCTTCCTGTGACTTTATTATTATGTATATATACGCCATTAATTAAGTCTTAGGTATCAGTCTCCTTTATTTTCTTATAAGCAACCAACACATGGTGCTTGCAAAGCATTCGGAAAATAACCATGTGCTGATCAAGAGTAAACATGCTGTCAGAAAATCTGTACTAAACACTGATAATCTTTTGCACATTTGCTTCCATTCTTTCAACACACACACATTTAGTTCTGTATTTATGGTAACAACTTACAATAAATTGACATTAAATTGGTTTTATATAAGCATCCTGTTTTAGATCCCAAATTTTCACTCTGTTCCCTGGGTAGTTTGAAATTACCATGGAACGTCTGCAAGACTTGGATTTCAGACAATAAAACAGTTGCAAAGAACTACTTGACTGACCCATTAATTAAAGAATATTAGTTAGGTTCTCACTTAATCTTTTTAAAATTCATCCACAGGACCTAACATACCAATAATGCCACCACTCAGGAATTTTGATTTTGAGATTTGCCTTACCTAATCATTAATACTACGACATACACGTACATGCTTTTTTTCTCTAAAACTAATATTGGAACAGACACTGGATACTCCTGAGCCAAAACGTTAAGATTTCTTTTTTAAATACTTCTCAAAATTCATACCCGATTTTTATCTTAAAAATTTCTTTTAAAATTATAAAGAAAGAAAACAGAACTCAATAACTGAAGATTGAAATTGGTATCTCTCAAATTCCATCACCCAGATGTGTATCCTAAGACTTTAAGGAGATAGATGCACTCACACCCTTTACATGCAGCTATAATCTTTCATTAATACCTTATGTTATTTATATGTCGCCTGAGAATTTCAAGTTGAAAAGCATACTCGTAACTACAACACTGACCATCATTTTAAATATGTAGCTTTGAAAAATGCTTATATATATATGTATAAGTATATACATAAATACATGTTTACACATACATATACAGACACACAAATATACGAACATGCACATACATAGTCTGCTTCTCTCTAAACAGAACTGGACACATATTGTAGGTTGTAGTTTTACACAATCTTCAGCACTACCTTATATCATTTGCCTATCTGCATACCAATATATTTTTGTGTGCTTCAAAATGTTTTATATATTACTCTAGAAGACTTTCCTATTTTAAGAAATTACAAAAGTTATAGCTACTGCTGGCAAAGTATTCAAATTTTAAGAAATTATAAAGCTGGAAACAATCGGTACCTCAGTCAGAAAACCCACTTTTAAAACGTCTTTGCCAAGCATTCTTCTCTCTTCACTTTTCACATATATGTACTTAAAAAACAACGTTCAAATTCCCTCTACTTTGAGCATTAAAACAAGTTTTCTTACTTTGCAGCTTGAATGCTTTTTAAAACAGCATTAAATATTCTTCGGAATTTTGACATGTTTTAAAATTTTGCCACCTGTTTTCACATTTCTAGAAATAATCATGCTTCTTTACAATGTACCTGCTACAACAGCCATGTATGAAGAAGTGAAGCGAGGTCACAGGTAATGCCACCTCCGGCAGACAAGGACTTTTAAAACGTGGGTTCATCTTCAATCCTCTTCCCTTGTTTCTGCTTCCCATCTGTTTGCGTGAGGTCTGCTCTCATAGCAGAAGTACTAACCTTTCTTGGCTTGGCTGGGTGGTTCCACTTTTCTTCAGGCTCTACCAGCTCCAATTTGGATACACCTGAGACCTCCAGCAACACACTGGGTCTTGCTATAAGCCCCCAGGCATTGTCCTCTGTGCCCTGATTCTGCTACCACAAAAAGCCCAGGTCCCAGAGCAAGGGAATACCACGTGCTCAGAAGGGCTGGGAGAGAAAAACACCCACAGGCCTAAGACTTTGTTAGTGGCTTCCTCTGGTCCCGCCCACCCTGGGAGAATAACCAAGACCCCACCCCACGACTTCCTGTGCCTGGACTTCCTGGCAGCTGCTGGCTGTCTTGCCTCCCCAAAGGCCAGCCCCTAGAGCTGAACCCCACCTTAGTCCAGAGCTCCCAGTTGGCTTCTGGAGGAGGCACTGAGCTCAGGCTGGGTGCCCAGCCCTTCAGTCTCTTCACAGAAGGGACCTTTCCAGATGAAAAGTCCTTTCAGAGGAAACCTTTGGGACTTCTTCCAGTGACTTCCTCATGATGGCAGTATTGCTCCAGAAATTCTATCTAACATCACACCTCCTGCAGCCCATGCCCTCTTCTCCCGCCCGTCTGGTGTGAAAAAAATGTGACCAAGAGAAACAGGCAGCAAGAAACATGGCTGCTTTGCTTCTTGCCCAGTTTCAAGAAACATGCTCACACTATTGTGATTCTGCTTTTGGTTTCCATCAGCATCAAACTGAGGCCTAAACCTGTACTCTCCTCAGACAACTTTTTGGTTCAAGAACTCAGTTTCCACTTACCTAGTCTTTGCAGTTATACTTTTTCTTCACTCAGCATTTTATGTCCAGTGTTTTCTCGTTACCAAATTATCTTGGGATATTTTAACCTCTGGGATCCAGGCCTAAGGGGGAACAGAAAATATTTGCACCTAAGGGTTTGGAGAAGAGCAAATCTAGGCACTAGTACACGGACCTGGCTCACTTTCCAGGTTCCCTGGGCATCCTGCTCCATTTTACTGGTTTGGGTGCTAGTACTTGGGGGTACTAAGAGAGAGGTAACTATTTGTCTGGAAGCCTAAGATAAGTGTCTAGATAGTTCTCAAGACTGTATGCTATACAGTGCCCAAGTGAAATGATACATATACTCAAATATGTACAAATTCCAGTTAGAGGGGACAGACATGATTTTAGCGTCATGGTTTAATCATTTAACACTGGAACAGTGACACATTCCTACATCATTAAAGGGCCTCAGTGGCTTCCTATGACTTTATTGTATATATGTTTCACTGATTATATCTTAGGGGTCAGTCACATAGCATTTTCTCACATGTAAATACGACATGGTGCTTGCAAAGGATTCAGAAAATTGCCATGTGATGATCAAGAGTAAAGCACTGTCATAAACAGTACTCGTTAGTACCACTGATAAACATTTGGATTATGTTTTCAACATGCTCATACAAACTGCTTCCATATATGCATGCTCTCATTTCAATAAACACATACATACCTACATGTATATTTAGCTTCAAAGGCAACAAATTTACATTAAAATGAGATTAATTTGTATGTCATAATTTGGATCATATTTTCATGAAAAATTTTCAAGACCTGATGTTTAGTAAAACACTTGCAAAGAGCTTCTCAATTGCCACATTCACCAAAAATATTCAGCTCTTAATGAAGAAATGTTCAGCTCATAAGACACTTACTAAACAACTGAAATTTAATGCCTATGATGCCAACCCTCAGACACCATTACTTTAAGATCTACATTTTCTAGTCTTTATTATGCTAACACGATATATATATATTCTTAAAACAAATATTGAGTGACAACTATACACATATGCCTCAGAAAATATAGGATTTTCCCACTTCTCAAAACTTTAAACTATATTTTTATATAAAATTTAATATTAATATTTTATTAGAAAATATAACAACAGATTACATTACTGTATAAATAAATAAATTTGTGTCTATATCACCCTAACATTGTGATCCAGGTGTATATTCTATCAAAGAATCATGATGATGAAAGCAGTCACATTTTTTATAATCATCAATAATAGTTCATCAATGCTTATTTATTTACCTATTAAAAATTAAGTTGTAGCAATTTTTCATGATAATTACAAGCTTTCCAGGAAACAGAAGTGAAAATATGATAGAAATGATGATATATGAATATATTCCTTTTTTTTTTTTTTTGGCTGCACAGTGTGCCATGTGGGATCTTAGTTTTCCAATCTAAGGTTGAACCCATGCCGCCTGCAGTGGACCACTGCAGTGTAGCCAACCACTACACCACCAGGGAGGTCCCAATAAATTTCATTTTAGTATAGACTATTTTGTATGAAGCTAAATATCAATTTATACTTTTGTGTGTGTGTGTATATCTATATATATATATATGTATATATATGGGGCTTCCCTGGTGGCTCAGACAGTAAAGTGTCTGCCTGCAATGAGGGAGACATGGGTTCAACCCCTGGGTCAGGAAGATCCCTGGAGAAGGAAATGGCACCCCACGCCAGTATTCTTGTCTGGAAAAATCCCATGGATGGAGGAGCCTGGTGGTCTACAGCCCATGGAGTTGCAAAGAATCAGACACAACTGAGCAGCTTCACTTTCACTTTTCATATATATATAAACACACACATACACATAAAGACACATTTCATACATGCATATATGGACACAGAGGGTGAAGTTTAATTGCATTCTTATAATAATCACTATGATTAAATATATAATTTTTACACATGTGTAGACATACACATGGTTATATGTGATGTACAAATATTTATGTTTTTTCTTTAAACATAATTGGATGCATATTGAAGGTAGTTCTGATGAAATAATCATTATCTTATACAATTTCCATATTCTCATATACATATTTGGAGAACTTGGAATTTCTTTATTCTCCTATAGGAAGAGCCTTATTATCCAAGAGATTTACAAAAGAAATATCTGTTGTAGGCAAACTGTTCAAATTTTGAGAAGTCAAAAGGCCAAAAATAATGAATGTTCAATCCCAACAAGAAAAAAGACTTTTAAAATGTCATTCTCACCTCTTACACAATATACTAATAACTTTTTAAAATAAAATGAAAATTCCTTCAGATTTCTAGTGTTCAAATATGTTTTCTGCATTTACTGAAGCTAGAATAATTTCCAAACTTCATCAAATATTCTTTGAAATGTTGGTTATTTTATTAAAGAGTGGTCTCTTGAGTTTGGGATTTCTCAAAATTAGACATGGTTCTTAATAGTAAGTCCAGGTACAACAGTCAATTTACAAAGAAGCACAAGGAAGTCACAAGCCTAAGAACTTAAAAAATAAGTTGTCTCTTCAAGCCTCCCGTTGTATATGTTCAGATCTGTCAGTACTCCTGAGATAAACACAGCAAGTTGTCATGAATAATTTTTCCCGCACATATTTGTTCTGTACTTGCTATTGAATTACACTATAGTATAAACATTGTGAAGACTATTGCAGAATACACACATCTCTGAAAGACATATGGAAACACTTCAGCCCAAATCAATCTATCCCAAGGGAACCACTATGGACAGCTTAATGGGTACATGTGTTCAAATGTAGACAAGATGTACAACCATTCATTCATGAGAGCTGATGTTACTTAACGAAACAAATATAGCCTACTGTCCATCAATAAACTCCCCTATTTGCTCACACAGTGCTTGAAACACAAAACTTTCAACCAACCCCAAATAAACACATCATTTTTTTCAGTTGCATCCTGGTTATACCATAGGTGGAGTTTTTGTCATTGTTTCTTCACTCAGCATTGGATAATGGATACTCATAAATTTCCTTTGCTATTGATCAAATTCTAATAACAATATACATATCTGGCAAAGAAATGATAAATTAATCAATTATAAAAGAGGAGATTCTCACTGACAAACTCAACTGATATGGCAATCAATTGCATTCTGTCCTTTTTTTCTATATGTATTGTATTTGTGTGCATGTGTGTGTATTTCTGTGCTTCTAGACAGAGGATTTTAGCTATAAATTTTAACTGACATCATCCATATATGGGATTTTTCTTGTGGTTAGAAACTTTTTCTTTTTCCATGTTTTTCTCAGATCTTTAATAGCAAGGCCACTTTCAATTAAACATACCCAAGAACACTGGATTTTATGTTAAGTAATAATTTGCCAAAAGCTTTTGTTTCCATGACCATTAAAGGCAGGACAGTTAATCATTCCAGCATGTACATAGAAAGTGAAAGGGTTAGTCACTCAGTCGTGTCTGACTCTTTGTGACCCCATGGACTGTAACTCACCAGGCTCTTCTGTTCATGGAATTCTCCAAGCAGGAATACTGGAGTGGGTTGCCATTTCCTTCTCCAGGGGATCTTCCCGACCCAGGGATTGAACCTGGGTTTCCTGCATTGTGGATAGACTCTTTACCAACTGACTCTTTACCACCAGGGAAGACCCTTGTACATAGAACTGTGTCTATTTCTTTCTTTTTATTTATTTACTTTTTGGCCTCGTGGCATGTGGGACCTTAGTTCCCCCAACCAGGGATCAAACCCGCACCCCTGCATTGGAAGTTTGGAGTCTCAAACACTGGACCACCAGGGAAATCCTAACTATGTCTATTTCTATAGAAAAAATAGCATCTTACAATAACTGATCCTTTATAACTTGCTGTTTCATTAAATTTATAATAGGACCATTTCTGTTTTGTTTTTTTTTGTGTGTGTGAATTTCAAAAATAACCTGAGTTTGCTTTCAAATATTCAGTCTTTAAGACAGGCATAATTAAAACATGTAGACTCTATCATGTATTCTTCCCCACCCCTCCAGCTTTTTGAGATATAATTGACATATAATCTACCTTACGTTTTTGAGAGGTAGATCCTATTAGTAGTTTGCTTAGAAGCCTTCCAGATACTTTGCTTTGTGCATATTCATTCTTTACAAACTAAATGTGTTTATGGTTGTAGGTAATCATAAAATAGAGAAAATGGTCTTTCATTTTGTTTCTTTTTCTCAGAAAACTGAGAGTTTTATCCTGAAGGTAAGATAATTTGGTTTCCTCTAAATCAATGGTGTGAGATATAGAGATAGGAATTTAGTCTTTATGAATTCTGAAGATTCCCTTAAGTGTTTGCAGGAGCATGTATGTGTATAGAATCTAAAACTTTAGATGCACATACAAGCATGAAGATGTGACTCATAACCAAGAGAAAAATTAGCCAATAGAACCTGACACAGATGTAACTGAATAAATTGAGTGAACAAACAAAGATTATAAGAGTTCTTACAAATACATTCAAGGATTTAAAGGAAAATCTGACCATAATACGAGAGAAAAACAGAAAATGAAATAAACAAATAGAAACTAAAATCAGAACCAAAAGGAAATTGTAAAACTAAAAAATTTTTTGAAAAGAAAAATTCACAGGGTACTCAATAGCATATTTAACACTGTGAGGAAAATATCAGTGAATATGAAACATAACAATAATCATCCAACATTAAGCACAAAGATAAATAAGGACAAAAAGATGGAAAGATAAAAACAAACTTTTGGTTACCAAAGGGGAAACATGAGGGAGAGGGGTAAATTAGGAGTTTGGGATTAACATATATATACTACTATATATAAAATAATCAACAAGGACCTACTGTATAACACAAGGAACTCTACTCAATACTCTATAATAACCTATAAGAAAAACAATCTTAAAAAAGTAAATACATGTATATGTATAACTGATTCACTTTGCTGTACACCTGAAATTAACACAATATTATAAATCAACTATATTCCAATATAAATTGAAAAATTAAATCAGAAAAAGATGGAAAGAATCACAGTAACCTTTGGGATAATATCAAAATAACATTCATGTACTTTGAGTTCATGAAAGAAAAGAGAGAAAATGCAGGCATAAAGGGCAGAAAATATTTGCAGAAATAAAAGTAAACCATTTACCAGGTTAAATAAAAATTATAAATATTCTGATTGAGGAAGGTCAAATAACACAAAGAAAACCAAAATAAGGGAAAGCAATCAAGTTTCTAAATACCACTGACAGAAAGAAAATCAACAGTAGGCTGAACAAAAAGACTGGTTACATGGAGCAGAACAGCAATAAAAATGCCAGATGACTTCTTATCAAATTTGATGCAAAATAGCCAAAGGATTACCATCTATAAATCACTGTTAGAAAAACCTGCCAATCTATAATTTTCTATCCAGAAAATCCAGCCTTCAAAAATTAAGGTAAAAAAGGCATTTTCAGGCAAACAGAAGCTGATAGAATTGGCTACCAGCACACCTGCTCTAATATAAATGTTAAAGGAAGTTCTTCAAGCTAAAATTTAATGATGGCATATGGAAACTCCAGATGACAAGATAAAGATTTCTGGAAATAGTAAATATATAGGCAAATGTAAAGCAGGTTTTACATATTCTGATTTTTTTTTAAAGAAAATTGACTACATAAAATAAAAATAATAGCATATTGTGATATTTAAAACATGTAGCAATAAAATATCTGTAAATAAAACCAGAAGATTTGAGTAGTAAAGCACTCTTGTAACTTTATTCCATTATTTTATACCTAAACAAGCATAATATTATTTGACGGTAGAATATAATAAAAGTTTTATATTTTAAACCCTAGCATTGACCACAAATGGTGGTGTATCTAAGAAGTCAAGAGAAGGAATAAAAACATACTTTAAAAAGCACCCAAATAATTCAAAAGATGACACAAAAGAAGCAAAAAGGAAGAAAGACCAGACTGGACTAACTGAAAAGAGCAAAAGAGTAGACATAAACCCAGCCATATTAATATTAAATATAAATGGACTCAATTCCAACTAAAAGGCAGAAATCGCCAGTATGGATAAGTAAAGAAAACCCACTTACAGGATGTTTATTGTACATTTAATCTGAAGAACATAGACTAAAATTAAACAGGTGGAAAAGTTACATAAACACAATTCATAAGATAGCTAAAGTAGTTATGAGCATACTTCATTTTATTGAACTTTGCTTCATTGGAATTTACAGATACTGTGTGTTTTACAAATTGGAGGTTTGCGGCAACCCTGCATAGTATTTGCATATAATCTACACACATTCTCCCATATACCTTAAATCATGTCTATATTACTTATAATACCTAATATAATGTAAATGCTATGTAAATAATTGAAAAAATATAAATGCTATGTAAATAGCTTCAAGTTTTGTTTTTTGGAACTTTCTAGAATTTTTTATCTTTCAAATATTTTCAGTCTATTGTTAATTAAATCTGCAGATGCAGAATTTATGGATACAGAGTGCTAACTGCATAGTCTTTTGTATTTATCCAGATAGTCAAATTTTCTGATGTTCTTTGTTGGCTCCTGAAGATCTGTGTAATCCCCTGGTGTCATTTTTCCTCAGCCTAAAGAATGTCCTATAGCATTTATTTTAGTGTATGTCTGCTGGTGACAAATAATCTTAGCTTTATTTTTTCTGAAAACATTTCATCTTCATTTGTGGAGGATATTTCCAGTGGATATAGAATTCTGGGTTGATTTTTTACCCATCAGCACTTTCAAGACAATATTCCAGGTACATTTAAAACTAATATAATATTGTAAATCAACTATATTTCATAAAAAAAGAAAATCACAATAAAGAGGATGTTCCATTGTCTTCTGCTCCCCATGCTTACTAATGAGAAATCCATAGCTATCTAAATGAGATGTGATATATGATGGTAGTGTCATTTCAAGTCTATGGGGGAGTGACTGCCTTTCAATAAGTGGGCCTGGGACTACTGGCTATCTGTGTGTACCAATGAATCTTTTCTCCTCCTTCACACTATATACAAAAATCAATTTCATAGTCCCTTTTCAGGAGTCAGAGAAGGTAAATGCATCATAAATCTGTACTGGCACTATGGAAAGCCCAAGAAATGGTGGAGGCCTTTGATAGATTTGGGAGGTGAGACTCTCTAAACAAGGGTTAGAAAACTATGGCTCACAGAGTAAATCTGGCTAATGATCTGTACTTGTAAGGCCTGAAAGCTAAGAAAAGTCCTTACATTTTTAAAGAGTTGTTTGAAAAAATGAAGAATATATATATAACAGAGACCATATATTGCCTACAAAGCTTAAATTTGTCACTATCTGAGCCTTTGCAGAGTTCGCTGTCCCCTTCATGTAGAACTAAAGATACTTTTACCTGCATTATTTCCTAGTTAAATAAAGAGCAGTTTCTAGAAACCTCACTGTGATCAAATGGGTACTTCTTCACGGAGATGGCATCACTGAAGTAATCATGTGATGGTCCAGACCAGTATTTATGTTAGGCCAGGCCCTGGAAGTCTATTAGAATGACCTCCAGACATAAGTTATAACATTACCTATGATAGGATCTTACATGAAACCAACAGAAATCATTCCTGCCTGAAAGGCAGAGGCCTAGTGAATTAGGGTGCACACTAAGTCGCCTCAGTCATGTCCGACTCTTTGCAACACTACAGACTGTAGCCCACCAGGCTCCTCTGTCTGTGGGATTCTCCAGGCAAGAATACTGGAGTGGGTTGCCATTTCCTACTCCAGGGGATCTTCCCAACCCAGGGATTGAATCTGCATCTCCTGCGGCTCCTGCATTACAGCCAGATTCTTTACTGGTCACCAGGGAAGTCCAAATTAGGGTAGGAGATCACTATTTCTGAAAAATCTCTCAGATCACTGTCACACAGAATCAACGGGCACCTCATGGTGTTCTATTTTATATCTTCATGTCTTAGATTCTCAAAAGATAGAATGTTGAGAAGAGAAGAAATGAAGAAGAATATGGGAGACCACTGGAATCTTGGTTCAGGAACTGTGAGAGTCAAAATGAAACTGCGAACTACAGAGGCAGGATGGTGATTTTGAGAACTGTTGGTTCTTTTAAATTTGTTTCTTCAAGTGATAAGCTCTGCTATGTCCTGAATGTTTCCCAAGATGGTCAACAGTCGTAGCCTTAAAAGTGTTTATTTTTTTATTTGTTTTTGGTTCTGCTGGGTCTTTGTTGCTGCACTCGGGCTTTCTCTAGTTGCAGCAGGTGGGGGCTACTCTTCGTTCTGTGGCTTCTCTTGTTGCAAAGCACGGGCCCTAGGGCACACGGGCTTCAGTGCCTGCAGTTCCCGGGCTCTGGAGCACAGGTACGATAGCCGCGGTGCGTGTGCTTAGTTGCTTCACAGCATGTGAAATCTTCCTGGACCAGGGATCCATCCCCTGTCTCCTACATTAACAGGTGGATTCTTAACCACTGAGCCACTAGGAAGTCCCCAAAGTAATATCCTTAAAGTCAGAATTATCTGGGTACTAGTCATCTGGGGTCCCAGGGAAGGGAGGAGTGGACAGTGGCTACTGTACCTTCCTCTGCAGCCAGGTTTTGGAAGACACGCATAAAGAACCACGAAGCGGAGTCTGAAATGGCAGTTACTGGGGCAATAAGAGTGGAGAGGAGAAAAAGAGAAAGGAGAGGGGAAGAAAGAGATGAACTTTCCTGCACACAGAGATACACACACACACACATCCATTAACACCTCTGACTTCATTCTCCCACAGTGATTTTTTTTTCTGTTTAACATTTATGGAG
Organism: Ovis aries; assembly: GCF_016772045.2. Lineage (NCBI taxonomy): Eukaryota > Metazoa > Chordata > Mammalia > Artiodactyla > Bovidae > Ovis > Ovis aries. The sequence goes on along the minus strand of NC_056080.1, from coordinate 102,957,643 downwards.
CTAAATTATTATTTTTGCCCCAAAATGGTTATGCCATTTTATTAATTTTATTATTATTTTGAAAAGCAATTTTTACTGAAGAATTTGGAGGGTAAGTCTCATAATAGTAAAAATACTAAAGACTTTCTTTTTTAAAAATGTATTTTATTGAAGCATAGTTGATTTACCATTGTTGTGTTAATTTCTACTGTACAGCAAATTGACTCAGTTACACATATAGATTCTTTTTCATATTATTTTCCATTATGGCTTATCACAGGATATTGAATATAGTTCTCTGTGCTATAGTAGGACCTTGTTGTTTATCCATCTATACATAAGGGCTTGCATCTGCTAATCCCAAACTCCCAGTTCATCCCTCCCCACCCCACTCCCCCTTGGCAACCACAAGTCTGTTACTACATCCAAGAGTCTGTTTCTGTTTTGTAGATAAGCTCATTTCTGTCATACTTTAGATTCCACTTATAAGTGATATCATATGGTATTTGTCCTTTTCTTTCTGACTCACTTTACTTGGTATGATAATATCTAGGTCCATCCATGTTGCAGCAAATGGCATTCTTTTCTTCTTTTAAATGGCTGAGTAGTATTGCCAGGGGTGCTAGTGGTAAAGAATCCACCCGCCAATGTAGGAGACACAAGAGGCATGGGTTCAATCCCTGCATTGGGAATATTCCCTAAAGAAGGAAATGGCAACCCAATCCAGTATATTGCCTGGGAAATCCCATGGACAGAGGAGCCTGGGGCTACAGTCCATGGGGTCGCAAAGAGTCTGAGATGACTTAGCAACTAAACGACAACATCTGTGAGTTGTGCACGTGTGTGTGTGTTAAGTCGCTTCAGTCATGTCTGACTCTTTGTAACCCTATGGACCATAGCCTGCCAGGCTCTTCTGTCCATGGGATTCTTCAATCAAGAATACTAGAGTGGGTTGCAATGCCCTTCTCCAGGGAATCTTCCCTACCCAGGGATTGAACCTGTGTCTCTTAGGTTTCCTGTACCAGCAGGCAGGTTCTTTACCGCTAGCACCACCTGGGAAGTGGTTTATATATACATTCTTTTTTTTTTAATTTATTAATTTTAATTGGAGGCTGCTGCTACTGCTAAGTCACGTCAGTCGTGTCCAACTCTGTGTGACCCCATAGACGGCAGCCCACCAGGCTCCAGTCCCTGGGATTCTCCAGGCAAGCATACTGGAGTGGGTTGCCGTTTCCTTCTCCAGTGCAGGAAAGTGAAAAGTGAAAGTGAAGTTGCTCAGTCGTGTCCGACTCTTCGCGACCCCATGGACTGCAGCCTACCAGGCTCCTCCATCCATGGGATTTCCCAGGCAAGAGTACTGGAGTGGGTTGCCATTGCCTTCTCCGAATTGGAGGCTAATTACTTTATAATATTGTGGTGGGTTTTGCCATACATCAGCATGAATCAGCCATGAATGCACGTGTGTTCTCCCATCCTGAACCCCCTCCCACTTCCCTCCCACCCTATCCCTCTGGGTTGTCCCAGAGCACTGGTTTTAAGTGCCTTGCTTCATGCATCAAACTTGCAATGGTCATCTATTTTACATATGGTAATATATATGTTTCAATGCTATTCTCTCAAATCATCCCACCCTCGCCTTCTCCCACACAGTCCAAAAGTCTGTTCTGTACATCTGTGTCTCTTTTGCTATCTTGCATATAGGGTCATTGTTATCATCTTTCTAAATTCCATATATACGTGATAATATACTGTATTAGTGTTTCTCATTCTGGCTTACTTCGCACTGTATAATAGGCTCCAGTTTCATCCCCCTCATCAGGACTGACTCAAATGTATTCTTTTTAATGGCTGAGTAATATTCCACTGTGTATTTGTACCACAGCTTTCTTATCCATTCATCTGCCAATGGACATCTAGGTTGCTTCCGTGTCCTGGCTATTATAAACAGTGATGTGATGAACACTGGGGTACACGTGTCTCTTTCAATTCTGGTCCCTCGGTGTGTATGCCCAGCAGTGGTATTGCTGGGACATATGGCAGTTCTATTTACAGTTTTTTTAAAAGAATCTCCACACAGTTCTCCATAGTGGTGGTACTAGTTTGCATTCCCACCAACAATGTAAGAGGGTTCCCTTTTCTCCACACCCTCCCTAGCATTTATTATTTGCAGACTTTGATGACAGCCATTCTGACCAGGGTGAGATGATACCTCATTGTGGTTTTGATTTGCATTTCTCTGATAATGAGTGATGTTAAGCATCTTTTCATGTGTTTATTATCCATCTGCATATATATACATTCTTTTAAAAATATTCTTTTCCAGTATGGCTTATACCAGGAGACTGTGCACCTTATCCTTTCTATATGTAAGAGTTTGCATTTACCAACCCCAAACTCCAAGTCTATTCCTTTTGCTCCCCGCCTCCTCCTTGGCAACCTCAAGTCTGATCTCTATGAGTCTGTTTCTGTTTTGTATATAGGTTCATTTGTGCTGTATTTTAGATTCCACATATAGGTGATATCATATGGTATTTGTCTTTTCCTTTCTGACTTAGTGTGACAATCTCTAGTTGCATCCATGTTGCTGCAAATGGCATTATTTTGTTCTTTTTTTATGGCTGGGTATATTCCATACCACATCTTCTTTAATCATTCATTGGTAGATGGACATTTGGGTTGTTTCCATGTCTTAGTTATTGCAAATGGAGCTGATATGAACATTTGGGTGCATGTATCTTTTCTATGTATGTCCTTTGTAATTAGTCAAAATGTCCTGCTAGCATTTAAGATATTCTTTTTGTTACACTGTGCATACAGTGACCACCCAGGAGACTGGGCAGTGTGTGAGCCCATGGGATAGGCTTTGAAGCCTGTCACATATCAAAGAGGTTTCTCATCCCCACTTATCACACTCATCATTGACACTTCACTAGGGTGTCCAGGGGATAGGTATTAGAAAAGGGCTTCAAAGAGCTGAACAGAGCTGTATCACCAGCTGCCATACCATCATAGTATTCTGGATATAGGTCAATGTCTTTAGGGCACTGTGTCTCTCACCAACTCCCTCAGCAGACTTCTGCTGGTGCCTTGAATTAAGAGTTCATCTGGCCACCTAGTATGTGTCTCACCCTCGGCTGCCCCTTCAATTCACACAGGGGGCTTTTTTAAAATACCAAAGCCTATACTGCACACCCAGAAATTCATTTGTTCATTGCTAGTTTATACAAATATGACTGATTTCTGTGAGTTGCTTTTGTATACTATAGTACTTGCTAAATTCATTAATCAGCATTTCTATTGTTTTTGTGGATTTCTTGGAATGTTCATGAAATGTAAACATTTTATTTTTGAAGACAGATAATTTTACTACTTCCTTTCAATTTGGATGCCTTTAGTACATTTTTCTTACCTGATTACGTTCGCTAAAATATTCAATAGAATTGACAAACCGGGCATTCTTCTCTTGTTCTGGATATCAGGAGTAAAGAATTCAGAAATCTTGTTTAAACAAGATATAAATGATAAAAACTTGTTTTAAAAATCATAGTATGGGGGAATTTGAACAGTATTTTAAAAAATACATATTCTGATCAGGTCACAATTATCTTGCAAGGCAGCACGCTAAAACAGGGGAAGGTGCGGAGAGTTAATCATCAAGAGAAGAAAGCAAAGGACAGGAGCCCAAGTGGGCCTCTAGGTGTCAAAACTGAGTCAAAAGGAAAAGGCCCCACAGACCCGCAGTGGGGCCTTGGAGACCTCTGGAGGGCGCTCTGCTGCCTGCTGCTCTCGGTAGTATTGCTAGTAGTTAGTTAGTAGTTTAGTAGTTAATTGGTGGTGCTAGTAGTTAGTTGGGGGTGCTAGCAGTTAGTAGTGTTAGTAGTTAGTAGCGTTAGTAGTTAGTTGGTAGTGTTAGTGGTTGGTTAGTAGTGTTAGTAGTTAGTTGGTAGTGTTAGTGGTTGGTTAGTAGTGTTAGTAAGTAGTTGGTAGTGTTAGTGGTTGGTTAGTAGTGTTAGTAGTTAGTTGGTAGTGTTAGTGGTTGGTTAGTAGTGTTAGTAGGTAGTTGGTAGTGTTAGTGGCCCTGCTGTGTGTGCCCTGAACGTCTCGTGCCTGAGCCGGAGGGCAGCCCTTGAAGCAGGATGCTCTGCCTGCCGGGCTTCCAGGCCCAGGAAGGGAGGCGCAGGGGGGCTGTGACCCCCTCCGCAGCCAGGCCTCCAGGGAAAAGGGCAAGCAAAGGGAGGGGTGGAGGGGGCAGCTACAGAGAGGGGAGGAGGCAGGGTCCCGGGTCTTACAGCAAAGGGAGGGAAGGAGAGCCTGGGCGACAGGCTGGGCGTGTGCCAGTCTGTGGGCTGCTGAGGGGAGCAAGGCCCCGAGAGCCGACGGGCCAGCCTCTGACCGATAAGGAGGTGAGCCGTCCCAGGGGCCCCTGTCACGAGGCCCGCCCGGCCGTCTGAATACCAAGAGGGCCCGAACGCCACCACCCAGAAGGTCTCGTGGGTGCAGTACTCCCTCCAACGTCCTGCCTCTGTGAGCAGAGGGCGCAGGGCTGGGCCCCGCCTGCAGGCTCTCTGCTCACCGGGCTCCGACACAGGGGGAGGGTCCCCCAGCCTGGAGCCACCTGCTCTGGGCCCCACTTTCCGACACTCCAGCTGTGGTTCTGAACTTGTGTGCTTCACAAAAGCCTCTGCAGACCTGGTGACCGCTGCGGGGAAATGCCCCGCAGCTGCTTTTACATATGATTCAAGGGGGTTTATGTTCACACAACCTCCCGCCCTTCCCGCGAACCCCTGGAGCTCAGAACCCCTCCTCTATTCTCCTCCCAACTTGAGTTCGGCTCTCAGCTGCAGGGTCGCCTCTGAGTGTCGTTCCTCATCGTGGCCGCTAGATGGAGACAGAGACCTGCCTGGACGGGACTGTTCGGGGCTGCTGCTGCTACCGGCTTAGTTTCTTCAGACTCTGTGCGACCCTATGGACTGCAGCCTGCCAGGCTCCTCTGTCCATGGGATTCTCTAAGTAAGAATAGTAGAGTGGGTTGCCACGCCCTCCACCAGGGAATCTTCCCGATCCAGGGATCGAACCCAGATCTCCTGCATTGCCGGCAGATTGCTTACCGCTGAGCGACCAGGGAAGCCCCCTTCCAGGGCTAATGGCAGCTTTTCACAGGTCAAGTTTGTCCTCATCCGGTGAGTGAAACTAGGGCTCAGGACAAACGGCACCCCATATCTTCCCGTACCTCTCACACACATCTCTAAGTGAACGAACGCTCTAAGTGGAACGCTACTGCTCCACTCTGGACACTCCACCCTTTAGCATCCCGTCCCCTCCCTGATCACACAGTCTGAATGACTCTTTCCAGCAATAAAATCAGCAAGGATAGATGCTGCGAATGCAGCTGTCTTTGGCTGTCCCTGTGTTCCCTGGACCTACTGCCTTCCTCCCTCACGTTGTAGAAGACAGGCGTCCATGTTCTTTCTTGACCTCAGCATAACCCAGCCAACAACTACTGTGGGCTGGGCTAAGGACACAGAACACATCTTGGTAGCTGTGTGACTTTCCACTAGTTACTTAACCTCTCTGTGCCTATGTGTCCTCATAAATACAGGGAGAATTGCAATAGTACCGACCTCGTGGAGTTATGGGAACAAAATGAACCTGTATGTCTAAACACTTCAGAGGACACCTAGCATATATGGTAGCTCCTCTAATTTGTCATCGTGGACTCTCATGGTGAGGCCACCGAAATTATCCCTCTCTTTTTAAATGGCTTTTCCCACTCAGAGCTCCTGGTTTTTGTCTTTGGGCTTTGTCCTGGTTTCATGAACTGTGTCTGGTGGCTGCTAAGTGCTCTTTGGTCTTCGTTTTCTTCAAAGCCCTGTGCTTGGTGTAGTTGCTGCTATGCTCTGGGTTGAGACAGGCCTGGCAGCGTATTATTTGAGTCCCAGTGTTCTCTGGGAACATATGAAAGTAGAAACTCCCTCCACCCACAGACAGAAAGCCATTCTGTCTGGTGTAAATATTTGGCCCTGGAGCACAGCTTTAGGGCCCATGCATAAAGCGTTGCTTCTGGGCCCTGGCCACGCTCCCGGCAGGTGTTGTGCCCCGCCCACTCAAGTGCGCAGTTCCGCTTGACCAAGAGCTTGCACAGCGCAAAGGTCCCCTCATTCAACTACTTCTCTACTCCCAAATTTAGGAATGTCTTAAATGTTCTGTATGTTCACTATGCTGAGTTGCTCACCGTCCTGGCTGAATCCTAGTAAGAAAACTGGAAATGAAGGCAGTCCTTTGTAGGAAGAGCCTCACTGCAGAATTAGCCATCTTCCTCCAAAAGCCAGCCTGCAGGCCCATTGGAGAGCTCACCAGAAGTTGTCAGTATTGCATGATCAACCAGATATGTTCATACCATGACCCCTTCACTAATAAATTAAGTATAAATTCAAAAAACAGAGTCAGGTGCTCCTAATGGATGTATCTCAAGAATAAATTTCAGCAAATAGAAAAAAAAAGGATACACACCAAGAAGATGCTTTCAAAGACAGGATGGACCAGAAAGTGTATGAGCAGGTTGGACAGGTTCACTAGCATCTCCACCTGCCAATGTCTGAGGCCACCCTCCCCAGCTCCACAGCATACTTCCAGGATTTTGTTAAGACTGGCCAGGTTATTCCTACCAACAATCTGAAAGCAACTTTTAAAAGCCTGTATAAAAAATAAACAATATATTCTTATTTTAAAAGCCTTAAAGTAAATAAGGCATTACCTGGACAAAATAAAGATAAAATGGAGACCTAGAGAGACAAATGAGGAGGCCACTTTTCCCATGTGAATATTTTCCAAATCAGAAAATTGTTCTGATAATATCTTAAGACAAGAGGAACACAAAACAAAGGTCAAGATGTAGACAAAGAAGGGAGTCTAACATGATAGCCATCCTTCAATAAGCTGACACCCCAAAAGGGGTGTAGAATGTGGCCCAGCCCTCAAACAGAATTTCATTGCAGGTTCTACTGGCCTGATATGTAGGGAATCCCAAGCCTTAAAATTTAACATTATCTTCAACTGAGAGAAGCCCCAGTAATCCCCCAAGTGCTCCATTTGACAGAGGCAAATGGAAATCTTTCTGAAGGAATGTGACTCCATCCTAGCCTAAAGTTATTGCTGCAGATAAACAAACAAGGCACCATGAGCAATAACAAGCAGAAGAATATACCAAAATGAGACACAAAATTTCAATGAATGTAACTATCAGACTTCAACAGTATGTGAACCAAGAACTTCCAGATGTTCAAGCTGGATTTAGAAAAGGCAGAGGAACCAGAGATCAAACTGGCAACATCAGTTGGATCATAGAAAAAGCAAGACAATCCCAGAAAAACATCTACTTCTGCTTCATTGACTATGCTAAAGCCTTTGACTGTGTGGATCACAACAAACTGTGGAAAATTATTAAAGGGATGGGAATACCAGACCACGTGACCTCCTTCCTGAGAAATCTGTATGCAGGTCAAGAAGCAACAGTTAGAACCGGACATGGAACAACGGACTGGTTCCAAATTGGGAAAGGCGTACATCAAGGCTGTATATTGTCACCTTGCTTATTTAATTTATATGCAGAGTACATCATGTGAGATGCCAGGCTGGATGAAGCACAAGCTGGAATCAAGATTGGTGGTAGAAATATCAATAACCTCAGATATGCAGATGATACCACCCTTATGGCAGAAAGTGAAGAGGAACTAAAGACCCTCTTGATGAAAGTGAAAGAGGAGAGTGAAAAGGCTGGCTTAAAACTCAACATTCAGAAAACGAAGATCATGGCATCTGGTCCCATCACTTCATGGCAAATAGATGGGGAAACAGAGGAAACAGTGTCAGACTTTATTTCGGAGGGGGGGGCGCTCCAAAATCACTGCAGGTGGTGACTGCAGCCAGGAAATTAAAAGACGCTTACTCCTTGGAAGAAAAGTTATGACCAACCTAGGCAGCATATTAAAAAGCAGAGATATTACTTTGCCAACAAAGGTCCATCTAGTCAAGGCCATGGTTTTTCCAGTGGTCGTGTATGGATGTGAGAGTTGGACTGTGAAGAAAGCTGAGTGCCGAAGAATTGATGCTTTTGAACTGTGGTGCTGGAGAAGACTCTTGCGAGTCCCTTGGACTGTGAGGAGATCCAACCAGTCCATCCTAAAGGAGATCAGTCCTGGGTGTTCATTGGAAGGACTGATGCTGAGGCTGAAACTCCAATACTTTGGCCATCTGATGCGAAGAGTTGACTCATTGGAAAAGATCCTGATGCTGGGAGGGATTGGGGGCAGGAGGAGAAGTGGACGACAGAGGATGAGATGGCTGGATGGCATCACTGACTCGATGGATGTGAGTCTGAGTGAACTCTGGGAGTTGGTGATGGACAGGGAGGCCTGGTGTACTGCAGTTCATGAGGTCACAAACTGAACTGAACTGAGAATTCACAGAAAGTAGTTTCAGAATTGATAATGCATAACTATAGAAAAAAAACTTAACATGAGATACCTACATGAAATTCACTTTTGAAGTAACTATAGATAGATAGGTAGATAGAATGACAGAATGAAAAACAGAGAGAGATACAGGTGTGTCTATATGTATATACATATATGTAAATATTGACATATAAAAACACATGTTTCCTAGCTTTGCCCATGTAGACAGCCTAGAAATGTGACACCACACTAGCAATGAGCACATTTAGCGTTTGAATCTTAGTTTGGAAATACCATTCTGTATCACAAGGAATCAAGTTTTTTGAAGAACTGGATAATCCTCGGGCTGATACTGGGAAAGTACATACTGACTTCTGAATAACATATTGTCAAGAAAAGAAGAAAGTGGTCAAAGAACGGTGTACATGTGAAAAGCACAGAGAAGCTGGCTTAAATAAACTGTGTTGCTGTTTACTCACTAAGTCGTGCCCAACCCTTTTGTGACCCCATGGACTGTAGCCCGCCAGGCTCCTCTGTCCATGGGATTTCCCAGGTAAGAATACTGAAGTGGGTTGTCATTTTCTTCTCCAGGGGATTTTCCCGACCCAGGGATTGAACCTGGGTCTCCTGCATTGACAGGCAAATTCTTTACTGCTGAGCCACCAGAGAAGCTCTTAAAGTGTGTACCAATGGCCAAATAAGGGGCAATCTAAGTATTAACATAAACAATGGCAGTAACATTATAATCCATTGAGAAAAAAGAATCCATTATACTGAAATAAATGTGGAAGAAGGAAGAACTCTTCCTTACAATGGAATATGAACTAGTAAGTGTAGAAGAAATGATGGAATTAGAAAATCACCATTTGGCAGCCATCATAATAATAATTGATTTAGGCAAGAATCGACAATGTATGCTATAACAAGGGTTAAACATTTGGTGTATAACAGATGAATACATAGTCCTAAGGTCTCTCCCAGAAGATATTTGTACAAAGGGGAATATTATAACCTCATAGTGGAGAAAAGTGGGAGACAACTCCTTAATGCAATGATCAAAATTATCACAGTTAATGGCATCAGTAATGGGAGAAATTGACGTTTTTTGCCTCTTGATGTGATGCATTGAGCAAAATGCATCAGTTCTGTGATAGTTCTGCCAAAAAAAGGCATAACCAGAATCTAATCAAGAGGACACATCAGACAAACCCACATTGAGGGACATTCTACAAAATAACTACCGTGCACGCCTCAAAAATGACGGTATGGGGAGGCAGGTGGGAGGGGGTTCAGAGTGGGAACTTATGTACACCCGTGGCAGATTCATGTTGATGTATGGCAAAACCAATACAGTATTGTAAAGTAAAAATTAAAATAAAAAAAAACTGTATAGGTAATAAACAACAATTTAAAAGTGAATAAATACAGTTTGCACATAAAAAAAGTGAAGGTTATGAGAGGCAAAAAAGAAATGATGAAATACCCCAGATTAAAGGAAACCAAGCAAAGAGACAGGACAATTGAATGCAACTCATGATTCAAATTCTTTTTCTAAGAAAGGACATTATTAAGATAACTGGCAAAATTTGAATAAGGTCTGTAGATAAGCTGTGTTAATGTTGATTTCTCAGTTTTTGTAATTGTGCTATAGTTTTTAAAAGAGAATGACCTTGCTTTTTAAGAAATATCAATTGAAATTTTGTGTCTGCAACTTATTTTTAGTGGTTCAGAAAAAAATCACATGTACAAATACATACATAGATATGGCGGGGTGGGGGGAGAGACAGAATAAAGCAAATATAATAAAATATATTATGTTTTGGTAATCCTGGTGATTAATATAAGGGAATTCTTTGTACTATATTTTGAACTTTTCTGTAGGTCTAAAATTATGTTTAAGAGGTTTTTAAAAAAATCTATCATGCTTGGGTGGGATGAACTGGGAGACTAGGATTGATATATATATATATATATATATATATGCACACACATATATACTATTGATACTATTTATAAAATAGATAACTAATGATAAGCTACTGTATAGCACAGGGAACTCTACCCAGTGCTCTGTGGTGACCTAGATGGGAAGGAAATCCACAGAAAGAGGGAATGCATGTATTAATATATTTAGAGCTGATTCACTTTGCCGTACAGCAGAAACTGACACAGCAGTGTAAGGCAACTATACTCCAAACAGAAAACTCAATCATGCTTAACAAAATGATAACATTGTGTTATAACTATTAGCTAAAACTTTTATAAGAACCGAGATACTTTCAGTCTCAAAATATCTCCGTAAGAAATATGTATCATTTACAAAAGGGAAAATAGTGGTAAACTCTGACATACATCACCATGACCAAGTATTACACATTAACATCATTAATACTGGAACAAAACAATACCATGTGCCTCCTGATATTGATATTATGCAATGAGAAGGAAATAAGATAACTTCTGCGGTACTTCTGACTGAAAAAAGAAAAGGATAGGGTAACCTCAATCTAATTATGAGGCAACATCACAGGAACCCAAATTGAAAGAACTTTCTGAAAAATAACTGACCGATATTCTTCAAAAAATAGAGTCATGCTAGAGGAAGACTGGACCTATTTCAGATTAAAGAAGGAAAAAGAGCTCACTTTCCCTTCCTGGGTACATTCCATTACTGGTTTCATATTGATTTAGCATGTGTCATTCTTGATGGAAAGGTGGTTGGAATGGAGTATACTTGGGTAGTAGTGGTAGTTAGGGCTTTTTTATTTTTATTTTTATTTTATTTTTTTTATTTTTTTATTTTTAAAATTTTAAAATCTTTAATTCTTACATGCATTCCCAAACGTTAACATCTTTCTGGGTCATCCCCATGCACCAGCCCCAAGCATGCTGCATCCTGCGTCAGACATAGACTGGCGATTCAATTCACATGATAGTATACATGTTAGAATGGCATTCTCCCAAATCATCCCACCCTCTCCCTCTCCCTATGCTGTGTTGGTATAAGCTGGTGGTCAGAGCTGATCAGATTATGTTAAATGAAATCTACGATCCCCATCCCACCTCACACTACTGAAGGGTAATTGGAAAGGACTTTTCATTCTTTCCTGACTATAGTTTCTACCACGTGCTGAGTCGCTTCTGTCTGACTCTTTGCAACCCTAAAGACAGTAGCCTGCCAGGCTCCTCTGTCCGTGAGATTCTCCAAGCAAGAATACTGGAGTGGGTTGCCATGCCCTCCTTCAGGGGATCTTTCACCACAGATATATTTAAATTAGCTTACTTCTGCCCTTTAAAGTTTCACATGCCCATTGTAGGAAATTGGGAAAAGCATAAAGAAACGAACAACTACACAAAAACCAGTCAATTAAGGATTGTTAACATCTTGGCATTTTTTCCTCCAGTTCTTTTTTCTACATATTGTTAATTTTCCCCATATGATTATAGTTAAAAAAAAAAATAAAAAAAATAAAAAAAAAAAATAAAGAAGGAAAAAGAGACATGACAGCTAAATGCAACACATGATCCTGGATAATAAATTGCAAAGTCTAGGTGACGGGCATGTGATAATTTTTGTATTATTCTTGCAAATTTTCTGGGTGAAATAATTAAAATGAAAATTTTAAAAGTGTATCTGAAGGCACTGATTCTTTTACTATGCTCCAAAGTTGTCAAAGTTTTATTGGACTAAGATTATACTTAAAGGTTTTGTAGAATTCTCCAATGAAGACTTCATAATCTGGTGCCACTTATTGGAGCAAGGGAGATCCCTCCCAGCTAAAGTTATTATTATTATTATTATTATCATTAATTTAGCAAGTTGGATTATAATAAAAATTATCCAAAATTTCAAATTTCTTTACATAGAGTTGTATAAAATAGTTTCTCTTTTCTGGCTTAAACAATAGGTATTTATTTCTCATGATTTTGTGGGCTGGTTGGATGATCCTTCTGGATGATTCTGGGGTCAGTTGTCAATGGGCCTGAATGATCTTGGAAGGCCTCACTCACATACCTAGATTGGCAGGCTGTTGACTGAAGCATGTCAGTGCTCCACCTGGCCTCTTCCGTATATTATTTCAGGCTTATTCCCAGGAAGATGGACTCACATCTACGTTTGGATGCGTCACATGTGTTATTATAAAACACCAGAATCCACCTGCCGATGCAGGAGATGCAGTTCAACCTCTGGGTCAGGAAGATCCCACGTGCCGCGGAGCAGCTAAGCCCATGCGCCACAACTACTGAGTCCGAGTGCCCTAGAGCCCAGGCTACACGACGAGAAGCCTCACCCTGCAACGAAGAGGAGCCCTCATTCACTCAACTAGAGAAAAGCCCGCTTGCAGCAATGAAAACCCAGCACAGCCAAAAAGAAATAAAAATTTTTAGAAAATCACTAACCAAATCAAACGACTTGGTCAAGCCTCGATTTAAGACGTGGAGTAATAGGCTCTACCTGTTGATGGGGAGACTGGAAAAGTCACTTTGCTAAGATAGTTATGGGGCAGAGGCGGGGAAGGGGGAGGGATAAATTGGGAGACAGGGCGGAGGTAGACATATACACATGATATATATACAGTAGATAACTAACAAGGGCCTACTGTATAGCACAGGGAACTCCACTCAATATCTTGTAATAACATACAAGGAAAAAGAATCTAAAAAAGAGTGGACTTCTGTATGTGTAAAACTGATTCACTTTGCTGCACGCCTGAAACTAACAGCATTGTAAATCAACTATACTCCAATAACAATTAATTTAAAAATAAAGTAGAAAGGAAACTCTGAAGTCATGTATAAACGTTCTGGGACTTTCTGAAACTAGAAACTGTTACATGGAGTAAAAAAATTACAAAGACACTGAAGATGAGTATTTACAGCCAAAAAAAAAAAAAAAAAACCTAACAAACTCCTTCAATGCCTGAATCTGGGGAGAATTTCATTCAATTATAGGGTAAACAAACTTAAACCAATATTAATAAAAATTAAGACCTGAAAAAAAATTTTTTTAAGACATGCATTTAGGAATAGGAATAATTTGCAATCATTTTTGCAACCTAGCACACCTTGTCTGGTTAAGCATTGATAGCCTTCTCTAAAGCGAGTATGTTCTGCCAATGTAGGTATGTGAGTGAGGCCTTCTAAGATCATTCAGGCCCATTGACAACTGACCTCAGAAGGATCATCCAACCAGCCCACAAAATCATGAGAAATAAATACTTATTGTTTAAGCCAGAAAAGAGAAACTATTTTATACAACTCTATGTAAAGAAATTTGAAATTTTGGATAATTTTTATTATAATCCAACTTGCTAAATTCTTATTATTAATAATACATGAGACATAAATATACTCTGTGCTCCCTTTGAGAAGTCCATCTATACATCTCTTCTCCACACTTCCTTGGCACCAGTCTGCCAATGTTATACTTTCCAAGTCCCTAACCAGTCAGTCAAGCTATTCATCACTGGTCATGAATAGATACGTATTTGAGGCCATTTCTCCTTCCAGTGGACATTTGGAGTTCTGACCAGTGGTAATATTTCACTATACTTTTTCTGGGCTGACCCTGAGTGAGTCTGCAATGGACTCTCCATCTTCTGGCTGGTTCCAACAATGCACGCAGATCTATATGTAAGTAAGCCAGTTCTATTCTTTTCTTTCCCTGTTTACTGGTCACAGGAAACTGTGGGGGCTGAGGGAAAAGCAGTGGAGTATAAACACTGGACACTGGAGCCATCTGCTTCCTCACGCCTTCCACACTTACTCAGCTCTGTCCTTATATACGATTTTCATTTTACAATGGAATTCTGATCTATATATGCAATTTTATGATTCGATGGATTAACAATGCACACTTCATGATAGGATATTCAGGTCACATCGTTACTTGGTATTTCACAACACGATGTTCAGTCTCTCCTAGGGTATAGTAGTAAGCCAGGAGTTGCTTTTCTAATAGAGAGTTGTTGAGAAAGAAGGGTATGCCTTACTCAAAAACTCTAGGCAACTGTGCAGTAATTCTTTAAGTGGGGCTTGCCAGAGTCTACACAGAGCATTTCTGTCTGCCACAGACACTTCAGCAATTCTAAGACTGTTCAGTTCAGTTCGGTCTGCTAAATCATAACAGCCAAGCAGTAGGACGGTTTTTCCTCACAGCTTGGCTCTGCTACAGAACCTCTGCTTCCTTCTGGCCCTACTCACAAATAGCAATATTATAGATTTCCTGGTAACTGGATTGGCATGGCACACCTGAATGTGCTGCCTGTTCTCTACAAAATCCAAAGAAGCCTGCAAGGTATTGTGCTCTCTTCCTGGTTATGGAAAAGAGTGCTAATGTATGGCAACTTCTTTCAGGCCCCTGGGCCCCTAATAACTTCACTAATGAGGCAGGACCCTGAGTGTGATGGGGTTTATCTCACAGCCATGTGTCTTCCTAAGGTATGTATAGTTCCTTTCACTTGCTGTTCATCAACTCAAGTTAATATGACATCATCATTGTAAGGGTCCTGTGCAATGATCTGTGTGATATTAAAATGATGATGACCTCTCTGGACTCTCTTCTGACAGACAGCAGGAGGGGTGCCATAGTAAGAAAGTGAAAGAAGTGAAGCAATTTTTCCTGTTTCCTCAGAGGCAGATTTCTTACCATCTGTTGCTGAGGATGAGGGGAGGGTGGAAATCACACTCAATAGGTCAATATCTGTACAGTGATGAAAGAGGCATTGGTTTTCCAGGCCCAGATAAAGGTGGGTGAGGAAGGCTAAAATTAGAAGAGACATTCTTGCTGGGTTTCTAGGGCTGGAAATTCCACTGGTTTAGAATCACATGTATTTTACAGACATTGTATCAAACCTGTGCATAGAATTGGACATAAATGTTTATGGGAAGAGAAGTAAGTTTGTATGGCTGGATCAACAAGAATTATTCCGTGCACATGGGCTGGGTCCAGATCTTGGAAGGCCTTAAGAAGACCTGAGGAATCGGTTTCTCCTTCATTAGGGTCCCAATGCATGAATTTACACATCCCTCCATTGTGTACCTGGTACGTTTTGTACATGACTTAATAGCAAGCACTTCCCACTTGGTAAAAGGTCTTAGAAAGCAGGGAAGAGTGGCATCCATATGGGTCAGCAAAAAGATAGAGCCATGTTGCTGTATGAACTTCCCCAGTCATTTAATATGGTGCATTCAGAGGTCCACAGAACAGCTTGAAGCAAAAAAAGTCCACCAGTATTCCCCTGCTCTTCTCAACCTCACTCCAGGGCTATCTCTTGGCCCAAAGCCACTACAGCCCTTTTGCTTCCTTTCAAGGCCTGTGTTCACAAAAGCATTGTGTCTGGACTTGCTGGGGTTGGTGGGGGGTGGGGGGTGGGCAGGTTCTGCTTCCCAGAAGTCCTTATAAACCAGCAACTTTGCCTCCTGAGGGATGCGAGGGACCTGAGCAGCTGGATCGCTCATCAGAGCTGACCCTTCCCAACCACTAAAGGACATTCTGTTCACAGTTGCTTGGCCAGAAAAATCTCAAATCTCTGGAACCTACTCATTGTTACTAAATTCAAGCTTTCAGAAGACATATTGGCTGGAACTCTGTGTCTTCATCTTTTTCTTTTTAGAAACATAAAATCTCTATCTCTTACACTCTCTAGCCTCCAAGCCTAGAGTCAAGTGGAACAAACGCAGAGAAGTTGTCCTATTTTCTACACAGTTAAGAAATGGGGAATTCAGTATGTGTTTACAGTGATGGCAACATTAAAATAGCTCATGCTACACTGCCAAATGAAGGATAACAGAGACATAAACATTGCCTTTTAAAAGATTTTTTTAGAAGAAAAAGTATGAATCGAATCATTTACTGAAGTACTGTTTGAACAGATGGTGTGATTAACAGCTAACATGTAAGCCATCTTGGGAGCTTATGGAAAAGTAAACAAGTGGAGCTAAAAAGAAATCACTTTATTCCCCAAAAGCGTCTTTCATTCATTTTACTAGGAAAATTGGAAAGTCTGTGTTCTGAAGGCTGTGTTTCCTTGGGGGGTGTTAGGAGTGAGCAAGGAGAGTCTCTTTAGAGCAAGACCACATCCACGCCAGGTTGAGTTTTGAATCGGCTTCCTGGGGGATGAGGTGGGCCAAGCAGTCAACCCCCCAGCAGGGCTGGTCCTGGGAACCACTAAGGACACTCTACACCTCTGCTTGTCCTGAAACACCTCCTGTGCAGGAGGCAGAGAGAAGGGAGTTAAGAGCTGAGAACCAATTATGTAAGAGGCACTCTGCCAGGACGTCACATACGCTCTTTCCTCTAAGGCCAGCTCACAATGGCCTCGGGAGTCACATATTCCAAGACCAATCTCCCAATGGGAAAACAGAGGTTGAGAAAGGAGGGAACATCTCCTAAGCCCACACGGTTAGCTCTTTTGTGGAGCTGCCATCGAAACTTGAGTTTCAGAGCTCTTTGGAGAGGCAGCTGATTGCAGAGGAAAGAGCACGGAGCAGAATGTCTGGCGATGCGGGTATGAGAGTCTCCTCTGCTACCTAATGCCTCAGAGGCAGACTTTGTTCCTTTGTGGGCTTAATTTCCTCATCCTTAGAATGAGGGCCCTGTATCATGGGCTCCAAGGTCCTCAGGTGGGCATGCAAATGGTATCATACATCGCATCGGCTTCCCCGGCTCCATTCCTGACCTTCCTCACCTAACGTGAGGAGAAACCCTTGCACACTGGCACAGCTCTAGCCATTGTGCCCTGACCCACTTAGCCGACTCCCCAGGTAATGGCTGACCCTTGGCAGAGCTCATTCCCTACTGCCTTCAGCAGAAAGTGTTCCATGCACCCACCTCAGCTCGCGCACGTGCTCTCTCTCTATCTAACACCTACAGGGGTGTAGTGACCCCCCAGGCCCTGTGCTACACACCGTGGAAGGAAATCAGCGGTGAGCAGGAAGGACACAGTGCCTCTCCCCCAAAATCAGACCCAGTGTTGGAGACACATGGGTGAGCAAGTAATAAAAATATAGAGGGGTGAGTGTGAGCATAAGAAAAGGAGCCCGATTTCTTCTGAGGAGTCAAGGTACGCTGCTCCCTGGTAGTAACCTTGGCACCAAACTAAATACATGTCTAATCAACCATCCAGATATTTAGAATCACCCAGGTGACTACCACAGATCTGTGTGCCTTTCATCCCAGCATTTGGTACCACTTAGACCCACAGGTTTTATTCCCAGGCCATTTTCATGTTTCCAGAGATCTAGAGAATTAATTAAGGAGAAGAGCCACTTTATGAATCCAGAAATAAATTCTTTCTCTTGGGCCTGTTCTTGTAAATACTTCTGAACTCTTTCACACGAACTCTTTTCTTCAAATTGCATCTCTGGGACCTAATCCTGGAGGGTTTGAAATGAGTTGCCCTTGTGACTTTGAAACCTCTGATGCTGTGTCCCCTGCCAGGTGTGATTCCACTTCCTTCACCGGACATCTTAATAAACGGACTTTGGAGTCTTCCTCTCCCCATTTACTAAAGATGCTTTTGAGTTACATTTGAAGTCCACTTCAGCCCTCTACTAAGTAGGGAAAAGCCTACTCCTACTGCATGTTCTGGGTTGAGGCATGATACTGCTCAGCCCAAGGATTCTCTCTTGGGATGGAGTGATCCATTGGAACACTGCTGCAGGTCATCAGAAGAAAGCAATTCCTATAACATCTCAGATGCCTCTCTGTGAGGATACTTACCACCCTGTCCCTCACCTTAGAGGTATTTGTGTCTAAATGTCACCTCTCCTCGCCCAAGTCAGGCAACAACAGTGTTTTGGTTTTCCTGGGACGCTATGTGCCAAGGGCCAATGTGTTGTATATAGGAGGTGCTTGTCCAATATTTGGCCAATGTCCACATTTTCAGTGTTGCTTTGTTGTTCTCTCAATGCTGTTTTATTGTCATGTAAAGTTTGCCATAATTCATTCTCAAACTCAGCCATCTTCATTCTTTTCCATATGGTATCATTATTGATTCATTTTTCTTTATTTTACCAGGTGCTAAAAATTACACTCCTTCTTCATTCCTGGAGAAGGAAATGGCAACCCACTCCAGTATTCTTGCCTGGAGAATCCCAGGGACAGAAGAGCCTGGTGGGCTCCCGTCTATAGGGTTGCACAGAGTCCAACACGACTGAAGTAAGTTAGCAGCAGCAGCAGCTTCTTCATTCTGAGGCATTTTCTGTTTTTTCTCTTCTAATTTTTTTTTTCTTCTTGTTAATTTTTTGTGTATCTTTCTTCTTTTTTTTTCTTCTGTTTTATTTGCTCATCTCCAGTAATTTTTTCTGGCCTTAGGGACCATATAATTCTTAATTTATTTTTGATAAAAAACTTTATATTGACTTCTTTATTGGTTAAAAAGCAAATATTATTCACTATGATTTTTGATGGTCTATTTTACATTGACTGTAAGAAACCAGACATACCCCAAATCATAGAGCAAGAAAAGTCCTGAACTATTGTCCATGCCATGGAAGAAAGGCTCGAGTGGGTAACAGGGCACAGCATTTTCCATAGTTTGACATAATGACTGTGAAAATAGGCATAGGAATAGGGAAAGAGCCCAAATGTTGTTAATGGCCATGACCAACAGTACAATTCTCTGTGGTTTTAGTTCCATTACCTACAGTTTTCTGTGGCTTTCATGTTCTTTCATTTGATTAGAAAAATGTTATTAAAAAGAGTAATCGTCCAGTGACAGTCATTTGTTTAACAGAGGAGAAATCAAAGTCCCAGGTGTTCTGGCACAACCAGAGCAAGAAATCTGGCCTCAGGACTTCTAAACTAAGCGGTTCTTTGCATTGAGATTTGAAGAAGACACAGACTTAGAATGGCTTTGAAACATGTATAATATCATATAAGAAATGAATCGCTAGTCTAGGTTCGATGCATGGTACAGGATGCTTGGGGCTGGTGCACTGGGATGACCCAAAGAGATGGTATGGGGAGGGAGGTGGGAGGGGGGTTCAGGATTGGGAACACGTGTACACTCGTGGCAGATTCATGTTGATGTATGGCAAAACCAATACAGTATTGTAAAATAAAGTAAAAAATAAATAAATAAAATTATAAATTATAAATTTAAAAAAAAGAATTCTGTTTTTCAATCAACCTAAAATTTGAGTGAAATAAGAATCCTATGCATTTGAAAACCTGGCACTCATTCTAGAGTCAAGTGGAAAACATGGTTTTACATAGGCAATGGATATGCTTCCTAGACTTCAACTCTTTTTAGATGGCACAGTCATCTACACACATCACCTTCCAGAGCTCCCCTTGTCCTGCTCTGGTTTCTCTTGTCAGTCATCTGCTCTACCCAAGGGCCTGTTGCCAACAGTGGCTTCAGTCATCCAGGGATGCTCACAACCTCTGGTGCAAGAGGAGGTTCGACTCTTTTGGTAAACGCCTGTCAAAGCTCTGGGTATGTGTGAACCCGCCTTTTACAGGGTTCACAGGGTTTACAGTGAAGAAGCTGCTGCTGCTGCTAAGTCCCTTCAGTCGTGTCCGACTCTGTGCAACCCCATAGACGGCAGCCCACCAGGCTCTTCTGTTCCTGGGATTCTCCAGGAACCTTGAACTTTTACAGGATGGGTGCTAATGCCTGCTAATTGCTATCACCTCATAATTAGATTGGCAGAAATGTCATTCCAGGGGCAGGTATGAAAACTGGTAGGCTCAAAAGCTGTCTTCTCAGAGGACCCTGAGACAGCACTGTGAGATCAGCAGCGCATTTCTAGGCTTTAGTCCTATGAGGGATTCAGAGGGCACAGAGAACCACAAACAGGGCACAAGACCCACAGATGCCTATGGGACTACTATTTGCAGTGACCTGTAAGGCACAGGTGATCTCCAATTAGTATAATGCAAAGAGCAAATACAAGGTAGTAACTAAGCTATTGGCTTTTCAGGTGGCACTTGTGGTAAAGAACCCGCCTGCCAATGCAGGAGACATAAGAGACCTGGATTCAGTCCCTGGCTTGGGAAGATTCCCTGGAAGAGGGCATGGCAACCCACTCCAGTATCCTTGCCTGGAGAATCCCATGGACAGAAGAGCCTGACGGGCTACAGCCCATAGGGACGCAAAGAGACACAACTGAAGTGACTGAGCATGCATGCTAGTTACACGCAGCTAGGCTACTGAATGGGATTTCAGAAATAATCACCATCCCTTCTATATCAGCAATTGGTAAAACTGCAGCATGAGAGCCAAACCAGCCTATTGCCTGTTTTTGTAGATAAACTTTTATTAGAGTACAGCTGTGCCTACTCATTTAAACAATCTCAAAGGCTGCTTTTGTGCTACAATGGCAGAGCTAAGTACTCACAACAGAGACCAATGGTCTGCAAAATCTAAAATATTCCTGATGACAGAAAAACTTAGCCAACCTCTGGTTCTAGACCATAAAGAAAAAAAGTTTGAAAAAATAATCCTGCATGGACGCCAGGATAAAAGGGAGTTAAATAAATCCCAACCTACAGTGTTGAAGCTCAGGGATGGAAGAAATTAACGCAGGAGAAGGAAGGGTGGAGTATGGTAACTGTATTCCTGGACTAAAATATACATGGATGAGGCTATTTCTGTGGCAGATTCATGTTGATATACGGCAAAACCAATACAATATTGTAAAGTAATTAGCCTCCAATTAAAATAAAAAAATTAAATTAAAAAAATAGGTAGTAGAGAAGAAAGAGAAATTTTTTTAAAAAAAATGATCCTTACCAGGCCAAAAAAATTAAAAGGGAGTCTGAGTCATCTAAAACTGGCATTGACAAACTATGGCCTGCAGGCCAAATCTGGTCTGCATGTGTTTGTTGTTGTTATTTTAATAGACTATTTTTTTAAAAGCAAGTTTAGGTTTACCAAAAAATTGATCAGAAAATACAGAGCGCTCCCATATTCCTCTTCTCCCTGTCTCACAGTTCCCCTATTATTAACATTTTTCATTATTGTGATACATTTGTTTAAAATGATGAACAAATAGTGATATATAATTATTAACTAAAGATCACAGTTTAACTTAGGTCTTTGAACTGTACAATTCTATAGGTTTTGAGAAATGCATAATTGCCCACCAGCAACGAATGACAGTCCCTGTTGCTCTCTATTTTCCCAGTATTTGGTGGTGTCGATGTGTTGAATTTTAGCCATTTTAATATATATATCGGGGTATAACACTGTTGTTTTAATTTATAATTCCTTAAAGATATATAATGTTAAGAATCTTGCATATGTTTATTTGTCATCTGTATATCTTCTTTGGTGAGATGACTTTGCAGATCTCTTTCCCACTTTTAAATTGGCTTATTTCATTAAGATCAATTTTTTTTAAAGTCCCTCATCTATTTTAGATGTAAATCTTTTATCAGATATATGTTTGGCAAAGATTTTCTACCAGTCTGTAGATTATCACTTCATTCTCTAAACAGTGTCTTTTACAGATCACAAGTTTTACCTTTATTGAAGTGAAATTTATTGCATTTATCTGTAATAGATCATGCTTTTGCTGTTGTATGTAAAAGGTCATCATCAAACCAAAGGTGACATAGATTTTCTCCTATGATATCTTTTAGGAATTACATATTTTGTATTTTAAAATTTAGGTCTCTGATTCATTTTGAGTTAATTTTTGTGGAAGGAGTAAAGTCTCATTTGTTGAAAAGACTATCTTTCTCCATTGAATTCTCTTTGCTCCTTTGTCAAAGATCAATTTTCCCTAATAGTGTGTGTCTACTTATTAGCTCTTCTTTATATTCTATTGACCGATTTTTCTGTTCTTTAGCTAATCACTTTTTCTGTTCTTTAGGCTTGATCACTGTAGCATTATATTAAGTCTTGAACTCAGGTCAGGACAGATCTTCAACTCTATTTTTCTTCAGTACTATGCTGGCTGTTCTGGGTCTTTTCCTATGCCATATGAACTTTAGAATTATTTTGTTGCTATCCATAAAATTACTTGGTTATATTTTGGATTGAATCTATAGATTAAATGGGAAGAATTACCATTGCAATTAATGGAAAAAAAGTATTTTACAAAATTCAACATACATTCATGATAAAAACTTCCAACAAATTGGGTATAGAAGGAATGTACCTCAACATAATGAAGGCCATATATGATAAATCCATAGATAACATCATTTCTAATGGTGAAAGTTAGAAAAATTTTCCTCTTAGATCAGAAACAAGACAAATGTGCCTAGTGTCACCATTCCTATTGAACACAGTGCTGGAAGTCCTAGCCAGAGCAATTATGCAAGAAAAAGAAAAAAAAAAACAAATTATAAGGAAAAAGTAAAATTGTTTCTGATTGCAGATTATATGATATTTTATATAGAAAATCCTAAAGATTATATAAAATCTGTTAATACCAAAAAGCAAATGAGGAAAAGTTGCAGAATACGAAATGAACACACGGAAATCAGCTGTGTTTCTATACACTAATAGTGAAATACATGAAAAACAAAACCATTCCATTCGCAAGAGCATCAAAACCAATAAAATACTTATAAGTACATTTAACCAAGGAGATGAAAGATCTGTACACTGAAAACTATAAGGCACTGATTAAAGAAATTGAAAAAGACATAAATAAATGGAAAGATATTCTGTGTTCTCAGATTGCAAGAATATTATTAAAATGTCCATACTCTGCAAACCTATTGTAGATTCTGTACAATCCTGATCAAACTTCCAATGACATTTTTCATAGAAATAGAGAATCTTGAAATTTGCATAGAGCTACAGAAGCTACTGAATAGCCACAGAAACCCTGAGAAAGAACAAAGCTGGAAGCATCACATTTCTTGATTTCCAACTATATTACAAAGCTATAGTAATCAAAAGAGCATGGCCCTGGAATAAAAACAGACACATAGACTGATGGAACATAATTGAGATCCCAGAAAGAAATCCTCACGTATATGGTCAACTAATAGTTGACAAGGGAGCCAAGAATACTCAGTGGGGAAAGGATACTCTTTTCAATAAATGGTGTTGAGAAAATTGGATAAACATATTCAGAAGAATGAAATAGATCCCTATCTTATACCACTCATAAAAAGTAACTCAAAATGGATTAAAGACTTCAGCATAAAACCTGAATCCATAAAACTCACAGAAGAAAACATAAGGGGGAAATCTCCTTGATATTGGTCTTGGCAACATTTTTTCAGATATGATGCCTAAAATACAAGCAAGAAAAGCAAAAATAGGTAAGTGGGACTTCATCAAACTAAAAAGTGTCTGTGCAGCAAAAGAAGCAATCAACAAAAAAGGAGACCTATGGAATGGGAGAAAATAATTGCAAACTACTTATGAGGATGTGTGTGTTAGTTGCACAGTCATGTCTGACTCTTTTCAGCCCCATAGATTGTAGGCCACCAGGCTCCTCTGTCCATGGAATTCTTCAAGCAAGAATACTGCAGTGGGTTGCCATTTCCCTCTCCAGGGGATCTTCCTGACTGAGGGATTGAACCCAGGTCTCATGCACTGCAGGCAGATTGTTTACCATCTGAGCTAAAGGAAAGTTCCATTTATTAGGATAAGAGGTTAATATCCAAAATATATAAGTAATTCATACAACTCAACAGCAAAATAATCAGATTAAAAAATGGGCAGAGGACCTGTATGGACATTTTTCCAAAGAAGACACACAAATGGTCAATAGATACATGAAAACATGCTCAACATCACTAATCACTAGGGAAATGCAAATCAAAACCTCAGTGAAATATCACCTAATATCTGTTAGAATGGCTTTTATTGAAAGGACAGGAGATAAATGCTAGAACGGAAGTAGAGCAAAGGAAACCTTTGTGCACTGTTAGTGGGAAGATAAATTGGTAGCATCACTAGGGAAAACAGGATTGACCATCTTCAAAATTTAAAAACAGAACTACCATATGATATAGCAACCTCACTTCTGGTATGCATTCAAAGGAAATGAAATAAAGATCATAAAGAGATATGTGCACTCCTATGTTCATTACAATATTATTCATAATAGCAATGGGCTTCCCTGGTGGCTCAGAGGTTAAAGCGTCTGCCTCTAATGCGGGAGACCTGGGTTTGATCCTGGGTCGGGAAGATCCCCTGGAGAAGGAAATGGCAACCCATTCCAGTATTCTTGCCTGGAGCATCCCATGGATGGAGGAGCCTGGTGGGCTACAGTCCATGGGGTCGCAAAGAGTCGGACACGACTGAGTGACTTAACTTAGGGTAATATTATTCAAACAGCCTACGTGTTCACCCTCAGATAAATGGATAAAGAAGTAGTATATTGGAATATTATTCAGCCATGAGAAAGAAGGAACATTTTCAACAATATAAGTTTATCTTGGGGGCATTGTGCTAAGTGAAATAAGTCAGGCCAAAAAAGACAAATACTGTATGTATGATCTTACTTAAATGTGGGATCTAAAAGAATCAAACTCATAGAAAGTAGAATGCTGGTTGTGAGGGGCTGAGGGTGGGGGAAATGGGTAGATTTTCGTCAAAGGGTACAAACTTCCAGTTATACGATGAACAAGTTTGGGGGATCTGATGTATAGCATAGTGACTATAGTTAATGATACTGCATTAATATTATATACACAAAAGCTGTTAAAGGAGTAGATCTTAAATGTTCTCAGGAAATTATGTGAGGCAATGGGGGTGTTAACAAACCCTAGCAATAATTTTGTAATATATAAGTGTATCAAATCATCATGCTTTGTATCTTAAGCTTATATAGTGTTATATGTCAATTATATCTCAATAAAGCTGGGGGGAAAAGTGTAAAAAAAGCGAAAACCTCCTCCAAGTACTACTTAAACACTTACTGTCTGAGAAGAGAATGAATGTACCAAATACTGCCCAGGGAGAAAAAATTTCTCTTAGAAGATCAGACATTCTTTCCTCAGAATCATAGCTGAAGTTCCCATTCTTAGAAATTCTCAACAAATACTTTAGAATGAAAGTAAACATTAGTTTTGGTTAGGTAAATAAAGCAACTGTCTAGGCTTCCACCTTAGTATTCTTCTCTCCCTCACCCCCAGCCTCTGTTTGCATTAGACAACTCAATTGCAAAGCAGGGACACGTTCCTTTCTGGTCCTAAAGTGAAAACATCACTTTGAACCTGAGGCTATGAATTTCTAAGTCACCACAAGACTTTCTGTAGTTGCTTGAATTGTGGATTATGTTTTATACTAAATATTTAGGGTATCTCAATAAACTACATATTTTTGGCAAATAGGACTGCTTTAACAATTTGTACATACAATCAAAAAGCCCTCTCCTTAATTTATTTTCCCATGGCTGGGATCAAGAAAACAGTATCTTGAACACTGCAAGCAGAAATATTATTTTAATATTTGTACAGAGAGAGGGAAACTGCATGCCATGAATTGGTGTCTATATTATCATCATGGATGCTAGAAAATGAATTCTTTTTGGTGGTTTTTTGACACCAGTGTTTAATGGCAGCTTTATTACAAGCCATCTCTGTGTACATAAAAGAAAAATATGTTTTAACTAGTAGGAATAAATGGGCACGATTCACCAGCACAGTTAACTCAAGATTTTCCAACCTTATAACCACAACTGATAGGAAGATTTATCACCACAGCTGCCCGCGTTAAACTTCTTTTCCTGCAGTTGAAGGAATCAAATTTCTTCTTGGAGATTAGTCATTTGTGGGGGTGTCGCCAACTGCAAAATGCTTCTATTATGAATGAGGTGCGCTTCTCTGCTGCTGTCCTCCAGTCCTAATTCTTATCTTTTTTGTGTCTTTCCCACTTGCCCACAAGTTGCAATGACTTACACAGTCAAGTTTTCTTTACTTGTTATTCAAAACTAAAACTCTGGGTTGCTTTGCTGGATGGTAAGATGGGTGAGATGAAATGTGATATCTGAGCAGATGAGAAATTCTACATGAGGGTGAGAGCGGAAAGGTAGCTAACATTTCTTGGGTGGCTATAAATGTGCCAAGCACTGTGCTAGTCTCTTTATTGAAGGGATCTCATTTCATCCTTAGAGCAATCTTGCAAGAGGTTATGTAATATTCCCATCTCATATGTGAGGAAATTAACTTTTTCAAGATAGTGTAACTTATCAGTAACTAACTGAACAGGTATGAGAAACTAGCTCCAAAGACTCCAAAGTGCCTCTGTTTTCTTTCTCCACTTGGCCATGTACCCTCTGAGGTCCTAGAGGAATGCGGTTGGACAAAGTAGTTTTACAAATATACGGCTTACAGGGATTTTCAAGACAACAGCTCTATTGACAAATAATTCACATATCATACAATTCACCCATTTAAATTGGACCATTCAATGGTCTTTGGCATTTGCACAAACTTTTGCAACTACGACCAGTCAATTTTAGAATATTTTCATCACCTCAAAAAAGAAATCCTGTGCAATTCAACTATCACTCCCATATCACCAATCCTCCCTCCAGTCCTAAAATGCCACTAATCCACCTTCTTTGTCTATAGATTTGTCAATTATTGACATTTTATATGAATGCAATCATATATTATGGGTCCATTTGTGACTGGCTTCTTTCACTTATTGTAATGTTTTAAAGATTCATTCATGTTGTAGCCTACATCAGTACCATGTTCCTTTTTATGTCTGAATAATATTTGTATGGATATACTATATTTATTTATCTACCACTTATAGGGATGTGATGCCATGTCTACATAAGAAAATTCTGAAGCCAAAAGAGTCATCAACGTTTCATCTGCTCTATTATCTATCTAAATTGTACAAAACTAATTACGTCCTACTTTTTCCTACAGGCTTCTGGGAACATGCACCCCCCAACTTGCTTAGTACCACCTCATAATTGTCTTTGTGAAATCATCTTGATTAATCAGATTTTGGTTAGACCTATATGAAGATAAAGGAACTACATATAATGTCAACTGAAGGCAGATAACAGAACAACTGAGCAAAGAGTGAGATTTCAGTAAATCCATCAGATGAATTTATTTCATGCCACTTTGACCAGTTTGGGGCTTTCTTGATAGCTCAGTTGGTAAAGAATCCACCTGTAATGCAGGAGACCTGGGTTTGATTCCTGGGTTGGGAAGATCCCCTGCAGAAGGGAAAGGCAACCCACTGCAGTATTCTGGCCTGGAGAATTCCATGGACCATATACTCCATGGGGTTGCAAAGAGTTAGACACGACTGAGCGACTTTCAGTTTCACTTTTCTTTCACTTGACCAGTTTAATTTTCACTGAATTGACTAGTTGTTTTGCCAACATATAGATAGTTTAGCATAGTGTTATTGTTTAGTTGCTGAGTCACGTCTGACTCTTTTGCGACCCCATGGACTGTAGCCCACCAGGCTTCTCTGTCCATGGGATATCCCAGGCAAGAATTTGGAGTGGGTTGCCATTTCCTTCTCCAAGGGCTGTTACCAATCCAGGGATTGAACTTGTGTCTCCTGCTCTGGCAGGCAGTTTCTTTACCACTGAGCCACCAGGGAAGTCCCTGTTTAACATATTAGGACGTGACTGAAATGACAGCTGGAAAACATGGAAACTTACATTCAGTTCAGTCACTCAGTCGTGTCTGACTCTTTGTGACCCCATGAATCGCAGCACGCCAGGCCTCCCTGTCCATCACCAACTCCCGGAGTTCAGTCAGACTCACGTCCATCAAGTCAGTGATGCCATCCAGCCATCTCATCCTCTGCCGTCCCCTTCTCCTCCTGCCCCCAATCCCTCCCAGCATCAGAGTCTTTTCCAATGAGTCAACTCTTCGCATGAGGTGGCCAAAGTACTGGAGCTTCAGCTTTAGCATCATTCCTTCCAAAGAAATCCCAGGGCTGATCTCCTTCAGAATGGACTTGTTGGATCTCCTTGTAGTCCAAGGGACTCTCAAGAGTCTTCTCCAACACCACAGTTCAAAAGCATCAATTCTTCGGCGCTCTGCCTTCTTCACAGTCCAATTGCCATATGTAAAATAGATAGCCAATAGGAATTTGCTGTATGACTCAGGGAACTCAAACAGGGGCTCTGTAACAACCCAGAGGAGAGGAATAGGGAGGGACATGGGAGGGAGGTTCATGAGAGAGGAGATATATGTATACCTATGGCTGATTCATGTTGATATTTGGCAAAAAACAACAAAAGTCTGTAAAGCAATTATCTCTCAATTAAAAAATAAATGAATAAAATCAGATTTTTAAAAAACTCAGATATTCACTTAACATCATAACTGCTTGCCTGAGTATAATTTACAAAAATGTATGGTGTGGACAGAAAATTTCTTTAAAAGCTGGAAAAATTATTTCATAGGGAGATATAGCATCTATGCAAAGATAAAACTCTGTCAAAATTTTAGTCAATCAACCAGTTAATGTCATTAAATGAAAGTGATAGGACAATTTTATTATATGTTTAACTGAATTGGCCAGAAACACTGACATAATGTAATTTAAACACCTTTCTTTAGCTATTTAATAGCCTAAACAACTTTAATAGCCTTCCCATGCCTTCTTGGATTCTACGATGGGAAGAGAAAGACGCCTTTATTCAAGCAATTGTACAAATGTACAGTAGAGTCTAACACGTTAGTACAAACCCTACAAAATCTTGGGTAGAATGAAGCAAAGAACTTATTAGTATTTATTTCTCTTCTTTTTTTAGTATTTATCTTGATTAATCACAAAATATAAGCACTTTCAGAAACCACTTTAAGTGCTTTCCCATAAGTGTGCTCAAAATAGTGCACAGAGAGTAGTACCAGGTAGAACCACCATAGACACCCACTGAGAGTTCTTCTGGGTATGAACTGCAATTTTTTGTTAGTTACCTACATCTTCTTGCTGCTTGTCACACAAGATGAATGGAGTTAATACACAATATAGGGTTTACGCAACTGCAATCTAGGGATTCTTCCTCAGATCTCATTTTATATGCAACCCCCCTCTTTGAACTAATGTATAATAGACCTTCAAATCTTATGTTACAGTGATTCCATCTCATGATAAGAATTATCTTTTGTAATGAAAACACTTTATCATTTTAGAAGTACTATTGCATAAATTATTTCTGTTTACATTACAATTTCTTATTTTAAAGTATTTTACATGCAATAAATATTAATAAATGTTTCTCAAACATAATCTTTACAATTATTAAATTTCCATCACATCAATTTTTAATAAAAAGCATAAACTGAGATTGTTATTCTTTCTCTTATCCTGTTTCTTTGCCTTCTCTTCACGGAGTGCTTTAGCAACCCTTCTGGCCATTTTTGCTCTCAGTCCTCATACACATTTATGAGCTTAGCATTTCTGTTCTCCCCAGAGTAATGGCCAAGATTGTGATTCCTTTTGGTTTTTTTTCCTATGAGATCTCATATACCTATATGTGTATGCTCGGTCACTTCAGTTGTGTCTGACAATTTGTCAAACCATGGACTATAACCCACCAGGCTCCTCTGTCCATGGGATTTCCCAGGCAAGAATACCTGAGTTGGTTGCCATGCCATCCTGCAGGAGATCTTCCTGACCCAGGGATTGAACCTGTGTCTCTTACATCTCCTGCACTGGCAGGAGGATTCTTAACCACTAGAGCCACCTGGGAAGCCCCATATACCTTATGTACCTTACCTTATCTTCTTCATTGGCCAACTAGCTCCCAAAGACTTCTCACAGGCCACATTCATAAGGGTCCTTGAAACTGAATCTCTTCCTTTTTACTCTGTCTCACTTCTCTTACCCTGACACTAATCCACACTAGACTGAATGTTATCTTTGTTGACCAAACCTTCTTAATCTTTATTGATTCCCCTTTTTAAATTTTGTGATTTTTTTTTCTCAAATCTATCATGCAAAATCTCTTCTCCAGAGGGATGATGAGGGTATAAGGAGGGGGAAATATCAAGAATGACTCTCAGGTGTTAGGGCTAAGGTTAGTTACGTCATACCAAGACAGGGAAAAGGTATGTAAATGTTTTTTGATTGAGTCGACATATTGGCCTGGAGTCCTGGAGAGAGGCCTGTGTGAGTGTGTGTGCATGCTAAGTCGCTTCAGTTATGTCTGACTCTTTGTGACCCCGTAGACTATAGCCTGCCAGGCTCCTCTGCCCATGGGACTTCCTACGCATGAATACTGGAGTGGGTTGCCATTTCCTTCTCCAGGGGATCTTCCCAACTCAGGGATTGAACTCACGTCTCTTACAGCTCCTGCATTGGCAGGTGGGTTCTTTACCACTAGTGCCATCTGGGAAGCCCAGAGAGAGGCCTAAGCTACTGATAAAAAAAAATTGAAGGGATGAAGAAAGGAGTTGGAACTTAGAGTATATAAAGAGATAATTTGGCAGGTGGGGGGCACAGTTATCTAAAAGGTGCTCTTTTCCACTGAGAAAAGTGCAAAAGAGAAAAGGATATTTTCTGATCCAGAAATTTTGTAGCTATGGGGATAAAAATGCATAAACCTGTGCTCAGTACCTAGCTGGCACTAAATAAATGGTAGCTGCATCATCAAAAAGACAGGATAGCAAGTGTAAGTGAGGATGTGCAGAAAAGGGAACCCTTGTGAGCCATTGGTGGGGATGTAAGTCAGTGCAGCCACTATGGAAAACAGTATGGAGGGTCCTCAAAAAATTAAAAGCAGAACCACCATGTGATCATGCAATCCCACCCCTGGGTACATATTCAGAAGAAATGAAACTGGGATGCTGAAGAAATATCTGTACTCCCATGTTTATTGTAATAATAGCCAAGACATGGAAACACCCTAAGTGAACATCAATGGATTAATGGATAAATATGTGATAAAAATAATATATAAAATATCATATACGATATGCTTGTGTGCTAAGTTCCTTTAGTCGTGTCTGACTCTTTGCAGCCCTATAGACTGTAGCCTGCCAGGCTCCTCTGTCCATGGGATTCTCCAGGCAAGAATACTGGAGTGAGTTGCCATTTCCTTCTCCAGGGGATCTTCCCAACCCAGGGGTTGAACCCTCATCTCTTACGTCTCCTGCATCGGCAGGTGAATTCCTTACCACTAGTGCCGCCTGGGAAGCCCCACTGTATATGAGATATATGAATATTATTCAGCTAGGAGGAAAAAGGAAATCCTGCCAATTGTGACCAGATGGAAGAATCTTGAGAGCATTATGTACTCAGCCACTCAGTTATGTCCAACTCTTTGTGACCACATGGGCTGTAGCTGCCAGGCTCCTCTGTCCCTGGGATTTCCCAGGCAAGAATACTGGCATGGGGGTGCCATTTCCTACACCAGTGGAGTGCATTATGCTAAGTAAAATGAGTCAAACAGAGAAAGACAAATACTGTGTGATCTCACTTACATGTGGAATCTTAAAAACCTGAACTCATAGGAAAAGAGAGTGGAATAGTGGATACTAGGGCCTGGGGTGCAGTGGAAGTGGGGAGATGTTGGTCAAAGTCTACAGATTTCCGGTTATAAGATGAAGAAGTTCTAGGGATCTAAAGCTCAGCATGGTGATTATAGTTAACAATACTGTACTATACACTTGAAAGTTGCTAAGAGATCGAATCTTAAATGTTCTCACAACAAAACAGGTAATTATATATGCCATGATCGAGGTGTCAGCTAACAGTATGGTAGTAATAATATTGCAATGTATATGTGTATCAACACACTGTATACCTTAAACTTACACAATGTTAATGTAAAGCTGTTAAATTAAATAGATAGAGAAATTAGCCATTTCTCCATGCCTATACAATGCCTTTGCCAGACTCTGCTGCCCCCTCTGGGATTGGCTTCAAGTGACAGACTGTTCCTGCTTTTTTTTTTTTTTTTTTAACTGAAAGTATACCAGACAAGTCCTCAACTGTCACTGTAGTCAGATGACTTTCCAAATACTGCCATGTAAGTCATTGTATTTTAGTTTACTCCACTAATGCATAGAAGCTTCCATATTAAACTAAGCAAGTAACTGTTGTCTTCTGATTGCTCCCCAGCTCACTGTACCTTAAATGCTAAATAAAGGTTGTTGCCTTGTGGCTTCATTATGTTTCTATTTTGTCTTATGTCCCCAAATGCAGGAATTAATGTCTCACTTGTAGACACTAAAGTCCTGTAGACAGGGGGTCTTTCCTGCTTCTAGTCCCATTATTTTTTAATGTATTTATTTTAATTGGAGGATAATTACTTTACAATATTGTGATGGTTTCTGCCATACATCAACATGAACCAGCCACAGGTATACATGTGTTCCCCCATCCTGAACTCCCTGCCCACCTCCCTCTCCACCCTATCCCTCTGGGTTATCTGAGTCCAGAGAGAAATCCATGCACCTATGGACACCTTGTCTTTGACAAAGGAGGCAAAAATATACAATGGAGAAAGGACAGTCTCTTCAACTAGTCACACTATTAAGTCAGCTCTCTGTAGTCACATCAATGGAGGAGGCTATGTCTCCAACGGGCCCATGTCTGGCCAGTCAACAAAACCACATCACAGAGAGAGTGCTTGTCAGACCACGTGTTTAACTGTTGCCAAGTTGTCTGCATGAATGCATCTCATGTCTTTACACATGTTATATGAAGATATGTTACCTTCTCAAATATAGAGAATACATTATAGTTTATGTTACCCTGAACCCAGAGCTCCCTAAGTCACATTGTACAGTGGATAGAGGGGACATGCTAATCTTTTCAGTGGTGTTCCAATTTTAATATAGGTTCTGCTGGGCTGAGCACAAACTACATATAAAGCACGGGGGCCAGCTGCTTCCTTTAAATCTAAACACAAAACCACTCTCCCACTCTTATGAATTCCACTTATAACTCATGTTCTACTCACAAACCCCCTCAAATACCATCACTAAAGTAAAACTCTTGTAAGCAAAATCTTAGCAGTCAAGGTCCCTTCAATTTCCATATGTACAGCGTCTGTATACAGTCTCTCTATGTGCGAGATGGTGTGCTAGCAAAATTGAAAACCCAAGAACATGTTTGAGGGGCTGCTTTAATGACTTCCAGTTATTAACGCAGAAGAAGATGTCCAGGACAACATGGGGAAATTTTAAAACTTCTGTGGAGAGCAAAGCAGAGCCTTAAATTCTAAATAGCATGTGTATAGTCTTGTGTACACGGTATAGGAGCAGCTGTCACTGAGTGCCTGCAGGGACTGCCCTCCAAATAACCCCGGGTAGGTGGCTATGCCTCTGATTACACCCTGTGAACCAAAGTCCCAGAAATCACACTACGAGGAGTCCCTCCTCAAATGACATCATTCACGAATGCAACTGAAACCATTACAATTTTTTCTATTAATAAGCAAACCCAGTACGGCCACTTTAACTGAGACAGTTCGAAACTGAGGTCATCTCCTCAGGCATTTGTTATGAAGTTGCTAACAGGGATCAGTTTCCCAGGGCTGAAGCGAATTTTGCTGTTGTAACTTGAGTTGAGGCACACAGGACAGCTGGTGGTCTACCAAAAGGAAGGAGAAGCATGCTCAAGAGAATAAAAGCAGCTGTGAGGCTCCCAAACATGGAGTCTACTACATCTGGCACTGGCTGGATTTCCATACTCTCTGGAAATTTTCCAGGCTGCTGTCTTCTGATTTCTTGGTCACCAGTGCTGAGTCTCCTGGAAATTGCTTCTCCAATCTTTGGAAGACACAATTTCCATTCATACACAGGGTAGTTGATTACAGTTGTAAACAGGTTCTTCAAGAAATATACGTATGGGCAAAGTTTTTAGAGATCCTCTTACAAAAAGATCCCCAACTCTTCTCCATTGGAGACACTTGTCTCCACTTTGTAAACAAGACAGTTTATCGTAAG
Source organism: Ovis aries (assembly GCF_016772045.2). NCBI lineage: Eukaryota > Metazoa > Chordata > Mammalia > Artiodactyla > Bovidae > Ovis > Ovis aries. The sequence continues at coordinate 102,923,398 of NC_056080.1, read as the reverse complement.
CTAGGTTGGAGAAGAAGGTAAGCAGAATCTATACTTGCTGGAATGCCTTGGCCACAGCAAAGGTTCTACCATTCTTTGGGAAGTTTGTCAGGTGAAACCTCAGGATGGATAAATTAAGCATGAATTTTTGAATGCTCTTGAAGTGGAAGGGTGGTTAGGAGGGTGGCTATCATTTTGATAACCTGGGATAAGCAAAGTAAACCACCAAAATAGTTACTTGGCACTATGTATTAATATTTGTACACATGAGTTATTTTCTAATTCAGCTACTAGAATCCTAGTGATCTCAAATTGCCCATCAGGGTCCTCTTAGGAAAAGGTTATACAGGGGACCAAAGTAAGGAAAACTCAAGATACTAAATATGACTCTCTCTAGAGCTGTGTTGTCAGATATGATAACCATTAGTCACAGGTGGCTGTAAGCTCCCCTGGTGGCTCAGATGGTAAAGAATATGTTATGCCTGCAATGTGGGAGACCTGAGTTCGAACTCTGGGTTGGAAAGAGGGCATGGCCACCCACTCCAGTATTCTTGCCTGGAGAATCCCCATGGACAGAGGAGCCTGGTGGGCTACAGTCCATGGGGTCACAAAGAGTCAGACACAACTGAGCGACTAAGCACAGCACAGCACAATATTAAATAAAATTAAAACTTCATATCCTCAACTGCATGGCTAACGGGTATTACATGAGACAGCACAGATATAGAACATTTTCATCATCTCATAAAGTTCTACTGAATAGCACTGCTAAAAAGTTTAAGTGGCCCTGTCTTATATATATGTGCATGCTGCGTGCTAAGTCACTTCAGTTGCGTTTAACTCTTTGTGACCCTATGGGCTGTAGCCTGCTGGGCTCCTCTGTCCATGGAATTCTCTAGGCAAGAATACTGGAGTGAGTTGCCATGCCCTCCTCATTATATATAGATAGAATGTATATTTATAGTTATAATTTAAACAATCATATTTATACATGATGTAATACATAGGTATATTTATGTATATTATATATTTCATACACACACATATAGAGAGAGAGACAAGAGACTGAGAGAGATATATATTGATATAAAGTTCTGCCCATTTGGCCATGTTCATCCAGGAATTCTCCCTCTAACATGCCCAACCCCATCTGACCAATATTATCTCATGTGTTAGTCTGTAGTAGATGGTTTCAGAGAATTCATGTGACTGCACCCGTAGTATGGTATTGATATAAGACCAATCCTAGATAAACAATGTAATGCTGAAGAACAGTGATTGACAGCTATCTCCTCTTGATGGAGGAAGAAGAACATGTTCATGCCAGGTCATACTTTCCCCTCAGTGTGGACATGAATTTTTTGTAATCTGAACAAAATAAGAAACTATTCATGTAGGGATTCCTGGGCTCACTTAGAAGTTCTCAGTGTAATCACACTGAAAGAAGGACTACCATCTTCAGGCCTCATCTCATTCCTGCACAATCCCTCTATATTGCAAAACTCTTTACCACAACATGCAGCACTAACCCACCATGGTCCTGTGGTCTTATAATCTGACTCAAAGATTTGGGAGATAAAGTTAATCTTGTCTCCAATTTGATGCTCCTTTGAAACTGCTCTCTGGCCTGCCAGACATAGGCTCATGAACTACATAAATTCCATAAATATGCCACCCAGGCCTGCATGGTGGGCTTCTTGTAAACTGCTCTGCACTTGGATGGATCCTTCTATGTTGGGGCAAAAGGAGGGGAGAGGCTAAGTCTAAACTTTTAGGATTGATACAAGTCCCCGTGCTTCATATTATTTCTCTTGCTAGAGATGGAATGTATTTTCTTTCAATCATGCTCCACAAATACATTTTTGCTAGACCTCCAGAGAATCAGATCAGTTCAGTTCAGTAGCTCAGTCATGTCTGACTCTTTGCAACCCCATGGACTGCAGCACGCCAGGCCTCCCTGTCCATCACCAACTCCCGGAGTTTACTCAAACTCATGCCCATTGAGTCAGTGATGCATAGAACTGAATTGATTATCATTTTCAGTTCATGATACCTCATCCTCACTAGTTCATGAATTAACTTTTACTTACATATCTATTTATATATCTACTTATAACTAAATACCAGTAAAACTAAAATCCAAACCAGAACTAGAATATTAACAGTAATTTATATCTATGTTCTTCTCTCTTATCCAGTCCCCCTATCTGCCACCACTCAGGGCCACCACAAGCCCAACAATTAGAGCTTTTATGCAAATTAGAGAAAGATGCCCTTTCCCTACACACATTTTTTAGTTAAAATATCATTTATTTATCAAAAATAAAAACATGCCTGGGTTCAGCACAAATTATATAAAAATTATTTCAAATAATTGAGTAAAAATTAGAAAATCAGAAGTGATTTAAAGTTTTAATTATGTTGTTGTTCAGTCACTGTGTCTGACTCTTTGCAACCCCATGGACTGCAGCATGGCAGGTCCCCCTGTCCTTCACTATTTCCTGAAGTTTGCTCAGATTCATGTCCATTGAGTTGGTGATGTTATTGGAAAATCAAATTCTTTATGATATGAAAGTTTCTTTTAAAAATAGCTTTGGCTATTCGAGGTTTTACTTCAGGCTCTACTACAAAGCCACAGTCATCAAGACAGTATGGTACTGGCACAAAGACAGAAATATAGATCAATGGAACAAAATAGAAAGCCCAGAGATAAATCCACGCACCTATGGACACCTTATCTTTGACAAAGGAGGCAAGAATATACAATGGATTAAAGACAATCTCTTTAACAAGTGGTGCTGGGAAAACTGGTCAACCACTTGTAAAAGAATGAAACTGGAACACTTTCTAACACCATACACAAAAATAAACTCAAAATGGATTAAAGATCTAAACGTAAGACCAGAAACTATAAAACTCCTAGAGGAGAACATAGGCAAAACACTCTCCGACATAAATCACAGCAGGACCCTCTATGACCTACCTCCTAGAATATTGGAAATAAAAGCAAAAATAAACAAATGGGACTTAATTAAAATTAAAAGCTTCTGCACAACAAAGGAAACTACAAGCAAGGTGACAAGACAGCCTTCAGAATGGGAGAAAATAATAGCAAATGAAGCAATGGACAAACAACTAATCTCAAAAGTACACAAGCAACTCTTGCAGCTCAATTCCAGAAAAATAAATGACCCAATCAAAAAATGGGCCAAAGAACTAAACAGACATTTCTCCAAAGAAGACATACAGATGGCTAACAAACACATGAAAAGATGCTCAACATCACTCATCATCAGAGAAATGCAAATCAAAACCACAATGAGGTACCATTTCATGCCAGTCAGAATGGCTGCTATCCAAAAGTCTACAAGCAATAAATGCTGGAGAGGGTGTGGAGAAAAGGGAACCCTCTTACACTGTTGGTGGGAATGCAAACTAGTACAGCCACTATGGAGAACAGTGTGGAGATTCCTTAAAAAACTGGAAAAGGAAATGCCTTATGACCCAGCAATCCCACTGCTGGGCATACACACCGAGGAAAGCAGAATTGAAAGAGGCACGCGTACACCAATGTTCATCGCAGCACTGTTTATAATAGCCAGGACATGGAAGCAACCTAGATGTCCATCAGCAGATGAATGGATAAGAAAGCAGTGGTACATATACACACTGGAGTATTACTCAGCCATTAAAAAGAATACATTTGAATCAGTTCTAATGAGGTGGATGAAACTGGAGCCGATTATACAGACTGAAGTAAGCCAGAAAGAAAAACACCAATACAGTATACTAACACATATATATGGAATTTAGAAGGAAGGTAATGATAACTCTGTATGCGGGACAGCAAAAGAGACACAGATGTATAGAACAGTCTTTTGGACTCTGTGGGAGAGGGAGAGGCTGGGATGATTTGGGAGAATGGCATTGAAACATGTATAATATCATATATGAAATGAATCGCCAGTCCAGGTTCGATGCATGAAACTGGATGCTTGGGGCTGGTGCACTGGGATGACCCAGAGGGACGGTACAGGGAGGGAGGAGGGAGGGGGGTTCAGGATGGGGAACACGTGTATACCTGTGGTGGATTCATGTTGATGTATGGCAAAACCAATACAATATTGTAAATTAAAATAAATACATTTATATTTTAAAAATTAAAAAAATAAAAATAGCGACATGCCTTGCCTTCAAGAAACTGAATATCATATGAGAATTTGAAAGCTTATTTACTCCAATATCATGTTTTCAACAGAAGAGGCCAATAGATTTTATAATCTTTCTTATGATATTGTATTCCTTAAGTAATTTGAAATAAATTTTAATTTTGAGGTGCTACAATTCTTTGCTGATGACCAATATTGGAAAAATAAAATATATCCAGAGAGCCACAAAAATAATTTAAAATGTATAGGTCAATCACACTAGGTATGAAAACATGAGAGTTAGTTCCTTACACAGTGATCTTCAAGCAATATCACATCCCTTACAATATCGATTGGCCAATTTTAACTATAAGTTTTTTACATAATTTCAATAGTTCTCAGTCTTCATAATTCATCAAATCACTAGTCATCTGGGACATTGAAAAGGCCATAATATTAGCATATTATTGTACATTTTTGTTTTAAAGATGTTATTTTGTATCCAATTTAGAAAAGCAGAAATTGATTTTGACATTTACTTTTGGATTATAAATGGGCTGACTGCAGAATCTGTGATCAAAATTAGGCCTCTTCCTTCTTTTCTGATATTTCCTTCATTGGAGAAGTTGGCATCTGTGTTAAGAGACTCTGCAATTTGTTTGGCATCAAAACTATAATTTCATGAAACTATCCTATTGTTTGCTTCAAATAGTTTCTTACTTCATTTAATGCTTTCAAGGGAATAACACATACATTTTATTCCTTTATGATTTTCATGTAACATTAATTTTACTTAAAACACCACATCAAATTATTACCAAGAAAATAAACTTAAGCATGGATATTATTTGAAATTATACACTGGACTTAAATTCTAGAATCTATATCTTGTTTACAAGTTTTCAGTTTAGACATATTGGTTATTTTAGTTGTTATTAGTTCAAAAAGGTCTTCCAATTTTCAGACTTGATTCTCAACTGTAACTTTCAATAGAACAATATGTATCCATCACATTATTTTAAAAAACAACTTTGCTTCCAACTGTAGAAAAAATGTTATCTACAGATACTGATTTTGTTAGAATAAGAGTATTTACCACAATATGTAGATGATAATTATAATATATATACAAATGACCTTTCTTTGGAATGAACAATTTTATAATAAAAGTAAGAAAAATTCAAAATGATAAGATGCTTATTATGCAACTGATTTTCCTTTGATTCAATCTTCTTATGCAGGACAGAAAGTTAAAAATCTACTTCTGATCAATAGCTCTGAATGCTTTACCCTACAGTTTATGTTTATCATTGATTGGGGTGAGCTGATTAGGAAGCAATGATACAACAAAGTTAGGTGACATGCACATCTAGACTACCTATTCACATAGCTCATTTGTAATTTCTGGACCCTCTTGTGCCCAGTACAAATGGATTACTTTATTGTACAGAAGATTAAATGCCTAGTTGCTATGACTACTCACACTCATAACATGTTGATCTAGATAATTACATGCCCAGTTCATAATGCACATCTAGTTTGCAAAGGCTCTTGATATCCTGTGCCCAGTCTCAATCAGGGTCCAGTAACATATCAGAAATTCTTTTTGAACAGAGTATTTCTCAGTTATAGGCAGCATGGTCTTGCTCCAGGGCCCTCGAGGCCTGTACTATTGCTCTCCTACTGGGGCCAAATTAAGTGGCGTCCTTCTCTCTTGGTGGAAGGAGGTACAAGATGCAACAATCTGTACTCTCCTTAGGAAAAATATCCCAGCAGTTTCTAGACAATCCTATATCTTCATCAATATGATACAAATCTTTATGGGGTTTATCTCTCACCTTTTGACATCCAAATGTCTTATTTAGTTGTCTAGGCATAACTGCCACTCTAGTTCAGCCAGTCAAATTTGTAAGTTGTGTATAAGAATAACTTCTCAGGAATTTTGAGATATTCAAGGTTCCTACAGCACAGTGTTAGTGGCTCAGTTGTGTCCGATTCTGTGAACCCATGGACTGTAGCCCGCCAGGCTCCTCTATCCATGGGATTCTCCAGGCAAGAATACTGGAGTGGGTTGCCATTTCCTTCTCCAGGGGATTGTCCAAACCCAGGGATCAAACCTGGATCTCCTGCATTACAGGCAGATTCTTTACCATCTGAGCCAGCTGGGAGGCCCCAGCTGGGGTTCCTAGAGACTACGTTATGTCAATAAGCATGAGTTAACATAGTGCTGAGGCAAGAGAGTGTTTCAAACTGTTGTCTTTACCGTGAAAATATAAATTGCTTTCAGTTCTCACTGATGTATATCAAGATGAAAGCATTCTTTCAAATCAATAGCTATACACTAAGTGCTAGAAAGTAGGTTGATCTGCTTTCATAAAGATATTATTATTATACATCAAACACTGCAACTGCAATCAGGTCTTTCATTAAGTTTATAGTCATCACTGTTATCAGCCATCAACCACCTGGTTTTACAGAGATGATATAAGAACACTGAGACAAGAAATCACATCTTTTAAATCTTTGATGGTGATACCAATTTCTTTCTCTCTGGGAATGGAATAGATTTCTGACTTAAATTTCTGGCAGGGGAAGGTTGAGGGGCTCTTACTTGGTCCTTCCTACTGTAGTGATTCTTAGCACACGGATCAGAGAAACAATGGGAGGGGTCTTCTAGCATCTAAGAATGTGTATCTCAATTATATATTCAGACACCACAGAAACAGTCATAGTGTAAGTGTGCAGACCCACTGACCCCCTATGAGATGGACTTGGGCCAAAACTCCCTTTCTTATGTGGATTCAGAGAGCATCTGCTCTAATCAGATGACCATGATGATGGTTTAGGTCCTCTGTGATCAAGGTCAGCTCAAACTCTCTATATATCAGTTCTAGATACTGCATATCTCCTTTTCCCCAGGGTACAACTTTGCTGGAAAGTGGCCAAAGGCCTCTTTGGGGAAACATTAAAGGAACATTCACTGTTGATATCTGAGGGTACTAGCATCATCTTGAATCAATAGTTCTAAGAACTGACTTAAATCTGGAAATGGTATGAGGGAGGGTGAGCTTCCATCACGGCATCTGACATCAACCTTCTGATCACAAACTTTCCATTTTTGTAATCAAACTCAGCAACAGCCTGGCTGGCTCCCAATTTAGGAACACCGTGATCTATTTCAATTGCCATGGATTTCTGTGCATCAAGGCACTATGATTACCATTCCAGCTTCTCTACCTATTAATAACGATTGGTGGCTCAGAGTTATTATCTGGCCTCTGTAATTTCAGAATGTCATTGTACACATTAATACTGTAGAGCCCATTTCAATGGTAGAATCTCTAACTGTCAACTCTAGTCTACAGACAGCAACCAGCACTGAGCTAAAAGATACTAGTGTCTCTGTCACTAGTTCATCCTCTGTTAAAGAAGTGGTCTCTGGCTCTCCTAGGGTACAAAGTCAGTTAGCAAATTTTCAAGTCTTACATTGCAAGTCCATTCCATCCCCTTGAGCATTCCAAGAAAGTTTAGGTATCTATACTTTGGTTACTGTAGGTCATCGACATGACCAGGCTTCCAAGAACTATCCACGTAAATATCAGGACCAGCTCTAGATAACCTTGCCAAAACATTAAATTTGAATTCACAAATAAAGTACACTAAAGGAATATGGCAACCACATGCCCCACGTGATACGCAATTTGTACTCTGTGGGAGAAGGCGAGGGTGGGATGATTTGAGAGAATAGCATAGAAACATGTATATTACCATATGTAAAATAGATGACCAGTGCAAGTTCAATGCATGAAGCAGGGCACTCAAAGCCAGTGCTCTGGGACAACCCAGAGGGATGGGGGTAGGGAGGGAGATGGGAGGGGTTTCAGGATTGGGGGACACATGTGTACTGGTGGCTGATTCATATTGATGTATAGCAAAAACCATCACAATATTGTAATCATCCTCCAATTAAAATACATTAATTAATTTTAAAAAGGACATCATTAGGACAATTGGTATACTTTGTCTTTTGTTTTTAAAATGTTTTATTTTACATTGGAATACAGTTGATTAACAATGGTGTGTTCATTTCAGGTATACAGCAATGTAACTTTGAATAAAGTTAATTATAGTAGCTAAAAATAGTACATTACTGTTCATTTCTTCACTTTGATAATTTACTGAAGCTGTATGAGAATGTTTTTGATTTTAGGAAATATACATTGAAGTATTTAGGGTTAAAGGGCAAAATCTCTCTAGTGAGTGTGCGTGTGCGCATTCAGTTGTGTTCAACTCTTTGCAACCCCACGGACTATAGCTCACCAGGCTCCTGTGTCCATGAGATTTCCCAGGCAAGAATACTGGAATGGGTGGCCATTTCCTTCTTAAGGGGATTTTCCTGACCCAGGGTTCAAACCCACATCTCCTTCCATCTCCTGCATTGACAGGCAGGTTCTTTACCCACTGAGCTACTGGGGAAGTCCCCAAATATCTCTAGCTTACTTTTACTCTCAAATATTTCAGAACTAAATAGTACATATATATGTGTGATGGGGAGAAGGGAAAAGAGGGAAGGAAGAGGAAAAGGAAGGAAGGAAGGAAGGAAATGAGGGGCAGGCATAAAGTATAAGTGGGAAAATATTAACATTGGGGGAAATTAAGGTTCTTGGTACAATTTTTCAACGTTCTTAAGTCTGAAATTATGTCAAAAGAAAAGATTTTACGTGTTCCAATCCATATATTAATTCCCCATGACAATGAATTCTTTCCCAGACTTACATTCTGTCACATATTGATCTTAACCCTTCAATTCACATGTAACAACCCTGGTTCCTGCTTGTACATATTCATTAGGTCTTATAATCCCTTTTATATTTAGGCTATTTCTCCCTGGACTAGCAATTGCATCAGGTTGAACCACATAAAATTATCCTGACTTGAAGGGTAAACTTTTAAGGCCCTCCAAATTCAAATGTACACATCCATGAGGGATTTGAGGAAGCACGTGAACTGAATAGAGAACGTGAAGGACACATCAATTCCCTGCACTTGCCTACAAGGAGCTGCCTCTTTCAAACTAATTAGGAATTTCACCCCTGTATTTCTGCACTAGCCAGCACCACTATGATATCAGACACTGGTCTGTATCAAGAGGAACTATAAGGTCTACAGAACGACCTTGAGTTAGACTGGGATCATTCTAAGTAATGTTTCCCAAGGTAAATCATCAACCAAGTTTCCTGACCCTACAGGAAACTCAAATACCAGTCCGAGGCCCATTTCAAGTCAAGGGGGTTATAATACCTACCATCTTCTACTTCCAACTCCTGATTTCTTTACATATAGTGCTCAATTCCTTATATCCACCCTCTGAACTCACTCATATCCCACACATTTACATTTCATCTGAATAATCAGAAACAATGAACCACAATTTTCATTGGTACAATGTTTGCCTCTCACCACCTTTTACATCAACTGTATAAAAAACCTGTATAAATAATATGAGTGCAGTGTGGAATATCATGAGTATTCCTCCTATACATGCTCTGAGGCACACTGCAATCTTTCTTGAGGCTATCCTATGTACTGAAAATAAACACATAAATGGACCTTAATCCACAACGTGAACATATGTAGAGTATCCTTCCTCTTAACAAAAGATCAAGCTTGGAGGGGTGTGACTGTGTGGATCACAATAAACTGTGGAAAATTCTGAAAGAAATGGGAATACCAGACCACCTGACCTACCTCTTGAGAAATCTGTATGCAGGTCAGGAAGCAACAGTTAGAACTGGACATGGAACAACAGACTGGTTCCAAATAGGAAAAGGAGTACGTCAAGGCTGTATATTGTCACCCTGCTTATTTAACTTCTATGCAGAGTACATCATGAGAAACGCTGGGCTGGAAGAAGCACAAGCTGGAATCAAGATTGCCGGGAGAAATATCAATAACCTCAGATATGCAGATGACACCATCCTTATGGCAGAAAGTGAAGAGGAACTAAAAAGCCTCTTAATGAAAGTGAAAGAGGAGAGTGAAAAATCTGGCTTAAAGCTCAACATTCAGAAAACTAAGATCATGGCAACTGGTCCCATCACTTCATGGAAAATAGATGGGAAACAGTGGAAACAGTGTCAGACTTTTATTTTGGAGGGCTCCAAAATCACTGCAGATGGTGATTGCAGCCATGAAATTAAAAGATGCTTACTCCTTGGAAGAAAAGTTATGACCAACCTAGATAGCATATTAAAAAGCAGAGATATTACTTTGCCAACAAAGGTCCATCTAGTCAAGACCATGGTTTTTCCAGTGGTCATGTATGGATGTGAGAGTTATACTGTGAAGAAAGCTGAGCGCTTTATTGTTTGTAGACTTTTTGATAGCAGCCATTCTGACCAGCATGAGATGGTACCTCATTGTGGTTTTGATTTGCATTTCTCTGATAATGAGTGATGTTGAGCATCTTTTCATGTGTTTGTTAGCCATCTGTATGTCTTCTTTGGAGAAATGTCAGTTTAGTTCTTTGGCCCATTTTTTGATTGGGTCATTTATCTTTCTGAAATTGAGCTACAGGAGCTGCTTGTATATTTTTGAGATTAATTCTTTGTCAGTTGCTTTGTTTGCTATTATTTTCTCCCATTCTGAAGGCTGTCTTTTCACCTTGCTTATAGTTTCCTTCATTGTGCAAGAGCTTTTAAGTTTAATTAGGTCCCATTTGTTTATTTTTGCTTTTATTTCCATTACTCTGGGAGGTGGGTCATAGAGGATTCTGCTGTGATTTATGTCAGAGAGTGTTTTGCCTATGTTTCCCTCTAGGAGTTTTATAGTTTCTGGACTTACATTTAGATCTTTAATCCATTTTTAGTTTATTTTTGTGTATGGTGTTAGAAAGTGTTCTAGTTTCATTCTTTTACAAGTGGTTGACCAGTTTTCCCAGCACCACCTGTTAAAGAGATTGTCTTTTTTCCATTGTATATTCTTGCCTTCTTTGTCCATAGGTGCGTGGATTTATCTCTGGGCTTTCTATCTTGTTCCATTGATCTATTTTTCTGTCTTTGTGCCAGTACCATACCAAAAGACCCAATTTTCAAACAAGATTACATTTACGATTTCTGGGCGAACATGAATTTGAGGGAAGTGCTTTTCAACCTAGTACATTCTGACCCCTGGTCCCCAAAAAATTCATGTCCTTCCCATGAGCAAAATACCTTAACCCTCCTTCCAACATCTCTGAAAGTCTTAACCCACTCTGGCATTAACTAAAAATCTAAAATCTCATCTGAATATCATCAGCTTATAAAAATTCCAGCTCTCATCACCTAAATCAAGTATGGGTGAGACATTGTGTATAATCCATCCTGAGACAAAATCCCTCTCTGTCCACAGACCTGTGAAACTAGAAAAGAAGTTATCTGCTTTCAAAATACAATGATTGGACACCCACAGGACAGATATTCCCATTCTGAAAGGGAGAAAACTGAATCAATAAAGGGATTACTGATCTAAAGCAAGTTCGTAACACAGTAGGATTCAAGGCCTGAGAGTAACCCTCTATGGCTCAGTGCTCTCTCATCTGGGCCCTCTGAGGTTGTGGCCTTGTCTTCTCTGGCCTTGATATCCATGCTCTGCTTCAAAGTCATTCTTCCTTAATTTATCAGTTCAGGCTAGCAGATAGTAATCATAATCATATCATAAAGGGTTGCTATGAAAATGAAATGGGATAGTGTATGTACTTAGGATAATGCCTAGATGGGTAATCCCATGGACAGAAGAACCTGGCGGGCCACAGTTTATGGGGCTGCAAAAAAGTCAGACACGACTTTGCTACTAAACAACAAATAGTCATTACCCAACACTGATTTATCTCATCCCTCACCTATCCAACAAATAAGTAAGGGGATGTTTCTGTCTCTTCGATGCCAGCAGCAACTGTGGCATTTCAGTAACTCCGGATGCTCTTCACCTCTTCCACCACCACCCTGGCCCACTGTAACATACTTTATCCTTACTGAATGGAGAGAGATAACCTCCAGTGCAACACAGTGAGCCATCGTTTTGTGCAAGAGAATCCCTGGGAAACATATCTGGGCCTGAGTGCATGCTTATTATGGAGGCTGTTTGTGGTTGAACTAGATGCAGGCAGGAATTGTTCACACAACATATGGCAATATTAAAAGCTTGGACGAACCATCTTGTCTCATGACTATGACTGTGGCACTTGATTTTTGAGGATCAGCTGTGAAATAAGGATTTTGACCTTTGGGTTTTTAGGGATTCATACTAACCCAGACAGAAGGTTCCTTGTTTGAATGCTCATCTCAGAATTACATCCACAAACAGAAAGTCAAATGACATACTTCTAGACAGTGGACTAGCACTGAACATCTACTCAATTCTCACTTTTAGCAAAGCCAGAGTTTTTTGGACATGGCACAGCAGGAAAGTTCTTCTACTAGGTATTCTCTTCCTACTTGCCTAATATTTGGGGAACTCAGAAAGACATACTGACTGTATGGCCCACAGGCAATGCTTCTGGCAGAAAGCCTAGGTAAATCTCTCGACTCAGCTTCTTTAAGACACCATGAGATCGTGGATTGAAATGATGTATTTATCCAGGGCTGCAAATGATAGCTTAGCCAAAGAGAGAACCCAAGTCATGATTAAGAGGGAAGCTATAGTGGACACTGATATATCCCTACGATACTCAGTCCCCAGTCTTCCAGAAATATAATCTCATCTTTTGCTTGATGATATACTTTGCCCAACTTTCAATCCATTTGATTTGGTTGGAACTGACCTCCACTCTCAGCTCCAGGAGTAGACTTTATTTGGCCAAAGCAAATAAGCACATCCCTGGCCATAGTGATTATCTTAGGGATTGCCATTTGACTAAATTAGAACCAATGAGAAGTTATGAGCCCTTTATTGAGGTTTCTGAGAGGTAGAAGTACTTTCCTGTTCCATTGATTTTGGCTTTATGAGAATATTAAATTCGGGGCTGCTTCAGTCATCTTGTTATCAAGAAAGGAGGCAACCTGGAAAAACCAGCAGAGAGAAAAAGTAATGCCAAGATATTCATAGAAACTGGCCCTACTATTATCACTTGAGCCTCTGTAACAAGTTACAATTGAAGACATTATTATCCCAATAAGTTCCTCCTTTCTTGTTTACATCATCTATGTTTGTCATCAAATGAATCTTGATACAGAAGCCAAAGATTAAAGCTAGAAAAATAGTGACAGTGAAAGCGTTAGTCACTCAGTCTTTTCCAACTCTTTGCGAACCCATGGACTGTAGCCTGCCAGACTCCTCTGTCCCTGGAATTCTCCATGCAAGAATACTGGAGTGGGTTGCCATTTCCTTCTCCAAGGGATCATCCTGACCCAGAGACTGAACCTGGGTCTCCTACAATTGCAGGTGGAGTCTTTACTGTCTGAGCCACTAGGGAAGCCACCAGAAAAATAGTATGAAGTGGTAAATCTCAGAGTTGAGTAAAACTATAAATGGGAAAGAGCACCCTAGAAAAATCAGAGCACAAACCAGGGGCTCCATTAATAGGAAAAGTGTGTGGAAATACAAGACGGTGCCTGGTTGCTATAGCGGGGGTGAATGGTGTCCTCTCAAAATATCTGTCCATCTCAATCTCAGAATGTAATTTACTTAGAATAAGGGTCTTTGTAGATGTAATGAAAGTAAGGATTTTGACATGAGATCATCTTGGGTTACAGTGGGCCCTAAATCTAATGATAAGTGTCAAAATAAACAAAAAGGGAGACACAGAGGGAGACAGAGAGGAGAAGACCATGTGAATATGGAGGCAGAGATTGGGATTATGCTGCCACAAGCTAAGGAATGCCTGGAACCACTAGAAACTGGAAGAGGCAAAAAAGGATTCTCTCATAGGGCCTCTGGAGGGAATGTGGTTTTGCTGTCACTTTGACTTCAGACTTCTAGCCAAACCATAACTGTGAGAGAGTAAATTTGTGTTTTTCTAAGCCACCAATTTTGTGGTAATTTGTTACAGCATCTTGTAATGCAGATGCTATGGAAGACAGATGCAAGATATAAAATACGTTATGAGGAGAATATCTATCACTGCTGGAAAAATGCCAAGACTGTGCAAATGAGACATGTTGGAGATAAAAACTGGATTGACCTCTAAGAGGAATGGGGAAGGGATACAATGATCTCTTCAGTTCAGTTCAGTTCAGTCGCTCAGTCGTGTCCGACTCTTTGCGACCCCATGATCGCAGCACGCCAGGCCTCCCTGTCCATCACCATCTCCTGGAGTTCACTCAAACTCACGTCCATCGAGTCGGTGATGCCATCCAGCCATCTCATCCTCTGTCGTCCCCTTTTCCTCCTGCTCCCAATCCCTCTGAGCATCAGAGTCTTTTCCAATGAGTCAATTCTTCGCATGAGGTGGTCAAAGTACTGGAGTTTCAGCTTTAGCATCATTCCTTCCAAAAGAAATCCCAGGGCTGATCTCCTTTAGAATGGACTGGTTGGATCTCCTTGCAGTCCAAGGGACTCAAGAGTCTTCTCCAACACCACAGTTCAAAAGTATCAATTCTTCAGCACTCAGCTCTCTTGGGTCACCCAATTCTGTTTCTGATTATTTAAAATACGAGATTGCTAAAAGTCTAGGTAAGCTTAGCCACTATTTTGAAAGGACCACAGTGGTGGGATTGTGAGATAGGTTCATGGGTACAGCTCTTCTCCACTGGGAGTATAGCTGTGTATGATCTTCCTTATCATTATAAAGTACTTTCCAGATAAGATCATATCTTCTACTGGGTTTATTTACCAGGAATTGACTGAATCAGGCTCTGGGGTAGAGGTTGCTGGAGTCAGAGTCTTGTTAGGACAAGACCAAGCCCCATCACAATGTTAAATTAATTTTATTTTGTTGGTATAAAGCCATAGTAGATCAAGGTTAGGGAATTAGCCAAAGGTAGAGGAACTTGAAGACTTGCTATTTCAAAGGCCCATATAGTCTTTTACTCTTTAGTAAGTTGTTTACTATGGCTCTAAAAACAGAATTGTAGAATGAATTATTGGTAACTTTTAAATTCTGGAAGAACTAAAGTTTCTCCATTCTAAGTTCTGTCTAATGCAAAATATATATATATACAATATGGTAAATTGATAGTCAGAAAAGGATCAGAGGGTATCAACTTTATTACTGAACAGGGCAAGTGCTCAATAACCCCCCAAACATATGGCTTTCTTACTAAAGCCAGATAAGGGAATGTAGCTGTATCTTGAGATCACAACAGCATATTTCTTTTACCTTGCTGAAACCGGACTTTTGGACCTGTCTACTCAGAGAGTTGTATGTATATTGTAAGTCCAGGCTTACAAAGTCATTTCTGAGGACCCAGATCTGCTTTACATATATAGTTACCATAATTACCAGCAAGAGCACAAACAAAAGCGTATGCGTGCATGCTGGTGTGTGTGTGTGCATGCGTGTGCAAGAGAGAGAGAGAGAGAGATGCTGACCAAGTTTCCATATAGAGGACACATTATAGGCCCTGCATACATGGATGCAGGTAACTGCTTACACATTTACCAGTCCATGAGTAAGGCAGTTAGAAAAAGGAAAGAGTAAAGAAAAAGAGAGAAAGAGTAATAATAATTCTGTTTTGGAATTATTGTTACTTTACCCATTTGTTGAGTGTGGCTCAGTGGATGTCAAGCAATCACCAATCATGCTAGTTATTCTTCCTTCATCAGGCAGAAGCGAGTAATGAATGGACAGAATAAATGGGGCAGAATTTCCTTCCCCTAAACTATCTTTGAAAGGTAGAAGAGTTGATAGAAATTCTGTGTTCCCTGGTGGTTGGAATGCAAACTAGGACAGCCACTATGGAGAAGAGTGTGGAGATTCCTCAAAAAACTGGAAATAGAACTGCCATATGACCCAGCAATCCCACTGCTGGGCACACACACTGAGAAAACCAGAATCGAAAGAGACGCGAGTACCCCAATGTTCATCACAGCACTGTTTATAATAGCCAGGACATGGAAGCAACCTAGATGTCCATCAGCAGATGAATGGATAAAAAAGCTGTGGTACACATACACAGTGGAGTATTACTCAGCCATTAAAAAGAATACATTTGATTCAGTTCTAATGAGGTGGACGAAACTGGAGCCGATTATACAGAGCGAACTAAGCCAGAAAGAAAAACACCAATACAGTATACTAACGCATATATATGGAATTTAGAAAGAAGGTAACAATAACCCTGTATGCGAGACAGCAAAAGAGACACAGATGTATTGAATAGTCTTTTCAACTCTGTGGGAGAGGGCGAGGATGGGATGATTTGGGAGAAAGCCATTGAAACATGTAAAATATCATGTGTGAAATGAATCGCCAGTCCAGGTTCGATGCAGGATACAGGGTGCTTGGGGCTGGTGCACTGTGAAGACCCAGAGGGATGGGATGGGGAGGGAGGTGGGAGGGGGGTTCAGGATGGGGAACACATGTGCACTCATGGCGGATTCAAGTCAATGTATGGCAAAACCAATACAATATTGTATTTATTTAAAATAAATAATTTTAAAAAACAGAAATTCTGTGTTCCATGGCCTCGGGAATGGGGAGGAAGTGTTCATTTACCGTACTACTCAATGGATTCCAGGAAATGATAAACATTTCTGATTTACATGGGAGTTTCTCATTGTAGATCCTCTAGGACATATCATCATAAGATGTCTGGACTGGGCAGAAGATAGACAAGGAATTCCATTGGAGCACACTAAATCATTATTTTCTCTTCATTAGCATGGGTTTATTGGAGAAAGCAATGGCATCCCACTTCAGTACTCTTGCCTGGAAAATCCCATGGACGGAGGAGCCTGGAAGGCTGCAGTCCATGGGGTCGCGAAGAGTCGTACACGACTGAGCGACTTCACTTTCACTTTTCACTCTCATGCATTGGAGAAGGAAATGGCAATCCACTCCAGTATTCTTGCCTGGAGAATCCCAGGGATGGGGGAGCCTGGTGGGCTGCCATCTGTGGGGTCGCACAGAGTCAGACACAACTGAAGCAACTTAGCAGCAGCAGCAGCAACATGGGTTTATCATCACCACTTAAAAGCAATATCATAAACACCTTAGTATTTAAATTTTCAAAGATCAATGCTCCATGAAGTTTATCCATGAAGATTAATAGTTACAAGTAGAATGATCAGATATTGTGTAGAGACCACAGTTAAACCATCCTTTATCATCAGGGAAGCACTCCATTTTTCTTTAGAGGGGAAGAGAAGTGGTTGATTAACTGGGGTCAATAAACTGGCAGAAGTCTTTGATACCTGAAGACACTATATAAATTTGGCAAGGAAAACAAACACTGGGCATCAAATCACTCACTCAGTCCCATTCACAATACAGGAAACTTTTTTCTTCATCATGTCCAAAATTACTTACAAATCTTAGGTGTAGAGTGTCATGAAAGGCAAGACTTGGTGGTAAATGAAGTAACTGCTAAAATGTGTGCCATGGGTGCAACTCAAGATAGAACAGGGTGTTCATTCTTGCCAAACAGATATGTATTCAACTTCCAGGTCTTTAATGATCATACAGATACCAACTGAAGCTAGAAGTTGTCTGTGCCCGCTACAGGAGTGCCTTGGTGAATTTTATTGTTGTTTAGTAGCTAAGTCATGTCTGACTCCATGAACTGCAGCACACCAGGCTCCTCTGTACTTCATTATCTCCTGGAGATTGCTCAAATTCATGTCCATTGAGTAGGTGATGTTATATAACCATCACATCCTCTGCCATCCCCTTCTCCTCCTGCCTTCAATCTTTTCCAGCATCAGGGTCTTTTCCAACGAGTTGGCTCTCCGTGTCAGGTGGCCAAAATATTGCAGCTTCAGCTTCAGCATCAGTTCTTCCAATGAATATTCAGGATTGATTTCCTTTAGGATTGACTGGTTTGATCTTCTTGCTGTCCAAGGGACTCGCAAGAGTTTTCTCCAGCACCACAATTTGAAAGCATCAATTCTTCAGTGCTCAGCCTTCTTTATGGTCCAACTCTCACATCTGTACATGACTACTGGAAAAACTATTGCTTTGACTATATGGACTTTTGTTGAAAAAGTGATGTCTCTGCTTTTTTAATATGCTGCCTAGGTTTTTCATAGTTTTCCTTCCAAGGAGCAGGCATCTTTTAATTTCATGGCTGCGGTCACCATCCTCAGTGATTTTGGAGCCCAAGGAAATAAAATCTGTCACTGCTTTCACATTTCACCCCTTCTGTTTGCCAAGAGGGGATGATACTGGATGCCATGATCTTAGTTTTTTGAATGTTGACTTTTAAGTCAGCTTTTTCACTCTCCTCTTTCACATTAATCAAGAGGCTCTTTAGTTCCTCTTCACTTGCTCATGTTCAATGACAGAGAGAGAAAAATCTTTCCCCTGATCATAAAATAAAAAGTACTTCCCTTCAAACTGACTGAATCAATGTTACAAGCCTACTTCTGTATCAATAACAGTTGCTAGGTGTATGTCATGCATTTATTAGCTTAATTTTTATTTCTGAACTAATCACTGGGAAGGAGGTTTGCATTACCTCCATTGACTGAAACAGTCAAGTCCCACTACTAGAGCTAAGGACAAGATCACTATCTCCTTAGCTTAGTGTGATTGGGGAGTAGATGACAGACATCTGAATAAAATCAGGAGTCTGTTATAAAATCTGAAGATGGAGAGTGAGTACTAGGTAGCCATCCAAATATGTCCACTACAATGATATTATTATATAAAGGCAGGTGTTTCCCTCTTCCCTATGCCCTACACAGACTCTTTAATGTCACTTACCAAAAGCATCAGTACCCAGTTTTCCAAAGAAGATCTAAATATTGGATAAAAAAACCCAAAGAATTATAATATTAACACCAAAATATGAGGCTCTCTGGAGAAAAATCAGTGAGCTTATTCTTATTCTGTGAACACTGAGTGGGTGCCTAGGCTGAGATGAAAATTCTAGGAAGTCTTGATTCAGTATAAGGAAGAACTTAAGAACTGGGGCTGAATATATTGAAATGGCCTGCTTCATAAGTTAGTGAGCTCCCTGTTATCAGAAGTACTTAAGAACCTGCTGAATGACATCTAGACATGGCTACTGTAGAGGATATTCCTCTATCAAGTAAGAGGTTAGAAGAAATGACTGCAAAGGTTACTTTCAACTCTTTCGTGTTATAATTCTATTATGGATGTGTGATTCAGCTCAAAATAAATGACAAACACTTCTCAGCACACTAAAGAAGCTATATTGTGAGAGACAAGGCCTGTCAATGAGATAGATTAGATTCAGATTTGATGGACAACCAATCGATGAGATAGACACACCTGTACAATGGAATGGACAGTGAAGATACTATTGATGAACCCCTAGCAGTGTCCAACTCAATGAACTAGACAGTTTGTCTTTGGGGAAGGGATCTAGAGAATGCCTCCTTAGCTCATCTTGTTTGTCCTTGAATTTGCTTCTAAATAGGAAGCAAATGAGTATGCCAATCACAAAATTCTCGTGAAGCTTGAAGGACTATGTATTCAAACGATGCAGCCTTTCTTTGACATACTCCATGTGCATCTTAGATCTTCATTGGCAGGGGTGAATCTACATTCTCAAGTAAATTGGTATGAGTTGCTATCTTCATTTAGCAAAGTGAGGATTATTTTCTATCATATTTGTTTCTAAACTTGTGGCTCAAATAACTTTAGTGATCTTAGTTCCCATTGTTCATTCCACTCATTTGAAGCAGAAGTCTCAGAATAAAGCTAAACTGCACTTACCCCTGAGCGACTTTACTTTCACTTTTCACTCTCATGCACTGGAGAAGGAAATGGCAACCCACTCCAGTGTTCTTGCCTGGAGAATCCCAGGGATGGGGGAGCCTGGTGGGCTGCCGTCTGTGGGGTCGCACAGAGTCGGACATGACTGAAGTGACTTAGCAGCAGCAGCAGCACTTACCCAAGGATGCAAGTCTATCTGGAAACACTGGGAGAATGATTGGAATTACCTGTTACATTCTACTTGTATTGGAGACCAAGGGAAAAAATGGCCTTAAGAGTTTAAATCTACCATTGTATAACATTTTCTATCTATGTACATTCATTTCTCTCTCTTCTATTACCTTATTTAAAAATTATTTCTCTTTACCTGTATATCAGTTTGTTAGTTGTACACTCATTATTCTTAATGTTACTCAATACTAGAGTAGTGACACTCAAAGTGTGGTCTATAGATCTCTGATAGTTCTTCAGATTCTTTCAGAGGTCCACAAGGTCAAGACGCTTTTCATAAAAATTGTAAAAAGTCATTTTCCTTTTTTACTGTGTTTACACTTGCACCCATGGTACAAAAGCAATAGTGGGCAAAACTACCAATCAGGGAAGTAGCACCAAACTGTACCAATTAGTAACTGTATTCTTGATCACCGTGCACTTGAAAGGTTAAAATGTCAGTTTCACTTAAGAATGTCCTCGATGAAGCAGTTAATTTAAAAAAATATCAACCGTTTAATGCACATTTTTTCTTACTATTCTGTGTGACAAAATGGGAGGTGTACATAATGTACTTCTGATATGTGTTAAAGCAATAACTGAGTCAAGAAAAAGCATTTTGCATTTGTTTCAGTTGTCAGTTGAACTAGCGTTGATTTTCTTGCAGTTTTACTGAGATATGATTGACATATGGTACTATATAAGCTTAAGGTATATGGGGTAATGATTTGACTTACATACATCATTAAGTGATGATCACAATAAGTTTACTGAATAGCCATCATCTCATACAGACACAAAGTTAAAGACATTAAAAAAATTTCTTGTAATGAGAACTCTTAGGATTTACTGTCTTAACAACTTTTACATATAACATATAACAGTGGTAATTATAGTTATCATGTTGTACATTACATCCCTGCGTGCATGCATGTCCAGTAGCTTCAGTTGTGTCTGACTCTTTTGCAAGCCTGCCAGGCTCTTCTGTCCATGGGATTCTCCAGACAATAATACTGGAGTGGCATTATCAGAGAAATGCAAATCAGAACCACAATGAGGTACCATTTCACACCAGTCAGAATGGCTGCTATCAAAAAGTCTACAAACAGTAAATGCTGGAGAGGGTGTGGAGAAAGGGAACCCTCTTACACTGTTGGTGGGAATGCAAACTAGGACAGCTGCTATGGAGAACAGTGTGGAGATTCCTTGAAAAACTGGAAATAAAACTGTCATATGACGCAGCAATCCCACTGCTGGGCATACACACCGAGGAAAGCAGAACTGAAAGAGACACGTGTACCCCAATGTTCATCACAGCACTGTTATAATAGCCAGGACATGGAAGCAACCTAGATGTCCATCAGCAGATGAATGGATAAGAAAGCAGTGGTACATATACACAATGGAGTATTACTCAGCCATTAAAAAGAATACGTTTGAATCAGTTAATGAGGTGGATGAAACTAGAGCCGATTATACAGAGTAAAGTAAGCCAGAAAGAAAAACATAAATACAGTATACTAACGCATATATGTGGAGTTTAGAAAGATAGTAACAATAACCCTATATACGAGACAGCAAGAGACACAGATGTATAGAACAGTCTTTTGGACTCTGTGGGAGAGGGCGAGGGTAGGATGATTTGGGAGAATGGCATTGAAATATGTATGATATCATATGTGAAACGGATCACCAGTCCAGGTTCGATGCATGGGACAAGGTGCTCAGGGCTGGTGCACTGGGATGACCCAGAGGGATGGGATGGGGAGGGAGGTGGGAGGGGGTTTAGGATGGGGAACACGTGTACACCCGTGGCGGATTCAAGTCCATGTATGGCAAAACCACTACAATATTGTAAAGTAATTAGCCTTTAATTAAAACAAATAAATTTATTTTTTTTAGAAAAAAGAATACTGGAGTGGGTTGCCATGCCCTGCTCCAGGGGCTCTTCCCAACACAGGGATCAAACCTGTATCTTCTGCATTGCAGGTGGATTCTTTACCCACTGAGACAACTGAGAAGCACATGTTACATTCCTAGTACTCATTTATTTTGTTTGTACCTTTGAACTTCCTTTATTCAGTTTCCCCTCCCCTCATTGCCCACTGCTGGTAACCATAAATCTGATCTCTTTATGAGCTTATTTGTTTTTCGAAATGTAATTGACCTACAACACTATGCTAGTTTCCATTATACAGTAAAGTGATTTCATATTTCTATATGTTTGAAAATAATCACCATGATAAGTCTAGTTACCATCTGTCACAATACAGATATGACATGGTTATTGACTATTCCCCACATTGCACATTTATTTTGCACCTGGAAGTTTGTACATCTTAATCCCCCTCACTTATTTCTGTCCCCTCCACTCTAGTCACTATTTGTTTGTTCTCTGAATCTCTAACTCACTTTCTGTTTTGTTAAGTTTGTTCATTTGGCTTTTACATTCCATATATAAGTGAAATTATACAATATTTGTCTTTCTTTGTCTGACTTATTTCACATAGCACAATATCCTCTAGGCCCATCCATGTTGTTGCAAATGGCAAGATATTCCTTTTTAAGGCTGAGTAATATACTATTGTGTATATACACATATGTATATATATATATACATATATGTACATATATATATATATATACATTTTCTTTATCTATTTATCAATTAATGAGGACTTAGTATTGCTTCCATGCCTTGGCTATTGTAAATAATTCTGCAATTAACATAGGGGTGTGTATTTTTTTCTAATTAGTGTTTTTGTTTCCTCCAGATAAATGTTCAGAAATAGAATTGCTGGATCATATGGTAGTTCTATTTAAATTTTTTTTTACAAATTAATTTCTTTTAATTGGAGGCTAATTATTTCACAATATTGGTTTTGCCATACATCAACATGAATCCACCACAGGTGTACATGTGTTCCCCATCCTGAACCCCCTCCCTTCTCCTTCCCCATAACATCTCTCTGGGTCATCACAGTGCACCAGCCCCAAGCATCCTGTATCATGCATCTAACCTGGACTGGCAATTCATTTCACATATGATATTATACATGTTTCAATGCCATTCTCCCAAATCATCCCACCCTCTCCCTCTCCCTCAGAGTCCAAAAGACTGTTCTATATATCTGTGTCTCTTTTGCTGTCTCGCATACAGGGTCATCATTACCATCTTTCTAAATTCCATATATATGTGTTAGTATACTGTATTGGTGTTTTTCTTTCTGGCTTACTTCACTCTGTATAATCGGCTCCAGTTTCATCCACCTCATTAGAACTGAATCAAATGTATTCATTTTAATGGCTGAGTAATACTCCACTGTGTATATGTACCACAGCTTTCTTATCCATTCATCTGCTGATGGACATCTAGGTTGCTTCCATGTCCTGGCTATTATAAACAGTGCTGCGATGAACATTGGGGTACATGTGTCTCTTTCAATTCTGGTTTCCTCAGTGTGTATGCCCAGCAGTGGAATTGCTGGGTTATAAGGCAGTTCTAGTTAAAAATAAATAAATAAATAAATAAATAAATTTTCTGAGGACTTTCCATATTGTTTTCTATAGTGGCTACACTAATTTACATTCTCATCAAGAGTGTATGAGGATTTCCTTTTCCTCCACATCCTTGCCAACACTGGTTAATTGTCTTTTTGATAATAGCCATTCTGACAAGTGTGAGGTGATAACTTATTGTAGTTTTGACTTGCATTTCGCTGATGATTAGTGATTTTGAGCATCTTCTTGTATGCCTGTTAGCCATCTGTCTGTCTTTTTTGAAAAAATGTCTATTCAGATCCTGTGCCCATTCTTTAATTGGGTTGCTTGCTTTCTTGATGTTGAATTATATGCGTTCTCTGTATTTTTTGGATATTAGCCCCTTATCATTTGCAAATATCTTCTCCCAGTCAGCAGGTGGATTTTTTGTTTTCTTGACAGTTTCCTTTGTTGTGCAAAGCTTTTTAATTTGATGTAGTCCCATTTGTTTATTTTTGTTTTGTTTCCCTTGCCTGAGGAGATATATACAAAAACTATTGCTAAGATTGATGTCAGAGCGCATACTGCCTATGTTTTCATCTAGAACCTTTATGATTTCAGTCTTTAATCGATTTTGAGTTTATTTTTTATATGGTTTAAGAAAGTGGCCAGTTTCATTCCTTTGCATGTAGCTGTCCAGCTTTCCCAATATTTATCAGAGATTATCTCTTTCCCATTGTATATTCTTGGCTCCTCTGTCTTAAATTAATTGACCAGGTAAGATAGGTTTATTTCTGGGCTCTCTACTTTGCTTCACTGATCTTTTTGTCTGTTTTTGTGCCAGTACCATATAGTTTTAATTACTATAGCTTTGTAATATAGTTTAAAGTGAGGGAGCATGACACCTCCAGCTTTGTTCTTCTTTCTTCAGATTGCTTTGTCTATCTGTGCTTTTCTGTGGTTCCATACAAATGCAAGAATTATTTGTTCCAGTTGTGTGAAAAATGTCATTGGTATTTTGACAGGGATGCATTAAGTCTGTAAATTGCTTTGGATAGTGCGGACATTTTAACAATATTAATTCTTCCAATCCATGAACACAGTGTATATTTCTATTTTTTCTATCATTTTCAGTTTCTTTCATCAACGTCTTACAGTTTTCAGAGTACAAGTTGTTTGCTTCCTTGGTTAAATTTATTTCATTCTTTTGATGCAATTATAGATGGGCTTTAAAAAATTTTTTTCTCTTTTAGATAGTGCATTATTAGTATATAGAAATGCAATATATTTCTGTATATTTATTTTGTATTCTGAAACTTCACTGAATTCACTTATTAGTTTTAACCACCAGCATTTCTATCCCCAGAGAAAGCTGCACCAGATCCCTGCCCCTCTGGCACATACCCTAAAATTAGTCCGTGTATCTTCTCATATGATTCAGATGCTTTTCGAACTGCTGCCTCTGCACTGGGACTCATAACAAATGAGTTTGTGAGCAAGTCATTCAAGAGCTCAGCTTCCCACAGCCCTCTAACTCTCCAGACATAAGCTTTACTCATTTTCAAAGCTAGATGTTACAGGGGTCAGCATCACCTAGGGAGCCTGATGTGGGACTTGGATCCCTCATTCTGCAGGGGGACTTCTGCAGCTATGATATCCCTCATACTTATTGGTCATCACACCACAGATGTGGGTTCTGAATAGTCTCCATCTCTTCTCCTCCTAGCCATATTGATATGGCCTTTATATTCTAAGTTGTTGAACTCTCTTCTGCTAGTCTTCAGGTCACTCTCAGAGATAGTTGTTCTATACACTGATATAGTTTTGGTGTGTCTATGGGAGGAAGTGAGCTCATGAGCTTCCTACCCTACCATTTTGATCCAGAGCCAGAAGAGGCTTTGATGAATTTTAAATACAAAGCATCTTCCCCAATCACAATGGAATAAAACTTGAAATCAATAGAAGAAGGAATACTGGAAAATTTTCAAATATGTGAAAATAAAACCACATTCTTAAACACCCAATCAGTCAAAGAATAAATCACAAGGAAAATTAGAAAATTTCTTGAGGCAACTGAAAACAAAAAGACAACATACCAAAACTTATGAAAGGCAGTGAGAGCAGTGCTCAGAGGGAAACCTATAGCTGTGAAATGCCTACAGTAAAAAAGGAGAAAGATCTGAAATCAATAACCTAATTTTACAACTTAAAAAGTTAGTTAAGCCTCAAAGGTGCCTCAGAAATAATTCCTGATCCAGGGAGCCCCACAACAGGAGAGTGTCCTCTACTAGTGTCTGCCAGCTCTTGTGTACTCAAGCACATCTTTCAGTGCAACAGATATTCCATATTTATGTGATACATGGGTCCTGTGGGTTTTGCTACTCCTTTGCATGTAAGTTCTATTCCTGATAAATCCTATCATGGCTACAATGTGTGTTGTTAGTGCTGCAGCAACTTGCAACTAGAGACCTGCATGACAATCATTAAAGAATTGTGAGACACCACTGAAGAGAAAGGCAACTGTAGGAAGTGATTTGAAAAAATCTGGGCTGACTTGAGAAGAAAAGACAAGGAGGATCAGCATCAAATATCCCAGGAATTGCTGTGTAAATTTCAGGATGACAGAGGTTTTGTAGATAAGAAGAAGTAACTGTCTGTATCCTAAAGAAACATGCTAGTAAAATTTATGGACTATGGCTCTAAGGAAAGGCAGAGCAAAGATGAACCAGGGGATCCAGTCAAGGGTAGTAACAGAGCTTGGTTTTGATGGGAAAAAGTCTCCCGAGTGGGACTATGCAATTTAAGGAGATAAAAGTGGACAGTATTTCTCTGAACAGTGTATACTTTTGGAAGAATGATAATTTATGTTCCATTTATCTCACTAAGGGAGATCTCACAGGAAGAACCTAGAAGAGTATGTTTTAAAAAAACCTCTAAATCAAAATGCAAATAAAAAGTAAAAGGATCCAGCACATAGAAAAGCAAAGGAGGAAAAACTTAAGGAGGAAATTCAGCTGTTATAAACTTAGCTGAACCTTTCAGAAGAAATTAGAGAGGGAGATGGAACACTTGGAGCATACTCCATTACCGCAGAAAAACATTCAAATCCTGTAATCGTCAAAATGTTAGGTAAAAGTAGTACCATAGGTAATACCATCATGGGAAATTTCTTCTATTTGAATTTTCATTTATCCTCTTCTGGCTTTTGTGTTACTGTCATCCATTTCACTTCTACATATGTTATCCATCCCATTTTACCTTGTAATTCTTTCATTTAAACCACCAAATATCTTTTAAAGAGTTTCAATAATAAGAAAATAAAAGTTCTTGAGTATTTATCCATGTAGTTACCTTTCCAGTACTCTTCACTCCTTTGTAAGGACCCATATTTCCATCTAGTATCATTTCCCCTTCTGCCTGAAGGAAATTCTTTAACATCTCTTATAGTGTCAGTTCTGAGTTGATTTTGATTGATGGATTTCTCCCTCAGTGTAGGTTGAATTTTCTTGCTTCTTTGCACACCTGGTAATATTTGATTGGATGCCAGACTTTGTGAATTTTACCTTGTTGGGTGCTGTATATTTTTGTATTCCTATAAATATTCTTGAACTTTGTTCTGGGACACTGTTAAGTTACTTGGGAACAGTTTCATCCTTTTGGGTCTTGCTTTTATGATTTGTTGGGCAGGTTCACAGCAGTGTTTAGTCTAGAGCTGAATCTTTTCCACTGTAGAGGCAAGACCCTTTTGAGTACTCTACTCAATGACCTGTGAATTATGAAGTTTTCCAGTCTAACTGGTTGGGAACAGGCAGTATCCTGGCCCTGTGTGAGCACCAATCATTGTTACTTCTAACCCTTTCAAGTGGTTCTTTCCTTGACCTCAGTTATTTTTCAAATATGCATGTGCTGATAGGAATAGCTCTGAATACGTGGGTGAGATGCTCTGAAGATCTCCATGGTTCTCTCTCCGTCTCCAGCTCTGCCATCTCCAGTATCCTGCTCCGCCATCTTGGTCTCCCAGGACTCTAAGCTCCATTTCCTTAATTCAGGGAGCCTGTCAGGCTCTGACTGTGTTCCTCCTTGCACCGTCTGGAATCTTTCTCAGGGTGCTGAGTTAGGACTATCATATGGCTAACTTCACTTGTTTCCCATATCTCAGGGATCTCTGTCCTTTGTTGCCTGATACTATGTGTGCTGAAAACAATGATTTTACATATTTTGTGTGGCCTTTTAGTTGTTTCAAGGAGGAGGGTAAATCTGAATGCCTTTACTCCATCTTGATCATAGGTTGAATTCCCAAGGTTTTAAGCCTTGAGTTTAAAAACCATATATTTATTATCTACAATCTTGTCCCACGTCGAGTAACTTTTTTTGGGAAGAGGAGACAGAACCTTAATAAGACAAATGAGTAAAATATACAGTGAGTCAGACTGTAAATCAGTGCTCAACAGAAGCAAATAATGGGGGGAAAGTGGTTGCATTTTCAACAGGATAATCAGAGAAAGCCTCACTGAGCAAGCGATACTTGCACAAAGATCTGAAGGAGTTGAGAAAGCAAGCCATAAAGATAACTGAGAGAAGAACGGCTCAGGCAGAAGCAGTAGTAAGTGTAAAGGCCCTGAGGTAAGGCCTTGGGGGTCTGAGGAACAGCAGTGCGTCCTATGTTGCTGGAGAGGAGTGAGCAAAGAGAGGAGCAGTAGGAAATGAAGGCAGAGAAGTAACAGGGAACCAGATCATGCAGGCCTTGAAGTGGAGAGATGGCTTTGCCTTTGTCATTTACTCTGAAGGTGACGGAAAGCCATTTGAGCAGAGGAGTGAACGGCATCACTTAAGTTTTAACAAGCTAACTTTGGCTACTATCTGGAAATAAACTCTAGGGGCAAGAGAGAAGGCATAGAGAGCAGCTAATAGGCTATGACAGTAATGCAGGAAAGAAATGGTGGTGCCTTCCACTAGAGAAAAAGCTGGAGAGGTGGTTAAGAAGAGGCTGGATTATTGATACCTTTTGAAGGTAGAGCCAATAAGGTTTGCTGATGAACTCTCTTTGTTTTTAAGATTGTAAAAGAAACACAGGATTCAAGGATAACTTCAAGATACCAAGGGCCTAAACAGCTGTAAAAATGGAGTTGCTATTATTGCGATAACAATAGATAGCTATTATTGAGAGAAGACTAGGAAAAGGAGTTCTTAGGGGAGTAGATCAGGAGTTCTGACATCGTGAGTTAGAGTTGTCAACTATACATCCAAGTGGAGAGGTCTAGTAAGTGGCTGCATGTATGAGTGTGCAGTTCCCAGTTGAAGTTATAAATGTAAGAGTTCTCAGCATGAGTGGAGCGCTTATTAAAGAGAAGAGGCCCCAAGATTAAGCCCTGTGATACTCCAATGTCTAGGGGTCAGGAAGACAAGGTGAAGATAGCAAAGATGTTTGAGACAGAACAGCCAGAGAGGTAGAATATGGCGTTCTGAAAATCAAGTGAAGAGAGAGTTCAAGGAGGAGAAAATAATAAATTATGTCAAATGCTGCCAACAAGACAAATAACATGAGAACCAGGAATCAATCATTGGATTTGGCAATAAGGAAGTCATAGATGGATTTGATAAGGACAGTTTTGATGGAGGAACACAGGCAAAAGAGAAATTAGAGTGGGTTCATGAGTAAATAGGAGGAGTGGAATTGGAGACACAGAATATTGATAACTCTTGTCAGTAGCTTTTCTGTAAACAGGAGAGAGAAAGACAGAGGGAGAGAGAGAGAGAGAGAGTACATAGAGGGAGGAAGTGGAGAGAGGATTTTGAGGGGTTTTGTTGTGCTATGTTTTAGGATACGAGAACTGTTTGAGTATGGGAAAACTCAGTAAAGACAGAAAAATGATGACATAGGAGCAAGAAAATTTGTTGGAATAAAGTCCCTATATCACAGACAGGGCATTGGCTCTGGTTTAGAAAGAGAGCCTTTGCTAGGAGCAGGGGCAGTGCATCCAAAGTAATCGGAAAGAAGCCTGTTAGACTACAATGGGCACAAATGCCAGCAGGGGGGTTTACCCTACTATATCTATCTAGTGATAGGAGCTTATAAAAAAATCTCTTACGAGTGCTTCTATTTCCTCAGTAAAATAACCACCAAGACCATCAGCTGAGAGTGAGAGTGGGAAAGAAGGTGTTGGAGTTTGAGGAAAGAACTGGTACGAAAAAGCTGTCTAGGAGAATGGGATAATGAATGCACTAGGGAAATGTATTCTAATTGTCAGCAGCAGTTAGGGCTTGCTTAAGGTTCATTACCATGAAAAGAATGTGAGATAACTCCCCAGGGTTGTGTATTTCTTCAGCCATGTCCACCCAGGTTTCAGGTTCCATATTAATATAATTAATGTACAGTTCTTAATCTTTTCCAGAAGCAAAAACATCAACATCACCCACCATTAATCTCTGTAAGACACCCCCAGTAAGAAGTGGTATTGGGAAAGTGGCTTCATGAGTCAGAGAATCAGATTAAATCACTGATCTCCTTTCCAGAGGAGGGAGCTCTATCCCTGGTTGGCCATATGCTTAGTGGTTAAGATGACAAAACACTAGGAGAGTTGGGTGGACATAATCTCTCACCCTTCAGGGCTCCACATGAGGAGATTCCTTAACCACTCCTGGCCTCTTACCTCACTTCTTGCTCAATGATCCGTGTCAGAGAAGGATATAATTAATTGGTGAGCATGGATGAATAACCTGGGAATCTCTGCCTTGGAATCCTCCTCTCTTCTCCTTTGGGATCTGCCTGCCTGCACAGGAAGGCCCTTTCTGGTATTGTTCCACTTTCCCATAGGAAAGTGAGAGACCGTCTCAATTAAAAGCAAGGAAGGTAGCCTTGGCGAGGTCCCCAGACTTAAGCTAGGTTCTCTCACCAACATAGGAGAAGTCAACTGTTTTGATTGTCATTTGCCTGACCACTGGTTCTCTCTCTTTCTCTCCCCACATTGGTTCTAACCTCAGATAGAAAGCATAGAGATATTTATTAGTTATCTTAAACCCCAAGAGAGACGCTTACATTGTTCAAAACAAAACTGATTATTTAATGTGACGGGCAGTAAAACCATACACTGCAAAACTATACAAGTATATGGGACTTCCCAGGCAGTGCAGTGGTAAAGAATCTGCCTGCCAGTGCAGGAGCTGCAGGAGACGTGGATTCAATCCCTGGGTTGGGAAAATCCCCTGGAGGAGGAAATGGCAACCCATTCCAGTATTCTTGCCTGGAAAATTCCATGGACAGAGGAGTCTGGTGGGTTACAGTCCATGGGTTCACGAAGAGCTGGGCATGACTGAGCATGCATGCACACATGATACAACTATATGATAAAGTAGAAAATTACAAACCTGCCTGAAACACAGCAAGTGCTCATTCAGAAATATATGCTGAATGGATTTCGTGGATTTTATAGATTAGAGAAGTAGGGACAACAGTCCAACTAGGCCAAGATTTACTAGAAGCCTCATTCTAGCTGTGAAAACAAAATTGGGGGCAAATTTTTATTTCATTGCTAAAAACTTTGTTGCAACTCCACTTTGTGAGTTCCCCACAACTTCACTTTAGAAAACAGGCTGGAGTCTAATAAATAGTGAATTAGCTATACCCTCACAAAGGGCCCTCATAATAATAATGATGCTGATCTGATGCTAGTGATAGTCCTAATGTAACCTAACATTTACTGAGCGTTTGCTTTATGCTATGCACTGTTTTCAGTAATTTATATGCATTATCTCATTTAATTCCCATAGCAACTATATGAGGCAGGTATTATTATCATTTCTGTGTTAGAGGTGAAAGGAACCAGGCAAAGTTAATTATTAATAACTTGGCTAAGATCAGACAGCTCAGAAGATCTGATTCTAGAACTGCCTTCTTAACCATTAAATTATACTACCCCATAGCCAGAAATTAAAGACAGAATATATGCATCCTGTTTATAGCAAAAGCACCAAAGCACATACCATGGGGAATTACTAAAATCCATAGAAAAAAGCCCTGCTTTTTAAAGGCGTTCATAATCTACTCTAAGCAACAAGAATGTACATTCCATGGGTAATGAGACTATGTGAGCATATTGCTGACGCTCACTTTCTACTTCCTAGTTGGATCAGTCCAGGAATCAAAATTCTTGAAATGGATTTAAGGGAGACTTCTGCTCACCTTCAGTCAATAAAGTGAATCCTAATCTCCCAAATTTATATATGCCAGTGACTGAAAGAGCAAATGCTAATCTTATGGTTTGATCACCTAAAAGGAGGATATATTATACTGTGTCTGAGAAAGCATATTTAGTAGGATAGGAATCCTGCTAATGCTTTGGGGTCCACGACCAGATGCTCCCAGAAGACAATCTCCTTGTGATCTGGAACATGTTCTTCCCTCACTTTCCACCGAGAATGGAAGCAGCCTTACTCTAAGTGTCTAGACATTAGACAATGGCACAGGGAGGTGGCATCACCATGCTTGTTCCAAACATTCCATTGACAGTAATTTATGGCCAGAGAAGGGACAAAAGAAGGAAGGGAGATGAGGAGGAAACTAGTAATTGCCGCGTTCTGGCACTGTGCTGGGTTTCCCTTGTGGCTCAGTGGTAAAGAACCCGCCTGCCAATGCAGGAGACACGGGAGACACAGGTTTGGTCCCTGGGGTCGGAAGATCCTCTGGAGAAGGGAAGAATCCCATGGGCAGAGGAGCCTGGTGGGCTACAGTCCAAAGGGGTCGCAGAAGAGTCAGACACAGAGTGACTAACAGCAACAACAGGAAGCCCTGTGCTAGGTGTCTTCTTTCATGCTCTCTCATTTACCAAAATACGTTTGCTCTCTAATTTACAAATACGGAAACTGAGGCTGAGATGTTAATTGATTTGCTCAGGGTTGCACAGCCACCGAGTAGCAGAAATGTGAATGAAATCTGCTTTTATCTGTTTCAAAGTTCATATGTTCTCAAGATTGTCTCTTTGAAGGAGCTGTGACCTCAATAGGTCCACTTTTTTATTTTAAAAATGCAGAGGTTGAGGCCCAGAGCATGACTTACCTTGCCCAAGGCCACTGGTTTCCCTAATTTTCCTGTAGATAGGTATGCTCCAAGGAAGCAGAGTGAGGGGGACGCAACCAATCCAAGCAGGGCCCTGGGCAGGAGGAAAGCTTGCTGTGCCCTTCAGAGGGCGCATGTCACCCTCCTCAGCCACTGGGGAAGAGTGGAAATGACAAGCAGAGCCTGGACAACCTTTGGAAATAGTTTTTCACAGCATCGTGACGAATACTTTCCATGTGTGACACATAAGCCAGTCTTATTTTCCTGTTTTCTGAGGAGAAAAAGACACTGTGCTGCTTGAACCAAATTTTAACTAGAGAGTCCTATTGAAACTGGATTCCAAGCTGCGGGCAGCCCTGAAAGACTAGGGCAGTGAACGTCTAAGCATCTCCACTCCCAGCCTGGGAGAGATAGGAGTGGAAGTGGAGGAGTGCCCCTTTTCACCGACTCCACTAAGCCAAGTTGTTTCTTGAAAATGCTTGGTGTGGGCCTTACCAAACTATTCCTTAGGAGAGTGGAACTTTCTAGAAATGGATGTAGGACAAACATTTTGTGGATTTAGGCCATGAGATTTTTAGGCTCTTTTTGGGAACCAGACTAGGTCCCAGTGCTGATCAGTATCCTTGGCTCCTTATAGAAAATCCTAAATTCAATAGTTATTTGGGGACCAGGCAGAGACCATGGTCCCTATTACCTTTTTTAAAAAACTTTAAATTTTTTTTTTATTTTTACTTTCTGGCTGTGCTGCATGGCATGCAGAGTCTTAGTTCCTTGACCAGATATCAAACCCATGCAGAGGAAGCGCTAAGTCCTAACCCCTGGACTGCCAGGGAAAATCACCCCCCACCATTACCTTTAATGGGAAGTGCACATATTCACACTCAGCCAGTGACTTGAAATACATTTATTTATTGTATTCAATAAATACATGTATTTATTGAAATACATTTATTGCCCCCTCGGTGTCAGGGATCTGTGCTAGTAGGTTAGGGTTATATGACAGTGAATATCACAGACATATCCCTATTCTTGTGAAACTTCCTGGATAGCAAGCTCATCACCTGTGAGACAACTAAGAAGCCCCCTGCTTCAGAGGATGATGGAGATAAGATGACTGAACTCAGTGGAGACCAGGCCAGAGAGAAAACATGCTGTGTAGAGAAACAGAGGTCACATCTTGATTCACTGGATCAGGCTGGAAGGACTAGGGGGAAGCAGCGAGCTAGGGTAGCTCAGAAAGGCCTTCTGAGATGAAGTGGCTTTGTAGGTGACTCTGGCAGGCTAAGAGAGACCTGTGAAGAGATGTTAGCAGAAGCCTTGAAATGACACAACTGAGGGGTCGAGTTTAGTGGCCTGCCCAGTGAGCAGTCAGACTGAAACTCAAGGATTATGGCTGGGGCTGAAAGGATGAAAGGAAAGAAAATCCTATAAATGAGGAGTAGGGAACAGCCCACCATTATGGGTGAGAGGAGCGGGGTGAGCAACACAGAAAATCTATGGTCTGAACCTAATCAGTGCGACCTGAGCTACACTGAGAGGATTCAGGAGACCCACTTGTCACGTGTTTTAATGGATTTCCTCTGTTAGACCGTCCCTTTGGCCCAGAGTAGCAAAGAAGATTGTCTTCCCTGTAGCCTCGTGATGTACACACAAGGCTGTACTGGAGAGCAAAACAAAGAGGCCAAAGTCCAAAGCTATGTGATCTTTCATGGAGCAACTTCTGTGACCTCAAATGGTGGCAGGAGAACGATATCAGCAGGGCGCCCTAGGTGAAGGCAATCCAGTTACGTCTATATCAGGGAGGCAGGTCTTGGCTGTAAGGTCATCTCAATACTACTGATAGTGGGCATTCCATGACTTCACTTGCCCCAACATTGCCTTTGAACATAGACTATGACAACTGGGAGGACCATTATAAACCATCCACAACAGTGGTTCTTACCCTAATGCTTCTTTCTAATAAGAAAAAAAAATTTTTTACTCCTCCCGTTATCCTGAAGTAGGAAACATAGGTGATTCAACCCATCTACATATGTATTTAAAAAATAACATCGTGTGATCAAAAGAGTGAAAAGGGGGGAAATTATTTATTCTAAAACAATATTTATTTCTATATGTAAAGACTTGGGTAGAAATATGTAAGAAGACAAACCTGTCCCAGCAAACTTTCCAAACCTCTTCCAGAGGGCAGTACGAGCCCTGGTGAGAACCTCTGCTCTGTGCTGGCCTCAGTTCCCACGTGGGCAAAGCCAATCCCAGAGAAAGGAAGGATCCAGTCATGCTGTCTTTCTTCTGTGGGTCGCAACAGCCTTTCAATGAGCTCCGCTTCGAGTTTCCAATCAAAAATGATCTGGAACTCCAAGGCTAGTAAACCAGGAAGCGCATGTTCTTTTTGGTAACTCTTGTGACCTTATAGCTCAGTGATTAAAAGCATGGGGTTTGAAGTTAAAATCTTTGTATTTGGGCTGCCACTCAACAGTAACATGACCCTGTGCCAGATACCCTATCTAACTCTATTTTCTCCTGTGTAAGTTGGAGATGAGCTAGTATGTACTGCATGGGATTATTATAAAGTATGAAAGTGGTCTGACAGAGCAAGCCTCAAGAAGCGGTGTGATTGCTTTTAATATCAGTGGCAGACCATTAACTGCTCCCAGCACTCTGTTGATGCAATTGTCACAACCCCAGTATGGAGCATATTTTCCTTTCGGTAACACTCTTTTTTGGAAAAACTTTTATTAAAAAATTTTTATATTGGAGTATAGTTGATTAACAATGTTGTGATAGTTTCGGGTGAACAGAAAAGTGACTCAGCCTTACATATACATGTATCCATTCTCCACCAAACTCCCCTCCCATCCAGGCTGGCACATAGCATTGAGCAGAGTTCCCTGAGCTATACAGTACGTCCTTGTTGGTTATCCATTTCAGATAGAGTAGTGTGTACATGTATACCAAACTCCCTACCTCTTCCCCCATCTTTCTCCCACCTGACAACCATAAGTTCATTTTCTAAGTCTGTGAGTCTGTTTCTATTTTGTAAATAAGTTCATTTGCATCATCTCATTTTAGATTCTTCATATAACAGGTGCCATACGATATTTCTCCTTTTTTAACTTACTTCATTCAGTATGACAATCTCTAGGGCCACCCATGTTGCTGCAGATGGCAGAGTGATATTCCATTGTGCATATGTACCATACCTTCTTCAGTAACACTCTCCTGACCAACCTAACCTGATCTGTTCTCTAACACATACGATTGTGTGTGAGGCAAAGTATCCTGACTACTCTGGGTTTTGTTCTTTGCTGTGCAAATAAGGTCTGAAGGATCAGGCCAGACAGCATGTGAGGGTCACCTTCCAGAGTCCCATTCGTGCATTTCTCAATGCTTCAAAGCCAGTGTCACAAGAATAAGCCCAAGGATCTCTCCTTTCCTACTTTCAAGTGATTTCCTGTCAACCTCCCTTGTTGCAACAGTCTTTGTCTCCCCTTCTTTGGTGACATTTTTAATCCTGCTGTGCTGAGAGCCTTCACCATTCATTCCAGGAGGCCTTCAAGTCCTTATGCAAATAAGACTGCTGGTAGCTTACCCTTCTCATTGCAAAGTTCCTGAAATCAAAAATTGGATTTGGTCCCCATCATGACCCTTGTCTCAGTAATTTGGATAAACCCTATGGTTTCTTTCAACAATAATGAACCTCTGATTTGAGGTTTAGCCAGTCTGCAAGCCTGCAAGGCTCACTCTCATCAGTCTGGAGTCTTACCACAGTGTAGATGCGAGGTACAATTAGATATAGGAAGGGGTCTTGGACCTTGGCAAACAACTGACTTCCACAAACAAGTATGTCCCTCACACAGCTGTTAAGACACCTGAACACACACTCGTTCTCCAGCCCTCCCTGTCCTCATGTGAAAACACATTTCCCCAACAACTAGTGTAAACAAGAGATCCTGGGAAGTGTTTGTAAGGAGTATGTGTGAGGGAGGAATACTGAGTTTCTCCTCTTCAATTTATGCTGAGGTTAGACACCTACGTGAATTTTATATCTGTCCCTATTATTATAACCCCTAAGGCCTAAGGAGATTAAAACAAGATTTTTTTCAATATGATTTCTCAAGTTTCTTTTTCACAGCTCTGAGAATATCATGCTACTAGTAACCCTCAGGGTATCTGCCAGCGTTGTGCTGGTGATTACTGTGATGTTTCAATCACAGCAAAGCACAGGGATGGGGAGAAGCATACGCACATGTACTCCTGGATGAGTGTGTGCATGCGCACACGCACTTGCACAATCCAGCATAAAGCTATAATTCTCATATTCTCATTGTACACTCAAAAATAGCTCCTCTAAACCCTCAGAAATTCTTAGACAAAAGAGGAATCTTAAGCTCACTTTTTATGTTTGAAATATGTAAATCATCATTATTCGAGCTCCTCAAGCATGCGCTGTCTTATATATTTGAACTGAGCATTCTTGGATGGAACTTCCCTATCAAAGACATTATATGAAATGAAAGAGAAATAAAGTGGAACACACTATGCAAGCAAGCATGGACACGTGTATGCAAACAAACACCACACACACATACATACACTCCAAATCATTATCAGAATTATCAGGAACTCATAATTATGAGGATGTGTAAAAACAGATTTAAGCATAGTGTAAATTGTATGTGAATAGGAGCCTGGTGGGCTGCCATCTATGGGGTCGCACAGAGTCGGACATGACTGAAGCGACTTAGCAGCAGCAGGAGGAGGACAAAGCTATGAGGTCAAGATTCCAGTGGGTTTTATAAAAGTCAGGAAATCAACAGAATATTGAAGAAGATAATAGCAGTAGATAGAGAAGCTAGCTCTTTTAAATCCACATAAGCCAAAGAACAGCACACACTACTATTGAAACAGCACTCTCCATCTCTAATCACATCAGTCTTCCATACTGTCTTGATCACTCCTTGTAGTCACTTAACCGGTTCTTCACCCTCCCTGCAACCTCCAATCACTCAGTACCTCCCATTTCATTTGAATCATGACCATATGATTTGACCACAACAGCCTCCCTTCCCAGGTCACACTCTGCGGTCAGCTAATTTAATGGTGCCCTCCTCTCTACTTTCTGCTCATGTTTCAGCAAAGTCCATTCCAACTACGTATTTGAATTCCTGGCTACGGGCAGTAGCAGCCCAGCATGATGGTAAAGAGCTCCAGCTCTGGAGTCAGACAGAACTGGAGTTAAACCCCACATGCCACTCTATGATCCTTGGCAAGTTACATAATTTCCCTCAGCCTCAGTTTCCATTTTCTGAAAAATGGAGAGGTAATACTAGCACTGAGCCCACAGAATTGGTAAAGATAAATATCACCCATGTGAGGTGTGTGGCCCAGAGCAGGTATTCAGTAACTAGTAGCTGTCACCACCACCACCACCATTCCCTTTCCCAGTGTGATGAAACTGTTCAGATGACCCTTACCGTTTAACTCTGAAACATCCCACTTATAAAATCCATGGAAGTAAAGAAGCTTCTTTCAACTTCTGATTTCACTTCAGTTGCTATCATACACCCCAAGTCTTCCATAGTTGTACTAAATAATTCTAGGACTTTTCTGACAGTTACATGTCTGCCCCCATGGGTCCAAAGAGCTGTGATGTAGCAGGTTCTGGCCTGGGATACTACAATGAAAAGTAAACACTACTTGCTACTGGGACCACACACAATGAGAAATTCCTCAAGAGGAGGCTGGAGAACTATCAAGAGGGTGCTGATAGCCAGACTATGGCAAATGTCTGCTATACCCAGGAACGCAGTGTGAAAGCTACCAACCTAGACCCTAGGAAGACAAATCCTAATAAATGTTGACCAACTTCTCCCTTCTCCCAGCACCCCCATTCCACACTGAAGAAAAGTAGCATAGCAACAGAATCCTCACATTTTAGGACATTGTCTTAGGAGTTCGAGAGTCTGACTCTCTCATGGGATCTCCTCTCCAGGCAACCGCTTGCTTCCATGCGGCTAGACAGGTATCAGCTGTATTCTTTCTCTCCCTTGTCTCTCTCTCAGTTTGAGTCCTTTCATCCTCAGTTGTTAGATATTTACTCTGGTAGCAAGAAAATACATGTCAGTCAGTGGGAAGCAGATTAAAAGATTAAGGCAACAGAGTAAGATAGCCAGAATCAGAGTCAGAGCTTAGACCAAACCTTAGCCCAGCAGCCTTGCATCTCATGGAATAGAAGTCTATTTGAGTTGTGAGTGTCCCTTGATAAACAGGTGTTGTCGGAACTCCTCCTATGTCCCTCGGTCCTTTCCATGTGTTTGCACTGAGTTCCAACTGCCAGTATCTGCATGACTGCTTGAGGGCTCTTTTCCCAGAACTATAGATCTCTATGCTACCTATACATGCAACAATTTAAAAAATGCCAGTGAATTCCAGGAGAGGTAAGATGTGGCCCATAAGTTGGTGTACAACTACTTCAGCTCCCTTGCCTCTTGGGTGGGATAATTCTGAGGTAAATGTGTTGCACCATTTTCCAGAGGTTCCCTATATGATTAAGTATTAGTCCACCACTATGTTAGCCAGCTTAATAGCATACCCTTTTTTAAAAAAAAGTTTATTGATGTATAGTTGGTTTATAGTATTTGATAATAATCTATATGGGAAAATAATCTGAAAAAGAAGATATATGTATTTGTATTCATATATCACTGTATACCTGAAACTAACACAATATTGTCAATTCACTTCACTGTATTGTAGATTCACTTCACTGTACACCTGAAACTAACAATATTGCTAATCAGCAGCATACTCTTTATTGACTGCCTTTTTTTCTTTTTACAACTATCCCATTCCCTTACAACTGTTACCTGCAATTCCAAACAAACCATTTTCATTCAATTCCTTGTCTCAGGATCTGATTCCTAGAGAAACTAAGCTATCCTTGAGTCAGTCGATAAAGAACCATAAATGAGACAGAATCTTTCCCAAAGTGTTTTTGCTATTTTATGTTACAATAATTTATATAATGAACCTTTGGATCTTATGTCATATCCTATTGAATCTTTATCAGCCAAATGGGATATAGAGAAAGTAACTATAGATCTGATTTAGTACAATGTACTTAAATAATTTCCTCTTGAGAATATTAATCTTCTAAATGTAAGAAATGTGGAAAATCTTCATTTTACTATGACATGGGAATGGTGGGATCAAGGGTCATTTTCAAATACTGGCAAATTAAGGGAATGAAAAAAGCCATCCCTAATTACTAAAAACATAAACTTTCTCTGAATAATCCAAATGAATGCAGAAATGCTTGACATGATTTATTTGAAAAAAATTTTTTAAATATTAAGGATAAATATTTCTGAAACAAGCCAAATACATTGTAACAGTTTCAACAATAGCTGAATGACAAAATCAACAACAAAAATAAAAACCATCATTTTTGAGTATTTACGTATAGACAGTTTGCTAAATGTTTTTTGTACATTATTTCATTTAATCCTCATGATAATTCTTATAGGTATTATTTTTTATTCCCATTTTACCCACGAGAAAAAATGAGGCACAGAAAGGTTGAATAATGCTTCCAAGATCAGAAGCTAGTAAATGGTACAAACAGGATTTGCAATCATGTTTTTCTATTCCAAAGTGTTTGCATTTTCTAATTTACCTCTTTGCTTCTCACTCATACACATTTTTCTTGTTGTCTATTATAGTTCTCTTCATGTGTTTATTACTTTAAATAATGATCAATTGTAAAATGCAGAACTAAATGTGATTTAATATTTCAACCTTAGAATAATTTATAACAACTTTATGTAAATAAATTCAGTCACGAGACAAAATCCTTAGTTCACGTGTCTGATCTGGGAATCATAAATTATAGTTGTCATATTCACAATGAGTCAAAAGCACATCATATGCCCAATCAGGTCTGTACACTCCATATACTGGGCTTTTTAAAAAGCCAGTATTATATTTCTCTTTTTGGCTGTGCTTGGTCTGCATTGCTGTGTGGGTTTTCCTCTCTATGGTGAGCAGGGTTCCTCTCTAGCTCTGGTGCATGGGCCTCTCTTTGTGGTGGTTTCTCTTGCTGTGCAGAACAGGCTCTAGGACGCACGGGCTCAGTAGTTGCAGTATAGGGCTTAGTAGTTGTGGCTCCTGGGCTCAAGAGTGCAGGGTCAATCATTGCTGCACAGAGGTTTAATTGTTCTGCGGCTTGTGGGATCTTCCCAGATCAGGGATTGAACCCATATCTCCTGTATTGGCAGGCAGATTCTTATCCTCTGCACCACCAAGGAAGCCCTATGCTTGGCTTTTTGACACTGTCAAGTCAGGCACGGTTTACACTTTTGATATGGCTACTGAGTTCCAAATTGTCACATTCCTGATTCAGAACCTAGCAGAGGGCGTTGCACATAGTAGGCTTTCAATAAATGGACTGCACTGAGTCCCAAGTTTCCTTACTGGTTTCCAGGCCCAAGGCCCTTGCCTAAGTTTAAAACTATAATCAACCCAATCACCAGGATTGGAGGCCATTGGTTTCTTCCCTCTGAAGTCAGTGATGAGAAGCTCTTTCTTTGACCTCCCTGCCCTCTAACACTCCCCCACCCACCTAACCCCACCCCATCACCTCCGAAGCCCTGTACAATTTTCAAGGTGTTCTCCTAGGTCCTAGAGCTTGATCTGATTTCTAGGTCCTCAGGTTCCTAAATTTCTGGGCACTGACAAAAGATCCTCCCTGTCCTCAGAAGTGCTCCATGCCTTCCAGCCCCTTTGCTGTTGTTTGCAGTTTCCCCTTGGCTTGGGATATCCCCCTCCCTCATGTCTTGGCATCTGCCTGGCATCTGCCTTGCTCTTGTCTCAGATTCCTGAACCCTGCCTGAACCAGGTGCAGACGTAATTCCAGCCCCAGCCTCCAGGTGTGCTCCCCAGACCAGCTGGGAGTACTCATTTCAGCCTGCTGGGGTCTCCAACCTTGACCTGGCCCCTCAGGTCTGGTGGCTGGCCAGTGTGAACCTAATAAGGAGGCAGAGGGCCCCGAGGTCTCCACCAGTATGTCTGTCAGCTGGAGGCCTGGTTCCAGCATGTGCCTGCAAATATCTAACTTATTTATTCATCCTGCCTTTTGTTTGCATTCTTTGAACACAGCAGGTTCCCCCAAATGATTTCAGACAGAACAGAAAGAACCTTGCCATCATTAGTCCATGAGCGAAATGGCAAGTCAGGCCTGTAAATAGGATTCTGACCTTTACTAAGGCTCAGCTGCCTGTAGAGACAGGCACATCCCCCACAGAGCTACAGAGCCCGGAGAGGAGGTTGGGAAGATGGTTTGTGCTCCTCTGGATACATGATACTGTTTGAAAGGGGGACTAGACTCTTGGTGAGAATCCTGGGGACTCCAAGGGGAGAGCAGTGATATGATGTGTTGTAACGAGGGTCCCACTGGATTTAGAAACTGCAGTTGGCCTGATCCGTGGCAGGCCTCAGCATATATTGTCAACAATTTGCACACTTTAATTTTTTTTTTATTGTCTTCTGAAAACTGAGCGTGCTTTATGTACTATCCTGGAATACAAAATAGCCAAGGGCTTCAGTGTTTGCCTGAGGTACATTTTCACTTGTGGCTGATGAAAGATAAGTCTGGACCCTCTTCTTGCTACTTCAGCAAGAAGTACTCACTACTTGCACCTTCAGCTGGAAATGAAAGCTCCAGGTGGTTGGAACCCTTACTCTCGCTGCTAATGGCCCAGCCCAGCAGAGGAGCTCCTTCCTATTAGTGCGCCCTTGCAGAAGGACATGTCGTCACTTGCCTGGATGCTTGCTGTTTTGTAATTGCCTCACCCTGACCATCAGCCTTTCCCCTCCTCACCAACTCTTCAACTCCCCTGCAGCCCTCACCACAGTCCAAACTTCCACCAGTGCTACTGAAAATTATTAGAGCACGTACATGGTGGTTGATTTCAGCCCTAGAAAAATATTTCTACAAGTAAAACGAGGGTAACCTGTTGATTTTGTTTCCAATATATTGGCATTTTTTCCAATAGAGCTGAATTCCATTTGTTAATGCTGCATTGCACTACTGATTGGGAAGACCAGGAAGGCATGTTCCCTGAAGCCTCTCTTCACACACTGAAGGGCAACTTAAATTGGATTACTTTGCTTAGCAAGGGGTCAGCTCTTCTCAGACATCACAGCCTCTGAGACAGTCCCTTCCATTTTAAGTTACTGATCTTAAGAAAGTTCAGATCCCTTTGAATAATCTGAGATGTGTGAAATAAGGTTAGTCACAGGATTTCCTGCCACCAGAGCTCACAAACAAACTTTCCTCACTTCCTCTTTTTTAAAGTTCAATTTAGGCTCACTGGTCTAGTTGCTTTTGTTTTAGTGGTTACAGTCTCCACCCTGTACCAATAGTTAAAAGGTTTGACAGAATCTCAAGTTCTCTCTTGGCCTGTGTCTCCTTGTCTGTCTGTCTCTCTCTCTCTCTCTTTCTCACATGCACACACACGCTGTAAAGGCATTATATTGAAATAAGACATTCTATCCATGAAAAACTTAGAAAATTTAGTTTCTTCTAGTTTCAGTTTTGGCTTGGCTCTCTCTCTTCTTAACAGGCTTTGTTATCTGTCTTCCATCCACAGAATTTACCATCCTCCCATTCCAGCCTATCTTCTGCTTTGATCCTCTCCTTCCTCCCCAGACGCTTTGGTTTTTAACCCCCACGGAGCTCCAGGCCCTGAATTTTTATTAGCTGCCTGCACATTCTTTCTGTCTGTCTCCCTTCCCCGCCCCCCACTCCCACTTTCTCATGTAACTTCATCCTACCTAACCTCTTCACGAAACGAACTTCCCTGTACCATCCTCACACAAGGCCCTAAGCACACCTAAACTGTGAGCTTCTTGGAAGGGGGGATTGGGTTTTATAAATATGTATACTCCTAGCATTGTATCAGGCCCTTGATGTTTGTTGAAAGAATGGAGACAAAACAAATGAATCAGATAAAGGTTATCCCTCCAAGGTATGAGAATGAGATGGTTAGATAGCATCACCAACTGAAGGGACAGGAATCTGAGCAAACTCCAGGAGATAGTGAAGGACAGGGAAGCCTGGCATGCTGCAGTCCACGGGGTCACAAAGAGTCGGACACAACTTAGCGACTGAACAACAACTCCAAGGCAACAAATTTTAGTTCAGTGAAAAAACACTGTTACCTCAAGGCCATGAAAGGTAGAATCTAGTGGTGGGAATTTTAGAATCTCAGGCATGCTTCCCCCACTTTGACATAGCTCATATTCTTAAGATGCCATGTGTAATGGGG
Organism: Ovis aries; assembly: GCF_016772045.2. Lineage (NCBI taxonomy): Eukaryota > Metazoa > Chordata > Mammalia > Artiodactyla > Bovidae > Ovis > Ovis aries. The sequence goes on along the minus strand of NC_056080.1, from coordinate 102,879,379 downwards.
CTGGAGATTTCTTTACTTGGAGCTGTAAGTTCTCCATTTTCTCCAGACTGTCCAGGTTTTCCAGTACTATTCCTCTGCTCATCTTATCCACTGAGGACCAGCACAAGTAATTTATAACTCAGGCTCCCTCCAACATACAGACATTCCAAGCTCTATACTTTATACCAGTAAAGTTTCTCCCAGGTACAGTTCACAAGGCTTAGTTTGAACAGATATAAGGCACAGGTGGATTCTATTCAGATCCATCACCTGGCATTTTTTCTAATCATAGGCCTTTTCATAGCGTGATGGGATTCAGGTTGGTTCACTTTACTTCCACCCACCAGTCCAGGGTGGAGCTATTATCTTTGGTTCTCATTCTGGTTTCTGGAGGTCTACGGGGCTCTGTTTTGTTTGAGCCCTATATGGAACCTATTCGCTTCCGGTAGAACCCACTTCTATGTATGCAGTCTCTGCCTTCATCATCAACACAAGTGGCACACTGACTACTCTGCTCTGTGAACTTTGCTTTTTACCTCCTACTCCGTGCAGCCCACAACACAGGCCTTGCTCTCTCCATGCACTGTCCCATGCACTTTTCTGTCTTAGGAGATTCTACCTGGCATTACTCACCATCATGCCTCTAGGATCCTCACTTTGAATCTTCCTTTTTCCTTACTTAATTCTTTAGCCAATCTCTTCTCCCTGGCCTACATTCTCCTATCATAGCTTGTCTGCTCTGTAAGTTTTCTTTAAATGCCTCAATTAATAACTTCATAACATACCAACTAAGGGTCAACTTCACCTCTTCTTCCCATTCATGATCTAGCTAAGGGGTCCCTCGACCACCTAACAACTTAAGGGCAAGGAATCTGGTCTATGCGCCCACATGTCCCACACAGCAGTAAGCACAGGGCTTTACAAATATCAAATACTCAATGAAGCTTATTGATTTGGTTTTCTTGAATAACATCTCTCATTTAGAGCTCCACAATGCCCATGTTTTAAAGAAAATTTGGATTTACTTCAATTTTACTGGGAAAACACTTAAGGCCCCACATTTATCAACGGAAACAACAATTTCCAACTCTGTGCAGTGGTGGTTAGGGGCCGTTCAAGATTACTCTTGAGGGAAAACATGAAGCTTCGCAGTTAGCTAACTGATAATGGAGGGAAACATTTACGCAGTCTATGCCAGAGTATTACAGCGGGTGCAAGCCATAGACAGGAAAACCACTGGCATCACTTTCTGCTTGAGTGTAAGTGGAGACTTGGCAGTGCTAACCCAGGAAGGGGTGCCCAATGGGCAACACCAAATGTCCACCCTGATTTATTCAAACTTTGACTGATTAAATGAAAAGCAAATGTGCTTTCTTCTCTTCGATGAAAAGAATGATTCTGAATTGCCTTAAAGAAGGTATTCCAAGCGTGTCACACCCCAGACAGGTAGAAGTCTACCTCCTAACACTTGGAGGAATTTAGTTTCAGTTTCTGAGTACTTTCCTTGAGTCAGTCTCCCAGGGGATGATATTTCTCCTTAAATAACACAAAACACCTTCACCTCTTTAAAGGACTTGGTTTTATTAAATCTGATTTACAGTGAGTACTGTGACAGTTGCCAGATGGCAAATATTCAATTGCTATTGGTCCTTCATAAGTAATCATCATTTCTACAGGAAAGGGGTGCCTCCCTAGTTTCCAATCTTCTTCTAACTGCTGGAGACTTTTAGTCAGTGCCACACAATATCTCAATTATAAAATGTCTTATGTTGCCTCTTGGCAAAATGAATTGTGTAATTCTCCTCTTTTCAGTAAGGCTTGGACCTAGTACCTTCCCACATGTCACAGAGTTGTGCATATGGTAGATAATTAATCACTGATTATGAGTTTCATGTAAAAAACCTTTTTTTTTTTTTTACTCCTTACTATATTCCAAACACTGTGGAAAGCAAAAAAGCTGGGTATATGTTTCACAGGACAAGTCTTTGGCCCTTATCTCAGAGTCCAGTGGGTCAGATGAACATGTAAATCAATGATTACTAAAGTTGTTAAACGTCATAACAGGAGTTTATATGAAGGTGAACAGAAGGACTATGTCAGGGTTAGAAAATGTCACTGGAGACATTTGTTACACACTCTTCCCACATCATAAAGTAGGCAACAGGAGGAAGAGATTTTTCCAATAAAATGAAAAACCCCAAAATAAGAAAGGTCACGAGAGATTCAAGGAGGAGAAGAAACAGAAGAGAGCTAGTTCTAGCCAGAACATAGGGTATATGAAAAGGAGAGGAGGAAAAGGATGAGGAAGGGCCAAGCTAAGGAATTCGGATTTCATTCTGAAGGTGAGGAGCCATTGATGGGTTTTGATCAAATGAGTGTCATATTCAGATTGACACTGTTAAATAGTCCACCCCACTTTTATTTCTTAGAGACTTTTTATTTCATATTGGAGTATAGCAGATTAACAATGTTGTGATGGTTTCAGGTGTACAGCAAAAGGATTCAGCCACACAGATACATGTATCCATTCTCCCCCAAACTCCCCTCCCATCCAGGCTGCCACACGACACTGAATAGAGTTCCCTGCGCTCTACAGTAGATCCTTGTTGGTTATCCATTTCAAATATAGCAGTGTGTACATGTCCATCCCAAACTCCTTAACTATTCCTTCCCCCGTCTGTCCCCCTGTTAAACAGCCCACTTTAGCAACAATATGTAGGACAGAGCAGAAAATCACAATCAGACCAGTTAGGAGACTACTGTAATAATCCAGATAAAAAGCAATGGTGGCTTGGGCTAGGGCCATAGAAGTGGGGATAGGAATTTCAATAGTGGGTAGATTTGAGAAGCACTATGCAGGTAAAATTAATAGCAGCTCATGACTAGTAGAAGAAAGGGTTTGAAGGAAAAGTCAGACACAAGGATTATAGACCAGGAACCCTGGTAGATGGAGATAGTGTTAATGAAAATTAGGGTGGGATGTCAAGAGCCTAGAAGTTGGAATCGATGTTGAAATGTTTACCACGTAACAGCTATGAGGTTTAGGACAAGTCTCTTTACCCTAGAAACTTGGTGTTCTCACAGTAGAAGCAAAAATAGCTATGACTTACCTCATATACCTATTACAGGAATTAAATAAAGTCATGTATGAAAGTATGCTTTATATGCTGGAAGGCTCGATATACAAATGTTACTTGTTCTTCTGTTGACTCAAAAACTCACATTTCTTGAATCCAACAAAACAAAATCATGACCACTCCCCTTAGAACCAGATACTGACAGTCTCCATAATGAAAGAAAGTGTTGCTTGTTCGGGACAGGTAGGCAGAAGGGATCAGTCAGGTCATAAGGACGAGTCAAGATGATAAGTCAATCATCCACTCTCCAGCACCCTCCCCCCATGCTGCCAAGCAGGAAATGGCTGTCAGGAGTTATTATGCAGGGGACAGTTAACAGCCATACTTTTAACATTCCATCAAACCTAGTACTTTGGTCTGTTTTTAGTCACATAGGTAAGGACTCTTTGTTTAAGTCCTAAAAAAGCAACAGCTGTAACTTGGCGATTTGAGATTTGTATATGCCAGCTAATCAGCAGATTTTGAACAAGAAGCAATGTCCTCCGGCTCAAGGAGGACACAAACGTAAATGGTATTTTCTCTGAACTGTCAATTAAAAGTTTACTAAATAATAATAAGCATGATTTTTCAATTGATCATCAGTGATGTCTTGCCCTCAAACTCCTATCTTGGAAAGGAATTGTACCTTCATTCTCTTCTTCTAAATTGTGATTTTGAGGGAAACTACAGGTTGACCAGATAACTTACGCAGTTTCTAGGTGAATAAGTAACACTGGCTTCTGTTCCCAGCTTTGTTACATCTGCTGTCCTTCTACCCTGCTCTGAGTTCTCGTGGTACTAATTCCAGTGTCAAGTCCATACACTGGATTAGACCTCATCTTTCTAAAGTATAGCTTTCAGGTCTCTGTTGGAACATAGGGATCCTCCTGTCTTCATATATCTCTTGGGCTTATTTCTTGTGTCATTTTAATCAGGTTTATTTCTTTCTAGCATCAGAGACATTTTATAGAGTTTTTATTTTGAGGTGGCATAAATCTGACTCCACTAAAAGCCTTCCAATTGAGAATATATTAAACATACTTGAGAATAAGCGACCTTAATTTTTAATTTATATATAGCAATAGCTAACATTTCTTGATCATTAGTATGTCTCAGAAGTTCCACTAAGTGCTTTACATGAATTATCCCATTTACTTCTCAAGGCAACCCTGTATGATAGGTGCTATTATTACCTTCAAAGATCAGCAACTTGAAGCTCAGAATAATTAGGAAACTTGCCTAAGGCCACACAACTGGAAAATGGCAGAACTATAATTTGAATCCAAGTCTGTCCGATATCAGAACTTGGTTTCTGAATCACTTTGAGATGCTGTTTATATAATACCATTTCACGTATTATTGCTGACTAAAAGCCAAATGTGGATGTAAGATAGGCTTTTCTTGCAGCACTGTTCCCTTTTCTCTTCTAGGACCATCCCTACATCACCCCTATGTATCCCATTCTGTACCTTGGGATATGGACTATCTTCCCATCAAAATATACCAGTCAGGTATCTTCCCTAAGGCACCTCCTTTCATTACATGTTAGTGGAAAGGATCTGATTAAGTAATTCATACCTGGGTGCTAATGACTGACAACAATTCATTACTTCTCTCAGATATTTGTTTATTAACAATGGATTTGTGCCTTGAAAGTGAAGTTGCTCAGTCGTGTCCAACTCTTTGCGACCCCGTGGACTGTAGCCCTCCAGGCTCCTCCGTCCATGGGATTCTCCAGGCAAGAATACTGGAGTGGGTTGCCATTTCCTTCTCCAGGGGATCTTCCCGACCCAGGGATCGAACCCAGGTCTCCCACATTGCAGGCAGATGCTTTAACCTCTGAGCCACCAGGGAAGAATTTGTGCCTTAACCCAGAGTAAATAAGAGGAAACAAGAAAACTTCAGATCAGGGTCTCCATAATGCTACCACATAGGTAGTTTGTGATGTCATGGGTACAGAAGGTTGAGCCTGATGCTCATCACCTCTCTGTGAATGAGAAAGCTAATATGATATGTACAATATTTTGCTATTCACTCCAGAGAGAATATAGAAATTAATAAGTAGAATTATTACAGGGTTTATCTGAGGCTACATTAATAATTGTTACCAGAGTCATCAGTAGAGATGAAACTAGCATTTAGACAGGAATTGTATAATTATAAAACTACTATTGGAATGAGATATTTATGGAGCATCCTCTAGGGTCCTCAAAGTATCATTTGGGAAAATCATACTGTCTCTTTGTATAGATGATTATCACTAAAATTTCTTCGTATAACTGCATATACAAAAAATCTATATAACCCTGAGGAGTTACCATTATATTTGTTTTCAAGTAACAGGGTTGGAGTCATCGTGTAGATTTATCCACATTCTGTTACTCATGTCCTTTGGGACCTGCAATTGTGAAATAGTTGGCTGAGGTTAGGGTTATAGACTATGTCCATGAAACTGAATGAGGCTAACTTAAACAAATGGGAATTGAACCGTCAACTCTGACCTCAGTAATTGCACGTTCTAAACAACTGAGATTTGTCAGCATCTGAATAAGACTTAACAAATTGACTCTTTGGAACTGCAAGTTTCACTTTTCTTTAAGAGCACCTAGTCAACTCAACCAAATAGATCCAATACATTTAATTTTTAATATGTCCACTGCATGCTATGCATCACTGATGTATAAAATGTTATACTTTCTCCTCAAATATAGAAATAAATAATAACTAAATCATAGGAATAATTTTCAAAAACCATGTAATAGTTGCGAAAACACTCTAAAGCACAATACATGGTAGACCAATATTATTGTCATAATTAGAAGAGCCTATCTTCTAGTATAGAAAACTAGAATCAAAAGTATATAATAACAATTAGATACATAAATGGGAATGAAAGTGTTAAGAAGAGGAGTAACAGGATCAGATCTGTGTTTTTAGAAAGGTTACTTTGGCAGAAGTGTGGAGAATGGATTGGCAGGGGGTGAAGGACATGGGAGAGTGGAACCAGGAGAGAAAGAAACATTGGCCACAGGGAGACCAGTTATTAGCCTATGTTGCAAATAGCTCAGGCAAGAGATAATGGATTCAAGAGACATCATAGAGAGTAGAATCAGTAAGTTTTGGCAATTAACCCATTGGTGGGTTGTTGTGGGGAGGTGAGTATGAAGAAGGGGGAAAATAGTAATTCTTCATATCTGAGAAGTCAGAACTATTGAACAGTATATACTATAAACCATCACTTTTCTTCCTCATGTACTGTAAATAATAGAGAAATTCAGTCGGTTCTTCTGTATCTAATGATTGGGCAATCAAATTCTTTCCCTTCCATTTGTTTTCTGTTCCTTCTGAGAGCAGTATCAAGGAGTCACAAATCTCTCATATCTGAGTTTTGTTTCCTGGATGTGGTGTATGGCACAGGGGTACCTTTCATGGGGGCCTGGATAAACGTCCTATGGAATGGGTTGGTCCCCATGCAGCACTCATTCATGGATGCCAAGAGCAATCTAGTCAAGTAGAGAATCTGATAATTGACCAAGCGTTAGTCAGAGCTTCCCTGGTGGCTCAGACAGAATCTGCCTGCAATGCAGGAGGACCAGGGTTCGATCTCTGGTTTGGGAAGATTCCCCTGGAGAAGGAAATGGCAACTCACTCCAGTATTCTTGCCTGGAGAATCCCATGGACAGAGGAGCCTGGTGGGCTACAGTCCATGGGGTCGCAAAGCTGGTAACTGGCCAAAGAGGACTCCAAAAAGGTTCAAGTTGGAGAAGTATACTAAGTGCTAGTTCCTAGGGTGAGGCAAGGTGGTAAGAAGAAAAAATGAATCACGAGGTCAGACATGAGAGCGGACTGAGGAAAAGGTAAGAATGAGTACGAGATAAGCCGGGGTGAATGGTTCAGGACAGCAGCCATGAATTCTGAAAGAATGAGGGAGGCCTGTTTTCATGCAATGTGGGTAGGCTGGTACAGGCAAATACTTGATAGCTTAAGGCACCGAACAAGCCCAGACACTGTATATGGAATCCCTAGTCTCTGCATCAACAGCTGAAGAAGCTTACATTCTTAGAATTCTAGCAGAGGTTCCTATTCCTGTTTCATTTTCCTAAGATTTGCAGTAGAACTATATCTTCTCAATATGTAAGAGCACAAGTTTCTTACACCTCCTTCAAATTCATGGGACAGATGATTTGTAATTCAGAAGTCTAAATCCAAGGCTATCTATCTTTTTCATTCTATTAGGTTACTATTTTCAAAGACAAATCCTCTGATTTATAAATACAGGCTACTTCATTAACTGTGTTTAACAGGTAGCAGAAGCTTTGTTACTGACAACTGCCAGGCAGTGACTTGGAACACAGCCCTTGGTTTTTGAATTTGCTGTAACATGATCCAGAGCACATAGCACATATTTTACTTTAAGAGAGATCTCTAATTTTGTTGAACTTCTTGCTCTGGCTGCCACAATCTGTGCACGCTGCTCTAGGCTCTCCAAGTTCATATTGGCCTTGTGGTCGACAAAGAATAAAATAAGGGAGTAGGAAATGCTCAGAAAAAAAATACAGTGACTGTTTCCCCATTCCTCCCAATACAGTTGTAGTTATAAAAGGGATAAAAAGCTTAGGCAAGAAAAAGCTTGTGAGGGAAAATCCAAGCTGGGAATGGCTCTGTAATCACAGCTGTCTCTGATTCCTTTTCATCTGAGTCTTGAGCTTTGTTCTGCTGTTAAAGTTCTCATTGCCACCACCTTCCCCAGTCTCCAAGAGTCCTCTGATTGCCTAAGCTCTGAGTTACGGGCAATTCCCTTTGGTCTACCAGAAATAAGGGTGGCATTTTTCAGGTGAATTTTTTATTAAGACAGAAAGAGGAGACAAAAGCAAGGAGACTTGGATGCTTAGAACTGGACAGGATTCTTCGTTCTTTGACAATGATTCTCAAAGTGGGCGTCCAAGGTCAGGGAACTCATTAGAATTGCCAGTTCTCAGGCCCTATCCTCAACTTCTGAATCAGACACTCTGGGAATAAGGCCCAGTCCTCTGTCATTTACAAGTCCCTCAGGTAATTCTAGTACAGGCTCAAGCTTGAGAACCACCGTTTAAGGAACGGCAACCTAGTCCTAGGTAGCCTTGACCAGGCTTCTTTTTCTTTCCTTGCGTCAACTATGTTTGGTTCTGTTTGCCTACAGCCTGCTTACTAGCAGCTGACTCTACTTTTGGGCCAGTGGACTTCATGTGGTGGGCTAGCACATGTACAAAGTATTACTACCACTAATCATTCCAGAAGATTCCAGATTTTTTTGCTTGTTTCTCGTGTGCTCTGCACTATACTAAGCACAGTACACTCAGTGTTTCACTTAATCCTCACAATATCTCCTTAAGGGAAGAATCTGAATCTTCCAAATGAGGAAATGTAGACTCAGAGAAGGTGACCTGCTAAAGGGATGCCAGGTAAAATGAGGCAGGGCCAAGATTTCATACCTATGTGTCTATGACTCCAAAGCCCCCATATGTACAACCTTGATTTCACACTGCCTCCGCACAGCTATGTGGCTCCTGTACCAGGCACCACAGTCTGGGCAGCTTCTGTCATCACATATCAATTCACTGTCTAGCTGACTCCTCTCCTTCCGCACTAGCCTTTTCATAAATTATACCAGGACAAGTTACTTCACCTCACTGAGCTTCAGTTCCCTTGTCTGTAGGCTGGAGAAATAACCCTCACCTCAGAGAGTGGCTTTGAGAACCAAACAGGTAAATGTGTGTGAGAGTGTTGTCAATTGTAATAGAAATGAAGGGTATTATTAGCTCCATTCTACAGATGAGGACATGTAAGGTCACTGTGGTTACCTGATTTAGATAAAAACGGTTGGCTTTCCACCAGATATTTGAGGGTGTGAGGAGGCCTCTGCTCCCAAAATATCTCTGCTTGCAACTCCAAGTAGAGAGACAGCCACATTTCATAAATATTCTTTGTAAGATGAATAAGATGAAAATATTCTCAGGTCAGGATATCAAACAGGCAGATATCAAACAGATATTACGCAGGTCAAGGTATCAAACAGATACATTTTGACCAAGAGAGATGAGAATGGCCTAGAACTGAGGCACTGTGGGGAAGTACTGGCTTAGCCACTAGCTGTTGAAACAAGCTTTGGGCAGCCAGAGGACACAGGGTCAGAGTGAGGGGAATGAAGAGAGCAGTCTCTGCTATGAGAAGTAGGACAGCTTGAAGGATTGGGCAGGTTCGCCATTTTGCTGATGGTGCAATTATCCATTTTACCATTTAGATCCACATTTAAAATTAAATTAAAGCCTGCAATTAAAAATTAATAATTTTTTTAAGATGAAAAAAGGAAAACAAATTTTGAAGATATTTTTAATTTTTATTATTTTTGTTGTTGGCCGCACTGCACTTGTGGAATATCAGTTCCCTGACCAGGGACTGAACCTGGGTTACAATGCTGAAAGCCCAGAATCCTAACCACTAGGCTACCAAGAAAGTCCCTAAACAATTTTTCATTGCCGTATAATACACTTCAGAACAATCTTCTCTCTTCATTTGTCCCTTTCCCCTTCCTCTGTATGTCAGCTTTCCAAGTTTTTTCATTTTTATCTTTTCATACTTCCTTCCGACAGATAAAGTTAGTTCTCTGTAACTAGACATTCACTTCAAGATTTTCTACTCCCTTTCTTTTTCATGGTATGCGCAGAGCACATACAATGTTTCAAAAAGGTAGAGGTCAGCAAGCCAACGGAGGAAGTTGGTGCATTCTGTGGAATCCAGCAGTGTTATACCAACAAGACCCGAGAAGCCCTCAGCAACGCTGGATGGTCTGTGCTTGAGTTTCATAAAGATTGATCTGACCGAGAAGGTATCATGTAAGTTTTCATATGATGGTTTTTACAGAAGGAGTATTCTTTTAAGCTATTTCTTTTTCCTTGTATGAAATTTATTTTCTCTGAAATATAATTTCTGAAAGATATATGAGCATGAAATAACCCCAAATAAATACTGACTAGAGGCTGGATATTAAAGCAAACCCCCCTACCTGCTCTCTGTGTGGCAATTCACTCTTCTGCAAGTAATGTTTGGAAAAAGATCCATTTCTACAGGGCTAAGCTTTGCTTAAAATAGGATTCTGTGTATCAATGAAGACATTCAAGTATAGCATAAATTACAACCATCTTGAAATGCCCACAGGGAATTCATGTACCATTCCCTACTTATGTCATAATTAAAAGGAAAAGCCACACTTGGCCAAATTTCTGGCCCATCCAGCCCAGAATTTGTACAGGGGGACTCAGAGACATTTTGGCAGTAGGAGTGGAAAGGGTGTGGTGGTCCTCATTAATGACAACCTCAAAGATTACAAATTTTTCACAAGATTCTCTTCACAAGCTATTTTGGTTTTATATTCTACCAATATAGTCTAAATCCTTCTTGGAATCTCTTCAGCTCAACGTGTACTGTTGCTTTAGGTGGTGAGTTCCCTAGGTTTTTCTGCCTACTGTGTAAAGTCTCACTTCCTTTTGTTTGTCTTGGATTTGACTCTTTTGACTTTAAAGGTCTATTCCGAGTTCCGGCCAGTGAATAGTTCTGATTACTATTTACTCTGTACATACCCTTTATGATGCTTTCATAATGAGGATACGAGTGGGACCTACCTTATAGGTATAATAGGTATTGAAAGATTCAATACATGTCAAGTGTTTAGACCTGTGCCAGGCACAGAGTGAGCACTAAATTAGCACTAATTATTAGTGAACTTTGGCCATTGCCTCTATCTTCACCTTCCTGGGTTAAAGAATCCTAACACTTTGAGGCTGTCTCAGAATAGCACCTTCTCACTCCATTCTTGAAGTACATTTTCCCTTTCTTAAAACCCCCAGAATTAAATATTCTGTTCCAGACAAGGCTGTATGAGGTTTAATTGTTTTTTTTTCAAAAATAGGATAGTATGGTATTCTGTTTCTCGTGTTTTCTATTGACACACAGCATCTTGTTGACCTTACCACCCAAAATGGCCAGTCAGCTGAAATTGTTCTAGAAATACCTACAACTCCTAGGTCTCTTTCCAGAGCCATAAGTAACAACAGATCTTATTATAGATATTGTATAGTTAGGATTTTTTTAAATAAATGTTTTACCTTGCTGAGGTAATGTATTGTACCTTTTCCCTACTCCCTCAATTTGGAGAGGTTTGCTTGCAACTTATCCTGTGCCAGCTTACCACTTCACTACTGAGAAGAGCTTAGTGCCAGCTACAAACACAGAAACACCACTGTGTATACCTTATTTTACAAACAACATTTAAGTAAGGCAGGGACCATGGGGATCTCAATGCTGACACCTCTCCATCCAGAGAAGCACCCACTTTTTCCGATCCTCCATTTCATTCTGTAAATTAGCTCACCTTTCACAGCAAAACGTATCCCCAAGGCCTGTAACAACTCATTTAAGAGCAACAAAAATGTCAACAGTATGGAAGCTTGTCAAAAGCTTTTTTAAAAGTCTATGTAAACTCTATCTCCTGGTTTCTCTTTGTCAATATGTTATTTACTAATAAATTAGTCAGACATGATTTTTCTCTCACAGAGACCCTGCTGTCTTTCTTCCGAAAGGTCATGTTTGACTGTGACTCTAGATTTATTATTTGGCTATAAAACAATGACTCAGAGATTTCCAGATTTTGCTTTTTAAGAAAATTTTTAAATATAATCGTTAAATGTCAGTGCTGGAAGGAACCTTAGAGATGGACCAATTCTCTCCATTTTACAATGAGGAAGTTGAGGCCTGAAAAGGCTCCTGCCAAACTCATTTCTCATTTATCAGTCTTTTAACAATTTGAATAAAATGCTTATTCTAGATTGTGTTAAAATATTTGGGCATATGTTTTCTCTGATGTCTCAAATGGAATGTATTTTCTTACCAGGGAATATACAATAAATATAATTTATAATTTATAGAAACAAAATGTTCTCAAGAACTCTAATATTTTTAAGAGAAGCTTAATATCCCTGGTGGCTCAGAGGTTAAAGCGTCTGCCTGCAATGCAGGAGACCTGGGTTCTGATCCCTGGGTCAGGAAGACCCCCTGGAGAAGGAAATGGCACCCCACTCCAGTATTCTTGCCTGGAGAATCCCATGGACGGAGGAGCCTGGTAGGCTACAGTCCACAGGGTTGCAGAGTCAGACACAACTGAGCGACTTCACTTTCACTTTTACTTTCAATATCTAATACTTAACTGTTGGCACTTCCTTTAGCCTACAGATTTGCTTTTGATTGCATTATTCCTAGTAAGAATTCTACTCCCCAAACATACCTTCTTTCTTGTTATGATTAACATCACTTTGGAAAGCTTATATTGTGTTACTGTGTGCCAGGGCTTCCCTCCCAGGTGGTGTTAGTGGTAAAGAACTCACCTGCCAGTGTAGCAGACATAAGAGACCTGGGTATGATCCCTGGGTGGGGAAGATCCCCTGGAGAAGGAAATGGCAACCCACTCCCGTATTCTTGCCTGGAAAACTCCATGGACAGACAGAGTCTGGTGGGCTACAGTCCATGGGGTCGCAAGAGTTGAACAGGACTGAAAGCGACTAAGCACTAGCACTGGGCACTGTTCTAAGCATATCACATAGATCTTCATTTAAAGTTCAAAGGTAGACAATAGGAATCCACAATGCTTGAAGATAAGAAGTGGATACGTTTGGGCTGGAGGAGGTAATGACTGGATGAGGGCATCGAGAAGACTTCTGGGGTGCAAGCAGTGTTCTGTTTCTTGATCGGGGTGACATACAGGAATGTGCCAATTTTGTGAAATTCACTGAGCTGTTTGGCACAAGATCTGTGTAACTTTCTGTATGTATGGCATACTTCAATAAAATTTAAAGGAAAAAATAACACACATTATGGACCTTAAGTCAACTCGATTAGATAGGTATTATTATTATTACCCACATTTGACAGATGAGGAAACTGAAATACAGAGAATGAAAGAACTTACTGACGATCATGGAGCTAGTGTGTAAACAAGACCAGAATTTGAACTTAAGCAGTCTGACTCCACAGTCCATGTTCTTACTTAGTACACTATATAGCACCTTCCTGGATTTTTTTTTTTTCAATAGCAGTTATTTGCTTTCTAATATTATAATGACTTTGTATTTGATCATAACTGCATTTTATTTTAGTATAGTAACTTTTGTATTTTCCCTCATCATACGTCACCACCTCTTGCTTCAACAACATACATGCACGTGCGCACACATCTACACAGGAAAATGCTTTAATAACATAATTTCCCTGCTCTTTCCATTTCTTTTTGTGCCTTTCTGTGTCCCTCAGAAATATCCATGGTGACTTCCCCTATGAAACTGAAGTATATAAACCCCTACCTGAAATTCTAAGAGCATTCTCAATGTAGGGGCAACAAAACACCTCCAGAATCCTCACAACTCATCTCTAAGAGCAGAAATCACACTGTGGTTTTCTGTTTTAACCTAAACATTTTAATTCCCAAAAAAAAATCACAAAAGAAAGAAAAACATCTTAGGCACTCTGGATTCCAACTGACTCTACCTCTGATTGCTATGTAACCTCTGGGCAAGTCAAAAGGCTGTCATAAATAAGCGGAAGATTTTCAGATTCACGAGGGTTGCTGAAGAGTACTGGAGGCCCAGGGGAAGGGGCAAATGTACAGGAGGAAGGAACTACCACTGTTTGTGCAAGTGTCCGTTCTGTATTGGATCACATTAGAGAAGTTTATGTTCATTAGCTCAGTTAATCTTCATCATCACCATTTGTAAGAGGCATTCATAATCCCCATTTTGTAGATGAGGAAAATGAGGCTCAGACAAGTTCACACCACTAATAAGCTCTGGCTGGCTCCAAAGCTCATGTGTTTTCCATTACATTGTATTACCTTTCAAAAAGCTAACGTCCCTTTGCCTGTTCTCAAGTAAAACTATCAAACAAAGAGAGAAGAAAATGGTGTGAGTAAATATACGACATGTTTTTCTTTTAAAAAGCGCTTACTAAGAGAATGCTCTTACTCTTTATACACAACACAAAGCTGCTTTTTGAAGGACGAGAAAGGTGTTTGGAACAATAATACTGATCAGTTAACTCCACTCATCACATTGAATCACACTTTTTCTTTAGTCTCTTTCCTTGGAGAGCACTGAAGAAAAAAAAATAGTTCAAAAATGTTATGGGTCTTATCAGTTTTGAAACAAAAATTCTCACTATAAATACTGTGTCCAAACAATAGTACAAATTAGAGTAAATTTAATAAATTCAAACTTATAAATCTATGATCCTGTCCATGAGGTATTCACGAGTCATAATATTTTTCAATATTCCATATATAGTTAATAAAGCACTCTACCCTTCATTCCTTATAATCAGTAAAAGCAGAGTGGTTACAAGCATGAATTCTTATTTATATCTTTTTATTTACTTTTTAATTGGAGGAAGATTACAGTGTTGTGTTGGTTTCTGCTATACAACAATGCAAATCAGCCATAATTACACATATATCAGCTCCTTCTTGAGCCTCCCACCCCTCAAGGTCATCACAGAGCACCAGGCTGGACTCCCTGTGTGACGTAGCAACTTCTCACCAGCTATCTATTTTACATATGATAGTGTATACATGTCAATACAAACATGAATTCTCATGTCACACTCCCTGGGTTCAAATTCTGGCTCCACTTCTAAATAACTATATGACCTTTGCTTGTAGGGTTGTCAGATTTAGCAAATAAAAATGCCAGACAGTCAGTTGAATCTGAATTTCAGAAAATAATATTTTAAAAGTATATATCTCATCTAGAATTATTCATTGCTTATTAAAATTTAAATTCAATTGGGCATCCTGTTATTTATCTGGCAACCCTACCTTGGATGAGATACTTACTCTCTCTGTGCCTCAGTTTCATCAACTGTAAAATGGGAACGAAATTATGATAGTAGTACCCAGCTCATGGATTGTGGTGAGGATAAATGTTAATTGCAACCATGCCTGACACAGAGTAAGCACTATATAAATAATAGCTTTGATTCCTCTATTTACATTAATACGAGTTTGACTTGAGCTTCTTGCTTTAAAAAGGACAGTGAAAGAACTACTTTATACATAATTTACTATGTGCAGAACCAAAGTAGAAGAGTGATCCTGAAGAGTATTGTTATGCATACTCACACCGAATACCTTACTCTTTTCTTAACTAGGAAACATAGTCAATAAATAGCCCAGCATTTTACAACCCAGACAGTTTCTTCTGTTATTGTTCATACTAATGACCTTTCCATACAGCAGTAACCTTTTATGTTTTGAGAGTCTGGTAAAAAAAAGAAAAAAATAATCTCTTTTTAGCATATGTTTCATGAACTAAATCCATCCTTCACAACATACTAAGCACTCATTTCTCTATATTTGCATAGAAGGATTCTGTATACTGTTGATGCAAAAGTTACTTTAAAATTTAAGAGCTGGTATATTTCAGTTTCTTGTAACACCTGAGAAAAACCCAAACACATAATAAAATGCATTGTACAAAATATTTAAAATGTAATCTATTTGTATCTGCTTTCATGATCTCAGATTGTAAATGTCTACCACTATTTTCACAATTTATAAGAAAAGCATGATTTATCTGTGTTAATTTCAAGTTGGCATTTGGCCACTTGAATGCTTACCTTCACATATGGTTAACTATAGGGATGTGTGAAGTTTCATAAAAGGTCAATAGCACAGAAAAAATGGAAGAACCAGAATGGTATGAATGATTCTGAAAAATTGAAGAAATATTAACTAAAGGTGCTGTGCACTTTCACAGCAGGCAAACAACACGATTTTGCCAGTAATCTGTGCTTTAGATTGCAATAAATTGTTCCTGTTTTTCTTTTCATTGTAGAAGACACTAACTTGGCTCCATGAAACCAGGCATGCATGTCATCTCCCACCTCATTTTCTTTTGAGTGTAGGAGGGGAAATATAATACAAACTGTTCTGGCGCACAATAATCTATTTTACAGTTGCATGCAAGAAAACCATCCCAGAAAACTTGGCAACATAGCATTCAGATCTCTTCACATCATTTCTGTCCTTTGCTCATTCCTTTCTTTATTGTCACTATCATGCATTCAAAGGGCAATCTATGTATGCAGGGACACAGCAGAAATATTTAGTAATATCATCTTATGGACATGAGATTACCAATCATTACTTTGAAGAAAAGTGTATAGTTTTTGCAGATAGATATTATGTCGGTAGGCATGACATCATTTGACTGTACCAAAACATAGAATAATTATTCAAGAAGTGATTTTCTAAATAGGAAGTGAACGGTCCCAACTTGATTTCTATTTTTTATGCCTTGTATTGACTTCTTGCCATGAGGTTACAAAGCATTTCTCTTTGCAATTCTCAGATGTGTATCTGCAATCTGACCTCTTGTTATTTTCAACTGCCTTCTAGACATCTCCACTTAGACATCATACAGGCACCTCAAATTCAGTGTCCCCAAACTAAACTCCTTATCTTTCCTTCAAACCTGGTCCTCCTGCTGGATGCCCTGGCTCAGTTCCAGGCATCAACATTTACCCATTTCCCTAAGCTTGTTGTCTCTGGCATCTTAAAATTCTCCCTCTGGTCTTGTCTACATCCAATCAACCAAATGCTGTTGGTTTCACCTCCAAATTGCTTCTGGAATCTATCCCCTCCTCTTCACTCTCACAGCCATTAATTTAGTTTAATCCTTCTCCTGTATTTTTACAATGGCTTCCTAATAGACTCGTAATAGGTCCCTCTGCTTCCAGTGTCTCCTATATCCAATTTATCCTATATATACTAAATAGAGTGTTGTTTTTTTTTTTTTTTCTTCTTGAAAATACAAATCTGGAGCAAATTCCTCTCTTTCTTGAAACCACTCAGTGCTCCTAGGAGCCTACGGGATCAAGTCTAAAGTTTTTGGCATGGCAGACGAGGCTCACAGTCTACCCCTCACTCCTCCTTCCAACCTCATTGCTGGGTTGTCTCATGTAACAGGCCTCTGCTTGTTGTTAAACCAAACTACCAGATCGTCCTCAAAGAGAGCTTGTCATTCCTCTGAGCTAGTGGTTTATAACCAAGAGGACATATCATAATCTTACCTGGGGAGTGTTGTTTTTTAATAAAATACAAATACCCTTTCTTCATCCCAGACCCACAAAATCAGAATCTATACAAATGGAGCACAGTATCTGTAATGTAACTAGGTCACCAGGTGATGGGAACACACACACCTCGCTCAGGCATTTGCTCATGCTATTCCTTCTATCTGGAATGCTCTTTCTTCTCCGCTCCCTTTCCCCATTTCTCTACCTAGCTACCTCCTACCCATTTTTCAAGGCATAGTGCAAATATCACCTTTTTTTGAGAAACCTTCCAGGATCTACACAAATAAAATGAATTGCTCTTTGGTGCCTGTTGCTGTAACCTTTTTGAAATTACTTGCTATTATCATTCTGTATCACTTTGAGTGTGCCTTGTTTTTTTTTTTATTTTATTTTTAAAGTATTTTACACATTTTTTAAAGGTTGCTGAGTGCTGCTTGTCTTTTGTGTGTGCATGTATGCCATTTCTTGAAAGAAAGCAAACTCTGCATTTCTTTCTTCTCCAAGCACTTAGCACAGTTACTGGCACTGTGCTCAAGAAGTATGTGAGAAAGCAAAGAAGGGAAGAGAGGAGAAAGGAAAAAGGGAAGGGTGGTGTAGCCTAGACTGGCTCTGGAGCCCAAGTGAAAGTATATAAAAAAAATTTCCATCTTCCATTTCTCAGTGAAAATCCCCTGTTGCAGTCTATAGTTGCACTCTTGTAATGCGCCTCATGGTGGAACATACTAAATTCTAACTAATCTTAAAATACCGATTTGGTACAGAAAAACAAATGAGTAGTGTGGAGCTTTGCTTGTCTACAATGTTGAGTTTCTGCCCCAGAAATTACTGGTAGTCCCTGATAACGGTCCTGTAAAGACTGCCTGCTATTCTCCAGTTCTGTTCATGTTCTCTGAGTACAGAAGCAATAAAACCATGGCAGCTTCTACCACAGGGTGACAGAACCTCAGTGAGCGAGTTGAAGGGTAATTTTTACACAGCTGCCTTTCTTAGAGGTCCTGGCGATAACTTCCTTTTCCTCAGCGTGAGCTGATGGCATAGTCACTTCCTATTCGGTCTCAACTGCCAGGTTTTTTTTCCTGTTTTTAACTGCCACCTTTGACTAGACTGTTTTCTCAAGAAGCCTACAAATTGAAGAACAAGTGGTCAATTCAATACATTTCAAAAAAAGTTAATTCCAAGGGGGAAAGTATCACCCCTATTGGTTGTCTAGCATCGTTTCATGGTAACCCATGAATGGTTCTCCTGTGACTAAAATATGCACTCTGGAGAGTACAAAGAAGCTACCTGACTTCATTACAAAGAGCCTAGTCTCCCAGAGAATCTCTTCTAAGAAACTCCCCAGTCTCCTCATGTACCCTGTAGCAATACAAAACACAATTATAGGGTGAGTGGTACAGCGAGCACTGGTCTGTCATCATTGAGGAGACTGTGAGTGAAGGTTGGCAAACTTCTGAGGCCTTTCACCTTGGATCCAAGGCCTCTGATGATCAACAGTGAGACCGTGTGAGTTTAGGCAGGCAGCAAAACTGGAACCAGGAAGTTCTTTCTTATCCTTCTCTCTTTCGACTTTTATCTCTACATGTGAATAAAATGTTCGGGCCAGGTCTACCTCTCGGTTTTGCAACCAATTGGTAAAGGCAAGAAGTAATGAGCTCAATTCTTTTCATATCTAAATGCAAATATTTTGAAGCGTATATGTAAAGAAATGTTCTAAGCAGGAAACCGCTTAAACGGCATCTGCTTCCACCACCTCCTCTGTTGCTCTACTCCCCTTAGTAGCATCAGGAAGTAAAGCTAGCAAGAAAAGTCAGCTGTGCTACTAGTATGGCAGAGTACTGTGTGAGCCCCCAAAAGTGCACAGTTATTCAAGAGAATTAAGCAATTACACAGGTTTAATTCTCCTTGACTAAGAATTGATTCAATCTGTTTTTCATTGGGATGCTTTGCTGGAACGATAGCGAGGCTCCAACATCTGCAAGAACTATTATTATTTTGTGGTTTCCAATTTGATACCCACAGAGAGTAAAGAGAGTTACAGTATCACGTACACTTTTACAAAAAAAAAAAAAAAGAAAAAGAACCAGTGAATGGTATATTTCCAAATATTAATACAGTCTGGTAGCTTACATCAAAATATTCCTATCACTGGATGGCGAGGTTCTAGAATTACCCAGATAATTTCCTGTAGTTTCAAATACTCAGATAATTGAAAGAAATTCAGATACTTGTATCAACTTCTCTTACACTTCAGACACATATGAACTTTATCCATTTTAATGTAGTCATTAGTCTCAAAATGTGAGTCAATATGAAACCCTACCTTTAAATTTGATAAAGTGGTGTAAAAGGTCAAATTTATCTCATTGAGGTAATATATTTGAAGGCTTCCAGGTAATGCCTTGTACATTAGAACATGGCCCCATGATAAAAATTTTAAAACACAAATCATTAAATTTTTCCTAAAGTTATTTTCTGTCCAATAGTAGTTTTCATTAAGCAGTAGTCACTCGTTGGTGGCAGATGATCTATAGTTTATACAAAGGTAGCTTAAAAATACTGCTTTGTTTCCAGTACTCCCTTGATGTGGCCCAGTATCCTGTGGGATTGTTTGTTTTAACCCCACCCACCACACTGAACTGAAATATTCAGGGAACAGGGATTCTTAGAGTCTTGTTACCTGGTTAGTAACCCCTAATGCAAAGAGTATAGAGCATGGTGTTTCAAACGCAGGCACCACTGACATTTAGGGCTGGCTAATCCTGAGTTGTAAGGGCAGCCCTGTGCATCAGACTGGGCTTCCCTTGTAGCTTAGTCAGTAAAGAATCTGCCTGCAGTGCAGGAGACTGGGTTCGACCCCTGGGTTGGGAAGATCCCCTGGAGAAGGAAATGGCAACCCACTCCAGTATCCTTGCCTGGAAAATCTCATGGACAGAGGAGCCTGGTGGGCAGCAGTCCATGGGGTCACAATGAATCAGGCACGACTGTCTCTGACCTTTACCTGCTACCAGTAGCACCCTTCCCACCCCCTAATTTCTGACAACCAAAAATGTCTCCAGGAAGCAAATTTTCCCCTGGTTGAGAACCATTGTCCTAATGCATGACCCCATTATTGCCTACATTAAAGTTTGGCCACTTTTGTCTATCTACACTTTAGCTATGGGCCCAATCCACTCAGTAAATATTTATAAACATAGGAAAAATCAAATATTTAATATTGGGGGCATGACAAATGTCAAGAAACTGAAGCCACAGGTTGTTAATTTTAATTATTAACTTCTGCTGGGCTCAAGGATACAGTCTAACTTGGAATTCACTGACTTTGCTTAATATATAATTAAGCATATAATTAGTATATAATTTTACTTTATTTATATGGCTATTCAGTATTCATAGCCACTCAGGTCACATCAATTAAGCAAGTACCAAATCTGATCTCAGACACTATGTCACACCCTCTGGGGCTACTCAGAACATAAGATATGGTATCTCCCTTCAAGCTGTGGGAACACATTGTAATATATTATCAGACTCTAGGCTGACATTTTGGAGTAAAAATATTCATGTGCCCTTTTGTGTGGGGGATAACAAAAGCATCCTTGAGTTTCTTGTCATTTTTTTAAATTAAGAAATAGACACATGAAAAAGCATAAGCAAATGACAAGTTCAGTTCAATTCAGTAGCTCAGTCATGTCCGACTCTTTGCGACCCCATGAATCACAGCACACCAGGCACTCCCGGAGTTCACTCAAACTCATGTCCATCGAGTCAGTGATGCCATCCAGCCATCTCATCCTCTGTCATCCCCTTCTCCTCCTGCCCCCAATCCCTCCCAGCATCAGGGTCTTCTCCAATCAGTCAACTCTTCGCATGAGGTGGCCAAAGTAATTACAAGTAACTCCATGTAAAAACCCAAGAGATATCTATCAATAATAACAACAAAGAGTTTATTTAATAGCACAAAAGCTAGAGAAAGGTAGAAAGTTCAGCAAGATCTCAAACGCAGTGTTTCTAAGGAAATGCCTCGATAGTTCAGGTCTCAAAATGTAGCATTCAGTCTTCCACATGCTTATATAACTCTAGCACAAAATCATGTCAGGAAAAGTCACTTCGTACATATGTTTACATTATTTATTAAAGTTATACAACTTGCCCTTTTAAGTAGTTGTGAAATTAAAGTAACAGAAAAGAATTTAGAAGACAAAAAAATGAGAGTTGAACCAGGCTATCAATAAAACACTATACCAACTAGCACTATACCAAACTCAGCGAAGAATTGAAAGGAAATCCATCCGTTCATTCATTCAATGAATATCTACTGAGGGTTTCCTGTGTGCCATACATTGTTCTAGGCTCTGAGGATACTGCAATGAACATAACCAACATAAATCTTGCCCTCAAAAAGCTGACATTCTATCCAAATAATTCTTATGTGAGAAGCAAATGAAATGCATGATATAAGAGAAAAGAACTACAATGTGAGTGCTGCTCCCACCAACATGCAATAGGAAGAGTCTGAAAGAAGGCCTGTAGCAACACAGAAGAATCAGTGGGGTTGGGACATGAGATGGGCCTTAAATGATGGAGCTTGATTCAGACCCTTGCTACTGAAGGTGTGGTCTAAGAATCAGCACTATCGTACCACCCAGGGACCGGTTAGCAATGCAGAATCTTGGACCCACTCCAAGCTTGCTAAATCAAAATCTGCACTTTAAAAAGAATCCCAGGGAACCACTATGGAGTTTACATGACACTGTAGGTTTCTGGTCAGGCTGGCATTAAGTGTGAACTGGGATGGTGGGAAATCCAGACTGGATTGAGGCCTATCGTCAGGTTGGAAGTACGGAGGGCCTGGAATTGAGGATATCCTTTATCATCTGAATGGATATAGAAAGTGTGCTGTATATACATGCAAAGGAATATTATTAGGCTATAAAAGGAAATCCTGCCATTTGTGACAATGTGGATGGACTTTGAGGGCGTTATGCTAAGTGCAATGTCAGACAGAGACAGACAAATACTATATGATCTCACTTACACAGGGAATCTAAAAAAATACCAAACTTACAGACACAGAGGGTAGATTGGTGGTTGCCAGGGGAGGGTGATGCAGGAAACAGGTAAAGGTGGTCAAAGGGCTCAAATCTCCAGTTAGAAGATTGTTACATTCTGGGGATGTGATGTATGGCACTGTGACTTATAGTTAACAATACTGTTCTGTATACTTGACAGTTGTTAAGAGAGCAGATCTTAAAAGTCAGAAGGACCTGAGTTTGAATTCCCAGCCCTCCCACTTCTTAATTATGTGATATTTGGGTCAAATTATTCAAGCTCACTGAGCCTTTTTTTGCATTTCAGTAAAATGGAAGAAAGGTAATATGACCTCAGAGGGCCCTTGTGAAGATTCAGTAAGGCAAGACACACACACACACACACACACACACGCACACACACACATAGCACTTAGCGGTCCCTGACAGAAAATGGAACTCATTAACGATAGCTAAATATATTGATAACAATGACATGCTATCTTTTGAGACAGATTCAAAAGGAACAAGAGAAACATTTCTCGTCTGCCAGAGCCCCAACACCATGGTGGGTACAGCCCTACAATAACCTGCAAGTCAGGGAACTCCATCCTCATTTTAAACTGGCACTTGTGGTTTCCCAAAGGTGCCTTCCTAATGAGATGACTGCAATTGCTATTATTATTATTTTTAATCTCGTTACTGTTAGGTTACTCTCCGAAGAGTCTACCTCCCTGCTGGAGTGGAACTTCAAATGGGGTGGAGGCAGGGACTTGCCGAAACCACTGCTCTGTATGCTGAATTCAATAATACGTCCTGCGAATGACCCAATCTCATTTCCCAGGCCTCTATTTCCTCATTCATTTTTCTGCCTAGGTGCCATCTGTTTTCCAACTTCCGTCTCTCTTACACGTGCTTGTGATGCGGAGAAGCCCCAGTCTGATCGCCCTCCCCCACAACCGCCCAACTGGTAGCCCAAGAGGTAGGGGTAACCCCAGTTCTAAGGCACCTGAAGCCTGACGGGGGGCGGGGAATCCGGAAAGAGGAGAGCGGCCACGGACCCCGCCCAGCGGCGCGGCCCCAGCTGGGGACACGCGGGGGAGAGCAGGGGTCCGCTGACTCGGACTCGGCGGCTCTCTGCGCCCCCGCCCTCGACCACGTCGAGGACTCGAGAAGGAATTCCGACGCCCGCCAAGTTTCAACTCAACACTTCTCCGAGGCTGCGCCGCCCGTGCCCTCGCAAGCCTGCCTGCAACGTGGCCGCGCCCGGGACGCCCTCGGACCCCGCGGGTCACCCGAACTCTTCCCTTCTCTCTCCAGGCCGAGCCGTGCTCCACGCCCTCCAGTCCCCGAGCTCTCCTCTCCGTGGGCCAGGAGAGCCTCCCTCTTGTCGGGCTCCAGGAGCCCCAGCCGAGCCCCTTCCCAGCGCAGTCCTAGCTCTCCTGACACCGCCCGGCGGCGGGGCGGGGGCAGGGCCAGCGGCGGAACCGCCCCCAACCGCCTCCCGGGCCCGGCGAGCGGGCGGGTGGCTGGGGCGCCTCCACCTCCTCTTCCTAAAGCGGCGAGGCGCAGACGAGCGGCATCACTGGAGCCCAGGTCCCGGCCACTGCCACACACGGCGTCGGGCGCTCAGGAGCAACAGCAGCGGCAGCGGAGGCGGCGGCCAGAGCGGCGGGCGGGCGCCAGAAAGGTAGACTGAGTCCCGGGGAGCCTCGCGGCGGACCGCCCACCTCCCGGCCCCGGGCCGCGCGCGCCCCCCGCCCTGTCACCCAACTCGTGTGTGTCCTTCCAGGCCCGGGTCGAAAAGCCTGAGAGGGCCGCCGACCTACCCCCGGAGGAGGAGCCAGTCGCAGCCCGAGGCGCCGCCGCCGCCGAAGCCGCGCGGAGCCGCTTTCGCCTTCATGGCCCACTCACCGGTGGCGGTCCAAGTGCCCGGGATGCAGGTGAGGACGCCCGGGCCGCCCCCGCCGTCCACGTGACTGCCCGGGAGCTCGGGGCGCGCTCCGCGCTGGGCGCCGGCGACGAGAGGCGGCCCGGGGCTTCCCCGACCGAAGCCGGGCCGGGCGCTCCGGCCAGGTGACCCGGACGGAGAGCTCTCGGTGTTTCCCGGCGTGTAAGCTAGGCGGTGCAGTGTGCCGGCCGGGCGCGGAGGGACTGGGGCGCGCGGCTCTTTGGGGATGCCGGGGGCTGCGGGGGGGGTGTTAAAACAGGCAGGGGCGGGACACCTGCGCCGGCTGAGCTGGTGCGCTTGTGGGGGTGGGAATGGAAGCACTTCACTTGGAAGAGATGGAGGTGTCTCGGAATTCGTTGGGTAAAACGCAAGTGGTGCTTACACACACACACAAGTTGGGGCGGAGCAAGGCAAGGGGGTGTCGGTGGTGGCGGCTTTGAATTGGGCTCTTCCTGTGTGCGTAGAGCAAAGAGCGAGGTGACTTTTTTCCCCTTTTGGGGCTGCTGCTTTGGGGCCAAGTTGTGTCTCGCTCCCCCCACCGGGCGCAGCCCGTAGTGGGGTGTGAGAAACGCAGGGTCCTAAGTTAGAGCAGCGGTGGTGATGACTCTCCCGCCCCCGCCCCCGCCCCCGCCCCCGCCCCCGCCCCCGCCCCCAGCCTTTCCCACCGGAGGGCTGTGGCAGTGTGGTTGTTGCAAAGCTTTTTGTCCTGGACGACAAGATATTACGGCCTGGGACCTAACTTTTTATCTTTTACATCTTACCAGCCCTCCCCCCTTACATTTTCATTTTATTAAAGAAGAAACAAGCTATGTCCACAAACTTTCTGCATTGTTAGGTTTTTGAATCGGTGCATTTCAAGCTATCTACTAAATGTTATCCAAGTTGAGTAGCTTTTAAGCATTCACGTTTTATTTTTTTTCCTTTGCTAGACAGCCTAAACACCCCCACTTATGAATAGGTAAAAGACTAGAAGCACTTAAGCCTCATTATCTTCTAAAAATGTGAAAGCAAACGTTTTCTAAGTTCAGAAAAAAATGTTTGGTAAATAGCTATGTTGCTAGTAGAAATCAAAGCGCCATGGATTGGGGCCTTAATTTACTAAATAATGCATGGAATTCATCTTAAAAAAAATAACAGTTGGTCATATTTGATGCATGATCACACGAAAAAAGTGATTTTTAAAGTGCTTTCCCCCCAAAGGACTGTTTGTATCGGACATATATCTAACTTAGGACTCCTGTGTGTCCTAGGCACCAGGCCTTTCAGCTAAATATAGGATAAGTCTGGGTTGAGTCCCAGGAAATCGATGTAGTTCATTAAAAAAAAAAAAAAAAAAGAAAAGGAAGCAAAAGGGAAATGCGAGACATTAGGGCCTTTTAAAAGGTTAATCCATTCAAGCTTTACAAAATGCCTCAAACTTCCTTCTTCTCACGCCACCCTCTCCTTCCCTCCCTCCTTCCCCCCAGCCACTGCCCCTCACCCCATTCATTCAGTTCTGCCTTTGATTATGTCGAGAGAATTAGTAGTTTGCCTTATCAACTACAGTTTTGCTCTGTCTGATGTGGAAGAAAGTGGGGAAACTTTCCCACCGTGCTCTCCTTTCCTTTGGGGAGTAGAAGAGTCCGCATGTGAAGTTTGTCTCTGAGTGTCTCAGTACTCCTCGCTCCATTGTGTGCACGCGCTGCCTGCGTGCGTGCGTCAGCAGAGTGAGCACCTCCCGATCAAGTTTGATTCTGGGGAACCCTGCGTGCTGAGGAGAAAATGGTTTCTGGTCTTTATTTCATTTGTCTTGACTTTATTTGATTTATATGGTTTCTGGTCCTTATTTGATTTGGCTTTATTTGATTTACATGGTTTAGGAACTCCTTACTGTTCAGTATTTCTTATGGCTCCTTGCTTTGTTTCATTATCTGATTTCCCTATCTTTTGAATTTTTTAATTTTTAAAAATCTTCATTAAGGTGGGTTAGAATGTGAGTCTCATATTTTAAATGATAAATTCTGCCTTTCATTTTATTCCTACCCAAAGTTGTGATGGCTTTGGGAAGGGCAATCATCTCAACATTTGCCAAGAAGAGAGGAATACTTGTCACTGTCTCTGTCTGAATGAAATGGTAAATTCTTACCTTCTTATTTCCATGCTCTCTGTAGATGTGGTTCTTAAGCATTTGGGGCAACAAACAGGTTTTCCACAGTTAAAATTGTGGGGTATCCTAAAAACAAATTTGATGATTAGCAGCGTGACTCTCATGCCTAGACTACTGTGACTATTCTTTTGTTTAAAAGTAGTGAAAATGAGATGCAGGAATATATCACGAGCTTGTAAAAATTTTTTCTGCAAGAGTTAGGAGCAACTTTTAGATCTTCACAGTAGTGAGAAAACTTGAGTTAGCCATGTGTTCCTGAAATTAATGTATAGTATTTCCACAAATCAGGGTGAAGTGGTCGACCGGCCAGTAACTTTTTAACAGTTTATTTTAGGGAATTATGAAGATTGATGGAAAAATGATTTTTCCAGAAATAAAAACAAAATTACTTTACCCGCAGTGTTTTTCTCCCCCTGAGGAGAGACGTGAAGTCGAGCTACCTGTTCTATCACTTAAGACTTCCAGCATTCCTGACATTCAAACAAAGAAATTTCTGTTGCCTCTAGTTTAAAATAGAAAAGAAACTTGGAGTGACGAAAGAAAACCCAGGATTTGGTCCAGTTAAAACCCTTCCTTATGAATTAGTTATTCAGACTCGTATTGTTAATATTTCTTAATATTGTGGTAATGAAATGTTTGCCATATTACACCAAATGTAAAGGATATGAATTTTTTGATGCTTAATTTGTGCTTATTTCTGTAGTATATCGCTAAAGGAATTTTCCATACCAGGAGCTGAACTCTTGAAAAATATTTAAAGCACAACTTAAACAAAATAAACCAACAAACCTGTTTCTTTCCACTCAAATATTTACTCTTTAATGATTTAAAACATGTTGTTTCTTTGAAGTTCACAGTTGTAAATCATACTTAAGTTTAAGATATTTCCCCTTAGAAACTGCATGAGTATTTATGAAGACAAGTGTTCTAAATTGGGTGTTAAATCTTTCATAAAGTGTGGGTGAGAGAATGAAATTAAATGTTGAATTAGAGTACTAACTGTTATTATGTTATGCCTCTTGTGAAAGAATTTTTTTAACTTCGTGCTAAAGAATTTAAACATTAGCCTTCACGTATCTTTAAATATGATCAAGGTGGTACGGTTTTTAAACGGTTGTTATTTTAGATGTGAGATGGAAATGAAGGTTAAGGATTAATGAACACATTATTGAATACTTTTATCTAAGAGGTGGAAAACCTTTTCTTGCATTGGTGAACCTAGTTGCTGGGTTCTGGGAAGGATACAGAAGTATGCTACACAATGCCTGCCCTTAAAGATCTTAAAATGTTGTTGGGGAATTAAATCTAGTACATGAAACATGAAATAATGCAAAATCTATGATACTTACTCTGTAACAGAGGGTTTTGACTGGAAGAGTTGAAGTCTTGCCCCCAAAAGATTGTTAGGGTCTGTATAATCTTGGTCATGGGATAAAAATCACTTGGACTATGATGAAGAATTGCAATAGAGAAATAGTAGGAGGTAAGATTAGAAGACTTGATTGGGTCCAGATTGTGGCAGTTCTTGAATGCTGGGGAAGGGTTTGGCCTTCGGACTAGCCACTATTGTTAAGTAAGAAAGGCTTAATGAACAAAGTTATATATAGGAAGAGAAATCTTAAGATTGGATGAGTAGATGAAGTGGAGGATTGAGAAACTTCAGGTAGTTTGATCAACTGAGGCTACTTCAATGAGGCTGTCATATCTATACAGATGCAATGGACCTTGCATTGACTGATTGCCTTCCATATGCCTTGTACTATGAGTACATATAATTACTAGACTTAAAATTAGCCAGGTACAGAAGAAAGCATTGAAGCCATTGTGATATCGAATATGGGGAACTGGGACAATTATGGTACATCCAAAAAAAGCTGGAAGGTCAGGGAGAAGAGTCAGATCTGGTAGAATATTAATGATTTCTGTTGCAGGCTTGTGAAGTTTGAGGTAACAGCAGGATGACAAAAATGTAGAGCTGTATGTCTGTTACCTTGACTGTGGAGATGGTTTCAAAGGTGTATGTATATGTACAAACCCATCAAATTGTATACATTAAATATGTACAGTTTTTTTTGTATATAAACATGCCTCAGTAAAGCCAGTTTTAAAATGTCAAGCGAATACTTGAAGAGATAGATCTGGAACCTTAGTCATTCATCAGACATTTACTGAGCATTTACTTTTGGCCGGTTTCTTTACTTGAAACTGAAGGATGGGAGCCACGAAGGAGGGAGAGGTCATAATGTCAGAGAGCATGTTGGAGTGAAGGCCCTCATGAGGCAGGAAGCTAAGGTGGAGGATTGTAAGAAAAGGAATGGTGATTTAAGATGCATTCGGGGATGAGCAAATGCGTCAGGATCAGGAAGGAGTTAACTGGGGGTGGGGGAGGAATTCTTTATTTTACTCTCATCATGAAACCTAAATTGGAGAAGGAATTCAGCTTGGTGTCAGAATCTAGTATGTAGGTTTCTTACCTTCCTTCCACCTTCTGAAGGGACTAATCAGCTTTGTAATTTGAGATAGAAAGAAATAGAAAGCAGTGCTTGCACTAATACGTAAACCCAAACCATTGTCTTGGTTGGTAGGTGATTGATACAGAGATGTTGAATATGTTGCTGATGATGGGAGAAGACTAGCTGAATCAGAATGATCAAAGACAGTTCTTAGCTGGGAGAGTTGGAGGTAGTTGCAAAGTATGGGGTAAGCAGGCTGGGGCTGAACAGAGAGTAAACAGGAATTGCTCATGGTAGGACATGTGCCTTGAACACTAAGGAGGGTCTAAAAATGGCACAAGAGGACAAAGGTCCATCATGTACCTCCATTGCCTGAGTCATAGCAAATAAGATAATATAATTTAGCCGGTACCTAGGAACCACTGAATGTTGTGATCCTGTGGGGTTTTTTATTCTGCCTTTCGTTTATTCAGTGACCTTGAGCACATCATCTACAAAGTGGGGAATAATAAAAGCTGCGTTTCCTTTGCCTCTATGAAATGTTATTAGGATGAGTTAACTATCATCTGTGGAGTATATTTTGAACTCTTTCATCAAAGGTGTTATGATGTATATGGGCAGTTCATTCTGCCAAACAATGCTAGGCTAATCACATGAAAACACTGTCATTATCTCTTCTCACTCCTGCTTGGTAACCTACAGTTTTCCTATTGAAATCCAGTCTCCCACCCCCACCCCAAAACACCCACACAAATACCACCACCACCAGACCTGAAGTCTTCTGCTCAGCTTTCCAGACTTCCTGTCATCTGGCTCCTCTCTACAGATCTATACTTAGTTATTTCTACTCCCCAACAAGAAAGCTGTTTTGTTCTACCATGCCAGTTACAATTCAGTAATCACTGAATGGCCAGACCCTACCTGATTTTCAAGGTCTCCATCTTACTTTCTCCATGAACTCTCTCTGAACATTCCAGACTACAGTAATCACTCCCATTTTCCAGCACCTATTATATCCCTTGTCAATAGCAGACAGTCCAGTCCTTGGTTTATATACTGCCTTAGATTTTTCCTAATTATATATGTTATACTTGTCTCTCAAACTAGGTTGTAAATTTCTTACAGGCAGGGACCATCTATTTTACTTCTCTTTTCCATTAGGTATGAATTATGTGTAAAAGTGTTGGTTCATGAGTACAGTACATATAGACTAGAAATTTCTGACTTTTCCATTCTGTTTTTGTAAATATATTGTGTTCTGCTTGAATTCTTGTAGATCGTGAAGGCTAATTTATGTGTGCACACTGAAGACATTTTCTACTTACTAAAAATGCATTATATGTGATAGGTCTAACAAAATATACTGGGAACTAATCAGCTGTCCACGCACTGAAACTCTTATTCTTGTCTTCCAAGACCTTTGAGAGAAAGAGGAGCCCTCATTGCTCCCCTAGTAGCTAGGGCTGATTTCAGACAAATTTATGTCTTTGAGAAAAATAACCATTTGTCCCTTGCCTGTGTCCCCCTGTCAAAAAAAAAAATACAAACAAATAAATAAAACCTCTTTACTTCTCTGTCCCAGCTGTCATATTAGAAAGAATCTGATAAATTTCACTGATATTGAGGTGTCTTTGTTTAATGGCTCACTGTGTGACCTATCCCATGGATGTTGTCCCTCCCCCAAATCCCATATAATTCAAGCAGATCTTCTGAAATGCACATTCAGAGAAACCAAGAGACCTAGTGCCAAGCAGATCCCATCCTTCCCCTCTATTCCTGCTTGTCTCTCCCCATCACCTTTCACTGAGAATAGAGCTTACTCCCTGTCAGCCTCTTCTGGACTTGTTCCAGCATACCTCTGACAGCAACCCACTGAGCTTTCTTTTCCCTTCATTTATCCTACAGTCATGGATTAGAATGACCCGCATCCTAAAATACCAGATTAGCCATTGGTACAACAGCTTTGGATATTCTAGCAAAATATGAACAAAACCGTGGTTCACCCTTCCTGGGGACTAGAGTAAACAAAATTGTAGACAGCTTAGGTCTACAGGTTAAAAATATCCTAATTATCTTTTTTTGAAGGTCCACTTTCCTCCTTTGTGATCAAGTAATTTCACGAAGGCACTGCTGAGGAAATCCAAGGCACTGTGTTTTTATCTTTTTCTCATGGAAAACATTTACAGAACAAAACCTTTTCAATATTTCATTAAGATCCTTGTAACAAGAGATAGTGTTCTTAGTGGTATTTTTTTTTAAGTGAGGAAAAATCTGTAAAACCCGATCAATTTAAAATGCGAAGGACTGAAAAAAGTAGGGTTTAAATCACCCATCATTGAATTTTTCAATTTGTTTATTACAGAACAATAGTGTGTCTAGCTGAAGAATAACAGTTGCTTTGAATCATAGAAGTTGCTTCCCAGTATCAATTTAATGAAGTTTTACTGGATTTGAAATCCATACCACAGTAGATATGTTAGGGAATTTCTAAGCACACTAGTGAATTACTCTACCAGATTTCAGTAGAGTCTGGTAACAATCCAAGGAGTGAATTTTTGGCAGGTGGAGGAAGGACTTCAAGAACATCTAGATGCATCCAGATTTTTCTTTGAAAATGCATTTTTGCGTAGCTCTGTGAGTGTCTTTTTATCCCCCTCCCCCAGCTTTCCATTAAACCATTGGCTTTGGGACATATCACTTTACAGTATGTTATATTATGCTAGGATTTAACTGCTTGCTGCACTGTAGTATAAATAAAACAGCAGTGGGTGGTGGGGAAGGGATGGGCAACATAGATAATCAGGTGGGGCATAAGTTGGTTTTAATGCAAGAAAAGTTGGGGCAACTGAGCCAGTAGAAACCAAGAGGTCATAATTTCTTCCCAGAACCTAGGTTCATCATTATTATTGCCCCCTAGAGCTGGAAAAGTTTCTGGACCCCCTGGTCACAATTTCCTGCTGCCTGTCTTAACTTTAAGTAGAAGCATAAAAGAAACCAATCAGCAAAGCATGCACACATGCTACGAAGTATGGGGATAGAAAATAGAACCTTGACCTCTTATGGTTAAGGAGGCTGTAGTCAGTGTGTCTAGCAGCCTCAGGGGAAGAAGCATACTTCAACTGTGTGCTTTTCAAGTGCTTCTGACCCCATGAGAAGAACAGTTAGCGAATTCATTATTTAGGGTCCTGTTTGCTTCTGTAGTTTTATTTCAGATCCTCTGTCTGAACTTTGCTCTGAGCCTTCTGATGTGCTCCTTCTGTCAGTTAATGGTAATATAATAGACTTCCCAAGTTGGATACTGGTGATCCAGGTTTAATGTTTTTACACATTTAGTCTTCATGAAACACCAAAGGGTGATTTAAGCTGGAAAATTATTAGCAGCAAAGTTTGGAAGGCCTACGTGATGTAGGACATAGTGCTTGATACCTATCTCTGAAACACACAAAGTGTAAAGAAGTCAAGAAGTTTATACTGTAACTGAAAAGGTTAGACATCTGCACATTTAAAGATCTAACAATGCAGAGCAATAGTCAGTCATATAGTCATAGTGTTAGTCACTCGGTCATGTCCAACTCTTTGCGACCCCATGGATTATAGCCTGCCAGGCTCCTCTGTCCTTAGAATTCTCCAGGCAATAGTAATGAATACCAAATGAGATAGAAATGGACATAGTAGCATTCCAAGGTAGAGAAGGCAATGGCACCCCACTCCAGTACTCTTGCCTGGAAAATCCCATGGACGGAGGAGCCTGGTAGGCTGCAGTCCATGGGGTCGCAAAGAGTCGGACATGACTGAGCGACTTCACTTCCCTTTTCACTTTCATGCATTGGAGAAGGAAATGGCAACCCACTCCAGTGTTCTTGCCTGGAGAATCCCAGGGACAGCGGAGCCTGGTGGGCTGCCATCTCTGGGGTTGCACAAAATTGGACACAACTGAAGCGACTTAGCAGCAGCAGCAGCATTCTAAGGAAGATCAATTTAAGGAAGGGAACTATCATTTATACAACACCTTTATACTAGGCACATGTGTTTTTGCCACTGCCCTACATTGCTTCTAGGCAAAGCAGCCCTGAACAGACCCTTAAAGGAGAGTGGGAGACTGGCAGGAGAACAGGCATAAAGGGGCACATACAAAGTTCCTTCTATAACAGAGGTTACCGTGAACTATGTCAAGACCAAATTATGAAAGGCTTTGAATGCCAGAGGGCTTCCCTGGTGACTCAACTGGTAAAGAATCCACCTGCAGTGTGGGAGACCTGGGTTCAATCCCTGGGTTGGGAAGATACCCTGGAGAAGAGAAGAGCTACCCACTCCAATATTCTGGCCTGGAGAATTCCATGGACTGTATAGTACATGGGGTCGCAAAAAATTGGACAGGACTGAGCAACTTTCACTTTCTTTGAATGCCTGACTGAGCCAGTTATTTTTAACTCAACCTACAACAAGGTGTACTTTTTTTTTTTTTTTTTAATCAAGAAAGTGAACTGATCAAAGCAGTGGTTTATTGTTTGGTTTTGGAAGATTAGGCTTGTAACCTAACAGTCTGGGTTGGAGAAAGGCTAGATATAATAAGTGGATATTGTAATAGCCCAGGCTTTAGTTGTTAAGGGTGTGATCTAGGGCAGTGATGGTCAAGCTTGAGCATGTATCAGAACTACCTGGATGCTTTTTAAAACACAGATTGCCAGGCCCCAGCTCCAGTGTTTTATGATTCAAGTAGGTCTGCAGTGGCCATGAGCTTGCATTTTTAATGAGTTCCCAACTGCTCTGCTGGTCTGGGGACCACTCTGAGTACCACTCAAGGAAGACTGCCAGACCTTGGTGATTGATTGGACATGGGAAGGGGAAAAACATGACAGTAAAGACTCAAAGATATGGCTGAGTTTGGGAGAAAATGTTTTTGTTTTTTTTTAAACTGTTGAATTTGTAACACTGGCTACACAACCAAGCAGAAGCAAGTAGTAACAGGTTAGTTCAGGAATGAAGAGGATGATGGGAAGTGCTACCTGGAGAGAGAGAGAGAGTAGATGAAATTGTGAGAGATCAAAATAACATGATTTTCAGTCATCCTTCCAAGAAGCTGAACTCAATTTTGTATTAATTTTTATAGCTTTCAAAATCTCACTGTCAACCATCACTTCTGTGTCCCTTGATCCAGATAGGTTTGACAGTTCAGTAAATGCTCTTACCTTCAAATGTAAACACTTCTCTTAAGTACATGAAATCTATTTATGCTTATACTTGTGAAAATGCAAATTGGCTAAAGAGAAATAAAATGCCACTTTCCTAAATGACAGTGAGTGGCACTATTTACCCCAAAGATAGACATTTAAAAAACTTTTTCCAATTTTTACACATCTCATCTTTTTTTTTGTATAGAACTTCTTTCCCTCACTCTGTATTATCCACCCCCCCCCCCAAAAAAAAAAACCTGAAAGTATTAACTCTGAGCTGCTATTATGTCAAAAATACCCATTCGGTCATCACATTCCAAAGCCAACTTGTGTTTACATATGGAAATTCTTGGAGGGGAGAGGAAGTTGCTTCAGAATCATTAAGGAAATATCAAACCACTTCCTAAATGGCCTTTCTGACTCCATCTTCTGCCCTCTAAAATATTCTCTATACCTGTCAGATTAATATATTACCATCTGCCAACAAGTATCCTGTAGGAAAGCCTAGAGCTCAGTTTAAACAAAGGATTAAATAAGGAAGTAAGTATTAGTAGCTCAGTCATGCCAGACTCTTTGTGACCCCATGGACTGCAGCCCACCAGGCTCCTCTGTCCATGAGATTTTCCAGGCAAGGATACTGGAGTGGGTTGCCATTTCCTTTTCCAGGGGATCTTCCCAACCCAGGGATCGAACCCCGGCCTCCTGCACTGCAGGCAGATTTTTTACTGACTAAGCTACAAACAAAGGGTTGGAACTGGAAATAAGAGAAGCAAATGGGCCCATTTAATGAGTTTGCCAACACCAAACAATGTGAGCAAACTTGATCCCCCACTTCATTCACCAGCTTTGGACCTAAGTCACTTTTCAATATCAAAATGAACACACAACCAACCAAACCAAAATTATCCTTGAGAATCAAAGATTTGGCCCCAGTGAAGATGTTCAAAAATGTGTAGAAATGAGCCTTTAAACACACACATTTCAGGTGATATTTAGTTACCATTAAAATAAGTTTCTTGAGGGCTTTCTTCCCCTTTAGGGAATATAATTTGTTTGAGTTTAAAATTATAAGTTTACCTTATTCCTCACATCTCTTATGGGGTTGCTATCTCTTTTCCAGGGTACTTAAATTACTTTTGTGATCCATTTTTCGTTACTCTGTATGGTAAATTATGTTTTTATGGGGAAAAAGTCATTGGGGCCATGTTATATGCACATGCAATGTATATCATATGTGGAGTATATTTTGTGTTTGAAAAACCTTCAAAATCTGTTCAACAAAATAAGGTTCAACTTTGGCCAGTATTTAGTCATCTGTACCAATTTTAGACATAACTATTTAAAGTAAAAAAGTGCATTGTCAAAATAAAAATGAGTAAAAGATAGGATGATCACTAAGTTCAAGAAGCAGAAAATTATGATTTGGCAATGTCATATAAGACGGTCTGCATATAAAAGAAATTCAGTAACATTGATGTAAAAAGTATGTACTCAGTAGAAATTACAGTATCCATGGATTTGCTAAGTATTTTTATTATATAGAAAATATATAGAATTCTTTATCACCTTTAAAAAGATTTTAAAAATCCTTAAATATGTATTTATGAAAGACAAATACATATGTCTATATGTACCTATGTCTACACACTTAACAGGGTTTCCAGGATTCTACACATGTTGCGGTTTTATCATGACTAGTTCTTTTTGCTGTATTTAATATTTAAGTTATTACTGTTCTTAAAGAAAATGGACTCACAGCGGTCAGTTCCATATAGGAAACAGATCATGGTAAACAACTTTTAATGAAGTTTAGTACCAATGTTAATCTATTTTAGTGAATTAGAATTGAATTGAACATTACGTAGGATGGTATTATCAAGATTCTCAATTCTCTGCTTAATTTCTCCCATAGAATAGTCTTACAAAGAACCATTGCATCAAAGGAACTGCTTTTGATAAGTATAAATCTGTTTGCCTATTAGCAAAATCAGAGGCATGTGAGTAGTATACAAATGACTTCTGGTTAACAGGAACTTGCGATCATTGTCTAAGCTCTTATTTTGAAGTTATCGTTGTTATAGGTACTTTACAGTAGATTTTAGGGTGATAGGGAATGGAGGGGATAGGGCATTGGATTCTGTTTCAGTGACAAAATCTTGTATAGGAGAGCTGCTTTAAAAAAAAAAACTATTTATCTCTTCATGAAAAATGGTGACTGTCACTGAAAGATCTTTTTCTTTGGTTCTCTGTCTCAGGCTTTCCAAAGGGCACATAAAATGAAAACGTGGGATTTGACTAGTTAAATAATGAATCAATTTTGAGGTTTTAGCATAGGTGACACCTCCATCATCGTCTTTTTGGACTGTGATTTCTGGTAATAGCAAGTGAAAAAAACTATTACCGCTGTTGCTATGGATCTTCTATCTGCTGAGGTTCAGGCATCGTTTTGAAGGCTGCAGTGTAAACCCTGCTTAGGGAAGGTAGAATTTTATAATACCAGAGGATTACTGCTGCCTCATGAGCAAACAGAAAATGTAGGTGAGGGAAAAGGTGTTGGACTCTGGAAGAAGAGAAAGAGTATTTTCCCAGGAAGGGAAAAAATAGTCTTTTGCTTTAAAGATTGAGAATTCTCTCTATATATTTTTTAGAATGGGAAATTTCTATGCTTTCTGCAGAGAGGAGAAAAAGCTAACAGAAAAGGAAATTGGGGAGGTAATAGTAATTCGTTTCTTTCTTATTGCTTATGAGTTCTGTGATACAAGTTACATTTACATAATTGATTTGTTATGGCAAGAAATGTAAAGAGTCTTTTGGTTGGGAGAAAGCTTGTGAAAGATCAGGGGAAAGAGCTGACATCATAGGGATGGTGGTTTCAGCTGCTTTTCTGTTTAAGATGTGCAATTTTGGGGACGTGCATACTGGGCCAATAAATTGTTTCTAGACACTTGCAGTCATTTGGGGTGGACTTTTCCCGCCTCTGAAGGCAAAATGAATATTTTTCATTAACAAGGAAAAGTGCTAGATTATCACTGGATTCTGTTTAACTAATTTGGGCTGTTATTTGGGGGAGGGGAGGCTGAAGAGAAGAAACCTTTCTTTCCAATGACTTGGAATTGATATTATTGTTACTTCTCCAGTGGGTTCTGACCTTAAAATTCTCCCTTAGGGAATGATTAAAATAGTTTTTGGGGGAGCATTTCAAGGCTATGTAGCATCTCAGATTTACTTTAAAATAAGTTTGCCTAATGACTTTTTAGCACCAGTTGATTTATGTCTTGGCTGAGAGAAGACCTCTAGAGAAGCATGTAGTCCATTACTTTTTTCTAAGAAGACCTATGGATACCAAATACTGCACTATTGTTGCCTTTTAACTCTCCAGTAATTTAAAAGGTATAAATGTCTTCATATTAAACAACAAAAAAAATTCTATTCTGCCCAGGGATTGCAGGCCCCTCCCCACGTTCAGGTTTAGAGACAGCTTTCTCTTATTGTCCATCCACGTACCTAGGTGTTTTGGGATGACCAGAAGCATTTTGATAT
Source organism: Ovis aries (assembly GCF_016772045.2). Classification (NCBI taxonomy): domain Eukaryota; kingdom Metazoa; phylum Chordata; class Mammalia; order Artiodactyla; family Bovidae; genus Ovis; species Ovis aries. The sequence goes on along the minus strand of NC_056080.1, from coordinate 102,841,839 downwards.
GTTTACTTTTAGGCGTTATTTTTTAATAGTGCATTGTACCGTCATAGTGTAGGTAAGATCCTGATTGAAAGAGCAAGCACAGTTGTAGATGATTTTTTAAAAACCCCTTTAGCTCAAAAGATGATCCATATATTGTGAAAGGATGCTGCTGCTACTGCTAAGTCGCTTCAGTCGTGTCCGACTCTGTGCGACCCCATAGACGGCAGCCCACCAGGCTCCCCCATCCCTGGGATTCTCCAGGCAAGAACACTGGAGGGGGCTGCCATTTCCTTCTCCAACGCATGAAAGTGAAAAGTGAAAGTGAAGTCGCTCAGTCGTGTCCGACTCTTCGAGACCCCATGAACTGCAGCCCACCAGGCTCCTCCATCCATGGGATTTTCTAGGCAAGAGTACTGGAGTGGGGTGCCATTGCCTTCTCCGAAATTATGGTATAGGTATAGTAAAGTCACTCAGTCGTGTCCCCCATGGACTGTAGCCCATCAGGCTCCTCTGTCCATGGGATTCTCCAGGCAAGAAAACTGGAGTGGATTGCCGTTTCCTTTTCCAGGATATTCTTATTTAATATGGCCACGTGATTCCAGAGCTTGAGAATTTAATTCCTTTTTTTTCCTAGTAGGACACTAAATTGTTTTCTCCTAACTACTAAAATGAAGAGTATGGTATGTTCTGTTCCTTTATAGCGTGAAATAATGCCTGCATGTATCTCCTCAAATGTAAAACTGTGAGCCTTGGGGATTCTGCTCAGGAGTCTGGACTAGGTTATTATTTATAAAAGATATGCGATCATATATTTATTCCAAGCAAATTGTGAATTGGATGTACTTAATTTTCTACTGAGGCAATTAATGTGTAGTTACTTTTGTACTATGTGTAATTAAATTTCTAAGAGGTAGCGAGCGGGGCTATAATGTTTGACTTCTGTTTTGTACAAAATGAAGTTTCCTTAAAAATGTGGATTTTTCATTCTCCCTTGTAAATATTTTTGAATGCCTGTATTTTTTAAACAATAATAATGATCACCTTCTTCCAGTAGTGTTTTCAGAGGTTTGTTAATCTAATGCAACCTTTCTCCACTGGGACTGTTTGAACCATAAAACAGAGACAATGATATGAGTGAATGTTTTCTCAATTCTGCCAAGAAGGACACAACTAAAACCATCCTAGATGCACTAGAGAGGAGTTTATTTATTAGACAGTAGATTTGGTAGAGCAACAGTTGCAAGCTATAGCCAACGGCCAAATCCTGAGTGCAGTCTGTTTGTGTGTAGGCTGAAAGCTAAAAAAAAATTCTTTTTTTTTTAAAAATAATTTTAGAGAGTTCTTTAAAAAGAATATGTGACAGAGATCACAGACTGTACCTAGCCCACAAAACCTTAAGATATTTACGACATGGTCCTTCATAGAAAAAGTTTGCCAAACCCTGTCTTAGGGCATGGAACCTCATTGAGAATTGCTGGAGGGAAGCAATTTATAGTACTTTCTGTGGGATTAGGGATACAGTAAGATATTAGGAAAGTTTCTCTTTGTTGAGGTAACTGACTTGTATATTGGTCCCATTATTATAATGCTTAATTCAAGGAAAGACTCCAGATCATAGTAAATAGGGAGATGTGTTCTTGTTTTCTAAACAAAAACTATATTTAATAGTTGAATGATGTGGAAAGTTGTGTTGGAAACAATAATGAATAATAAATTATGTATGTGTATATATAAATATATTTTATTTTAGTGTTTTTCTTAGTTTCTACAACAAGAAATAGAAGTAAATTTTAAAGGACTATAAGGGAAGGCATTGATTGCTTTTATCACTATTTTAAATTAAGGGGCTATATCTATTAGAGAAGGAAAGTGAATAGAGAGTGTCAGATATAATCACATTTGTTTCCTCCTTGTACTGAGTAAGTGTCTTCACCCTACAATTAACATCTCAGGTACCTTGTCAGCAGTAAGAAGAATAGTACTTAATCAAAAATGCATTCAAATTATTAGATCATAGCATATGAAATAATCAGGCTGCACCAAATGCCACTTAACTACTTGATTCAGTGGGGGAGGTACCATCAGCCATAAAACATATATTGGTAAATCACAAAATTACCAAGGGAGAGAAAGACCAGCAGGCATTCTTTGTAATTTGCTGCTGATTTCCTTTATCCCCATATTCAGTTAATCGTGAAGTTCTAAGCAGTGTTTTTTTCTTGGAAAATGTCAGACATCATCCCTTCTTTTATCAAGAGGTAGCGAGCGGGCCTCTTGTCACTAAGTACACTTGAGGCAATGTGCAGACATAACGTAACTACCTGAAACACAGATTTTATTTTTTTTTACTCATCTGCTGAATGCGTTCAGTAGCTCACTGCTAACCTGCTCAGAAATTTCTAGGATGGGTGAGTTAAACGAGGCTGCTGAGATGGTCAGGAACGGCTTCACTGGGTGGCTGAGCTTGCTTTAAGACTGGATGGCAAGAAGGGAAAGAAAGGAAGGAAATGAAATTAGACAAGACAAGAAAAGACAAAGGAACTTCTAAGGTTGTGTTTTTCAAAATCTTGTATGAGTCCTTTTGGGGTGGGCGGTGAAGATTTGCTTGGTGAATGGTACTTTATCTCTGGTTAGGGCTGTAAAATGATAGGGTACAAGTTGGCTCAAGTTGTAGATCAGAGATCTTTTCGGGTAGTGTACTGTTCAAACATTTTAATTACTTTGAATTGCTCATCAAGCTTATTTTGGCTATGGCAATTCAAAAACTAATTAAGGAACATTGTCATTTGTCTCCATCCTGAGGTTACTTGTTTGTCATTGCCCTCCCCACCCCATCCCCAGCTAGAAAACTCTCATTATAAAATAAAAAAGACAAGCATTTTATAAAGATCACTTTCAGTTCTAAAATCCTGTGATCCTCTAAAGTTCCTAAAAAGATCACATAGTGTATTTTTTTGGAGGACAAAAAAAGTCTGATTTTGTACATGTATGCAGATTTCATCGGAGAAGGCAATGGCACCCCACTCCAGTACTCTCGCCAGGAAAATCTCGTGGATGGAGGAGCCTGGTGGGCTGCAGTCCATGGGGTCACAAAGAGTCAGACACGACTGAGTGACTTCATTTTCACTTTTCACTCTCATGCATTGGAGAACGAAATGGCAACCCACTCCAGTGTTCTTGCCTGGAGAATCCCAGAGACGGGGGAGCCTGGTGGGCTGCCGTCTATGGGGGTCACACAGAGTCAGACACGACTGAAGCGACTTAGCAGCAGCAGCAGCAGCAGATTTCATACATGTATTCAGATTTCATACTGGATGTTGATTATCTTTGTTGGAGAATTGCAGTTTTGTTGATTGCAAAATGAACAGGACAATATGTTTCAACTAATAAAATATATTATCCTAGCTGTAGTGGTATGGAGAATATTGTAAACAGCCTTATGTTTATAGTAGTATTTCTTAAAAATTAAAAAATTCAACTCATATTAGTAGATATCTCATAATTTCAGTAGCATTCACCCCTTTATCTGAAAATTATTTTTTTAATATTATGCTTTGGTAACATGAATAGATTTCAGTAACGTAAACACAGATCAATGGGGATTAAAAACTAACTGGTGAATATGTACCTTTAGGGGTAGGAATTAGAACAGTCACAAATGCTATTGACAGTGGGGCAGGATGGAGATTGGTTTAAGAAACTTTAGTTCAGGGAAAGCTGATGAACTTTGAGAAGATACTAATTTATAACAAAAAGAAGATGAGTTATTTAAGCTGAAATTCTTTGGGAAAATGGAAATACAGCAATATGTAGGGCTTTATTTTTTGTTTTTTTTCCAAATGAGCTGGTATTTCCTGTACAGAGGAAAGGGAATAATGATAATAAAATCATCATCAGTGAGGATGTTGAAATCCAGCCCCTGTTTTGTTAAAGTAACAAATTTGGCGATGCAAGCTGATTTCTTACATATGTTGAGTGTATCATGGTGCGAGGCACAGGGCTCACTTTTATGCTCATTTATGGTAGTTTGGGCTTCTCTGGTGGCTCAGATGGTAAAGAATCTGCCTGCAATGCAAGAGAAAGTGAAAGTGTTACTCACTCAGTCATGTCTGACTCTTTGCGATCCCATGGACTGCAGCCCACCAGGCTCTTCTGTCCCTGGAATTCTCCAGGCAAGAATACTGAAATGGGTTGCCATGCATTCCACCAGGGGATCTTCCTGACCCAGAGAGCGAACCTGTATCTCCTGCATTGCACGCAAATTCTTTACCCTCTGAGCCCCCAGGGAGCAATGCAGGATACCCAGGTTCAGTCCCTGGATTGGGACAATCTCCTGGAGAAGGGAATGGCTACATATTCCAGTATTCTTGCATGGAGCATTTCCATGGACAGAAGGGCTTGGCAGGCTAACAGTCCATGGATCGCAAAGAGTCAGATGTGACTGAGTGAATGTCACTTTTTTCTTAGCTTAGGTTTTCAGGTATAACTGTTACACCCACACATTCACATTTACTTGGTTTCTGAGTGTATTCCTATTTATTAATACACTGCTACAATTATTTTAAAGTAGATGGGACATAAAAAACAATAAACATTATTCTTTTAGCCATGCACCTACCCCCCACACACATATAAACACACACCGTGATATTTTTCACTTTGGGGAAATGAAAAGTGGAAAATGAATTGTTGAAAAACTGGAGACCCTTCTTTTAGAGTATTCTATAATCTCCTCTCTGGTCCATTCATAGGGTTTGACAAGATTAAAATTGTTTGCTATTGACACCAGCATGCCATTGGTATCATTTTCTTGGGATCAAAGAATATTAAAGCCAGTAGGACCCAAGAGATAAATTTCCTTAGCCCTAAGATTCCACTGGGTAACTCCTTGCAAATACTATTTGATTAAATTTGTTCAAAGTATAGATTTGATTAAAGAGAGAAATGTTGGAGGGAAATTATACTGCAGCCACTTTCTCATTAAGAATGAAAAGGTAAGTCTATGTAAAATTACACTTTTTCAATCAGTGTTAATTTTCTAAAAGAACTCATGGTATTAATAATTTAGTGCTGTGCTTACAAGCTTCAAACCTATTGATTTTAATTGGAGTTCTGCATCAAGAAGGAAGATAGACAGTGAGCAAATCAATTTTATTTTAATCCAATGCATTTTAATAAGTGTGTTGAAGATTCACCATAACATTATCCATGATAGTTCAATATTTGCTCTAAGGGGCCTCTACCTTAGATTCTATCCCAAAGTGTTTATTTCTGAAAGTGCTAGAATGACATTCTTTAATTTTGCCTCCAGTATGGATAGCATAAAATGAGGCTCTCAGTGTTCATCATGTTAAAGTGCCCTGTGCAGATTTGATTAAATAATGCCCTGTTTTATCATTTATATATTAGCAGAATCTTTGCCTTGTCCCCCCTTTCCAAATGAATATTTTATAGTTAAAGCTTGTTATCAATCCCAGAGCACATTTATGTAACATACTGTCTATTCAGTAATAATCTCTTTAGTTTTAATCTTAATGCTTATGGTTAAACCTGATCCATGATTGAATTGTGCATTTCTTTCTATATGTGTTGAGACCAACTAAATTAAAAGCAGTGTTCAGCAGAATGAGACACAGACTGTGGCTCTTTGAGGCCTCTAATCTTTATATAAGTGTATGATATCATGCGAGACTCTCCAGGACAGACAGTAGTCCTGTGACTGTTTGATAGTGATTACAGATGTGCTTCCAGAATCAGATTTGCATGTGCCACTGGTATGCATGCTTTTGTGTATGGTTCCTGACAACTTTCCTTTGAGTACAGCTCCATACTATTTTAAGAATTGCTTTTTTGCTACCCAAAGAGCTCCCCAGTAGAAAGGAAAAAACTCAAAAGTTGTAACTTTGTAAAGTTTATCATGTCAATCACATGTGGGAATAGGAATTGACTTCGAATCTTGTTTTAACATCCTTCAGTTGAGTAAATGTAATCTTCTTGTGCTAAAAGTCAGAAATCAAATACAAATGGAAGGATAACTTCCTGCCAAAGATTTCATCATAGGAGGGCCCCCAGGTAAGCACCCTGAAAACATCCAAGAGCTTCAGTATATAAAATACTGTTCTGGGTGCTGTGAGGGCACCTGGTGCTTAGTGAGTCAGAGCCCCATTCTTAATGTGCTTGCTCATTTAGAAAATGGATGGTTTGGGAGAATGGCATTGAAACATGAATATTATCATATGTGAAACAGATCACCAGTCCAGGTTCGATGCACGAGACAGGGTGCTCGCGGCTGGTGCACTGGGATGACCCAGAGGGATGGGATGCGGAGGAATGTGGGAGGGGGGTTCAGGATGGGGAACACATGAATACCTGTGGCAGATTCATGTCAATGTATGGCAAAACCAATACAATATTGTAAAGCAATTAGCCTCCAAAAAATTAATTAATTAATTAAAAAGAAAATAGGTCATGGCAACGAAAGAGAATGCCAAGATAATGAAATGGCTGTTGTAATGGCGGTTCAAGCAAAGGGCTGTGGGAGGGTGGACAGTGAGACAATTGATTGTTTGGGTGATCAGATTCCCCTGGGGAGTTTGGAATGTAGTTTGCTGCTTGTTTGTTTTAGAGATTTGGATGTCTAGAAGAGAGGTAGGGTATTGTTGACTGTGAAAATGGCATGGCTCAAAGGCTCAAATGTTAGAAAGTATTAACAGAATTGTTCCCCTTTGGGCATTTACTTTTGTTGGATGTTCTAATTCTGTGTATGGGCGGATATAAATAATTTCATTAGTTTCTGTATGCTTTTTTTAATACAAATTTATTTTAATTGGAGGTTAATTACTTTACAGCATTGTACTGGTTTTGCCATACATCACCATGAATCCGCTCTTTACTTTCTGAATAAATTTACAATGAAAAGAGAGGAAGACTAATATAACCTTAGGTCCTGTATGAGCTGAACTCCTGGTTCCCCGTGACTTCCTTGGAGCAGTCACTCATGTATAATGGGGCATGGCTAGTGTGAGGGGGCGAGAGGTCAATCTGGAGAGTAGTTCACTCTGCTGCTCTTTATCCACCCATCCTTGGCTTCTGAGCCTGCTTCATTATAGTATCAGAGAGTTGGAATTTGAATGCAGCCTACTAGTAATTCTGAATTTCCTACTGGAACAATGGGATAGTATGTACTTTTCACTTGCGTATACAACTGTAAAATTGACCATGTGGTCAGTACCAGTTCATCCCTTACTTTAATGATTGCTTCAGAAGTAGAGTTGGGAGGCTTTCCTGGTGTTCCAGTGGTAAAGAATCTGCCTGCTAATACAGGGGACATGGGTTCGATCCCTGGTCGGGGAACTAAAATTCCACATGCCAGGGGGCAACTAAGCCTGTATGCCACACCTACAGATCCCACACTCTAGAGCCCACATGCTGTAACTACTGAGTCTACCTGCCGCAACTACTGAAGCCCACATGCCCAGAGCCCATGCTCCATAACAAGAGAAGATACTGCAGTGAGAAGCCCAAGCACCACAACTAGAGAGTGGCCGTGCTCTCTGCAACTAGAGAAAGCCTTCATACAGCCACGAAGACCCAGCACAGCCGGGAATAAATAAATAGTAAATAAATAAAATTTAAATTTATTTTTTTAAAAAAATAGAGTTGGGAACTGCTAGTGATAGAAGAGGGGAACAAAGGGATTTGGCCTCTAGAACATCATTAATTCAGTGTCAGAACAGTAGGGACTTACCGATCACTGGGCCCACCTCTCTCTCTCTCATTATACAGATGGGGAAGCTGACATTTAATGTTGATTTCTTGTAATTTCTGGGGTAAGCACAATTATGCCAATTTTGCCTGACCTGTCTGCTCTTTACCTCTGTAATGCTTCTAAGAAACCAGATCTTTTTCCCCTTAGAATGGCTGAACGTCAGAGAGAAATGAGCTAACTGATGCAGTGGAATCTGCATCCAGCATTTATTATGATGACAGCCTTGACTTTTGGTTATTGAAAGAAGAATGTGATTGTTTGCAGGATGTTTCCTTCCCTTTACCTATGGATATAGTTAAAGATTTAGGGAACTTCCACTCCCACAGAGTTAGTAAAAAAGATAAGATTATTTATTCCCTTTAATTTAAGAGGTCTTAGATCCAAAGATGATTTACCTGGCTGAACAAAAGAATCTGACATTTCCACTCAATTAAAATAAGAAGTTAAAGGTCTGGGAAATGGAGCTAATAAATGTGCTGCTTGTTATGACTTTGTTTCTTACTTGAGGATTTCTAAGATGGGGGAAGTTATAATTAAATTTCTTCTCATTCTTTCTGTAGTTCAGTTTTCTTAAGAAAAATGTGGCATGTGGTAAAGTGACAATAGAATCAAAGATATGTTTCATTCTTCTTTACTCAATATAAATTGAACTGTCTTACAAACAGATGTAAAGAACGGCATTCTTCAAATCCCAGAATGTATCCCGCTTACTTCATTGTTCTTTTCCTCTGATCTGAGCTTGGGTGAAAAGAAGAATGCAAGTTAGGAGGCAGAGGAAGCTCTTCTCTTATCCTCTCTTGAGTAGGAGGAATTAAGATGAAGGAATATTATCAATTATGCTTTTGTTCTTAAAGATGGAGTAGACTCAAAATTATTAATCAGAAGAAACTCCTCAAACTGCTATGTTATTCATACAGTTGTGTCAAAATCTTTTGTAATAATTTTAACAAAGTTATCCTTTACTAAAATATTTGCATTCCAAGTATTTTCACTAATGAGGTACACTTAAAAGTAAGAATAATAAAATAAAGGGAAGATGAAAAAGTACTTATAAATTTAACTTTATTTCTGCCTTATGAACATATTTTTCTTGTTGCTGTGCACAGTATGGCTGAAAGTTTAAATTGTTGCCTTGAGAGTACAAAATAATACTGTGTGAGACTTTTGACTTTATGCTTTGCTGTTAAGACCAGGACTGCCTTGTTGCTACCTCATCCATCTCAAAACTGCCTTTTAAGTGGGTGAGTAAAGACAGGAAGGAACTCAACTGTGAGTTTATAAAATGTGGTCTGATGACCACAAGGAAGCCCAGAGTTGTTTTAACTATATCTCTGACTACATTTCAATTGTCATTATATATACATAAAATTGAACAATTTGACTTCTAGTTTGTGTTGAAAAAGCAGGTTATAATTACCTTTGAGAGATGTGAGTATTCCATAAAAATAGGTTAACTAAAAACATTCTCTTTTATGCACTTACATATTTTGAGCTCTCACAAATATGGAAATACAAACTCAAATGACTGACCACCTCAAGAGGTTTGACTTCAAGCCCAATTCTTCATGTTCAATTTGAAACACATACAGACGTACTTAATTTTTTATCTTAGTTCTTATTCCGTTATATGCAAAATGTAGTGAAGCTAAATATTTTACTTTAGAAATATAAATCGCAGAGGTCTCAAGAATTCCATAAAATTTTATCAGATACTTATAATATGAACCTGAGATAAGATAGAGAAGTACTCTGCTAACATCACATTCTTCAGAAATTAAGAAAAATTTATGAGGAGCTTGTTTTATCCTTCTCATTATTAAAATAATCTGAGTACTCACATGGTCATTTCAGCAATTCTATGCCTGTATAAAACCTAGCACAAAAGTATTGTCTTTATTCTTAGATAATTTAATCAATTTGAGAGTCTCACACACTGAACAGAGCTGAAAACCATAGTGTTAATGGTTACTGAAGTCTAAAATAAATCACTGATAAAGCTGGAATTGGAGCTGTTGGCTTCCAGACATTGGGTCCTCTGGGAATCATGGTATGGAATACCATCACTACCTTGCCTCCCACACTTTAAAGGCTAGTTGCTGACTTGGAAAAAAATAAGCCAGAAAGTCAAGATTACATATGAGACACATCTCTGTAAGATTGTAATATGAACTGTTTGGTAATTGTGCATATATACAGAAATCAATCAGTTGCACAGTGGTTCAAAAATTTTAAGAAATCATGTCTCAAAGAATAGGAAAGTCCTATTTTAAGATTTTCAAATTCTTTAAAGTTTAAAATGTTGGGTTTTTTTTCCCAAATTCTTTGAAATTACTATGCAGATATTGGATAGTTGTATGATCTGTGCATGATGGAAAAACAGTTTGGTTTTATAGCCAAAAAATATAGTTTAGGTTACAAATTAATCCAAGCCGTAGTGAAAGAACCTTATACTTAAGAATCAGGGGACTTAACTTCAAGTTTGAGCTTTGTCGCTAGTTAATTGCCTTATGTCATTGAACAATATATAACCTCTGTAGACTACAGTTTCTCTCCCTGTAAAAATACGTTTTGGATCACTCTAAATTCCTTTTATCTTGCTAAATCCATTCCTTGCCAAATTCCTGTTCATCCCAGAGACTCTAGAATTCTTTTAATTCCAGGATTTGATTCCTTTTTTAACCTCGCCCTATGTCTATCATCGTGACTTCCCGGGTGGTGCTAGTGATAAAGAACCCATCTGCCAATGCAGGAGACAGAAGAAACGTGGGTTCAATCCCTCCGTCGGGAAGATCCCCTGGAGAAGGAAGTAGCAACCCACTCCAGTATTCTTGCCTGGAATCCTATGGACAGACAGAGCCTGATGGGCTACAGTCCATGGGGTTGCAAAGAGTCAGACAGACCGAAAGCGACTTAGCACAGCACGTGTCTACCATCATTTTGACATAAATGGCCTTAAATTTCACATCTTCTGTTTGGTGGTATTAACCTAGGACACAGAAGGCATACAATAAATGCTTGTTGCTGATAATGGTGATAAGGAGTTGCATTAAATGACCATTTCCTTCCAGCTCTAAAAGACTGTGACTGTTACAGTTCTATCCAAAGAGAAGTCTATTGCGCTTAGATCATTATAGCACTTAAATAATTTCCCATGGGTATTGAACTGAAGCAGTGCTAAGGGGTAGATGGCTGTCAACTTTTCATCTTTATTTTTTTTCCTTCTGGCAATATCTTTTTTATTTAAAAATTTTTTTATAGAAGTATCATTGATTAACAATTTTGTACCAATTTCTGCTGTACAGCAAAGTAACCCTGTCATACATATACATACATTCTTTATTCATATTCTTTTCCATTATAATTTATCTCAAAATATTTAATATATTGAATAGTTCCCTGTGCTATATATTAGGAATTTATTGTTTATCCATTTTAAATGTAACAGTGACAATTTTTAAATGTGGTCAAAATAAACAAATTCTTGGTTAGGAAGTATAAAACAAACTTTTGAAGCAGTGTTCATAGGGCAATTGAAAAATCTTAACATAATCATAATAAAACAAATTGAATTTGAGGCTTTTGGAACCACTAGAGAAAGACTTAGATTTCTGTGCATTGTATATTGTTAAACAACATGTAATAGTATAGACATGAAAGTAATCTTGAAAAATATTTCCTCTTTAGCTTAGGAGAACTAATCTGAGCAATTTAAAGAGTGCATCTCCAGTTTTTAGTACATTGTTAACGTTTTTAGTTACTCTCTGTGGTCCATTGCCCATTCCTTCTGGTTGTTACTGCTTGAGAAGTTGAAGAGAGTAAGAGATACTCCTTTCTAAGCCTGGATAGCATTAGCACATTCTTTGCTCATAATTTCCTGTGTACCCCTCCTCATTAGTGAGTCACTGATAAGCCTACACACAGATCTTACTTTGTAAAGTGCAAGAAGTATCTTGTAGCCAAGAATACTCATAGTATGGATTTTACTAAGGTTGGGAGGCAAATGCAAGACGTAGTTTGAGGTCAGCCTTGCTTACTTCTTGGTTTCTGAAGGTTCGTTCACCAGAACTCAACCCTTCCTGGTCAAAACTTCGGAGAAATGTATCTTCATTTTCCTAAATCTATTGTTTTCACTTTCAGTTCCAGACTAGAGGGCTCACGTAGCTACATCAGATTTAAAGAAACTAGATTCTTCAGCGTTGGTTCTTTCCCACCTTTGGCTTTCCAGATCTTCATACTGCTAGAACTCCAAGACAAATTTTAGTTCTGCCTGCAATTTTCTTGTTTCTTCTAATCACCTAATGTCCCCTGATGGCGTTCAGGGCACAGTAACCCCAAAATATAGCCCCTTGACATGTTGAATATTTTAAGTTGAAGGAGTTAGAGAAAGACTCCCCCCTCCCCTGCTGCCTTAAAATAGGTCATGAAACTGTCATTTGAGAGGTCTTCTCCCTATACCCAGATGGAAGGGGCATCTTTGTCTCCAAAGGCAATGGGATGCCAAAAAGCATCGGAACAAACAGGTGTTGCTAAGTTTCCTGCAGTTTGTTGTGTTCAGCACATACCCTTTGCCCAGTCACTCTTTCCATGATGTTCCACCCTCCACTCTTCATCAAACTTAACATAAAAACATGCAGGTTTAGCCATTTCTTTCAATCTTCGTTTCCTCATGGAGGTTAAAACTTTTATAAAATTAGATTCATTTCTTCTGTTCATCTGTCTTAGTTTAATTTTCAAACCTAGCCAGAGACCCTAACAGGATTGAGAGAAATATATATATATTTTTTGCCCCTGCACCCCACTGCACAGTTTGTACCCATTTTCTATAAGCTACCTTTTACTCTTTGTCAATGTTGACTGTTGATTCAAAATGGTCATCAATTAAATCTTAACTTATTATGTATCCTACTATTACATAGACTGTACTGGGTACAAATTGTTCAAGAATACATACATAAGGAATATGGGATATGTTGCATGTGTTTTGCTGAATATTACATTTATAGTCTTATTTGAAGTGTCCTTCCTTAGAAGAAGTATAACAGACTCAATTTTTAAAATATAGGTATGTATATATAAATACCAAAGATCTCTTGGTTTTATTTTAATCTCCAAGTTGTCCACTTTTAGTGTGCAGAGTTAGAAGAGCGCTATATGCTTGCCTGGGAAAAATAGCAGAAATGGGTTCCCTATAATGAAGGATACCATTTTCAGATCTGTTTGCTCAGTGGTTCCTGAATGATCATTTTAAGATTAGTGGCAAAATAACTGCATAGGTAATAGTTTGGAATGGTTTTTTAAAAAATACTGATTCCTGGGCCCCAGTCTCAGAGATTCTGAATCAGTAATTTTGGGATAAGGCCTATGTATCTGCATTTTAAAAGTTGTACTCATGATTCTAATGTGTAGCGAGGACTGGAGATCACTTAGAAAAGACTTTAAGAGAGTTCTTTCAGCCCTCTTAATTCTCTGATTTAAGTATGTAAGAAGCCTTTCATCTGCCCCTGATTTGCCTTTTTTTCTTTACTTATAGTTGATTACAATAGTATATTAGTTTCAGATATACAACATGGTGACCCAATATTTTTATAGACTGTACTCCATTTAAAGTTAATACAAAATAATGGCTATAATTCCCTGCACTATACTGTATATCCTTGTTGCTTATCCATAGTAGTTTGTACTTATTAATCCCCTACCCTTATCTTGCCCATCCCAAGCCCATCTCCTCACTGTTTGTTCTCTATATCTTTGAGTCCATTTCTGTTTTGTTATATATGTTTATTTGTTTTTTATTTTAGATTTCACATATAAGTGATAACTTTAATACACTATTTATCTTTCTCTGACTTATTTCACTAAGCATTATACCTTCCCGGTTCATCCATGTTGCTACAAATGGAAAAGCTTCACTCTTTTTGATGGCTGAGTAATATTCCATTGTATACATATACCACTTCTTCTTTATCCATTTATCTATTGATGGAGATGGGTTGTTTCCATATTTTGGCTATTTTAAATAAAGCTGCTGTGAACTATGGGGTACACATATCTTTTTTCAATTGATGTCTCCATTATCTTTGGATATATACTCAAGAGTGGAATTGCTGGATCATATGGTAGTTCTAGTTTTAGTTTTTTGAAGAACCTCCATACTATTTACATGGTGGCTACACCAGTTTACATTCCCATCACCATTGTACAAGGGTTCCGTTTTCTCAACATCCTGCCCAACATTTGTTATTTGTGGGTTTTTTGATGTTAGCCATTCTGACAGGTGTGAGGTAATATCTCATTGTGGTTTTGATTTGCATTTCTCGGATGACTAGTGATGTTGAGCATCTTTTCATGTACCTGTTGGCCATCCGTATGTCTTCTTTGGGAAAATGTATATTCAGGTCCTCTCCCCATTTTTAAATTAAATTGTTTGCTTTTTTTTTATATTGAGTTGACGAGCTGTTGATATATTTTGGATACCAACCCCTTATCAGGTATATCATTTACAGATATTTTCTCCCACTTAGTAGATCGCCATTTCGTTTTGTCAGTGGTTTCCTTTGCTGTGCTAAAGCTTTTAAATTTAATTATTTCCTGGTTTTTTTTTTTTTTTTGCTTTTATTGTCTTTGCCTGAGGAGACAGATCTAAACAAACTATTGCTACATTTGTGTCAAAGAGTTATCTGTTATATTTTCTTCTGCGAATTTTATAGTTTCCAGTCTTTAGGTACTTAATACATTTTGAGGGTTTTTTTTTTTTTGGTATGTGGTATGAGAAAATGTTCTGATTTCATTCTTTTTTAAAATTTATTTATTTATTAAGAGAAGGATAATCGCTTTACAGAATTTTGTTGTTTTCTGTCAAACCTCAACATCAATCAGCCATAGGTATACATATATTCCTTCCCTTTTGAACCTCCTTCCCATCTCCCTCCCCACCCCACCCCATAGGTTAATACACAACCTCTATTTGAGTTTCCTGAGACATACAACAAAATTCCCGTTGGCTATCTATTTTATATATGGTAATATAATTTCCATGTTACTCTCTCCATGCATCTCACCCTCTCCTCCCCTCTCCCCATGTCCATAAAGTCCATTTTCTATGTCTGTTTCTACATTGCTGCCCTGCAAATAAATTCTTCAGTACCATTTTTCTGGGCTTCCCTAATAGCTTAGTTGGTAAAGAATCCATCTGCAGAAGACCCTGGTTCAATTCCTGGGTTGGGAAGATCCACTGGATAAGGGATAGGCTACCCACTCTACTATTCTTGGGCTTCCCTTGTGGCTCAGCTGGTAAAGAATCCGCCTGCAATGCAGGACACATGGGTTCAATCCCTGTGTTGGGAAGATCCCTGGAGAAGGGAAAAGCTACCCACTCCAGTATTCTGGCCTGGAGAATTCCATGGACTGTAAAGTCCCTGGGGTCACAAAGAGTCAGACATGACTAAGTGACTTTCACTTTCATCATTTTTCTAGATTCCATATATATGCATTGCTGCTGCTGCTGCTAAGTTGCTTCAGTCGTGTCTGACTGTGTGCGACCCCATAGATGGCCTCCCACCAGGCTCCCCCGTCCCTGGGATTCTCCAGGCAAGAACACTGGAGTGGGTTGCCATTTCCTTCACCAATGCATGAAAGTGAAAAGTGAAAGTGAAGTCACTCAGTCATGTCCAACTCTTAGCGACCTCATGTACAGCAGCCTACCAGGCTCCTCCATCCATGGGATTTTCCAGGCAAGAGTACTGGAGTGGGGTGCCGTTGCCTTCTCCAATATATGCATTAGTATATGATATTTATCTTTCTCTTTCTGACTTACTTCATTCTGTGTAATAGGCTCTAGGTTCATCCACGTCATTAGAACTGACTTAAATAAGTTCCTTTTTATGGCTGAGTAATATTCCATTGTGTATATGTACCACAACTTCTTTATCCATTCATCTGTCAATGGACATCTAGGTTGCTTCCATGTTCTGCTGCTGCTGCTGCTGTTACTACTGCTGCTAAGCTGCTTCAGTCATGTCCGACTCTGTGCAACCCTATAGGTGGCAGCCCACCAGGCTCCCCTGTCCGTGGGATTCTCCAGGCAAGAACACTGGAGTGGGTTGCCTATGCCTTCTCCAGCTTCCATGTTCTTCTAGCTATTGTAAATAGTGCTGCAGTGAACAATGGGATACATGTATCTTTTTCAGTTTTGGTTTCCTCAGGGTATATGCCTAGGAGTGAGATTGCTGGGTCATATGGTGGGTTTCCTCATAGTTTTTTAAGGAGTCTCCATACCATCTTCCATAGTGGCTCTATCAATTTACATTCCCAACAGTGCAAGAGCGTTCCCTGTTCTCCACACCCTCTCTAGCATTTATTGTTTGTAGACTTTTTAATGGTGGCCATTCTAACTGGCGTGAGATGATATCTCACTGTAGTTTTGATTTGCATTTCTCTGATAATGAGTGATGTGAGCATCTTTTCATATGTTTGTTAGCCATCTGTATGTCTTCTTTGGAAAAATGTCTGTTTAGGTCTTTTCCCCACTTTTTGATTGGGTTGTTTGTTTTTCTGGTATTGAGTTGTATGAGCTGCTTGTATATTTTGGAAATTAATCCTTTGTAAGTTGTTTAACTTGCTATTTTCTCCCATTCAGAGGCTTTTCTTTTCACCTTGCTTATAGTTTCCTTTGCTGTGCAAAAGCTTTCAAGTTTAGTCAGGTCCCAGTCATAGAAGATTTGATTTATGTCATCAAGTGCTCGGCCTATGTTTTCCTCTAATAAGAGTTTTATAGTTTCTGGTCTTACATTTAGGTCTTTAATCCATTTTGAGTTTATCTTTGTGTATGGTGTTAGGAAGTGTTGTAATTTCATTCTTTTACATGTAGCCATTCAGTTTTCCCAGCACCATTTATTGAAGAGGCTGTCTTTGCCCATTGTATATTCTTGCCTCCTTTGTCAAAAATAAGGTACCTGTAGGTGCATGGGTTTATTTCTGGGCTTTCTATCTTGTTCCATTGGTCTGTGTTTCCATTTTTGTGCCAGTACCATACTGTCTTGATGACTATAGCTTTGTAGTATAATCTGAAGTCAGGAAAGTTCATTCCTCCAGCTCTATTCTTCTTTCTCAAGACTGCTTTGGCTATTCGGGGTCTTTTGTGTTTCCATATGAATTGTGAAATTTTTTGTTCTAGTTCTGTGAAAAATGCCATTGATAATTTGATGGGGATCACATTAAATCTGTAATTTCATTTGGTAGTATAATTATTTTCCAGAGAAGGCAATGGCACCCCACTCCAGTACTCTTGCCTGGAAAATCCCATGGATGGAGGAGCCTGGTAGGCTGCTGTACATGAGGTCGCTAAGAGTTGGACATGACTGAGCGACTTCACTTTCACTTTTCACTTTCATGCATTGGAGAAGGAAATGGCAACCCACTCCAGTGTTCTTGCTTGGAGAATCCCAGGGATGGGGGAGCTTGGTGGGCTGCCATCTATGGGGTCACACAGAGTCGGACATGACTGAAGCGACTTAGCAGCAGCAGCAGCATAGTTATTTTCACAGTATTGATTCTTCCTACCCAGGAACATGGAATCTCTCCCCATCTGTTTATGTCATCTTTGATTTCCTTTATCAGTATCTTATAATTTTCTGTGTACAGTTATTTTGTCTCCTTAGGGAAGTTTATTCCTAGATATTTAATTCTTTTTGTTGCAGTGGTGAATGGGATTGATTCCTTAATTTCTTTCTGATTTTTCATTGTTAACATATAAAAATGCAAGTGATTTCTGTGTGTTGATTTTGTATCCTGCCACTTTGCTAAATTCACTGATTAGCTCTAGTAATTTTCTGATAGTTATCTTTAGGGTTTTCAATGTACAATATCATGTCATCTGCAATGAGAGCTTTACTTCTTTTCCAAACTGGATTCCTTTTATTTTTCTTCTTTTATTGCTGTAGCTAGGACTTCCAAAACTATGTTGAGTAATAGTAGTGAAGATGGACACCCCTGTCTTGTTCCTGATCTTAGGGAGAATACTTTCAGGTTTTCACCATTGAGAACAATGTTTGCTGTAGGCTTATCATATGTGGCTTTTACTATGTTGAGGTAGGTTCCTTCTATGCCCATTTTCTGAAGAGTTTTAATCATAAATGGGTGCTGAATTTTGTCAAAGACTTTTTTTCCATCTATTGAGATTATCATATGGTTTTTATCTTTCAATTTGTTAATATAGTGTATCACATTGATTGATTTTCATATATTGAATCCTTGCATTCCTGGGATAAACCCAACTTGATCATGGTGTATGAGCTTTTTAATGTGTTGTTGAATTCTGTTTGCTAAAATTTTGTTGAGGATTTTTGCATCTATGTTCGTCAGTGATATTGGCTTGTAGTTCTCTTTTTTGTGTGTTGTCTTTGTCTGGTTTTGGTATCAGGGTCATGGTGGCCTCAGAGAATGAGTTTGGAAGTGTTCCTTCCTCTGCAATTTTGGAAAGAGTTTTAGAAAGATAGGCATTAGCTCTTCTCTAAATGTTTAATAGAATTCTCCTGTGAAGCCACCTGGTCCTGGGCTTTTGTTTTTGGAGGATTTATGATCACAGCTTCAATTTGGGTGCTTGTATTTGGGTTGTTCATAATTTCTATTTCTTCCTGGTTCAGTCTTGGAAGATTGAACTAAAATCTGTTCATTTCTTCCAGGTTATCCATTTTATGGCCATATAGTTGTTCATAATAGTCTTATATAATCCTTTGTATTTTTGCATTGTCTGTTGTAACCTCTCCTTTTTCATTTCTAATTTTGTTGCTTTGATTCTTTTCTCTTTTTTTATTGATGAGTCTGGTTAAAGGTTTGTCAGTTTTATTTACTGTCTCAAAGAACCAGCTTTTAGTTTTATTAATCTTTACTATTGTTTCTTTCATTTCTTTTTCATTTATTTCTGCTCAGATCTTTATGATTTCTTTCCATCCACTAATTTTGGGTTTTTTTTGTTGTTGTTCTTTTTCCAATTGTTTTAGGTGTAAAGTTAGGTTGTTTTTCTTGTTTCTTGAGGTAGGATTGTATTGCTATAAACTTCCCTCTTACAACTGCTTTTACTGCATCCCATAGGTTTTGGGTTGTCATCTTTTCATTGTCATTTGTTTATAGAAATTTTTTTATTTCCCTTTTGATTTTTCAGTAACCTGTTGGTTATTTAGAAACATATTATTTAATCTACATGTGCTTGTGTTTCATAGGTTTTTTTTCTTGTAATTGATATCTAGTCTCATAGTGTTGTGGTTGGAGAAGATGCTTGATACGATTTCAATTTTCTTAAATTTACTGAAGTTTGATATGTGACCCAAGATGTTGTCTATCCTGGAGAATGTTCCATGTGCACTTGAGGTGTATTCTTCTGCATTTGGATGAAATGTCCTGAAGATATCAATGAAATCCTTCTCATCTAATGTATCATTTAAGACTTGTGTTTCCTTATTAATTTTCTGTTTTGATGATCTGTCCATTGGTGTGAGTGGGGTGTTAAAGTCTCATACTATTATTTTATTACTGTCAATTTCTCCTTTTATGTCTGATAGTGTTTGTCTTACGTATTGAGGTGCTCCTATGTTGGGTGCATATATATCTACAATTGTTAGGTCTTCCTCGTGGATTGATCCCTTGATCATTATGTAGTGTCCTTCCTTATCTATTGTAATATTCTTTAAGGTCTATTTTGTCTGATATGAGGATTGATAGTCCAGGTTTCTTTTGCTTCCCATTTGCATGGAATATATTTTTCCATGCTCTCACTCTCAGTCTTGAGGTCTGTGTGGGTTTGTCTTGTGGGATCAGTCTTGAGGTATGTGTCTTGAGGGCTGCAGTGGGTTTCTTGTAGACAGCATATATATGGCTTTTGTTTTTATATCCATTCAGCCAGTTTGTGTCTTTTGGCGCATTTAATCCATTTACATTTAAAGTAATTATTGGTATATATGTTCCTATTGCCATTTTCTTAATTGTTTGGGGTTTGATTTTATAGATCTTTTTCTTCTGTTGTGTTTTTTGACTATATAAGCCTTGATAACATTTGTTGTAAAGCTGGTTTGGTGGTACTGAATTCTCTTAACTTTGGCTTGTCTGAAAAGCTTTTGATTTCTCCATCAATTTTGAATGAGATCCTTGCTGGGTATAGTAATCTTGGTTGTAGATTTTTCCCTTTCATTACTTTAAATATATCCTGCTATTCCCTTCTGGCCTGTAGAGTTTCTGCTGAAAGATCAGCTATTAAACATATGGTCTTTCCCTTGTATGTTACTTGTTGCTTTTCCCTTGCTGCTTTTAATATTTTTTCTTTGTGTTTAATCTTTGTTAGTTTGAGTAGTATGTGGCTTGGTGTGTTTCTCCTTTGGTTTATCCTGTATGGGACTCTTTTCACTTCTTGGAATTGATTGACTATTTCCTTTTCCATGTTGGGGAAATTTGCAAGTATAACCTCTTCAAAAATTTTCTCATACCCTTTCTTTTTCTTGTCTTTTTCTGGGACCCCTATAATTTGAATGTTAGTGTGTTTGATATGGTCCCAGAGGTCTCTGAGACTATCCTCAGTTCTTTTCATTCTTTTTACTTTATTCTGCTCTTCAGAAGTTGTTTCCACCATTTTATCTTCCAGCTCACTGATTTGCTCTTCTGCTTCAGATATTCTGCTATTGATTCCTTCTAGAGTATTTTTAATTTCAGTAATTGTGTTGTTTGTCTCTGTATGTTTATTCTTTAATTCTTCTAGGTCTTTGTTAATTGATTCTTGCATTTTCTCCATTGTGTTTTCAAGTTTTTGATCATCTTTACTATCATTATCCTGAATTCTTTTTCAGGTAGTTTGCCTATTTCCTCTCTTCATTTATTTGGACTTCTGTGTTTCTAGGTTGTTCCTTCATTTGTGCAATATTTCTCTGCCTTTTCATTACTTATTTTTAAACTTACTGTGTTTGAGGTCTCCTTTTTCCAGGCTTAAAGGCTGAATTCTTTCATTTTGGTTTCTGCCCTCCTAAGATTGGCACAGTGGTTTGTGTAAGCTTCATATAGGATGAGATTTGTGCTAAGTTTTCTTTTGCTTTTTCTTTTGATGGGCAAGCCTGAGTGAGGTGGTAATCCTGTCTTCTGATGATTGGGTTTGTATTTTTGTTTTGTTTTTGTTTGGATGAGGTATCCTGCTATTGGTGCTACTGGTGGTGCTACTGGAGGGTTCTACTGGTGGTTGGGTGATGGCCAGTCTTGTATTCAGATGGTTTCGTTTGTGTGAATTCTCACTATTTGATACTCCCTAGGGTTAGTTCTCAGAGAAGGCGATGGCACCCCACTCCAGTACTCTTGCTGGGAAAATCCCATGGACGGAGGAGCCTGGTAGGCTGCAGTCCATGGGGTCGCTAAGACTCGGACACGACTGAGTGACTTCACTTTCACTTTTCACTTTCATGCATTGGAGAAGGAAATGGCAACCCGCTCCAGTGTTCTTGCCTGGAGAATCCCAGAGACGGGGGAGCCTGGTGGGCTGCCATCTATGGGGTCGCACAGAGTCAGACACGACTGAAGCGACTTAGCAGCAGCAGCAGCAACAGGGTTAGTTCTATGGTAGTCTAGGGTCTTGGAGTCAGTGCTCCCACTCCAAAGGCTCAGGGCTTGATCTCTGGTCAAAAACAAAGGTTCCACAAGTGGTTTGTTATGGAATTAAGTGAGATTAAAACCAATAGCCAAAAATGAGCAACCAAAGACAAACCCCAAACAAATGGCAGTTACAAAATCAGGCAAATAATAATTAAAATAATGAAGTATACACATATATACCAATAAGCAAAGTCAAAACAGTCCAACAAAAATAAAGTCAAATACATTGACCCGGTGAACAAAGGAAACAAAAAATTATATCTACCAGCTAAGAACAAAACTAAAGCACAAACTGGAAAACAAAACTAAAGCAAGGTGCCAAGTAGGGAATAAAGCAATGAAAACAAACCTAACAAATATGTTGAGAGGAAAGGAAAGAAAGGAAGAATAGATATTCAAAGTTAAATAGAAGTAGGTAAAGAAGATTTATATACACTAAAGATTAACTGGAAGGGGAAAAGAACAATAGGAAAAGCAAACAAAGGAATAAATGTGAAAATAATAATAGTTTTAAAAAATTAAAGTTAAAAAAAGAAGAAAAGAGGCAGAGGTTTGTAACAACAATAAAAAGTGTGATTAAAAAAACTCAAAAGCTTAATTAGATTTCATAGTGCCAATAAAATCAACAACTACAACAGAGGGAGGAAAAAAGAAAAAATATCCAAAAGAAACTAGAGAACAGGTAAAAACATAAGAATAATAAATATTTTTCTTGAGTTACTGCTGTCAGGGTCCTTTGCCTTGCTGAGAGTCACAGTCCACCTCACCTCCCTAGAATGCCCTCCCCACACTGTGCTGGTCTCTGGACTTGCTGTGGGGGCAGCTCGGATTCTAGTCTGGTCCAACTCCTGTGTGTCCAATGTCCACAGCTATCAGCACTAGTGCATTTTCTTTTGGGGGAGCTCTCATTGTCTTTTTATATATTCTGTAGACACAGAGTCTGCCTAGTTGATCGTGTGGATTTAATCTGCAGCTTGTACAGCTGGTGGGAAGATTTTGGGTCTTCTTCCTTAGTCACTTCCACTGACCCTGGGTTTCAATTGTGGTTTTATTTCCTCCTCTGTATGTGGGTCGTCCACTGGGGTTTGCTCCTGAGGCTGCCCTGGAGAACTTCAGTCTGCCCCAGTGAGGGCCAGTTGCAGAGGTGGTGCAGCTGCTTGGGTCTCAAGGGTTCTGGCAGCACTGGGTACTCAGGAGAGTTGGCAGCTAGGGCAGCAGGAAATCTAGTGCTCTAGAAGAGGATGGCAACCAGTATTGGCCAGTACACTCCAGTCTTCTTGCCTGGAGAACCCCCCTGACAGAGAAGCCTGGCACACCACAGTCCACAGTGTCACAAAAAGTTGGACATGACCAAAGTGACTCTGCGTGCATAGATGCAAGACTTTTTTTCCCTGTGGCAGCTCTTCCTCAGTGAGGGTTGAGTGTGAACGTGGCTCAGCTGCATGGGTTGTGGGTCCCCTGGTGGCACCAAGTGTGCAGGGACACAGACTGCCCCAGCCACAGGAGTTATGGCCCTATCAGAGTCTTTTTTTGAGCTTCTGTAACTGGCGTTCGGAAGGCCTCTTGGCTAGTTTTTCTCCATAGCTCTGCATCTTCAGGCATTTAGAGGGCTTCCTTGCCTGGGGTCCTTCTCTGTTGTTTGGCCTGTCAGGCACATAGAGGGGCCCCCCTGGCTGGGGCCCCCTCTGTAGATCAGTGCATCACGCACTTAAAGGGGCACCCTGGGTGGGGTCCTACTCTGTAGTTCTGTGTATCAGATGCTTGATGGGCCAGCCTCTCTATTGTTACACTGCTGATGCTGGCGTGTGGGGAGAGAGAGGCTATGGTGATGGCTCCACCCCCTACATGTGACACAGCAGTATCACCTTGCTTCCATGGCTGCCTGGCTTTCCTCCATAGGCATTTCCCACCACAGTCTCCTCCCTCATATCCCCTCAGTCCGTCTCTCCACAGTCAGCAGAAGCCCTCACCCTGGGATTGCTCCACAGTCCCTAAGCTCCAGCTCCCAGGTGCTGCGCTTTCTAGGGGACCTGCGTCCCTGTGCAGGGTACGTGTGGCTGCAGCAAGGACTGTTTGATTCTCATTCCATTTAGGCTGACAAAGATCAGCTGTTTCACTCTCAGCCTTAAGTGTTTCTCCTCTGACTCAGACAATCGCCCCGATGTGGAGATTGGACTCCTGCTTCAGTTCTCACACCCGCCAAGGGTAGGTCCAGTCTTACTAACATCCCTGTTTTTCCCCCTAGTTCCTTCGTCCTCCTGAGTTTTGCATGGTTCTGTAAATTCTTTTCCACTGGTCAGGTACTCCTGTCTGCTCTCAGCTGGTGTTCTGCATGCACTTCGGTGTCTGAAGGTGTATTCCTGATGTATCCACGGAGAGAGATGTACTCCACATCCACCTACTTCTCTGTCATCTTGTTCTCCTAATTTCATTGTTTTACATGTAACTGTCCAATTTTCCCAGCACTACTTATTGAAAGGACTGTCTTTTCTCCATTGTATATTTTTGCCTCTTTTGGCATAGATTCAGTTCAGTTCAGTCGCTCAGTTGTGTCCAACTCTTTGCGACCCCATGAATCGCAGCACGCCAGGCCTCCCTGTCCATTACCAACTCCCGGAGTTCACTCAGATTCACGTCCATCGAGTTGGTGATGCCATCCAGCCATCTCATCGTCTGTCGTCCCCTTCTCCTCCTGCCCCCAATCCCTCCCAGCGTCAGAGTCTTTTCCAATGAATCAACTCTTCGCATGAGGTGGCCAAAGTACTGGAGTTTCAGCTGTAGCATCATTCCTTCCAAAAAAAAAATCCCAGGGCTGATCTCCTTCAGAATGGACTGGTTGGATCTCCTAATTGACCATAAATGTGGAAGTCTATTTCTGAGCCCTCTATTCTGTTCCATTGATCTGTGTGTCTGTTTTTGTGCCAGTACCAAACTGGTTTGATTGCTATAGACTTGTAGTAGTTTGAAGTCAGGTAGCATACCTCCAGCTTTGTTATTTTTTCTCAAGATTGCCTTGGCTATTCAGGGTCTTTCATGGTTCCACATAAAGTTTACAATGATCTGTTCTAGTTCTATAAAAAATAGTCATGGATATTTTGATAGGGATTGTATTAAATCTGTAGATTGCTTTTGGTACTATAGACATTTTTAATAATATCAATTCTCCCAACCCACAACATGGAAGATAACTTTCCATTTGTTTGTATCATCTTCAGTTTCCTTTGTCAGTGTTTTATAGTTTTCAGAATATAGAAGTTTCACCTCCTTGGTTAAATTTATTCTGGGA
This sequence comes from Ovis aries, assembly GCF_016772045.2. Lineage (NCBI taxonomy): Eukaryota > Metazoa > Chordata > Mammalia > Artiodactyla > Bovidae > Ovis > Ovis aries. The sequence goes on along the minus strand of NC_056080.1, from coordinate 102,817,186 downwards.
TATTTTATTCTTTTGCTACAATTTTAAATGGTATTTTAAAATTTCTTTTTTGATAGTTCATTTATAGTATGATATAATTATGACAGATTTACATTGTTGTACAGCAGAAACCAAGACAATATTGTAAAGCAATTTTCCACCAATTAAAAATAAAATTAGTTTTAAAATGAAAACAACAGATTTCTGTGTATAATCTTGTATCCTATAACTTTACTATGTTATTTATTCTCTTTTTTTTGTTGGAGACTTTAGGGTTTTCTATATAAAGTATCATGTCATTTGCAAATAGTAACAGTTTTACTTCTTTCCTTCCAGTTTAGATGTCTTTTATTTCTTTTTCTTATTTGATTGCTGTTGCTAGGACGTCCAATATGATGTTAGAAGTAGTGAGAGTGAATATCCTAGCTAGTTGTATGGCATCACTGACTTGATGGACATGAGTTTGAGCAAGCTCCAGGAGTTGCTGATGGACAGGGAAGCCTGGTGTGCTGCAGTCTATGGGGTTGCAAAGAATCGGGCACAACTGAGCAACTGAACTGAATTGATTCCTGATTTTGGAGGAAAAATTTTGAACCTTTATCATTGAGTATGATTTTAGCCATGAGCTTGTCGTAAATAACCCTTATTATGTTGATATGTGTTCCCTCTGTACCACCTTTGATGAGAGTTTTTATTGTGAATGGATGTTGAACTTTGTCAAAAGCTTTCTCTGCATCTGTTGAGATGACCATGTGATTTTTATTCCTACTGTTAATGTGGTATATTAAGTGATAGATTTGTGACTGTTGAACCAATCTTGCATCACTGGAATAAATCCTACTTGATCGTAGTGTATGTATGAAGTTTGCTAATATTTTGTTGAGGATTTTTTAATCTATACTCATCAAAGATATTGGCCTGAAATTTTCTTTTCTTACAGTGTATTTGTCTGGTTTTGGTATTACAGTAGTGGTGACCCTACAGAATGAGTTTAGGAGTGTTTCATTCTCTTCAGATTTTTGGAATAGTTTAAGGACAGGCATTAGCTCTTCTTTATATGTTTGGTTGAATTCCCCTGTGAAGCCATCCAGTCCTGGATTTTTGTTTGCTGGGAGTTTTTATTATTATTACAAATTCAGTTTCACTAGTGGTGATCAGGCTGTTAATTATCTATTTCTTCTTAATTCAGTCTTTGCAGGTTGCATGTTTCTAGAAATTTGTCCATTTCTTCTAGGTATCCAACTTATTGGCATATAATTGTTTGTAGTACTCTCTTCAAGATTTTTTTGTATCTTTGTGATATTGCTTGTAATTTCTCCTCTTTGGTTTCTTATTTGTTCTTTTGGGTCCTCTTTCTTCTTGGTGAGCCTATTTAGAGGTTTTCAGTTTTGTTTATGCTTTCGAAAAACAAGTCCTGGTTTCATTGATTTTTTTTTCTATTGTTCTTTAGTCTCTATTTATTTCTTCTCTGATCTTTATTATTTCCTTCCTTCTGGTGACTCTTGGCTTTGTTCTTTTTCTGTTTCTTTAGATAGTAGGTTAGTCTGAGATCTTTTTCTTGAGGGAGGCCTGTATCACTGTAAACTTCCCTCTTAGATCTGCATTTGCTGCTTCCCATAGATTTTTGAAAGTTGCATTTCCATTTTCATTTATCTTGAAGTATTTTATGATTTCCTTTTGATTTCTTCACTTTCCATTGGTCTTTTAATAGTTTATTTTTTAGTCTCCACCTGTTTGTGCTTTTCCCATTTTTCTTTTGTAGTTCATTCCTAGTTTTATACTACTGTAATTGGGAAAAAATGCTTGATGTAATTTCTATTCTCTTAAATTTGTTGAGAGACTTGTTTTGTGGCCTTGTGATCTATCCTGGAGAATGTTTCCTGTACACTTGAAAAGAATGTGTTTTCTGCTGTTTGGGGATGGAATGTCCTATAAATCAATACCTATTAAATCCAACTTGTCTATTGTGTCATTTAAGACCATTGTTGCCTTATTGATTTTTTGTCTGGATGATATGTTCATTGATGTAAGTGCGGTGTCAAAAGTTCCCTACTATTGTTGTATTATTGTCAGTTTCTCCTTTTAAGTCTGTTAATATTTGCTTTATATTATTTAGGTTCTCCTGTATTGGATACATATATCTAAATGAATATAGTATCTTCTTATATTGATCTATTTATCATTATATAATGCCCTTCTTTGTCTTTTGTTATAGGCTTTGTTTTAAAGTCTATTTGTCTGATATGAGTATTGCTATCCTTTCTTTCTTGTCATTTCTGTTTGCATGAAATCTTTTTCTACCCTCTCACTTCCAATCTCTGTGTGTGTTAAGCTCTGTGGTGAATCTCTTATATACCATATATATGGGTCTCATTATCTTATCCGGTCAGCTACTCTGTGTCTTTTTTTTTTTTTACTGGAGTATAGTTGATTTACAATGTTGTATTAGTTTCTGCTGTACAGCAAAGTGAACGCTGGACTGGAAGAAACACAAGCTGGAATCAAGATTGCCGGGAGAAATATCAATAACCTCAGATATGCAGATGACACCACCCTTATGGCAGAAAGTGAAGAGGAACTAAAAAGCCTCTTGATGAAAGTGAAAGAGAAAAGTGAAAAAGTTGGCTTAAAGCTCAACATTCAGAAAACGAAGATCATGGCATCTGGTCCCATCACTCCATGGGAAATAGATGGGGAAACAGTGGAAACAGTGTCAGACTTTATTTTTTTGGGCTCCAAAATCACTGCAGATGGTGACTGCAGCCATGAAATTAAAAGATGCCTACTCCTTGGAAGAAAAGTTATGACCAACCTAGATAGCATATTCAAAAGCAGAGACATTACTTTGCCGACTAAGGTCCGTCTAGTTAAGGCTATGGTTTTTCCTGTGGTCATGTATGGATGTGAGAGTTGGACTGTGAAGAAGGCTAAGTGCCGAAGAATTGATGCTTTTGAACTGTGGTGTTGGAGAAGACTCTTGAGAGTCCCTTGGACCGCAGGGAGATCCAACCAGTCCATTCTGAAGGAGATCAGCCCTAGGATTTCTTTGGAAGGAATGATGCTAAAGCTGAAGCTCCAGGACTTTGGCCACCTCATGCAAAGAGTTGACTCACTGGAAAAGACTCTGATGCTGGGAGGGATTGGGGGCAGGAGGAGAAGGGGACGACAGAGGATGAGATGGCTGGATGGCATTACTGACTCGATGGACGTGAGTCTGAGTGAAATCTGGGAGCTGGTGATGGACAGGGAGGCCTGGCATGCTGCAATTCATGGGGTCACAAAGAGTCAGACGCGACTGAGCGACTGAACTGAACTGATATACCTACTCCAGATTTTTTTCCCATATAGGTCATTACAGAGTATTGAGAAGAGTTCCCTGTGCTATACAGTAGGCACCGTATTTGATTGGGGCACTTATTCCATTGGCATTTAAAGTAATTATTTATAGGTATGTCATTATTGCCATTTTATTACTTCTTTTCCAGTTATTTTTGTAGTTATCTGTTCATTTCTTCTGTTTCTTCCCTTGTTGATTGATGATTTTCTTTAATGGTATGGTCCTTTCTTTTTAGTTTAGTTTTTTTTAATCTGTGGTAGATTTCTGATAGGTGGTTACCATCAGGTTCCTATATGTTGACCTATAATGTACTTGTTTTAAACTGGTAGTCATATAAGTTCAACCACATTCTAAAATATCTACATTTTAAAATCCTCTTTCCCTAACATCTCTGTCTCTATAAAGTTGCTTCTGTGGGAGCATCCCTATGCAGTCTACATGGACCCAGTGGCTTTGGTGGGAGAGCTGAATCTGATGTGAGCAGGAGTCACACCTTCCCCCCGGGTGTGCTGGCAGCTATCACCATGGTAGAAGGTGTGGCTAGAGATGGAATGGCTAGAGCCAGGGCTTCTCCTATGCTCAATGGCCATCACCACCCCATTGGGGGCAGAGTTGGTGCCCAAGGTACTGGAGCAGAAGCCCTGAGGATCAGGTCCTAGCTGGTTCTGTTTCAAGTGTGTGCTTTCCCCCTGGCAATGGCACCTCTGCCCTAGTAGAGAGCAGCAGTGAACAACAGGGATTAGCAGAGGACTGCGGGACAGGCCAGGGTAAGTGCTGAGACCATCCTAGCAAGTTAGTCAGAGCCCCAGGCAATTTTCAGGCTGTTTCCTCGCGTGCATGCTGGTAATGGCTTCCTTCTCCTTGTTCAGAGGCAGGGATATGTCCAAGGCAGCTTCCTTCTCTCTAAGAGTAAACACTCTTCTTGGTGGCAGCAGCCTTTGCAGCAATGCACTGCACTGGAGCAAGAGAAGCTGGAGTGGGCACCCTGCCAGGCTGGGGAACAGGCTGTGGCAGTTGCGGGAAACCAGCCAGAACCCCAAGTAGTTTGCAGTCTGTTTCCTCTGCCTTGTTCCATGACAGTAAGCAAGTATGCATGTGCTTCATGAGCAGAGTGTTGGTTTCTTACAGCCCTCTGCTAAGTCCCAATGGTTTTCAAACCAGCTAAGGGGGCTGTCTTCCTGGAGTCATGCCCAACATGTGTCTTTAACCCATCATTCTCAAGGAGGATCCTTGAGACTGTGAAATACCCCTCCTCTTGTGTGTCCCTTACTAGAGGCACTTGCCCTGGCCAGATTGCATTTCTTCCATTCCTACCCAACTCTGTGCATTCTTTGTAACCTTGGTTGTAGATGAGCCATAAAGGTCCCAGATTGTTTTCAGCAAGAGTTGGTTCACATGTAGATGTCTTTCGATGTGTTCATGGAAGAAGGTGAACCCAGAATCCTCACACTCTGCCATCTTGATCTCCTACCCATCTGCTCCTGACTTTCCATGAGAGACAAGATGATGATCCTTCATTTTTTCCTTTTGGACTTTCTAAGAATATTTCCATAGTAAAAGGTTGTTGTTATCATTGTTGTTTTAGTGGTGATCATACCGTCTGTCTAAGACTTCAGTTTGCAACAATGTACCTATAGCAGAAGAGTTCAAATCCAAGCAAAGGACAGGTGATAAAGGTTAGGAATAGCGAGAATGTCCTGAGGTAGATCTCTGAGGTTTTCATTTTCACAGACCCATTTTTGTGCAGCATGTATAAATTATCTACCATTCAATTCAGTTCAGTTGCTCAGTCGTGACTGACACTTTGCGACCCCAGGAATCGCAGCATGCCAGGCCTCCCTGTCCATCACCATCTCCCGGAGTTCACTCAAACTCATGTCCATCGAGTCGGTGATGTCATCCAGCCATCTCATCCTCTGTCGTCCCCTTCTCCTCCTGCCCCCAATCCCTCCCAGCATTAGAGTCTTTTCTAATGAGTCAACTCTTCGCATGAGGTGGCCAAAGTACTGGAGTTTCAGCTTTAGCATCATTCCTTCCAAAGAACACCCAGGGCTGATCTCCTTTAGAATGGACTGGTTGGATCTCCTAGCAGTCCAAGGGACTCTCAAGAGTCTTCTCCTAGCAGTCCAAGGGACTCTCAAGAGTCTTCTCCAACACCACAGTTCAAAACCATCAATTCTTTGGCACTCAGCTTTCTTCATAGTCCAACTCTCACATCCATACATGACCACTGGGAAAACCATGGCCTTGACTAGATGGACCTTTGTTGGCAAAGTAATGTCTCTGCTTTTCAATATGCTATCTAGGTTGATCGTAACTTTTCTTCCAAGGAGTAGGCATCTTTTAATTTCATGGCTGCAGTCACCATCTGCAGTGATTTTGGAGCCCAAAAAAATAAAGTCTGACACTGTTTCTACTGTTTCCCCATCTATTTCCCATGAAGTGATGGGACCAGATGCCATGATCTTCGTTTTCTGAATGTTGAGCTTTAAGCCAACTTTTTCACTCTCCTCTTTCACTTTCATCAAGAGGCTTTTAGTTCCTCTTCACTTTCTGCCATAAGGGTGGTGTCATCTGTATATCTGAGGTTATTAATAGTAAATGTGACATGAATTTAGCCATTCATCCTTTTTGCTGTTGCAGAACTTAGAGCTTCTTCCTGGGCTATGGCTTTGAGAAGGCAATGCAAACACAGATATTTCAATAAATTCATTTGCAATAGAGATAGATTTAAACATTTTAATATTCTTAAAAGAATATTTGATTTGGGTTGAGAGGGAGCTGACTTGATTCTCTTAGAGGCTCTAAAGAAGAGTAAATGTGAATGATTGGGCAAACCAGCGTCTTTATAAGGTGGTTTTTAAATTACATTGCTTGGAGTGTTTACCATTTATTTACTTGACTTTTACCCTTGCATGAAAAGCCAGGAGGAAATATGTCTTAATAAAGACTTAGGATACTTTGGTTTAAGAAGCTGGTGACGCAGTGAATGGGGAATTAGGACTTAGGTATTGTCTATCCCAGATTTAGAAAGTCAGGGAGGTGAGGTTATAACTAGTGAAAACTTGTTTTCAAGATTCCCTTCACTCTGAAAGTTGGGGTTTTGCATGAGAAAACCCCCAAACAATAATATTTAGTCCCCCAATGAAAGATTGGGAAATGCAAATGTATAAATGATAGATCTTTCTCTTTTCCAATTTTGCATTCCTTGATTTAAAATCTTACATTACACTGATGAGTTAGGATTCACTTCAGAGCATGTTTAAAATTCAAAATGTGACTTGATTTTTAAATCTTTGATTTACATACTTTCAGGAACCCATTTATTATAGAAAGCGAGAACAGCTGTGTTCTCCCTCGGGGTGGTTGTTTCAGTCAAATCCTTTTAAAACATGAATTAGGAAGATTAGGATTTAATCTTTGTTTCTTCCAAGAACAAAAAAAATCTCATTATACAGTTAATATACTCCTGGTCCAGAATGTGTTATCAGAAAGTCCGTATTGTCTACTTTTTAATCAATGGTATATTTATAACTTTTAGAGTATTTTGTAGTTACATCAGGAAACCTGAAAGATTTGCTCTTTTTATTTTTCCAAATTCACTGAATTTAGGGAACTATAAGGTGATGAACCTATCACTGAGCTGTTTGGTGAGTATTTTTGCCACAAGCTACTAGAAAGAAAGGAACCATTACCAAAAGTAGGAAGAATAATTTGTGGGTTAGCTATTATGTGATAGTAATCACAATGTCTTGGTAAGAAATTAAGCACCAAGTTAATCAATAGTGATGGTACTCAAGTTTTGTAAAAGGTATTTTATAACAAAATGTTGGCATTAAAGAAACGTTTGCAATTTAAAGAAGTCTAAACTATTTTTAAAGCCCATATGGGCAGCTGAAGATGTATTTGTCCCATGTGAGTACTGGAGGTGGGTGGAGATAACAAGTAGCTTGCCATACCAAAGAGACTATGGCATACATGGAAAATTGTCTTTTAAAAATGGAAAAAGTCCAATCAAGGAGAATGGGTAAGCTTGTAAATTAAGCAGGTCATGTGTAAACTGTCTTTTAGGCAGGTCGAAAAGAGAAAAATTGGTGAAATTCTTTAAAATCAGTCATAAGTTTTTAAGTTACTCAAAAGCGGGCAGTTTACTGTGTCTGTTTGGTGATGATGGTACAATGAACTTGAGAGAAAATTAATGTTAATGATCTATTTGTCTAATAAAAAAGATATTAGAGGAACATGCTAATAACTATAATTTGCCTCCTGAAATTGATGACCAGGTTAAATTGTAATAAATGAACAGATAATCTAGGTGCAATTAACAAATTAAATATAGACAAGTTAGAACTATATAACATTCTTCTATATTTTGAAGGAATTCAAAGTAAAGTTTTAGTTGTAGACTAATAAGGCAGTTAAGTGTAAATTAGATTGACATGTACACACTACTATTATATTTAAAATAAAATGCCCTTCCATGAAAAAGTAAAATTAATTAATAACATGACTTTTGGTTTGGAAATAAGGTTTGGAAATCCTTTTTTCTACTTGATCAGCAGTATATATTCAGCAATATGAATTTAAGTAAGGTTAAGGGTTATCCTATGGGAGTCAAATTTGAAATAAAAATTGTGCACTATTAAATAAAGGATATTTCTGAGTCAGGGAAGGACAGTGAAGTTATAAAATCTAAGTCTTGCCAATACATTTGTTAACCTGAAAAGTTATGCTTGATTCAGATTTTTCTGTAGAAAAATATTGACTTATTCTGGAATTTTATTTTCAGCCATTGATGAGAGCATTACATACAAATGAAAGTTGAAAGTGTTAGATGCTCAGTCATATAGCCTACTCTGTATGACCCCATGGACTATAGCCCACCAGGCTTCTCTGTCCCTGGGATGCTGCAGGCAAGAATACTGAAGTAGGTAGCCATTCCATTCTCCAGGGGATCTTCCCGAACCAGGAATTAAACCCAGGTCTCCTGCATGGCAGGCAGATTCTTTACCATCTGAGCCACACATACAGATAGGATCCCAAATAAAGAAGAAGGAAAAAAAGACTTGTAGATTCTTGGGTCTTTTGTGTTGTGTGTTGTTTACATGGTGGTTTTCAAGTACAGGTGCTGTGATTGGGTTGTCCAAGTCGGAGAGTTTAAAGGTAATATTTTGCTGGTGGAATGTAAGAATTTTAATGACGCCCCTACCTACAGTAGGTTAGGTATTCTCTCACTATCACTACCATTGTACTAATGTGTAAATTGTATATAGTCAACTGCTTTATTCTAAAAAGAGTCTGGCCCTTTGGCATGCACCAGAGACAACATTTGCTGTATGAGATCGTTTCTGATAGCAGGATCAGCTAAGCCCATTTAATGTGGGTGATCCAGTAGAATATGGACTACCCATTTGGGTTACAGTTGTTCTAACAAAGCACGTGTGGAGAGTCAAGGGAATTTGTATGCTTTCTTTTAGGTAAATGTGATATTGTCTTACATGATTTATTTTCCTTCATTTAAAACTTTGATACAAAATGTTTGTGTTCTTCCCTTTCTTCTCTCCCTGCCCCCTCAGAATAATATAGCCGATCCAGAAGAGCTCTTCACGAAATTAGAACGCATTGGAAAAGGCTCCTTTGGAGAAGTTTTCAAAGGAATTGATAACCGTAGCCAGCAAGTGGTTGCTATTAAAATCATAGACCTCGAGGAAGCCGAAGATGAAATTGAAGACATTCAGCAAGAAATAACGGTTTTGAGTCAGTGTGACAGCTCATACGTAACGAAATACTATGGATCATATTTAAAGGTAATGTGTGCACTGGATCATGAGGTACTTTCATTATGAGTATTTCTTTCTTTTTTTAATTCTGTTTTTTGAAAGGCAGTGTCTTAAATTAGGATTTGGCAGCCTTCGGCCTTCAGGCAGAATCTAGCTCCATTTGTAGGGCCAAAATAGATTTAGATTTAGCAGCTGTGTCCTGAATGCATCCAGTACTCAGCTGTACCATTTTTCCACACCTGAACTTTTGGGTTGATGGAGGAGCAGAAAGGCAGCTGAGCCTTGACACATAACCTTTGTCAGGAAAGAGCTTTCTTCTTGGACTTTCACACATTACTCTCAATGGCCCAGTCTATCTCAACCTCAGAATTGATGGCATATGTATTGTAAGTATGTCACTTGTTCCATTGAGTTATGGTGGTTATTTACACAACTCTCCCTCCGTCTAGATTGTGAGCTTCTGGATATCAGGGAGTTTAGTTCAACCTGTCATGTTTTCACATCACATAGCACAGGGCATGGCACATCTTCAGCACACGATAAATACTTGTTGAAATGTAATTAAATAGAATAATATCTAACCCCACCACCAAAAAAGTTGGATTTTTAGTTTCCAGGGTTATAGAATTAACAGACACCTAAAATTCCAGCAGATGGAGGTATTTCTGCATCACAGAAAACTCTTTGGTGAGTTCTTGGGTTCCAGAGTTAGAGTCAAGATTTGTATCTATTGAAATATAAACAATAAATAATTAGAAAAATCTAGCTTAGAGTTTAAATTATTTTAAAATTTAAAAATATATCCCCATATTGATATTTTTCAGAGGAAGGCAGTATTAGTTAGATCTTTGATTTTCAGGGCTTATAAGAGGGAAGGGTTTTTTTGTTTATTTGCTTTTCTATCTCTAGGCCAGAAGGGTGTGTTTATAACCCATTAGGCTCTTGGCCTGCACAAAAGTTAATGCTGTCTTTTTATCCTTTTATGTTCTGCTGGGATAAACTGTATTAGTTAATACTCATATAGATATTCATTATCAATTTCCCTGGCTTTTTATAGAGCCTAATATTTTTTTGTTTTTGGCCAAGCTGTGTGGCTTGCAGGATTGCACCCTAGCCCCTGTCAGTAGAAGTGCAGAGTCCTAACCACTGAACTGCCAGGGAATTCCCAACAGAGGCTAATTTAGTCTAAGAGTATGTGAATTAGGTGACTGTGGAATTAACGCATAGTAGAATGAATCATTAAATAACCAGTCACTGTGTGTCACACTGTACTAGGTTATGGAGATGTAAAAGTGAACAGCTCCTGCCTTTGAAGAGCTTACAATCCCATTTTGCACTACAATGGTGTAGATTTTGTGATTGAATGCATACAAGGCCCAAGGTGCCATTTGCATAAATAAGCAAATGGTCACTTCTATCATTTTTTCCCATTATGGTATGAAGGAAAGACTCACAGGAGGCAGTAATACTGCTAGTAACTCATATCCAATATACTTTGGAGTGTTAGCCATTACTCTGTTTTACTGTGTACATAATTACTTGATTCTTTGTGGTGTACTTGGCTTTCATATTCTTTCCTAAAAAGCTTATTTAGCAGGTCAGATTCCTTGTTTCAGTATCCTATTGGCCTTCAGTCTCAGTAGTTTTAGGTCCCCCTCTTCTAGTTCCCGTGGTTGTAGGCAGCCCAGGAAATTTGGTGGTGGTGGTAATGGTGGTGTGTGTGTGTGTGTGTGTGTGTGTGTGTGTGTGTGTGTGTGTGCACACATGCTCATTCTGGTTTACTCCTTATAATTTCAGATCCACTCTGGAGCAAATCTGAACACTTGCTATTTTTAGGCATCTGTACCAGATAAGCTACTTTTGGTAACTGACTCAAAATATTAAGTAAGCCCTATTTAAAATGTGTACTGACATGGTATTGACTTTTACTGGTTGCTTTTGCTGTGCTATGCTGTGCTGTGCTTAGTCACTCAATTGTGTCTGACTCTTTGTTTCCCCATGGATTATAGCCCATCAGACTCCTCTGCCCATGGGATTTTCCAGGCAAGAATACTGGAGTGAGTTGCCATGCCCTTCTCCAGGGGATCTTTCCAACCCAGAAATTGAACGAGGGTCTCCTGCATTGCAGGTGGATTTATTACAAGCTGAGCTACCAGGGAAGCCCCATTGGTTGCTCACAACCTTTATTTGTAGTCAATACTCCCATGGAAAATGAATTGTAACTCGGTTTGCATTATTTATTCCTAAGATTTCACATTTTAAAAAATTTCCCTCATAGTATACACGTACCAGTCATCCCCCAAATACTTAATCTTTTAACTAATATAACTGATAGTCTGTTTTCTCCAAATCTTGATTGCAGAATATTTTTAGGCCAGTTTAGGATACAGAACTCTTATCCAAGATGTCTTCTTAAAGAATTAAACTGCATTATTTTTATCTCTTTAACCGATCATTAAAGTACATTATGAGAAAGACTACTTTGAAGAACATGTTAGTTCATGATAAAATTGTAGAAATTCAGATGGCTGGTATTGATTATTTGTGTCTAGATTATTTGTACACAAACATACACACATATTGTCTCATTTTGGGTGTACGTATATACACAGAGAGCAAAAGAATTATAATTTTATAACTCTTTAATACTGTTTATTTAAATTACTTTCTTAAATCAACCCCTTGTTTATTTTCCATTTATATTAAGACATAGTGTGACTTTTCAGGCTTGCTTTTTTTTTAAATTAAAATCACATCAAATATAACAGGGTTTGGCTTGGTGCAGTCAGTGTAACTCAAGGCTACATCCTCTAAGTACCATCAGAGAACTGCATCATCAGTTGACTTCTGTTCTTATTGTGGCCCATCCTTGCATTTCAGATAACATGGGGGATTTTGTGAGTCAAGCTAATTGAGTAAAGTAGGATACTGAGTTCTTCTCAGGTTGTCCTAATACAGGATATAACCAGGACCTCACTGTAAGCTGGAGGAAAAGTTATTGCATTTGAGAGAAAATTATATGCTCTCTGAAACTGTATATAGTTGTAGTGCTTTTCGTGAGACTTGCAAAAATGTACTGGGTATTCATTTTGACTGAGCTCACTGTATAACTTTGTTTTTAAAAACAAGAGTAAAAACCAGATAAACACATCAGTATGACCACAGTATTTTCCTTTAATTTTAGTTCAGTGCAGATTTTCTTGACAGACAAAGTTAGTCTTTATGAAGGGTGCTAAAATAAGCAAACCCTTCCCTTCTGATCTCATAATATTGGAAGAATCTTTTATAATCTTTAAATATTTTTCTAGTTCGATGTAAATCTTAAAATGAAGGTCACTCAGGCATTGAATAGAATTTGAATCATGCCTTTATGTGCTGCTGAAAATTGCTTTTAGATTTCTGTTTATGTTGAGGATATATGCCCCCCTCCATATACCACAACTCCTGATATTTATTTTTTAAAAAAGAATTGAGTGATTGAGGTGAAATATTCCAGAATAGGATCTGTACACAGCTTTCTTATTATTTTTCCTGAGACTTTTATGTGTGCTTATTCCCAATGTATGGTGAATGTTTCTGGAATATTTCTGGAATTTTCTTTAGATTAAAAAAAATTTAGTTTTCTGGTGCAACTTGAAGGAAATTGAGAGGGAAATATTTCCTCCTTTTTCAGTGTTTTTTTTTTTTCACTCAAAATAAGAATCGTTTTAAATTTCCTATAATACACCTATAAGAAGCCTCATATTAGACTCAATGCAGCAGATATTTATTAATTGGGTACCTCCTCTGTGTCTTCCTCTCACTGTGCATTTTCACCCTCATCCGTCTCATCTACTTTATTCTGACAGTTTTTAGATTCCTGTCTCTGGTTTCAGCCTCTCACCTTAGCTCCAGATAGGTGGATCTAACTTCCCTCATATCTCCCACTTATCTGTGAGTAGGTTTATCAAGTATACTAATCCCCAAACTGGGGAGTAGCATTTAAAATGGGTCTTGAGTATGATTTTGATAGGGGTTGGAATATGAGAATATAGTTAGTCTGATTTCAGTATTGACCATCTGGTGATGTCCATGTGTAGAGTCCTCTCTTGTGTTGTTGGAAGAGGGTGTTTGCTATGACCAGTGCGTTCTCTTGGCAAAACTCTATTAGCCTTTGCCCTGCTTCATTCTGTACTCCAAGGCCAAATTTCCTGTTACTCCAGGTGTTTATTGACTTCCTACTTTTGCATTCCAGTCCCCTATTATGTAAAGGACATCTTTTCTGGGTGTTAGTTCTAGAAGGTTTTGTAGGTCTTCAGAGAACTGTCCAACTTCTTCAGCATTACTGGTCAGGGCATAGACTTGGATTACTGTGATAGTGAATGGTTTGCCTTGGAAATGAACAGAGATCATTCTGTCATTTTTGAGATTGCATCCAAGTACTTCATTTTGGACTCTCTTTGTTGACTATGATGGCTACTTTATTTCTTCTAAGGGATTCTTGCCCACAGTAGTAGATGTAATAGTCATCTGAGTTAAATTCACCCATTCCAGTCCATTTTAGTTCACTGATTCCTAAAATGTTGACATTCACTCTTGTCATCTCCTGTTTGACCACTTCCAATTTTCCTTGATTCATGGACCTAACATTCCAGGTTCCTATGCAATATTGCTCTTTACAGCATCGGACTTTACTTCCATCACCAGTCACATCTACAACTGGGCACTGTTTTTGCTTTGGCTCCATCTCTTCATTCTTTCTGGAGTTATTTCTCCACTGATCTCCAGTAGCATATTGGGCACCTACCGACCTGGGGAGTTCATCTTTCAGTGTCCTGTGTTTTCGCCATTTCATACTGTTCATGGGGTTCTCAAGGCAAGAATACTGAAGTGATTTGCCATTCCCATCTCACACACTAGCAAAGTAATGCTCAAAATTCTCCAAGCCAGGCTTCAACAGTACATGAACCATGAACTTCCAGATGTTCAAGCTGGATTTAGAAAAGGCAGAGGAACCAGAGATCAAATTGCCAACATCTGTTGGATCATCAAAGAAGTGAGAGAGTTCCAGAAAAACATCTACTTCTGCTTTATTAACTCTGCCAAAGCCTTTGATGTATGGATCACAACAAACTCTGGAAAATTCTTAAAGAGATAGGAATACCAGACCACCTGACCTGCTTCCTGAGAAATCTGTATGCAGGTCAAGAAGCAACACTCTAGAACTAGACATGGAACAACAGACTGGTTCCAGATTGGGAAAGGAGTATGTCGAGGCTGTATATTGTCACCCTGCTTATTTAATTTATATGCAGAGTACATCATGAGAAATGCTGGAGGAAGCACAAGCTGGAATCAAGATTGTTGGGAGAAATATCAATAACCTCAGATATGCAAATGACACCACACTTATGGCAGAAAGCAAAGAACTAAAGAGCCTCTTGATGAAAGTGAAAGAGGAGATTGAAAAAGTTGGCTTAAAGCTCAGCATTCAGAAAGCTTAAGATCATGGCATCCGGTCCCATCACTTCATGGCAAATAGATGAGGAAACAGTAACAGACTTCATTTTGGGGGGCTCCAAAATCACTACAGATGGTGACTGCAGCCATGAAATTAAAAGATGCTTGCTCCTTGGAAGAAAAGTTATGACCAACCTAGACAGCATATTAAAAAGCAGAGACATTACTTTTCCAACAAGGGTCCATCTAGTCAAAGCTTTGGTTTGTCCAATAGTCGTGTATGGATGTGAGAGTTGGAGTATAAAGAAAGCTGAGCATCATAGAATTGATGCTTTTGAACTGTGGTGTCGAGGAAGACTCTTGAAATTCCCTTGGACAGCAAGGAGATCCCACCAATCTATCCTAAAGGGAATCAGTCCTGAATATTCATTGGAAGGACTGATGCTGAAGCTGAAACTCCAGTACTTTGGCCACCTGATGCAAAGAACTGACTCACTGGAAAAGACCCTGATGCTGGGAAAGATTGAAGGTGGGAGGAGAAGGGGACAGCAGAGGATGAGATGGTTGGATGGCATCACTGACTCAAAGGACATGAGTTTGAGTGGGCTCTGGGAGTTGATGATGGACAGGGAAGCCTGGCGTGCTGCAGTCCATGGGGTTGCAAAGAGTCGGACATGACTGAGCAGCTGAACTGAACTGAACTGGGATATGAGACTGGGGTATAGACAAGGCATTCTTGACTGGAAAAAAAATCTCAGATGGTAAAATTCTGGCAAGGTGATCTCTACTATTCCTTGCAGTTCTGTAAAATTTTACATTCTGTCTCTTTTTTTTGTTACTGTAGTAGAATATGCATCACAAAAGTTATCATTTTAACCCTTTTAAATGTACAGTTCTGTGGCATTTCATACACTCAAGTGACTGTGTGGCCATCTCTACCATTCATCTTCACAATGCTTTCACCTTCCTCAACCAAAACTCTATACCCGTAAATCTGTAACTCCCCATTCTCTCCTCACCGTAGTCCTTAGTAACCACCATTCTAATTTCTGTCTTTAGTTTCCCTACCCTAGACTCCTCAGATCAGTGGGATCATACAACATTTGCCCAGTGGTGACTTGTTTATCTTACTTGCATATGCTGGTTCATGTGGTCAGTGTTAGATTTGGCTATTTGCTTCATAGACCAACCTACTTAATTCAACATATACTTGATCTGTGTTCATGTATATGAACTTGATCTATGATCTGTTATCTTGAAAATACATATCATGGTTATTGTACATGTTCTTTTCTTTTAAATTTTTGTTTTTCTGTGAACAAATGAATCCCAAGGTCCACAGTAGCATTTCTGCCCCCTTTGGCCAAATGTTTGCTTTAGTGGCACACAGTGGCATTCAAAGGCCCCATGGGGTAATGGAGCTGATACTCCAGACACCAGTGATTTGTTAAAACTAGACTCCAGCTTCTCCCCGGTAAACAGTATAACTCTGAAGTACTTACTCTTTAGGTTTTCTGCATTTTGGAACAGAGAGCCATTTCCTGACCCCTAACTTACCACCCATGTTGATGCAGGACTTTACACTTACTCTTTCCAACCCATTGCTAAAACTTGTGGGTCGTTTTATAATTGGAAAAGTGGCATTTTCCCTGCAGGGACTTCCTATGCTTAAATGTGCCAGATATATGGTTATGGTTTAGAGCCACTTGGCTCGTTTGGATTTGTAAACCACTATGTAGATATCATCTTAGACTTTTAAATTATTTAAGAATAAACCAAATATTTGCATTCTCAAATGCAAACATCTTTTACCAGAAATCAAAGGTAATAGTTGTAGTTCTCCAGAAGAATACAAACACAGGATCTGGGATTTTTGGTCAGCTTTGGTTTGTGATTGGTGTTTTCAGTAAGACCCATTGTGGACAAGGAAAGCATCCGTGAGTAGGCAGGAGCCCCACTAGCTTGCCGTTCCTGCCTGTGCCCAGTCGTACTTTGCTTCAGTTCCTCTGCCTGCCTCACAGTCGTCTGAATGTCCAGACATAGAACCATCCTCCAGCGACACTTGTCTGCAAAAGTGACGGTCAGAAGGAAGCACCCAGAAAACCTATGAGACAGCTCTGGTTCCCTGCCTGTTTAGGAAGAGTCCTAGTTCCACCGAATAGCTCACTTGCAAAGAGGAAGCATTTTCAGACCTGGAAGTTGCTTAGTCATAAGGTTAATGACATTTTTAAGCTTTCTATGAATACTTTTTAGTGACGAACAGACGGTTGGTAAGTCTCTGTTTTCAATTGGTACAAAAAAAAAAAAAAAAAGCCACACATTGTTTTTAACTTGGAAAACAGATGCTCTCATTCACACAGAACTGCAAAACAGATAAACATGTTTTGTAAGATCTTTAATTTTTCTTTGAAATGTCACGTGCATGGGAAGCAATCTGAATTCATGAGGTAGAATGTAGTACTTATTAGAAACAAACTGTGGCAAAAGACAAGCTTCTCAGGCTGTATGGCATTGTGAGGAACGATTCAGTTATCATGTTCTGAGAGCTGCATGAATCCCTCCTGGAACTCTTCTGCCCTCTCACTGTAATGGGGATTCATTTTCTCTCGTTCCTACTATAGATGCTACTCTCTCTCCTAAGCTCAAGCTAGCTTGTTGTGACAGGAGAGAGCGGGTGTCAAGATGGGTATTGTTCCTCTCTCTCTTAGACATCCTACATAGTGTCAACATCTTAATTTAACTGAACCTTCCTTCCCCAGTCCCTAACTCTCGGCCACAGCCTATTCCCCACACTACAGTGTCCCCTAAACACCCATCATCATTTTCCTGGAGTCCATTCTCTGCCATCATAAAGGCCCAGAGACACTTGGAAATTTTGAATGGAACTCCTACTTCCCAAGGATTTTAGAGTTTCAGGACTACCAGCAATAGCTTGAGAATCTATCCTGCAAGTGGGACTGTAAAGGTGAGAAATGTGTTCCTGGAATCCCAACGTGAAGCAAGACACTGAATCCACTTTTCCCCTAGAAACATTGTTATGGTATAAATAGTAGTTTCTCTGGTGTTCTTTCAGGTATACTATGGATACCTTTGTGTTAAATTGTCTTTTGGAGGGGACTGCTCCAGGAACCTAGGCATTATTTTTATGGCAAAATGCTGGCTTTCCAAATCCCAAACATCTTTCTTTAAAAAGATGGACTTTTGGAATACAATCCATTCACAGCTTGGCTATTTGCCAGTATAATAAAACCAACCATTCCGCTTCCAGTCAATTCTGTGGTCCTAAAAAAATTCAGAGAATACCACTCATGAAGTGTTATGGGGAGAGAGAGATGTCTCCAGTATTTCAAACTGTAGCTGAAAGAAAATTTAATGATTTCCAAATTTTGTCTGATACAGCTGAATACTGTGTGTGTGTACACACCTGTTTTATAATTCAAATATGTGTGTTCCCTCTATGAGCTCCATTTCCTATTGTACAACTTACAGTGAAGTTAATTTTACCTGGATTAATCATCATGCTCTTCAAGCTACACATTCCCTTTCTCTTATCCATTTACCTTGGGGGAGAGGGGGCTACAGTGTTCTTACTAGTTTCTACATGTGTACAAAAAAATGCCCATTAATCGTGGCTGATAAAAGTTGTAAAGTAGATTAAAACAAAAACTAAAATAAGGTATAGTACCCAGTGTCCTCAAACTCTCAAATCACATGGGAAGCACTCAGAAGCCCCATTCAAAATTTCTACAAGTCTCCATTTACCTCCTCATTCATTTCCTTTCAGCATCATCATTCAAAATAATAATTTAAAGCTATGGTTTTTTTTTTCTAACTTTTATTAAAGTTGCTAATAGTTCGACAATAAGCAACAATAATGTGTCATTTCTAATATTTAGCTATATCATACATTCAATAGGTTTCAGGGAGAGTCAAGACTTAGGACTTGACTCTTATTTGTAATAGTCTATGGAAAAATATATTGAGTTCCAAACAACTAATTTTAAACCTATATTTTAGAACCAGTACATTAGTATGTCAGGTTGAACATTTATGCTATGCTATGTTATTTGGCTCAGGTTTATGATTATTAAGCTATTTCATGGTTTTCACAGGGTTCAAAATTATGGATAATAATGGAATACCTGGGTGGCGGTTCAGCGCTGGATCTTGTAAGTATTTTTAAACAATTACACACACACATCCATACTTTCACTTTTTTCTTTTAATTGGAGTGAGCATTGGCTTTTGGGCAAGCTAAGTGGTTGCTTTAGTTAATATGTTCACTCTGCCTTCAGTACTGCTACTCTTAACATAGATTCCGCTGTATTGCAGGTTCTGCACATTGCTGGCGTTCTTAAAGTATATAAGAAATGCAAACAGCTTAATAAAATTCCCTCCAAATTAAGAATGAGTGTGTGAGAGTTGCCATCAGTTTCATGTTTTACTTTACATGCTTATCCCTGAGAAGACTGAGCGTTCTTAGATTTTTGAAGAGATATCATCCAGATAACTGTTTTTAAATGTGGTTCTTGGGTTTTGACCAAGAAGCCCTACAGACCCAGCTCTCTGCAGAGTTCTCTCTGCCTCTCTATAGGTGACTTGGAAGTGTGATGGCATTTTTGTCACAATGACTTGGAAATGCCACAGCCATTTTAGCAGACCAGGCTGCTAAAATCCTGCAGTGTGAGGGAAAAGTTCTAATAAATGAAGATGTGTTTGTGTACAAAATGTTATTGAGAAACACTGGTTGTCTTCCCCCAAGTGGTGTGATTCTATCAGTGTTGTCCCTCCCTCTTTAAAATTTTTATTAATATGACATTGTATTTAAAATGCAATATGAATGACTAGAGACAACTTTGTGTAATAGAATGACTGCTGGGCTGGCCTATGGGAGTTTGAGTTTGTAGGGCTGCCTCTGTTTATAACTAAGTCTGTGACTGTGAGCCAGGCACATAAATCCTTGGACTTGACGTCCTATAAAATGAAGTTGCACTAAGTTGTCTTCCATCTTTAATATTATACGACTTTTATATAATATGCTCAGCCTTTGAAATTGGAGTCTGCTGTTTCTAAAAATAAAGTGTTTTGATGATTAAGATCACCGAGTAATGTTTTAATTTTTATTTTTTTAAGTAGAAATGAATTTTTCTGACTGAAAATGATCAAATATTTTTTAAAGCCTTTAATATTGAATGCCAGTACTTCCAAAGTTTCAAATAATCCTATGAACAGAAATGACCATAAGCGATTTTTCCTTCCTTTAGACAGAACCATATTTAAACCATTCCAAAAAAATGGTAATTAAACTTGATGGAGAGCCTCATCTTCTAGGAATTCATCTCAGTTTAATCAGTTGCTGAGTTAGGCCATCCTTCCTTGTATCTAATCTAATTCTTACATCCTAAAGCTCCATTTCATTTTTTTTCTTTCTCTCTCCTGTCTAGTGAGAGAACATAACTGGTATTTCTTTGGCTGATAGTCCTTCATGCGTATGGAGTCAGGTCTCATTCTCACCATTAAATGACCTCAGCTCTATTTGTCATGTAGTTTGATTAAACAATAGTTTATTCATTAGCTCCACAAGAAGCCTCACAATTGCTCTAGGAGCCTCCTCCTACTTTTTAAATATTAAGAATCCTTTCCAAATTTATCACAGTTACCTTAACTGGCCCCCCAAAATGTTTATCATGTCACTTCCCTGCTTTGTAGGCATTGGCAAGACCAGTGCACTGCTTTCCTCGGAATCTCTGATAGCAACGGGAAGCACTGGACAGTGGCCCAGCCCTAACTAATACAATCTGTGTCCCCCAAGAGTAGCTGGGGCAGTTTTATGAAACCTCTGAATGAAATGATTTTGAGATCTTAATCTCATTCTGAGCTCTGCCTAAGTCAAAAAATAACAATTAGCATAAATTCAATGAACTTGAAATGTTTCTAGCTGTGTAGTGGCCAAAAATTAAGAGACCTAGATCCTATTCCCAATTCTGCCATTGACTAGCTGGCTAATATTGGGCAGACTATTTAACCTGTGCTTCAAATGTTCAAATAAGAAATTAGATGAGTAATCTCTCTAGTTTTCTTTTTTCTAGCTTTAACACTTAATACTATTGTGATTTAATTATAAACTTCATTGACTCGACTTTTTACGGAGAGCAAATGATGAGAATACACTTTCTTCATTTAGGAGAATGCTATCGTTTGGAGGAATCTAAGAAAGGATCAGGGTTAGAGGAGGGCACTGCTACCAGGGACAAGAGAAATTAAAAGGAATGCTGGGCAAAAAGTGTTCATCCCATTAAACTGGTGCCTGATAGCGTGATATGATTATGACCAGTAATTCAGTTCAACACTATATAGTATATGGACCTTCCCCAAAGGCTCAGCTGGTAAAGAACCAGCCTGTCAATGTAGAAGGTACAAGAGATGCGGGTTCAATCCCTGGGTCGGGAAGATCCCCTGGTGAAGGAAATGGCAACCTACTCCAGTATTCTTCCCTGGAGAATCCCATAGACAGAGGAGTCTGGCGGGCTGCAGTCCATGGGGTTGCAAAGAATAAGACACACCTTAGCAACTGAAAACAACTATATACCTCAAGATTTCCTCCCATTCTTACAAAAAAATTAGTTGTGTGTGAACAGACTTTGAGCATAATGTACATTATTTTATTGAATTGATTATACCTCACTTGTTTCCAATAAAAATTGCAGTGGCTTACAACAAAAACACATATAATAAGGTTAAGAGAATAAAACATGAGCACCAGGGGAAAAAGTTGGAAACGATATGCTAACCATAAGAGAAAGCATAGCAAAACATGCTGTATTAGGGACTGGCTGGAAGTCAGAGGAGTATGGGAGAACACCCCCAAGCCTGCAAATGTCCCTCTCGAATATGGTCAGTTGACAGCAAAGGCACAACATACAAAGCCAGCGCCCTGCCCTGGGGTAGATGTGTCAGCCATTAGAGACATGGTAAAGTCTTCAGTCTTTGGAGAGAAGCTCCATTGTGCACTCCAAGGACAGTGGACCAGGATCTTGGCATCATCTCTCCCAAGGTTACACTGGAAATTTTTAAAAAGCAACCTCTATTCCATCTATTTACTTTCCTTCTCTTTCCAGCTCCTTTTTTTCCTCCTCTTCTGATCATTATCATCATGGCTAAGGAAACATTTTAACCACAAGGTTTGGGATAGTTTTCTGTCTGACATGAACAAGAAAAACCCAACTCTGCCACCACCCCACTCCCATTTCCCTGCCACAGAAGTGCCCTTCCCATCCTCCTCCAGTACCCAGTTAAGTGAGATTGCATTGAATTTTAAACTGGACCTAAGTATACCAGATAAGCTAATGTGTCTGTAGGACCACTTTTCCATTTGTTTTTTACTTAAGTATATTTTAAAAATTCTGTATTATTCAGACCACTTTTAGAAATCTTTCAGAATGATAGCTACTACCTTTTATATGGACCTTGCCCAATTTTCTAAGTGACTGAGAATATACCTCCTCTGGCCCTGTCAACATTTTATAATCAATGATACTAAAGTACTAGTCTTAAGTAGTATTACTTGACATTTATCTTTAAGTTCTTTGGTAGTACCTCAGAATTTCATTACCAGCAATCAATAAAATAATATACCATTTTCACCTTTTAGATGACTTTTAATCACTGGTGTTTAAATAGATACTTTGGGGTGGAAGTTGATACATTTGAAAGTAAATAGATAATGTTACCTAGGAAAGGCACCTACTGAACTATAAACATCCCTGAAGTATACTATATATCCAGAGCATAGTTAATATTAAATAGTGAGACTGAAGTATGGGTTCTATTTTAAGCTGTTAAATCTCAACATGAAAGTACCCTTTATTCAGAATAAATATGGCATTCATGAAAGATGAAATACAGAAGGTGCCAAAGAGCTGTGAATCCCTCCCAGTGTGAGGCAGAGTGGGCAATGTTTGATTTTCACCACCTCTTCCCTCCTTCCAGCAAACAGAGCTCTACCTCAGCTCTGACTTTAGATTCCCACCCTTTCCTGTAATAATATTATACAGTCCACTGTTTGTGCTTTATGAGGTACCAGAATTTTAAAATAACCATTTATTTTAAAGAGAGATTTTCAGATATTCCATTACAAATTCTCCTGAAACTTAATCATTGCTTTCCTTGTATTGCAGTTGAAACCACTGGCTTTAGTACAGGGATGGGGAAAGAAAGAGAAATGTGTTACATTTATTTGAAAAACTGTATCCCTCCATGATTTGAATTTCTTTTTACAATGAAAGCTTGAATAGTTTAATTATTATATTCCTAGCTAAAACTTAAATCTGAGTCTCCAAAAAGTCTCTGCTTTATAATGTTTTTGAAATACGTAAATGTTAAGAAAGGTCCTACAGCTGACCCATATGATCAAATTGGGTTGCTGCAGAAATCTTATGGACCATCTGATCTAAAAATCAGTTCAGTGTAAATATTTAATGTTTTAAACAGCAAATGCCAAAATTTAAGTAGTTGATATATTTTTTCTATCTGTCATTACTTAAGCATGTTCCTTAGATCTTTAATGTAAATATTTAAGAACCTCAAGATTAGAAGCTAATATATAGTTATATTATCTTTCAAGATTAAATCTAATCATTAAAATCTAATCATTGAAAACCCTTTTAGCCCTTTGACTTAACTCTCTTCACCCTTAAGAATTTTCTCATTTGTTTAAATACTGGCTTAATAAACAGAACTGTTTCATTATATATAAGCAATTCCCTTATTTCAAAGATAATGTTAAGTTTGAACCTTATCGTTCCAAACTTTTACATGTGTGTGCGTGTGTTTTCCCCTAAGCTGCGAGCTGGTCCATTTGATGAGTTCCAGATTGCTACCATGCTAAAGGAAATTTTGAAAGGTCTGGACTACCTGCATTCTGAAAAGAAAATTCACCGAGACATAAAAGGTATACAGAAGTCTAATATGAACCTGAGAAAAATAGATGCATTCTGAGGAAGCTGAGGTTTTTTTCGTTTCCTTTTCCCTCTTAGCTGCCAACGTCTTGCTCTCAGAGCAAGGAGATGTGAAACTTGCTGACTTTGGAGTGGCTGGCCAGCTGACGGATACACAAATTAAAAGAAATACCTTTGTGGGAACACCATTTTGGATGGCTCCTGAAGTTATCCAGCAGTCAGCTTATGACTCAAAAGTGAAGTGTTACCTATAAACTATTTTGTTTTTAATATTGTTTTACATAGCATCCTATTCTATTTAATAAACTGCCTCAATTCTCCTTCCTCTTAGAGTATTTCTATAACTAGAGCCATGTCAAATTTTGCTGCTAAATCATAAGTTCCCTAGATGCTGGTAATACTGAATATTTGGATCTTCCCTTCAGTGACCTTCCATCCTACTTGGAATACAATGCAAAGTCCTTACTACCACGTGCATGGCCGTCTGCTGTCTGGCCCTTGTCTACCTCTGCCTCATCGCCTACCACTCTCCTCCATTTTCTACCCATTTCAGCCACAGTGGCCTCTTTACTGGTCCATAAACACAGCAAGTCCCCTCTGGCCTCAGGACCTTTGCACTTGCCTCTCCCTCTAACTGGAATAACTTTCCTCTCAATCAGGTCTCGGCTTAAACATTACTGACACAGAACAGTCTTCCCTAGCCATCCCATGTAAATTTGCAGCCCTTTTACCTTGTTATTCGTTATTCCATTATCCTGATTTTGTATTTTCTTCACAGAACTTAATACCATCTGACATCCTATTGTTTATTCATTTATCTTTCTCTTCTACTAGAACATAAGCCTCTTGAGAGCAGGAATTTTTGTCTGGTTTAGTCACCACCCGAATTCTCAGTGCTTGGAATGCGGTGCCTGGCACAAAGTAGGGAATTTGATACTTTTCTTAAAAAATGAATTCCATCAAAAAGTTATTAACACCACATTTCTTGAGATATTTTAATATTGTATGACCATGAGACTCCACGGGTTATTTTGTGGCAGAATGTTAGAATGGAATTTCAAGGTAATTGTTCTTTCCTCCTTACCTTAGGCTGACATTTGGTCCCTGGGAATTACTGCTATTGAACTAGCCAAGGGAGAACCACCTAACTCTGATATGCATCCAATGAGAGTTCTGTTTCTTATTCCAAAAAACAATCCTCCAACTCTTGTCGGAGACTTTACTAAATCCTTTAAGGAGTTTATTGATGCTTGCCTGAACAAAGATCCATCATTTGTGAGTATATGTGCTATGACCGTTGTTTTCTGTGATCAGATATACATAGAGCCAGTGTGGTTTGTTCAACAGTAAGGAATACAATGCCTGTGGAAACTGTCTACAGACCATCCAGGAACCTGACTGTCCCGTCTGTGTAGCTAATTTTGTTCAGTTGTTGACAAGGTCCGTAGTTCCTTCTCTCCTTGCCCTGCATCTTCTCTTTTTGCTATGTTCCCTAGCATCTTCCTCATTCTGTTGATCATTTCCTATTTCAAGGGGAAATAAAGTTCATTTTGTAGGATGTCATTAAGAAAGTATAACTATGCACAATGATTCTTATTCAACTGTTTTCATTTTTCATGAAAAGTTGTTGGTGTTTCATGATTTTTTATTTAATGTTCAGAAATTCCAACATGAAGTTGTATACTTTTCCTGAAGTCTAGTGAACTCCGTTCATTTAGTTGGCAAATTTGATTACAGTTGTTGTTTTTGTTTTTAAAATAAAATTGCCTGATAACTGTGAGAAACTAAAATATACAAGAACTATCTCTAAATTGGATGTAACTATCATAGGTTACTAATGAATATTCTGATATTAATAAAATATTAGGGAGGAAATATCCCCTACAGCACATGGTATTTTTATTTAGGTGCAATATGAATAAATGTGTGATGGAGAAGGGATTAATATGGGGGTCATATGATGTGTGCAGATAATAAGAAAGTTATAGCCTTGCTAGTTTTCATCCTTTTTGTTCCAATTTACAGTAAATATAATAAAAGTATTTTAATGCATGATCTTGTTTTAAAATTTTTATGTAATTATCAAAGTCCTATCATGAGTTTCTCTACTTTGAAGAAAGCCCCGCCTGCCTGTTTGCTGGTACATAGGCCACCTTTTGCCACTGGATTTTAGCAAATTGATACCAAAGCAGTGAATTTAATTTGGTTGCCTTGAGCCACTTCGGAAATAGAATTAGCTATTGTCCTATGGCATTTTAGTTATCCTCATATCTATAGACAAACTTTTATACCTTTCAACTTGATAATGATTTCATATCACTCTTTGCAATCATAAAAAGCCTAGACATATTGGCGCATCCTTTCTTTTTTGTTCCTCAGCGTCCTACAGCTAAAGAACTTCTGAAACATAAATTCATTGTAAAAAATTCAAAGAAGACTTCTTATCTGACTGAACTGATAGATCGATTTAAGAGATGGAAGGCAGAAGGACACAGCGATGATGAATCTGATTCTGACGGGTCTGATTCGTACGTACCAATTGTTTACTTTTTATGTAGACAGCCCATTTCAGTATTTCATATCTGTTACTGTGAACTGATGTGTTTTCTCTAGCATAAAATATAAACCTTATTCTAAAGCGTGACTTTAGAAATTGTGAAAATCTTTTAAAATTGTGGTCTGTGAAGTACAATGAATTTGGAAACACGTTTTGTTTTTTTTTTTTTTTTCTCCTTAGAAGTGAATTTCTTTAGTTTTAAATGGTCTCAGTCTAACCCCTAGTGGATACTTGAGCATATTACAAAATTTTGGAACAAGATTGCATTTAAGGTGCTTTATTAGCTTGCCCAAAGTGATAAAGAGCAATGTCTTCTCATACTTTCCTGGCAACCTATAAAACCCCTCTGGAGAACTAACGTTTCTCACCTCTTGGCCATGTACCAAACTGTGATCAGACTGGTCCATTGAAATATTCATTTATATCTGATTTGTACCCCCTAAAAAGTTACATTGTTTTTTTAACTACAGCATTTATACTAACATTTGAGCCTCTAACTCCTTAACTTAATTTAGACTACAGAGTCTGTAGGCTACACCAGAATTTACTTCTCTGCTAGTTGAACTGACACAAAGGCAACACCACATCTCTTCAGATAATATCTGCATTTATGAGAAGTTGTCCAACTTTTGAAAAGTCTAAAAAGTACCAAGGTAGTTGTCTTTACTCTGTTCTAATGGTTGTTGGCCTTTGCTGCCCATTAGTCACTCTTGGAGCCTTTAAAAATGTAAATTAACTATACTCCGATATAAAATAAGATGAAAAAAAAAAAAAACCACAAGCCACATTACAGGAGATCTTGATCTAGTCAGTGGGAAGGGATTGGGCCAGGGCTTTATATATAGTAAGAGACCTTCACATGTGATTCTGATATATACTTAGAGCTGGGTACCACTGCTACTCTTTAGCAGAAAGCACTGTGTATTTGAAACTGAGATCAAATTATTTTTTTATACTTTGGGGCAATTATCCATTCAGAATCTGTCTGCACTGATTTGGTATTTTTCCCAAGCTGTGTCATTTGGGAACTTATAGAAATATCTTTGGCAATCTCTTTAGGGAGTCCACCAGCAGGGAAAATAATACTCATCCTGAATGGAGCTTTACCACTGTGCGAAAGAAGCCTGATCCTAAGAAACTACAGAATGGGGCAGTATGTATACAGAGATGATCTCTTCCTTTTGGTAGACTTTGTCGAACTATAAAATGAGACAGTGTGATGGCCAGAAATTGTTAGAATTTAATACCCCTAAATGCTTGTCTACCTCACTGTGGTCCACAGTATGTTTCATTTGCCATTCATTTCAAACTAATTAAGAAAAGGTCATAGAAGTCATTTAAGTAGCCATTGGTATGTTTTAAAATAGAATTGTGCATATTAATTGTAATCCTAGAAGTTAGAGGCCTCTGGACGATGGATGGGAATGAGTGATGAGAAGAAAGTATGGAGAGTTGCCTTGTATTGGGTCTTTTTTGAGGAGGACTCCAATGAATGCACATGAGTGATATTTTAATTTCATGTGTATAATCTATAATATTTGTTCAAAGGAGCAAGATCTTGTACAAACCCTGAGCTGTTTGTCTATGATAATCACACCTGCATTTGCTGAAGTAAGTACAGACTCATCAGCTTTGGCTATCTAATTTAAGAAGTTTAGTAATTTTAAATGTTATAGCTATTGATCTTTCTCAGCTTAAACAGCAGGATGAGAATAATGCAAGCAGGAATCAGGCAATCGAAGAACTGGAGAAAAGTATTGCCGTGGCCGAAGCTGCCTGTCCTGGCATTACAGATAAAATGGTGAAGAAATTAATTGAAAAATTTCAAAAGTAAGCTTGAAATGTCATTTTTAAAAAGCTATTTTGACATTTTCTGTTGGATGTTCATTTATGATGTGATACTATGATTACCTACTTATTTTGGTTATTCCTAACAAAGTCAATTCTTAATAGTCATATAATTGAAAACTGTTTTGTTTGCCGCCCATCTGAAATATTAGCTTTTGGAATTATCTGCACATATTACAAGGTAGTTTTCCACTGAATGAAATGGCCTAGTTGGTTTTTTCCCTTTTTTTTTTCTTTTTTTTTTGTTAGTAGGAGTATAGACAAAAGGTCAGGGGGCATATTCTTATTTGGACCCTTGTAAATACCATTTAGGAATGCTTTCATTCTTGTTGCTGTCCTTATCACAGTGCTAGGCACAGTTTCAGTGCTATAGTTCATTAAGTTTAACCCCCATAGGAAAAGTTAAGGAAAGGATTTTAGGTAGAGAAACTCAAATAAAGATTCTGAAAAGTTCTTATGGTTGATTTCAGTTTCTATACTGTCTCTTGAACTGTTGCTTTACACACTCAGTAAAGTTCTTACATTTAATTGTTAAATTCCCTTTAAAAATGTATATACAAACACAACTTCTTAGCTCAAGCAAGTTATAAAGCAATACTAATCTTAGCCTTAATCTCATTATATGGCTTCTCAGCATAGCTTTATATTTCTTTGTATTTGTGATGCCGCTGGGATCAAGTTGGAACAAACTATACAGCTGTAAAACATACTCTCCTAGATCTTTTTAGCTGATTAAGCCTATTTATATTCATCAGTTAAAACCCCTCTTAAAATCCCTTAGTTTTTCTTAAATTAATTTATTTATTTTAATTGGAGGCTAATTAAAATCCCTTAGTTTTTAATGAAAACCTCCCTTCTCTTTTCCAAATCAAACAAATCAATTGGAAGCTGTAAAATCAGACACAAAAGGGATTTTTTTTAACTTCCTTATGTTTTAGCATCTGTATGATGAGACCCAATACAGTTTTGTCTGCTCAATCACTTCCTTCACTGGAGAGTTCATACAGATACAAGATAGACACACGCATACTTATACATCACTTAAGTTTTTCCTAATTTTATAGGTGTTCGACAGATGAATCCCCCTAAGAAACTTCTCGTTATTGGCTTCTATTTCATATGGACCCAGAGAAACCCACCAAAGCTACTTCAAGCTTACCAATGCTTAACTCATGAGCTCCATGTGCCTTTTGGATCTTTGCAACATTGAAGATTTGGAAGAAGCTATTCAACTATTTTGTGATGGTGTTTATCATTTTCTATTTTAAAGAGATTATTTTGTAGGGAGTAACTTTTTAATACTATAGTTTCACCTGTATTCTAGTAAATGTTGAGACAGTTTTGCTTTTACGTATCATTATTACTTAAGTTACTAGGATGAATACTTTTCATGTTTTGATCTTTAGTTAACTGTACACTCATGAAACATACAGGTTGTTCAAAGTCATCATAAATATTCAACTTTTATAATCATCAAGCTTCAAAAAGTTTGTTTTAAACACAGCATATTCTAAAAATGACTATTGGTGGGGAAGCAGAAACAAGTTACACATTCTTAAGATAGAAGTTTTTGATAAGCTCTTAGAAATGAAACCTGGAAAAGTATTGACGTTTCTACGAAGTGGGTATGATATTCAGGCAGCTCAATAATGATTACATTTGAGAGCCCTGCGTCTGTAGTGTTTAGAGGCAACATGTAGCAACAGAGGTACCTCTTGTGTGCAGTATTTACTTTCTCTTACAGAAGAGATGGTTGATCCTTATTTAACATGGTTGGGAAGTTAAAGCAATACCAATTAGCCAAGGATGAATTTTCAGTAATACCGGAAGAATAAGGATTCATTTTAAAAACCAACTCAAATCGCATATTATATGAGTGGATTTGGGGAGCTTAAAAGAAGCTGATTATCATGTGATTATAAATACCTGGTCAACAGGTATGAATATAATTTACACCAGCATATTTTTGTCATGGTCTTAAAATGTCCTATAAACTATTTATACATTTTTGTTCTTCATAACTATCCAATACATAAGCATCATTTGTTCATTTTTGAGAGGGTATTTAAATAAGCATTTTCTAATTCATATGAAAATAATCATAGTACCGGATGATTTCTGTCCGTACAAAGGTAGGTTAGATTGTACAGTTAATTTTCAGTTATATTTATGGTACTGTTACGTGGGTAATACCCTTTTCTGTTAAGCCCAGTATATATATTATGCCTGCCTAAGTTCTGAAGTGGGGCTGTATTTCAGTAGTTGTAGAATTATTGATATTAATTAGTTTTGATAGTTTATGTTTTATTGTTTGGATCTGCACAATTTGGGTTTTGCACAAAAGTCATTTTAATAAAGCTCAATAATTGCCAAATGTTAGAAGATGTTCTTCAAGTGAAGAATAAGTTTTTAGTCAAAGTGGCCATTACCTCCTCCTCTTTTGTAATAATACAGACACTTGAATAAGTTGTTGTTGTGTCATATGCCAAGAAAATGTTTTCATTGGTGCCTATACTGTAGTAATTACTTTTAACACATTTTATTTTGAAGTAATAGTTCAGTGAAAAATTTCATCTGCTAACTAACTGAAACTCAATCACCGTTTATAATTTGTAGAGGCCTGGTAATAATTTTGCAACTCATGTGTTAAATGAATATTTTTATAAAAGTAAAAGCAACAAATTTTTAAATTGATTATTTGAAACTTTCAGCACAGCTGCATTATGAATAGAAAATTGTATTGCTTATTCATTTTAGTTATTAGTCCTGTAAACTGTTTCTGGGTAAGCATACTTCAGTGTTTTGGGGGGATTTAAAAATAAATATTTAAATTTCATGGTCCTTAATGTTTGTTTTCTTGAGGGGTATGGTATTTTCATTGTTTCAAATTATTTCTCCTTTCCCCTTTCATTTATTGTTGGAACTTTAACATCAGAGTTTCCATTGGAAACTAGAAGATATTCTTCACAATTTTATTATGCATTGATTATAGTTCCAATGGACTATAATTTGAATATCTGATTTCTGTCCTGCTTGAATATCTGTCATGATTTCTGCCTCCTGTCCTGACAAAGTTATTAATAGAGTCCTCTTTCACTCGAAAATATCCTTACTAGGTTAGACAGTAAATTATATGGTCGCCCTAATATAGTTTTGTTAGGAAATCTTATACAGATTTGAACCCTGTATTTGAACAAATTTTGCAAAGATTTCTGGAAATTGAGATGAGAAACAGCATATAATCATAAAGGAGTTTGGGTTTTTCCAACAGAAAAGGTCAGAGATTAACTTAATGTAGCTTTGAGTATCTATATGATTAATACATAAGTGATTGGGCTTCATATATTCTTATTATGAAATAGCTATTGTAGACTTGTGAGTTATTGGATTTGGTTCCAGAAGCAGGAAGGAAAGTGCTGGAATGTTGAAAAGCAGTAGAGTGAGGTTTATTAAAAGGGATTTTTCTGGTGTAAGGGCTAGGAGAGTAAGAAAACTATTCCATCTATCTTTTATCTATTCAGTCATATAGAAAAATAACTTGCTTATATAAGTGCATCATTTCTTTGATGTCATTACCTAACATTATCTTGTAAATATGTTGTACTTACCATTAAAATAAAAAAAGAAGATAAAGTTCTCAAATAGAATGCTATACCTTTCAAGGGGGAATAATAGAGAAATCCTGAATGGGTCAAGAATAGAATTGTGGTTCATTAACTCAGTGTGGAGTATTATCCTTTTTCTTTTTAGCTACCCCATTTCTGCCACTTCTCCATCCCTGACTATACATTTTCACCTGCTTCCCTCCTTTTCCTTGTTCTCTAACTGTGCCTTCCCTTAATTATAGGCTAGAGACAATCACTTCTGAAATTGATTAAAACAAAAGGAAGTTCATACTTACAACTTGTTTTTTAAGTAAATGGGTTTCCATCACTCTTTATTAAAATGCTATTCATCTCAGTTTCTTGCCTACATGCATGCAACAAGAGATGGCAAAAAAATTAATTCTTGCAGAAGAAATTAGATACACAGACCAACATGTTAACTTTTATCTTTCACTACATATTATAGCTAGTGAAGAATAGAGAATAAGTCAAACATCATATTGTCCTCATCAGCAGATGACTGGTTTTAGAAACTGATCAGTTCATAAATTTCCAAGGTTTATAATTCTGCCAAGTCCTAGATTAATTATAAACTTGTATTCTGTTGAAATGATCCATGTTCCTTCTGTTCCTGAAGTACAAGAGGGCCATGCTCCCACTAATATATGTTATAAAAATTGAAGTCTTTTAACATAAAACAGGACCGTTTTTACTGGGCCCCACACAAATAATGAGGACTGAAACCTTTAGTTGCAGTGTTGTTTAAGAACAATGAACGCATGTAAGAATTAAAGATTTTAAAATTAAAAAAATAAATAAATTTTAAAAAAAAGAACAAAATGATCAACACAGTCACAGTCTGTTATCACTAAATGATATCAGAAGCCAGTTTTGTATGCCAGTCCATACTGTTACTGTTCTTACTTTTCTTCAGTGTTGAGAAGCCTGACCTTCATTTATAAAGTCTCTATGGGGAAATGTATAATAGAGATGACAGATACCCACCTCACCCTGCCTCAGGGCTGGTGAGGAAAGGGCATGTTCCAGAATGATTCAGAGGAAATAGAAGAGAGGCTTGAGGAGTGAGGCAGTAGCTGGATCTTTCATAAGCTAGGTGCCCAAGCTTAGAAGATTCCCTTAATACTAGTGAATAGTAATAAAGAAAATGTTTTTTTGCAGAAAGTGCCTTATGTTTCACCTAAGTGAGTAACATGGAATTGGTCTGGGCATGTTCATAGGGTTCACATTTTAGGCTAAAAAGTAATTACATGGTTTTTGCAAAGTCCTGTCTTCAGCAGTTGATGTATCGAAAGAAACATCTTCATCTTCTTCATCTAGCTGTAGACTACCAGAAGACAAGCGGATTCTGGCCATGGGTGACCTTATGCCTTTGTCATACAAAGAGTAGTAGTCTGGTTTAAGAATCTCTGACTCTGAATCACTGGATTCACTAGGCACATACCTTTCTGTAGCTCCCTGATCCATTAAAACTGTTGGAAACTCCTGCTCTGCAAACATATATGTTAACAGGTCAGCTTTACGACTGAGAGCAGGACAAGGCCCTAAAGGTCTAAATTCTGACCCAAAAGGAAATCGGATCGTTTTCATGTCTGATTGGCTCTGGGAACGTTTAGGGGTTGGCTCTTGAATGTTATATGCAAATGCATCTTCTGTAGTTGGATCCTGCTCTTCTAGATCTACGTTCACATTGCTCCTGCCAGTGGTCCTGGCCTTAGCTTCTTGGAGTTCCTGAAAGTCTTGCTGAAAGCTCTTCATTCTGATGTTCCTTGGGCTTCTTTTGGCTGACTTCACTGCAGTAGACTGTAGACAGCTGTCTGGTCTTTCCCTTCCCTCTGCCATGATTGGAGACCGTCTGGGCACCTGGGGTGGTCTGTCCACATAAAAGAAGACTTGGGGAGGCATAATATCAACCTGCTGACCAGTACAAGGAATACAGGGCACATCTGTGTAAGTAAGCTGCCTTGCTGGACTCACTTTGCTTGTAAGGCCAGAAGATGTGCTCATGGGATTGTCAGCAAACTTAGAGCTTGTTTGGAAGGAGCTTAGAGGACTCCTTTCCTCAAAGTAGTCTCTGGGATTAGTGTCAGGATCAGGGTCAGCAGTAAAGACTGGGTCTGTATAAATAAAAGGGAAAGAGGAACTGCTTTGGGACTGAGGTAATGATATGGGATCTGCCTCTGGTTTGGAATGCTCCAACTCAGCTGCAAACGTCACCTCCGCTGTGGAATTTCTCCTCCTGCTATCCAGCACAGGCTCAGAGGCGTGCACTCCATTCACGGTTCTGTAGTACCCACTGCCATAGCCTAGTCTCAGCTCTTCCACCTTGAGAGAAAGGACAGGCGGGTGAAAGAAGGGAAAAAGCCATTTGGTTGGGGTGGGGACAGGCATCTAAATCAGCCTTTGATTTCACAAAGGTAGTTTTTCACAAAGTCATTTCTGCCCATGTTCTCTGCCAGGGTTGATAAATACATACATAAAAGGTTCTAACTTGGACCGCATCCCAATATATGTGCTGAAAAATAGTCATAACACTACTCTTTCTCAACACCATCACACTCCCAGACTCTATATTCTCTATCTACTTGAGCCCCAGCATTGTACTTCAAGCAGTATGGCTGAGTAGCTATATTCACAAGCCAAGAGTTCTGCCTTTTGGTCTTGGCTTGGCTCTGTCTTTACTTGCTGTGTGACCTCAAGTAAGTCTCCTAACCTCACTGTTCTAGCCTCCTCCCTCCCTTCTGTAAAATGGTTGGGAGGAGGGCTGTGAATGGCAGGAGATGATTTAACATTTGATGGTACCTTCCAGCATTAGAAGTCTGATTCCTTTCAGATAAAAACTGCCTCTGATTTGAATGAAGACAGAGTTTATGAGACCTCTAATTAGATTTTTTTAAGGGAGAGCAAAAGAAAAACGAACATGGTTCATACTATAAAACTCAAATGAAGCTATCATCTCTCAGCTCCAAGAGAACAGCACTTTGTTCTTAAATTAACAAAATTACATAGCAAAAGTATTTTCAAATCTTAACCCAAGATCTCATAGCTTCTCTAAGACTTCAGATTTTCGTAGGTAAAAAGGCAAAGCTTTTAGTTTCAAAAATAGAAAGCCATAGAAATTCATTTGGATCTGCATTTTGCAAGATGTTAGCAATACAGGTTGCCCAGATCTTGTCAGTCCATACAGTACACACCACAGTATACCCAACAATCTTCTATTGGCTGGAGATCTTTAGCTGACAGACTCCAGGAAGTTAGCCTATTTGATCACAGTAACCTTTTTATACCTTTTTACATACTGGGAGATTCTGGCACAATCCATTCTTGGAAGCATTTGAAATGTGGATGCATTACACTTACGTAAAGAAGAAGAAATTTTCAAAAAACCTTACTTGTTTTGACACATCAGAGAGGAGGTCTGGGGAGGACCTGCACTGTCGTTCATGGTACTGAGATGGGTAATGTTTCCTGAAATCCCCAAACAGAAGGAATTGAAATAATCTTCATGTGAATACAGGATCCCTTTAACACTCTAAATTCAACTTAAAAAATTACCATCACAGAGAGAAACAAAACCAGGTTACCTTTCAAATGGCAAGCTCTTCAACCTCCCTTTCTTCCCATATTCCAAAAGTTGCCTTTGGGTTCTTCCACTGTGAGAAAAATGAGATAAACTATTTTATGAATGCTCTTCATAAGCCAGTAGGATACTAAAACTCAAAAGCATCATTTATTGTTGAAATCAAAAGAGTCTGGAGGAGTGACGTATGTCATGAATCTCTGAGCACGTTGCTGTGTACGACTCTGCGACCCCATGGACTGGAGCGTGCCAGACCAGCATGTTAATAATACTCATCCAAGAATCGGGCAGAGCAATCTCAACTACTCAGAACCCAAGAATCGGGCAGAGCAATCTCAACTACTCAGAACCCAGAAAATTTTTAAAAGCATCTGATCAGGGCTATTTAACAGGTACAAACTCTGGCCTTGAAAACTAATATACTTTCCTTTAAAGGCCTTTCCCCTTCCTCTAAATTTACACATAGTTTCTATTGAGGGTATGTGTCTGGTTTCCCAACCCATGACAGGAGAAAAACACCTAACTAAACAGTAGAAGAAAGTTGCTCCAGTCAGACATACACTAGCAAAGAAAACCAGCCGACTGCTGGGAGAAACACAGGAACCAAAAAAGAAATCATGAGCATAATAAAACCCCCAAAGTCAGGGCCATTCATCACTATGGTGCAGGCTCTGACATGCTACCCCCGCCCTGAGGTCGCTGCTGTACCACAGCTGCTGGCAGAGGATAATAAGCACTGTTTATAATAACTCAGGTCATTAGGAAAAGGGAGAAACATGCTTAGTATCATCTGTTTAAGAAGACAGAGATTTGTAGAATATATTTTGGAACGACTCCATAAAAATATGTACATTGTAAAAATCCCACTTTTTACTGAGGCAGGCTTCTACTACTTGAAAAATCCTTTACAGGAAGCATTGAATTAGAATTTTTATCTTAGCTAAGAGTTTGAAAGTGTCTTTCAAA
This sequence comes from Ovis aries, assembly GCF_016772045.2. Lineage (NCBI taxonomy): Eukaryota > Metazoa > Chordata > Mammalia > Artiodactyla > Bovidae > Ovis > Ovis aries. The sequence goes on along the minus strand of NC_056080.1, from coordinate 102,781,120 downwards.
GAATTCCTAGGCTGGGGGGTTCAAGTAAAAACAAGTTCTTATTTCAACCTCGCTTCCTTTTCTCCAAGGTGTTAACGTGTAGTATGGAGCCTCTACTACCGTATTGTTCAACCTCTTTAATCCCTTAGGCCCTACAGGGCTTTCTCACCCTATCTTTTGCCTAACCATAACCAAAAGGATGTTGTTGAACTAGCCCTCCCATGGCTAGCATGTAAGTTGCACATAAGGAAAACAATAGGTTCATTGACTACATTTTCTCCACAGTATATGCCCCTCTATCCTGGCAGAAATTCTGATCTAATCCCGTAAGTGGGGTGTACTCCTTCCCCTGCCTCTCTGTTAGAAAATATTGACTTAATGAGTTACACAGAGAATGACCAGTTAAGGATATCATCCTTTATGTGATTGAAATGGATTATTGCTTCTAGAATTCAAGCTGTTCCTACTGCCTTCCCTGTTATTGAAAAGAAGTTGTGTGTTTAGTTTGCTTATGTGCAATATTTAATTACCTGTAGCGGAAACTGGAACCCTTGCTGCAGAGCAGGGTTTTGGGCTTTGATTTGGGCTCTTCAGAAAGTCTGAAGAAAGCATGGTACTCCACACAGGTTTTCCAGAAAGCTTTGCAGGCATCTCGACTGGCCATGGTGAACTCCAAAGTATCTTTGCACAACACCTGTATAAACCAATTTCCATCAAGCAAAACATCCTTCAAGAATATCAAAGACCTTCAAAGCCCAACGCCTGCCAAACTATTGGTCCAGGGTCCACATCCAGCTTCTGATTTTCCACTTGGCTCCCTTTAGGCTTCACACCTACTGAAGTCAAATGATTGGCAACCTTCCGAGGAACAGACAGGGCTACTGCTCAAAAACAGAGCCTTCTCTATGAAGCAAGTCTTACTCTGCACACCCTCCTCACCTCACACCCCCTTTTACCCCCTCTTCTCTGCCAGGAACATTTTATGAAGTTGTAAATTAGGTTAAAATGAACATCAAAGGGCACCCTTTCAAGGTGACAAGAAGTTATAAATGACCAACAGGAAAGGGGGAGGGAGGAGATTTTTTTTTTACCTTTTATAGGATGACTGCATATACACGAGTCTTTGTAACATACCAGCTGGAAACATTTCTCCCTGTTTATGCTGCCTTGTTCTATGATGCTCTGTGATGTTCATTTAGCTTCTCCTAATCTGCTGCAGAGGAGACCTTAAAGTTTGCCCCATCCCCTGACTCACTATATACCCGCAATACACTTTGCTCCTCCCCTTCTCCCATTCCTCTCCAGGTCTCTGGATACAGCCCTGGGATTCTCCACAAGCTTCACACTGGATTCAGTCTTCTAAATTGCTCACATGAATATTTTTATCTAAGGTTAAGATCCGGAGCATGAATTATCTTTAGGTCAAAAAAGTAGCTGATAACATATCTTCCATTTCCTTTATAGTCATAAAAAGTCTTTCTAGCCCCTTTTGTCTCACCTGTACAATGCAGCCTTGCCCAATAATTGCTTCTTTGGCTTAATATATACCCAATCCCCACATCCTGCTTTGGGAAAGAGTAGGTGTTCAGTTATTTGGCACATAGTAGGTGTTCAATTTTTTTTTTTTTGGCTTCAGGAAAGATGAAAATACTTTATAAAATCAAGCAAATAACTTTGAATTAATATGAACACAGTCTTAGATCTGGGCTCCCTCATTTGACTTATCAAATCTCTGAAAAATGATATCTAAGGAGACTTGCCTTTCATCCCAGTCACCCCATTTTCCTATCACTTTACTCATTCAGAACTGCCAATAGGATTTCTTAGTGTTTTGCCTTTAGTGAAAATCTGACCAAAGCTCTGGTTTATTTATATAGAGGCAAAAGAAGAAGCACATCACTGGTTGGGGCCAGCCAGCTTTCACCACTCACAATCCAATCATTTGCAGAAACAACCAAGAAATCTCAAGTGAGTAGAAAGTAAAAGAATTTATTCAAAAGCTACTTACCAAGATGTTGGCATGAAGTTTGATGAGAAAATGCTTTCTCTTAAAACTTAATTTTCGGATTTTAGCCCAGTTGAAAGTATTGATCTTTGTATTTCCCTATAACAAAACACATGGCAGATTTCAGGATGAATAGCAGCACAGGCTGGTTTGTAAGACAATGTGAACCTGTTGGAAAATGCATCACACGAACAGGGCTATCCTTGGTCTATCTCTTGTATAGACTGATCCAGTTGTATTAGGTGGCTCAGATGGTAAAGCGTCTGCCTGCAATGCGGGAAAACCTGGTTCGATCCCTGGGTCGGGAAGATCCCCTGGAGAAGGAAATGGCAACCCACTCCAGTACTCTTGCCTAGAAAATTCCATGGATGGAGGAGCCTGGTGGGCTACAGTTCCTGGGGTCACAAAGAGTCAGACACGACTGAGCGACTTCACTTTACTATGGCCACAGAAGGCATTCTAGGTGGGACACAAACCTGCCCTGAAATGCAACTAAGAAGGGAAAGGTTTCTAACCAGCATAAGGAAGTCAGAAAAAACTACTTTGGCAACTAAGGTCCATCTAGTCAAAGCTATGGTTTTTCCAGTAGTCATATATGGATGTAAGAGTTGGACTATAAAGAAACTGAGTGCTGAAGAATTGATGCTTTTAAACTACGGTGTTGGAGAAGTCTCTTGAGAGTCCCTTGGACTGCAAGGAGATCAAACCAGTCCATCCTAAAGGAGATCAGTCCTGGGTATTCATTGGAACGACTGATGCTGAAGCTGAAGCTCCAATACTTCGGCCACCTGATGTGAAGAACCTACTCATTAGAAAAGACCCCGATGCTGGGAAAAATTGAAGGCAGGAGGAGAAGGGGATGACAGAGGATGAGATGGTTGGATGGCATCACTGACTCGATGCACATGAGTTTGAGTAAGCTCTGGGAGTTGGTGATGGACAGGGAAACCTGGTGTGCTGCAGTCCACAGGGTCACAAAGAGTCAGACACAATGGAGGGACTGAACTGAACTGAGGGGTCCCCTGCTTTTCAAAAGTTTGCTTTATGCCACTTTGCTTTTATTACACGAAAAACCCACATTATTACCTGTTTTCACTAACTGAAAGAAATCCAAAGAGGAATTTTGCTCTTACAAAAAAAAATAAAGGCAAAAATAAAAATCAGCATTTGTTTTGCGTCAAGGTGTTATAAACTAGCGCATGTGCCAAGCAGTAAGAGTGGCATCTCTATGCTCCTTTCGCAGGAACTACACGCTACTCAGCAGCTCAGCATCCAGCCAGTACTTTATCTCGATTTATCTTGTGCATCCATTAGGAAGATGTGTCCTTAGGTTAATGCTTCTTCACTTTACACCATGTCAGCTAGGAAAGGTTTCATAGGAACGCTCTACTTTTGAAGCAGGGGAAACCTGCACTTCAATAGCTTCTCACTGGAAAAGACCCTGATGCTGGGAGAGATTGGGGGCAGGAGGAGAAGGGGACGGCAGAGGATGAGATGGCTGGATGGCATCACTGACTCGATGCACATGAGTTTGAGCAGCTCCAGGAGTTGGTGATGGACAGGGGAGCCTGGTGTGCTGCAGTCCATGTGGTCACAGAGTCAGACACGACTGAGTGACTGGACTGAACTGAACTGAACTGAATAGCTTCTCTAATCTCACCTCTTCCTATATTTCCAGACTGAACTGCTTAAAAAAATCCCATTTATCCTGCCACCTCATTTACTCTAAGACCTTCAATAGCTCCTCACTCACTGCCTGAATCAACTTGAAACTTTTGGCTGGATTTTCTCGCCCTTATATTGACTATGACTTTGATCGCATTACTCCCAGAAAACACCTTTCCATCCAACTCTGTACCTTTCCCACTGCCCCCACAGGTCGTCTCATTCTCCTACCAGAATGACTTCCCCATGGTCAAGCCTTCTTGCCAGCTCTGGGAGCGCCTCGTCTAGGATATTCCATATCACTGTCACAGCCCACACACATTTCCAACTCCTCTGAACTCCCTTAGCTCTCCTGGACTACCCGAACAAATTAACTCTTTTGGTTTTTATTCACATGGTCCAAAATCAAAGGAGGTAGAAAAATAAATATATTGAGAAGCCTCACTCCCACCACTGTCACTCCTGTCTCTGTCCCCATCTAACCATTCTCTACAGGTAACCACATACCACGTTATTCTGTTGTGTGTACTACTTGTGCAACTAAAGTAAATATGATAGATTAGCTTTTGATTATTTCTTTTCTGATATTGACCATTATTTCTCTGGTCTTTCAAAATAAATTGTGACTATCTTAATGACAGGAGCCGTGTGTCATGCTTAATGTTAGCTTCTTAATTGTGTCATCCTTATATCCTTTTCAGGGCCTTTGCCCATGTGCCCTTTTCCTGGAACACCCTCCTTCATCTGCCAACCTTATCCCTTTGGGCTTGCTTAAATGCTGAGTCCCTTTCACATGTGTTACCGTATCAGCCTATGTTTCTTCTAGCACAAAGTATGTCACAGTTTTTTATAATTACTTGCTTAACTGTCTTCCTATTAGAATTTAAGTTCCATGAAGTCAGGATCATTCCTATTAACCTCTGTATCTCTAGTGCCTGGTGCAGAGTGGATGTACAATAAATATACTGATAGAAAGATGAATGGATTGCTTCCCAACTATAAATATACTCAAACTCATTGACTTGTACCATTAAAACAGATGAATTTCATGGTATGCAAATTACAGCTCAATAAAACTTTTTTAAGAAAATAATACAATGAAGAACATGTGGAAGGCACTCAATACATGAATATTCTTTGACTAGATTCCATGTAGGACAAAATAGACCATCTGTATTGTTCCCAACTGTCCGCAGAAGTAGCCACACTGAAAGAGATCACAGCTAACACGATGATCTTGGCCCCCTACCCTCACCAACTTCTCTCATGCAACAGGAAATAGCAAGAATCAGGATCAGCAAGAATGATCCATGTATATGTAAAACTGAATCCCTTTGCTATATACCTGAAACTAATACAACATTGTTGATCAACTATACTTCAATATTAAATAAAAAGCTTAAATAGTTATTACAGGATAGTGGTTATATTTCTCAGAGCTGTATAATATATCCTTGTTGCTTATCTTTAAAAAGAAAATGAATCAGAGTTAGAGTGGCCTGGGTAAAAATTTCCTCCTGGGTGAACAGGTATGTCTGTGATCCATTGGGTCTTCTGGTCATCAATGTGAGTCACATGCTGTAAAGTTTTACAACCAAATAAAAAGTGAAGATTTTTGTAGCCAAGTCTGTGCCTGACCTGCTTTGTGACTTATTTCAGTGCTATAATTCGGTCCTAGAGGTCAGTGTGTCCAAAGCCATCCCTTGCTTTCTCACAAGGGGAGAAAACGTGTCCAGGTATCTGCCTATCATTCTGAAGGTTCTTAAACTTTAACTTGGATCTGAATTCACTGAATATTCACAGATATAGAAGTCTAAACAGACGGAAAAACTGTTGAAAATAGCCTCTGGCCACATTCCTAGGCGTGAGGATTAATGATGATGGAGGACAGAGAGCCCTGAGTTGGTTTCTAACCTGGAAAACAGAATCTTGGGGAAAGGATGAGCCTGTTAACAGTAAAGATTTCTTGCAGGGTTGGGCGCTAATGCCCTACTTGTGGGCACTGGGCACCTCCAGCTTGTAATTGAATGAGAAACTCTTTGGGTTGTTTCTGGCGGATTTGGACAGGCTGAATGCACTTTATATCATAGCCTCGGCTTTTAGGATGCCAAAATCTGTATTCTTCTGTAGGGTCTAAAAGTTCTGAAGAGCCTCTTGACTTCCTCTCTCCACCATGCTGGCTTGATCTAACACGTGAGCTTCTGAGAAAACAGTCAGTTCTAGGTTGCAAAAGGAAACAGCTCATCAAGGGGAGGGAACTTACCTCAAACTCTTCCAAGCACTGCCTCCCTTTCTGGCTGGTGGTAAAATTGAGGGGAGGGGTCACCTTGGGAATGGACACTCAAGTTTGAGCCAAGATAACCCCCAAAGCTGAGGACTTTAAAGGAAAGGAGCTGTTACCCGTAACACCAGTACACCCATGTGAGCAACAGCCAGGTGGATCTGCATCCCTTCACCATCACTGGCGGGGTGTGGCCTGATGCCATACATGTCCAGCTTCCTCGCTATGTCCAGTAGCAGAATGTCAGATTCGGCTGGGCTCCTGCCACTGCAAGGGGAAAGAATTTATGAGCCTAATAAATGCAGCAAGAATGACACCTCCACCCCGAGAGTTCCAAGAGGAACTCAATGTTTTCTTGAGCCTGTGGTGTCAAGAAAGACTCTTGAGAGTCCCTTGGACTGCAAGGAGATCCAACCAGTCCATCCTAAAGGAAATCAGTCCTGAATATTCATTGGAAGGGCTGATGCTGAAGCTGAAGCTCCAATACTCTGGCCACCTGATGCAAAGAACTGACTCATTGGAAAAGACCCCGATGCTGGGAAAAATTGAAGGCAGGAGGAGAACGGAACAACAGAGGATAAGATGGTTGGATGGTATCACCGACTCAATGGACATGAGTTTGAGCAAACTCTGGAAGTTGGTGATGGACAGGGAAGCCTGGCGTGCTGTAGTCCTTGGGGTGGAAGAGCTGGGCACGACTGAGCGGCTGAACTGAACTAAAGTGAAGCTTCTGTGACTTAAAAGCTTGCTTTTAAGTGTCTGTCCCTGGCTTCAGTCTTTCCTGCCAGTGGAACAGGTGGAAACAGGTGCCAGTGAGAGAACTTACATGTGCTTCTGATGGAAGTGCACGATCTTGCTCTCTAAATCATCTTGGTTCGGTAAGTACCGGGTTTGTGCCAAGTGTTTCCTATCTGTTTCTTCATGAAAGTCTCCCAGTTCTGCTGCATGACAGAAAAGTGACATCTTTCACATTACCATTTATGAGTTAAGCAACGGAGCACCCAACAGACCCTCTGACTGCCCCCAAACAGCCCTTTCTTGGCGGCAAATGCAGCCCTAAACCTCCCACCACATACTTGATGCATATTTGTTTTGTTTTATGGAAGAACTAACTGGTTCTTTTTCAAATAAAGCAGTGGGCTTTTATGAAGTCTCAACATAGGAAGTCACAGACACGGTATAGGTCTTAGAGGCTCCAGGATCATAGATGAATGTTATTTTATTCTCCCACATTCTGTTTATGATCTCTTCTATTCTTGATCAGTCCCTGTTGTGAGTTGAATTGTGTCCTCCCTTTCAAAGTCGTATGTTGAAGTCCTAAACCCCCAGTACCCCAGTACCTCGGAATGTGACTGTGTTTAAAGACAGGGTATATAAAGGAATTATTATGTTAAAATGGGGCAGTAGAGTGGGCCCTAACCCAATTTGACTGGTGTCCTTCTGAGAAGAGGAAATTTGGACACAGCCAGACACCAAGAATGCAGGTACAAGAGGAAGGACTGCGTGAGGATGCGTCAGGAAGGCAGCCATCTGCAAGCCAAGGTGGGAGGCCTCCAAAGAAACTAAAACTGCTGACTCTTCAATCTTTGATGTCTAGCCTCCAGAACTGGGAGAAAATAAATTTCTGTCATTTAAGTCGGCTAGTCTGTTGTTGTTTGTTATGGTAACCCTAGCAAACTAAGACAGCCGCCTAACCTCACTCTGCACTGATCAGACATTATTAAGAAAGGAGACTATAAATGCCAACTACAATGTAAGCCAGCCACAGCCATTCATCACTCTGTACATTGGGAATCTAGTAAAACCCCACTATGTGGAATCCCCAGTAGGTGAATCATTCTGGAAATCATTCTTGTTTTTCCAAATCACTGGAAATTTATTCCTGGTCATAACATTCTGTTCTAAATGTATCCAATTTATTGTTATAAATGTCTATTATAACACTGTGCCTACAAATGCAATTGAGGCAGATATTTACTGCCCCTACAATAAATGGCTTGACATTGTTGTTTATTTATTTATTGGCTGCATCACGCAGCATGTGGGATCTTAGTTCCCTGATCAGGGATTGAACCCATGCCCCCTGCAGTGAAGCCCAGAGTCTTAACCACAGGACCTCCAGAGAAGTCTCCTGTTTTGGTTTTTGAATTCTTACACGCTATTTATAATTTTTAGGCCTTTCCACTCTCTGTCAGAGCCATAAGAATCACTTCCTTGTCATTGACTTCCCCTAAAGAAGTCTCTACTTGGTTCCAAATAATGACTTCTAATCTACCATAAAATAGGAACCCAAAACAGTTTTTACAATTAAAATTCACATTTTAAATGAAAAAAAAAAAAGCTAATCCAGATATAAAAACCTATTAGGATTTTATGAACTATAAGAATAAATAACTCTCCATGGAATAATGTGGTGCTCTCCTATTGAGTAAAATTCATGGACATGGGGCATCAATTTTGAGTACTAGAAAGTTATTTTTCTTTTGTCTTGGTTTTCTATTGTGTTTTAGACAGATGGCATGCTCATTTTTAGACAGATGAGGCATGCTTGTATATTTAAAAAACCACATTAGAATGAAAATCTCTATATAACAAGCTTTTTTAAAAAGATGAAATCAATGGCTCTTTTACCTATTTCTGTTTTGCCCGCATTGAAAAATGTACAAATCGTGTTCAAATTTAATCAGGCCCATCCATATGGTTTCACTAGTTAATTCTATCACATATTCAAATAAGATACAAATACCAATTTTTCAGATTCTTCCAGAAAATAGATTGAGGAACACTTACCAATTCGTTCATGGGCCAGTATTACTCTGATACGAACACCAGACACAGACATCACAAGAAAACTGCAGATTAATATCTCTCATGATTACAGAGGGAAAAAATCCTCAACAAGATACTAGTCAACTGAATCCAGCAACATATAAAAAGAATTATACATCATGAGTAAGTGGGATTTATTCTAGGAGTGAAAGATCAGTTCAACGTGTGAAGGTTAATTAATGTAACATGCTATGTTAACAGAATAAAGGACCAAAAAACCTCATTATCATCTCAATAGATACAGTAAAATCCAACATCAATTCATGATAAAAAAACATTCAACAAACAAAAAGCTGAAGAAAACGTCTTCAACCTGACCAAGTTATTTATGGCAAGCCTACAGCTAACATCACAATTATACTAAATGGTAAGAAACAGTGCTTCCCCCTAAAACCAGGAAAAAGACAAAAATGTCTGCTCTTGCCACTTCTGTCCAACATTCTACCAGTGATTCTAGTCAGTGCAATCAGACAAGAAGAAGAATATAAAGAATTTTCACTGAAAAAGAAGAGATAAAACTGTCTTTCCTTTGTATCAAGGTATCTACAAAAAGCTACTAGAAGTAATAGATGAGTTCAGCAAGGTAGCAAGATAGAAGCTCAATATACAAAGTTTTTGGATTTGTATGTATTGGCAAAGCACAAGGAAGAAAGAAAACTAGAAAAACAATTCCATTTACAATTGTACATAAAGAATAAAAGACCAATAAATTTAACAAAAGATGTGTAAAACTTGTGGGCTGAAAATTACAAAACATTGCTGAAATGTTTCAAAGGTCTATATAAATGGAGAAACATTTCAGATTCAAGGATTAGAAGACTCAATATTTATAAGATGGTAATTCTGTCAAAACTGATCTATAAATTTAGTGTAAGTCCCACCAAATTTGGGGGTAGAAACAAGTGATCTTGAAATGAACATGGAAATGCACAGGATGCAAACCAACTGAAACAATTTGGAAAAAGAACAAAGCTGGAGAATATATACTTCTCTATTTCAAAGCTGATGCAAAGCTACAGTAAATGATAGAGTGTGCTAATGGCATGAGCACACATAGATCAATGGAATGTAGTTGAGAATCTAGAAATAAGCCCTTACATTTATGGCCAGTTGTTGTTTTTACAAAGATGACAAGATAATTCAATGCGGAAATAATTGTGTTTTCAACAAATAGAAATGGACGTCCTCAAGCAAAAAAAAAAAAGAAAAAAAAGAAAAAAATGAAGTTGAATTCCTACCTCACAATCATATGCCATACAAACATACAAAAATATTCAAAATGGATCATAGGCCTAAACCCAAGGGATAAACCTAAAACAGTTCTAGAAGAAAACTGAGAGAAAAGTTCTTTTGATTTTAGGTTAGGCAAAAAGTTCTTAGATAAAACACCAAAAAACATGATGGACTAAAACATCTTAAGAAAGTGAAAGCCCACCAAAATTAAAAACTCTCACACTCCAAAAGACAGAATTAAAGAAATTAGGAGTTGGGAGGAGGGATGGATAACTGGGAAGTATGAGATTACGCTTACTCCTTGGAAGAAAAGTTATGACCAACCCAGACAGCATATTGAGAAGCAGAGATATTACTTTGCCAACAAAGTTCCATCTAGTCAAGGCTATCGTTTTTCCAGTAGTCATGGATGGATGTGAGAGTTGGACTGTGAAGAAAGCTGAGCGCTGAAGAATTGATGCTTTTGAACTGTGGTGTTGGAGAAGACTCTTGAGAGTCCCTTGGACTGCAAGGAGATCCAACCAGTCCATCCTAAAGGAGATCAGTCCTGGGTGTTCATTGGAAGGAATGATGCTAAAGCTGAAGCTCCAGTACTTTGGCCACCTCATGCGAAGAGTTGACTCATTGGAAAAGACTCTGATGCTGGGAGGGCTTGGGGGCAGGAGGAGAAGGGACGACCGAGGATGAGATGGCTGGATGGCATCACCGACTCAATGGACGTGAGTCTGAGTGAACTCCGGGAGTTGGTGATGGACACCGAGGCCTGGCGTGCTGGAATTCATGGGGTCACAAAGAGTCGGACACGACTGAGTGACTGAACTGAACTGAACTTCCATTTATATATATATATATATGTATATATATATATATATATAAGATAAACAACACGGACCTACTTAAAGCGCAGGGAACTATATTCAATATCTTATAGTAACTTAGAAAATAATCTGAACAAGTATTTATATGAGTATATATAGATATAGTACATATATATGTATATATGTGAACAGCTGACTCATTGGAAAAGACCCTGATGCTGGGAAGGGTCGAAAGCAAAAGGAGAAGAAGGCAGCAGAGGATGAGATGGTTGGATGGCATCACCAGCTCAATGGACATGAACTTGGGCAAACTCTAGGAGATAGTAAGGGACAGGGAGGCCTGGCATGCCGCAGTCCATGGGGTCGCAAAAAGCTAGATAGGACTTAGCAACTCAACAACAACGTACATCTGAATCACTTTGCTGTGCACCTGAAAGTAACACAGCATTATAAATCAACTATACTTCAATTTAAAAAAAGAAGCTGCCACCAGCGGCTGGTGCCCTTGGTCATGGGGTTTTTGTTGGCTCTAAGGCTGCAGCATTGATAATGAATTTACTTCAGGTTGTGCACGACCACTGGGTACATATACTTGTCCCTATGGAATTTGTCTTTGGATGTTATGTAGACAAAAATAATGATGAAAAGCTAACTTGCCTTCCAGAACAGGAGTCTGTTATATAAAAAGACATTGAAACCCAATGAAGGAGTCACCCGGAAGCAAAGGCTGTGGCTGAATCACAAAATGTTCACAGTTTTTAAATTGTTAGAGAAATAAAAACACATTCATTATTTTAAAAGAGAGAGAGAGAGAGAGAGAAAATGCGCTTGCATACACAAAGAAAATGAAGTCAAGCCACAGATTGGAAGAAAGTTTCACAAATTACATAGCTCATAAAGGATTTTTATAAGAATATATAAAAATATCTTAAAGTCCAATAAGACAACATATTTTAAAATTGGCAAAATATACCAAAGAAAACATAGGCAGGGTTAACACAACAGATGAGAAGGTACTCAATATTAACAGTCATTAGGCACGCATGCTCAGGTACTAAGTCATGTCTGCCTCTTTGCGACTCCATGGACTGTAGCGCACCAGGCTCCTCTGACCATGCATGGGATTCTCAGGCAAGAGTACTGGAGTGGATTGCCATGCCTTCCTCCAGAGGATATTCCCTATCCAGGGATCAAACCCACGGCTCTTATGTCTCCTGCATTGGCAGGTGGATTCTTACCACTAGCGCCACCTGGCGGAGAAGGCAATGGCACCCCACTCCAGTACTCTTGCCTGGAAAATCCCATGGACGGAGGAGCCTGGTAGGCTGCAGTCCATGGGGTCGCAAAGACTGGAACACTGAGCGACTTCACTTTCACTTTTCACTTTCGTGCATTGGAGAAGGAAATGGCAACCCACTCCAGTGTTCTTGTCTGGAGAATCCCAGGGACGGGGGAGCCTGGTGGGCTGCCGTCTATGTCTATGCGGTCGCACAGAGTCGGACACGACTGAAGCGACTTCAGCAGCAGCAGCGGTAGCAGCGCCACCTGGGAAGCCCTAAATTTACCTTGAGTGAGCGAAGTCGCTCAGTCGTGTCCGACTCTTTGTGACCACGTGGACTGTAGCCCACCAGGCTCCTCCGTCCATGGGATTCTCCAGGCAAGAGTACTGGAGTGGGTTGCCATTTCCTTCTCCAGGGGATCTTCCCAACCCAGGGATCAAACCCAGGTCTCCCACATTGCAGGCAGACGCTTTAACCTCTGAGCCACCAGGGAAGCCCAAAAAATTTACCTTCAGATGAGACAATTACATTCTTAGGAATCTGCCCAAGAGAAATGAACAAACGTGTCCACACAAAGACATGTACATGAATATTCATAATATTATTCATAATAGCTTAACTGGAAACAGTCCAGACATCCCTGACCAGGGATAAACAAAATGTGGTACACCCATAAAATGGAATACTACTCAGCAGTAGAAAGGAACAGACTGCTGTGATTCATGTTAGAACATGCATGAATGTCCAAAACATTATGCTTGTTAAGAAAAGCCCAATGCTGAAGACCACATATTTTATCATTGTGATTCCATGAAATGTCCAGAAAAGGCAAATCCACAGAAACAGAAAATCAATTAGTGGTTGCTGGGTGAGCATGGGCAAACGGTCATGAGAGATCTCTTTTGGCCTGATGGAAATGTTTGAAAACTGAGTTGTGGTAAGGGTTGCACAACGCTGTAAATTTACAAAAAATAACGTTGAATTACAGGCTTCCAAACGAGTGAATTTTATGGTATGCAAATTATACCACCATTGAGCTGTTTTAAAAAAATAAATTAGACACACACACATCACACACCAATCTTTCTGAATATTAAGCACAAGCCCTATGCTGATTCTAAGGAAAACATAGAACACATAAGACCATGCTTGTTTTTCTCTTGACAATCTAGGAAGAGACCTATGACATACAAATAGGTAAATATCATTAATGATAGAAGGCAGCACAGAGCATCCGCAGCTTCACTGTGAGCACGCTGGTCCAAACTACCATCCTCTCTCTGTCCTGCCATTGCCTGTTATCGCCTGTTATCTAGTCTCCCCACTTCTCATCCTTCATAAGGTCTATTTTCTCTCTTCTTTCAGTTGAATAAATTTGACTATAACATTGGGATACACTTATAGATGGCAATATGATTGCTGTTGTAGCGATATTCATCACATTACATAATTATAATACACTATTACAGTCTACATTCATTATACTTTACATTAGATCACTATGGCTTATTTATGACTTGCTACAAGTTTCTGTTTTCACCACTGCAGCCAGCATGATGTAGTTCAAACCTAATTCAGATCATTTCACTCCTCTGCTTCAAATGCTCTAATGGCTTCCCATCACATTTAGAGTCATATCGTATGTCTTGAATATGCTTTTTAAAAGATTTTATTTTTATATATTTATTTGCCTACACTGGGTCTCAGTTGCAGCATGCAGGATCTTTCTTTGCAGCATGTGGGATCTAGTTTTCTGACCAGGGATCGAACCCGGGCCCCCTGCGTTGGGAGCGCAGTGTCTTAGCCACTGGACTGCCAGGGGAGTCGATTTTAACACACTTTTAAGACTCTCCATGATTACTGTCTCCCTTTTTCCCTCAGTTCCAGCCAGCCATAAAGCCTACTTAATATTTCTTGTATATTCCCAGCATGTTCTCCTCTCAGGCCCTTTGCACTGGATGCTCTCTTCCACCCAATTTCTGCATGGCTTGGTCTTTTCCTTCCTCCAGGTCTTTGTTCAGCTGTTACCGTCACAGTGAAGCCTAACCTGACCACCTTTTTAAAAAATTCAGTACCTGCCCCTTGAATTTCCTTCGCTCCCTTCCATATTTCATGGCCTCCGGTGTACTTATCACCGACAAACATATTAATACATTATATATTTCCTTAGTTTGGTCTGATTGTCTTCCACTGCCAAAATGTGAGCTACATGAAAGCAAGGATTTTTGTCATTTATTTCACTGCTATGTTCCCTGTGCCTATAGTAGTACCTGGTAGGTGGTAGGTACTCAATAAATTTTTGCTGAATGAATGACAAAGAAGAGTTACTAAGGGTATTCATAAATGGAAGGCTTGTTTGGAATGCACAAATTGTGTTTGGGAGGAAGTCTGGCTAGAGCCAGAGGGGTGTGTAAGAGAGATTTAGGCAGATGACAAGGTCAGAATGTGGAGGCCCTTGAATGCCTGGGACATAAATATTAAAGAAGCAAATGAATGAGCAGCTTGGTTGGGTTCTGCACAGTGTCTCAGCATCCAGTGAAATAATCTGACCTGCATGGATTGTGAAGAGCTGACTCCTTGAAACTTCAGCTTTTTTCTGTGGAAAGAGCTTCTATTGGCAAACAAAATGCCCTCTAGAAAATCTGAAGTGCTCTGCGCTGTGCCTGAAATGGCCACTAGGGAGTGCTCAAATCCATAATGCTGAACCATTAAGAATGAAATTGGGCTCCCCCATCAAAGGCTGTCTGGGGAGCCCCAATCTTCTGACTGCTGATTTAGCAGGCGGATAAAGTAGAGAAGGATAAGTCTTCCAATACTGTTTTCTCCATTTGCCATACCCCATCTCCCGATCCCACCCCAAGCACAATACTGGACATGGAGTTAGTGTCCTTGGCATTCAAGGCCCTTCAAAATGATGCCTAGTTTTTGGCCACATCCCTTAATCTGACCCTATGCTCAAGCTGTACTTAAGCTGTATCCTCTGTATATACTTCCTGCTTATACCATCACTGCCCCCCCTTTTTTTTTTGCTTTTTTCTCTGCTTATCATTACATATCCAATTCCTATGCATCCCTTTAAAGCGCAGCACAGAAGCCACCTCCTCCACAAGCCTTCTCTGATTAACTATTGCTCTCACTGTTCACTGCCTTCCTGAGATCCTGGGCTGTCACTCTATCTCAGTTACGAGTCACTTGGTAAACAATGACTCAGACACTGTCTCTATCCAAGCCCTTTACCCTGGAGTTCCCACTGAAGTCAGAAATTGACCATTTCTGGACTGTCAGGGAGGCAATGGATAGAGGTCAAAAAAAATGAAACCAAAAAGATGAAGTTATGATCCTCCAGGAATAGGAAGGAACAGCCTATTCTCCTTTGAACACATATTATAGATTATACACATGAAATTAATCATAATGATTATTTCCAGCTGCCTCAACCCTACCCTTGGGGATGAGGAACAGGCTGACCTGCCCAGCTTCACCCCCTCCCAGGCAAGGCCCCGCTGTTCCCTGGGTCTCCTTTTCCCTGCCTTCCTTACTTAGCCTCGTCCACCGGCTTGGCTGCTAGGATATGGGGAACTCTAATAGACGCCTGGGGCCTTTTTCCCTTTTAGCCTCTCTCCACCTGCTGGACTCTGCGCTTTGTTCTCTGGAATCATGATAAAGAGCAACATGGAAATCACATTAAATGTGACAGTGTGCCACAGAAAGCACGTACCACAAATGGCTCCTGGGGGAAGCAGAAGGAGTAGGGGGCCTGCCTGGCAAGTCCCTGCCTGGATTAGTCCAGACCAGCTCCTGGTGAGCAAGCTGAGGGCAGTGGGAGGGCAAGGTTAAACGGAGATAGAAGGAAAGCAGCATTTACTTTTAATCTACACAAGCACTCTGAGAAGGCATTCTTGTCACTATTTTAAAGACTAGGGAACTCAGGCAGAGACAGACAAGGGTACTTCACTCCAGGCTACAACAGTTAGAATGCAGAGATAGGATTTGCATCCAAATCTCAGTGACTACAGTGACCAGCCCCTTTCTACTGCACCATGTCATTTCCATCTATCTCATCCCTGCTTTGTCTCCTCCACAGAAAGGTCCCAGCACAATGGTGGGGACGTTGAGGGTGCTCAGCTCCTTTGCTGGGTTCTCTAGCTGACTGACAGGCCCCAAAGCCGACATTTGCTACTTACATTGTAAGATGTGGGACACCATCAACGCTGTACAGTTGTCACTGCATGGCAGCCTTCCCAGAGCCAAATCCTTCTTTATTTGAAGAGTAAAAAGGTACCTGCAAAGAAGTGGGGGGACATCTCTTGAGAAAGAAACAGGAACAAGACAGAAGCATTTCCCTTCGCCCAGACCCAAGATGTTTCAAGAAAGACACGGTGCCCCCAGTCAGGGAGATGCCTGTTGGGGGTGGTGAGTAAGGCATAGGCTTCCTTCAGCCCCTAACCAGCAGCTAGACCACGACTCGGCTGAGCCAGCGCTTTGGCAGGCCTTACAGCCGTTAGGAATCACCCTGGCCAAGTCCTCCCGCCAACTCAAGGGAGTTGGCCAGCCATCCTCTGGTGGTTTCTGCCACGTAGCAAAGCCACATACCCCGCCAGAGAGAAAGGGAGATTCAGCAAGAATACGCCTGTGCAGGAGGCCAGGGCTGCTCTGTTCACAAAATGCTCTCCCGTCCTCACTATGGTAACAACTTAGAAAGTTGGCATCATCACCCCGTGTTCCAATTATGGAAAGACAGAGGTTAGGTGATCTTGGCAAAGTCCTATCACCCCGAAAGAGTGAAACTGTGGCCAGATCTCAGGTCTGCCATCCAGTTTAGGCTGGCTCCTACCCAAAAGACGGTCTTTCAGAAATTAACTTGAGGCCATGCTTCTGCCCCTTCACGTGGACCCCCGTCTCTGTATCACCAGGGCCCAGCCCAGCCCTTTGCACAGAGCAGGTATGGAATTATTGTGTCCCGAATGGAATGAAGCCAGACTGCCCTTTTCCCCAGCTTTAATCATTCGTGCTAAGTCTCTTCAGTCGTGTCTGACTCTTTGTGACCCCATGGACTGTAGCCTGCCAAGCTCCTCTGTCCATGGGATTTCCCAGCAAGAATACTGGAGTGGATTACCGTGCACTCCTCCAGGGGATCTTTCTGACCCAGGGATTGAACCTGTGGCTCTTGCATCTCATGCACTGGCACTCTTTACCACTAGCGCCACCTGGGAAGCCCCCTACTGATAATCAGGGACCCAGAAAGTGCATGTTGGCATCCAGAGCTTTGCCGAACAGGCAAAGAGCATTTGTTCCATACTTTCAAGCCCTTATCAAAGGCAATCTACTTTCAAAAAGATGTGTATAATCAAGATTCTACTGCTGACTGTGTCCCTTCTTGGTCCAAAACTGTTTCCAATATTTTATTTTAGACATTAAAACATTTATTGAGTATCTACTGTGTGCATTTCCCTATATAAGATGTAATTGATAATTTTCTAAATAACGTTCCATCTAGATGTTTTAAAACCAGTTAAGACTTGAAGGCAATGTGGTGAATCAAAATTAACTACAGGTGGTAGATGAAAATACAGACTGGGAGAAAACAGATAAATTAGTAGATGATTATTCACTTCACAAAAGGGTTCATTATGAAAGTGAAAAGTGATGCTCCCCTAAAGGAGTATAAATGATTCAATTAGAAAAGTTATATTTGAATGCACTCTGAGAAACTCAGGTATTGGCCTCAAACAACGCTTCCTTGTAAAGTCAACTACAGTTAAGTATTCTCAAATGGACCAATGGGGAAAAAATAAAGGAAGTCTAAACTTTGCCATTGCCTGCTTTCAAATATAGATGTAAATGAGAATAATCAGCCTCAATTGCTAAAGGGGAAGTGAATTTCATTTTACTCCTAACAAGAAAGAAAGTAAACTTCTCATTTGACACATTCCTTGCTGTTAAGGAGGCAGCTGCCTGCTGCAAATACCAAATCCTTCCTCTGAACAGCTGATGAATCATTTATCATCACACTGATTCTCTCATTCTTTTTTTTTTTTTTCCAAGAAAAAGTTTATCTCCATCAGAATTGGTTACAATTTGAGACTGGACTGAAATGGGTAAGCAAAGGCAAACTGATAGAGATACCAAGTTATGTGGGAAAGGGGCCTAAAACTCACAAATTTGGAGAGGATTTAGAGAGAGAGACTGATATGTGAAAAGATTGACTTCTACAAAAACCCCTCAGAAAAGAAGCTCCCTGTACAAGAGAGGTAAAGAAAAACTGGCCATGAATGATGTTGGGGAATATTTCAGATGAAATACCCTCTAACATCCCATGACCTTGGTCAAGTCACTCTAGTTCCCAGGACCTGTTTCCTTATATCCCTTTTATGTGTAAAAGTCTGGAGTCTAAAGTCTAGAAAGCAGAGTAAGGTTTAGGAGAGTGTTTCCCTGATGGCTCAGATGGTAAAGAATCTGCCGGCAATGCAGGAGACCCAGGTTTGATCCCTGGGTCAGGAAGGTCCTTTGGAGAAGGACATGTCAACCCATTCCAGTATTTTTTCCTGGAGAATTCCACAGACAGAGGAGCCTGGAGAGCCACAGTCCATGGGGTCACAAAAAGCTGGACACAACCTAGCAAGTGACACTTTCATTTTTTTTTTCTATGTTGACAAGGTGTTTTCGAAGAAGAAAGTTTACATTGTCATTTTAAAGGGCATTTTTACAAATATAAAAATACTTTAACATTTCATGGGGCTTCCCTGGTAGCTCAGATGGTAAAGCGTCTGCCTCCAATGTGGGAGACCCAGGTTCGATCCCTAGGTCAGGAAGATCCCCTGGAGAAGGAAATGGCACCCCACTCCAGTACTCTTGCCTGGAAAATCCCATGGACTGAGGAGCCTGGTAGGCTACAGTCCATGGGGTCACAAAGAGTCAGACACGACTGAGCGACTTCAACTCAACTCACTTAACATTTCATACTTTATACCTTTTAAATTTTTACAAGTATACAAATATTTTACTTGTATAAAATTAATAATAGCAATTATTAATATTATACTTGAATGTCAATCATTTATAATTGTATAAAATAAATAATTTATTACAATTTATTTTTATATTTTTACTTTTCTACTTTAGAAAGGTTTTGTGAGTCATTATCACTTCCTACCTATGGGATACACACACACACACACACACACACACACACCCATTTTCAATATGCAGGGAACTTAGCTGGCATCATACTTGTGCTGTCAAGCTGCCCTCTGATTGGAGCACAGGCGCAATGAAGGCAAACATTCTTCCTGTTGTAGCACTTAATGGCATATCCCCCAAGTGGGCAACCAGGCTGGTTACCACTGTTAGAACACTGCCCCTCCTTCTCCCTCAAGTCCCTAACCTTTGAAAGATTAACACTTTGGGGACCAGCCAGGCCCTCCTGCTCACCAACGCCTCACCATCTCCCAGAATGAGACTGGGATCCAAGCCTTCCAAAGAAGGCTAGAAGCCTGTTCCCTGATAAAAGGATAATGATTAAATAACATCATGCATCATACAAGTACTATACCTTGTAAGCTCTTCTCGCAGATGTCCAGGGTCCACTGGGAAAAATTTCACCATAAATTTGAAAACAACTTCCTTAGGATCTTAAAACACAATATCTCCATAAGTTTTATTTCAACAGTTACATGTCTTCAGAAACACACACACACACACACACACACACACACACACACACACACACTCCCCTCTCCCCTCCCCTCCTCTCCTCATCACTCCTTCCCATGGACTTTTCATTGAAATTTCAATTTTTCACATTTGTGAAATGCTGCTATTTCTGGACGGTGCCTCTATGTGGACAGCAATTGGGAAAGTCCTCGTGCCCCTCTTCCTAAACCCCGTCTCTCTCTGAGTTTCTTTTTGTAAAAATGTGCCCCGTTTAGGGCCTACTATGTGCCCCGTTTGGGGCCTCTCTTAAGAAGTGTTGCATTTAGAAAAATATACCACTTGCTACTTGGGATTCTGCATTCTTGGCTGAGAGAAGGGCCCCACTGTAGAGGCAGGTAAATTTCAGCTGGCTCAAAGATTCTTAAAGGGAACTAGCAGTAGGGACTGAGACCTCTGTGTATCATAAAATCTACATTAAGAAAACATCTTGGGGAATTGGGATTGACAAGTACATGCTGCTATACGTAAAACAGATAAGCAACAAGGACCTACTGCAAAATTAATTACTTTAAAAATCCGTATCTACTTGCCTTCGCTCCTACTTGCATTTGAAAATAAGAAACTTTTTGCATCAAAAGCAAGTGTACACATGCAGCATTAACACCATTCATTCAGCAAATATTTGTTGAGTGTCTGTTGTATGCTAAGCATTGTACTAGCAGGTCCTGGAAATAAAATTACAATTAAGCATTCAAAGGCTGGTAGAAGAGGCGGACTTCTAGACTGACAAATACAGCAGCACAAAGTGGTGCTTTATAACACTTTATAAGCCCAAGAGGGAGAAAAGAGTTTGGAGGAAGTCAAGGAAGGCTTCCTGGAGGAGCTGACACCTCAGTAGGGCCACCAGATTTAGCAGATAAAAAGACAGGATTCTCAGTTAAATTTGAATTTCAGATAAACAATGATTGCATGGGACATACTTACACCAAGAAGATTAGTCTTCGTTGATCTGAAATTCTAATTTAGTTGGGCATCTTCTATTTTATCTGAGAAGCCTACACCTGAGGCTAGTTTTGTTAAAGTCAGGAGAGGTAGGAGCATGAAGTGGTCAGAGGCAGAGGTAAAGGCTGAAAAGCAGGTCAGAATTCAGTGCTTTGTGGATCATGCAAAAGGGTTTGGACTTTATTCCAAGGGCCATAGGGAGTCATGGAAGCGTTTTAAGCAGGAGAGTGATGCGGTAAGGTTTCTATTTGCAATAGTTCCTTTGGGAGTAGTGCACAAGATGAACTGTGGGGGTGAGGTGGGGGAGTCAGTTGGGAAGCTGTTGGAATCATGTGACAGGTTATCATCATACAGTGCATGCTAAGTCACTTCAGTCATGTCTGATTCTTTGCGACCCCATGGACTATATAGCCCACCATGCTCCTCTCTTCATGGAATTCTCAAAGCAAAAATGCTGGAGTGGGTTGCCACTCCCTTCTCCAGGGGATCTTCCTGACTCAGGGATTGAACCCACGTCTCTTACATCCCCTGCATTGGCAGGCGTGTTCTTTACTACTAGCACCACCTGGGAAGACCCACATCGTACGGTGGGAAGCACCAACATGCAGAGAGCAGGCGGCAGAAGACACACAAAGACAGCTTTCCTCAAAGTGTGGACTGAAATCAACCTGCAAGCAGAAACACCTATGGAGGTTGTTAAAAATGCAGATTGCTGGCCCCCAACGCGGGGGTGAGGCCCAGAAATCTACATTTTAATAAGACCCTGCCTGCCCCACCTCACAGTGATCCTAATACACAGTGAAATTTGAGAACCACCACACTAGATTATAACATATGGGGTAGGGGGATTATTTCATACAAAGTAGGCACTCAAATGTGGGCTTCCCTGGTGGCTCAGAGGTTAAAGCGTCTGCCTCCAATGCAGGAGACCTGGGTTTGATCCCTGGGTCATGAATGGACAATGTCTGTGACAGAATGAAACTAAAACACCTTCTGGAAGACCGTGAATGGCATGGCTGATTGACATCAGGGATGCTCAAAGATTTGCAGGGCTAGAGTCAGAGATGTAGTCTTAGGGCCAATCCACAGAGTTCTCTAAATTTACTCAAAAACCTAGCAGCCTGATTTTCTTCATCTCAGGCAAAGTTAAAATGATTTTTCAAAATTGGTAAATTTACTGGATGATGAAGGATTAAAATAATACATCAAAGCCCTTTTCTCGGCTTATATTAAGGTGTAGAATAGTGTGGTATTATTGAAATATTTTCAAGTTATTACTAGGAATTCTATTCCTTAAGTGATTTTCCATACTTACTTTTTACCTGCTTTGTAATGGGCTTTAGCAGTTCCAACCAGACCTGTAATAACATTAATGAAAGAATTGGTAGAGCATGGCATTGAGTACACCCTTTTTTTAAAAAATAACATATTAAAGTCAACATGAAGCAAACAAAAATCAAGACTCTTCAGACTTCTAAAGATAGTAAGGAACAGCAACGTCAAAGAGATGCTGTGCCTGCCCCACACTCAGTCTGCCCCCTTGTATTTTCCCAATGACAGTGCAGACTGTTGATCTATAAACCCTTTGCTGTTGACATTTGAATCACTGCTCCCCTGCCACAGAGGGGTGATGGAGGTGTCATATGCCAGGCTTATTAGTGGCCGCAAAGACTAATGAAGGCGTTTGGCTCCATATTTGAATCCTACAGCCTCCAAATGCCAGCTTAGTAGTCATAATGAGCCTTTCTGGGAAGGGGCCAGATAAGAGATCCGCGAAGGCAGGACACAGCAGAGAGAACATCGGGAGGGGTGAGACATGAGAGAGGGCCAAGGAGACTGCCCTATACACTCATTGGTGAGGTTAGCAGTCTTCATTCTGGAGGCTGAGTTCCAGCCTCTGGAAAATCAGAATCAAGCACAGAGAGCTCTTCACACAGGGAAGACACAAAAGAGGAGCAGCGGGTGGAAGAGTTTGTATTTGGCAAACTGAAGTGACTTTTAATAGCCAAGGAGGGGAAATAGTGATTAAATCCTGTCATTTTGCAAGGGTTTCAATGGTCTTTCATTTTGCAATCAGGGGTTTGAGCCCTACATACCTAGCTGCAAGCTGCATTTATAAGCAATTCTAGACACAAAGAACCCTATAATGAAAGCAACTTACATTATTTCCAGAATGGCTACAGAATTCTAATCCAAAATACTCCTTTTCAGCAAGATTTAGATGGCTGCAGCTCAAGTTAAACAGCGCCTTCCCGGATGACTTTTGCTAAACAAAACAAAGAGATCATAGCAGTTTTCCATTCTAGGCTAATACTGTTACTGCAGTGCGGGGGTGGGGCATGTTGGGTGGGGAAGGGGAGAAGCACCTAGACGTTATTCAAACAGCTTCCTTTAAGAACAGTTTTCTGGTACCCTCCCAAATGAGGTTAAATCTTACATACATATACAGGCATCTATCTGTAGATTGTTTTAGAGGTACCTTTTTAAAAGCCTCAGATGAATGAGAAACTCTCCTGGAAAAGACAGCCTCACCCTTAACTGCTTAGGCTGGATCTACAAATCTACCCTTTCAATGGAATTCTTTCATCAGTTCATTCCACAGGCAATTTGAAGGATTTTCCC
The DNA here is from genome assembly GCF_016772045.2 of Ovis aries. Taxonomy (NCBI): domain Eukaryota; kingdom Metazoa; phylum Chordata; class Mammalia; order Artiodactyla; family Bovidae; genus Ovis; species Ovis aries. The sequence goes on along the minus strand of NC_056080.1, from coordinate 102,757,753 downwards.
CAAATTGACAGATAGTTTAATCAAGATGCAATTCTAACCTGTTTAAAATCCTTCAGTGACTCCCTTCAGGATAAAGTCTGTACTCCCTAGCAGGGAGGCTGGGCCCTACTCCCTCTCTGGCGCCCCGCCTGCCCCTCCAGCTTCATCTCTTGCCCTTCCCCCGGCCTGCCACTTTCTACTGATCGCAGCCTGCCCCTGGCTCCCCACACAGGTCAAGTAGCTTCATGCCTCCGTGCCTCTGCTCCTGTCTTTCCTACACAGAACGCCCTTCCCACCTTTCTTGGCTGTGGCTTCCTCCTCCTCAGCTCAGATGCCATCTCCCCAGGAGAGCATTCTCTGATCCCTACAGGAGCAGGTGGAGCCAAGGGCACACTCCATGCTCCCAGACACTCTTGCTTACCTCAAACATGACCTTTCTCACATGGGATGTCTATCTTCCCTGTTAGACTGAATTCCTTCATACCAGGGGCCTTGCTTTAATTTTCTTGTTACTCACCGGATCTAACTCAGAGCCTGGCACATACTAGGGGCTCTTGAATGTGGGTTATTCCAACATGAAATTGACCAACTTCCTCCTCCGAGCTCCGCCAGGAGAATTCATTTTGCAGCTTTTTCCACCAAATCTGCGTCTAACATACTCGTTTCCTGCAAAGCCACACGTATTATTTCTTTCTTCATAAAGTCCCTTCACACTGTGAGCACGAAACAGTCCCTTTCTCAGGCTTCTCTGAGAACGGGAGCTGTGTAGAGCTGCAAATCTGAGCAGAGTGGGGCTGAAGCTGAGGGTTGCAGTGGCGGGGAGGACAGTGATGGGAAAATTGGGCCCTGGCTGATAGGCACAAAGACACGCTGTTGAAAACCCCTAGTTAAAGCCAAGTCACGAGGTGCCTCTGGTGCTGCGAAGGAAGCCGGGCTCAGGGAATATAGCTGGAAATCACCGACCCATAGAATTAATGCCAACCTTGAGAGGTCAGAGAGTCCAGACACCCCCACCCCAACCCCCAACCCCCGCCCAACACTCTCCTCAAGGCAGTCTCACACTGAACAGAACTCACATCTGGGATTTAATAGCTTCCAGGAAGGCAACATCCCCCACCCGCTTCCCCCAAGGACTCAAAACACTCCCCTCTTGCTTGGACCTCTCTCTGCTTGGTTACATGGTCCAAATCTCCACCAACTTGAAATTCATGAGGGTTAACCAGGGTCCTGGTTTTAAATGCAAATAGGCCGCAAAGGGTGATAGTTGCTGCCTCCTTAGCACCTGGAGAGAGAGCTGAAACAAGGGGGTTTGGTTTTATGTGGGAGGTCTCACTGGAGCTGTGGTCTGGGAAAAGGGGGCCAGCCCACAGAGGGGAGGTGGTTTGGGGGCTTAAAAGGCACTGGGGGGCAGTGGGGAGGGGTGTCTGGGAGGGGGGAGGGAGGGGGTGTTTTTCTCTCTGTGGCAACCTTGCCTAGGGCAAGTGCTGACACAGACCATTCCAGACAGATGAACTCGCTCCTATTTTTAAAGTCCTCCAGACAAGGAGCTGCCACAGGATTTTTATTATGAATTAAAAAAAATTCTAAAGAGAGAGAGAGATGACAGCAAGACTTTTTCCAACACCAAAGAAACATTTCAGTCATGGGCACCAAATTCCATCATAGACTCCAGTTTCTTTGCAAACAATTTAAGAAACTCAAGACTTTCCTTTTTCCTTCTCATTTTTTTTCTTTTTTCTTTTTCCATTGGGGTGCTTAATCCTCCGCATCAATGCTGCCACATTCCATGTGTTTGTATATTTAAATGTTTCTGCAGTCACAAAGAATATATAGCCGTTCCTGTAAGGTTTCCAATCCAGGCTGCCTTTTTGCTCGCTTCTGTAAGATTCCATACCACGTTTACAAGAATAAGCCCCTGATTTGTCCACCCCTGTATATCTTGCCAACTGGCTCTAAAAGCCTTTGGCATTTGTGCACTCAGAGGTCAGGGGCTCACGTGGCTCAAGTTCTCCACCCCCATCTCTGGGAGAGGCATTTCCCTTCAACCCTCCATAGTGTACATTGAAATTGGCCAGCCTAGTGGAATGTGTTGCACAATAGGTAAGGTCTTGGTTCTGTCTTAACATGCAGCCTTTACTTTTTTTCAACCAATTCTTCAATCTTTATTATTTTCTCATAATATCTCTGTTTACAACTTTCCTATTTTTTCTGGACTTCTGATTCTCTTTTCCATTGCTTGCTCTTGTTTAAGCTGACACTTTTCAACATTCTAATCAAGCTCCTTAGGATCTAAATACTTTATCACCGGCCCTCTCACTCAAGAAATAGAAACTCCAGTTTTGAACGCTGCCTTACTTTCATCTCCCTTGGATTACAGTCAAGCAGTATTTGCCTTAAGAAAAATCATACACACACACACATATAATTTAATTTAAAACTTTTCAAAACATGTATTTATAATCTCCAGTCTACAAACTTGGCCTTAAGCATTGGACACTGATTTCTTGGAGATTCAAACTCATTTTCTCATGCAAACGATACTTATTCAAGCGATCTTGTCTCTCTCCAAAAAAACAGTCTACCAAAGCTTCACGTAGGGCAAAGAACAGGTGGTTAAACAAGCCTGGACTGTAATCTTGCTCTACCTATTGACTAACTTTTTGAATTGGGGCAAATCATTTAGCTCACAGATTGATCTCCCTTATTCAGGCCTGTGTCTGAGTAGCTGGCATTCTATACAGTGACTGGCAAAGAGCGGACATTAAATAAACGCTTACTGAATAAATAGATGAATAGATCCAAACATTTAACTTGATTCGTGTTCATTAGCACAACAGTCCTTTCAAGAGGAAGAACAAATTAGTCACTATGTGACCTAGGGCAAATTACTGAACCTTCCTGAGCCTCGGTTTACTCATCTGTAAATGGAGATAATAATAGTATTATTTTATAGAATTGTTGTGTGGATTAATCAAGATAATTCACATCAAGGGCTTAGGATAGTGCCTGGCACATAGCAAGCAGTAAGTAATGTACATAGATAGAAGAGTCTGGAAGAATACACACCAAACTGTTAACAGCATTATTTCTGGAGAGGGGATTAGATTAAAGGGAACTTTACCTTTTTAGTCTGTACATATTTAGATTTTTCTTAAGTAAGCAGGGACAGTAGAAACTCTCTTGTGGCTGTTCCGTCTTTAAGTTGTGTCTGACTCTGCAACCCCCTGGACTGCAGCACACCAGGCTTCCCTGTCCTTCACTATCTCCTGGAGTTTGCTCAGACTCATGTCCATTGAGTCAATAATGCCATTCAACCATCTTAAATACTTCTGTTGTCCCTTTCTCTTCCTGCTCTCCATCTTTCCCAGCATCAAGTTCTTTTCCAATGAGTTGGCTCTTCGCATCAGATGGCCAGAGTATTGGAATTTCAGCTTCAGCATCAGTCCTTCCAATGAATATTCAGAGTTGATTTCCTTTAGGTTTGATCTCCTTGCTGTCCAAGGGACTCTCAATAGTCTTCTCCAGCACCACAATTGGAAAGCCTTAATTCTTCGGTGCTCAGCCTTCTTTATGGTCCAACTCTCACATCCATACATGACTACTGGGAAAACCATAGTTTTGACTATATGGACTTTTGTCACCGAAGTGATGTCTTTTCTTTTTAATATGCTGTCTAGGTTGGTCATAGCTTTCCTTGCAAGAAGCAAATGTCTTTTAATTTCATGGCTGCAGTCACTGTCTGCAGTGATTTTGGAGTCCAAAAAATAAAATCTGTCACTGCTCCCACTTTTCCCCCTTTTATTTGCCATGAAGTGATGGCACTGGATGCCATGATCTTAGTTTTTTGAATGCTGAGTTTTAAGCCAGCTTTTTTACTCCCTTTCACCTTCTACAAGAGGCTCTTTAGTTTCTCTTCACTTTCTGCTATTAGAGTGTTATCAACCTCTGCATATCTGAGGTTGTTGATATTTCTCCCAGCAATCTTGATTCCAGCTTTTAATTCATCCACCCTGGCATTTCACATGATATACTCTGTATATATGTTAAATAAGCAGGGTGACAATATAGAACCTTGTCGTACTCCTTTCCCAATTTTGAACCAGTCCTTTGTTCCATGTAAGGTTCTAGCTTTTGCTTCCCGACCTGCATACAGATTTCTCAGGAGACAGGTAAGGAGGTCTGGTATTTCCCTCTCTTTAAGAATTTTCCACAGTTTGTTGTGATCCACACAGTCAAAGGCTTTAGCATAGTTACTGAAGCAGTTGTTTTCCTGGAATTCCCTTCCTTTCTCTATGATCCAACAAATGTTGGCAATTTGATCTCTGGTTCCTCTGCCTTTTCTAAACCCAGCTTGTACATTTGGAAGTTCTCAGTTCACATACTGTTGAAGCCTAGCTTGAAGGATTTTGACCATAACCTTACTAGCATGTGAAATGAGCACAAATGTTGGGTAGTTTGAACATTCTTTGGCACTGTCGTGCTTTAGGATTGAAGAAACTATCTTAATCAACTTTAACTCAACAATGCACAGAAGATGCTTTCCGTTCCCCCTTTAAAACATTGACAGATGCTTATGTCATGATGAAAGATCATGGCTAGCAGGCTACTCTGATATGACTTTGCACATCTATATCCATTGACTGAGTCTCAGGCTTACTAATAATTATTTTCTTGAATATATTTTTGACAATTCTACTTATATTATAATTACACAATTTAATTAAATTGTATATCACAAGAATTAGGATCACAATAACAAAAGGGGTTTCTATGAAAACTAAGCTGATCACTTTGCAAAAAAAAATCAGTAAGGGGGGAACCCCCCCAAATATGCTATCACATTAGTTTGGGGGTATGACAGCAGTAAAATATTGGGGGATAAAAATCTGGAAGGATTCTGTACTCAAATTTTTCTATGTTAAATGAACAAATACTGGCAATCATAGATGATGCATTATGAGTGGGTGTCAGAGAAGAAAAATGGAAACACCAATCAGAAGCCCTTACTCAAAAACCCTTGACCTTGCCTCAAAAACTCCACATATGAATATAAATATATATGTTTTATGCCAAACTAAAAAGTTTAAGGTGTTTGTGTGCAAATATACATAATTATTGTGATTCCTGCTTTGGCATATTTTATCAGTTAACTGACCAACAACCACCTTTGACCACATTAGATAACAGATTCTACCTAATGTACCCACATATTGATTGTTTACTTCAAAAAAATATAGGCTATACAATTAAGGCTTCAGAGAAGGATAAACTGGAACAAAATACAGCATATTATTAACAATAGCATAATAGGAGATTTTAATTTTTCCTTATACTTGTTACATTTTCCAGAGAAATACAATACACATTATACACAATGCCATACAAAGAGTTTTATAGATGCTTCTCCTGCTTCCAATGCTGATTCCCACATTCAGAATACTTCTCACGCTCCCCTCAGGAAATTGTTCTTGAAGTCACAGAGAATAATCACTCACTCTTCTGGCTTTATGGTTATGCCTCATTTTTTAATCCCAAAATATGACCGTACTAGTTCCAGCGGCTATAACAAAACAGCACAGTCTGGGAGGCTTAGACAATGGGGATTTATTTCTCACAGTTCTAGAGGCTGGAAGTCTGAGATCAGGGTGCCAGCATGCTCAGGTTGTGGTGAGACCTCTTTTCTGATTTGCAGATGGTTACCTTCTCTCTGTGTCCTCACTTGACAGAGACAGGGACAGAGACAGAGAGAGACCTGTCTCTTCCTCTTTCTATAAAGCCATCAGTCTTATATTAGGACCCCACCCTTATGACTTCATTTAACCTTAATTACTTCCTAAAAGCTCCATCTCAAAATACAGTCACCTGAGTCACGTGGGGATCAGGGTTAGCCGTTCAACATGTGAATCAAGATTGCCGGGAGAAATATCAATAACCTCAAATATGCAGATGACACCACCCTTATGGCAGAAAGTGAAGAGGAACTAAACAGCCTCCTGATGAAAGTGAAAGAGGAGAGTGAAAAAGCTGGCTTAAAACTCAACATTCAGAAAACGAAGATCATGGCATCCGGTCCCATCACTTCATGGGAAATAGATGGGGAAACAATGGAAATAGTGCCAGACTTTATTTTCTTGGGCTCCAAAATCACTGCAGACGGTGACTGCAGCCATGCAATTAAAAGATGCTTGCTCCTTGGAAGAAAAGCTATGACAAACCTAGACAGCATACTAAAAAGCAAAGACATTGCCAACAAAGATCCATCTAGTCAAAGCTATGGTTTTTCCAGCAGTCATGTATGGATGTGAGAGTTGGACATAAAGAAAGTTGAGCACTGAAGAATTGATACTTTTGAACCGTGGTGTTGAAGAAGACTCTTGAGTTGAGAAGACTCCTTGGACTACAAGGAGGTCAAACCAGTCAATCTTAAAGGAAATCAGTCCTGAATGTTCATTGGAAGGACTGATGCTGAAGCTAAAGCTTCAATACTTTGACCACCTGATGTGAAGAACTGACTCATGATGCTGGGGAAAATGGAAGGCAGGAGGAGAAGGGGACAACAGAGGATGAGGTAGTTGGATGGCATTGCCAACTTGATGGTCATGTGTTTGAGCAAGCGCTGGGAGTTGGTGATGGACAGGGAAGCCTGGCATGCTGCAGTCCATGGGATTGCAAAGAGTCGGACACAACTGAGTGACTGAACTGAACTGAAAGTGAAAGTGTTAGTTGCTCAGTCGTGTCCGACTCTTTGCAGTCCCATGGTCAGTCCATGGAATTCTCCAGGCAAGAATACTGGAGTGGGCTGCCATTTTCTTCTCCAGGAGATCTTCCCAATCCAAGGATCGAACTTGGGTCTCCCACACTGCAGGCAGATACTTTACCATCTGAGCTACCAGGAAAGCCCTGCACTGAACTGAGCTGATATGAATCTGGTGGAGGGGACATATTTCAGTCCATAACAACGACCCAACTTGATAACCCACTTTCGTTACCATACTTGCTCTTTAAGACTTTGTACTCTTTCCAAACATTAAATCCACTCTCAACTTATGAAGATCTGTGAGTCATTTTGGAAAGAAGGCCAAAAAGGAGTTCCAAAAATGTCCTGAAAACCTGCATATAGGAGGAGGCAGCACGCCATGGTGGGCAGCACAAGAATGTGGCCCCTGAAGCCAGACACACGTGGATCTAGGTCTGACCCTCTTCTTGTTAGAGGGGTGACCTTGGGCAGACTCTTTAATCTCTCTAAGCCTTCACTTCCTCAGCTGCGAAACAGTACTGCCAGAAATCAAACACAAAAGAGCCACATATTATATGATTCTATTTCTATGAAATGTCTAGAATAGGCAAATCCATAGAGACAGATTGGTAGTTGCCAAGGATTGGGGAGAGGGGAACAGGGAGTGACTACTAATTAGTTTGGGGTTTTCTCTTGGGAAGGATGATAATATTCTGGAATTAGATAGTTGTGATGGTTGTACAACACAGTGAATATATTAAAAACCACTGAATTTTACAGGGTGAATTTTCTGGCCTATCTATTGCACCTTCATGCTAAAGAAGGATCATAACAAGCATCTATTAATGATGAAACTATTCATGTCAAATACCTTATACAACATCTGGTCCAAAGGAAGAGCTCAAGAAATGTTGACTGTTTACAGGTTGACCATGGAATTTATCATCCAAATTGGGACACTTTTGAGGGTTGATGGGGCACTAGTAATTATTACATTGTCACATCAGGTGTAAACCAGGACTGGACAAACACTGTCCTGGGCAAATTCTGAGGGATGGTCACCTAGCTATTTGCATTTGGACAGCTTTGGGTCTGTTTTGACGAGGGCAGCATTTATTTGAATATTCAAGATCAGGAATATTAAGAATCACAGACATGATTATTAGTTTACCCACAAAGACACCCATGTCTGATGATCATTCCTCCAGCAGCAAGTGAATGAGTTGCCTTTCAGTCATTTTCACCCTGATTCCACATTTTAATAGGTACAGCTCAACCATAACAACCTCACAAAAAGCCAGGGATGGAGAGAACTGCCTCACCAGTCTTAACCTTTTCACTACTAAACACTTTAAAAGTCAACCCCTCACCTCTCCTTGAGCTTGTTTTTCTCCATTTATTGTCTGTTTTTGCTCCTTTTGTTTGCCTGTTGTAATTTCCCCCAGCCGAGGCTCCAGGCTTACTTTTGATGCATTCGCCCTTTTCCTGCTCCGTATGCCTTTACTCTTTTGTGACCCTTTTCTACTACTCTTTCAGTTCAACACACCTTACTGAGTGCCTGTTCTGTGCCAGGTACTTTCCTGGACTCCAGGGATACTGAGGTGAACAAGACTCAGGCATTACCACCGAGGAATACATAGGCTGGCAGGCAAGGCAGGCGCATTCGCAGGTGATCACTGTGATTGGGGCTCATCAAGGATGTGTGCAAGGGGTAATGTGACATCACACCTAGAAGGTAGCTAACCCAGAGTGGCGGGTGAGGGGGTAGCATAATGGATTCTTCACAGAGGGGACACTTCATCCAAAACAGGAAGCAAGAGTTAGAGTTAGCCAGGTGAAGAGGAGGGTGAGAGAAGGCTGTCAGAGGCAGAAGATTAGTAAACCTGCTGTGGACAATGAGGCTGTTAGCAGTGTGGCATTCCTAAAGAGTAAGGAAGGTACAGGGACTGGGGAAGTGAGAGGAACCTCACCAAGACGGGCTCCTTGGGTCAGGTGAAGCCGTATACCTGAAGGCAGGGCTCGGGTGGAGTAGCTGAATGAATTTCAGCAGGGGATTGATAGGGCCAGAGTTCTGTTTTGGAAACACCGTCCTGGCAGTAGTTAGGGCAGAGCGTCCCAAACAGGAAAGTGCATATGAATCACCTGGAGCTCTTGTTAAAAATGCAGATTCAGAGTCAGTCAGTGTGGGGTGGGGCCTGAGAAACTACGTTTCTCACAAGCTCCCAGGGGAGACCAGTGCTGCAGGTGTGAGGACTATCCTTGGAGGAGCAAAAGTGGAAGGAGTGGATGGAGGAGGGGGCAAAACCAGTGACGAGCCAACCAGGCAGGGCTAGCGCATCAGTTCAGATGGAGAAGATCGTCGCGGGGACGAGGGCAGTGACTGTGAGATGAGAAAGAGGTGAGACGGGAGACATGTGTCCAGGGTAATAAGTGCAGTTGAAGTTGAAAGGTCACAGAGAGGGAGGCCTGCATATCCAGGTGCTCTCTTTGCTGGCTCCCCTTTTGCCTTTAGGCGGAGTCAGGGTTTACATATTTGTTTGTTTACTAATTGGCTCACCAACCACATGTACAGCAAGGACGGCATGAGAAGGCTCAACTGGCAGTGCGAAGCATCCTTACAACGTGATAACTTTACATAACGTGACATGATAAGCTGGGCTTCGCTTGCCTCACTCCGTTTCCACCATCCCTTGTTACTGCGTTCTTCCCTTACCCACCTCTTTGAGAGGGGGGATGCTGGGAACATTCCTCACCCATGACGACACGCTTGAGCCTCTCCTTTGACACTTCCTACCCTTTGGAAAGAAAACCACAGCTTGTCAGATCAAGAGCTTTCTGCTGACATAAACATATAAATTATCTTTTTGACACCCCATCTCTGATGTGTTCCTGGCTTCCTTTTAGAGTCACCTACCTGGAAATTACTTTCAGTCTTTTATGGAGCAGCTGAGAGCTTTGCCATGTGTTATCCCATTGGCAACTTACCCCAATCACCCCCCCACCCCAGCGCTGGCCCAGAGTCAGTTCATCCAGAAGCCTAAGCACATTGCCACTCAGCATCTTTATGGAGACAATAGTGAACTAGTCCCTTCCAGCCACCCTGATGGCTAATTTCCATCTCTCCTTTTACTCTTCACATTCTGAATCCTGAATGGCATTTTGGAGCTCAGAATCAACTGGAATTGTCCAGTGAGAAGATCTGACTTGTGCTGAGCAGAATAGTAAATTTGGCAATGTTTTTGATTTTGGTACTATTTAGTGAACTCCCAGGCAAAATCTGTTTTTAGTGATCCTGATTTAATTTCAGCAATATAAAGAAATCGTGTTCTGCATCTTGGTCTACATTCCCTCACCTCCATCCAGCTCTCTATTTATAAGGAACAATAGGCACGCACCTCCTTCGCAGAGTTTGGACCCTTCCCAAGGAAGGACCCTTCCCTTCTCCTTTCCTATTATCTGCAGGCTACATCCAGAGACCTCAGAACCCTTTAGGGGTTAAACCCCGGGACTACTCCTTTCATTGTTCATTTAAAATGCAAATATTCTGACATTGCAACAAGCAACAGAAAAATGAAACCCATGTCATATACATCTACCTATACAGTCAGACACAACTAGTTTTCTAAAAATGAAGTTGAACAGATTTCCCAAACTTACACTGTGTAAACCACCCGGGGAACTAGGAAACAGAGCTCCTTCAGGGCAGGGCAGAAGAAATTATTGGCCAAACTATAACCTTCCTGGAGGGTTGAACTCCTGGTAAAAAGAGAACTGCTGAGAGTGGTGAGAGGCTAATTACCAGGTAGCTGCAGTTCATTCTAAAATGGAGCCCTCTCTGCAGGCAGTCTAGTTTTTCAGCATCTGGTGGAGAGCAAGGTGCAGTCAGACACATCAAAGAACAAAGAGTAAGTAGGAAGTCATCGGAGGCCCTTTCCCCAGAGCCCAGAGGACTCAGCAATAAACCCCGGAGGGAAGCACAGTTTAAATGGGTACTTAAGATTTCCTGATGGTGGTAAGCAGAGAGAACAAGCCTTGTAGTTGTGTGTGCACGTGTGAAATTCACACCAAATTACAACTGGTTTTTATTTTATTTCTGAAAACATAAAGCAGTTCAAAGTACTGCCTGTGTGATCGATGGAAGGTTTAAAGTTGCTTGAGATAAACTGCTCAGAAAGATTTCCGGCCCACGTGGCTATCCTGGGGGGGTCCTAGAAGAATCAACCTGAGCAGCTGCCTGACCACTACTCTCTTTTTTTCTATTGAAGTGTAGCTGATTTACGATGTTGCGTTAATTTCTGCAGTTCTGTGAAATGATTCAGTTATACCTGTATACCACCCTCTTTACCTGCAGCCATGTTGATACTGACTAAACTATGTTCAGAAGGGAACTCTGGAATCAGAAAGCTCATGTAGGCCCTGATAGATGATACTACCTAGCAGATACCCTTTTCAAGCTCTAAGGGAATGATGTGTCACTGCCTGAGGCCTTAGGTTGGCCTGGCAGTGACCTGGACATGTTGCATCTGATTCATACTCTTTGCTGGATGGTGTCTAAGAGACTCTCATTGCTCAGGATTACTCTTCATACAAAGGAAAGAGAAAAAAAATAAAAACAAGATTACCTCCCTAATAGCAATGCCCCTACTCCTGGGACATTGAAATTACTGTGCCTATATTGGAAAGGCTGTTCAAAAGTGACAGTGTAATAATAGCATTCTCAAGATAGTGCTTCCAAGTCCTGTCGAAATTACTAGCTACTCGGATAATTAAAACAATTATAATTGTTTGTTTCCACGTAATGCTTTAGCACTAAACCCACGTGCTGTGCGTGATGCACAACTGGATTCCAAATAGTAGTTTGAATTTTCTTTTAAACTTCAGGTTGATAAAACATTCTGTGTATATCTAATAATCTGAGACATTCGGGACACAACAGGGATCATTTGATGTCACATAATCCGGGCCCTTCATTTTAACAAGTGGGGAGACTGAGATCCAGACAAGGGAAGAGACTTGTCCAAAGGTCTTCCAGCAGGTTATAGCAGATCTGTGATTGGAACCCAGGTCTTCCAGCCTCCGGTAATGGGCTCATTTCATTACACCAGACGTCTTTACTGAAATATAAAGGGAAAACTAATGTCTAGGTGTATGAAGGACAAGAAAGAGATGAACACCTAAACTTGTTCCTTTAAGTCACTCTTTCCTTTCATGTTTACTGTTTTTTTCTTTATCATCTTTTCTCACCTTCTAACTGTAGTGCTAATTCACTTCTCTCTCCTTCTGCTTATTACTCCAGTGTTTCTCCCTCTTTAGTTTCCCTTTCCTTGATTGTTCTACATTCCTGCCTCTTCTTTCTAGAATCAGTTTTGCTTCATTTATAAAGTGTTCACTATGTTGCCCAGCAAGACTGTGAGCACATTGGAGGCCATTCTGTTCTGACAGGTTGTGAATTTCAAAGAAACTCTATAAAGAACCCATTAAAGAATAATAATGCCTTTTAAAAGGGCTACTTAATAGGAGGCCATGAAACCCAGTGTATCAGGGTCACTGTAGTGAATCTGTGTTGGCTGAACAGAAAATCTTTTAGAAAAATATTTCAGAAACCATCCCAAGTAAAATTGGATCAAGAGACACATGTGGAGCTGAGGATTCTATAAGAAAGTAATATTTCAATGTATAAAATATACATCAAAATGTTAAAAGTCTGGATGATGAGATTATCCTTGCATTTTATTTTCTTCTTTTTGCTTACCAGAATATTCTAATGAATTTATATTCTATCACATAATGGAAGCTGGATTTGAAAATTGGAAAAACAACTGGAGAAAGACAAATACCATATGATATCACTGATTGTGGAATCTAAATTATGACACAAATGAACATATCTGTGCAACAGCAACAGACTCTAGGATGTAGAAAACAGACTTGTGGTTGCCAAGGAGAAGGGGGTTGGGGGAGGGATGGAATGGGAGGTTGGGGTTAGCAGATGTAAGCTTTTACATATAGGATGGATAAACCACAAGGTCCTACTGTATAGCACAGGGAACTGTATTCAGTATCTTATGATAAACCATAATGGAAAAGAATATTAAAAAAGAGTATGTGTATAACTGAATCACTTTGCTCGCTGTACAGTGGTAATTAATACAACACTGTAAATCAACTACACTTCAATTTTAAAAAAGAACCTAAGCATCAAATTTTGAAAAACAAAATGCACCTCTAAAGGACTTTTGAGTCGCAAAATGAGTGGTCATGTGAGCCATCACTCAGGCTAATCTGCCTGTCTGAAGTGTCTCATTCCCCCACCCTTTCAACACCCCCATGGTTAGCCAGGTGTGTGTGCTTGTCAACACCTGCGGACTAGGTTTAGGGACCAGCTCTGCCCAGCAGCAAGAAGTCTATAAGAGGCTGACACTCAATTTGGCTTCTTGCCAAGCTCCACTCTGGCAGAAGTCACTTAGGACCTGTGATTTCATCCCTCTTTCCCTAGCAGACATCTGCCTGAGTTCTTGACCCCTGTTCACGTAGTCTCTGTTTGGGTTCCAGCTATTTGGTGCTGACTTGGAGCGACAATAGCCACAGGCTAGACTCCACTCAGCTCTGTTCTCCCCCTAACTGGTCACTACCTCTGCTGTGCACATCATAGGTGCTTCATGAACTGTGGTTTAGCAATATAACTTAATCCCTGAGTGTGCATGGAGCCTTTTACCCTTTTCTTCCCAGATACCCTGGCATACAGTCACGCAAGTCCTGAGTGCTAACTCACTCCTGTGGGCACTAGGGTAACCTGGGCTCTATAACCCAAAGCCTAAGAGTCATATACATCTCTCAGCCTGGCTTAGTCTGGGGCTGATCAATCCCAGGTTTACAGAACTCTGACATCCTCCCGCCCTCCACAAGGCTACTTCAATATGGCTGATCTTTGGTTAGGGTGTGTAACTCAAAACAGTTGTCTGCGATGCTCTAGCTATACTGAGGGACAAGGATAACCAAGGCCAGAGAAATTTTAATTCATATGTTTTACTAGACACTGCATATCAAAAATTCTAATGTAGCAAAAGAAACAGAAGGCCTGGTATAACGTGCAAAATGTAGAATTGTGGGCACTGGAGAAGGGCGGAGTGGCAGGAATTATGACTTACTAGCCTTCAGTGGGAAACTGGTTCCAAGGGATACTAACCTTTGTGTCTTAAAATTAGTTGCACATTCCCAGTGCAAATTTTCCAATACCTTTCTCCTCTAATTGCTTAGGGGGAATTATTTGTGCAGAAGGATCTGGTTAAACTGACTCATTGCTATTTATAAATCAAAACCAAAGATATTCCTCTTTTCTGAATGTTTAATTTGATATTTGCTTGTCCCAGCTTACAAGGCTCTAATCCACATTCCTCCAAATACAAAAATGAACAAACATGTTTATGGTGGCACCCACAGACAGACTTGGGGAGCCTTTGTAGGCTATTAGGGGTGGAGTAAACCTCTCCTTTGTTGAACCTTGGGAGAGACTGATCAGAACATTTCTCATCTCTGGCAACCCCATTTCAGTCAGTGAGGTTACTGTGACCACACAGTTTTACTTGGGTGTAGGGAGAAGGAAATGGCAACCCACTCCAGTGTTCTTGCCTGGAGAATCCCAGGGACAGGGGAGCCTGGTGGGCTGCCGTCTATGGGGTCACACAGAGTCGGACACGACTGAAGCAACTTAGCAGCAGCAGCAGCAGCAGCAGGGCTGGTCCAGGGAAACTGTTACAGTAACACATGCATTGTTTGTGCCACACCCCCCCTAAGTTAAGACTTTGCTTCCTAGAATGTCTTATTAGCTAACTGATATTTTATTAGCTAACTCATTGGAGCAAGGCTTAGCTGCCTGGTGCTGTAAATAAGAGAATTCATTCTTCATAGCTATTGAGCATCTACTATGTATTGGGTTAACTATACTACAGACCACATAGACTGTCACTGATGTCACTGAATTAGAAGAACCTATTGTGTCCTTTTGGGTGCAAATCTCCCATTCCACATTGAGCCCCAAAGAGGGACCTATCTTTTTTAGCCTCATGCAATTCGCAGATGCTCTATACCTTATCTTTCTAACCCCATCCATGTCTCTGAGCTGTTTCCATTGTTCATCTGTCCCCTGAAAGCTCCCCAACAGCTCTCACAAGTCCTCTTCACCCAAAGTCAGCTTTTCCCTGAAACAGCCAATCCTGTTGTCTGCATTACCACTCCCAACACACACAACAGTTAGCTGATAAAATGTGAAATGCCGAGATGACTCCAAAACGGTGGCTTTTGAAAAACAAGCCTTAAAGAGCTTATAGTGGTCGAGTACATGGGCTGTTAACTCACAGCACCCCATTCAAATCCTGTTTCTACCACTTACTACTCTGTGACTTTGGACAAGTTACTTCATTTCTCTGCCCAGTTTGCTAATCTGTCAAATGGGGATAGTGATGGCACCTACTTCATTGAGGGTCTCAATGAATTAGTACATGTGAAATTTACATTAGTGCCTGTGTGCTTAGTCACTCAGTCATGTCCAACTCTTTGTGACCCAATGGACTGTAACCCACCAGGCTCCTCTGTCCATTGAATTT
The DNA here is from genome assembly GCF_016772045.2 of Ovis aries. NCBI lineage: Eukaryota > Metazoa > Chordata > Mammalia > Artiodactyla > Bovidae > Ovis > Ovis aries. Next base: position 102,742,435 of record NC_056080.1, on the reverse strand, counting down.
CTCAGGTAAGAATACTGGAGTGAGTAGCCATGCACTCCTCCAGGGGATCTTCCCAACCCAAAGATCAAACTCAGATCTCCAGCACCTCCTGCACTGCAGGCAGATTCTTTACTGCTGAGCCATGGACAAAGCCCCATATTAGTGCCTAGTAAATGATAAACATTCTTTTCATACATGTTAGCTATTATCATTGCTGTTTAGGTTGGAAAGAAATTGAGTAGTAACTGTGGGATAGTGGGCAATGGAGTTGATATTTGAGAACAGGCACCATTTTGAGAGAAGCCTCTATTTTGACTACTTATATGGCAGCCACTTTAAAGTGAAATTTCTTTCACTGTTTTGTTTCTGAACTTTTACCCTCATTCAGAAAGTTAGTATGCTCATTGAAAAATCAGGGTAAAAAAGAAACAGAAAAGCAAGAAGAATTAAAATGCTTATAATCCCATCCATCAAGAGACAGACAGTAGTAGGACCTTAGGGTAAAGCTTTATTGAGGTAAAGAATTATTCAGATAATTCTCAATGCACAGCCACATTTTGGTTGACCAATTTTTTTTTAAAACTTAGTATTTTATTATTTACATTACCATTTGTTAGTATATGGGAAACTACCTTATGGGACATGTACATTGTCTTCTTTGAACTACTGCAAACAACACTAAGATCAACAGCTTAGTACACAAAGATGTACATCCATCTTTGTACACAACCTTAATCATTTCCTTAGGATTAGTTTTTCCAAAAATTGAACCCCTTAGCTTATTTAGGTTGTACTGCCAGTTGTTTGAGACTTTTAATTAAATACCAAGATGTTTTATTTCTGTGTAAAATCTGAATTAAATACTGAAATACAGACACATACTGTGGAAAAGATTCATGATAGTGATGGGCCTTGCTTGGGAAAGCAGTGAAAGGTTTTTGCTACTGGATATCAGAAGCCTGGAGGCAGCAGGCTGTAGGGGAAAGAGCTGGGGCTCTCCTGACTCACGTACTTGCTTGCAGTTGTATGGCCATGGACTCATAGTTAACCTTGCTGAACCTTAATTTCTTCATAAGGAAGAATTCCTTTTATGTCTTGGCCCATGCTTATCGCTCCCATCTCACGGCTCAGTCTCTCAACTCGCTCACAGCACTCTCTGTCCTCAGTTTTAAGATCTGATCAGACCGAGCGTCTCCACAGATCTTTCCCTATAACTCTACCTTTGTCTGGACCAAACTTCAACTTTGCTCTCTTCCATTCCCCTAACATGTCTAAATAATTAGTACCTGTCACTAGGGCTCAGGTTAGACATCATCTCCCTCCAAAAAAGCTAACTATTCACTCATCACACTTCAGTCTGGGTTACATGCCCCTCTCCTGTTATGCCATTAAAACACTCTTGGCCACTGTCATTTGTATACATCACGCTGTAGTGTACATGATTTTATGTTCTGTTTCTTCCACTAGACTATGAGGTCTTTGAGGTCAGGTACTATTTCTTATTTTTCTTTGCATCCTCATTAGCCAAGCAGTGAGGGCTCATAGGAACTTGTTATATGAGTGACGAATGAATGAAGCAGGGTAATCATACCTATTTAACATACTTATTAACTAATGATTGTATGAAATGATATAACTGGAAATTCCTGGAGTGGAGGTCAGAAAATGGTATCTCATAGCGATAAAGGTAATTGACAGTAACTTTGTGACCCATCTTGTGAAATCATTTAAAATATTCTGAGTGTGAATTTCTGGAGAATTTTTGTCTTTGCTTAAGTCTGTTGAAAGGTGAATTTCGTCATCATAGAAGGAATCTCAGAGGACAAAGGACCTCTTGTTTAAGACAGCTAAGCCCAGTGATTAGTGGTAAGGCGCCATGCCTAAGTGCTTCCAGGGCCTGGGGTCAGCTCGCCCAGACAGACCTCCCCTCTCTGGCCCCACACCTTGGACCCAGAAGTCAAGGAGGAATTGGGTAAGGAGAAAGACAGGGAATAAAGAAAAGAAGGCTGCAATAAGATTCTGTGGGGGTAATAATTGTAGCTTTTGCACAGCAGCTGTGTTTAGAACAGACAAGCTATACAACAGAGTTCAACAGCCCCCAGACTGGCGCTGCCCTGGACGCCTGTCACTTTTCATTCTTCCTAAGCTCTGTAACCTTCAGCAGATCTTTCCTGTGGTGCCTTGTCCTGGCACCTCATTGGCCAGTTCCTCCCTACCTCCTGTGGTGCCAGTGATCTGTTCAGGGTGGATCTCTCCGCAGTAGAACTGGTCTAACCAAATGTTTTTCCACTTCTGACAGTTTGGCCCACAATTGCTTAGTGGCACCCAGAATCACAAAAGCCAGCCATGCTCTCTGCTGCTGGGATAACATGCTCCAGGTCCTTTTAGGAAATTGCTGGGTCAGTCTGGCCACCTCCTGGGTGGTTCTGCCCCTCAAGTCAAGCCCTTTTGACCCCAAGACACTGGACTCATCTCAGCCAGTTTAAAGAATTTCTCAGTCTCTAAGTTGCAATCAGACTTCACTGTCTTAAACCACAAGCTCTGGCTTAGCTCTTATTACTGTAATATATTGTATTTGTGACAGGTCAAATAAGGATGCAAATACAGAGTAACTGACATTTAATAAAAATAGAGAAACTCATTTAGGGATGGACATATACACACTGCTATATTTAAAATGGATAACCAGCAGGAACCTACTGTCTAGCACGGGGAACTCTGCCTCATGTTAAGTGGCAGCCCGGATGGGAGGGGAGTTTGAGAGAGAATGGATAGGAGTCCTCTTACTGTTTACCTGAAACTATCACAATATTGTTAATTGGCTGTACCCCAATACAAACTAAAAAATTTAAATTAAAAAAGAGAGAGAGAGAGAGAAACTCCTATACAATCCAGAAGAATCTTGCCCTCAAGCAAGTTTCACTCTGAGACAAGCTCTGCAGAGAGCTCTAGCTCCAGGGTAGGGAGCCTCAGCTGAAGGGGTGGCAAGGCCCCAACTACCTGAAACTCTTCACAGAGATTCCCGCGAGTGCAAACTCGAACTAAGACCCAGCTGCCTCCAACCCAGCTCCAAAGACAGTTCCCCAGTCCCCACCTCCAGCACCTCGAATGTTCTTGGCTTCAGACTCCTTCTTCCTGTCAGCTGTGGGGCTGGGAAGAGAAGGGGAATGCGAAGGGTGGAGTAAAGGAAGGCTTGAGTCCAGGCCTCTTCTCTGAGCTCAAGCATCAGGAGGGCAGCCTGGCAGCCAGATGACCATGGAAGATATAAGGCCCCTAGAAGGGTATGACAGGCGACACCTAAACCACATTTGGCCCACTGCTCCATCTGGCCACTGGCCAGACAAAGAACAAGCCCTTTCTTTCTTTCTCAGTTCAATTTATTCTCTGAATCAACAAACCTTAGGCTGTGAGGGGCAAAGCAAACTCAGGAATTTAAACAAAGGCATTCATCCTGCAATGACAAATAAATCCCTGGCAAAGAAATGGCCAACACTGGCTAGCCTTGGACATTATGATTCCAGGATGTTTCCTTTCTGATGTGGTTCAGAAGCTCCTTTGCTTGGAGTACTTTGTACAGGCAGAGGGCTGGGGATGAGCTGATATGGTCAGTCTGTTGGCTTGTCTGTCAGCCCACAGTGATTGAGCACCTAGTGTGGGGCAGACTGCTTGGAACTGGAGGACATGTTATCATGTCCTAGAGAACCAGGAAGCTTCACAACACATTATAGCAACCCCTCAAGTCACAAGCCCACTACCAAACCAGTGACCAGTCAGGGTTTTTAATTTTTTTACAAAGTGTGAATTTATTCCATAAATGTGTGTTTTATATACATGTTATAATTCACAATACAAACCTAAAGTTTTAAATGCATAATTTCAAACAATTCTTTTTTTTATTTTTTCACAAATCAAAGTATAGTTGACTTACAATGTTATGTTAGTTTCAGGTATACAGCAAAGTGATTCAGTTATATATATATGTATATTCTTTTTCAGATTCTTTTTCATTATAGGTTATTACAAGATATTGAATATAGCTCCCTGTACGTTACAGTAAGTCCTCATTGGTTATCTATTTTATATATAGTAGTGTGTATATGTTAATCCTAAACTCCTAATTTATTCCCCCCCTTCCTTTCCCCTTTGATGCAAGGAGATCAAACCAGTCCATCCTAAAGGAAATCAGTCCTGAATATTCATTGGAAGGACTGATGCTGAAGCTGAAACTCTAATACTTTGGCCATCTGATGCAAAGAACTGATTCATTGGAAAAGACCCTAATGCTGGGAAAGATTGAAGGCAGAAGGAGAAGGGGCTGACAGAGGATGAGATGGTTGGATGACATCACCAACTCAATGGACATGAGTTTGAGCAAGCTCTTGGAGTTGGTGATGGACAGGGAAGCCTGGTGTGCTGCAGTCCATGGGGTCGCAAAGAGTTGGATGCAACTGAGTGACTGAACTGAACCATAAACTTGTTTTCTACATCTGTGAATTTGTTTCTGTTCAGCTAGGTTTTGAGACTAGACAGACTAGGGCTTGAACCCCAGCTCACTCATTAATTGAAACAGTAATGTAACCTTGATAACTTAACCTCTCTGCACCATGGTTTTACCACCTGTAAAATAAAGATAATGACAATATTTTAGGCCTCATCAGCTTGGGATATTGCTGCTTAGACATAGCATCAGAAATGTGTATTTACCGCCTAAATTTGGAGCCAAATTCCACAAAGCATCAGGTTAGCAAACACCCTTATAGCTCTTAGTAGCACTGTTGTGTTTTACATATTAATTCATTTAACCTTTCTAAAAATCTTATAGAGTGGATACTATTTCCATTTAACAGATGAGAAAGCCCAGGACACAGACAGGTAATGGAAGTATCCTAGATAGTGACACTCATTTGATTTTTCTCCCACTCAGTTGATTTGTGTGAACATTACATAAAATAGTGCATAAAAAATTCACCTAGAACATATGCTCTTGATAAATACTATCTATGATTATTAGTCAGTAGTATTATCACTACCATTACTATTGACTGTATTAGTGTTACTATGAGTAGTTACCACAGAATAATTAAAAATGCAGTTAGATTGGCCTAGAGGCCAAGATGGTGGAGTAGAAAGACCTTGAGCTCACCTCCTCTCATAAGCACACCAAAATTACAACTATTTATAGAACAACTATCAATGAAAAAGACTGGAACCTACCAGAAAAGATCTTCTATAACTAAAGATATAAAGAAGGAACCATAGTGAAACAGATAGGAGCGGTAGAGTCACAGCATAGTCAAGACCAATACGCTTAAATGGGCAACCCGCAAACAGAAGGATAATTAGGATTGAAGAGGTTCTCCCCAACCCAAGAAGCCAAGGGTCTAAGCCCCACTTCGGAGTCTCCAGCCCTGGGGTTCTGGGCTGGGAATACAACCCCCCAGAACATTTGGCTTTGAAGGCCAGCAGAACTTACTTTCAGGAGAGCCATATGGCTGTGGGAAATAGACTCCACTCTTAAAGGGTGCACACAAAATCTCACATGCTCTGAAACCCGGGGCAGAAGCAGTAATGTGAAAGGAGCCTAGGTCAGACCCACCTGCTGATCTTGGAGAGACTCCCAGAGAGGGAGGAGGCAACTGGAGCTCACCCTGGGGACATGGATATACTACCAGCTCCCATGTTTTGGGAGGTCCTCCTACTACATGACACTGGTGCTGGCAAATGCCCTTTTGAAATCCTCCCTCTGGCTTGTTAGCCTCAGCACCCAGCCCTGCCCACTCCTACCAACATGTAGACACCAGTACTGGGATGCCTCAGGCCAAGCATCTAGCTGGGCGGGGACACAGCCCCACCTACCAGCAAGCAAGCTGAGACCACAGCCACCCCTGGATATGGCTCTTTCTATCAGAGGGCCCAGGACTCAGCCCCACACACCAGTGCATAGGCACTAGACCTGAGACCCTCTGGGCCCTAGAGCCAGAGACCCTAAGACCCAGCTTCACCCAGTGGGCAGGCACCAACTCTAGGATTGTCAGCCTTGAGCAAGCCTGATCTAGCCTTGGGACCAGCAGCACCCACTAACAGCAGGCAGATAAGCGTAGCCCCACAGCCTGTCAACACAGCCCACCCACCAACAGACCAGTAGTGGTGCTACAAACAAATGGGCCCAGACCCCAATTACCAGTAGGCCAACACCAGCTCTGGGACCCCTGGACCCTGCAGCTAGACCCCAGGACTCAGCTCTGCCTACCAGTGGGCCAGCACTAGCCCCAGAATCTGGCTGGGCAGGCACCAGCCCTAGGATCTCCTGGACCCTGAGTCCAGTGAGTCAGCACTAGCTTTGGGGCCCCAGGGGTTCCATAGCCAGCCATCTCATGATCTGGCCCCACCAAGTAGCAAACAGTGGCCTCCACACAAGGCAAAGCCTGGCAACAAACCAGACTGAGGCCTAGCCACACCTACCAGACCATCCATCATAGTCAACCTGTCACAACAGAAGGATGTATGCAGCCACATGGGGGCACCCCTAGAGCATATAGCTCTGATGACTAGAGAGGAGCACATTGCTTGGATGCATAAGATGTCTCCTATAAAAGGCCACTTCTCCAAGATCAGGAAACATAACCAACCTATCAGATATGTAAAAATAAAGAGCAAGTTAGCAAAATGAGATAACAGAGGAACATGTCTCAAATGAAGGAACAAGACAAAATTCCAGAAGAAGCACTAGCTGAAGTGGTGATGGACAATCTACACAAGAAAAAGTTCAAGGTAATTGTAAAGATGATCAAAGAACTCAGGAGAAAAATGGATGAACATCAAGAAGTTAGGAGTTTTTAACAGAGTTAGAAAATATTAAGAACAACCAAATAGAGATGAAGAATACAGTAACTGAAATAAAAAATAAACTGTGAGGAAATAATAGCAGATTAAATGATACAGAGGAATGGATCAATGAGTTGGAAGAAAGAGTAGTGAGAATCACTGAAGCTGAAAAGAAAGAAGATGAAAAGAAATGAGGACAGTTTCAGAGACCTCAAAAACAACATCAAGTATACTAACATTCACATGATAAGGGTTCCAGAAGGAAAAGACAGAAAGAAAGAGGCAGAGAACATATTTGAAGATATAATAGCTGAAAACTTCCCTAACATAGGAAAGGAAACAGATGTCCAAGGAAGCACAGAGCCCCAAACATGATCAATTCAAAGAGGCCCACATCAGGCACATTGTGTACAGATGACAGGATACTATACATAGACAATCCCAAAGATGCCACCAAAAAACTATTAAAACTTGTCAATGAACTTTACCCATGAAGTTGCATTTCTATATACTAACAAAGAAAAATTAGAAAGAAGAAGTAAGGAAACAATCCCATTTATGACTGCACCAAAACAACAAACTTATCTATAGGTAAAAGACCTATTCTTAGAAAACTAAGAACTGATGAACAATACTGTTGACTGCAAAAATGGATAGAAAGATTTACCATGTTCTTGGATTGGAAAAGATAATATTGTTAAAATGACCATACTATCCAAGGCAACATACAGATGCAATGCAACCTCTATCAAAATACTAATAGCATTTTCTACAGAACTAGAATGAATAATTTTAAAAATTTGTATGGAAACACAAAGGACCCCAAATAGCCAAAACGAGATTGAGTCAGAAGAGCAGAGCTGGAGTTATCATGCTCCACTGGCTTCAGACTATACTACAAAGTCACAATAATCAAAACAGTATGGTACTAGCGAAACAAAAACAAACAAAAAACAAAAACCAGACTCACAAATTAATGGAACAGAATAGAGAGCCCATAAATAAACCCACAAACTTATGGTCAATTAATCTATAACAGAGGAGGCAAGAATATACACTGGAGAAAAGACAGGTGTGTTTGTGCTTAGTCACTCAGTCACGTCCAACTCTTTGTGACCCCATGGACTGTAGCTTGTCAGGCTACTCTGTCCATGGAAATTTTCCAGGCAATAATGCTGGAGTGGGTTGCCATTTCCTACTTGAGGGAGAAAAGATGGTCTCTTCAATAAGGGGTGCTGGGGAAACTGGACAGCTATATGACAGGATAAAGTTAGAACATTCTCTAAGACCATATACAAAAATAATCTCAAAATGGATTAAAGATCTAAATGTAAGACAGGAAACCATAAAACTCCTAGCTAGACAAAAACATACAGAATACTCATGGACATAAATTGTAGCAATATTTTTTTAATCTGTCTCCTCAGGAAAAGGAAACAAAACAACAAGTAAGCAAGCGGGACCAGTTAAATTTAAAAGTTTTTTGCCCAGCAAAGGAAACCAGGGACAAAATGAAAATTCAGCCTACTGTATGAGAGAAAATGCAAAATCATATTTGTAAATGATTTGACCATATGGGATTAATATTCAAAATATTAAAATGACTCATATAGCTTAATATAAGTCAAACAACCCAATTTTTAAAATAAGCAGAAGACCTGAATAGACATTTTACTAAAGAAGATGTAAAGATGGCCAACAGGCATGTAAAATATGCTCAACATTGCTAATCATCAGGGAAATGCTAATCAAAACAGCAATGAGGAGACTTTGCAAAGTGGATTGAAATTAAAATCATGACTGAGAGCATGGGTCATTACAATTTATGGGCTTAAAGGGGTTTCATAATCCTGAATCTCTGAAAGTCTGAGCTAGACTTATATACACTGAGACATGTGCCTGGACAAATATGTTCAGTTAAAGCTAATTCTAGTTAAGTTCACTTAATACTGTGCAACCATTTTCCACAATGAAAGAAATTTAAAGGTAGATGTGAAAAGAATTCCTAAATACAGTATGTAGAAAAAGTCTCTCCTTTGGCAGAGACTTGCACTTTTCATTTGTACCTTTCCAAATGGACTGAAGTTTTCTAATCTCCCTCATGTGTTACTGAATATATTAACTGTGCACATTAAGGTAGCGCTAGTGGTAAAGAACCCGCCTGCCAACGCAGGAGACATAAGAACTGAGTATTCAGCCCTTGGGTCAGGAAGATCCCCTGGAGGAGGGCATGGCAACCCACTCCAGTGTTCTTGCCTGGAGAGTCCCATGGACAGAGGAGCCTGGTGGGCTACAGTGCAGAGGGTCACAAAAAGTTGGACATGACTGAAATGACTTAGCATGCATGCACATAGTTGATTTACAGTGTAATTTCTGCTATACACCAGAATGATATGTGTGTGTATAAATATATGTATATATATACACACACACATATATATACAATTTTTACATTCTTTTCCATTTAAGTTATTACAAAATATTGAATACAGTTCTTTGTGCAATAGAGTAGGACCTGTTGTTTATCTATTTTGCATATAGCAGTGTGTATCTGTTAATCCCAAGCTCCTAATTTATCCTTCCCCCATTCCCCTTTGATAACATGGAATTTATCATGTTTTATATGTCTGTGAGTCTGTTTCTGTTTTATAAATAAGTTAGTTTGTATCCTTTTTTAGATTCCACATATGGGTGGTATTATATGATGTTTGCCTTTCTCTGGCTGACTTACTTTGCTTAGTATGATATTCTCTAGGTCCATCCATGTTGTTGCAATGGCATTATTTCAATCTTTTTTTATGGCTGAGTAATGTTCCACTGTGTAGACATACCACATCTTTCTCCATTCATCTGTTGATGGACATTTGGGTTGCTTCCATGTATTGTCTGTTGTGGATGGTGCTGCTGTGAATGTTGGGGTGCATGCATCTTTTCAAATTAGAGTTTTCTTCTTTTCTAGATGTATGCCCAAGAGGGGAATTGCTGGATCATACAAAAATTAACTCACAATGGCTGAAAATATAAGACATGAAACTGTAAAACTTGTAGAAGTGAATATAGGTAAAAATGCTCTGACATAAATCATGTCAATGTTTTCTTAGATCAGTCTCCTAAGATAAAAGAAATAAAAGTAAAAATTAAAATAAAAAAAGAAAACAAAAATGAAAATAAATTAAAATAAATATACTGACAAAGACAAATATCATATGATATCACTTATATGTGGAATCTAAAGAAATTATACAAATGAACTTATTTACAAAACAAAAGCAGACTCAGACATAGAAAACAAACTTATGATTACCAAAGGTGAATAGCAAGGGTTGAGAGAAAGTTAGGAGCTGGAGATTAACATATACACACTACTGTATATAAAATATATAAAATAGGTAAACAACAAGGACCTACTTATAGAAAACTATATTCAATATCTTATAATAATCTATAATGGAAAAGAAGCCAAAAGAATGTATGTGTGCATGTGTGTGTGTGTGTGTATAATTGAATCACTTTGTTGTACACCTGAAAATAACACAACACTGTAAATTAACTATACTTCAATAAAAAACATTTAAAAAACCAATAAAATCACTACAGATGGTGACTGCAGCCATGAAATCAAAAGATGTTTGCTCTCTGAAGGAAAGGTATGACAAACTTAAACAGTGTATTAAAAAGCAGAGACATCACTTTGCTAACATAGGTCTGTATAGCCAAAGCTATGGCTTTTCCAGTAGTCGTGTATGGATGTGAGAGGTGGACTAGAAAGAAAGCTGGGCGCCAAAGAATTGGTGCTTTCCAACTATGGTGCTGGAGAAGACTCTTGAGAGTCCCCTGGACTGCAAGGAGATCAAACCAGTCCATCCTAAAGGAAATCAGCCTTGAATGTTCATTGGAAGGACTGATGCTGAAGCTGAAGTTCCAATCCTTTGGCGACCTGATGTGCAGAGCCAACTCATTGGAAAAGACCCTGATCCTGGGAAAGATGGAAGGCAAAAGGAGAAGAGGGCAGCAGAGGATGAGATGGTTAGATAGCATCACTGACTCAATGGACATGAATTTGAACAAACTCCAGGGGATAGCGAAGGACAGGGGCACCTGGCATGCTACGGTTCATGGGGTGGCAAAGAGTCAGACATGACTTAGCAACTGAACAACAAAAAATATATCACCTCATACCTGTCAGAATGGCTGTCATAAAAAAAGAATAGAAATAGCAGATGTTGGCAGGGATATTGAGGAAAGGAAACAGTTGAACACTGTTGGTGGGAATGTAAATTGGTGCAACCACTATGAAAAACACTACTGAGGTTTCTCAAATGACTAAATATAGAACATGATCCATCAATTCCATTCCTGGGTATACATCCAAAGAAAACAAAATATACTAATTTGAAAAGACATATGCATTCCAATGTTCATAGGAGCATTAATTACAATACCCAAGAACTGGAAGCAACCTAAGTGTCTATCAACAGATGAATGGATAAAGAAGATGTGGTGTGTACACACACACACACACACACACACACACACACACACACACACACACAAATAGAATACCACTCGGTATAAGAAAAAGAATGAAATTTTGCCATTTGCAACAACATGGATAGACCTGGAAGGTATTATTCTTAGTGAAATAAGTCAGAGAAAAACAAACATTATATGCTACCACTTTTATGTGGAATCTAGAAATGAAAGCAAACTAGTGACTATAACACAAGAGATACAGACTCATAGATACAGAGAACAAACTAGTGGTTACCAGTGGGGAGAGGGAAAGGATGAGGGGCAAGATAGGGTAGGGGATTAAGAGGTACAAACTTCTGTGTATAAAATAAGCAACAAGGATATATTGTAAAGCACAGGGAATATAGCCAATATTTTATAATAACTCTAAATGGAGTATAATCTATAAAATTTGTGAATCACTGCTGTACACGTGAAACTAATATTGTAAATCAACTATGCCTTAATTTAAAAGTGGACCTCAAAAAGTTTTTTTTTTAATATCAAATTTAAAAATGTTTAGTAAATGTCATCAAAGATAAAGGATTTAGCTGTTTCCATCTGCTTCCTTAAAGGAAACCCACCATTATTTTAGGTAACTTTAGACAGTTTTCATGGACCCTCGCAGGATTAATGACTCCAAGGGGGAAGAACAAATCTCCTGGGGATGCTGACTAAGAAAAGGGAAAACTGCTCAGAAAAGCAGGATAATAACCTCAGGAAGCCACAGAGGAAGAGCAAACCACAGGAAACACAGTTCTATTTTGCCTGGAGGTTGGCTGCAACACCAAGTTTTATCAAAAGAAACTTCAAGTTGAGAATGAAAGACTGTTCCCTGTTGGTTTGCAAAGTATAGAAATGAAGAGGTCTGAAAGCAAGGGAGAGAGGAATTAACATGCTTTGAGCACATTATTTGTGTCAGGAACCTTACTTCTGGTATTTCATTCATCTTTACAATGCATTTATGAGGTACATTCTATGATTATTACAATTTTGGTGATAAGCACACAGACTTAGGGGGGTGAAGTGACTCACCTGATGTTCCACATCTTAAAACTGTTAGAGCTGGCAAGGCATGCAAACAACCTAAATGTTCATCAACAGATGAATGGATAAAGGAGATGTGATATATACACAATGGAATACTACTCAGTCATAAAAAAGAATGAAATAATACAATTTGTAGCAATGTGAATGGACCTAGATATTGTCATACTAAGCAAAGTAAGTCAGACTGAGAAAGACAAATATCATATGATGTCAGTTATATGTGGGATCTAAAATATGACACAAATGAACTTATCTATGAATCAGAGACAGACAGACATAGAAAACAAACTTGGGGTTGCTTAGGGGGAGGGCAGGTTGGGGAGGGATGAATTGAGAGTTTGGGATTAGCAGATGCAAATTATTATATATAGGATGGATAAATAACAAAGTCCTACTGTATAGCATAGTGAACTATAATCAATATTCTGTAATAAGCCATAATGGAAAAGAAATGAAAAAGAATATATATGTGTATATATACATACATACATATATATATACCCATATAACTGAATCACTTGCTGTACAACAGAAATTAATACAACATTATAAATCAGCTGTACTTCAATAAAATAATCTTTTTTAAAAATTGTTAGAGCAAAGACTAGAACTCAGATCTGTGCAACTCCAGATATGTTTCTCTTTCCATATTCCCATGAATATGGGAAACTCCTTGCCCATCCTAAACTTTCTCCTTTTATTCTGTTCTCTTTCTTGGTGAATGAGGGCCACTCATTCAAACCATTATCTAAGCCAGAAATTTGGATGTCATCTAGACTCCTCAACTCATCTCCTATATATCCAGGCTGACATCAAATACAGGATGCTTGGGGCTGGTGCGCTGGGATGACCCAGAGGGATGGTATGGGGAGGGAAGTGGGAGGGGGCTTCAGGATTGGGAACACGTGTACACCCATGGCGGATTCATGTTGATGTATGGCAAAACCAATACAATATTGTAAAGAAAAAAAATGAAATTAAAAAAATGCTTCTAGTAATTCTATTTCATTAATGTATTTTGTATCCATCCTTCCTGTCTCCACCTATCAGGTTGGAATTTTGATGTTTGGGCACATATTTTAGGACAGAGGTTGGCTATCTAAAATTGGAGCCACTGAACTTGAAATTATTATTACAATTCTACCTGGCATCTCCAACACTTAGAACATTTTTCATTAAATATTAGATGAGCAAGGCAATGCACAAATTAATGAGTTATCAGATGCTAATAGCCCCATTTTGAGTTTCTTAAACTCTTTATTGATTCTCTAGCATTTTCAAGATAAAGCTCAAACTTCATATATATATATTACTTGATCCAAATGTTCTAGCTGCTGACTACCTCTGCTTCAACTTGAATTCAAGCTACTCCCCATCTTTCTGTCCACACTCCATTCTTTGCTCACAGTGACTTTTTTTTTTTCTATGAAAGGGCCATGTTCTCTTTTGCACATTGGTCTTCAATCTTTCTTTTGTGTAACCACCATACAACCCCCTTCACCCTAGCTCGCATTCTTCACCTCCTTACTTAGTTCCTACCCAGCAACTTAAATATATTCTTTGGAAAGTTTTTCCTGATATCCCAAGTCCAAGTATCTAGAGTTGGCAGAACTAAGTCTGAGATGCTAAGTGACTTGCCCAAATTCACACAGCTTGCCAGCAGCAGAGTCAAAATTTGCCTTGCTATATCAGACTCCAGATATATATCATTTATATCACTCCTCACAACAAGTCTGGGAGATAAGGGGTTAAGTGATTGTCCCAAGATCACACATCTAAAATGGGGCAGTTTCTGTAACCCCAAATCCAGATACATTTTACTACACTAGAGCAATTCCATTCCTCGTGTTAGATGAGCTTTGCTTTATGAAGGGGAGGGGTATCTAGTTTGTTATTGACAAAACTACAAAAGATCCCTCATCATTACAAATTGAAAAAAACAGCTCCTGGACAAATATCCCAAGCATAAATACCACTACCAATAAGAACAAATCAGTAGGCGATTCTTGGCTTGCTTATTTAGCTTGAATAGCGCTCAGTCCTGGCAACGCTTCCCCTCTGCGTCTTTCAGAAAATGAGGCCTGGTGGCCTTTATGATAGGCTCCCAGGGGAATGGAGTAAGCTGACTCACTATATTCTCTCACTGAGTAAGCCACTAGGTACCCACTGTGCTGGCCAGTACAGTCACTTAGCAATCAGGTAAATGTAAGACTTGAGATGTTTCAAATGTCTTATTTTGACTTTAGCTTCCAGAAATCATCAAAATAAAATGTACTTTTGGAAATTCACAAACAACAGCTGTTCTTCCCCTTCACTATGCTTTTACAAAGAGAGAACTGCAGCAAGCAGGGGGCATATCAGACAGAACTGTGTCAACTATGGTGACTGGATTATTGTTTTGAAAATTCTCTATCTAAACCTCATATAAGCAAACAGTTCAGGCTTAAAATGAGGTCACTCTCCGAGGACACTCATTACTGCTACTGGTACGTGTGAGTATTCCTAGTCAAGCTAGAAACCTGACAGTCTCTATTCTTTCTGAGAGCTCAAAAGCCTTAGCTTTGGTCTTATCCTCCCTTTTCCTATCCAGAAATGTCCCAGTCCCCACGTTGAAGAGGCAAACTGAATTTATACTAAAATCTTCAATTATTTCTAAAATCACTACCTTATTCTGTTTATCCTCCTGTTTACCCACTCCCATCATCATTCTGGACTAGAGATGCTGTTGCTATCTAACAATGTTCAGTTTTATCAAATACATTGACTAGAAAAGTAAAATGAGGTTTTTACTAAATACATTTTCTTCATTGGATTAAACTTTAATGGGCATATTCCAGCAATTCCAGAATCCCATATCTATCCTGCATCCCCTAAACACTCTTGGAAATTCAGAAAGGAAAAGGTTGACTAATACTCTCACAATGTTCATCTATAAATATCAACACCCAGTGTCTCAGATTACACATATACAAAGAAACTTCAAAAAAAACAGGACATTTCAGGGACCAGACACTCTTCCCAGTAATCTAATTGAAGGCATTAGCAAATTAAAAACAGGTCAATCACAAAAGGAGTTTGTCAACCATGCAATGAAAAGAGGAAGAATCAGTGAAGCTCAAGTTGGCGGCTCCCAGCCAGCACTGCCCAGGCAAGAGTGTTCCCTTGCTCATATTGTAGAGTTGACTGTGCCCAGAACAGGGCCTGGAACATACTAGAACCTCAACAATAATTTGTTGATGAAATGACTAAATGAATGAATAAGTGACTAAACGGTGTCAATGACAGGGCCTTTGTGGAGATGGATTCATTATCAAGCCATCAAACCAGATCATAAATCCAGTTCCTTTAAATCTGACTCTTCTGTCCTTCGGCATCTTATGCAATCGATGAGAGGACCCTAGTGTTCCCAATCCTACCATAAATGGTAACACTGGCTTCCTGATTTTAAAATATCATTGTCTGACTTCAGATCTTGTAGAGTGCTGACAAATCAGGCTTCTGAGGCTGTAGTTCAGAGCCAGATCCTAGACACCAGCAAACTCATATAGATGATGCTACTAGGAGTGGAATAAAGGTTTCTGGATGTCAATTAGTCTAATCCAGGTGACCTTATTCTATCTGATCATGTGTGCTCTTCATATTTCTACTACTGTACTTTCTGTAAAATCAACACTAATGCCCATGATGCCATCATTTCCCCCCATGCAGCCAATTAATTTCTTTTTTTTTATTTTCTTAAATTTTATCTTGAAGAACAATTGTCCCTGGGACTGACTCATGCCTCGTGAGACTTCAGTCAATTTTTGTATCTAAAGCCCCTCCATGTGGCTCTCCTTACCTGCTAATGGTTCTTGTCACTATGGTTCCAAGCATTTTTTCATCCTAGGATACTCTTAAAAATAACAGGTTTAAGTTGCTTTGTGAACTTTTGAATCAATTAAAAGATTCATGCCATGGTCTCTCTGAGCTCTAGGAATGGTTTTCCCATGTAGCTCCTCATGTATGGGCAAAGAAATAAGTATCTACCAGTTGGTTCATAACAATCATCAAAGGCTCATTGTATGCCAAATTCTATGCCCTTTGAGGGCCATGGAAACTAACATGCAATGGCAATATTACAGGACTGGAGAACAACTGGGACTTCCTAAGTGGCTCAGTGGTAAAGAACCCACAGGAGATGCAGATTCGATCCCTGGGTCAGAAAGATCCCCTGGAGCAGGAAATGGCAACCTGCTCCAGGATTCTTGCCCTGGAAATCCCATGGACAGAGGAGCCTAGTGGGATACAGTCCATGGGGTCGCAAAGAGTCAGACATGACTAAACAGCAACAGAAAGCTACTGACAGATGAGTCTTCAGATACAATTGTACATGGGGTCACAGGAAGAGTCCTGAATTGAAAGCCCCAGCTCTGTATTTCTATGCTATGTAATCCTGCCCAAGTCACTTAAGCTCCCTGAGCCCCTCTCTCTCTTAATTTGCAAAATTGGAAAAGATTCGTCTTTTGCCTACTTTCACTCACCGGGTGGAATGGAGGATCAAATGAACTAACGGATGTGAAATTGCTTTTTAAATTTTAAAGTGGTATTCATTGAGGACCCACTACTACTGCTACCATCATCATCCTCCTCATCATCATTTTCATTATCAGTCTACTATTGTTAAGGAGAGAGATCCTGTTGGATGGCTGGATGCTAGCTGAAGGCTCCATTTCCCTCAAGACAAAGCTGCCCAAGGGACTGCCGTTAGTGCTACTGCTACTCTCGGTAACGCCACGATTGCTACTTACAGAGCAGCCCTCCACAGAGCAAACGGGATCAGATGCTGTGACACCCGAATTGCTGGGTATCAAGTCTCTCCCATTATCTTCCCAAGGAACACAATGTGTTGCAGCTGGAAAGAGACAGTCTGACTTCAAGCCAAATCATGCTGGCTTCAAGTTGCTAGAATGGGCTCCTCAGAAGGTGAATTTTGTGATGCTATAGTACTGGGCCTCCCACCCCTCACCCCCATTTAATTGGATCTGTATTTGAACTGTACATTCAGAAAGCCCTTCTGTCACTTTTTGTCAAAGATTTCTCTTTGAGTCGCTTGAAGTATCTATTAAAAACTTAGCCTAAAGCAGTGTCTTTTGAATCCCCAGCTCACTAATTCAGGTACCAGAGCACTGCAAGCATACACCGCCAGCCTGTAAATGGATAAACTACTCAAAAGACATTTTCCACCCCTTAAATATAGTTCCAAGAAAGAATAGGAAATGCCTCATACCTCTAATGGAAGCTATTTGCTACAAAAACAAATCATTCAGGTCCATGGACCTAGAAATGCCTTTTGCAAATAAAAGTGAAAGGGAGAGACAGCCAAACAGCAGCTGAAACCATGCAACCATCACCCACAAAGCACATGATTCAAATAAAAATGAAATACTTCTTTGAAAAATGGGTTACCCCCACACCCAGCAGCAGTTGTCATGTAATGTATAAAAGAAAACAGCCAGCATTTTGTAGGAATTTCAAAGAAAATGAACTATTTGTTCCTTGTTAGTAGCTAATGTAAATATCAGGGCAAATAGCGGCTTTGATTCCAATAAAATTGTAGAACATTTCCAAATGCTCATACATAAATTCTGACACCAAAATGTACATCTCTTAAGATCCTGGAAGATGAGCCCCAAATGATGTGCTTAATACATTTGTTCTTTCTTGAAGAGATGAGGTATAATTGTACGCAATCATCATGGAGCTAGGAATTATATGAAGAACCCTGAACTTTAAGTACTAAATCAAACTAAATAGTCTCTTATCCTATTTTTCTCTTTTATACTTGTCATTACTTCCTGAAGTTCTCATTACAACTGCATAATTCTACCCCTCACCCCCACCCCCTGAAACCCCATAGGTTTTCTTCAGAAAAGGAGGGTAGCTTTCCCCTTCTCTTTTCCCTCAGAACCACAGCTTTCTCCCCACAAATATTCATGGGGTGAGACTGAGACTAATTATTTCAATGAGCAATAACACCTTTTGGGGTAGGACAACTAAGTTATTGCTGCTTTCTTTTTATTTTTACAAATATTTAACATATCTTTAAGACTTGCTTTTGTTATCCCTTGAGAAAAGAGAACCTGTTCTAGAAGAAAGGTTAATGGGAAAGCATGAGCTACATTGTAATATTAAAAACAGATCTCTTTTTTCCAAAGCTAAAAACCACAGTCCTCCTTCATTCGGTCCTAAGAAGACATAATATTGCCAGCTAATGGGCTGTCCACAAATGACCATTATTGAATGAATAATAAAGGAATAATAGCAATGTGATTTCCACTTACATCAACCACAAAAATCTTCTGGGAATCATCCAAAAACTGCACTTTTAAATGTAGCATTCTCGGAGAGGCTGTTGGGCTGCAAGCAGGCTCAGAGTGCTGTGGGTGCTATGACAGGAAAGGGGCTTTCTCAAGGAATTTCACTCTCAGCTGGAGGCAGTGCGCTCAGGTCCCCCCACCCCCACCCAGGCACCCCCACTCTCAGCAGGGCACACTTCTGTTTGCTTGAAGTGATGCACACCAAAGGGCGTATGTGCTGCTGAGTGCTGGTGATCAATAGCAGCTGGGCGAGCTCCTCTTCGGTCAACGTCAAATCCAACTGGACTCGCTCTAGCCCTCTTACACTCGCTTCCTTTCTTCAAAGAAAAATAAAAAGAAAGCCTTTGCAACCCCTGGAGATTTTCTTTATTTTACAAAAGCACGATTTAAAAACCCTAGATGTAGCTTCGATAAACTGAAAGTAGGTATTCTTAAAAGTGGAAAGACTAATTAGAGTTAGTCTCATATTGTACTAGAAATTTCATGGCTGAACTAGAAAACTTTATATATAACAATTGTAACTTTTGAATTTATGTGATTTAGAAATGGAAACTATATAAAAAGGAACATATGGAAAAACTCACTTCCACTCTGTCCCTTCTATTCTGTGCACCCATGACGTCCCTATCAGTAACCAATATTATTAGCTTTTTGTTGTGGTCATTTTGCCTTTAGTGTTTATGCAAATACTGTACAAGCAAATACAAATGTATTTCTCATACGTAGGTAGCATACTATTGTTTTGTGCCTTCCTTTTCTTACTTCATATATCATTGTTGATTTCTCCTTAGCTGTGCATGGAGAGCTTCCTGATTTTTTTTTTTACAGCTGTATAATTTGGCACAGTGTAGGTGAAACATAGTTTACTCAAATAGTCACCTATTGGTGGACATGGGTCATTTCAAACTTTTTGCTATTATAAATAAACAAGTTTGAAATGAATAATCTCATATGCATACCACTTTATGTCATTTGTATCTGTAGGATAAATTTCCAGAAGTGGGATTGCAGGACAAAGGTAATACATTGGTAATCTTTATAGCTACTCCTGTTTCTTGCCATAATGGTTGTTATGATTTGATTTGTGTCCCCCCAAACTCAAGTGTTTAAGTCCTAACCCCCAGTTACTCAGAATGTGACTGTATTTGCAAATAGGGTTTATAAAGAGGTGATTAAGTTGAAATGAGGTCATTAGAGTGGCTCTAATCCAACATGACTAGTGTCCTTGTAAGTAGAGAGCATTAGGACCCAGATACGTACAGAGGGCAGACCACGTGAAGACACAGGGAAGAGAAGATGGCTGCTTACCAGACTAGGAGGGAAGGCTCAGAAGGAACCAACCCTTCTAGCACTTGGATCACAGATGTGTAGCCTCCAGAATTGTGAGAAAAATTAATTCAAATCAATTTCTGTTCTTATAAGCCACCCAGTGTCTAGTACTTTGTTATGGCAGAACCACCAACTTAATTCAAGGGTTGTATCAATTTGTAGGCCCACCAACAATGTATGAGAGTCTCCATTTTCCCCAGGCTTACCAATAGAATGTGGTATCAAACTTTTTTACTTTTGACAGGTTGATAAGCGAGAAAAAGAATCTCACTGTAGTTCTCAATTTGAATTTTTCGTATTATGAGAAAAGTTGAGCAACTTTTCAGAGGTTTCAGGGTTATTTGGTATTCTTATTTTATATAAACTAACTTTCTGTGTAGTTCCACACACTTTTTGAAGAAAATATTGGTTACCATCCCTTTCCCTCAATCTCTGGGATCTAAATTTGCCCTCTGTGATATGAATTACAAATATTTTCCCCACTTATCCTTTATCTTTGCTTATGGGGTACATGTGTGCTGTTGTTTACTATGAGAATTTTTTTTGTGAAGTGAAATATGTGAATCACTTTCTAAATGGCCTCTGGATTTGTCATAATTAGAAAGGCCTGATTCACTTCAAGGTTTACTGTTAGTATTTTAATGGTTTCAGATTTTAAACTTAAATCTTTGATCTATTTAGATTTTCTCTTGATATATGGTGTGAAGTATGGATCATATTTAATCATTTTGCAAATAGCTACTCAGTTGTCCTAATGTTATTGATTAGACATTTCATTTTTACCCTCATTGATTTGAGAAGATACCTTTATCATATATTAATAATTTGCTATATGCATTTGGGCCTGTTTTTGGATTTTTGTTTACTTCCATGTACTAATTTCACATCGTTTTAATTTTTGAGGCTAGATAATGTTTTAATATCCAACAAGGCTTCTCTACACCATATTGCTCTATATTTACAGAGTTTTCCCTGCTATTCTTGCTTACTTGTTTCTATATAAGCTTGTTCAGTTTCAGGAAAAGAATCAGGTTTATTTATAGAGATGTGTTAAAGGTATTTATTTGTGGAAAACTTATATCTTTCTGATGGTGAGTCTTCTTATCCGTGGGGTGTGTATGTCTATTTGTTTGGGTCTACTTTTATAGCCTTCTTTTCTAGAATGTTGTAATTAATATAAATTTTAAAATATACATAAAACCAGAGAGTTTAGTACAATAAACTCCCATACATTTATCATCCAGATTAACAACTGTTATGAGAGGAGTTGTTTCATCCCCCAGACTCATACATTGAAGTCTTAACCCTCAGTACTTCAGAATGAGGCTATATTTGGGGATAGGGCCTTTAAAGAAGAAAGTTCAAATAAGGCCTTTAGGATGGGCTCTAATCCAATCTGACTGGTCTTATATGAAAAGAAAATTTTTATACACAGGAGAGAGACCAGGGATACACATACACACACACACACACACAGGAAAATTCAGGTGAGGTCACAGCGAGAGGGCAGCCATCTGCAAGCCAAGGACAGAGGCCTCAGTAGAAGCCAAACCTGCCAATGCCTTGATCCTGGATTTTCAGCCTCCACAATGGTGAGAAATTTGTGTTTACACCACGTAGTATGGTATTTTGTTATGGCAAAATTGATACAAATTTATTGGCAAATTGATATAAATACTATTAAGATTTTGCGTGCGTGCTCTCTCTCTCTCCCCTTGTCTCTTTCTTTCATGAACTATTGTAAAGCAAATACCATATTATTCTACTCCCTTAATGTCTGGTATTTATCACTTAAACTATGGAAAATTTCTCATATAAACCAAAGGCTATCACTACCACTAACAAAATTACCAAACACAGTCTTATTATCACATAATACCCAGCCCATACTCAATTTTCCCAATTGTTTCAGAAAGTATTTTTTTTACAGTTAGTTGGTTTGAATCAGCATCCAAACAAGTTCCACATATTGCATTTGGTTGTTATATCTATTGATTCTCTTTTAATCAATAACAATGTCCTTCCTCTGTTTTTACGCCTTAGATTCATTGAAGAAACTTGGTCAATTGTCCTGTGAAATGTTCCATGTTCTGTATTCGTCTGCTTGTTCCATTGTGCTGTCACCTAGTTTGTTATTCCACTCCTCATCTTTCTTATAAATGAGAGATAGCTATAAATGCTCAATAAGATCCGCATTCTACTTTTTTGCTAAGAATTCTTCATAGTCGATGCTGCATGCTTATATTACATCACATCAGGAGGTATATGATGATTGTTTCTAGTGATACTAAGGCTGATTAATGGGTTTAAGTAATGAACATCAAAGTGAAAGTATTTCTCATATAAGCTTTGTGTATTTCTTATATATTCACTTCTAGGCATTTAAACTTTTGGGTTGGGCTTTTAAAAATGGAGATTTTCTCTTCCATTGTATATTCTGATGCCTTTTGTATATATGACGATTTTTATATATTAACTTTTAATCTTGCTAGCATACTGAACTCTCTTAAATGTTTGTAGTACATTTGATTCTTGGATTTTCAGGTATAAGACAATTATATTATTTGTGAATAGAAATCGTCTTCTTTCTTCATTTCTAATTCATATAACACTAATTTCTTTCTTTTGTCTCTTTGGATGGCCAATACATCCAATGAAACATTAAATAACAGTGCTAAAAGTGGGCATCTTTTTATTTTTCTCCTGACATTAGTGGGAATGCTTCCAGGGTTTCCCCATTAAGTAAAACTCTGACTTTTGAAGGAGATATTTTCTTAAGTATGCTTAAACCTGATTGGGCAAAAATCCCCAAACACCACCCTATGTCTATACTGAACCAACTTATTCTATGGCACTAAACAGGCTGGTGGAGAAGGCAATGGCACCCCACTCCAGTACTCTTGCCTGGAAAATCCATGGACAGAGGAGCCTGGTAGGCTGCAGCCCATGGGGTCGCTAAGAGTCAGGCATGACTGAATGAATTCACTTTCACTTTTCACTCTCATGCATTGGAGAAGGAAATGGCAACCCACTCCAGTGTTCTTGCCTGGAGAATCCCAGGGACAGTGGAGCCTGGTAGGCTGCCGTCTGTGGGGTCGTACAGAGTTGGCCACGACTGAAGCAACTTAGCAGCAGCAGCAGCAGAAAACAGGCTGGTAAAATTAGACCAATGAAATGTTGTCATCTGATGGACAAGAGTGCATAGCTTTGATAATATTTTGATTGCTCATAGCAGTCTCCACAAGAAATCCAAGTGGAGAGTCAGCTGTGAAGCTGGTGGGAAAAGCACGAGCTCAGGAGGAGAAGGGGTTGACAGAGGAGGAGATGGTTGGATGGCATTACTGACTCAATGGACCTGAGTTTGAGCAAGCTCCAGGAGTTGGTGACGGACAGGGAAGCCTGGCATGCTGCAATCCATGGTGTCGCAAAGAGTCAGGAATGACTGAATGATTGTACTGAATTGAACTGGTGGCCAAAGAATCTACTGAAAATCTTACAAGCAATGTGACCTAAGCCAGGGCACTTGAGCTCCCTGTGCCTTAGTTTCCTAACTTATAAAGTAAGGTGACAATTCTAATTCATAGAGTTGTTGTGAGAAAGAAAAGATCTAGACATGTGAAATCACATAATTCAGCACCTACCACATAGTAGGCACAGAATAAATGTTTGCTGAATTAATATTAAGGACATAAATATAAATTATTCACTTTTTGTTGAAGTTTAAAATGGTAAATCAAGAATGAGCTCTCTCTTTTCCTCTCTTTTTCCACCTAGACTTTATTCCTTCAGTTATTACTGGCAAAATGTTACTGACTGTGATTCAAAACAGGAAACTGTCCTAAAGGAAATTTTCATATTCTACTTTAAAGTAAAAATCCAAAGTTGAGCTCACCCTTGGAAAAATTATCCTGGCTAATCTGTTTTCACTTTAGTCCCTCCACACATGGAGAGGTGGAGAGGGAGAGCTGAGCGGGAGGCCAGAATAGGAGCAAAAGGAAATTGGGGGATGGAGTCCAGGGTTGGTGAGCTAGGATGGAAAGAGTATACTAGATAGCTTTTGCCATTACCATTTAAAAAGAAACCTAAATCAAAAATAAAAAGCACATCATTGTTTCTTCCTAAGATTATAAGTGATCTGTGATATGTCTTTAAGGATAAGAGTTTAGAATTCTGACCAAAATTCTGGCCCCAGTTCCTGGCATTTTATCATTAGTATCTTATTTCTTTGGGCCATGGGGTCGCAAAGAGTCGGACACAACTGAGCGACTGAACTGAACTGAACTGAAAGACTGTTCTTTTTCAAAATTTCCTTATTTTTTCCCAGCTTTATTGAGATAAAATTGACATATAACATTATGTAAGTCTAATGTGTACACTTGATTTGCTACAGTTATACATTGTGAAATGTTTACCTCAATAGGATTAGTTAACCCCTCCATTACCTCACATGATTACCAGTTCTTTTTTGTGATGAAAACATTTAAGATCTACTCTCTTAGAAACTTTCAATCATATAATACACTATTGTTAACTGCAGTTGCCATGCTGTAGATCCCCAGGACTTATAAGTGAAAGTTTGCAACCTTTGACCAACACCTCCATCTCCTCCCCACCCAGCCACTTACAACCACCTTTCTACTTTGTTTCTGTGAGTTTGGCTTTTATAGATACTACATATACATGATATTATACACTATTTGTCTTTCTCGGACTTATCTCACATAGCACAATGCCCTCAAAATCTGTCCATGTTGTTGCAAATGGCAGGATTTCCTTCTTTCTCATGGCTCAGTAATATTCCCTTGTGTACACATGCCTCACCTTCTTTATCCATTCATCTGTAGACTGACAGTAAGGTTGTTTCTGTATCTTGGTTATTGTGAATAATGCTGCAATTAACAGGGGAATACAGTACCTCTTTGAAGTCTTGATTTCATTTCTTTTGGATATGTACCCAGAAGTGAGATTACTGGCTCTTATGGAAACTCTATTTTTAATTTTTGGAGGAATCTTCACACTGTTTGCCATAGTGGCTGCATCAATTTACATTTCCACCAATAGTGCTCCAGGGCTCCCTTTTCTCTATATCCTTGCAAAAATTTATCTCTTGTCTTTTCTATAATAGCCATTCTAACAGGTGTGAGGTAACATCTCATTGTGCTTGTGATTTGCATTTCCCTGGTGACTAGTGATACTGAGCATCTTTTCATGAACCTGTTGACCATTTCTGTATCTTCTTTGGAAATATGTCTACTCAGTTCCTCTGCTAATTTTAAAATCAAATTTTATGTGTTGTTTTTGCTATTGAGTTCCTTATAAACCCTGGATATTAACTCCTTATCAGATATATAATTTGCAAATATTTTCTTCCATTCCATAGGTTGCCTTTTCATTTTGTTAATTATATCTTTTGCTGTGCACTAGTTTGGCTTTTGTTGCTTGTGATTTCAGTGTCATATCCCCCAAAATCATTGTCAAGACCACTGTCAAGGGGGCTTTCCCCCTATGTTTTATTCTAGAAGTTTCACAGTTTTAGGTCTTATGTTTAATTTTTAAAAGCCATTTCAAGTTAACGTTTGTGAGTTGTTTGAGATAGGGTCCATTTTATTCTTCTGAATGTGATTATCCAATTTTCCCAATACTGTTACTGAGAGACTATCCTTTCCCCATTGAGTTTTCTTGACTCCCTTGTCAAATATTGGTTGCATAGGCAAGGAGTTGTTTCTGGCTTCTTGATTCTGTTCCATTGTTTTTTGTCTCTATGTTTATGCCAGTACCATACTATTTTGATTACTATAGCTTTGTAATAACATAGTTTGAATTCAAAAAGTGTGATGCCTCCCACTTTGTTCTTCTCAGGATTACTTGGGTTAATCAGAGTCTTTTGTAGTTCCATACAAATTTAGTACTTTTTTCTCTATTTCAATGGAGAATGCCATTGGAATTTGAATAGGAATTGCATTGAATCTATAGATGGCTTTCAGTAGTATGGACATTTTGACAATATTAATTCTTCTAATACATGAAGATAGATTTTCTTTTGTGTCCTCTTCAGTTTCTTCAAATTAAACAATCACATATGCAAAGTAATTCAGTGGTTTTGCAGATTATATTACAAGTCGTTACAAGACAAATGACTAAAATTCCCTGTGCTCTACAAAATAGCCTTATGTCTATTTTATTCATAGTAGTTTGTATCTATTAATCCCTTACCGTTAATTTGTTCCTCCCCCCTTTGGTAAACATAAAGCTTGTCCTCTATATCTCTGAGTCTGTTTCTGTTTTTTAGATTTCACATGTAAGTGATATAATACAGTATTTGTCTTTGATTTATTTCACTAAGCATATTTTTTAACATCTATTTTTAGCATTGCAGCAAATAGCAGAACTTCATTATTTTTTATGGCTCAGTAATATCCCATGTATATATACCATATATACATACTATATATAGATATACACACAATATCCCATTGTATATATACAATATCCCATTGTATATATTCTTTGTATATTCATCTGATGATGGGCACATAGTAATCTCTAATGATCTTTTTTATTTTTATGATATCAGTTGTAATTTCTCCTCTTCATTTGTTTTTTTTTTTTTGAGTCTTCTTTTTAAATTAAGTCTAGCTATGGTTTGTCAGTTTTTGTTGTCTTTTAAAAAGCACACTCTTAGTTTCATTAATCTTTTCAATTTTTTAAAATCACTATTTCATTTATTTCTGCTCTGATCTTTAGTTCCTTTCTTCTACTTAATTTGGGCTTAGTTAATTCTTATTTTTCTTGTTCCTTGAGATGTAAGGTTAAGTTGTTTGAGATTTTTTTTCTTAATGTAAGTATCTATTACTAAAACTTTCCTCTTTTAAGTGTTTTTGCAGCATCCTATAAGTTTGGGTATGTAATGTTTTCATTTTTGTTTGTTTTCAAGATATTTTTAAATTTTCCTTTTGATTCCCTCCTTTGACCCATTGCTAATTCAGGAGTGCGCTGTGTCAGTGTTTTGCCCAGATCCCCTCAGATACCTTTTACTATTTTTGTGTACCCATCTTTCCACCGGCTATGTATTTTGCTTTTAAATGCCAGCACTTGCAAATGTTTTTAAGAAGACTGTACTTGGGAGACTGGAGATGTTTTTCCTAAAAATGGAGAATAATCAGAAAATCCTGGGAGATTTAAATCTCTCCAGGGCAGCCCTTAGCCAATGGCTGATGCAGAAGTGTAAAAGTTCAGCTTTGGTGTATAATTTAAGTGTCAGAGCTTCCCTGAAGAATAAAGCTAAGATTGGGACTTACTTCGAAATTGCACTCCCCCCACCTTTTTTTTTTCTTCTCCGTTTGTATCCCACTTGCCCTACTTTTTCCAGTTCTTCCAGGAGCAATTACTTGATAAACCACATACACGTGAAACTATTTGCTTGTCTGCTTGTGGGGTAGCAGCCTAAGACATTCTGGTTGCTTACCTCACAGGTTGTTGTCAACTCAAGAAAGTGAAAATGGCTACTTTTTGCTAGGCAAAGGGCCCTCCCATGACATATTTCTGCTTTCCTTTTCAAGAATGAGGTATATGTATGACTGACTCTTTGCAGAATCACCTCTCTAGAAATAAATCTCTGCCCATATTTAGGGTTGAAGAAATTACCACTCTTTCTAGCCCATTCTTTCCTTCCAAGTGCGTTAATCCCAAGATACTAATAATTACAATGACTGTATATAGAACTCTTACCATCTTCAGAAGGTTTGGATGCATTATCACATTTTATCTTCAAAACAGCCTCCAGAAGTCAGAATTCTTATTGTCATCTCCATATTATAGATAAGGAAATATGGATGCCTAGAAAAAATAAGTATCAGCAAATACCAGGGCTGGAATTTTAACTCAGGTCACATATTCATGACTTCAGTGTCCAACTCTTGATCATTACACAACATTGCCTCCCACTTTTTACCTACCTCTCACTCAGAAAGCTCAGGAATCCTGGTTTTCCTCTCCATATGAGCATCAGAATCTCATCACTTAAAACATGCCTCCATTATATTTTAACATTCACCCCTGACCAAGTCTCTGAATTTCTATAGTATACATCCTTAATCTTTGCTTTGGGGCTTCAATATAAACCAGTCTATCTTTACGTGATTGTTTTGAGACTCCTGGGAAAGTGAGCTTATGAGTTAGGCACTTTGTTAATCAGTTAGCTAACCAGCTCATTTAATTTCCACATAAACCTATGATACAGGCAATATTTTTATCAGACAAGGAATGAGGATCACTTAGTAGGCTAAAAAACAAACAGAGGATCAGAGAGGTCTTACCTAAAGATCACCCAAGCAATAACTGGCAGATCTGAAATTGGGGGCCTGTTGACTACAAAGTTTAAATTTCTCTTTTTTCCATCTGGCTGCCTGTTAATTTTATTTGTCCAAATTTCAAATTTGACTTGTTGGCTACAGAGCCAACTGTATTGCTTCTGTTCTTACTGTGTGTTAGTCACTCAGTCAAGTCGAACTCTTTGCAACCCATTGGATTGTAGGCAGCCAGGCTTCTCTGTCCATGGAATTCTCCAGGCAAGAATACTGGAGTGGGTAGCCTTTCCCTTCTTCAGGGGATCTTCCCAACCCACGGATCGAACGCAGGTCTCCTGCATTGCAGGCAGATTCTTTACCTTTTAGCCAGCAGGGAAGTGCTACTATTGAAGAGGATGTTTGACGTATATTCGTGTTTAACCAGGTGCTCAGTCTGATTTTTGCAAGCCCAGAGGTTTTTGAGGTGAGAAAGAAGTGATGAGGCCAAAGTCACTCCATTTGATGTCTTTTCTCCCTGCATAGCCAGTCTCCCATTACACACTTAACTGGTCTAAGAGAATAGCAGAAGGGGTAACAAGATAGGTGAGTGAAAAGGAGGACATGAGTTTTCTCCTGGGTGGGAGTTTTTATTCTTACACCAACAAAATATTGCTCAGTTTCCTGCAGGGTTTTAGTTAAGTAAAAGGCACAACGATTTTGTTTGTTGCTTATTATGTGCCAGCCGTTTTCATATACTATTTCTCCATCATTCATTCAAAAATATCTGTTGAGCCCTGTTAATGATAAAGCATCATTTATTGAAGACACTGGAAATGCAGCAGTGAACATAACAGGCAACATTCCTGCTGTTTGAGAGCTTACTTTTGAGTGGAAATCAAAGAGAAGCCTGCCTTTCTTCCCCCAGCTCCAGCTGCAGCTCCACTCCACTTATATTTGCTTTTATTTATTCAATGTATCAGGGTTCCAAGTGAGAATACACTTGAAAAAAGAACCCTGCTGCCTAGAAGAAAATGAAGTTAGAGAAAGACCATGCTAAATAAATCAGATAATTAGATCTAAAGTAGAACTATAATTTAAACACAGTCCTTTGGATTTTTTTGTGAAACCTTTTTGTTAGAAACTAAACAGATGCTTTTTTCAGACAACATCATTCCAAGTATGAATCAGTTCTGAGTAAAGTCTTCTGGCTTAGACAGCAAGAAAGAGATTTGAGCATTTTTATTGTGAAAGCTGCAACAAAACCCCCAATAAATTAAAATATTGTATTTTAAAATGATCAAAAGCGGGTAAATGACAGCAATATCGCCTCTCATTTCATTTTCTTTTTCATTGCATAAAGCAGCTGCTATGATTATGCTGTTTCTTAGATAAGGAGAGTAAAGCTCAGAGAGATTGAGTTCCTTGCTGTTGGAGGACAGAAGTGGCAGGGCTTGCGTGGAGGCTTTTCTGTGTTTCATCCACACGATCTGCATGTGGAAGAGCTGGGATTTGAATCTAATTCCCTTTAACTCCAAAACCCAGACATTTTTCTACTTGAGCAGATACTATCTTTTAGGACCCTATATGTTTGTGTTTCTGCTCCCTACCCTCACACTAATGAAAGACAGTGTTCAAGAGACTTCACTAATGCTTTTTGGCTAGGAAACAGGAAGAGCAATGTGGATCCCACAGCACGTGTCTAGGCTGAGCGTCCCAGGGCGTCATCTGACCCGAGATCTTTGGGTTTGACCATGCCAGGAAGGGCCTACATTTGAAGGAAAGCAGTCTTGCCTCGGAGAAGGAAATGGTAACCCACTCCAGTATTCTTGCCTGGAGAATCCCAGGGACGGGGGAGCCTGGTGGGCTGCTGTCTCTGGGGTCTCACAGAGTCGGACACGACTGAAGTGACTTAGCAGCAGCAGCAGCAGCAGGAGTCTTGCCTCCTGTCAGATTCCAGGGATTAAATTTCAATCAGCTATGAAGGAAAGAACAGCCATTTATTAGGTCCTTTCCACTCCTGGGAAATTTCCTGTGATCTCTGCAAAGACAATCCAGGTTCAAGGAGCTACGATGAAACTCTTTAAGAGCAGGGCCATGGGGGGCCCATTGTGCTGCTGAGAAAAGCCAATCAAGCTGTAGAGAGAGCGCTGACTGTGTGCCAAGATTTCAGCTTAGAAGCATGAAGCATAGAACAGTCTTCCTTACTTGCCCCTCAACTCTGGCTTCCTCAAATACCAGCCTCAGAGCCAGTGTACAGCTGGAATATCCAGCATGTCCTGGATGCCCTCAATTGATAAAACACAGCCCCGTCTTTGAGAGCAGATACAGTGAACTCCACCAGATGGTGATGTTTCCAAACAAGGTGATGTGGACCATGACTCGGAGCTGCCTGGGAGGTCTGGCGTGTTCGCTGATGCCAAACCAAAAGAAAGCTGCACATGTTGCTCAGAAATCAAAGGGCATCTCTAGAAACCATGAAGATGATGGATCTCTGCAGAGACAACTTGGGGCAGGCTGCTTGGGGCCAGGAATTATCCATTCTCTTCACAAGGAGCCCTTTAGCTCTCTGAGGACTAAACCTACCCTCCCTGAGGCCCTGGGCCCGGTACTTGATGTCTTGGGGAAAAGGATACATGACTAAACATTAGGGCTGATGTCAGACATTTCAGCCAGAAAGCAAGTTCCAGTGTCTGTCCTAAGAGCAGCCCAGATGAGGCCCCATGTCCCACATGATCTATATCAGTGGTTGGCAAACTTTCAGAAAGGGCAGGCCACAGCTTTATTTAGCCCCTCTAATTTAAGGTTGTGCATGCCAGGAATACATTTGAGCATTTGAGGTCTCTTGACTCAACTCTTCACATATGTACAGCGAATATGATTTCTTAAGTGTTCAAAGGCCTTCTTTTAAAATTTGCAGCTGCAAAGGCAACTCGGCCACTTTGGCGTGATTCACTGCTTTGACTTTTCTGGCAGAATATCTTCATGGATGCTTTGATCTACCTTGACAAAATGTAGCCCCCAGCAGTCACTTTCCCCCTGGGCTGTGCCCCTCTGCCTTGCAACTTCCCAGGGGATTAGAGGATTTGTTTCCATAGGGCAAGCCACTGGAATTCTCTTTTCCCTGGTCCTCAAGGCCTCTTAATTGTGAAGCACATGCAGTTCTCTGTAGGCGGCCTCAGTTCCTGCTAGGATTGTGGACCAGTAGGCTGAGCACCCTGGACCTCAGAGGCTAGCAAAGCATCCTGGCTTCTCTTCTCTCAGCCTCCTCCTCTCTCTCTTAGCCCCCTTCCCCAGACTAATGTATTCACTCTCCACACTGCAGCGGAGATGTCTCGCCTGATAACCTGGACTAGAAGAGATTTCTCTCTAAAGCATGCTCATCAGCCTTGTTGTAGCACTAATTGTAACTCTAAATTAAACATTATTTTAATATCGTTTAACCTCTACCTTATGTACTAGACTGTAAGATCCACGAAGGCAGGGAAGTATCATTTTTACTCACCATTACATCCCTAGTAGGTAATAAAGTCAAGCATTACGATATTCAGTGATAGTAAACACTTAAATGTGTCAGACATTATTCAATGTGGTTATGTGTGTGTTCTGTGTATCTTAATTCATTTAATCCTCACAACCATCTTATATGGTGTGCACTATTATTATCACTGAGAGGTGAGGAAATGAAAGCGTTGAGAGGTTAAGCATCATGCCTAAGATCACATAGCCAGGAAGTGATAGAATTCAGATTTATTTTTTTTATTTTTTTTTTTTTTAGAGTTCAGATTTAAACTCAAGTGATAGGGCTTCAAAGTCAATGTTCTTAACCATCATACTCTTGTCCCTGTCCCTGAGCCTAAGACAGGAATGGAACCGAGTGAAATAATCCATCTCCAACATATACTCCAGTTAAGATCAAAAGTAGTACTCTTCTTGGACCTGAGGAAAAAATCTTCTGTGTTTGAAACTGGAAGCCAGATGGAAGTAAGCACACAAGTATTGGCAATCTTTCTTTAGAGAGGTCCATCCAAGTAGAATTGTTCTTTGCGTGGCTAGCAAGAGACTAGTTTGGATTCAACTTACTTCACTTCGAACATTGAAAAATACATTCTTAAAAATCAAACAAGAATTTAGGAAGATCTTATCTTTAACAGAAGGCAGAGAAGGCTGAATAATACTGTATTATTGGGATTAGGTTTAGTTATAAGCAATAGTAAATCCCCAAATAATAGATGTTTATTTTTCATGTTCAATAAGTCCAGAGGCCATCAGTTCAGGATGGGGCATGGTGTTTAAAGGAGCAAAGGACATGTATGATTAAGAGATCAAGGAAAAGCACAGTGAAGGAGTGAGTGATTTAAATGGGTTCTGTTTTTTTTTTTAATGGGTTTTAAAGCATGGGAAGAATTTTGTTGGGATAGATGAATTCTAAGAAGGGCGTTTTAGATAGAAGGAAGAGTAGAAGCAAAGGCATGGAGATTGAAATGAGCAGAATGTATTGTCTTGTTTGTAGCTAAAGGTTCAAGTTGAGTAACAGGTGAGGCTGTAATGGAAGGTTGGCATCATTTGGGGAAGGGAATGTTGGAGCAAAAAGTTTGTATCTGATTTGATGATCAAGAGGGAGTAACTGAAGGCCTTTGTGCAGAGCAGTGATGTGTCCTGAATACCACTACAGCATGAGTGTTAGACAACTTTTGAGCAGGAGAGAGAAGAGATCTGAAGACTATAGCAGCAAAATGTACAGTTTGGAAATGAGGCAACAGAGACACAATGAGGCTATTGTAATAGTCAAAGCAAATGGTAACATGGTTCTGAATCAAACAGGCATAGTAGGCATGCAGAAGAGACAAATACAAGGCACACTGGAGAGAGGGAATCTATTGAAATTGACTGCTGATTGTGGAGTGGAGGATCGTCAATGATTTGACTCCTGATTTCAAATCTAAATGGCTTGGAGAAAATAAAAGCATTTGTTAAGTAGAGAATACAGGAAAAGATGATAGGACAACAGAAAATGACAGGAGACCTAAACAGACATTTCTCCAAAGAAGACAGACAGCTGGCCAACAGACGCATGAAGAGATGCTCCACAAAGCTAATTATTAGAGAAATGGAAATCAAAACTACAAATCAAAACTCACACTAGTCAGAATGACCTTCATCAAAATGCCTACAAATAATAAATCCTGGAGAGGGTACAGAGGACAGGAACTCTGACTACACTGTTGGTGGGGATGGAAATTGGTGCACAACCATGGAAAACAAGTACGGAGGTTCCTTAAAAACTAAAAACAGGACTTCCCTGGCAGCCCTGTACTTAGGACTCTGCATTTCCACTGCAAGGGGCCCATGTTCGAGCCTTGGTTGGGGAACTGAGATCCTATTAGCCCACAAGCCATGTGGCACAGCCCAAAAAAGAAAAATCCCTAAAGATAGAGCTAGCATAATCCAGCAATCCCACTCCTGGGCATATATTTGGAAAAGGGGAAAACTCTAATTCACAAAGATCAGTGCATCCCAATATTCATAGCACCACTATTCACAGTTATAAAGACATAGAAGAACCTAAGTGTCCACCAGCAGATGAATGTATAAAGCAAATATATGTGGAGACATATATATGTATGTATGTATGTACATGGTGGTGATGATTTAGTCAATAAGTTGTGTCCAACTCTTGTGACCCCATGGACTGTAGCCCGCCAGGCTCCTCTGTCCATGGGATTTCCCAGACAAGAACACTGGAGTGGATTGCCGTTTCCTTCTCCAGCGATCTTCCCCACTTAGGAACTGAACTCACGTCTCTTGTGTTTCCTACGTTGCAGCCGGATTCTTTACCACTGAGCCACCATGGAAGCCTGTGTATATACATACAACAGAATACTACTCAGCCCTAAAAAGAATGAAACATTGCCATTTTCAGCAACATGATGGATCTAGAGATTATCAAACCAAGTGAAGTAAGGCAGGCAGAGAAAGACAAATATTATATAATATCACTTATATGTCAAATCTAAAAAAATAATGCATATCAACTTACTTATAAAATAGAAATAGACTAACATAGAAAACAAACTTATGGTTACCAAAGGGGAGAGGGGAGATAGGAGGGATAAATTAGGAGTTTGGGATTAACAGATACATACCATTACATATAAAATAGATAAACAATAAGGATTTACTGTATAGCACAGGGAACAACGTTCAATATCTTGTAATAACCTAAAATGGAAAAGAATCTGAAGCTGTGTACCTAAAACTAACACAATATAGTAAATCAATTATAGTCACTTTTTTTTTTTTTTAAAAAGGAGAGATGTTGAAGTGGAGCATAGAGGGAAGATGATGCATTCAGTTTGAAGTATGCTGAGTTTGAAGCCCCCTTAGGGTATCTAGATGGAGATCTGTATTAGAAAGTAAGATATGCCAGAGGACTGGACTACAGATACAGCTTTGAGAGTCTTCATCACAGAAACAATAACACAAGCCCTTGGGGGGATACAATTTCAGAATCTGAAAGTATAAAGAGAGAAAAAAATTGTCAGTATCATGAAGTTTTGAAATAAGAGTTTCAGGGAGGAGAAGGAAGATCAATAATGTCAGCTGTTGTAGAAAACTCAAAGAGAATGAAGGCTAGGAAAGGGACATCAGAGAGAACCAGCTGAAACTGCATTGAGCAATCCTGGGTGGTGAAGAGTTGTGGGGAGTGTTAGGAACATGCGAGAGTGTGACGGCAAAGTAAAGCAAGGAGGAAGGGAAAAGACCCAGAGTGCAGGGTGCCAAGAGTGGGTGAATGATAAGTAAGCCTGGGTCCAGGTTGTATGTAGGCTATGCAGTGCAGTAAGGCTTTGATGTGTGAGTGAGGGTAGGAAACAGAATATGCTCTCTTTTAAGAAAAGCATGGGATTACAGAACTGGAGGTGCCTTTAGAAACTTCAGCTAATCCTTATGTATTTTGGAGTTGTTGCTATTTATTATCTCTATAAGAATACTATCATCTCGGGAAAGGAAGGATTCTTCCCCAGAACTTTCAGCAGGAGCATGTCCCTTTGGCTACTCACCCAATCTTAACAAGGTGCTTGTTGAATAATAGTTCCTCCCCGTCTCTGATGAAACGTTTAAAAAGAAAAAGTAAGAAGAGAACGATCTTGACTAAAAACTGGATTTGATTTGTAAAAAACCACCCAAAATAAGGACATCAATTTTGATTTCCAGTTCAGACTTTAGGAATTATGAACCAAGCTAGCTTAAATATCTCCAAGAGCAAACATCATCCAGAATCCATGGAGTGACACAGATTTTCACCACTCTGGGTGGTGGTAGTTCAGTCGCTAAATCATGTCCAATTCTTGCGACTCCATGAACTGTAGCCTGCCAGGCTCCTCTGCCAATGGGATTTTCCAGGCAAGAATAATGGAGTGGGTTGCCATTTCCTTCTCCAGGGGATCTTCCCCACCCAGGGATAGAACCTGGGTCTCCTGTACTGCCAGAAATTCCTTACCAACTGACCTACCAGGGAAGCTCACCACTCTTTGCAGCTTGTCAGTTCTTCTGTCAAGTAGCCAGAGGTTTCAGCCCGAATGGGATATTTATAGTAACTCCTCTTGTGAGGGCTTATTCTCAACTGGAAGCTTGTCCCTGGAGTAGTGGTATTCTTTCATACTCCCTAACTGTACGTTTTCAAAGGCTGCCCTAACAAATTATCACCAATTGGGTAACTTAAAAAAAAGACAAAAATTGATTCATTCTTAGTTCTGGAGGCTAGAATACTAAAATCAAGGTGTCAGCAGAGCCATATACCTGAGACTGTGGGTAGAATCCTTCCTTGGCTCTTCCTAGCTTCTGGTGGTAGCCACCAATCCTGGGTGTTCCTTGCCTTAAAGCTACATCACCCAATCTCTGCCTCTGTCATCACATGGCATTGTCCCTATGTGTCTCTCTGGGTCTCTTCTCTTATGAGGACATCAGTCATATTAGGTTAAGGGCCCACCCTACTCCACTATAGGGTGATAGGGTGAAGTCGCTCAGTCGTGTCTGACTCTTTGCGATCCCTTGGACTGTAGTCTAGCAGGCTTCTCTGTCCATGGGAATTTCCAGGCAAGAGTACTGGAGTGGGTTGCCATTTCCTTTCTCCAGGGGATCTTCCTGACCCAGGGATCGAACCCAGGTCTCCTGCATTGCAGACAGACGCTTTACCCTCTGAGCCACCAGGTATGACCTCATCTAAACTTGATTTCATCTACAACAATTCCAACTCTATCTCCAAATAATGTGACATTCTGCGGTCCTGAGGGTTAGGACTTTAACATATCAACTCACAATATTAACAGAATCATGAGGTCAAGTTGTGGGCATGTTTCGACTTTCAACCAGAAGTAAAGCCTTCTCAGAAATGATACCTTGGACTTTCCTAGTGGTGTAGTGGACAAGAATCTGCCTGGCAATGCAGGGGAAACAAGTTCGATCCCTGGCCCAGGAAGATTCCACATGCTGCAGTGCAATTAAGCCTGTACACCACAACTACTGAGCCTGTGAGCTGTAGCTACAGAAACCTGAGCACCTAGAACCTGCGCTCCACAACAAAGAAGCCACCAGAAATGGTGAGCCCACACACTGCAACAAAGAATGGCTCCCGCTTGTCACAACTAGAGAAAGCCTGCATACAGCCATGAAGACCCAGTGCAGCCAAAAAAAAAAAAATCCCTCTCTTTAAAAAGAAAAAAAAAGAAAAAAAAAAGAAATGATACCTTCTACTATTGAGAACAGCCTTGGGATTCTAGATGGACCAAAAGTCCAATCCTTAATACTATGTACAGTCATGCTTTCTCAAACAACAGATGGAACATTCATTCAGGGGTTCTTTATCTATAGGTTAATAGCTCTAAAGAGGCTTTTTTAGCCTCACTAGGCAGGACTGTGTAGCTCCTTGAGGCCACCATCAGTCTGACAATTCGCACCATATAGGTAGCATCATCCAAAACCAGGCCTCAATCTGAATTATTCACAGCTTTAGTTCTGAACTTCCTGTCCTAGATTTTCCTCCCCACTTTTATCTGTTTCTTTCAGCTTCTGGTCTCATGATTCCTCTTACTGATGATGGTTATACTTATCCTTTGGGTTTGATGCTTAGCACCATTTCTCTGGCTTTCACCAATATCTTTCTTCCTGCACCCCGATTTAAACTTACTGAAGACCAGGTTGTAATCACGCATAGTGGGCAAATACTCCGTAATATCTATCCATACACAGCACAGTGATCTACAGTTAGCGCTTGCATTGGACCATATGAATCAGAGCCAAACATCAAGCCATGACCTCTAAGGTTCTTGGCCATTCCTTATGCTACCATGAAAAACTGGACCTTCTTTGACTCAGGCAGAACCATCCTTTTTCCACTGGGAACATATTTCCGCATTTATTTTCAAAACTGAAAGTGCATTTTTGAAATAAAGGTTTTATTTGCTCATGGGAATTCTGCAAGTTTTACACAGTTATGCTGGAACGTCTCAGAATATAGAAATCTCCTTCAGGTTCTTCATGGTGTCAGTCTTCTGCCCTCATGCCTTGCCTGGAATCACCCTAGGAGAGGTCCCCAGTACCCTCTAACTACTGCATGTAATCACATGTTTTCAGTCCTCACCCTACTTAACTTCATAATGCCATTTGACACTACTGACCCTTCCCTATATGTCAAAAATCAGCCCTCTCTTGACTTAAGACACAGAACCTCTGCTATCTTCTCGAACTTCAGGCTCCTTTACTGCCTTCTCTGGCTCTGACCAACATTTAGTCTTTGGCCATTCTCTAGGCTCTCTCCTTGGCTTTTTGATGTCATGCTATAGCTTATGTGGGTGATGCCATTTCCTGTCAAGGCTTCAGTTATATGTTAGTGATTTCCAAATCTGTATCTCCAACCTTGGCTTCTTTCCTGAGCTCCAGACCTGTGTGCCCAATGGCCGACTGGACACCTCAAGTTCAACGTGTCCAAACAAATCTCATTGTTTATATTGTCCACCTCAATGAAAGTACCATCAGCTTAGATTTGTTCCCCCTTTTTACCCCTCACCTGTGATCTGCATGTTCTGTTTCTCTTAATTGACTCTTTATCTGTACTCACTAGCTTTACCCTAGTTGGAGCCTTGATTACACTTTGTCTGGACTATTTTAATAGCCTTTTCCATGGTTGGTCTCTCACTTCATACCATTCTCCATCTGGCATTGAGAGTGAAAATGTCACAGCATGAAAACCTTCAGTTGATTTCCATTGCCTACAGGATAAAGTTCAGTTCCCTTAGTGAGCCATTCAAGGGGTGGCCTTTTGCACCTTGAACCTCATCTTTTGGTTTGCTATGTCTCCTCCCCAAAGCTTCAGTCATATGAAACTACTTCTAGATCCCACTGTGTATTATTGCTTTATGCCTTTACTTTGTTTCTCTCCGCTTGGAAGGCTTCCCCTTCTCCACCCTTGACTACTTAGAAAAGGCTCAGGGCCAGACCTCCCATCTGAATATGAGATAAGAAAGGCAGGCCTCTGAAACAGCTCATCCGCATGGATGTCCCAGCAGACTCTGTGCTGGGCAATCATCCCCTTTTTCATCTGGGCCCTGGAGAGCCGTGACACCATAACCCTGGATCTCTGTCAGAAGTTGCAAGCACAGACAACTTCTGTGGTGGTGGACTCTTCCAGATGTGTGTCAGTTCTGGGTGAGGTTTAGAGGCTGCCAAGTTCTCAGGCTGGATCTCCGTTGGCAAGCTCACAGCTTCTCCATGCCCTAGGTGCCAGCATTGTGAAGGTTTCTGCTAAGGGGTTCCAGTTTTCCACCGTTCCACAGACAGCT
This sequence comes from Ovis aries, assembly GCF_016772045.2. Classification (NCBI taxonomy): domain Eukaryota; kingdom Metazoa; phylum Chordata; class Mammalia; order Artiodactyla; family Bovidae; genus Ovis; species Ovis aries. The sequence goes on along the minus strand of NC_056080.1, from coordinate 102,703,264 downwards.
AGACCTACCCTTGTCTTTGGCCTGACTCAAAAGCAGATGGGTGAATAGGACTGTTCCCATCCCCAGTGGCCCCTGGGATACCTTATGGCTAGCCCACAGGATCCATCCTGCAAGAGGCCTCTTTCTCTAAATAACTTATAAGATGGTCTCTCTCTCTTCAGCATCTATTTCATCAACCAATATTTAGTGACCAAGCAGTCTACTAAATACTGAAGACACAGCAATATACAAAAAAACAGGAACAAAAAAAATCACTGTCTTTTTTGAGCTTACAGTCTGATGTGAGAGACAGACATTAAGTACAAAGACACACAAATATTTCCTTAATAATAGTTGGGAAGAAAACAGTGCAATGAACAAAAAGTGCAGGGTTCTGTGAGAGAAGCTGAGTTTTTGTCAACCTGATTTGTTGGAGAAATGAAATCCCTCAAGTGAATACAAAACAATAGCTTTGCTCTTGAAGTTTTAAGTTTTTCTTCTCTAGTTGTATATTTCTCACATGTGAAATCTATTAACCTCTTGCCTGATTAAAAAAACTGATAAATTTGAATATTACAGCCATGCTTTGTAGTTGTCCCCTATTTCAGTTTGTACTTTGCCAACAAAGGTCCTTCTAGTCAAGGCTATGGTTTTTCCATTGGTCATGTATGGATGCAAGAGTTGGACTGTGAAGAAAGCTGAGTGCCAAAGAATTGATGCTTTTGAACTGTGGTGTTGGAGAAGACTCTTGAGAGTCCCTTGGACTGCAAGGAGATCCAACTAGTCCATTCTGAAGGAGATCAACCCTGGGATTTCTTTGGAAGGAATGATGCTAAAGCTGAAACTCCAGTACTTTGGCCACTTCATGCAAAGAGTTGACTCATTGGAAAAGACCCTGATGCTGGGAGGGATTGGGGGCAGGAGGAGAAGGGGATGACAGAGGATGAGATGGCTGGATGGCATCATGGACTCGATGGACGTCAAGTCTGAGTGAACTCCGGGAGTTGGTGATGGACAGGGAGGCCTGGCATGCTATGATTCATGGGGTCGCAAAGAGTCGGACACAACTTTGAACTGAACTGAACTGAATGTTTTCTCATGACTAGGTTCAGGTTCTGATTTTTTGGCACAATTATCATCAAAGTGATGCTTTGCACTTTTCATTGCATCCTTTCAGGGGCACACGATTTCAATGTATTCTATTACCGATCATGTTCACTCTGACCACTTGGTTAAGGTTTTCCACTGTGAGGTCACTCTTTTTCCCCCTTGGCTGGTTATCTGGGGGACTCCTTTCTCACTTGGCATGGACTCCAACACCTTATACCAGGCTGCTCATCTATGGATGCCTTCATCACCCAGGAATGGACAACCTTCTCACCCACTTCAGGCTCTGACACCCCATACTGGGCCACTCCCACGTGTGGATGCCCTCTTCACCCTGCCTGAGTTCTGACACCCCGTGCCAAGCCTTCGCTCCACATAGACGTTGTCTCCTGCCATGCTTTGGCTCTCCCTCTGCTTCATGGAGGCCCTGATGACTCGCTTGAGTTCCAGCACCCTATGGCAGGTGTTCCATGTGGCAGGACACACTCCACTCGGGCTCAGACATCCCATGCCCCCTCCTCAGACACCTGCCCACACTGGTTAGGTTCTGAAACCGAACCTGCATGGAGTCTGTCTCCATACGCATGCTGGGATTCTGCAGGGACACCCTTCTCACCGGGACTTGGCTCTGACTTCTCACTCCAAGCTGCCTTGCCACGCACCTCACTCCATCCCTCTTAATGGCATGGAGACTAAACTGCTCAGAAGGAAAAGAAAAAGGAACAGAAGACAAAGAAGCAGAGCTCTACCCACTCTGGTACCACCAGAGTCTAACTGGTGGTCAACTCTCATCAAGATTACCTGGATTACTTCAAAAAGCACCACCTGCTTAAAGGGTACATTTAAATGCCATCTCTTTCTGGGCATTTTCTTTTCATAAAAACATTATTTTATTGAAGTATAGTTGATTTCCAGTGTTGTGTAATTTTCTACTTTACAGCAAAGTGTTTCAGTTATAACATATATATTCTTTTTCATATTATTTTCCATTACAGTTTATCACAGGATATTCAGTATAGTTGTCTGTGCTATACAGTAGGATATGGTTGTTTATCCATCCTATGTTTAATAGTTTGCACCCGATAATCCCAAATTTCTAACCCATCCCTCTCTATCTCCCTTTGGCAACCACAAGTCTGTTCTCTCTGTCTCTGAATCTGTTCCTGTTTCGTAAATATGTTCATTTATCTATGTTTTAGATTCCCTATATGAGTGATATTGTGTTATTTGTCTTTCTCTTTTGGATTTACTTCACTTAGTGTGATAATCTCTAGTTCCATCTATGTTGCTGCAAACGGCATTATTTCATTCTTTCTATGGCTCAGTAGTATTCTGTTGCACCACGTCTTTATCCATTCCTCTGTCTTCGGACATGTAGGTTGTTTCCACGCCTTGACTATTGTAAATAGTGCTGCTGTGGACATAGGGGTGCATGTATCTTTTCTAATTAGAGTTTTGCTTGGTATGTAGGCCTGAGAATGTGATTGCTGGATCATATAGCAAATCTATTTTCAGCTTTTTGAGGAACCTCCACACTGTTCTCCATACTGGCTATACCGATTTACATTCTCATCAACAGTGTAGCAGGGTTCCTTTTTCTCCACACCCTCTCCAGAATTTGTCATTTGTAGATTTTGAAATGGTGTCCATTCTCACCGGTGTGAGGTAGTACTTCATTGTAGTTTTGATTTGCATTATGAAGTATTTGCTAATCAATTCATCCAAATATCAATGATTTTCCCCCTTATTCAGAAGCTTTGAGACTCCCAAGACATTTATTCAACAAACATTTATTGCATGCCAACTCTGGTGCCAAGCACTGTATGCTGAAGGATGCCGAAGATAATGTGGCAAATGAGACTCCAGCCCCAGTGGAGCTTACAGTGTAGTTAGAAATCTAGGCAAATGAACAGGGAATAATAAAGTGTGCCAAATGTGCAGGAGAGAGAAATGCATAGTCTGTAGGTCATGAAGGTGTGGAGGAGAAATGAGGCTGAAGAGGTAGGTGAGGCCAAATCATGTAGGGTTTTTTTTTTTTTTTCAGCTTCCATTGATTCACAATACACTGAGGTAGAATTTACAGTGTGCCAGCCATGGTTCTGCTGACTGAGAATACAGTCATACAAAGCAGATAACACGCTGCCCTTCTGTAGCGTATATTCCAGTGGGAGGAGAGATCTGATGAACAAACTGAATGATAGTTTTAAGTACTATGGATGCAAATCAAGCAACGAAGGGGACAGGAAGTGCCAGTGCAGGGAGGGAAATTAGCAGAAGGGGCAGGTTGGTTACCATTTTAAGTAAGGTGACTGGGGAGGGCCTCACCAAAAAGATGATATCTTATTTCCTGCATTGGTATAAGTGAAAGGAGTGAGTCATGCCCACACAGAATGTGGCCATTTCAACCAGAGTGAAGAGCAGGCATAAGGGCCCTGAGGCAGAAGTGAGAGGGAAGGAGGAATAGAGGAACGAGGGGCAGTAGGTAGCCAGGACACTTAAGGCCTTGTAGGTGAACATAAAGGCTTTGGATTTTATCCTATTCTGAATAGAAAAGAAAGTCATTGCAGAGTTTAACAGCGGCAAGGTCTAGCTTATGTCTTAGGAGAATCAGAACAGCTGCCGCATTGATAATAGACCGGGGAGGCCGAAAGCAGGGGTGGAGTCTGGAGAACAGGTTAGGAGTCTATTGCAGCAATCCAGGTGACAGGTGAAGTACTTCCTGCTCTGGAGGTAACAGAGAAGGTGGCTTGGAGCAAGAGCCAATAGGATTACTGAGTGATGGTATGGAGGATCAAGTGCTAGATAAGGCAAGGGAGGATCCAGGGATATCTCCAAGCCATGTAAAAGAGCTAGAGTTTTATCATGAAGAGAATGGAAACTCAGCAAAAGGATTTAAACAGAAAAGTAATATGCACTTTACGTTTGAACTTTTTTTTCTCTTTTTGGCATCACTGAGAGGCATGTGGGATCTTCATTCCCCAACCAGGGATGGAACCCTCACCCTTCACCCCATGCATTGGAAGTGCAGAGTCTTAACCACTGGACCACCAGAGAAGTTCCTGTACTTTACATTTTAAAAATGTCCCTTTAGCCACTTGGTGGAAGATGCAATGGGTTGCGGGGGGCAGGGTCAATTTTGAATGCAGAGAGGGCAGTTAAAGGGTTAGTCCAGCAGTCAAAGTGAGAGATGTGCCTGTTCTGAACTAGACTGGCAACAAGGGAGATGAGGAAAAGCTGAAGGGTATAGTGTATATGATGGGAGTGCAATTGACAGGACTAGCTGATGGGCTGGATGTGGGAGGGAAAAAGAAGAATCAAAAATGACCCAGGTTTTTGGCTTCAAGAACTGGGTAGTGCCAATAACTGAGACGGGAAATCTTGGAAGAGAAATAGGTTGAGGAGGAAGGTGGAAATTGAGAATTCTGTTAAGATATCCAAGTGGAGATGCTAAGTAGGCAATTGAATATATGTTTGTGAAGCTCAGAGGAGAGAGCTCCACCTCAGACACATCTCCGTCTGAGACTACCCTCAGTCCCTAGTCACGATCTCCTGTTCCTTTGTGCAGGGCTTCTCAGGTGGCTCAGTGGTAAAGACTCTGCCTGCCAATAAAGAAGACGCAAGAGACTGGAGTTCAGTCTCTGGGTCAGAAAGATTCCCTGAGGAGGAAATGGCACCCACTCCGGTATTCTTGTCTAGAAAATCCCACAGACAGAGGAGCTTGGTGGGTTACAGTTCATGAACTCACAGAGAGTCGGACACGACTGACTCCTAATCATCGTGCTTTTTGGTTTCATCAAGACTTTAATTCTCATCCTCCATCTTCATTCTCAAAGTGCAGCAGCCACTTTCTAGCTTCATTATTTTTCTCTCTAGCCCAAATTCAATGCTCTACTTTATCAAACATTCCAATTGAAGTTTTCTCTACCTTGTAACTTCTGTCATATCTGTTTTGCTAATCTTCAATCCTGGACAAATACAGTCATGTTTCTTTCTTTCTTTCTTTTTTTTTTTTTTTCTGTTCCTAGTCTTAGTCTCTCTACGGGTTCATAACCTAGGGTCCAAAGATGGGCTTCATGATCTCTCTGACTTGCACTTTATATATGCATTTATTTGAATAGACAACCCTTTGTACTTACATTTCCAGAAAGATTCAGGACCTTGAGAAAGTTTGAGAACTTTTACATTAAATGATACTGGTAAATAGTAAAAACAAGCAACAATAATTAGTTCCATCATAAATTCCTGCTACGGGAACGCAGCTGGCCCCTTAATGTCTCTTACTAATACTTTTTACTCTTCATTGCTATTAAAAGTTCAGGTATTGAAGAAATATGAAGGGAAAACAGACTCACAAAATAATATTTGGGGTTGATTCTTTCACTTACAGATGCTTTTTAAGGCACAGTGGATATCCACCTAGGCAGAGTAGAACAGAAAGAACATGGAATGAGGAGGCCCAAGGTCTAGTTCCATTTCTGCCTAACACTACTAGTGTATCTTTGGATAAGTCACCTCACCATCTCTAAGCCTCAGTTTTCTCATCTGTATATAGAGATGATAGTACCTCCCAAATGTTTTTAAGGATTAAAAATTGTAACCAGCATATGGGAAAGTGTTCTGTACCTAAACTACAGACCCCCATGTTACAAAGGAGAAATCCTGAAATCTCAAAAGCGTGGCATTTCTTTTTCTAAAACAAATTGAAAAGAAGGGACAAAAGGGCAAAGGCCTGGAAACAGTACGAAGTGAACAGAGAATTCATAATAAGCAATTGATTCAACATGTTTTGCTATAAACACACTCCTGGAAATATTTTTAAAATCTTCAGTTGTAAATCTCCAGGCACCAAGCTGAGCCAAACAAGGGAGAGTTGTCCTTGGGTGGGATGATGAAATCCAGGATGTCTTTTTGGCCCTCCTCACACACCCCCACCCCCACACTCCATTCCTGAACCCAGTGTCCCCTGCTGGCGAAGTCAGAAAGTATCTCACCCTGCAGCAATGTAGGGGCATGGGACAGCCTGAGGGCAGAAAGGGGCGGAGAGAAGGCAAACCTGGGGAGTATTTTATCTTTTCTCTCTCTTGTAAACAACTTTATTGAGATATAATTCACACCATACAATTCGCTCAATTCAATGACTATAATATATAGCCAATTCCCCCTCCCTTGGCCTCTTGACCAAAAAGAAGTCCTGTCTTCACCTGGCTCTCTCTCCCTCCCCGTCGATTTCCTTTCTACCAGGGAGCTTTGCACTTTTCTTAAGGACTCTTGAAGACCTGTAATTTTTCCAGACCCCAGTGAAGGAATGTTTCATAGTGTCATTCTAGTCACTGCGACAAGCAGTATGTAGGAAAAAAATACCTTCTCAGCACATTGAAAATCCAGCTCAATATTTGCTTTCCAGTCTTCCTGCTCTGAACATCAGCCTTGGTGGCAGCAAAGAGAGCTACAAGCCTTGAACGTTCTAGTCAAACATTCTCTTCTGAGAATCATGAGTCACCAGGGTGGTTGGCTTAGCTAATAAATAAATATTGAAGCACTGGCTTCTTGTTGAATCCTTATAGTTAATAATTCTTCAAAAATAGATAATCCTCAGTATTGTCAAATAGCAAATATCCTTGAGGTCATGGTATAGTGCAGCAGTGCTCCATGCTGGGTGCACTCTGGAATCTATCGAGGGAGGGAATTATTAGAATCAACTAGGACCTGGCTCAGAGGTTAAAGCATCTTCCTGGAATGTGGGAGACCCAGGTTTGATCCCTGGGTCGGGAAGATCCCCTGGAGAAGGAAATGGCAATCCACTCCAGTACTCTTGCCTGGAGAATCCCATGGAGGGAGGAGCCTGGTAGGCTACAGTCCATGGGGTCGCAAAGAGCTGGACACGACTGAGCGACTTCACACACACACACACACAGGACCCAACCCCAGGGAGTATGATTAATTTGCTCAAAGAGTGAGGGATGGGAGGGGTGGGCAGGGCATAAGTATATTCTAAAAACTCTCCAGGTGAAACAGTCTAGTAGTTCCTTAAGTGATTAAAATAAAGAGTTGCCATATGACCAGCAATTTCACTCTCAGGCATATACCCAAGAGTAATGAAAACATATATCCACACAAATACTTGTACATGAATGTTTTTTAGCAGCACTATTCATGAAAGCCAAAAGGTGAAAACCACCCAATGGATGAAGAGATAAAATGTGGTATGGCCATGCAATGGAATATTATTCAGCCATAAAAAGGAAAGGCAGATGAATATATGCTACAATTTGAATGAAGCTGGCAAACATTATACTAAGTGACACAAGCCAGTCACAAAGGTCCAACTATTATATGATTCCGTTCATATGAAAGTCCAGTATGGGGAAATCTAGAAAGACAGCAGGTACATCAGTGGCTGCTTAGAGCTAGGGATGAAGAATGGAGGGATAGCAGGGTGATAGCTAATGAGTATGGGATTCCTTTTTAAGGTGATGAAAACGTTCTAAAATTGACTGTGGGGAGGGTTGCACATATCTGTAAATATATTATAGTCATTGAATTGAGTGAATTGTATGGTGTGAATTATATCTCAATAACTTGTTTAAAAGAGAGAGAGAAGATAAAATACTCCCCAGGTGATTTTAATGTGCAACTGAGGTTGAGAACCATGGGTGTAGTTGAAGTCGCATGCAGTTGAAGTTAGACCACAACAAAATGCCTGTGTCATTAGGTGACCCAGCTGGGCTCTCTGAGCTTCATTTTCCTCATCTGGAGAATGAGGATAATAATTTCTGTCTCATAGGCTTGGAAGGAGGATTTAGTGTGGAAAACAAATGAAAGTACGTGTAGCGTCTGACATTTAGCAAGGCAGCACTCTATTAAAGGAAGCTATTGCCATCATTGTTTTCCTTTTCTGCCTGAAGGCTCAGAAGGACAGCATTAGAAATATCAGTTCTCAATTCTTGCTACACAAGCTGGGGGAAGGCGAGCTGAAGAGCGGAGGGGACCAAGCCAAATGCATTATCTGAACGTAGACTCGATAAATGTCCTCTGTGCTGCTAATAATTTTTTTGGCCCCATCACAAAGCCCACATTCTTCCCATGAGTAAGACTGCAGTGTCATTGTTCAAGAAGGAGATGGGTTCCTTCTTTTTTGCCTTTAGAGCTAATGGAAGACCAACACAGGTCCATAGTAAGATCTATCACCTTTCATAATGTATTTACTGTCTAACCTATGATTGCAGGGGATTCCCAGGTGGTCCAGTGGTTAGGACTCCATGCAGCCACTGCAGGGGGCCCAGGTTCGATCCCTGGTCAGGGAACTAAGATTGGCCAAAAACAACAACAACAAACAAATCTATGACTGTAATATGCCTCTCAGATCCCCTCACTTATACCAATTCCCACTGTCATTAACCTAGACAGGCCTCTAACACCTCTCCCCTAATGAAGCAGCATCCTCCTTAACCGTTTCTAACTCTTTCCACTCCCACTCCTTCTCCACACCACAGTTAGAGCAATCTTGGTGAAGTGCCATTCTGATGGAATCTCTTATTTAAAGACCTCTCAATGGCTTCAAGCCTTTCAAATAGTTCCTGCTGTATGACAGTTCTGTTCATAGGATCATCATCCATTTCACTGAGTTCAGTTCAACATATCTTTATTGATTGTCTCCTTTGTGGTAGGTTTTGCAATAACTAGTAAACAAGACAGAGTCCTTTCCCTATCAGAGGTTATCTTCTCGAAAAGGCAGGCAAACAAGCAATTTTGATGTAGGTGTAGGAGGTGGGCAAAGAAGAAGAGGCTAGGGGTTTCAGATGGAAGAAAGAAAACAAGCAAAGACATGAGAGAAACTTCAAAGCCACTGAATATTAAATGGACAGGTGTGATGACAGAATGGGGGAAACAAGTAGGCAGGGGCCAGGCTATGCTAAGAAGTTTGGACTCAATCTGATAGTGCTAAGGAGCCCTTGGGAAACTTTTGGGTAGGGGGAGAAACAGGTTTATATTTGCATGTGTAAAAGATCATTCTGGCTGCATTGTAAAGGAAAGATTATAGTGGGTCAGGAGTGGAGATGGGGAAGCTATATGGAAACTAGATTATTTACGACTGTTCAATTACCCAAGCTAGAAACTACTTAGTTTCAATTCTCCCTCTTCGCCATAACCAATAATCACATCAGGTCCTGTCCGTTCTACCTCTATAATTGACTTAATCAGTCAGCATTTATTGAATCCTTCTATGCATAAAATGTTGGGCTTGGTGAAAAAGAACCATTTCTCTCCTATGAGAAGCTGACTGTCTTATGAGGGGGCGGGTAGACAGATATGTAAATAGATTAATATGAAATAATGGGATAAGTACTCACTGTGTGCTGTCCGTGCTGGAGGCAGGAAGAGGGAGGGAGAGAAAGAGTGAGAAAAACAAATCATTACCTCTGCCTGAGGGGAAATGAGAGAGAAATCAGGGATCCACAGAGATGAGGTATGAGTTATGTCCTGAAAGATGAGTAGATTTCTCTAGAGGGAGGAGGTTTGGGGAGAAGGTATTGCACACGATGGGAATAGTTCCTGCAAAGGCATGGAAACGTGAATGAATAGGGTTTGTTTGGGAACCAGAAAGAAGTTTGGGGTCATGGGGACTGGAGCTTAGGTTATGAAAGGAGGCATAGAAATAGATGAGGTCAGAGAGGTAGGCCAAGTTGGGATATGAAAACCCTTGTTTAAGACATTGATCATGCAGAATCATAATGTAATTCTAAGCTGGAGAATGTGATATGATCAGATTTGTGGAGTCCCTATCTTAGGCCATATTCATTTATCACCATCTCATCATTCGCCGTGATTTTGCCCTGTTAGCGATATTGCTCTTTCCCATTCATATGATTGTGTGGTCTAACAGGTTTCCCTGCCACAGAAATCCCCTCTAATTTATCCTCCACTCTGACATCTTTCTAAACGCCATTCCTGCCATTGTCCTGCTGCAGCCTGCCAGGGGCTCCCCATCGCTGCCAGGAAAAATCTTTAAATGCCCAGTATAGCACTCAAAACCCTTGCATTCCAGCTTGTGCTGCTTCCCAGCCTCCTCTGTCACCACTCCTTTCCATCCTTTTTTCCAGTCTGCCCCTTCAGCTAGCTTTATTAACATGAGGACTCCCCAGCCTGCCAGGCACATTCAGGGCGCCACACGTCTTTTCATTATTCTCCTTCAAAGTCTGTCTGAAATGCCCTTACTGCAAACTACTCCTTAGCTTTCAAAAATCAATCCACAAGGCAAATTCTTGTGACTTTCCCTCAACCCCCTACAGGGAGAACAAACTCCACTTCTATGTACTTTCACTCTAAGCATCTTTGCCACAAGCATTTTTGCCAAAGAAGTAATTTGCCATAAGGCAATTTGGCCTGAAAGATTAAAAATAATAATAATAACTGATTGACAGTTTTCGGTTTGACAGTTTGGTTCCAACAAGTTGAAATGCATTCCCTCCCATTGGTGATGTTATTGATGGCTTTATAGAGCTGACGGATGATCGACGATGATTAGCACCGCGAGTTGGTTTTTCATTTTGGAACACACTGTATTGGAGGAGAAAGAGGCCAAGGGCCTCAAAGGCACAGACTTGAACCTGAATTTCCCACAGAACTTTGGAACATCTATCAAGGGACACATGACAACATGCCAAGAACACACAACAGTGTAGACGCTTTCACAACACAATACAGAGCTCAGTTATGAATATGCATCTGAGCATTTGAAAATTGATACCTCTTAATGAAGGAAGACATTTTAGCAAAAAAGAAAAAGTGCAATGCCAAGCGAGGAGAGGAATCAACAAGTCAAAAAAAGAAAAAAGGAGAAAACATTATGAAGAAGGGAGATAAGTACTTAGGTACAACCCACAAAATAAAATTGATTATTTTTGTAGTATTGCTGAGAATTTACACTCATATACTTTATATTTCTAATAGTCTTTTACATTTTGTTATTCATTTTGCATGCTTTGTTATGTTGTCCTTAATGCCCATCTTTTATTTTTCATTATTTTATCTTTTAGGTCAAAATTGTCTAGAGCCAATTAGTTATGTGGTGAAAATGAGGTTTTTTAATTTTGCTATTCATTTTGCATGTTTCATTATGTCCTTCTTAATGTCCCGCTTTTATTTTTCATGGAAAATTACCTTATGGCCAATTTGTCACACAGTGAAACTGTTTGTGGTAAAAAAGCTTATGGCAAAGATCTTATGGTGAAAATGCTGGATACACAAATCCTTTCCCTTCTCTGGGTTCCTCAGCATCTGGTTCATGCTGATATTAGAACATATATCATACTGCCTCATAATTATTGCCTGCAGGGCTATCTCCCAGGCTGGAATGTAACCTCCACCAGAGGATAAGGCCATATCACATTCTTCTTATAAACTCAGTTCACAGCACAGAGCCTGGCATATGCATAGAAGCTCAGTTAAATGAAGTTAAATTAAGGTATTGATTTTCTTGTCCCTTTTTTGCCTAGAATAGTTATCCTCCCCAACCAAGCAACTATTTACTGTCAGATGAATATTGGTCTTTTCTGAGCCAGATTTCCATTCCTAGGTCACTGCAAACATTCTTTTTAGCCAGCTGGAGAGCCAAAGGCTTGCAGCTCAGACTCCTCTTGGGTTAGAGAACAAGGGTTTAAATTGCCATGCCATAGTGGTCAGAAGACTCAGGCATCTGCCAGACTTAGCTTGTAATCAAGCAGCATGATAAAAAGGCTTGGGTCTGACATTTAATTGTCCATCCTTATTACCCACCACCAATTTTCTCCTGTATATTTCAGGGCCTGAGCAAAGGACCGAAACACTTGTAGAGATATCCTGGGGGCATGGCATAATGTCTATGCTTCGGTTGGGATTTTTCTAAGGATAGCCAGCATTTCAGTTCAGTTCAGTCGCTCAGTTGTATCCGACTCTTTGCGACCCCATGAATTGCAGCACGCCAGGCCTCCCTGTCCATCACAAACTCCCAGAGTTCACTCAGACTCACGTCCATCGAGTCCGTGATGCCATCCAGCCATCTCATCCTCGGTCGTCCCCTTCTCCTCCTGCCCCCAATCCCTCCCAGCATCAGAGTCTTTTCCAATGAGTCAACTCTTCACATGAGGTGGCCAAAGTACTGGAGTTTCAGCTTTAGCATTATTCCTTCCAAAGAAATCCCAGGGTTGATCTCCTTCAGAATGGACTAGTTGGATCTCCTTGCAGTCCAAGGGACTCTCAAGAGTCTTCTCCAACACCACAGTCCAAAAGCATCAGTTTTTCAGCGCTCAGCCTTCTTCACAGTCCAACTCTCACATCCATACATGACCACAGGAAAAACCATAGCCTTGACTAGATGGACCTTAGTCGGCAAAGTAACGTCTCTGCTTTTGAATATGCTCTCTAGGTCGGTCATAACTTTTCTTCCAAGGAGTAAGCGTCTTTTAATTTCATGGCTGCAGTCATACAAGTGTTCAAAAGAGGAACAGGTGTGCAAAAGAGGAAACCAGAGAAAACCATGCCCATTGGTATAAGGGCTTCCTGGGGGCTCCCTCTTAAACGATGAACCCCAAAACTCAGATTTACTGAAGAGCCAGAACCCCCAGAGATCCTTACATTTCTTGAAAGTGGACATTAAGTGTCCAAGAAAAAGTTCAGATGAACTTAAGCCCCTCCCTCCTTTGCATCTCCCTTCCAAACTTTAAAGCTTACAGCAGCTGGTAGGAGCTTCAAACTGGTCACTCTGGGGCATTCCCTGAGGCTTACAGCATGAGGAAAAGTATCTCAAGCCCCAGGAGCCAATTCCTGGAGGTCTTTTGGGGGCATCTGGGAGTCTCTGATTACATGGCAGACCACAGAGATCACTGATATTGAAGCATATACGTGGGGCCGATCTTTGAGGAATAACCTGACATTGGTTTAAGGCCAACCAGATGTCTCCAATTACTGGTGTGAATAGAAGTGGAAAAAGTGGAAGCAGTGACAGATTTTATTTTCTGGGGCTCCAAAATCACTGCGAATGGTGACTGCAGCCATGAAATTAAAAGACACTTGCTCTTTGGAAGGAAGACTATGACAAACCTAGACAGAATATTAAAAGGCAGAGACATCTCTTTGCAGACAAAGCTCTGTATAGTCAAAGTTATGGTTTTTCCTGTAGTCATGTATGGGTGTAAGAGTTGGACCATAAAGAAAGCTGAGCACCAAAAAATTGATGCTTTTGAACTGTGGTGCTGGAGAAGACTCTTCAGAGTCCCTTGAACAGCAAGGAGATCAAACCAGTCAATCCTAAAGGAAATCACTCCTAACTATTCATTGCAAGGACTGATGCTGAAGCTGAAGCTCCAGTACTCTGGCCACCTGATGTGAAGAGCCAACTCACTGGAAAAGACCCTGGTGCTAGAAAAGATTGAAGGCAAGAAAAGAAGAAGGGGGCGACAGAGGATGAGATGGTTTGATAGCTCACCGACTCAATGGACATGAGTTTGAGCAAACTCCAGGAGATAGTGAAGGACAGGGAGGGCTGACATACTGCAGTCCATGGGGTCACAAAGAGTCAGATATGACTGAGCAACTGAACAACAACAAATTGGTGTTTAAGGATTTGGAGACTCAATCTTGGGGTTTAGAGAGTCAGGGTAAAAAACCTTTATTTCCATTAGTTTTATTATTTGTAAAACTATCTTAAGATTCATATGGAAAAAGGGAGGGGACAGAGTAGGAGTTGTTTACGTGGGGTACATGTTAACTGATAGGTACAATGAAGTAAATGGGGACAAGGATTAAAGGAAAGGCCAAGGAGATGACTGTAGGGGTGTAGGTGGGCAATCACTTGAAGGTTTGCAGGGAGAATAGGAATTATTGTCTTATTAAGGGTAAATATTTGAAAGACTGGGGAACCCAGTCTTTTCCCAGCCTAAGAATGAGTATGGGAAAGGTCTGGATCGGCTTTGAAATCTATTGGAGAGGAAATCCAGGCATGAGCAAGCACTGTTTCTTGATTGTATTCTTCTCCCTAGAGTCTTGGGGAATTTAATCTTAGAACTCAAGGCTCTTCAGTCCATATTTACAGTATGCATGCATGGGCCATCTCTTTATGGTAAATATTTCTCTTGAAAGTGAGTTTAGAAACAATTACTTCACTCATAAACAAAAACAGAAAACAAAACAAATGAGCCAAAATAAATCACCTTAGTGCTGCTGAGGATGAAGGAAGATGGGGGAAGAAAATGTATTTCCCATACTACCTACTATAAATAAAAAAGATCAATAGGAAATGGAAGAGTTAGAATTTTCTAAAGAGTGAACACCTATCTGCCATACTGATTCCGTGACTGTAATTTCATAAAATATTTATTGAGCACCTATAATACACTAGAGGTTAAGAAGTGACTTAGGCAAGGCCCTACCTTCAAGGAGCTCACAGTTTATGGGAGAAAACTCATGAATGGGTCCTGTACAATGACAGGACCATTGAGTTTGTGAATGGGGTAGCCTGGGCCATAGACAGTAATGCCTGTAAGCCCAGAAGTAGATCTATTTACTGACAAAGGATGTGGCTGGGATCAGCTGCACTTCTGATCCTCCATTCAAAATCTAGGTTTAGGTAGAAAAAGGGTGCAGCTCAGCTTTGCAATGGATTCAGGATACAGCTGCTAAATCTAACTACAGTTCTTTTGGCACTGGTAACTGGGCTGTATTCTGCCTGGCGGCCAAAGACTGCCAAATCTTGATTTAAGACATTGACTTTCCAAAGAAAAATAGCTATAATGAAAATAGCTTATGTCTTACATAAACTCTTAGCAATATAACAAACACATTACCTTTAAATAGGACCCATAGTATTTTGTTATATATGAACTGTCACTCTGACTCAAAACAGTTATTTCTTACTGTGTGTCTTTTGTTTCCATGAGCTTTGTGATTTTAATAGCACCTATTTGACTCTACCCAACGATGAATTCATTTTAAAACTTGTCCCAGAGTACCCTCCTCAACATTTTAATTCTTTGTCTTCATGATCTTAAGTCACAACTTTCCTGAGCTTTGGTTTCATCAACAAATTGGGGACAATGATGTTCAAAGCACTAGATAGTTGTCAGGTTCAAATGAGATAAATATATGTGAAAGTAGGAGCTTATCTGAAAAACTGTCCCCATTTTTTTTTAATTGGAGGATAACTGTTTTACAATGTTGTGTTGGCTTCTGCCATTCAACATTGTGACTCAGCCATATGTATACATATCTCCCCTCCCTCCTGCTCCTCCCTCCAGCCCACATCAGACCACCCCTCTAGGTTGTCACAGAGTGCCAGGCTGAGCTCCCCGTGTTATACAGCAGCTTCCCACTAGCTGTTTTACATATGATTGTATCTCTCAGTGCTGCTCTCTCAATTTGTCCCATCCTCTCCTTTCCCCATCGTGTCCACAAGTACTTTCTCTTTGTCTCCAACTGTATTCCTGCCCTGCAAATAGGTTCATTGTATGTACCATTTTTCTAGATTGCTGGTACATATATACAATGGAATATTATTCAGCCATAAAAAGGAATGCATTTGAGTCAGTTCTAGTGAGGTGGATGAATCTAGAGCCTGTTATACAGAGTAAGTCAGAAAAACAAAATACTGTCTATTAACAGCATATATATGGAATCTAGAAAAACTGTCCCTGTTTTAAATCTGAATGAGAAATCTTATAACCTTGGCTCTTGACTTCAAGCTGTTATGTCCTGAAGGATGAATCTTCTCCCTGGATAAGTATATGAAAAGGGCAGAAAAGCTGGTGACATAAAGGTGACCTGACTGTGACAGAGTACCCTACTGATATTGGTCATCAGGCATTTACCCTGTTCCATCCTCTCCTCTGTTGTTCACTTAGTTAAAAATGTTAACCTTGCTGGATGAGGGATGCTACTCCTTCAGCAGAAAAAAAAGGGGGAGGGCCCTGAAGTCACGAGAGCCTTTCTTTTTAAAAAAACGGGCTTTTGGATTTGACAGCAACTAGTATGACATATATGGGGTATTTAGAGCCCAACTAAAGACTGATAATCGATGGTAAGAAACAATAAAATATCTTCTGTATGTTATGACACAGGTATATAAATCTGTCAATTATTACAATTTTTAAAAAGCCAGTTCATAACATATTTGGACATACATAACTGTCCAACTCGAAAAAAACATTGTGGCTTTAAAAAAAGTTGAGATTAAAACAATTATTCAGTTCAACAATTTAAAAATATTGAGTAAAGCAGTGAATTAAAAGTAATTGGCAAAAGCCTTTCACTGGATAAAACAAAGTGATAATTGTGTTGGATTTTCTTAACTCATTATTTCAGAATTTAATTATAATGCATAATACTGTCTGGAATCTCCTACACATGGACAATTCCCAGCCAACAGATTCGCAGCTGGGCCACTTTCTCCATATGGGATGTCATTATTCTTTTTTAACCATTATTTTGAATTTCTAATTTATTTATAAGTTATTCAATTGATTAAATATTACATTTAAGGATATAGCTCAGTTTTTTCCCCACATATGCCAGAATGGTGACTAAGAACACAGGCGGACATTTAACTTGTTTAAACATGTACTTCAATACACATTATAATTTTGATAAAAAGTAATGACTTTTTATCAAAAGTTATGAAAAAGATGTACAAGTTAGCAAATAACAAGCAGTGATACACCAAATAATTCAAGAAACCAACCTCAGTAATACAGATGTCTATTTTATTAAAAAAGTTACAAACATGTGGACTGCAGGGTCGTCTTACAAAATGACAAGAATGAAATCTATTGGAAAAATTTTACTTTTACAAATATTTATAGGTCATTGTTCAATGTCTGTACTTGTTATTCGAGATTTTTTAACTTTTATTGATAAAGTTACAGTACATTAGATCCATGATAATAGGTTACATGATTTTATTTGCAGAGCCCTACTGCAGTGATTTGAACAACTCCTAAACAGATGCCATAGTAAAGACGAGACATATATTGCATTTAATTTATTATCCTAATAAGCAACTTGACATGCAATCTATTGAGGAAGCTAAAATAACTTTTGGTCCCTTTTCTTAAAATGTGCTGGAGAAATCACCTTTAAATCACTTTCCCCTGACTCCTGTGATCCTAAGTGAATTCAAGTTAAATTTGCTGCTGAGGTCAGTGACAGAGCAAGAGAGTGAGAGAACAAGAACTATCCATAGGAAAGAAACACTGTATTTAAAAAAAAATCCATCTGCAGAAAATTTAAATCATCATGAATTATTTGATTCCTTTAGAATTTCACAAAAGCTAATAAAAATGAACCACAATCACTTAACCTACTTTGAACTGAGCTTTTGGTTTTAAGTTTGGTATTAAAGTGCAAACTTAAATTAGGTATTCATTTCAAGCAGTTTATAAATAAGAAACTAAGTTTCAATTGCCTCCACCCTTACAATCTCACCATAAAATTCAAAATCTAAGATCAAGAGTCCACTTTGAGGGAATTCGATCAGGAATCAAATGCAACACGATTTTAAAAAAGGAAAACAAAGTTTAATTAATTTCTACACAATAATTAATGGTCATACTGACCAATAAATCACATGAATGTAGATATCACTTTATCTGAACATCACACACAATATAAATTTAAAATTGCCACACCCTTCCAAAAACCATCACTGCATATATTAGAGCTTTCCTTGACAAAGTTATTGAGCTATTATTATAGATCAAAAGTCTGGTTTTGGTTTTTCTGTTTTGTTTTATTTAGAAGCATGTTCAAATGACTAAAGCTGGGCTCCTAAAATCGAGAACTTTGGTGCAGTAGGTGAGCTGCAGTTACTAACTTCTGCAAATTAAAAGCACACAACTAAAACCAAGTAAAAACCCAACAACAAAATACTGTCAAACTTACAAAATTTTTAAATCATTGCTAGAAAAAGCGCTCATTATCATGATGTTAGAACTGAATCACAAGATTACTCTTTATAAGTTTACTTTCTGTTTCTATACCTGTGTTATTGTTAAATGTTCAAGTATTCAGACAAAATGTGCTGATTAGGTAAACAACATGGAAGGCAATGGCTATTAGAAGCACATTTGAAAAAGAATAAACAAAAACAAAGGAAAAAAACGCCCAGAGACTTGGCGCTATCTTCCCTCCTGTTACACAGATTTTTGTCTCTACTACAAACATGCTTCTTGAGAAATAACTAAAAAGCAATTGTGATAGTGCAAGAAAACTTTAACAAATATTGCTTTAAACTATTATTCAGAAAGACAAATATTAAGAACTACAAAGTGTATATGATTTTATTTGAATTTAATTTTACATGTGCAGAAGTCTACTAGATGTCACTTACAAGCCTGACAGGCGAAGCTGAGCTATCTCTGTTTAGGTATACAATTAATTTACCATGGATACAATATCCCTTTTCAAAGGCATTGCTAAGTAGGTCATAACTAAATTTAGAACTTCACAGAAAGGAAAATGTTACTGCTGCAATTTGATGCTGTAAATGAGATTAACACATGTGAAAACCTAATGGAATCAAATGCTTAACTCTTTAGCTAAATGCACTACAGTCAATTTCAAATATCAACCATAAGTTTCAGAACATGTTAACACAAAAATACATCACAAACTGCACTTGAAGAAAAGGGATAGTCCATCCACACAGGTAAAATGTGATCTTTAGTTTCTTTTTACAACACTGCCACACGTAAACAAAGTCTGAAAGTATTAACCAATCACTTAAAGGAGAAAGATTTTACAAATAGAATGAAGCACTGGTGCGAGGTAATATACAGAAGTAACCATTTGTTTAAGGCTCAATTTTTTTCTCCATTATAACTTTCTTTTAAAAGGCATTGAGTAGGTAATACTGAGCTTGAGTATTTAATAAATACAAGTTGAGAAACTGATTAAAGAAATCAATTAAAATATTAAAAATTAATTCTTGCATATTAGCCATCATTAAGAACTTAGAAAGCTACAAAAGGACTGATTGATAAAGAACAGATTTTAAACATATGGTAAACGTGCTAAGCATTCCTGTTTAAGGTCAATGGATCTTGAAGGCCAAAGACCTTATGCACTTAATTAGATGTATGGCAACATGCTGTAATAGAGACAGGTTTACCAAGGCTCAGTTCTGCAACCCAGGTTGTAAAGTTCTCCAAAGCAGCATCTGTGCAAATTTCCTCTGAGTTTTATCTGCAATTAAGATAAAAATATCATAAAAATCCGGAAATATAGATTACAGTTTAAAACGAGAACACTGAAAACAGATCTCTATACACATACAAGTGGTACCAAAATCGTAAAGTGGAACTTCATTGTGTTCCTCATAAATTTAAGTAAAAATAATCTTCTGCAGTTCAAGAGTCAGTAAATTATAGCAACACTATAATAAAGCATTGGATGAAATACATACTTCATTGTATAAAGTATACAATATTTAAATTCTTATATGTTTAAAAGATCTTAATAGCATAAAAGTGGCAAATGTAACTTCTGCTTTGATCTTTTCATATTTTTAATGGGAAATAGTATTAAATGTATAGTGATTATGAACTAACTTGATAATATGCAAAAGTTCAAAAAAATTTTGCATTAAAAGAAGTTGTTAATCAGGACATTGGTTATTTAAGCTTAGGAAAGTCCAGTTTCCTCACCATGAAAATAAGGATAAAATTCTTTCCTTGACAGGGTTGTGGTAATGAATAAGGCACTATGCAAAAGCACTTTATATGTCAAATGTCAGGTAATTTTTTCATTTCTCAACTATGTTTGAATTTCTAGAGGAACAGGATTATGTCTTTGATATCCAAATTAAAGACCTTTATATTTTTATTTTTAGACCCATTTGAATTTTTATACCTATTTGAACACAACAGTATTTCATTCTATATGTAATTCATTGTGAGGATTTTTCAGTAATTCAAACTGGACTTTCCTCAATTAATATGAATTAATAAGTTGACTATAAATTTTAATCCACACTTTTCAAAATAAGCAATTACAAAGAGTTGGGGATTTTCGAATATGAATATGTCTCAAATAGGGAAGACTTGGATGATTTAATAATTCAGGTATTCTCTGAAATAAAACTGAGGAAATAGTAATTATTTCTAGCCAAAATAAACACTAAGAATACAAATCAGCTTATTAACCATAATCTACATTAAATAAAAGGCGATATATGTGATATTTCTCACTCTCTAAAAACCTGGTTAACATTTGGTCTATCCACATTCCATAGGATGAGAATACTCCAGTGAAATCAAGAGACACAAATAAATCCCAGGTGAGATTCAACAATATTAATATAAGGCATACTATTTAAGTATTAATACCTACTACTTTTCAAGAGAGTACTACATTTTAATGCTCTGCAGTAATAAATCCTAAGGCAAAAGCATGCATTAAGCGAAAAACGACAGTCCTTCTAAGATTAGAAGGACACAGAATGCAAATGTTACTGCTCCATACTGTGAACACAAAATTTCCAGTGTACCAAAACTCTCATTCATTTAAAAAACATTCCAGAAGCTTTGAAGGCAGCTGGTCAAAGTCATACTTTTTAACTCTCAGGATATCACATCTAGACACACTGCAGAAGTATAACTTGCTGCTTGTGAGATAGAACACAAGTGATCCTTGTCCTCACTCTCAACTTTCCAGCCAGACACGCAACAAATCTGAACTCTGGAGGCTTCTGCTCAAATTCTTGCTTAACTGGTTTCACTTTTCCACTTTTTTCTAATTAGATTTTGTTATGAAAGAGAGAGAGGAAAGAAAAAAAAAAGAAATCCCAAACAGTCCAAACCTTTTGCTCAGGAAATTATGAAATAGGGTCTCCCAAGTGGGGTAAATCAGTACACGAGAATACCAAACATAGAACTGAAAGAACAAAGATCATTATTTATGTCAGCATGAAGAAAAAGGGAGACTCTTGATTCAAGACCAACACATCATTTCACGTGGCAGCAGAATGCCTGGGATATTAACAAAGACTCCTGAAAGGCTTAGCAGTTTATGAGTGTCTTTTTAGCTTAGCTGGATTTAGCATTTCTAAATACAGTGGTATTTACTACCATTCTTTTTAGCAAAAATAAATATGTAATCATAATCAATTCAAATTTTTTCCAGTTTTATACATATGATATTCTGGGGACTTAACCAAAGGAACTTTTTAAAAACTATATTTTGCTTCACGTTTTTCACTTGGCATGTTCATATCCCATTTAAGTATTAGTTATATTAACAAAGCACTAGGCTAGAATTCTGCAGTTAATATTTCTGTTAAATATCTTGTTTGTTTCTCCACTGTAACTTGAGTAACACTGATGAAGCTTATTAGGGGGTGAAGTGAGAGAACTAGGGTCAAACACAGAGAGCAGAAGCTGAACCTATGGCATAGAATCTGCAAATGGAAGGGGACCTGTGCTTCAAGGAGAACATGCACCCTAAAAGTTTACAGTAAACCCAGGGTAGAAAGAAAAAACTATTTTTCTTACATCCTAGACCTAAAATCTCTAAGTTTAAATTAATATGATGAATTCAATTCTGAAATTTCAAATAATATGACCATGCCCACTGATAATAAGCAGCAGTGTGAGCCCAATGATCTGATCCCAGGTGCTAACTTTGAATTAAACAGGTAGGGGACTGTTCCCTTCAACCCTAAATTGCTTTTTCTGAATCCGATGTTCCTAAGACTGTGGCTAATCAAAGGAATTCGGGAGTATGTTTTTAGTAGGATAAATTTTTCCAACAGCTGACAGGATTTAAGTTTTTCTTGGTGATAGTATCTTCTGGATTTAGAATTCCACCATGAGTAACCCCACGAGGAGAATCTTTCCTGAAGTATGGCTAGAATACTTCCTCAGTGGCAATTCTCCAACTCCATGATGCAATTTTTGTTAATTCTACGGATGGTTTGTTCTAAGCTAGAGAGGTAAAAGAGTAAAAGTGAATGGCTCAAATGCATTTCATTCTGCAATAAAAGCCTAATCTTGGGGTTAAAAGGAAACAATTAAAGCAGGAACAGATATACAGTCATTCTAGTCACCAGACACCTCCACTCCTAGAACAGGTCTAACTAGGCACCTATCCACTCTGAACAGTCCCAAACCATGAGCCCTGTAGGGGTCAGTGAAGGTCTGGGAGAAGTAGAGGGCAGAAAGGACGAGGCAACTCTCTTCTCTCCTTTACCCCAGGTCCATTGCAGGTCTATAGGGTACACACTACCCCAAGGCTGCCATGTCACAGGCTCCATTTTGGCTCATTATGTGAGCTGGATGACACACAAGCATTTAGATAAGCTTAGGTATTTTCTCTAAAGTGACATGCAAGATGTGGGGGGCGGGAGGAGGAAGTATCTATCTGAAACTATAACTTAAGCAACAGAATTCCACCCTGGTGTTTCACTAGTATGATTAATACTTAACTTGGACATGAAAATGCCAGCATTTTAAGTATACAATGTAATTTTCATGATGTCCCCCTCACATCTGCTAAATCCCCAGCATGTCATATCTAATTAAAAGGTGGAAAAAAGATTTGAAACAATTCTGATTCCACACACTTATTTATTTTAAACAGCTGGAAATGCTAATTGATTTCACTGTGCTTAGAAATAGTAAGGCCAGCTAGACTAAAATGACATTCATAGATGGTTCAGCCTTTCAGGAGCCTTTGTTAATATCCCAGGCATTCTGCTGCCACGTGAAATGATGTGCTAGTCTTGAATCAAGAATCTCCCTTTTTCTTCTGGCTGACATATATAATGAACCGAGGCCGACATAAATAATGATCTTTGTTCTTTCAGTTTGATTCCTGGTGTTTGGTACTCTTATGCACCACTTACTCTCGTTGGGAGAACCTGTTCATAATACAGAGAAAAATACAATAAAATCCTGCAGGAGACCTTCTAACTGTAGTGAAGAACACCTTTTCATATTCCTGTTTTTTTAAGAAAAAAACAAAACAAAACAGTAACTTCTGTCAATACTGGACTGAGATATAGGGATCCTTGAAAAAATAATCTTAAAAAAAAAAAAAACCCTATATGCCAGTATTTACCAAAAGCTCACATTTTAGGAATAACTTGACTTCCCACTTTTCAGGGAATTAACAGAATATTTTTAAGATATTATTTTGCTTCTTTCTGGCATTCTTTCTGTTTTGAAACTGCCTCTACCCTTCCCCCATCTACTCAAATCCTACCCATTCTTCAAGGCCTAACTCAAATGCGACTGCTCCCCAGTTCCTCTAAATCAGTGCTTCTTAACCAGGGCAATTTTGCCCTCCAGGAGATACTTGGCGATGTCTGGAAATATTTCTGTTCATCACAACAGAGGGATGGAGGAAATACTCCTGGCATCTGATAGGTAGAGGCCAAGGATGCTGCTAAACATTCTGCAATGCAGAGAATGCAATGCTTCCTACAACAAAGAGCCCTGAATGTTGAGAAATCTGCTCTAACTTTGGTCTCTCCTTTCCCTAAACCCCCACAGCACTGTGATTTACTTCTGTTATAGTATGATGAGATTGTTAAGAAAACATTAATCATTCTCAACAACACTATATCACAACAGCCAAATGTCAACTCTTTACATCAATAGAAAGGAGCTATGATATAGTTAACAAAATCAAGATAAGGCTGCAACACTGTATCACAGTAATGAAGTCCTTCAAAGCACTTGATGGCAGGCTCCTCAGGTCAGTAAGGAAACCAGCCATGAAAGCAGCACGTAAGGAATCTGGCACTGCTTCCAAACTTACACTAAGATTACTGCCAATGGGAGGGTGAAAGGTGGGGAAAGCATCCTGGGGGACATGCAGATAAACAGGTGTTGGGCAAGAGACTGGTGACTCCAACTGAAGGGTGATAAGAAATAAATGTGAGGTATTATCAGAAGTAATTCTTAGAGCATTAATAAACTTTCCCTTTCAATTAAAGAGAAAACTATTTACAACAATCACAGTCCTTCGGACTTATCTGAGTCTTACTATCTCTAATGTGGACAAGGTTCTCTTCTAAACATTAAGGACAAACATTTCTCAAATCACCTTTACTTGTCAAAGTTTTATCTTCAATCTAGATCTGGGACTGATGGACCTCAGAGCTCTGTGACTCAAGCTACAGGACTCAGAATCTATCACCTACTTTTAAAAAATAAATAGTAAGCAAGAACAAACTTTATGGACCTCTGATTACAGATACCTAACCACATCAGTTCAATCATATTTGATAGCAAAAAACTCCACTGCATATAGTGTTTTGTTCTAAAAGATCTTGGTCAGGGGACACCCTGTAACATTTTTAGAAATTCAGCTGATTAGATATTTTATTTCAAGGCTCACACCTTTAATTGTGTATTCTGCTTATAAAAAACAAACAACTTCCCAGGCAACTTAACTCAATTTTATAAAAGAAGCAATTATTGATACTATTATTTTCTGATTTTAGTACTTTAGTTAACAAATATAAACATAATTTGCTTGAGATATTTAAAAAGTCTATTTAGTAATTCCTGTAGGTAATCAAACAGATTAAAAGTAATTTAGACCACGAAAGCTGCAAAATGAAATAAACTCAGAAATAACTCAGAATAAGAAAGCTTTACAAATAGCTTTATACATCATTCATTTGCCAACTTGACTAAGACAGTGGCCCTCCACATGTATGAAATCCATTTTATTGTTTCCTTCCAATAGCTGTCTGCAATAATTATGGGGGAAAAATAGGGAATGTTTTGCGGGAGCTGTTTAATTTTTTATAA
This sequence comes from Ovis aries, assembly GCF_016772045.2. Taxonomy (NCBI): domain Eukaryota; kingdom Metazoa; phylum Chordata; class Mammalia; order Artiodactyla; family Bovidae; genus Ovis; species Ovis aries. The sequence continues at coordinate 102,678,392 of NC_056080.1, read as the reverse complement.
AGATGATAAAACTAAATGCATACATGTTATTTGCCTGGTTAAAAATGTCAGAGAAGTAGAGCGTAACGGTAAAGATGCACCACCACACACAACTTGTTCGGACTTGAAGCTGGCTTGAGATTTAAGAAGAGACACTGTGGAAACAAGAACACTGGACTCAATCACCTTCATACTGCCTCAAAAAACTATACTGCAAGTATGATGTTAGCAACAAAACGTACACTGGGCTACAGTCTGCAGAGTGACACTACATGCTAACAGATGGAGCTAGGTATAAGACAACAAATGTGTTTTCATCACATTTTGGTATGCTCAAAAGTTGATGAGTGAAAGCATTTTGAATAAAGCACTGTTGTCATCCTTCATTTTCAAAGATGACACTAGCTGACAGGAAATCTTGTCTGAAAAAATAAATTAGGGACCGTTAGTCTTTTCTCCAGGGAGCACATATAAAGCCAGACCTTTGATTAGGAATCATTTGTGCAATGTGAAATGGCTGTTGCCATTTACAACACTGCCTCTTAGACTTGAGGTCAGTCTTGGCTCAAACAATCAATTCCATTCCTGATATTGTCTGGCTAGTCTGGCATTTTCTGCAGCTTCTCAGTCATCCAGGATATTGGTTGTCTTACCTTATTATCTAGGTATTATTGCCTAAGTGAGACTATCTGTCCAATTACAATCTAGATTAAAAGATTGTGATATGAATAAAGTTATCTCATTTTAAATGATCGGTAAGTTTTACGGAACCTTACTTTTCAAAAAATGCATTCATTTAAAAAACACTTTTTAACTTAACACTTAAGTTATTTAGCCCAATGAGAGGTTTGAAGATTTTGCTGTTGTTCTTATTAACTCCATTATTTATTAAGCTGAATATAAATGTTTCCTGGGCTTGGGATTGTCCATTCTAAACACACTGCAGATGATTTCACCAGTTTCTCATCTGGACCATATTATTCATAATGAGTCAAGGTACACTGTGGCACTATAGTTTGTTATTATCAGAGGTCACTGAAGTCCCTCCAGTGTAACATACATATGAACTTAATTAAATAATCATTCTGCTAAATCTAGCACTTGGGTGATTAGTAAATTGATGATTTCAATTAAAGCAGCTCTCCAGCTCGTGATAGAAAAGCACAGAAAACACAAAACTAATCATCTTCTCAAGTTATTACTGGATGTTCTCCCATGCACTTTGAATGCTAAATCACCCAAACAGGGAAAATTATCCTTTAACTCACCCCACCCCAAAGGAATGTTACAGATCAGAGAGAGAACAGCAAACTCACTTTAAAAAACGAATCCTGGTATTGGGAGTACAGACAATTTCTTACCTTCATTTTACTGACCTGTCTCTTTTTCAATTATCTATCTTGAATGTTGATTATTTTGTGCTAATGGAAATGTTTTTTTCCAAAAATAAAGAAATTTAAGGTAGCATGTGGATTAATATTAAGCTTTTTGTTATACTTGATCAAAAACATAAGGTTCCATCAACAACTAACCTGCTCGGTATGGCCATGATTGAGGTTATCTTTTTATTTTTTACTGGACAACGCAAGTTGTACAACATTGATCTTGCTTCTCGGGTAGGGAAGAATAGTTCATTTGCCTGACGATCTCAGCAAAAAGTTCATCCACCATTGATTTACTTTTTGCCGATGTCTCCATGAAAGGACAGCCCCATTCTTGAGCCAGAGCTCTGCCTTCTGAAGACATAACCTCTCTTTCTGGTTCCAGATCCACTTTATTTCCTACTAGGATCAGTGGGACTTTTTCATATCTCTTCACTCTGACAATCTGATCTCTCATTGGCTTGATATCCTATGTAAACAATCACAAAGAGAAAGAAAAAAATTATGCTGTTTGCAAAACCATTAAAGAAATATTGCAATATCCCAAGAAGTCATCCCTCAGTGAGCAGAGAAAGCTGAATCCACAGTAAAACCACACACCCAAATGAAGAAAATGTCATTTTCTCCGTTGAAGTAGGAATAGATAATTTCCACAGGGCCTACCTGCTGGATTTATCAAGAATATAAAATGTAGGTTGAACAATAACTTTAGGACTCATTTAGTCACTTCTTTCCCTAGGTCGACACGGATTTCAAAAGCAAATCCCCAAATACGATGAATCCAAAAGGGTGTTTGGCCACGTCCTTAAACCTGCCAGCTTGTCATCACTCCTGGTAACACCTGTTACCCCAGCACAGGATTGCAGCATCTATGCATTCCTAGCCATTTAGCAAGACCACTTGAGAGAAAGTGTTTTAGGTGGGAAGAAAAACACTGCCTTGTGCCTAGAAGACCAAACACACTTCAGTGTTTCGTTTTAAATGTAATGGTATGCCTTGATCCTTAAAATACCCTTCAGTATTAGAAGTTACTGTACACTAGTGAGCAGCTCCTGGGAGGGACAATGCCGGGGAGGGGGGCAGATTTGGGCTGGAAGAAGTCAAATTTTCCTTTGCCTATGTTTGGGTATATTATGTGAATTTCCTCTCTCGTATATATTACTTTTTCTAAGTAATTACAACTAATTACAAAAGATAAGAGCCTTAGCAATTCTCTAGGAGGGTCAATTTTCAAGGGGTAGTATCGATTTAAGACAATGTAATAATTGTACAGTGTAATTTACTAATACATTGCACTTCTTGAATTTTTTTGTAACTTGAAAAGTTTGACTTAAATATAACACATGTGCTTAATCCTAACAGTTACAGCACACAGAATTTACATGCAGGATGAAGAAAAAGAAGGGACTGAAAATTTACAAAAACATACAGTTGACAGTTGCAACATTTTTGTTGGATCACATATCAATTCAGTCTTCTCGGTTAAGCTTCTTTCCCCTGTTTCCTTATAGAAAGAAGTTCAGCTGAGAATCCAAATTGATGGCATTTGGGCTTAAAAGAGTTTAAGTCTCTATTGAAATAATGGCAGTTTTTCACTCCCTATGTATGTGTATAAAAGAAGTAGCTATAATGGGTATCTTATGAAAAACCCTTCAAAAGACTGCCAGCCTGAAGAGAGTAAGCTAACAGAATAACAAATGTCCCAAGGATCCTATAGAAAGAAAACGCCTGTCAAATAGCACCTTTAGCACATTGGTACTTTCTGGAGAAAAATGCTTTTATAATGGTTGTGCTTTGGAATTTAAGTCTGCATAAAATGAACTTTAGTCTGGTCACAGCAACTTTGATTAATTTACCCATTACTTATCTTTAAAAGAATAAAAAAAAAAACCCCTGAAGTTGCTACATCAGGTCACTGGGAAAGTTCATTTTAAGATAAAATACTAAGAAAAGTGAAATTAGCACAATGGCTTGGCTAAAGCATTTAATGTCTCTTAAGTAAGCAACATTAAGTGCATACCTTTAAATGCAGAAAAAAAAAATATCCATTTCCTAAGTCAATGAAGGTCAATATAATGGGTCAATACGAGGTTATTTATTTTCAAGGAATAAATAGCAACATTCATTGCATCTCTTAAAACAATGTTAAACCTCCAGTCTGTGTCCCAGTGAAGGACAGGACAGATCTTTCCAGAGACACTGGACCACCACCTAGCCGGGGGGTTAAAAATCTACACTTGTTCAGTGTTCCCAGAACCACATATTTTCTTTAGTCAATGTTATCAGAATCAATTTGGCTGAACTGAAAAAAAAAAAAGAGAGTCATTCGAGATTTTTGTTTGTTATTAATTTTAGATACTAGTCTTTTCAATTACTAACTTCCCTTCACACGCTCCAAGTAAGTAGAGTACCTAGAAGGCAGGTCTTGAGTTCATCATCTTGTAGCCCTAAGATTTAGAAATCTGGTTGAGAGACTTGGGTGAGAACAAAAAGGGGGAGGGCGAAGCAGACGCAGAGGAATTTATCTGTGGAACAGATAATCGTCTCCAAATAATTTTCCTTACAAAGTGCTCTATTTGCCTGAGATTATCTTTTAAATGTTGTTTGCTTGAGTACCTTAACGAAGGCTTGTGGAGTTGAACAAGCAACTTCAGAAGGCTATAGTCCAGGCTAAACATACACAAGCTGACATTTCTTTTTTCACTTCTCTTTCACTTAAAAATAACTTTAAAACATTTGTTGACGGTTGCGACTTTAGTCCTCTCTACAGAAACAACTGGGTACTTTTCCGTGCCAGGAGTAACCTCAAAAATGCGCCATGTCTAACTTTCAAAAGCAAAACAGTCATTTACGCACGGTGCAAGCAAACCAGAAGTAAATGTTGGATTACCACACCCCCTTCTTACAAATTATAAGACTTGGTTTGGTTACCTGAAAAGACTGTTGATTAACCAGACTGTAAACCAGGATGAAACCTTGGCCGTTTTTGATGTAGAGATCTCTCATGGAAGCAAACTGCTCAGTTCCTGCGGTGTCCAGAATTTCCAGCACGGAGGGGGAAGAGTCCACTTCGATCTCTTTGCGGTAGAAATCTTCAATGGTGGGGTCATATTTCTCAATGAAAGTCCCAGTGACAAACTGCACAGTCAGGGCGGATTTGCCAACCCCTCCGCTCCCTAACACCACTACCTTGTATTCCCTCATTGAGTCTCACCTTCACCAACTCCTACCAAAGGGAGGGAAAAATAACACCCCGCTCGCTGCGGCGCTGCTCGGAGAGGCGGAAGGTGGGCGGAAATCTGCGAACCCGGGAGGAGAGTGCAGAGGAGCCGAGGGCCGGACGGGGGAAGAAGAGGAAGTTAAAGGAGGGGGAGGGGAAAGAGCGAAGTGTCGGGGTGGGTGGGGATGGGATGGTAATGCCCTTCCTATAGGAACTGAAGCCCAGGCAGGGGGCGTGGGGAAAGGGCGAGCCCTGAGCAGCCCGGAGGAGGGCGGGGGGAGGCGAGACGCGCCCCCCGAAGGGAAGTGGAGGGGGGGACGCCGCAGGACCGACGGGGACCCCCGCGGGAAGACAGGCGTCCAAGGAGCCCGCGGTCGGGGGCTGCCCCGCACCCCTCCTTCGCCCTTCACACAAAGGGGCCCAGGGACCCCGCTTCCTGCTCGCGCCGCCGAGCCGGCCCGGGCCTGTGGGCTCCGCTCCAGTCGCTGTCGCCCGGGCGGGTCTCTGGGCCGCGGCTGCCGCGGGTGTCGTCCGGCCTGTGAAGCGGGGGGAGAGGGCGCGCGTTACCAGCCTGACCCCCGCCCCAGCCCGGCAGCCCGGCCGGCCGCCTCCTGCGGCTCCCACCCGGACCCGGCCGCCACCGCCGCCGCTTACCCTGCCGTCCGCACCCGCCCGGCCGCCCGGGAAACTCTGTCACGCCAAGGCCATGGCGAGAGGCTGGTTCCTCGGTCTCACCGCCTCCCCTGCGCTACCGCTCGCAGAGGGGAAAGGGGCGGGGGCCGTCCGGCGGCGGCGGCGGCGGCGGCCGCTGGGACTCCAAGCGAACCCACCTCTTTTTTTTTCTCACCCCCCCCCCCCCCCCCCCCCAGCACACACCCGGAAGGGTTTCCCTGACACACTGGTTGAGGTGCCCCAGTTCCCCGAGACTGGACAGGATCACTTCCGGTGGGGAAAGTCCCACCTCTCCGGGGCGAGCCGGGTGGCGCTGGGGCCGCGCCCTGCTGGGCGAGACAGCGGGGACGGTTTCGGGTCTGGGCTACGGCCTTGGCAAAGGGCCTCTCTCGGGACCTCCGGAGTCTCCTTTTTCCGCTCGGCCGCCCGCAGCTGCTGTTTCTGCTGCTGCTGATGTGGATAGTCCCACCCCGACCTCGCGGAAGCCTCTCCGCGTCTCAGAGGGCCCCCAGTCCGGCCTGAAGACTCGATCGGCCTGGGGCGGATCTGATGACCCGGAGCACAAGCCAAACATCCCCGGACTAGAAGCGGCAGAGAAAATAAAACAGCCGAGAAAGTGGATTCTCTTTGCTGGTCTTCCTTCCACTTGGTATTTTTCGAAGGAACGCGTGCAAACTAGCCTTCGACTTCACTAATGGTTCTGATTTCCTCTGTGGTGTGTTTTCTTTAGCCGTGCTGACAAATAATTGAACACACACACAACACAGGGTACTTTATCACCTGGCAAATCTGCCTTGTCTCCACCAGCAAATGCCAGAGTCGCTCCTTTCCTTTTTATCACCAGGCTCGAAAAACAGCAGGATTAGAAGTAGACTTTATTAAGGTACTCTAACTCAGTTTTGCCTCTTTTTTGATTCCAACCGCTACGCAGCGAGGAAGCGTGGATTGGCAATTGTTTAGGCCAGCAGACTAACTCTTTTCATTGTCTTGTAAGGCACAGCAATTTAACTTGGCTCTCCCAAGTTAAACTTTGTTTTAATGACCATGCTTCATAATCTTTGAAATTCAAAGGACTCTAAGGTTAAACACACAAAGTTTCTATTTTTAGATAAAATTGTTACTTCTTACATATCTTTCCCTCTGCTTTCTATTTGTAAACTTTGTGTCACATCCACAGAGCCCCGGGGTCAGAAGCCTAGGTTATATTTTATGCATGTCACTCCCTTTTTGACTCGGGCATGCACACAGAAAGCTGAAAGAGTAAGTAGCCAGTGGAGTTAAAAATGACCTCAAATCCCCCTTGCAAGCCCTAAGGGCCCAACTGTATAATACCAAGCCCCAATTGTTAGATATTAGAAAACAAGCAAATTAGTGAGAAGTCCTGATGTGTCTCTCCAGTATTCCCCAGTGTCACTTACAGTATCCAAAGGACAGTTCAGTTTCTTCTCAGCCTAGAGCTGGTGTAATCTGTCCCGCGAAGTCTCCAGCTCTGGCTCCAGCTGGCCCGAGTCCCGCCTGATATCTGAGGCACTGCCCTCTGCTGGAAGAGATTTGGTCTGTGAATTATGAGTTTCCTCACAAGTCACTGCTTTTTTTTTCACACGTGCTGTTGCCTGATTTGGAGCTCTGCTGCCCATCCTTGTCTGTTTCCAGACAGTCTGGGGGACCCACAGCCCTGCCCCAGCCCTGCTTGTGACAGGGAAATTCCTCTTCTGATCTCACAATCAGTGCTGAGTAATTGCCTCAAGTCTCTGCTGTTACTAAACTGTCAAAACAGGGTGCCCCTCTTGCTAAGGTGGCTTCACCTGTTGACAACTCTACTATCTCTGAACTTGTTGGCTACAGTATTTTGTAGAGAATTGTTTGTTTCTCTACTCAATGAAACATACCTCTCCCTTCGGTGCAGAGTCTGTTTGGGTCACTGTCATCGACTACAGAGTTGACAGATGTCACATAGCCCGAAGATCCTTCTAAACTTTCTTAGGAAGGGTATTTATTACAGTGTTTAGGAAAGTAAACAATTGGAAGTAACTTAAACATCCTTCAATAGATGATTTAAAAAATAATGTGTGTATACACTCAAAAATAGGATACTGTGCAGCTATTAAAAAGAGAAAGGTATATTTGTAAATGCTGATATGAAAAGATGGCCAAGATATATTGTAAGGATGAAGGAAAAGCAAGATACTGAACAAATACATGTGTGCTCAGTTGCTTCTGTTGTGTCTGACTCTTTTAGACTCTATGGACTTGTAGCCCAGCAGGCTCCTCTGTCCATGGGATTCTCCAGGCAAGAATCCTGGAGTGGGTTGTCATGCCCTCCTCCAGGGGATCTTCCCAACCCAGGGATTGAACCTGCGTCTCCTTTGCTTTCTGCATTGCAGGCAGATTCTTTACCACTGAGCCACCAGGGACAAATATGTAGTTGCCCCCATTTGTGTAAAATATGTGGGAGTGGTGCAACATATAGTTATATAGCCATTAAAACCTGAAAGTCATTAATTACTAGTGAAGGATATTGTGAAAGGATTTTCATGTCCGTGTGTCATTTTAATTTTAAGACAGTAATAAGGTATTCTTGGGGAAAAAAAGGAATAAATATAATTTCATAATATTTGAAGGGAGAAAAAAATTTGTCGATCATCCTTTCCTCAAAACCAAACCAAACCCAATATCCTAACTGTCTAGGGATCAGTGGACAGGCCTGCCCCATTTAAACTGCCTCCTCCTGCTCCTCCTGTCCTCTCCAAACATCTCTATACTTAGAAAAGTATTTTCACATACATTATCTCATTAGACTCCAGTTGTTCACCAGTTTACTTTTATTAGGCAATGAGAATATAAAGACTAGCGACGAGAGCACAGCCTGGCAGTTGAGAGCCAAGGGCTCCAAATTGAGGGGGCCAAGCATTTAAAATAGCAGTTCCCCCACTTCCTAGCTGTGGGACCTCAAGCAAGTGATTTCACCTGAGCCTCAAATGCCTTACCTTGAAAATGGAGCTAATCATTAAATGTGAGACTATAATGAATTATTATATGCAAAATGCTTAGCACAGTCCCTTGCTCATTATGAAACTTCAATAAATGCTAGCTATTAGGGTTTTTTTTTCAAGATTTAATAAAATGTTTTTCTTAAAAAAAAACAACAACAGTGAACATGGAGAAGAAAACAAAACTTTACAAGTCCAAGTATCTCCAAATGGCATAAAAATAGTAATTCAGTTACTCTTTCCAAAAGTATTTATTGTTAAAGGCTTTTTGTGTTTCCTTTTGGGGCAAAATGTTTATATGTTAGTATAGCTATCAATCCATCTTCTACGTGTGTTCTTTTACTACGAAAGTAATCATACTACACACACCATTCTGCACCTTGCTTTTTCCACTTAACATATCTTGGTGATTTTTCCATTTCAGAACATATGGACCCACTTCAGTTTTTTTAAATAGCTGAACCATGAATTAGTCAACCAGGTTCCTATTAAACAATACTGGTTGCTTCTAGTTCTTTGCACTGAACATCTTGCATGTGTTCTTGCCAGTTTAATGTTTAGGGTGAATTTCCAGTAGCTCAGTAATGGAAACAAAGTGTACTTGCATTAAAATTCTCATAAATATTACCAAATTGTCCTTCAAAGAGATCACAGTAATCCACATTTCCTGTGAATGCAGTGTGACCAACACAGAAACGTATCTGTTTCTTTATAACCTTGCCCTAGGCATTATTAATTGTAGTATTTTATAACTATTGTTACTTGCTTTAGGGTATTTTCCAGACTAACAAATACAGGCTAGTGTTACGGAAGGAATTTGGGTGTCAAAGTCAGACAGTCCTAACATTGCCCTTTGCCAGCTAGATCTCGATTCCCTTATTTGTAAAGCTGGGCATAATAGCAGTATCTAACTCATAAGGCTCCTCTGAAGAATAAATGAGTCAATCCATTAAAAGCTCTTAGCCTTCCAAACACTAACTGCTCAATAAATGTAACTGTGCAAATAATAACTTTCCACTCCCAAGGCTCAAAGTCGGGAGGAGGGGTCACTTCTCCCAAGAATGTGCCCTTGAGATTTAGAACTTTTGCCTTAATTCTGTATGAATCTCTACTCCAAAGTAACTATTGCTGGGGCAATCATTTTCAAGAACACAGCCGATTTTTACCACAGCCAAGAAATCTTAAGAGTATAAGCTGTATGCAGTATATGTAAGTTACAGGTACATAATCTCATTTTTATGCAATTAGCTTGGCACAGGTTTAAAGTGCTAAACAGTTTGCTTCAGGCACTAGTTGTTCATTTCTCTTATTCCTCACTTTTAGTTTATACTTCCATTGTGATTGCTGGAGTCATTAACTCTTCTGGATAATTGAACCCTCTCACTTTCCAGGTCCTGGGTGGTGGCGGTAGGGGTGGGGGGAAAGATCAAGCCATGTTCTATCCACCTTGCAGGCTCTTCTCTTTTGCTTGAAGTTGACTTTGAGTTAAACTGCAGAAGGCTGAGTCGGTAGTGTCTTTGGTCTTTGCCTACAGAAATCTTCAGCAGATTGCCTCTTCTTATTTCAGTGTTTTCGGGAGGCCTCTTCCTATCAGATTGTCCTGGGTTTTTCCAGCCTCAAAGATTCCAATCTTCTTTTTAAAATCTTGCCTCCAGCTACACCACCTGTTAGTTCTGCATGTCAGTCCCCGCCGGGTACACACAGAATCCATTTTATACCTTTATTATCTTTTCCTTGTTATTAAAAAATGCTTTGGTAAAACATTTTGAAAAAAAATTTAAAGGCCATCCCACTAGCCGAAGAAAAAAAAATCACCATTATATTTTAATGCCATTCACATATTTTTTTTTCCTCTGAGAATGAAATAATACTTTTTAAACTAAGAATGGGGTCATATACTTTGGCAAGCTGCTGCTTTTATTTACCAAATCTTCATGTCTGTGTAAAATATTAAAAATGCTCATGTACTCCTCATAGCCTGAGTATGTCTTTTCCCTCGTATCTTTAGCTTTCCAATTAGTATTTAATCACATTTAACCTCGCCCACCTGGAATCCTTCATCCACCCAATGGGATTTCACTGGAAGGACTGCTCACCACGTAGGCTGCTACCCCAGTCCGGCCATGCGAACAATCCTCTGGAGACACAAAACTCTTGTTTTCCAGATGTGACAGCTCAGAGAGCTAGTTCCTTGGAACTCAGAGGCCTACTAAATAGGTATGTACCTAAAACAGATCTGAGCTCCTTAATCATGTTCCCTCTCCGTTTCTTTTTTAACTTCAAAGGTAGCAGATAGGAAAAAAGCATTTTCTAATTCATCAAGTAACAAATAAATGTAAGGAATTAGTTTTAATAATAACCAGGATCTTTTTATTGTTTATATCTCATGATTATTGAAAATTTTAATCTGGTGTTTAACCATACTCTTCATTTCCATGCATCTGAATCACCTGGAGGTGTTGTTACACTACAGATGGCTGGGTCTCAGTCCCCGAGTTTCCAGCTCCAGGGCAGGGCCAATCATTTGCGTGTCTAGATTCCCGGATGACGCGGCTGCTGCTGGTCCTAGGAACACACTTTAAGCGCACTGTTCTAAAAAGTGGTAGGACTTTGTAATTAGACCCTCCCTGATCAAAATTCATTAATCTATTCACTCAACACACATTAGTTGAATTCCTACTCTATGCCAAGCCCTTTGCTAGATAGTGGGAATAAAAAGATGGACAAGACAGAGTTCCCTAAAGAGTTCATGGCCATTTAAGGAACACAGACAATGAAGTCAATATTTATATTAAAGTGTGGAGAGAACCATGATAGAGATATGGCCAGGATGCTCTGAAAGACTTCTGTAGGGCATCAGGGGAGGATCTGTGGAGTCACTGGTTTGCCTGTAGGCATCGAGGCCAGATAGGGTAGTAGGGGCCATACCCAGATAAAGAGAAGCCTTATTATTTCATCCTAGTATTTTGGAGTAACGATTTATTTCTTGGGCTTCCCTGACGGCTCCCACGGTAAAGCATCTGCCTCCAATGCGGGAGGCCCGGGTTCGATTTCTGGGTCGGGAAGATCCCCTGGAGAAGGAAATGGCAATCCACTCCAGCACTGTTGCCTGGAAAATCCCATGGACGGAGGAGCCTGATAGGCTACAGTCCATGGGGTCGCAAAGAGTTGGACACGACTGAGCAACTTCACTTTCACTTATGTAGTAAGTGAGGGGTTTGACTTTAGCTCTGGAGGCTGTAGGAAGTCATGGAAGGTGGTTTTTCGAAGGTGGAGCAGTACTGCACTGAGCAAAAGCAGAGGATTCAGAATCCAGGCCTAAATTTTAACATTGGCTGTGCTACTTGTATGACCTGGGGCAAGTTACTTAACCTTGGTTGGCTTTCCCTTTCCTCATGTGTAAAGGGGAAAATAGTATTTACCTTATTTAGGTGTTGTGATGATTAAGTAAGAAAAAATTACCTAAATGCCTGGCATGTGTTTAATGAATGGTGATTATGATCAGGTTTGAACTTTAGAAAGCTAAAGACATGAAAGACATGCCTCTCAGATAATTATTCATTTCAAATGGATACCATTCATTTGAAACTACCAGGCTAGTCCAAATATCAACTAAGTATCATTTATACATATTATACATTTTTTATTTAATATGTGTAAAATAAAAGACTGCTCAGCCATAAAAAATGAAGGAAATACTGACATTTGTGGCAACATGTATAAACCTAGAGGGCATTATGCTAGGTGAAAAAGAAGTCAAACAGAGAAAGACAAATATGGTACAACCTCACCCATATGTAGAATCAAAAAAACAAAAACCTCACAGAAACAGAGAGTAAACTGGTGATTGCCAGGGGAAGTGTATGGGGGAAATGGGTGAAGGTGGTCAGTGTTCAAACTTTCAGTTATAAGATGAATACATTCTAGAGTTGGAATGCACAGCCTTGCAACTATAGTTAACAATACTGTACTGTGTACTTGAAAGTTGCTAAGAGTAAATCTTAGATGTTCTCACCACACAAACAGGGTAACTAAATGAGATGCAGATGCATTAACTAACCTTATTGTGGTCCCAATTTCACAATATATACATATATGGAATTGTCTCATTGCACACATGACCTTTACACAGTGTTCTGTGCTAATTATATCTCAATAAAGCTGGGGATGAAAAGAAGTCATTTCCCCCTCCCTCATTTACTAGTTCGTTCTTTTTTGCAAATGGTAGTTTACAGTAGTTCCATAAGGCTAAATTTTACCTGTTTAGTATAAACCCTTAATGTGAACTTGAGGATTCTTCAACAGTTGAAAGTATGGTTATGAAAACATTGCGGATTTCAGTCCCATCTGCCTCAACTTCCAAGGGGAGTTTATCCTATATGTTCACAACTTACAGAAAGGGAAATTCAGACTTACTTGGGCCTTCATGTGCTTTCAGGAACTTCCCCAGCAGGTAACCAAAATTGAGACTAGAAAGAAATTGCCTAAACATTGAATTCTTAGTCATTTAAAAGAGCTGGTGCCTGAATGCTTTAAAAGGCTGGTACTGTATAAATCTTGTTAATTTTTTTAGAAAAAATTTGGAGCAGCTAGTTGGATATGCAGAGTTCCAGCACTAGGTGTCAGCAATAGATTAAATTAGAAACTCCCACTTTTTTCTTTTATTTTCAAAGTTTTTATAACAATAAAAATAAAATACAATTCCTGGTTTTTAGAAAAGAAGACACAACACACTTCCTTGCTGCTGTGACATCAGTGGAAAAGATGCCCCTGAGAGAATAACCATGGCTCCAGAAACTGTAAGTCTTAGTTTGACCTTCAAATTTGAATGGCGTGGAACTCAGTTTTGTGTCAACTGGAAAGCTGCGGTATTAAAGTGTTGAGGTAAGGGTGAGCCAGTTCCTAAATGTCTAAATAATGAATTACTTCACACACAGAAATCTAATTTTCAAGCTGACCACAGCCCTGGTGCCATTAACTCATTGAATGCTGTTCCCATGTGGACAAGATGAACAAAATTAACATAAAGTTTCACTTTGAGCCCTGGGAGTTTGTCCCATCCTGTGTCTGGTCTGGTATGTAGAGAGATTTGAGAAACATTTGTGTGACAGTTCTTTCCTAAACTTTGTAATAACCTAAATAATAGTGTGTTTATCTCTAATCCTCCTGCACTTCCACCAGTGCCATGAAGCAAGTGTGTTTGAAGCAAGACTAACTACATCTTTCTGTTGATTTCAGCAATTTCCTATCAAGATAGACTGCAAATACATATGCATAGAATATAAGGTCATCTATAATCTTGTCCCTGCTTACCTTCTGCATCTACTGAGATGATCATATACTCATATTCTTCAATTTGTTGGTGTGGGGCATCACACTGATTGATTTACAGACACTGAAAAATCCTTTCATCCCTGGGATAAATTCCACTTGATCATGAATGTATGATCATTTTAATGTACTGTTGGATTCAGTTTGCTAGTATTTTGTTGAAGATTTTGCATCTACGCTCATCTGTGATATTGGCCTCTAATTTTCTTTTATTATGCTGTCTTTGATTTTGTTATCAGGGTGATGGTGGCCTCACAGAGTGAGTTCAAATGCATTCCTTCCTCTGCAACTTTTTAGAATAGTTTCAGAAGGATAGGCATTAACTCTTCTCTAAATGTTTGGTAGAATTCGCCCATGAAGCCATCTGGTCCTAGACCTTTGTTGGGAGTCTTTAAGTCACTGATTTAATTTCATTACTGGTAATTGGTCTGTGCATATTTTCTGTTTCTTCCTAGTTCAGTCTTGGGAGATTCTACCTTTCTAATAATTTGTCCATTTCTTCTAGGTTGTCCATTTTATTGGTGTATAGTTGCTCTTCCCTGCTTGCCTTCTAAGTACATCCCTCACCTTTACATCCTTTATGTTTTAGTACACTAAGCTCATCATGGTTTTGGTTTTAGTAAATTTTCACCCAGTCTCAAGGGCCTAAATACCACCTATTATTCTGCAGAATCGCAAATTTCCACATGCAGTCCAGACTACTCCCTTCAGCTCTAGATTCACTCTTCAGTTCAGTTCAGCTCAGTCGCTCAGTCATGTCCGATTCTTTATGACCCCATGAATCACAGCACGCCAGGCCTCCCTGTCCATCACCAACTCCCAGAGTTCACTCAGACTCACGTCCATCGAGTCCATGATGCCATCCAGCCATCTCATCCTCGGTTGTCGCCTTCTCCTCCTGCCCCCAATCCCTCCCAGCATCAGAGTCTTTTCCAATGAATCAACTCTTCTCATGAGGTGGCCAAAGTACTGGAGCTTCAGCTTTAGCATCATTCCTTCCAAAGAAATCCCAGGGCTGATCTCCTTCAGAATGGACTAGTTGGATCTCCTTGCAGTCCAAGGGACTCACAAGAGTCTTCTCCAACACCACAGTTCAAAAGCACCAGTTCTTCGGCCCTCAGCCTTCTTCACAGTCCAACTCTCACATCCATACATGACCATAGGAAAAACCATAGCCTTGACTAGATGGATCTTAGTCGGCAAAGTAATGTCTCTGCTTTTGAATATGCTATCTAGGTTGGTCATAACTTTTCTTCCAAGGAGTAAGCATCTTTTAATTTCATGGCTGCAGTCACCATCTGAAGTGATTCTGGAGCCCAAAAAAATAAAGTCTGACACTGTTTCTACTGTTTCCCCATCTATTTCCCATGAAGTGATAGGACTGGATGCCATGATCTTCGTTTTCTGAATGTTGAGCTTTAGGCCAACATTTTCGCTCTCCTCTTTCACTTTCATCAAGAGGCTTTTTAGCTCCTCTTCACTTTCTGCCATAAGGGTGGTGTCATCTGCATATCTGAGGTTATTGATATTTCTCCTGGCAATCTTGATTCCAGCTTGTGTTTCTTCCAGTCCAGCGTTTCTCATGATGTACTCTGCATGTAAGTTAAATAAGCAGGGTGACAATATACAGCCTTGATGTACTCCTTTTCCTATTTGGAACCAGTCTGTTGTTCCATGTCCAGTTCTAACTGTTGCTTCCTGACCTGCATACAGATTTCTCAAGAGGCGGGTCAGGTGGTCTAGTATGCCCATCTCTCTCAGAATTTTCCACAGTTTATTGTGATCCACACAGTCAAAGGCTTTGGCATAGTCAATAAAGCAGAAGTAGATGTTTTTCTGAAACTCTCTTGCTTTTTCCATGATCCAGCGGATGTTGGCAATTTGATCTCTGGTTCCTCTGCCTTTTCGAAAACCAGCTTGAATGTCAGGGAGTTCACGGTTCACATATTGCTGAAGCCTGGCTTGGAGAATTTTGAGCATTACTTTACTAGCATGTGAGACGAGTGCAATTGTGTGGTAGTTTGAGCATTCTTTGGCATTGCCTTTCTTTGGGATTGGAATGAAAACTGACCTTTTCCAGTCCTGTGGCCACTGCTGAGTTTTCCAAATTTGCTGGCATATTGAGTGCAGCACTTTCACAGCATTATCTTTCAGGATTTGAAACAGATTCACTCTTACTCTATAGTTATACTTGTCTGTATTCAGACATCTCAGATTTAACATATCCAACACTGAACTTTGACAACCACCTCTCCTCAAAAAACAAGCAAAAAAAAAAAAAAAGAAGAAGAAGAAGGAGGAGGAGGAGGAGAAGAAAAACCCATGCTCCTCAATGATCTTCAGAATCTCAGTAAATGGCAATTTTAGCTTTCAGCTATTCAGGTCAACCCCTTGCAGTGGTCCTTGAGTCATTTGTTTCTCTCCTGCCACATCCAATCCACGTGGAGGTGCTAAAGGAATTGATTTCATAATATATCCAAAATTTGCCTACTTCTGTTACCAAATCAAACTTGAGTCCACTCATCCATATGCAATAAAACCAACTTACTGACACTGGGTTAGAAGATGGGTTAGGTAGAGAATTAAGAGAAACAAGAGACATCAAGACTTTTACCTGAAGAGGGAGAATCTAATTCAGAGTCACTACCAAGGATAGTCTCAGAATTTACAGTCTCCAAAGACTCTGTTTTTGCTAATCCACAGCATATTTCCCATATTGTGGGCTTCCTCCTGCATTTATGGGCTTCCCTGGTGGCTCACATGGTAAAGAATCTGCCTGCAACGCAGAAGACCTGGGTTCGATCCCTGGGTTGGGAAGATCCCCTGGAGGAGGGTATGGCAACACAGTCCAGCATTTTTGCCTGGACAGTCCCCATGGACAGAGGAGCCTGGTGGGCTACAGTCCAAGGGGTTGCAGAGTCGGACACGACTGAGCGACTAAGCACACAATACAGGTGACGCTAGTGGTGAAGAGTTCACCTGCCAATGCAGGAGACATAAGAGACGTGGGTTTGATCCCTGGGTTGGGAAGATCCCCTGGAGGAAGGCAAGACACCACACTCCAGTATGCTTGCCTGGAGGATTCCATGCGCAGAGCTGGACATGACTGAGCCACTAAACATGTGGCAGCTCATAGCATGTTTCCATAAGTTAAAAGAAAAGATATTGAAGGTTTGTGGCAGTAGATAGTTGTGTTATTTAGAAATGCTATCTTTATGATTTGAAAAGTGACCCCAAACAACTAGCAAATTTGTACGTCAGGCTCCTCTGTCCATGGAATTTTCCAGGCAAGAATACGGGAGCTAGTTGCCATTTCCTTCCCCAGGGAATCTTCCCAACCCAGAGGCAGAACCCACATTGGCAGGCAAGTTCTTTACCACTGGTACCACCTGGGACTCCCTGATATATTATTAAATATTAATTATGATGTGACATCCCTTATGTTCAGAATCTAAAAAGAAATGATACAAATGAACTTATTTATAAAGCAGAAATAGACTCACAGACTTAGAGAACAAATTTACGGTTGCCAGAGGGAAAGAATGGCAGGGGAGAAAGGATAGTTAGGGAGCTTACATGATTGACATGTATACATTGCTGTATTTAAAAATGGATAACCAACAAGGTCCTACTGTATAGCATAGGGAACTCCACTCAATGTTAGGTGGAAGCCTGGAGTTTGGGGGGGAATGGATACATGTATATGTACGGCTGAGTTCCTTTGCTGTCCCCCTGAAACTATTACATCACTGTTAACCAGCTATACTCCAATATAAAATAAAAAAAATTAAAAAAATACTACAGAGAGAAAAAAATAATAAAAGTAAAAAAATTTGGTTCTTCTGGTTGGACTTTTGCATAATCTTGTCATAATATAATCACATCACATAATCACATCATTTAAACCAACATTTTGATTGAACACAACTTCATATTTTGGGTGTTACTGGCAATTGGACAATGTTTACTTACTACTCCATATGGGCTGAAGGTAAACAAGCTGAATTATTTATTTTTATATCTGCTTATATTGATCCAAACAAATATGTCATTAATATCTGCTAATGCTATTATTTGAGTGAAGTAAAATTGGACATGTATTATTATGAATAATGGGGATTTTTGTGAAGTATTTGAGACTGACTGCTAGGTATTATAAAAGGATTCTGCTGATTTTTGCCCGTACATCAAGAAAAGCACATATGCAGTATCATGTTAGGAAATGAGTGGCTGGGGCTTGAACTGGGACCATTATACCAAAGTGTAATGTATTTCCAGCAGTAAATCAGAAGTCAGAGGAGTTACAGAAATCAGGCTGCCAACCCATGTTGGATATACAAAGTTCACTCAAGGAATAAGCAACTAGGAGATCTTATCAACCACTGAAATGTGGCATCTGGCTATAGCAGGGCACAGAGAAGTATGAAGATCTGGGTTTGAAAGCCTGCTTCTAAAACAGCACTCTAACTTCTTACACAACAGACGCATCCCTTCTTCTCTCTGAGTTTCAATCTCCTAACGCTCTTTCTAG
Source organism: Ovis aries (assembly GCF_016772045.2). Classification (NCBI taxonomy): domain Eukaryota; kingdom Metazoa; phylum Chordata; class Mammalia; order Artiodactyla; family Bovidae; genus Ovis; species Ovis aries. Next base: position 102,660,287 of record NC_056080.1, on the reverse strand, counting down.
CTCTGTTGTCTATGAATCTATGATTCTACTCAATATGAGGCATTGTGCTAGGTGTTTCAGGGGAGCCAAAGTTGTACAAGACACTGTCCATGTTCTTAAAAATCAAAACAAGGATTTGAATGGTTCTATGCATATTTAACAAATTTGCTACAGGTACTCAAGAAGGCTTCAAGTACTGAGGTAGAGATGAGTGTATATAGGACAATGGCACAATTCCAACAGCGTAACAAAGTTGTGATGTTTGTCTTAGCTTCAGTTTTGTTTATTCTGCTCCAAATATCTATTTATACATGGCTAATATGAAGTGATAACATTGATTTAAAAACAAACATGCCAGAACTGAAGCATGTGTTCGGTCTCTTTGAAATAATATCCTTGAAAGAGTATTCAGATACTGGATAAGTCCCTTTATAGCCTGTGGCACATGTTCAAATTTACTCGGTTGGAATAGATCTTGGTCACTGGAGAATAGACAAGGTGTTTGGGAATAGCCGTGTGTCACTTAGAGTGAAGTCAAATGAATAAGATGAGTGATAGAGCTAGGCCCAACATTTTGAGTTGAAAATGAAGTGTGACAATTAACAAATGAGATTGCTTTTCTTGACGGCCATGTAATTGACTCTGAAAGCAATTCTTATTCCTAGAGATGTTTTGAGCATCACGAGAAAAAGTAGATATTCTCCCAAGGGAAACAGTTTGAAAGGCAACAATACTCTTCTGGCATGCTTGTGATTTCAGGGTTTGTTTCATTACAAATACCAGCTACATTATAAACAGTTATATATTATACCTGACTGATCCTTGCTGTTACAGTTTTGGGACAAATAGCATCTTTCATCTGAAGGAAGACCTCTTAAAGTAACGCTTACTGAACCTCTCCCTCCACTCAGGAATCTGTTGTGCTAAATGAGCTAGAAAACTCCTAAGTAGGCATCATATCCTCCATTTTATAGATGAAAAAACTGAGGTTCAAAAAAGTTAAGTGGCATAACAATAGTAATCAAGATCTTGGAGTTCACCAAGTATCATAAAAGAACCCTTCTCCACAGTGTATTTAAAGAGTTCTTGCGCAGTTAGTAATGTTGGCAGTATTGGCACAGTTTCTTTTGTGGGGTGGTTGTAACACCTGTTTAACCAACCCAAGTACACCACTTCTTCCATACTTGCTGCCAGAGGGTAATGTAATCAACATGATTTTTTATTGTTTTCATTTCAAGTCTCTTGATCCATAGCACATATTTACCTTGTTTCTTGGTAATAGTTCTTTTAACTCATCTCCAGACTTCTAACATTTGGTACAGCCAAGAAAATGGTAACTATCCAGCCCTAGGTAATTCACTGATTACTTAGGTAATAATTCTGAACTATTTTCTTATCTTGCACCTGGGGATAAAAATATTTACCTTACCTCCCGTTTCAGAACTGATGGATGGTCTGAACGCAGTAATGTATTTGAACGGATGTTGAAGTATAATGCATGGTATAAAATGCACAGAATTGTTTTTTCCACATTGATTATGTGATTGACTAACTACTGAACCAATGTGGATATTGATGTAATTTGATCTAGGCTGGCTCCAGAGAAAGATTACTTTCTTTGTCTCAGCTCCAGAAAGCAGAAAGGAGTCATACATTACTAAAGACCAGGCCCTGTCAGATGTCCTTTGGACAATTAAATATGACAGCTGTTACTACTCATTGTCAAAACAGTCAATTACATTTTGCAATTTATACAAATACTGAATCATTATGTAGTATACCTAAAACTAGTGTTATATGTCAATTATATCTCAATTTTTTAAAAGTTTAAAACATGCAAAGTATAGTTTTGAGTTGAGAAGTTTTCTCAAAATCTACATTGTTGCTGCTTCATGAAAAAGATACAGAATGTGGTATAAGACTTGCTTTAAGTTATGTTACAATAAAAGTTGAAATGAGTAGTACACACAAACTCCCAAACCCCATTCAATTAGATATTCTACATCAATGAAACAAATGGGGACTCTTCTGCCAAAAGGCACCTGCTGCAGAGGGAAGCTGGTTGGTCTAGACAGGAAATACCAGGGGAAGGACCAAAAGATCTCAGCACAAGAAGCAGGGGCCCTCCCAGGGCTTTCAGCCCTGATTCTTGCCCACCATTTGAAGGCAGGCAAGGCTCTGGTGCATCCAGATCATCAGTTTTTTTAAAAAAACTAAAACAAGAGGAGGGACAGAGAATAGTGTTTTGCTTATCTCATTGGTTCACCGTGAAGAGATTTGTCAACTGTATAGAGCTATGCACAAGGAAGGAACCAACAGATGGTTTCTGAGTGCCTATTGTACACAGTGCACACCAATGAAACATTCACCTACCCTCAAAAACTGGCAGTCTATCAAAGAAAGAATAAAATACATAAAAATAAGAAATGTGAGGTAGACAATTGTCAGTGCTAAAATAGAGGAAGACATTATTCTTAATGTATACAAATAAATAAACTAGGTGGTGATTGGGATTGATCAATAAAATGATTAAAATGATGAAATGATCCTTTTTAGGCAAACTGCTTTAGCATATTTGGTTTATTCCTTGTATTTAAGTAATGTATTTTTAAATTAGCAAACATTTACTGAGCAACTACTATGTGCTAGTTCCTGTGCTAAAGGCTACAGATATACTGGGAGTTGAAAATGCATGTTCCTGCTTTCAGTGAACTTATACTTAAGAGAGAAGAAATAAACATGCAAAAGTGAAAATGAAGTCGCTCAGTTACGTCTGACTCTTTGCGACGCTATGGACTGTAGCCTACCAGGCCCTTCCATCCATGGGATTTTCCAGGCAACAGTTCTGGAGTGCGTTGCCATTTCCTTCTCCAGGAGATCTTCCCAACCCAGGGATTGAACCCGGATCTCCCGCATTGTAGGCAGATGCTTTACCATCTGAGCCATCAGGGAAGTCTAAACATGTAAAGACATGATACAAAATTTCAGGTATAATGGTGGACACTTGGACAGGTTCCAGTAAGGGGTAGCACAAAGGAAGCAGTGATTAGCTCTTGGGGGTGGGGGTGAATCTGTAAAACTTCATGGAGAAGGTTCCCCTTAAATATTAAATATTTAAATATTAAAGAAGAATAAGGACTCCCTCAAGCAGACAAGAGACAAGGAAGGAAGAACATCTCTGGCAAAGGAGAGGGCATGAACAAAAAGGCAGGGGTGCAAAGAGCCTGGGGAGTATGTGGCCCTACTGAAATGAACTGTGGGAAGGGAAGGGGCACAGGAAAAAAGATGAGGTGACTTTTTTGAGGTGGTGTATCACTTCATGGCAAATAGATGGGGAAACAATGGAAACAGTGAGAGAATTTATTTTCTTGGGCTCCAAAATCACTGCAGATGGTGACTGCAGCCATGAAATTAAAAGACACTTGCTCATTGGAAGTAAAGCTATGACCAATCTAGACTGCATATTAAAAAGCAGAGACATTACTTTGTCAACAAAGGGTAACAGGCAGGAAGGCCAGGGGTCTCCAAACGGAGGAAATAGCCTGCAAGTGTCAGACATTTTTATCTCTCTTAAGCAGCAGGAGGAAACAAACTAGTGATATTTTTTCCTTCTCTATACAAATTTAAAAGGAGGTTTCTCTTGAAATACTATGTTGCCATAATGACACCTGGTTTCAACTGAAGTTCAGTTCAGCTCAGTTGCTCAGTCATGCCCGACTCTTTGCGATCCCATGAATCGCAGCACTCCAGGCCTCCTTGTCCATCACCAACTCCCGGAGTTCACTCAGACTCATGTCCATCAAGTCAGTGATGCCATCCAGCCATCTCATCCTCTGTCGTCCCCTTCTCCTCCTGCCCCCAATCCCTCCCAGCATCAGAGTCATTTCCAATGAATCAACTCTTCGCATGAGGTGGCCAAAGTACTAGAGTTTCAGCTTTAGCATCATTACTTCCAAAGAAATCCCAGGGCTGATCTCCTTCAGAATGGACTGGTTGGATCTCCTTGCAGTCCAAGGGACTCGCAAGAGTCTTCTCCAACACCACAGTTCAGAAGCATCAATTCTTCGGCGCTCAACCTTCTTCACAGTCCAGCTCACATCCATACATGACCACAGGAAAAACCATAGCCTTCACTAGAAGGACCTTAGTCGGCAAAGTAATGTCTCTGCTTTTGAATATGCTATCTAGGTTGGTCATAACTTTTCTTCCAAGGAGTAAGCATCTTTTAATTTCTTTTTTCTTTTTCTAGCATCTTTTAATTTCATGGCTGCAGTCACCATCTGCAGTGATTCTGGAGCCCCAAAAAATAAAGTCTGACACTGTTTCTACTGTTTCTCCATCTATTTGCCATGAAGTGATGGGACTGGATGCCATGATCTTCATTTTCTGAATGTTGAGCTTTAAGCCAACTTTTTCACTCTCCTCTTTCACTTTCATCAAGAGGCTTTTTAGCTCCTCTTCACTTTCTGCCGTAAGGGTGGTGTCATCTGCATATCTGAGGTTATTGATATTTCTCCTGGCAATCTTGATTCCAGCTTGTGTAGAAGACCTGTACAAAAGAGATCTTCACGACCTGGATAATCACGATGGTGTGGTCACTCATCTAGAGCCAGACATCCTGGAATGTGAAGTCAAGTGGGCCTTAGAAAGCATCACTACGAACAAAGCTAGTGGAGGTGATGGAATTCCAGTTGAGCTTTTTCAAATCCTGAAAGATGATGCTGTGAAAGTGCTGCACTCAATATGCCAGCAAATTTGGAAAACTCAGCAGTGGCCACAGGACTGGAAAAGGTCAGTTTTCATTCCAATCCCAAAGAAAGGCAATGCCAAAGAATGCTCAAACTACCACACAATTGCACTCGTCTCACATGCTAGTAAAGTAATGCTCAAAATTCTCCAAGCCAGGCTTCAGCAATACGTGAACTGTGAACTCCCTGATGTTCAAGCTGGTTTTAGAAAAGGCAGAGGAACCAGAGATCAAATTGCCAACATCTGCTGGATTATGGAAAAAGCAAGAGAGTTCCAGAAAAACATTTATTTCTGCCTTATTGACTATGCCAAAGCCTTTGACTGTGTGGATCACAATAAACTGTGGAAAATTCTGAGAGAGATGGGCATACCAGACCACCTGACCTGCCTCTTGAGAAATCTGTATGCAGGTGAGGAAACAACAGTTAGAACTGGACATGGAACAACAGACTGGTTCCAAATAGGAAAAGGAGTACGTCAAAGCTGTATATTGTAACCCTGCTTATTTAACTTATATGCAGAGTACATCACCTGAAGTTAACTATTCTCCAACCTAGAGATAACCAATGCCTTTTTCTTTCGGAAATGTTTGTCTTAAGCTATGCTAATGTACTATACATTTACCCCAAACTCTGTCTTCAAGTTGTTTCCGCCTCTTGGCTCAGAACCTACTTGACAAACCAGTATGTTACACTCAGATATTGTTCCTCTAATCTGTGTAAATGAAACTATTTGCATGGTGATCTGCCCTTCTTCAAGATTCAAGTTAATCATTTTATGGCCCAGGATGAACCATTTGGTACCAAGATTATCCCAAATACATCTTATGGGTGAGGGGCCTGGTGCCATTCTGAGTTTTGAGACATTCCTTTCTTTCATTAACAGACTGCTGGTGACTATATAACATCCAGCTGAAGACTAGCAGGGGGGTACTCTTTCTGCCCCCTTCTGATGCCTATGTCAGAAGCTTTCTCTATCTCCTTTATACTTTAATAAAACTTTATTACACAAAAGCTCTGAGTGATCAAGCCTCGTCTCTGGCCCTGGATTGAATTCTTCTCCTCTGGTGGCCAAGAATCCTGGTGTCTTTGCGTGATTCAACAACAATCTTTCATGGTCAAATCTATGGTTTTTCCAGTGGTCATGTATGGATGTGAGAGTTGGATCATAAAGAAAGTTGAGCATAGAAGAAATTGATGCTTTTGAACTGTGGTGTTAGAGAAGATTCTTGAGAGTCCCTTGGACTGCAAGGAGATCAAACTAGCCAGTCCTAAAGGAAATCAAATGTGGATATTCACGGAAAGGATTGATGCTGAAGTTGAAGCTCCAATACTTTGGCCACCTGATGCAAAGAACTGAGTCACTGGAAAAGACCTTGAGCTGGGAACGATTGAAGGCAGGAGGAGAAGGGGATGATAGAGGATAAGATAGTTGAATGGCATCACTAACTCAATGGACACGAGTTTGAGCAAGCTCTGGGAGTTGGTAATGGACAGGGAAGCCTGGCTTGCTGCAGTCCATGGGGTTGCAGAGTCCAACACAACTGAGTGATTGAACTGAACTGAACTGATTACTATCTATTGCATAGTTATCCCAGTTGGTTAAAGTCTCTTTGTGAATTCTTTTCCTTGTTGGGGAAAAAAAAAAACAGTCACGAAAACTTCAAGTAGCCATTCAGGTTTCTAGAATTCCAAAGCAGTTATTACCTCCTCAAATATTAGTAGTAGTCTGGAATATTTGTTAACTAAAGTCTGCACCTTCCATATTACCATTCCTCCTGCCCCCAACCCCACCAGTGTGTGTCTGTATTGGCAGTATAGTTTACCAGTGTGCTGAGAATGGGTTCTTTAGGTGGGGAATCACCTATCGGCTACTGTGTAAGAGTTCACAGGAATGAGTACTTGATGCTCCTGAGAAGCAGACATGTTAGTGTTCTTTTGTGATCTATCTCCCTCTCAAAATGGCAGAGTCTTTATCTACAGTTGACTCCAGGCTATCTTGCAGGAGCATCATTCCTGCCTCTTCAAAAGGAGCTAGTCCTGGTTCAATAGCCATTTGCCATAGGGGAATTCCATTACCTCCCCTTACCAGCAGGATAGATTTTGTCTGGTGTTTACACTGAAGATGGAGGAAACGTAATTAAATTCTTTCAAGTGCTAGATTTACTTACACTATCAATTCACCACTAAACGCACCATTCTCATTTTGGAGAAAGAGAATAAGACCATATGTCTCAAACTGATCAACTGTCGGCACTTGCAGTAATAGCTTTCTGCTTAAAATCAAAGAAAGATTTGAGTTTTTGAGTCCCCCTGAAGCCCTCTAGTTAGAACTTTATGGACTTCGTGATTTGGAACTGAATTGACTATACACTTTTGTTTAATGGAATGAATTTTGCAGTAAACCCAGTATCTTATTTGCAAAATGTCTTAGGGCAAATTTTGGCAACTTCTCCAAAGGGTAGTTCTCTCCTCCATCATTGCCCAGTGAAAACTATGTAAGAATTAGATTAAACAATACCACTGCCAAGAAATCATGTACATGTTTGGCCCAGTGACAAAACACTGGCCTGTGTAAGAAAAACAAAACAGAAAACAAGGATAAGTATACATATTCATTTCTATGGAATATTATAAATATATAGAGAAACTTGGTAAAAGTTTTTGACAGCAAAGGGAATGATTTCACAGTTTTGTCCAAAAAATATTATGGGAAGCTTCTCCCATTGAGTTTAGATGACTATTTAATTTACAGATGGAACAGAAATACATATGCATGTTCCCATTTCTCTGATTTGTATACAGTATATCTGATATTTGGATAAAAGCTCAAAAAAAGAAAAAACTCAACCAAAATCTAACGGGGCATGGGACCTGTCCTCAAGTAGCTTATAGCGCAGTTGAAAAGATAAGACTTCCAAAAATATCATCATTAAAGTCAAAGAAATTTTATTAAGAGTTGAATGATAGAACTAAAAGTAAAGCTTCACAGTACAGGCACACATCAGGAGCTCTGGGAAATTAGGAAGATGAACAAAAGACTAATGATAGCTCAAGTCTTCATGAGGAATGTGTGATTTCAAAAGCTAGGCACAGTTTGAATGAGGCATTCTGATTGAAAGGTGGGTGGGAAAGAGCAAAAGCATGAGAGAGTGAATATGATTGGCAGAGGGCAAAGAAGAGGCCAAGCTGACTAGGATGGAGTATGTGAGAATGTTGGCATGGTAGGATAGACTCAGACTTGTCAATGCAGGCTTAAGAGTTTGGTCTGGGTTCCACAGGCAAAGAAGAGCCATTAGGATCCATTGAGCATTGTACTGACATTATGAAAGTAGTGTTGTGGGAAAATTAGACCAGGATTTATGGGATTACATATGGCCATCCAGATGGCAAATGCACCAATTGCAAAGATACTTACTTGCCAGAACTGTGAGGAGTGAGATGACTGTGAAAGGAAAGAGGCTGAAGGCTGGCATGAAATCAGGCCATGATGGAGGCTAGGATCAACCTGGATGAGTTCAGATGGGGAGAACAGATAGTTTCAACTGGCAGTACAGAAGAGTTGAGATGAAACATTCTGATCATTCCAATACAGCATACCCAACAGAAAACAAGGAAAGAGAGACACTAAAGAGAATAAAAGAGCTGGAATAGTGAGGGCTCATTGTTATCTGACCCCCCCCTCTTTTCAGACTAATTTTGATTTGTGTGCCAGTCATATTGAACTGCCTATAGTTTTCAGAAAACAATGTTTTCTCATCTCTCCAGGCCTTGCCCTGAACACTCTTTCTCCCATTTTTCCTGAATGCAATTGTTGTAGGCAGAATGGGACCCAAATATACCTAGTTCCTAACCCCTGGAACCTGTGAGTATGCTACATTACATCGTAAAAGGAACTATGCAGATATAATTAAGGTTATGGACCCCAAGATAGGTTAGATAATCCTAAGTTATCTGGGTGGGCCCGATCTAAGCACATGAGCCCTTGAAAGCACAGAACTTTTTCCAGCTGGAGTCAGAGATATTTGGCAGAAGGAGGAGGCAGAGAGAGCGGAAGTGTGAGAGGAACTCAACTCACTCTTGCTGGAAGGAAGCCACATGGAAACCATGGGAAAGAATGAAGGTGGCTTCTAGGAACAAAGAGTGGCCTCTGGCTGACAGCCAGCAAGGAAATGGGGACCTCGGTCCGACAACTGCACAGAACTGAATTTGGCAATCAACTTGAATGAGCTTGGAAGTGAATTCAACTCCAGAGCCCCAGAAAGGAATGTAACTGCTGACACCTTGGTATTACCTTATGAGACTCAAAGCATAGAAACCAGCCAACGTACCCCGTACCCACACTTCTAAACCTGCAGAACTAGGAAATAATAAATGAATGTTGTTTTAAGGCAATGATATTATAGTAGCCATAGAAAATGAACATAGCTCCCTTTACCACTCAGCTTAAACATCATACCTGGGAAGGCTTCCCTAAGGCCCTCTTCTGGGTTCCCATACACTCTATATGTTTCTTTACAAGGGCAGGGATGACATTATGTGGATGTCATCTGCTGTACAGCTGCTTCCCTCCCTAAGTACTGAATGCCTTGAAAGAAGGGACCATGTCTTATTCATTTTGTATTTGTAAACATAGCAGTTAGCATAGTGCCTGACAGCAGGTGCTCAGTAAATACTGAAGTGGAAAGAGGAGGAAAATGTGGGCAGAAGAAAAATAATATTTTCAAATATGCAAGGTCTTAAAAATGTTGCCTATCATGCACCCTTGCTCAAGTGGTGATGCTCAACCAAAATAAAAATGTAAACCGAGAAAGAGATTCACAAAACAGGAATCCCATCCAGGGGCGAGGTGAAAGGGATTTATAAGATAATAGCTGTGCAGCAAGTTTAGAAAGAAAAGGGTTCAGATTGGAGCAGGGCAGAGGGCCTCAGGAGGGATATTTCTAGGGAGAAAAAGGCCTCAAAACCCAAACAAAACTAAACAACGATAACAGAACTGAGAGAGAATCTGAAAGCTCTGCTTTCCGAGTTAACTGCCTGGCTCACCAGTAGATAACATTTGTGTACTCATAAAGAGGCAAACTTTAAACTGTAGTATAACTATTGCAAGAAGAGAGGAGGGGGGATTTGTAAGAAAATTGAATCCCCATCTACTACAATATGACTCCAATAGATTAATCATAATGATTCAAAAGATAACAATGCATGCATGTTATTTAGCAATATGGAAGTAAATGTCAGGAAAGACAGCTAAAATATTGAAAGTGAGGCAGGGCAAATCGGGAGGAAAGGGAGGAAGACAAAGAGATGGGGTCTTGCTTTTTTTTCTTCTTCAGTACTATAAACCTTTAGACACAGTAGTATGCTATTGTAAGTCAGCATATATTAGATAAAATAATGATTGATTTTAAAAAGAATCAATGGGGGTTAAACATAAGGACATCAGGTTTTTTAAACGTCCAGTCTCTAAATCCTCTTCCCACAGATAACCTGTGGTTTTGTACTGTTCATTTTCAGAGAGGAAAAGTCTGATAAACTCTTTCATGCTGACATCCTAGATGCTTAAGGGGCTGTCCTTGAAGGGGAGTGTCCTGGGGAGTGGGGCATATGTTTTTTAAATAGGAGTTTGGAGCAGGGCAATGCTAAGCAAGGAATAATTTCTGAATATGTATGCATGGGCATTAGCACAAGTCCTGACCAGTATGGGATTTGATCACATGGGTTAGTGAGTGATATACTTTGTAGCATGGAAGATTTCACTGTGTTCTCAAATAGAGTCATATAATGAAACCAAACATTTGTATTGCATTTATAAAAGGTTTTCACCTAGGTTGTTTTATTTGAGGCCCATAAAGTAGGAGTTTCCCTGGTGGCTCAGTGGGTAAAGAAACTGCCTGCAATGTAGGAGACGTGTGTTCAGTCCCTGGGTTGTGAAAATCCCCTGGAGGAAGCCACAGCAACCCACTCCAGTATTCTTGCCTGGAGAATCCCATGGACAGAGGAGCCTGGTGGGCTACAGTCCATGGGGTTGCAGAGAGTCGGACACGACTGAGCAACTAAGCACACATGCATAAGATCAAGATAATCCAGCTAAAACGTGAATAAAGATGGAGCAGCAGTGACCCTCGGTATCACTCTACCAAGGTGCTTTCATGTAAATCTTCTGTGCCCTCCTCCCTGCTGCCCTTAAAAACCCCCTTGGCATTGAACTAATGCTGCACATGGCCCAGCTCTTCCAGAATGTCTCCACTAATCTGCCCTGGCCCCTGATCCTTTTGTTTCCAAGGTAAGCAAAGGCAAGGTAAGAGCATCAGCAAAGAAAGGTCAGGCAGGTGAGGCTGAGTCGAGAAGCAGTTGGGGAGAAATAGGGCCCCAGTGTCCTTTCTGTTTGATGGCTGGAATTATAAACATGGCACCTCTATATACTCAATGCTCATCTCATCTCTGTTTTAGTGACCAATCCAGATGGCTATAGATCACAGATTACCCCCTCTATCCATCTAGCAAAAACAATGAGATGAACAGACACTCACATACAGATTCACAGACTTTAGTCCTTTCCAGCACCTAGTACTCAGGCAGAAGATGGGCCTGTAGGGTCCTACGTACCAAGAGAAAAATGTAAACAAAGGCATAAATGGTGCCCTTTGATCAGCAAACCTCCCAAAGTGCAGGTGTAGCAGTCTTCACAGAAAGTTTATCAGTCTTCCCAGCAAGGAAGCAAAACAATATGCAAGGTCTGTCCCATCAGGGCTTCTCTGATTGCTCCAGCCAGACACCTGGCAAGTTGGAGGCCATCCAGAGCGGTGTCCCAATCAGCACCTCGAGCAAACCTGCCAGCCCGAGTCAACAGCCTGGAAGGTTCCCCACTGTGGGAATATTGGGCGGTGCCAAGCCTGGGAAGTGAAAGAGACAGGATGAAAACTTTGCTCCACAGTTCTTCAAGGGGTGGCCTCTGGGAATGCCCTTGCATCCACTATTTGGTCCAGTTTTGAAAATCTGATTCGGTTAACTGTTGACCCTCTAGTGGTTGCAAATCCTCAGGCTGGCCTCCCTATGAAGCTAGGATGGAGGCTGATGGTGCCTGAGCAGTAAAGACGCCTCTGCCACATTTCTTCCATTTTCTGATAGCTCCTTCTTGTCTGTCTTAGTGACCAATCCAGATGGATATAGGTCACAGATTACCCACTCTGTCCATCTAGCAAATACAATGAGATGAACAGACACACATTCACAAACAGGTATTTGAGATTTTCCCTGGATGCTTTGCATTTTAACAGAGGAGACATGAGAGAGAGCAACTCTTTACATAGCACTTCAGACATTCAAAAACACATGGAAGTTTAGAGCTAGCAGAACTCCTGGAAATCACCTGTCCACACCCTCCCTTTACAGAAGGGGAAACTAAAGCCCAGAGAGAGGAAGGGACTTCGTCATAGTGCTTATGGAGTTGGTGGCAGATAACCCAAGTTCTTCTATTTGTGGTTCCATCATCCCTTGAAATATTTCCCTTCTCTGAATAGTAAAACTGTTTCATCACTGCTATGTCTGTGGTTTTGCCCCTGGGAAGGGAAGAACAAAAAGGAAGTGCACATTAAGTAATTACCTTTTTTTTTAGTTCTAGGATGGATTTTATTTAATCAAAATTGAAAAATAGTTGATTCACAATGTTGTGAACCATTTCATTTTAAGAAAATAACTCAGACATTGCAGGTATCACTTCCCTACACATACTTAGTCATATGACCACACATAGCTGCAAGGGAGATTGGAAAATGTAGTCTTTATTCTGAGGAGCCAGGTTCATTGCTGAATCTCAGAGATTTATGTTACTAAAAGAAATAAAACAAGAAAATGGACAGTGGTAGAAACATCGCAGTCTCTAGCATGTGCTGATTTGCTTCCCTTGTATAGGGAAAGGCAATTCTTTTTTTTTGGAGGGAAAGTGGTTTGATGGTAGGCTAGGGAGGATCTGAGGCAAGACCAACCAAAGTTAATAGCGCTTCAAGGTTGCTAGCTTGGATAATAGGACAGAAAAAGTATGCTTACACATTCTGGATTGGCTACTCGCCAAAATTTAGCAGGATAAGATGACCCAATCCTGACCAGAATGTCCCCAGGAGAGTCACTGCTACCTTTAAATTGCATCACACAGCCTTCCTTACTCAGTTTTACTTTGTCTGTTATGAAAATGTCAGGTCAGTTTCCCTGTCTGTTTGTATTCTCTGACAAGGGTGTATTCTCCCAGTGGACAGAGAAGTCTGAGAAGGGGGATCTGAATATTTTGGGTCTGGTCTGGATCGCTGATATCATTCTTTTAGCTTGGCATATGTCAATTGCTGGGAGTCAGTAACATGGCACTGCTGTAGACTCACGGCAAAACAGAAGCAGAGATGCGGGCTAGATCAGTCCACTGAAATGAGATGTAAAGCAGGGACAGGCACATATTCAGGCAAGCAATCAGCACCAGGAGGTCTGAGATGGAGGGGAAATGTGGCCCAACAGAGGAGTCCATGGAATAGAGTAGTTCAATTAGTGGACTGGTGCCATGGAGTGGAGGAGTCCAAGAAACTGACAGCCATCTGTTCTTGGGGAGCAAAGCCTCAGCCGCTGACTAGGGCTCTGAGATAGGGCTCTGCCCCCAAGCACTGGGACAGATGTGAGCACTTCGAGATTGCAGGAAATGAGTCAGATGTAGAGTATTATAAGCTCTGATGTTCAGGTAAGGAAGGAGGGGTGGTGACTCAAGAAGCAAGTAATCCAGGGCTTAAGTTCTGTCACACAGTGCAGGAGAGAAGGAGGTTATGCTTGCTTCTGAGAAGGCAACCCCCTCCCAGTCCATGTTATATCTATTATTCTCTATGTTCAAATTAGAAAACTGGGTATCATCTTTGGCTCTTCCTCATCATCTTAGCCTATCCTAGTCACGATGAGCAAATCCTATGTATTCTATCTTCTGATGTTCTCTTGAAGCAATCCAATTACTTCCAGCCCTCTGCCATTACTTAGTTCAACCTATAATAAAATGTCTCTCCTGAATTAAAGCAACAGCTTTCTCCCTGGCCTCCCTGACTCCCCTTTTGCTGCCCTACAATCCATCTGTTATGTGCTGAATTGTGTCACCCCACCAAAATTTGTATGTAGAGGTCCTAACCCCCAGTAACTCAGGATGTGACTATATTTGGAGATTGGATCTTTAAAGAGGTAATTAAGTATAAATAAAGGCTATTAGGCTGGGCCCTAATCCAATATGACTGGTATCCTTACAAGAAGAGATCTAAGAAATAGGTACGGAAGGAAGACAAAGTGAAGACACAGTGAGAAGATGGTGACCTACAAACTCAGGAGAGAGGACACAGGAGAAAGATCAAGGTGCCAACACCTTGATCTTGGACTTCTAGCCTTCAGAATGGTGAGAAAATTAATTCTGCTCTTTAAGCCACTCAGTCACTGATCCTTTCTTGTGGCAACCCTGACCAAACTAGTAAACGATCCTCCATACTGCCTCCAGAGTGGCTTTTATTAAATGCAAAGTCCATCATGTTGGTTCTCTGTTTAAATCCCTCCTACTTTCAGTCTCCAGTAACTAGAAATGAAGCTAAAATTTAAACGTGTGTGCGTAAAGGCACTGGAAACAATCAACACGGGGAGGGGCGGCGGTGTCAAGATTTCAAAGAGTGTTGTGTGTGTATATACACATATCTACACACACAAGGAGATATTATTTCATACCTGTTAGAATGACTATTATCAGAAAGAAAAGAGATACCAATGTTAATGAGGATGTGGGGAAATTGGAACCCTTGTACAGCTTCTAAGCTGCCTTAGAAGTAGGGGCGAAAGTAAAGTAGATGGGGTTTTCCAACGTTGAACCTGGCTTTGATTCAGCTTAGTCATGAATCCAGCAAAGGTACTCTGCCCTTACCTGACCTACTTAACAGAGAAAAGAGTGCATCTTCTCTGAGTGAAATAACATCATCTGGAGCCTCGATGATTACTTATACACAATTGGTTAACACGCATTCAAAACTTTCTAGGAATTGTAAGAGACAAGGTCATATGACTGAAAACCTAGGAAGAAAATACAGACAGTAGACACAAACCCACAAGTGATCCAGATATTTAGGTTCACAGATAAAGAATTTCTAATAACTATGTGTTCAAAGAATAGAGGAAACGGTGGAGAAATTATATGAAAAAAAATAATTTAATCCAATTGTTGAACTCTATAAAGAATCAAATGGAAATCTGGCCTGAGACTGGCAATAACCAATAGAATGCAACAGAAGTGAAATGCCAGTTCTAGGCATATTCTTTAAGAAGATTGGTAATTTCCAGTTCCTCTCTCTTAGAACACTCACTTTGGGGAGCCTTGCAGGAAGCCTGGCTCCTCTGCTGAAGGTACCATGTGGAGAGGAGAGGCCTTGAGCTTTTATGTATAGAAACAGAAGGCCAGACATCTCAGAGGTACAGCTTAGCCTCTGGATGACTCCAGTTGCCATCTGACTACAACAGCAGGTTAGATCCTGAGTAATACTGGCAGAAGAACTCCCCAGTGGAACCCAGTCAACCCACAGAACAGTGGGAGGAAATAGATGGATGTTTTAGCCATTATATTTTGGGGGTAGTTTGTCAGGTGATAATAGGTAATAGATATACTGTTTTTCATAACTGCTGCATACCCCATACTATGAGCTAGGGTACTGGAGATCTGATATCCGATGCTTCCTCAGCACGCAAGGCCAGTTTTCCTGCGGAAAACTGTTCAACTCTCCATGAAAAAGGCTTTGCCTCTAGATCATCCTCACTTCCATCTGAGCCAAGCCTCAGTATAATTTCCTCCCAGAAGGTAGAAGGTATTATTCCAAGTCTCCTCTTGAGCTGTGCAAGAAAGATTTCAGTCCCAGACACTGGCATTTCTAGCGTCAGTCGGCAGGTGAGGAAGCTCACAGAATGATTCCTAATCCATCACCCAATCATCTCTTCCCTCTACTTGTTTGCCTGTCCAAAGGCTGGTAATTGCTCAATGGTGCCTTCCCTGGTAGCTCAGGCAGTAAAGAATCTGCCTGCAATACAGAAGACCTGGATTCTTCTGCAGGTCCCTGGGTTGGGAAGGTCCCCTGGAGAAGGATATGGCAACTCATTCCAGTATTCTGGCTTGCAGAATCCCCATGGACAGAGAAGTCTGGTGGGCTACAGTCCATGGAGTCACAAAGAGTTGGACACAACTGAACGACTAAGCATACTGCCTTTCTAGGGCACCGTATCCATCCATGACCACTGCATACCCTTACAAGTACTGGTTTCACTCAAAAATTCTCCCGTATGAATGCCTGATGTCATCCTGAGTGAGGTTTGAATCAGAATGAGTTCAGAGGCATAATTCTGCTGCTTATTTAGTAAAGACATATCTGATTTTCATTTCCCTAGGAGTTCTACTTCAACAGGTCCTGTGAAAACATTAATTTGCTACTGTGATAATTTCAGCGTATCTTCTTGAAAGAGCTGATAGGCGTATAATCCAAGAAGACCACTTGTATAAAGAAATCTTCCTTGCATTGTTTTATTTATTATGTACATCTTTATTTTGTTAATATAGCCAACTCGATTATATAGGCTATGAAAGGGCTAAGTGGTGTAAATAATCCATAACACTGGAGAAAAGGTCATTTATACCTGCCTTAGGGATGTAATATAGTTCACCCCCCCTCAGCAGCAGCAGGTGTGCCTAATTGATTTTGCTTAGACTAATACTAGAATTAACTCACACACTCTGAGTAAATATATACTGAAAACATATTGGTAACTGAGCAGGGAGGGCTGATCCAAGATTCTTATGAAGCTGTTTGATGTACAGTTTCCCTACAAAATCTTGAATCCTCTTTGTAATTGAATCTATCAGATTCCCCATATGAACTGAGAGCTTGTCCTCATTTTGACAGGCTGCATACCAGTCCCAAAGATGCCATCATTTCTCATATTCTCAAAATCTTTCTTCATGATTTACCTCCAAAACCTGCCCTCCTTTCTCCCTGTCAGTCACGAGATAATCCAGGCTGCTGTATTCACTCATCCATTGTAATGTCTGTCCCTGATGGACTTTGGGGGGTAGATGAGAGGTTTGATGGGCAGGCAGGAAAGAACACATTGGGATCAGCCATAAGCCTATATGGCTTCAGTCACCCTCTTTATCCTAATTACTGCTAAACTCCTGTACCTGGCTCAGACCTCTCTCCCAAAATCTTCTGGTGTGTGGATATGCCTGTTTATCTCCCCTGCATGTCCCACAGGACCGTCACCTGAATTTCTTTTCCTCACTCCCTTCCAAATCTACTCCTCTGTACTTTTATATCAATGGCTGGCACCACTGTCCATCTAGTCCTCAAACTGAGAACTTGGGAATCTTCCTTGTCTTCTCTTCATCTCTGTCCTTCTCTGCCTGCCCCAGTTCTTGGTGATTTACCCCTTGATTATTACTTCTGTCTATCTCTACCCTCTTTTCCCCTCAAACCAAGCCTCTATCACCTCTTGTCTGTTCAAAACAAACATTCCCATAATTGACTTATTTACATCAAATCTTGCTCCCACCTCCATCCATCTTCCACACAGGAAAGACATACAAGCACTGTTCTTTATTTTCTTTTTTTTAATGCAGTTAAAAAAAAAACTGACCCTCCTTACTCTCCTTCAGCTTTTCAGGAATTCTGCCAGCTAGTGTACACTGATCTTAGTACTTTATTTATTTTTTAAAATTTTATTTATATAATAATTATATATATATATTTTTAACACCCAAAACATTTTGTATTGGTGTATAGCCGATTAGGACTTCCCTGGTGGCTCAGACAGTAAAATAAACTGCCTACAATGCAGGAGACCCAGGTTAATCTTTGCGTCAGAAAGATCCCCTGTTAGAGGGCATGGCAACCCACTAAAGTATTCTTGCCTGGAGAATTACATGGACAGAGGACCCTGGTGGGCTACAGTCCATAGGGTCACAAAGAGTTGGACACAACTAAGCGACTCACACACACACACACTGAGGTGAACAGCGAAGGGACTCAGCCATACATACCCATGTACCCACTGGGAATCACTGTTCTAATATACAATATCCCATCAGGTCACTCGATGGCTTCCCATGGCCATCAGGACAAAGTTCAAAATCCTTGCTTCGCCTACAAAGTCTTGCAAAAAGGTGACTCCTACCTAGCTTTGTGTTATCTCTCTTCCCTGTGGTCTCTCCACTTCAGCTGTGCTCTATTTTTTCTCAGTCTCAGGACATGCCAGACTCTCTCATCTCTGAGCCTTTCTTGGGGTCTTTGTCTCTGTCTGGGGTACCTTTTCACTTTCCTCTTCATCTGGCTCTCTTCCTCCTTCAGATCTGGATCCAAATGTCACTGACTCAGGACAATTTTCTCTGATACTCCAGACTTTTAAGTCTTCTGGATGTTTCCTTTGTAGCTCTCCTCATTCTGTGGGGGCCACAAGGTGACAGGACATGTATGTCTGTATTCCCTGCTCCAGTTGTTAGCACAGTGGTTGGGACAGAATAGAAGCTCAGTAAATACACTCTGGATGGCTGACTAAGCAATAGCCGCTTAACTGGTCTCCCTTCCTCCACAGTCTCCCTTACAGCCTGTCTTTTCCACTGCCCCCAGGGTGATCTCCTAAACCTGGAATCTCCACTCAAATCGCATTTGAAGTAATAAAAGAATTCTCCCCTTCTCCTTGAGAATGAAGTCCAAATGCTTTTATATGATATAACGTCAAGATCTTCTGTAATCTGGTTCTAAACTTATGTGTTTAGAATAACAAATAACTTTGTCTCAGTTTCTGCTTAGACTAGCCTACACTCCAGTCAGATGGACCTGTGCTCTTTTCCGGGCCCATGCCTTACTCTTTCTAACCTCTGTGCCATTGCTTCTGGTGATATAGCCACCTGACAAGCCCTCACCGTGTCCTGCCTGTTAAGTCCCATCTCTCTTTCATGAGCCGACTTAAAAGCCTGCTCTGAAGCTTTGGCAGTTCCCTCTCCCAGCTGGAAATGACCACTTCTTCCTCCCAACATCCCCAGCCCTTTTCACCTTCCCCTGGGGCACTGATCCCATTACCAGCACACAAAGTGAATTCTTCACTAGGCCGTAAGATATAGGACAGAGGGCTCTGGGTCTTTTCTGTGTGGTTGACAAAACTCAGGCAACAGGAGAGGGGCAGGGCCTATTTGCAGGCCTACCACTTGCTTCAGAATCTCCCAAGTGTGGCCCAAACACAAGCTGCTTCAGTATCACCTGGGGGCTCATTATTCATTCACCATTTTCGGTCTCCCAGACTTCCCAAGTCAGAATCTGCATTTTAACAAGATCCTCAAGTGATCTCCATGTGCATTAATGTTTAAGTAGTGGACTGTTTATTAGACAAGAGAATGTGCCTTCTCCAGATAGGACAAACACCACATCTTACAATTCATTGCTCTCAGACCTGGGACCGGTTTACAGTTAAGCTGCACAGTGCTCTGTTTCAAGAGCTAGTTTCATCGGGCTTTTAGTTTGGGATCCTCCCTTTCTCCAGTGCCGTGGGAGGAAGCCTATTTTAGGCAAGGGAGACCTTTGCTCCTGGTAGAGGGCTGCGGATGCACAGAGCTGGCTCCAATCAGCAGGGGAGCTGGGATTCTTCACAGCTTGCCTTAATCAGTGCAGCCTCTGGCCAAGCTGTGCGTCAGGCCTGGTGTCCTCTGTTAATCATCAGTGAAAGGAACGCCACGGAATGATGTCAAGTGAGCTCTGGGGCTAACCACTCCTAGAAACATCTGGAGCTGGCAGCGGATCGTGACTATGAATACAGATGAGGGGGAGCAATTGCGTTTAATCATAGTTGTTGGTGTCTTGTACAAAATGTATTTGGGTTTTGATCTAAAGAGGCAAACTATTAAGCAATCTTTGTGCTTCTTAGGTATTAGAAGAGCGGTCAAGACTCCATCAAAATAACTTTCTTTCCTGAACTTTCTCCCCAGATGGTTTGAACAAGAACACTCCTGTCTTCTCACTTAATTATCAGCATCGCTCCAGTGTCGTGCTCCCGCACCCACGCTGTCTGCAGATGCTGATGGGTCATGCGGAGCAACATTGTCTCGCTTCTTTGCAGTTTTGGAAAGTGGCAAAACCTGCTGTTTTTGCCTCAGGCGTGTATTGGCTGATGAGTTCCTGCCCAAAAAAACCTCTCTCATTTGAGTTGCTTGGCTTCTCATCAAAACCACACCCAGGCTGAGTCGGGAGTGTCTTCAGACTAGCTTCTGTCTGTCACTGGGAAAGAAAGACAAAAACGTCCTTCTGCCACAGAGATGACAAAAAAAAGCAAGGCTTGCTGGCAATGGTGCTGTCACAGGCCCCTGAGTGTGTGCATTTAATCAGCACTGTCTGTTGTCACACAGGGTTTTGCCAGGCAAAGAAACAACTAGTTTGAATAAGAAACTGGAAGATGACCAACAGACCACTAAAGGAAGCTGATCTTTCCCTGAGAAAGCTGCCGCTGGACAAAATAGGGAAACAGACACACTGAACACTTTCTCTTCACCTATTTCCCTTTACAAGGTGGATCAGTCAAAGTTTGAGAGAAACAGAACCAATAGAAATATATCCATATATTCCTCTTGGTATGTATATGTATCTTTTTTGAGGGAGAAAGAGAGAGGGAACAAATAGAAATCTTAAGCAGTTGGCTCACATGCTTGTGCGGGGCTGGCAAGTTCAGAATCCTTAGGGCAGGCCAGCTGGCTGCAAACTCAGCAGGATTTCTGTGTTACAGACTTGAGACAGATTTCCTCCTTCTCCAGTACAGTAAGGCAGTGCTGGCATTTCAACTTCATGTAGTAGAGGCCATTTTTTGGTCCATATTTTAGCTAAACAAGCTAGACTGGGTGAGTACCTACTGCCCTTTCTGGTTATTCAAGGTTGTTGGTGTGGTCCACAGAGGAAATATGGTAGGGTTCCCTGTAGAACTAGAAAGCCAGGAGGGGTAGACAGGGACATTTCTCTGATGCTCCCAGCATGGATCACAAGAATCTCTGGGGCTGTGTCAAGAGAGCCATACTCAGGGGTGGTCACATCTTGCAGGAGAGGCCCATGGTAGGCAGTGACTAAAGAGCTATTCTAAGGCCATGCTTTGCCTTTAAGTCACAATAGTTTGACCCTCCCTGTTCCATCCTGCCCAGCTCCACTAAGCTGGCCAATTCTTTTGAACTGAAAGAGTACTCACCAGTCTCTTCCAGTTCTCAGTGCTCCAAGAAGCCAGAGAGAAGATCTGATTGTGCCTGGCTGCTCCCAGGAGGAAATTGTTGTGACCTTGGGTTGGGTAGAGTTCTCAAATATAATACCCAAAGCACCACCTATAAAGTTAAAAAGTGATAAATTGGCCTTCATCAAAATGAAAATGTTTATGCTTCAAGAAAGGATGCCATCAAGAATGTAAAAAAGACAACCCCCAGAGTCAGAGGTCATTTTTAGAAATCATATATCTGATAAGGGTTTGTCAGAAGAAAGAACTCTCACAATTCAATACTAAAAAGACTACCCAATGAAAATTTGGGCCAGGCTCTGAATAGAAAATTCTCCCCTGAAAAGATATAAAATGGCTAATAAGTACATGGAAGTATGCTCAACATCATTAGTCATGAGGGAAATGCAAATCAAAATGACAAGATACCACATCACACTTACTAGGATAGATATAATTTAAAAAAAGTAGTATATGTTGGCAAGGATGTGGAGAAATTAGAACCTTGTAAATGGCTATATGTAAAATGGCTATATCATTTGTAAAACAGTCTGGAAGCTCCTTAAAGAGTTACCACATACCCAAAAGAGATGGAAATAAATATCCAGCAGTTGGTGTCGCTGCCCCTGTCCTACATCCAGGTCATCATGATGAGCTCCCCGGAGGTGACCAGCATCAACCAGGAGGTGCTGGTGCTCACCGCCAAGGCCACAGAACTCTTCGTTAAATATTTCTGACTCTTTGCAACCCCATGGACTGTAGCCCACCAGGCTCCTCCGTCCATGGGATTCTCCAGGCAAGAATGCTGGAGTGGGTTGCCATCCCCTTTTCCAGGGGTTCTCCCCAACCTAGGGACCGAACCCAGGTCTCCTGTATTGTAGGCGGATTCTTTACTGCCTGAGCCAGCAGGGAAGCCCCTTGGTTCAATATGTCACCACCTATTCCTTCAGACATGGCAGTGGAAAAGAAAAGGAGGCACTCACCTCCAGTGACTTATCAAATGCTGCAGAGAAGTCAGAAGCTCTTCAGTTCATTGCAGATATATTACCAAAGAAGATTTTAGCTGGTACATATCTGAAAATGCTTAAAGAAAAGAGGGAAGAAGAGGAGGAGGAGGAGAATGACAATAACGATGAGAGTGAGGTCAATGAAGTGGAATTCTAACCCCCAAAAATCAGCCTGGTGAGGACCCTCCTGGATTAGCACCTTGACTCTGAAGCAGGCCTTAGTCTCTCCACCCCCCAGAGACTTCACATACATTATGTTCTTTCCTGGCTGAGACCAAGCATAATGTACCTCTGCTATAAACAGCCAACAGGAAAGGAACCCAGACAACAGCCTCTCTTCCCCAGGCCTACACTGCAGCTGGAGTGGGATGGGACCAGAATGGGCTGCCTACCGGGAGGGGCAGTCTGTAGCTCTAAGCTGTAGAGGCAAAGACAACTTCGCTTAACTTTCTAGTTTACAGACAGATTTTGAAGAACTTCCAAATACCACTTGTATAGATTCACATATGTATAGTTAGAGATTAATTCTTGTAAAGAGCTAGATCCTGTTTTAGCTAAATATGTAGTCTGTGAGTAGTGTGTTACATTTGAAACTATGCATTTCAGAACAATCTGGCTTTGTATTAGCCCCAATACTGCATTTTTTAAAACTGTAAAATAAATTTTTCTTTTTTATTAAAACAAACTTGCATAAAAAGTTCACAGCAACATTATTTAGAATGAAAGAGTGAAAAAGGGTAAACAACCCAAATATCCATCCACCAATGAGCGGATAAAGAAAATATGATGTACTCATACAATAGAATGTTATTTGGGCATGAGAAGGAGTGAAGTAAATATACAAGCTACAATATGGATGAACCTTGAAAACATTATGCTAAGTGAAAGAAACCGGTCACATAAGACCACATATTATATGATTCCATTTATATGAAATATCCAGAATAAGCAAACTTATAGATGCAAAAAGTAGATTAATAGAAAGTGGGAGGAAAGAAGAGTGATTCCTCATTAGTTTCTTTGGCAGGTGATGAAAACATTCTGGAATTAGTGGTGATTGTTGCCCAACTTTGTGAATATACTAACAACTACAAATTGTATACTTAGAGGATATAAATGTGAATGTATGGCACAAGAATTATATTTCAATAAAGTTATTGCCAAAGAACTAAAAGGTCCATAGCTCTCTACTGCTGTTAGCATTAAGTCCAAGGTTCATTGCCTGGAACATCAGAGCCTTCACCACTGTATACATGTCTAATCCTTGGCATGCACTCTGCCGCATCTAACCATGCTAAATCGCCTTTTCTCTGTTCGCCCAACAGACTGTGCATGACTACACAATTGTGCCTTTGCTCCTGTTTTTCCCTCTAAAGTCTCCTCTGCCTTGCGTGTTTGGTGAATGGCTACTTATTTTTCAGAAAGCATCTCAAGCCTCTTCTCTCTCCCTGATCTCCACTCTCCCAGGCCAAGAAGGGTTATTCTCACCTCTTCTCTGCCACAGCTGTTCACAGCACACACCTGTCTCACTGCTCTCCTTACATTGTGTGGCAGCTGTCTGTGTTTACCTGTTTGTCTGTCTACTTAACCAGATGATAAGTTCATTGTGGGCAGGAACCATGTTGGATTTACCTCTCTATACCCAGCACCTCACAGAAGGCCTGATAACACGGTAGGCTTTAGGTACATATTTATTGGTTGAAGGAATGAATCTAAGTAGATTATCAGTTACTCATAGCCTGTTGTCACTCCAATTTATCAGAGGGATATCCAGTGACTCGTGAGCTGGCAATGAGATTTGAACTCATGGAAGAGGTGGGCAGACATATCTGGGGAGCATGGAGAAGGCAAGCCTGGCCAGAACACTGCAGTGCAGAACCCTGAGCAACCAGGAGGCCAACAAAGGCATGTGACTGGGGGAGTAGGTGTGGAGGGGTCACGGGTGTTGAAAGAAGTAGATAGAAAGGGGAGGGAACATTAGTACTCGGGACTCCTCTTAATCCCACTGAAATCATTGACTCACTGGGTAGGGATTGTGTCTGATTCCCTTCTGAAACCCTAAACCTAGCACAGTGTTAGTCTCTCAGTCATGTCTGACTCTTTGTGACCCCATGAGCCGCAGGCTCCTCTGTCCATGGGATTCTTCCAGGCGAGAATATTGGAGTGGGTAGCCATTCCCTTCTCCAGGGGATCATCCCAACCCAGGGACTGAACCTGGATGTTCTGTATTGCAGGCGGATTCTTTACCATCTGAGCCACCAGAGAAGCCCTGGCATCAAGTAGCTGTTTGATGAATGAAGGATCTTTGGTTGCCTCTCAAAGTCATAGCAAGTTTTCTTCTAGAAGTTTTAGAGTTTTAGCTCATATGCTTAGGTCTGTAATCCATTTTTAGTTACTATTGTATATGATGAACACTAAGAATCTGGATTCCTCTTTTTGCATGTGCACATCCAGTTATCCGAGACCATTTTTTGAAAAGATTATCCTTTTCCAATGACTTGCATTGCCATGTTTGTCAAAAATTAACCATAAATGGACTCTCAATTTTCTCCCACTGATTTTTTTTGCCCATCCTTGCCCCAGTGTTAAACTTAATTGATTTGTTGCTGCTGTGCTGTGCTCAGTCATGTCTGATGTTTTGTGACCCCATAGACTGTTGCCCACCATGCTCCTCTGCCCATGGGATTTCCTATGCAAGAATGCTGGAGTGGGTTGCCATTTCCTACTCCAGGGGAACCTTCCTGACCCAGTGATCAAATTCTCATCTCTTGTGTTTCCTGCATTGGCAGGTGGATTCTTTACTATTCTGCCACTGGGAAG
This sequence comes from Ovis aries, assembly GCF_016772045.2. Classification (NCBI taxonomy): domain Eukaryota; kingdom Metazoa; phylum Chordata; class Mammalia; order Artiodactyla; family Bovidae; genus Ovis; species Ovis aries. Next base: position 102,635,461 of record NC_056080.1, on the reverse strand, counting down.
CCCTTAACTGATTATTGTGGCATTATACTAAGCTTTGAAACCAGGTAGTTCTTCACTTTCAAAATTTTTAAGCTATTCTAGGTCATTTGTATTTCTCTACAAATGTTGGGACCAGCTTGTCAATTTCTACACAAAGCCCAGCTGTGATTGTGATAGAGTTTGGATTGGCACTGTACATCAGTTTGGGGAGAATTGCCATCCTGGCAATACCAAGAGTTTCAAATCCCTGACCATGGATTCTGTCTGCATTATTAAGATCTTTATTGTTCTGTCACTATAATAATTTATAGTTTTCGGTACACTGATCTTTTTCACATTGTTGGTTACATTTATCAATAAGTTCATATTTTTGATGCTCTTATAAATGATATTTTAAACATTTAACTTCTGAATTTTTATTGCTGAGATATAGAAATACAATTGAATTTTGCATAATGGCCTTTTATTCTGTGCCTTTTCTAAACCTTCTATTCAGTTCAATTCAGTCACTCAGTCGTGTCCGACTCTTTGCAATCCCATGAATCGCAGCACGCCAGGCCTCCCTGTCCATCACCAACTCCCGGAGTTCACCCAAACTCATGTCCATCAAGTCGGTGATGCCATCCAGCCATCTCATCCTCTGTCGTCCCCTTCTCCTCCTGCCCCCAATCCCTCCCAGCATCAGAGTCTTTTCCAATGAGTCAACTCTTTGTGTGAGGTGGCCAAAGTATTAGAGTTTCAGCTTTAGCATCAGTCCTTCCAATGAACACCCAGGACTGATCTCCTTTAGAATGGACTGGTTGGATCTCCTTGCAGTCCAAGGGACTCTCAAGAGTCTTCTCCAACACCACAGTTCAAAAGCATCAATTCTTCAGCACTCAGCTTTCTTCACAGTCCAACTTTCACATCCATACATGACCACTGGAAAAACCATAGCTTTGACTAGACGGATCTTAGTCGGCAAAGTAATGTCTCTGCTTTTTAATATGCTATCTAGGTTGGTCATAACTTTCCTTCCAAGGAGTAAGTGTCTTTTAATTTCATGGCTGCAGTCATCATCTGCAGTGATTTTGGAGCCCCCAAAAATAAAGTCTGACACTGTTTCCACTGTTTCCCTATCTACTTCCCATGAAGCGATGGGACCAGATGCCATAATCTTAGTTTTCTTAATGTTGAGCTTTAAGCCAACTTTTTCACTCTCCTCTTTCACTTTCATCAAGAGGCTTTTTAGTTCCTCTTCACTTTATAAGGGTGGTGTCATCTGCATATCTGAGGTTATTGGTATTTCTCCCGGCAATCTAGATTCCAGCTTGTGCTTCTTCCAGCCCAGCGTTTCTCATGATGTACTCTGCATAGAAGTTAAATAAGCAGGGTGACAATATACAGTGTTGACGTACTCCTTTTCCTATTTGGAACCAGTCTGTTGTTTCATGTCTAGTTCTAACTGTTGCTTCCTGACCTGCATATAGGTTTCTCAAGAGGCAGATCAGGTGGTCTAGTATTCCCATCTCTTTCAGAATTTTCCACAGTTTGTGGTGATCCACACAGTCAAAGGCTTTGTCATAGTCAATAAAGCAGAAATAGATATTTTTCTGGAACTCTCTTCCTTTTCCATGATCCAGCAGATGTTGGCAATTTGATCTCTGGTTCCTCTGCCTTTTCTAAAACCAGCTTGAACATCAGGAAGTTCATGGTTCATGTATTGCTGAAGCCTGGCTTGGAGAATTTTGAGCATTACTTTACTAGTGTGTCTAGTCTATATTTTTATGGATTCCTTGGAATTCCACATAAAGGATCAAGTCACCTGCAAATAGAAACAGTTTTACTTCTTAATTTTCAATCTGAATACCTTTGATTTCATTTATTTGTTTGTTTGTTTACTACAATGTCTAGAACTTCTGATTCAATGTTAAGTAAAAGTGACAAAAGCATAGACTTTCAGTTTGCTCCCCCTCTTATGGAGAAACATTCAATCTTTCAACATCAACTGTGATGCTAAGATGTGGTTTTGTTTTGTTTCTGAAGATGATACTTATTCATTTTGACCAAATCTTCTATTCTTAGTGGGTAGACAGCTTTTATCATTACAGGGTATTAGATTTTGGAAAATGCTTTTTTTTTTGCATCTATTGAGATGATTATAAGGCTTCCCCCCATTATTCTATTAATATCATGTATCTCATGAGTTAATATTCAAATGTTTAATCAACTTAATGTAGCTGGAATAATTTTCACTTGGTTATGGGCTGTAATACATTTTATATGTTGCTGAATTAGAGTTGCTAATATTTTATTAAAGATTGTGTCTTGATAATGGGTGGTGTTAATCCATACTTGTGGGTTGTTTTGTGTATGATGTGTTTCTCTGGCTTGGAATCAGGGTAATTCTAACCCCATAGATTGAGTTGGAAAGTGTTTCCACCATTATTTCTTGAGTGAGGTTGTGAACAATAGATATTACTTCTATTTTAAATGTTTAATATAATTCACTAGTGAATCCATCTGAGTCTGGGCTTTTCTTTGTGAGAAGATATTCAGTTGCTATATCTGTTTCTTTACTTGGTATATGTTTCTTCAGACTTTCTATTTCTTCTTTGTCAGTTTTGATAATTCACATCTTTTTAGAAAGCTTTCCATTCCAGCTTTGTTGTCTAATTTTTGGCATCAAGTTTTTCATAGAATTTCATAATGTTTTAAACTTCTGTCATGTTGAAAGTGAAAGCTCTTCATTAATTCCTAACATTGGCAATTCGTGTCTTCTTTTTTCTTGGTCAGTCTAACTTATTATTTGTCAATTATGTGGATCTTTTTGAAGAACCAAGTTTTGATTTACTTGTTCTAATTTTTTTTCCTATTTTACCAATTCCATTTCTACTCTGATTTTAATTATTTCCTTTCTTCATTTTGCTTTGAGCTTAGTTTGCTCTTCTTTTATTGGTTTTTGTAAAGTGGACACTTATGGATGAGACATTTCTGATAGGCACTGAAAACTAGTTCTTTGCTAAGCTCTGTGTTAATTGCAATCCATAAATTTTCATGTGTTACATTTTCATTTTTCAGTTAAATATTTCTCATTTTTCTCATTTATTTCATGCTTTATTCTTTGACCTATGAGCTACTTAGAAGTGTATTATTTAATTTTTTTAGTATTTGGAAGTTTACCAGATTTCTCTCTGTTGTCAACTTCTCATAACATTTTGTTATTAAACATACTTTGATTAATTTCCATCCTTTAAAATTTACTGAAGCTTTCTTTATTGTCTAGAATATGCTGTATACTGGAGAAGTTTCTATGTGTTCTTTGGTTGTTGGATAGAAGTTCTTGATTTCCAAAGCACTAAACTTATTGTTTTTGTCAGTCTTACTCACTTGTATGGTGACTTATGTAGGAAGATCTGCCTGTCTCCTTATTCAGCCATAGGCATGTGCAAGGGCTGGAAACAAAGAAGTGATGTATAATGTTTTGCAGGATAGAATGACCTGTCTAACCAAAATATGGATGAAGGCCTTTGTAGGACCTGTCTGAAAGCAGAGAGACCACTTCAAAGGCTGTTGAAGAAACACAAGTGAAAAATAATAGGATGCTCAGCGGACTGTTTCCAGTAAGATGAATAAAGGTAAAAGACTTGGACGTTGGTATTAAATGCTGATGCCATGGGTCATTTTAGTGGTTCGGTTGAGAGGCTATAAGGCCAGAGCTAGGACAGTGTAAGTAGAAATGGAAAGTAAGAGATACTTCTTTGGAGGAGTTGCAAAGACCTGATGCCTGATGGGAGAATTAAAATGTGTAGAGAGGGAGAGAGGGGAGAGTTTGGGACTGGATTACTGGTAGGATTAAAACATCAGACACTGAAGGAACAAAAATGGGGACTGGTTGTAGGGAGAAGGAAGATAAGTTTTTAAAAATTACTTTTGAAAAGCCATGAGGACATCTGAACAGAAATGCCTGGTAGGCATAGGAGATTTAGTCTGTAGCTCAGGAGCAAGGTGAGGCTACAAATGTAACAGCACAGAAATTTTGACATTCATATTTGGGTAGAGATGTCTCCAGAAATCAAGACATCTTTGGTGTCCTTGTTTTCAAAAAATTTGCCCCTCCATACAGAATCTCTCTCTCTTTTTTTTTTAAATTTTAAGATACATTCTATTACATCTAGAAGATAGGTACTCACTCTCTCCTTTTCAAAGACAAGACAGTGAAGAGAGGTAAAAAGATTCTCCCAAAGTCAGAGCTGAGTATCAGAGCAAGGATTTGAACATTGGTGTTCTCATCCATTTCTATTAACCCAGGTTTCCACACCTTTAAAGTGAGAGTAATGATGATCGCTACCTCACCAGTGTGTAATTTATTATAAATTCTTTTAAAGTATCCTCTTCAATGGATTTTTGTTAGAGAAAAGGTTGGAGCAGATCAAACAAAAAACTGTTGAGAAATTCTAGCAGGGAGGCAGTAGGCTTCAGTGATGGAGGTACACAGGTCAAGATTCTTAATTTCAAAGGATTCAAACTGACTCTGGCCAAGTGAATCAACAAGAAATTTGTTGGCTGGGTATTGAGTGGCTCTCAGACATAGCAGGAAGGCTGGGGAGCCTGGTTTTGGCAACGGGCAGGAGCAAGGGAAGCTGAGTGGCCACATTCACAGCCACAATCTCCATAATTTCTTAAACTTACCTACAACCCCAAGAAGGGTTTTTGTTGTTGTTTGGTATTTTTTGTTTTGTTTTTTGTTTGTTTTAAGGAAGTTGGCTAGATAGTGGCCATAGCAGGGAGGAACATATAAAGATTAGGTGAAAGAGTGAGAGAAGGAAGAAAATGAGGTCATATGAGAAAGAAAGGACATAAGACATACTAGAAACTTCTTCTGTCATCAGTGTCCTAAGATTGTGATGTGAGAACCAAGCCAGAGAGTGACTGTGTTCATTCTCCACACCCTCAATCCCCAGTTATCAATGAAAGTTTCGCCTAGTTTCATGAACATCTGTGTCTAGGTTTCACTTGCTTTGGCCTCATCTTTGTCTTTCTTGGTTTTTGTCTTTCTTAGTTTTCATCTTTCTTAGTTTCTTTGTCAGGCTTTTCCTCAGGGGACTTTTTCATTATTCATCCGCTCAGTATTTCATCCTTGGGCTGGCCCATGTTTCTCTGAAAGGCTGGAAGGTCCATCTGAGAATGCAAGGGCCAATTGCCCCCATATACCTCTAAGCTCTGATACTTTGGCCGCCTGATACGAAGAGCCAATTCATGAGAAAAGACCCTGATGCTGGGAAGGATTGAGGGCAGGAGAAGGAGGTGGCAGAGGATGAGATGGTTAGATAGCATCACTGATTCAATGGACCTGAGTTTGAGCAAACTCTAGGAGATAGTGAAGAACAAGAAAGTCTGGCATTCTGCAGTTCATGAGGTCACCAAGTCTTAATGACCTAACAACAACACCTCTGAATTACCACTAGATGGCAGCATCTGGGAACTTTGCTAACCTGGCCTAGATCTTTACAAGTGCCTGACTGCTGCGTGGTGGGGAGTTTTACTTGGTTATTCTGCTTTTACACTCCTACAACCAGTAGCTAACAAAAAGCACCATACCTAGTAGGATTCCTTTGTCCACACAGAAGAAAATTCATGTTTGTAAGACACCCAGGGCTGGAAAATCCTGTCCTTTAAGCTGGTGCTTTCCCCCACCTCCATTCTCACACAGTTCCTAGCTGCAAACCTTCTCTAGATATCCTTTTTTTTTCCAAATTATTTATTTTTAATTGATTGATGATTGGTTTACAGTATCTGTTTGATTTTTGTCATGCATCAATATGAATTAACTAGGGATGATACTGATGAATCTGTTTGCAGAGCAGCGATGGAGACGCAGTCATAGAAAACTGACCTATAGACAAGTGTTGGGGAGGAGAGAAAGGAGAGGGTGAGATGAATGGAGAAAATAGCGTGGAAGCATACACTACCATATGTAAAATAGACAGCCCATGGGAGTTTGCTGTATGACTCAGGGAACTCAAACAGGGCTCTGTAATAACCTAGAGGGGTTGGAATGGGTGGGAGGTGGGAGGGAGATTCAAGAGGGAGGAGACATATGGACACCTAGATATCCTTTTATTACCTCTTTAGCTATTGTTTGTTGTTTGGTTTGGTTTTGTAGGCAGACTTATTTCCCCTTCCCTACCCAGCCTGTGGAAAATTCTGAAAGAGGTGGGAATACCAGACCACCTAACCTGCCTCTTGAGAAATCTGTATGCAGGTCAGGAAGCAACAGTTAGAACTGGACATGGAACAACAGACTGGTTCCAAATAGGAAAAGGAGTACGTCAAGGCTGTATATTGTCACCCTGCTTATTTAACTTCTATGCAGAGTACATCATGAGAAACGCTGGACTGGAAGAAGCACAAGCTGGAATCAAGATTGCCGGGAGAAATATCAATAACCTCAGATATGCAGATGACACCACCCTTATGGCAGAAAGTGAAGAGGAGCTAAAAAGCCTCTTGATAAAGGTGAAAGAGGAAAGTGAAAAAGTTGGCTTAAAGTTCAACATTCAGAAAACGAAGATCATGGCATCCAGTCCCATCACTTCATGGGAAATAGATGGGGAAACAGTAGAAACAGTGTCAGACTTTATTTTTGGGGGCTCCAAAATCACTGCAGATGGTGACTGCAGCCATGAAATTAAAAGACACTTACTCCTTGGAAGAAAAGTTATGACCAACCCAGATAGTATATTCAAAAGCAGAGACATTACTTTGCCGACTAAGGTCCGTCTAGTCAAGGCTATGGTTTTTCCTGTGGTCATGTATAGATGTGAGAGTTGGACTGTGAAGAGGCTGAGCACTGAAGAATTGATGCTTTTGAACTGTGGTGTTGGAGAAGACTCTTGAGAGTCCCTTTGACTGCAAGGAGATCCAACCAGTCCATTCTGAAGGAGATCAACCCTGGGATTTCTTTGGAAGGAATGATGCTAAAGCTGAAGCTCCAGTACTTTGGCCACCTCACGTGAAGAGTTGACTCACTGGAAAAGACTCTGATGCTGGGAGGGATTGGGGGCAGGAGGAGAAGGGGATGACAGAGGATGAGATGGCTGGATGGCATCACGGACTCGACGGACTTGAGTCTGAGTGAACTCCGGGAGATGGTGATGGACAGGGAGGCCTGGAGTGCTGCGATGCATGGGGTCGCAAAAGAGTCGGACACCACTGAGTGACTGAACTGAACTGAACCCAGCCTGATTATCAAATTAGCTTAATCTCCTTTCCTCACTTTGAGCATGGCCTTAAGGGCTCTTATAATTCACTGAGTCTAAACCCATCATTTGTAAGAATTGAATCGCCAGTCCATGTCTGACGTAGGGTGCAGCATGCTTGGGGCTGGTGCATGGGGAAGACCCAGAGAGATGTTGTGGGGAGGGAGGTGGGAGGGGGGGTCATGTTTGGGAACGCATGTAAGAATTAAAGATTTTAAAATTTAAAAAAATAATAATAATAATAAATAAATAAATACCTTAAAAAAATAAAATAAAATTTCAAAAAAAAAGAGAAGAAGACAGGGAAACTGAGGCATATAAAGGAGCAGAAACTTGTTCAAGGTGATATAAAGAATTCATGCAGTCATATGGGTCAGAGTCTCTTGACATATTTTAAATAATCAATATAACAAACATAAAATCATTTTGATTCGTAAATTGTGCTAGTATAGCTAGATGCCTAGAAAGAGGACAGAGGCAAGAGATGTAAGACAGGACATCTGTCCTCCAGGCACTTAGAATCTAGTTTGGAAGCCACACTGATATACAATAAAAAGATATTGCTTTTGAGATAAGGTGGTATAAGAAAATTGCTAATGTGGGTGACTGGCTCAGGGATTCAGAGAAGAGAGAGCTCTAAGGGGAAACAAAGTCATGGGGGCAGGTGAAGGGGTGGAGAAATAGGTGAAGCTTGGAGATGAGAAATTCAACAATTATAATTATTCAGAGGTCAAGCCCTAGACTGATGTAAGCAGAAGATGATGCTCAAAGAGAAGTGAGAAATAAGGCTAGAGTGGTGGGTTGGGATCATACTGTTCAGACTTTCAAATGTCTAATTGGAAATTAGTAGGCTAATTTCCTATTGGGCTTCCCTGTCGGCTCAGTGGTAAAGAATCCGCCTGTCAGTGGAAGAGATGTGGGTTTGATCCATGGTTTAGGAAGATTCTTTGGAGAAGGAAATGACAACCCACTCCAATATTCTTGCCTAGGAAATCCCATGGGCAGAGGAGCCTGGTGGGCTACAGTCTATGGCGTCGCAGAAGACTCGGACATGACTTAGCAACTAAACAACAACAATTTCCTGCTAATACTGAACAGGAACTTTGAAAGGCTTTGAATCTTCAGATTTTCTAATTTCAGTGGGAACTTTCCCCTAAGTTTGAATCCCCGGAAGTAGCCTCTTCACTTTGCCCTACTTTCCTGCGTTAGTCTCAGTGCCTCAGAGATGAAGTTGAGCTGAAAAATTACTGGTGTTTGTTTCCATTATACCTGTTCTCTAGAGACATAACCAAGAGTAATGTGGACATTCTCTGGCTCTAAACCCTATTTACTTCATTTCCATTCCCTACCTACTCATAGGAGTCTGAGCAGCAAGCCTCCGTACTCCACAGCTCCCTTCGTCACCAGGGACCTTCTAGAAGAGTTGGAGAGCTCTTGATGGCTGAGCAACACCTAAAGGAGGTGAGCATGGTTTCGCATCAATTCCAAAAGAGGCCTCCAAACAAAAAGGCTCTTTAAAAGCAATCTTAACATAGGAGCAATGGAAGAGCCCTTTCAGATTGTCAAGAGTCCATTAGGACCCAAGCAGTCTGACCAGCCATGTTTCAAATCAAAACAAGCTTGCTCTCTCCCCTTCTGAACACTCCCTTCATATCCTCAAATGGTTCCAAGTCTGTTTTTCTACCAAGATACAGTAGATATTCCTGTCTCAGCACCCTCCATCTAGCACTCCTGCCATGCTCCTGCCATTTGCTGCCTCTCCTTCTCCCTCCCCAGAACGCTATGCCTGACATCTTGGCTTGTGCTTGGTTCAGGGCCAGGAACATAGTAAGTGCTCAATAAATAGCATTCTCTTTCTCCGGATAGGTCTCTCAGATTATCTAGGCCTTGGACTCCATGGAGTCACTTCAGGGGTCATTGGGAAAATAGGCCACTGGAGAACAGGCAGGCTGCAGGCCCCCATGGCAGAATGAACAAAGGGAACTCTACATTTATATGTTAAGTAATAGTTTGGACACTGGATAGGGATTTTGTTTTGGAAGGAAAGGGAACATTCTCACTAATCTAATGTCTTTAGTTTCTAAATGATGTCAGTGAGGCTCAGAAACACTTTGAGTAGAATCAGGAAAGCAATCCCACTTATAATTGCAATAAAAAGAATAAAATATTTAGGAATAAACTTAACCAAAAAAGTGAAAGACTTGTACACTATAAATTATAAGATACCGAGAAAGGAAATTAAAGAAGACAGAGAAAAATGAAAAGACATCCCATGTTCATTGATTAGATGACTTAATATTGTTCAAACATCTGTACAATTCTCAGTTATCTGCAGATTCTATGCAATCCCTATTGAAATCCCAATTGCATTTTTTACACAACAGAGAAAGTAGAAAAAAAAATTGTATTGAAACAGAGAAGACTCTGAATAGTTAAAGTGTCTTGGAAAAGGAGAATAAAGCTAAGGATATCACATTTCTTGATTTCTAAATATATTACAAAATAGTATGGTACTGTAATCAAAATAGTATGATACTGACATAAAAACAGACATATAGATCAAGGGAAGAGAATAGAGAGCCCAGAAATAAATCCCCACATTTGTGGTCAACTGGTGTTTGACAAGGGTGACAAGAATATACAATGAGGAAAGGAAGGTCTTGCCAATAAATGGTCTTGGGAAAACTGGATAAACACATAAAAAATCAACGTGAATTAAAGATTTAAACATAAGACCTGAAAATGTAAAACTGTCAAAAGAATAACACTGGGGAAATGCTTCTTGACATTGATATTCGCAATGATTTTTTTAGATATGACACCAAAAACAAAAGCAGCAAAAGCAAAAATAGGCATCTTTTTGGGGTGTTAGTTCTAGAAGGTCTTATAGGTCTTCGTAGAACCATTCAGCTTCAGCTTCTTCAGCATTACTGGTCAGGGCATAGACTTGGATTACTGTGATATTGAATGGTTTGCCTTGGAAACAAACAGAAATCATGCTGTCATTTTTGAGATTGCATCCAAGTACTGCATTTCAGACTCTTTTGTTGACTATGCTGGCTATTCCATTTCTTCTAAGGGATTCTTGCCCACAGTAGTAGATATAATGGTCATCTGAGTAAAATTCACCCATTCCAGTCCTTTTTAGTTCACTGATTCCTGAAATGTCGATGTTCACTCTTGCCATCTCCTATTTGACCACTTCCAATTTGCCTTGATTCATGGATCTAACATTCCAGGTTCCTATGCAATATTGCTCTTTACAGCTTGGACTTTACTTCCATCACCACTCACATCCACACCTGGGTGTTGTTTTTGCTTTGGTTCTGTCTCTTCATTCTTTCTTTTGTTATTTCTCCACTGATCTCCAGTAGCATATTGGGCATCTACCGGCCTGAGTTCATCTTTCAGTGTCCTAGCTTTTTGCCTTTTCATACATGCAAAGAAATGAAATCTGTATCTCAAAGAGATACCTGCATCCTCATGTTCATTGCAGCATTTTTCACAAGATGTGGGAACAACCTAAATATCTGTCAATAAGTGAATAAAGAGAATTTGATATAATTATACAGTAGAAAATTATTCAGCCATAAAAATAAAGGAGAATTCTGCTATTTGTGCCAATGTGGGTAAAACTAGAGACACAACACTAAGTGAAGTAAGCCAGACACAGAAAGCCCAAAAGGGCATGATTTCATTTATATATAGAATCTGAAAGAACCAAACTCTTAGAAGCAGAAAGTAGAATGATAGTTGTCAGAGGCTAGGGGGAGATGGAAGTGGTAAGATGTTGGTCAAGGAGTACAGTTTCAGTTAGGCAAGATGGATTAGCTCTGGAGATATAATGTACAGCAATGTGAATACAGTTAATGATCCTCTATTATGTACTTGAAATATACTAATAGGGGAGGTCTTAAGTATTCTCACCAAGATAAAAAGGAAGGGGGGAAATGGTAACTATGGGAGGTCATGTATATGTTAGGTTGATTGTGGTGGTCATTTAATAGAGGATAAAGTGAAAGTGAAGCCACTCAGTCGTGTCTGACTCTTCGCGACCCCATGGACTGTAGCCTACCCGGCTCCTCCGTCCATGGGATTCTCCAGGCGAGAATACTGGAGTAGGTTGCCATTTCCTTCTCCAGGAGATCTTCTCGACCCAGGGATCGAACCTGGGTCTCCCACATTGCAGGCAGAGGCTTTAATCTAAAATGTAAGTTGTACATCTTAAATGTATACAATTCATATTTATCAGTGATGCCTCAATAAAGATTAAAAAATAGGAATTCCAGAGAATCTCTATTTTGTTTTACCACTGGCTTTTAAACAAAGAGCCTAAGAGTTCTCTGGTGGCCTAGGGGTTAGAATTCTGGGCTTTCACTGCCAAGGCCAGGTTCAATCCCTGGTTTGGGAACTGAGGTTCCAGACAATCCTTGCAGCAGGGCCAAATAAAGAAGTAAACCAAGTGAGAGACTTAGAGTCCCCAGGGCTCAGTGGAAATGCCTTAGGCCTCACCAAGAGAATGATTCTGTGCTCTTCCTCCCTCTCCCATCCAAGCAGCTTCACTTTTACCTGTTTTCTACAATGTAATTCTGCATAGAGTTAATTTAAACAAATGGCTAAACCTGACTGCTGCTGCTAAGTCACTTCAGTCGTATCTGACTCTGTACGACCCCATAGACGGCAGCTAACCAGGCTCTGCCGTCCCTGGGATTCTCTAAGCAAGAACACTGGAGTGGGTTGCCATTTCCTTCTCCAATGCATGAAAGTGAAAAGTGAAAGTGAAGTCACTCAGTCATGTCCAACTCTTAGTGACCCCATGGATTGCAGCCTACCAGGCTCCTCCGTCCATGGGATTTTCCAGGCAAGAGTACTGGAGTGGGGTGCCATTGCCTTCTCCAAAACCTGACTTCTCCTGCCCATAAATCAACTTAGACCTAAATACCAAAGGGAGAAATATCTCGACATCAAAATGAAAAGTACATTTCCAAATCAGGGAGCAGACTCCAAGAGACCACCCCAGAGATGATTTCATAGACTGATTAACCAGTCCAATGGATCTGAGGTAGGTGGCAGAAAAAAGGTTCAGCAACTAAAAATAAAGAAGTTATACTGGTGCCATAGCTTTATCTGGGAGGCAAATAGGATACAAATCTAAATGAGGAAGCAAGGGAAATGGGTTCAGTGATGTTGAGCTAGTCAAGAATGACACCCTTGGGCCTGAGAAACTTGGGATAGTCTATGTCTGAAGATAAGCCAACCGAGGCTGTCATAGGCAAGGTCACGGGTAGCAAGTTCACAATGCCCCTAATGTTCCTGCTTGCCATGTACTTACTAGCACTCAACCCTTCCAATCTTACCTTTCCTCCTTTTCATTTGTCAATAAAATTGTCTGCCTTGTTTGCCTCAGGAGATTGAAGGAGGCTCAGATAAGAGACTGGATATAAAAGAGCTAAGGATATTTTTGAAGGCTCTGCAAATGGTAGCTACTATTATCGCTTCCCTCATAGCTCAATTGGTAAAGAATTTGCCTGCAATGTGGGAGATCTGGGTCTGATCCCTGGGTTGTGAAGATCCTCTAGAGAAAGGAAAGGCTACCCACCCTAGTATTCTGGCCTGGAGAATTCCATGGACTGTATAGTCTATGGGGTCACAGAGAGTCGGACATGACTGAGTGACTTTCACTTTCACTTTCATTATGGTCCAAGTGTTCCGTTCTTCAGATTGGTTTTTTCTGGGGGAAGGGGCTGGTGGGGATTATTTGTTTCTTTTTTCCACTTGGTTTGAAAGTTGATGCATGGGTATAACTTGAATATCTGAGAAGTGTTGCCTGCTCTAGACCCGTCATATCCCCCAGTCTAAAGTCCGTAATTAGGCTATTCATCAGCTGGTGTTAACACCATATTGTGAATGAGCTTAGCACACAACTGGGTACTGGGAGGGGGCCTGGCTCAGCAGTGGGAGAAGGAGATGCTGCCTAGAGAGATACCTTCTCTGGAGAATGTTCAAGATCTGGCATCAGGGACAGAATCACCAATGTTCTCAAACAAAGATATTTGTTTCATATATACGTGTGTGTGTGTGTGTGTATGTGTGTATACACACAAACACTTATAACAAAATAAGAAAGACAAAGGGCTTCCCAGATGGCTCAGTGGTAAAGAACTACCTGATACTGTAGGAGACGCAAGAGATGCGGGTTTGATCCCTGGGTTGGGATGATCCCTTGGAGAAGGAAATGGCCACCCACTCCAGTATTCTTGCCTAGAAAATCCTGTGAACAGAGGAGCCTGGCAGGCTATGTCCATGGTCGTAGCTGGTATTTATAGTAACCTTCTATTCATTCTATATTATTTTTGCCTTCAGCAAGCTCTTCGGCTGGTCATGATTCTTTACCTGATGGGGTGATCCAAATCCCTCATTCTTGAAGAATCTAGGCCATTATTAGTCCTGTCTGGATTGAACGTTGTAGTTTTGCATTGACTTTAACCACAGGTCACAGTGATATTACCAGAAACTCTAAGGAATCTCTTATATTCCAGACATAGTCTTCCTCGCCTCCATTGTGGAGGAGTAGTTCAATTTCCCCTGGGTAGTCAGGAACAGTCACCCCAATGGATTCAGTAATTCTTTCTTTTGCTTATGGAGTCAGAGGAACAAGGACCCCAGAGCGGCTTTAGTGCTACAGCTGTCCAGCTTGGGAATAGTGGTTGTAGGTCATGCAGAGCCATTCGTAACCCAGAAGAGCCTTTTATTCCCTTTGTCAACTGATGATAAGGAACTCCAATGAGGCCATAGTGATAGACTGTGAGAAGGAAGGTACTGAAAGCTGGATTGAGGACTACGGGCATTTGGGCCACTTCTTTATGTAACTTACTTGTGCTTTCAGGGCCTGCTTGGGCCCAGTCACGTAGATGTCACTTCCATTTGATGATAGAGTGCTGCTGTGCATGCCCAACTTTATGGCTTGGTGGGCCAGATCACCAGGTCCATGATGGGCAACTCAGGTCACATGGTAACTTGGTAGCCATAGTTAAGCATTCAGTCTTTACAAAGGCCCAATAGTGCCAAGAGCTGTTTCTCGGAAGGAGAGTGGTTAACTGCAGAAGATAGCAGGGCTTTGCTCCAGAATACCAAGGGTCTGTGCTGTCATTCACCTATGGTGGCTTGCCAAAGGCTCCAAACATCATCCCTTGTCTGCACTGATGCTTCAGGCACCTTTGCATCTGCTGGATCCTCTGGCCCACGTGGTAGAGCAACTTGCACAGCAGCCTAGACCTGGTGCAGAGCCTTCTCTTGTTCTGGACTTCACTCAGAGCTAGCTGATTTTCAGGCCACTCAGTAAACAAGTTGCCATAACACACCCAAATGAGGAATACGTTGCCTCTAAAATCTCAAGAGGCCCACCACATGTTGGGCCTCTTTTTCGGTTGTGGGAGGGGCCAGAGGCAACAGCTTAGCCTTCACCTTAGAAGGGATATCTTGACACCCTCCAAACCCCTGGAGCCCTAGATATTTCACTGATACAGAAGACCCCAGAATTTTTGTTGGATTTTTTTCCCCACTCTATAACAAGATATCACTCCATGGTCTTTCCACTCACATAGTGTCCAATCTGCTGCCATCTATATCTTTGTTCTTCAATATAACATGCCTTTATTCTCTGGCTCCTTTTAAGATTTCCTCTTTATTACTGGTTTCGAGCAATTCGGTTATGGTGTGCCTCACTCTAGTTTTTTTCATACTTCATGTGCTTGGAGTTCATTGAGCTTCTTGGTCCTATGCGTTTACCATTGTCTTCAAATTTAGAAATGTTTCAGCTGTTAGTTTTTGAAATATTTTTCTGCTCCCCATCTCCCCACCAAGGAGGGGAGATTACATTGTATATTAGGGCCACTTGCTGCAACCTCAAGGTTGATGCTCTGTTAATAAATTTTTTCCCTCTCTGTGCGTTTCATTTTGAATAGTTTCTACTGTTAGGTATTCACATTCGCTAATCTCTTCTGCATTGTATGTGCTTTGTACTCAGTCGCTCAGTTGTGTCCAGCTCTTTGCGACCCTATGGGCTGTAGCCCGCCAGGCTCCTCTGTCCATAGGATTCCCCAGGCAAGAATACTAGAGTGGGTTGCCATTTCCTCCTCCAGGGGATCTTCCCAACCCAGGAATCGAACCTGTGTTTCTCGCGTCTCCTACCTTGGTAGGCAGGTTCTTTACCACTAGCGTACTCTGCCATTAATTACAAACCACTGTGGTTTTCATCTTAGACATTGTCATTTCCATTTCTAGAAGTGCAGTTTGGCTCTTTTTATATCTTCCATGTCTCTACTTATGAAACATAGTTATAATAACTATTTTAAAGTCCTTTCCTGCTATTTCTAACATATTCTCCTCACCATGGGTCATGTTTTCCTGCTTCTTTGCATGTCTGGTAATCTTTGATTGGATGCCAGCCATTATGATTTCTACTTCATTGCATGCAAGGTAATTTTGTATTCTTATAGTATGGACTTTTGTTGTGGGATGCAGTTAAGTTACTTGGAAACAAATTGTTCCTTTCAGGGGCTAGCCTTTACGATTTGTTAGGAGAGTCTAAAAGAGTGTGTAGTCTTAGGGCTAATTGTTCCCCACAGTTGAGCCTTCCTGAGTGCTCTACCCAATGCCCTGGAATTTGGAGAGTTTCCAATCTGACTGGTTGGGAACAGGTACTATGCGGGCCCTGTGGGACTGCTCAGCACTGTTACTCCTGATCCTTGCGGGGGGCACTTTCCCCAGCATCAGCTAGTTGCCTCACATGCACTGTTCAGTATTCCGCTGAACACTGTTGAGAAACCCTTTGTAAATGTTGAACATTCACTCTCTGTGCAGCCCTCTCTTCTCTGGTCCTCTGTTCTGAAAACCCTAGCCTCCTTGCTGTCTCCATATTATCAGCTCCATCTTCTTAACTCAGGGAGTCTCTCACCCCTTCCTGTGCCATGGCCTGGAAGCTCTCTCTAGTAAAATGGGGCAACCATAGGGTTCACTTCATTTATTTCCAATAGCTCAGGAATTACTCTTCATTTCCTGATGTCCAGTGTCTTGAAGAGTGTTATTTCATATATTTTAATCTAATTGTTTTGGTAATTTAAGGTGAACGGGTTCCTATTACTCATCATAACCAGAAGCAGAAGTCCATCTTCAAGGAAAACTCTTTTAACAATCTCACAGCTTCTTCATTCATGCTGCCAGTGATCTTCCTCTTGACGTTGTCCCAGATATTTCATCTAGTTGCAAACCCCTCTGTATCCATGGGCTGCATTCAGGACCACACACAGAATAGAGGCCCCATGTCTCTTCACAAAAGGATATACCGTGCCTCTTCATCTCCAACCCTGATGAAAACTGTCCTTGTCTCTTCAGATTGGTAAACTCACATGTCACTTGGCTATAGACTCTGACAGTTTTCTCAGAATGAAGTTTGGTGCCTTCACACTGCCCCACCCACCCCCACCTCACCAATTCCCTTGATTGTCCTAGTTTTCTTCCTTTAGATGTCAGGCCAGGGGATTCCATTAGATGCAGTCATGTCAGTTCAGTTCAGTTCAGTCACTCAGTCGTGTCCGACTCTTTGCGACCCCATGAATCGCAGCACGCCAGGCCTCCCTGTCCATCACCAACTCCCGGAGTTCACTCAGACTCACGTCCATTGAGTCAGTGATGCCATCCAGCCATCTCATCCTCTGTCGTCCCCTTCTCCAACTGCGCCCAATCCCTCCCAGCATCAGAGTCTTTTCCAATGAGTCAACTCCTCGCATGAGGTGGCCAAAGTACTGGAGCTTCAGCTTTAGCATCATTCCTTCCAAAGAATACCCAGGGCTGATCTCCTTTAAAATGGACTGTTTGGATCTCCTTGCAGTCCAAGGGACTCTCAAGAGTCTTCTCCAACATCACAGTTCAAAAGCATCAGTTCTTCAGTGCTCAGCTTTCTTCACAGTCCAACTCTCACATCCATACATGACTACTGGAAAAACCATAGCCTTGACTAGACAGACCTTTGCTGGCAAAGTAATGTCTCTGCTTTTGAATATGCTATCTAGGTTGGTCATAACTTTTCTTCCAAGGAGTAAGCGTCTTTTAATTTCATGGCTGCAATCACCATCTGCAGTGATATTGGCAGTCATGTCAGGGCTCCTAAAACTCTGCTCCAACACCACCCAATCCTAGGTGGGAAGGATGATGGAAGGGAAGTTGGTCTTAACTGACTCAATGTAAACCATTTTACTTTTGCAAATCTTACAGAAATATGACCAGTGCTAGGGCCATTCCCAGGGTCTTGGAAGGAATCTGCACATGAGGGGCCCTGAAGATTTAAAGTTTCTTAACTACATGGTAAATACATCTCTGCATGCATCAACTTGATATTCTGCCTTAATTCATATGCTGGAATCTTTTAAGGCCCATCTCTGTCTCTCCAGTGACTTCTTGCCGAGCAACTGATCTCTGCATTTGAACTTTGTCTTAGTAATTTATTTTGGCCACTCAACTACCTGCTTTCCAAAATATACAAATAAGGTCATCTGCTCTTGATTAAGTTTTAAAAAATAATATGTACAAATATGAGATGTCCTAAGATTTTCAAGGAGACAGTGATACACGTCTATGAAAACTTTTGTCTCTACCTACCCATCCTCATGGTGGTTATGGTGGGCAAGTATGGAACTTGGTTCTTGAGAGGATGATAGGATAAATTCAAGCAAAAAGTCTTAGAAGTGAATACCAGACGAAAGAGCAGAATAGACCAATGTGAATGACATGACAAGGGTGATAAATGAAGGACAGAGTCCAGATTGAGGGATCAGCAAGAAACTGGATCTCAGTAGATGCATATCAGGAGCAAGCACATTTTCTTGGACACCAGTCAGTATTCATAGTTCATTTTTATGGGCCAATGGCTGTGTGGTAGCCTCTTGAGGTTATTCAGTCCATTAATATCAAGAACTAGTCAATTCATATAAACAAAACCCTACATATCCCAAATCTCCCCCTATCCATGAGAAGTGAGCATTATTACTCTTTGGCTCTACATTTTAATCACATCTGTAGAATGAACTTTAAGCAAAGTAAAAACAGGAACTCTTATTTCATCAGCAACTAGGAATGACTAGCACAAAAGAGTAAAAGTTTAGTGACTATATGTTGAAGCAAATTTATTACTCTGTATTATACTGATCGGTACATTCCTATCTCTCCCAACAGATGGGGACCATTCTTATTTATTTTTCTACCCTTGATGTCTAGCACTATGCCTGGAATTTTGTACATTCTTGATAAATGATTTCTGGATGAATGGGAAACCTTGAAAATGCAGTGCAATGCTTTGTGAATTACATCAAGGTGACAACTGGTGGAGTGTTTAATGCTCCTCCAAGAAACTAACCTAAAAATGTCCCCTCTATCTCCTGAGAAGGTAGGATTGATTTAAATAATAGGAGGGAGTATGGGATAAGCTGAACCAGAATTTCAGGTTTACCTTCCTCACCATAGCTCATGTGCCCAAAAGAGAGCAGAGCCTATCCTATAGTTAGCTGTTGTCACCTCCAAGTTCATTAATCTTTCCTTTTGCAGCATATAGTCAGATATTAGGCCCATTCAGTGAACTTTTCACTTCAGATATTGTATTTTTTCATTATGGAAATAGTTTTGTTTTTTTTATATCTTCCAATTCTCTCCTCTTTGAGTTCATGTTTTCCTTTTATTTTTTACAATGAAATGCATTTATAATGATAACATTTATATTTATAATACCCTGTAAAAAGCCCTTGTGTGCTGATTCTATCATCCCTGTAAGTGCTGAATCTGTTTATATGGACTGATTTTTCTTCTGGATATGGGTCACATTTTTCTGCATTTTTTATGTTAGTAATTTCTTATTGATTGCTAGACATCGTGAATAATACATTGTTGAGGGTCTGGATTTTGTTGCACTCATGGAGAGTGTTGAAGTTTACCCTGGCAGGAAGTCAAGTTACTTGTGGATCATCTTGATCCTTTCAAGGGTTTCTTTTAAGTTTTGTTCAGGTGAGTCTAGCATAACCTCTAAACTAGCAGTAATTTAGCCCACTACAAATGCATGGCCCTTCATTCTTTTTTTCTTTGAAGGGTAGTTAATTTACAATTTTTTGTTAGTTTCTGGTATACAGCAAAGTAATTCAGTTACATATTCTTTTTCACAGCCTTTTCCGTTATAGGTTATTACCAGATATTGAATATAGTTCCCTGTGCTATACAGTAAATCCTTGTTATTTATTTATTGCATATGTAGTAGTGTGTGTCTGTTAATCCAAAGCTCCAATTTATCCTCCCCTTCCCCCTTTGGAAACCCTAAGTTTGGTTTCTATGTCTGTGAGTCTGTTTCTATTTTGTAAACAAGTACATTTGTATAATATTTTAGGTTCCACATATAAGTGATATCATACATTTGTCTTGCTCTGACTTACTTCACTTAGTATGATAGTCTCTATATATTGCATCTTTATCCAGTCATCTGTTGATGGGCACTTGGGTTGTTTCTACGTTTTAGCTGTTGTAAACAGTGCTGCTATGAACATTGGGGATGCATGTATCTTTTCTAATTAGGGTTTTCTGCAGATATATGCACAGGAGTCAGACTGTTGCATCTTATGGTAGCTCTATTTTTAATTTTTAAAGAAAACTCCATACAGTTCTCCATAGTGGCTATACCAATTTACATTCCCACCAACAGTGTAGGAGGGTTCCCTTTTCTCTACACCCTCTCCAACATTCATTGTTTGTAGATTTTTTGATGATGACCATTCTGACTGGTGTGATACCTCACTATAGTTTTGTGTGTCTTTAATAACTGGTGATGTTGAGCATCTTTTCATGTGCTTATTGGCCATCTGTATGTCCTCTTTGGAAAACTGTCTATATAAGTCTTCTGCCCATTTTTTATTGGATCTTTTTCTTTTTATATATCCTGTATGCGTGTGCATGATCGATCAATCCCTCAGTCATGTCTGATTCTTTGAGACCCCATGGACCGTAGCCCACCAGGTTCCTCTGTCCATGGGATTTCCCAGGCAAGAATACTGGAGTGGGTTGCCATTCCCTTCTCCAGGCTGTATGAGGTATTTGTATGTTTTGAAAATTAAGCTCTTGAAGGTCACATTGTTTGCAAATATTTTCTCCCAATCTATAGATTGTGTTTTTGTTTTGTTGATGGTTTCCTTTGCTGTGCCAAAGCTTCTAAGTTCCATTAAGTCCCGTTTGTTTATTTGTGCTTTTATTTATGTTGCTTTGGGAGACTGACCTAAGAAAACATTGCTATGATTTATGTCAGAGGATGTTTTGCCAATGTTCTCTTCTAGGAGTTTTATGGTGTCACGTCTTGTATTTAAAGCTTTAAGCCATTTTGAGTTTATTTTTGTGTGTGGTGTGAGGGACCCTTTCATTCTGCTCTGGATGTTGAATATGGCTTCTCTACTTTGGTCAGAATTTAAATGTCCGCTAGCCAGTGTTGGTTTTGAGAATTATTCAGATTATAGATCCCCAGTAGTTTCTCCTTGCCTGGCCTTGTGGAATTTTGTCATATGCATGCCAGCTTCATATTCAACAAAAAGACTCAAGGGGATCCCAAGCAGTTTTCTGGGGGTGTTTTCTCTGCACAGCTCCCTCTTCCCTGGTTTTTTTGTCCCATAAATTCCAGTTATTTCATCTTCAGTGAACTGTAATCTTTGTCTTCTTAACTTAGCAAACAAGACTGCTGTGTTCTGCTTTGAGGTTTCCCACCCCGAGCTAATCGTCTGGAAAGTACATCCAGTCAGAAGGCTGAGACAATCACAGGGCCTACCTTACTTATTTCTCACATCTAAGGAATCATAGTTCTGTACTTTTTGTTGCCCAGTGTTGGACAACAGCTGTTTATATATTTTGTCCAGTTTTACAATTATTTATGCAGATGGTCAAATCTGCTGCCATTTACTCTGTCATGGCCAAAAAGATTTCTGTCACCTTCATAAGTCATTGATCCACAGATTTATACTCAGCATCTTCTGTATTCCCATTCTGTATAGATCCCAAATTATATATAGAAGAGAAGTAAAACAGCATCCCTGACTTCAAGGAGCTTACAAATCAGCCAAAGGGAAAAGATAAACAGGTATGAAGTCACTGTTCCCTTTACTTGGAATGTCCTTGCGGTCTGCCTTTGTGCCTGGCCAATATCTACTCATCTAGCTCAAAGGTGGCTTCCTGAATGAGGCCATTCCTTGGGTAGAAATAACAGTGCTTTCCTTTGAACCTAACACTATCCTACAGGTATTGTATCTTTGTTCTTTAAAAACTTCCTTATATTTCTTTATTTACATGTTTGTCTCCCTCACTAAACTGTGATCTCCTCTAAAACAAAGGCCATGTATTTTCCCCAGCACCCAGAAGAGGTGGATCATGGAATTGACATGTGAAAGTGAAAGTTGCTCAGTAGTGTCTGACTGTTTGCAGCCCCATGGACTCTATAGTCCATGGAATTCTCTAGACCAGAATACTGGAGTGGGTAGCTGTTCCCTTCTCCAAGGGATCTTCCCAACCCAGGGATCAAACCCAGGTCTCCCGCATTGCAGGTGGATTATTTACCAGCTGAGCCACCAGGGAAGCTCAAGAATACTGGAGTGGGTAGCCTATCCCTTCTCAAATGGATCTTCCTGACCCAGGAATCAAGCCGGGGTCTCCTGCATTGCAGGCAGATTCTTTACCAGCTGAGCTACCAGGGAAGCCTGGAATGGATATACAAGGCAATAGATACTAGTTAAACGTAGGAATTAGTGAGTGAATATTTGGATGTGATCTAATTAATTAGTGCATAATATAATCATATTCTACTGCTAATTTAATTAATCTAATCATATTCTACTGCATAATCAGATGCTAAACAAAGTGGTACTCACTCTTAGGCAATAAAAATTGAACAAAAAGAGACCGTAGGGCATTAGGAAAATCAGGAAAGGCTTTGGAAATAAAATGATCTTGAGTTGGTATGGTTGGCAGAATGGTGGGTGGTCTCTCCCAAAGATATCTGTGACCTAATCCTCATAATCTGGGCAAAAAGGACTCAGTGGATATGATTAAGTTAAGGACCTTGACACAATGAGATGATCCTGGGTGACTGAAGTAGGTTCAGTGCAATTATAAGTGTTCTGAAGAGTCACAGAATGAGATGTGAAGAGGAAAGAAAAAAACAACAGAGTCACGCAGTATAAGAAAAGACTGGATCTGCCACTGCTGGTGTTGAAGAAAGAGGAATAGAGCAACTAGTCGAGGAATTTCAGAAGGGAAGCCTCTGGAAGCTAAAAAAAGCAAGAAGACTTTCTCCCTAGAGCCTCCAAAAGGAACAGTCCTGCCAGCACCTTGATTTTTGCTCAGTGCGACCCATTTGGTACTTCTGACCTCCAGAGCTGTAAGATAATAAATCTGTCTTGTAGAAGCCACCAAGTGGTAATTTGTTAGAGAAGCAATAGGAAACTAATAAAATTAGACATAGAGGGTTGGAATAAATTTATTTGGGCCTACAAAGGAATCTGGGCTGATGCAAGAATTAGAGACATTTGATGAAGATCCATGAGATTATCAGAGCAGAGGTTAGCAACTCAAACGGAAGGGTTCTGGACAACTGGAAATGAAAATATAGCTAGAACTGCTCTCCAAAAGTCATGCAGAAGTCAGGCATTTCCATCCACATGCAGAGATTTCACAGATGGCAAGAATAACTATTTTATTTCACTCTCTCTTTTGGGGGAGTTTTCTGAATCCCTTTACAAAGATGGGTTTCCTTGCAACCAGTCTTCTCAAAGAAGTGTGCTGATGGAATATTCATACATGTACTTGTTCATTTTCTGCCCAAATATTGATGAGCCACTAAATGTTTTCCCTTTGGAGACTCGGTCCCTGCCCTTTAGGAAACCATGTGTAGAGGAAAAGATAGATAAGTTTAACATAAGTACAGTGAGAAAGGATTCTTTTTCTCCTTAGCTCTCATCATTTCTGCTCCTCTGTTCTAGTGGAGAAAGTACTTTTAGTTATAATTTATAATGATGCATCAAAGTCTTGCCATTAAAGATAGTTCACCACTGCAAGAAGAAAGATCTTCTGGCTGTCATATGCTAAAGACTTTGAAAGACCAAAGCCTGCCCCCTAAAGAGACTGTAAGGAGCCATTGGATGGAAGGATCCACTATCATGCCACCTCCTCAATTTAGAAAGTCCAGCCTCAACTACACTGGAAGCTTCAGACAGTATGAAAAACCTGCAGTATGCAGCTGGGAAGAGTTGAGGGGAGAAGAGGGAGACTGGGGCTCTCATCACAAGTGGGCTTTGATTGGACTGAAAGGAAAGCTCATGGATATCATCCTCTATAATCAGAGTGTGTTTATGATGGGATACTATTTGGAAATGGGCTCTCCTTGCAAATCATTTCAAGGTATTATTAATACATTAAGCAAAATGTGCCAAGTGCTATCAGAGAGACATGGGGATTCCACATCGATGTAATCAAAGAAGTTTCAACCATGATTTCCATCCCACCAAATATCTCTCCACTAAGAGCTCAGAACGTGAAAGTTCTGCCACTGATCCCTAACATATCTGTCTTGAACATTGCTTTCTTCCCACATTATCTATTGGAAAGAGCAAGTCCCCTCAATCCTAAAGAGTTGGTGGAATGACAGATAAAGCTGGTAGTAACAGGGAAGATGTGCCTCTTTGTTCTCATTTGAAAAGGCTCTGCTTTTCGTCATGTGTAGCTAGCTCACTGTTTACTGCTGCTGATGTGGTCTTTGCCCTTTAAAATTCCCTGAATATGAAGTAAAATGCACATTAAAATGGAATGCAACTGAATTGCTCTGTGCTAGATTCTGGTCAAGGGAGAGATTGCTGCTCAGGTTTTGATTCCTCTGAAAGTAAATCTCATACCTTGGGTGACAGACCCTACTATTTTTTATCAAATAGTCAATATGCTTATTCCACATTCTGTGTGTGTGTGTGGAGGGGGGGGTGCTTAATCTTTAAGAGATAGTTTTATCAAGGTATAATTTACATACCATAAAATTCACCACTTTTAAGTTTCAACTGTGAAGTCATCATCACAATCCAGTTTTAGATGGTTTCTTTTTTAAAATTTTTAATTTTTTAGACCCTACTTTTTTAAACACTACAAGATTTTCATTTTGTGTGCTTAGAAAACAGGTCACTGAATAAAGTCAGCTACTCAGAAAAACTGTAGCCATGACATGCACAAAATGGTTACATTACCAGAGCAACTTTCATTTTCTACCAGAAATAGTGGTCTAGATGCTGGCAGTGGTGGGCAGGGGGCGCTGCTTTTGATGCTTCTAGACTGAACTTTATTCAGATTTTCCCTTCAGATTCCCCTGTCATGTTAATGCTCATCAAGTTCCATTTGCAAATTTCTCTTTTTTCCGCCTTCTCTTAAGGTACAAATCTTGGGTGGCTTCTCTGGTGGGGTCTATGCCTAAATGCCCCTCTGCACTATTCTGGGCAGAAACAGCGCAGCAGGGAGTATAGGAAGCAGCTCACAAGAGACTAGCAAGTGACCCTTAGGTACTGCCACCCCCAGGCTTCTTTCCCTTTCCATTCTCAGTCACATCAATCCCAATAGAAGGGAATCGGGCCTGAGTTACATGATTAGAACAGCCTGCCATTGGTCAAAGTTGGCACTATCCCTTAGTAACCAGGCAGAAGACAGCCAACAGCAGAGCAGTGGAACCACCGAGGCAAATCAAAGGAACAAAAAGTACATTCAGAAACCCATTGTTTCAGCCCTACTGACCCCAACTCCTCCGACTCAGAGCTTTCTTTGGGGTTAGAGACTTGAGGAGTCTTGAGAACAGTTGACGAGATTGGACGTCTATGATCCCAGTGACTTCATTTCCTTCCTTTATGCAGCTCCTCTTTATTCCCAAATATAACTCAAGAAGTAGCATCATAAAGAGAAAAGAGCATTTGTCTGCAATTCAGAAGACTGAGTTCTAATACCTAGGTGAGCCATTATTTAGTTCTGTGGCCTTGTGAATACCTTTCAATTCCTCAGTCTCAGTTTCTCCTGTAAAATGAGAAGTGTAGTCTTCATTGCAAAGGACCTTGAACTCTCTCACATTCCGAAGAGTCAAAATAAAGCAGACTTTGTATTGTCACTCATTTGTATAAGTGCGCTTCGTTATAGCACGGGCCCTGCCCCCACAATTTGGAAGTGTCACACACAAAAAGACTGGCTTCCCTTCTTTCTGTGACCTTGACCTCTCCCTCAACTTCCTAACACTTATTAATTTATGAAACTGGTTTTCTCAGCGCAGTTTTGTTTTGTGTGTCCATTGGATTACAAACTTTATTAAAAAATACAAAACATAAAAAAAAAATAAAGCATAAACACCTTTGCTCTACCCTGTGTATCTGATCTAGGGCAAATTATTTACCCTCTTTGTACCTCCTTTCTCCATCAAGAGTGTGAAAGGCTGGACGTCGTCACTTAAAGCCCTGCCAATCCTGATATTCTATGCAACATTTCCTGAGGGAAGAGCCAGTGCTGACTATCTATGACAGGGAAGTCCTCATTAGGCATCTTGGGAGGAGAAAATTGTCTTGCGTCCCAGCACATATGCTCACGTGTCTGGCATAACTCACTAGGTGGGTCCAGTTTTACAACAGTTGCCTTTTTGCTGGTTTGATTTCTTGTCAGGACAAGTGGGCAATCCATTTTGGGAATGTAATTAAACAAGCAGCTAGAGATTCTAGAGATTCAGGTTCTCCCTAAAGAAGGAAATACTTTTGCATTGAGAGCTGTGTCCCAAGGGGTGCCTCCCAGGAGCTAGTGTCTGCCAGGCATGAGAATCAGCCTTGTGGGGAGGTGACCACCTACATGGTTGCCTCACTACCTCACTGTGAGGAGTGGGGGTGGGGGGTTTCCACTGCATAATACCATCTCCTTAGGTGCTTGTCATCATGCCTCCAAGGCTCCCATTTAAAATCCACCCACTTCATTATTTGCAGATTTCAGCTGGAGGTTGCATACTGGGGTCCTGGAGGCTAACTAGACCAGGCCAACAGAGCTTTCTTGGCCAACACAAATTTAAGGAAGATTTGAATTTGAATACTTTTAGGTAGAGAAATGGTTCACCCATGGGCCATATCTTCACCATTCCATTTTTTTTTTACATTTTATTTTATATTGAAGTAAAGCCAATTAACAATGTTGTGATGGTTTTAGGTACACAGAGGAGGGACTCAGCCATACATACACACACGTATCCATTCTCCCTCAAACCCTCTCCTCCACCCAGGCTGTCACATAACATTGAGCAGAGTTCCCTGTGCTATACAGTAGGACCTTGCTTCACCATTCCTTTTGGTATTACAGAGATCTGATAGGTTCCAATGCCTTCCTGGATTCCAAGAAGGATTTGATGCCCTGGAATAACCTGCTTACCTTGCCTCAGCCCTTCCAGAGGGTTTTCAGAGGCCCTGTACCTCTCAGGGCCTAGATGTGGAGCTCCCTGGCCTGGGAGACTGCTAGCTCCTATACCAAGACTCAAGCGGCCTCGGCCCAGCCCAGTCCTGACTGGAAGGGGAGCAGCAGGCAAAATGGCTCCCGGCCACAGAAGCATGTCCCAGGACTGGCCTTTGACTGGAGAGAGAGGAAGATGACAAAAAACACTGAAGAAACATTCCATATTCTGTAGCATTTAAACATCTATTTAACTTCTCAGAACTTGGAAAGAAGCCTTTAGAAATGGCTTTTGGACATAAAGGTTAGATTTTCCTTGGAGTGAGGAGAACTCTTTCAGGTCATGTGCGAAAAGTTTTCTTTCAGTTTACCAATCACTTAACTGTCAAACTTGTTTTTCCAGCTCGGGGCCTCCGAGTTCCCTCCAAGTCATCCTGGAGAGACTTGACAAGAGATAAACAGCATGTTATTTAGGCTTGAATTGCTTCCTAAATAAACCTGTAGCTCACGTCCCGCTCTAGAGAGGAAGGTCCATGGGAGCAGGCGCTAGGAAGTGAGACTGGGGCTAGTGGTAGGGAAGTTGCTAATGGAGGAAACATTCTGACTGCAAAACAAAATCCTCTCAGCATCAGAAGCTCAACCTCCAGGAACATCAGGGCAGCCCCCGCCCACCTATTTCACTGGCATTTTCTCATCTTTTCTATGGATAAGGCTGAAGAAAGCAATGCTGTTCCCCAGTAGAGCAGGGCTATAGAAACATCTCAGTTCAGTCCAGTTCAGTTGCTCAGTCGTGTCCGACTCTTTGCGACCCCATGAATCGCAGCACACCAGGCCTCCCTGTCCATCACCAACTCCCGGAGTTCACTCAGACTCGAGTCCATCGAGTCAGTGATCCCAGCCAGCCATCTCATCCTCGGTCATCCCCTTCTCCTCTGGAAATCTAAAAATGTCTGTCCCCAGAGTTTGGTACCCACTTCTACCTTCTAGTCCTGCTGCTCTCTCACCAAATTTCCATCTCTACTTCCCTTTGCTTACCAGAAAAAAATTCAATGATGTTTAAAGGAGGAAGATAATTGCATAATTCATTGAATGAATTATAATTAAGCTGGTTTCAATTAAAAAGAAAAGTTTGGAGTCTTAAAGTACATAGCTAAACTACGCAGGTAACCTTTCACTGAATCCCTGAATATGTGTTCTCCAGGGCTCCACCTCCAGCCATATTTTCTTAGCATTCTTTGTACCTCAGATACTATATTTCCATAATTTTAAGATGTCATGAATTGTAAGACATTGAGTCAGTAATAGCTTTACAAAACTTCACTGTAAGATTCATGATTATTTCAGAAATACTAAAAAGAAAAGGGACTGCCAACAAAGGTCTGTATAGTCAAAGCTATGGTTTTTCCAGTAGTCATGCACGGTTGTGAGAGTTGGACCAGAAAGAAGGCTGAGTGCTGAAAAATTGATGCTTTTGAACTGTGGTGTTGAAGAAGACTCTTTAGGGTCCCTTGGCCTGCAAGGAGATCAAACCAGTCAATCCTAAAGGAAATCAACCCTGAACATTCATTGGAAGGACTAATGCTGAAGCTGAAGTTCCAATACTTTGACCACTTGATGCGAAGAGCCAACTCATTGGAAAAGACCCTGATGCTGGAAAAGATTGAGGGCTTGAGGGGGAGAAAACGACAGAGGATGAGATGGTTGGATGGCATCACTGACTCAGTGAACATGAGTTTGAGCCAACTCTGGGAGATAGTGAGGGACAGGGTAGCCTGGGATGCTGCAGTCCATGGGGTCACAAAGAGTCAGACATGACTTAGTGACTGAACAACAAAAATAAAAAATGTTTTCTTCATATAAAGGACATATAGTATCACCTTTCTGTTGATACTCCTGAACTTTTTTTGTCTTCTTTTTCTTTTTTTTTAATGGAAGTATAGTTGATTTATAATGTTGTATTAGTTTCAGATATACAGCAAAGTGATTTGGTTATATATACATGTATATATTCTTTTTGTTGTGTTTTTTAGATTTAGAGTTAACTTCTTTTAAAATATTTCTGCTCTCATGATTTTCATATGTTTTCTTGATCATGTTTAAAGTAGCTATTTTCAAAGTTATTGTTGACTAATTCTACCAGCTCTGTCATTTTGGGCTTTATTTCCATTGACTGACTTTTCTCCTAGTTATTGGTTATATTTTCCTATCTCTTTGTAAGTTTAATAATTTTTGAGTTGAGAATAGTATGTTGTTGAGTGTCTGGACTTGTCTTTTTTCAAAGAATGTTGGGCATTGTCTGGGAGGCGGTTATGTAACTGGCAGTTCATCGCCATACTTTTAAGTCTTGTTTTCACACTTTGTTATAGCAGATCTATTGTAGACTTTCCTCAAGGCTTATTTAGCCCTAATACAAAATATTCCCCTTCTTGGGCCTCTACTGAATTCCCTGGGTGTTCAACAAGTTGCCTCTACCTGGTTGGAATTCAAATATCTTCTATCCCTATGTGAACTCTGTGAGTTTTTCACCTTACATATTCTGTTAGTTTCCCTTTGGCCTGTGTAATTTTACCGTGTGTGTGTGTCTGTGTGTGTGTGTGTGTGGCTTAGCATTCAACAATAGACTCTAGGGTACTGCTGTATAGATTTCTGAATGTCTTTTCCTTCATGTCTCCTTCCTCTCCTGTACCTTGTCCAACAAATTCCACTCACTTCCTCTTTCCGTAACTATAATCCCTGTCTCCTTGAACTCAGTGTATCTCCTGTATTCTGCTTCAATTCCCTCTCTTTATACTATGGACGAGAAAGTAGGGCTCAGTTTGATTTCTCTTTTGTCCAGTTTTTTAGATGTTTATGGTGGGGTAATTGATTTGATACCAGTTATTTCACTACTGCAGAAGCAAATGTCCTCTCGAAGTATTCTTATTTTTCAGGGTATTAGAGCACATTTCTAACCAGGTTCTTTCTGGTCTCTGTGCCTTTGCTTATGTCCAAATCATAACCATTCTTCAAGACTTGATGTGTGCTATTTCCCTGATGCAGCCTTTCAGTTACCTCTCAGTCAGAAGCAATCTCTCTTTGCTTTATTCACCAAAGAACATCTACACATTCCTTCATTTACTTGGGGAAAAAATAAACAATCATAAAATGACCACTTTATTTATTCCTGGCTCATCTTATGATCATTTACTTTTGATAAACTCTGAGGATATAGAAATACAAAGTCCATGTTCTTTAAAAACTCACATTTTATTGAAAGTGGAAGACCATGTTGTGGAAATAATATGGCAGAAGGATGCTAACTGGACCGTGTGAGCCTAGTGGAGGGATACCAAGTCCACAGGGGGAATCAAGATACAATTTCCTCAGAAGACTGGATGAGAGCTGAAAGATCTGGGAGCAAAGAATATTCCAGATAGAAGTCACAGCGTATGCTCTTAGTACTTTCTGCTTTGTGTTCTTAATGGCTGTACAAGTCTGACCCACACTATTACTTTTCAGCTCCCAGTGCCTTTAAGGTTTTGGAGTCCAGGGCTTGTGTTCTATTTATCACCTTCCTATCCCCAAAGTGCAAGTATTAGTCACTCAGTCATGTCCAATTCATTGCGACCCCATGGACTGTAGCCCACCAGGCTTCTCTGTCCTTGGAATTCTCCAGGCAAGAATACAGGAGTGGGTAGCTATTCCCTTCTCCAGGAGATCTTCCTGATTCAGGGATCAAATGCAGGTCTCCTGCACTGCAGGAAGATTCTTTACCATCTGAGCCACCAGGGAAGCCCTCCTATCCCCAATATGCACACAATTCAAAGCACAGTGTGCAGAAATATTTAGTGAATATTTCAAGTATAAAATTGGAATAGCTTATTTTTTTCTATGATGGAACTATGGTCAGAAAATGACTTGGAAATGCCAAATTATCTCACATGGGGTACACCACTAAGGTCTAGAGAAAGAATAGTTCCTCTGTTGAGACTCACTGATCCCTGGGACACAGAGGCATCCCATTTTTGAGCTTTATAGAAAGAAGCATCTCCTGTATATGGCTAAGAAATCATATCCCCACTTGGCTACTACAGATTTTTGCAGTGGCTTCAGAAGGCTTTTGCACCTTCATCCGGATGTCTTAGGAGCAGTTGACAAAACCAATGAATAAACTAAAAACCAATAGCCTGGTGCGATATGGAGACCAAAGTAGTGAGTAAGGTATTCTAGGATTCTCTCCTCCTTGCAAGCCAGGTGGAGAGATTTCTATTGTATAGTAGAGAGAATGGGCTTCCCTGGTAGCTCAGCTGGTAAAGAATCTGCCTGCAGTGCAGGAGACCCTGGTTTGATTCCTGGGTTGGGACGATCCCCTGGAGTTAGGCTACCCACTCCAGCATTCTTGGTGTTCCTTTGTGGCTCAGACGGTAAAGAATCTGCCTGCAATGTGGGAGACCTGCATTCGATCCCTAGGTTGGGAAGATCCCATGGAGGAGTGCATGGCAACTCACTTCAATTTTCTTGCCTGGAGAGTCCCCATGGACAGAGGAACCTGGAGGGCTACAATCCATGGGGTTGCAAAGAGTCGGACAAGACTGAGTGAGTAAGCACAACCCAGCACAGACAGATATGGGCTTTAGATTCAGACAGACCTGTTCATAATCATAACTTTCTAGTTGTTTAGTCCTAGCCAAGTGACATTACCTCTCTGAGTCTCCGTTTCCTCATCTGTACCTACCTAAATTGGATTTGTATTTTAATATTTATAATCACAACTTCCTACTGAAGAGGACATATATTCTATTATTTTATTATTATATTATATATTATTTTTATTATATTTATTTTATAGTTGATTTAGAATGTTTAAAAATCAACTATAAAATAAATATAATAAAAAATAATATATAATATAATAATAAAATGATTTAGAATGTGTTGGGCTTCCCTGGTGGCTCAGAGGTTAAAGCGTCTGCCTCCAATGCGGGAGACCCGGGTTCGATCCCTGGGTCAGGAAGATTCCCTGGAGAAGGAAATGGCAATCCACTCCAGTATTCTTGCCTGGAGAATCCCATGGACGGAGAAGCCTAGTAGGTTACAGTCCATGGGGTTGCAAAGAGTCAGACACGACTGAGCGACTTCACCTTCACCTTATAATGTGTTAATAAATGCTATACAGCAAGGTTTTTCAGTTATGCTTTTATACACACACACACACACACACACACACACACACACACATTCTTTTTTATATTCTTTTCCATTATGGTTTATCCCAGGAGATTGGATATAGATCCTTGGGCTATACAGTAAGACCTTGTTGTTTATTCATTCTAAATATAATAATTGGCACCTACCAACACCTACCAAACTCCTAGTCCATCCCTCTCCCTCCCCTACTCCCCCTTGGCAACCACACGTCTTCTCTCTATGAGTCCGTTTCTGTTTTGTAGATAGTTTCGTTTGTGCCATATTTTAGTTTCTGCAGAAAAGTGATATTGTATGCTATTCGTCTTTCCTTTCTGACTTATTTCACTTAGTATGATAATCTCTAGTTGCATCCATGTTACTGCAAATGGCATTTTTTGTTCTTTTTATGGCTGATTAATATTCTGTTGTATATATATACTACATCTTTTTTATCCATTCATCTGTCAGTGAACATTGAGGTTGTTTCCACGTATTGGCTATTGTGAATAGTGCTTCTATGAACACTGGGATGTATGAATGTATTTGAATTACAGTTTTGTCCAGATATATGAAGAGAGCATATCTTTTAAAATAGAATGTTCTTTTATCTGCTGAGCACCTCGAAGGAATTGACTAAGCAAGTGTGAGAGGGGTGGAGCCAATGTCAGCTTAAAATAAAATGATAGGAATTTGAGGTTCCCAAGGGGTCTCTGCAGGAGAGGGAAGAAGAAACTGAAAAGGACGGGGGTGGCGGGGGGTGGGGAGGAGTTAATTATAGTTCACAGTGTAGCTCCATCCCCATGATTACAAATTTGCATACTACTCACAAAGATTTTGTGAAGAGCCCTGGTGGTGAATGCGCATGTGTGTGTGTGTATGAACTGAACACAAACTGAGTTTCGCATGAGGGTTGCACCTATGAGGACAGAAGCCATGTGAGAGGAAGCAGGAGACAGAGGAAGCTACAGGAGTCACAAGAAATATGAGTTGAAGTCTTGCCTTCCAATGGTAGTGGATTTTGCAGTTCGAATCTTACAGCTTCACAAGATTGTATGAGAATGAGAGATAATGTAAATAAACAGAGCACCTGAAACCAGGCCTGGCGTACATGCTGCATTTTATAAGCGGTAACTATTATTCAGTGAAATATAAGTTAAATTTAGTTGGTGAAGATTTAATCAGAAACACTATTTTGTCACTTTTTCCTCTTTGTAGCTCCCAGATGCCTCAAGTGGTAAAGAACCTGCCTGCCAGTGTAGGTGACACAAGAGATGTGGGTTCGATCCCTGGGTTGAGACGATCCCCTGGAGAAGGGCATGGCAACACATTCCAGTATTCTTGCCTGGAAAGTCCCGTGGGCAGAGGAGGCTGGAGGGCTACATTCCATGGGGTTGTAAAGAGTCAGAGACGATTTAGCAACTAAACACAGAGCTCAAGTGCTATTCTACCCTACCTATTACATTAGAAATTCTTCCTTTAATTCCCACCTGCACCTGTTGTATTGACAGAGGGTTATCATTCTGTGATGTGACCTTTCAGTACAAAAAGAGTAACCTCAGAGACTCAGTTTCTCTCTTCCTGATCTTGTCCCCCTTGTTTACCATTATGTCATTTCTTTGATGTGCACCTTCCAGCTGTACATGTAAGAAATTATCCACTGTGTCTCTGCTCCTTCCCTAAGCCCCCAGACATCTGGAAGGATGACTGTTTAATCCTTGTGCTCCACCCTCAGTTACAGTCACAAACCTTTGATCTGTGCTGTTCACTAGGTCCTATATCATGACATATAAAACTCCTGACAACTACATTTTTATTAAATTTGCTTTCCTGGATTTTAGTCATAGCACTAAAATTCAATCCCAACATACAATTATTTTTTAACGTATTATCAGTGTCATTTTACAGTTACTATAGCAGTAAAATCTATACTCAACAGCATTATTACAATTTTCCCTTACTTAGAGGATATATTTGGTTCATGTTTTAAAGCCAAGGAGGGAAAGAAGTAAATTAAATGATTGCCATCAACACTACTGCAAGCTTTTCTATCCTTAAAAGTCACCAATGATACATATAATAACAGATTGCCTGTAAACACATAAAAGCCCTTCTCGGAAAAAGTGAGCTTTTGGTTTCCATCATAGTGAAACTCAGGTCTTTTGATATGATGATTGATGACAAAGAAGACAGGGAAGGGTGAGAAGACCTACCTCTGTGCACTCCACACCAGCACCCTGTAGACACATGAGCATGAACAGTGGCCTGACCCCTCTTAGCTTCCTGAGATCAAGTGACCTGGACTACAATTAGCTATTGATGAATGGAGCAGCCCTGGGCTCTGGCAAGAGCAAGTGGGTGATGGAATCTTGTCCACTCTTAATTAATCTTTCATTTTACAAAATGATCCTCTGGGCGGGAAGTTTGAGGTAATGGTAGATTGGGTCAACAGTTTTTATACCTGTGAATCTCAGTTCCTATGACTACTGAGAAGCTGGGCATCTGGACCTCATCTGGTTCTCCTTTCTATACACCTGCAGAAGAGTAGGGATTATCTGTAGGGAGATGGCTAGTTTAGAGACTGGTTTCTGGGTAATCCATGCTAAAATTGGGATAATCCATCTGCAGCAACACAGGAAGTATTAGACAAGGCAAACACTAATAAAAAAGGCCAGAAGGCCAGTGGTGACATGAAGGCTGAGAGTGACAGCCAGCCAGTGCGTCCTGTTGGGTGTTTGCTCATAGCCTTGCAGGTACATGGATACACGGTGTGTGGGTTGGTTGTGTTGGCTTGGCTTACAGCACTTGTACATCTAAAATCTTATTACTTCAATTCTGTATATCTGTGCTGTGCTTAGTCACTCAGTCATGTCTGACTCTTTATGACCCCATAAACAGTAGCCCGCCAGGCTCCTCTGTCCGTGGGGTTTCTCTAGGCCAGAATACTGGAGTGGGTTGCCATTCCCTCCTCCAGGGGATCTTCCCAACCCAGGGATTGAACCCAGGTCTCCCGCATTGCAGATGGATTCTTTACTGTCTGAGCCACGAGGGAAGCCCAAGAATACTGGAGTGGGTAGCCTATCCCTTCTTCAGGGGATCTTCTCAACCCAGGAATTGAACCAGGAAAAGTATATCTATTGCCTAGCAAATATCCATTCACCAGACTCAGCACTAGGACTCTTACAGAAAGGCAAATGAGAGGCTCATTGAGTCCCTTCTATTATTTTCTTTCAAGAATAAAACCCATGACTTAATACCTTGGTTCTCAACTTCCCAGTTCCTGCCCCCCACCCCTCAAACTTGTTTTGGTTTCCGTATCCTAAAACAATATCTTTTTGATGAAATAGTCCCTTATTTCAGAACCCTCTATTACATTTAAACTCTTAAAATATTTCTTCCTACTAAATATTCTTCTCAGAGCAAAAGTGAATCAAAAGGTGCTAAGCAGGAAAAATGAAAACTCCATTTCCCCTCTGTGCTGTTGGAGGCCCCTAAAACATGAATTTTAGAAGTCTTGCCACAGAATTTCCATAGAGTTGATTCTAGATAAAATTTTCATTCAATCAGACTGACAAATACTGAAACCCAAAGCAGAAAATAGTGTTAAAATTTTTCAAATGTTATATGCCAGAAAAATAATGCATAGATGTGTGAATGATGTGACTTTACATAGTAGAGGTGAACATATAATCTACAAATACAGGCTCATGTAAAGTTAATTACTATAAGTAAGACATGTTTCTCCATGGCAATCTAGACCCAGGAACAGTCAAAGGCTTTAAGACAAGCTCAGTGATATTTGCCTCTGAGCCCCACAACTTTTGGTTAATAAACTACAGCCTCCTCCTTTATCTTATGCCTCTCATTCCCCCTTATAACCCAAGGAGCTCTTTCTTAGCATGAACTGGCACTCTGTAGTTGTGCTTTTGCTCTATTGGTCCGCACCTCTGAGGTTCCACTTTCAAGCTTCTACTTCACCACTTTCAAAATTGGAGGTCAATCATTACCCTTCATTGATTTCAGATTTCTTGGTCAAATATAAATTGTCTAGCATTCAGGAGACTACAACTTTTAAGCTCCTTCTATCTACCCCCCAACCCCCAAGAGTACCTTTAAAATTTACTGTCTTCTTTGAGGAACATCAGACAAGTTCACTTTGGACCATCTGTGGGAACATTTTAGTGACACCTCGTCATGCTGCCCTGGGAAAATTCCTGTCACCCTCCCTGGCCTGGAACTACAAAGAGGATGTTTAGACTTTCTGACTCCATGGTAAGTAATCAGACTTCTACAGTTGCCATTCCATCCTCCTTCCAGAGGTTTTATTGAAAAGTATTTTTGGTTGTTGTTCTTCAGGGCTTAAATCCTCTTCCCTATCTCTGCCAGGGGACCCCCTTGTACACTGGAGTCCATTTGGTTGTTTCCTAATATCCTCAAGTTTCTAATATATATTTCAAATTGGGTCCACAGACAAGGATCTTGCAGTAGTCTCTTCCACCCAACACATGACACTTTTAAAGTCTCTGTAAAGCTTTCACATTCAGCCAATAACTCCCCTTTTAAATGATGCCCTTGGAAATGTTTCTTTAACTTCAGTATCCACTCTGAACACAGCACCTTGGCATAGATTAGGTAATCAGATATTTGCCGAATGAAATCAGTGATGAAATGATGGAAGGAAGAAATGCCAAATCCCAAACAATATCGAATGGGCACTAGCAGTGAACCAAGACAAACATTCACTTTGGGGTTCATCTTTCCCTATCTTTGTGGTTTTGTTTTTTAAAACTGTGGTAGAGGGGGCCCTAAAAGATTCCTAGTTTAGAGGTATTCTGCACGTTGCCAAGGTAGCAGTAGCTGTTTCCAAGTTGACAGGTTTTTTTTTTTTTAATAAATTAAAACGTCTTCCTGAGTCAAATCATTAGCCACTCCATCAGTCTTGAATTTCGTCCCATAATCACCAAACCCTAATTTCAAGATATCCACAGATTGAGACTCACATGCTCCACCCCTGGCTTACAATGCTGAGCCTAAGGGACCAAAATCTTACATTAAAATATGACAAAAGACAGTTATGGCAAAGTCAACTTCACTCTCTGTGCTGATCCCATACCCTGGTTCTCTTACCATCTCTTCATCAAAGCTATTGAGCTCAGACTGAGGAGAAACAAAGAGATATTAAAGGTCTCAACCTACTTTCCTGAGGGCCAGGGAGATGTGGTCTTCACTCTTTTCTATTTTGTCTTCTCTCAAACATAACATATATTCTGCCTGGTGATGATGCATCCAGCCAATAGGTAACAAATATTATCGTAATAACGACATAGCAGCACATTGTCCTCAGAACTACTTGCGCTGTATATTTGGGTAATGCTTTTTCAATATCCATTTGCTCCTTAAAACAAAAAACAGAACTCTTTATTCAAAGGAGCTTGTCCTGCAAATTAGGAACAGCCATATTTCAGAGTTCAGCCAGTTAAACGTAAACAGAAGTCTAATAGATAAGGAAGGCTACCAGGAAAGCTGTTTTCCTTCTAAGAAGATAGAGATTCAGCTATCATCCTTGTCTGGAGCATGGATGCAGTCCTTGGAGCTACAATAGCTATCTTAAATGCACAGGGAAAAAAGACAAATAGTAAGAAAGCAGAAAAGGAAGAGTGGATCAGGACTGCTCTTGAGCAATTAAACCAATCCTGGGATGACAACCACCAAAACCACTGTAAAAGCAGAAGGGGAAACCCCTTATTTGCAGCCAAACACTCCTAAGTGATATCTCTCTAACTCTGAGAGCCAGTAGGCTCTTTCTCAGGGCACATCTCTACCATGCAAAGTTCTCATCTTCGCTCACCACCAAGAAAGGCCCTGTTGAGAGTTTCTGTGACTGTTTCAGTTACTTTGGGTGTCCCTCTTTTCACCCCTCTTCTTCCACGGGTAGTTTTGTTTTCCATGGAAAGAGATTGAGAGGCACACATTCTTCTTCCACAGGCAGAGCACCTTCCACTGAAACTGAGGGAACCCAACCTCAGCCTGGTACACAGACTACCATTATCTATGGCAAAAGTAGAAAAATAGTGATTGAAGGGGAATATTATGTCTGTAGAAATATTTTGTGTTGGCCTGCTCAGTGTTTTAAGGCATGCAAATCCGTTGCCAAGAATTACAAGTCAGAGGATTTTTCATAATTTCTGGATTTCCTGCATCTCATGAAAAATCCAAAGAAGTGACAAGACTGGGCCCTCATGGCAACAATCGAGTAAAGTAGCACCTTCTCGATTTAGAAGAGAGTAGGCACTTTCCAGACTACCGCAGTTCCTAGCCCTCTTCCACATGGCTCCCTCTCTGCTGACTGCATTCCAGACAGCTAGTGGCAGGAGGTTGGGTGGGGGATGTGCAGCATGACCACATATCCAGTGAGTGTACATATTTGTCAAAACTCATTGAACTGTATACTTGAACTGTATGTATTCTACTTTTTTAAAGTTCTTTTTGGAAAAGGAAGGAATGTTGAACAGATTACATGGTAAGCATGTATGTCAACCTAAGTAAACATTTTATGTATAAAATATTAATCATGTTTAATTTATTGGCCTAAAAAGAGGACAAAAATGAAATATTGGACCAGACAGCCTGCTGTAGGCAGGAATGGGGGGAGGGTTGCTTAGAGTTAAAAGGTACTAACATGCATGGTTTTTTGGGGAGGGAGAGTAAGGTATTCTTTGTAATTTTAGGGTGTGTTATAAAAGAAAATGTACTAATAACTACTGAAAGAATATTACTTGAGGGACTTCCCTAGTGTTCCAGTGGTTAAGATGCCATGGTTCTACTGCAGGGGGGCATGGGTTTAATCCCTAGTCAATGAGCTAAGATCCTATATATCATGTAGTGTGGCCAATATATATATATATATATATATATATATATATATATATTACCTGATGCATAAATTCCAAACTATTACAAAAGGAGTGGACTATGAAAAAGAATAAAATATAATAATTTTGCCATAAAAATCATGAGATTTTTATCTCATGAGAGAGAAAGAATTAGAAGAATAGAAAAAGCAGTTTGAATAGAAATGAAGCAGTAATATGGTGGCCCAGATGGTAAACTAGTCCGCCTGCAATGCAGGAGACCCAGGTTTGATCCCTGGGTTGGGAAGATCCCCTGGAGAAGGGAATGACTACCCACTCCAATATTCTTGCCTGGAGAATTCCACGGACAGAGATTTGTAGGCTATAGCCCATGGGGTCTCAAAGAGTCAGACATGACTGTCAGTCAGTCAGTTCAGTCGCTTAGTCGTGTCCGACTCTTTGCGACCCCAAGGACTGTGGCACACCAGGCCTCCCTGTCTATCACTAATTCCTGGAGTTTATTCAAACTGTCCATTGAGTCAGTGATGCCATCCAATCCTCTCTTGTCCCCTTCTCCTCCTACCTTCAATCTTTCCCAGCATCAAAATGAGTCGGTTCTTCACATCATGTGGCCAAAGTATTGGAGTTTCAGCTTCAGCATCAGTCCTTCCAATGCATATTCAGGACTGATTTCCTTTAAGATGGACTGGTTGGATCTCCTTGCAGTCCAAGGGACTCTCAAGAGTCTTCTCTAACACCATAGTTCAAAAGCATCAATTCTTTGGTGCTCAGCTTTCTTTATAGTCCAATTCTCACATCCATGCATGACTACTGGAAAAAAAATAGCCTTGATTAGATGGACATTTGTCAGCAAAGTAATATCTCTGTTTTTTAATATGCTGTCTAGGGTGGTCATAACTTTTCTCCCAAGTAGTAAGTGTCTTTTAATTTCATGGCTGCAGTCACCATCTGCAGTGATTTTGGAGCCCCCAAAAATAAAGTCTGACACTGTTTCTACTCTTTCCCCATCTATTTCCCATGAAGTGATGGGACCAGATGCCATGATCTTTGTTTTCTGAATGTTGAGCTTTAAGCCAACTTTTCCACTCTCCTCTTTTACTTCCATCAAGAGCCTCTTTAGTTCTTCTTCACTTTCTGCCATAAGGGTGGTGTCATCTGCATATCTGAGATTATTGATATTTCTCCCGGCAATCTTGATTCTAGCTTTTGCTTCTTCCAGCCCAGCGTTTCTCATGATGTACTCTGCATATAAGTTAAATAAGCAGGGTGACAATACACAGCCTTGATGTACTCCTTTTCCTATTTGCAAACAATCTGTTGTTCCATGTCCAGTTCTAACTGTTGCTTCCTGACCTGCATACAGATTTCTCAAGAGGCAGGTCAGACGATCTGGTATTCCCATCTCTTTCAGAATTTTCCACAGTTTATTGTGATAAACTGTGACTGAGTGGCTAACAAATATATATAATCTCAATAAGAAGATATTTCTAGGAAGGGTTGAAATAGTAGATTATCAAGACATATATATACCAAGGGCAGAAAAAATATGTACCAGGCAAAACAATAGAATAAAGAAAGCTATGATAGCACTATTACTTAATACAAAAAAGACTAAGACAAAAAGCATTATTAAGGCTAGAGATGGTCACCACAAAACAAAAGGCTG
This sequence comes from Ovis aries, assembly GCF_016772045.2. NCBI lineage: Eukaryota > Metazoa > Chordata > Mammalia > Artiodactyla > Bovidae > Ovis > Ovis aries. Next base: position 102,595,037 of record NC_056080.1, on the reverse strand, counting down.
AATTCACCAGAAATATATAGTAATTCTAAATACAGCACATGTGTATAGTTTTGAAAATTCAGCAATGTAGAAAGAGAGAAACAAGCAAAAAAAAAAAAAACATATAGAAACAAAGGGCTTACCCAAAGTCTGACCTTATCAGTGATTATATTAATGTAAATAGATTAAGCACCTCAAAGAAAAGGTAGAAATTAGAAGAGTGGATTTTTAGAAGATGATCCAATTATATGCTCTCAACAAAACACATGGATTGAATTCAAGGGCACAAAGAGTAAAAGGAAAGATCAGTGACCTAAATGTAAGATCTAAAATTGTAAAACTCTTCAATGAAAACATAGGAATAAATCTTTGTGATCATGAGTTAGGCAATAGATTCTTGGAGATAACACCAAAAGTACAATGACAAAAGAAAGAAATAGTGAAATTGGGATTAATCAAATTAAAACCATTTCTGCTTTGAAAGATACTATCAGTGAAGTGACAGTTAACCCACACAATGAGAGAAAATATTTGCAAAGTATATATTTGATAAGACTTATATCCAGATCACATTAACGATTCTTACAACTCAACATGAAAAGCAAGTAAATAAGTGCTAATCTTTTGTTTTCTGGTTTCCCATGTAAGGAACTTAGAAGTCACCACCGTATCCTAGTAACAAGTAAAAAGCTGAACAGACTGAAAAATCAAAAACTCCTCTTGGACACATAATAGAGAGCCAAGGACACAGGACAAACCACTGCCCACAAGATTAGAGAGGCAGACAGGCAAATACAGGGACTCATGGCTTACTAGAACTGACTCAAAAGTGCAAACTGGCACAGCAACTGGTGCCAAGGTAGGCAAACCCAAACTGTAACTGACAAATTGCTGGAGATTCAGTGTAGACAAGACTGAGAAAATCTCCATGGGGCCCAGTCATAGAGGGGACCCTATGGTTTTGTGAGTTTTACATCCAGGAACTCAACCAGGTTCTGACAGTAAATGTTGGAGAAAAGTTCTGTAAAATAAATAAATAAATAAGAAACAAAAACCTCAGTTAAATAGAGTTGGGAAACCAGAAGGGGGAGCTCTCGTGCCCCGAGAAGATAGCAGAGATCAACAGGAAGAAAGATTTCTCTTCTTCCCTGGGGAAGACTCAGCCAGTGAAAAGCCATAGACTCTTTATCACCACTCTCCCAACTTCCTATTCTTCTCTGTAAAAGAGTTTTCCTTCCCTTGGTGGGCAGGACTTGGTTTGCCATGATTGAAGACTTCTGAATTGCAATTTTCTGCTGATCGCCAATAAACCCATCTTTACTGGACAAATATCTGGCAAATATTTGTGTCTGATTTCCTTGTTCTTCTGGCAAGGGAAGAGGAGAAGAAACCATTTTGCAATATGCCATACAGTGGAAATTAGTGAACAAGAGCTTAACCTGCGGGAATGTTATCAGAGCCTAACTGACCTGAGAGAAGGGATATACTCAGCTACAGCACCCTCTAGCCAACCTGCCCCACCTGGGAGTAGGGAGGAATGGAGAAGCACTTGTGAAGTTCACAGTCTTGAGGTATAGGTTCTCTTAAATTATGAGAACTAATCATAAGATTATAGAATGCTTCCCTTCCCCTCACATCTCACCACAATATTACTAAAGGCCTGTTTACCATAGTTCCTCTTACCTGGTACATCATGTCTGAATATAAATAAAATTACAAAGCCTACTAAAAATAAAAATATGTGATTTGAGGAGACAGAGCAAGCATAAGAACCAGACATGGCAGGGTGCTGAAATGATCAGATGAGGAATTTAAACAACAATAAACAGTATGCTAAGGAGTCTAACAAAGTAGGCAGTATGCAAAAACAACTGAGTAATATAAACAAAGAGATGGAACTCCAAATAAACAACCAAAAAGAAATACTAGAGATCTTTAAAAAATGAAATAAAAAATGGCTTTGATGGGCTTATTAGTAGACGACATTCCTGAGGAAGGAATCTCTGAGCTTGAGGGTCTCTCCTCAGAAGAAACTTCCAAAATGCAAATCTAAGAGAACAAAGACTGAAAACAGAAGAGACTACCCAAGGACTGCGGGGCAACTACAAAAGCTGTAACATACATGTAATGGGCATACCCTCTCCAGAGGGAGGAGAGAGAGAAAAAAGGATAGAAGAAATATTTGAAAGAATAACATAAACTTCTCCAAATTAATATCAGACAGCAAGCTTCATATCCAGGAAGCTTGGAGAACACTAAGCAGGATGAATGCCCTTGAAAGACACCTACACATATCATTTCAAACTGCAGAAAATAAAACACAAATACAAAATTGTGAAAGAAGCCGAGAGGAGGAACGCTTTATAAAAGAGCAAAGATAAGAATTATATCTGATTTCTCTTCAGAAAACATGTAAGAAGAAAGTGATAAGAAATATTTAAAGTGATGACAAGAAAAACCCCATCAACCTATAATTCTGCACCCTGTGAAATTATACTTCAAAAGTAAGGATAAATAAATACCTCCTCAGACAAAAATTGAGGGAATGTGTTACCAGTAGACCTGCTTTGCAAGAAATTTTTAAAGTTCTTTAAAGAAGGAGAATAATATAATCAATGTAAAATAATAAAAAAACCCAGAAACAGAAAGTTGTATATATAAGATCTTGATATATGACCCCCTGGAGGAGGAAATGGCAACCCATCCCAGTATCCTTTGTCGGGATAATCCCATGGACAGAGGAGCCTGGCAGGCTACAGTCCATGGGGTCACAAAGAGTCGGACACAACTGAATGACTGAGCACCATATGACAAAGGCATTAAACTCACTGGGTAAGAAAGATTTAGTTGTTCAATAAGTGGAACTAGTACAGTCGGTTATCCACATGGAAAATGAAATAAAACCACCACTTCACACCCTATAGCTAAATAAGTTCCATATGAATTAAGGACTGAAATGTGAAGCAACTCAGAGTGAAAAGGATGAAACAAAACTATTTTTTATTTATAATTCATATGATATTATTTACATAGAAAACCAAAAAGAGTCTATGTGCAAATTTTTACAAATAATAGAGTTTCTTACATGGCTTACAGTATGATCAATATATAAATTTAATTGTATTTATATATTATAGCAACAAATAGAAAAACATAATTGCTTTAAAAAGCTATCATTTATGGGAGCTGGGAAACTATTAAGGCACTTAGGAATAAATATAATAAAAGATGAACAAGATATCTATGGAGAAGTATCTGAACCTACATTTAATCACATTACAAAAGACCTAAGTAAATGGAGATATATTGCATGTCTATGAAATTCATGTTCATGTTCTAACACTTTTAGAAGAAACTACGGAAGAATATCTTTATGACCTCATGGTGGTGGTGGTAAATTGCTTCAGTCATGTCCAACTCTTCAATCCTGTGGACTGCAGCTCACCAGGCTTTTCTGTCCATGGGATTCTCCAGGCAGGAATACTGGAGTGGGTTGCAGTTTCCTTCTCCAGGGGATCTTCCCGACCCAGGGATCGAACCTGGGTCTCTTATGTCTCCTGCAATGGCAGGCAGATTCTTTACCACTAGCGCCACCTTATGACCTCAGGCTAGGTTACATTGAAGGCCAAAAAAACAAAAACAAAAACAAAACTCTACTATTTAAAAAACAAAGTTTGATAAATTTGATTACATTAAAATTAAAATATATGTTTATGAAAATATACCATAAAGAAGGCAAAAAGATAAACTCTAGGTTGGGAAAGCATACTTGCAACATATATAATAGACAAAATTTTGGTGTCTTAAATACAGAAAGCATTTCTTACAAATCAGTAAAGAAAAACAAAAAATTCAGTGGATAAACAGAAACATGAATGACAGTATAAAAATAGGAAATGAATAATCTGAAAAGTGAAAATGAAGACCTCAGTAAGGTACTATTTTACAAGTGATTGACAGTGATTAAATTATCTGACAATCCCAAGAATGTAGATCAATGGAAAGTCTTATACAGTACTGCTGTTGGTATAAATTTGTACAATCTCATTGAAAATAATATTATTTAAAATTGTTAATAAATTATTGAAAAATAATTTGACTTTATCATTAATGATGAAGAGTCACATAATCTTATTCCCAGAAATTCTGTTCCTAAGTCTTTACCCTATAGTGTGCCTGCATGCTCAGTTGCTCCATCGTGTCCCTAGCAGCACATTCTAATAGAAATCTAGTATGAACCACAAATGAAGGCCAAATATGTCACTTTTAATATTCTTGGAGCTAAACAAAAAAATGAAGAGAAACAGGTGATATTAATTTAATAATATATTTAATTAAAGAAATATATCCAATATATCACAAATTCAACATGTAACCAATATAAAACTATAAGTGAAATATTTTATATCCCTCTTTTTCTCACTAAGTCTTTGAAATTCAGTGTATATTTTATACTGTTGGCATAGTTCAATTCTTACTTGACCATTTTAAATGCTCAGTAGTGAAATGTAACTAGTTCATACCACAGTGGACAGTGCAGCCCTAGAAAAAATCTTGTACATGAGCAACAAGAGATATGTACTGTTTAGGTTCATAGTAGCATTGATTGTAGTAACAAAGATAAAAAATAATCTATATGCCCATCAGTAGAGAGGTGTCATCAGAGAGATGTCTGTCGTAGTATCAATAATAAGCAGTCATATAATGAAATGCATTTTTGCAGCAGTAAAGTTGAGAGAAATATAGCTATATAACAACATGGTTGAGTATTAGAATGATGAGTGAAAAATGCAATTCCATGAAGAATATATATAGTATGAGTACATTTTTATAAAGCTCAACATAAGCAAAACTAAGCCAAGTAAATTTAGGGAAACATACATTATATGATCAAACTATTTATTAAAAGCCAGAGAAGTGGATTTAGAGAACAGTGATGGCTGCCTGATTCTAAATTTCCTCCATACATTTATCTTAAAAGCCCATAAAATCAACAAGGAGGACCTATTAAAGCATACATTACCCATACCTTCAGCATTTCTGGAAAATTAAGAACATGGCAACCTTAAAATTACCCCTAAATAGAGAAAATAATAATATGATAAAATAATCAAATGGGTAGAGTTCTTGCTGCCTACTTGTTGCTGGAAGCTTGTGCATGCAGAAAATGGGAGTGGGATGGTTTAAGAAGCTTCTTGAAAAACAGTTGATGTAACCAGAGGACTTAGATGAAGCAGTGATAAAATTAACCCAAAATGTGAGCATTCAACATTAAATGACAAAAAAATGTTTAGATATAACAGATATGAATCAGGGTTTTTACATATTATATAAAATATACCCACGTCATATATTTTAGCATATATATATAAACATATATTGAGCAAAATATTGAGACAATATTGAACACAGGTTGGGACTTGGCATTTCACAGTGCTGATTGCAAGCAGGGGCTTTGCAAGAGTGTGAGACCAGCAAGGCTGCTTCATATGCTTGTATGGGAAAGTCAGATACATAGAGTCATGTCCGACTCTTTGTGACCCCATGGACTGTAGCCTACCAGGTTCCTCCGTCCATGGAATTTTCCAGGCAAGAGTACTGGAGTGGGTTGCTATTTCCTTCTCCAGGGGATCTTCCCAACCCAGGGATCAAACCTGAGTCTCCCACATTGTAGGCAGATGCTTTACCATCTGAGCCACGAGGGAAGTCACAGAGGGTGTCAGTAAACTAGAAAAATAAGGCTGTGTAAGGAAAGAGGGGAAGATCAGGGTAAAATTGAAGATGTTGCCAAAAAGAAAGGAAAATAAGACAACCCCTCTCTCTCTCTCTCTCTCTCTCTCTTGCACCAACAGCACCGTCCATAAAAGAAACTTCAAGGAAGAGGGCAGAATGGACAACAGCATTCTCTAAGAATTCTGTCCATGAAAATAATAGAAAAAAGTAGATCATATTCATACAAATCTACTGTAAAAATAATCAGAGCATATGAATCAAAGAATTTTTGGTGGTGAAAGTTATCTCCAAAAAAAACAAAAAAAAAGCCATGCAGTTAAGTAAAATTGAAAACAGTATTCCATTCTGAATTTTATATATCCCCCCAGAAGCTTTTAGATATATTTTTTAAATACCTTGAATCAGATATAAAAAAAGAACATAGATAGACCAAAAAAAAAAAAAAAACCAACAGTAAGATATGAAATAAAAGTTGACTCAACTCAGGAAAAATAGGAGCTTCCCTGGTGGTCTAGTGGTTAAGACTCTGCCTTCCCAAGGCAGGGGGCCCAGGTTCATTTCCTGGTCAGGAAACTAGATCCCACATGGTGCAACTAAGACCTGGTGCAGCCAAATAAATGAATATATATTTAACTCAGGAAAAATAGAAAAAATTTAAATTCATATAAAAGTAAAGACAAAACAGCCCTTATGAAAGTCATCAGTGACCTCCATGTCACCAACTCAAATGGACACATTTTCCTAAGGGCTGCTTTGTTGGACTGGTAGAGAGCAAATCAGAGAGGGTTGATGAATGAGGAAATTAATAAATATAGAAAAATGTTAGAGAGGTGTATTTGTGAATGGGAGGAGAGAGACAAGGAGGCATCTGGAAAGGGCTGTATCATTTAGGGCAGGATTTTTAAATTCGGAATGGGCTTGACGAGTCATAACTATTAATGAGGAAGGTCATAGTGAAAGAAGGAAGTTGACTTCACAGGAGATAGGATTTGCTGATTGCTGATAGTGTAGGTTTCTCTAGAAAGCAGGAAAGGGGAGAATTTAAGGACAGAAATAGATCAAGAGGGTGGGAATATATATTTAGTTATGACTGATTCATTTTGTTGTACAGCAGAAACCAACACAACATTGTGAAAGCAACTAGCCTCCAATTTAAAGAAAAAAGAAATAGGAATTGCCTCATATAGGAACAGGGACATTTTCTTTGTTATATTAAAGGAGGGTAGAGTTGCAAATTAAAAAAAAAATCAGCTTATATGATATTATCCTATGATTACTCCATGAACAAAAGACATGTGTCAATTTAAATATGGGATAAAATGTGGAGAAACAGTTTAGTCGGCTGAAGTTGGAATCAGAAGATGGGAATAGTGATGACTTGAATATTCTATATTACAAATGATTTTAACTAACATGGGCTTATTGTATGCCCATATTTACTATGCTCTGCTGTGTTGTGCTCAGTCACTTCAGTCGTGTCCAACTCTTTGCGACCCATGAGCCCACCAGGCTCCTCTGTCCATGGGACTCTGCAAGCAAGAGTACTTGAGTATATTGCCATTCTCCTCTCTAAGAGATATTCCTGATCCAGGAATTGAACCCTCATCTCTTATGTGTCCTGCATTGGTAGGTAGGTTCTTTTCCACTAGCACCACCTGGAAAACTCCATATTTACTATATGCCTTCACTCATAGCTCAGTTGGTAAAGAATCCACCTGCAATGCAGGAGACCCCAGTTCGATTCCTGGGTTGGGAAGATCTGCTGGAGAAGGAATAGGCTACCCACTCCAGTATTCTTGGGCTTCCCTGGTGGCTCAGATGGCAAAGAATCTGCCTGCAATGTGGGAGACTTGGGTTTGATCCCTAGGTTAGGAAGAGCCCCTGGAGAAGGGAAAGGGTACCCACTTCAGTATTCTGGCCTGGAGAATTCCATGAACTGTATAGTCCATGGGGTCACAAAGAATCAGACATGACTGCGTGACTTTCACTTCATTTCACTTTATCATAAGAACGGAGGCAATGTTCTTAGCACTTTTGTACATTACCACATTTAATTTTCATAAATAACCCATGAAGTCAGTATTATCATGTTCCCTACTTTGCAGGGGAAGACACTGAAATTCGGAAAAGATCAGTATCTTATCCAGAATTACAAAATTAAAATGTGTTTGAGTAATATTGAAAGCCGAGATCTATCTGATTTCAGAGACATGCTTTGCACCAAAATGATACACTGAATTTCTATATATTTGTATCTTTAAAACAATGAACAGTTATTATTTTTGTAAGTAGAAAAATATCACATGTAAGGGTCAAGGTCTATAGTGAACATAATACCTCTTAGATTCAGCCCAACAGTACTTTGTTTTAGGAACTATCCCTCCCTAATTACCTTATGTAAGTTGTTTTCACAAATGATACATTTCTCTCATGGACACAGAGATGGCTATGGTACTCAGAGTAGGCTGATCTTCACACTGAATTCCCATAGACATAGCAATTTGTACAGAGAACAGCTCATGAGCCAAGTGGAGCCTGACTTGAGATTTTCTATGAGTATTTTGGGGGAGAAAATTCCTCTCTACCTTTAAAATTTTGAGTTATAAAAGTAACTGCCACAAAACATCTTTCATACCAAATGGAGAGAGCCCAGCAAAGAAATAATCAGCATATAGAGAGGCACAGGGCTAGGAAATGAAAGGGGTCCCAGACTTCATTGTTGAGCAACGAGATCTAACTCTGCCAGATCTCCGCTTGGACATGTGAGCCTATACACCTTTTTGTTGCTTAAGCTGTTTTAACATTGATTTCTGTTGCCTATATCTGAAAGATTCCTGACTAAAGCAATGTTGGAAACAAAACCGATATCTAGAAAGTGACGGACCTATAATATGAAATTTGCTGCATTGACGTGGAAAGTTGGACAACAGATCCCTTCATCGCTGACTGGAAAGACGATAATCTTTAGTATGAATTTGCATGCCATCAAATTAAACTGGTTTTATTGATTCTTGTAGATAAGTACATGTACCTATTTGTCTGAAGTTTGGAAACGATGAAGATGCTAAGGTAGTTGCTACTTTTTGTAGCTTTTTTAAGTGTCTGCATAGATAGAAGTTTTAGTCCATGCTGGCCCATATGTAAGTGGAAAGGAAAGAGCACAAAATTTTCTTTAATGAAGCCATATCTTCCTACTGCCAAAAATGTTAGATGGCTGAGAGTCATTGTGTATGTTTAAGTATTTCCCATGTTAGAGAAAAAAAAAAGTAGGAAGTCTGGAAATATTGATAAATCAGACTGGGACCAGGTGAGCCTTAAAATTGAGGGTCACTTGATTCATTAGCTCTATCCCCAAAATACTTACATACATTCCCTTCCTGAAACAAGTTAGTAATTATCGTCCTTTGGAATACAGCCTAGGAACAAGGAATAAATTATCCCTGTCTCTACTCCAGCTCATTTATCAGAGATGGAGACTGTTTCAAAGAAATCCTCAAGTGGGAGTTGGTCTGGATTTAAGGACCATGATTTAGTACTATCTCTTGCTTTGGTTACTAGCCAGTTGATTCAAACTGTACATTCTCCAGCAGCTGTCTAAATACATATGTACTATATTATTAGGTATATTCATATTTAGTTATACATATAAGCACTGTTGAGTTGAGCTTTTTACAATTATACAATTTTCTTATCTTGCATAATACTTCCCTCCTTAAACTATAGTTGGCTTGATGCTAATATAGTCACACTTCTTTTGATTAGTGTTTGTATAGTGCATCTTTTTCCTTAGTTTTACTTTCAATCTATTTCTAGCTTTACATTTAGTGTGTTTCGTGGGACTTCCTTGGTGGTCCAAGACTCTGTACTTCCACTGCAGGGGGCATGAGTTTGATCCCTGATTGGGAGAGTAATATCCCACATGCCACATGGTGTAGCCTAAAAGAAAAAAGTGCTTTTTGTAAATAGATATAGTTGAGGGCTCTATTTTCTAAAATCCAAGTCTGATAATTTAGTTATTTGCATTGGAGTGTTTTGTCTATATTTAGTGTAATTGCTGATAAGTGTGCATGTGTGCTAAGTTGCTTTAGTAATGTCTGACTCTTTGCAACCATACAGACTGTAGCCCACAAGACTCTTCTGTCCATGGAATTCTCCAGGCAAGAATACTAGAGTGGGTTACCATGCTGTCCTTCAGGGAATCTTCCTGATCCAGGGATCGAATCTGCATCTCTTATGTCTCCTGTACTGGCAGGTAGATTCAGTTGATCTTAAGTCTACCACCTTGCTATTTGCTTTCTTTATGTCTCATCTATTTTAATTTCTTTATTCTTCCTTTTTCTACCTTTTTTATTTTAAAGAAGTGTATTTTTTTATTATTCTATATTTTATCTCCTTTATTAGCCCTTTTCTTATGCCTTTCTGTATCATTCTTTTAGAAGTCACCCTAAAAAATTTTTTAAATCCATCTGTAACTTGTTACAGTCTGTCTTAAATTAGTATTTCTACCACATTCAGAACAATACCATAACCTTATAGCAGTTTAGCTCTATCTACCCCTCCAATCTTTTAAATTAACACACTATATTTTGCATTTAACCTTACAAAACATTATCGTTGTTGTTTTAAATAGTCTTTTATAATTGCCAAAATATTTACACTTTCCATTCCTGTTCATTCTTTCTTAGACTTCCATGCTTGTATCTGGAAAAATTTCCTTTCAGTTTACAAGAACTTCCTTTAGTATTTTTTTTTCTGCTTTAAGGTGGCTGTTAAAAAATCTTTCAGCCTTTCTTGCTCTGAGAATGTCTCTTTTTCAATGACCTTTGAAATATATTTTTATTAGGTATAGAATTCTAAGTTGGTCATATTTTTGTCTTTCCTTTATTCTTTCTGGCACTTTAAAGACGTTGCTTTATTGTCCTCTGCTTTCCATAGTTGCTGTTGATAAGGCAACTATTTCCTTGTATTGTTCTCCTAGGGAAACATGTTTCTTTTCCCTCTAGGCACTTCAAAGATTTTCACTTGAACTTTGGTTTGAGTAGCTTGACTGTAATATACTTAAGCGTGGAGTTTTTTTCTCTGACAAATGCTACAACAAGATGAACCTTGAGAACACTATGCTAAGTGAAATGAGCCAGTCACAATAAGACAAATATTTTATGATTTTACTCATATAAAGTATAAAGAGTAGTCAAAGTCATAGAGAAATTTGCATGGTGGTTGTCAGGGGCTGAAGGGAGGTCCAAGTGGAGAATTTAAAAAAAATTTTATTGAAATATGGTTGATTTACAATGTAGTGTTAATTTCTGCTGTACAGCAAAGTGATTTAGTTATATATAAATTATTTTAAAATATTCTTTTTCAGTATGGTTTATCTTAGAATACTGAATATATTATAGTTCTCTGTGCTATACAGTAGGACCTTGTTGTTTGTCTATGCTATATATAATAACATATCTGTTAACCTTAACTTTCCATTTCATCACTCCCCCAACCCTCTCCTCCTCAGCAACCACAAGTCTATTTTCTATGTCTGTGAGTCTGTTTCTATTTCATAGATAAGTTCATTTGTGTCATAGATTCCACATGTAAGTGATATCATATGGTATTTTTATTTTTTTTCTGAATTACTGTACTTAATATGATAATCTTTAGGTTCATCCATGATGCTGCAAATGGCATTATTTTATTCTTTTTATGGCTGAATAGTATTCCATTGTAGATATGTACCACTTCTTTTTCCATTCATCTGTTGATGGACATTTAGGTTGTTTCCATGTCTTGGCTATTGTGAATAGTGGTGCTGTGGACATAGGAGTGCACGTATCTTTTTGAATTGGAGTGTTGTCTGAATATATACCCAGGAGTGGGGTTGCTGGATCATACGGTAATTCTATTTTTAGATTTCTGAGGAAACTTCATACTGTTTTCCATAGTGACTATACATTCCCACCAACAGTGTAGGAGGATTCCCTTTTCTCCACATCCTTTCCATCATTTGCTATTTGTAGAGTTTTTAATGATGGTCATTCTAACCAGGGTGAGGTGGTACCTCATTGGAGTTTTGATGAATTGTTTTATTAATTGAAGTGTAATTGATTTATAATATTGTGTTAGTTTCAGTTGTACCAATGGGGAAAGTGGGAAGGAATGAATTTGGAATTTGAGATAAACAGATACACACTACCATATATAAAATAGACAACAAAGATTTACTACATAGCACAGGGAAGTATAATCAATATCATCTAATAACTTATAATGGGAGAGAATTATTTTTTAAAGCAAATTGTTTTTATTTTTTTAAACTTTTTATTTTGTATTGGAATATAGTTGGTTAACAATGTTGTAATACTTTCAGATATACAGCAAAGTGATTCAGTTATATATATACATGCATGCTTCTATTCTTTTTCAAATTCTTTTCCCATTTAGATTGTTCCATAGTATTCAGCAGAGTTCCTTTCCCTGTGTTATACAGTAGGTCCTTGTTGGCTATCCACTGCTTTTAAATGAGTACAGAGTTTCAGTTTTGTAAGATGAAAAAGTTCTAGAGGTTATTTGCACAACAGTGTGAATATACTTAACACTACTGAATTGTACACTTAACAGTGGTTAAGATGGTAAATTTTATTTATGTTATGTGGGGGCAGAAAAGGGGTGTGAGCTCTGCTACAACTCCACTGATTGAGTTAATAGGAGTTGAGATTTCCCAAAGGAAAATCAGGATTTTGTTACTTAAAGAAGCAAAATAAGATGTTGGACACTTATAAATAGAAGTTGTTTATTTATAGTATCTTGGCAAAGCACAGTCCTAGATTTGAGTAACAAGCTCTTTGGGAATAGAAGATTTGTGGAGCAATTTTCTTCTTCATGTCTTCCTTCCCACCCTGGTCTATCGAAGAGGAATTCTGACCCCTTCATAAATATTAAATAGAGATTATGCTCTCTTTTCCTACCTCTCACTCACTGTTTCTGTCCAAGAGGAATGAGTCATGTGTTTCGTGAAACTAGGAAAAAAGATTATGTGTAGCTCAGACCTGCCTTCCCCCACTATGTGGCCATGTGGTAAATGCACTGAGTCTAGGCTTCTTTGTCTCGGTAGCTAGTCAGTCCAGTTTGATTTGGGGAGGGGCAAAGTGACAGGTATTAGAATCCCATTTGTGGCCACAGATCCAGGCCACGTTTTCCAATCAAACCTTAGTAGTAGGAAAGCTGATATTTTGGTCTCTGACTCCATATCTATTTTTCAAATGTTTCTAAATGTACATGGTCAAAGGGATATGACCGCTTGAATTGGTGTGCAGTGATAGGAAGTATACCAAGTTGGAAATTAGGTGACCTAGGTCTCCAAACCAGCAGGTAGATCACATCTCTTCTCTAGGATTTAGCTTTCTCATTTATGAAACAAGTAAGGGAGCTTTGGAGAGCTCTAAGGGTATCTCCAAATCTATCATGCCATGGCTATCATCGGGCTATAAAATGAGTCCTAAAGGGAATATATGATTCACATTTTTAAAGAGAAGGATGTGAAGAGTTGGGGAGAATCTAACAGGAATGAAAGCATCAAAAGAAGAGTTAGTGTGGTAAGTATGAAGAATAGAAAGAGGCAGGGCTGATTATCCAGCCCAGGTGTTTGCAAATTGATTCACCTTGATAGCCATTAAAGTTTATGTACATGAAAGGATATAGATGATTTAGATATAATCACATTTAGGAGGAGTTTCACTGATGCATGTCTTGAAAAATCTTCTACTCATCTGATGAGCTTTATGATCTGATCTTAATAAAGATGCTAAGCAGGAAGTTGAAAAAATCACTACATATATTTTTTAAAAATATAAATTTATTTTAATTGGAGGCTAATTACTTTACAATATTGTATTGGTTTTGCCATACATTGACATGAATCCGCCACGGGTGTACATGTGTTCCCCATCCTGAACCCCCCTCCCACCTCCCTCCCCATCCCATCCCTCTGGGTTATCCCAGTACACCAGCCCCAAGCATCCTGTATCATGCATCAAACCTGGACTGGCAATTCATTTCACATATGATAATATATATGTTTCAATGCCATTCTCCCAAATCATCCCACCCTTGCCCTCTCCCACAGAGTCCAAAAGACTATTCTATACATCTGTGTTTCTTTTGCTGTCTCTCATACAGGGTTACTGTTACCATCTTTCTAAATTCCATATATATGCATTAGTATATTGTATTGGTGTTTTTCTTTCTGGCTTACTTCACTCTGTATAATAGGCTCCAGTTTCATCTGCCTCATTAGAACTAATTCAAATGTATTATTTTTAATGGCTGAGTAATACTCCATTGTGTATATGTACCACGGCTTTCTTATCCATTTATCTGCTGATGGGCATCTAGGTTGCTTCCATGTCCTGGCTGTTATAAATAGTGCTGCGATGAACATTGGAGTACACGTGTCTCTTTCAATTCTGGTTTCCTTGGTGTGTATGCCTAGAAGTGGGATTGCTGGGTCATATGACAGTTTTATTTCCAGTTTTTTAAGGAATCTCCACACTGTTCTCCATAGTGGCTGTACTAGTTTGCATTCCCACCAACAGTGTAAGAGGGTTCTCTTCTCTCCACACCCTCTCCAGCATTTATTGCTTGTAGACTTTTGGATAGCAGCCATTCTGACTGGCTTGAAATGGTACCTCATTGTGGTTTTGATTTGCATTTCTCTGATAATGAGTGATGTTGAACATCTTTTCATGTGTTTGTTAGCCGTCTATATGTCTTCTTGGGAGAAATGTCTGTTTAGTTCTTTGGCCCATTTTTTGGTTGGGTCGTTTATTTTCCTGAATTTGAGCTTCAGGAGTTGCTTGTATAGTTTTGAGATTAATTCTTTGTCAGTTGCTTCATTTGCTATTATTTTATCCCATTTGGAAGGCTGTCTTTTCACCTTGCTTATAGTTTCCTTTGTCGTACAGAAGTTTTTAATTTTAATTCGATCTCATTTGTTTATTTTTGCTTTTATTTCCATTGTTCTGGGAGGTGGGTCATAGAGGATCCTGCTGTGATTTATGTTGGAGAGTGTTTTGCCTATGTTCTCCTCTAGGAGTTTTATAGTTTCTGGTCTTATGTTTAGATCTTTAATCCATTTTGAGTTTATTTTTGTGTATGTTGTTAGAAAGTGTTCTAGTTTCATTCTTTTACAAGTGGTTGACCAGTTTTCCCAGCACCACTTGTTAAAGAGATTGTGTTTTCTCCATTGTATATTCTTCCCTCCTTTTTGTCAAAGATAAGGTGTCCATAGGTGCGTGGATTTATCTCTGGGCTTTCTATTTTATTCCATTGATCTGTATTTCTGTCTTTGTGCTACTACCATACTGTCTTGATGACTGTGGCTTTGTAGTAGAGCCTGAAGTCAGGCAGGTTGATTCCTCCAGTTCCATTCTTCTTTCTCAAGATTGCTTTGGCTATTCGAGGTTTTTTTGTATTTCCATACAAATTGTGAAATTATTTTTTCTAGCTCTGTGAAAAATACTGTTGGTAGCTTGATAAGGATTGCATTGAATCTATAGATTGCTTTGGGTAGTATACTCATTGTCACTATATTGATTCTTCCAATCCATGAACACAGTATATTTCTCCATCTATTAGTGTCCTCTTTGATTTCTTTCACCAGTGTTTTATAGTTTTCTATATATAGGTCTTTTGTTTCTTTAGGTAGATATATTCCTAAGTATTTTATTCTTTTCATTGCAATAGTAATGGGATTGTTTCCTTAATTTCTCTTTCTATACGAATGCAAGGGATTTCTGTGTGTTGATTTTATATCCTGCAACTTTACTATATTCATTGATTAGCTTTAGTAATTTTCTGGTGGAGTCTTGAGGGTTTTCTATGTAGAGGATCATGCCATCTGCAAACAGTGAGAGTTTTACTTCTTTTCCAATTTGGATTCCTTTTATTTCTTTTTCTACTCTGATTTCTATGGCTAAAACTTCCAAAACTATGTTGAATATTAGTGGTGAGAGTGGGCACCCTTGTCTTGTTCTTCACTTTAGGGGAAATGCTTTTAGTGTTTCACTATTGAGGATAACATTTGCTGTGGGTTTGTCATATATAACTTTTATTATGTTGAGGTATGTTCCTTCTATTCCTGCTTTCTGGAGGGTTTTTATCATAAATGGATGTTGGATTTTGTTAAAGGTTTTCTCTGCATCTATTGAGATAATCATATGGTTTTTATTTTTTAATTTGTTAATATGGTGTATTACATTGATTGATTTGCAGATATTGAAGAATCCTTGCATCCCTAGGATAAAGCCCACTTGGTCATGATGTATGATCTTTTTAATGTGTTGTTGGATTCTTATTGCTAGAATTTTGTTAAGGATTTTTGCATTTATGTTCATCAGTGATATTAGCCTGTAGTTTTCTTTTTTTGTGTGGCATCTTTGTCAGTTTTTGGTATTAGGGTGATGGTGGCCTCATAGAATGAGTTTGAAAGTTTACCTTCCTCTGCAATTTTCTGGAAGAGTTTGAGTAGGATAGCTGTTAGCTCTTCACTAAATTTTTGGTAGAATTCAGCTGTGAAGCCATCTGGTCCTGGGCTTTTGTTTGCTGGAAGAGTTCTAATTACAGTTTCAATTTCTGTGCTCATGATGGATCTGTAGATTTTCTATTTCTTCCTGGTTCAGTTTTGGAAAGTTGTATTTTTCTAAGAGTTTGTCCATTTCTTCCAAGTTGTCCATTTTATTGGCATATAGTTGCTGATAGTAGTCTCTTATGATCCTTTGTATTTCTGTGTTGTCTGTGATCTCTCCATTTTCATTTCTAATTTTGTTGATTTGATTTTTCTCCCTTTATTTCTTGATGAGTATGGCTAATAGTTTGTTGATTTTATTTATCATTTCAAAGAACCAGCTTTTGGCTTTGTTGATTTTTGCTATGTTCTCTTTTGTTTCTTTTGCATTTATTTCTGCCCTAATTTTTAAGATTTCTTTCCTTCTACTAACCCTGGGGTTCTTCAGTTCTTCCTTTTCTAGTTGCTTTAGGTGTAGAGTTAGGTTATTTATTTGACTTTTTTCTTGTTTCTTGAGGTATGCCTGTATTGCTATGAACCTTCCCCTTAGCATTGCTTTTACAGTGTCCCACAGGTTTGGGGTTGTATTTTCATTTTCATTCATTTCTATGCATATTTTGATTTCTTTTTTGATTTCTTCTGTGATTTGTTGGTTATTCAGTAGTGTATTATTCAGCCTCCATATGTTGGAATTTTTAATAGTTTTTCTCCTGTAATTGAGATCTAATCTTACTGCATTGTGGTCAGAAAAGATGCTTGGAATGATTTCAATTTTTGAATTTACCAAGGCTAGATTTATGGCCCAGGATGTGGCCTATTCTGGAGAAGGTTCCGTGTGCGCTTGAGAAAAAGGTTAAATTCATTGTTTTGGGCTGAAATGTCCTATAGATATCAATTAGGTCTAACTGGTCTATTGTATCATTTAAAGTTTATGTTTCCTTGTTAATTTTCTGTTTAGTTGATCTATCCATAGGTGTGAGTGGGATATTAAAGTCTCCCACTATTATTGTGTTATTGTTAATTTCCCCTTTCATACTTGTTAGCATTTGTCTTACATATTGCAGTGCTCCTATGTTGGGTGCATATATATTTAAAATTGTTATATCTTCTTCTTGGACTGATCCTTTGATCTTTATGTAGTGTCCTTTGTCTCTTTTCACAGCCTTTGTTTTAAAGTCTATTTTGTCTGATGTGAGTATTGCTGCTCCTGCTTTCTTTTGGTCTCTATTTGCATGGAATATCTTTTTCCAGCCCTTCACTTTCAGCCTGTATGTGTCCCTTGTTTCTAGGTGGATCTTTTGTAGACAACATATATAAGGGTCTTGTTTTCATATCCATTCAGCCAGTCTTTGTCTTTTGGTTGGGGCTTTCAACCCATTTACATTTAAGGTAATTATTGATAAGTATGATCCCATTGCCATTTACTTTATTGTTTTGGGTTTGAGTTTATACACCCTTTCTGTGTTTCCTATCCTGAGAAGATCCTTTAGCATTTGTTGAACAGCTGGTTTGGTGGTCCTGAATTCTCTTAGCTTTTGCTTGTCTGTAAAGCTTTTGATTTCTCCTTCATATTTGAATGAGAATGCTGCATACAGTAATCTGGGCTGTAGGTTATTTTCTTTCATCACTTTAAGTATGTCTTGCCATTCCCTCCTGGCCTGAAGAGTTTCTATTGAAAGATCTGCAGTTATCCTTATGGGAATCCCCTTGTGTGTTATTTGTTCTTTTTCCCTTGCTGCTTTTAATATTTGTTCTTTGTGTTTGATCTTTGTTAATTTGATTAATATGTGTCTTAGGGTGTTTTGCCTTGGGTTTATCCTGTTTAGGACTCTCTGGGTTTCTTGGACTTGGATGACTATTTTCTTCCCCATTTTAGGGAAGTTTTCAACTATTATCTCCTCAAGTATTTTCTCATGGTCTTTCTTTTTGTCTTCTTCTTGTGGGACTCCTATGATTGGAATGTTGAGGTGTTTAACATTGCCCCAGAGGTCTCTGAGATTGTCCTCATTTCTTTTAATTAGTTTTTCTTTTTCCCTCTCTGTTTCATTTATTTCTACCATTCTATATTCTACCTCACTTATCGTATCCTCTGTTATTCTACCTTTGGTTCCCTCCAGAGTGTTTTTGATCTCATTTATTGCATTATTCATTGTATATTGACTCTTTTTTATTTCTTCTAGGTCCTTGTTAAACCTTTCTTGCATCTTCTCAATCCTTGTCTCCAGACTATTATCTGTAACTCCATTTTGTTTTCAAGATTTTGGATCATTTTCACAAGCATTATTCTGAATTCTTTATCAGGTAGATTCCCTATCTCTTCCTCTTTTGTTTGGTTTGGTGGGCATTTACTCTGTTCTTTTACCTGCTGAGTATTTCTCTGCCTTTTCATCTTGTTTATATTGCTGTGTTTGGGGTGGCCTTTCCGTATTCTGGCAGTTTGTGGAGTTCTCTTTATTGTGGAGTTTCCTTGCTGTGGGTGTGGTTGGATGGGTGGCTTTTCAAGGTTTCCTGGTTAGGGAAGTTTGTATCTGTGTTCTGGTGGGTGGAGCTGGATTTCTTGTCTCTGGAGTGCAATGAAGTGTCCAGTAATGAGTTATGAGATGTCAGTGGGTTTAGTGTGACTTTGGGCAGCCTGTATATTGAAGCTCAGGGCTATGTTCCTGTGTTGCTGGAGAATTTGCATGGTATGTCTTGCTCTGGAACTTGTTGGCCCTTGAGTGGTGCTTGGTTTCAATGTAGGTATAGAGGCATTTGATGAGCTCCTATCAATTAATGTTCCCTGGATTCAGGAGTTCTCTGGTATTCTCAGGATTTGGAATTAAGCCTCCTGCCTCTGGTTTTCAGTCTTATTCTTACAGTAGCCTCAAGACTTCTCCATCTATACAGCACTGATGATAAAACTTCTAAGTTAAAGATGAAAAGTTTCTCCACAGTGAGGGACACCCAGAGAGATTCACAGAGGTACATGGAGAAGAGAAGAGGGAGGAGGGAGATAGAGGTGAACAGGAGGAGAAGAGGGGGAATCAAAAGAGGAGAGAGCAAGCTAGCCAGTAATGACTTCCTTATATGCTCTCCACAGTCTGGACTGCTGAGAGATGTTCACGGAGTTATACAGAGAAGAGAAGAGGGAGGAAGGAGACAGAGGTAGCCAGGAAGACAAAGGGGGGAATCAAAAGGAGAGGGACAGATCCAGCCAGTAATCAGTTCCCTAAGTGGTTTCCACAGTCCAGAACACATAAAGAGATTCACAGAGTTGGGTAGAGAAGAGAAGGAGGGAGGAGATAGAGGAAACCTGGTGGAGAAATAGGAGAGTCCACAGGGAGAGAGAGCAGTCAAGCCAGTAATCTCGCTCCCAAGTAAAAATGGGTACTGAAGACTGGGTTCTTAAAGATACAAAATTGACAGCAAATACCACAAAGTTAGTTAGTTAAGTCACTCAGTCATGTCGACTCTTTGTGACCCCGTGGACAGTAGCGCACCAGGCTCCTCCATCCATGGGATTCTCCAGGCAAGAATATTGGAGTGGGTTGCCATTTCCTTCTCCAGGGGATCTTCCTGACCCAGTGATCGAACCCAGGTCTCCCGCATTAGAGGCAGATGCTTTAACCTCTGAGCCACTAGGGAAGCAAATACCAAAAAGCAAAGATTAAAAATCTAGAGTAGAGGTTGGGTTCTCAAAAATACAATATTAAAGAAAAAAACAAAGTCACAAAAATTATAAAATATATATATGTAAAGTTTGCTTTAAAAAATAGGGTCTTTTTTTGCAAAGTAATAGTAGGTTATAAAAATGAAAATTAAAGGCATAATAGGGAGAAATATCAATAACCTCAGATATGCAGATGACACCACCCTTATGGCAGAAAGTGAAGAGGAACTAAAAAGCCTCTTGATGAAAGTGAAAGAGAGTGAAAAAGTTGGCTTAAAGCTTAACATTCAGAAACTAAGATTATGGCATCTGGTCCCATCACTTCATGGGAAATAGATGGGGAAACAGTGGAAACAGTTGGCTAACTTAATTTTGGGGGACTCCAAAATCACTGCAGCCATGAAATTAAAAGATGCTTACTCCTTGGAAGGAAACCTAGATAGCATATTCAAAAGCAGAGACATTACTTTGCCGACTAAGGTCTGTCTAGTCAAGGCTATGGTTTTTCCAGTGGTCATGTATGGATGTGAGAGTTGGACTGTGAAGAAAGCTGAGCGCCGAAGAATTGATGCTTTTGAACTGTGGTGTTGGAGAAGACTCTTGAGAGTCCCTTGGACTGCAAGGAGATCCAACCAGTCCATTCTAAAGGAGATCAGTCCTGGGTTTTCTTTGGAAGTACTGATGCTAAAGCTGAAACTCCAATACTTGGCCACCTCATGCGAAGAGTTGACTCATTGGAAAAGACTCTGATGCTGGGAGGGATTGGGGGCAGGAGGAGAAGGGGACGACAGAGGATGAGATGGCTGGATGGCATCACTGACTCGATGGACATGAGTTTGAATAAACTCTGGGAATTGGTGATGGACAGGGAAGCCTGGCGTGTTGCAGTTCATGGGGTTGCAAAGAGTCGGACATGACTGAGCAATTGAAGTGAACTGCGAGGACTTAAAAATTTAAAAAATTATTTTTTAAATTAAAAAAATGATAATAGTAAAAATATCTAGGACTTTCTCTGGTGTTGTTGTGGACAGTGTGGGGTCAGTTCATTTTCAGATAGTTCCTTGATCCAGCTTATACTTCTCAAGATCTATAGGCCCCTTCCTATGTAGTCAGTGCTAACTACAGAGTTTTAATCTATTTCACCTGTCACTTCCAAGGCAGTTCCCTCTGTTTGTTTTAGCTTCTTCTGTTTGCTGGTCTCTTCAGTGTCTAATTTTTACCCTGACACAAGGGGGGTGGTGGTGGACACTTTTTAGGCTCACTTGTTCAGTCGTGCTTTGGAGAGGGAGGAACGCTGCAAACAAATAACACTGGCGTGTGCTCACGGTGTCTTGGCCACACTGGGTTTGCCCCCACTCACGGCGTGTGTGCTTTCCCTGTCTACACTGCTTAGGCTCTAGGTTGCCCTGCCGGGAACTGTCCGAGGCTGGCCCTGGGTTGTATGCACTTCTCAGGTCTAAGCCACTCAGGTTCAGGTACTTGGGTGCTCCACAAAGGCACAGACTTGGTTGGGCCTGCATTTTGTGCCCTTCCCGGGTCTGAGCAGTTCAGGTGACCAGGTGCTTGGCGAGCACAGTCTCTGCGACTTATCGCCTCCCCTGTCCCTGCTGCTCAGTTTTCTGGGTGTACAACTGGTGCACCTTCTCAGGTGTGCTGTTTGTCTCTTCTGGGGAGCTGATCTCTGGCTGTGACCCTCCCAGTGGATGTCGACCGTCCAGAATCCCAAGAAGTGTTGGTTAGCAATGAAGCCTGCTTTCAGTTTGGTAGAGGGTGCCTCTCTGGGGCCACAATTGCCCCCTTCCGGCTCTGGCTGCCCTCGCCTGCCTGTCTCCAGTGGGGGATGGGCAGTCCGCAGCCAACTAGCTCTGCTCAGTCCTTTGTTCTGTGAGCGGGCCTGGTGGTGTCTTGCTGCTGCTGCTGAGTTGCTTCAGTTGTGTCCAACTCTGTGCGACCTCAGAGACGGCAGCCCACCAAGCTCCCCCGTCCCTGGGATTCTCCAGGCAAGAACACTGGAGTGGGTTGCCATTTCCTTCTCCAATGCATGAAAGTGAAAAGTGAAAGTGAAGTCGCTCAGTCGTGTCCGACTCCTAGCGAGCCCATGGACTGCAGCCCACCAGGCTCCTCCATCCATAGGATTTTCCAGGCAAGAGTACTGGAGTGGAGTGCCATTGTGTCTTAGGTTAGGGCTTTTCCTGGGATAGCTATCCCACAGTCTGGTTTGCTATCTTAAGTTAGTTCCCTCAGATCGCCCTCAGGGCATTCAGGCCTCCCTGCCCAGCCCCCGCTTGCTAGTGGCGGATGTGGGCGTTTGCGCTGCTTCTCCACTGGGAGTTACTGTTGGGCACATAATCTGTGGGTTTTAATTATTTATTTATTTTTCCTCCCAGTTATGTTGCCCTCTGAGGTTTCAAGGCTCACCACAGACTCACCAGTAAGAGTGTTTCCTGGTATTTGGAAACTTCTCTCTTTTAAAGACTCCCTTCCCAGGACAGATCGTCGACCCTCTCTTTGTCATTTATATTTTTTCCTACCTCCTTTTGAAGACAATGGGCTGCTTTTCTGGGTGTCTGATGACCTCTGCCAGCATTGAAGTTATTTTGTGTCTACATATACTTTTAAATCTCTATAATTCCTATCTTAAAGAACACAAAGGGATAGAATCATGGGTTAACCACTTGTGATTACTTTTTTTGCCCGGATTCTTTGTCTAATAAACATAGCATGTTTTTTCCTTAGGCTCAGTTTCATAAGGTTAACATCCACTATATCTGGCTTCTCTGATCTTGTCCTGTCTTTGATTCTGATTCTAGATCTAACATGTTATTGTTATCATTGGGAAATGATAAGAAAGAATACTAAAATATAGTATATATAGTTATATATAATATAATATATATCATATATTAATAATATTCAGTTCAGTCGCTCAGTCGTGTCGACTCTGTGACCCCATGGACTGCAGCACGCCAGGCTTCCCTGTCCATCACCAACTCCTGGAGCTTACTCAAACTCATGTCCATTGAGTCAGTGATGCCATCCAACCATCTCATCCACTGTTGATGATAGAAATTTTAAGAATATAAATGTAATCTATTAAACTATGTATATAATATGACCACAGCTGCTTTTTCTTGCTTAGTTACTCAAGTCCTGCATATAATAGCTCTGAGGAGCCCATTTGGGTAGATCATACTCATGCTCCAGAAAAGCTATGAAATGTGTTGACCATATCTTGTCCTATCTTCATATCTTCAGGCAAAAGCTCTGGCTTCCTAATCTAGAATTCTTCTGGGTGGTACCAGGATATATTCAGAGACATCTTTTATATTCATCTTTAGTATTTTGGGGGCTTCCCTGATAGCTCAGTTGGTAAAGAATCCACCTGCAATGCAAGAGACCCTGGTTCAATTCCTGGGTTGGGAAAATCCCCTGGAGAAGGGATAGGCTACTCACTCCAGTATTCTTGGGCTTCCCTTGTGGCTCAGCTGGTAAAGAATCCGCCTGCAATGTGGGAGATCTGGGTTCAATCCCTGGGTTGGAAGATATCCTGGAGGAGGGAAAGGCTACCCACTCCAGTATTCTAGCCTGGAGAATTCCATGGACTGTATAGTCCATGGGGTTATAAAGAGTTGGACACAACTGAGTGACTTTCACTTCACGTAGTATTTTCATTATTGATTTATTAGTTATCAAGAACTCTTATATGAGGCCATAGTCATCATTTGACTGAAGAAGTGTGGCAAGGAGTCACTTGTTCACCACCAGAAAATATTATTAAGTTGGGAGTTCAAAGATCTTGGACTTAATGTTGGGTGCACTGATCATTGGGATACATGAATTTGGATTGACTCTCTGTATAGAAGCCATGAGTACATTTTCATTTGTATGTGGAATAGTGGCATTATATTAGTTGAAAATGTTTTGTGAATGATGTGGGCTATGAAGTTCATTGGAGAAGGCAATGGCAACCCACTCCAGTACTCTTGCCTGGAAAATCCCATGGACGGAGGAGCCTGGTAGGCTGCAGTCCTTGGGCTCGCTAAGAGTCGGGCACGACTGAGCGACTTCACTTTCACTTTTCACTTTCATGCATTGGAGAAGAAAATGGCAACCCACTCTAGTATTCTTGCCTGGAGAATCCCAGGGACAGAGGAACCTAGTGGGCTGCCATCTATGGGGTCGCACAGAGTTCGACACGACTGAAGCGACTTAGCAGCAGCAGCAGCATGAAGTTCATATGTTATTTTTGTCTGTTCAATATATATTCCCAATTATTCTGGTTTTCCTTTAAGGAAACAGCTCTCTCTCTCTCTCTCTCAGTCTATAGGTTTGTGCAGAGATGTCCCATTCCCTGGTTCAAAGAGGAGGTGAATCAGGCCAGTGAACCAGCCTTTGGAATTACAGTGGAACTATTGGGAATAACATACTCTCTTCTTCTAGATTGATAATTTAGTGAGGTGCAAATGTGGACCTTCCAGTGATAAACACAGTGCTTGAGTGCCAGCAAATAGCTGTACCTGAAATGAAACCATGCATGGACCTTTCAACAATTTGACCTAATCCATGCCCTTCTTCCTTAAACCAGTTTATTTTTAATTCTGTCACTTATAACCAGAAGAATTCTGACAAATAGATACCCATATCCTATAATGCCCCCCACTGCCCACATTATACTTATGCTAAGAATAATTTATTGATAGTAGCTTTGGTTTTTTTCTCAGATCTATTGATATTTTTCCCTTCTACATTTATTCCTCCTTATCTGATCTGCTTTTAAGCTACATGTGAGAAGCCAATTCCCAGCCTGTTTGTTGATGCAGCTTGTTTTTAAGCATTGCCTTGTGCAAAGAACTATTCTGGATAGTCCTAAAGGGAGAAGGAATAGAGGTGAAGGCTTGGAGTTGGAAAACACAGGAGAAGGCTAAATGGGAGAGAAGTCTGGGAAACTCCATGGGAGACTGAAAAGACTAAATAGAAGGAAGGGCATTCAATTAGAAAGCAATTTCTATTTTGTTGCCCACCCTGTACCCTTTCAGTGCTCCAGGGAATATGGCAGAACCCCAGAAGGAAATGACTGGGTGGTACAATGAAGGAGATATAAGACATGTCTCCTGCATTGGCAGGCAGATTCTTTACCACTGAGCCACCCAGGAAGCCATATATAGATACATACTTACAGACAGACATACATACACACATCGTGATATACATATATATGTATGTATACGTATATCACCATGTATATTGGAGTGGGTAGCCATTTCCTTCTCCAGGGGAACTTCCCAACCCAAGGATTGAACCCAGGTCTCCTGCATTGCAGGCAGATTCTTTATCGCCGTCTAAGCCACCAGGGAAGTGCACACACACACGCACACACACACACACACACACACACACACACACACACACATATTCTATGCCGGGAGCCAGTGTGAGGAATCCTGCCCGTGACAAGGTCATGAGGAAGGAAGCTGACATACGCAAGGGGTGCTCAGACTTCAGGGGCCCCTCTGGAAATTCCTAAGCATGTACCCCAACAAAAATCTGCCGGCTTTTGTGCTCTGCTTTTCCACTCTTCTGACATTTTCTGGAAAAAGTCAATTCAGGGCTTTAGTCTTCTGCATTTGAAAGAGTGTTTCAATCCAAAAAACCCTCTGATGGCTTTCTAGCCTGCCTGCAGGACTCCTACAGCTGCGCGTGTGATTGTTTGAGGCCTCCTGACCGCAGGAGGCACAGGAAGCTTAAAACATCCTAGGAATGTAGGAGCTTCAGAGGAGTCGAAGTCTTTTTAGGACTGATTAAAGGTTTCATTTGTTGAGTCAATATTTGCTGCCAAATTTTCACATCCTTTAGTTGTAGATATAGTTAGAAAAACAAGTAATAGACCTTGTGTTAGCAACATTAGATCTTTGAGTTAAGTACCTTCTTTGTTATATCCCACTGCACCTTTGTTCTATAGAGATGTAACTTTAATGTTAATGCTTTAAGGAGATGTAGATTAAAGAAAAACACTTCAGGGGAAACAAGATTAACATTCATTAAGGAAGAGAGCCAAAAAGTGTTAACAAGCCTCTTGGCCAGAAGATAATGTAAATCACCTGAGACCTTTTGTGTACCAAATGATGTATAGAAAGAGCCTGAGCTGCGAACGCTACATAATCTTGTGTTACCCATTGATCTCTGTGTTTTATCAAAAGTATAAAAGGCCTTCTGAACAATAAAGGATGGGGCCAGTTTCTGGGGCCAGGGGCCAGCTTCTGGGGCCAGTTTCTCGGGCCAGTTTCTGGGACCAGCTTCAGGGGCCAGCTTCTGGGGCCAGGGGCCAGTTTCTCGGACCAGCTTCTCGAACTAGTCTCTCGGCCTGGTTTCTTGGGGCTCTGGCTCCCCCCGTGTCTCTCTCTCTCTTTCTTCCTCTCTCTCTTTCCCTCTCTCTGCTGTTTACTTTAACTTCAGGCTGAATCTCCACTTGGGGCGCGGAGGCTCGCCAGGTCTACTTACTTGCCCCGGCTGTTAAGACCCGCGAGAAAGGGAGCTTAAGGTGAGGCACCCTTAGATATTCAAGCGGGCGCCGGTGGCCCAAAGTAGATGGTGCAAATTCCTTGTCTGGAATTTTATTGGCCTTCCGCGTAAACCAAGCTATTCAGCCCTCTTCCTCCACTTAATCTTCTTACTACACTATAGTTTCTTAATCTAATCTTTCATTAATAAATAAACAAGTCTTTCCACGCCGACGCCGTCCACCCTTCGAATTCCCTGGATCTGCCGGGGCTGGACCCCGGCAATTCTACTTTCTATTTTTATGATTGCCTAATCTAGGTACCTCATATAAGTAGAATTAGAGTCTTTGTCCTTTTGTGACTGCCTTATTTTACAATGACAACCCACTCCAGTACTCATACCTGGAAAATCCTATGGATGGAGAAGCCTGGTGAGCTACAGTCCATGGGGTCGCAAAGAGTTGGACATGACTGAGAGACTTCACTTTCACTTATTTTACTTATAATGGCCTCAAAATTCATCCATGTTGTAGCATGTGTCAGTATTTCTTTCCCTCCTAAGGTTGAGTTATATTTTGCTGTGTGGATGTACCACATTTTGTTTATCCATTCATCCATGGTAACACTATTTTACTTTTTCTCTCTATGTACTTGCCTATTCTAAGGCTGAAGAATTGATGCTTTTGAACCATGGTGTTGGAGAAGACTCTTGAGAGTCCCTTGGACTGCAAGGAGATCCAACCAGCCTATCCTAAAGGAAATCAGTCCTGAATATTCATTGGAAGGACTAATGTTGAAGCTGAAACTCCAATACTTTGGCCACCTGATGCAAAGAGCTGACTCATTTGAAAAGACCCTGACGCTGGGAAAGATTGAAGGTGGAAAGAGAAGGGGACAATAGAGGATGAGACAGTTAGATGGCATCACTGACTCAATGGATATGAGTTTGAGTAAACTCGGGATTTGGTGATGGACAGGGAGGCCTGGTGTGCTGCAGTCCATGGGGTCGCAAAGAGTCGGACACAACTGAGTAAATGAACTGAACTGAAGACCTGATACAAGAGGGATCATCCAATATTTGCCTTTTGTGTCTGGCTTATTTCACTTAGCATAACGTCCTCAAGGTTCATCCATGTTGTAGCATGTGTCAGAATTTTGTTCCTTTTAATGGTGGGGTGTATTCCATTGCACATGTGTATCACATCTTATTTATCCATTCATTTGTTGATGAATAATTGGATTGTTTTTGCCTTATAGCTATTGTGAATAATGCTGCTAGGAATACTGGTGTACAAGTATCTGAATCCATGTTTTCAATACTTTGGGGTATATACCAGGTGTGGAATTGCTGATTCATACAGTAATTCTATGTTTAAATTTTTGAGAAACTGCCGAACTGTTTTCCAAAAAGGCTGTACCATTATACATGGCTACCAGCAATGCAGAAGTGTTCCAATTTCTCTACATCCTTAACAACACTAGTCATTTTCCATTTTTAAAATTATATCCATCTTAGTGAATGTGAAGTGGCATCTCATTGTAGTTTTGATTTGCATTTCCCTAAGATGATGGCATCTGGTCCCATCACTTCATGGCAAATAGATGGGGAAACAGTGGAAACAGTGGCTGACTTTATTTTGGGGGGCTCCAAAATCACTGCAGATGGTGACTGCAGCCATGAAATTAAAAGACACTTACTCCTTGGAAGGAAAGTTATGACCAACCTAGATAGCATATTAAAAAGCAGAGACATTACTTTGTCAACAAAGGTCCGTCTAGTCAAGGCTATGGTTTTTCCAGTAGTCATGTATGGATGTGAGAGTTGGACTATAAAGAAAGCTGAGTGGGAAGAATTGATGCTTTTGAACTGTGGTGTTGGAAAAGACTCTTGAGAGTCCCTTGGACTGCAAGGAGATCCAACCAGTCCATCCTAAAGGAAATCAGTCCTGGGTGTTCATTGGAAGGACTAATGTTGAAGCTGAAACTCCAATATTTTAGCCATCTGATGCGAAGAGTTGACTCATTGGAAAAGACCCTGATGTTGGGAAAAATTGAGGGCAGGAGGAAAAGGGGACGACAGAGGATGAGATGGCTGGATGACATCACTGACTCAATGGACATGAGTTTGGGTAAACTCCAGGAGTTGGTGATGGACAGGGAGGCCTGGCGTGCTGCGATTCATGGGGTTGCAAAGAGTCGGACACGATTGAGTGGAACTAAGATGATGTTGAGCATCTGTTCATGTGTTTGTTGGCCATTTCTTTACCTTCTTTGGAGAAATACCTGTTCAAGTCCTTCCTTTGTCCATTTTTTAATTATTTGTCTTTTTGTTGTTGAGCTGTTTGATTCTTCTTTTTAAATCACTATGTTAAATGCTGGAAATACAGTAATGGGTAAGACACAGACCCTGTCCTCAAGAAACTCACAAATTAGTGGGAGAAGCAGACAATATTCTAATGCAGTGTGGTGAACCCAGTGATAATTATATGCTCAAGATATTATTAGAGATTCAAAGAGGGGTGCACTAGTGGAGGTGGGACACAGACATGGAAGTTTTCCTGAGTGATATGGTACTTAGAATCTCAAAGGATGCTAGATAGACAAAAAAGGGAAAGGGGTTCATATTCCAGGAAGAAAGGAGATGATGAGCAGTGGTTTGCAGACATGGAACAGCAGGGCACGTGTTGGAAACTCCAAGCATTTCCCTGCTGATGGAATGGGAAGTCCACTGAAGGCAGGGACAAGAGATGAGGCTGGAGAGCTAGACAGGGATTGGATCATGCCAGATGTTATAAGCTCTTATAAGGTGTGTTTATGATTTATCCTGAGAGCTCTGGGGAGTCATTCAAGAATTTTAAGCAGAGGAGTTACATAGTGAAACTTGTGTGTTAGATCAAATCTTCCCAACCTTTTTTCATATTATATCATGGTATACATAGCATGATGAGTTTTGTGTAACATTCTGAGGTAGGTATACTTGCAGCTGCATGCTGCTGGAGATGACAGGCCCAGGCTTTAGATTCCCCAGGTCCAACACAGCTGTCTCGAGAGCTAAGAGACAGCTGGGAAAGTGTTTTAGATAGATCATGGTGACAGTCATGTGAAGACTAGGTTGGAGGAAAACAGCACCAGAGGCAAAGTGTCAACCAGGTATAGCAGGGATAGAGAATATAACTAGGAGATAGAACTGATGGGACTTGATAGATTAAAGATAGAGGATGGGGGGAGGAGTCAAAAGTGATTCCCAGGTTTCCTGCTTGGACCACTGGATGGAGAAGCAGCATATTTAAGAGGGAAGATTATGATTTAGGGCTGGATATAAAGATTTGATTTACTTTGATTTACCTTGATGGGCTGGATATGCCCAATAGATAGTCATTATGTTCTTACTGGCTCTATTATGGAGAAATGAACTGCATAGACCAAGAATCCAGTTCAGTGTGGAAATTCTTATGGGAATGACTCTACCAGAGATCCACCTGTTGAAAAGCTTCCCAGTCCACAGCCTCAAAAAAGGCAACCTTTTCTATATACCATGTGACTTCAAACTTTGTCCACAGCTGAATGTTATAGGGATGAACATTTGACCCACTATTGAAACGATCTTTCATGAGAATCAGGCACTGGGGCCCCATGACTTTGTTTCATGGGGAACCAAACTTAAAGGTCAGATAGATCCATCATTCTCAAATTACATCCCCAGATTATCGGAATCATTTGAGAACTTGTTAGAAATGTAAAATCTCATACCTCTTCCCCTGGCTACTGAATCAGAGCCTGTTGAATGGGTCTCAGTAATATATGTTTTACATACTTCCAGTACAGGCTATCACTGATAGAGACTCTAAGGATAAGGCTGCCATTCTGGGAGTAACCCTGATCAAGCACCCAAGTGCTGATAAGTAAGCAGAGAAGGCTGGCTTGCAGAGAGAAGCAGGAGGCTGAAGAGAGACAGGCAGTCAGGCAAAGAAACAAAGAGAGGAGAAACAAGCTACCTGATAGCTTCCCAGTTCCATGAGTCCTAGTTGTTCTTCCTGCAGTTAGAGTTTGTGAAATCTCCCTGCATCATTGCACAAATCCCTTTTATTTGAATGAGGTTTTATTCTTTACAGTAAAATGCCTGATTTCTTAGTTTTCTATTTTTCCAAAAATCTATTGTGCATTTACTGTATGGCTACTGTACAAGACATTATAAAGGGTAACAAGATCAACTAGACCTACCTAGTTACTGCCCTTGAGAGGCTCCATTTAATGTAGGAGGAATGTTAGAAGCCCTGTAGGGGAACTGGCTCCTGAACTTTGAGATTATCTGATAAAAACTAAATACAGATCTTCCATCATTTGCAATGGAATTACATCCCCATAAACCCATTGGAAGTTGAAAATGCATTTGAAACATCGAACCCACAGAACATTGAAACTTAGCCTCAGTTCAGTTCATTCACTCAGTCGTGTCCAACTCTTTGGAACCCCATGGACTGCAGCACGCCAGGCTTCCCTGACTATCACCAACTCCCAGAGCTCACTGAAACTCATGTCCATTGAGTCGGTGATGCCATCTAACCATCTCATCCTTTGTCATCCCCTTCTCTTCCCACCTTCAATATTTTCCAGCATCAGGGTCTTTTCAAATGAGTCAGTTCTTTGCATCAGGTGGCCAAAGTGTTGAAGCTTCAGCTTCAGCATCAGTCCTTCCAATGAACACCCAGGACTGATCTCCTTTAGGATGGACTGGTTGGATCTCCTTGCTATCCAAGGGACTCACAAGAATCTTTTCCAACAACACAGTTCAAAAGCATCAATTCTCTGGCACTCAGCTTTCTTTATAGTCCAACTCTCACACCCATACATGACTACTGGAAAAACTATAGCTTTGACTAGATGGACCTTTGTTGGCAAACTCATGTCTCTGCTTTTTAATATGCTGTCTAGGTTGGTAAACAAAACAAAACAAAAAACTAGTGGAGGTGATGGAATTCCAGCTGAGCTATTTCAAATCCTAGAATATGATGCTGTGAAAGTGCTGCAATCAATATGCCAGCAAATTTGGAAAACTCAGCAGTGGCCATTGGACTGAAAAAGGAGTTTTCATTCCAATCCCAAAGAAAGGCAATGCCAAAGAATGCTCAAACTACTGCACAGTTGCACTCATCTCACACGCTAGTGGACTTCCCTGGTGGGACACCCAGGTTTGATTCCTGGGTCGTGAAGATCTCCTGGAGAAGGAAATGGCTACCCACTCCAGTATTCTTGCCTTGAAAATCCCATGGACAGAGGAGCCTGCTGGGCTACAGTCCATGGGATTGCAATGAGTTAGACACGACTAAATGACTTCACTTTCACTTTCTTTCACATGCTAGTAAAGTAACGCTTAAAATTCTCCAAGCCAGGCTTCGATAGTATGTGAACCATGAACTTCCAGATGTTCAGCTTGATTTAGAAAAGGCAGAGTAACCAGAGATCAAATTGCCAACATCCACTGGATCATCAAAAAAGCAAGAGAGTTCCAGAAAAACATCTACTTCAGCTCTATTGACTATGCTGAAGCTTTTGCCTGTGTGGATCACAACAAACTGTGGAAAATTCTTAAAGAGATGGGAATACCAGACCACCTGACCTACCTCTTGAGAAATCTGTATGTAGGTAAAGAAGCAACCATTAGAACTGGACATGGAACAATGGACTGGTTCCAAATAGGGAAAGGAGTACGTCAAGGCTGTATATTGTCACCCTGCTTATTTAACTTATATGCAGAGTACATCATGAGAAACACTGGGCTGGATGAAACACAAGCTGGAATCAAGATTGCAAGGAGAAATATCAGTAACCTCAGATACGCAGATGACACCATCCTTATGGCAGAAAGTGAAGAAGAACTAAAGAGCCTCTTGATGAAAGTGAAAGAGGAGAGTGAAAAAGTTGGCTTAAAGCTCAACATTCAGAAAACTAAAAAAAAAAAAAGAAAACTAAGATCATGGCATCTGGTCCCATCACTTCATGCAAATAGATGGGGAAACAGTGGAAACAGTGACAGACTTTATTTTTGGGGGCTCCAAAATCACTTCAGATGGTGACTGCAGCCATGTAAGTAAAAGGTGCTTGCTCCTTGGAAGAAAAGTTATGACCAACCTAGACAGCATATTAAAAAGCAGAGACATTACTTTGTCAGCAAAGATCCATCTAGTCAGAGCTATGTTTTTTCCAGTAGTCATGTATGGATGTGAGAGTTGGACTATAAAGAAAGCTGAGTGGGAAGAATTGATGCTTTTGAACTGTGGTGTTGGAGAAGACTCTTGAGAGTCCCTTGGACTGCAAGGAGATCCAACCAGTCCATCCTAAAGGAGATCAGTCCTGGGTGTTCATTGGAAGGACTGATGCTAAAACTGAAGCTTCAATACTTTGGCCACCTCATGTGAGGGACTGACTCACTGGAAAAGACCCTGCTGCTGGGAAAGATTGAAGGCGGGAGGAGAAGGGGACAACAGAGGATGAGATGGTTGGATGGCATCACCAACTCAATGGACATAAGTTTGAGTAAATTCAGGAGTTGGTGATGGACAGGGAGGCCTGGTATGCTGCAGTCTGTAGGGTTGCAAAGAGTCAGACATGACTGAGCGACTGGACTGAACTGAACTGAAAGGAACTGAGATTGGTAAATGTGTTGAGAATGCTTATATTTGCCAGCAGTTGGGCCCATTTATCTAACACAAAACTTATTTTACAATAAAGTATGAACCGTCTCATGTAATTTCTTGAATCCTGTTCTAAAGCTGAAAAACAGAATGGTTGTGTTTTGGATGTTTACTCTCCTGATCACCCAGCTGACTGGCATTGCAAAATCAAAAAATTGTAGGTCAGGGACCATGTGTAGTAGCCGCATCTCAATATCTAGCAAGGCCAAAGAAGACCTCAAGGAAGAGGTGATAGTTAATATATACCTTGAATAATGAGTGCAAAGAGGGGGAGAAAGAAGAGGGGAAGGTGTTCCAAGTAGAGAAAAAAATAGCACAAAGACATGGGAACCGATGGGGTGCCTATGTGAAAGTGAGTGGTGCAAGGCAAATGCAGATTAAAAATGAGACCCTTAATTCTCCTGGTTGAGAATAAGGGAAGAGACTTTCTCCCCACTTCTCCCATGTGTTTCCAAATCTCATTCCCTGTCCCTTTCAAATGAATGTAAATCTTTTAAATGGCTAAAGAAGTATTACTCAGCCGTTAAAAAGAATTCATTTGAATCAGTTCTGATGAGATGGATGAAACTGGAGCCGATTATACAGAGTGAAGTAAGCCAGAAAGAAAAACACCAATACAGTATACTAACACATATATATGGAATTTAGGAAGATGGCAATGATGACCCTGTATGCAAGACAGGGAAAGAGACACAGATGTGTATAACGGACTTTTGGACACAGAGGGAGAGGGAGAGGGTGGGATGATTTGGGAGAATGACATTCTAACATGTATACTATCATGTGAATTGAATCGCCAGTCTATGTCTGAAGCAGGATGCAGCATGCTTGGGGCTGGTGCATGGGGATGACCCAGAAAGATGTTATGGGGAGGGAGGTGGGAGGGGGGTTCATGTTTGGGAATGCATGTAAGAATTAAAGATTTTAAAATTTAAAAAATAAAAAACTAAAAAAAAAAAAAAAAAAAAAAAGAAGCCTCTCAAAGGTCTCACAGCTCTGGAATATTACTTGGAGGACCTGGGAACTCTCTCTTTGAAATGCAAATATCAAGGAAAGTATAGATTCATCTCTCAGTTGCTGTAGGAGTTTAGGAGTCTAACTTCTCTGAGCACCTTGCTCCAATTTGCAAAACTATCTCCTGTGATAAAGATATGTTGTTTGTTTCTCCAACTGACAGTCAACATAGGTGGTCTCCCCAGTAGATGAGAAAGCTAGGACGGAGTCTGAATGACCACAAGTGCTCTTAATTGAGGACTAGTTATGGTGTATCCTGAAAAGATGTATGGAATGGGTTCTATCTGTTTGACCACAAAAGAGGGGCAAATTCCTTTCTGTCTCTGCAGTCGCATAGTGGGTTGCCTCTGATGCTCATTCCATTCTCCTTTAATGTTTATTCAATAATAAACATGTTTTCCTTCACGACTATTTTTGTGGAGAGGATTTGGGGGTTGGAAGTTCTCATTTTTTTCGACTTCCCCACCATGGGTCTGGGGATTCCCTGGTGGCTCAGCCTGTAAGTCTGCCTGCAATCTGGGAGACCTGGGTTTGATCCCTGGGTTGGGAGGATCCCCTGGATAAGGAAATGGCAACTCACTCCAGTATTCTTGCCTGGAACATCCTACGGATGGAGGAGCCTGGTGGGTTCCATGGGGTCTCAAAGAGTGGACACAACCAAGCGACTTCACTTTCACTTTTCACCAGGGGTTTGGCTTGTTTGGAGTGTACAGGTTACAGAAGGTGGGTGAGACAGGAAGTGAGAGGGTGAGCCTAAGGCCAGAGCACAAGCGGGCTATGTGAGCAGATCAGTGTTATTCTATAGGCAGGAAGGAGCTATGGAAGAATTAATCCGGGAAATGAAGTAATGTTCTGCCTCAGAAAAATGACTCTGGCAGTCATGTCGGTGGTGGGTTGGAGGGAGAAGCATCTAGTGACATAGCACCCCATGTGGACACAACCTTAGTGTCTATCACTCAGAGATTATTGTTGGACTGACCTTTCCCTAAGTCCCCTAACAATATCTGCATTCCAGGATATGGAGAGTAGTGGACAATAGTGAATGTAGCTGCATGTCTGATGCTCCTTGGCTGTTTTTCCTCTATGGTTTGGGAGCTCCTCTGGCCCCACAGCCTCCACCCAGTGGCTCCTGAGGTCCCTAGTATCTTCAGATTCTAGACTATCTCTGGTGATTTCCGTCAGGAGAAGGTCTTGCTTATACTGCAGGGATCTTTACCATTGGCTGGCGGTCAGTTTATGATAAATGCTTGATATTCAGGGAGGCCCTGTAAACCAGCCAAACTGAGGTGTGCTGGTTAGCTCAGATGCCTCATTTATTGGCAACCCTACTGGGAAGCCCCTGATGGTGACCACTGATTCCTTGGATTCATGTGAGTTCAGGCCTTCCTATTAAAACCACCCATTAAATGGATTTCTTTCACCTGAGACTTTGTAAACAGAAATTGAGAAGTCAAAACACTCTGAATGAACTACATATACATTTATTAAATAGTTAACAAAGGCACAACAATGACCACTTACTATATATATATATAATTAATACACATATGATTCTCCCTTAACTACCAGTTTCCCCAAAGAATTATTCACCTCTTCAGGTCACAAAGGCAAAAGGCAAAGTCTGAATCCCCACCCTCTTCTTGATTCTCCATGGGTTGACCATCATTTCCTGTAGCCATAATGTCTCTAGAAGCATGGTGAATGCAGAGATACCTCAGGTTCCTTCTGCATTCTCAGCTCCAGCTCATGAACAGGCTATCTGCTTTAACAGGTGCTGTTACTACTGCTTACTGCTATGCATCCAGTTATCCTATGATTTTTCACCAAATTTTCTCTTTGCACTCAAGACATACAGGCTGGGCAGTGTGCTAAATCACTTATAGGGTGAAACCTCCCTCTCTCTCATCAGGAAAATCTTCGCTTTTTCTTGCGTCTGTTTTGCCCAGGTGTCCTGCCTGCCTCTGCACTGCACTGCACTGTTAACATGGAAAACAGAAAAATGCTGGGCTGACCAGAACTTCCTTCTTATACAGGTTTCAGCTTGCACTTTGGAATGGTGCATCTATTTGAGAGGACAGAAATCAAGTCTCCTCTCACAAACCTCACCCTTCTGTCAGGGTGAATATCCTTTCTATCAGTGGAGCTGTTGGCTTTTGATCCCCAGACTCCTATTGTCCTCCTGTTGAAGGAGAATCCAGACACTGAGAGAAAAATCTGGGAGGGCTCCGTTAAACAGACACTTCTAGTACAGGAAAGCGTCAAGTAAAAAGGCCAAGTATGGGCATCCATCTGTTGGAGATTAACAAGTACAGGCATGAGGCTACTCCAGAAATGTCATCACTTGTAAGGCCCATCACTCTTATGCTCTTTACTACCAAAGTGGACCATGACGGTGGATTCAGGTCTGTGGAATTCGGGGATATTCAGTATCAAGTCAGTATTTTAGACTCATGATTATATCAGAACTTTCCTGACCACGAGAAAATTACAGGAGTCTGCCTTTTTTGGCCTTCTTGAGGTAGTGAATGGCTGTACCGCCCATCCATAGGAATCTGGTTGCTGGTTAAACGTTGCGATTTAAGTGCCCAGAGTTTTGCTCCAGTAAAGCATTTTTCCCTCATCCGTGCATGTGGCCTCTGATACTTGACCACTAGAGTCATGCCTTTTAAAATATAAACACTCCCAGGAGGGGCCGCACATTAAGCACGGCTGCTAACACCTTAGTGTGATTTGTCTCTTAGATCTCAGTGATGAGCTGCTCTCCATAGCCTGAGATAACTAATAGGAAAAAACCCATTATCTATCTGGGGAAGCAGGCCTGATAAGTTGCTATCTCGGGGCTTCTGGAAGGCCAGGGGATGAGAAAAGGAGGGACTTAAAAGGATGTTGTGGAAATGGTCGGCAAATGCCAAGGTAAACTCAGTTAACACCTGGTTTTGTCCCTGGGTCAACTTCCCTCTGCCTGGTAGAAACTCCATTTTGATGACTGTCGAGAATGCCTGCCCTGAATTCCTGCTGTTATCATTCAGCAGCTTCAAAGAGAGAGACATTAGCTGAATTACTTAGAGGCCAAAGACCTCTTATAAATGTCTATATACTGAACTGGTTTTAGTGTGGAATTATCAGAGTCACAGAAACATATCAAACACATCAAAGAGCTCAAAGTCAGCTTATCAAGAAAGGCCACAGTGGGAACCACACTGAGAAATAGTCTAGCAGGGCACAAGGGGCCAGGAGCTAGTAGCCCTGTAGGACTCAACTGATACTGGGCAAGAATGCAACCTCCTTTCTGGCCCTTTTCATTGCCCTAGATATGTGAATAATACTTTGTTGTTCAGTTGCTTAGTTGTGTCCAACTCTTTGTGACCTCATGGAGTACAGCATACCAGGCTTCCCTGTTCTCCACTATCTCCTGGAGTTTGCTAAAATTCATGTCCATTGACTCAGTGATGCTATCTAACCATCTCATCCTCTGCCACCCTCTTCTCCTTTTGCCTTCAATCCTTCCCAGCATCAGGGTCTTTTTCACTCTGCTACAACCTCTTATCCAAAGTCTCTTCACCTCAGTTTTCTATAAGCCAACTACTGGACAGTGGAGAAGTTCCTGATTAGTGTTTCAAGTATTTAGAAATCTGACTAAATAAAGTGTTACCAAGTTACATTTTGCTTTCCTTAAAGAACAAAATTGATTATCCTTTCATTTGTGTGCCATTGGTTGGAGAAAACCAATGTGAAGTGAGAGAAAACATTTAAAAGGAAAGTCATGCATCCTGGTATTGTGAAACCAGTGATGCCCATCTTGAAAAGAATAAAATGAATGACACTGGTTTCATATGTTACACTCAAGATAAGGATAGAAATCAGTAACAGGAAAATACAAACTCCTAATAATAATGTATCTTAGACTATGCCTCAGAATTTCTGAAGCACAATAGAAACCAGTGAGCATTATCTCACAATGTTTAGCATTCTCTTGCTAAAATATAGGTGTGTCTTTCTTGTGGTAGTGACCTCAATATTATAAGAATAATATATCTAATACACTGGATGTATTAGCTATATAATTCAAAATACTGAAGGTATACATTTAGAAATAAGTTTATTCTATGTATGAAATATAGCATTAAACCAAATCAAATTTTACATTAGAATTACTAATTAAGATTAATATACTAGAAGACAAATAGCTTTTTAAGTGAACTCCTAATGTGCAAATATGGATTCATAAAAAAAGACAAAACCAGGAAATTTACACATTTTATTAAAAGAACAAAAAATAAACAACATGGAAATAGCATACTAAAATGAATTGCATAATGCACACTTCTAAACACAACAAGCAGTATAGCACTATAACTTGGAAAACAAAAACAAAAAAAATCAAAGCTTCTGACCTACTGATAGCAGTTGAGGAAATGAGCTATTGCATTTTGGAGGCAAAATATTATGGGAACAGTTTATATTTATGAAACATTATATCATTATTTAAATCTATAATTGTTGCATAGGGTTAATAATTGTCATATTGTATGTAAATCAGCATTTTTCTGTCCAAAATATGTGCTTCCATTTTCTACATTATACCGGACTGTTGTTATATGAATGCATAGTTAGCATCTTAAAAAAGAATATATTTAGGAGCATCTTTAAAAAGTCTTATTTAAATTATTGTAATTTTGGTGCATGTAACGAATGGTTCATTTTCTAACAATTAATGCAACTACAGTAATAAAAGGAAATTGATTTTGACAAGGGCAACCCTCAAATCCAATGATATAATAGTCATAATAATTCTCTCAACTGCTAGACACGAAAGACACAGCAACAAAATAATTTGGTTTCCATCATTAACAAATAGCATCTGTATACAGAAATAAAGCTTTGCAAGCATGCAGTTCTATGACAGATAAATGCTTAGGTTGTGTGGGGGAAAAGAGGACTGCTTAAAGTTGGGTTACTTTTATAGAGGTTTTTTCTTAAAAAAAATTAAAAGTAATACGATGTAGCTTGATTTATTTCACAGTGATACATTTCCTAAGTATGCTATAATTGAGGATGGTTAAAGAGAAAATGCCTCTGGGATAATTCTGCTTTGGGGTACTGATGGTTAGTTCTC
Organism: Ovis aries; assembly: GCF_016772045.2. Classification (NCBI taxonomy): domain Eukaryota; kingdom Metazoa; phylum Chordata; class Mammalia; order Artiodactyla; family Bovidae; genus Ovis; species Ovis aries. Next base: position 102,555,802 of record NC_056080.1, on the reverse strand, counting down.
TTCCAGGGAAGAAGTGTAGGGGGTGGAAACTGAATTAATGAAACTAAATCCTTTTCTGGGTTTAATAGAGGTCCTTTCATCCTAATTTTACTTACTTAAAAGACAGCACTGTGTTTAAGCTCCAAAGAGTGTGACCCAGTGGCTGTCAGTATGTACAACATGTCATCAATGAACTGATTATCTTTTGTGATGCTTCTAGGTTCATTCTTACTATTTTGTAGTTGATTCTGCCTAACTTAAAATCTTACTATATTTCTATTGACCTTATGAAAATATATTCATGTGGCTTATATTTTCACAAGGAAATATTAACACAAGAACATGGGTTAAGCTGGGAAAATACGTTGGTGGTAAGGTTAAAACTGGAGTTCCTAACTATAAAATGAATGAATGCTTACATTTTACATCAGTGGAAATGCTGATCAGATGGTCAGGCTGTTAGCTATAAGTGATCATGGATTGAAGGGGGAAAAAAAAAAATTTCTGACCAACTGGCCCTGAGCTATTAGACAACTGTAAGGCTTGGATTGCTTTCTGGCTTTGGCTTATTTTCATGTCTCTGTAGGTGAGAACTATCAAAATCGGTAACAATACTAACACCAACTCCATCAACCCCAAGATGGGCTCCTTTTCCAGGGCAAGGGCAACAGGTCTCAAGATGGGAAGGACTCAAAGTCCGTATGGTGATCTATCCTTAAACCTTTCCCACCTTGACCTTTTTCTAAGCCTCATTGCCTGGAGGCAACAAAAAGATAAATGGTGACTTGTAGGTGACGCGGGAGCTGAAAGAGATGGTCTGACAGACACTCTTTTCTAGCTCCAATGTATTACTATGTAAGATTTTGGCTGGTTCTCTTGTGTTTGGTTAAAAGAGTAGGAGGCTGAAGTGGCACAGTGAAGCACTGTCTAATGTGCTAAAGGTAAGTCAGAAAATAGCTTCCACTGAACAAGTATAAAGTAAATATAAAATTGTGTCAGGAACATTTTTTCCCCTTTGTTGGAGGGGATCAAATGCCCTGTGCTGGCCATACTTAACTGTTAAATTATATCTTTCAGTAGTTGCCAATTTGGTTTTGGCTTCTGGATCCTGAAGGGGAAATAGTGGCAAGGGTTAACAATTTGATTGTCACTTAAATATCTATTAATTGATGTAACCGATATATCTCAATTGATCATTTTCTGTGAAAGATGAAATCTAATTGGATCAGAATGGGAATATCCATCTTGCAGCTGACAAGGTATTTCACTGCTTGTAACCATTGAAGAAAGAAGACCTTAGCACCAGAAACCTGCCTGGGGTTGTGTGTGTGGGTTTGAGGATTGATTCACAAAACAATCTTTGCTAGCGATCTTCCTAAAAGTTGAAGTACCTGAACTTTTGTTTAGTGCCATTGGCTAAAGCTGACCTGTTACCTGGCACCAGCCTTGTCTTATGGTGAGTCGTAGCAAACTAGAAAGCCTCCACAACAGGAAAGCAACATCATGCTTTAGTTAAGTCTTGTAGGGGAAAAAAAAACCCCACCTTCTTCTCAAAGTCTTAGAAATAACTCTCTCTTCCTAACTTTCCCACTATTATCACAGACTTCTTATATTTAAAAAAAAACACAAAACTCCAAGGGTCGCTTTCATGAACTATGTACATAAGTGCAAAAAAGGTGTGTCTCACACGTTCGCACCCTAACTGAGACCATCAGTTACCTGCAGCATATGTCTCTTCAACACTGTTACGGGGTCATTCCACAGTATCTGTATGAATGAGTTCACCAATGTGAATGAATGGAATCTGTGCTTTTGTCATTCTTTAACCCTCCTCTGGATAGATTTGAGTAAGAAAATTTTTGTAGCTCCAGCTATGCCACTTGAGTAATTTTGAATAAGGTTATAAAAAGAGATCAGGACGTTATTGTGAATACAATTGTGTCTAAATACTGTGGAATAACCCTATCCACACAACAAATTCTATCAGTTCTAAAGCCTGATTCTAGAATCCACATGTTGTAAACTTTTTGCTCAAAAAAGTCAAAGAAGGACGCAAATTCAGTTTTCACAGGGAACTTTGGGATTAAAAAGAAAAATCAACCATATCTATATCTGCACTTTGAGTTGTATCTGCTACATGCTACACTGTCCAAAAAACCACAGTTTTACAAGTAAAATTTTCACACACGCAAAAATGTCTAAAGGTAGCCATGTTGTAGGTTTGTTGCTGAAGCAACAACTAAATATAATTAGTTAAGAATTATTATTTGTATATAAAGTTAACTTTGTTCTTAAATTGTGAACTGTAAGAAATAGTCATGAACTAGACTCTACACCTTGCTTCAGTGTCAGTTGAAGATCTATCTAGGCGGGTTGAATACACGTAGTAAAATCTTAAAATGTTCTCTAACTCTCCTTCAAAATTAAATTCGTGAACTACTTAAAGATATGAAAAAGGAACAAAATAAAAACCTTAAAAACAAGAAAAAGGAAAACATGGCACCAATTAGTGAGTTGGTGCTCAGAACCTTATTTGTAATTATATTTACAGTTGGATTAGGTGCTAGCAGTTAAACTTGCAAAAAAAAAGTTGTGATACTCTGTTAGCTAGTGTTTATTCTATTGCCTTTGCCAGGCACTGATAAAATAAAAAGTGAGGCCACCATCTTCCTAAATCTATTCAACAGAATTGGGAAATCATATTTCTATTTAAACATGTGTGAAATGTAGAAGAGATTCAAAGAAAGAAGTTTCCAGTTTCTATTCATTCTGTGCATCACAGCCTACCCTACAGACAGACAGAACCTGAAAACCTGTGGCTGCATTTCATCTAAGAGCGTCCTCATCAACTCTCTAAAGGAGCAGCGGAAGGCTGAAATAACATTCCAAGTAGCACACGGGCCTTCCCTGTATGTTATTTAATAAAATTTAATGCCAATGTTGTCCTTAATCGGACATCACTGTGCTTCTTGGTCCTATCATGAAAAAGAGATTCATGCTGTAATGATTCATTTTATTTGGTTCCTGCTGATGGTAGGGAGGAGGTACTTGCTTTGCCCAAATTGGAAAGCTGGTGAGCTGAGGCTGCCCATTAGTAAACACAGCCTAGTGGTATAGGACAACACTTACAGCACGATCAAAGTGCTTCAGTGTGTTCAGGAATGGATGGAGAAGATTGATGGAGTAGGCAGAAGATGGCTTGACACATGGCAATTAACTACAAATTAAAGACTCTAGCAAGTGAAACGAAATGCAACAGCTAGTTGAGGAATCATGCTCCAACTGCAAAAGCAAATACTGTATTTTACATAGCGATTTTATGAATCCATTTAAATGTAATTTTAATCCCTCTTTAAAACATACTTATGTTACGGTCACTTAATGCTTTTAGAAATTTGACATTACTAAAACCCTCTTAAACATTTAGATTATTTTCTCTGTATACATGACCTGTTTTTATCCAAGTTGCAGCATACTTGGGTATTTTTGAAAGAGACTGAGAAAAGGGGGCAAAAACAATAATTTTGGATAAATAAAAAAGAGGCCCTTGTAAACTACAAAGCTTATAAAATGTTAACTAGGAATCTCAAGTGATTAGAATTTTACATATATACACTTAATCCACTAATTGTCATTTAGAGTCACTGATTAGTTTTGTGACTTCTCTTTTTCACCAGAACTTTATAGTCTATGACTTGCCTTGTCTTGAATAAAGACATTTGAATAAGTCATTGCACAACTAAGGAGTCCTATCTTAATATTGCATTTTTGTCAAAATTCTTTCACATCAGAACCTTAGTGGTCTGAGTTTTCTTTCTCTAAACTCACTCACAAAGCAACTTTTAAAATGCCAACAATATAAAAAAACTGTGGCACCAAAAATACCACTACCCTGAATATCTCTCACCGAACCTCTTACTCAAAAATACATCACTATTCATGTCTTCCAGTGCTTAAGGCAACATGCAAACAGCTGTACTCTAGGTTTATTGTCCATGTACATCTTTGTCAGAAGTTTAAAAAATGAGACAGTATGCTATATCAAAATGTCAAAGGTCCCAAAAAACTTCATATCACACTGAAGATGTCTCTGTCTCTTTTAAGGAATACATCTAGAGTAGCTCAGGTACATCCTTCCTCGATCAAATCTGCCCTTCTGGAGAGGCCCGAGGACAGGTTTTATAAAACTCAGCTCCAAACACAAGTAACATTGCTAGAGTGCAGAGTTAAGATTTTGGGAAATAGAAATTGAGTGGTTCAAAGGACCAGTACGTAAAAGTCAACACGCCTCCTGTTCTCTAACTCCAGACAACGCTGTTAGCAGATGACAATGGTACAATACAAGCAAGATCACTTAGAAATCACTGATGATAATGATTCAAATTGATAATTAAGATCAACAGGATATCAGCTACTGAAGAGCTAATTTTGCTCTTTTGTATTCTGAGCCAATTGATCTGCTTGGGGCTGGAGTCTCAAATGTTCTGAAGCAGAGACAACGTGAAATGGAGGAACAATCAGGGGTCCACAGATATTTCTGGGTCCAGCTTCTACCAAGTAGCTAGGCAGTACTGGACAAGTCACATGCCCTGGCAGTGAAAAGGTTTTTGCCAGGTCCATTGGTCTGTGCTTCAAATACCACTAGCTGGCTTGAGGCATCCAAAACCTGATTTTCCCTTGGCTTGTCATTTTCATGAAGGAGAATAATAAACTTGGGACATACAACAAATCTGATGACTTTATATTTTCCAGTGAGGGAACATATATTTAGTAGAAAATACTAAATCGATCTAAACTGATGCAAATTATCACATGGTTCTACCGCTGATTAATAATAGTAACTTTAATAACTGAGTAGGGTGGAGGAGGTATGTGATATATCATAGGAATTAATTACTATTTTACTTGGCTATTCAATTATTTCAAAAGTATTAGTAGTGTGAATTCAGGTCAGTTCTGTGGAGTGCAGCCACTCCATTTCACCTAAAGGGTGTTACAAACTCTTACAATTTTCAAACCATAAAAAAAAAAAGAAATCCAAAGAAACAAAAAAGAGGCTTGGTTGTGATATGAGAGATTCTGTTGCTAATGAAGTTTGGAAAGGTGAAAATGTTTCAATAACATATATCCCAGGTGCTTGCTCCTTCACTGAAATGTTTTAACAAAATGGAAAACTCAGTTGAACTGAAGCTAAAGACAACTGTGGCCATCCTTCCTAGAAATTTTAAATGAATTGAAGAGTAATTTCAAGTGGCTTCCTCCCTCCTTCCCTCCCCAGCCCGCCATTTCTCCAAACCTGTACTCAGCCTCCAACTGTGATCAACAGAAAAGACTGTCCATTTGGGGAGGAAAGGCCTCACTTGGAACCAATTTTCCTTCACTCTGACTGGCTTTTCCAGATTGCATCTTCCTTGTTATTAAAAGAGTAGTGTAAAGAGCATGAGCCATTTCCATTTGGAAAATGACACTTGCATCGAAGGTTACATTGCAGTGGTTTTTACACACTTCCTCCAAAACGTAAAAACTATCTTCACACCCCTCCTCTCTCTATTTAATTTATAACTTGTAATTAGAACACCTTTAAGCTTCCAAGAACCAATTTTTCAGCTGAAGATTACAAATCGCTCAGTTTTAGACACTCAGCCTAGAAGACAGGATTCTTGAGCCACAAAAACTGTAATGGGCACTTTACACAATTTATGGTCTAAATGCTGAGAAAACCATTTAAAGGTAAATCCAGAATTTACCTTAAGTAGCTTTTGCAGGCTACTTAAGGAGCGAAATTCAGGTTCATGTTTTAAGTTCCCTGCTATTTTCAGGTAATTTTCCTCTCTCACAAAAAAATCTAGTAACGTTGATGGTACTATACAAGGTCAGATCTATAGGTACAAATTATATACATGCATGTTAATGAACAGGTTTTAGACATACTCAAAAGAGAGGCCTTTTAAATGTCTGCCTCAAGAAACCTACAGAAAGATTCTAAAGAGAGAGCATATCAATATTAACCTGTCATGTTTTTCAAGCACATGTGTTTCTGTTTCCCATTGATAACATTTTAGTTAAAATCAAACATCACACATTACAGCAAAACACTATATGCTAAGTTAAAACCTAACACAACACACAACAATCCAATATGATACAATAATGAGGAAAATGGTACTGGATGTATGTGTTACATTCTGAATCAGCCCAATAGACTACTGTGTAAACAAACTGGTAAGGTTAACACTTCAAAACAGAGGAACATTTATCCACCAAGAATGCACAATAAGCCAACAGTCCACTGTAGAGATTCAGTCAGCATAACAGTTACTGGGAAATCACAGAGAAACATGTGATCAATTGCAAACCGTTATGCTGCTTTACATAATAATTCAAATAAGATAGACAGATGGTAGTTATTCATTTCCCATTTGTGTTTTAACATCTCCTTTGTTTATTTTTTCTTTGAATTTGTTGGGTGGCATGTTTGTTTTAATATATTGACTGCACCACGCTTATTGTTGTGTTGGTAGAAGAGGACATACGTGAATGAATATAGAAAGGCCATGTGGAGGTCCTCACGGAGAGATTCTGGTAATCTGTAACTCTGTTGTTCAGAATTTCAACTGAAATGGAAAAAAAAAAAGAGTGAGAAATATTGGATGGTTATGGAGGTAGGAGTCAGGATATTTGGTTTTTGTTCTAGTTCTGTGTGTGAACCATATGGCAAGATATTCCCCATCCTGAATTTCATAGTCTACATCTGTGAAAACTGAACTGTTGGGAATGTTTACTAAGGAGTCACATACCATGACAGTCCGTGGTTCTCGCTGAATGCCAATGTAGACAGTTGCCCTTAAGTTATCAGAGAAGCACTCAACTGTTTAAGGTATTATCTGCACAATGCCAAAACTTTTTGGTGAACATCCACCCATCCATTCACTTCCTCCAACAAGCATATATTGAGAAAATATATTTGATTCCATTTTGAAATATGCCAAGTATTAAACAAACATTTTTTTATCTGAATGTTTTGGACCTACACAGGAATGGCCTAAGTGTGAATTCTGGGTACATAGTATTTTACAAGATTTCATTTTTGCATTCTGGAAGAATGATCAACATCTGTTACATGTTGCAATGATTATGGTGTGCCAAATCTAACTTTTCTCATGGAATCAGGCAAAAAGGAATCACTATTCCCAAACATGTTCTGTTGGAAACTTAACTATATTTGACCACTTTTGTTTACCTTGATGTGAAGCAGTCCATGAAAATCAGGCAAATGTTTATAAAACCTATTATTCTCACGTTTGGTGCTATTCCCAAGTTGCCACTATAACAAACGACACCTCTGAAAATGACTACAATATACAGCTACTTCAGTTATTCTGTACATGCAAAGATGTCTTTTTAGAACATTCTTTATGATTAAGGGGCCCTGTTTGTCTAATGCACAGTTGTCTATATGCTCTGTCCAGAACCATTAGTGTTCTGGGCCTGCATGTCCTCAGCAAGAAACAAATGCTAGTTAGCGTCTAGGGAACGAGTCCATCAAGAGAATGACACTGTTGCCTCCTTCAACCAAGTCAGACACTCCCATGTTGAAAACTTCAAGCTTTCACTGACTAATGGATGCAATTCAGAACCAGTGTATTTTTTTTTAGTAACTCCCTATAATCAATTAAGATGCCTCAGAGTCTTAAGTGACTTCCAAAGTCACATGTTCCAAGTGAAGGACTGCTCAGTTTAAGTGTGTTGCTATTACAGGCTCTGGACCAGGCATAGGAAATCAAAGGTGAAGGGGGAAAACTCGGAAAACAGCAACAAAAATCACAAAAAAAGGTGTCATGCTTTGAATGAAAATAATGACTAAATTATTAAATTAAGTCACTGAAAACTGAAAAAGCTGGAGCAAATCTGCTAGACTTACATGGGAAGCAACACAAAGTGCAGAATGTGAAAGCACTCTTTAATGTTTTAAGAGAAGCATATTGCTTACTACCTTTAAGATAATCATTTTTAATCAAATTGTGACAAAATTACCTAGCTTTATTTCAATTAAAAAAAAACAAAGCTAGAAAAATGTTAAAAGATTAAAATTCAGAAGCAATCTGTGTCTTTGGCTAACCCATCATACCCCTTTAATAATGGGAAAACATTTGGGAATTTATAAGCTCATTGGGAAAATACAATACCAGCTGTCATTTTCATATTAAAAAATCGCATATTTGCTCTCCACAATTCGAGGTGGAAAATTTAGAATGCTTAAATTGAGCTCTAAAATTATAAGCAATGTCTATTAATGAAAATATTTACCAAACTCCTTAGCAAATGCAACTGTGTAGATAAAAGATATAACCTACAAATATTACATTAATACTTAAAGAAACTTACTGTTCTACTGGGAACTTCTACATCTGTGTAACAAACATGCTGTTATTCAGTTCATCTATTGATAATGGGGGTATCTATAGTAGTAAAAAAGATTTTAGATTAAAACAGTTTCTTGAGAGAATTCCATTTATTTTGTTCACTGCTTGGACATGGTAATCAAAAACCATAATCAATTTCATAGAAAAATTTAGACATATTAACCATATCCAGTAATAGTTAATGTTGCAAACCAAAGGTTAGAATGTGGTTTGTTTCCCCAATGAATTAATACTCTGTGTCCTTAGGGTTATCAAACTTGTACTTAAAACAGCAGTGGACTTAAAGCGTGGTTACCATTTTAATAAGGTGAAATGCCCATCATATTACACAATAATTATTTTAAGTATCTCCTTTCAATTTCAAGACTTCCCCCAAATTCATAATTTGCATTGTGACTCTGCTTGTAAAAACCTCAAGCAAATGAAAATTAAAACATCACAAACACATCTAATGTATAAGAAGGAATTTCTGATGTAATCACTGGGTCATGATAAGCATATCTGTGCCTTGGAAAGAAATGTGTTATCTTTCTTTCCAGTAGACGTGAAGACAAAGGTGATGGTAATACTAAGCAAAAGTTCAAATGCAATAACTAGAAATGGTAGTAAAGTAAATTCTGTTCTCAACCAATGAGGAAACATAAAAAAAAATTTGTATAAGTATTTGAGGATTGGTGTAGTAGCAACAACTGTATATATAATCTATTAAGAGTAATACCTGTAACCAATTAAAAGAGCCTATGCTGCTAATTCATCTCAGGATGAGTAGCAAAGCAGGAACATCTGTCCAGAATATACAGAAGAAAAATTCTAAGTCTAAGAATGGCTTAAAACCCCAAAAGCATACACTGTGCCTTATCAACACACTGTAGTTAGCTAGGTCCAAACAGGAAATAAATGGCCAAACCTGATTGCCTGGAGCTGTTGCAACGAAGGGAATGCTGGTAGCAGGTGGTGGTGCTGCAGACATAGTGGTAGGTGCAGCACTGTGCATCATGGGCACTTTCAGCAGGAAATCATGGAAGCAACACACGAGAGGGTGGAGCAACCATGATGCAAACGATGGAATGGGGCGTGGCAGCATTCCAAGCCATGTGACATCATGATGGATACACCAGGGTGCAACATGCAATCACAGTCAGTGCAAAGCAACACAGCACGGAAGGGGGAAAATTAAAAAAGAGAAAAGGGGAAAGCCAATTATAGTTACCATTAAGGAAAATGGAATCATTCTCAACATTTACCAACAGTTAGTTTTTGAGCAGAATCACACTGTAGTTGACTTCAAGGGCCAAATTTTCAGAAGGGGTTACAACGGGTGCCTAGGACAAATCTGTTTTTACCAAGGCTATCTCTTGAATAGCTAGTCAAGCAGAAAAGTAACTTGGTTGTGTATTCACAATGGGAGTATGGAACTGTAAATTGGTATATTTGGGTTCATTAACTCATGACAGACATGAGTGCTATCACTAGATTTGTAGGTGCAGAGGGGCAGTTTTATATATACACATACTTACCTGATCTGCATACAAAAAGATTCTAGTTTGGTGGGTATATGGTAGAGAGCATATAAAAAGAATACAGTGGACTATGTGTGCAGGTTTTAAGCACATCTGTGGCAAACCCCTTGGAAACTTGGGCTACTTATGAAACTACTCAGGCTGCTTATTTATTGTTTCACAAATAGCCAAAGTTTCCAAGGGGAACTTCATAGTAAATATCCAACGAAATCTTGCCTTCACTGCAAATACTACAACGACAGTGACTAGCAGCAGGAACAACTTTTTTCAGGCAGATTTCTCTTTGCCTTTTCTAGTTTCTATGTTATTTTCAAAGCTTCTTGGATGCTCTCCTTTTTTCTAACTCATTTTGGAAAGCCAACCAAGGAATTAATGTGTGAATGGCAAGCAGGCATATGTAATACTTTGCATCTACATCGACTGAATTCAGATTTTCTGAAAGTCGACAGAGAAAGTGAATGGCCTAGAGAGAGGAAAATCAACATATGCAATGTCATAGAAACCACAAATGCACCCCAAGTGGTGATTAACAGAAACTCTGCAATAATTGCTCATGCCCATCTATCTTTAGTTATCCACTACCTATCCACACCCCTTATTGCGAAAAGTGAAGTGAAAGTGTTAGTCGTTCAGTTACGTCTGACTCTTTGTGATCCCATGGACTGCAGCCTGCCAGGCTCCTCTGTCCATGGGAATTCTCTAGGCAAGAATACTGGAGTGGGTAGTCATACCCTCCTCCAGGGGATCTTCCCAACCCAGGGACTGAAGCCGGGTCTCCTGCATTGCAGGCAGATTCTTTACCATCTGAGCCATCAGGGAAGTCCATCCCTTATTGCAACACATGTGAGTTCTAAAAACACTCTTGTTTCCCCTTTAGGAGCACAGCAACTGCACAGGGGCCAGTACCAGCAGAGCGTGCAGTTTGCATTCCTACACAGAGCTCTCAGGTGAAAGGACAAGGGAGAGGAGCCACAAAATGGGTAGATGGAGACACATTTCATGAACTTGCAAGAGTCTGCTCCTAATCATATGCATATAATGCTTCTGTTAGTATCAGTGGAGATGTTTTTAATTCTGACAGGGCATCACTAATAACAGTGCCCTTACCTGTCAGTGAGTGCTACTACTATGTGGCTGTCATTGTGAGGTTTTTGCTTTATCTTGATAAACCCCTTAGTCCCTTTTGGACTCTGCATCAACTTTGGCTGACCAATGAGATGGAGGTCAAGCCGTTGCAAACTCTCACAAAGGATAAAAGGAACCCACTCCAGTATTTTTGCCTGGAGAATTCCCATGGACAGAGGAGCCTGGTGGGCTACAGTCTATGGGGCCACAGAGTCGGACATGACTGAAGTGACTTAGCACACATACACGCACAGAATGGTTTTGAGATGGCTACCATATTGGATGGGTGGCTAATTAAAGGTTCTGTGTGTTACTGGTTATTAAAAATCACATACCCCCAAACAGTCATTTTGAAATGATTCTGTGGTGCCTGGTTTCTGTGCAGATGGCACTTCATCCTAGAACACTATAGAAAGCATTACAAAACACTACAGAAGGCTCTAGTTTTGCTTTTTTGCAACATCTAAATATTGAATGATTTTGATCTTTTGGGTAACTTTTTTTGGGAGGAATGGTTTCGTTGTACTTTACAAATTATACATTTGAAGTATTTTAAATATTTTACAATTTCTTAGTAACAGATGTAAACCTAACAATAAAACTGCCCATTCTGGCTAGATAAGGAAATGTTTCAAGATATTTTAGCTACAATTTTTAGTGTGAAAATACAGAAATGGCAAGGTCAGTATTCAACCACAGCAGCAATGAACTAGAACTTGAGAGTGTAGGACTGCTGTGATTTCACAAAAACATGTAACAGACAGTACCATATTAAAACCTAAATACTCAGAAAATGTTCAGCTATATCATCCAGTTGCTTGTTTCTTTCATAGTCACAATAAAAAACACTTTTCTTTTCAGATTAGAAAAAGTTGAGAATTTTTGTACAAAACCTACCAACACTTGAAGCGGGTGCCATGCACAGTATTGGCCCTGGACACCATGCAGAAAAGCGTGAAAAGTAAAGAAAAGAGATATTTCATTATTAAAGCTTTATTGATAGAAATAATTTTTAACTAGAATGATATTCCTGGCAATATTAATGAACCAGCACATGCATATCCAGTAATCTCCCATGCTCACAATTTCAGCTTAAGACCCCAAACCCAGGTGATCAGAGTAATTCTTGGATTCTTAGGTATAAAAATGAATGTTGATTTTTTTCTTTAAAGGCATTAGCTCAACTTAGTTATATGTTTATTTTGGACTAATACATCCTAAGTGATTTTTATTATGAAAGGGAGAGTTTTAATTTATTACATATATGATTTTCAAAATATGCACAAAGATCTGGCAGCTGGTGCCAGCAAGTTCTACTTAGGGCACTAATCTACTATCATGCCCTCCCCACCTAGTGATCAAGGACTTTACTGTGAACATATGGCAAACAGGATTTTCATCAAGGGGGGCTCTCTCAACCTGACAAGGTTTTATTTTGCCATAAATTAAGGGGAAAGGGATTCTTCTGACAGTTTTGCTTATAAATCTAGATTTTTAAATTAGCCAAATCCAGCTCAAAAAAGTCTAAAAATTGTGTTTTTAAATGGTATCATGAAGAACTATTATGGTTAGTAACTGGACAGAAGTTAAGATTTTTATGGCTTCTTTCAAAATTAATTAACTGATTAATATATCAGTGAATCAATGGGTTTCTTTAAGTCCAGGCATATAATACTATTATATGATGTTTATTTTAAAAGACTATAGCTTAAATTTTTCTTTTCAATTCTGTACAAAACTGTTATACTAGTAAATAAAGTTGAATATAGGAGCTAATAAAATACAATGCAAAGTATTAGGAAAATGTGATAAACTTCCATATATTTTACATTAACTGATTTAAGAGCAGAGGCTAAAACTCCCTGTTTTATACTGTATTATATAAATACACACTGTATTATACTATATATATATTGTGTATATATATATACTGTATTATTCTGTAATCTAAATTTAAAGGTAGTTTTTTTATAACTATCTTTGGCATATCAAAGACATATAGACTACCTATTTTTGCAATGCTGAAGCTCAGAAACTTTTTTGAGAGCAGACCACTGCCTTTGAGAGTGATACCTAAGAGTCGAAGAATTAGTTTAAGACTGAAACAAGGGAATCAAACATGAAAAGCAAAAATTAAGAAATGCTCAAAAGAAAAATGCTGACAGGGTTTCCTAGTTTGATTTAAAAACCATTAATTTTCAGGAATCACAGGAAAACAGTTTGCTCTGTATACAAACAGACTGAGCATAACTGCGTTGTTTTATTTCTAATCAAAATACCCATTGACCATCCTCACATAAAAGTTCTTTGAAAGCTGGTATAAACTGTATTCATTCACAATACCACTCAACTTACAGGGCCCAGCCCCATTCTCACCTGTAGGAATAAACTGTGGCTGCGGCTGCGGCTGCGGCATCGGCATGTTAGGCAGAGCCTGTTGGCAGTGGAACACATTGGGATTAAAGACTGGGGGGGCACAATTGACCTTTTCAAGTGCCGATCTCTTTGGTATCAGTTGAAGTGCACCAGGCTGTAGGCCCTGTGAGGGAAGGATAGATTAATAAGTAGTACCAAGGAAAGTAAAATATGTACTCAGACCAAGCAAGCAGCAGTTAAATAAAGTCTGGCCTGGGAACCCTTCGCAAGGGTCACCATTGAGCAAGGTAACCAACTAAAGAGATGAAGTCGTTCACTATATGAGTACATACTCAGCCCAAAATAGAAAATGAACATACCAGGGGGGGAAGAAGTTTTTCAGCTTCACTAATTTAAACAAATGAGTGAAGTTGAAAAGGACTTCATCAGGTGGGCAAGATGTGACAGGATGCTGTTGACAGCAAATAATCATTTAAAATTAACACTGACGGTTTCTCAGGTGGCTCAGTTGGTGGAGAATCTGCCTGTCAATGCAAGAGACACAGTTCTGATCCCTGATCCAACATGCTGTGGAGCAACAAACCCAAGCATCACAACTACAAAGCCTGTGCTTTAGAGCCCAGGAACTGCAATTACTGAAGCCTGGGCACCCTAGAACTTGTGCTCTGCCACGACAGAAGCCACCGCAATAAGTCTGTGCACCACAACTAGAGAAAGCCCGCATGCAGCAACAAAGACCCTGTGCAACCAAAAATAAATAAAAATTAAAAATAAATAAAACTAACATCTAAGGCATGCTCATCTATCCACCTATTAAAATGACATTAGCAGAAGCAACTTATTAACAGGAAAGGGATTTTTGCCAGTTAAAATTCTGATCTAAATCAAGGAGATAAATGGCATATAGGTGAAATAAAACAGATGTCAGTAGATCTGAGTCTGATTCTGTAGCTCCAAAATCCCAAATTCAATTTATACAAGGATTTCAGGTCCAAATCCTATAACTGTATATTTCCCAACTCATGTGTAAGGAAAAAGCAAATGAATGAATCGCCTGCACCATCCACCTCACCTAGAAACCATAGTTAGCAAAATGTATGCAATTCTCATTTATTTATAGAGACCCACTGTGCATTTTGGTATGTACCGTTTGCTTTTGTTAAGACCTTGTAAGGTTGAATTTAAGGTAAGAGTAGTTTTACTGTGTTAAAATCTTCCTTTCATGTCTACAATTCTTCAAAATCCTACTGTGCTTATAATCTTCAGTCAAACTTGCCCCTGGATCAGATTCACTGGAGAAATTGGACCTGACATTTTCCCCTCTACTAACTGCAGAGTACTTTAAAAACATGTCCTGGCGACAACTGGGCATGCTCCAAATTCTTAAGGAGATGGGCACATTTATGCTGAGTACCTAGCCTTCCATATGCCAAAGAGGGCATGCCATGACCTCCTTATTCCTGTGCATAAAGAAGGCCTAACAGTATCTCTACTTGTATTTGGGAAGTTTATAGCGCCTCTTCAAGTCTTTTATATGCATACAAGTTGCTTTTAGTGATTTCAACCTGACCATGAACAAGAACAGGGTAAAAAAAAAAAATCTCCCTTTCAAAAAGCATTTCAACTGTGAATCCTTACAATACAGAAAGTTTAAACTTCTTCATGCAACCTCCTTTGTTTAATCTTATCTCACACAAATTCCTATGGGTAAATGCAACTTTAACCTTTAAGACTCTGCTCTGATGACTCAGAAAGGCATTTTATATTGATGTTCAAAAATACCAGTTGAAGGCCTATTATATAGTATATTTAACTCTCTACATGGAAATTTCGGACTGACATATATATCTACCAAACACACCAAAATCATCAGAAATAGGCACATACATATGAAAGCCCCATGACTGAGCATGGGACAGGTTTACCAAAGCGCAGCCATTACTCGTACATCCCATGCATATGAGAGAAGCTTTATGTTTAGGGGGCAAACTGTATTTCCTCTTTATGCCACCAACAGAAATAACTAACAATTGGAGGCTTAAATTCTGCATTGATATTCTGGATACCTTCCTATTTTCATAGCTAAAAATTCCCGCATTCCAAAGAATTTAAGCCAAAAAATATGATGAAGTCTTTTTTTTTTTTTTTAACATTCATTCACAGATTCTGCTGTCCAGATCAAGGGAGAAAATAGTGTTCTATGTTGGTACTCAGCTCTTTCACAAAGTAGTTGGTTTAGTTCTGAGAGAGCAGGGTTACTGAGAAAGAGGAACAAGTCCAACATTGGTGCTGTGGCCTCAAAGCTGTCATCTGTGAGAAAAGTTTGGAGAAATTTGGGGTATTTGGCTTAGAGAAAAGACATGAGAATCAGGTTCCTGTGAAATAGAGATAGACATTTTTTGGTAATAAAGTAAGTGTATGTTCCAGTTAACATGAGAAAGATTTTAACTTAGTATGAGGAAAACCTTCTCAATAAATAGGGATGCCTGAAAATAAATGTATCTCTCTTATGAAAAGGCAAGATCTCTGTCATGGGCTTCAGGGTCATAGAGGGGATTTTTTTTCCACAGCTAGGAAAAATGAGGTTTCCTCAGAATGTTGTCCCTTATTTGGGTTATACCCTATTATAGGAGGAAAGGCTCAGGATGTAAAAGAAATAGATAGCTTACAGCCTATCAAAATAATTGAAAACTATGACAAACCTAAGTAATCATAATTCCTATTTTTCAGCCTATCACACCATAGCGTTATGCAAGTATTTTTTCTACCTCCTATCTTACATAGTTAAGTAGAACTGACTTTTCTCCAAAATTTACTTACTATGGCAACTCAATAGTCAGGCCTCTTCTCCCAACCATATAGAAATCCCACCCCCCCACCCCCACCCCAAGCCTTGCCCGGCTGCTGCCTTAAAATCAACCTGTGGGAAATTAGAACTTAATTACCAACTCATCCTCCAAGTCCTCTGTTTTTGAAAGTTACTAAGGATAGTACCAGTCAAGTGCCCATCTACGTGGCTCACAGGATATTAAGGTTAGTTAGGCTGTACAAATCACTCAAAAATAATTTACTTTTTAAGTTGTATAATTTACTCTTTCTTAAAAAATGGGAGAAAAAGCACAGTAAGAATCATTAGGAAAGCTTTTAAATAATTACCGTTAGAAACTTTTAGTGAATTAGAATAAATAGGTTCTCTCCTTTCCAGTTTATATCCTGGGAGATTCATTTTAAGGTCTACTCATGACTATCCAAGACTGTGATTCCAGGGTATTAGACCAATTGAGGCATATATGAATCATTTATCCCCCAACAGAGAGTCGACAAGTCCTGGCCTGTTCTTACCATTGCAGTGGCAGCTGAATGGTTCATCTGGTAATGAGCTGCTTTGAGTTTGGCTTGCAAGTGCGCAGGAGGATGAAAATACTTGCATTTCTCCCGGGAGCATCGACCTTTGATGTAATCCATGCAGATGGTCACAGTATTATCACTTGCCTCAATCATGGACACATCAGTAGGGTGAGCATAGCGGCAATCATTCTCACCACGGGTACAATTACCTCGCTGAAATTCACGGCAAACCTCAAAGAAAAAAAAAATCACATTGACGCTTGGAAGGTTATTAGTTTTTATTTATTTTGCCAGTGAATATAAGAGCAACAGTACACATTCTTTTGTCATCTATTTAGGAAAAATTTCAAAAGTTGAAGGATAATGTCAAGCCATAGTCACTATGAGACATAAACATAAACAAAATTTCTCTTCCAAGAAAGATAACAATCCATTGTCCCCAAAGGAAGTTTGTCAGCTTTCCTTACATTGAAATGACAGTATTCTTGAAAACTAGGTTTCCCTGGTGGCTCAGCAATAAAGAATCACCTGCCAAGACAGGAGACGCAGGCTTGATCCCTGGGTTGGAAAGATCCCCTGCAGTAGGAAAGGGCAACCCACTCTAGTATTCTTGCCTGGAAAATCCCATGGACAGAGGAGCCTGGTGGGCTACAGTGTATGGGGTCTCAAAAGAGTTGGATATGACTTAGCAACTAACCAACAACAACCAATTATTGAAAACCAGTTTTTAATCCTCCACTTGATACACAGCCTAAAGTGTAATTAGCTATATTTGCAGGAGGGGATTTTGTTAAGGGCCAAGATATGTCTTTATCACACAACAATGTGCTTTTTACAAGCAGACTTGTGAACCATGACTAAGGGACATGCACAGATTCCAGTCCAATACATGGCCAAGCATTTGAGGAGTTGCCAATGGAGCTGACTTTGTAAGAAACTGACTAGTTATTTATTTCACCTTATGAAAAAGGACATAGTTTGAAGGATTTCCATAAATCAAAAAGCTGTTTACAATTTTCTTTTAGTTTCCTTTTCTTAGGTATAAGGATATTCTGATCTAGTACATCATTCTTAATATGGAGAAACAGGTTTAGACTCTATGAGACTCATTTACATTCTGCATTCATAGATAGTTAATGGGTCTTTTATTTTCAGTTTGATTATTCTAGCAAGTAGAGATCCACCAGTGAATACAGACTGTAATTCCAGACTGTAAATCTGGAGCATGCCCACCAGACTTTCTGTGCCATAGCAGAGGAGACATACAGTCAGCAGCCGGGCCAACTAAGACATTGTTTGACCTACTGTACAACCGTGCACTTCATAACAGGGTAAAGTTACAGCAAAATGTCTAATACTTCTTTGAGATTATATTCCAGAAGCTTAAAACCCAGATATACTTATTTAAAGCATTCAAGACACCAGGTTCTTGAAATGTTTATGCATAAGGTTAATATCTACCCTTATGAGTATTCATAGATTTCTACACAAATTACCTCCAGTTTATCGGAACGTATCGGTTTTGGACCAACAGCCCCCGGCAGTGGAAGAGGTGGGTTTCCAGAAATCAGAACAGGTGTGTTTTGTACCAGTTCGGCGGGGACCAGGCCCATCCCAGGATGATGAGGTAAGTAAGGATTGTAAGCCATGGCAGGATTAGCTGCAATCGCAGGATTCACAGGAAAAGAATTCTGTATGTTTAAAAGAGGAAAAAAGGTGTTAGAGGTCAATAGATTATTCCTATTATTACACAAAGAAGCAGTCTTTCAAAAAGCGTAAGCCATATCAAAATTTACCACTGTATCTTCTGATTTTAGTCTCATATTAATTCCCATATAAGAGTTCCTTTTAAACCTACAAATCTCTTTGAGTAACAAACTTACTGGTAAGCTGATAAACCAAGCCACATAATTTTAACAGTTATGAGTTAGGTAAATCAAATCGCACTGATGGAGTCTGTTCCAAACATGTTTTCCCTAGCACTTCCACTTTGACCTAAAAACCTTTGTCACCATCGATATCATATATGTGGGCAATCTGAAGGCCCCATTCATTTCACTATCCTCCTTTCTCTTCCTGGCAGTACTGCTTTGCTCCAAAGCTTCTGGTCCTACCATGGTTCCTACCTGCCCTACCGAACACTTGCTTTTCTTCCTGGCCCACTATCAATTATGAAGACAAGCAAAGAGGGAGGAAGAAAGGAGTCAATTTTAAAAGGTGAGAGCTTTAACAACTTCTTGCTGTCTACCTAAAAGGAGATTGGTATGGTCATTTTTTTTAAAGAGGCCTTATTTTACAAACGAATCTGACTTGACTAGCCTTGTCTTTATCTAAGGGACCAGTTGATAAGCACAGTTTAAAAGAGGGTACTAAATATCCTAAATAGCATTCCTATTAGGCAGGGAGAGATAATAGGATTATAAGGTACATACACTAGAGTATAACTGGTAAAAGTCTTGGAAATGCAAAAGGATATTACTGGGTTTTTTAATTTTTTAACAGTCCTGATCTCAAAGAGTGTGATATATATATTGTCTTTATTATCTGTTATGAAATATAAATTTATCACTTTACTGTGCTGTTTTCCAGTTTGTTCCACATGGGAACATCTTTTCTTCTCAATATGGTCATAATTTCTTTGATAGTTCTCTTGCCTCCCCTACAGCACCCAATATACATAGTGAATGACTGATAAAATCAATGACATAATTTAAAAATATATGTAAACATTTTAATAATGAATAACAAATCCTGGTTAAATGTAGTATATTTCTAATAGTGACTTTATAAGGTAGGTGCACTGCGGTACAACTGGTGATGTCTCATGTATGACTAATACCATGTATTCTTGCTTTCTTTTTAATTTCTTTCACTAAAAAAAAAAAATCTGTTGTACTGTCGAGCTCTGCCCACATCTTGTGCTAGATCACAATAATAGGAACAGTTCTAAATGGAGGTAGAGTAGGACTCTGTAGAGTATGAAGTGAGGGACAATCTATATTCATGCTGCCACCCTCTAGTTGGAGTTGAAATTTTCACCAGCACAGCCTTCTCCATGAAACCCGTGTTATAAACCACATTCACCCTGGAAGGAAGGGTTTCCCCATTAGCACTCTACCTGAAGATGAGCTTATTGTTTAGTCACTAAGCTGTGTCCAACTCTTTTGTAATCACATGGACTGTAGCCCTGCCAGGCCCCTCTTGTCTATGGAGTTTTTCCAGGCAAGAATACTGGAGTGGGTTGCCATTTCCTACTCCAGGGGATCTTCCCCACCCAGAGATTGAACCTGCAGCTCCTCTGTCTCCTGCATTGCAGGCGGATTCTTTACCACTGGGCCACTTGGGAAGACTTCAATGAGTTTTGTTTGTTTAGTTGCTAAGCTGTGTCCAACTCTTTGCGATCCCATGGACTGTAGTCCACCAGGCTCCTCTGTCCATGGGATTTTCCAGGCAAAAATACTAGAGTGGGTTGTTATATCCTTCTCCATAGGTGAATTTATCATTAGCTAACTAGCAAATTAGGAACAACAGAAAGAGCATGTCCCACCTGCTTCCAAACTGGTAAGACTCATCACAGTAACTAGAGAAGGCATGGTGGCCAAGAGTTTTAAGAGGAAAGGGGTGACACCAAATGACAGGATACTGAAAGAGGAACTCCCCAGGTTGGTAGGTGCCCAATATGCTACTGGAAATCAGTGGAGAAATAACTCCAGAAAGAATGAAGGGATGAAGCCAAAGCAAAAACAATACCCAGCTGTGGATGTGATTGGTGATAGAAGCAAGGTCCGATGCTGTAAAGAGCAATATTACATAGGAACCTGGAATGTTAGGTCCATGAATCAAGGCAAATTGGAAGTGGTCAAACAGGAGATGGCAAGAGTGAATGTCGACATTCTAGGAATCAGCGAACTAAAATGGACTGGAATGGGTGAATTTAACTCAGATGACTATTATATCTACTACTGTGGGCAGGAATCCCTTAGAAGAAATGGGGTAGCCATCATGGTCAACAAAAGAGTCTAAAATGCAGTACTTGGATGCAATCTCAAAAACGACAGAATAATCTGTCTGTTTCCAAGGCAAACCATTCAATATCACAGTAATCCAAGTCTATACCCCAACCAGTAACACTGAAGAAGCTGAGGTTGAACAGTTCTATGAAGACCTACAAGACCTTTTAGAACTAACATCCAAAAAAGATGTCCTTTTCATTATAGGGGACTGGAATGCAAAGGTAGGAAGTCAAGAAACATCTGGACTAACAGGCAAATTTGGCCTTGAAGTACGGAATGAAGCAGGGCAAAGGCTAATAGCGTTTTGCCAAGAAAATGCACTGGTCATAGCAACACAGGATAAGACTCTACACATGGACATCACCGGATGGTCAACACCGAAATCAGATTAATTATATTCTTTGCAGCCAAAGATGGAGAAACTCTATACAGTCAGCAAAAACAAGACTGGGAGCTGACTGTGGCTCAGATCATGAGCTCCTTATTGCCAAATTCAGACTTAAAATGAAGAAAGTAGGGAAAACCCCTAGACCATTCAGGTATGACCTAAATCAAATCCCTTATGATTATACAGTGGAAGTGAGAAATAGATTTAAGGGACTAGATCTGATAGACAGAGTGCCTGATGAACTATGGACGGAGGTTTGTAACACTGTACAGGAGACAGGTATCAAGACCATCCCCATGGAAAAGAAATGCAAAAAAGCAAAATGGCTGTCTGGGGAGGCCTTACAAATAGCTGTGAAAAGAAGAGAAGGGAAAAGCAAAGAAAAAAAGGAAATATATTCCCATTTGAATGCAGAGTTCCAAAGAATAGCAAGGAGAGATAAGAAAGCCTTCTTCAGCGATCAAGGCAAAGAAATAGAGGAAAAGAACAGAATGGCAAAGACTAGAGATCTCTTCAAGAAAATTAGAGATATCAAGGGAACATTTCATGTAAAGATGGGCTCAATAAAGGACAGAAATCATATGGACCTAACAGAAGCAGAAGATATGAAGAAGAGGTGGCAAGAATACACAGAAGAACTATACAAAAAAGATCTTCATGATTCAGATAATCACGAGGGTGTGATCACTCACCTAGAGCCAGACATCCTAGAATGTGAAGTCAAGTGGGCCTTAGAAAGCATCACTACAAACAAAGCTCGTGGAGGTGATGGAATTCCAGTTGAGCTATTTCAAATCCTGAAAGATGACGCTGTGAAAGTGCTGCACTCAATATGCCAGCACATTTGGAAAACTCAGCAGTGGCCACAGGACTGGAAAAGGTCAGTTTTCATTCCAATCCCAAAGAAAGGCAATGCCAAAGAATGCTCAAACTACCGCACAACTGCACTCATCTCACATGCTAATAAAGTAATGCTCAAAATTCTCCAAGCCAGGCTTCAGCAATAAGTGAACCATGAACTTCCAGATGTGCAAGCTCGTTTTAGAAAAGGCAGAGGAACCAGAGATCAAATTGCCAACATCCGCTGGATCATGGAAAAAGCAAGAGAGTTCCAGAAAAACATCTATTTCTGCTTTATTGACTATCCAAAGCCTTTGACTGTGTGGATCACAATAAACTGTGGAAAATTCTGAAAGAGATGGGAATACAGACCACCTGACCTGCCTCTTGAGAAACCTATACGCAGGTCAGGAAGCAACAGTTAGAACTGGACATGGAACAACAGACTGGTTCCAAATAGGAAAAGGAGTACGTCAAGGTTGTATATTGTCACCCTGATTATTTAACTTATATACACAGTACATCATGAGAAACGCTGAAGAAGAAGCAGCACACGTTGGAATCAAGATTGCTGGGAGAAATATCAATAACCTCAGATATGCAGATGACACCACCCTTATGGCAGAAAGTGAAGAGGAACTAAAAGCCTCTTGATGAAAGTGAAAGTGGAGAGTGAAAAAGTTGGCTTAAAGCTCAACATTCAGAAAACTAAGACCATGGCATCTGGTCCCATCACTTCATGGGAAATAGACGGGGAAACAGTGGAAAAAGTGTCAGACTTTATTTTGGGGGGCTCCAAAATCACTGCAGATGGTGACTGCAGCCATGAAATTAAAAGACGCTTACTCCTTGGAAGAAAAGTTATGACCAAACTAGATAGCATATTCAAAAGCAGAGACACTACTTTGCCGACTAAGGTCCGTCTAGTCAAGGCTATGGTTTTTCCTGTGGTCATGTATGGATGTGAGAGTTGGACTGTGAAGAAGGCTGAGCGCCGAAGAATTGATGCTTTTGAACTGTGGTGTTGGAGAAGACTCTTGAGAGTCCCTTGGACTGCAAGGAGATCCAACCAGTCCATTCTGAAGGAGATCAACCCTGGGATTTCTTTGGAAGGAATGATGCTAAAGCTGAAACTCCAGTACTTTGGCCACCTCATGCAAAGAGTTGACTCATTGGAAAAGACTCTGATGCTGGGAGGGATTGGGGGCAGGAGGAGAAGGGGACGACAGAGGATGAGATGGCTGGATGGCATCACCGACTCGATGCACATGGGTTTGGGTGGACTCCAGGAGTTGGTGATGGACAGGGAGGCCTGGCATGCTGTGATTCATGGGGTCACAAAGAGTAGGACTCGACTGAGCGACTGAACTGAAGACAGACCTTATCAATTTGATGATTCAGGGTGTCTCAAAATTAGCAAAAATCTCAAATGGTAAAATCACAGAACCAAGAAGAGCCATTATTATATTTTGTAAAGCTATTCAATTAAAAGGAAAACTGGCAGATGAGTGAATTTTCTAGATTACAGAATTATTAGTCACTAATAAATACTGATCAATTAATAATATTTAGTAATAGTGAACATGTAGCAATGCTTCCTATTATAATAGCTCTGAACTTCTGTATTTTTTTCCTTGCTTTTTTGGGGAAAATTTACCGGTTAACCTGGAATATATTTTAACCTTCTTAGGTTTGTTATATGTTCCAACTCATGAAAACAAGCTGTAAATTAATTGACAGTCTATATAAATAGTGCAAGGGGCTGCTGAAAAAGTTTAGGGTTTGTAAGTTTATACTGTATCATATTTACATTTTAAAGTTAGCGTTGTAGATTTTACAATCATTTCCTCTTTGGTATAAACTTGATTCTATAATGCTGTGTATTGAGAAGAAGTAGGTCTTTTTTTTTTTTTTTTTAAATTTTCAACCCTTGGGCACAGCTGGAACTCCTGAGTTTCTTATTTATTTTCAAATGGACATTTCTGTTTTTCACCACCACCTCTGCCCCAGGGTAAGTATTCCATTTTCATGAATTTGAACATTCAAGGGATTAGCTTTATTTAACAGCCACCTGTTATCAGGCAGCCGCAAGTTCACACATTCAATTTTAATAAGCAAATTTAATCCTTCCTGTACCTGTCTTGCAGCCCTTGATGTAAGTTGAGCTAAACATGAACCAATCTGTGGGGTAGTCTTAATTTTAAAGAAAAAGGTACCTAACAGGTTGAATCTGATTTCTATATACAGCCCAAATCGACCAGGCACTTAAATATGTTTCAGATATTCACTCAAGCCTACAAATCATTTACTAAATATTTGAAAATATGAGAAAGCTTTTCTCTTAGAACAAAGGGTATGGATTTTCACCTTTCTTGAATCTTATAAAACCAACAAGAATGAATAAAAGATCACCTAGAAAATTATTTATCCTCAATGTGTCTTGAAGTATTAGCTGCTAGGTTAGGAATTCGCACAAGGTACTGGTTACTTGCATGTGTGTTTGCTAGTCGCTTTAATCATGTCTGACTCTCTGTGACCCTACGGACTTAGCCTGCCAGGCTCCTCTGTCCATGGGATTCTCCAGGCAAGAATACTGGAGTGGGTTGCCACGCCCTCCTCTAGGGGATCTTCCCGACCCAAGGATCAAACCGGTGTCTCTTATGTCTCCTGCATTGACAGGCAGGTTCTTTACCACTAGCGCCACCTGGGAAGCCCCAAGTACCTAGGAACTATCAGGGCCTTAGGAAATGCATTCTGAAATTTAGCGAACTGTCTCTAGAACAGTGGCATCTAATCTTTTTCAAGTCCCGAACTTCTCTGAGAGTCTGATGAGAGCTGTGGACCCTGCCCATAGAAAAATTCATATAGGTACAAATTGTGATCTCAAGAAGTTCAAGGACCTCATGAAACTCACCCCTGGGTTATGGAGTACTTACTGTTCAAGAGCTTGTGTTCCAGGGTAATAGTTGGCAACCATAGCCCCTAAACCAAATCCAGCCTGCCCTGTTTTTGTATGGCCAGAATGGTACAAGTGGTTTCTCTATTTTTATTTGTAGTTGATATACAATATTGCATTAGTTTCTGGTGTACAGCAAAGTGGTTCAGTTTTATATATTATATGCAAATACTTTGAAATATTATTTCCCATTTTGGTTTATCACAGGATATTGACTATAGTACCCTGTGCTATACAGCAGGACCTTATTGTTTATCTACTCTAGTTATAATAATAATAGCTTGCATATGCTAGTCCCAAACTTTCAATGCAACCCCCTCACCCATCCTCCTGGCAACCACCAGTCTGTTCTCTGTATCTGTGAGTCTGTCTCTGTTTCACAGATAAGTTCATTTGCGTCACGTTTTACATTCCACATATAAATGATATTATATGGTATTTGTCTTTCTCTTTCTGACTTCCTTTACTTAGTATGATAATCTTTCAGTCCATCTATTTGCTGTAAATGGCATTGAAAAGTTCATTCCTTTTTATGGCTGATATTACATTATATATATATATATATTCTAATATATATATATAATTAGCTTATATATATATATGGGGTATTATAAAATAGCACTGAGATGAACATAGGGCTGCATGTATCTTTTCAAAGTTTTATCTGGATCTATGCTTAGGGGTGGTATTGATAGATCTATGCTATTGTTGTTGCTTAGTCACTAAGTCATGTCCAAATCTTTTTTGACCCCATGGACTGTAGTCTGCCAGGTTCCTGTGGGCATGGATTTCCCAGGCAAGAACACTGGAGTGGGTTGCCATTCCTGCTCCAGGAGATCTTCCAGACCCAAGGTTTGAACCCGCATCTCCTGCACTGGCAGGCAGATTCTTTACCATCTGACCCACCTGGGAAGCCTGTGATTGATAGATCATATGGCAACTCTCTATTTTTTAGATTTCTGAGGCACCTCCATACCATTCTCCGTAGTGGCTGCACCAATTTACAACCCCACCAACAGTACAGGAGGGTTCTCTTGTCCCACATCCTCTCCAGCATTTGTTATTTTCTATATTGTAATATCTCATAACACATGAAAACTATATGCAATTCACGTCTCAGTTTCCATAAATAAATTCCACTCTGCTCACTTGTAGACCGACAGAACGAAAAGCATGGATATCTGTTTTTTCTCGTTACAGAAAAACCTATGTAATATCGTCAAATCTTGTCTCTTGTCCCACAAAGGCTGACCTATTTGTTAGTCATTTAGAGAAAATTTTGCTCACCCTCATTCTACAGGATTCAAAAATATAAAGCATTCAATTTCTGAAGTAAAGCGCTAATTATATAAAAATCTATGGATGTGAATTTCATACTTGTAGCAAGATTACACAAATTGAAGAAGTTAGACTTTAGAAACAAATACTGGTGGATTCATGATGATGTATGGCAAAACCAATACAATATTGTAAACTAATTAACCTCCAATTAAAATAAATAAATTTATATTAAAAAAAAAGAGAGAGAGAACAAAGAAACTCCACCAAAATAAAACATTGCTCGGTTGAAAAAAAAAATAAAGTGTTCACTAAAATGTTTTTTTACATAGTTACTAAAATTCACATTCTTAACTATTTAATTATAGAATAATAACTACTTGATGACTAAGAATGGGGAGATAGATGGAATCCTGTAAAGGAAAAATTTTAGGAGCCACTGCATTTTGATCTTAAAGGATTCTGAAGCACCTTTGAATAATAATACAATTCAGTGAAAACCGATGCCTCAAATAAATATCTCTAGTTTACACAGACATCTTAGGAACATTGATTTATTACTTAAAATGAGTTATTCCTCAAGGTAGTATAAGGAAATAAAACCTAATAACAGCCCAGATCTCTTTATAGTAACTTGAATAATATCCAGTGTCAGTCACAATTATTGTTGGATGAATCCAAGATACTTAACTCACTTAGGCTAATCCTGGCCTGAAGTGAACATTATAATTGAGGCCTTCCCTCTAAGCTCCTGTCTAAAGGTGGACAACTAAACATTTTCTTTTATAGGATGGTAAACATTTGGTAACAATTTGTTGACTTGATTTTAATGCCAGAAATATAGCACTCTTAACTTTTAGCGCTCATAACATCTTATCACTCATTTACAAGCATTTATAGAGTATAAAAAGCAGCCCCTTTCACCATCACCATGCAGATTTCTATCCTTGGATCCCAAAGCACAATGAAATGTATCATTTTCATTTTCATCAGACTTTACTAGATGTTCACAAGGAGCACAACTGACTAATTTTGTTTTAGTTTTTCCTTGGTCATCTCCACACTCTTTGACTGGTGTTATGGGGACACTAACGGAGGCCCACATAATCTCCAGACTAGTTGATTGCTCCCTCAGTAATTGAGAGTGAACTTTATAAACAGATGCAAGCTGATAGTGGTGTTTATGTACTAATCATACTTGCTAATAAATAAGCCACTGTGGCTCAAAAGAGAGGAAGAAAAATACATTCAAGAATCAAAAGTGAATAGTTATCCTCAACTAAACCTGGCTTTTCTGACCTTATTAATCATGGAAGTCTCCAAACAAGGGGAAGCATTGAAGGGAGGGAGGTAGGTGAAGGATTGATAGATTATTGTGGGTATAATAGGTGTAAAGTCGAGCAAACAAGAGGGAACAAGTTATGGTTTGGATCTCCCTATAAGTGCTAAGAAGCTGTAGAGCAGGCCACAAATTATAACCAACAGCATAATAGCAGGTGATTCCTAGCGAAGGGTCTGGTAAAAGGGTAAATGACTTTTTTCTTAGTTGGGGGGCGGGGAGGGTGGATTTTAACTTTGTTACCGAGACATGAACAAGAACTGCCCTAAAAATTATTTGTTGCTAAATCACTGTATAATAACATTAGCAATTCAATTAACTTCAGTATAGCAGTAGGAAAGAAAAAGTATTTTAAAAATCAAAGACTACTTAATTTTAACAACAGGCATGAGAAAAAGGGTTTGGGGGGAGGGGAAAATACCAAGAGCTGAGAAAAGCAAAAAGGCCACAGAAAGCCTGGAGACTAGAGATATCTCAATGCAAATCCATGATAAATGGATGCAAGGGGTTATAATTATCAGCGGTTTAACAGAGCACCACTACCACCAAAACAACACAAAATTAAACAAAACCTTTCATAGCTCATATAAAAAAATCACTCTACAGAGGAAAAAAAAAGCTCAAAGCTATAATAACACAAAGGATCAGGTAGAAGTCAGAAACTAAGGGGATCACAAAAAAATTAATCCATCATCTTATTATTTAGCGCTAGATCATATATTCCTAGGGGATAGAGACTATTTCTAATTTACCTTTTTATCTGTTTCTTACTCTTTTAAATGCCTGGCATGAGTAGACACTCAAGAAATATTTAGTGAATTGAGTCAAAATGGATTCCTAAACCACTGATTACTTTTAGGTTTACCAGTTAGAAAAATCCAAATAAAAAACAAAACAAACACTCAGGGATCAAAAGCAGTGGTAGAGAATTCCATCAGTGGCAGAAAATTCCATCTGTTTTGCTCCCTGGTGGGGAAAACTTTAAGCAGAAGACCACTCCCAAACTGTCTTTCGATACAGATGTGAAATGGTACAAAAACAGTATGAGAACCACGGGGTATTGTACACATATACATGCATATACCCACACCCACACATATGTATGCATGCAGTTTTTAACTGGAGTGGCTAAGTCATCAGTATCAAAAGGTATCCAATGAAGAGTTTCCAAAAAAAATGGTTTAGTGATAATATAGACTGAAATATACAACTTATTACAAAAAGTGTGGTTCCAGGGGACAAGTGAATTGCTAATGTGATATTCACAGAATGGCTGAAGAGAGGAGACTAGGTGAAGGAGGGTTTCAAATAATATTTAGTTCATCTATAAAGATTGTTATGGCTTCCCAGGTGGCCCTAGGGATAAATAATCTGCCTGCCAATGAAGGAGACATAAGACACACAGGTTCAGTCCTTGGTTCGAGAAGATTCCTGGAGGAGAGCATGGCAACCCACTCCAGTATTTTTGCTAGGAGAATCCCATGGACAGAGGAGCCGGGCAGGCTACGGTCCATAGGGTCGCAAAGAGTCGGACACGACTGAAGTGATTTAGCACGCACATAAAGATTATTACGGCAGATTAGGATTATTGGGGAGAAAGATTACTGGGTGGGGAGGGCAGCTATGTTTTTTCACACTAGGTCTCCTCATGGCCCTGTCACTGACAAACCATTGAATTTCGTTGATCTAGGCAAGAGGATGGTGCTAAGAAAAAAAAAAAAAATCATCCTTTCTAGGTAAGGCTACCAAGCATTGGGTTTGTTTCTTGTTGCTGCTGTGATTTTCTTTATCCTCCGCCAGGGAAAATGAGTTTCACAGACCTTCTCAACTTCCTGCCTTCATCTCGATGGCGATGAACGGCAAGCCATGCTGAGGTAGCTGCTGGAGCTTAGACTGTGACCGTGAGCAGGAAAGCTAATAGGCCCACATGGTCTCATTAGCACCCTGCTCTCACCAACTGAGCTAACCGGCCCCAGAGGAGAAAGACACAAAATGGGCTGAGAGACGATTACATTTTAATTTATCCCCTGGGAATATACAAGGGAGGATAAAGGGAGTGTTGAGATTGGTTAGTATCAAAGAAAGTATGCACTGTGAAAGATAGCATGTACAAACGCCCTCTGTTTGGTGGCAGAAGTGTAGCATTTTCGTTTCACTTAAAAAAAAAAAGATTTCACCTTGTGTATTAAACTGAGTTGGGGCAAGGCAGCAAAGCTCCTGCTGTTGTGATTTCTTTTGCTTTACTGTGAAAGGAGCTTTAAGCTGTGTGACATACACAGCCTCAGGAAGGGACCTGAATAACTACTCTACCTTGGACCAGTAATTGCAATCAGGAATGAATCCAGGATCTGAGGGGCCTGCAGTTTAGGTTGTTGGGTAGAGAAGGGGAGCCTTAAGAACAAAGAGTATACAAATATTTTTGGCAAATTTTATAAACACATTGCTAGGCCTCCTCCCAGGGCTGTGGAAGGAGACCATGCAAATAAGGGGCCCAGAGCCTTCCTTTGGTAACCTCAAGGAAAGCCTGGGAACAATCTATAGAACAAATACATAATGTTAGGTCTCAGTTGCTACATCTAAAAGTAAAATCTTTTCTAATTTTTTAGAAAACTTAGTAAAATCTTGATAAAATTTGGGGCTCGTAGCATGATACCACTTCAAACACTCCTGTGATATGATCTGATTAACCTCAAGGCAATGTGGATATTCACATAACAGCCGTAAATATATTAAGAGCATATTAATCTTATAACTACATAATTCCTGTCATTTACTGACTTGAACATTTTGCAACAATCACTTTACAAAATACAGAATGTCACTACATTAAGATGAAAGAGATTAAATGTCATCATTTATTATTTCATGAGTAGGTAAACTGAGAAACTCATTGAAGAATCTTCATTAACATTCAGTGTAACTTCTGTACTGACCATGAGACTGGTAATCTAGAAAAAAAATTTTTAACAGAAGAGCCCTGAAAACAGGGAGATAACATAAATACTTCAGCCAATAGTTTACATGAAATAGAAAATCTATAACTGACGTGACTATGCAAAATGTATAATGTATCGTGGTGAGGAAAGGATATTATCCTTTCATCTTTAATTATGAAATGATTTATCATTTTCAAAAATTAAGAAAGTAAATAAATATTTTGCAGTTTTACTTCTTTTCATTTAAATCTGTCCTAGTCCAAAAATGCACAGAGTAAGATAATATCTTGGAGCTCCTATTTAATTAAAGAAAAACCCTTGAAACACTGGAGTCTAAAAATACTGATATTATTAATTAGTATATATCCCTTCCTCCTGTCTACTGGAACTTCCTACTTATCCCTATTTGGTCCTGAAGTGTCACCTCACCTTTATTCCTTACTACATTAATGTCAGATAGACATATAAGCTTCTTTTTTTTTTTCCACATAAGCTTGTTTCTGAGAAATGTACGTGGTAAATAGAATTGTAAAAATGATGTAAAATGGTGGGGAGGGTCTAGACAACATCAGATGATTCTATCTGCGATAAAGAAAAAGGCTGAAGTCCTGTGTTTATAGATTCTGTGGTTTGGAATACTATGACTTGGCCACAGGAATGCAAGCCATGAAAAGCATACAGCAGACCAGAGGACTTGGCACACTGCTATGGCTGAGCCAATAACCTCTATATAAATCATCAGGTGCATACACTCAACTGGGTCAAGTTTACCTTCAGGTAAAGAACTGCCTCCATGTGAATCAACCACATTCAAACAGAGAAAGGAAAGGTATTTACTAGATTATACAAAATGTCTGAGTCAAAAATATTTTTATAGCCTATAACATCATATCCACCATACACACATACATACATTACATCTAGCAGTGAGAATCCTTCCTTGGAAATTTCTTTCTGTGATGAATATTCCAAGTTATGAAAAGATCTGAAACTCCGAACATTATCTGTGCTCAGAAGTTGGAACCCAGTGTGTCTGCTTGCCCTAAAATTCTTCTCCAGTGCTGTTTGTCTCTTAATTATGCCAAGGGGAGTTCTTAATTGTATATACATATATATATATATGTTTTGCTGTTTTTTTTTTTTTTTGCTGTGAACATCAGCAGCTCTGTCTCTTAAACTGCATTGAAAAATACTAGGGCGTCGCACCCTTTGTGTCACTTACTAAACTTCCTCAATAAAGCTACCAAAAGCTTTCTGAGGTGGAATTTTATATTCGCAAATGTCAATTCAGATCTGTTAGATACAGTGAACAAACTTGCCTGCTACAGCAAGCATTCCACCCAAATTGACTAGGTGTGGCTTTTTTTTTTTTTTTCATTGTTCAGTCACACTGAACAGAATCTGTTCTCTGGCTGCATCTAGGTTGTCATTCTCTTTATCTGTGGGCTTGTAATAAGCAAACCGTACTCAATTTTCCAAAAGCAGATGT
Organism: Ovis aries; assembly: GCF_016772045.2. Classification (NCBI taxonomy): domain Eukaryota; kingdom Metazoa; phylum Chordata; class Mammalia; order Artiodactyla; family Bovidae; genus Ovis; species Ovis aries. The sequence goes on along the minus strand of NC_056080.1, from coordinate 102,523,792 downwards.
GCTCTTCCGGTATCCTAGAAACAGATCAAAGTGTGGTTTGTGGGAAGACATAAGGTTCAAGGCAGTGACACCAATGGGTCTTAATATGCAGCCAGACAAACAACAGGACTGGAAATTTAAACATTAGCTTGAATATTTTAGGGAAAAGAATCAGATGATCAGAGCAGGAGGGATGTACAGTTAGAAGGGATAGACAGTTATTTAGGGAGAGTAGGTACCAAAGAAACGAAGTAAAATTATACGTTACTTTCATAGTAAAATCAAGATCCATAATAAAGAACATTTCTTTCAAGTCAGACTGGTAAATGTCACTTAAAATTGCTCACGCTAGCTCAATGACAACATGCCCACAAGGCAGCTTTCTAGACCACAAAAGAGGATCATATCAACCATCTTGAGGTTAGCTTTTTGTACACATAATAACTGTAGAAATTAATCTTTCATCAGTTTATCACATCATAACAGCTATTGTTAAATAATCTACAAGGTAGAAAAGCAATTTCCAATTGTTCCCTGGGGTCTTCTAAGTAATGTCTCATGTCTTGTGCTATGCTGCAAAATAAATAGTACTCCATATTCTGCAGCCTGAAATTACCCTCATTGAAGAAAAAAGGGAAATGTATTCTATTATAGAAAGCATGGAGAATCAAATTAGAAAGCATATGAAGCTGAAAAACTCAATGAATCTCTCACTGGACTCCAAAAAAGTCACTCCCTGATCAATAATGCATGAAGGGTTGAGACCTGGCATGGAGATACTCGACGGGAGGCTCAACAGAAGATGAAGAGTCTGCCTTCTGTCTTTACCCCTATCTTACCCCAGGCCCTTGCTCTCTGATTCTCTGAAATAGGGCAGTTGATTGATGTCCCTTGACCTTTGAAAAAATATAGGCTCCAGCTGCATAGGAAATGCTGGGCTCAGGTGTGTGATAAAATCTGGCTCCTATTCTTTGCTCAGTCTGAAAATGGGACATCCCACAAGAGGCCAAGAGCGGTAGCAGTGGGTAAAAGGCTCTTGCTTTACTCCCCATCTACTGACATTTTCTGGACTCACCAAGCATATTCATTTCTCTGTGGCTTTATTTATACTATTCTCAGTATCTAGAACACTTTCTCTTCCCTATCCCTTCAAAACCAAGAACAAACTGAAATACTTTAGTGTTTGAAAGCTAAGGACAGAGTTTGGAGGAGTTCAACCATATAAAGTATTACTAAAGGTCAAAGCGGAACTCCAGGGAGCTCACTGGTGACATTCTGGGAACTAATTTATCAATGTAATTAATCAGCACTGAATTCCAAGGCAAGTATTTTTGGCAAATGAGTAAACACATGAAATCTATTTATTTTAGTTAAAATTTTCTAGACATCCTGGAAAAAGTATCATGGAACAAAATTTCAGTGACTTGTTAATGCCCCTAGGACCCATTTTTTGCATTATTCATAAAGATGTACCAATTAAGGGGTGCCCTATCTACACAGATGTCCTTGAATTCTGAGAAACAACTTTGTAATGAGATATGTTTTGCTGAGAGCAGACTGACCTACTCCCACACTTTCCGTCTATCTAAATATTACATACATCTTTCAGTTTTCAGTGTGTTCATTATATAGTAGTCACCAATGAAATGGGTTACAAATAAAGATAACACAACCCTTTCCAAGTACTAGCCTGATAATGGTTTAAAGGAAGTAGGCCAGCTGGAATTAGAATGAGACACCATGGAACCAAATATGAGACCTGGAGGAACTCAGTAGACAGGGACAGTTTTCAATTCCATCTCAAACAGTCTAAGGCCAAACTGCAACTGTATATTTTAAGGTATTAAGACAAAATGAATTCTCTGTAGGATACTTAAATCACTTTTTAAGTGATCCATTTAAACTCAATGATCCAAACAAATACTAGACATTGGTCTAGAATGACACCAAAATATTAATTTCACCAAGGGAAACTCTGTGGCTTGGTTAAGTTAAAACCCCCATCAAACACCTGGCCAGTATCCCTCAAGACTGTTAAGGTCATGGGAAACAGAAAGACTGAGAAACAATCACAGAGCAGAAAAGAGAGCACAGATAGGATTCAAATAAATACACTAATACTCCAGATTGGACACTGTAACAGAAAGAGCACACTAGCGAAATATCTGGTGAAGTCTGAAGAAAGTCTGGAGTTATTAGTTAATAGTAATGTGTAGATGTCAGTTCCTTAGTTTTGACAAATAAACTGCATATAAGATATTAAAAAGTGGGAAAAAACAGGTGATGGGTAATATGGTAAGTCTCAGTACTATTTTTGCAACTTTCCTTTAAATTTAAAATTATTTTAAAGTGAAAAATCTATTTAAAAGTAACAAGAGAACTATCAAAGAGCAAGGAAATTTACCTGAATTAATATCCTAAATTAAAAGGGTTTTATGTAATAATAATCAAACCTCCTCTCTTCTTAAAATGTCCCTGCTCCTTTTATTAGTATTCTTCTATAAATTACATTTTTTGTTTTATTAATTTGCTGCATTGGGTCTTAGTTATGGCACTCAAGATCTTCAGTTCCCTGAACCAGGGATAGAACCCAGGCCCCCTGCATTGGGAGCGTGAAGTCCCAGCCACTAGAACATGAGGGAAGTCCCTATAAGCTACATTCTTGGTTCCTGCAACCACTGTTTAAATCTAACACACCTGATTGCTCCCTTCACATGCATAACATCTTTGGAGTGTCAATTAACATACTAGCTCGCATCCTCAATCCTTTGGTGACAACTTCCCAAAGTCGTTGCCAGGTTATTCCAGTGTAGATATGCACCCTTAAAAAAGGACATACATATGCAATTTTGAAAAAGCAGATCTGTGACTTACAACTGATGGCATCTGAGCATTTTGGAACATAAACTGCATCTGCTGGGCGAACATGGCGGCGGCACTCTTTTGTTGAATCAGATTGTTCCGTCCATTAATTTCCAGCTGCGTTTTCAAATGTGGAGGAGGGTGAAGGTACTTGCAGTTTTCTCTGGCACACCGGCCCTAAAAATGAAGGATTTTATGAATTGACATTAATATATTTAAAAATCTGGTGTGGCTAAGAAAGTAAGAAAAGTTTATTTATCTCTTAGCATGTGGGATGAACTGTTCGAAGTACTTTATGTGAATTAATGTATTCCGTCTTGATACACACCCCCTAAGACTGACACTCTCATCATTCTTATCTTCCAGATGAGAAGATGAAGAGGAGTTACACAGCTAACAAGTGACAGAACCAGAACTAAAGCCTAGTCTGACTCCAGAACTCATTCTCATAGCCACCTTGCTCTGCTCCACTTTGGTATGCATCAACTTACATTTAAAATACAAAATATCAGGGATAGTATATAATCATAACATTACAGACGTAAATAAAAATTTCCCAACATGAGACATAAAATCAAATATGATCTAAGACATGGATCTACATATGTAATCAGCAAAAATAAGGAAAAATGTTAAATATATACACATAAATGTATCTTGTAACTTCTAGATCCATTATTCTGGACAATTTTGGCTCTAAAGTTCTTTTTCCTGAATCCATATAATGTGAGAAACTTCTTGAAATCCACTGATATTTTGTTAACTGAAGAATAAATCTCTTCTACCTCACAGTTATGCTGTTCTTTAGGTTCTAGAGGGAATGGCCCCAGATCATTGGGATAACTCCCAAGTATATTTGGGAGTGTCAGGTATTTCAACGTTTTAGAGATAGTTTAAGCACTTCCAGACAGGATCATATGGTAGTCCTGTGGAACCAAACATGCCTTTGGTGTTACCTAAATGCTGATATGGCTGCTAATTATGGTGTTTACTGTGTGGCAGCAGAGGATGTCAGTGACCAGTATTTATCACATTGTCAAATGTGTTATGTTGTGTTTGTTTAACTCAAGTACTGTACAAAGCAGCTAACGATGATCCCATTTGGATTACTAAATCTGCCATAATCCCTTTAAGATAAGCACAACTGCAAGCCATTCTTTTTCCCACAGTTGCTTAGATGCTTTAGAGCAGCAGCTTACTGGAGGGAAGGGTGGAAAAAAAAAAAAGGCAACTTGTTTGTACCGAAGAGTGCAAGTTGCTAGGCCATCTGAATTCCCAGGAGAAAATCAGTTAGTTCAAGTGTTTTCAACACATGCTATGAATTTTCTGTATTTATGATGCTTCAATGGACTATATTAATCACTCCTTCATATTTAGTTTTCTTGTTATTAAAGCACTCCTGTAATTTCACTGGGAACAAGGTGTGGCCCTGAAAATTAGAGAGTTACCTATAATGTTGGGGTTCCCTTGTGGCTCAGCTGGTAAAGAATCTGCCTGCAATGCAGGAGACTTGGGTTTGATCCCTGGGTTCGGAAGATCCCCTGGAGAAGGTAAAGGCTACCCACTCCAGTATTCTGGCCTGGAGAATTCCATGGACTCTATAGTCCACACGGTCACCAAGAGTCGGATACTGACTGAGCGATTTTCACTTTCTATAATGCAAAACCAGAAGCACTGCAAATGCTCTTTTAAATATCAGGTCAATGGGATGAGATGGCTCTTTTACCTCCCCTGGCAGGGAACTGAGTATAACTTAAAACATAGCTTGATAAATCCAGGTAGCCACTATTATTTTCCATTAGGCTTCTCATTCTGTTTCCAATTTGATCAATTTATTTTTAATCAAATTATTTATAAAATCAAACAATATCTGAGTTTCAATGTACCTTAGAAAAGAAAGCATTTATCGGTAGAGTCAAGGGTGGTATGAACCCAGTCCTCCCGAACTCATAAAGGTAGGAACAACCACATAATTTCAGCACATATAACGACTATAAGTGAAGTGAAAGTTGCTCAGTTGTGTCCACCTCTTTGTGACCCCATGGACTATACAGTCCAGGGAATTCTCCAGGCGAGAATACTGGAGTGGGTAGCCACGGGATCTTCCCAAACCCGGAGATCGAGCCCAGGTCTCTCATATTGCAGATGGATTCTTTACCAGCTGAGCCACAAGGGAAGCCCCAAGGATATCCTCATATGCGCTAAAACTGGCGGTAATGGAAGTCCCCCTCCCCTCCATTAACATAACATGTCCCCCTAAGAGAAAATGTTAATTCTCTCTACATCTACTGCAAGGCAAAGATAGTCACAACAATTTCAGTCCCTAGATTCTTTACCCAGCGTAACTGGGATTATCTGGGTCGAAATTAACAGCTCAGGGGAATTGGTGGCACGTAGAGCCTTCCACAGCCAAGCACGGCAGTTTTATACTTCCAGGGTTTCTCTTTCTCCTCCTACTTCCCCAAGGTAGAGTCCTAAATCCTCTGCTCTCCTCTTTAATCTACTTCCCCTGGAGAAATAAAGTCCAAGTAAAGTTTCATCTCTCACTGCAATTGCTCAGATCTTAAATCTCGATCTCTATCTCTGACCTCTCTTCTGAATTTCAGGCCTTTTTTAAAATCACCAACTGCAGTTGCATTTAGAAATCCTGCCCCCTAACCAGCTCTAAATAACTTACTCCTGACCTTCCTTCTCCTCAGACTACCTTTCATCTTCCTGCCTACTAGCATTTAGGACTATTGCTCCAGTTCCCAGGCTTTGGGATAGCTGCATAGCAGCACTGAAAAAAGAAACCAGGCTCTTGCTGAGCAGGACCGCCTTAGGATCACAAACCCACCTTGACAGTTTTCCCTGGCCAGTGGCAAACACAACCAGAACCATTTAAATAGGACACCATCTGTAACCCACCCCCAATTAGATGAGGACTGTCTCTTATACTCAGGAATTCAAAACAGTAGATCATTTTTTTAAAAAAGGAAAAGGAACACATTAAGTTTTTGCCATTTGTTAACAGTTTAAAGTTTTTTTTTTTAAATTTATTTAATTGGAGGCTAATTACTCTACAATACTGTATTGGTTCTGCCACACATCAACATAAATCTGCCACGGGCGGACACGTGTTCCCCATCCTGAACCCCCTCCCACCTCCCTCCCTGTACCATCATTTACATTGAATGTAATCAGAGGGGAGACAAGGGCGGGAGAGAACATGCTTTATTTGGCCCATTTCCTGCCAATGTACAGATAAAGGATTGCTACCTGCCTCTGTGCATTTACATTACTGTCCTTTACAAATAATAAGTTTTCTTAAGCTTTTTCTTGGGAAACTAATGACATTTTTACAAAGCAAACACAGTACACAGAAATAGAAAAAAAAAAGAATTACACTTTAAAAATCACATCAAGCTAGGTTATAAAACTAAAGTATGGAATTTGAGGCAGCCTAAGAATTTTAAAAAACTTACTCATCTTAGTTATGAGATTGTACTTGATTTATAAAGTATTCTTTTTTGAATGACAGAATCCATAATTTAATTCTATAACAATGCAAATGTACAACACCACTACCTTACCAGAGATTGCTGCTCATGTTAAAGAACGCTTATAAAAGAGAAAAAACCCTGCATTTCCAATCGAAACAATAGATGAGACCAAATAATTTAATATAAATGTTATCTGTGGAATACAATATTTCAAAAGAAAGCCAAGCCCCTTAAATTTTTTCAAAACAACTTTAGGACTCACGGTAATATATGTACAACACTCGGTAGCAATAAATCTCTGTATTCATTCTTCAAGACGCCCAAACTTAATTATAGGGCAAAATACTTTTATTGGAGTTGGGGAGGGGGTGGCAAACTTTGTTTTTGACATTTGCTAACATTTGCTTTTAGTGCCTGTAGGGGATTAAGGATTTCATAAGCACGTATGGATGAGATGGGGTGGAGGCAAAGGATGGATTTGCCCAGCACAGTACGTAATCACTTAGTGTTTTTCTGTCCTTTGGAAAACCAGTGACTATGAAGTTTTCCAGAGGCCAGCTAAGCATCGTGAATGGGCCACAAGACTTTATCACACCAGGTCTGTAACAGCCCAGAAGCTATCTTGGCAGAAAAATATCACCTGTTGGGTTTCCCAAGCCAAGTCAGTGGTGTCCAACCTCCTTCTAGACCCACAGGTTCAAGAGTTGCCATGTGCTCAGTGCAGACTCACAAAATTAAAGAAATCAGACTGCAAGCTCATTTAGGCTTGCCTCAGTTTCACGCCTTTTCCATTTCCTTTGGCCTTAAAAACAAATCATTCTCATCAGATCTTTCACTGTGATACTGAGTCAAGAAAATAGCAAAGTGATTTGATAAGAAAGTGATTCTCTGCTGAAATAAGTGTTACTATATCTATGCATCTCCCTGCTCCCCTATTTCATCTATTCTCTTTGAAAAAAGCACCCAAAAAGCAGCACGGAGAGAAAATGACCAATGAAATTTCTGAAATACATCAAAAAGTTGATGACAGACAAAGGAAAAAGTTGCAGAGCATTCATACAACCTCCAAAACTCAAATCTATTCCTTTTCCTTACCTTCAGGCTTTTCACAGTACAAAGCCTTCGACTGAAAGAGAAAAGTAGCATTGTAGAGATTCAAATCCCACCTAAGTCTTGGGAGTTTTGAGAATGAGTCTGTCAGAGACAAGACTTTCCAGGCACTTGGTGGTAGAAAACTCCTGTGAAATGTACTTTTTTATGTTCATGAGACAAAGCTCTACCATCCATCAGAATAAGAAAAGGACCCCAGGAAGCTGAAAATTACCCTTTGTCAGTCACCAGTATCTTAACAGGAACAGCTGTTTGCAGAATGACTTGCTTCTTCAAATACATTAGGAATTATGGGGGGGGGGGGAACCTCTCAAATACAATAATAACTGGATTACCTTTTCAAAGACATCTCATCGCTCTGCTATACTACCAAGAGTTAAATGTTAAATAAAGCCAACAAATAGGTGATTTGATTTCTATAAGAAAATAATTTCATTTTAATGATCATGTATTAAATGAAAAAAACCTCTTGATTATACTGCCCAACTAAAACATACTTACATGCCTGGACATGGCTTCTCAGAGGAAGTAACAGTGATTTTAGAATAACACATGATCCGTACTAGGTTGCCTGGTTCCTACAACCATCACGGACCTTTTAAAGGCTAGGAACAATCTGAAACAGCTAAAAGGCAACATCAACATAAACTGAGTATCAGCCAGATATCAACACACTAATGGCAATTTCCCACTTTCTCTTAAGAGTTGTTTTTATAAAAATGTGTATCCTCCAGAACTGTACCATTTATGAATACTAAGATATATACACAAAAAGCATCCTTAAAATCTTACATATAACTCAATTTAAACTTGGGATACAGACAAAAAAAATCTTTCTTTAAAAAGCCTTTAATAAACCACTTCCTGAGTATACTGAAGGCAAAATTAATGAGGCCGACCGTCCCTCCACCATGGAGAGGGCAGGCAAGCACTCCACCGCCTCCCCAACCAAGTCAGCACTGCATCTCTCCTGAACTCTGCTTTTTTTTTTTTAATGTTATTGAAGTCTAGTTGATTCACAATGTTGTGTTAATTTCTGCTCTACAGCAAAGTGATTTAAGTTTTATATATATATATATATATATATATGTATATATTCTTTTTCTTATTCTTTTCCACGATGGTTTATCATAGGATATTGAATATAGTTCTCTGAGCTATATAGTAGGAGCTTGTTGTTTATCCATTCTCTGTATAATATTTTGCATCTGCTCATCCCAAACTCATGAACTCTGCTTTTTTGACATCCCATATACATATACAGAGGGCAATGACTTTGGTGCAAACCAGAGACCAAGTCTGAATAAGTAAGAAGCTGGGAGGAGAGCAGAAGAATTTTCTTGCCTATCTGCCTCAAGAAAGCTTTCGAATGGTGACCTCCAAAAGATGGAGGGAGGAGGAGTTCAACAATCACACTGTTGTTCTCTGTAACAGCCCATGAGATAACCTGATTACCAGAACTGAAACATGTAGGGCTGAACCGGATTTTAAGGAACATCTCCTGCACCTTTATCTTACAGAGAAAGTGAAGGCCAAATTGATGATGTGGCTCGTCCTAATTAACAAGCAGCTCAGTAAGGACAGAAGCCAAGTTTCCAGACTCTCACTACCCAATATGGATTTTCAGTTCAAATGACTCTTTCTCTATAAAGATTTTCCTGAAACCATGTTCCCACCCCCACTCCCCCACTCCCTTTTATCTCTCCCTCGTTTGTGCTTCCAGCTGCATCTTGTACTCAGTTTTATCATAGCACTTATCACTGTGTACATTGATAAATTGTTTGCATGCCTATCTCCCCATTCGACTTTAGAGTTTGTTTAAAGGCAAGACTGTATCTTCCTCATCTTTGAACCTTCAGGGCTGTTTCTGTGCCTGGTGAATAGTGACTACTCTATAAAAGTTTGTTGAGCGGATAAACTTTGTGGGAATAATTTTATAGGGCATCACAGTAAGCCAGCCTTAGAAGCCTAATTGCTTCTCTTGCTATTTCCTTCCCTAAGTTCTTTCTTCTTCCTCCAAGAAGAGAACAATAGCCAACACATGACTGAGGCTGTTCCTGGTTTTCTGATTCAAATGAACCGTTATTTTATTCAGGTATAGTAAATAGTTCATTTGTTACTGCTTATTTTTTTAAATGAATATATACTCTGACATGTATGTGACCATCATGGCTGAAAATTCCTGGTCATCCAGTATACACTGAATCAGAAATGTTGCGAACCCGAGGCACACAGACACAAACCCTGGTGTAATTCCCAGGGGTCTGTGGTCACAAGAACCCCCAGGATATAGAGCCCCTACAGAACTGAATAAAGAAACCTGCAGCAGATTCATATTTAATCAACACCTGGGCTTGCCCAAGGGGAGCACTGCTTTTCGAGGGTCAGTTTAGAATAAAGTGCCTCCTCCAACTGCTCCATCCCCACTCTTCATTTCTCTAACCAGCTGCAAGTCAAATTCCCTGAAGCTACTTAGACAAAGGTGGAATATAAGGCTTTAGTATAATCACATCGGGTGAGGCCTTCCTGTGCATCTCTACTGACCTCTTACAACAAAATGCTTCTGCTATGCTTAAGACGCATATTCAGCTGTATTCATGTTGAACATTGATTCTCAAATAATCATGAGCTTGAACTTTTTCTGAAGAACAAATAACACCAAAAATCATAGTTGCTGTTCCTAGTGAAACCAAGCCTGCCTCCCCAATACCCCAGGTCTGCTCCCTGCCCACTTCCCAATTTTCCCCGCTGTGGTCTAACACCTTCAGTTGCTTGAGAAAAATGTGATATCTGTTCAATATGTTCCTCACGAATGTATCATCTGTTTACAAAACAGACAACCAGAATCAAATTAAAACCCCCAAACAACTGAAGCACACCGGTACCAAGTTACCAAAAGTCAGAGGCGTTTCTGATGCTAAGTATTCATGGAAGCTGTCTTTAATGTAGTTGATGGCTGCCAACAGAAAATGTCATTAAAACAGAAAAAGAGGAAAGAATGAAAAGAATGACACTGAATTTGTTACTCCAAGAAATAAAATACACAGAAAACCATGCAACTTCAAGAAGCCACTTACTACATAGGCTTCCTTAGGAAGCAACATAAAGGGGTGTCTCCCTCCACCCTTAGGCAGTCAAATCTCTGGCTCTCAGCGTTGCCTCGGCTCCCTTTTCTGGACACCCGTCCAGTCACTACAGCGACTCAGAACCAGGACAGAATGGACACTGCCTGCCTGTACCCTTTCTTCCCGGCTAGGGCTTCCATCTGGGCTCACACCTAGGGTTGCCAGATTTATCAAATGAAAACACAGGACTCCCAATCAAATCTGAATTTCCCATAAACAAGGGCTCATTTTTTTTTTTTAAGGATAAGTATGCCCCATACAAAATATTATCTGACAACCCTCTCCCTATCTATTCGTCCACTCCAGTGAGTTCAGCTAAATAAAGTCAAATCCTCAAAAACCCATTTACCTCCCTTTACCTTAAGGTCATAAGCAGCCCCCTCCATTGGAAACAGCCTAGGCTCTACTAGGCCTTCAGTTCCCCCAGAGCAAAGCAGAAGGCCCTCTCAGTCCCAGCTTACCTGACCAGCTGCAAGGAATTTAAGGAAGTTGACTGTTGGAGAAAGCAATTTTTTACTCCCTGGCTCCTCCCACCAAAAGCTTCACACGGCTCCCTACCCAGTCAGCCACTCCACTTTCCCAACCACTGTGGCGCAACAACTGTGTATTCAAATGACTTTGATGCCTGCCTGCCAGAGCTCCTCCTTTGGACTAGGATGGGGGGAGGGCGTGGTGAGTGACCACTGTGCCGATCTCCTGACTCTTTAAGTCTATATAAATTTTCTTGAACATATGAATTATTACAGGAAGAGGAGGCTTTTATGTTTTAAAGTGGTTTTTTTTTTTTTTTTTTTTTTTAGCAGGGGGAGGGAGAGGAGAGCAGATTAACTTTCATTTCTTCAGTCCTGTCGGTGGCATACTCAAATTCAAGCAAAAGTCATCCAGTGAAGCTCAGGAAAACATCTGCTTAAGCATCATGTTTCTACAAGCACACAGAAGATGGATGCAGATCATATTCACAACGTGCAAAACCCGGCATGAATAGCCATTATTTGCATAGATGTCTTTTACAGTCAAGCCTTGATTACTCATATTAAAACAGAGGCAGATATGGAGGAGCATGGTTAATTCTAATGAACAAAATAATATATTCAGGGAAAATGGTGATTCGTAGCAGCCCCGCATGACAGACTAGGTATAATACAGCAGTGGCAGTGGTGAACAGGAATCAGTTATGAGACACAGTCCTGAATTTGTTTTATTAAGATTTCAGGCTCTTTTGTTGGGATTATCAGAGTCAGAATTAGTAAGATCAGAGAGAAGGAAATTGTACTTCACTGGGGAAACTTGTATGTTTATAGACAACATGTCATAAAAACATTAAATGGTAAAGCTGGAAAGGCTCTTAGAAATCAGTCTGTGTAATATTCCTAAGAGAGGAGCCTCAGAAACTGAGCTTCCTTGTGAAATACTTGTAAGAAATGGCACACTCTGTTCCCCTCTTGGAGATGAACAGTCCACCAGAGCAGAGTAAAGGTTCCCTCTCACATGTCCTAAAGAAAGAAATCGGCCGGTTTTTAACTAAGAAACACAGTTCAGTCACAGAAACCATTCCCTCATTTTTTTTTTTCATAAGATACCTTGTAACATATCTCATTAGAGAATCCTTATGAAAATACTAATTTAATTCAACTTCCTCCTTTTAAAGCTCAAAGCAAGCCCCATGGCATTCAGTGAACTCCAAGGAACTGGATGGCCCGTTAAAATGACATTGAACATTTCTGTCCACATTTGATCTCCACACAGCTAACAAGAGGGAGATTTTTCCTATGATGGCTACAAAGATCCCACAGTCAGCTTCCCAGCACCCCTGGCCAAAGTTGTAAGTTCTGCCAGAGCTTTCCAAAAGGCTGCTGCGCTTTCTTCTTTTGTTTGAATGCTTCACTCAGGCAACTTTGGAAATCACAACCTCAAGCCTTCTCTAACTGGCTTTCCTACACTGTGACTTCTAACCCTTGAAACCATGCCAGTTACCTTTAGGTTTTCCATGACTTAAGGGTCTCTAGTGAGTTCTAACGGCACTAAAACTTGGGAAGTAAGAAGGTATTTGGCAATCCCTTCAATTCCTAAGGGTCTTAGTTGTGCACTAAACTTAAACCTTGCGGTTTCCACTTGGCAAAATTAAATTTCCTGTCTCGAAGTAAAAAGAAAGTTTCAAAGAAGAATTAAATGTAGACAAGTATCTTGCAAACTGAAGGGGAGTAAAAGGTGAGAAAGGCGCTGATTATTGTTTAGATTTAAACAATTTATCTTTGCAGAGCTCAGTATGCTGCTAAGAATAAATTAAATAATTACATCTCTAGAGTCAGCCACTACTCCTCCACCCAGAGGTTATATAAAGGACAAATATAGTTATTGATTTACCTATATATTTTTGAAATTAGAGGCACAGAGATGAAAATCAGTCCCTCTCTTGCTTTTTTTTTTTTTCCCCCTAAACGTAAGTTTTCTTTCAGATAAAGAAATTTAAAAGCATACGAAATGGCTGTTTACAGGGTCTTGCTAAACTCATAAGTAGAAATATTTCAAATAACAAATAGAGCCAAATGTATGTACTTTAAAATAAGCATTTTTCTCACGCTCCTACTCAACTACCTAATTAGTAACAAATATGAAGCTTCCAAGCAGAAAGGTTTACTGGGTGACACGGACTGCCATGAGAATACTCTGAGGCATGGATCAAGTCTACATTTCGTTAATGATAATATATTTTTATCACCAAAAGTCCTGCTGAAATATCCCTTTACACTAACTTGTTATTAAAACTGTAGGCATTTAAGAGTATCAGACAATCTCCAAAGAAAGCTCCAAATTCCAAATGCAGTGTGTATTTAAATAAAGTGGCTTTTTTTTTTTTTTTGCCAAGTGATTCTTTATTAGGCCAAGTTGCTCTTTTTGTTCTGACATAAAAACAAGCAGTTTATTGATATAAATTCTTTCTCTTTAAAAATAAAGATCTATTCTGCCTGGCCTGAGTATCTACCAAATATACTGTTTCATCCAAAATGTATTTCAGAGATGTGAACAGAATTAGAAAACTTCTCAATGAAACTACTGAGACATTTTTAAAAGAAATGTTTTAAAATGATCTCTCAGTTTCACTTGGTAAATATGGCAACCTTGTTAAACTCACCTTTTGCTTTCAGTGAGCAGTTAATATTTGATGATGATGAAACTGTTCCTGGTATTTAAAGAACTAAACAAGGCCATCCACAAACAATGTAACTAGAAATGGGCTTGTTTAAAGAAGATAAAATGATAAGTGGAAGTTTTATGTTTTAAAATAAATCAATCCCTCAACCATAAAAGTCTCATAGCTTTACAGAGAAGTTGAAATAAGACCTCTGCCAGAGAATGCCTATCTCCACATCTAAAACAAAGTGAAGCAAAGGACAGCTAAAGTTAATTAGTTTTTAAAAAATCTATTAATTGTACTCCACAAGTCAGTTTAAGCAGTTAGAACAAGAATTATGGGGAAAACAGAACGCTTGTAAGGATGCAGTATTTCTTAAAAACATAAACCCTCTAGAGCACAACAAGGTTTCTGAGGTCTAGTCCCTGCCTTTTAATTAGCAGAATCCTTATTCTGGTGAGGGAAAAGTTAAATCTACTCTAGCTTCGTTGTGGTTTTCCTGAAAATCAGAATAAAATTAGAAAACTTCAGAAAAAGTGTCTTGCCGAAAGAGTCCAGTGTTATGTGTCTCTTATACAAGGTAAACCAGATTTCATTCTAGAAGAATATTTGATCAAATGATACAATGAAGTAAACTAGGTCACGTAAAATAATATATATATATATATAATATATATATATTATATATATATCAGTGTGCTAATATTTCAGACTTATTTTTCTCCTGAAGATAACTGGAGCATTTAACGTTGTTTTATGTTTTACATTGATTTTATATGTATTAGACTCTGGCATATAAGGTCAAATGACCCCCTTTGATGTGAACTAATTCTGACCTTTTATGAGTGGGCTACAGAGTAATGGTATCTACAGGTTTAGCTCATGTTCCTTGGCATGTGTCGATTATTGACACACATTTAGAGACCAGGTTGGGGCCCTTGTAAAATTATATTTTCTATTAATTTCATGCAAGTAGTCATAATAGCACAACTCATTTGCAGGCTTTAGTGAACGCTGTTTGGGTTTGCATCTTTTCCACATCATGTCCACTTGAATACCAGCTGACTTTGTAGTATATTTACCATATGTCAGACACTGTTCAAAGTGTTGTCGGTGCATTACCTCCCGTCATCTTCACAATATAACCCTACAAGTCAGTGCTCTACTGAAGAACTGAGGCACAGAGAGGTGAAGGAACATGCACAAGCTAACAGAAGTAAGGCAGCAGAGCTGGAATTTGAACAAGTACATGAGCGCTTCCCATCATCTCGGCGTGCTAAACTGAAGAATGAGCCTGTTCAAATATTTCCAATGTTCGGGTCACTATTTTCCCTCTAAGATTATAATAAAGATTACATACCAACTGGCTGTCAGCTATGTCCGAAAACTATTCAATAGGGAAATGTACGCCAAGTGGCCTGTTTTGTTAAGTACCTGGGCATCTTGGGTGACTTGAGAATGAGTAAGACAAGGTAACTGAATGTCCAGTGTTTTTTTTTACACCACATCCACCTGAATAACTTTACTGTGTATTTGCCATGTGCTGGGCACTGTTCAAATGGCTTTAAACACATTATTAAGTCTTTTATCCTAACCAAAGCAGAACAATTAGTACAGATATCTCATCTCTTAGCAGAGCTTTTTAGTAAATACACAGTAGGAATGTTGCCAGTTGGTCTGGAAGAAGCAGTGTCCTGGAATCAGGAGCTGGGTTATGAAAACTTAAGCACAAATGACCATGGTCTGACAAGAGTGACAGTCCTGAAAACCCCATGGACATTGAGAATGGACAGAAGTGGGGCTTGGTGAAAGGTTTGGTTGTGTGCCTTTTGGGACTATTATTATTGCCACCCTAAAAGAAGAATTAAAAACAAAAACACGGCAGGGCCATTTAGAAGCAGGTTTACTCAGACTACAAGAAGTGCTGAGTGCTGTAGGTTCAACACTATGACAAAGCAGAGAAAATCGCAAACAATGACAGAAGATTCAATTTATTGCAAAGAAGTACGAAGTGTTCTTCTGAAGCATTTCATTCCACAAAGAACACAGACAAATAAGAATTCACACACACCTCACAAAAGACATGCCACCAAAGGCTCAGTTTTAGTGGGGACCCGATTTTAATGACCAGAGAAAGTATAAACTTCGAGATGGTGCTACATGGGGTGATGATATGTGAACCTGGGAACTAGGATTTGATGTTTTCAGTGCTTCCACTCGGCCTGTTAGCAAGAGTTATGTTTATTTTCTTTTCTATATGGTCAATTTATTTTTGGTTAACTAAACATTATTCACAAAATAAGACTGAAGACTTCAAATGCAAATTAACATGGGGATACATCAGGTAAACATAAATATGATGTGAACATATCAATTCTATTCAATCTAACTTATCATTTAGGTTTTTCCACAGCTTTTAAAAGTCAAAATGCTCTAGATATTTGCTGATGATATATATAGTAGGGAATCTAGATCTTATAATAAGTGACGACACAATTGAATATGTAGAGTCCAAAAGGGTATTTATACTTTCAAAGACAATTTGACGGGGAAAATAATCATGATAAATAAAATCAATGGTGAAATGAATCTACTGTTTGGAATCAGGTCACCGGCAGTTCACACTCTTGACTTCTAATGCATTTATTCCAAGACAAAGCAGGAATAAACCTAAATTTTTAATATGAATGTAGTCTTTTACTAAGTATGAATGTAGTATTTTATTAGCAGAGGGCTAAACTGGGATTTAAGTGTCCTGGATTCTAATTACCTTTAGATCACGACTAAATTATTTTCCAAATCTGTTAATTAGTTTTTCTAGGAATAATTCCTGCTCCTACACACTTCGTAACTACTTTGAAAGGACAAAGGGAAAAAGTGAAGCTTAGTATGCTTTGGATGTCAAATGCATTAAAAAAATTATATTTATTTTCTTCATTAGTTCATTACAACAGAGCTAAAATTGTTGCTGTGAATTTTTTCAAATTTGATAGATTACAAACTGTTTTACCATTTTATTTCCCCACAAAAAATAATGCATCATTATATGAGGAATCTTTGATTTTGTAATACAACTTATCTTGTGCCTAGGGAGGGAATTTCTATACAGTGTTAAAAAACCAAGGACATTTCTCTTCTTAGAACTGGAGACTGTTATACAGTTGCTGTCCCCCAGCTCACTGGTAATGGTAGGTGAAAGAGCAGAGGGTAAAGCAGCAGATCCAGGCTTTAATCTTATTCTTGGAAATAATTGAAAAGAGAAAGGAATTATTGCTCCCTTTACAACTGGCAATAAGCCAGTGCCTACTTAGAAGACAAGTTTATCTAGTCAAGAGGCACTTTTCTACTATTACAAGCTTCTTACTTTAAGATCTCACATAACACAAATTCACTATAGAATTATAGTGAATAAAACATTCAAAGTAATTTCTATCATATAAAAAGGTTTGGAGTGTCACTTTTTTTGGTTGGTACTTTTTTTTTAAATTTTTTATTTTTACTTTATTTTACAATACTATTATTTTATTTTTGCCAAGACAGCTGTTATATTTTATTTATGCTGTGCTAAGTCGCTTCAGTAGTGTCTGACTCTTTACGACCCCATGGACTGTCCTCCACAAGGCTCCTCTGTCCATGGGATTCTCCAGGCAAGAATACTGGAGTGGGTTGCCATTTCCTCCTCCAGGCGATCTTCCCAACCCAGGGATTGAACCCATGTCTTCCGTGGCTCCTGCATTGCAGGCAGATTCTTTACCATTGAGCCACTGGGGCCATCTATATCTTATTTATAACATATTAAAATAATAAAAAGAAATGAGGCAAGTCATTTTTTCCTAGAAAGTTAGGAGGATAAAGCAAAACAAATAACAGGCTATAAAAGATATTAATGGTGCTTAAAATACTAACACATAATTAATTATCACAAAGGGATTTTGAATATGATTCATCTAAGTTGGTAAAATAATAAAAATGAATCTCATTATAAAACTGTTTCTAAATATTTCAACTAGTTTTTCATTTTTCTTATTTTTCTTCTCAATAGGCCAACTGCTTAGAAGCCAAGAGCAACTCACATAAATGTGAAACACATTTGAACATATTTATTCATTTATTGAATATTCTCATTATACTGAATACTATATTGAATATATTTCTATTATAAAGAATATTACATATAAATGCATATTATATATGCCATATACATATCTAGACCCTTTTTGTCCCCACACTTGCTGCATATAAAATTTTGAAAGTCCACTTGTGGCAGCTAGTGACACCTACATTAGAGCTTTTGGAGTATAAAAAAGTCACAAATTCTTCCAAAGGGTTACAATAGACAAATGATTAAAAGCATCTTTTTCTTTTCGGTTTCATACATTTACATACCAATGGTATTCTCGCCCAACTACCTGTAATGAGATGTTCCACGGAAAGTTTCCATGTGCTCCACAGAAAGAGGGTTCTACGGTGAAATATTTTTTGGGAAATGCTGAGTATAACAGAGTTGGACACAACTGAGCGACTGACCAGCAACAAAAGTAAACTGCTCTTTCGTGCAGTGCGTCTCATGCAGTATGTCTTCTCTCAGCTAATAAGCATTGTGGTGCTCCCTGGGGAGAATATAACTTTCCCAAAGATATATGTCTTCCAGAACATGCGTCATTTTCTTTCCACCAGATCTGAGTATAAACAATAAGCCAAGGATGAGGCCATTTGAAAAAAAGTGGAAAAAAAGAAAAAGCACTGAAGAAATAATAAGTGCTGAGAATTCTGAAACTGAGAGACGTTATTCTTAGTTGATACTCTCCTGGACTGTTAGACAGTGAAAGTGAAAGCTAGTCACACAGTCGTGTCCTACTCTTTGCAATCCCAAGGACTGCAGCCTGCCCAGCTCCTCTGTCCATGGAATTCTCCAGGTAAGAATACTGGAGTGGGTTGTCATTTCCTTCTCCAGGGGATCTTCCCAACCCAGGGATTGAATCCAGGTCTCCGGCATTGCAGGCAGATTCTTTACCAACTGAGCCACTGGTTTCTCTAAACCAGTGGTCCTCAAATTCGAGTGTTCAGGAGGGCCTTTTGAAACAGACCGTCAGATTCACCTTCAAAGTTTGTGATTCAGCAGTTCTGGGTGGGGCCCAAGAATTTACACTTCTACCAAGTTCCCAGGTGAATGTGGTGCTGCCAGTCAGCCAACACTTTCCCAACACTGGGAACGCAGCTGTCTTATCCAACAATAGATTGAGCCGTTTACTGAGCATTTTCTTATGTCACTGATAATTCAGTTTCTAAAAGGTCATATCAAAGGGCTTTTGATATCTTAATTCCACATCTCTGACCTCAGTAATGATGTTAGCAGTCGCATAAAAGAAGGCCAGTCCAGGTCATGCAAAAACAAGGATTGGACCTCTCAAAATTCTATTGTACTACTAACACATTCATTTTCTGTTTACAAACGGAGTGCAATTAGCTATGGAGATAAGTACTTAGGAGCTCTGTACTACGTTGCCTACATTTCTCTACAAATCTCCCCAGGGTGTGCTTTTGAAATGTTTGCTAGGTACCCAAATTTAAGCAGACAGAAGATTTTCTAGTAAAATCTCCTTGGCTCTCCAATAAACTAATACCTTTACTACACTGCAGAAACCACACTCATTCGAAAGCACTACTTCTTCTCTTCACTCCCAGAAAAGGTATTTGGAAAAAAAAGATAAGCTCAAAGGAAGGAAATACTTTTCACATCAAACAAGCAAACAACCCAATGTTGACCACAGCATTTCAACATGGATAACCAAAAGCTGAAGTATTGATAGACTCCCAAACCTCAAAGCAAGCACCGAAGTTCATCGGTTGTACCCTGCAGTGATGCAGTAAGGAAACAGGACATCCCATAGGACACGTTCTTCTTTTCATTGTGAAGAAAATAAATACCTTGCTAAGGAGTTCCAAGTATTCGCTATTCTTTCCCGTCTGATTAAGAGTAGTCTCAGCAGCACGCAGTTTACTTCTGAGTATCACTGGCAGCTTATTTAAACTGAAGCCCCCAGTTTGCAATACCGTAATGCTTGTAATACATTGACATGTCAAAAATAAAAAACACTCAAACACCTTAATAAGCTGCAAATAAGAAATTTGGAAATAGAATTAACCTCTTCCCTTGCCCTCTCACTAGTTATACAACTACATTCTCCCAAAAAGGCTTGGAAATAACTTATAAGAAGGACCCATTTCCAAAAACACCATTATCATGGGCCTAAAGAATCAGAGTGATATAATGGGGAAGGTGGTGGCAATTACATCAAAAACTTCAAAAAGCTAGATAAGGTTAATCACTTCAGCTGGGCCTTAAGTGTAGCTCTGAGCTTTCTGATAACTACTGTAAAGAGGAAAATGTATTGAACTGCATTGTTCTTATTGCTCGATAAAAGAAAGTACACTGGTTAATAAGCACCTCTCTGTAAAAAGACTGCTGGATACTATGGAAGACACAAAGAGTAAGGCAGGGAACCTGCCTACAAGGAGTTTATATATCTTATCTCTCCTGCAATTGCAGGGGCCTGGGGACTGGCGGCTGCACTTTGCTGGAGCAGCTGTGAAGAGATACCCCACGTCCAAGGTAAGAGAAACCCAAGTAAGATGGTAAGTGTTGCAAGAGGGCATCAGCAGGCAGACACACTGAAACCATACTCACAGAAAACTAGTCAATCTAATCACAATAGGACCACAGCCTTGTCTAACTCAATGAAACTTAGCCATGCCCAAGGGGCGACCCAAGACAGGCAGGTCATGGTGGAGAGGTCTGGCAGAATGTGGTCCACTGGAGAAGGGAATGGCAAACCACTTCAGTATTCTTGCCTTGAGAACCCCATGAACAGTATGAAAAGGCAAAATGACAGGATACTGAAAGAGGAACTCCCCAGGTCAGTAGGTGACCAACAAGCTACTGGAGATCAGTGGAAAAATAACTCCAGAAAGAATGAAGGGATGGAGCCAAAGCAAAAACAATACCCAGTTGTGGATGTGACTGGTGATAGAAGCAAGGTCCGATGCTGTAAAGAGCAATATTGCATAGGAAGCTGGAATGTCAGGTCCATGAATCAAGGCAAATTGGAAGTGGTCAAACAGGAGATGGCAAGGGTGAACGTCGACATTCTAGGAATCAGCGAACTGAATGGACTGGAATGGGGGAATTTAACTCAGATGACCATTATATCTACTACTGCACGCAGGAATCCCTCAAAAGAAATGGAGTAGCCATCATGGTCAACAAAAGAGTCTGAAAGGCAGTACTTGGATGCAATCTCAAAAACGACAGAATGATCTCTGTTCGTTTCCAAGTCACACCATTCAATATCATGGTAATCCAAGTCTATGCCCCAACCAGCAACACAGAAGAAGCTGAAGTTGGATGGTTCTATGAAGACCTACAAGATCTTTTAGAACTAACACCCAAAAAAGACGTCCTTTTCATTATAGGAGACTGGAATGCAAAAGTAGGAAGTCAAAAAACACCTGGAGTAACAGGCAAATTTGGCCTTGGAAGGCGGAATGAAGCAGGGCAAAGATTAATAGAGTTTTGCCAAGAAAATGCACTGGTCATAGCAAACACCCTCTTCCAACAACACAAGAGAAGACTCTACACATGGACATCACCAGATGGTCAACATCGAAATCAGACTGATATATTCTTTGCAGCCAAAGATGGAGATGCTCTATACAGTCAACAAAAACAAGACCAGGAGCTTACTGTGGATCAGATCATGAACTCCTTATTACCAAATTCAGACTCAAATTGAAGAAAGTAGGGAAAACCGCTAGACCATTCAGGTATGACCTAAATCAAATCCCTTATGATTATACAGTGGAAGTGAGAAATAGATTTAAGGGCCTAGATCTGATAGATAGAGTGCCTGATGAACTATGGAATGAGGTTCATGACATTGTACAGGAGACAGGGATCAAGACCATCCCCACGGAAAAGAAATGCAAAAGAGCAAAATGGCTGTCTGGTGAGGCCTTACAAATAGCTGTGAAAAGAAGAGAGGCAAAAAGCAAAGGAGAAAAGGAAAGATATAAGCATCTGAATGCAGAGTTCCAAAGAATAGCAAGGAGAGATAAGAAAGCCTTCTTCAGCGGTCAAGGCAAAGAAATAGAGGAAAACAACAGAATGGCAAAGACTAGAGATCTCTTCAAGAAAATTAGAGATACCAAGGGAACATTTTATGCAAAGATGGGCTCGATAAAGGACAGAAATGGTATGGACCTAACGGAAGCAGAAAATATTAAGAAGAGGTGGCAAGAATACACAGAAGAACTGTACAGAAAAGATCTTCATGACACAGATAATCACGATGGTGTGATCACTCATCTAGAGCCAGACATCCTGGAAAGTGAAGTCAAGTGGGCCTTAGAAAGCATCACTACAAACAAAGCTAGTGGAGGTGATGGAATTACTATTGAGCTATTTCAAATGCTGAAAGATGATGTTGTGAAAGTGCTGCACTCAATATGCCAGCAAATTTGGAAAACTCAGCAGTGGCCACAGGACTGGAAAAGGTCAGTTTTCATTCCAATCCCAAAGAAAGCCAATGCCAAAGAATGCTCAAACTACCGCACAATTGCACTCATCTCACATGCTAGTAAAGTAATGCTCAAAATTCTCCAAGCCAGGCTTCAACAGTATGTGAACCGTGAAATTCCAGATGTTCAAGCTGGTTTTCGAAAAGGCAGAGGAACCAGAGATCAAATTGCCAACATCCACTGGATCATGGGAAAAGGAAGAGAGTTCCAGAAAAACATCGATTTCTGCTTTATTGACTATGCCAAAGCCTTTGACTGTGTGGATCACAATAAACTGTGGAAAATTCTGAAAGAGATGGCAATATCAGACCACCTGACTTGCCTCTTGAGAAACCTATATGCAGGTCAGGAAGTAACAGTTAGAACTGGACATGGAACAACAGACTGGTTCCAAATAGGAAAAGGAGTACATCAAGGCTGTATATTGTCACCCTGCTTATTTAACTTCCATGCAGAGTACATCATGAGAAATGCTGGACTGGAAGAAACCCAAGCTGGAATCAAGATTGCTGGGAGAAATATCAATAACCTCAGATATGCAGATGACACCACCCTTATGGCAGAAAGTGAAGAGGAACTAAAAAGCCTCTTGATGAAAGTGAAAGTGGAGAGTGAAAAAGTTGGCTTAAAGCTCAACATTCCGAAAACGAAGATCATGGCATCTGGTCCCATCACTTCATGGGAAATAGATGGGGAAACAGTGGAAACAGTGTCAGATTTATTTTGGGGGGCTCCAAAATCAGTGCAGATGGTGACTGCAGCCATGAAATTAAAAGACACTTACTCCTTGGAAGAAAAGTTATGACCAACTTAGATAGCATATTGAAAAGCAGAGACATTACTTTGCCAACAAAGGTCCGTCTAGTCAAGGCTATGGTTTTTCCTGTGGTCATGTATGGATGTGAGAGTTGGACTGTGAAGAAGGCTGAGTACTGAAGAATTGATGCTTTTGAACTGTGGTGTTGGAGAAGACTCTTGAGAGTCCCTTGGACTGCAAGAAATCCAACCAGTCCATTCTGAAGGAGATCAGCCCTGGGATTTCTTTGGAAGGAATGATGCTAAAGCTGAAACTCCAGTACTTTGGCCACCTCATGCGAAGAGTTGACTCATTGGAAAAGACTCTGATGCTGGGAGGGATTGGGGGCAGGAGGAGAAGGGGATGACAGAGGATGAGATGGCTGGATGGCATCACTGACTCGATGGATGTGGGTTTGGGTGAACTCTGGGAGTTGGTGATGGACAGGGAGGCCTGGTGTGCTGCAATTCATGAGGTCACAAACAGTCAGACACGACTGAGCGACTGAACTTAACTGTGGACTGTTGCTGAAAGGGGCTCTAGCACTTGACAGTATGGGATAGAAATCAAAGGAAGACAGTGGGATAGAAATCAAAGGTGGCTAAAAATGGGTCTACAGATGGTATTGAGGAGGAGGAGAAATCTGATGGGGAGAACAAGACGTCTAAGCCATAATTAATCACAGTTCTTCATTTTTGCTGCAAGGAAAGCCAAGGAGTTGATAATGGAGTTTATAATCTGTGATAAAATTGGCACAAATAATTCTCTCTCTGGGGGAGTCTCCCTTTCTCTATCACCCCCTCTTTCATTAGCATGTTATTTTATTCATTACACTTTCATTCTGGTTTTATTTCAAATACATTATTATTGGAGCTGAAGTATCTCAGAATGAAAAGCCTCTCTCAATAGATGAAAGAAAAGAAGGAAGTGAAGTCGCTCGGTTGTGTCCGACTCTTTGTGACCCCCATGGACTGTAGCCTACCAGGCTCCTCAGTCCATGGAAATTTTCCAGGCAAGAGTACTGGAGTGGGTTGCCATTTCCTTCTCCAGGGGATCTTCCTGACCCAGGGATCAAATCCGGGTCTCGAACATTGCAAGTAGACGCTTTACCGTCTGAGCCACCAGGGAAATGATAGATAGATGTCTCCAAATTTCTTTCTCTCTTTTTTCTCTACAGTCTCTGGCTAGGAAGTAATGTTTTGTTTTTTTTTTTCCTTATGTGATTCTCTAGTGGTAGAACAGGCGATTTGAGGGAGGAATAGTGAAATGTGATGATTAAATTTTATCATGAATATTTCAGAGATGGAGTAAGTGTAATGTGCCACCAGAGTGACACCTTTAGAAGTTGGGAAGAGTGAAAGAGAGTCTTGACTTCATCTTAGCTATCAGTTGCTTATTCAAATATGAGTTCCAATTATGAACATTATTATAAAATAAACTATTAATGACGTCAGCTGAATGCTGCTAAATACTTAAAACCATCTTAAGTTTTCTTCTTTCTTGAAACATTTTACTAAAAATTTCCCAGGTACTTTTCTTATTTTTGAACTAGAGTCAGCTGCCTAACCCTGAATCATGTCTTAATTCACCCAAGGCCTCAGGATGTCTGTCCTGAAAAACTGAAATCACTATGTGAAATGGAGATGAAGATGGAGATGGTATAAGAGATTGAACTGACTGTACAAATATCAAGGTACAGCACATAAGCCTAGAAATCCCTTTGTAAAATTCCATCTTGAAATTACTTTCACATTTCTTATTATTTCCCCATCTCTTTGAAAAAGCAGATTGCTTGGGACATTTATTTTAGAATGTCAATACATGGGCTAAGAATTTTTCTTTGCTCTTCCATGTTCAAACTCTTTGGACTTTTAAAAGATCACTGTACATTCAGAACAGTCTTTATTGATTAGACTTTAAATATATAGTTTTATTGGAATAGGCAGTTACCTTTTACACAAAACAATTTCCTGCAGATTTTGACCTTGTACGTGACTCAGAATGACCTTATTAGCGCTAATTGTGCTTCCAAGAATATCTTTATTTGCAAGGTAGCCATTTGCTGTGAAATTAAATTTCAAACATTTAAAGTTTGATAATTAGTGTGATAAGCTAGTAATATTCAAGCATCATTTAAAGGCAAAAAATGATGCTTGAATATTACTAGCTTATCACAGTAATTACTTTAAGATATGTTACAGTGCTTAGTTGCTCAACAGTGTCCAACTCTTTGCAACCCCATGGACTGTAGCCCACCAGGCTCCTCTGTCCATGGTGATTCTCCAGGCAAGAATACTGGAGTGGGTTGCCATTTTCTTCTGGCCACTCAGCAATTTAAAAAAAAAATCCATATAGAGGGTAAAAACACTCAAAATGCAACATTTGGAGAGCATCCAATGTGCTTGGCCAAGGAACATTTCTATAATGCTAAGGGACAGAAATTCACAAAAATCAGCAATCGGTAGGCCATCAAATCTAGGTTAAAATTGGCTGAGTGAGGAATGTTGACACATGGGTGTACACAATTTTCATTCATATTCAGGTAAAAACTGAACTGGGAGTATAAGTATAGACACACGTGGAGAGATGACCTGGCACCTTGCATGGGAGCCCATATTGGTTCTTCCTCTGTCAAACTGAGGCAACAAAGTAGGGGAATGTCTAATAAATGAATACATTTCAAGCTCCTAATATGTACTATGTTTGCTAGGCACAAAAGCTGTGGTGGTAAATGATATCATCTAATGTGAAACCTCCCAAAAATGTCTGAGAAATCTTCACTTCAAATGTGATGAAATCGGATATTGAGGTGAACACAACAGCAGTAGGCAGAAGTAACATTTTAACCCCCTCTTACTTAACCATGTTGACTTGAACACCATCTCAATCCCATCCGTGGCTTTTCCTTCCTGCTAATTCAAGTTCTTATCATTTCATTCCATCAATATGAAGGTTTCTAGCTTCAGTAGGAGCTTTCTAAGCGGTTCCCCGGTCGCCAGTCTCTTTGGTTCTATCCACTCATCTTACATAGGCTGGTGATGCCATTTCTCTACTTAAAAATTGTCAGATTCGTCAGAGCTACAAAATCAAGTTCAAACTCCTCACTTTCTTTTAAGGCTACTCCTCTACCAACATAAGATCTACATTTCAGAGGTTGACTTAACACTCAACTCCCCAAATCCATGCTACAGTTTTGCCTCCATCTTTGCTGAGGTTATCCTTTCTGCCTGGAATCTTTTCCCATCCTTCCTTCCAAGAGTATCTCATATGGTACCACTTTCATGACTGTTTCTTTAACCATCGCAGCTGGGTGTAATTCCAGGCCCCTGCCTTCGCCCTTGGATTCTTCTCATGATTAGTTTGTACCTGGCTTATGGCACATAACACAAGCAGCTTCCTACTAGGAGGTCAGGCAGGGACCCCATCTTCCACAACTTTGTATTCGGTGCAGTCCTTGCCTAACAAGTAATAGGTTTCAATAAATATTTGCTGAATGAACAATTTCTTTGAGGAATTGGGTGTATATACAACTCTTAATGGATTTAACAGGACTTTCAGCATCAAATGATCCCTAACATTTAAAATCCTTGTAGTAAACCATAATCAATAGTCCTACAAATTGAGTGCTGCTCCATGCTCTTGTATGAAGAGAAACAGAGGTAGTAAGATTTTCATGACTTGTTCAAGGCCAGGAGCCCTTTTTAGAGCTGTTATTACAAGGCAGCATTTTCTATGTTTATTCCATTGCTGATATCGTGATTCTTTGAAAGATAAGACAATATTCCAAACCATATACAATGGAATATTATTCAGCCATGATAAAGAAGGAAATCCTTTTTTGGCAACATGCATGTACCTTGACAACTAGACACAGAAAGACAAATACTGTATCATTTCATTGACATGAGGAATATGAAAAAACCCAAACCCATAGAAATAGAGTAGAATGGAGGTTACCAGGGACAAGGGTGTAGGGAAAATAGGGAGATATGATCTAAGGGTACAAACTTCCAGTTATAAGATGAATATGTTCTGTGGATATAATGTACAGCATCATAGTGAACAGAGAGAGTGTTAGTCACTCACTCATGTTTGACTCTTTTGTGACCCCATGGACTATAGTCCTCCAGTCTCCTCTGACCACAGGATTCTCTAGGCGAAAATACTGGAGTGAGTTGCCATTTCCTCCTGAGGAGATCTTCCCAACCCAGGGATCGAACCCAGGTCTCCCGAATTGCAGGCAGATTCTTTACCATCTAAGCCACCAGGGAAGCCCATAGTGAACAAAACTGTATTATATACTTGATAGTTGCTAAGAGAGTAAGTCTTGAAATGTTCTACAAAAAGAGTAATTATATGAGGTGACAGAGGTGTTAACTAAGCATACTGTGGTAATCATTTCCCAATATATAGTTGTATCAAATCATGTTTTATACCTTAAACTTAACCAATGTTATAGGTCAATTATATCTCAATAAAGCTGGAAAAATCCTTTCTTTGTTGTAGTGCTAGCAGAATAAAAATAAACAATTTTTTCAGTTGCTTGGAAGTTAAAATTGAATTTGCGTCCATATAGAATGCTTTTCTGGCTAAGAGAAAAAGTGAAATAACCAGGAAACTGCAAAAAAAACAAAAACAAAAACCACCCTCTAGAGATTATGTTTTTACAAATGTTGGTAAAAGATTTAAGTTTGTTTACCAAAGTTTATACTTATATGTGATAAGTATAAACATTAACAACAGAAAAACAACTTCTGGGATAGGTATTTAGCAAATGTTTTCAAACCACATAGAGTTTTTAAATATTCAAACTTCTCAAATGGTTACTTCAGGGTTACTTTTTTTTTTTTTTTTCATAAATAGGATGAACAAAAATTTTAAGACAGTATGTGATCTTCAGACAATGTCATCTTAAAAATATAATCTCCAAAATGTATTTGGAATGGAATAAGAGATGATCAATACTACAATGCTGCCTACTCACTGTACCCAGACACATCTAAAAGATGGGTGAAGTTTAAAGTCACAGAGAAAAAAGGTTTTCTGTTTGCATTTCTGTATGCTAAAGACAGAAACCAAAACCTCAGTTTTAACTACTTAGCAGGCAAATCATGCCTAACATACAGGTTACGTCTTAGTTCAGGAAATTCGTTCTATCACTGTGGATTCCATGTTTTCAAGCCACTGGATGGTTTTCAGTGTGGAAACTGCTTTCACTATCTACTTTGTACCCACAAGAACATGGGCGGGAGCAAAAGGCATATCTCTTTTCTACCAATTCCCACTGTGTAACTAAAAATTTGAGTTTCAACTACAATAAAATGTCCACTTACAACAGAAAAAAAATCCAACTGAAAGCATATACTGACATGCTTATGAACCAGTAACAGCTGCAATAATTGATGTTACATCTACTTCACTAAACAGATTAGGCATGACACTAAGCCCTGGTGGCTCAGACAGTAAAGAATCTGCCTGCAGTGCAGGAGACCCGGGTTCGATCCCTGGGTCAGGAAGATTCCCTGGAGAAGGGAATAGCAATCCACTCCAGTATTCTTGCCTGGAGAATTCCACAGAGAGAGGAGCCTGGCGAGCTACAGTCTATGGGGTTGCAAAAGAGGTGGACATGACTTAGCAACTAAGCAACACTAAGCCATATTATACAAACTCATCATGAATAATATTGGAAAAAATAATTTATTTGAACTCTAAACAACATGGTTAATCTAAATGGTGGAGATTATTTACAAAATAAAAGGTAGTAGAACAAATGGAACTGTTTACTGACTTTTAAGAAAACAGTATCAAGAAAGATAGGAAAAAGCATGAGTTAAACTTCTCATTACGTCTAGCAGTAAAACTGGACCCTGTGGTGATAACTGAATGCACAGTAATAAAAACACTGAAAACCTAAGCAGGGCTGCAAATCTGGATTAGACAGTAACAAGAACAAAAAACAGAAATTTAAGAAACCAAAGACTTATTATACAGTGGAGGAAATACAGAAAAAAAAATGAAAAGATTATTTAGAAATAATGAGGAAAGAACAGCCAGCTAAAATTCCTCTGGAATATATAACCCTGTAGGTCAACAATCAAGTGGCAGGCTGAGACAGAGGAAAACAAGGCAACCTTGGGGATGTTACAATCAGAAAACTAATCTGTAAGGGCAAAAACAGCAGTGAGTAAATGATGTTATATGAGGAAAGTCATGTTCCTAGAAGAACTAATTGCTATTTCCAGATGCACAAAAGTATCTTGTGTCCACATTTCACAAAAACGTGAAGTAGAGAAAAAAGTATTTTAATGATTATACAGCTATGTGACATGAGAGAATTATTAAATGATAAAGTAAAATCAGACATCTATGTCCCTAACATATAAAGAGCTTCTTCCACACATGAGTTGACATACAGTAGACAGTGCTCAAACTTCAGATCTCTCATACTAAATGGGGTTCCTGTGACAAAAGGTCCATCTTAATGGTATCAAATTGTGGTTGAAAAATACCTTCCTGGCTATATCACAACTCCTTTCTTTCTATGCAGCCAACTGCAGCCTTGGCTGCAAGGGGTAGTGAGAAATGATCTTGAGCTATGCTTCCATAAAAAAACATTTTAAATTCATTGGATTAGATTCGGTGTTCCTTTACAAAACTGTATTTGACCCATAACAAGGCTGACCTGCTACTGCAAAATTTTCAGCTGATCTGTGACAGGTCCCTAGCTGGCCAGTCCCTAGCTGGCCAGGACTTTGTACTAATGAGTATATCTATAATGGCATCAGACATCAAAGAGTTTCTTGCAGTGAAGCTATATATGATCCACAGCCCATTACAATCCCTGATTCTGGCTAGCTAACTCAGTGCTGCAGGGTTGGGAGAGAAGGGTGGGCAAGTGAGTCGAGACAGCTCAGTGTTCTGACTCTCAGTGATTAAAAAAAGCACAGCATCCCTAAGTTAGATAACTTGCTCTAAAAATAAAACACCCTGGCCCTTCTTCCTTCTTGTTTTCAAAGTTAACAGCCAAAATGATTGTCAAAGAAATAAATAAAAGAACTTTAAAGTCTTCATCTAAATACTATATTGTGAAACAACAAATGAGGGAGATATTAGAAAAGGGAAGGATGACTTTTCCCCCTTTCTAAAGTAACAAAAAGTAAAGGAGAACCACACAATGTCAAAAGCAGGGCATCCCAATGTCACATGGGACAGTCTGACCATAAGCGCTGGATGCTTTTGGTTTAGTAAAACAATAGCCCAATGCTTGCTTTGACAGCACATAGTCTAAAATTGGAAAGATACAGAGACGATTAGCATGGCTCTCGCACAAGGATGACATGAAAATTTGTGAAGCGTTCCATATTTTTGAGCAGTATGTTTCTACATTTCCCCTCAGAATTAAAAGAATGTTGCAAAGGTCAAAAACAGAAACAAAATACAATAATCCCAAATGATGTTTTCTCTTATCTCCTTCTCCGTGGGAAAAAAGACTGAAATGACTGGAAGAACACTGCAGTTTTCAGGTTCTTTTGATTACTGCTTATGTGACCCTGGGCAAGGGACTCTCCCCTTCACTAGACCTGTCGTTTCCTATTTGTAAAGTGTAACAATCTCAACTGAATATTCTACATTCGCACTTTTTGATTTGCTAGGTTTGTGAAGCGCTGTTATGGGTATGAGTACTCTTGTTAACTATTTCAATTATCCGACTCATCTAGCTAGTTGAGGTGAGTTTCAGGATCAGCCATTGCATGGATTTCAGAGCTTTCTCATTACCACACCCAGAGTTTAAAAAAAGAAGAAAGAAAAGCGAAAAAACTAATACTCCACTGTATTTCTCAGCACCAAAAAACAGAAGGTGCATGTGCAAGACTAAGAAAGTTCTTTTTAAAATGTTTAACTTTGAAATAATTTTATATTTACAGAGAAATTACAAAAATAGTACAGAGTACCCCTGGAGACCCTTAACTCAGATTCCTATAATGTCAATGACTTATACATCCATCATACATACCATAGTTATCAAAACCAGGAAATTAACTTTACTGTAATTCTATTAAGTAAAGTTCTATTAAGTAAGACCTTATTTGAATTTCACCAATTTTCCCTCTGATGTGCTTTCTCTGCTTCAGGATCCAATCCAGGATCCCACATCGTATTTGTCTGTCATGTTTATTTAATCTCCACTCTCCAACAGTTTCTCAGTCTTTCCTTGTCTTCCATGAGCTTGACACTTTGCTCACTGGCTGCTTCTTCAGGTTGGCTCCAGGGTCCTGCTATCAGGCCCCTTCCTTTTCCAAGCACTTCCTTACTTTCTGGAAGCACAAGATGTCACAGATTCATATTTTTCCTGCCTCAGTCAGCATCAATCATTACTCCGAGGATTCCCTGGTTCCTTTAATGGAGAAAGGAATTTATTTGGTGAAAAGACATGCCTGGAATGCTTGTGGAGTGCCAGGATCTATTCCAAGCGCCTTAGGTGGGTCATCACACTTGAATGCTTAGGAACTCAGGTGTTAGTCGCACAGCTGTGTCTGACTGCAATCCCATGGACTGTGGCCCACCAGGCTCTTCTGTCTATGGGATTCTCCAGGCAAGAATACTGGAGTGGGTAGCCATTCCCTTCTCCAGGGAATTCTCCCCAATCCAGGGATTGAACTGCATGGCGAATTCTTTCCCGTCTGAGCCACCACTACATCTGAACGCTCAGAAACTCAGGAGGTGGGTGCTAATAGGAACTTTGTTTTCACAGGGGAGGAAATTTTGGAACAGGCAGGGTGGGTACTTATCCAAGCCATACAGCTGGTGAAACCTGACCCATTGGTGTAAAAGCCTGAACAGGGTTAAGGAATAGAGTTGGCACGTGAAAAGTTTCTGGAATATAGTAGTCAATAGAAAGTGAAAGTGAAGTCGCTCAGTCGTGTCCAACTCTTTGGAACCCCATGGACTACAGCCCACCAGGCTCCTCTGTCCATGGGATTTCCGAGGCAAGAATACTGGAGTGAGTTGCCATTTCCTTCTCCAGGGGATCTTCCCAACCCAGGAATCGAACCCAGGTCTCCCACATTGCGGGCAGACGCTTTACCATCTGAGCCACCAGGGAAGCAAGCCCCAGTTAATAGAAGGTAGAGTTTATTACTATTATTATTATTACATGGTTCTCATAAACATAATTTCTGATGGCCTCATAGAATTTGAAAAATAATATTTTAAATATATTTATAAAATATCATTCCTTCCTAAATTTTAAAAGCCTTTTGCATTGCATGGAACAAGTGAAACTTTTTTTTTTTTTAAAGAAACAGTTTTCATTAAATATTCAAAGGACATATACCAACATGGGAAGGGTTTCATTGGGTAATGGAATTACAGGTTAGGTTTCATAAGAATTTTTATCTCTATATTACAGTTTTCTAGAAAGCATATTTTTTATCAGAAAAAAAATAACCATGATAATTGGTATATTTTTAAAAAGTCTATGATGGGAGAAGATCAGGCAGTATTTAGATATATTTTGATATTCTGGGAAAAATCTGAAGCTGACAGGAAGGATAAAGGGAGGGAGAGGTTGACTTTGCAGGATCAGCAAGTGGGAGTGAGAGAGGGAGAGAGGTCTACAAGAAGGCAAAAGGTAAGGCAAGGTTTATGCAGCAGACATACAATTCTATAAAAAGTGAAAGGAAATGCATAATGTTGGTAGTGGTACTTAGGATGACATTTTATTACGGTTTATTACACTTTATTTTTATCTTCTTGTGTATGATTTTTAAATTTATTTTGTATTTTTCCTTCCCTTATAAAGATGAATAACTTTCAAAATTGGGGGAAACTGTTATTTATCATGAAAACAAAAGGCAGAAAGCCTGTTTCCTGATGCAGAAGTTAGAGGTGCTGGGGGAGGGTGGCGCTGACTCCAGCACAGGGGCCACCCCATAGGAGCAGGTGACAAGGTCAAGCACATCACAAAATGTCTTGGGCTTCCCATTCTCCAGGGTTCTGTCTTTCTGGTGGCCAGTTGCTGCTATTTCTCTCTTATGGTCCATTTTCTCATCCCTATCTTTCTGGACTGACTGTAAGTAGAGACTTCTAAGATGGATACGTTTTCCACATTTTGACAGCTTGGATACTGGGTGACCCTTCAGTCAATGGTATGTTGAGATGGTGAATAAATGAAGATATTTATCGATTTCCACAAAAGGAGAACTGATCACTTTATAGCAGAAAAGCCAGCAAACACCATCTTTAGCAGGTGATAAAGGTTACCATGCGAGAGGAGATACGTCAAGTACCCTCAAATATGATATACACATCATTTCTATGGTTTTCTTGCCAAAAAATGCACGACCTCAATCAAAATCATGACATTGCATTCGACAAACCCAAATTGAGAGGCATTCTATGAGATGAGTGACCAGTATTCAGCCAAAGTGCCAAGGTCATGTGGAAAGACTGAGGAACTGTCGCAAATTGGAGAAGACTAAGGAGACATGATCACCAAACAGAATGTGGGGCCCTGGACTGAATTCTGGAGCCCAGAAAGGTCATTAGAAGGGAAATTTGTGAAATTCAAATAATGTCTCTAATTTACTTAATAGTATCGAACTAGAGTTATTTCCTGGTTTTGATAACTGTGCTATGTATGGTATGTAAGTTGTTGACATTACAGGAAGCTGGGTGAAGGGTATGCAGGAACTCCTTATACTATTTTTGAAACTTTTCTGTAAGTCTAAAATTACTTCAAAATAAAAACTTTAAAGTGAGGCTGAGCCATCCATATGTATTTACTTGGATGCTGATTCTAATTCCATTTTTCTTTCAAGAGAGATTTTTGAAATGTCCAAAATAGCATTGACTCTTACTGGTCAAAGATACTTCCTTTTTAACATCAGTAATGTAAGAAGATCCTTAAGTAAAATGTTACTTTCCTTGAGTCTCAGGATACAGGCGGTGTCTATGTGTTCCTTCCAGTGCAGGCAGACCTCTCTGATCTGGCTCATAAATGGTTCTAAAACTTGCATAATTCAGAAACCCTTGGGATTATGTTGCTAGGAGTCTTCTGTTCCTGCTAAGTTCTCCCTGAGCAAACAGGGATGAGGTAAATATTCAGTCAAAAATAATCAAATTTTAAATTGATGGAAACTGCTGTGACTACTGATAGTCGCACAGAATATACTGGTAGCTCAGGACAAAGTTAACTCAGGACCTACAAGGATATATTCACATCCATATACCTATACAACTGGTTTCACTTGCCAAAATATTATTATTATGCTTGTGATCATATGCAATATTTGAAGACAGTGTGGCGCTGTTTTCTGTTTTTCCTTGCTCAGTTCCCATCTTCTAGGAATGTATATAGGTTGACATAGCTGTCCTGTGACTATGCAGGCTGCTAAGGCCCCTGCCAGGAAATTTTTGTTAAAAAACTACACAAGGTGGTAAGTGGGGTGGGCAGATGTGATGGATGTTGACCCTTCATAATTAGATAATGACAGCACTTATATCCTTCCTGGATAACAAGTGGCAGATATCACACTGCTTCAAGTATAGAGGATAGAGAAGGCAATGGCACCCCACTCCAGTACTCTTGCCTGGAAAATCCCATGGACGGAGAAGCCTGGTAGGCTGCAGTCCATGGGGTCGCGAAGAGTCGGACACAACTGAGCAACTTTACTTTGACTTTTCACTTTCATGCATTGGAGAAGGAAATGGCAACCCACTCCAGTATTCCTGCCTATAGAAACCCAGGGATGGGGGAGCCTGATGGGCTGCCGTCTATGGGGTCGCACAGAGTCGGACACAACTGAACCGACTTAGCAGAAGCAGCAGCAAGTATGGAGGAAGATAATATTGGCTATGAAAACAATCATAGATTTGGGGTTGGTATTTTCAGTGATGATCTTTTGTTAAAGTCAAGGGACAGTCACTAAAAATTCTAACCTAGATTAAATGTGAACTGTAATGTCAAGAATTTGGCACAGAATGGGTTAAGCAATACTTTCTGAAATCAATTGTGCCAAGTGGACTAGGCAACTGAGTTATAAGAAAAACAGCTACATATCAACATGAAATGAGACTCTTATGTAGCTGAAAATTAATCTATGGGCTGTGATGTCTAGATCTCTAACTGAAGATGGTGCAAGCTTCATCACTGAATACTCAACATTCATAGAGTGATAGGTCCAGCACTTCAGCACAATGCACAATTAGCCATCAAGCTTAACCTCCTTATTTTGCTAATATTCCCTCATTATGAGATGAGTATAGGATATTGTTAACTACTATGCCTATTATGAAGGCAAAGAACCATCATCATCTGGTAGAGTACTTAGTGCTAATGGAATCCTTATAAAAACCAAAAACCAAAAGCAGTCACCCAAAACTCATCAAGTGATTGCTTCAGTTATTTAACCACTGATGGAAGAATAAACAGTACACAGATACATTTCAAAAGTGTTTCAATCACAGAAACGCAAAGTGGGTAGTGAATGCTGCAGTAACCATCAAGGTATGTTATTTGTATATTGTAGATAGGGCAGTAGTACAACCCACTTAGGTCAACTGTTTTCATGCATATCATGGTATGGTTTTTGTGTATATCACGGATAAGGAATAATACAACAGGACTACAAAGCTTTTGTGCAGATATGGAACTGTAATGCATGTGCTATCTAAATGGCAAATTAATTTTTTTAAAAGGCATTGTATATTTGAAATTCTAAGATTTTCATTAAAATTTGAGAATGTACAGATTATGCAAATCGTCTTTATCCTGTGTGTCTGGTCATCAAGATTTTAACATATGAAAAATTATTTTAAAAATACTGGATACAGTGAGTAAACAGTGTATTTAAATAATTAAATAATTAAGTGGCTTATTAGTATTCATTGGCCAGTATCTATGTAGTTTTGTTTTTTTCCATGTGATGCTTTATTATTTCAAGAAAGGTAAAAACATAACTGAAGCACAAAAAGGATTTGTGTAGTGTTTGGAGAAGGTGCTATAACGGATCTAACATGTGAAAAGTGGTTTGCAAAGTTTCATGTTGGAGATTTCTTGCTGAACGATAATTCCTGACCAGGTAGATCGACTGAAGTTGATAGTGATCAATTACTGAGAACAATCCAGGTGGAAGATAGCCAACATACTCAAAATCTATGTAGTTTTTGAGCTAAACATTTTCCAAGCTTTAAAGTGATAGTGCAGTATTGCATTTTGTTAACAATCATGCTCCATATTACTTTTCTTCAAAATGTTTCCATTATGGCATTCTTTTGCCTTTAAATGGGGAAATCAATGTGAACTGTATCAATGATTAGTAAGATCAAACATCTCTTCCTGACAGATGCCTGAAAAGATAGAACTTACAAAGCCTGCAAGGAACTCTATTTGTAAGAGCAAGCCATAAAGACAGTGATACTTTGCTTGAGGATACGAGTATGGCCCTTTAAAACATGAATGTGTAGTTTTAAATAATAGAGCCTTAACTAAATAACTGTTTTGAAGAACTCCTAAAACAACAGTTTAGTTAATAGTAAGAAGGTAACTTTTCACTT
This sequence comes from Ovis aries, assembly GCF_016772045.2. Taxonomy (NCBI): domain Eukaryota; kingdom Metazoa; phylum Chordata; class Mammalia; order Artiodactyla; family Bovidae; genus Ovis; species Ovis aries. Next base: position 102,487,171 of record NC_056080.1, on the reverse strand, counting down.
AATTCACTTTTTGGGGGAGGAGGAGGGATGCCACTTGGCTAGTGGGATCTTCCCTGATGAGGGACTGAATCTGGGGCCATGACATGAAAGCACCAGGTCCTAACCACTGGACGGCCAGGGAAGTCCTTAATTCATTTTTATAGTGATACATGGTTTTTCATTTATGTCATCTTATTGGAATCTCAGCAATACTCATGGAAGTTAGGGAGAGAAGAATTATCCATGCATTAGAAATGAAGCAACTCAAGCTTTGTTGGAAACAGTAGTGGGGCTGGAACTTCTGAAACAAGATACGTAAAGTGCCTAGTGCAGTGGTGGACCCTCTATATGGACTGGCTAAAAGACATGTCCTACCTCCCCTACCCCCAAACTAGTCCAGTGCTCTTTTCTATTCAAGGCACTGCCCAGACCTTGATTTAAGTAATACATAAATGATTTAAATAATATGTAAAATAATTACAGATGAAACGAGTGAAAATGAAATGAAGAAAACAAAATAAGCCCTTGAGTCAGAATATCTGCTACAAAAAAGAGCAATTCAGACATTTTCAATGTTAGGAGTTGCCATTATCTTTATAACTAGTGCCCATTCTTGAACTGGAATGGTTTGAAACAAAAACGAGCCATCAAAACATAAGCAAAAGTAACTACTTAAATAGGATGTCATGAAAAAATGTTTTCTGAATAAGTGATCATACGAAAGAATACATCTCTATTAGCCAATGCAGCCATAAATAAAAATGTTAATGAGATAAAATTGGTCTTGATGAAGTAAAACAGTATTCAGAAACTGAAAAGGTTCTTATTCATATTAATTCATTTTAACATATTTTGAAAAAAAATCTCAAATGTATCATAGCAAATCTTATTAGTTAAACGAGGAATCTACTACCATTTTTAACTCCTATGCTTTATTTATTTTTATTTTTTTTTAATTTTTATTTTTACTTTATTTTACAATACTGTATTGGTTTTTCCATACATTGACATGAATCCGCCATGGGTGTACATGAGTTCCCAATCCTGAACCCCCCTCCCACCTCCCACCCCATATCATCTCTCTGGATCATCCTCGTGCACCAGCCCCAAGCATCCTGTATCCTGTATTGAACATAGAGTGGCGATTCGGTTTGTACATGCAAAGATGGGCTCGATAAAGGACAGAAATGGTAGGGACCTAACAGAAGCAGAAGATATGAAGAAGAGGTGGCAAGAATACACAGAAGAACTGTACAAAAAAGATCTTCAAGACCCAGATAATCATGATGATGTGATCACTCATCTAGAGCCAGACATCTTGGAATGTGAAGAAGTCAAGTGGGCCTTAGAAAGCATCACTACAAACAAAGCTAGTGGAGGTGATGGAATTCCAGTTGAGCTGTTTCAAATCCTGAAAGATGATGCTGTGAAAGTGTTGCACTCAATATGCCAGCAAATTTGGAAAACTCAGCAGTGGCCACAGGACTGGAAAAGGTCAGTTTTCATTCCAATCCCAAAGAAAGGCAATGCCAAAGAATGCTCAAACTACCGCACAATTGCACTCATCTCACACGCTAGTAAAGTAATGCTCAAAATTCTCCAAGCCAGGCTTCAGCAATACGTGAACTGTGAACTCCCTGATGTTCAAGCTGGATTTAGAAAAGGCAGAGGAACCAGAGATCAAATTGCCAACATCCATTGGATCATGGAAAAAGCAAGAGAGTTCCAGAAGAACATCTATTTCTGCTTTATTGACTATGCCAAAGCCTTTGACTGTGTGGATCAAAATAAACTGTGCAAAATTCTGAAAGACATGGGAATATCAGACCACCTAAACTGCCTCTTGAGAAATCTGTATGCAGGTCAGGAAGCAACAGTTAGAACTGGACATGGAACAACAGACTGGTTCCAAATAGGAAAAGGAGTACATCAAGGCTGTATATTGTCACCCTGCTTATTTAACTTCCATGCAGAGTACATCATGAGAAACGCTGGACTGGAAGAAACACAGGCTGGAATTAAGATTTCTGGGAGAAATATCAATAACCTCAGATATGCAGATGACACCACCCTTATGGCAGAAAGTGAAGAGGAGCTAAAAGCCTCTTGATGAAAGTGAAAGAGGAGAGTGAAAAAGTTGGCTTAAAGCTCAACATTCAGAAAACGAAGATCATGGCATCCGGTCCCATCACTCCATGGGAAATAGATGGGAAACAGTGGAAACAGTGTCAGACTTTATTTTTTGGGGCTCCAAAATCACTGCAGATGGTGACTGCAGCCATGAAATTAAAAGACGCTTACTCCTTGGAAGAAAAGTTATGACCAACCTAGATAGCATATTCAAAAGCAGAGACATTACTTTGCCAACAAAGGTCCGTCTAGTCAAGGCTATGGTTTTTCCTGTGGTCATGTATCGAAGTGAGAGTTGGACTGTGAAGAAGGCTGAGTGCTGAAGAATTGATGCTTTTGAACTGTGGTGTTGGAGAAGACTCTTGAGAGTCCCTTGGACTGCAAGGAGATCCAACTGGTCCATTCTGAAGGAGATCAGCCCTGGGATTTCTTTGGAAGGAATGATGCTGAAGCTGAAACTCCAGTACTTTGGCCACCTCATGGGAAGAGTTGACTCACTGGAAAAGACCCTGGTGCTGGGAGGGATTGGGGGCAGGAGGAGAAGGGGACGACCGAGGATGAGATGGCTAGATGGCATCACTGACTCAATGGACGTGAGTCTGAGTGAACTCCGGGAGTTGGTGATGGACAGGGAGGCCTGGCGTGCTGCGATTCATGGGGTCGCAAAGAGTCGGACACGACTGAGCGACTGAACTGACTGACTGACTGACCCTTAATTTAAGGATAACCATGAATAAAACATGGAAATCGGTATATTTTTTGTTCTGTAATCATATATGTTCTATTCTATATAATATCTCATCCTCCCTTATATTTTGTTTGTACTCTACTACATAATATTCAGGTTTGATAACCTTGGCAATAAAACTTTCCTTATAAAATGTGCTCACAAATCTGAAATTGGTCAATCAGCTGTTTAGGAAGAAAATGATATGAACCTAGTATTGTAGCAGTAAGTTCAAGTTAAAGGTTCAAAATAGGCTTTGACTAAGAAAATTCAAAATGCCATCATTTTCCTCCTGGATGATAAGATTTTCACATTTTACTCTCTCCATCTGACTTTATTTACCCTCTGATTCGTCCCTGCCAAGTATCTTTTGGTAACATAGATAACAAGCTATTTCAGTAAGGACTTCTTTAAGTTAATATGAGGATTATAATCACTGCATTAAACATCTAAATAATAAATACAGAAGTAAAGTAAAGCAAGGCTATAGTTTCTCCTGCAAAAATTCTTGAACTTTTTTCTCTGCCTATCTTGGTCAGTGAGTTTGATGGGTGTGCTTTAGTCTGGCCTAGTTCTACAAATACAAAGTCTCCATCCTGCCTTAAAAAACAAACATCACTTTCATACTATTATTAACTTGACTAATTTCAAAGTACAACATATTTCAAAATGCCCAGAAATCAACAAGTGTCGATTTTAAATGATGTGCATTTAGATGAGACTCACCTTTAGAGAATCAAAACAAGCCACCACACGACCATTTTCCACATGGCAAATTCTTGGCGGATGGGCAAACTTGCAATCTGCATCAGCTCGAGAGCAGGTTCCTCTCTGAAATTCTCTACACACTTCCAAAGTCAGCCACTTGGCATCACGAACCAGGGCAATACTGACAGCCGTCATGTTGAAAGCAAACTTAAAATCAAGTACACCCTCTCTAGAGCACTATTAGTGCTATTGTTGAAAGGTTAAAAATAAATTCAAGCTAAATGTGAAGAGCTAACAGGTTGCTTTGGTGAAATGCTTCTTTGTTAGCACTTAGGGTTGAATTTAAGTCAAATTTGGTCTGAGTGGTCAAACAAAAAGCTCACCGTAAAATAAAAATTGTATTGGAATAACTAAAAATCAAATTCGAGACCAACTCCTAAGAAGGCAACTGTCAACGTTAAGATATTGAGTGTTTTGTTTCTCCTCTGCCAAAGTTACTTCAAATAACTGGCAGAATTTCAAAAGGATTCTGTGCTCTCCAGTTGATGTTTTCAATTATTCTTACAAAAGAGCATATGCTGCTGGCTGCCCGTCAATTTGTGGAATGGTCTCAGATCAAGGGGAGAAAAGGTTTTCTCCCTATATCTTGGATTTAAAGATTAAGATTGGTAGGATGTTACAACTGCAAGAGTTTTCTTTTGGTCGCAAAATCAGGAGGAGAGAAAATGACTATGAAAATTGAGAAAATTTGGCAGGGTGCAGGGTGCGGAGAGGTGGCAGTGCTGATGGTAGGGAGAGGGGTTTAGAAAGAGACAGCTCTGAGGTGGAATCCAAGCTGCAGCGTTTTCAGAAAAGGCACTTTCCAGAAACCTGCAAAAATAAAATAAATTAAAATTAGCTAATATAACACAATGCTTTTGTTTAAAACTCTAGATTTGGAAAAGCAGTAACATAACCTCTTTGAAACAGGAAGCATCTAGATACTGGGGCTTCCCCAGTCACTCAGCAGTAAAGAAACTGCCTGCAATGCAGGAGCCACAGGAGACACAGGTTCAATCCCTGGGTCAGGCAGATCCCCTGGAGGAGGAAATGGTAGTAACCCACTCCAGTATTACTGTCTGGAGAATCCCATGGACAGAGGAGCCTGGTGGGCTGTAGTCCATAGGGTCGCAAAGAGTCAGACATGACTGCGCAACTAAGCACACACGCATTCATCTACATACTGACGGTGCAGCGCAGCACAGTTGTCAGTAAGAAGGCCATTTCCCAGTGTAGAATTCCACATAGCAAAAGAAAGCCACCTCTTTGACTTACTGTTGAAATATAAGACTTGGCAACAGCCCAATTAAAAAGAAAAAAAGACTGTTGCATTTTGATCTGTTTGGGGGCAGAAATTCATTTGGGGTTCCACTGCACAGAAAATGCCACACCCTGACATGACATCCCTTTATGCACCTTTAGACACCTGTGTGTCTCCAGCTTTTAGAGGCTACCAAAGGCCTACCATTAAACTGGCTTTACTATGGTCTGGTTGAAGGCTTGTTCTGCCCTCAGAATCCAGAAATCAGAAAGAGGACACTGTGTACTTGAAATGTAAATTGTTGATGATCACATGAAACAGTCATGACATAACTAGCTGGAGGCCCACTGCAAATGAGGCAGGGGAAAGATTGTGAAATGTAAAATGTGCTTCAAGAAAGAAACCCTCGAAATGATGCTGGATTTATTTTTTTTCTGTGTACGCTCTATTAGTTCTCAGTCTTTATGAAGGGATATTGAGAAACTCAGAAGTAAGTTTCAGCGTGGACAAATAAGTGAGACAGAACGCACTGTTCCATACACTGGTCATATATTAAATACTGTGCAGTTTTAGGGTTTGCACTTCAACCCACTGTCAACCAGCAACGATTTCCAGAAACTCAGCTGAGAAGATAACTGTTAATTTATCAGCATGAACACATACCAAAATTAACTGGGATCTTCTAAAGCCAAAGTAAGCTCTGAGTATCAGACAAATCAACTAATTGTTAACCCATCAAAAAAGCAGTATGAAAGTTCTTGAAAACATTTCATTTACTTTTTTAAAATATAAATTTATTTATTTTAATTGGAGGTTAATTAGGTTACAATATTGTATTGGTTTTGCCATACATCAACATGAATCCGCCACAAGTATACACGTGTTCCCCATCCTGAACCCCCCCTCCCTCCTCCCTCCTCGTACCAGCCCTCTGAGTCATCCCAGTGCACCAGCCCCAAGCATCCAGTATCATGCATTGAACCTGGACTGGCGATTCGCTTCATATATGATATTATACATGTTTCAATGTGATAACCCTGTATGTGAAACAGCAAAAGAGACACAGATGTATAGAACAGTCTTTTGGACTCGTTTACTTTTTTAAACAGTTTCTTCAGTAATTTTACAGAATCTGAATTTTACAGGATCTGGTTTATCTTTACATTCACCTGATTTTTCAGATACCATTAGGAAATTTAATATACGGAAAATCCAAGCTTATCCATTTAACAGCAAAATGTGTTTCTCTAAGTCATTCTTAAACATATTATATGTAGTGTTGCCTTCTTAAAAAGTACTGAGCATAATTGGACCTCTGGTTGAAGACTTGGGGTTATAAATGTCCTGGGAAGTATTATAGTTCCCTTTCAGTAGCAGAGTGTTAATTGTCACTTCTACTGTAACTTCCCTTCTTGCCACAGTATCTGCCATGGTGGACTGTCCACCTCCTTTCTGGACTACATAATCATGAATGTTAAATAAGAGCTAGTTATTCGCTATATGAGAATCTGGGGACAAAGTACCAGGCTTTCCTGCAGAGGGTGTGTGGTGTGTGACTACTCTTACAGATTTGGAAACCCTTTTGCAATATGTTCCATGCAGTATGTTCTGGCCCGTTAAGGTTGTCAGGTGAATGACCTCTAGAAAAACATTTAAAGTATATTCTTTAATTTAAACAGCCAGATTGGGAAATACAAATGAAAACCACAAAGTGATACCACTTCATATCCATTCAGTTCAGTTCAGTTCAGTTCAGTCGCTCAGTCGTGTCTGACTCTTTGCGACCCCATGAATCGCAGCACGCCAGGCCTCCCTGTCCATCACCATCTCCCGGAGTTCACTCAGACTCATGTCCATCGAGTCAGTGATGCCATCCAGCCATCTCATCCTCGGTCGTCCCCTTCTCCTCCTGCCCCCAATCCCTCCCAGCACCAGGGTCTTTTCTAATGAGTCAACCCTTCGCATGAGGTGGCCAAAATATTGGAGTTTCAGCTTTAGCATCATTCCTTCCAAAGAAATCCCAGGGTTGATCTCCTTCAGAATGGATTGGTTGGATCTCCTTGCAGTCCAAGGGACTCTCAAGAGTCTTCTCCAACACCACAGTTCAAAAGCATCAATTCTTCGGCGCTCAGCCTTCTTCACAGTCCAACTCTCACATCCATACATGACTACTGGAAAAACCATAGCCTTGACTAGAGGGACCTTAGTCGGCAAAGTAATGTCTCTGCTTTTGAATATGCTATCTAAGTTGGTCATGACTTTTCTTCCAAGGAGTAAGCATCTTTTAATTTCATGGCTGCAGTCACCATCTGCAGTGATTTTGGAGCCCCCAAAAATAAAGCCAGACACTGTTTCCACTGTTTCCCCATCTATTTCCCATGGAGTGATGGGACCGGATGCCATGATCTTCGTTTTCTGAATGTTGAGCTTTAAGCCAACTTTTTCACTCTCCTCTTTCACTTTTATCAAGAGGCTTTTAGTTCCTCTTCACTTTCTGCCATAAGGGTGGTGTCATCTGCATATCTGAGGTTATTGATATTTCTCCTGGCAATCTTGATTCCAGCTTGTGTTTCTTCCAGTCCAGCATTTCTCATGATGTACTCTGCATATAAGTTAAATAAGCAGGGTGACAATATACAGCCTTAGGATGGCTAAAATAAAAAAGAGAGAAAAACTGGAGAAACTGAGGCTGTTGAACATTGGTGGTAGGAATGTAAAATAGTGCAGCTGCTGTGGCAAGCAGTCTGACGGTTCCTCAAAATGTTAAACAGTTACCATATGACCGAGCAGTTCTATGCCTAGGTATAAACGCAGAAGAACTGAAAGCAGGGTCTTGAAGACATATTTGTACACTCATGTTCATAGCAGCACTATTCACAGTAGCCAAGAGGTTGATCCATCCATCAGCAGATGGGTGGATATACAAAATGTGATATATCCACACAATGAAATATTATTCTATCCTAAAAAGGAATAAAGTATTGACACATGCCACAACATGAATGAACCTTGAAAAAATGATGCTAAGTGGAAGAAGCCAGTCATGATGGCCCCATGTTGTATGATTCCATTTATATTAAATCCTGAGTCAGAAAACAAGTTAATGGTTGTTAAGAGCCTGGAGAAGAGAAGAAAGTGGAGTGACTACTGAATGTGTATAGGGTCTCCTTTGAGGGCGATGAAAATATTCTGGAATTAGATAGTGGTGATGGCTATACAATTTTCAAATATACTAAAAGCCCATTCACGAAACTGTATACTTTAAATGAGTGAACTGGACAGTATGTGAATTATATATTGAAAAAGCTATTTATTAAGTCTAAAGACACACGACAACAAAAAAATCTCACAGGTGATAGAATTGGCTACCCTAGTCTTTTCTTTCTTAGATTCTTCTTAGGCACAAATTCTTCTAAGTAGTATTCCTAAGTTGAACTTCAAGAGTAAATTCATTTCTACATTTATATTATAGAAAGTACTTCTAAAGGAGTATGTCCTGTGAGTTTTTAAGTTTATATTTAAAGAAGTAGTCAAATTTAGTCCCATAACTAAATCATATAGGTTGCCTAAATACATTTGAAAGAAAAAATAACAAAAAAGTATATCTATATAATAATTTTTTTCTCAGTGCGTAAGACAGTGAGTGAAGTTCTGAAGGAAGATTTTTTCCTATCGGTCTATCAACTACAGAAACAATAATGAATAATAAATTTGAACTTTAAACTTTGACAAAGGAAAAATACAAACAGGAACTGAACTCTGGCCATGCATTTTATATACGACAGAGGGAATGGGAGAAGGAATTTTCTTCATTTTTAAAATTGGCCTGTAACCTCTGATGGGCCCCTGGCCAGTTCCTCAAAACATTTCCAGCCAGAACTTGTCTGCATGTCTTCCTTCAGACTGAAACTATTTTTGGAGCTGGCACAGAACCAGCTAGGTGCAACAACTAAAAACAGCTGGTGTGGCAGTGCAGAGACGTTCCCTCATGCAGCTTTGCTCATCTGTGTATAAAAGCCGGGCGTGAGGGAGTCCATTGTAAAAATCAACTTTGGGAGACAACACAACTTTATCTTCACTACTTTAGACTTGAGTAATAGGAATGCAATTTTGCTTTTCATGATTCTAAGGAAGAACTTAAAAAGTTACCATTTCTTAGTACATTTGTTCTTGTATAGTATTTGCAGCTCACAAGTGTTTTTATCTCATTGATCTTTGGAGCCCTAAAAAATACTCTACAGCAAAGGAGATAACCCAAAAAAGACCAGTGAAAGAAATGAAGTTCAAGGAGGTTAAATTATTTATCTGAAGTTACAAAGCCTTTAGTGGTAGAAGCACAGCTCCTGGCAAGATTCTCTGACTCTAAATCTCATGCTTAGATCCTGGTAGAGAAATGTAGCCATTTCCTATCTCTTATCTCTCTTAGGAATCTTTAACAAGGAAAATCAAGCATTTCTCTGTAGTACTTATGATTCCTTCTCAAAGTTATGTTCACACATATTGTAGTGCCATCTTCATAATATCTCCAAGTTGTGCTATACCAACATTTATCCATGTCTACCATGTGTTCTAGATGTGGAACAAGACAGATAAGGTCTCTGCTGTCATGGAACTTCCTATGATCATTTAAATAGAGAAGAAACAAAAGGCCTAGTGAAGTAGAATGATTATGAGAGTTTATGAAGGGCTGGAAGCAGACCCTAGGTATTCTAACATGGGGCTCCAATTTACCCATGAATGGTACACCAAGCACTGTAACTTAACGACATTCTTAAACACACACTCAAAACATTATTGAATAGAAACAAGTCACTAAAAGCAGTATCCCAGGAATTACCAAGTTTTACTGCCTTTAGGATTCTTCTTGAAGAGAGTACTACTGTTCCCATTTTGTAGATGGAGAAACAGAGGTTGGGAAGGGTTGAATCTTGCACAACTTCATGTAGCTACCATCAAAACATGGTTCAAACCCACCAGTCTTGAGACCAGAGCCCACTTTCTTAATCATGTCACAATATTGTATCTCTCTTATGGTACGGATCACACTTTTATTATAGGCTCTTAACTTTTCTCCCTTATTAGATTGTAAATTCCATAAAAATAGAGACCATGTCTTACTTAGTTTTTCTCATTTCAAATTAGAGCATTTAAGCATTTCTTGGGATTCTTACTGTGAAAGATCAAAGATTAAATGGTAACTAACCCTTTCAAGCAAGGAGTTTTGTCACTTGAGCACCTTCTACGCTGACTGAGCTTTGGCCACCTCTGTCAGTTTCATATCTATTAGACACATAAAATCGAGTATTTTCTCATAATTCTAGCTTTCAAGTTGAAGTATTAATATTTGAAATTCTTGATATATACAGCACTCAGTTTCCATAAGAAATGGTCTATTACTGCTTTTTTGATAGCAACAATATCTTATCTTGGATTTTTTTAAAATGTCATGATTATTTTGATAGGGACTGCATTAAATCTGTAGATTTCTTTGGGTAGCATGGCCAATTTTTCCAATACAAGAGCATGGGATATCTTTCTATGTCTTTAAATCATCTTCAATTCCCTTTATCAATTTTTATAGTTTTCAGAATAAAGTCTTTTATTTCCTTGGTCAGGTTTATTCCTAAGTATTTTTTCATGTGATTTTTAAAGGAGATTTTTTTTTTAGAGAATTGGACCAAATAATCCTAAAATTAATATAGAGCCATAAAAGACCCCAAATTGCCACAGTAATCTTGAAGAAAAAGAAAAAAGCTGGAGGTATCATGCTCCCTGACTTTAGGCTATACTATAAAGCTACAGTAATCAAAACAGTATGGTACTGACATAGAAACAGACACATGTACCAATGGAACAGAATAGAGAGCAAGAAAATAAACTGACACACCTATAGTCAATTAATTTTCAACAAAGGAGGCAAGAAGATACAATGGAAAAGACAGTTTCACTGCAGCACTATTTACAATAGCCAAGATAAAGAAAAAGTCCAAGTGCCCATCAACAGGTGACTGGATAAAGAAAATGTGGTGTGTATATATGTGTATATATGTGTGTGCTTAGTCACTTAGCCATGTCAGACTCTTTGCAACCCCATGGGCTGTAGGATGCCAGGCTGCTCTGTCCAAGGAGATTCTCCAGGCAAGAATACTAGAATGGGTTGCCATATTCTCCTCCAGGGGATCTTCCCAACCCAGGGATCGAACCCAGGTCTCCTGCATTGTATATACATATATATACATACATAATGGCATACTACTGAACCATAAAAAATGAAATATTGCCATTTTCAGCAACATGGATGGACCTAGAGAGTAGTCTATTAAGTGAAAAAAGACAGAGACAAATATCATATATCACTTATATATGGAATTTAATATATGATATAAATGAACTTATTTATAAAACAGAAACAGACTCACAGACATAGAAAACTAACTTACAGTTACCAAAGGGGAAAGGGATGGGAAGAGATAAATTAGAAGTTTAGGATTAGCAGATACAAACTACTATACATAAACAGATAAACAACAAGGTCCTACTGTATAGCATAGGGAATCATATTCAATATCTTATATAAGCTATAGTGGAAAAGAATATGAAAAAATATATATATATTACATATATTGAAAGGTTCACATATTTTCTCATGGAATTTTTCTTGATGGTAAAACAAAATTAATAAATATTTTCAACTGATACTATGGAAATAGCACCTTGCTCCTGAGTGGCATGCAAGGTCACTGACAGCAGCTACTTTTGCCCTCACTTTTTCCTATATTTTCCTCATCTCCTCCTTTCTTTTGCCTTCCCTTCACAAGTCAGCACATAACACAGAAACAATGCCAATGCCTGGTCCAGAAGATCACAAAGATGTTCTCTGGCAGCTAAAGCAATATCTCAAGAGGCATTTCTTTAAATGCATTTATCAACCTCCTGAATAAACAACGAAAACAATGTTTTCTTTCTTTCCATTTTAAGCTTTCCTTACATCTGTATTACCTAGGAATTCCTTGTGGCCATTTATTTTGGCTCTATGAATATATGACATGCCTGCCACACACTGCTTGAATTGGCAGGCTGACAAAGTTTAAAAGCTTTCAAGTTTTCGAATTTGCTTCAAGTTCTATTTCCCTCACATGTTTTGCTTAGTGGTCCACCAACCTGTGTTCTTTAAGCATATGAGAGGTCCTCAGATCTACAGATGGAAACCATGATTTCACAAGCATCTGATGGAAAACTGAGTTTTCTATCTGAACAAAAAAATAAGTCTCTAAAAATAAGGATATTTCACCTATGTGCAGAACTTTTTCATTAAGCTTTTATTAAAAAAAAAAAGCCTCACTGAATTTTTTTCACAATATTCCCAGGATAATAACTTTATCTTTTAAAAAAGTCAGGTTAAGTCAAATTATTCTATTTCATAAAGCAATTAAAAGACCCACCTCAGTTCATACACTGATCATAAAAGGGAAAAAAAAAACAGGTGCTACAGTGTCTCTTTCAAACATACCTCTGGCAAAATATGTGATTGGTTTTGTTGGTCAGAGGAGTTCATCTTTTTTTTTTTTTTTAAAGATATATCTCTTTAAAAATAATATATTAAATTATGAGAATTTGCTAATAAATGCCATGTAAATATTTAAAACTAATCCAGTTTAACATAAAAACAACCTAAAACTGGATTCTAAACACAGTTGTTATTTAAAAGCACTGGTTAATTGCTTATGTCTGTGGGACAGAAATCCCAGAGCCACTAAAAGATAACAAAAAAACTGAATTTAAAATTGAAGACAACAGAAACTTAATATATTTGGAAATTTAAACCCTATAATGTTCAAGCATTTGAGATGAAAGAAATACAAAATGTCACAAGACTGATTGCATTTAATGTGTACAGGGTGATTTTGCTGAAGATTCATTCAACAAATATTTATTGGGCATCCAATTGACCTAGGCAGTGATCCAGGTGCTGGGGATGCAAAGGTGAACAAGATTAAATCCCGGTCCTGAGAATTGTACATTCAATTGGTTGGCAATGAATGGAGATGGGAGGGTGGCGAAAATAAAAAATCGTACCATCATTCATTTTATCTATTTAAAAAATACCTATTATGATTCCCTAAAGTTCAAACAAATGAGGTCTTTAAAAACATTCATGTGGAATAATAAATGTTGGTGAAGATGTGGAAAAAAGAGAACCCTTGTACATTGTCAGTGGAAATGTAAATTGGTGCAGCCACTGTGGAGAACAGTATGGAGGTTCCTCAGACTAAAAATAGAACTGCCATATGATCCAGAAAATCCTGGGTATATATCCCAAGAAACTGAAAACACTAGTTTGAAAATGTACATGCACCCCCAATGCTCAAAGGAGCATTATTTACAACAGTCAAGTTATGGAAACAACCTAAGTGTCCATCGACAGATGAATGGATAAAGAAAACGTGGAACACATATACAGTGGAATACAACTCAGCCAGAAAAAGGAATGAAATGTTAGTCCAACATGGATGGACTTAGAGGGTATTAAGCTTAGTGAAATGAGTTAGAGAACTACTGTACGTTATCACTTGTATATGGAATAAAAACATTAAATCAGTGTATGTATCAAAAAAGCAGACTCACATAACACAAACGAGTGTTTGCCACTGGGGAGAGGGAAGTGAGTGAGTGAAGTCGCTCAGTCGTGTCCGACTCTTTGCGACCCCGTGAACTGTAGCCCACCAGGCTCCTCTGTCCATGGGATTCTCTAGGCAAGAATATCGGAGTAGGTTGCCATTCTCTTCTCCAGGGGAACTTCCCGACCCAGGGATTGAACCCAGGTCTCCCGCATTGCAGGCAGACGCTTTAACCTCTGAGCCACCAGGGAAGCCCGGGGAGAGGGAAGGGGAGGGGGCAATTTAGGGGTAGGGGGTTAAGAGCTAGAGACTATTATGCATAAAATGAGCTATAAGAAGATATTGTAGAGCACAGGAAATATAGGCAATATTTTATAACAGCTATAAACAGAGTACAATCTTTCAAAAATTGTGAATCACTATGTTGTATACCTGAAACTTTTTTATTAATAATATCATAAATCCACTATATCTCAATAAATAAATTTAAAAAATAATTCATGTGGGAAAATATCAGTTAATCAACAAATATTCATTATGTCCACCAACTATAGGCACAGACTTAAGTCACGCACATCGGGGGAACCAGATGAGTTTAAAACACTGCCTGTACTCAACAAACCTCTACTGAGTTTGGGAGATACGAACAACACGATATGAAATAAAAGCAAACAATGTAGACAACTGGGGCTTTCCACGTGTCTCAGTGGTAGAGAATCCACCTGCCAAGCAGGAAACACAGCAAACACTGGGTCAGTCTCTGGGTGGGAATGATCCCCTGGAGAAGAGAATGGCAAACCACTACAGTCTTCTTGCCTGGGAAATCCCATGGCCAAAGGAGCCTGGTGGGCTATATGGTTCTTGGAGTCACAAAGAGTCCGGACCCAACTTAGTGACTAAACATCAGCAGCAGTAATGTAGGCAATTAACGGCAAAATTCAATGACGTTGACAACAAATGGGATGAGAGTTCTGAGAAGAGGATATCACTCAGGCCTGAAGTTGTCAAGGGAGTTTTCTAAGAAGAGAAAGTGGAGCTGGACCTTAAAGAATGAGAAGGACCTAGGTGAGGGCAGAGCCTAGGTGAGGGTAGAGGGTCAGAGAGACTTCCTGGAAAGAAGAACAGCACAGATGAGGATGAGAAGATTTTGTAGGAAGTTGAGCAGAGGTGGGCTAGCTAGGATAGCAGGTTCATACTGTGGTAAAGAAATTATGTGTAGGTAGTTTCTGAACATTCTTAAAAATGGCTCCAGGAGTGTGTGCTTACTACAGAAATAGGAGCCTTTCTCAAAGATTTTAAGCAGAGTAGAAACTTAGCGGCCATAAACACAGTATGGTTAACAATGATCCGCCCTTGAAAAATTCTTTTATTTAAGGAACCCACAACATTATCAGAGCAGAGTTTACACACCTGACACACTCTGGAAGAAGAAAAGATGAGAGAGAAGTGGGTGGAAGCCAGAGTATTCCTCTCTAGTTCACAGGCTTTGGGAGGATAGGACAGGCAATGATTTAAGTCAGGCTGGCATGAAAAGTAGATAAAAAAACAAATGGAAAGTGCAGCTTCCTGCTTTCATTTTAATTACACATTTATCAATGACCCCCATCATTAAGGTCACATAACTATTCCAATTTTACAAAGTAGCTCAAATGCTTTTCAATCTCAATCTTTTAAATTCCTTTTAAAAACATAGTTGAAATTTCAACAAGGACTTTTTTTTTCAGATTTTGTCACAGAACAAGCTCATGCCAGGAATTACATTTAGATAGCAATTTTTTGGCTGTAATGGCATCCTGTAAATTCTTGCTACAGGACTTTAACCAGCACCTCAGTGACTGGAAAATGTTCACACTCCTCCCAAAGTACATACTGAATTGAACTCAATTGAATTTTCATGGCCAATTTACTCACTGATAAGATTTGGTTGAACACTGACTACCAACACACACACGTGCACAAATTGCAAAACAATCATCAGAAGCTATCACAAAATGTTTAATTATCCTTTAAATACTTACAAACAGCTCAAGGAACTCTTTAGTCAAATTTGTGAGTCACATAAGAATGACTATTGTCAGAGAGGTAAACTAAAGTAGCATATAAGTGATTTGATCATGTAAAGGGATTCATCACGATCTAGGTAGGCATCCTTACCTGACTTCATCACTGGTATTGTGTCCAATAAATTCAGACTCTCAATCTCAGTACAAAACCTCCAATTCTTTTTAGGAGCACTTATAAGACTAGTGAAAGGATAGAGGAAAAAAGCTTTATGGATAAAAAAGCTGGATGAGGACCAAACACACCCTGATTTCAAGGTTCAAGTAATTTAATACATCAATGCCCAAAGTTCTAGTCGACTTGAAGGGAGTTTTCTGGGAAAGTAAATTTCCTGAGCAAGAATACACAAGAGTTCTATCCTCTATCTCTGAAGTTACTGTTGCTAGAGGCATGATTTCACATTCACATTATACACATGACTGTAATGTTTATCTGTAAGCTAATTGCCTAGAGTTAATTGGAAAGCTGGCTACTTTAATAAAGAGTTATTCACCAAGAAAAAAAAGAGAGAGGACTCAAAATTAGAAATAAAACAGTAGACATTACAACTGATATCATAGAAATACAAAGGATTATAAGAGACTACTATGAGGAATTAAACACTAGCGAATTGGACAACCTAGAAATACTGGATAAATTCCTAGAAACATACTACTAACTAAGTCCAAATCATTATGAAACAGAAAACCAGAACAGACTGATAACAAATAAGGTGATTGAATCAGTAATCAAAAACCTCCCAACAAACAAAAGTCCAGGACCAGATGACTTCACTGGTGAATTCTACCAAACATTCAAAGAAAAATTAGTATCAATCCATCTCAAACTCTTCCAAAAATAGAAGAGAATGGTTCTTTTCCAAACTCATTTTACAAGGCCAGCATTACCCTGATGTCAAAACCAGCCAAAACTGCCACAAGAAAAGAAAATTACAGGTCAATATCCCTGATGCACATAGATATAAAATCCTCAATAAAATATTAGCAAACTGAATTCAATAATACATTAAAAAGATCATACATCTTCAAATAATATACAAATACCTAATCAGTATGCAATACATCTGAAACTAATATAATGTATGTCAATTATACCTCAATGAAATTTATTTTATTATTTTAATTTTTTATTTATTTATTTTAAAAATCCTGGTCAAGTGGGATTTATTCCAGGGATAGAAGGCTGGTTTAACATCTACACAACATTAACAAAATGAAGGATAAAAATAATATGATAATCTCAAGAAAAATCATTTGACAAAATTCAGGACCATTTATGTTAAAAACTCTCAACAAAAGGGTATAGAGGAACATAATGAAAGCCATACACAACAAGCCCACAGCTAATATCATACTCAATGATTAAAAGCTTAAAGCTTTTCTGCTAATATGAGGAACAAGACAAGTGACATTTTCAGACACTTTTTATTCAATGACATACTGAAAATCCTATCCAGAGAAATTAGGCAAGAAAAAGAAACAAAAAGAAATCCAGGTTGAATGGGAAAAAGTATTTGCAGATGATGTGATATTATATATAGAAAACTCTAAAAACTCCACTAGAAAACTTTTAAAACTAGTAAGAGAACTCAAACAAGTTGTAGGATACAAAATCAATACAAAAAAAGCTTGCTGTGTTTCTATACACTAATAACGAACTACTGGAAAGAGAAAGTGAGGAAACAATCCTATTTACAATTGTATCAAAAAGAAGAAAATACATAGGAATAAATTTAACCAAGGAGGTAAAAGACCTATATATTGAAAACTATAAGACATTATGAAAGAAATTTAAAAGACAGAAATAAATGAAAAGATATTATGTGCACATGGATTGAAATAATTAATATTGTTAAAGTGTTGATACCACCCAAAGCAATATCCAGGTTCAATACAAGCCCCATCAAAATTCCAACGAGACTGTTTACAAAAATAGAGGATCAGTCCTAAAATTTGTATGAGACTATAAAAGACCCCAAAGAGCCAAAGCAATCTTGAGAAAGAATAAAGCTGGAGGCATCACTCCATGGTATTGATTTCAAACTATATTACAAAGCTATAGTAATTACAGTATTCCATAAAAACAGACACACATTTCATTGGAAAAGAATAGAGAGCCCATCAATAAACCCACTCATACATGCTCAATTAATTTCTAACAAAAGAAGCCAAGAATGCACAATGAGGAAAGGATAGTGTCTTCAATAAACAGTGTTGGGAGAACTGGATAACAACATGCAAAAGAATGAAACTAAACCATTATCTTATACCACACACAAAGATTCCCTCAAAATGGATTAAAGATTTAAATATAAGACCTGAAACCACTAAACTGCTGTAAGAAAACATAGGTGGTAACCTCCTTGACAAAGCTCTTGGCAATGATTTTTTGAACCTGACACCAAAAATAAAAGCAACAAAATAAAAAATAAGTGGGACCACACTGAAATATAAAGCTTCTGCACCGCAAAGGAAACCAACAACAAAATAAAAAGGCAACCTACCAAACAGGAGAAAATATTTGCAAATCATATATCTGATAAAGGGCTAATATCCAAAATACATAAAGAATGCCTATAACTCAACAGCAAAAAAAGCCAAGGAATCTGATTTTAGAATGTGCAGAAGATCTAAATAGACATTTTTCCAAATAGGATATCCAGGTGGCCAACTGACACATGAAAAGATGCTCTACATTGTTAATCATCAGAGAAACCACATGAGCTATCACTTCACACCTGTTAGAAAGGCTATTATCAAAAAGACTGGAAATAACAAATGTTGGTTTGGATGTGAAGAAAAAGGAACATTAGTGCACTCAAACCAGTATGGAGGTTCCTCAAAAAATTAAAAATAGAACTACCATATGATACAGCAATCCCACTTCTGGGTATTTATTTGAAGAAAACAAAAACACTAAATTGAAGATATATATGCACCTCCATGTTCAATGCAGCATTATTTGCATTAGCCAAAGTAGAGAAAGAACCCAAGTGTACATACATAGATAAAGAAACTGTGAAATACATGTATATATGTTGGAATATTATTCAGCCATAAAAACGAATGAAATCCTGCCATTTGTGACAACATGAATGGACCTTGAAGGTCTTATGCTAAGTGAAATAAGTCAGAGAAAGACAAATACCATATGATCTCTTACATGTGGAAAAAAAAAACATACATACACATATATAAAACCAAACTGTTCATACAGAAAACAGATTGGTGGCTGCCAGGGGTGAGGGTGGCAGAAATGGATGAATATTTTTATTTGTTTGCTTAAATAAATTGAAATTTTTAAAAAGAATTAAAAGTGAAGAGTTTGGAGAACAGACAGGACAGAATCTTAAGTTCTCTATTTCCCAAACTTTATACTGTCCTGAAAATATCCTTAATGGCCTCTAAAATAAGAATTCCATTTCTCGCTTGATATTTCAGAGTGATTTATACTAGATTGGAAATTATGAGTGTTTCTTTATTAAAAAAATACAGAAAATGTAAAATAGGTTGTTCTTTTAACATCTTTTAACCGAATTTTGGACAAGTAGTAAATGGCTTTGCTAACGCTAAAGAAAGATGTGTAACTATAATACTATCATTATACAGTTGTCTTCCTGGCCCAGGTAGAATAGTTCTCTTCTATCTTTCAAGGTCAGTGTCAACAAGTCTCAAAGGAAAGATTACAAAAAGTTGAAAGAAACTGGAAAAAAATATCTTTAATTGTACCCTGAGAATGGAAAGCAACACCTAAACCCTGAAATATAATACTCATCTTCTATAAGAACAATTCTGAAATCTATCAACTTCAATTCTAGCTTGCCTCAATAAACGAGAAAATAACTTATGTTTCTACTTCTGTAAGGTGTGTAGTTTAAATCCAGATTTCAGATTTTAAAAAGGAAGGCATATAAAAATCAAGCCCCTATCAAATATGAAAACAACCCCACATAACTGTAAATTACAGCAGAATTATCAAAGCCAGTAAGGAGCAAAGTAAACTATTGATTACTTCAGCCTTGAACAGAGGCCCAGAAAGGTTCATCTACTTGGCTAAAATGCCTGAAATTGTTAGTTTACACATGAAGAGTACATAGTCTGATTTCATCATATCTGATATCTTGTGATATAGGTGGGCAGATTCCAAACATCTAACCCAATTGTCCTCATTCATTTAGTTCCTTTCACTGACATCACGTTTCCATGTTTAAACTTAATTCCTGGCTATGGGTGAATTTCACAAACACCCTCTTCCAGCAACACAAGAGAAGACTCTACACATGGACATCACCAGATGGTCAACACCGAAATCAGATTGATTATATTCTATGCAGCCAAAGATGGAGAAGCTCTATACAGTCAACAAAAACAAGACCAGGAGCTGACTGTGGCTCAGATCATGAACTCCTTATTACCAAATTCAGACTCAACTTGAAGAAAGTAGGGAAAACCGCTAGACCATTCAGGTATGACCTAAATCAAATCCTAAGTGAGAAATAGATTTAAGGGCCTAGATCTGATAGATAGAGTGCCTGATGAACTATGGAATGAGGTTAGTGACACTGTACAGAAGACAGGGATCAAGACCATCCCCATGGAAAAGAAATGCAAAAGAGCAAAATGGCTGTCTGGGGAGGCCTTACAAATAGCTGTGAAAAGAAGAGAGGTGAAAAGCAAAGGAGAAAAGGAAAGATATAAGCATCTGAATGCAGAGTTCCAAAGAATAGCAAGGAGAGATAAGAAAGCCTTCTTCAGTGATCAATGCAAAGAAATAGAGGAAAACAACAGAATGGTAAAAACTGGAGATCTCTTCAAGAAAATTAGAGATACCAAGAACATTTCATGCAAAAATGGGCTCGATAAAGGACAGAAATGGTCTGGACCTAACAGAAGTGGGAGATATTAAGAAGAGGTGGCAAGAATACACAGAAGAACTGTACAAAAAAGATCTTCATGACACAGATAATCATGATGGTGTGATCACTCATCTAGAGCCAGACATCTTGGAAAGTGAAGTCAAGTGGGCCTTAGAAAGCATCACTACAAACAAAGGTAGTGGAGGTGATGGAATTCCAGTGGAGCTTTTTCAAATCCTGAAAGATGATGCTGTGAAAGTGCTGCAACTCAATATACCAGCAAATTTGGAAAACTCAGCAGTGACCACAGGACTGGAAAAGGTCAGTTTTCATTCCAATCCCAAAGAAAGGCAATGCCAAAGAATGCTCAAACTACCGTACAATTGCACTCATCTCACATGCTAGTAAAGTAATGCTCAAAATTTTCCAAGCCAGGCTTCAGCAATACGTGAACCGTGAACTCCCTGATGTTCAAGCTGGTTTTAGAAAAGGCAGAGGAACCAGAGATCAAATTGCCAACATCCATTGGATCATGGAAAAAGCAAGAGAGTTTCAGAAAAACATCTATTTCTGCTTTATTAACTATGCCAAAGCCTTTGACTGTGTGGATCACAATAAACTGCAGAAAATTCTGAAAGAGATGGGAATACCAGACCACCTAACCTGCCTCTTGAGAAATCTGTATGCAGGTCAGGAAGCAACAGTTAGAACTGGACATGGAACAACAGACTGGTTCCAAATAGCAAAAGGAGGACGTCAAGGCTGTATATTGTCACCCTGCTTATATAACTTCTATGCAGAGTACATCATGAGAAACGCTGGACTGGAAGAAACACAAGCTGGAATCAAGATTTCTGGGAGAAATATCAATAACCTCAGATATGCAGATGACACCACCCTTATGGCAGAAAGTGAAGAGGAGCTAAAAACCCTCTTGATGAAAGTGAAAGAGAGTGAAAAAGTTGGCTTAAAGCTCAACATTCAGAAAACGAAGATCATGGCATCCGGTCCCATCACTTCATAGGAAATAGAAGGGGAAACAGTGGAAACAGTGTCAGACTTTATTTTGGGGGGCTCCAAAATCACTGCAGATGGTGACTGCAGCCATGAAATTAAAAGACACTTGCTCCTTGGAAGGAAAGTTATGACCAACCTAGATAGCATATTCAAAAGCAGAGACATTACTTTGCCGAGTAAGGTCCCTCTAGTCAAGGCTATGGTTTTTCCAGTGGTCATGTATGGATGTGAGAGTTGGACTGTGAAAAAGGCTGAGCACCGAAGAATTGATGCTTTTGAACTGTGGTGTTGGAGAAGACTCTTGAGAGTCCCTTGGACTGCAAGGAGATCCAACCAGTCCATTCTGAAGGAGATCAGCCCTGGGTGTTCTTTTGGAAGGAATGATGCTAAAGCTGAAACTCCAGTACTTTGGCCATCTCATGTGAAGAGTTCACTCATTGGAAAAGACTCTGATGCTGGGAGGGATTGGGGGCAGGAGGAAAAGGGGACGACCGAGGATGAGATGGCTGGATGGCATCACGGACTCGATGGACGTGAATCTGAGTGAACTCCGGGAGATGGTGATGAACAGGGAGGCCTGGCGTGCTGCGATTCATGGGGTCGCAAAGAGTCGGACACGACTGAGAGACTGAACTGAACTGAACTGAACACCAGAACAGTGCTCTCTAAAGCTCTGAATCCCTGGGAAAAGGTAGTCCCTTGGCACTAATATTATAAGGACTTATTGACCCCAGTGGGCCTGTGTCTTCCATTAATTTCAATGCAACTGCCTCAACACCCTCTTTCAGTTTCAGAGAAAACCACTCTGCACACATGATTTTGTCTAAACTGCCTCTCTACTGTAGACAAACTTTAGACTCTACTTTTCTACTATGGTCTACCTTGTCTTCTTTAAATTTTATAACCTTTTTAGAATCAGACTGAGTCACATGCTTATAACCATCTGACCCTCCTGGCCACAGCCTATTGCTAGCCAAAACATACAATCTGGCATATTCCTCCTGCTAACCCAGTGTTTGGTTTTGGTTTCTCTTTTCCTAGTTCTGTCTATGAGTCCATTTCTCCTTCTGTCCTCTGTGGTCAGAATAAATATACCAATTACTCCATTAAAAATATTCTCTATATCAATTTCAAATCAATTGAGATACTGGAAATTTTATTGAGTAAAAAATTCCAAGAGTGTGTTTAGGGTTCACAAAATAACTACTAAAACACAATGAGAAGGATAAGTGTTTCGCTGAGCAGACTTTAAGATGTATTCTAAAGTGGTATCTTAGTTATTAAACAACTGGTATTTCTAGATGTTAACACTTATGGAGCTCTATTTTGTGCCAAACACTGTTTAAGAGTTTTATATTTATTATTTCATTGAATCATCCCAATATTCTATGAAGTAGATAATATTAAATAGCAAAATTAAAGTCTAGTTTCAAAACAAAATCTGTCACAAATCTCAGTTCCAGACTTGTCACCAAATAGCGGTGCTGAGTTTTTCAATATTTAAAGTTCTCAGATGTCACAGTAATAGAGTCATTGATTTTAATCTATAAAACACCGGTTTTTAAATTTTCTTCCCAGCTTCCTGTAATTACAATATGAAAGCTCATTACTGCCTATCCATGGAAGCTAGAGGATCCTGAATTGCTTACAATTTTTTGAATATATCTTTTCATGCATGTCCGGCAAATAAGTTAGAAAATGCTTGACACATTAGGTTTAAAATCAACTATTCAAATGAACATGTGGTCCAGAAATCTGGCATCCAGCTGGCAGAAGGGAACCATAAAAGCCTTTGGGCATACTAAATCCCTCCCCCTATAATAAAATTTTCTATTAAAAAAATGGCTTTTCGAATCAAAGTGAAAACTCTGAACCAAGATGGACAAATTATGAAAAAACTGTGATACTATAATACTACAGCAAAGTAGCCAGCACCTTTTAAATCTCCTCTCTCTGTGATAATTTGTAAACTTGCTATATCAAAACCTGGAATATGTAAATCAAAAGGAGAAGGCAAAATAAAAATGATTTTTCTACATGAAGATTTCAGGACGTGATCTGAGTAAGAGCCTGAAAAGAAAGCAGGATTTGAAAATAAAACTTTAGGAAATGGTGAAATCAGACCAACAAGGAACTCTGTTCACTAAGGTAAGCACCAACATATATGGAAAATAAGAAACTATTAACGACTATAGATAAGAATCATTCAAAAATCAACTCAGTTTAAATGGCCAAGCAAAAATGGAGGAGGAGGAAGAGAGGGAGTAATGGCTTAAACATTGAATTAAATAGAGTATTTACATTTATACTCAGGTGAATGGAATCTCATTAAAATGAATAAAATTCTATACTGCAGTTACCACGTTGTGTTCATCAATTTAAAATCATATGAGCATATCTTACATGAATGATAAGGAAATTAGGTTAACATGATATCATCTACGTCACCAAGTACTGCATGACTAAAATGACTAAATTGAACTGCCATATAATTCAAGATATCAATGAAGGAAATCAAAATGCCTCGATTCTATTTTAAATAACAGTACTTGCCTGCAATGCAGGAGACTGGGGTTTGATCCCTGGGTCAGAAAGATCCCCTGGAGAAGGAAATGGCAACCCACTCCAGTATTCTTGCCTGAATAACTCCACAGACAGAGGAGCCTGGCAGGCTACAGTCCATGGGGGTTGCAAAGGGTCAGACACGACTGAGCGACTAACACACATATGTCACAAAAGAGCATAAAGGTTCTCAGCAGAATAGAAACTTCTTCAATTTACATCAATTTACACTGACATAAAACTGAGCTTAAATTCCCAGTGTCTAAATATGGATGATATCATCACTTGTACTTGTTCCACTAAAATCATTCAAGCCTCAAGGAAGAAAACAATTTTCCAATAAGTAATCACCAAAACAATACAACTTGCGTTATTAGTTTTGTCAAAAGTCAAAAAAGATTCTTTCACCAAGGGATAAAGACTTTAAGAATGCTGGAGTTGCAAATAATCCTGAAAGATCAAGTCTAGCTTCAGGCAAGTAAATGAAGGACTCTAAGCCATTGAGGGTAGATGGCTCATGTCCAATTACTGAATACATATTGATCGTAGTTCACCATAATCGCTCTCATAAATACATTCTCACACATTATTATTTGTATTTCTTTTTGGCTGTGCTGGGTCTTCGTTGCTGGACATGGACTTTCTCTAGTTGTGGTGAGGTGGGCCTCTCATTGCGTGATTTCTCTTGTTGCAGAGCATGGGCTCTAGGCACACAGGCTTCAGTAGTTATAGCATGTGGGCTTCTGTAGTTGAGGCTCAAGGGCTCTAGAGCACAGACTCAGTAGTTGTGGAGCATGGGCTAAGTTGTTTCTTGGCATGTGTGATCTTCCCAGACCAAAGATTGAACCTGTGTCCCCTACAGTGGTAGGGGGCTTCCCATCCATTGCGCCACCAGGGAAATCTCAAACATTTATTAAGGATTAACTTTGGTTATATATAACTAGATGTCAAGGGTATAAACATGGATAAGTCACAGCTCCTCATGTTTGCATTTTATTTTCAAATTTAAACAAATTTGGAAATGATAATCTTAATGGATAGATGACATGATTTTAGGAATTCAGATGTTACATACCTTTCATTTAAAAATAACTTATGACTTATGTTAAGGCCCACAAGGTTACTAACAGGCCAAACTATAATATCCTTAGGAATTCACTCACTCCATGTGTGACCATGTTCCTCAGGCATCTTCCTACAAATATCCATGTGACTTTTCTAGAGCTGTGACAGTTCAGCTCTATGTCTGTCTCAAGGAAGACTTCCTAAGCCTTCATTGCTAGAAGGCTGATACTTCCTCTTCCTCATTCCCAGTCATTCTTGCACTCACTACAAGATGACTTCCATTTCCACCATTCTATTAAAACATTCTAGATTCTATAACTGCACTCAAGAATAAAAGAATAATGCTAACACTGCCAGAAATGTAAGTATGTTTAATGTTATCTCTCCTGGCACAGTACTTGGAGCAACGAGATTCTCAATAAATGCTAAGCTGAAAACTATACAAATAATAAAGGTGGCAGTATATAAAACATAGTGCTCATTTTAAAAAAATCTTTGAATTGTCCATTGCGTGCAAGAATGCATATATTTACAAAAATTATTTTTTCCCTTTATTTATCCTTGAAATATCTTTTAGGTACTATTTACAAGGCACTGGATAGGGTTCCTCTTCTTATAGACTTTTTTTATGTTTCATTTAAAATTTTTTACTGGAGTGTAATCGCTTCACAATATTGTGTTAGTTTCTACTGTACAACAAAATGAATTGGCCATATGAATACAAATACCCACTCCCTCTTAAACCTCCATCCCCCCAATCCCAGCCATCTAGGTTATCACAGAGGGAGCTGAGCTCGCTTTCATGGACTTTAATAGTCTAGCAAACTACAATTGTGATGCCACACACTTAATAAGCCTGTTTATAGAAAGAAGGGTACAACATGATTTTATTAATGTATATATTTTAAGGCAGAATAGAATTGTAGAATGTGCTTCCATAGAAATGGAGAAATCTCACTTATTTCTCAGGGGGCAGCTTCTCACCTACACCAAGCAGAAGGCATCAAACAGTTCTCAAACAGAACTCTTCGTCATGAGCCTGTTATATGATAGCTGTGCAACTATTTCTGTGAACCACTTTTGCACAGGACCTAGCCTGGTACCTGAAACTTAATAAGCACTCAATCCATTTGTTTTCATTGCACAGATGAGAAAACTAAGTCCCAGGAAAATGAAAAGGTCAGTTCTGTAGCATATAGAATGAGCTTTAGAATCACAAAGACTTGGATTTGATCCTTGGTCAAGATATTCAACCTCATCATCTCAGTTTCCTAGTAGAATTCAATCATATGACAGACGTGAAAATCCCTGGTGTGAGGGAGACACTCCATAAATCCAAGATTCAGGATGATGACATAGAACTTGTTTCAGACATGGTAGGCTGGTTGTTAGGCATTTAAAGAAAGTGAAAAAATGTATAAATGAGCAAATTATGGTATTAATTTGATGTTTAGGTTTGACTTGAGTCAAAGCAAACATTTAAATAAATTCAGTGTGGGAGAGAACAAAGGACTTACATGGAAAAAAATAAAATAAAGAGCTCCCCTAGGGGCAGAAAACAGAGCTGATGTAACAGTATCCCTAGAGACTGAAGTAGAACTTAACTAGATATTAGCACATCAGTTAATTAAAAAGGAAAAAGTTTTATATGATCAAAATAAAGGTATAGTGCTTCAAGGTGGCAAAAATGAACAGAATAAATGGAAGCAGAATTTTTCCAGATCTTTAAGCAGAACCTTTTTCAGATCTTATAAAGAAAACTTGAATAAAGTCTCATGAAAAATCGGAAAACTTTAAACAACTAGGTACTTATGAGAACAAAAAAGAGAAAAAAATGAAATGACTCAACTTAAAAAATTAAAAAATAAAACCTACCACAGCATAGTGGTTGACATAGAATTTTGAAACAAGAAGTCCTTGTTCACAATCTCACCTCTTGCCTCCCAGTTGAAAGACCTTGGACGACTTATCTAAGTCATCTGTACTTCAGGTTCCCCAACCATAAAATGGTGCTAATGACTATCAATCTCACAGGGTTGGTTTGCAGATTAAAATGTGTTAATATTAATATTGACAAAGTACTCTGGACAGTGCTTGGCACTAAAAAGTGCTTCTGAAATAAATCATCAGACTTGTCTTGTTCAATATGGAAATAGGAATCTGACAAACCGCATCCCATGACTACAATGACTCAACATTTTTTTTAGTGTTTTGCTGTGAATTTACTCTGAAGCCATCAACTTCCTTATACAAACACTAAAGAAATGAGGAACTCTGCAGATAAACAAGCAAATATAAAGGCAAGAAGCTGACTTGTGATCTTTTTTCCAAATGGATCTAGGGGTGAAAATAGAGAGTGTGGAGATGCACATGTTAGCTCAGCACAGTGAAGAGCCAGCTCAGAGACTGGGCTGTTCAACAGCGCATTGACCTGCTTCACTAGGTGATGCGCTTGCTCCTCTGCACTGAGTTTCTATCACATTGCATTGGAAGTTGCATTAGAAACATCAAAATCGCTGTACTAAGCTAAGATGCCATTAAGCCAGTAACTTTTTATCAGATAGGAAGTACATTGCTAACTTGTAGGCTATATGCATAGTACTACATTTGGTCTTTGAGTAGCAAAAAATATATTTAAGATAGATTCCCTTCCCTCAAGTAGTTTATAATCTATTTGGGGAGATAACCTTACCTCTCTAAATTATTAGAGGTAGCATACGATTAAGTTCTGAATGTCCTTTGTTTTATAACCACAAACTCTAGAAATACAGAGACAAGCTGTGTCCTCTTAGAATACTCTTGCTTATCCAAAGGTAATATTTCTTCTAAATCAGAATGACTGTGTCTATGTGAATGAAAGAAATACGCACTCCAGGGTTCCTGTTTTGCTTTAGTGTGAATATGAAAGTGTTATATCTACCAATGTCTCCCAAATGCAAAGCACTGCCTTGATAGCAGCAGGTCCAGGAAATAAAGGAAAGGAAAGGAGAATGAGTGAACCTATACATCTTCATTATAAAAATGAAGGCACATAAAATAAGACACACAAAAATCTGTGCCTTATATTGGTAGTTGAGTTGTTTAGTCATGAACTCAAGCAGATCTGAAGCTAAGATACATTCCCTACATTTTTGCTTTAATATGAGCACAAGTCACAGACTCACAGCGTGGGCAATGATGATCTACAGGCCAATTCCCTCATTTTCCTGACAAGATAACAGGACTATAAATGATAAATCACTTGGTGACAGTTACAAGAAAGTTAGTGACACAGCCAGCACAAGAGCTCAGTTCTAAGGATCAGAATTGAATACTTTGTTCTACATCTTGGAGGAGTTTTAATCTCTCTCTTTCTTTCCTTCTCAGTCTGTGTGTGTGTATGTGTGTCTCAGTCTCCCCTCCCTTCCCTTCCTCTATCAGCGTCATTCTCTCTGTCTTTTCTCTTCATATTTAAACTCTTGATTTTCACACATGAGAATACATGTGATCATAAGAACTGAAGCCACTGTGTCTCTACTTAATACCATTCTTTTTATTGCAAGGGAAGTTGAAACAAATGCTTTCAAAAGTTCAAAAGAAATAGAGTACTGGCCTCTTTCTACAAAGCAGACTATAAAACTGCCAGGAACTTGCTAGGGAAGTTAATAGATAATCTTTACTATTTGATGCAAATTAGCTTTCAAAACAATACAAGCATCAAAGTCCAAAGGAAAGGAGGAGTTAGAATTCATGACAGCGGCTGGCAGTTAGCTGGGGGAAATGAGACCACCACAGGATTTTCTGAGACGAAAAGAAGATACAGGCACTTATCTACATGTGTATATTATATTGCTGGAAACCAGTGCATGAAGAGAGGGAAAGGTGCATGCACTTGGGCTGTGTGTATGTGTGTGTGTGTTATTGAGGTAAGGCATAGAATGTTGTAACTGCTGGCTATAAAGGAGCTAAACCTAGTGAGTAGTTGTACTGAATGCATGACATGCTTCTTTTCTATACGAAAAATGCCAAGAAATAATACTTCACCCAACCTAAAGAAACCAGACTTAGTCATTTAGAGTGATTAGAACTAGCAGCAAAAGCAATTAACTTGGGTCAGCAGAAGAGACAGCTATAGCAGAAAGCCTACAAGAAGCTGTATAAAGGTGTACAGCCTAAAGCTTCTTAAAATACAAAGTTAAAAGGAAGAGAAAAATTCTCCCTGAAGGAAAAAAAGAAAGCATGTGAGATTATTAATAATAAAGTCTGATGGGATAAAAGTTACTCATAATTATGTACTTTCATTTCTTTAAATATTATTTAAAGTGGTGTATCGACCTGTGTATAATTAGTGCCTGACTATATATTTATATTGAACAATTTAATAACTAATTAATTTTCATTGAAAAAATCTGATCCACACGTTTACTATAAGCTCATGGTCATTGTTATTCATGCACTGGAAGCCCAGACGGTTAAATTTACAAACCAGCACCACCTAATGGCAGCAAATAGAATTGCAAGCATAGTGGCTTGCCTTCATAATGCTAGCAGTACAAGCATTCAGTTCAGTTCAGTCGCTCAGTTGTGTCTGACTATTTGCGACCCCATGAATTGCAGCACGCCAGGCCTCCCTGTCCATCACCAACTCGCAGAATGCCACCAAACAACTAAGGCCATGCCTTTACAATAACTGCTTTTCTCACTTTAGTAGCATTTAAAATATATTCATATTATTACAGCTGAATTAACTGTACATCAGCTTCTATCAATGCATAAGATTTAGAAAATGAGTGGATTTTTCATTCATAAACAAATATACTCTGTATAGATAGTAGATTAAACAAAGGCTCAGCTATCACTGTACCTAAAAAGAGGTTGTGTAAAATTTTTTAATGGATAAGAGGAGAATGATGTGGCAGTAGAGTATGTAAGGCTGGACCCCAGGGCCATGATGGGTCGCCCCTTCTCCCCGCCCCGCACCCCCCCCCCCTGCCGGCGGGGTAAGTCCCTAACGGAAGAAGCCTCCCAGATCCCGGGGACCAATGACAGCACACTTCGCCAGCTAAAGCCGCCCCTCCCCAGCCACCCACGTAGAAGGACCTATTAGCCTGCAACAGCTCGGCCTGGCGACCTATCCAAACCCCTGTCCATTAACCTGACCATCCCTCGCAAGGAACGTATATCAGCCGCCTCTAACATGGTCCCGGTGCGGAGTTCCTCGACCTGCCTCGTTCAGGTCCAGGAACCCCGCCCGGTAGCGCTTCGCCATTAAAAAGCCTGTTAGACACTTTTTTGGTGTCCTGGTCGTCTTTTTACCTAACAGATTATTAACATATAAAATGAATGAATGAGAAGAAATAGCTTTTCCTCATAAGTTTTATGAAGAGATTAAAGCATGTTATTGTACAAAATCTATAGTTCACATAAAATAGATTCAATTAATAAAAACACTGGGTGACCCTTTTTAAAAATTGTCATTACTAGAAACCACTTTGGTAAAAATCTTTTCAATATATGTTCTTTTTTCCCTTTTTGGTCTTAATAAACAACATACAGTTCACTTCAGTCACTCAGTCGTGTCTGACTTTGCGACCCCATAAACAGCAACAGGCCAGGCCTCCCTGTCCATCACCAACTCCCGGAGTCCACCCAAACCCATGTCCATTGAGTCGGTGATGCCATCCAACCATCTCATCCTCTGCCGTCTCCTTCTCCTCCTGCCCTCAATCTTTCCCAGCATCAGGGTCTTTTCAAATGAGTCAGCTCTTCGCATCAGGTGGCCAAAGTATTGCAGTTTCAGTTTCAACATCAGTCCTTCCAATGAACACCCAGCAAAGTAAACCTAATTAAATCTTTCTCTTATTACTAGATATCCTTTAATGGCTTAAGGGCAGCATTCCTATGCATCACTTTTTATTAAGGTTAATAGAAGCTGTGGGGTTTGGCTTCAATATGAATTGACCTTAGGCTACAACATGGATAAATTTCCTTATAATCTCTGGTAAATTCATGTTTTATCTCTCCTAATAACCAAATGCAGATAAAATTCTTATTGATTGTGGGTTTCAGACCATTGAGTTCCATTTAGCAAGCTCACTGTATTTGAAAAAAATGTATAAACAACCCTCAGTAAAAGGAAAAATATGATCTTACAATATAAATTCAAAATTAAATATATCTTATGTGTGTATGTGTGTATTAAGACTCTTCACTTGCATCCGACTCTTTGCAACCCTATGGACTGTAGCCTGCTGATTGGGGATCCTCTGTCCATGGGATTCTCCAGGCAAGAATACTGGAGTGTGTTTCCATGCCCTTTTCCAAGGGATCTTCCTGACCCAGGGATCAAACCTCCATCTTTTACGTCTCCTGCACTGGCAGGCGGGTTCTTTACCACTAGTGCCACCTGAGAATCAGCGAGACAAATAATGCTAGCTAAAAATCAAGAAACTTTGCTCTTCACAATTACAAAGGTTGATTACTACTACTACTAAGTCGCTTCAGTCGTGTCCGACTCTGTGCGACCCCACAGACGGCAGCCCACCAGGCTCCCCCATCCCTGGGATTCTCCAGGCAAGAACACTGGAGCGGGCTGTATGATAACGTAAATAATGGAAGAACATTCAATTTTCACATCTAGTGGAATCAGAAAATTGATTCCACTCATTCCATATTCCATTTCTTTACCAGGTTATTCATACCAACAGAAATGATTAGTAATTAAGTGGAATAGTGCTGTACCTGCTAAAGATGGTACTGTGTTTGCTATCCAAATACACCGGTTATGCCAAGCAGAGTTAAGAAGAGCCTGCTTTTAAAACTATCTGATGCAACAGAAATGCCATTTTCTAAAACCAGATGTAAGCTGAAATGATAAAACAGAATTTAAAAGGAAAAGGAAAGGGAGTAATGTAGAAGAAAGGGAGTTATAACAGACTTTTCAGTGCTGAGTGCAGTGTGTGTGTGTGTGTGTGTGTGTTCAGTCGTGTCCCACTCTTTGGGACCCCATAGATTGTAGCCCAGCAGGCTCCTCTGCTCATGGGATTTCCCAGGCAAGAAAACTGAAATGGGTTGCCATCTCCTTCTCCAGGGGATCTTCCTGACCCAGGGATCATACTTGCGTCTCTTGTGCCTCTGGCATTGGCAGGCGATTCTTTACCACTGCACCACCTGGGATGCCCAGGAGTGAATAGTAGGTTTTCACAAATACATGTTAGCACAAATATCAATTCTAACATAGAGCCGATCAAAAAGCCTCCCTCAAATAAATTGAGTATATATATTCGCACCTAGAAAACTCTATGGTACATCTTATAAGCTAGTATGTATTTATTTTGTTATGATACCAGGAACTTAGTAAAAATAAATTAGAATAGTTGTTGTTCATTACAGTGTGAATGAAACAAAGCTGAACTTAACTTTCAAAGTTCTGCTTCTGAAGAAAATGCATGTGGTTTTTCGTTAAGCACATACAAGCAACATTTCCATCTGTACAGTACTCTCTTCAGGAGATTACTACCTCTAACACAGGATAGCATGAAAATTCCATCCACACAGCATTTGCAGGATAAGCAACATGTTACTGTCATTTGAAAAAACTTCCACTGGCAAACTGAAACTCAAAAAAATTTTTTAAATATTTATTCTATTTTAGCCCACACTTCTATTTCTTAATTAATAAAGAAATATTTTGGAGTATGTCATGATATTAATGAAAGAAAGTATTTTTTTCCTCCAGATACAAATGCACATTTACAAGAAAAAAAGGTGTACATGCAAAAATTCAATAATGACACCAGTTTTAGCCTTTTTTATCAGGCTCCCTTAAACTATTATTAGTGAGAAAACAATTCTTCAATTATATTTCATTGAAAAAGAGGACACAGAAGATTAACATTCTGTATTCTTTCCCCCCAACAAACAAACCCTATGAATTTGGAAGTGCTTTTAATGAAAGTAGTTACCTCTTTATACTAATGATTCTGGTCCCATATAATTTCTATGACAAACCATTTTTATTAATATTGCTGGCCCATCAGATACTACAAAAGTGCATAAGTTCACATTAAGGTCTTATTACAGTAACACCTCATTTATTGGAACACTATCAGGCAAGGAGGTGTTCAACAAAAATTGATATTTCAAAAACCAAAATTCTAAAACATGAATATTTGTCTCTTATCATTGATCTGGAAACAAATCTTTCTGAAATGCTTTTTAAAATTTTGTTGCTTCCTTAGACACAGGAGAGTAAAAAAAAAAGTTAGGATTTTTCTGATAATTCTAGATTATCATTACAAAGAAACATTGGTCATGCCTTGAAGGAAATGTTCAACACTTTTTAAATGTCTCAAACGCCTATATGCTTGGAATTCTTGTGTTTACTTTTATAGTCTGTACGTCTTTGTCCTCACTGGCAAGTGCTTATTAGCCGTGACTTCAAGAGTACAACTGTCCCTGTCACCTCCCCTACAAACACACTGATTAAATCTTCCGCTTTACAAAACCAGATGCAAACAAAGAAAACATCGAACAACTGCTCTGTGTAAGGTGTTAACTTAGACACAAATGACGTGGTTTCTGGAATGCTCTCAGGGAGGGCTTGGGGACTTCTCTATGAGGACAGTTCAAATGCTTTAGGATCTGGCTTTCATAAGATCTCAAGTGTCTGTTTAGAAGCTGAGGTCTGGGAGTAGCTCCCCATGTTTTTATGGGACATGACTCTTCTCACAGAATGCTAGCTAGCATTTAAGATACAACCGGGGAGAAACAGTCCATGAAAAGACTGTGGAGGGCTCAGAGCTCCAATTGCATGGGTGGTGGGAAGGGGACAGATCTCACAGTTGGCTATGAGCCAGGAATGAAATCCAAAATATTAAACATGCATCCAAGCCAAGCAGGACTGATCATGGGGGTGACCAGTGGAAAGGGTGCTCTGGTCAGTGTCTATCTATCAACCAATAAGGAATTAGTCTAATAAATATTTCAGAAAAATATGGCTATACAGACATTTACTGCTGGACTATCACAGATAGTTTGCACTAGGTGCTTGCTAATGCAGGCCATATCCTCAGGTCCCTTGACATTATGTGCACAATATAAAGGGATGTAAAAGAGCTTGCTTGAACTTAAGTTGTTGAGCAAGAAGGAGGCTTAGATTTTCCAGGAAGCCAACTAAGAGAAAGCATAGTTTGGATTCCTAGGGAGAGACAGAGCCCGCCTTAAATCTGAAATATGACTAAAAGGCATGCCAATGATTAGGAAATACAAGGGAACTGGTTATTGCTGCTTCTGTTTACTTACCTTAGTGCAAGCTCTAGATTATTAGTCACTGAACACGTGATGATTTCTAGAGATAATTACAGTACATTATAAAGACTGTGGGTGTGTGCTCACTCAGTTGTGTCCAACTTTTTTCGACCCCATGGACTGTAGCCCACCAGGCTCCTCTGACCATGGGGATTCTCTAGGCAAGAATACTGGAGTGGGTTGCTGTTTCCTTCTTCAGGGGATCTTCCCGACCCAGGGATCGAACCCACATCTCCTGCACTGGCAGGTGGATTCTATTTGTTAGTAAACATTTAAGCCCAACTTAACTGTTTACATATTTTATTTAAGGGAACTTCAGAATAAAAATTGGTAATGACCATATATGTGAAAGCTATAATTAAGCCATTTGCTTACTGCTGAGAAAGCTTTCTTAGTGGGCACGATATAAATATGTTAGCATTTAATGACAAAGATAAAATTGTAATCTAAGTATAATGATGAGGACATTGCAACAACTTGGTCCACAAAGGTTAAAAGAACAAAGTGGATTTCCCCGGGACCCTGGACTGAGCTGCACTTACTCTAGCATCTAGCTCCTCTAGTCTTCTGTTTTCTGTGCCAGACTGGCTCCCTCACTCCTTCCTGTCGTTCTCACTATTTTTTCATGTGCTTAAACCAGAAAATGACTATATCATCATTGTACTGGAAATAATGTGACACAACATAGAAAGAAGAAAGGCTAACGATACTGTAAATTAAGGCAAAAACAGTCATCTCAATGTTAACTTATTATTATTCTAAATGACTGTATCTGTCAACTGTTTTAGCCAAATAAAAACCTTTATCAGCAGTAGGAGACTGAAAGTCATCACTAAATCCTGCTCCTAGATAGTGTACTGGCCAATGATGCTAGTGGCTGACTAAAAAAAATGCCCATGTAAACCTTGCCAACAGAATGGCATCAATACAGTCAAGAAAAGTAAATCCAACTCTGTGATATGCTCTATTTCTTGTGGATTATAAACTACACATCAAACATTCTAAAAGCACTGATCCCTCAGCACGAGTAGTGTGTGAGCTATGGAAATTTTATCAAGATGATTGATAGATAGCCATGTAATTTACTGTAAAATTCTACGGCCTTGTAAAAGGAGCAGAAAGGAATGTCAAAGTTGACCTCTCATTTCCAAGTACAGATAATGGAGAATCTACTTGGCTTTGGGGTGAAAAGACTCAAAGGACTATAGAGAAAACTTCACATCAACCTCCAATGATTTAAATTTCATTTAAAGGTGAGTATGTATGATTTATGAAAAACAGAACAATGAAGCATGAAATTTCAGATGAATTGAAAATATAACAACAGGAAATATGCACACTGTGTTTACTAATCTTAGCATTTCCATGTACATTCATTCATTTACTGCTCATAACAATCCTATGAGGTAGATAACAGCATTTTCCCAATTTTACAAATAGGGGAACTGAGATACTGAAAAACTAAGTAACTTGCTCCAAGGTCACACAGTGGATTAGTGGAAAAAGCCCCGGTCAATTTTGGGCATGCTCTAGAATGCTTGCTGCAATCACTAGTCTGTACTGCCTCCCACGGGCACAAAAGTACACAAACATAACCTAAAATTTATAGGCTCATTCCTAGATATTTGGGCACAGAACGAATCCCAGTACTTTTTAAGTTCTATTAGGATATGATTTCTGGAGGTGCCAAGCAATACTAACAACAGTTCTACTTAAGTTTTATTTACAAATGAAGTATGTAATTGCACTGTATTCATAGATTTAATGTCAAAATACATGGCATTTGGTAGATGAGAGAAATGCAGTTAAACCTCACCGTGTTGGTAGAAGGTGAAAGCCTTCTTATTATGTGCATGTGTGCTTAGCCGCTCAGTCGTGTCTGACTCTTTGTGACCCCAAGGACTGCAGCCTGCCAGGCTCCTCTGTCCATGGGGATTCTCTAGGCAAGAATACTGCAGTGGGTTGCCGTGCCCTCCTCCAGGGGATCTTCCCAACCCAGGAATTGAACTGGGGTCTCCTGCATTGCAGGCGGATTCTTTACCAGCTGAGCTACGAGGGAAGCCTTCTTATTGGATGTGTTGAAATGTAGAGGAGAATGCCTCAGCCGTGATATGCATATCAGATGAGAGGATGAATGAGATCCAGATACAGAACTATACTCAGGATTTCAGCATTCCCATCAAACATGTCTGCCCATCTCTATCTCAACAGTTGTCATACTATAGTGGAATCCTTGCTTATCTGTCTGCTTAACTGTGAGCTCCTCAAGGACATGTGTTATTCATCTTCAGTGTTTGGCTCAATACCTCATATACACTAAGTTACTGACAAAACACTTCCTAAACCAATGTAAGCAGTGAGTATCTGCTATATGGAAGACACTCTGCTGGTGGGGGAAAAAAGATCTGTTCCATATGGAGGGTAGCATGGCAAAGTGGGACCAATAGTGGCAGCACCCCAAATAACAGAAAAGGTGAGCATGAATCTTTCTGTAAGAAATCAACTTTCCCCATAAAGGTTATAGAATGAGTGGGAATCCCAACATGTCCCAATCCACTGCTTCTCTTTCAAAGAAGATCAACAACCCCCTCCCTTTAGCTGTTGCTTAACTTTTGTAATTCTTAAAATGGGACTAATATAACTGTCATCATACATAAGTCAATATAATTTTTAATAACAGCTTTATTGAGATATAATTCACATACCATGACACTCGGCCTTTACAATGTACAATTCAGTGGTTTTAGTATATCCATAGTTATGAGCAAAATCATCACAATTTTAGAATATTTTGGTCCCCTAGCCAAAGAATTTCTGTACCCCTTAGCTATGCCCCCACCCTTCCATTTCTGAGCAACCACTAATTTACATTCTGTCTCTATGGATTTGCCTATTCTGGACATCTTATATAAAAGGAATCATACAGTATGTAGCCTTTTGTGTCTGGCTTCTTTCCCTAAGAATAAAATTTTAAAGGTTCGTCCATGTTGTTGAATATACATATTGGTACTCTTCCTTTTTATTCCTGAATAGTATTCCATTGTGTGAATATAGCACATATGTTTACCTATTCATCAGCTGATGTACATTTGGATTGTTTCCTATTTGGGGCTATTATGAATAAGTCAGTACAACTGTAAAACAACATGATTAGGCTAAAGAAGGAGATCCAAGGCATTATGGATAATGATGCTTTGTGATGTTCAAGTTATTTTTTTTTTAAAAAAAGAACTAGGTTCTTTATCTTAATACTACAACTTATTTGAATACTTTCTCAGAGTTAAAACCTCAGCACCAAGAAATATGGCTGATTCATGGGATGTGCTCAATAAAGATATGCTGAATGAATCACCAATGCAAAAAAAAAAAAAAAAAAAAGGAAGAAAGAGAGCTGAAAGTGGGATAGAAAGCAGACTGAAACAGAAAAAGTCCTGGGAAGTCAAGTATCAGGGGAAAATCAACCTGAGATTTAAATTGTGTGTGATAACTACATGCATTCAACACAACTGACATGAAAATCTCCTAAACAAACAATTCCTATAAAAATACCAGGCACTACCACTATTAAATAATAGTATATGTTATTTACAAAACAGAAACACACTCACAGACTTAGTCAACAAACTTATGGTTACCAAAGGGAAAAGGTGGGGAGATAGGTAAATTAGACGGTTGGGATTAACATATATACTCTATATAAAATCATGAACAAAGTCCTACTGTATAGGACAGGGAACTAAACTCAATACTCTGTAATAACTGCCTCTTGAGAAATCTGTATGCAGGTCAGGAAGCAACAGTTAGAACTGGACATGGAACAACAGACTGGTTCCAAATAGGAAAAGGAGTACGTCAAGGCTGTATATTGTCACCCTGCTTATTTAACTTCTATGCAGAGAACATCATGAGAAATGCCAGGCTGGATGAAGCACAAGCTGGAATCAAGATTTCCAGGAGAAACATCAATAATCTCAGATATGCAGATGATACCACCCTTATGGCAGAAAGCAAAGAGGAACTAAAGAGCCTATTGCTGAAAGTGAAAGAGGAGAATAAAAAAAATTGGCTTAAAACTCAACATTCAGAAAACAAAGATCACGGCATCTGGTCCCATCACTTCACGGCAAATAGATAGGGAAACAATGGAAACAGTGACAGATTTTATTTTTTTAGGCTCCAAAATCACTGCAGATGGTGACTGAAGCCATCTGAAATTAAAAGACGTTTGCTCCTTGGAAGAAAAGCTATGACAAACCTAGATAGCCTATTCAAAAGCAGAGACATTACTTTGCCGACTAATGTCCGTCTAGTCAAGGCTATGGTTTTTCCTGTGGTCATGTATGGATGTGAGAGTTGGACTGTGAAAAAGGCTGAACGCCGAAGAATTGATGCTTTTGAACTGTGGTGTTGGAGAAGACTCTTGAGAGTCCCTTGGACTGCAAGGAGATCCAACCAGTCCATTCTGAAGGAGATCAGCCCTGGGATTTCTTTGGAGGGAATGATGCTAAAGCTGAAACTCCAGTACTCTGGCCACCTC
Organism: Ovis aries; assembly: GCF_016772045.2. Taxonomy (NCBI): domain Eukaryota; kingdom Metazoa; phylum Chordata; class Mammalia; order Artiodactyla; family Bovidae; genus Ovis; species Ovis aries. The sequence goes on along the minus strand of NC_056080.1, from coordinate 102,448,324 downwards.
ATGCGAAGAGTTGACTCACTGGAAAAAGACTCTGATGCTGGGAGGGATTGGGGGTAGGAGGAGAAGGGGACGACCCAGGATGAGATGGCTGGATGGCATCATGGACTCGATGGACGTGAGTCTGAGTGAACTCCGGGAGATGGTGATGGACACCGAGGCCTGTCGTGCTGCGATTCATGGGGTCGCAAAGAGTCGGACACGACTGAGCAACTGAACTGGAATGAACTGAATCAGGAATTAATCCAGAAAAGAATAAATGTATACATATGTATAACCAAATCACTTCGCTGTACACCTGAAACTAACACAACATTGTAAATCAACTATACTCCAATATAAAATAAAAATAAATAATATTTTATCCCACCATAATATGACTTTTAAAAAGTCTGACTGCTGTTACTGATAATATTGTGCCAAGCAGACTTATTCTGCACAAAGGTATTGTTAACTGAGTGCTGCTTTCTCCCTCCCACTTCTAGCAGTTTATAGGTCTATCACTTAGAAGTGTATTGCAAAGTCTACGGCATCTGGTCATTCCAGATCCTTACTTTCTTCAAGCAGCACTGCTTTATCCAGTGCTCAGTCCCAGATCACATAGTGAAAGCGACAGGGAGCAAACTCAGGTTCTCAACGAAACCTTTTCTATATTTCTACAATATAAACACAGAGTATGGAGTCACAGTTAAGTTTGGACACTGCTGTTTACTAGCAGAATGTCTTTTTGAGCCTAATCTCTTTGAGCCTCAGGTTCGCCATCTGTAAAAAGAAGATATAACACCAACCTCACAAGGCTGCAATGAGGGTTAGATGAGTTAATACGTGTATAGTGCTTATCACAGTGCCTGGCACAAAGTCAGCAGCTGTTTCCATTAGCAAACAAAACCACATCACCTCTTCCTATCACTTCTTAATATAGTCTTAATATTAGTAACATTTTCCTCTTTTCTTCCTAGTAAATTGTTCTAGGGTTAGGCCTTTTTTCTGACACTAAAAAACTGGTTATCAGTTAATGTTATGTTTTTAAAAAAGTATGATTGTTTTATTTTAGGTCAGATGTTACATAGGAAGATATACTTGAAAAAGATCCACAGATACTTACATATCTATAACATAAGTTAAAACTGTTCCTGTGTATGTTTGTGTGAATATGTGTTGTGGAAGGGGGCATGGGAGTGAGTGGTGCCAGGGTTGATATGCTGTAGAAAATCAACAGCACAAATCACACATAGCTGGTATACCTAATTTTTCTCTATGTATGTTTTACAGATTTGCTTTTTTTCCCATATTGTTTAGCTTGTTGACTATAGTCAGATAAATTGCCCCTTCCCCCTTCTCTTTGTCAACTGCTCTGCACGTATAAGACTATGGTTTTCGATTTGAATATTGGAAGAATCAAATTCCTGCCAAGCAAAGAAACTACAGACCATTGGATGTCAACATGGATATTGAGGAACATTAGTGTTGTTCCAGGAACTGAGGCTAAAGGGCCAAATGCAAGCTTACCTTTTGAGATAAAAGAGAGCTCCAATGATGAACAGACACAAGAGAAATCGAATATAAGTGGAATCTAAGAAATGAGTAACTACCCCTCAAAGACAGACGGCTAGTGCTTTCAAAAAAAGAAAAAAAAAAAAGACAGCAAGTTTGACAAAACCAGACTTCCTTAGCTTTGAAAAAGACAAGTTACTTGGCATTCTAAAGTAAATTAAATGTTTCTTGCAACTTAATGCAGCTGGGCAGAAGTGGACACAAAGGCTCTTACTGAAAAGCCATTTTAAGAGAGGTTTGTTTGGAGATACTTTCTCATCACTCACTTTTGTCTTCCTTGCTGGAATTTCTCCACTCAGAGCTCGACAAACAAGTTGTCCTTTCTTCGGCATTTACTACAGTATTAATCATACATGAAAACACACATACAAAAAATAATGCATTAAAAACTTTGGGAAAAATACATTTTCTATATATATTTTAAATTATTTTAATCACTAATTGTGAAAAATTCAAATGAGTATCAATAATTTTGATTATTTAATTTCAATGTGTAAACATCATCGTTAAAATACATACTTTCACCAAGGTTGTTATTATTGATACTATAACTCCCAAAGGGTTCATTTGCAAATTCAGTGTCTTTACTGAATCCTATAAATAACTGTAATAATAACAGACCAGAGAGCAGACTCTGGATGAGGGGCTCTGATGCCTGTTAGGTGTTATTAACTGGTAACACGGAACATGGCCTTTTGAAGAGATATCAGATTAAATTAACTTGTTAAGAGATGCACAGAGTTCACAACTTGATTATCAAGCTGTCTCTGATTCCCTCAGAACAATAGCCTTAATTTAAACCAACCATATAAACTTGTCTTCATTTGCAGTTCTTCCAATTATCAAGCAAAGAGTTTTAAATTGTTGATCACAGATTTAATCAGCCCATTCAGGCTATTATTTCAAGTTTGGATCTGCTGCCTGTTTTTACCAGAACAAAGTAAAAAGATACTCTCAGTAACTTAAATGTGAAACCATTCCATTTGCTTCTTTATTTAGGATAGTATAGAAATACTATTTTCTCCAGTATAAAATGGTAAGGAAGAAACTGAAACTAGAAATCATAAATAAGAAATTAAAGGCAAATTCTTCATAGTCATTTTAGAATTATACTTAACAAACATTTCCCTTGCAGTGGGGGGGGCATCTTTTAATCTAAGTTACTGCTGACTTTGTAGAGTGTGTGCTCTTGGCAGGAATATATTATTAAACCATTTTGATTTCTGTTGATGGAATATTCTTAAATTCTTCTCAACAAGTCATGTTTGCACAGCAATTTATAATGTAGCATTAAAAAAAGCTGAAAAAATTATTTACACATACACACCCACTCATGTATGTATATATATATATATTACATATATGCGTGTACATACATATGTATGTGCATATACATATACGGGGCTTCTTCCTCGGTGGCTCAGATGGTAAAAAAGTGACTGCAATGTGGAAGACCTGGGTTCAATCCCTGGGTTGGGAAGATCCCCTGGAGGAGGGCATGGCAACCAAGAGGGATGGTACCTTTAGTATAATTTAATCCTCAGAATATGGTATTTAACTATCAATTCCCCAGCATTCCACTTAAGAAAATATGGCAAAATAAACACAGTTTGGCAAATGCTGATTTAGCTAATCAGTACCTTTACAGTAACTTCGAAGATTTAAGTTTTTCAACATGTCACAAAATTTGCATCATTTTGTATTCTCTCCAGAATAAAAAGCATTTTCAGAATCTCAAAGCAGCAACCATTTCTTTTTGTCTAGAATTAAACATCACCCTAGACACTAAATACAAGGCTTACATTAGAGATATCTGTACCAATTATCATCAGCTTCTAAGAAAGGAAAAACAAAACACATCCTAGAAGAGAGAATTGGGAGAGTGATTAAAATGAGGGGAATTGAATCTGGACCCAAAGTTTATTTTTTTAAATTACATGTTAAAAAAATATAAAATCCACAAAAAACTAAAGTTGCCAGATACAACTTAGGGGAGCTGCTTACCATGTTAAAATTTCCAACTTGATGAAGGACTGATATTGAATCTGAGTCTAAAGGGAAATCACAGAGTAAAAGTCCATCCTTGGCAGTTATATTGGAATCATTATTTTTTATAGCTTTTACCACCTTCTCTTTCATTTTCATTGAGCCTGACCTATACAAAGATGTCAGTCACATTTTCACTAATTCAGTAGCACTGACTTGTCTCTAAAGCTACTGAAAAACAATCCTATCTATTATTTTGGCTGAGTTCCACTGTCTTCTTTTTTGTCCAAACCTATCCCAGTTCTTTTATGATGGGCTTAATCCTATAAACACCAGAGCCCTTCACAGATTACTCAATCAGATTGCACAAATAATACTGTGCATATTAACTGAGACTCAGGGCAAGTAGAGTAGGCACTCGATATATATTTGGTGATTTACAGACATTTCTTGTATTCTACATTTGATGAGTAAAAGTAGGATGAAAGAGCTCTTCACATCTGCTTCCCTATCAGCCAGTAAGCACATTTAAGCCACTCCTACCCTAAAGCAACAACAAACTCTTCCTTCCCTTGATGCTATTTCCTTGTTAAGTTCCAACATTTTTCATTCTTAATCATCAAGTGTCTCAAAAAAGCAATCATTACCACTTTCATTTCCCAATTTTTCATTTATTCCTCAACCCTCTGTGAACTGGTTTCTGGTCTTTAAAAAGTCACCCACAACAGTTAAAATACCAAAACCAGCGGCCTCAACTTACATAATACCTTTGATATTGGTTGATATCCCACTCTCCTTCTAAAAACTTTCTACTTTGCTTCTGTGGCACAAAGCGATTCCTCCTCTGATGCTCTCTTTGGGCTGTGCTGGACCATTCCTAGGGGTAAGAGACTGACTGCAAGGCTTTACTCTGCTATTGTCTCTGCATTTTAAAAAAGTTAAATCCAACTTTGTTCTAGGCTTTTCTATGTAGCTGTTTCAGCAGCACTTTCACTCAACATCATTTCACACTCCTGACTTCTTATGCTTCATCCTCTGTTATTTCCCACGCTACTGTAGAACTTGAAACTCAATATTAAAAAATCTAAGATCATGGCATCCAGTCTCATTCACTTCATGTCAAACAGAAGCGTAAAAAGTGGAAAGTAACAGATTTAATTTTCTTGGACTCTGAAATCACTGTGGACAATGACTGCATCCATGAAATAAAGGGACGTTTGCTCCTTGGAAGGAAAACTATGACAAACCTAGACAGTGTATTAAAAAGCAGAGACATCACTTTGCCGACAAAGGTCCATCTAGTCAAAGCTATGGTTTTTCCAGTAGTCATGTATGGATAGGAGAATTGACCATAAATAAGGCTGAGTGCCAAAGAACTGATGCTTTTGAATTGTGGTGCTGGAGAAGACTCTTGAAAGTCCCTTGGACAGCAAGAAGAGCAAACCAGTCAGTCCTAAAGGATATCAACCCTCAATGGTCATTGAAAGGACTGATGCTGAAGCTGAAGCTCCAATACTTTGGCTACCTGATGTGAAGAGCTGACTCACTGGAAAAGACCCTGATGCTGGGAAAGACTGAAGGCAAAGGAGAAGGGGGCAGCAGAGGATGAGATAGTTAGATCGCATCACTGACTCAATTGACATGAGTTTGAGCAAACTCTGGGAGCTAGTGAAGGGCAGGGGAGCCCGGTGTGCTACAGCCCATGGAGTCATAAAGAGATGGACACAACTTAGCAACTCAACAACAACAACAACTGTAGCACCATCCACCAGTCATTTGTTCTATCAAGATGATTGAGAGATTAATGTTGGCTTGACTGAAAAGGAAATAAATTTCTTCACTGATGGAAGAGGCAGGCCATAGGTCATGAGATGGTCCCCAAATAATGAAGAGAATATGACTGGACAATGAAGAAATTAGTTTGTGTTTGTGGGGAGGGGGTGTGGGGTTGTATTAAAAAGTGAGCAATTAAAAAGTGAAGGTACAATCTTTAGCCCAATATCTATTGGTGTGGAAGAGCATGCTTGCCTAGCTAGACCAACTGCATTTCGTAGCTAGAGGAAATGTCATAATAATAATGAAGGCACCTACCAGGGCACAGAGCATCTGGCTCCAGTAACTGTTCGATAAATGTCAGTTGACTCTAAATAAACACCTATTATAGGACCTTTTTATTGGCTGTGAAAATAGGGGTTCAAATTTTATTCCTATATATAAACTCCTGCCTACAGATATTAAGATTGATTTAAAAGTATAATCCATTACTAGAGGCGAAGGTGGTAGCAAGCACTGCCACCCAAGAACTCCAAGAGCCAAAGTCACCCTGTCCGGGCCTGCCAGCATAAGAAGGTGTCAAGGGAAGTTGCAGGCCTCTGACATCTCACATGCTTAAGTTTTATACCTAGCAAATCAGAAAGGGACCCTTCAGGACACAAAAGCAATGGGTGTTGATTTTACTTTCCAACTTCTTATTGCCTCAGTTCTGTTCCGCTCTAGGAAGCTTAAAGTTTTAATGACTCCAAGTCTGGATGTGTGTCCTCTACAACACTCCCTCTACAGGGATTCAAGGAAACCAGCTTATTTCCACTTGAGAACAAACCAACCAATCAACCTCTCATTTCAAGAGGGGTTTGCTTTGTTTTGTTTGAATTATTATCCGACATGAGGAACAACAGGAACCAGAGCTCCTCTCCTGAAACTGAGAGGACCAAGCTTTTGTTTTTCCTATGTCCAATTGTTGCAGGCTTCCTGAAATAAAATGATGGCAATTCTTAGAACCAAGGAGCTTTCCTCACTTAGGAAAAATTCTGCCAATAGGAATACCAACATCTTAATTTTTTGGCCATTCAATTCAGTTCAATTCAGTCGCTCAGTCGTGTCCAACTCTGCGACCCCATAAATCACAGCACGCCAGGCCTCCCTGTCCATCACCAACTCCCGGAGTTTACCCAAACTCATGTCCATTGAGTCCGTGATGCCATCCAGCCATCTCATCTTCTGTCATCCCCTTCTCCTCCTGCCCCCAATCCCTCCCAGCATCAGAGTCTTTTCCAATGAGTCAACTCTTCACATGAGGTGGCCAAAGTACTGGAGTTTCAGCTTTAGCATCAGTCCTTCCAATAAACACCCAGGACTGATCTCCTTTAGGATAGGGTCCCACAAAAATAAGGAATAAGTTATAGGGAATTACAAAAGCAAAAGACTAGTAAATACAGCATCTCTTTCTTTCTTTCAATCTTCCTTCTTCATTCTAGAGGACAGCATGCCCTCACCGTCTCACTGCCTTCTAAGGGAAACAGTCATTTACAATAAACAAACTCACCAATTGAGGGTCTTATGTTCCATGTATACCTTGAGGTTTTCAATGAAATTTGACAGATGTGTTACACAAGAGATCATTATATTTCTCAGACTGAGAAAAGCTAGGATGATATGTGAAATGAATGACAGATTGGGGTTTAGGCAGATGTAGCACCCCTTCTTCCATAGCTTCTTTTTATTACTATTAATTTGCCAAGTAGTCACAAAACACCCCACAGGGCTAAAGTGAAAGAGGTGGCTAAGTGTCCATCAACATATGAAGAGATAAAGAGGATGTGATACAGACACACACACATACACACACACACACACACACACACACACACACAATGGAATACTACCTAGCCATAAAAAAGTGAAATAATGCCATCTGCAGCAACATGGATGGCCCTAGAGATTATCACACTAAGTCAGACATAGAAAGACAAATATCATACAATATCACTTAAATGTGGAATCTAAAAAACAATGATACAAATGTACTTATTTACAAAATACAAACAGACTCACAGACTTCAAAAACAAACTACTGGTTACCAAAGGGGAAAGGTTGGGAGTGAGGGATAGATTAGGACTTTGGGATTAACATGTACATACTACTATATATAGAATAGATCATATATATATAGTAGGTATATATATAGATATCATGTATAGATCATATATATCACTTTGCTGTACACCACAAACTAACTTACTGTAAGTCAACTACACTTTAATAAAATTTAAAAATAAAAATAAATACATATACTGAAATACTACTCAGCAATGAACAAAGAATGAAATTTTGCCATTTGCAACAACATGAATGGACTTGGAGGGCATTATGCTGGACATTATGCTAAGTGAAACAAATCAGACAGAGAAAAATAAGTATTGTATAATATCACTTATGTGTGGAAAATAAACTAGTGAATATAACAAAAAAGAGGCAGACACAGATACAAACTAGTCGTTACCAGTGGGGGGAGGAGCAACAGAGGGGTGAGGCGGTGGAAGGCACAAAATATCAGGTATAAGAAAGACTCAAGGATGTACTGTACAACATAAAGAATATAGGCAATATTTTATAGTAACTATAAATGAAATAGAACCTTTAAAATTGTATTAAAAAATTTAAAAGTAGCTGACATCCCAACCAATGGCAAATTTTGTTTGCCCCAAACACACAAAACCATCACATCCTTGTTGCAGCTGAAAATGCTGAATAACTCACACTTAAATGGCCCACATCTTATTTTAACTACTCTAGCTACTAAAATGTTTATGATGAAACAGATGCTATAGGCAAAGTCATCCTGTGGCCTAAAAACATACATATTAATGCTCTCTAAACAGCTTTAATGAACAGAACAAGAAACAGTTAAAACCTGTCACTCCAAAGATAGGGAAATATATGCAGATTCATCCATCATTTTTTAGTTTTTATCATCATGAACAGAGTAATTCATGGAACATTTCTGTCAGTGATGGTATAACACTTTATTACGGTGCTTCATTTGTTTTACATCCCATTTAATAAATTGATTGCTAATTACACAACCATTAGATGTGTAAGCCTTTCTCTGTTCTTAAGTTTTAAATATGGTATGTCTGAAGAGGGAGATAAAACTCATTTACAGTGACAGAGTTTAGCTATCAACTCATTAGAATCGAGATTGTATTTTATTTCCAGAGCAGTAACTTAAGTTTAACATTTAAATGTCTGTGATGAAAAGCCTAATTTCATTTCATATTCTCAGTGTGGAGAAAACAGCAGTGCTTAAAGGCTCTGAAAGACGTCCACAGTAAAAGACCTTTGGGAATGAAGTCAACATGTCCAGTCATAAAAGAGGTTTCATGGCACTGGGAGAGAACTGGGGATAGGGAGCGGATCCTTATGATCCTACTGGAGACACAACAGTACCCTGGAAGGCTATGTTGTACTCTCCCTAACAATGATTTAATTCAAAGGAATATGCACAAATTGTCCAGATTTCTAAAGCTGTTTCCAACCTCTTAATGGATTATACTCAGTACCTTATGTGAGTAAATCCTTTCTTTCCTAGTGCTGGGCTTAATTCTTATCAGTGAAAAGTGAAAGTCGCTCAGTCGTGTCCGACTCTTTGCGACCCCATGGACTGTATAGTCCATGGAATCCTCCAGGCCAGAATACTGGAGTGGGTAGCCTTTCCCTTCTCCAGGGGATCTTCCCAACCCAGGGATGGAACCCAGGTCTCCTGCATTGCAGGCGGATTCTTTTACCAGCTGAGACACAAAAGAAGCCCAAAAGTAATTAGAAAGGCTCTATGACTATTGTTGTCTTTATTTGTGCAACCATTCCCATCAACAGGACTTCCCTGATAGCTCAGTTGGTAAAGAGTTGGACGCGACTGAGTGACTTTCACTTTCACATCAACATCTTAGGTATATTTAACTTTCATCTTACACCTCCCATCCACAATTTTACAATTCATTTTAATGTGTGCCTCTGTTCACTGCAGAAAAAAAGCCACTCACAGGTATTTCTTCCAACATATGGTAAATGTGTACATTTACAACTTATTTAAAAATCAGTTTTCTTCTTTCTTGATATGACCATTTTAGATTTGTAAAAACCAATTTTTAAATTTTTTACACTTAAATTCATCCTATAGTAATGTGGCTTTTTTCTACACATAAATTTTTTGACCATTCTTTTGCTGCTAGAAGCACCTCACATCCAGCCATTTCAAGATTTTTAGTTATTGTTGTTGTTTTTCTAAGATGTCCTCTTTTGGCTTCTGTTCATAGGGAACATTGTTTCCTGTGTCTCATGGTCTATCATTACTTGATAAAGACATAATACTTACATGAAGTGCATACCTTCAGGACTACAACAATATCATAGATGTTAAATCTTACAGCATTCCTACAGCAATATGTCTCACTTCTTAGTTTGAAAAACAGACACACAACTGTCAGGGTACTTAACATCAGTCAATATTTCAGCAACCAAGTCCCCTGTATGTCTTGACTACCTTCCCTTCAAAAAAAAAAAAGAGGAAAAATCATTTTTGACCTGGTTTGAGATAATATCTACCAAAACATTGACTTTTAAACTTTTCAACAGCAACAAATAATAAGAAACACAGTTTAACATCCTAAGTATATATATGTATAGAGCTGAAATAACAGTCTCATCAAAAATATTTAAATGTATTACATGATATATTTTGATGTTTTCTTGCTATATATTCTATTCAATTTTGTTTAAAAGAAACGCTAGTCATAACTTCCTAAATAGATTTCTTTATGCACTAATGACTTGCTGCCCACCACTTGAAGACTGCACTGATACAAAAAAATAGACTTACCACATGCCACAAGGTAATGTTATTAGCTCTGCTAACAGTAGGGTAAATCTTCATTAATTATGAGGCCACTAGTACAGACTACAGTAACTGAATCCGAACCAGCGTGAAATATATTTGGGGATAACCTAGAAAGAAAGGGTTTGCTAAACAAAACATGATGTCAAGAAGATGGAAGGGATATTTAACCTCTTAGAACAAGATACCTCTAAGGTTTCTGGATCATTATTTAAATGCAGCTGTGTTGCTGATTATAAATGCATGTTAATATTCAGGTCAATGGGACATCTACTCAGAAGAACCTTATTTGTTCTTAATCCAAAACATTTTGTAAATCAGGATATTATATTGAATCTGAGCTTGAAAAATTTGAGTATATCTTAACATTCAAATGCAAGAATTCTCAACAATAAAATCACGTTGTAATTTTTTGTTTAGTTCATCCAAGTCACTTTTTTGTTTATACATGTGTTCGAGGTATCATCTAATAATAACAATGGTAACTGGTATACAGTTAATTTGTAGGGTGTTTTAAACTTCAGAAAACTCTTTAATTTTGGAGCTGGTGATGACCAGCAATCTTTGGATTACTGAATATTTAAAAAGCACATAATGACATTTTCCAGACCCAAAAATGAAACTTAATATTTGGTGTGCTCTGCCTGTGACAGATGACTCAATCCCATGAAGAAATCCAGGTGCCTGGCCTATTACGATTGCCTGTTTTTCAGAGGTCCGGTCCACCCCTGCCATTCCCCTACCAAATTTGGAAGATATGAAAGAAAATTTCAAGGTAAAAGACTAAGCCAAGTTCTGAAGTGGGGGTGTCCCAGAACCCCCTTACATGGAGGTATCTATTAAACAACTTAGAGCAGATGTTTATCCTTTATAAACATTTAACATTTTTGCAAAATGAAGGCTTAAGAAGCTAAGGGAGTGAAGGACAGGCCAGGAAGTCAGGGATTCCTGGATGTGAACCTAATCTTGGTCCTATTCTGCTTTTGCTCTAAATCAATGCCAAATGCTTCACACCTCAGCTGCTTTATAGCAGGCAAGAATTATACTTCGGACGAAACTGTTTCCTGAGAATGTCTTAGGTTAAATGGTCACTATTACAGCCCTCAAAGATACTTCCTTTCACAAGAGGCGAAGCATTCTTCATACATATTATTTACCTTCTTTATATTAGGAGATTGAAACAGAATATTGGTGTCCTGCTTAACTGACCTTGAAAAGAGATCATTCTTTCCATCCCTAAATGCTTGTCCACTTCACAATGAATTGGTTATCCAACCAGTTAGGAAATTCAATCCTGTGATCTTAAAGGTTTTTAAGGGCGCTGTAACACCTGCGAGTTGACCATTTAGGCAGCTAATACTAGGCCAGCTCAGGGCCTTCATCTTTCTCTGTCTTTTCTCCATGGGTCATCAACCTGAAGGAAATGCCCTCCTCATCCACATCTTGATTGCGTACCCTCTTGGGAAAGTCAGTTGGTCCTGGTCATGAAAAGAAGGTCCATTTTTCACACCACAAAGCAGCACCTCCATATCTGGCTTTGCTTGCACTGCTTTGGGCTCTTCAAAAGGCAGACCGTGTTTTCACTTTCTCCCCACCACTTCATGATAAAAGCGTCCTGGTCCCTTCGTGGCATCTAATGAATGGTCCTCTCTCCCTGGATTTGGACCGTTGGCCTTTCCGACCAGTCATTAACTGGCAGGAAATGCCCTTCTCAGCAATCACTATTGTGTAAATAGAGCTATAAACTTTCGAATGCCCCTGCAACCCCAGACCCTAAAGCTGCACTTGTGGGGGGGAGGTGGGCAGATCTTTATTGTAAAAGCACTGCCTTCCAAATTAAACTCAAACCACATGATACAGTTCATAAAATATACAAAATATGCAGTCCAGTGACAGATTTACCGTGGCCCTACAGAATAAAGCCAAAAAAAAAAATCATCTCTATACGGAAAACACTGCTACTTTTGACCCAAATAGCCCCCAAACAGGAAGCGAAAAGCAAATAGGCAGCTGTGGCCTCACTAAGTTATGAAGGAGACCAGGGCAAACGGCATTTCCTGTCATTGCTTGTCACTATTTCTCAGTGCTTCTGTCGGAACTGTTTTCATAGATGGCTAAAAATATTATGGACATTTCTTTGGGGATAAGATGGAAGGCAATGAAGGGAGCTGTTAGATGGTCTAGACTTGAAAGTGAAAACTGTTAACTTTTACCAAAAAATTTCCTTAGGACTGGTCACACAACCAGTCACTTGAACTTCTGCATTTTAATGAATACAGGAATAAGAGACCACATGAGAAAAAGTAAAAGTGTTCAGGATCAGACATTAGATAACCTAGATGTTTCCTGTTAATTTCGGGTCAGTTTTCAGAACAATTTGCATGCACCTGATGAGTAAGGCGAGAACTGCAGACTATAATACCCCAGAGAAGAGGAACTAGTGTCTTCAATTTGGTTTCTCTCTCCCTCTCTCTCTCACCAGCCCACAATATGACCTGTGTAACCTCAAAGTATGTGCAGGTATGAGAGGTCTCTAAGGGAGTCGCATTTTAGATCCTTCACTGCTGTCAACACACACTTCACACCATATGGAGGGATTCCTGTCTTTTTTCCAGAACTGTGAAACGCCAAGCCCTGTGTCACATTTATGTAGCCTCTAAACTTCTCAATCACCGAAGACCTTTGGAGGGGAAGTCTCAACTGGAAAGTACAAGCGTTTTGCCCTCATGTTATTGCTACACTGAAGCTCTCGGGATGTCCAAATGAATCCCCCAGCAAAACCAGGTTTATCAAAGAAAGAGGACTACCAAACGGTAGCAGGGCAGCTAGTTGGCCAAAGTTCCGCCAAACTCTTTCTCCAAAAAAAGGCCTTCCCTTGGGGAGACTGTGAGTGTGATCCCAGCCCAGACCCTGGCTTCAGAAAGCCGGCACAACACTTATAGACACAGTCCCTTCCTGTGGCTGCGGCCACTGCTACAGGCATTTATAAAACAGATCAGACTACCCAGCACCTCCTCGACCCCCATGGTTTTCTACATTTTGAAGCTCTTAGACATAAAAAGTGACCCTATAATCTGTATATTTTTCACCTCATACTTCTGGGTGAGCTAAGAAGGTTTTCTTCATGCTATCCAATCACTTAGGAAAGTTTAAATTTTGCTCAAAATCACCTCTGAAAAAAATCCACTCCTCTTCTCTGGGAGCCTCACTGATAACACATAGCAAGGACGGAGTCGGGGGACACATCAATGTGTTTGTTCTTTAACCAAAAAAATTGGGCCATTTATGGAGTGCCTGCATTTCGGTGGACAGTAGGGTGCTGAGAAGGAATGTGATCTCTGCCAGCGTGTCACACATCTGGTTGAGTGTGTTTCTATATATTTTAAATAGAACTTGGAAAAACCACTACAGAGTACATGTACAGAGTACAATAAAACAACCACCCTAACATTATGTGACAATCTCATTTTCTCAGTTTGTAAAGCAAAAAAAAAGTGAGAAATTATACTATGGGCTATATGTCCAAATTAATATTATACATGGTACTTTGGTTCTGCTTTGTTTTCCTGCGTGAAGGCTGAAGACTAAAAACAAAAGTTGAAATGCAAGCTCTCTGGTTCTTCCACTCTCTTGTTTTTTGCTAACAGGCCAACTGCCCCTTGCCAAATAAAAACACAGCCCCTTGTTTGGTTCTTCATGCTGCTATATAAGGAGAGACTACAAAAGCTGTACCTAAAGCCTCATGGTCCTCTGGGCACAAAAGATGATTGTGGTGGATCTGAGATGGCAGCTCGTCTCTTCCACTGGGTGGACTTTGCTTTCTGGATACAGTAAAAAGAGGCGCTATTCACACCTGTATCTTGGTAAATAAAAACCCATGCAAATTCACCCTCTAAATGGGCAATCAGTGTTTTGAGTGAAAATGAGACAGCTCTCAGTGCCCTTTTGGGGTTTTGTCTGACTTCATCACTTTCTAAACTATACATGACACGAGGCATCTGAGTCACGGTATTTCTGATTTTGTTCCTTTTTTTTTTTTTTTTTTTTTTAACCTGGTAAAACGGTTTGAAGGACTGTTTCTACATAACTTCTGGTTGCGGACTGATTTCTCTGGGATGTGCTGGGGATACACTAAATGCAACTACAGGTGACAGGAAAAGAGCAGCTGGCTTTCAGGCTGCTCCTTGAGGCCTCAGCCCAAAGGCTGCCATTGCCTGCTTTTCCCTGGACTTGTGGCAGAGCTGCTACCATGGCGTCAAGCAGGATATCCTGTTTGTTGTTGTTGTTAATTTTTTGTCCATAAAAAATAGATAACGCTACCTGAAATCACAGAAAGGCTGTTCATAAAATAAAACAAGTTAGAAAGACTATTCTCCCTTTGCTTAACCAAGTTTTACTGAGAACTCTCCCTGTAGCTCAAATGGTAAAGAATTTGCCTGCAACTCTGGAGACCAGGGGTTGATCCCTAGGTTGGGAAGATCTCCCAGAGAAGGGAATGGCAACCCACTCCAGTATCCTTGCCTGGAGAATCCCATGGATGGAGGAGCCTGGCAAGCTATAGTCTGTGGGGTTGCAAAGAGTTGGACACAACTGAGTGACTAACACTACTATCAACTACTATGTACCAGGCACTGGGAATATAAAGGAGACCCGGGAACTTGCCTAATAAGGAGTTACTCGTACATTCAAGGAAACCTGAATAAGCCTTAAGAAACTAGTCTCAAATTTCCACACCAGTTGCCAAGGAGCTCGAGATTCAAAAAAAACCTGGTGGGGACAATTTTAAGCTAATTTGAATAATCCACATTGGAAAACAAGATCAAGCAAACTCTCCGTCTCTAGGACGCTCCCATAGCCTTAAGGAGATCACACAGCCTGTCAGAAGTCTAGCGCCAATCTCCTGCAATTCTGCCCAGACTGCCTTTCTCAATTGGAGGCCCTTTCCTTCTGGGCCCTTCAAGTTCATCCACTGTGTGGTCATAAAACTGACCTCTGTCTAATGTTAGAAACAAATCGCTCCTTCTACTCATGACCCAATGTAATGCTGATAGAAGAAGGCTCTAAGAGTAGACATAATATTTTAAACAGCATGCCTAATTGATTTCTAAATCTCTATTAATCAGTCTCCTTTTTTTCCCTTAACACTTTGGTCTCATGGCTATCATGAAGAGTTCTGGGGTTACTATGCTTGAGTTTCTTGAAAAGGATCATATACATATAGAAGGAGAAAAAATATATATATGTATGCGTGTGTGACATGTATGCGAATATATAACATACATGTTATATATACTATACATGTTATATACATTCACATGTATATTCACTTACATGTATATACCCCTACACACACACATACTTAAATCAAGCTTGCTTTCATTTCTGCTTCCTCTTGAGTTCTAATCAACACATTCTAATTAACTTACTGGAGTTCAACATACAGAGCCTCGGAGAGACAGTGTAATGCAAACATTTACTATAGTTTATTGTAAAGTTTTTTCTTTCATTCTTAGAATTGGAGGAGTGCTGTAGAAATAGGTATTTTTCTATAATCATCTGGGAATAAATCAATGCACGGTTGTAGAAACTGTCCTAAGATGCAGACTAATCTGTACATTGTGCACATGCGTGTGCTTCCACGTGCCCAGACAACCTGGGAGTACCTTTATTTCTCAAATAAAAATAAGGTCCTTCTTCCCAGTTGCATTATTTCCCCATCACTCTTTAAAAAACACAGTCACTCAACTTAATAGCAAGGAGAAGTAAATTATGGTTTTATATTGTGTATTTCTTAGAATGATCTGGGAAAAAAAAAAACTTCTGACTCCTTTTAGGTCAAATGGATAGCATTAACAACTGATAATGTAGTTGATACCTTATTTATCCTAATTCTCAAAGCTGTCTTTCCAACACTGTCATTTGGCTGTATTGAAGCAATATATAACCATTCAGGAAGAGCAGGATGCTTCAGAACCGGATTCCATAAGATCTAAAAGCCTACATTAATATGGCTCTATTTGCTTTTTTGGGGGTCATAATTTGTGCTTGTTTTGGGTTGGTCAGCAATTAAAGGTACTTGTTCCCAAGCAGTTTATTCTCTTAGAGGAAAAGGGCCCACGTCATTTCATCTGAGACACAGGTTTCCTTTTATTTTTGAATCAAGAGCTCTGTCACATGGAGCGAGGGACAGAAAAACCCCCCAAAAGAAACAAAACTTCTGAATTCTACTCTCCTGACATCACATGCATTTATAAAGGGAGAAAAATCCATCTGTTGACCCTACTACACTGTTATAAGAAAACTCAACCATATGGAGCACCGTACGTAGCCTGCATGCTCTTTCAGACACTTGATAGTTGTAACACGGCAGTAACCATTATCTAACTTTAATTACAGGATCAAATTACTTGTCAAACGTGGACTGTAACTTATTCTTGTCTGCTAGGCCCCAATCTCTGTTTGTAATCCTATCAGACAGTTTGATTTATTTCAGAACAGAACAACTCTGCCACCTTCCTGAAAAGACTGTGCTATTAATAAGCAGGATAAATGTACAGTTTTCGGAAGGAAAATCTTCATCACATTAGGGGGTTTTACTCTTTTCTTCCTTTCCCTTCCCTCTCACATATAAAGACATCTGGGTAGAGACAAAACTGTTCTTCCAACTACACTGTCAGCATCTGCACAGCAGCCCAGACACGGCCACTGTTCCAGCACGTGCAGTACTGTACAGCCTCCAAAGACAAGACCTTTCTTTTCCGAGGCTGCTGTGATTACTTTTTCATATGGCAGAGCTGGGCAGATAATAATACACCTACCGGTCAGAAAGATGAATTACACAAGAGTCTAGCAGTGCAGTGAGAAGCAAGGGAACCCATCTGAGGCAAATACAATGCAGGAAATGAAGGGAAAGAATGTTCTAAATGACTTCAAATGTAGAGGTTCTAGCCAGTGCACAAAAAGCAAACTATCTCCTGTTTAAATTAAAAGCTGAGCACAAAATCTGCTCCTCTGTGAGTTTACCAACTACTCATTTTTCTTTTTAACTCAACATGTATTGAGCACCTAATTTGTGCAAAGCATTGCTTAGGTAGGTGCAGAAGATTACCAAAGAGAATTCGGATACCAGCTCAGAATCATAGGTTTTATCCCCCATAAAAGGCACCTGTTGTGAAACACGTGGACTGAACAGTTGAGGGGAATCATGAAGGCAGCAAAGGAAATTAGAGAAATGAAGTACCTCTTAGAGTGAAACATGCAGTCACCACCTCTAGCCCAGCACCATATTAATTCTCTCTCAAAATATTTTTTTTTTCTGAAAAACTCCTTTGCTTATGTTTTCATACAAGGTCTCCAATCTCATCAATCTAGGAAGCCACTGAATGTTTAACTGGCAAAATGTCTTCGTAATGTCTCTTACACTAGTTCAGCTTGTCTATTCTGGCCCCAAGGTTTAGCCCCCCCACCCCATGCCACCCCCACTCTTTTAAGGATACATTTGCCCAAAGTCATTCAGCAACAAGACAGCACACGAGGAAGCAAAGCTTCATGAACTGGAGTCTAAGGATGTAATCACTAAAAACTGGAGAAGGTCCTTTGTGTCATCCCTGTTCTCTTGCACAAATGCAGCTATCTATTTCTCTACCTGCAAGAGGAACTCTCCTTTTGGATGTGAAGTAATGAACTTCCCTGAACACTTCTGCCATCAATAATCTGAAAAATGGATTATACAGTAAATTCCACTGCAAACAGTTAAGTTCTTTCTAGGCACACCACAGCACCTGGATAGGAAAACTGCAGCATTTCGCACAGGTGCAAAACAATCTCTTCACCCCCACCACTCCTCGGGGAGCTTGCTTTTTTTTAATAACAGGAGAATCTGCCAGCCAAGTTGCTCCTATTGCTTTGGGAGAAGTCAAAAGTGGACAGAGGTAGAATAATATCACCTGGGTTATGGGTAGAAGCCCTTTTAGGCTATGTTCAGGGAAGTTTCAATAAATATGAAAGCATCTCCCTGAAGTATTACATATTGAGAAACATTTCAAAAACAACTTTTAACAGTATTTAAACATTAAGGACTAGATTTCTCATAGGCAAAATGGAAAAATGTGAATATAACTAGAAAAATCCGAGGGCGCTGGTAAGCTCCATGGTCAATATGCCTTTCATCAGAGGGGGAAAACCTCAGGTGAACTGTATTAAACACTGACGTCTAGTCATTAGTACAGTTATTTCAACAGTCCACTTTCCAACCATTATAGCAGTAACTACCCAAAGACTTATTAAACCAAGGGGTCAACATAGTGAAAAATTAGCAATCATTTCAAAATTAAATCTTGCAAGTTTTGTTTTAATTGGTGCTTTCCTGTCAATTAACTTGTTGCATTATGCTGTGAGGATTCATACCCAATTCAAAAACACCAGCAATTTAGGAACATCTGAAAAGAAGAACTTTGGGAAAACATGCTATCTTAATTACAGCAACAATAAATTCACCCTCACTGTTGTATTAAGCTATACCAACTAAGGGTCAGCAGACAGAAAAACACACAGTAGGTCGACTAACGACAAAACTACACAACTGAATCACCTGAATGTTAACTGGGGTTGCTAGTCTTGATTTAATTTCATTTTCTAACCATAAAAGCTTACCGTGTGAACGCTATAAATGAAAGTTCTCTTTTCAAGAGTCTCCTGAAATCTACCTTCAGTCCCTTTCGGATGCCGATAGTAAAAGCAAGCTGCCTAAATGTGTTGATCTGCAGCGGGAAGAGACCAGACCGCGCAACAGGAAAGCTGGGGCACTGCCCACGTTACCGCACCGCCCCGGGGACGTGAGCGGCTCGAAGCACTTGCGGATGGTATGCCATACAAGAAGTTCCTTTCAATGACAAAATAGGCGTTATATATGCCATACAGATATGTAAAGGAAGGAGAACCAGAAGGAAGCAGAAAAAGGAGAAAGATTAAAGCCCCTAACGTTAACAAAGTTGTAGGATTACTTTTCCTTCTACTTGCCATTTTGAAAAATAAAGTTTAAAAGGCATTCGATTTCGCCGGTGCCCTAGAAAGGCAGCCACGCTCGGCAACCCCAACTCCTCGCCGGCCTTACCTTCTGCTGCTAGCGCGAACCCAGGGGCTAAGGGGTCCCGCTCTCAGCGGCGGCGGTGGCAGGGGCAGTGGCACATGCCATCTGTTAGCGACAGAAGCAAAAGCCGCGCTGCGCGAGGTGGCCCCGATGCGGGGAGAGCCTCTAGCACGGGTGGCTACCCAATGCCGCCATTTTAAAGCGAGGCTCCTGAAATCATTAGATATAAGCAAATTAAAGCCCGCCCCACCTACAGAACTTCGGGGCTGGGACGGGCAACCCGGCTTCGAGTCGGCCGCGGTGGGGTAGAAAATGTCAAGTGAGAGACGCACACAGGGACTCCCGGACGGAGGCGACATCCCTCCGACCCCCTCCCCCCTCCCCGCCACCCCCCGGGCTCGGGCGAGCCTCCTCGCGAGTCCAGAGACCAGAGGATTTTCTTTTCCTCCACTACTCCGGGACCCTTTCCTGGGGCCCGCCAGCGGGCTGGGGGACAGGGGGGACCGGGGGCGGCCCTCCCCGCGCCTCCCGAGCGCTTGGTTCAGTCCACTTGGAGCACACCTCGCGCTCCCCGCTCCCCGGCGGCGGCGGGCGGGCGAGCGCGGGGCTCCGGGCCCGGCGAGCGGCTGCCATGGCAACCCGGGACCAAACCCCGCCCGGCCGCAGCCAAAGGCGTGCCCTCCGCCGGCCGGCCAGCCGGCCGGTCGGTCGGTCCTCGGCAGCGCCCGCCGACCCGGCGGCCCTCGCGGTGCCCGGCGCCCGGCACACGCGCGGCGCGCTGAGGGCACGGCGCCGGCAAGGGGACTCTCGGCGCCCCAGCGGCAACTCGCGCCCAACTCCGGCGGGCTGGGAAGCGGCGCGCTGCCCCGCCCGGCCAGGTAGCGCGGCGCGCCCCGCACCGGCCCCACCGCCGCAGCCGACCTCACCTGGCCCGCGGCGTGCGGCTCCCAGCTCCGGACGCGGCGGGAATCCAGCGGCGTGCAGCCCCCCGCTTCGCGCCCAGCCCGGGACTGTCGGTCCTCCGCCTCCCTCGCTGCTCCCGGAGAGCGCCAAAAAGTCGCGCTCCAGATCCCGCTCGCTCCGAGTGCTGGCACTCTGTTCCTGTAGCGCTGTGTATATTCTTTGAGTCTTTCTTTAGCGCACGGGTCTCGTGGAGCGGAGCGCGGGCTTTATTCTCAGGGGGTGTGGCGCCTCTTCCCCCAGCCCGCCGGCCCAGCCCCCACTGCAAGGGCTTTTTGCCATTTCATTATTAAGGGAAGGGGCTGGGGCAGCAAATCATAACGCTCAGGTTTTGCAAAAGCGAGAACAAACAGAACTTGCACACTGCCCCAGAGTGGATGGGGGTGGGGATGGGGGTGGGGGAGGGAGGCAGCAAAGTTTGTAGAGCTGCAGGAACTGAAGTGCCAAGGAGAAATGTCGTGCGGTTCAAAGCTGGACGTTTCTAGACCCTCTGGATATAAGATGAAATAGGTAATTCCAAAAATGACCTTAGTCAATAAATTCGTCGGCCCACTGAAGACAGAATACATACATATTTGTATATTCACCAACACTCATCAGCTGCCGTCCTGAGTCCTCTATTTTCTATAAATTCTTTATTTCCCTTTAAAACCCTGATCTCAGAAAGGGAAATGTTGGTTTGTACGAATAGGCCCCCCCTCTTTAACGGAGTTTGAAGGGTAGGAGGAGACCTAAGGTAGAGCTCCAGATACTTTTGAATGACAAGTGGACAAAGCAAATGCAATTATATATTTTGATTTTTTCAAAAAATGTACACCTGGATAGCTAAATTACAAGTTTCTTTTTAATGCAAGTGTGATAGGAACACCAGCTGTTCCTTAACTGGAACCCAGTGGTAATAAATGCATGCTTTTATTTAATCTTAGCAGGACAGTTGTAGTCTGAAACACACGTATATGCAGGATCCTCCGTGACAAGCTCATAGCAATTCATGGGCTGCTCTCCTGCCATGAACTGCTTCACCCCAGTAACAGAGTTCCACGTGCCCTGCAGAAAGTGCAGAAACGTCACAGGAGGTATTCACGCAGCAGTTAAATCCAAGAGTGGGGTAAATTCTCAGGCTAATTACATTTTTAAAAATTCTACCGAACTGATCCAAATAGAATTCTCCAGCTAATATTAGGCAAGAAATCAATCTCTGTTAAATGTGAGATAATAGGAGCAGGATCATAATGGTTGGAAGAACACTGGCACAAACTGTCCTTTAAATAATTGAGAAAAACCCTCTGTGGCATTTGACAAGCATTGTGAAAGTTATCAGGACAACGTGCAGGGGCGGTGTCTGATAGGTTTGTAATAGTGAGTAGAATCCTAAGCATGAGTCAAACAAAAGACAGGAGTTTCTAGTTATTTGAAAGGAAGGAGGGAGGAAAAAAAATAATTCCTAGCCACCTTTCTGCACCTCCCTTCCAACTTACCAAATGACCTGCCCTACTCTAAAAGTCAAATTTGGCTGATGTATAGGAAGTGGTTTTTGCAGTCCAGAGACTAAAAGTAGGAGGTGTTGGCTACCGCAGTAGGCTGGAGAGAAGGGCAAGGCTGAATTATATAACTCTATACCCAATGATCTAACAAATGAGGAACTGTTATCACAGCAAGTCAACAAAGGACTCTTTATACTAAACGTAACTTGGGTCAACACCGGTTCCCTTACCTCTGCCCACCATTGCAAACCACATCTCCTATGGGACACTGGCTTTCCCTAATTCCACACAAGCTGGCTTGATTTTATTGTTACTGCATGGCTGAAATAATTGTTTTATCATAAATTTCAGGTCACAAATAGGACAGCTTGGTGGTTCTCTGGGTACCACAGCTTCAACACTGTCTCTTGCTGGACATTTCTGACTGGTGAAAGGTGCAAATGAGACTTCATTATTCTCTCTTATCCACACTGAAGGGAAGAAAAACCTTATAAACAAATTTGAGTCTGGTAAACTGTCCTCCTTGTATCCAGGTTGGTGTGACAAATGAAGGTAGGCAAATTTCCATGCTACCAGTTCATTAGGGAGTGTTTTCAAAAGCGGTAGGAAATTGCTGTCCCCTCAGCATTTTAAAAGGGTCCATTTACTCTCAGGGATAGACTCACCTTGGAATTACTTTCCAATTTAGTAGAGTGGGTAGAGCTAGACAACCTTTTCTTTTCTTTTCTTTAGGCATGATTGGGGGCACGACCCAGGAAAAATTAAGTTGTATACTCACTGATCCACTAGATGAGTATGTACATTATAGTCTCTGAATACTTAACACTTCTTTTCCCCTTGCATTTTGGGCTAGCCTCAGAACCACTAGTCCTGATGGATCTTCACTCTCCCCTCATCAGTCAAATAGAGGTGGGTAACCAAACATTTAAACACACTTAGGGAATATACTCTCCGTATTCTCACAATGTCTTAACAGTACACATACAGATGTAAAAGCTAAGACTGGAGGTAAGGATGTAGAAGCCTCTCAAGTGGCATGTTCTTCCAATAAATCTAATTAACTTTGACTGATACAGGAAAGAATTCTAAAAGTTATGCAATGGTTTAGTAACAAAAGGATTATTGTAATCCACCACTGAACAAATGTTGCTGTATTTTTTTAAAGATGCTGAATAGGTGAAAACTTAAACTCTCTCATATATCAGTACACCATGCTTCCGATGGATTTTTGAATTCTCAATTTATTCTATCAGAATTATGCTTTTACTCCTTTGCTAAGTCACATAACTCTATTCATTTTAAAAGATGGTCAGCTGATACTGCTAGACATGTAGGCAGGGTCATGTTATGCACAGAAATGTGAAACATCACCTTCCTCTTTTGAACCTGTGTAATAATCACCTATTATTATTAGCAAATAATACTGTTTGCTGCTGCTGTGTTCCAGCGACAGCTCCACAGCCTACAGCCCACAACACTATTTGTGGTGACTCCATACAGAAGTCTCTGGCTATTTAAGGGTGGCTGAAGGGCTACAGGCACTCACTCTGTCTATCAGATCTAATCCCTTGAATCTGTTTGTCTGATAGACAGAATGCCTGAAGAACTATGGACAGGAGGCAGTGATCAAAACCATCCCCAAGAAAGAGAAATGCAAAAAGGCAAAATGGTTGTCTGAGGAGGCCTTACAAATAGCTGAGAAAAGAAGAGAAGCGAAAGGCAAAGGAGAAAAGGAGATATATCTCTCTGAATGTAGAGTTCCAAAGAATAGCAAGGAGCGAAAAGAAAGCCTTCTTAAGTGATCAATACAAAGAAATAGAGGAAAACAGTAGAATGGGAAAGAATAGAGATCTCTTCAAGAAAATTAGAGATACCAAGGGAACATTTCATGTAAAGATGGGCACAATAAAGGACAGAAATAGTATGGACCTAACAGAAGTGGAAGATATTAAGAAGAGGTGGCAAGAATACACAGAAGAACTATACAAAAATGATCTTCATGACCCAGATAACCACGATGGTATAATCACTCACCTAGAGCCAGACATCCTGGAATGCAAAGTCAGGTGGGCTTTAGGAAGCATCACTATGGGCAAAGCTAGTGGAGGTGATGGAATTCCAGCTGAGCTATTTCAAATCCTGAAAGATGATGCTTTGAAAGTGCTGTCCTCAATATGCCACCCAATTCGGAAAACTTGACAGTGGCCACAAGACTGGAAACAGTCAGTTTTCATTCTAGTCCCAAAGAAACACAATGCCAAAGAATCTTCAGACTACCACACGATTGCACTCATCTCACATGCTAGTAAAGTAATGCTCAAAATTCTGCAAGCTAGGCTTCAACAGTATGTGAACCAAGAACTACCAGAAGTTCAAGATGGAGTTAGAAAAGGCAGAGGAACCGGAGATCAAATTACAAACATCCACTGGATCATAGAAAAAGTAAGAGAATTCAAGAAAAAACATCTACTTCTGCTTTATTGACTATGCCAAAGCACTTGATTGTGTAGATCACAACCAACTGGAAAATTCTTAGATGGGACTACCAGACCACCTTACCTGCCTCCTGAGAAATCTGTATGCACGTCAAGATGCAACAGTTAGAACTGGACATGGGACAACAGACCGGTTCCAAATTGGGAAAGGAGTACGTCAGTGCTGTATACTGTCACCCTGCTTATTTAACTTATATGCAGGGTACATCATGCAAAATGCTGGGCTGGATGAAGCACAAGCTGGAGTCAAGATTGCTGGGAGAAATATCAATAACCTCAGATATGCAGATGATACCACCTTTATGGCAGAAAGCGAAGAGGAACTAAAGAGCCCCTTGATGAAAGTGTAAGAGGAGAGTGAAAAAACTGGTTTAAAACTCAACATTCATAAAACAAAGATCATGGCATCCGGTCCCATCACTTCATGGCAAATAGATGGTGAAACAATGGAAACAGAGACTTTATTTTCTTGGGCTCCAAAATCACTGCAGATGGTGACTGCAGCCATGAAATTAAAAGATGCTTGTTCCTTGGAAGAAAAGTTATGACCAACCTAGACAGCATGGACAGAGGAGCCTGGTAGGCTGCAGTCAATGGGGTCGCAAAGAGTCGGACACGACTGAGCTACTTCACTTTTCACTTTCATGCGTTGGAGAAGGAAATGGCAACCCACTCCAGTGTTCTTGCCTGCAGAATCCCAGGGACGGGGGAGCCTGGTGGGCTGCCATCTATGGGTTGCACAGAGTCGGACACGACTGAAGCGACTTAGCAGCAGCAGCAGCAGCAGCAGACAGCATAAGCAGAGATGTTACTTTGCTGACAAAGGTCTGTCTTGTCAAAGTTGTGGTTTTTCCAGTAGTCATGTATGGTTGTGAGAATTGGGCAATAAAGAAAGCTGAGCTCCGAAGAATTGATGCTTTTGAACTGTGGTGTTGGAGAAGACTTGAGAGTCCCTAAGACTGCAAGATCAAGCCAGTCAATCCTAAAGGAAATCAACCCTGAATACTCATTTGAAGGACTTCTGCTGAAGCTGATGTGCCAATACTTTGGTCACTTGATGTGAATAGCTGATTCATTGGAAAAAACTTTGATGCTGGGAAAGATTGAAGGCAGGAGGAGACGGGGTTGCCAGAGGATGAGATAGTCAGATGGCATCACCAACTCGATGGACATGAGTTTGAGCAGGCTCTGGGAGTTGGTGATGGACAGGGAATCCTGGCGTGCTGCAGTCCGTGAGATCGCAAAGAGCTGACTAAACTCAACTGAAGGGCTACAGATGCTAATTATTCATCCATTTCTGAAAAGTCTTTTCCATTTTCCATTCGTAGTTGGGAATTGAGAGATTCACACAAAGTTCTGATTAGATAAACAGGAAAATAAAACCCATCAGAGTCTAGCTGTTAAAAAGGTTTAGACAATCAAATAAATGTCAGCTTCCAAGGTAACCCCTTTGTAAAGTGATGAAGACTGTATTTCTTACAGGAGGAGTGATAAAACCATCCATTAACCAGCCTGCATTCTGAAATCATTGCAAAGATAGATAAGTAGATCAACAGTTCTCAGGTTGGAAAGAAAATTTCTGAAATTCAGGGTTTTTTTTCACTTTGACAAAATTGTCAGAAGTACCTGAATATATTCTCATAATCAGAGAAGAAAACAGGAAATTAATGAATCACTCTCTTTGAGACAAACCCAGGCCAAATGGATTTATAAGGCAATTTCTTCCCCAAGCCTTTGAAGGATCCTTTGAATATGTTGATACATTCTACAAATTATCCATGAGTTTTGAAATGTACAGTATATTTCTTAAAATTATCTTCAGAGGGAAATATAGTAAGAATGATACAGATAAAAATGATGCACAAATGTAAGAATACATCCAAAAGATAAAGTGATATGAAAAACATGGCTTATTATCACTTAGGAATCTGATTTTTAAAATGAAAGTGAAAGTGTTAGTTACTCAGTCATGTCTGACTCTTTGCAACCCCATGGACTATAGCCCACCAGGCTCCTCTGTCCATGGAATTCTCCAGGCAAGAATACTGGAGTGGGTTGCCATTCTCTTCTCCAGGGGATCTTCCCGACACAGGGATCGAACTCAGGCCTCCTGCATTGCAGATTCTCTACCGTCTGAGCTACCAGGCAAGCCTGATCTTTATAACAGCAGCCATCTAATATGGAAATACTCCATGCCAGGCACTGTGCTAAGCATTTTTCACAAGTTAGCTCACTTGATCCTCACAACAATCTCTATAAGGTAAATATTATCATGTCCCCATGTTAAGAACAGGAAAGTAAGGCTATCCAAAGTAAAAATCTAGCAAAGCTAGTAGGTGGCAGAACCAGGATCTAAAGTTAGTTGTCTCAGCCGATAGGGCCCATGCTTTTAATTACAACCCAGTACTGAATTAAGCAATTGTGGGGTCCAGTTAGATTTGAATTCAGACACTTGCTATGCCATACTGCCTCTCACTGATGTGGGTATTATCAAAATGATGCCAGTAAAATATAGAAATGTACTAAAATAATTTTAAGCCTGATCACATATTGTTTATCCGAGAAATGTAAAGATTTTAGTAAAAAATATCAATATTATTGACAAATGTGTGATCATCTCAGTAAATGCCAAAAAGGCATTTGGTAAAATCTAACTCCTTCTTATAGTTAATATCTTTCAAATATAAGAATAGTGAGCTACTTCTTTAATATAATAAAGGATGTGTATTTAAAAAACAAAGAATTAGTCTCCTGCCTATTAGAAAAACAAAGTCAGTTCCTAGAAACTGGACCTAAACAAGAGAGCTTTTATTCATGTATAAGTTTGGTGTTTCTGGAAATTCTTGTTTGGATAATAAGGTATGAAAATAAATTAGAAGTATTGGAAAGGAAGAAATTAAAGATAGATAATTTTTAGATAACATTAGTAAATACCTGGAAAAGCCACAGAATTGACGTCAAGTGATTAGATAAAACTACAGAGTTCAACACATCAAAATAGCTATCACTAAGTCAGAAAAGTAACACATTTCTAATAAAGCAAAAAGAAAACACTAAGGTATTTGGAAATAAGTCAATATATTCAAGAGTGTGAGAAAAAGAAATAATATGAAATCTTAATGGCAGAAATAAAGAAAATATGAAAAAACGTAAAGTCAAGCTACATTTCTGAATGGTAAGATCAATAAGTCAGTAAGTGTTAGTCGCCCAGTCGTGCCCGACTCTTTGTGACCCCATGGACTGTAGCCCACCAGGCTTTTCTGTCCATGAGATTTTCCAGGCAAGGATACTGGAGTGGGTTGCCATTTTCTTCTCCAGGGTATCATCCAGACCCAGGGATCGAACCCGGATCTCCTGCATTGCAGGCAGATTCTTTACTGACTGAGCTAACAGTCCTTTTGATAAGACCAATAGTGTAAAGCTAATACTTCACAAATTGATTTATAGAGGCAGACTATTCAAATGAAGCTCTCTCTCATTCCAAAAGAGATACCACATTCATTTGTAGAAGGCGATGGCACCCCACTCCAGTACTCTTTCTTGAAAAATCCCATGGACAGAGGAGCCTGGAAGGCTGCAGTCCATAGGGTTGCTGAGGGTCGGACATGACTGAGTGACTTCACTTTCACTTTTCACTTTCATACATTGGAGAAGGAAATGGCAACCCACTCCAGTGTTCTTGCCTGGAGAATCCCAGGGACGGGGGAGCCTGGTGGGCTGCCGTCTATGGGGCCGCACAGAGTCAGACACGACTGAAGTGACTTAGTAGTAGTATCCTAGGGAAACAAAAGTCTAAAAGAATTATCAAATATTAGAATGTGTTATAAATTATCACTAGTTGAAATGGCAGAATTCAGATGAAAATCAGAAATATTGATCAGTAAATACAAAAGTGAGACCTCAAAAAAGGCTCTAATAAATGTAAGAATAGAATGTGTGATGAATAAAGCATAACAAAATAATGGGGCTACTGCTACTGCTAAGTCACTTCAGTCGTGTCCGACTCTGTGCGACCCCATAGACGGCAGCCCACCAGGCTCCCCCGTCCCTGGGATTCTCCAGGCAAGAACACTGGAGTGGGTTGCCATTTCCTTCTCCAATGCATGTAAGTGAAAAGTGAAAGTGAAGTCACTCAGTCGTGTCCGACCCTCAGCGAGCCCATGGACTACAGCCTACCAGGCTCCTCCGTCCATGGGATTTTCCAGGCAAGAGTACTGGAGTGGGGTGCCATTGAAATACCTATTATTAAGTAAATTCACCTGGGGTAACTGGTCATGAGTATGGAGAGGAATCAACAGAAGGCTTTATCTCTTATCAGATACATGATTCTACATGAAATAAAAAATAAATTTTCTTTAAAAGAAAATTTTAAAAAATAGGAATAGACTAGAGTATTTAACTTAACTATAGGAATTTTTCTTATATTTGTTTTATGATTTTCCTGATAGCTCAGTTGGTAAAGAATCCCCCTGCAATGCAGGAGACCCTGGTTCAATTCCTGGGTCAGGAAGATCCCCTGGAGAAGGGCTAGGCTACCCACTCTAGTATTCTTGGGCTTTCCTTGTGGCTCAGCTGGTAAAGAATCAGCCTGCAATGTGGGAGACCTGGGTTTGATCCCTGGGTTGGGAAGATCCCCTGGAGAAGGGAAAGGCTGCCCCCTCCAGTGTTCTGGCCTGGGGAATTTGGGGTCACATAGAGACAAGGTGCAACTTTCACTTTCATGGGAATTTTTAAAGTTTTGAAGTAATAGTGAAAGTGGAAGCCGCTCAGTCATGTCCGACTCTTTTCAACCCCATGGACTTTTTGACCCATACAGTCCATGGAGTTCTCCAGGCCAGAATACTGGAGTGGGTAGCCATGCCCTCCTCCAGGGGATCTTCCCAACCCAGGGATCATACCCAGGTCTCCCACATTGCAGGTGGATTCTTTACAGGCTGAGCCACCAGGGAAGCCCTTGAAGCAATAGGAAACATAGTAAAGGAAAAACTGGTTGGAGAGTACAACATAATAAAACAATGTTAAACCATTTTCAAAACTAAGATTAAATGGTGGAAATGCTAGGAAGAGGGGCTTCCCAGGTGACTCAGTGGTAAAGAATATACCTGCCAATGCAGGAGACATAAGGGACTAGGGTTCGATCCCTGGGTTGGGAAGATCCCTTGGAGAAGGAAATGGCAGCCCTCTCCAGTATCCTTGCCTGGAGAATCCCATGGACAGAGGAGCCCGGTGGGCTGCAGTCCATGAGGTCGCAGAGTCGGACACGACTGAGCACCAGAGCATGCTAGGAAGATCATAGATACAGGACTAGCATCTAAACTGTAGACAGAGGTACTAAGGCTGTACGAGACAATTACCAGATCCTCAAGGGACAAATGGTCAAAGAATATCACCCTAGAAGAATTGTATGTTGTTCTAACTAGGAGGCACCATTTGATATTTAATTTAATTGCCCCAAATAACAATATAAAACTCAGTACTCAACAGACTTCGGAAGAATAGACTCATTCAAGTTGCTGATGGCATTGCTAACTGGGTCAACAATCATAGAAATGTGCATAGTCCTCAAACTAGGAATCCCAACCCTGGGAAATTATCCTAAACTAATAATTCAAAAGAAGGGGGGAAAAGAGCAACTTATTCTGAATGTCAAAGAACCTTGAAACAACCTAAATATCCAACAATAGGGGAATGATTGAGCTATTTACTATACATTAATACAATGAAATAATTTAAGCACTGTAGAAAAGCAGGAAATTGTACAAGAAATAACATTAATTAAACATTACACTGCAAGATTAGATTTTTAACTTTAAATGCATCCATGAGTATTCATAACGATAATGATCAGTAAAGCCTACAGATTTATATCTAAGTTTTTTAAAAACCTAATACTGGACATTTTAAAAATTTTTATTATTTTGGCAATCTGTCCAATAAAACACTATTATATTCAAGAAATATTTGACCTCTGTATCAAATAAACTACTTCTATTTCTCTCACCTTCTGCCTTTTCTTTCTGCCTTCCCCTGCATTTCTCAACATCTGTTCTTTTACTTTTTATGAATATTCCTCTGGCCCTCTGCCTCTTTCTTCATTTCTCTGTATTTCAACTCTCTTTTTCTCTTCTATCACCCGCTTTGTGTGTGAGTTGCTCAGTCATGCCCAACTCTTTGCGACCCCATGGACTGTAGCCCACCAGGTCCCTCTGTCCATGGGATTCTCCAGGTAAGAATACCGGAGTGGGGTGCCATTTTCTCCTCCAGGGTATCTTCCCAACCCAGGGATCGAACCCGCGTCTCTTGAGTCTCCTGCATGGGTAGATGGATTCTTTACCACTAGCGCCACCTGGGAAGCCCATCACCTGTTTTACTCCACATTTTTTTCCCCGCTTTTTATGCTCCTTAGCTTTTTTCTTGTACATCTGCTTTTGCAATGGTTAAAATATGAGACAGAAATGTATTCTTTTTAAGTGTTGATGTAAACCTTGTTTTTGTTCATTTTTGAAATTATTTTTGGCTGTGCTGGGTCTTCCTTGCTGCGAGCATACTTTCTCTAGCTGCAGCAAGCAGGGGCTTCTCTCATTGCAGAGCTCAGGCTCTAGGGCACACAGGCTTCAGTGCACAGGTTTAGTTGCACTGCGGCATATGGAATCCTCCTGAATCAGGGGTCAAACCCACGTCCTGGGCATTGGCAGCTGGATTCTTAACCACTGGACCACCAGGGAAGTCCTCCTGTTTTTGTTCATTTTGAAAGTGAATGAACATTCGTATAGCACAGGGAACCCTATTTAATTTGCTGTGGTGACTTGACTGAGAAGGAAGTCCAAAAAGAAGGCATTGTATGTATATGTATGGCTGATTCATTCTGCTGCACAGTAGAAATTAACACAACATTGTAAAGCGACTACTTTTAAAAATGAGAGACAAATTCATTAGATTTGAGTTCTTTTTTTAAAAGGCAACCAAGTTGAATTGTCTTTTAACAATCTGTGCCTGACCAAGGCCAAATCAGATACTTCTGCAAGGCTTTAAACGATGTGAAGTAATAAACACTCCATATCATGATTTCATTAGATTTGTCACCACAGAAAAAAACAGTAAACATAAATATGAAAGATTTACATTCGCATGTATAGGAAATCCTTCCTATTCCAATTTTCGAGGTTTTAAATATCTAACTTTTACTCATGTTAAAACATGCTCTAACTTCCATGCAACATGTTGGTACAATGATTATGATCTCTGAAAAAATAATTATGATCTCATCACATTTTTGCTTTCATGATATTATGAATATAATATCAGTATGAACCAGTACCTTTAATCATGGAACCCGAGATGATACTGAATGGTAATGAACAAAGGCAGAAAAT
Source organism: Ovis aries (assembly GCF_016772045.2). Taxonomy (NCBI): domain Eukaryota; kingdom Metazoa; phylum Chordata; class Mammalia; order Artiodactyla; family Bovidae; genus Ovis; species Ovis aries. The sequence continues at coordinate 102,416,716 of NC_056080.1, read as the reverse complement.
GAACAAGAAGCTAAAAAATATCTATTGATAATATAGTGACCTCGGACAATATTTAATCTCTCTCAATTTCCTTATGAATGAAATTCAGAAAATTCTAAAACTTTCCTTGTAGCATATATTATAGTGTTATATATGATGAAGGTTTGAATGCACCTACAGGGCCTGGAACATAGTGCTCTACTGGTGAGAGTAGGTAGGTGGAGGCCATTGCAGATTTGGAGGGCTTGCCTGTGACAGAGACAAGACTGGCTTGGCTATAGTCATACTGGAGGCATAATTTGGCACGTCTCCCTTTTACTTTTAGAAAATAGAATTAGTCACACTTGAATGGCTCCTTACCAAACCTTCAGAGTAACCACTGGGGTTTAAGCATTCCTTCCCTTTTTGGTGTGGACTGGAGAAGGGAGAACTTGAGAGCCAGTTCCTTGTCAATCTTGTGCAACACAGAAAAGAACAAGGTGATATCAGCCCCAGAGTAACTCCTACTAGCTCCTACTAGCAAGATCAGAGTGCCAGATGAGTGATCTGTCTCTGGCCTGCAAATGGGAGACGTGGCATGAGAATGTGTGGCTCGATGGTGAATTGCTGTGAGCCAGTGACTATGTCTGGTCCATCTGCTGTTGCTATTCAAGAAGGGAAACTTGAATTTGAGATGTTGATTGATACAATGTGATGATTAAAAGTATAGATCCTACAGCCCCACTCCCTGTGCTCACCTACTAAGAGTGTGGTCTTGAATAAGTTACTCTCTCTGTGCCTCAATTTTTTTTAAAAACTGGAGACAAAGATAGCACCTGTGTCATGGTGTTTGTGGTGAGAATTAAATGATAACATAGGTAAAGCACTTAGAATTCTGCCTACCAGATCAAGAAGGCTGACTAATTTCATCCATGGACAAATAGCCCATTTCTCAGCTCCTCTTGCAATCAGGGGAATTTTCTTCCTGGGTCCAGAGAGATTGTTGTTGTTCAGTTGCTAAGTCGTGTCTGTCTTTTTTGCAACCCCATGGACTGTAGCCCATCAGGCTCCTCTATTAATGAGATTCTCCAGGTAAGAATACTGGAGTGAGTTGCTATTTCCTTCTCCAGGGGATCTTCCCAACCCAGGGATTGAACCCAAGTCTCCTACCCTGCAAGCAGATTCTTTACCTCTGATCACATGCATCCCAAATACAAAAGAAGAGGACCATGAGTTTTTCCCTTTGAATCACACTTGGGTGGGGCATATTAAGACATCAGACAGTTGCATTGGCACCAGAGAGATTTTGAAAATGACCACAGAAATCAGACGAGGCTAATCCTGAAAACCTAGGTTGGAGGGGGGCATTCTCTTCCTCTCCAGGCTGCAAAGAGATGTGAAATTTCCTGACATCATGCCATAATGTCTTCAAAAAACCCTTCTCTAAATGAACAAATTACCCAGGAAGAATAACACATTAACCTGTTAGCTAGATGAACACTTTTAGCACAGGTTACTTTTATCAGATTATTTAGATCCTGGAAGCTGGCGCCTCAGCCCAGCAGATGAAGAATGGCTAAATGGTGCCAGCGGGGATGGGGGCGGGGTAGGAAGAATACCCTGGGGGAAGGATAGAACTTCTTGGCCCCTATTGTATTCCCTCCTCCCTTTATCCTGTTTTGTATTCCTTTTCTTTTTTCCATTTGTTTTGTATCCCATGCATCACAGAGCACAGAGCCAAGCACACAATCAACACAGATATTTATGAAGTACCTGCTGAGTAACTAAGTGCCTATAGTGGACATAAGCCTCCAATTACTTCAGAGATGTGCTGTCTTAACACAACTAGGTATGGTTCTATAACTACTGACCAGGAGGGCTTATATTCTGGAGGTTTACTTACTCCATATAGTGAGGTAGGCACTTGAGGCTGGGGACATAATACGTACTAAGAGAGCACTCAAAAAACAAATGGAATACAGTGATGGGCTCAAAAATCAAGCAGGGGTAGATGATCCAAGTGGAAAGGTATTCTGGAAAATACCAAGTCAGGGTTCCTTCTAAGAACCAGAAAAAGGCTGAGTTTCCAAGAGAGGAAATTAAGAAAAGCAGTAGCTTTTTACGGAGTGCCTTCCTTGTGCCAGGCACTTTCACTGCTTCTCTAATCTTTCCTCACAACTGGACCAAAAGGAATTATTTTCTGTATTTTTTAAATGGGAAAACTGATCTCAGAAAAGTTCAGCAAATTGTAGCATACTGTAGTGGCTAAGTGCACGGACTTGGATCTAAACTGTTTGGATTTGAATCCTGGTTCTGCCACTCATTAGCTGGGTGGTTTGGGGCAAGTAACTTAATCTCCCTGTTCCTCAGTTTCCTCTTCAGTAAAAATGAGAGTAATGATAGTGCCTACTTCATAGAATGATTATGACAAGTGAATTACAAAGCACTTACAAGCGTGCCTACCACATATGGAATGTTAAATGAGTGGTGTTGTTCAGCCGCTTAGTCCTGTCTGACTCTTTGCGACCCCATGGACTGCAACACACCAGGCTTCCCTGTCCTTCACCATCTCCTGGAGCTTGTTCAAGTTCATATCCATCGAGTTGGTGATGCCATCCAACCATCTCCTCCTCTGTCGGCTCCTTCTTCTCCTGCCTTCTATCTTTCCCAGCATTAGGGTCTTTTCCAGTGAGTCAGCTCTTCACATCAGGTGCCCAAAGTATTGCAGCCTCAGGTTCAGCATCAGTCCTTCCAATGAATATTCAAAGTTGATTTTCTTTAGGATTGACTAGTTTGATCTCCTTGCAGTCCAAGGGACTCTCAAGAGTCTTCTCCAACACCACAATTCAAAAGCATCAATTTTTCAGCACTCAGCCTTCTTTATGGTCCAACTCTTATACATCACTGCCAGAAAAACCATAGCTTTGAGTATACAGACCTTTGTTGGCAAAGTTATGTCTCTGCATTTGATTACACTGTCTAGGTTTCAGTCCTAGCACAATTCTTGACTCCTCCAAGGAACCCAAACCCAAATCTTACTTTTCTGCAAGGACTCCTTGAAGTCTTCAATCTCCCAGAAAACTTGTCCCTAACCATTCCCTACTTTGATTCACAGCTTAATACTCAGTCACAGACTGCTTGCCTAATGATTTCATGTTTTTTTCCCCTCTGCATGTTATCTCATTTCCCAAACTAGCTTATATAGCTCTCCTTAAGGATTTGACTTACCTCTTTTTATGCCACAATGTGCCTAGCATCTCTCTTTGTTTTGGATTGACATCTTGCCCACAGCTCTTGAGAGGAATTGTGGTCTTACCAAATTTTCAGTGAGACAAGGGAATTGCAGGTCATCATGGTTCCAGACCCTTTGGTGTATATAGCACACGTTTTCCACATCTGCCCATTTATTTGCACAGTTTTGGTTTCATTCCAACCAATGAATGGAGAAATGATACTATGGTTTCTAACTCATTTTGATATAAAGTTTGAACATGTCTTTTCTATGGATTTTTAAAATGATTTTCTCAGTTGTTATCATCTTAGAGCATTTTGTGAAGAACAGAAGAGATAGAGACAGAGAAACAGAAGCAATATGGTACCGCCATAGTTCCCATAAAAACAAAATATTCTATGTTACCCCTTTCCAGCACATGGCACTGAGTCATAAGAAATAATAGCAATGGAAAATGGTCAAATGCATACTAGTGTACTTGAGATAAGTACAAAAGGAGATATAGAGTTACTTTTAAGATACAGTCTGTTTCTAAAGTGCTTTCTGAGCCTTAAATATAGTGTACAGTCAGATCTCTGAAGGAAAAGAGAAATGTACCTAAGTTCTTAAAACACTGGCTGACACACTAAATGAATGCGCTCAATTTCCCTGATCAGAAACCTTCATTCCAGTTTGACCTCAGCCATGAATGAAATGACTTGACTGATTAAAAGCCAGTCCCCCATGAACATTTGTTTACATCTGAAAGCCACTACACATAATTGCTGTCTCCTCTCAGGGGAGGCCCCACTGGGATTACAAGAAATGTTGCAAGGTTCTACTAAGGTGTGATCACCAGTTACGGCATGAACCTAGCACTACATGTCCACACTGTCTGTCTTGGCAGCTAGATCCATCAGTCTCCCTCTTTCACACAAGTAAAATGAGCCAATAAGACAGTCGAAGTCTTGGGTAAGAGAACATAGAGCAATAAAATAGCATTCAGCTTTGGCATGTCATGATACAGGGACCCCAAGCCATCTTTGCTCCTGAGATATAGTCTTAGTGTCTGTGTCATTGCACTACTGATTTATTGTATTTTCCATATTCTTAGATAAATCATCCACCATCTTAATCCCTCTGATATACATCGTTGCTGTTGTTTTAGTTGCTTAGTGGTGTCCGACTCTTCTGTGACCTTATGTACTGCAGCCCACCAGGCTCCTCTGTCCATGGGATTTTCCAGGCAAGAATACTGGAGTGAATTGCCATTTCCTACTCCAGAGGATCTTCCCAACCCAGGGATCAAACCCACATCTGCTGCATTGGCAGGCGGGTTCTTTACCACTAAGCCATCTGGGAAGCCCTCTGATATACATATTTTATCTCTAAAAGGGATATGGGCCCATTTCACAAATATGCTACAGAAAGAAGTGAGCTAATTATTCCTTAACTTTGTCTTTATTATTAACAAGTAATGATAAAAACAGCTTACCAGCTTACCAGATTGTGTCTGCTGTTGCTGTTAGTTTTCTTAATGTTCAAACCTTGTGAAGCAAAACCCTCAGATGAAGGCTTAACAAAGGAGCCCCTGGAATTCGGTATTGTTAGTAACTTGAGTAACATTTCCAGAGAGTGGCATCGTTGGGGAATGAGGTGTTTAGATTAATGTGAGAGAAGGGAAGACTGTTTTCCTTTCATGCAGTAAAACTTCTCTCCACTGATGCTGCCCCAGCAGAGTGGACTCCTTGTTACTCCCAGATGAGGGTGACATGTGCACTCATTGGTCTAAGCTCTCAGCTATGGATGTTTAGAAATACAGTCTTTTACCAACTCTGAGACTTCACTCTTACAAATACACCTTGAACCTTTGTGACAGCTTATTTAGACAAAGACTTATGAAGCCCCAAGTCTAGGCTATCTTGGGTAGCTCTAGCTGAGCAGAATAATGCTGGGGAGAGGCAAAAGAAAGAAGTAAAAGGAGAAGTATTGAATCTTTCCCTCTAATCATTCTCTCTGGCATCCTGTGTTCCACAGGAGAATATAATTTTGTTTGTGTTGTTCTTTGAGTGAATGGTTCTGGTATCCTCACTAATGTATAGGAATAAGGCTAACATTTATTATTACTGTGCTGAGGTGTGACATCAATGACAATGGTAAGGTGATGTCACAGTCTGCCTCCCACAAGACTTTAGGCAACTCACCTCCCTTCTCTGTGCTTCGTTTCTTCATCAGTAATGGTATCACCTGCTCTTTGGATTATTATCATTATTTAAACTTCCTTTGGAAAAAGTAATCATTCTCCCTTTTGTGCCCCCACTGTACTTTGGACACAACTCAGTTCCTTCCCTTTCTATTATTACATCTCTGCCTCCCCCCTCGCTAGGCTGTGAACTCTTTCTGAGCAGGGACTATGCCTTATTTATATTTGTATCACTTTCACCTTGAATGGAGTGAGTGTTTTAAAATATTTGGTAAATAAATGAAGGAAAGAACAAAAGAATAGTCAAAAGGGCTGGACTAGATATCTTCTGAGAGTTCCCCATGACAAGCTGAATCAGTACTTCCCTACACCAATGAAAACCAAATTTTGTATAGGTCCAAGAATAGAGAACAGAATAATTCAGAAGAATGTAGGAAATTAGAGATGAATGCGTTAAATCTCTCATATTCCTTTTGCTGCCTCCCCCAGTACCCTCCATCTTTGTCCACTTCATCCTAAGGGCTAAGATTTGCTTTTCTATTTCATAAGGCAAAGAGAGAAAGAAATAGACATTTGCACTTCCCCACTAGTCTGTGTCATTGTTTACTCTAAAAAAAAAAAAAGAAAAAAAGAAACCCACTTTCTAGCACCTTAAAGACAATTCATGTATGGAGCAATATTTCTTTAGTAAATGCAACACTTTTTATACCACCCTGAACCCTTTGCCCCAGATGCACACAAACCAATAATGTGTCACAATCAGCAGATGAAAGTCACAGAATCCCTTCTCTTCCAAAACCATCAATGGCTGCAATTAGCACATGTAATCTATTTCTAAGTAACTTTAGCGTTTCCCATGTGTGGGAAGACATAGACAGCCAACTTTGGAATGCAGGCTTCCTGGGCAGTGCTTCCCCAGATTTTACCTGCAATGGAAACTTTTGCCAGTTGCTTGAAAGTTTTGGTTGCCTTGGTGACAATTAAGTGGGAGGGTGATTATGATACTGTTTAGATCTTTACATTTTACATAAGGTCAGAGGAAAAGTTAACATTTAAAATGGCATATGCTGAAGTAGTACATTTATTAAAGTTTTTTTCTTATGTTTTTGATATTATGTGAAATTTAAAAGGTTCACACACTCAGGTACAAATGGAAGACTTCATAATGCAGGTGATTTTGAGAAAGAGAGGTAAGTAAGAGGTGGAGAAAGAAGGAAATATGGTGATATTGCAGGGCTGTTGGCTTCTCTTCATACTGTTTCTAAGAAACAGTTCCTTTAATGGGCCTAGAAAGGAAGACCAAGGAGGATAGTATAAGGTACGGCGGTGGAATTTAAATTGACGGTTTATAATAATGTGTGATGAATGACTAAGGCTTAGATCAAAGCCAGAAGGAAAAGAATAGTCCAACTTTAGCTGTAAAAGTCACTTGTCAAAGCATACATTAGTGGTAGCCCTCTCTGGCCAGTACCATCCCTCTGAAGGGCTCTTTCTCTTTTAAGGAAACATATGCCACAGAACAAACTTGAATTACTAGTGGACATTCTTAAAGGAGTACCTGTGTGCTCGTTTACTGCATAATGGTTCAAGAACTGAGCACCTTGATTGTGTCATTGCATGGTATAATAGAAAAACCCAAAGCTGGCAACCCTGGGTTTGTAGCTTCTAAGAACTCCAGCAGGGCTAATTTCTATATGCTTGCACTTTGCAGACAAAGCATTAGAAGGAGAGGCATCAGGGTTTCTTCAAAGGTGTATGAAAACCTAGTGACCCTCAGGAAAGGCTCTGTGCCATGTGCTGCGTGCAAGTGCACTGCACGCCCTGCCACGAAGCGTTGGCTACATTTCAGTGGCAAAGAAGAAAGATGCCACAGAGCTGTGACTGCTCCTTACTGCTTTTGAGTGTGATTTCTCCTGAATCCCATTATTTATTTTCCAGCATGTTTCTGTCACTGGACCCTTAAAGTCCTTTTTCACACTGTGGCCACCCAGGACTAAAAGGATGTGGGATGTTGCCTATTACATTTGTTGCTCAGTCCTGAACTGAGTTTTACTAGCACTCAGTCCTACTAGCAAGGGATAAATCTACAACCAGTTCTTTATATTTGGGAGGTTTGGAGTAAGTTACCTAACTTTTGAGATTCTTCAATCTGATTAACAAAGGCACTTCTCTTCATTAAGGTATTTCCTACAGCAGCACAGCAGTACTTCCCTGGTGGCTCAGATGGTAAACATCTGCCTACAATGCAAGAGACCCGGGTTCAATCCCTGGGTTGGGAAGATCTCCTGGAGAAGGAAATGGCAACCCACTCCAGTATTCTTGCCTGGAAAATTCCACGAACAAAGAAGCCTGGTAGGCTATAGTCCATGGAGTCACAAAGAGTCGGTCACGACTGAGCAACTTCGCTTGCTACAGCAGCAGGACGTTCAGTCCACTCTTCATTTTGATCCAGTGCTTACTAAGGAGATTGAAGAGGTTATGTGTTGTTTAAGTAGGCAAAGCCTAGAGTTTTCAAAATAAGTGACTCCTACTGAATGGTTGGAGCCTTTGTTCTATAGGTGTGGTCAGTGAATGTAAAATTATACTTAAATCATCACAGAACAGGCTGGTCCCCTATGCTGTAATGACCACTGCCTCCCTAAAAAGCAAAGAGCCTACTTTGTTTCAATAAAATTCTCAGCATTTAAAACAAGTGACTTTTGTTCTTTCAAAAGTAACCTCTTCAGTGCCAGTATTTCACATTTTGGAGCACCTTTGGGAAAATGCCTTTAGGGCCTGTATCTGAGTCACACAAGAAAAGCACACTCATTCTTTCAGATTCACACCTTATCAATGAACAAAAACAGCATTACCCAGTTTGATCCACCCCCAGTTGCTCATCAGGCTTGGCTTTTGGAGACAGTATATCCTTTCCAAAAATTAAATCCACTCTCAAAAGACAAAATTTTTATACCACTGAGAGTCTTAGAATAAGCCCTGAAACCAGTTCCCAAAAGTGTGGGTCAAAATGGTGGGAACCTCAGAATCCCACTGGAATAAATGCACGGCCCCCAAAGGGACAACACTTATTTCTATGTTTAAAAAATATAGAATATTATTTAAATAGTGAGGAAAGGGTAAGAAACTCAATTTAAGATGGATTAAGAAAACCTAGGCTCCCTTATTTTCTAAAGGCAAAAACTGGGGTTAAAAGCACTGATTTCAAAGGGCTTTTGTGATAAATAAATGAGATAGATGGATACATTTTATAGAACCCAAAGCAGACATTCAAGAATAAGATGTATGTGTATGTAGATAAGCAGGCATAAGTATTTATACCTATTTACACACTACATAAAACCAATGCTATTATATTCCGGTCGTATCTATAAGAGAACATAAGAAAGAGTTGAAGAGAATGGAATTGAAAAGAGTGAACATTTGAGTTTACATAGATTAAAAGAGTAGAAAGGTGAATGTCGACTTAAAAGTAGAATAAGGAGGCTTGAGATTTACTAGTGATTCACTTTCTGTATGTTAATGCCTAATGGTGCTATTAAAAGGGGTTAAAACCCTTGAAGAGAGACTACATTTAAATATAATGAAAGAAAAATTCTCAGTAACTGCTAATGGTGCCTAAATTAATCCCAAACTGACTTAAGATCTTTTATTCTTCTTCTACTGGTATTTCAGCACAAAACACATTTAAACAAAGGAAGTTAAATGAATGGAGAAGCTTAATTTTAGTTCATTTGAAGAAAACTTTACTGAATGAATTTCTTCATAGGAGTATAATACTTGATGCTGCTCAAGACCGTTAAAATAAAGAATCAAATACAGAATTTATCATAGGTCTTTGAGTGAGTGATTAGTTTTAATACTGTTCCTTTGCAAATAAAATACTCAAAGAATCATGAGGCTATTTCTCAAGTTAAACTCAACTCTCAGTTATTGGTGGTAGGTAAAAACTCAATTCATTGGAACTCAACCAATCAGAACTCTCAAGTTACTGGAATCTTGCTGTTATTAACTTTTACACAGAGAGAAGCAAATAACAAAAAACAGATGGAAGTCAGCCAATTTCGTTAACAAATACCCCCAAATCTTCTGGAAGGAAGGATGTCTTAGTCTTACATTGAGCACAGTTTTGTACAATTTTCCCATGATATCTATATAAGGAAATAGGGAAAGCAATAAAGGGTTCTGAAACACTTTCGGTGCGCCCATTTCTGTGACCTGGCTAACATTTTACACTTATTTTTTCACATATCCTCTTTTCCAGTCATCCTGAACATCTGCCGTTTTGTTTAATCTTGACAATAACTCTGTTTTTAAAAAGTCACATATTTTAATTCTGCAGATGAGAAAACTGAGGCTTAGTGACGTTAAGTCACTTGTCCGAGGCCATGAAGTTAGGTCACTTGTCCAAGTTCACTTAGTTAGTAGCAATAGGCCTGGTATTTGAATCCAGGTCTGTTACATACCATAGCACATGTTTGAATGATAACCCTTGAAGATTGCAAAATCCTCAATCAGCATAAAATTATTATGTTGATATTCATTAATATCTCTGTCCTGAGTGGTCCATGAAAGTAAATTTATATACTTAAGAAAAAGTTTCAGCAAAAAATGAAATTAAAGAAGGCTTCCATTTAAACCAGTTAAATATGGATTTTTCTAATTCTTAAACTCCAGGTTAAAACAAAAACTTCCATCAATTAACAAAATAAAATTATTCATATGGAGTAAGTTCCCAGGTCACAACACAATAATATTAGACATTAATACCAAAATTATTCCAAAACTTGATGCTTAGGAAAATATTTAAATGTCCTTATAGAATAAATCAAGAAATGACATCAGCAAAAATGACAAAGTGGGGACCTCTGAAATTTTCTTTCCTAAAAGCAATGAAAAAACTGGAAAAACTTTCAGAAACAGCTTTTGCTGAAATCTGGATAGCTGAAAGTCTTTGTTAATTTCCAGAGTTCTAGAAAATGATTTACCATACAAATGACTACAAAGAGCTACAATGGCTATGCAAAATGGACTTTAAGACGAAAATTGTTAATGGAGAAAAAGAGGAACATTTCATAATAATATAGAGTTGATCGTTCAAGAAGACAGCAATTATAAATATATAGACACCTGACAACAGAAGACATCTAACAGTTCTAAGATATATAAAACAAAACTGACAGAAATGAAGAGACAAATTGGTCAATAATAACAGAATTCAATGCCCCACTTGCAATCATGGATATAACAATTGTGGTAGATCAATAGAACAATAATGGATAGATCAACAAGGAAATAGAGGAACTGAACAATCAACTAGTAAACCAACTAGACCTAACACCCATCTATAGAGCATGCCTAACAACTACAGCGGAATAAATATTATTCTCAAGAATTCAGGGAATATTCCCCAAAATAGACCATGTGGTAGACCATAAAGCAAGTCTCAGTAAATTCAAAAAGATTGAAATCACACAAAGTACATCTTTCAACAACAATGGAGTAAAAGTAGAAATCAGTAACAGAAGAGAATCTAAGAAAGCCACATATATGTAAACATTAAACAACACACTGTATAAACAAGGCTTCCCTGGTGGTTCGGATGGTAAAGAATCTGCCTGCAATGCAGGAGACCTATGTTTGAGCCCTGGGTCGAGAAGATCCCCTGGAAAAGGGCATGGATACTGATTCCAGTATTCTTGCCTGGAGTATTCCATAGACAGAGGAGCCTAGCAGACTACAGTCCATGGAGTCGCAATGAGTCAGACACAACTGAGAGACTAAGACACTATCAAATACACACACATTGCATAAACAACAGGTCAACGAAGAAAACAGAAGAGAAAGTATGTTACTGTGAATGTAAATGAAAACACAGCAAACAAAATCTTACAGAATGCAGCAAAAGGTAAGCTTGAAGGCTAATTTATAGATGTAAATACCTTTATTAAAAAACAAGAAAGATCTAAAACAAATAGTCCAAACTTCTAACCTAAGAAACAGAAAGAGAAGAGCCAACTAAACCTAAAGTGTGCAAAATGAATGTAATACTGAAGATTAGAGCAGAAATGCATGAAATGGAGAATAGGAAAGAAAATGGAGAAAATTGATCAAACCAAAATTAGATTTTTGCAATGACAGAGAAAGCTGGCCAAAGTTTAGCTAGACTGACCAAGAAAAAAAGAGAGAAAACTAAAATTACTAAACTTGTGGTTAAATGAGAGATATTACTACCAATGCTACAGAAATAAAAAAGATTATTGTACAAGTATATTATTAACAATTGCGCTTCCCTGGTGCCTCAGTGGTAAAGAAACTGCCTGCCAAGCAGAAAACAAGGCAGGGGGAAGATCCCCTGGAGAAGAAAAATGGTAACCCACTCCAGTATTCTTGCTTGGGAAATCCCATGGACAAGGAAGCCTGGCAGGCTACAGTTCATGGGGTTGCAAAAGAGTTGGACAGGACTTAGTGACTAAACAACAAATTATTAACAATTGCAGGACAATAAACTAACTAACATAGGAAAAGACACCAACTACAGAAAAGAAGTTTTTACTTAAAAAGAAGTAAAGAATCAGAGTAGTGAAGTGAAAGTCACTCAGTTGTGTCCGACTCTGCGACTCCATGGACTATATAGTTCATGAAATTCTCCAGGCCAGAATACTGGAGTGGGGAGCCTATCCCCTCTCCAGGGGATCTTCCCCACCCAGGACTCAAACTGGATTCTTTACCGACTGAGATATCAGGGTAGAGAATCTGAGTAGACCTATATCAAATAAGCAGAGTAAAATTGTAATTTTAAAAATACCATAAAGGAAAGCCCAGTTCCAAAGAGCTTCACTGGTAAAATCTCCCAAATGTTTAAATCAGGTTAACTCCAAAACTTCACATAGTTTTCCAAAAGATCATAGAAGACAGTGCACTTGTCAACTTATTTTATGAAGCCAGTTACTCTGCTAACAAACCAGACAAGGACATTGTAAGAAAAGAAAACTATAAAGCAGTACCTCAAAAGTTTTGTTTCCATATGAGAAAGGAAGAGAAGGAAAAAAATGAGAAAACAGCTCTCTTTTATGCAAAGGACAAGTACCATACTGGACCACTCACCCATCTACTCCACTTTCAGATGACTTCTGTGATTTAAAATTACAGCATTATTCAGGTAAACTTCTGTGTATTGAACATGAAACATGAACCAGGCCAAGGATGAATACAGCAGTTCCTGGCCTCTAGGAACTCATAGTTTGGTGAGGGTTTAAGGCACAATAATGAGTAATTACCCAACAATGAAATTAGGGCTTTAATAGATGTGTGAACAAAGGGCTGTAGGTTGGAATCAGAAAGAACAGGGACTTAACTGTATCACAGAGCGTTTGTGCTTTGTCCAGTAGAGAGTCCTTGATGCTTTGTGAGCAGGGACTTGACAACAAGGTCAAGTAAAAGTTTTGAAAAATCTGGTGACTTTGTGTAGTAAGGACAAACATGTGGGAGAAATTATAGGAAAGAAAATACTTAGGAGACTAATTCTGATATTTTACAAGAAGGATTTGAATTAAATAATGATGGTAGTAACTGAAATAAAAGAACATATAGAGGTGTTTGTTATTTCTATTAATCAGTAGGACTTGGTGGCTGAGTAGTTGAGAAAGACAAGACAAAAATGGTTTTGTGTCTATGTAACTTTCCAGTGGTCATGTATGGATGTGAGAGTTGGACTGTGATGAAAGCTGAGTGCCAAAGAATTGATGCTTTTGAACTGTGGTGTTGGAGAAGACTCTTGAAAGTCCCTTGGACTGCAAGGAGATCCAACCAGTCCATTCTGAAGGAGATCAGTCCTGGGTGTTCATTGGAAGGACTGATGCTAAAGCTGAAACTCCAGTACTTTGGCCACCTCATGGGAAGAGTTGACTCATTGGAAAAGACCCTGGTGCTGGGAGGGATTGGGGGCAGGAGGAGAAGGGGACGACAGAGGATGAGATGGCTAGATGGCATCACTGACTCGATGGACGTGAGTCTGAGTGAACTCCGGGAGTTGGTGATGGACAGGGAGGCCTGGCGTGCTGTGATTCATGGGGTCGCAAAGAGTCGGACACGACTGAGTGATTGAACTGAACTGAACTGAACTGAACTCACAGTGTGGTGGATAGAAACGGCAAGTTTATGACAGGAGAACACTTTGAAGGAAAGAGGCAATTGAGCATCTTAGTGTCAATTTCCAGCACATAGCTGGACATAGGCTTAAGCACAGAAACAAAATGTTTATGAATACATCCATGTATAGTGTAATGTAATAATATGTGCTGTATTTACATATACCAAGCTCTAGAGAAGGGAAGGTGAAAAGTTGGAGAGTGTAACATATTTTCAGTAATATTTTATGCTTTAAGAAGGAAGAGAGTTTCAAAGCAAATATGACAAAATGTCGATTCTTTTTTTTTTTTTTACTTTATTTTACTTTACAATACTGCATTGGTTTTTCCATACATTGACATGAATCCACCATGGGTGTACATGCGTTCCCAAACATGAACCCCCCTTCCCACCTCCCTCCCCATAACATCTCTCTGGGTCATCCCCGTGCACCAGCCCCAAGCATGCTGTATCCTGCATCAGACATAGACTGGCGATTTGATTCTTACATGATAGTATACATGTTTCAATGCCATTCTCCCAAATCATCCCACCCTCTCCATCTCCCTCTGAGTCCAAAAGTCCACTCTACACATCTGTGTCTCTTTTGCTGTCTTGCGTACAGGGTCATCATTGCCATCTTTCTAAATTCCATATAAATATGTGTTAGTATACCGTATTGGTGTTTTTCTTTCTGGCTTACTTCACTCTGTATAATCGACTCCAGTTTCATCCATCTCATTAGAACTGACTCAAATGTATTCTTTTTAGTGGCTGAGTAATACTCCATTGTGTATAAGTACCACAGCTCTCTAATCCATTCATCTGCTGATGGACATCTAGGTTATTTCCATGTCCTGGCTATTATAAAATGTCGATTCTTAAGTCTAGCTAGCAGATACATAGGTGGTTATATTATTTTCTGTACTTTCTATATTTAAAATTTTTCATATTTAACTAAATAAAATAAAACTGAAAATTCTATTCATCAGAATGTATACCCCTCAAATTTCAGCCTAAAAAAGCAATCTAATCCTTTGATTGTCAAAATGAACAACTAATCTAAGAAGTTATTGTAGTCAATCTGTATTAATTTTCTATTAGTGACTTATTTATTTTCTTACAATTCTGGTTATCAGAAGTCTGAAATGAGTCTGTGCTAAAATCAGTGTGTGGGCAGGACTGGTTCCATATGAAGGCTCTAAGGTAGAATCCCTTTCCTGCCTTTTCTAGTTTCTAGAGGCCACCTGAATTCCTTGGCTCTTGGCTCCTTTCTTTCATTTTCAAAGCTAGCTTCCAATCTCTCTCCCTTTCTCTCTCTCTCTCTGCTTCCATAGTCACGTTGCTTTTCTGCTTATGAAGACTTCTGTGATTGAGCGTACATAGATAATTAAGGATAATTTCCCAGTCACAAGATCCAGAACTTAATCTTAACTTAATCTTAACTTAACTTAACTTAATCTTAACTTTGAAGTTTTTTTCATGTGAGGTAACATATCCACCAATTCTGAGGATTAGGATGTGGAGATATCTGTGGGGGATGGCAGGGCGGAGTGCTTATTTTGACTACTATTTTAAAGCTTAACACAATATACTTGTAACAGTTAATAGTAGTTATACTAGTAACAGTTAATAAAAAGCAATAAGAAGATTTTTTAGTATAAACGTTTTTTGTAAGTTATAATATTCACTCATTATAACATCAACCAATGGAAATAATGAAGTTTTTCTTATTAACAAAAAGTTAAAAATGAGAATCTTTTATTTGCTTCAACCTGTAATTTTAGGTTTTCTTTTAATTTTGTTTACACAAAATGAACTAAATTCTTTTTACAACTTTCTTGAGATGTAATTTACATAAGATTTGGAGGTTAAAGTGTACAGTGTGTTGATTTGATATACATATGTTACAATATGATGACCACCACAATTAGTCAATACCTCCATCACCTTAACTAATTACCATTTCTCTTTTGTGGTGAGAATATTTATTTATTTATTTATTTTAATTTATTCATTTTAGTTGGAGGCTAATTACTTTACAATATTGTGGTGGTTTTGCCATACATTGACATGAATCCGCCACGGGTGTACATGTGTTCCCCATCCTGAAACCCCTCCCGCCTCCCTCCCCATCCCATCTCTCTGGGGCATCCCAGTGCACCAGCCCTGAGAACCCTGTCCCATGCATCAAACCTGGACTGGCGATCTGTTTCATATATGATAATATACATGTTTCAATGCTATTCTCGCAGATCATCCTACCCTCGCCTTCTCCCACAGAGTCCAAAAGACTGTTCTATACATCTGTGTCTCTTTTGCTGTCTCTCATATAGGGTTATCATTACCATCTTTCTAAATTCCATATATATGTGTTGCTGCTGCTGCTAAGTCACGTCAGTCGTGTCTGACTCTGTGCGACCCCGTGGACGGCAGCCCACCAGGCTCCCATCCCTGGGATTCTCCAGGCAAGAATACCAGAGTGGGTTTTCATTTCCTTCTCCAGTGCCTGAAAGTGAAAAGTGAAAGTGAAGTCGCTTAGTCGTCTCCGACTCTTTGCAAACCCATGGACTGCAGCCTACCAGGCTCCTCCATCCATGGGATTTCCCAGGCAAGAGTACTGGAGTGGGGTGCCATTGCCTTCTCCGTATATATGTGTTAGTATACTATATTGGTGTTCTTCTTTCTGGTTCACTTAACTCTGTATAATAGGCTCCAGTTCCATCCACCTCATTAGAACTGATTCAAATGTATTCTTTTTAATGGCTGAGTAATACTCCATTGTGTATATGTACCACAGCTTTCTCATCCATTCATCTGCAGATGGACGTCTAGGTTGCTTCCATGCCCTGGCTATTATAAACAGTGTTGCAATGAACACTGGGGTACACGTGTCTCTTTCAGTTCTGGTTTCCTTGGTGTATATGCCCAGCAGTGGGATTGCTGGGCCATATGGCAGTTCTATTTCCAGTTTTTTAAGGAATCTCCACACTGTTCTCCATAGTATTAGTTTGTTTGCATGTGGTGAGAATATTTAAGACCTACCCTCTTAGCAATTTTCAAGATTATAATAGAGTATTGTTAACTATACTCACCATGTTATGCATTAGATGCCAGAACTTATTTATTTTCCAAATGGAAGTTTAGATTAACCTTTTGACCAACTTCTGCCTATTTTCCTTATCCTTCAGTCCCTGGTAACCACCATTCTACTTCTTGTTTCTAAGAGTATGACTTTTGGAGACTCTACATTTAAGTAATATCATTTAGTATTTGTCTTTCTCTGTTTTTCTTATCTCACTTTGAATAAAGCCCTCAAGGTCCTTCCATGTGGTCACAAATGTCAGAACTTCCTTCTTTCCCAAGTCTGAATAATATTCCTCCGTGTGTGTGTTGGGGGGTGGGGTGAGCAACATTTTCTTTATTTAGTCATCCATTAATGGACACTTAGGTTGTTTTCATATCTTGGCTATTGTAAATAATATAATAAACAAAGGAGTGTAGATATCTCTTCAATATTCTGTTTTCATTTCCTTCAGATATATAACCAGAAGTGAGATTGCTAGATCATATGGTAGTTCTATTTTTAATTTTTTGAGGAACCTTCAAACTGTCTCCATAGTGGCTGCACCGATTTACATTCCCACCAACAGGGGCACAAGGGTTCCTATTTCTCCACATCCTTGCTAACACTTGTTATTCATCTCTTGTCTTTTTGCTAAGTTTTATTTATTTATCTATTATTTGGGGCTGTGTGGGCTTTTTTCTAGCTACAGTGAGCCAGCACTGCTCTCTAGTTGCGGTGTGTGGGCTGCTCACTGCGGTGGCTTCTCTTGTTGCGGAGCACAGGATATAGGCACGTGGGCTTCAGTAGTTGTGGCACCTGGGTTCGGTAGTTGCAACTCCCAGGCTCTAGAGCATAGGCTTAGCTGCACAAGGGCTTAGATGCTCTGTAGCATGAGGGATCTTTCAGAACCAGGGATAGAACGCATGTGTCCTGCACTGGCGGGCAGATTCTTTACTACTGAGCCACCAGGAGTAAAATGTGGAGACTCCACATTTAAGTAATATCATTTAGTATTTGTCTTTCTCTGTTTTTCTTATCTCACTTTGCATAAAGCCCTCAAGGTCCTTCCATGTGGTCACAAATGTCAGAACTTCCTTCTTTCCCAAGTCTGAATAATATTCCTCCGTGTGTAGAATGCCTGCAGGCATTCCAGGAAAGCCTGCAGTTATCGTTTTAATAAACCATGAAGTGTCAAAGATGAACACAATTGTCTGCATATACCATTTCATACTTGAAGCTAATAAAGATTTAGTAGATTAAGCATCTTAAGTTTGTCTGCTTATCACTGTAGAGCTCAACTCAAATCACCATAGCTAGAATGGTAGGGGATGAGGCACAGTTTGCCAAAGCAAAGCCCTTTGTTGCTCTGGACTTCACTACATTAATTGATGAGTGAATCTGTCTACCACTTTCCATCTCTACTGCCATCATGCTGGTGCAAACTACCAGCAACTCTCTCCTGGAATTCTGCAACAGGCTCATATTTGGTCTCCCAGTTCTCAGTCCATTCTTCAGACAGTTGCCAGCTCTGATTATTCAAATACATAAATGAGAGCTCACTGCTGCTAAGTCGCTTCAGTCGTGTCTGACTCTGTGCGATCCCATCGACGGCAGCCCACCAGGCTCCCCCATCCCTGGGATTCTCCAGGCAAGAACACTGGAGTGGGTTGCCATTTCCTTCTCCAATGCATGAAAGTGAAAAGTGAAAGTGAAATCGCTCAGTCGTGTCCAACTCTCAGGGACCCCATGGACTGCAGCCTACCAGGCTCCTCCATCCATGGGATTTTCCAGGCAAGAGTACTGGAGTGGGGTGCCATCGCCTTCTCTGGAGAGCTCACTACTTAGGTTCTTAAAACTATTACAAAAATTTCCCATGGCCCTTGTAGTCCAATCAAAATCCTCACCAAGGATTTACCAACCTTGCCATCATTTCATACACTCTTCCCATACTTATCATTTTCCAGACATGTTGTCCTTGTATGGGCCAATTTTGCTCTTGCCTCAAGGTCTTAGCATTTGCTGTTACCCCTACTTGGGCCGTTTTTCCCCCAAATATTCACACAGCAGTAGCCCTCCTACCCTTCAGATCTTCATCATCCCCTCAGAGAGAGATGTCTGATTATATTTTCTCATCTGTGTAGCATTGGGTGAGCCATTCACTTTTCTAACCCTCAGTGTCCTTATCAAGGAAAAGACAGTAGAGTTCTTATCAAGAAAATGGAGATTTTAATAAATGATTCTGAGAAAACTAGCTAGCCATTTGGAAAAAGAGTATAACTAGAATACAACTCTACATTAAATGCTAGGATTTATTTTATATGGATCAGAGATCTAAATGGAAAAAATGAAAGCAAACAAATCCTAGGGAAAAAAAGCATGGGTGAATTCCTCTTTAACCTAGATGTGGGAAAAGGCTTGCTAAATATGACTTAAAATGAAGAGGAAATAAAAGAAAAGGTGAATAAATTTGATTACATAAAAACTGATGCATGTAAACCACACATCCCCATCACAATCAAGATCAAAAAAAACTGAGAGGGGCACTTCCTTGGCAATCCAGTGGTTAGGAATCCGCCTTCCAATGCAGAGACGAGGGTTCCATCCTTGGCCAGGGAACTAGGATTTCACATGCTGAGGGGCAACTAAGCCCACCAGCTACAACTGTGCACCATGATGAAGGTCACACATGCCACAGTCAAGACGTGACACAGCCAAAAAATAAAAATAATTAAATATTAAGAAACAAAGCAAAAACAACTAAGAGAAACTGGGAGAAAATATTTGCTACATATATTATAAACAAAGGGCTGATATCTCTACCATATTAAAAAAATTCTTAAAAAAGTGAAAGAAAAGGCTGAAAATCTGTTAGAAAATGGGCAAATGACATGAAAAGAAAATTACCCACACCCAATTTTTAAAATGATCCTTAAACATATAAAGACATATTCAATTTGCCTCATAATGAGTCATGCAAAGTAAAACTACACTGGCATACCATTTCTCATATACCAGATTTTCAAAAAAGAAAAAGTATAAAGAAAGACTGTGTTGGTGAAGCTGTGAATAAATGGGCATTCTCATGCTTTGCTGGTTAAAATGCAAATTGGTACAGCTCTTATGGAGGGGAATTTGGAAATAGTTAACAAAGCTGCGAGTGCATTTGCTTTCTGACCTAGCAAGCCCACTCTACCTTGAAGATTCATTTCCACCAATACAAAAATAGACATGCACAAGGTTATTCATTGCAGCCTTATTTATAGCTGCAAAATATTATAAGTGGTTGACTAAGCTATGGTGCCTCCATACAGTGGAGTATTAATGCAGTTTCGTAAAATAAAAATTTTCAGAAAATAACGAAGAAGATCTCTATGAACTGATGTGGAGTGATTTCCAGGAGATAGTGTTAGATTAAAAAAAGCAAAGTGTAAAACAGCTTTGCAATACGCTACATTTTGTTTGAGAAATAAGGGGAAATAAGTAAATGTACATGCATCTGGTCATTTATGCAAAACACACAAGAATAAACTAGAAACTAACAGATCTGTTTCCTCTAGGGTGGGTGGGAACACGGTGGAAAAGGTAGATAAGAATGGAGTAAATGTGACGCTTCTCTGAGGATTCCTTTGTGAACATTTCTAACTTTTGGAACCATGCTAATGTTGCACAGACTCATAAACAGAAAATCAACAAGGATTGGGGAAAACCCTACAATGGAACATGAATAGTAGCAGATGTAGTAGATTTTATTTTTGATGAATAACATAACTACACTAATTCAAATAACTTTTTAATTAATTTGTTAATTTATACAGTCTTGTTGGTTGTTTTGAAGCTCAGTATGCAGATATGATAAACAATTTGTTCAAGTTTCAATGAATGGACCAAAAATATACAAAGCCATGTACTTGTAATTTTTTTCTAAATAGTTATTTAAGTGATTTTCAGCTTAAAATTTGGAGGCAAATTTTCCTTAAAAGGGTATCAAGTACCAATACCTTCAAAAGTTTGGTAAGCTGCTGCACTGTGTCTCACTGGTTCACAATTTAATATCATACACACTACATACATGAATTTTTATCTTTCACAGCATATAACTAAGTTATACCAAACTTTCTTTAAGAAGCAATTTTATTAAAAACAACATGGTATAGAAATTATTTAAAATGATGAAGATGTTAAACGCATGACTGTGGTTCCAAATTGCCATTTCACATACTTTGTATTATAAGATATAAAATCTACCTCCTCTCAATCTGTAAAATATTAGATGTTTATCTAAGATAGTCAAACCCACCCATAACTCAATATTCCCCCATTTTGTTTGTACCAAAACAAAAACCAAAGCAAATCAAAACCAAAAAACCCACACAGCAAATGATTTCACTTTTTGAATAAAAACATTTGCACTTAACAAATGAGATGGAGAGGCATTCCCTTCTTAAGAAGTTTTCTAAGGCTACTTTAAAAAAGCTTGCATTTACAAAATAGTTGAGAAAAATAGTCCTATGACAGTGCAGAGATACAAGGTTCATTCATAGGACTCATTATCCAATTTGGCTTCTTTCTCTCCTGCTTCATGAGAGGCCAGATTCTGCTCCGTCTCTGTTCTTTTCTGGCAGGTGAGTCTTCAGCTCCTTAGTTAGTCTCTTCAGCCTGTTTGTCATTTGTTTCCCTTTTCCTGTTCGTTTGCACTTTCTTGCCTGAGGATTTAGCCTTTCCTGCTGCCTTCTGGGGATTCATTTTCACATTTGCAGGAACAGGTTTAACTGACAACCTCGCACATCTCTTGGGCTCTCTCTTCACTGCACTTTGGACTGAACTGACCCTCCTCTGGGACATCTTGGCGTGTGCCCGGTGCCTACAGGCTGCTTAGTGCAGAGACTACTTCTGGAAGCGGGATGCCAGTCTGTCCCTCCTTCCACCCTTTGGTAACTTTCGAACACAATATCTGGACAATGACCTCAGGGTGAAGATGGAGAGAACCCTAAAAAAAAAAAGTTAAACTCTAGTTTGTAGGCTTCTTTTACTCAGAGGCATGGGTTTGCCATACAGAATTACTTTCTGTGTATTCTAGGATTGACCAAATACATAGATATATTGTAGATAAAGTCAGCCAGGTTTCTCGTTGTTGGAGAAGGAAGTTACAAATGGCAGAAGATGGGGAAGATAGAATGAACCATGTATTGTTGGATTGGAGTGACCTAATGAACTGTGGTGTTGGAGAAGACTCTTGAGAGTCCCTTGGACTGCAAGGAGGTCCAATCAGTCCATCCTAAAGGAGATCAGTCCTGGGTGTTCATTGGAAGGACTGATGCTAAAGCTGAAACTCCAGTACTTTGGCCACCTCATGTGAAGAGTTGACTCATTGGAAAAGACTCTGATGCTGGGAGGGACTGGGGGCAGGAGGAAAAGGGGACAGCAGAGGATGAAATGGCTGGATGGCATCACCAACTCGATGGACATGAGTTTGAGTGAACTCCGGGGTTTGGTGATGGACAGGGAGGCCTGGCGTGCTGATTCATGGGGTCGCAAAGAGTCAGACATGACTGAAAGACTGAACTGAACTGAATGTATGCTAATATATAGATATGTAAATAGATATAGATGTATATGGGTGAATATATGTGTCTACTTTCTAGCTTTGCTCACAGAGGCAGCCTAGAAGGAATAACATCCAAGAAACATTGGGCACATCTAATGCCCAGTATTTCCAAATGCTCAAAGGAACCCAAAGTCATTAAATGGTTGATTTCAAGACTGGGCAGGAAAAAAATGCAAGAAGAGTCTGTAATACCTTGGTGTGCCAGAAAGTAGGAAACTGGCCAAAGCATGAAGGGTATATGTCAAAAGGAAACAGGAACCATTTGTTAGAGACTTCCACCAACCAGATGAAGGATAATTCAAGTTTCTAAATAAATGATAGTAAAGGATTTTATTTCATTAAATAAAATGAGAATCCATGAGTCCATATTAATAAAATAAATAAGAAATAAAAGGAGAAGGGGAAGATCCTTCTTAGAGTAGGAAGCCAACTAATAAATGTAGAAGCCAGAGAAAGACAAATATCATATGATATCACTTATATGTGGAATCTAAACTCTGACGTGCATGAAGTGAAGTCGCTCAGTCGTGTCCGATTCTTTGCGGCCCCATGGGCTGTAGCCTACCAGGTTCCTCTGTCCATGGGATTCTCCAGGCAAGAATACTGGAGTGGGTTGCTGAGCCCTCCTCTAGGGGATCTTTCTGATCCAGGGATGGAACCCAGGTGTCCTGCATTGCAGGCAGATACTTTACCATCAGGTAAATAATTCTTTACTTACTTCCTTCTTCCCACCAAGGAAGCCCCTAAACTGTGGCACAAATGAACTTATCTATGAAATAGAAATTGGCTCATAGACATACAGAACAGACCTGTGGTTGCCAGCAGGGAGAAGAGATGGAGGAAGGATGAAATAGGAGTTTGGAGTTAATAGATGCAAACTATTATACATAGAATGGATAAACAACAAGGTCTTACTGTATAGCACAGGGAACTATATTCAATATCCTATGATTACCCATAATGGAAAAGAATATAAAAATAATTTATTAATGTATATAACTGAATCACTTTGCTGTACAGCAGAAATTAACACAGCAATGCAAATCAACTATACTTGAATAAAAAATAAATTTAAAAAGTTAACATAACCACTAATGGCACTGATCAACATCATGTGTCCCCTGATAAGATGCATGAAGAACCCAACTTCGCTTCAGAGTTATTCCTGCCCAAAATGCATAATCTGAATATAAGTAGGAGTCAGCTGGTGAAGAATTTTCCTGCGATGCAAGAGACCCTGGTTTGATTGCTGTGTTGGGAAGATCCCCTGGAGAAGGGATAGGCTACCCACTCCAGTATTCTTGGGCTTCCTTGGTGGCTCAGCTGGTAAAGACTCTGCCTGCAATACAGGAGACCTGGGTTCCATCCCTGGGTTGGGAAGATCCCCTGGAGAAGGGAAAGGCCCCACTCCAATATTCTGGCCTGGAGAATTCCATGGACTGTAAAGTCCACTGGGGTCGCAAAAAGTCAGACACAACTAAACAATTTTCACTTCACTTTCAAACCTCAGACAAACACAAACTGAGGGATATTCTATCTAGTCAGTGCTATTAAAAAGTCTTAAAACAAAAGATTGTGTTTCAGATTAAAGGAGATTGAATAGACGTGACAGCTGAATGAATGCACTGTGTGTTTCTGAATTTTGTTTCTAAAAAGAACATTATTGAAAATCTGAACTAGCTCTGTGTTGTTCAGTCGCCCAGTAATGTCCAACTCTTTGCTAACCCATGGATTGCAGCATGCCAGGCCTCCCTGTCGCTCACCATCTCCCAAAGTTTGCCCAAGTTCATATCCATTGCATTGGTGATGCCATCCAGCTATCTTATCTTCTGACACCCTCTTTTCCTTCTGCCCTCAATCATTCCCAGCATCAGGGACTTTTCCAATGAGGTCTGTAGACAGGTAAAAAATACTGTGTCAATGTTAATTTTCTGATTTTGATCATAGTGCTGTTGTTATGTCAGATACTGTCTTTGCTTTTAGGAAATTATGTGGTGGTTAAGTCTCTAAGTCGTGTCCAGTTCTTGTGACCCCATGGACTGTAGCCCATCAGGCTCCTCTGTCTGTGGGGTTTCTCAGGCAAGAATATTGGAATGGGTTGCCATTTCCTTCTCCAGGGTATCTTCCCAACCCAGGGATTGAATCTCCTATATTGGCGGGTAGATTCTTCACCACTGGGCCACTCGGGAAACCCGTAGGAAATTTACACTAAAGTATTTAGGGATAAAGGGCCATTATGTCTACGAATTATTCTCAAATGACTTGGACAAATAAAATGCATATAAAATAATGTCTATATGCATATATTATATGTGTATATGTAATACGTGTATGAAAGAAAGAAAGTGAAAGTGAAGTCGCTCAGTTGTGTCCAACTTTTTGTGACCCCATGGACTGTAGCCTACCAGACTCCTCTGTCTATGGAATTTTCCAGGCAAGAGTACTGGAGTGGGTTGCCACATCCTTCTCTAGGGGATTTTCCCGACCCAGGGATTGAATCCAGGTCTCCTGCATTGCAGGCAGATGCTTTACCACCTGAGCTACCACAACATACATATACATTACATATACATATATAGGAAAGTCCTTACCTTGCAGAGACATTTTAAGGATTAAAGAGAAAGCCGTAGGAGACTTACTTCACTTAGTATGATAATCTCTAGTTGCATTATTTGCCTTCATTTTAATACCTGTGTTTAGAATGATAAAGTTTTAGGCATGACCATATTTTGATGTTACCTGCCAAAGCAGGAGAGCCAGAGATGTCGTTTTGATCCTGGGTCAGGAAGATTCCTGGGAGGAGGAAATGGCAATCCACTCTGGTATTCTTGCCTGGAGAATCCCATGGAGAGATCTTGGAGGGCTACAGTCTATGGAGTCACAAAAAGTTGAACACAACTGAGCGACTGAGCACACACTCAAGTGTAAAGGGATTAGTACTGTGTTTGGTACACTATAGATGCCGGATATATGTTAGTGATTGCTGTCATTATTGGTACTTCGTTTCTTCACCTCTAAAATGGGATTATTTACGCATATCCCAGAGGGTATTAACCAAGATAATATTTGTAGAAGTGATACGTGAACCCTAATGTTCTCTGAAAAATAAAGTTATCATTATTAAAATTATTTTTGAAATTCTTTGAGTACTTCCATAGAGCTTACTGAGGCTTCCCTGGTCACTCAGACGGTAAAGAATCGCCTGCAATGCAAGAGACCCGAGTTCAATCCCTGGATCGGGAAGATCCCCTGGGGAAGGGAATGACTACTCACTCCAGTATTCTGGCCTGGAGAATTTCATGGACAGAGGAGCCTGACGTCTACAGTCCATAGGGTCGCAGAGTCGGAAAAGACTGAGCAACGAACACTACACTCATAGAGCCTATTTTTAATAGCAATATTGACTCTTCTAATCTTCATAACAAAGAATATTTGTAGATATCATTGTCACCCCATTTCACAGAGAGGGTAACTTGCTCAAGGTCATACAGCTAGTAAGTTGTCCATATAAGCTTTTAATCCAGGCAGAATGACTTAAGTTTGTATTTTCAACCTCTCTTCTATGCTGATTGTCATTTCTTTTACTACTTCATTTTAATTTCATGTATCCTAACACCTTCTCCAGGTTCTAGAATGAGATATTAGGGCTTCCCTGGTGGCTCAGATGGTAAAGAATCTGCCTGCAATGCAGGAGACCTGGGTTCAATCCGTGGGTTGGGAAGATCCCCTAGAGGAGGGCATGGCAACCCACTCCAGTATTCTTGCCTGGAGAATCCCATGGACAGAGGAGCCTGGTGGGCTCTAGTCCATGGGGTTGCAAAGAGCTGGACACGACTGAGTGACTAATACATAAGGCACAGCACATGTGACAATCCCGTGGTGGGTGGCCTTCTCTATACAACACAGTGCCGTTTTGAGTTTCGTATATTTTTTTATACCCTCCTTTGCTTTTCATGGAGAAGGCAATGGCACCCCACTCCAGTACTCTTGCCTGGAAAATCCCATGGACAGAGGAGCCTGGTAGGCTGCAGTCCAGGGGGTTGCTAAGACTCGGACATGACTGAGCAACTTCACTTTCACTTTTCACTTTCATGCATTGGAGAAGGAAATGGCAACCCACTCCAGTGTTCTTGCCTGGAGAACCCCAGGGACGGGGAGCCTGGTGGGCTGCCGTTTATGGGGTCGCACAGAGTCGGACACGACTGAAGCGACTTAGCAGCAGTTGCTTTTCATGTTGAAGGCACCTTTTCTCTTTGGTATGTCATTCTGTTACTCTCCCTTATGTAAAATTATAAGCAAACTTTCTCATTTCACTCTCCTGTTTCGAATCTTCCCCAGACCTGCACATAGTGGTCTATGTTGTGACAGAATTATAATTTTATGGAAGAAATGGAGCATAATGTTTCCCATTTTGTTTCAAGTCCTATTTTTGAAAATGACCTGTCCTTGGTCAGTAATTTGAGAGGATGAGCTGTTAGGTAACCTGCCTTCAGTAAAACTCGTACTCTTAAGCCTGTCTCTGGGTAAACTATTAAAATAGGACTCTGAAAGTGACTTAGGGGAGGGGTCTAGAAATAATTTGCTTCTCTCATGCTTTGCCTTTTGCTTTCTTGGTTAGAGATAATTATTCAGTCTTGTATATTTAAACACAATAAATAATTTCTAGAAAGGTGACAATAAATATATAACAGCTATTGAAGTTTGTAAGAGATAACTGCAACAATTAGATTTCTGCTTACCTAAAATTCTGAAATATGAATTAAATTTTGGCATATTTGTTCCCAAATGCTAACTTTAGAAATCTACAACTTAGCTCTACCCCCAAGGGGGATTGCTCCTTCAGTTCACAAATTGGCAAATATATGAGGCAATCATGGCTACAAGTAACAAACAAGTCAACTCTGTTCTTTTAAGCCTGTCATGAAACAGTTGTGTTTAGGAAATTAGGAAGTGACTATTTGTGTATTTTCATCCTCAGTCTTAAGGAAATAACCAGCATAAAGTGAAAGCAGTAGGGAAATGATTAAAAACAACAGTGGTAGTATGGTATACTAAATGATGCTCCATACTTCTCTGAAGGTCTGTTCAATTTTCTTCATTCAAAAATTCTGTTCTTCAGTTTGCATGTTGTGGTCTGAATGTTTGTGTCTGCACAAAATTCACATGTTGGAATCCTAATACATGAAGTGATAATATTAGGAAGCAAGGACTTTGGGGTGACTGGGTCATGAGGATGGAACCCTCATGGACAGGGTTTTTGCCCTTATAAAAGGTGTCCTAGAGAGCTCTCTCCCTCTTTCCACCTTTTGAATGAGAGCTTTGGAGCTCTTCACCCTCATCGTTTGCCTTTCCCTCTGGAAAGAATCCCTATGCCACTATATTGAAGCAGAGGCCAGCCAAATATTCCCAGCTGGACATCCTCACCCTATGAGATCGATACAGAGCGGCTGCTGCTGCTAAGTCACTTCAGTCGTGTCTGACTCTGTGCGACCCCATAGACGGCAGCCCACCAGGCTCCCCCATCCCTGGGATTCTCCAGGCAAGAACACTGGAGTGGGTTGCCATTTCCTTCTCCAATGCATGAAAGTCAAAAGTTAAAGTGAAGTTGCTTAGTCGTGTCCGACCCTCAGCGACCCTGTGGACCGCAGCCTACCAGGCTCCTCCATCCATGGATTTTCCAGGCAAGAGTACTGGAGTGGGGTGCCATTGCCTTCTCTGATACTGAGCAGTTGTGGCAACTTCTAATCTTCTTCATTTGCCTCTCCAGGCTCAAAATGTTCATCCTGTGAGCAAGCTGGGGTGATTCAGGCCAGTATCCTTGGCTTGCTGTACCTGGGGTATAGCTTCCACCCTACAAGTGGGGACTTGGTGAGGGGAAGAAGAAGCCAGTTCTTTTGGCCACAATGGAACAGAGTTGGTATAACATGATGCCAGGGAGATGAGAAACACCAGCATCCTGATCCTCCCTGGTCAAGCCCCACACTGGAAACTGTGGATATAGGGAGCTCCTATCTTCCTGGTGGCATGTACCCAAATTAGAGCTTCTGCAACACAGAACTTTGAGGGGTGAGCAAGGCTTTTGCTGTTCTTGCAGACCTTGCTTCAATGAATGTTTCTCTATTTGCTGTATACTGGTAGGACTGATTTTGAAGCTGAAACTCCAATACTTTGGCCACCTTATGCGAAGAGCCGACTCATTTGAAAAGACCCTGATGCTGGGAAAGATTGAGGGCAGGAGGAGAAGGAGACGACAGAGGATGAGATGGCTGGATGGCATCACTGACTCAATGGACATGGGTTTGGGTGGACTGCGGGAGTTGGTGATGGACAGGGAGGCCTTGTGTGCTGTAGTTCATGGGGTCGCAAAGAGTCGGACATGACTGAACGACTGAACTGAACTGAAGACAATATCCCAAGATTTTAAATGATTATTCTATATAAATTTCAACAGTTTGCTATTTTGCTGGAGAGGGTTAACTGATTTCTTTGCTCCATCATTCCAGAAATCCTAATCCCCCTGCCTTCTTTTTTAACAGGATGAAGCTGAAGTCCAGAGAAATTGTGAATAGCATCCACAGTGATGGGGCTGAGACCAGAACCCAAATTCAAAGTTTTTTTCCCATTACTCCAGGTGCTTCAGGTGGGTAAAATGGCCATTTCTGTTGGGTCATAGTTGAGTAGATGTGATCCAAGTAAAGAGTCAAAGACATAGAGAGATCCAGTAATCCAAGTTAAAAACTGCTTCACTGAGGTAATGTGTTGTCAAGTGACCCATTCTTTTTATTCTTAATGCTTTTCTTTTGATTCCTCTGTGCTTCATTGATCTCCCCTCTCTCTACTTTATCTGCCACCTCACCCTTTGCATATACTACACAGGGTCCTTGGGCAGTGGTGAAATTCCCAGACAATTATTCTACTGAGAAGGCATAGGTAGCTTTGAGTCTTTCTGGTGGATATTGGTTTTATCAAACATAAATATTGAACTGGTGGGCTGATGTAGTAAATACAGGTTTTGATACTAAGATCAGTTTTTTTAGATGGGGATGGAAAGTTTACTAAGGTAGTAACGGATATATCAAAACCTTGCAATGTACCTCATCATTTATGAAGAAACCTTAAGAGGCATTCCCTTTAGAAAAAAAAAAATCAGGGACAATATCACTGTTAGTATTAAACAAAGTATGAGGTATCCTCTACTAGCTTTGTTTATAGTGATGTTTCCTAAGGCCCACTTGACTTCACATTCCAGGAAATCTGGCTCTAGGTGAGTGATCACACCATCATGGTTGTCTGGGTCATGAAGATCTTTTTTGTATAGTTCTTGTGTGTATTCTTGCCACCTCTTCTTAATATCTTCTGCTTTGGTTAGGTCCATACCATTTCTGTCCTTTATTGAGCCCATTTTTGCATGAAATGTTCCCTTGATATCTCTAATTTTCTTGAAGAGATCTCTAGTCTTTCCCATTCTATTGTTTTCCTCTATTCCTTTGCACTGATCACTGAAGAAGGATTTCTTATCTCTCCTTGCTATTCTTTGGAACTCTACATTCAAATGGGTATATCTTTCCTTTTCTTCCTGAGCTATTTGTAAGGCCTCCTCAGACAACCATTTTGCCTTTTTGCATTTCTTTTTCTTGGTGATGGTCTCGATCACTGCCTTCTATATAATGTAATGAACTTCTGTCCATAGTTCTTCAGGCACTCTGTCTATGTCAAGATCTAATCCCTTGATTCTATTTGTCACTTCTGCTGTATAATCGCAAGGGTTTTGATTTAGGTCATACCTGAATAGTCTAGTGGTTTTCCCTACTTTCTTCAATTTAAGTCTTTGGTTCAGTTCAGTTGCTCAGTTGTGTCCGACTCTTTGTGACGCCACGGACTGCAGGAGTCCAGGCCTCCCTGTCCATCATCAACTCCCAGAGTTTATTCAAACTCATGTCCATTGAGTCGGTGATACCATCCAACCATCTCATCCTCTGTCGTCCCCTTCTCCTCCCGCCTTCAATCTTTCCCAGCATCAGGGTCTTTTCAGATGAGTCAGTTCTTTGCATCAGGTGGCCAAAGTATTGGAGTTTCAGCTTCAGCATCAGTCCTTCCAATGAATATTCAGGACTGATTTCCTTTAGGGTGAACTGGTTGGATCTCCTTGCAGTCCAAGGGACTCTCAAGAGTCTTCTCCAACATCACAGTTCAAAAGTATCAATTCTATGGTGATCAGCTTTCTCTATGTCCAACTCTCACATTCATACATGACTACTGGAAAAACCATAGCCTTGACTAGACAGACCTTTGTTGGCAATGTCTCTGCTTTTTAATATGCTCTCTAGGTTGGTCATAGCTTTCCTTACAAGGAGCAAGCATCTTTTAATTTCATGGCTGCAGTCACCATCTGCAGTGATTTTGGAGCCCCTCAAAATAAAGCCTGTCACTTTTTCCCCATCTATTTGCCATGAAGTGTTGCGAACAGATGCCATGATCTTAGTTTTCTGAATGTTGAGTTTTAAGCCATTTTTTTTCACTCTCCTCTTTCACTTTCATCAAGAGGCTCTTTAGTTCTTCTTCACTTTCTTGCATAAGGTTGATGTCATCTGCATATCTGAGTTATTGCTATTTCTCCCAGCAATCTTGATTCCAGCTTGTGCTTCCTCCAGCCCAGCATTTCTCATGATGTACTCTGCATAGAAGTTAAATAAGCAGGGTGACAATATACAGCCTTGATGTACTCCTTTTCCTGTTTGGAACCAGTCTTTTATTCCATGTCCAGTTCTAACTGTTGCTTCTTGACCTGCATACAGATTTCTCAAGAGGCAGGTCAGATGGCCTGGTATTCCCATCTCTTGAAGAATTTTCCACAGTTTATTGTGATCCACACAGTCAAAGGCTTTGGCATAGTCAATAAAACAGAAATAGATGTTTTTCTGGAACTCTCTTGCTTTTTGGATAATCCAACAGATGTTGGCAATTTGATCTCTGGTTCCTCTGCCTTTTCTAAATCCAACTTAAACATCTGGAAGTTCACTGTTCACATACTGTTAAATCCTGGCTTGGAGAATTTTGAGCATTACTTTACTAGCGTGTGAGATGAGTGCAATTGTGCGGTAGTATGAGCATTCTTTGGCATTGCCTTTCTTTGGGATTGGAATGAAAACTGACCTTTTCCAGTCTGGTGACCACTGCTGAGTTTTCCAAATTTGCTGGCATATTGAGTGCAGCACTTTCACAACATCATCTTTCAGCATTTGAAATAGCTCAACTGGAATTCCATCACCTCCACTAGCTTTGTTCATAGTGATGCTTCCTAAGGCCCATTTGACTTCACACTCCAGGATGTCTGGCTCTAGATGAGTGATCATACCATCGTGATTATCTGGGTCATGAAGATCTTTTTTGTATAGTTCTTCTGTGTATTCTTGTATCTTAATATCTTCTCCTTCTGTTAGGTCCAATTTAAGTCTGAATTTGCCAATAAGGAGTTCATGATCTGAGTCACAGTCAGCTCCCTGTCTTGTTTTTGCTGACTCTATACAGCTTCTCTATATTTGGCTCTAAAGAATATAATCAATCTGATTTTGCTATTGAACATCTTGTGATGTCCATGTGTAGAGTCTTCTCTTGTGTTGTTGGAAGAGGGTGTTTGCTATGATCAGTGTATTCTTTTGGCAAAATTCTGTTAGCCTTTGACCTGTTTTGTACTCCAAGTTTAAATTTGCCTGTTACTCTAGGTATCTCTTGACTTCCTACTTTTGCATTTTAGTCCCCTATAATGAAAAGGACATCTTTTTTGGGTATTAGTTGTAGAAGGTCTTGTAGGTCTTCACAGAACCATTCAACTTCTGCTTCTTAAGCATTACTGGTCGGGGCATACACTTAGATTACTGTGATATTGAGTGGTTTGCCTTGGAAATGAACAGAGATCATTCTGTCATTTGTGAGATTGCATCCAAGTACTACACCTGACCTGCCTCCTGAGAAATCTGTATGCAGGTCAAGAAGCAACAGTTATAACCAGGCATGGAACAACAGACTGGTTCTAAATCGGGAAAGGAGTACATCAAGGCTGTATTTTGTCACATGGCTTATTTAACTTATATGTAGAGTACATCATGTGAAATGCTGGGCTGGATGAAGCACAAGCTGGAGTCAAGATTGCCAGAAGAACTATAAATAACTCAGATATGCAGATGACACCATCCTTATGGCAGAAAGTGAGGAAGAACTAAAGAGCCCCTTGATGAAAGTGAAGAGGAGAGTGAAAAAGTTGTCTTAATACTCAACATTCAGAAAACTAAGATCATGGCATCCAGTCCCATCACTTCATGGCAAATAGATGGGGGAACAATGGGAACAGTGACAGCCTATTTTTTGGGGCTCCAAAATCGCTGCAGATGGTGATTGCAGTCATGAAATTAAAAGATGCTTGCTCCTTGTAAGAAAAGCTGTGACCAACCTCGACAGAATATTAAAAAGCAGAGACATTACTTTGGTCAAAGCTATGGTTTCTCCAGTAGTCATGTATGGATGTGAGAGTTGGACCATAAAGAAAGCTGAGCACCGAAGAATTGGTGCTTTGGAGAAGACTCTAGAGAGTCCCTTGGACTGCAAAGAAATCCAACCAGTCCATCGTAAAGGAGATCAGTCCTGGGTGTTCATTGGAAGGACTGATGTTGAAGCTGAAACTCCAATACTTTGGCCACCTGATGCAAAGAACTGACTCATTTGAAAAGACCCTGATGCTGGGAAAGATTGAAGGTGGGAGGAGATGACAGAGGATGAGGTGGTTGGATGGCATCACCGACTCAGTGGACATGAGTCTGAGCAGGCTCCCGGA
The DNA here is from genome assembly GCF_016772045.2 of Ovis aries. Lineage (NCBI taxonomy): Eukaryota > Metazoa > Chordata > Mammalia > Artiodactyla > Bovidae > Ovis > Ovis aries. The sequence goes on along the minus strand of NC_056080.1, from coordinate 102,383,717 downwards.
ATTGGTAATGGACAAGGAAGCCAGGCATGCTGCAGTCTATGGGTTCGCAAAGAGTCGGACATGACTGAGTGGCTGAACTGAACTGATGCGGTATCTGCCCAATGCTATAAAGGAATAAAAAGAAAAAAGTGTCTTGATTGGGGGAAAAGACAGAGAAAAAAACCCAGCATTATTTGCAAACAATATAATCTTCTAGCTAGTAAAAAGACACAATCAGAAAATAATTATGATCAGTAAAATAATGCAAGGGCTTCCCTCGTGGCTCAGCAGTAACAAATCTGCCTGCCAGTGCCTGTCAGGGCAGGAGAGGTAAGAGATGCAGATTCAATCTCTGGTTTGGGAAAATCCTGTTGATGGAAATGGCAACCCACTCCAGTATTTTTGCCTGGAAAAATCCCATGAACAGAGGAGCCGGGAGGGCTACTGTCCATGGGGTTGCAAAGAGTCGGACACGACTTAAGGACTAAACAACAATGAAACCAAGATACGTCTGTTTTCGAAAGTTTGCCAGTAAAGTCAACTTACAAAAAACGAAAGTATGTTTTTTTCTCACCAACAGTAACCAATCATAAAGTGTTTTTAGAAAACCAAAATATCTTTTGGACTACAAGCTCAGTTTTAGACCACAGTTCACCCACTTTCTGGCTGGGGGTTCTCTGGCATGTTGGGCAATCTTTCACAAGCTCAATTTCCTGCATCTGAAAAATGGGAATAATAGTACCTTATAGAATGTTGTGAGGAAATGGTGTGGTCAGGTGTGTATAGAATTTAGCCTGGAATAGATATTCAGTCTGTGGCAGCTCCTTTTCGTTCTCAGTGTCTTGCTGTAAAGAGAAGTTGGCTGTCAGGGTTTCACTCGCTGCTCCTTTTTTGCAGATTGTTGCTCAGTTTTCTGTTCCTGATGCTATCTCTTTCGGATATTATGCTGTTCAATTGACGCACATCCTTAGTGCTTTACATAATATTGTGCTTTACCTCATATTAAATTCAGTACTTTACATAATATAAAAAAGGACAGAGCTACCTTGGAGATAGAGTCTGAATTTCTGATCATTTTGTCCTAGATTGTGAATTTGCCTTTCCTACTTCGATCCAGCCTCTTGTCTGTTTGTGTGGCTGTCTCATTAACCTCAGTTATCAGAGCATCTAGAAATAGTGAAGTAACTCACTAAATTAGTAGTCTGTAGTTCAAAGGGCAATTGTTTTATGTAAGTGTTTTAAAAGATTCATATCCTCCCAAACGTAAGCAAATCAGTAAATCTGTCCAGTCTAAGTGTGTTATGATTAGGCTGGATTAACCTCCTTCCATTAAAAGAAAAATGCAGAACTTTGTCCTGCAGCCAAAGGGAACTGGTTAATGTCCATCAGGGATTGACAAAGTAGTTGTTTGGTCCTAGGCTGACATTTCATTTTCCAACCTTGCGGTTTGTTCATGAAATCGGTATGAGCCTTAGAGTCTGCTGAGAGCGCACAAAGGATGTGTGTGTGTCTGTGTGTGTGTATGTTTGCTTCAGTAGGAGGGGGTCTGTCTGTGACCTTGAAAGTTCATAGAGTGGTCATGACAAGTAACCAAGGATCATAATAATAATTAAGGATTGCAATGTGTTTATAATGCTGAGGCCTTATTCTAAGTGCTTCCTAAGTCTTCATTTAATGCTCACAACAATCCTGTCAGGTAGTTATGATTATTGTTCCCATTTTATTTATTTTTAACTTATTTTATATTGGTGGATAGTTGATTAACAATGATTCATTTACTGACATCCATACCTATTCTTTTTCAATATTTCCATTTTATAGATGAGGATCCTGAGGCCCAAAGAAGTAACCTGCACATGGTCAGAGTTGGCTTAGAAACTAAGGTGGCCAGCTTCAAAACTGATACCATTAACTATTATGCTGCCTCTTGCATAATGATGTGGGCTATGAAGCATTCAAATGGCTTTTAATTAACCCTAAACCTGAATTCTTGCTTTTTTTTTTTTCAAAATTTTTTTGGTAAAACACATATACTATAAAATTTACCATCTTAACATTTTAAGTGTATAGTTCAGTGGTATAAAATACTCTTTTTCTTTTCAAATTTATTTTTTCTCCCCCAGAGCTTTACTGAGGTCTGACTGACAAACAAAAATGGAATATACGTATTTAGAGTGTACATTCTTCATCCAAGTAGCCTAGGTAAAAGTTGCCCAGCAAGGAGACAGCAAGGTATATTCCTCCACAGACTTGCCACTGACAGAGGCAACCTGGCTCAACAGGGATGTCTCCCAGTCAAGCCTGGGGGTTTCTGCTTTCAATCCCAGCAGAACACGTGTCTGACCCCAGGACCTCACACCATCAGCCCCAGAGATTGGAGCAGAGGCCACTCTGATTGAGGCTAGCAGCGGCAGTTACAGCAGAGGTTGGCCCTTGAAAATTGCCTGGGGAGCTTCTGCATGAATTTTTTAGGGCGAGCAGAGTTCAAGCGATAATTCAGAAGTGTCCCAGAACAACGCTGAAGTGACATCCATGCAGAGGGGAACAGGAGAAAGAGAGAAAGCAGAGAAGTCCAGGGCCCAACCCCCAGGATGGCTCTGCAGCAGGTCAGTGTGAAAGCAGTTATCTTTCTTAAGAGAAACTGAGACGATGTTACGGTGAAAGCAGCCACTTTGAGGGCAGCCTACTGATAAGGAGCCCAGCCGGGAAGGTAGGGCAGTGCTCCTGGGCACCCGAGATGCTGGGGCACCACTTCCATCTAAACTGGACCTTAGGGAGGAGCCGCATGCCAAGAGCTATCCTGACTCTGAATCTTCTATTAGACTGGTCCCTGTGTCTTCCAACTCACAAGATATGGCTGCTGACATCATTAGCTGCTGTTTGCTGATTTAAATGGTGTCGGGTAAGCATAGCATGCATTCTGTTTGTGTTGAATCTTTTATTCCTGAGGCTAATTGCTTGCTTCCTACTTTACAAAGTATTTCTTTGATGTGATGCAGGCCCCTAAAGAAAGTAGTTAAATAAACCATTGAATACAAAACTCAGACTCCACACAAGTATGCTGTGATAACTTGCTGACCATCAGGAAAAGATTTTTATCTGCCATTTGCCCTATTGGGGGAGGGCTGGAGGGGAAAATACCTCTCAGTATCCACCCTAAATTTAGCAATCATTAATCGTACCAAAGCAAATGCAGGAGGAGTACTTTTTGCCCTGATCTTCAATTGCACGAAAGACCTTTGCTTTCTTGCCTCCTCATTAGAAAGTGTTTTTTATTTTATTTTATTATTATTATATATATATTTTTACTTTACAATATTGTATTGGTTCTTCCCACTAGGATTCCACTGTGGGCCAATGGGCCAAAATCTTTTTGAGATTCTCAACAGCTGGGATCTTCAGAGTCAGTGGCTTTTGGGTATGGTATCAATCAATCCATGTTGAGCAGTCATTTGCATTTGTTATTTGGTAAGAGGAAATCAATTTGAATATAAACAAGCTATAAGATGCCTTCATTCCATTAGACAAAAAGCTATTAATAGATAAGCCCCCTGCTTGAATTAACAATTGAGAATGACATTCCAGACTCTAGTGTAACTCTAGTTTATGACATACTTTTTCTCCTTCCCTCTTCAAGGCATAATCTTAGTTCCAAGTTCCTCAGCAAATATTTTATTACAATTATTTCCTCCCATTCTGTGATTTATATTTTCATGTGTTTTTTTTAACATTTACCTTTGAAGAATAGAAGTTTTAAATTTTGATGAAATCAGATTTGACATAAAAGCATGAACCATAAGAGGCTATAAATAGATAAACTTGACTTCATAAAAGTTAAAAATTGCTAGTCTTTGAAAGTCTTTATTAAAAAAGAAAGTAATAAAGAAAGGAAGGGGCTCACCACATACTAGGAGGAAATATTTGCAAAACGTGTGTGATAAAAGATTTGTATTCAGGAAACATATAACACTCTTGCTATCAATAGTATGGCAAAACCAATACAATATTGTAAAGTAAAAAAAAAATTAATTAATTTAAAAAATAGTTGGAAGATAAGCAATTAAATTTTTAAAAGAAATACATGGATGATCAATAAGTACATGAAAAATGCTCAATGTCTTTAGTTATTAAGGAGATACAAATTAAAGCTACCATGAGATACCACTACACCTACTGCAATGACTAATATCTAAAACAAGACAAAAACTTACTCGTGGTAGTAAGCAGGGAACATTTTTGGTGGCAATGCGAAGTAATAAGCCATTAAAAAACAATTTGACAACTTCTTATTAAGCATGCACTTATGATACACACATACATTCATATATATGCATGTCTCCTATTAATCCAATTCTTAATCACCCAAGAGAAAATCAGAACAAAGATCTGTATGCAAATGTGCACAAAAGCTTTATTCATAAAAGCCAAAACTTTAGAACTAATCAAATGTCTGTCATTTGGGAACTGATAAACAAATTGTGGTACAGTTGTACAATGGACTACTACTCAGCAACAAAAAAGAGAATGAACTACTAACCCAACATTAGAGGGTATCAAAAGCCTGATGATTAAAAGAACTCAGATACAAAAGACTACATACTATATGTTTCCATTTATATGGTGTTCTAGAGAAGGCAAAGCCACAGAGACAGAAAACAGATCAGGGTGTGAGAGGGGACTGACTTCAAAGGGGCACAAATGAACTCTCTGATGTGGTGAAAATAGCTTGGATCTTGACTAGGACTGTAGTTACATGACTGTTTGTTTCTCAAAACTCACTAACGTGTACTTTAAAAGAGTAAATTTTACCTTATGTAAATTATTTCTCAAAAATCTAATTGAAAAAAATGAAAAAGCTCACAGTTGTGGTTTGGGATCCTGCTGTCCATTTGGGGCCTCTGGCACCCCGTCTGCCTGTTGTTCCTGACCCTCCAAGGCTTGCTCTGTGCGCTTCCCAGCACCATGGTTCCCAGACCTGTCCTACTGAAGTTCTCTGACCTTCCCTCTCCCAACCTCAATCAAATTTACTTCTCCCTCTCGCCTTCCCATAACGTGCAGTTTTCGGCTAGCTTACCAAGGTGAAAATTTTCAGCCCTATCTATTAAAAAAAAATCCTCCTTTTAGCCCTTGTTGGAGGTCATTTCCTATAGTTGCTTCTTCCATAGTAAGGGAGCTCAGTGGGCCCTTCTGAAGAATACATGTTCAGAGCAAGTATCAGCTCTGATATTGGCAAAAAAGTTAGTTGTGGGGTGGTTTCAGGACTCCTTTGACTATATCATGCCCAAGACAAAACTCTAGGTGTAAAATGGTCTCCATTATTATGGAAAGTACCATAATATGTTAAGAACACCTGAGAATGGGCTACATATGGAATTTAGTTTTCAACTTTAAATATAAACAAGTTCTTAGTTTTAATACTTTTCACCTAATGATAACTGCACCTTTATCCTTGTAAACTCCTGCAACCTGTATGCTCTCTTAAATTCCCAACTAAAACTCTGCTACTTCTACACTTTTCTTTGTTCATGTTCCAAGGTCCTCTTATTCTGGGGGAGAAAATGCTAACCCTTATGCTAAAAGTAAAAGCACATCTCTAGCAAATTGCCATCTCTGTAACAAAACCTCTATAACAAAAAATTTCAAAGCTCCGGTTTTTATGTATATGCTGCAATTAGATTTCTAGGACTTACCCATCTTGCATAACTGAAACTTGGAAACTTTGACTAATAGCTCTCTATCTCTTCTTTCCAGACCCCCTGGCAACCAACATTTTAATTTTTGTTTCTATAAATTTGATTGTTTTAGATAGCTGATAGTACTTAAAAATTGCCCCAAAGGGTGAACTTTATGTTAGGTGTCCTTATCATATTAAACAAACAAATAAGGTGGGAGAGAACTTTTGGAGATAATAAGTAGGTTTGAGGTGTTGATTGTGGTGATGGTTTCAATGAATGTATACTTACCTCCAAACTCATCGTTATATACATTACATATGCAAGCTTTTTATTTGTTAAACATAGCTTAACAAATCAAGTTTTAAAGAAAAAAACGTGCAGTTTATAGCTTACATATTCCAAGAAACAGTGGAAAATAAAAGGACTCGACCCTCTGATTTCATTATTATTGAATTTGACCTATGTGTTTTCAGGATTCCTCTGAGAGAAAGGAGAGTGTTCCTGAATAGATTGTTATATTTCTCTACAATTAAAAGAAAAATCTTAAAGGAGATCTATCTATTTTATCTCACAAATTTAGATTTTCAATGAGTAATTTTATGCTGAAAATATCAAGGAATGTTATTTTAGGTTAAAAATATGTACATATACTACTTAAAAATATGTGCATATATAACATATATACTGTATATAATGTGTGTGTGCTAGTAGCTCAGTCGTGTCTGACTCTTTGCAACCCCATGGACTGTAGCTCAGCAGGCTCTTCTGTCCATGGAATTCTCCAGGCAAGAATACTGGAGTGGGTTTCCATTTCCTTCTCCAGGGGATCTTTCCAAATCAGAGAGTGAACCTGGGTCTCCCACATTACAGGCAGACTCTTTACCGCCTGAGCCACCTGTATCTATAGTCTATGTAATAACTATGCATACAGATATTAGATTAACATTAGCTTATTAGAAAGTGAAACATAAATTCAGGTTGCATAACATACCTTAATATTAGGCATTAGGCACACAATGTGCAGTGAACATAATAAAGAGGATATTTATGTCTCATTTTATTTTATGTCATCTCATCCTATTTACATTATTCTTTGATGTGTTCATAGGCTATAGATTACCTTCAAACCTTCTTGTCAATGACATTTTCTAAGGAGACACCAACATCCTAGGAAATCAATATTGTGCTTGGAGTTACAAGAATGTTTTAATCTGTTATGACTGTTCACCTCTTATCAAAAACTGTATCTTATTGAGCCAGACTCTGTGCAGATTCTTCTTCTGCCAATGTTTAATTTGTAGAACTTGCCAGCCATAAAAAGTAAATTACTTCTTTAATGAGAATGAATAAACATGTATCTTTTCTTAACTAACTTAGCAGTTCTGTAATTAGCTGAGACATATTCCATTCATAATTTTACAACCTTATCAATATTCAACAAATATTTGAATATTTGTCAATTACTTACTGTGTGGAAAGCCCTGTACTAGGTGCTAAAATGGTGTTACAATGGTGCATATGACATCATCCCTGGAATCAAAGATACGAGTAGGGTTAGAAAGCATGTATGCAAATAATCGCAATAAAAGCACTTAATTGTAGGTGTGGCTCCAGTCAAGTGCTGCTGAAGTTCAGAGAAGGAATAAAGAAATGCATAGTGCACCATATGCAATTGGTTCATGGAATGGCAATAGCCATTGAGGCTGAAATGAAGGTTGTGTGAAGATGAATACATTGTTATCAGGCTAGAAATTTAGGTTGGTATCGACTATGCAAAATCTTGGATATTGCGATAGAAAATCTGACAATTAAATTAGATGTTTTCCAGTACACAAGATACTCAGTCCCTTCTGCTGCCATTGACCACGTTCCCTCATTCACTAGGGACTTTGACTCATAGCCTTTGCCATTTCAGACCCGCCACCTTCATCCTTGGTTACACCAATGTCCAAAATGGACAACCTTTCTAATACACTGGCCTCTATTAATTTCAGTTTCAGTTCAGTCATTCAGCCGTGTCCAACTCTTTGGGATCCCATGGAGTGCAGCATGCCAGGCCTCCCTGTCCATTACCAACTCCTGGAGTTTACCCAAACTCGTGTCCACTGAGTCAGTGATGCCATCCAGCCATCTCATCCTCTGTCATCCCCTTCTTCTCCCGCCTTCAATCTTTCCCAGCATCAGGGTCTTTTCCACTGAGTCAGTTCTTCGCATCAGGTGGCCAAAGTATTGGAGTTTCAGCTTCAGCCTCAGTCCTTCCAATGAACACTGAGGACTGATCTCCTTTAGGATGGACTGGTTGGATCTCCTTGCAGTCCAAAGGACTCTCAAGAGTCTTCTCCAGCACCATTATTCCTTTATCTTTGTTAACTCTCCACCGCCATGGCAGCACTCTGTACTTTGTCATTAGCAAAAACTGCTTCATATTTGACATCTTAAATTACTATTTCCTGCTTTATCAATAGACACTCATTTTTCCAGTTCTTTCATTCTGTTACTCTTATTACACCTGTACTTTGATGGTACCAAGACCTCTATTGGTCCCCTCTCATTACTCCCTTTTATATGTAGCCTGGATCCTATGGTCTATAACCTCCATATTCTTATTGGTATCTTCCCTTACTTGAAACATAATTTTATATTCATACCTCCTGGCAAAAATTCAACTTCTGGATCAATCAATCGATTTGCTTTCTCTACATCAATACCAAGGTTGCTGGGGAAACAAATTCTGCAATATACAGAGAATTTCATGATACCTTCCAAATTTGCTTGCTGTCTCAACTGGATCTTCCACATTACTCGCTGAATTTCTGTATTTCCCTGGTCTGCTGCTTTTTTCCATTCCCAACCTATGCTCTCATTTTCAGAATATAATTTCAACTCCTGCTTCACAGAAATACCAGAAGCCATCTCAAGGAAAAATTCTCATTTCCTTGTCTTCCAGCCACTAACATACCATTCTCCACATCCAATATATAGCTGGTAACTGAAGCCATGAGAAAGATTAACATTGTCTAGGAGATAGTGTGTACATAGCACATTGATTTTCAATATTTAAGGTATAATCTGGATCACCTAGGATGCTGAATTAAAATGCAGATGTTGGGATGTTGTGAGATTCTGAAATGATAAGTGTTAGTCTGTTAGTCATGTCCAACTCTTTGCAACACCATGGACTGTATGGATTATATCCTGCCAGGCCCCTCTGTCCATGGGATCCTCCAGGCAAGAATACTGGAGTGGGTTGCCATTTCCTTCTCCAGGGGATCTTCCCGACCCAGGGACTGAACCCGAGTGTCCTGCATTACAGGTAGATTCTTTACCATCTGAGCCACCAGGGAAGTCGTAAGGGGTGATTAATTAAATTTACATTTGTACTGAGCACCTTAGGGCATGATGACCCAAGTGATCTCAGAATCATACTTAAAAAATAATGATGTAGAGTGAGCATAGAAGGGAGATAAGAGCAGAACCTTGAGACATACCACCATTTAAGAGGAACCCGTATGAGTGATCCAGTAGGGAAAGAGAGGAAAACCAGGAGAGCATTATGCCATAAAAGGGGGGCTGGGCAAGGGAATTTCAAGTAGGCAGATGAGATCAATAATGCCAAATACTCCAGAGATGTTAAGAAATAAGACTAACCAGTTCTGTTTAGTTTATACTAAAAAGGTGGGAGAACTAGTTAATGGTTTGCTAAAAAGGATTTCACTATGAGGAAAAAGGTATACTGCAGTGGTTTATGGAGAGAATTGGAGATAAGGCAGTGTGTGCAATGAATACAGACTTTTCAAGAAGTGTAACTACAAAGGTGAAAAGATTAGGGCAGCAGCTGGAAAAGATCTTGAGATTCTAGACTGAAGACTCCTGGAAGGCAGGGACTGTGTTTGCTTTGGCCCCTAGGACCCTGTCCAGTCCCACTACATGTTTGCTAAATGAAATAATTCCTTCAGATGTATGCCCTTACATGTTTCTCTCTGTGATACCAGTTTGATTGGAATAGTCCTCAAAGACTCTTAGTGGCAAAGTCTGAGGAGGTAAGTAGTTGGTGACCCCCAAAACGCTTAAAGTCGCTAGTGATTGAGAAAGGAGTAAGGGGAGTATTTCATTTAAAACAGTTTAGGAACTAGCTCAGGGGCTCCTACAGCCTTTTTTTTTTTCCTTCTTTCTTTGGTTCAGTTAATGATTGAGTCAGAAAATATGTGAAAAAAAGTTGGAAGAAATAAGTGTAGAAATGTGGGTGGGGCCAGATCACAGAGAACTTGGAATTCCAGGTAAGAAATCTGTTATGCCAGACAAAGGTTTTCGAGCAGAGAGGAGACAAAATCCAGAGGTTAAGTGGGTGTTTCAAACTTAAATGTCTTAGACCCTACCTGCTTCATGGGAACTATACCTCTTTCTTTCTGCTCATAGCATCTCTAGCCATGTGCTGAGAGCCAGTGGAATGGACTGGTCAAAAACAGGGGCTTGAGAGTCAGATAGACCTCCTTTCTTCTATATCTGGCTCTGCCTTCTACTCATCAGGTGTCTTAGTGAGTCTTAATTTCTTCATCTTTAAAGTCAGGTTGGGATTCGAGAGATAACGTGTACAAAGCATTTGACATAAATTAAGCATAAAATACAAATTGGCCACCATTAGTATTATTATGGAGAATTATGGGGAAGTCCTTCTGGTGAGAGGACCTACTTCTCAGCCAGAAGCAACAATTTTCTTTTCTCAGAGCGTCACAGTTTTTAAGATGGCAATAGCACAGATCCTTTTAACCATTAGACTAAATGCATCTTAAGCATATCACATGATATCCCACATGTATAATTAGGGTGAAGATAAAAAGCAACTGTTGCTAAAGCTTGACTACTACTTTGTCACTTCACAAAATGGAGTTGTAATGCTTGCATTCTAAACCCTTTTTTATTGTTTCTATTTCCAGAAAGCTTGTAAGAGACTCAGGCAATGTTGGCCAATGTTATTTTTCAGCTGACACAGACATGCTCAAATTGAGAAAGTTAGAATATAATCCAATATGGAGTAATTTTTTGATGGTTGAATAAAAAAATATTCTCCTATAGATGATCTGTCCCCTGGACAGCTGAGATTGCAATGTGAGACTCCCCAGTGCCTTACTTCCAAATCAGTGACAGGAAAAGAGGATGGATCTAGCTTTGCATTTAACAGGGCATTAAAGAGTCTGCTAGTTATCCATCGCCCATCACCAAATTTTATGTATTTTTCAAAGGACTGAGCTATAAAATGCCTTTTGTGGGCACATGGCGCTTAAAGTGAGCATGTTGTTAATGATTTGTTTAGCTGATTGCCTTTAGCTAAGATACAATTACCCATCAGGCTCTGCTTCAAGCCCTTGAACATCAAATGGGGATTTTTAAAGCAATTAGAAGGCATCACCTCTTGCTTTTGAGATCCCTGAAGCGATAAGCTGATGTTTAAAGTATTTACAATTCAGTAGTGACTGATAGGACAATTTGTCATGCATTTCTTGTAATTCAACCAGATTGGGTTGTTTTTCTTTAGAAACTTTTTAATTGTGCTAGGAAGACTTCAACAATTTCCACTTCAAGTATGGATTCTAAATCGTCAATATTATTTCATGAAAGGACTGATAACATCTTTGGTTAAAAATCCATTTTGAGTACCATAAATATTAGAAACTGAATTTAGTGGTAGGAACCGTAAATATACAGCATATTCATCTTTTAAAAAAAACTAACAGTAAGGGAACGGGGAGATCTCAGAATAAGATCTTTAATCTGGGGTAACTTTCCTAATAGATGAACCAGTAGCTTCAAGAACTGTTACAGAAACTAGAACATAAAAATAATGACCACTTTCTAATACTTTTAGGTAGGCCATGTTTTTCCCCTCTGAGTTTTTTTCCCATCTTCAAAAATTCCTTGATTATGAGCTTGTCAGCTACATAAATTGTGGGGCTGGGTGCAAATCGGAGATGTGAGGTCCCTTGTTCAAAAACTATTAAGAGTTTCAAGATGGCAAAAGGAGAGCATTAAACCAAGTGCAGGGCCTTTCGAAGTGTGAAACCCTGTGTGACTGCTCAAGTCACACACTCATAAAGCCAGCTCTGCTTCTAGCTTTTTAGAATCCCAGTCCAGGAATCTTCGCAGAAAAATGTCACGTTTTAAGTGAGTTAACAGTGCAATGAGCTTCAACATTCTGCAATGACTAGGACTTCTATTATTACTTTCATGTCCTGTCCTTTTCTTAATGTTCCTTATGCTATATCTTGAAATAGAGCAATGTGTTTATTTTGGTATTGTAAGAATTTTCTATGTTTTGCTTCCTTTCAGATTTTTGTCTTTGATCCTTGTGTTTAAAAATCTTGCAAAATCCTTGGGTGTGCACTGAACTTTGATGATAAAGCCCCCACTCAGTAAGTGTTTACTGTCATTGGGACGTCTCTTCCTTCTAGTTGGAAGGTTTGTGCTAACCAATTTGATGTTGGAGAGTGCATGCATACTTTTTGTTTCTATTTGCTTTCCTAATCAAGAAACATACACAACTCTTCCTTTGTTTGTGATCATGAGTTTTTAAACTTGAATTTAGAGCTACTTCTCTCACTTTTAATCTAGGAGTTTCCTTTTTGATGCTAATCCTGTCTCTGCATATAGCTTTATTTGCTTGAGTTCTTATAGCTCAAAGCTCTGATTTTCATCAATATCATTAATTTGATTAATTTTCATATAATTAATGCTAAACTTTTCATATAACAGATTGGCCTAGTTAAATGTCTTTTCCAGGTTGTGTTAATACTGTCATTAGGAGCTCTTAATGCAGGTTTGTCAGCATTGATATATACATTTGGAGACTGACTTCATTGTTCAAAGAGAAAACAGGAGATTTCTTGATATCCCTGGTAATGTGTTTTTCTCACTGGCCTTTTCTTTTATAGAACTGTTTGTTTAGAACTTCATTTTATTTATTACTTTTATGTACTTTCACTATCTCCACAAACCCTGCCCTACCATGTATCTCAATATCCCTGAAGCTTTTTTAAGAGTAAGTCTTATTTTGCCAAGTACAAAATGATGCCTATAGAGGGTTATCTGGGAAGAGTTCTTTTAAGGTGTGTTAAATGCAGTGATCCTGTCAAGAAAGACCATCCATGGGGACACTACTGATGAGAAAAAATGACTTTTCTTGTCTTTCTTCAACTTTATATCAAAGAACCCAGACTCCACCTTTGCTGCAAGTTTGAGACCAGACTTTGTAGGTAGTGAAGAGTTAATCATTACTCCGAAGTAGAATCTAACTAACTCATCATCAGTATTTTTGACATGAACTCCATCACTTTCACTTCCCCAGCACCACTTTCCCCCCTTGCCAACAGGAGAAACTCACTTGCGTAGAGCGCAGGTTGCTGGTCACAAGTGTGGAATATGAAGCACAATAGAAATGGTGAGGTTCACAAAAAAATTAACCTGGGGGTTGGGCTCCCTGTGAATGATATGTAGCCATATTATTTGCTTATCATACTCTTTCAGGACACTCAAGGTCTTTTACTTCTTTGCTGGCTGTCAATTCAGCTCAGATTCTCCAAGGTTTGCCATGCTTTCATAAAGCAAGTTGATCATGACATATTGTAGTTGCAAATCTGACACTCTTACAAGTCTCAATGTATATTTGGCAGAAGCCCTATATTTGTGTTATATACTATAAAAAAACCAAGGACTCTAAGCTGCCCTCTGAAGGTGGTTCCCCCCCACTGTCTTGCTCCGCACCCCCACCACCTGCTAACCTCATGGCTTGGGGTGGATTTCTGGTGGAGATCAATTACAGAGAAATTCCATCCATCTCATTGGATAGCAAGGACAGTCACTGAAGGTCAGGAAATTGCAAATAGGTTTGGGAAATTCTGGGAACTGTTGACTACTCTGCTTTCAGGCAAAGGTACTGTAAGATGTCTAATTCCTCTGACACTAAGTGAGATGTGGCATTTATGGTTTTACCTAACGCAATTTGTGTGATAAACAGTCTGAGAGGGCTCCCAAGCTTGGCTCAACAGCTGTTACTGATCATCCAGTGGAGCAGAGATGTATCCATGGTAATCTTCTCGTTTCAGCCAGAATAGGGATTCCCACAGGGCTTAATGGCTTGACATATTTCTAGCATCCTTAGTAAATAAAATACTGCATCACACAGGGGGAAATCTGAACCAAGCTTTCAGAGAATGAAGGTAGTGATATTTGTTATGTCAGAAGGGGGTAGATAGTAAGAAGAGATTCAAATTGGAGGTTATTAAAACACCTCTGTTCTTTGAAGTGTCTCATTTTCTCCATTCTTTAATCATGTAAATGACCAATGAACAACCTTCCCAGGGGAATGCGATTGATTGCACATTATAAATGATGAGAAGGATGCTATGTTGAGGGAGATAAATAGTAAAATAAGCAAATTTTATGGAGAGGCATTTTCTCATTTAATGTCCTGTTAGTTTGGGAACATTTAAGGGAGGCGGGGAAAAATGACAAACGTGTGACAATTTGGAAAACATCTGTAGCTGGGTATGGGTGAGCATAGGCTAGGGATTTGACTATTTAAAGCACAATGAGAAAGCTTTAAATCTTTCTTTCTCTCCCTTTCTCATCTCTTCTAAAATAAATATTTCCCAGATGAGGCAACAAAAATGGTACTGGCTTTGAGAGAGAGAGTAAGGTAACCTGTAAAGTAAAAAGCATGGTCATTGGAAGCCTCTACAAAAGGAACATGTCACTTGGGAACAGTGGAGCAACTTATTGGTACCTCTCAATGAATACTTTAACAGTTTGACTAAATGCCATTTTGGAAATCACAGAGGTTCTGATCCAGAGATGGGAACAAAGGACATTGTATTGGGGGAGTAACATGAAAAATCAAGGGTGGTTGTGTAGACCAATGGGCCTTGGGCATGGAAGTGGATGCCCATAATGATAGAGTGCTGACAAGGTAGACACCACTGAAATCATTTAGAGCCACAGAGAAATAAAATGGCTATATTCATTTCTGATGAAAAAGAAGCCTCTGATAAAGAAGAAGCCAGATGCTTCATCATCTTCTTCCCCTTTTCTTTCTTTCTTTCTTTTTTTTTTTTTTTTGTTGTCGTTGTTCGTTTCAAGTGTACAGCAAAGTGATTCAGGTATACATACACATGTATCTATTCTTTTTCAAATTATTTTCCTATTTGGGTTATTGCAGAGTACTGAGCAGAGTTCTCTGTGAAACTAGAGGCTTCTTGAGAGGGCTTTAGATTCCATGATAACAAAGGAGGATGACTTGGTGACCACATGATCCATTCTAGTCAGAGTCTGTGGGTCAAACTGAAGCATTGGCTCTCAACCTGAGTCTTCTATTTAGTAACTATGAATGGAAATCAAGAAAACACATTTTTAAGATCTTCAGGAGATCCTGATACATGGCCAGGCTTGACAACCACTGTTTTAGAAGGAAGTAAATGCAAAAACAACCTGAATTCTATCTAGGCTATATTATCCAACTGTTATTTTCTAAAGAGTTATATAATAAGCAAAGAATTTGCAGATAATTTCTATTTGTAAATCTGTGATATTTGAGCATAAAATTCCCTTCTATTTTCAAGACCAAGTGTAACTTTAACAGTATAGTTTAATAAGTACCCAGTGGATCTATTGCTGTTTGGTGACAGACTACTCAGATATTCAGCATTTTTATTTACTTGTTTGTTGCTTGCTTGCTTCTTTTGGCTATTGGTGGTAGGATTTTTTAAAATTTTTGGCTTGTTTACTAAAGATGGGAAAAGACCTTTGAACACTTAATCCTCTATCCCTTGTGTTGGAGGAAGTAGCAAACATTATATGTGTTCATCCCTGGGTTGGGAAGATCCCCTGAAGGAAGAAATGGCAACCCACTCCAGTATTCTTTCCTGGAAAATTCCACGGACAGAGGAGCCTGATGGGTTACAGTCCATGGGGTTGCAAAGAGTCAGACATGACTGAGGAACAAAGCACACACACGCATATGTGTTCATATAAATGGATTAA
Source organism: Ovis aries (assembly GCF_016772045.2). NCBI lineage: Eukaryota > Metazoa > Chordata > Mammalia > Artiodactyla > Bovidae > Ovis > Ovis aries. Next base: position 102,368,034 of record NC_056080.1, on the reverse strand, counting down.
ACCTCAGATGACAAATACAAGTAAAAAACATTGGCAGGCTCTATTCACAATAGCTAGGAGGTGGAAGCAGTCCACATGTTCATCTATGGATGAACTGATAAACAAAACGTGGCATGTACGTACATGGAACAGCGTGTGCAGGTGTGTGTGCTCAGTCGTGTCCATCATGCGCCTCTGTCCATGGGATTCTCCAGGCAAGAATCCTGGAGTGGGTTGCCATTCCATCCTCCAGGGGATCTTCTCGGCCTAGAGATCGAACCCACATCTCCTGCATTAGCAGGCAGATTCTTTACCACTAAGCCACGTGAGAAGCCCCCACAATGAAACAGTATGTGGCCTCAAAATGAAAGGAGATCCTGACACATGCTACAACATGGGTAAAGCTTGAGGGCATCACCCTAACCAAAATAAAGCAGTTACAGAAAGACAAATACGGTATGACTCCATTTATATGAAGTATCTAAAAGTAGTCAAATTAATAGAAACAAAAAGTATAACGGTGGTTGCCAGGAGCTGGGGGGAGAGAGAAATGGGAAGTTATTGTTTAATAGGTATAGAGTTTCAGATTTGCAGGATGAAAAAGTTTTGGGAGATCTGTTTCACAACCACATGAATATACTTAACACTAGAGAACTGTACACTTAAAACTGGTTAAGTTGGTAAATATTATGTTGTGTGGTTAAAACACAATTAAAAAATAACATTGGCAGTTTCTCACAGCCCAGCAAGCCATACAGGACTTTCTTTTCCAAGCACGTGATAATTTTTGAACTCTGGCATACATTTGTCTTCCAATAAGTTGTTTTAAAATAGTCTTTCGACATCTTGTAAATTATTGAATGTATAAACTCTTTGGTTTTCTCCTTGAAATCCACAGCTTTTCTATGGTTCCCCTTTCAAAATATTGAATGCACAATGAATTTATTTCTTAACTTTTCTATTCTGAATTTCACGGTGTCATGATCATTGTGAAACAGGAAGTACCAGTGGGAAATGCAAACTTCCTGTTCTTCCTTACTGTAATCCCAGATAGCCTACTTTAGCTCCTATCCACTTCTATATTCTTGGCACTTACATCTCCCAGGTAATCATGATGCTCTCACCCCCTCACTGTTTATATCTCCCTGCTGGTGCTTATTCAAACTCATGTCCACTTCAATTATTTTTTATAAGAAGTCTCTGTAATCAATCTTTTATTTAATCATGGCACTCCACTTTTCAGAACTCTCTCCAATTTGTTCTGCCTTTTTTGGACCTGAAGATCCCTGAACGATGTCTTTGCTATTTCAGGGATGAAAGTGGGTTATGTAAAAGTATACAGAAATTCATTTCTGAGTGAGAAAATTTTCTTTTGCATAAGGAAATTTTGATAATAGTATAGTCTAAAGGCTTTGTCTTTTAGAATATGAGCATAAGAAAAGTTGTGGACTTTTGCTATCTGTTGAATGAGAAAACGCATAGTGACCAAAAAAATCCCCTATGAATTCAGTACAATTGTCTTATCTTACAATAGCATCGAGATACATTTGAAGAATGAGAAGATACATATGTGAAAGGTTAATCATTTAGTCAATCTCTCTACAACGTTTATTGGGCTTATAACTCTAGGCAACTTCTCCAGCACCATCCTACTCACTACCCTCCAAGAGCTCTGTGATCCAAAGTCTAGGAGAACCATGGTATAAACCAGTCTATATAGGTCCATCTCACTTGAGTAACTCCAGAGAGAAGGTTATATAATCTATCCTAGAACACCTCCAGCAGAGGGGATTCCACTGGCTTGCACTTCTCATTCCACAAGCTAATGTAGCAGCACTTAATAACTCCTCTGTTTTAGGCTCCCTGCCAGCCTCAGACATCTGTGTCAGTGAAACTCAGGGCAGGTTTTCATTTCTCCAGGCCTCTGTTTCTCCCCAAGCTGGTATATTCAGTCATTTCTGGGATGGCCTATATGCCCTACCGTCATGTTGCAGAGGTGAACAACAGGGCGCCAGTTGTAGGGATAAGGATTTAGAGACACCAGGTGTCACATCAAATGCATCAAATGTTATATCTGCAGAAGATGAAAACTCGAATTCCAAAAGATACATACACCCCAATGTGTATTGCAGCACTCTTTACCATAACCAAGACATGGAAGCAACCTAAATGTCCATCAGCAGATGAAGGAATAAAGAAGATGTGATACTTATATAGAGTGAAATACTACTCCGCCATAAAAGAGAATGAAATAATGCCATTTGAAGCAACATGGATAGACCTAGAGATTATCACACTAAGTGAAGTAAGTGAGGCAGGGAAAGACAGATATTATACAATATTACTTATATGTGGAATCTAAAAAATAGTATAAATGAATTTGTTATGTACAAAACAGAAACACAGACATAGAAAACAAACTTATGGTTACCAAGGGGGAAGGAGGGAGGGATAAACTGGGAGTATGGGATTAAAAGATACACACCACTGTATAAAAATGAACAAGGGTTTACTATATAGCACAGGGGACTATATTCAGTATCTTGTAATAAACTATAATGGAAAAGAACCAAGAAAGAATATACATATATATTTGTATACATAACTGAGTCACTTTGTTGTACACCTGAAACAAACATAATATTGTAGATCAACTCTACTTTGTTTTTTTTTTTTTTTTTTTCTGGAAGTACCTCTTTGTTTTATTTGTTTTTTTTTTTTTTTTTTGTTTTTTTATTTTTTAAATTTTAAAATCTTTAATTCTTACATGCATTCCCAAACATGAACCCCCCTCCCACCTCCCTCCCCACTCTACTTTGATTTAAAAAAAAAAAAACAGTGCTGTTTATTGTCATTACATGCATTGATCTTAGACAAGTTACTTAAGCTCCCTGAGTTTCAATAACTTTGTCTGGTAAATGGAGGCAAAAGCAGTGGACAGGCCAGTATGGGGCTTAGATAATTAAGATTCTAGCTCTGGGCTTATGTTTTCTAAAAGCTGCAAAGCTGATTAGTAGTTGCCCTCCTCTTTGAAATCATTAATTAAGTTGTTAAAGAAATTGTGCTTAATGCTGACCCCCGGGTGGAGAGTTGCACCCAGACTAGAACCAAAGTATTAACTATTAACTATTCTTAGAGTCCTTGTAGAACCTTAGAATTCACAGGAATTTCCTTTATTCAAGAATTTTGATTTAAAAATCTTGTATGATTACCATTTCTTAACTTTTTGGTGAAAAAAAAACATAGCTGTAAATGTAGTGTCATGAAAATAGCACTGATAAAAATCAGATGATAGCTTCTACTGGCTGATTTTATGACCTTAGATAACACTCTTATCTTGTCTGAGACTCAGTTTCTTCATTTTTAAAATGAGGTGATAGGATAGCTGATCACCAAGGGCTCTTGCAGCTCTGCTTTCTCAAATTCTGTGTTCAGATTTGCATTGCAGTCAACAGACTAATGGCATTACCTTAGAAAACAAATGTTTAAGATATAATTTGGAGTAAAAGTCATACAATCATATTAGGCCAGTAGTTCTCCAAACAGCTCTTTAGCACTATTTCACTATGTAGACTTACACTTATAATCTAATGATTTGCATGGTAATAAATACTGGAAATCGGAGCCAAGATCTTGGTCTCTAACATCAACCTCCACCTATGGGAATTAAGACAACAGAGGGAAATGACTGATTTTGGGGTGAGGACAGAGAAGGTACAAGATGAGCCTGGGACATTTTGTCATAACAGAAAACAATGAAGTGCTCAAAAAATAAAGGGAACGTGTCACATGGACACAGAAGCTGACTTGGATGAGCTCCCACTGGCCAAATCTGGGACAATCTGAGCATAATGATAATTAAGTAATAATTATAAACCATTGTGGAAAAAGTAGGAAATGATGAGGTCCTATCAATAATAAATAACCAGGGAGAAGGGATAGCTGTTGCCAAGAGTCCAATACTAAATGCTATCTGGGAAATGTGGACAAGGTGCTGGAGTTGAAAAGTTAGTATTTTGAAAGCATCATAATGAATATTGGATGAAATGAAAATCAATGGATGGTAAATCTAGGTGGAAATATCCTGCTCTTCACCAAAATTTCCACCTAGATTTACCATCCATAGGAAAGATACAAGCATCTGAATACAGAGTTCCAAAGAATAGCAAGAAGAGATAAGAAAGCCTTCCTTAGCGATCAATGCAAAGAAATAGAGGAAATCAACAGAATGGGAAAGACTGGAGATCTCTTCAAGAAAATTAGAGATACCAAGGGAACATTTCACGCAAAGATGAGCTTGATAAAGGACAGAAATGGTATGGACCTGACAGAAGCAGAAGATATTAAGAAGAGGTGGCAAGAATACACAGAAGAACTATATAGAAAAGATCTTCACGACCAAGATAATCACGATGGTGTGATCACTCACCTAGAGCCAGATGTACTGGAATGTGAAGTCAAGTGGGCCTTAGGAAGCATCACTGCAAACAAAACTAGTGGAGGTGATGGAATTCCAGTTGAGCTATTTCAAATCCTGAAAGATGATGCTGTGAAAGTGCTGCACTCAATATGCCAGCAAATTTGGAAAACTCAGCAGTGGCCACAGGACTGGAAAAGGTCAGTTTTCATTCCAATCCCAAAGAAAGGCAATGCCAAAGAATACTCAAACTACCGCACAATTGCACTCATCTCACATGCTAGTAAAGTAATGCTCAAAATTCTCCAAGCCAGGCTTCAGCAATACGTGAACTGTGAACTCCCTGATGTTCAAGCTGGTTTTTGAAAAGGCAGAGGAACCAGAGATCAAATTGCCAACATCCATTGGATCATGGAAAAGCAAGAGAGTTCCAGGAAAACATCTATTTCTGCTTTATTGACTATCCAAAGCCTTTGACTGTGTGGATCACAATAAACTGGAAAATTCTGAAAGAGATGGGAATAGCAGACCACCTGATCTGCCTCTTGAGAAACCTATGTGCAGGTCAGGAAGCAACAGTTAGAACTGGACATGAAACAACAGACTGGTTCCAAATAGGAAAAGGAGTACGTCAAGGCTGTATATTGTCACCCTGCTTATTTAACTTCTATGCAGAGTACATCATGAGAAACGCTGGGCTGGATGAAGCACAAGCTGGAATCAAGATTGCCAGGAGAAATATCAATAACCTCAGATATGCAGATGACACCACCCTTATGGCAGAAAGTGAAGAGGAACTAAAAAGCCTCTTGATGAAAGTGAAAGAGGAGAGTGAAAAAGTTAGCTTAAAGCTCAACATTCACAAAACGAAGATCATTGCATCCGGTCCCATCACTTCATGGGAAATAGATGGGAAACAGTGTCAGACTTTATTTTTGGGGGGCTCCAAAATCACTGCAGATGGTGACTGCAGCCATGAAATTAAAAGACGCTTACTCCTTGGAAGAAAAGTTATGACCAACCTAGATAGCATATTGAAAAGCAGAGATATTACTTTGCCAACAAAGGTCTGTCTAGTCAAGGCTATGGTTTTTCCAGTGGTCATGTATGGATGTGAGAGTTGGACTGTGAAGAAAGCTGAGCACTGAAGAATTGATGCTTTTGGACTGTGGTGTTGGAGAAGACTCTTGAGAGTCCCTTGGACTGCAAGGAAATCCAACCAGTCCATTCTGAAGGAGATCAGCCCTGGGAATTCTTTGGAGGGAATGATGGTGAAGCTGAAACTCCAGTACTTTGGCCACCTCATGCAAAGAGTTGACTCATTGGAAAAGACCCTGATGCTGGGAGGGATTGAGGGCAGGAGGAGAAGGGAACGGCCGAGGATGAGATGGCTGGATGGCATCACGGACTCAATGGACGTGAGTCAGTGAACTCCGGGAGTTGGTGATGGACAGGGAGGCCTGGCGTGCTGCGATTCATGGGGTCGCAAAGAGTCGGGCATGACTGAGCTACTGAACTGAACTGAACTGAGAGTATCTTCATACAGACGGCTTACTAGTTGCAAGGGGGAAGGTAGTAATTATATAGTGAGGAAACTGGACAACTATTTGGTCAGGTGATGGACATTAACTTCACTATTGATGGATAGATGAACATTGTGTGCCTTCAATGTGATGCTCTGAGAAGATTACATCACTGATGTAGTATTCAAGCCTAGAATGTACAGCATGAATCTAATTATATTGCTACTGCTACTGCTAAGTCACTTCAGTCGTGTCCAACTCTGTGTGACCCCATAGACAGCAGCCCACCAGGCTCCCACGTCCCTAGGATTCTCCAGGCAAGAACACTGGAGTGGGTTGCCGTTTCCTTCTCCAATGCATGAAAGTGAAGTCGCTCAGTCATGTCCGACTCCTAGCGACCCCATGAATCTAATTATGGATCAGACAAAATCTCCCCCAGAAAGAAATGCTGAAAATGTTAATGTCATATAAAATCTAGACAGCCTGTGGAATGTTCCAGATTAAAAGAGGCTAAAAAATCATGACACTACATACAATACCTATCCTAGAAGGGAAATACTATAAAGTGTGTTATGAGGTAAGCCCAAAATAGTGCAAAATGGATCATGGATGTTAGATTAGATAAAAATAGCATATCAATGGAAATTTATGAAGTTGGTGACTTCCCTATAGAGTCATACACTGAAGTATTTAGTGGTAAAGAGACATGATATATGTAAGTTACTTTTAGGGGTTTAGGAAAAGTGTGAATAGGAAGAGAGAGACAGACAGAGACAGAAATAGAGAGAGGAGGGAGGGAAGGAGCAGGAGAGAGAGAAGGAGGGACAAGTACATGATAAAGCAAATGAGATAAAATGTTAAAAAGAGGTGATGCTAGATAAAGGTTATACATGTATACTCTATACTATCTGACTTTTGCAACATTTTTGTATGTTTGAACTTTTTTCTAAGTGGAAAGAGGAAACAAAAACTCTTAGTAGTAAAACTTTTCTTAGATACAATCCCCAAAACGCACCTACAAAAATATTGGTAAATTGAACTTCATGAAACATAAAAACTTCTGCTTTTGAAAGACACTGTGGAGAAGGCAATGGCACCCCACTCCAGTACTCTTGCCTGGAAAATCCCATGGACGGAGGAGCCTGGTAGGCTGCAGTCCATGGGGTCGCTAAGAGTCGGACACGACTGAGTGACTTCACTTTCACTCTACACTTTCATGCGTTGGAGAAGGGCATGGCAACCCACTCCAGTGTTCTTGCCTGGAGAATCCCAGGGACGGAGGAGCCTGGTGGGCTGCCATCTCTGGGGTTGCACAGAGTCGGACACGACTGAAGCAACTTAGCAGTAGCAGTGAAGAGAGTGAAAAGACAAGTCATATATTAGGAGAAAAGTGTTGTAAAACGTATGAAAGATTTGTATCCAAGTAAAAGACCTGGATCCAAAATCCGTAATAATTTGCAAGATGGTAAACACAGGAAATTTTTAAAAAGCTGAGCCCGGACCATGGTCTCTAACACCATTCTCTACATAAAGGAACTAGGGCAATGCAGAGAATGGCAGAAAATACAGAATGCTAGAAGTACAGAAAACAACTCTCAGTACCAAATAATAAAACAAAACAAACTAAAAAATGGTAAATGAAAAAAACTAATGAAAATGGTAAAAATATTTGAACAGACACATCATCAAAGAGGATATACCCTCAGCAAACAAGCACATGGGAAAGTGACAAATCTCATTGGTCATTAGAGAAAGGTAAATTAAAACTACCATTTACTTCTTCACATGCACTAAAATTGCAATTTTATTTTACAATTTTAGTGGGAATTTAAAAAACAGTGCAATGACTTTGGGAAATATTTTGAGATTTGTTTAAAAAATAAAACTCGAACTTACAATCTAGCCACTCCAGTGCTTTAACCCAAGAGAAGTTAAAGCGTATTTCCACACAAAGGCCTGTATAAAAATGTTCATAGCAGCTTTCTTTGTATAGCCAATACTTGGAAACTGTTCAAGTACCCATCACCAGGTGAATAGGTAAACAAAATGTGATGGGAAACTACTTAGCACTAGAAAGGAATTAACTATTGATACATACAACAAGTTAGATAATCTCAAAATATTTATCCTGAGTGAAAGAAACCAGACAAATGAAAGCACATACCACATGATTCCATTTATAGAAAATTCTAGAAAACGGAAACTAATCAGTAGTGACACAAAGCAGAAGAATGATTGCCTGGAGCAGGAGAAGAAGAGGGGAGGGAGGAGGGGGACAGAGTCAAAGGTTCATGAAGAAACTTTGGGGAGTGAATGGTAATGAATATTATCTTGATTGTGGTGATGGTTTCATGAGTGTGTAAAGATGCCAAAATTTATCAAAATGGACACTTTAATTATGACCTGTTTATTGTGTGTCAATTATATCTCTATAAATTTTTTTAAGTAGCTAAGGAATTCCTTGGTGGTCCAGTGGTTTAGACTCTGCACTTATAATGCAGGGGGCAAGGGTTCAATCCCTAATCAGGGAAATAAGATTCCCACATGCTGCGTAGGGCAGCCAAAAAATAAAAATAAAATAAAAAGCCAGACAGCTATAAAATATTTTTTAAAAAGTGGCTAGCAGAGTGACTGGTACAGGACTGGCATTTACTACGTTTATGTTCTCAACTATTTCCTCTAGTAACTTCTACTCCCCATTCTTTACTATCTACTTAGTAGTGGCAAAAATACTAATATTTGTTACACTGTTTTTTTTTTTCCAGAAATTTAAAGACAAGAACAAAAACATACACAAAAGCTGAGGATTAATTAATTTTGTTCACAAAAAGGGGGATGTTAATTGTTTGTTTTCCTAGATTCTAAGGTAGACAAATGATAGATTCCCTCTCCTGTTCCATGTTTCTCCTCCTCCTCTTCCTCCTTCTTCTCCTTCTTTTGACAACTAGATTCTGCAAAGATTTAATATAAACAACAGCCACTACCTTGGGATAGAACTTTCCAGGTTAATTTACGGGCCAAAAAAAAAAAAAAATTCAGATTTCATCTCAGAGCACCTGCAGCTCAAAATTTATGGGAATATAGGCAGCTCCATGTCCACTAACAACAACAATAAATTGAAAAGGGCTAATTGTTTCCTGTTCTTCTTCACAAAGATGGAGATTCAGGGTAGCAGGAAATTATTTTATCCTTCCTCTGGGGATATACTCTTACTTGAAGAATGAAGTGGTGTTGGGTAGCATGGGTTTGAGGTAGAGATCAGAAAAGGATTCCTCCTATAGTGAAAGAGAATATTTTAAAAAATACAAATATAGCTGAATCACTTTGTTGTGCACCTGAAGCAAACACAACATTGTAAATCAACTATATTTCAAGAAAGATCTTTTAAAAGAAAGGGGTTCCTCTTAGTGTTTTGATTTGAAATGGAAATAATGTTCTTTCTCTAAGATTTAGAAATTATCTTTAAGGCAAAGGCACTTATGATTCTCACATTAGGTTTTAGGCGAAGTAAAATATATGTTGTTTAGTTGCTCAGTCATGTCCACCTCTTTTCCAATCCCATGGACTGTAGCCCACCTAGCTCCTCTGTCCTTGGGATTTTCCAGGCAAGAATACTGGAGTGGGTGGCCATTTCCTTCTCCAGGGGACCTTCCCAACACAGGGATCTAAACTGGGTCTCTTGCATTGGCAGGTGGAATCTTTACCACTGAGCCACCTAGGAAGCTGCAAATGAAATATTTATTCTCTGCAAATGTTGGCTCTTTTCTGAGTAGAAACTGACATTAGTACTGAGGAACAGTTCCTCTCTGCACAGGTTCATCAGGTACCCTTGAGAGGATCCAAAGATAGATTATTGTCAATGTTTATTGTAACCCCTTATATGAGTCATCGAAGTTGTCCTAGAAGTGTATATTAATGAGCAGCAGAATAAAGATTAAGGATTGACAGCCAAATGAGCAAAAACTTGCAAAAGAAACATGAAATGCAAGTTTTAACTTAGTATCATCCAACTAGTGGGGCAAGTACAAATAGGCAGAATGATATATGTTCATTGTGAAGATATTAACTAGAAACTACGGTTTAAATATTTTAGTGTATTCCAATAATTTAAAGGTTTTAAAAATAAAATTAAAAGGATAAGCTCTTTTATGACTTAGATGCTTTCTGGTAAAAGTGATAAGCTTAAAATTTTTAATGTAGTTCAGCCCAGTAAACCAAATCTTGCTCTAAAACTCCCTGTAGCTCTTAGGATATTGAATGGAGTTAAGAGGGAACATTATGGCAGCCTAAAATCATATAATCAGGAAGGTGTGATCACTCACTTAGAGCCAGACATCCTGGAATGTGAAGTCAAGTGGGCCTTAAAAAGCATCACTACAAACAGAGCTAGTGGAGGTGATGGAATTCCAGCTGAGCTCTTTCAAATCTTAAAAGATGATGCTGTGAAAGTGCTGCACTCAATATGCCAGCAAATTTGGAAAACTCAGCAGTGGCCACAGGACTGGAAAAGGTCAGTTTTCATCCCAATCCCAAAGAAGGGCAATGCCAAAGAATGTGCAAACTACCACACAATTGCATTAGTCTTACACGCTAGTAATGCAATGCTCAAAATTCTCCAAGGCAGACTTCAACAATATGTGAACCACAAACTTCCAGATGTTTAAGCTGGGTTTAGAAATGGCAGAGGAAGCAGAGATCAAATTGCCAACATCCGCTGGATCATGGAAAAAGCAAGAGAGTTCCAGAAAAACATCTATTTCTGCTTTATTGACTATGCCAAAGCCTTTGACTGTGTGGATCATAATAAACTGTGGAAATTCTGAAAGAGATGGGAATAGCAGACCATCTGACCTGCCTCTTGAGAAACCTATATGCAGGTCAGGAAGCAACAGTTAGAACTGGACATGGAACAACAGACTGTTTCCAAATAGGAAAAGGAGTACGTCAAGGCTGTATATTGTCACCCTGCTTATTTAACTTCTATGCAGAGTACATCATGAGAAACGCTGGACTGGAAGAAACACAAGCTGGAATCAAGATTGCTGGGAGAAATATCAATAATCTCAGATATGCAGATGACACTGCCCTTATGGCAGAGAGTGAAGAGGAACTAAAGAGCCTCTTGATGAAAGTGAAAGAGGAGAGTGAAAAAGTTGGCTTAAAGCTCAACATTCAGAAAACTAGATCATGGCATCTGGTCCCATCAGTTTATGGCAAATGGGTGGGGAAACTGAAAACAGTGGCTGACTTTATTTTTGGGGGCTCCAAAATCACTGCAGATGGTGATTACAGCAGTGAAATTAAAAGACGCTTACTCCTTAGAAGGAAAGTTATGACCAACCTAGATAGCATATTACAAAGCAGAGACATTACTTTGTCAACAAAGGTCCGTCTAGTCAAGGCTATGGTTTTTCCAGTGGTCACGTATGGATGTGAGAGTTGGACTGTGAAGAAAGCTGAGCACAGAAGAATTGATGCTTTTGAACTGTGGTGTTGGAGAAGACTCTTGAGAATCCCTTGGACTGCAAGGAGATCCAACCAGCCAATCCTAAAGGAAATCAGTCCTGACTATTCGTTGGAAGGACTGATGTTGAAGCTGAAGCTCCAATACTTTGGCCACCTGATGCAAAGAACTGACTCACTGGAAAAGACTCTGATGCTGGGAGGGATTGGGGGCAGGAGGAGAAGGGGACAGCAGAGGATGAGATGGCTGGATGGCATCACCGACTCAATGGACATGAGTTTGTGTGAACTCCAGGAGTTGATGATGGACAGGGAGGCCTGTTGTGCTGCAATTCATGAAGTTGCGAAGAGTCAGACATGACTGAGCAACTGAACTGAACTGAATGTAACTTTTAATGTTAAAAACCAAAGAGAAAACCCTATATTTGTTACTCTTAGGGGGAAGAACAAGGTTACTTTTTTACTTATATGACCTGGACTTGTTTTTCCCCTGAAGACCAATGGTCAGAAGTAAAGCTTCCACACCCTTGATTTATGTATCCAGCACTGGGAAGTGACAAGCAGGAGTCCAAGAAAACTGTTGTGAAAGTTGTTTCATTATTAAACTCTTGCTTTCAACATGTTTCCTGAGCAATGGAAGAAAATGTCTTTGCAATTGCTCTGCCGCCCCAGCCGTGGAATTTGGTCCCTGCTTCTCTGGTGGAGAGATTTGGGCTCTCCTGACTAGTAATATATAATGCTTTGGAGATATAGGAAGATGGAGCCTTTACTTGTCAAAAAAAAAAAAAACCACTTTATGGGACTGGCTGTGGAATTTCCTATCCGGCAACTCTTGCTACCCCTGCCGTTGTTTTCCCAGCCTCCCACCCACCTAATCCTCTGGCTCCCCCACTTCCTGTTGCTCTGTTGCCAACAATTCCACAGGCCCTGGGACACTAACATTGACTGAAATATGTGCTTGTCCCCCATGTGCTTGTTTAGGCTTTGAAGGAAGTGTCGCACAGGGCTTTGTAATCAGGAGTTGCCCGGTTGAAACTGAACTTTACAAACAACATTCTATATTTACTGTATTTCTTTCTTTCTATAGATGCCTGGCCTCATACTCCCCTTGCACCCCAGCTTCCTTTCTCTCATAAGATGTTATCCTGGAGGCTGACTCACTACTTTGATGTGAATGTTCTGAGAATTATCTTATACTTTCTAAACTTAGAACATAACCAGAACCCCCATACTACTGTTTTAACACTTTCAGTGCTCATCAGATGATGTGAACACAATAAGAAAGCATTATTCTCGGTGGAAACCTGGGCTTCCCAGGTGGCACTCATGCTAAAGAACCCACCTGCCAATGCAGGAGACATAAGACATACAGGATCGATCCTGAGTCTGGAAGATCCCCTGGAAGAGGGCATGGCAACCCACTCCAGTATTCTTGCCTGGAGAATCCCGCGGACAGAGGAGCCTGGTGGGTTACAGTCCACATAGTCGCAGAGTCAGATATCACTGAAGCGACTTAGCACGCATACATACAATGGAAACCTGGTGGTTCAATCATCAGAGAATCTTGAGGTTACAGAAAACCTTATTTTGGCTGCTGGGCAATGTTTTTAAGAAGCCTCAGAGCAACAACCATAGAGCAGCCAATGGCCAGTTGAAGATGGCTATTGACTGAAAGATGCCTCTGCTCTTTCTACTAGTTTCTGATCCTCAGCTATGATTTTTTTTGTTGTAGGTTGGGGGGGGGGGTCGGTAATCTCCTCATTTTGTATCTTAGCCTCTCCTAGTCACCTCTGAATAGGGACCCTTTCCAATCTGCCATCTTAGACCATGGACCGTATGTACAACCCGTTTACTGCTGTGTGGTACAGACCCTCCTGCTCCTGAGGCTGCCTGAGGTGCCAAGACCAGTGGCTCTCAAAGGAAATCACCATTTAAAATCCATATTTCCTAGACCCCACCTCCAGAGACCAACTGTGAGTTGGTAGGTTCAAAGCTCAGAAATCGGCATCTTAACTCATCCTTCAGGTGGTCCTGATAAAGTCAACCCAAACTTTGAGAAACAGCTGTTCCTTGACACTGCCCTCCTAGTTCTCCTCTCTTGCTCTTCTTCCTCAGTCTTCTTTACAAAACTGCTCCTTACACTCTCTGAAAAATAAAGTTTCCTCAGGAATATAATTCACAACCAGTAAGACAGGCCTGGAAATCTGCCTTTTTAAACAACACCTGATGCTTTGTGTTACACTGTTTCTCTGTGACTGTCAACTAGGGGGAAAAAAAACAGCAAAGAAAGAAATGAAAAAAGAAAAAAGGGGGGCTGATAGGTGAGAGTTGACTGTGAAGAAAGCTGAGCACCGAAGAATTGATGCGTTTGAACTGTGGTGTTGGAGAAGACTCTTGAGAGTCCCTTGGACTGCAAGGAGATCCAACCAGTCCCTTCTAAAGGAGATCAGCCCTGGGATTTCTTTGGAAGGAATGATGCTAAAGCTGAAACTCCAGCACTTTGGCCACTTCATGCGAAGAGTTAACTCATTGGACAAGACTCTGATGCTGGGAGGGATTGGGGGCAGGAGGAGAAGGGGACGACAGAGGATGAGATGGCTGGATGGCATCACTGACTCGATGGACGTGAGTCTGGGTGGACTCCAGGAGTTGGTGATGGACAGGGAGGCCTGGCGTGCTGCGGTTCATGGGGTCGCAAAGAGTCAGACACGACTGAGTGACTGAACTGAACTGAACTATTTCATTTAATATAACACCTACAATGTTCATCCATGTTATAGCATGTGCCACAATTTCATTCATTTTTAACACTGAATAATATTTCATTGTGTGTGTGTGTGTGTATCACATTTTGTTTACCCATTTATCTGTCCATGGGCTATGTCTGAAGTTTTAACTCTCATGCCCTCAGTACTTAAAGGAAAGCCTGTGCTCAACAGACACTTCATGCTTATAGTTTGCATGGCCACCCGTTGGTAAGCCACTTCCTTTCTCTAGGCTTTAGCTTACCTATGAGATGTGAGATGTGCATTATGATGCCTTTAAAAGACGTACAGTCTGATTTTTAGTAATAAGGTGTTTAGACTGGAAGGCATTGGGGCTCAAATGCTTCTGGTGAGTGGAATTAGGAGATAACCATTCTGCCTCATAGTTGCTTACATTAACCATTTTATATTCAGATTCTATTTTAAATTTTGGCTGGAAGCAACAGAAACTAATTCTGGCTAATTTAAGCAGAAAATGAAGTAATATAAAATGACTCATAATAAAAATAAATAAAATAGCTTATAGTAAAATGGGGAACCAAGTTTTTTTTAAAGAGTAAATAAGCAGCTCCAGGGGTAGGAATCAGGAACTACTCACTAGTCTTGCTAGGGAGAGCACACTGAAATAACCACATTTCAGCCACTTTTCTACCCCTAGGTATTTCTTCTCAAGATTAATATTTTGGGAAAGTCCAATGGCTTAGCTTGGGTTATGTGCCTACCCCATGGACAAAGGTACATCAGGACAGCATATCATAAGAAAGTTCATTCGCTGCGAGAAAATCAAGATGCTAGGTAGCCAAAATCCAACATTGTACTTTTCATTATAGACATTGAAGAACCTACTGGAGGAAAAGAATTTAACTTGTGTCCACCTTCTGGGCCTCATGGACTACAATGACCATAACTGAACTCATATTGCACAGAGAAACAAAACAGATTTCAAGAGAGATTTTTAAATGAAGGAATAAGGAATCTATAAAGACAAGCAGATCTCCCCAAGGGCTTGCCTTTAGAGAAGAGGGGTGATTCAGTGTACCACCCTGACAGAATATGTGTGTCCCAGGGGACTATAACTTTTCTGTGGGCAGCCTCTCTAACTGCAATTAATAATGGAGAAAGGAGGCCTTCCCCGGTGGCTCATTGGTAAAGAATCTGCCTGCCAAAGAGACAGGAGTTCTATCCCTGATCTGGGAAACTCCCACTTGCCGCGGAGCAACTAAGCCCGTATGCCACAAGTACTGAGCCCACATGCATGCTGCAACTACTGAAACCCATGCGCTCTAGAGCCTGTGCTTTGCAGCAAGAGAAGCCACTGCAATGAGAAGCCCGCACATTGCAACTAGAGAGCAGCCCTCCACCGCCACAGCTACAGAAAAGCGTGTGCAGCAACGAGGACCCAGCACAGCCAATAAATTAAACATTTTTTAATTTAAAAAATAATGGCGAGAGGAGAGTAGTTTAACTTTGTAAGAACTGTGCGATGGATCTTCAGCATCAGGGTGCCACATCCCCAATGTCGAGCATAGTATTAATAGATTTCCAGTCTCCCCAATATCTAAGGGGAGGCTAGTGATCATGGTGATTAAAACAGAGTTCCAGTCTCAGAGAAGACTGTGGTGCACATTATTTGGGGTCTGCATCTGTGGATTCTAAGCTCTTTATGATGTGGTAAATGATAACCAGGACTAATTTGTCATCAACTGACAGCACTCATGGGAATTCTCAGAAAAAATTGGGTTATCTGTGGGCAAGATTTTGATGCTTTTGCCACAATCTTAGTACAATCTGGTCAGTGGAATCTGGGGAAAATAGACTCTATTTCAATGAGTCTTTGAATCTATGAAAGTATCCCTCAAACAAGATGGTTAGATATTGCAGATACAGCCTGTTAACAGTACAAATGAAGAGCAAAGTGAGAAACAGGAAACCACTGTTAGTTTCATTTGCAATGGGACAGAAAATAGCTAATATTTGAGAAGGAGCATGCCAATTCTTCTTATACCTGCATGTCACATCTCTGTATGAGATTTTCCTGTTTCATGTCTCTATTTGATTTCTCGTTTATCTCCTTCTGCTGCAATGTAAGCTCCAGAAGAACAGGAATTTTCGTCACTTTTGTTCTTTGCGGTATCCTCAAGAGTAGGACAGTGTGAGGCACATGGTAGCACTCAATAAAAATTTGTTTAATTGAAGAATAAGTAACATAATGTGTTCTTTGAAAATTTAAGTGACATAAAAATAATTCAAATATTTGATAGGGTGCCACAGCATGTCCTTCACATTCAAAGTGATGAGTTTTGAGGGGCAGGGATCAAGTGAATTCTGCAAGTACCATTTTGTATTCATCTGACATTCACAAAGGCTTTTTTTTTTTTTTTGTATCTCAGCAACTGGTGCTTCATAAAAGTATCACACATAATCTGGACTTCAGAGAACTAGGTCTTCTGAAGCATGAATCACCTTAATCCTGACAAACTTTAATTAAATTTGTGTGTCTCTTTTTTTTCACAAGGGTATTTAATGTTTTTTAGAACATTGATAGGAATTAGCCTTGCATTAAATTTCGTCATATCTTACATAGCATCTTTTTTTTTACATAGCATCTTGCATAGTGTTATGCATAAAGAAATCAACAGTAAGTGGTTATAGAATAAATAAAAGAAGGAATGAAGGAAGGAAAGAATTGAACATACCCTAGCACCAGGTGAATTTCTAGTATCTTCCCAAGGTAACTGAAATAAATAGATAACCACGAATCAGATCTAACAGTAGCTCCCATTTTCTCTGGTGACTGAAGCAGAAGATATTGAGGTTTTGAGAAATATGAGTTAAGTATTCAAGTTTTGTTTCTTTCCTTCCTTCCACCTTCCTTGCTTCCCTCCCTCCCCCTTCCTCTCTCCTCCCTCTCTCCCTTCTCTCTCTTTCTTTCTGTTTTTATTTGCCTTTAAACTGAACAGATGTTCCAGGACTTTGTTAAGGCTGTGCTAGTTTTATGGTGTGTTGGGGGAAATAGTTTGTAAACATTCTTGAATCATATTCCTTTTAGAATTAAAAATGACAGCAATTATCTTGGAACACTTAATTATTCCATTAAATCATTGGACCGGTTACCTTAAGGGAAAAAAGACAAGATCACGACTGTGACTAATAGCATCAAAAATCTTTACATCAGGAAGAGTATCTGGTACAGACAAAGAGGAGAAGGATTCCAACAGGAAAATACTCAATATTTGAAGTAAACATTGGCATTCTTATTTTTAGAAAAGAGAAAAGAAGAAATAATTCATTCATTTGGAATGTAAAATTGTTTTAATGTTTTTTTTTTTTATAAAAAAGGGATAAAGAGAAAGAGCAACAGTTGGTAAAGCATATTATAGGAACAAAGAAAGTGATAAAAATCATATTTTTCAAAATTAGTGCTAATGAAGAAACTATCACACAGCTATACTGTTAAATTGGTCTTAGACTGGTTTTGGTCTGGAGTGGTTCTAGAAAAACAAAATATTAAGGATGAGTTTTTGAATTGCTTCTAAGATTCCTGGAATTGATTCTTTAATCTGTTTAGATTAAAATACGCTAATGACTCTACAGTGTTTCCAGTAATAGCAAGAACACTGATTGTCCACAGTGTGATCTGGCAACAGAGATATTCCCTTGGTGGCTCAGACCTAGTAAAGAATCTGCCTGCAGTGCAGGAGACCTGGGTTTGATCCCTGGGTTGAGAAGATCCCCTGGAGAAGGAAATGGCAACCCACTCCAGTATTCTTACCTGGAGAATTTCGTGGACTGAGGAGCCTGGTGGGCTACAGTCCATGGGGTCACAGAGTCTGAGTAACTAACACTTTCATCACTGGATGCTCCTAATCTACTGCTTAGGAGAAGCAGAGAGCTCGATGACTTTCCATATAATACTTTTGAACATTTTGGAACACTAACAAGTATAATGCTGTTGGCTGGTTGCTCCTAATGTCCCTTGACAAAGTGGTGAAGAAAAGGGCTCTAACAGTCTGGTTGGTTGGTAGACTCGATCATGGACTAAAAGGTGGCCCATTGTGGGGTGAGCTGGAAATCTTCTACATTCGTTGGTTTATTGTAGAGGAAGGGGCCCAAAAGTTTAGGAAGATTGGAACGTTAGAGTGGATTGTCATTTAAAACGTGCTCATATGCATTGGGAGTTTCCAGAAGACACGCTTTTCACCCGTATTGTGAGGAATTCATTTGTGAAGGGAACTCAGGCATCACTGAAGAGCTCTGTGATCACTCTCCTGTAAGCCAGACCTTAAGTGGGAACCACTGTCACTGAATTGAGAAACCTAAATGCAGTTGGAGTACTTGGATCCCAAGGTGCCAGGCAGAGTTAGGAGGCAACATATTCTTTATTTGGATGTATTACTCCACCCTGTTTACCAAATAACTCAAAAAGCTTTGAATGGGGCTTATAACCAAAGGCTCTGCACCGGGTCCAGGCTGCCGGGCAAGTTGCTCTGCCACGTGGGCCAGAGGATCCAGCAGATGCAAAGGTGCCTGAAGCATCAGTGCAGACAAGATGGTGGTGCCTTTGGTAGAGCACCATAGGTGAATTGCCATGCAGGCCTTTAGGATTTTGAAGCAAGGATCTACCATTGTCCACGCATAATTACTCTCCTTTTATAAAAAAAATTTTTTTTATTTATACTTTATTTTACTTTACAATACTGTATTGGTTTTGCCATACATTGACATGAATCCGCCACGGGTGTACATGAATTCCCAATCCTGAACCCCCCTCCCACCTCCCACCCCATATCATCTCTCTGGATCATCCCCATACACCAGCCCCAAGCATCCTGTATCCTGTATCGAACATAGACTGGCGATTCGTTTCTTACATGATAGTATACGTGTTTCAATGCCATTCTCCCAAATCATCCCACCTTCTCCCTCTCTCTCAGAGTCCTCTCCTTTTGAAAAACATACACGTGTGCTTAGTTACTCAGTCGTGTCCGACTTTTTGCGACCCCATGGGCTGCAGCCCACCAGGCTCCTCTGTCCATGGGGATCCTCCAGGCAAGAATACTGGAGTGGGTTGCCATGCCCTCCTCCAGGAGATCTTCCCAACCCAGGGATTGAACCCAGGTCTCCCAAATTGCACGTGGATTCTTTACCAACTGAGCCACAAGGGAAGGCCTTTGAAAAATAGCTCTTTGCACGTTGAAAGTGAAAGTTGCTCAGTCATGTCTGACTCTTTGAAACCTCATGGACTACA
The DNA here is from genome assembly GCF_016772045.2 of Ovis aries. NCBI lineage: Eukaryota > Metazoa > Chordata > Mammalia > Artiodactyla > Bovidae > Ovis > Ovis aries. The sequence continues at coordinate 102,348,639 of NC_056080.1, read as the reverse complement.
ATTCCATGGAATTCTCCAGGCCAGAATACTGGAGTGGGTAGCTTTTCTCTTTTCCAGGGGATCTTCCCAACCCAGGGGTCGAACCCAGTCTCCCACATTGCAATCAGATTCTTTACCAGCTGAGCCACCAGGGAAGCCCTTTGCATATTAGCAGGGACTGAATGCTTACCTGTGAGCCACCAAGTTATATGGCCTGAGCTGCCCATCATGAACTGGGTATGATCTGACCCACCAAGCCATAAAGCTGGGCATGCAGAGCAGCATCTGGCATCAAATGGAAGTGGTGTAAACGTGATCAAACAGGAGCAGGCCCTGAAGGCACTCACTGTCCTTACTCCTGCTATATGGCCTTCTCTTTCTCAGCCACACCTATGGCACAACATAGGCACACCTATGGCACAATCTGTTGACAGAGAAAGAGAAGACTTGGACCTGGTTTAGGGACGCTTCTGCACGATAAGCAGGCACTATCCCAAAGTGGACAGCTGTAGCATTGCAACTTCTTTCTAGGACATCTCTGAAGGACAGTGGTGGAAAAACATCCTTCCAGTGGGCAGAACTCCATAAGGTGTACCAGTGTGTTCACTTTGCTTGGAAGGAGAAATAGCCAGATGTGCAACTATGTATCTTATTCATGGGTTGTGTCCAGTGGTTGGACTGGTTGTTCAAAGATTTGAAAGGGTCACAGTTGGGAAATTGGTTACAAAGAAATTTTGGGGAAAAGTACATGGATAGACCTCTCTGAATGGTCAAAACACTTGTAGATACTTTGTGTCCCATGTGAATGCTCACCAAAGGGTAACTTCAGGAGAGGAGGATTTTAATTACCAAGTAAACACCAATTAGTTGGTTTCCACAGCCATCTCCAGCATTGCCACTGTGCTCATGATCTAATTGGCCATTGCTGCAGAGATAGATGTTATGCATAGGCCCAGCTGGTGTAAAGATAGAGGAGACCACAAGGCAAGAACTGTGGGTGGCTTCTGGAAACTGAGAATGACTTCTGGCCACTAGCCAGCAAGGAAATAGAGACCTGACTTCTATGATCACTTGGAAATGAATTCTGCCAGCATCCTGAATGAGCCTGGAAATGGATTCTCCCCAGAACCTCCAGAAAAAAAAAAAAAAAAGCACAGCTCTGTTGACACCTTGATTTAGGTCTTATAAAAACTGGAGCAGAAAACTGTGTTAAGCCCATCTGGATTTCTGACTTCATAAGCATGAAATAATAGATTTCTTTCAACTACTATGTGTTGGCAATTTGTTACACAGCAGTAGAAAACTAGCTGCAGATTTGAAATCTGAGGACTGACTAGGCTTCAGTTGGGTGAAGGGTAGAGGGGTGGAGGAGACAGACTTAATTATAAGCAGACAGGGTAACATGTGTGGTCCTGAGCAGGAGGAAGAATGGAAGGGCAAGGCTCAAAAGAAACCCAGTGTCACTGGGTCTTAGAGAGAGACACCAGCCCAACTCGAGTTTGGAGAGAGAGGCAGGAGCCAGGTCATCAGGAGACCAACGTACCTTTGTGGGCCAAGGTAAAAAGTCTGTTCTTCTAAAACAGTGGTCATTCTCAAAATTTTGGCCTTAGAGCCCTTTTATGCTCTTAAAAATTATGGAGAACCCTCACCAACTACCACCAAAGGTTTTTGTTATTATGAGTTACATTTTCAGATAGTTACTCCATTAGAATTGAAAGCAAGGAAATGTTTAAAAATATTTATTCATTTTAAGACAAATAAACCCATTAACATTTTAAAATAAAAATTAGCTGTATTTTCTAAAACCAGAAAGAAGAGTGGCATTGTTTAACATTTTTGCACATCTTTAATTCTGGTTAAACAAAAAAAGGACTGATGTTGAAGTTGAAACTCCAATACTTTGGCCACCTGTTGCAGAACTAACTCATTTGAAAAGACCCTGATGCTGGGAAAGATTGAAGGCGAGAAGAGAAGGGGACGACAGAGGATGAGATGGTTCAGTGGCATCACCGAGTCAATGGACATGAGTTTGAGTAAACTCATGATGGACAGGGAGGCCTGGCGTGCTGCAGTACATGGGATCACAAAGAGTCGGACGCGACAGAGAAACTGAACTGAACGGAACTGAAATAAAATAAAAAAAAGTTTGGTTCTCATCTCTTTTCCTGCATTCAGTGTGTTGTGCTATATTGTTTTGGTTGAACTATTTTAAGAAAATTTGGCTTCACCAAGATACATAGTTGGAAAAGGGAGAGATATTTAAATAGCCATCTCAGATAACTGTGGATATTAGTTTCTTTCTCTTTTTTCTTAATTTGATTTATTTTTTAATTGGTGGAAAACTACTTTACAGTTTTCTGTTGGTTTCTGCTTACAGCAACATGAATCAATAATAATTGTATGTATATACATGCGTGCTTGGTAAGTCACTTCAGTCGTGTTCGACTCTTTGTGACCCTATGGACTGTAGCCCGCCAGGCTGCTCTGTCTATGGGGATTCTCCAGGCAAGGTTACTGGAGTGGGTTGCCATGCCCTCCTCCAAGGGACCTTCCCAACCCAGGGATCAAATCTACATCTCTTTTGTCCCCTGTATTGGCAGACAGGTTCTTTACCACTAGCACTACCTAGGACGCCTATATATATATATATGTATGTATGTGTGTGTATATATATATATATATATATATATATATATACACTCCTTCCTGAGTCTCCCTCCCCTCCCCCATCCCACCCTCTAGGTCAAAACAGAGTGCTAGACTGGGCTCCCTGTGTTATTTAGCAACTTCCAAGTAACTGTCTGTTTTACGTGATAGTGTATATATGTCAATGCTACTCTCTCAATTCATCCCACCCTCCCCCTCCCCCTCTGCGTCCACAAATCTGTTCTCTACTAGGTTCATCTGATATTCATTTTTGATACTAGACCAAAACTCGGTGAATAGCAGCTTCTAAAAGGTTAACTTAAATGTGAAATTTGAAACCATATCAACAAAATCCATGTACTCATTTTGTTTTGTTTTGTTTTCTTTTTTTACAAACATGCCTCAAGTGTTTTAATAGAGTTCAGCTTTTCCTTAAACTGTCTTTCCACAGTCAAAACAAAACAGCAAAAAAAGACCCAATGTTAAAATCACTTAATAAACTTACAAACTTGAAAAATTAGGCACTTCAGATAGGCAATAAACTTCATATCATGAAAGCAATATATTCCAAGTTTCAAAGACCTGACAAATTCTGCAGAGCGTCTTTCATCAGTAGACGGAAACTCTCAAACGCCACCGTCTTCTGTCAGGTAGGACTGGGTGTCACTCACTGGTCTGAGGTCGAATCCATTTCAAGGCATGTAGTGGTGGTACCGCAATGGTGGGATGGTAGAACATGCAGTCAGGCCGTGTACACTGAGTGTTAAATCTACAGTGTTTCGGATGATAGAAGGGACACTCCATTTTCTTACAAGCTGGGAAGTAGCGGCACAGCTGACTACTAGAAGGCGGTGCTGCTGCTGTGACTGGTTTTGGAGGCAGTCCTGGAGCTCTTCGGCTCATGTGAGTGAAGGGACAGTCTGGTTTAGTACATTTTGCATCATATTTACAATTTGGATGAACAAACAGACACTTCTCAGCAAATTTACAATTGGGAAAGGCTTTGCAAGGTGACACGGGGTGATGGTAAGCGCACTCGTCCCCGTTCTTGCAGGCAGGCCAGTACTTGCAGCGCTCCAGCAGCTTCTCTGGCTTCTGCGCCAGGCTCAGCTCGCTCAGCTCAGCGTTTGCAAAGCTACCATCTGGGTCCTCAAGCTGCCTGCTCAGCACGTGCAACTGCTGCGGGTGGAGGAGGCCCGCGAGTCCCCCGTGTGAGGCTGCAGGGTGCTGTGCGGGTCTCATTCCTTCAGAGCACATGTCCTCCTCTTGATCTGACATGTATCCTGGGGGGCTGGGGACACCATCCAGCATCACTATAAACTTGGGACTCGCAGGTTTATCTGGTTGTACAAGATCTCGTGTCTGCACAAAGTGTCCTGAAAGGGCCCAAAGGGCATCTGCCGTCTTCATCCCCGCCTCCTGGTTTGCTGCCACTACTAGCTCCTCAGACAGCTTTGGCTTCTTCAGAATAAATGATCTCGTGTCTGCATGGACCATGGATTCCATGTCATAGTAATCTTGACTGATCTGCAGAGTTTCTGCCATTACGGGATCAATTTGCAATCGGGATAACAACTGCCTCTGTTGAGTTCCTTGACTTTTGTCTATATTATCTCCTTTTGCTTCCTCTTCTTTAATAGGAGAACTTATCCTGGGGACTCTGCCTTGTCCCTGGACCATTTCTGCTAGCAATTCTTCCTGAGAAGTTCGAGTTCTGGGAGCAACTGGAAGTGCCTGTTTCTGTGAGACTGTAGAATAGTTAGTTGTTTTTGTTACAGATTCTTGAGCTTCGGATATAGCCTTTAAAATTAGATTCTTGTTAGCTTGTTTAGAAGGTGGAAGTGAAGGTCTCCGCTCAGGCTTCGCAGGCACTGACACACTGCTGGAGATGCTTCCTGTGCGGGACCCACAATCGTCGTCTTCCTCCTCCTCTTCTCCGTCGTGACTGAACTTTTTCACTTTAACAACTGAACTTACCACAGGCAACTTTCTCTTCCGAAAGTTTTCTTCCTCAATACTCATCTTTTCTGCGTTGCTTCTGAAGAAGGGACTGTACGTCTCTTCTAAGCTGTTAAGCACTTCTGGCTCACACAAGCGTCCTGTTTCATACACCCGGCTGCTCTGAACATCAAGCTGCTTGGCAGCATGAACACTGTTTGCTGCTGCTGAAACTGCAGCCTGTTTACATGAGCACCACCGTCTGTGTTTCGAGTTGCAGGTGGTCGATAGATTTCAATAGAAGGGCGAGAAGAACCGTATGTAACTGTCACTGTAATTTTTTTCTGAGATAAGGGATTCTCTTGCACAAAATTGAGGTCTTCATCAATGAGATCATCTGGTTCTGGCTTAATATCAATCACATCTTCAGAGGGTGCTAGCTCCCTCAAAGGTTTCACTGTGGACATTAGTCGGGTTGCAGCTCCATCATCGTAAGTCTGTCTGACATTAGTGGCTTTCTGCTCCTGAGAACTTGTAGAAACTCTGGACTCTCTTTTTTCAGGTCTAGTACTAGAAACTGCAAGAGGCGCGACCGCAGCTTCGTGCCTTCTCTCATCTCCTCGACTGAAACTGCTCTTGTTTGAAGGTACGGTACCATCAAAGAGGTTGGTATCAGAAGATTTCAGACTAGAGCGGTCGGTTGTTACAGAACGAAGTTTATCTAATACACCGTGAAGCCGACGTACGCTCCTAATTCTTGCAATTTCCCCTTAATGGCACTTCGGATCTTACGGCTGTCTCCGTGCCGATCTCCATGGCTCCGCGGCGGGAAGCGGCGGGCACTGCGCGCCGTCCTGCGGACCAGGGGCCGGCGCCGGCTTCCTCGCCCGCAGCCAGACCGCCACCGCCGCTCCCCTCATGTACTCATTTTGAAAAGTATGTATTGGTATACCCTTTGAATGAGTCTTCTACCCACTCATAATTTTACAGCACATTGCTTTGGTAGTTTCGATAATATTGGTTGAGAGATTTATGCAGACCTTCCAAATGTTGATATCCAATATAACAAATCACATTCATTAATTTCACTACCAGTCTCATCAGAAAAGTCTTATATATTGGGAATCTTTCATGTTCACAGTTGCAGATGTAAGTCTTCCAAAATTCTAATTTTCACTTGAAAGTGGGAATTTCATCATGACCACAAAATACTGTCTTTTCCTTGAAGTGCCAGGCTCATTTATTTCATTTTTAAGAAAATATATGCAAAATACCCAAGCCTGTTTAACCATAGTTTGTTTGTTTGCCAGTAGTTCTTTCATGTAAAAGTGGTGTTCCATGCGGTAAAGTGGCTAGTTCAGCTCACCATTCAAACAATTATACAGGTGCTCTTCCTCAAGGCAACCATCATACTTCAATCTACAACAGAAATGCACTATGTACTTTTAAAATTTTATAACACTGAAGATTAAAAAATATATACTCAAGAAAGAAAAAAAGTGAAGTCAGTCAGTCTTCCTTGACTCTTTGAGACTCCATGGACTATAGCCTACCAGGTTCCTCCTTCCATGGAATTTTCCAGTCAAGAGAACTGGAGTGGGTTGCCAATGCCTTCTCCAATATACTCAAGGGTCAATACTTCATAAAAAGTAAAAATATTTACTCATTTATGAAGGACACTATTATATGAAATTGGGTTTGTTTTTTTTTAACTGTAAGTGTGTGGTGGTAAAGAATACAATTCCTAACAAGTACATTTTGGTGCCAGTGCCTTGATTTATACCAGGGCACCAGCAGTTATAATGTCTGTTGCTTTGCCTCATCTGTGAAATTGTCAACAAGTGAAAAAGGCAAGTCATCTCTTAGTATTACTACGAATATAGATTTGACCTTGTCAATCCATGAAAGGGTCTTATGGATGCCCAGGGGTCCACCAACAATCCTTTGAGAGCTGCTGTTCACAAAAAAGAACATTGTTTGTGATGGATTTTAAGCCAGGTAGATACACAATCAGAATTGATTATAGTAGGAACTCTTAGTTGCCTCATCTGTGAAATGAGTGCAATAATAGTATTGACTGTCCATGGTGATTATGAAAATTAAATGAAATAATGCAGGAATATACGCTTAAAATAGTGCCTGGCACAGAGCAAGTACTCAATAAGTCGCAGTCATTATTATCATCTGTGGCTGAACGTTCTAGGTCTTATAAGACTGAAAAAGGCTTTTGAAGCAAGTGCATTTTATTCGTTGGTGAAATATTAACCGTGCACTTAGTATGTGAAAAATCATGGGCAGATGATTAAATCAAAGTGATAAGGTAGGGACTTTCCTGGTGGTCCAGTGGCTAAAACTCTGTGTTCCCAATGCAGGGGGCCCAAGTTCAATCCCTTGTCAGGGAACTAGATCCCACATGCTACAACGAAAGACCCAGTGCAGCCAAATAAAATTTTTTTAATGGCAAGATTACTGCTTAAAATGGATTCCCTGGTAGCTCAGAGGGTAGAGTCTGCCTGGAATGCAGGACACCTAAGTTCGATCCCTGGGTCAGGAAGATCCCCTGGAGAAGAAAATAGCAACCCACTCCAGTATTCTTGACTGGAAAATCCCAAGGATGGAGGAGCCTGGTGGGGTACAGTTCATAGGGTTGCAAAGACTAGGACACGACTAAGCGACTTCACTTTCTTTCCTTTTTTAAAAAAATGATAAGGTATTGTTGTTTCATAGAACTTTGTTTAAGATGATGAATGTTCCCATGTGTCTGAGCTACCTCTTCCCCTTCTCAGCCCATACTACTGAGTATTGTGATAAGATTGCATTGATACATGTTTTCTTCCCATCAAAGAACAGACTCTGCAAATCTCTATAAAAAGCACATTTTGCAAGTTTCTGTCTTAGCTAAGTATCAAATCTTGCAACAAATGTAGGGAGTTCAACATACTTGGGTTACAAATTCTGTCTTACTTCCTAGTTGATTAATTCTAGGCAAGCTATCCAATGGGCTGAACCTCAGTTGTTGTTGTTTTTTTATCTGTAAAATAAGAATACTAATACATACCTAGTAGAGCTGCTGTGAAGACTAAATAGAGTAAACCTGATCGAAGCTTTAAATATCATAGGGAAAATGGTGAAATGTGCAGGCCTAACCTGTCACCAACTGTATTAATGAATATTAAGGAATCAAGAAGCATGGAGGTTACTGAGCTTTGTGAAATATCCAAACCAAATCCATTTTACTTTCCATTTCTGCATAGTTAGGGATGGGTTCATTTTGGCTTGATGTAGCTGGCAAATGGTTATAGTTCTCTTTCTCCTCTGCAGATCCAGCGACACCCAAGCTTGGTTAGAAGCAACCTCATTGCCCTGTGTTTGGCCTCAGAAAAAAAGGCAGTGTTCTCAATGTACCAGGTAGGAACAGACATGAAAACAACATCTGACTCAAGTTCTAGAGCCCAGAGTTATTTCAGAGGAATTCTTTTGTTGAAGGCCACATACTCTGGAGTCACAAAACAGCTACTTTGTTTTATAAAGAAGGATTTAATTAGAGCTTAATATGTAACACTTCAACATTATAAAGCCAGTGATTGAATATGAATATTATTTGTATTGGATTGGCAAAAAAATTCATTCGGGTTTTTTCATACAATGTTACAGAAAAACCCAAACAAACTTTTGAACTAACCCAATAATACCCTAGAATTGTCTTTTGCTTTGTAACTTCATTATGGACATCTCATCTTGGGATACTGTGCAAAGCAGGAAGAACAATATGGAGAAACTGGAAAAGTAATAGAGATGAAGATGTGCAATTTCACTTTTGCAGCTCTGCTTGGTCCCCAGTCATTCCTCAAGTCTATCATCCCATTCTTTTCCACAGGAAGCAAATAAGCAAGTGAGTCAATCTTCTTATCCTATTTTTTGTAATTTTCATAGAAACCATAGATTCCCAGACTCATATACTAAACATAGTTCTTCATCTGTTAAAGAAATTTCAATACCTTGAAATTAAGTATGAAAAAAATAAAGGATTTTTGTAAGTTTTGGTTTTGTCTGATCTGATGCTTCTGTTTAGATTCTCTCTAAAACTCGCATTATGGCTTTTCATAAGGCAGTAGGACATATGCCCAGTGGCATAGGGTGCAGCCTGTACTTCATGCACTTTTAAAGCAAAAGGAGAGCCAAGCCTTTGGGGATTTCCTTGGCTTGCTTTCCCTGGGGCTGTCAAACTCTAAGGATCAATCATTCTTTCATTGATAGGGAACATTGTGTACCACCCACAAGGTCACATTAGGGCACGATAGTACATAATCTGTATCTGGATGTACTTGCTCCATTTAACATACCTGGCAAAACCTGCTGAATTCTACCCACAGGCAGTTTCTGCAAAGAAATAAACATTTGCCACTGTGTCAGTGAACTTACGATGTGGGCTTTTAGAACCGAAAGAAATCTTCAGTTCATGGAAGCAAAATCTTCATTTTGCAGATGGAAAAAAAAAATGAGGCCTAAAGATGGGGCTGACTTGCCTAAGGATACAGAACAGCTAGAGAGAAGTAGAGCCAAGACTAGTCAGGTGTTCTCCCAGCTTAGTGCTCATTCTTGTTTTAGGCTTCAAGAATGGAGGTCATGACACAATTTGAAAAGTTAAAAAAAGGCAACAAAGTTTTATATCCAGTAACATACCACAGAAATATTATTATTCCATAAAAATAAAAAGTATTAGCATTTGATGGTATTTTTGCCAAAAAAGAAAGCCTCAAAAGTGTCAATAAGGAACTAAAGAATGGAGGGAAAATGTCTCTGATAGGTTTTTTTTTTTTTTTTTTTACCTTGCCATTCAGTATGTGGGCTCTTGGTTCCCCTACCAGGGATTGAACCTGGGTCCCCAGAAATGAAAGCACAGAGTCCAAACCACTGGACCAATTCCTTCTGATAGTTTTCTTATAAGGGCTAACTGGTTTGGTTTTTACTCTCAGGTTTAGATGAGTTTTCTGAATCAAATAACATGCTAGACTGCATTTTTCTAATCTGTCACTGAATTTAGTCTTAGTCTTGATTACTAGGTAAAGAAAAAAATAAACCTTGAAAAATGATAAAAATTACCTGGCCAAATGACCTGCAATTTGCTGACCTATATTGCTACTGAGAAATATGATAAAGCCACATTGCTGGCTATTTTCCCAGAAAGAGGTTTCATGGGGGGCACATCAAAAATTATACATTGATTTATATATTGTCAGGTTAATTATATGTCATATTCTATACCTGATGATATGGTAGCCTGTGGGTTGGTAAAAAAATCTTGAAGTAGTATGAAAAATCATTGCACACAGAATCTGAGTTGCTATAATATTCACATGTCTGTCTGCAAATAGAATTTTCATAACATTGAAGTGACTTTTGAAAAACAATTTTAATATAGGTATGATCTAATCGGAACCTGAACTTCTACACAAAAGGTTAGATTTCCATTTGTATGTATAGCAATGTTAGAAGAGGAACCAGATATTGCATGTAAATTACAAAGCTTAATTTTATTTGGGACAGAAATTACCATTGGACTTATACATAAGGGCCGAGTTATAGTCCATGCACATTAGAATGCTGGCATCCTTTTTTTTTTTTTTAAAGTAATCTTTTCCTTTTGATCAGCATACAGAAAAAGTAAGATGAAGGTAGAGGAAAAGGAAGAATTTTTAAATAAATGATACTGGAAGAAATGGCTAGTCATTTGAGGAGAGGAATCAAATCCTATCTGATGCCTTAAATCAAAATGATTTCCACATAACTTAAAGATTTAAATGTAAAAAAAATACTAAAGTAAAAGAAATACGAAAAATATTTAAGGACCTATGCCATGCTGTGCTTAGTCGCTCAGTCGAGTTCAACTCTTTGCAACCCCATGGACTATAGCTTGCCAGACTCCTCTGTCCATCGTGATTCTCCAGGCAAGAATACTGGAGTGGGTTGCCATGCCCTTCTCCAGGGGATCTTCCCAACTCAGGAATCGTATCCAGGTCTCCTGCATTGCAGGCGGATTCTTTACCAACTGAGCCAGCAGGGAAGCCCTCAAGGACCTATAGATGAATATTTTTATAATTTTGTAGTGGAGAATGCTTTTCCAAAGATGCCATAAAAGGCAAAAGCTATTAAAGATGGATCGATGTGAATATATATGAATGAAAAACATTTATATATAGTAAGAACAGCATAAAGTGAAGTCAGAGTTGTGTCCGACTCTTTGTGACTCATGAACTGTAGTGGGCCAGGCTCCTCTGTCCATAGGATTTTCTAGACAAGAACAGCATAGTCAAGGTAAATAACAAGCCTGGGGGGAGGGGAATAACTGTCCCATATAACAAAGGATTATTAGATCTAATAAACAAAGAGCTCTAACAAATGACAAATGAATATCCCAAGAGAAAATAGGGAAACAATGTAAATAGCAATTCAGAAAAGAAGATATGTAAATGTCCATCTCATACAATGAAAAGACAATCAGCCTCACTAGTAATGACGGACTTGGAAAAAATATCACATAGCAATTTTAGTTAGTTTTTATTTGAAACACTTGTATTTGAATAAAAACAAGTATAACATATGGATTCTTTGGGTATAGATGTCATCATTGTCATTTTATTTCCCATAAATAGCAAGCTACCAGATTCACTGAAGCCCATTGTTGGGTGTTTCACAAATTAAAGGCTGTGATTATTTGACCAGGCAATTTCTCCATCTCCTCTGAATACTGTTACAACATTTAGAGCTGAGTAGGAGATGTCTTCTGTCTGAACCTTCAGTTGGCATAAGCCCTTGCATGCCCATGGAATGACATGCTTTTGGGGAAATGGAGATCAGATATGGAACTATGAAATTTCTTCCAATAGTATTTGAGCAGACTGATGTTAATGTTTCTACAGCTAACACTTGATGCTTAAATACAGTTGGAATGTGATCAATCTCCTCATAAATCAGAAAACCCTGTGATATTACACATAGCCCAGGCCAAATCCTAATGGTCTTTTTTCTTTCAATTTTTTATTGTTAGATTTTTTTCAAACATACAAAAAGTTTCAAAAAAATAGTGCAATGAACTGTCAAATAGCTACTATGTTGATTGAACATTTGAAACCACCATATTTTAAACACATTGGAGGCCTGTTTCTATTCATCTTTCTAGATGTACACACATATAAATAGGCATTTACAAGAATGAGGTCATACTTTACATGTTATTTCACAGTACTTTTTGAATTTTTTACTTAAAAATATAACTATCTTTTCAAATTTCACTAAACATTCTTCTATAACATCTTGTTTAATGGCCCCTTAGTATCTGCTGTATGGATCAATTATAATTTTCATAACCAATTACCTATGGTTGTACACTGGTGGTGTTTCAAATTTTTCATTATAAAGAAAAAAGAGATCAATGAAATTTATGTGTCTTTTGCCTTTGTGTGAAAATCTCCCAGGGTAAATTCCTAGACTGAGGATTGAAGAGTCAAAGGACATGTGCATTTTACATTTTGCTTAGTCTGCTTTTGAGGCAAGATTAGTGGCAGACAGCTCTAAAAGTCTACTTTAGAGATCTGATGACATCATTTAAATGCTACCAGAGAGGAATTCATAGTTCCTTGGAAATACCTGGAGCATACCTGTTTTGATACCCAATAATTTTTGGCTACTTGGGCTAAAATATGTCCTTAAAATGTACCATATAGTCTCCTGATTTCTTAAAAAGACTATGCTCAATACAGTTTAATTAGTATTACTTTTAAAATGAAGATACAAGTCATGGTGAGTTTTTCTGGACTCTTTGCTTCCACACTAAAAAGGCCCCAAATTCTCCTATCTTCCTTACATTATCATATTCTAGTGTGTGGGATATAACATCCTTCTCTTCTCTTCCTCCCTCTGCTCCTCTTCCCACATCAATAATCTGATAAGACCTGAGAAAAAACCAATAAAGTTTATTAAACCACGATTTGTATCCAATTCTAAGTCAATAGACTGACCTGAAGCCACTTTCGCTCCAGTGTCGCATATTGCTTCTCAGAATCCTTTGACACTGACTTCCCAGTTGACATCTTTGTACAGTTGTTGAGATTGGAAAGAACTGATTTGAAGATAATCAAGGTGTTTCCATCAAGGCAGTAAGTTCTTATCATTGTAAAATATTTTCAGTTAAGGCTGAGACTACATAAATTGATATTATTTGTCCTGACTCAACTTTGTCCCCCAGCCTAGCCTCTCCAACAAAAGGAATAAAATATGAGAGGCAGAAATGTCCACTCTTAACCAGGTTTCATTTAACTTTTTCTCCCCGGTAATTGTGTTCCATTATGCATTAACCAAAAAGTCCTACACTTTTATTCTATAAAGTGATGATTTTGTCACTAAAATTAGCTTGTAAACATACTATGCCATGCACATTTTATGGGAGAAAAAAAATCAATGCTCATATAACAAGAAATTATCTGCTAAATTCACTCACACTCAAGCATGAGCTGGTTCTACATAATCAAAGTGAAGTGGAGAATTAAAGTAATTTGAGGTAATTCAGACCAGAAAAATCCACCCCAAAACCTTTCACCTAATTGCATCAATTATCTAATTGAAGCAAACCTTGGGGAATTGGGGCTTGAATTATTCTGATAATTGATTTAATTTTCATTTGGTTGTGTGTGTGAAAATACACTCACATACACTCTACCTTGTAGCTTTCTATTTAGTGACAAGCTAATGCAGCCTTCATTACTGCAACTGACACAATTCGGCACTTACCATTTCCTCACACTGGCATATCTTGACCAAGATCTTGTTGGCATGATTGTAATACAGCTCTAGTTTCCATTTTCAACAGCTTGAATTGTGTAACTGGATACTGTTTAGGAGGTAAGGTATGGAGAATTCCTATACTTCTGATACAGACTCAGATCTTTTTGAATCTTCCTATTTTTGTTTTTTTGCAAGATGATTTCTTACTTTTCTTTTTTGTATATCTGACATTTTTCTGGAGAAACTGAAAGACTTCTGTTAGAAAGAAGAGGTCCAGGGGAGATTTTCACTGCCCATTTCTGCTAATTCAATAAGAAAGTATTGATAGATGTATTGATGCACTGTGTTCATACTGAGCTCAAAAGATTCCACACAGAACCATATATTCAGCTACTCACATTAACCAAATCCACTGAACTAGCAGTAGGGGCCCACTGGTTAGTCCTTCTGCTCTTGAAAGCAAAGCATCCTTTTTCTGCTTCCCTGCTCAATCACTACTAGCTTTAAGTAGTTCAAAAGCATCAACTATTTGCCCCCTCAGACTTTGCCACTCAGTTCAGTTCAGTTCAGTTCAGTCGCTCAGTCGTGTCCGACTCTTTGCGACCCCATGAATCGCAGCACGCCAGGCCTCCCTGTCCATCACCAAATCCCGGAGTTCACTCAGACTCACGTCCATCGAGTCAGTGATGCCATCCAGCCATCTCATCCTCTGCCGTCCCCTTCTCCTCCTGCCCCCAATCCCTCCCAGCATCAGAGTTTTTTCCAATGACTCAACTCTTCTCATGAGGTGGCCAAAGTATTGGAGTTTCAGTTTTAGCATCATTCCTTCCAAAGAAATCCCAGGGTTGATCTCCTTCAGAATGGACTGGTTGGATAGTGGATACCTAAAGACTATTGAGACCAAGCCAGTATCACAAACAGAAACATAGAAGTACAGACTATCTTGGGAATTATTTTAGTCAACAAACATTTTGTGGGACAGCATGGGCCCTGGAGGGGGCTTCCCAGGTGGCTCAGTGGTAAAGAATCCACCTGCCGATGCAGGAGATGTGAGTTCGATCCCTGGGTGAGGAAGATCCTCTGGAGAAGGAAATGGCAACCCACTCTAGTATTCTTGCCTGGGAAATCCCATGGACAGAGGATCCTGGTGGGCTACAGTCCATGGGTCGCAAAGAGTCAGTCAGGATTGAGCATGGACTGAGCACGCACTATGGGCCCTGGAGATACAAGGTAAGCAAGTCTCCGCCCTCCAAAAGTCTTCAGCATAGTCACAGAGAGACAAAAACTGGCAAGTTTCAATCTAAACTGAGAATGTGCCAAGAGTGTAAATGATCATAGGGTACTGGGGAAGCAGCCAGAGGGGGCCCCAATCAAGGCTTGCCCTTAGGGCCCCAGAAAGCCTTCCAGGCCATAGAGTCAAATCTCAGTTTTAGGGTGATAGGACACTATTCAAGAGTTCAAGATGGGAAATGAAATAATGAGATCACTCTGGCTCTGTGCCGAAGAAATTGGTGGGGAATAGGAAGGATGGCAAGAGGAAATGCAGGAGAACCAATTACAGGGTGGTACAGTGGTTTGGGTAAGAAAAGATGGAGTGAAAGATGGAGATTAAGTGAAGAGCTGAACAAGATATTATGAAAGAAACCCAAAAGGATTTGGTGATTAACTGGATATGGGAGGTGTAAAGGAGGATAAGGAGAGATGTTCAGTAAGACTCTTTGATTTCTGGCTGGGGCAACTCGGTGGATAGTGACACTGTTCATGGAGCCAGAAAATATAGATAGGAAGAGGAGCAGGTTTGCTTTAGGGGAAAGATGATAAAATCTGTTTTAAAAACCTCTATTTATTTATTGGGCTGTGCCCAGTCTTAGGTGTGGTACTTGGGACCTTGGATCTTTGTTGTTGCATGCAGGATCTTTAGTTGTGGCATGCAAACTCTTAGTTGCAGCTTGTGGGATCTAGTTCCCTGACCAGCGATTAAACCTGAGCCCTGGAGTGCAGACTCTTAGCCACTGGACCATGAGGGAAATTCCAATGAGATCAATTTTGAAACTGTAGTTTGTGGTGAGGTGTCAACAGAACTTTCAAGGGAAGATCCAATAGGTTGTGAGCAGTTGGCAACATGGGTTTAGATTCAGGTAGGAGCTCCGAGCTGAAGACATTGAGATTGGAGTCCACAGTATACAGCCAGTGATGAGAGCCATGAGATGTATTAACATGTCCTAGGGGAGAGTACACAGAGTACAAAGAGACAAGAACACAGGATAGAAGCAGCAAGAATGCTATTACATAAGGGGTAGGTAGAGGAAAAGGGGCTGCCACAGTACAAGACTATCCAGGGAAGTAGGAGGAAAAACTGGATAATTAGAGTCAGATAGACCTGGATTTGTTCCCCTGCTGTACTAGTAATTCATTTGTGTACTTATGTAAATTACATTGCTTACCTTTTCCAGCCTCATTTTCTTAATCTCTATTGAAATAAAAACAGTGACATCTACTTCCATGTTGTTAGAACTAAAGAAATAAGCATAAGCAAAAAGAAAGCTCATGACATAACACATCACAGTCAAACAAAAAAGACAGAATCATTTTACCTATAGATTTATTCTGGGAATGAAGAGAGCAAATGCAGATTTCTGTTTATTTTTTAAGATTATTCAGTGAAACATTACATATTAATAGCAAAATTTTTCATATAACCTTGAGCTAACACAAAGTGTTAGATATTGACTAAAACACACAAGAATAATACATTTTATCCTGTATCAAACGTAACTAATATTTTGGAGGATCAGTTCAGTTCAGTTCAGTCGCTCAGTCGTGTTCGACTCTGCAACCCTGTGGACTGCAACACGCCAGGCTTCCCTGTCCATCACCAACTCCCAGAGCTTGCTCAAACTCATGTCCATTGAGTCAGTGATGCCATCCAACCATCTCACCCTCTGTTGTCCCCTTCTCTTACTGCCTTCAATCTTTCCCAGCATCAGGGTCTTTTCAGTGAGTCAGTTTTTCACATCAAATGGCCAAAGTATTGGAGTCTCAGCTTCAGCATCAGTCCTTCCAATGAATATTCAGGACTGATTTCCTTTATAATTGACTGGTTGGATCTCCTTGAAGTCCAAGGGACTCTCAAGAGTCTTCTCCAACACCACAGTTCAAAAGCATCAATTCTTCGGTTCTCAGCTTTCTTTATTGTCCAACTCTCACATCCATACATGACCACTGGAAAAACCATAGCCTTGACTAGACAGACCTTTGTTGGCAAAGTAATGTCTCTGCTTTTAATATGCTATCTAGATTGGTCATAGCTTTTCTTCCAAGGAGCAATCATCTTTTAATTTCATGGCTTCGGTCACTATCTGCAATGATTTTTGAACCCAAGAAAATAAAGTCTGTCCCTGTTTGCATTGTTTCCCCATCTATTTGCCATGAAGTGATGGGACCAGGTGGATTTTGGAGGATACAAGTTATTTAAACAATAGAGCTAAATAAACTAGCAAAACTAGAGAAGCATGAGTTCAGCAACACTTTGGTACAAATGAGTCTTTCTCTAGTATAAATAATGGCCTATTCTGATTTATCAATTTCATAAGTTCAAATTTTATTACAA
This sequence comes from Ovis aries, assembly GCF_016772045.2. Taxonomy (NCBI): domain Eukaryota; kingdom Metazoa; phylum Chordata; class Mammalia; order Artiodactyla; family Bovidae; genus Ovis; species Ovis aries. Next base: position 102,331,685 of record NC_056080.1, on the reverse strand, counting down.
CAGGTTTTCTTAAGTCAGGGCCCGCATCTAATAATGGTTACATTTATAACCATTGTTAAAGTACACAAGCAAGAGTATTATTGATGCCATATTTTTATTATAACTGTCAGATGGCTTTGTGGTAAAATGGATGTTTAAACCAATTACTATAAATACACTTCTCAGACGGTAATGCAATGTGGGAGACCTAGGTTCGATCCCTTGGTTGGGAATATCCCCTGGAAGAGGGCATGGCAACCCACTCCTGTATTCTTGCCTGGAGAATCCCCATGGACAGAGGAGCCTGAAGGGTATAGTCCATGGCTGAGTGGCTAAGCACAGCAGCACAGCACAGCACACAGTTGCAAAATTATTGAATATTCTCAGTTCTTAATTTTTTCATAGAAACTTTCTCTTTCACTTTCCTAATACCACTTACAAATTTAGCTCATTATGATTGAAGCCTTAAAAATTAGCTAGAAGTCTCAACATCTATAATAACATTCAGGCTGTGGTGTCATTAGTATTCTAAGAGTTGCAGATGGTCACATTGGCTAATTTTGATGAAAGGCAGAACATGAATGTGATTGGCTTCCTGGGAGCCATTCGTGGATGTGGGCAATCAGAGTGGACCTGCAGGCCTTTGGTCAGGAAACACTGACCACTCTTTGTTAGTCTTGTGTGGTGAGAGAACATTTATGGTGTCAAAGGGGAGCAATTGGATGTGCATGTGCCAGAGCAAACAGGGTAATAAAATCTATAGCCACCAACTGCAGTCCTGAAATCTGAAGGGCAGTTTTCTATTTGAGAAAGCAGAGCTGGAGGAAAAGTGAGAAGAAAGGGTTCCTTCATGCAAAGGACAAGTAACATACTGGACCACCCACCTATCTACTTCACTCTCAGGTGATTTCTGAGATCTAAAATTACAAGGGTGTTATTCAGGTTAACTTATGGGTATTGAACATGAAATATGAGCCAGGCCTAGAGCTACAAGGATGAATACAGCAGTTCCTGGCCTCTAGGAACTCATAGGAGAAGGCAATGGCACCCCACTCCAGTACTCTTGCCCGGAAAATCCCATGGACAGAGGAGCCTGGTAGGCTGCAGTCCACGGGGTCGTTAAGAGTCGGACACGACTGAGCGACTTCCCTTTCATGCATTGGAGAAGGAAATGGCAACCCACTCCAGTGTTCTTGCCTGGAGAATCCCAGGGACGGGGGAGCCTGGTGGGCTGCAGTCTCTGGGGTCGCACAGAGTTGGACACGACTGAAGCGACTTAGCAGCAGCAGCAGCCGGAATTCATAGTTTGGTGATGGTGATGGGCACATTATTGAGTAATTATCCAACAATGGAATTAGGATTTTAATGGACATGAACAAAATGCTGTCTTGGAGCCAGGAAATACAGAGACTTAACTATATCACAAAGAGTTTGTACTTGGTCCAGTAGAGAGTCCTTGATGCTTTGTGAGCAGGGAAGTGACATGGACAAATAAAATGTTTAATATAAAAAGTCTGATGGCTTTGTGTAGTAAGGACAAGGATATGGGAGAAATTACACGAAAGAAAATAGGAGACTATCTAATTAATTCTGACATGTAACAATAAGAATTTGAATTAGAATAATCAGTTCAGTCGCTCAGTCGTATCTGACTTTTTGTGACCCCATGGACTGCAGGCTTCCCTATCCACCACCAACTCCCGGAGCTTACTCAAACTCATGTCTATTGAGTCAGTGATGCCATCCAACCATCTCATCCTCTGTTGTCCCCTTCTCCTCTTGCCTTCAATCTTCCCCAGCATCAGGGTCTTCTCAAATGAGTCAGTTATTTGCATCAGGTGGCCAAAGTATTGGAGTTTTAGCTTCAGCATCAGTTCTTCCAATGAATATTCAGGATTGATTTAATTCAGGATGGACTTATTGGATCTCCTTGCAGTCCAAGAGTCTTCTCCAACATCACACTTCAAAGCATCAATTCTTCAGTGTTCAGCTTTTATAGTCCAGCTCTCACATCCATACATGACCACTGGAAAATCCACAACGTTGACTAGACAGACCTTTCTTGGCAAGATAATGTTTCTGCTTTTTAATATGCTGTCTAGGTTGATCATTTCTTTTCTTCCAAGGAGTAAGCGTCTTTTAATTTCATGGCTGCAATCACCATCTGCAGTGATTTTGGAGCCCAGAAAAATAAAGTCTCTCACTGTTTCCATTGTTTCCCCATCTATTTGCCATGAAGTGATGGGACCAGATGCCATGATCTTAGCTTTCTGAATGTTGAGCTTTAAGCCAAACGTTTCAGTCTCCTCTTTCACATTCATCAAGGGCTCTTTAGTTCTTCTTCCCTTTCTGCCATAAGGATGGTGTCATCTGCATATCTGAGGTTATTGATATTTCTCCTGGCAATCTTGATTCCAGATTGTGCTACATGCAGCCCAGCATTTCTCATGATGTACTCTGCATAGAAGTTAAATAAGCAGGGTGACAATATACAGCTGTGAAGTCCTCCTTTCCTGATTTGGAACCAGTCTGTTGTTCCATGTCCAGTTCTGACTGTTGCTTCTTGACTTGCATACAGATTTCTCAGGAGGAAGGATGGGTGGTTTGGTATTCCCATCTCTTTAAGAATTTTCCACAGTTTGTTGTGATCCACATAGCCAAAGGATTTGGCATAGTCAATAAAGCAGAAATAGATGTTTTTCTGGGACTCTCTTGCTTGTTCAATGATGCAACAAATGTTGGCAACTTGATCTCCGATTCCTCTGCCTTTTCTAAACCCAGCTGGAACATTTGGAAGTTCGCGGTTCACGTATTGCTGAAGCCTGGCTTGGAGAATTTTGAGCATTACTTTACTAGCGTGTGAGATGAGTGCAATTGTGCAGTAGTATGAGCATTCTTTGGCATTGGCTTTCTTTGGGATTGGAATGAAAACTGACCTTTTCCAATCCTGTGGCCACTGCTGAGTTTTCCAAATTTGCTGGCATATTGAGTGCAGCACTTTCACAGCAACATCTTTTAGGATTTGAAATAGCTCAGCTGGAATTCCATCACTTCTACTACCTCTGTTCGTAGTGATGCTTCCTAAGGCCCACTTGACTTCACATTCCAGGATGTCTGGCTCTAGATGAGTGATCACAACACCATGGTTATCTGGCTCATGAAGACCTTTTCTGTATAGTTCTTCTGTGTATTCTTGCCACCTCTTCTTAATATCTTCTGCTTTGGTTAGGTCCCTACCATTTCTGTCCTTTATCGAGCCCATCTTTGCATGAAATGTTCCCTTGGTATCTCTAATTTTCTTGAAGAGATCTCTAGTCTTTCCTTTCTATTGTTTTCCTCTATTTCTTTGCACTGATCACTGAGGAAGTCTTTCTTATCTCTCCTTGCTGTTCTTTGGAACTCTGCATTCAAATGGATATATCTTTCCTTTTCTCCTTTGCCTTTAGCTGCACTTCTTTTCTGAGCTATTTGTAAGGGCTCCTCAGACAACCATTTTGCCTTTTTGCATTTGTTTTTCTTGGGGATGGTCCTGATCCCTACCCCCTGTACAGTGTCATGAACCTCTGTCCATAATTCATCTGGCACTCTATCAGATCTAATCCCTTGAATCTCTTTGTCATTTCCACAGTATAATCATAAGGGATTTGATTTAGGTCATACCTGAATGGTCTAGCGGTTTTCCCTACTTTCTTCAATTTAAGTCTGAATTTGGTAATAAGGAGTTCATGATCCGAGCCACAGTCAGCTCCCAGTCTTGTATTTGCTGACTGTATAGAGCTTCTCCACCTTTGGCTCCAAAGAATATAATCAATCTGATTTTGGTGTTGACCATCTGGTGATGTCCATGTGTAGAGTCTTCTCTTGTGTTGTTGGAAGAGGGTGTTTGCTATGACCAGTGCGTTCTCTTGGCAAAACTCTTTTAGCCTTTGACCTGCTTCATTTTGTACTCCGAGGTGAAATTTACGTGTTACTCCAGGTATTTCTTGACTCTCTAGTTTTGCATTCCAGTCCCCTGTAATGAAAAGGACAACTTTTTTGGGTGTTAGTTCTAGAAGGTCTTGTAGATTTTCATAGAACCATTCAACTTCAGCTTCTTCAGTATTACTGGTCGGGGCATAGACTTGGATTACCATGAATTTGAATGATTTGCCTTGGAAACAGAGATCATTCTGTCATTTTTGAAACTGCATCCAAGTACTGCATTTTGGACTCTCTTGTTGACTATGATGGCTACTCTATTTCTTCTAAGGGATTCTTGCCCACAGTAGTAGATATAATGGTAATCTGAGTTAAATCCACCCATTTCAGTCCAATTTAGTTCGCTGATTCCTAAAATGTCCATGTTCACTCTTGCCATCTCCTGTTTGACCACTTCCAATTTGCCTTGATACATGGGCTAACATTCCAGATTTCTATGCAACATTGGACTTTACTTTCATCAGCAGTCACATCCACAACTGGATGTTGTTTTTGCTTTGGCTCCATCTCTTCATTTTTTTCTCGAGTTATTTCTCCACTGATCTCCTGTAGCATATTGGGCACCTACTGACTTGGGATATTCATCTTTCAGTGTCTTACCGTTTTGCCTTTTGATACTGGTTCATGGGGTTCTCAAGGCAAGAATACTTAAGTGGTTTCCCATTTCCTTCTCTAGTGGACCATGCTTTGTCAGAACTCTCCACCATGACCTGTCCATTTTGGGTGACCCTACAGGGCATGGCTCATAGTTTCATTGAGTTAGTCAAGGCAGTGGTCCATGTGATCAGATTGTTTGGTTTTCTGTGATTGTGGTTTTCATTCTGTCTGCCCTCTGCTGGGGGCTTCCCTGGTGGCTCAGACAGTAAAGTGTCTGCCTGCAATGTGAGAGACCCGAGTTCGATTGCCCTCTGATGGAGAAGGGCTTATGGAAGCGTCCTGGTGGGAGAGACTGACTGAGTGGGAAACTGAGTCTTGTTCTGATGGGTAGGGCCATGCTCAGTAAATCTTTAATCCAATTTTCTCTTGATGGGCGGGGCTATGTTCCCTCCCTGTTGTTTGACCTGCGGCCAAACTATGGTGGAGGTAATGAAGACAATGGTGACCTCCTTCAAAAGGTCCCATGTGCACTGCTACACTCAGTGCCCCCAACCCTGCAGCAGGTCACCACCGACCCATGCCTCTGCCAGAGACTCCTGTACACTCACAGGCAAGCCTGGGTCAGTCCCTTGCGGGGTCACTGCTCCTTTCTCCTGGGTCCTGGTGTGTACAAGCTTTTGTTTGTTCCCTCCAAGAGTCTGTTTCTCCAGTCCTGTGTAAGGTCTGGCAGTTCTATGGTGGGGTTAATGGCGACATCCTCCAAGAGGTCTTATGCCACACCCAGGTCTGCTGCACCCTGAGCCCCTACTTTTGCAGCAGTCCACTGCTGACCTGCGCCTCCACAGGAGACACTCAAACACAGTTCTGGCTTAGTCTCTTTGGAATTTCTGGGTCCTGGTGTGCACAGGGTTTGTTTGAGCCTTCTGAGTCTCTGGCGGGTTTGGGGTTTGATTCTAAACATGATTTCACCACTCCTACCATCTTACTGGGACTTCTCCATTGCCCTTGGACATGGGGTATATTTTTTTGTTTGGATCCAACATTCTCCTGTCGATAGTTGTTCAGCATTTACCACAGGAATAGTATTTTAATACCACAGGAATAGTATTTTAATACCATTAAAATAGTAATGGTAGTCATATGACCCAGCAATCCCACCACTGGGCATATACTCTGAGAAAACCATAATTCAAAAAGCCACATGTACCCCAATACTCATTGCAGCACTATTTATGATAGCAAAGACATAGAAACAACCTAGATGTTCACCAACAATTACGTGGATAAAGAAGATGTGGTACACACCCACTGGAATATTACTCACCCATAAAAAAGAACAAACTTGAGTCAGTTCTAGTGAGGTGGATGAACATAGAGTGTATTATACAGAGTGAAGTAAGTCATAAAGAGGAGAACAAATATATATTAACACATATTTATGAAATCTGGAAATGGTACTGATGAACCTATTTGCAGGGCAGGGATAGAGACACAGACATAGAGAACAGACATGCACACAGCAGGGTAAGGAGAGGATGGGATGAATTGAGAGAATAGCACTGAAACATACACTACCATCTATAAAATAAATAGCTAGCAGGAAGTTGTATAACACAGGGAGTTCAACCTTGTGACCCATGACCACCTAGAATGGGGGGATGAGGTAGGGAAGGGGAGGGAACTTCAAGATGGAGGGGACATAGGTACACTTAAGGCTGATTCACATTGTTGTATGGAAGAAATCAACACAACATGGTAAAGCAATACCCTCCAATTAAAAATAAATGTAAAAAATAAAATAGTGATGGTAGTAACTGAAATAAAAGACCGTATAGAGGTATCTGTGATTTCAATGGAAGAATTGAAATCAACAGGGCTTGGTGGCCAACCGGTTGGGAAGCACAAGGTAAGAATGGTTTTGTGTCTATATAACTGACAGTGTGGTGGTGCCATTAATAGGAATGGAAACTTTATGACAGGAGAATATTTTGAAGGAAAGAGGCTGTGGTGTGTTTTCAACATGTGTGTTTGGGGCAGCAATTGAGCATCTCAGTGGAAATCTTCAAGACAAAGATGGACATAGGCTTGAGCACAGAAAGGAGGTGTAAGGAGGAAGAGTTAAAGTGTTCCACAGCTAAAAGACAGTTGTGGTAGGAATATGTACTTTGAGAAAGTGAGAGGAACAGAGAAGAATGAAGAGAGTTTAGGACAGAAATTTTAGAAATGCTGATGTTTCTGGGGTAAGAATAATAAAAGATAGGGAAGAGTAGAGGAAAATTCCACATATATTTTCCCACAAAGGAAAGACTTTTCCATGTTAATTCCACAGTGAAGTCACAGTGCTTGTGCTTAGTTGCTCAGTCATGTCAGACTTTTTGTGACCCCTAGGACACCAGGCTCTTCTGTCCATGGAATTCTCCAGGCAAGAATACTGGAGTGGGTTGCCATGCCCTTATCCAGGGGATCTTCCCAATGCACGAACTGAACCCAGGTCTCCTGCACTGCAGGTGGATTCTTTACCATCTGACCCATCAGGGAAGTCACAGAGAAGGATGGAATTAAAAGAAAAGGCTATGGTTGACAATTTTAGATATTACTGAATATCTTTGAAAAAAGATGTTTATTGCAGAAGGAAGCCAAGGTGCATGGATTCAAGAGAGAATAGTTCTATTTCCAGTTTTTTAAGGAATCTCCACACTGTTCTCCATAGTTTCTGTACTAGTTTGCATTCCCTCCAGCAGTGTAAGAGGGTTCCTTTTCTCCACACCCTCTCCAGCAAGATGGGGAGGGAGGAGGGAGGGGGTTTCAGGATGAGGCACACGTGTACACCCATGGCTGATTCATGTCAATGTATGGCAAAACCAATATAATATTGTAAAGTAATTAGCTTCCAACTAAAATTAATTAATTAATTTTAAAAAGAGAGAATAGATGGTGACAAGTAAAGGCAGCAGAGATAGAGACCTTTTGTCAAATGAACCTTTTCACCAACCTTCAGTCGGTCTGGTGGAAGTATCACTCTACAATGGAGCATTTGCCAGTCACTCAGTCTAGGGTTTTGGCCATGAATTGAAGAGAATTTAATACTCGATTAGGGGTGCATCATCAATATCCTTGAGATTTAAGGGAAGGCCTCGGAGGATGGACAGAGAGAGACGATACTTTGAAAACTCACACTATATTACTTCATCTTCTTCAGAACACAGGTTGTCAAGTGAAGCAGAGAGCTGGGTGGGCAGGAGAACATGTGAGGCTTGAGTTGCATGCAGAGTAAAAATAGCCATTGAAAAAAACACATGAAAATATGCTTGGGTTTTCCTGGTGGCTTACTGGTAAAGAATCCACCTGCCTGTGCAGGAGATGTGTCTTTAATCTCTGATCTGGGAAGATACCACATGCCACGGAGCAAATAAGCCCGTGCACCACAACTATTGAGCTTGTTCTTGTACTGAGCCCATGTGCCACAACTACTGAAGCCTGCGTTCCCTAGAGCCTGTGCTCTGCAACAAGAGAAGCCACTGCAATGAGAAGCCCATGCACCACCGCTAGAGTGTAGTCCCCACCGTGCACACACACATATAAAATAGATAACTAATAAAAACCTACTTTAATCACATGGAAGTCTACTCAGTTCTCTGTAATGGCTATATGGGAAAAAAATCTAAAGAAGAGTGGATATATGTATGTGTATAACTAATTCACTTTATTATATGCCTGAAACTAGCACAACATTATAAATCAACTATACTCCAATAAAAATTTAGAGAAAAGCTTGCACAGCAATGAAGATCCAGCACAGGCAAAAATATAAAATATAAAATAAAATTCCATATATATGTGTTAATATACTGTATTGGTGTTTTTCTTTCTGGCTTACTTCACTCTGTATAATCGGCTCCAGTTTCATCCACCTCATTAGAACTGATTCAAATGTATTCTTTTTAATGGCTGAGTAATATTCCATTGTGTATATGTACTGCAGCTTTCTTATCCATTCATCTGCTGATGGACATCTAGGTTGCTTCCATGTCCTGGCTATTATAAACAGTGCTGGTGCACTGGGATGACCCAGAGAGATAGTATGGGGAGGGAGGTGGGAGGGGGCTTCAGGATTGGGAACACGTGTACACCCATGGCAGATTCATGTTGATGTATGGCAAAACCAAATTGTAAAGTAAAATAAAGTAAAATAAAATAAATAAATAAAATTATTAAATAAATAAATTCTCTTCTAAAAAATGGTCAACATCACTAATTATTAAAGAAATGCAGATCAAAACTACAACGAGGTATCACCTCACACCAGTGAGAAAGGCCATCATCAAACAACCCATCATCAAACAATCTACAAAAAATAAATGCTAGTGAGAGTGTGGTGGAGAAGGACATGGCAAGCCACTCCAGTACTCTTGCCTAGAGAATGCCATGGACTGAGTAGCTTGGTGGGCTGCTGTCCACGGGGTCACACAGAGTCGGACACGACTGAAGTGACTTAGCATGCACGCATGCATTGGAGAAGGAAATGACAACCCACTCCAGTATTCTTGCCTGGAGAATCCCACGGATGGAGGAGCCTAGTGGGCTGCTATCTGTGGGGTCACACAGAGTCAGACACAACTGAAGCGACCTAGCAGCAGCAGCAGCAGGAGTGAGAGTGTGGAGAAAAGGGAACCCTTCTTCATTGTTGGTGGGAATGTAAATTGGTATAGCCATCATGGAGAACAGTATGAAGGTCCCTTAAAAGACTAAAAGTAGACCTACCATATAACCCTGTAATCACATTCCTGGGCAAATATTTGGAGAAAAACATGATCCAAAAAGATACATGCACACCAATGTTCACTGAAGCACAGTTCACAATAGCCAGGACGTGGAAACAACCTAAATGTCCATCGACAGAGGAATGGATAAAGAAGATGTAGTACATATATACTGGCCAACCCAATACAATGGAATATTACTTGGCCATAAAAAAGAATGAAATAATGCCATATGCAGCAACAAGGATGGACCTAGAGATTGTCATATGTGATATCAAATATATGTAGAATCTAAAAAAGGATGCAAATGAATTTATCTACAAAACAGAAATAGAATTACAGATGTAGAAAACAAACGTGGTTACTAGGGTGTAAGGGGAGGATAAATTGGAAGATTGGGATTGACATATACACACTACTAGGCCACTTTCATTCAACATTTTATTGGAGGTTCTAGCCAGGGCAGTTAGGCAATAAAATGAAATAAAATGTATGCAGATGGGAAAGGAAGCAGCTAAACAATCTCTATTCATAGATAACATGGTCTTGCATATAAAAAAATCTTAAAAGATTTCACTAAAAATACTATTAGAGCTAATGAAGGAGCTCAAAGTTTGTAAGAAACATGATTAATACACAAAACTTGTTGCATTTCTATATAGTGTCTATGAACAATATAAAATGAAATTAAATAAACAATTGCATTTACTGTAGTGTCAAAGAAATAAAATATTTGCATCCAATATGACAAAGGAAATGAAAGACATGTGTACTGAAAACTATAAAACATTGTTAAAGGAAATTAAAGAATATCTAAATAAATGGAAAGATGTGCATGTTCATGGATTGAATGTTAAGATGGCAATATGTCCCAAACTAATCTACAGATTAAACAAAGTCCCCCATGAAAACCCTAGGTGAAAATTCAAGGGACCAAAAATTGGCAAAGAAATCTCAAAAAAGAACAAAGTTGGAGGACTCACACTTGCTGATTCCAAAACTTACTACATACCTCCAGTAATCAAAACAGTGTGGCATTTGCATAAGGATAGACATACAGATAAATGGAATCAAATTGAGGGTTCAGAAATAACCCTAAAACTTACAGTCAATTTATTTTTGGCATGTGTGCCAAGACAAGTCAACAGAGAAAGAATAATATTTTCAACAAATGATGCTGGGAAAGGTGGATATCTATATTCATGAAATAAATTTGGACTCCTACATATCACTATATACAAAAATTAACTCAAAGTGGATCAAAGATTTAAATAAACACAGCAGCTAAAATGATAAGAAACCTAGAAGAAAACATAGGAGTAAATATTCAAGATCTTAAATTAGCAATTTTTTCTTATATATTGTTATGCTCTGAGCCTGTATCTCTGAACTGACCGAGAGAGCAAGTCCACCACAGTAATGCAAAAACAAGAAGGGAGTTTATCTCTAGCGCGCTAGGGCTCAAGTCTCATCCCACACAAGGGAATCCGACAAGAGCCGCGAACAAAGGAGTATGGCGGCTTATATACAGGCAGTTCTTTGTCTCAGTTACAGGAGTAGCTGGCGTTACATGATTGGCCAGGCAGGATGAGCGCATATCCTGTCTCTTTCTGGTAAACATGACTCAGGTCCTAGAGACCATCGTTTGGTCCCTAACATTTCCCCCTGTCCTTAGATCATATAGAGGAATCTTCCTCTTGGTCCTGAGACACAGTTTGATATTGTTGTCGAAGCACAAGCAGCTGTATGGTATTTATGCATTCCTTTACAAAGGCTACAAGTCTATTGATAATGCATGGGCCAAAGGTAAGCATTAGTAGAAGTACTAGCAGGGGTCCTAGCAAGGTGGAGATTAAGGTAGTCAGCCAAGGGGATTGTTGAAACCAAGATTCAAACCATTTCTGTTGAGCCTCACGTTCTCGTTTACGTTGGGCTAGTCCTTTTTTCACTTTGGCCATAGATTTTTTAACTATTTTTGTATGATCTGCATAGAAACAGCACTCTTCTCCTAGGGCAGCACAGAGTCCCCCTTGTTGCAGAAAGAGCAGATCTAATCCCCTCCTGTTTGCTTTTTTTTTTGGATTGAACCTTATTCTGACTTGTGCATAATTGCAACTTTCACAGCTAAAAGTTGGATCTCCAAGGACCCTAGGGAGGGGCTTGGCGAATGAAAAATTAAGTATATCTCGATTTCCTACTTCCTAGCGCCGAGGTCCATCATTAGAAGTAACACAATCCCAAGTTTTACAATAAGAGTCTTGTGCCCCTCCACAGGTCTTTCAGTCATGCCTGGGTGCACCTGGGCATGCCCAGAACCCTTGTTCTCGGAGATAACCCCTAGCCCAAGGCACATTTACCATCGGCTTAAGGTCAAAGTATAAGTCTGGCCACCATGTGTTTGGTGGATGTATTGCGGTAGTGGAGTTTAGCATCTCTCGTGTTAGTCCATTTTGCAGCTTCCAGGTGATTTTGACGGGTTGATGCGGGTTCACGCTGGCAACTCCGGAGCAGAGTAACTGGGTCATCTACAAGAGGGCCCAGCCGAGTTGTCCTGGTCCTGTTGGCGCCTTCGAAGCTTTAGCCTCAAGGGGTTGGACGGGTGCAGAGATGCTTCCCATTTTTTTTTTTTTTAGCGTCTTCTTGCTCTGTTGAAGCAGCTGGGCGTACGTGGTTGCAATGCACCCAAGGCCCGATACCGTCAACCTTTAGGGCAGTTGGGGTGGTAAGAAGAACAACATAAGGACCCTTCCATTTGGGTTTTAGTGCCTTGGTTTGGTGCCTTTTGACCCATACCCAGTCTCCTGGGCCAATGTCATGTGAGGGAATAGTTCCCTTATTTTGACCCACATGTATTTTCCGGAGCAGTTTTCAGATACGAGAGTGCACCTTGCTTGAGGCCATCAAGGCCTCTTGGAGTTGCCCCAACGTGGGAGGCGGTAGTTTCTTCCCTTCAAATATTGGACATACAGGGGGAGGTCTCCCATACAGAATCTCAAATGGGGTCAGATTAAGTTGATAAGGAGTATTACGCGCACGGAAGAGGGCGAAGGGAAGGAGGGTCATCCAGTCCCCGCCAGTCTCTATAGCCAATTTAGTTCAAGTTTCTTTTAGAGTCCGATTCATTCTTTTTACTTGCCCTGAGCTCTGTGGACTGTATTCACAATGTAACTTCCATTTAGTCCCCAGGGCTAAGGCAAGGCTCTGAACTATTTGACTCACAAACGCAGGTCCATTATCAGAGCCGATGGTCACTGGCAGGCCAAACCTGGGAACTATTTCTTTTAAAATCTTTTTTGCCACTATCATCACGGTTTTTCCCTTTGTAGGAAAAGCTTCTACCCACCCTGAGAAGGTATCCACCAACACTAACAAGTACCAGTAACCATACTTGCCTGGCCTTACCTCGGTGAAATCTATTTCCCAGTGTTGCCCTGGTCCTTCTCCCCGATACCTCAGTCCTGCATGTTGTCCTTTTCCTGGCCTCATCTGTTGACATGCCTTACAAGCATGCACTATGTTCTTTACAGTTGTCTGGTGCCGGGGAAATCGCAGGCGCGCAGTTTGAAAGAGCATCAGAGTCTTCTTTTCTCCCAGATGAGTAGACAAGTGCAAACGCTCACATAGTTGCCGTCCCAACTGAGCAGGGAGTATCAAGTAGCCGTCTGAGTCTTGGTACCATCCATCTTTATCTTTTTGAAGGTTGGTGTGTTTTTGGATCTAAGCAAAGTCTGTGGATGAATACTCAGGGGTTGGGGGCAAAGTTCCCATACCTGGAGGTGGAAGTCCGATCACCAACACAGGGGTGATGAAATCTTTATCAGCTACTTTTCGAGCTGCCAGGTCTGCGGCATGATTCCCTCGTGCCGTGGGGCTGTCACCCTTCTGATGTCCAGGTACGTGTACTATTGACACAGCCCAAGGCATCTGTACAGCCTCTAAAAGTCTACGGATTTTAGGCAAGTTTTAATTTCTTTTCCTTTAGCTGTCAAAAACCCCCATTCCCGATATATCGGGCCCTGGATGTGTACCGTGCTAAAAGCATAGCGACTGTCAGTGAAAATAGTTATTTTTTTTCCTTTGGCTCTCTCTAATGCTTGAATCAGGGCAATTAACTCTGCCTTTTGTGCTGAGGTATCCGGGGGAAGAGCCTCTGCCCATATCGTCCGTCCAGAGTAATCTACTACTGCAGCTCCCGCCCGTCTCTGTCCATCTTTTACATAACTGCTGCCGTCTGTGAACCATCTTAGCTCACTGTTATCCAGTGGAGTATTGGTTAAGTCCTTTCGCATTGCTGTTACCCCGGCCAGTATCTCATCACAATCATGGAGGGGGCTATTTTCCCCCGGATTGGGCAAAAGAGTGGCTGGATTTAGAGTGCAGGGCGTTTGGAAATGAATCCGTGGGGTGTCAAGTAGCAAGGCCTGGTAGTGCGTCAAGCGGGCATTAGAAATCCATTTACCTGGGGGTTGCTTTAAAACTCTCTCTATGGCATGAGGAGTGTAGACCAAGAATCTCTGTCCATAAGTCAGTTTATCAGCATCGTGGACTAAGAGCGCGGTGGCCGCGATGATGCGGAGGCAAGGTGGCCATCCGGCTGCCACTGGGTCTAGTCTCTTAGAAAGGTAAGCTACAGGTCGCTTTCATGGTCCCCATCTCTGTGTTAGTACCCCTTTTCCTATCCCCCACTTTTCATCTACAAATAATTGGAAAGGCTTAGATGGATCAGGGAGGGCAAGGGCAGGAGCTTCTAGCAAGGCTCGCCTGAGCTCCTGGAAGGCCTCTTTCACTGGCTCAGTCCATTTCCAGTCCTTGTTTTCTTTGGTCCCCTCATATAGGGGCCTGGCCTTTTCTGCAAACCCCAAGATCCATAACCGGCAATATTCCACCGTTCCCAGAAATTCTCTCACTTGTCTAGGGTTAGCCGGCTCAGGGATCTGGAGGATGGTTTCTTTCATAGCCTGTGTTAGCCACCTCTGGCCCTGTTTTATCTTATAACCGAGGTATGTAACCTCTTGCTTGGCAATCTGGGCCTTTTTGGCACTAGCCCGGTAACCTAAAGTCCCCAAGGTTTGGAGAAGGTCACCTGTTGCCTCTTGGCACTCTTTCTCTGTAGCCGCCGCCAGCATAAGGTCATCAACATATTGTAATAAAACAATGGTAGGGTGTTCAACCCGATACTCACGGAGGTCTTCGTCCAGGGCCTCATTAAATAACGTGGGCGAGTTTTTGAAACCCTGTGGTAAGCGAGTCCATGTCAGCTGCACAGGGGTCTGACCACCGTCTTCCTGCCATCCGAAGGCAAAGATCTCTTGGCTTGCGGGGGCAAGAGGCAAACTAAAAAAGGCATCTTTTAAATCTAAAACAGTGTACCAAATGTAGTTTGGAGGCAAGTTGCTTAGCAATGTATAAGGGTTAGGAACCATAGGATGAATATCATTCACCCGTTTGTTGACTTCTCATAGATCTTGAACCGGTCTAAAATCAGTTCCCCCAGGCTTTTTCACAGGCAACAGGGGAGTGTTCCATAGGGACCGGCACCTTTTCAGGACCCCAGCGTCTATGAGGCGTTGTATATGAGGAGTAATTCCTTGTCGAGCCTCCTGACTCATGGGGTACTGTTGTACCCTCACCGGGGAAGCACTGGCTTTCAGTTCCACAATGATAGGGGGCCTCTGTTTGGCTAGTCCCATTCCTGCAGTTTCAGCCCAGGCCTGAGGGTATCTTTGAACCCATGGTTGTATTTCGGGGCTTATTGTCGCTGGGGCCTCTGGCAAGTAGAGTCTGTATTCATCTTTTAATGCCAGACACAGGACCTGAAGAGGATGCCCGGTCCCATCTAAAACCGACACTTGTCCGTGGTCGAAATGAATTTGGGCATTTACTTTAGACAGTAAATCTCTTCTCAACAAGGGCGCTGGACACTCAGGTATCACCAGAAAAGAATGGGTCACCTGGTGGGCCCCCAAGTTCACATGCCGTTTTGTAGTCCATCCATATCATTTAGTCCCGGTTGCTCCCTGCACCTAGCTACTTTTTTTAGACATGGGTCCATCTTTTTGGTTTAAGACTGAGTATTGGGCTCCCGTGTCCACCATGAAGCCAACCGGTTTTCCCTCCACATTTATAGTTACCCAGGACTCGGGGAGGGGCTTCGAGCCCTGACCCCGCTAGTCGCTATCCTCACCCGCGTACAGGATATGACTGTCTGGAGAGGGAGTCTCGTTTTTGGGGTTCTTGGGCCCCTCTTTTTGATTTTTACGGTTTTCTTCAGCTCTAAATTTTCTTTTTTTTTTTTTCTAGTGCGGTCCTCTCTCTCTTTTGGGGTCTCTCCATGATTAAAAACTCTCTCGGCTGCCCTCACTAGATCTTGCAAGGATTGTTTATTTAACCTCTCTATCTTTTGTAACTTTTTTTTTAATATCGGGGGCTGCTTGATTTACAAATGCAAACATAACTGCCGCTCGTGACTCATCTGCCTGTGGGTCTATAGGGGTATACTGTCTAAAAGCTTTCATTATCCTTTTTAGGAAGGCTGCTGGGCTCTCATTTGGCTGTTGTCTCACTGGATTTATTTTGGCCAAATTAGTTGGCTTTTTGGCGGCCCCTCTAAGGCCAGCCATGAGAGTCTGATGGTACACTTGGAGACGCTCCTTACCTTCAGTGCGTTTGAAGTCCCAGTTGGGTCGCACCAAGGGGAACCCCTCCTCAATGAGGTTAGGCTGTATTGTGGGCCTCCCATCCACCCCTGGCACATTTTTCCGGGCTTTTGACAGGATCCGTTAGTGCTCTTCTGTAGTAAAAAGTACCTGTAACAGTTGCTGACAATCATCTCAAGTGGGATTGTGAGTAAACAGTATAGACTCTAAAAGATCAATAAGACCCTGCGGTTTTTCAGAGAAGGAGGGAGTCTGGGTTTTCCAATTGCACAAATCACTGGTGGAGAAGGGCCAATACTGATATGTCCGTTTTCTACCCTCTCTGGCTGGCCCCGCCCAGACCGGAAACGCATGAATGGTGGAGGAGGGAACCTCCGGGTCTTTTTCTGCTACGCCGGCCATAATTTTTTTTTTTTTTTTTTGCCTTTCTCCGAGTTCCCTAGGTGGGGCCCCTTTTTCTGGAAGGAGCTGAAGGCTTGGTTCTCTTTTTGGCTTTTCCCGATGAAACCTGTGGAACCTGTGGAACCTGTGGAAGCAAGGGCGGGGAAGAGGGAAGGGAAGTGAGGGGCTGAAAAACAAAAGGTTTTAGCCAGGCCAGGGGGTTTTCCACCAGGTCCTGTCAGACTAAAATGTATGGAGTTTGGTCTGGCTGGGTGTCCTGAAGGGTAGGGGGTGAGCACCTTTTCTCTGACCGCTTGAATAGTAGGCAGGCTGAAGGTGCCTTCTTGTGGCCAGCTGACATCAAAAGCAGGCCACTCGGCAGAACAAAAAGTTACTAACTTGCTTTTTTTTTTTTTTACCAGCAATGGTAGATTCTGTGCTTTAGACTTGAAATCAGAGAAGTGGTTAATCATAAGAGATAAAGGAGTAGAAGTTGTTTGTCCCATGATCACAGAAAAGTACACTGGGAGCCAACAGAGCACACAAAGAGCAACGCAGACACCACAAATAGACAAACAGATAACAAACGCAAGGTGGCCACCGACAATGCACTCAATCTTACCTGCAGGATGTTCACAGAGCCAGCTGCCTCCCCAGCACGAAACTAGGCCCCGGCCTTACACTGACTTAATCCAGTATCAGAGCCAGCTGCCTCCCCAGCACGAAACTAGGCCCCGGCCTTACGCTGACTTGCCTCTGCACTTTACAGCCAGATGCCTCCCCAGTAAGATACTAGGCCTCGGACTTAATCTGGGCTTCTGCAACGTTAGCACCGGTGCTCAGAGCTCTTATCTCCTAACGAGGTTACTCCCTTCTACCAGGAGAGTTGTCCTCCCCGGCGGGACGGAGATCCCGGACGAGCCCCCAAATGTTATGCTCTGAGCCCGTATCTCCGAACCGACCGAGAGAGCAAGTCCACCACAGTAATGCAAAAACAAGAAGGGAGTTTATCTCTAGCGCACTAGGGCTCAAGTCTCATCCCACACAAGGGAATCCGACAAGAGCCGCTAACAAAGGAGTATGGCGGCTTATATACAGGCAGTTCTTTGTCTCAGTTACAGGAGTAGCTGGCGTTACATGATTGGCCAGGCAGGATGAGCGCATATCCTGTCTCTTTCTGGTAAACATGACTCAGGTCCTAGAGACCGTTGTTTGGTCCCTAACATATATGACATCCAAATTATAAGCAACAAAAGAAAAAATAAATTGAACATTATCAAAATTAAAATTAAAACCTTCTATGCCACAAAGAATATCATCAAGAGAGTGAAAAGACAACCCACAGAATGGCAGAAAATACATGCAAATCATATATCATATAACTTGTATCCAGAAAACATAAGGAACCCATGACTCAACAAAATGACAAATAACCCAACTAAAAATAGGCTGATGATTTGGATAGACATTTCTCCAAAGAAGATATACAAATAGCCAATAAAGACATAAAAAGGCCACAGTTAGATACCACTTTACTTCCTCTAGGCTGGCTATAAATTCCAGAAATGGACAATAACAAGAGTCAATAAGGATGTGAAGAACTTGGAATCATCAAACATTGCTGGTGGAAATGTAAAATTTTGCAGCTGCTGTAGGAAAAACTTGACAGCTCCTCAACAAGTTAAGTATATAATTACCATTGTTATTTTTGCTGTTCAGTTGCTAAATCATGTCAGACTCTTTGCAATCCTATGGAAGCACACCAGGCTTCCCTGTTCTTCACCATCTTCCTGAGTTTGCTCAACCTCATGTCTATTGAGTCTGTGATGCCATCTAATCATCTCATCTTCTGTTGCCCTCTTCTCCTCCTGCCTTCAATCTTTCCCAGCATCAGGGTCTTTTCCAACGAGTTGGCTATTTGCATCAGGTGGCCAAATTATTGGGGCTTCAGCTTCAGCATCAGACCTTTCAGTGAATATTCAGATTTGATTTCCTTTAGAATTCACTGATTTGATCTCCTTGCAGTCCAAGGGACTCTCAAGAGTCTTCTCTAACACCACAGTTCGAAACCATCAATTCTTCGGCACTCAGCCTTCTTTATGGTCCAACTCTCACATCTGTACATGACTACTGGAAAAACTATAGCCTTAATTATACGGAGTTTGTTGGCAAAGTGATGGCTCTAGTTTTTAATAATTATCATATGACCCAGAAATTCCACTCCCAGGTATATATCCGAAAGAATTGAAAACAGGTATTCAAAAAATGCTTGTACATGAATGTCGATAGTAGCATTATTCACAATAGCCAAAAAGTAGAGACAACCCAAATGTTCAACAACTGATGAATGTGTGAATAAAAAGTGGTGTATTCATACAATGGAATATTATTCATCTATAAAAGGAATGGATTTTTATGATGTAATATGGATGAATCTTGAAAATATTATGTTAGTGAAAAAAGCCATCCATGAAATACCACATATTGCATGGTTTCATTTACAAGAAAGATCTAGAATAGATAAATCTATATATAAAGAAGATTACACAGTTGTTGCCAAGGTTCTGAGAGGGGAATAGAGAGCAACTGCTTAGTGGGCATAGGGTGTCCTTTTGAAATGATGAAACATTCTGAAATTAGATCACAGTGATGGTTGCACACTTTGTGAATATACTAAAACTACTGAATTGTATTATTTAAAAGGGTGAATTTTATAATATATGAATTAGATCTCAGTATAAATAAAAGCAAATAACATAAATAATATCTGAATTCAAAAGAGAATCAGAGGTAATCCAAAACCTCTGTGTGAACACACACACACACACACACACACACACACACACGTGGTTTAAGAGTGGATATGTAGTTTAAAAAAAATGGCAGAATGACTATGTTAGATAAATGGTCTGAGAGAGGTCTCTGGGTCTGAGGAAAGACAAGTTTCCTCTAGGATAAATCAGTAAAGGGAAAAGGAGAGTAAAATATTGGTGATGGAAAGGGAATTAGCACTATGGAGAAGGACTCTCACAAAGCCCAGAGAGCTACGAGCTACCACTAGAAAGACTCCTTAATGGAAAGTGGGGGACAACAAGTGGGGATGTGGGTTTAAAGAGGCACTCTGGGGTAGGTGGGCAGATTAGGTTCATGGAAAGCAGAGATGAGGTGTTGATAAGGAGGCGTATGATTGAAGCTAAAAGAACCAGAGTTCAGAGTAAGTAGATTAAGAACGTGGGGCAGGAGGCAGGGGATGAAAAGGTAGCAAGCCCCCTCCCCCCACCCAGAGGCAAGTAGAAGACCATAATTACTGCTCTGAAAGCTGAAAGAATGGTGTGATGGATCACAGAGGCAGATTAAATTAGCCCAAGGAAAACTGCACGGAAAGTATGACACAGCGCAGAGAAGGGTAGCTTCTGAATTCTGCATCGGTTCAGAATTCCTTGTAGCTGTCTCTGGGCTTGTTATATCTTCTTCACAGTGTGAGGAAAAAAAATGTGATTAAATGTTCAAGAATTTGAGAATTTCAGTCATGACAGAGGTAGGAAAGATCCTACTGGCCTGAAAAATCTAGTTTAAAACAATTCCCTCATCAGCTACAATAAGAGTTTGCTCAGTTGACACCTTTCTTCTGCTTCAAAAACACATTTTCTTTTGATGTCTCATTTGTTTACTTTTGCTTTCATTTCTCTTGCCTGAGGAAGTATATCTAGAAAGATATTTCTAAGACCAGTATCACTGCTCTGTCTTCCCTTGCAGAGTTGGATCTGGAGAATGTGTGTGGCAGGAGAGTGAAATCTTTGAGGAAAATGCCAAGAGATTTGTTTTTCTTTCTGTTCTACTTTCCACTCTGAAAGTTTTCAAATCCTCATTTAGTACATCTGTGTTTCAGCTGATACGTGTGCCAGTTTTCATGTAATCTTTATTGGGTCAACTTGAGAATGGGGAAATTGCTTTTAAAAAAGAAAAAGAAAAAAGGTCTAAAAAAAGCAAAAAGACCAGGGTCAAAGAGCGAGTGTACTGTTTGTGTTTTCTTCTAGGAGGTTTATGGTTTCAGGTCTCATATTTAAGTCTCTAATCCATTTTGTATTGATTTTTGTGTGTGGTATGTGATAGTGGTCTAGTTTCTTTCTTTCTTTTTCTTCCTTTCCTTGCATGTGTCTGTCCAGTTTTCCCAGCACTGTTTACTGAAGAGACTTTCCTTTCTCCATTGTATGTTCTTGCTCCTTTGTTGTAAATTAATGATCTGTATGTGCATTGGTTTATTTCTGTGTTTTCAGTTCTGTTCCATAGATCCAGGTATCTGTTTCTCTGCCAATACCATGCTATTTAGGTTACTATGGCTTTATAATATAGTTTGTAATCAGGGAATGTGATAAAAAGACATTTTTACAAAGAAGACCTACAGACAGCCAACAGGCAAATGAAAAGATTCTCAACATCACTAATTATTAAGGAAATGCAAATCAAAACCACAATAACAAGTCAACTCTCACCTGTTAGAATGGCTATTATCAAAAAGGCAAGAAATAACAGATGTTGATGAAGACATAGAGAAAAGGGAACCTTCATACACTGCTGGTGGGAATGTAAATTGGTGCAGCCACTATGCAAGACAGTGTGGTGATTCCTCAAAAAATTAACAATAAAACTACTATATATCCAAGCTATGCCACTTCTGGTGTTTATTCAAAGAATATGAAAACACAAATTCAAAAAGATAGGTACTCCTATGTTCAATTGCAGCATTATTTAAAACAGCCAAGACATGAGAACAACCTAAGTGCACATCAGGGGATGAATGGCTAAAGAAGATATGGCATATAGATACAAGGGAATACTACTCAGCCATAAAAAGAAATCTTGCCATTTGTGACAATGTGGGTGAACCTAGAGGGTATCATGCTAAGTGAAATGAGTCACATGGAGGAAGATAAATATCATATGATTTCACTCATACATGGCATAAAAAACAGTAATCAAAATAAATAAATAAAGCAAACCACACAAAAACGTAGCTACAGGGAACAGAGTAGTGGTTCCCAGAGGGGAAGGGGTAGTGGGGTGGGGGAGGGCAAAATAGGAGAAGAGGATCAATTATATGTGACATATGAAAGGAAAATTGTTAGTGGTGAGCACTCCAGCATTAGAAATATAACATTGCACACATGAGACATACAATGTTATAAACCAGTTACATCAATAAAAAATAAATCATAAAAATATATTCTTGATAGTATACATGTTTCAATGCCATTCTCCCAAATCATCCCACCCTCTCCCTCTCTCACAGAGTCCAAAAGTCTGTTCTTTACATCTGTGTCTCTTTTGCTGTCTCGCATGCAGGGTTATCATTACTATCTTTCTACATTCCATATATATGTGTTAGTATACTGTATTGGTGTTTTTCTATCTGGCTTACTTCACTCTGTATAATCGGCTCCAGTTTCATCCACCTCGTTAGAACTGATTCAAATGTATTCTTTTTAATGGCTGAGTAATACTCCATTGTGTATATGTACCACAGCTTTCTTATCCTTTCATCTGCTGATGGGCATCTAGGTTGCTTCCATGTCCTGGCTATTATAAATAGTGCTGCAGTGAACACTGGGGTACACGTGTCTCTTTCAATTCTGGTTTCCTCGGTGTGTATGCCCAGCAGTGGGATTGCTGGGTCATAAGGCAGAATGGCATTGAAACATGTATACTATCATGTAAGAAATGAATCGCTAGTCTAGGTTCAATACAGGATACAGGATGCTTGGGGCTGGTGCACTGGGATGACCCAGAGAGATGATATGGGGAGGGGGTTGGGAGGGGGGTTCAGGGTTAGGAACTCATGTACACCTGTGGTGGATTCATGTCAATGTATGGCAAAACCAATACAGTATTGTAAAGTAAAAAAATAAAATATATATATATATATATATTCTTTCTATCTAGAAGTCATTTTAAGATAACATAGTCCATAAAGGAGGTTGCCTTTTAGATAGAAGCTTCAGAAACAGAGATTTTTGTAATTAGAAATATAAGCATAATGCAACTAAATATATGCAAAATAGGGACAAAGGTACTGATTACTTCGATGTAGTAGGAGTAGGTTATTCTATCTTGATGCAAATTTGATATATTTTGCACTGTTCCTGTCTCTTCCTTCTGCCTGGAATATTCTTTCTCTAGGTCTTTGGATGGCTAGTTCAGTTCAGTTCAGTTGCTCAGTCGTGTCTGACTCTTTGCGACCCCATGAATCGCAGCACGCCAGGCCTCCCTGTCCTTCACCAACTCCCGGAGTTCACTCAAACTCACGTCCATCTAGTCGGTGATGCCATCCAGCCATCTCATCCTCTGTCGTCCCCTTCTCCTCCTGCCCCCAATCCCTCCCAGTATCAGAGTCTTTTCCAATGAGTCAACTCTTCGCATGAGGTGGCCAAAGTACTGGAGTTTCAGCTTTAGCATCATTCCTTCCAAAGAAATCCCAGGGCTGATCTCCTTCAGAATGGATTGGTTGGACCTCCTTGCAGTCCAAGGGACCCTCAAGAATCTTCTCCAACACCACAGTTCAAAAGCATCAATTCTTCGGCACTCAGCCATCTTCACAGTCCAACTCTCACATCCATACATGACCACAGGAAAAACCATAGCCTTGACTAGACAGAACTTAGTTGGCAAAATAATGTCTCTGCTTTTGAAAATGCTATCTAGGTTGGTCATAACTTTTCTTCCAAGGAGTAAGCATCCTTTAATTTCATGGCTGCAGTCACCATCTGCAGTGATTTTGGAGCCCCCAAAAATAAAGTCTGACACTGTTTCCACTGTTTTCCCATCTATTTCCCATGAAGTGATGGGACCAGATGCTAACTCGCATCCTTATTTCAGGTCTTTGTTCTAGTGTCACTTTCTCAGTATCATCTACCCCGATCATCCTATTCTATAGAGCAACCCTCCCAATCCACCCTGTGCTACTGATCCCCTTCACTCTGTTCTACATTCTTGTTAAATGTCCCATAGTATTTATAACCTTCTAACATACTATATCCTGGAGAAGAGTGTTGGAGAAGACTCTTGAGAGTCCCTTGGACTGCAAGGAGATCCAACCAGTCCATTCTGAAGGAGATCAGCCCTGGGATTTCCTTGGAAGAAATGATGCTAAAGCTGAAACTCCAGTATTTTGGCCACCTCATGCGAAGGGTTGACTCATTGGAAAAGACTCTGATGCTGGGAGGGATTGGGGGCAGGAGAAGAAGGGGACGACAGAGGATGAGATGGCTGGATGGCATCACTGACTCGATGGACGTGAGTCTAAGTGAACTCCGGGAGTTGGTGATGGACAGGGAGGCCTGGCGTGCTGCGATTCATGGGGTCGCAAAGAATCGGACATTACTGAGCGACTGAACTGAACTGACTGAACATACTATATAATTTAGTCATGTGTATGCATGCTGTTTATTATCTCTCCTTCCCTGCTGGAATACAAGCTCCATGGGAGCAGAAATCTCTTGTCATTTTTCTCGGTGATGTTATTTCCAGCCTCTAAAGTAAGGCTTGACACACAACAAGCACTCAATAAATATTTGTTGAAAAAATTAATGTATCACATGCTACATAGCTGGTTTCATGTACTTTTGACAGTTTCCTGATGCTTACATGCATCAGATCATTTTCCCCATCACTTGGGAGGTCAAAATGTTGAAATTCCACTTCTCTTGTCCTCAACAATCGTCTCCAATCTACATCTGTAACTTCAAGCTCTTTATTTGCAAACAGACATACCTGATTCTAGGTAGTGTGTTGAGGAACACATACAGATTAAATATCAAAGAAATCAAACTCTTTGTTCCAGTTTGGGAAAATACACCCAAAGATGAATAAGACCAGAGGATTAGGAATGATAGCACAGTCACAGCTGTTTGAAGAAGGTAATATGAAGTTTTTGTTCCCATCTTTGACTAAAGGTACATTGACCGTTGGGCTGGAAGGCTTCTACATAATGAATGACAAGTTTTATGAAGTATCCCATGCAATTCTCCTAGCAGTGTCCTCAAGGAAAGTGATTCCCATAAATCTCTTACTGCTGTGGTTAGCAGAATGAACCTTATTCTGAATAACATAAAATCTTCCTGTTAAAGAAAATATAAAGGATATTTTCTGTTGTTTCTTAGAATGAAAGAGCCACAAGGAAGAGGTGATCTGGACACTGAAATGTTAGAATTTGGGGAACGGTTCCACTGACTTGGAAGAACAATAACAGATTTTAACTTGGGAGGCAACTTAATGTAGCAGGAAAGACATGGGCCTTGCGGTCCAATGAGGCATTAAATTCTGGCTCTGACACTTATGTTTTTACCTTGAACAGAGTTTGAGGAGGAAAAAGGAAGAGCATGCTCAGGTGCTCAGTCAAGTCCGACTCTTTGCGACCTCATGGACTCCAGCCCTCCAGACTCCTCTATCCATGGAATTTTCTAGTCAAGAATACTGGAATGGGTTGCTATTTCCTACTGCAGGGGATCTTCTTGATCCAGGGATTGAACTGTTGTCTCTTGAGTCTCCTGCATTGGCAGGTTAATTTTTTACCACTGCACCAGCTGTGAAAAAGAAGAGTGCCTCTTAATAACTTAGAACACAGTTTCACAGCCTATAACAATGGAGGTGGCCTGAGATGATTTCTTGTTTATGGTAGACAGAAAAAGAAAGAGGCCTGTGCTAGGTGAGGGCAATGATCTATATCAAAGCAAGATATTTATAACAAATCTGGTGGTTCTAGCAATGCTTCAGAGATCATAAACCAGCTCCATTACTGCCTGATAAAATCAGACGATGATGTCAGTGGGAAGGTGTAAAAGATCTTATATCTAAGTGTAAACAAAGACTTCTAAAAGCCTCTGAGCATTTCCAGGGGCCCTTGCCCACCGTCTGGATAAATTGATTAGATGCTGTGTGAATTTTAAAATATTAAATTCTTTAACCAAAACTAATCTTACAAAAGTATTGGCAGTAAATGGTGTATATCACTCTTGAATTTCTATTGCTTGCTTTTTATTTTCCATGTTTATAAGTAGCAGAAAATCATCTCTGCTTGCCTTTGACAAACACAGTGGGGTGACCACTCTTGACTGAAAATACTGAATGATAGAGCTTCATGAAGAAGCTGGTATTGAATTCCAGACAAACTTCTATGACTCTATTCCCAAAACTGTAAAAAAAAAAAAAAAAATTAAGGTATACTGTATGACAGAGGATTTGTGAGTTGCTTCTAAGTGAGAGAACATTTCAGAGACTAACTTGTATGTGAAAATGTTTGAATTCTGGGAGTTGGTGATGGACAGGGAGACCTGCCGTGCTGTAGTCCTTGGGGTCCCAAAGAGTTGGACACAACTGAGCAACTGAATTCAACTTGTATGTGGAGATGTTTGAACTTAGGGACCATTTCCATGGTATGTGGCCACACAGAACAGATAGTTTAAATCCAAAGTCAGTTTCCTACAGTAAGAGACAGTAAGGGTACATGGACAGAGCCAAGCTTTCGAGTCACTGAGGCCTGGGTCTGAATCGCAGCACCACCACTTAATAACTGAGTAAGTCTGTTCTTTAATTCCTTCACCTTTCAACACTGACATATTGGTACGTTCTTTCCAGGTTTGTTTTGGGGGCTCAATGACTTGGTATTTTTAAAAGGCCTGGCCTATATAATAGGTGCTCCACAGATAATAGATCATTTATTCATTCAACAAACATTTATAGAACACTTTCTCTCTATAGCAGTCATCGTGCTAGGTGCTGGGACTACCAAGAGAAATGGAATAGAGCATTCATCCTTAGAAGGTGAAAGTGTTAATCACTCAGTTGTGTCCAACTCTTTGTGACCCCATGAACTGTAGCCCACCAGGCTCCTCTGTCCATGGAACTCCAGGCAAAAATACTGGAGTGTATAGCTGTTCCTTTCTCCAGAGGATCTTCCCAACCCAGGGATTGAATCCAGCTCTCCTGCATTGCAGGCAGATTCTTTACCATCTGAGCCATCAAGGAAGCCCAAGTTCAGTTCAGTTTAGTTGCTCAGTTGTGTCCGACTCTTTGCAACCCCATGAATTGCAGCACGCCAGGCCTCCCTGTCCGTCACCAACTCCCGGAGTTCACTCAGACTCACGTCCATCGAGTCCGTGATGCCATCCAGCCATCTCATCCTCTGTCGTCCCCTTCTCCTCCTGCCCCCCAATCCCTCCCAGCATCAGAGTCTTTTCCAGTGAGTCAACTGTTCGCATGAGGTGGCCAAAGTACTAGAGTTTCAGCTTTAGCATCATTCCTTCCAAAGAAATCCCAGGGCTGATCTCCTTCAGAATGGACTGGTTGGATCTCCTTGCAGTCCAAGGGACTCTCAAAAGTCTTCTCCAACACCACAGTTCAAACACATCAAAGGAGGTCACAATTAAGACCCAAAGACCCAGAAACCTACAAGATACTGTATGGAAAATCTGACACTATAAAGCTATGCATAGGCTATCATGAAGAAACAGAAGGAGGGGTTAAGGAAGGCTTTCTGAAGTAGGTGATGAACCTTAATCATTAATTGGGAGCTTTCTCAGGTGGAGGGGAGTAGAGAGGGATTCCACACAATAGAAGCAATCTGAGCAAAGGCCAGAGGTCATAAAGGTGAGGAACATCATGTGTGCAAGACACTATGATCATTTGGGTCTTGAGTATGAGAGAAGCATAATATATATGAGGGCAAGTTGCTGGAGGTGAGAATGGAGACGTGAGCAGGAAAAGTATTGCAAGTCCCTCCCCTTTTCCTCTTTGCCTCCTTTCCTTCTTGGAAAATCCAGAACATGTAGTTACTGCAGTTAGAGATGGAGAAGGAAGTTCCTATTCCTTTTTAGACTATTTGTATGGTATATCTGGAAACAAAAGGGCCATTTTGAAACCATGTACCTTCACTCCCACTTGGTAACCAGAATGTATGGAAGAGAAAACAGTTCTCTAAAGCTCTTAGGTAGGGCAAGAAGACTTAGTACATAGTGTAAAGTTAGACTCTCCTTGCAGTAGAGCTTAGGTATTTAAGAGGGTGGTTTCTAAATAAAACAGAATGGAGTAATGCCATTCGCAGCAACATGGATGGATACCTAAAGAGTATCATACCGAGTGAAGTAAGTCAGACAGAGAAAGACAATACCATGTAAGATCACTTATATGTAAAAATTAAAATATGCCACAAATGAACTTATCTAAGAAATAGAAAGACTCACAGAAAACATATTTATGGTTACCAAAGAAGAAAGGGGGTGAGGGAGGGATAAATTAGGAGTTTGGAATTAGCAGATACAAACTACTATATACAAAGTAGATAAACAAGGTCCTACTGTATAGCACAGGGAACAGTATTCAATATCCTGTAATAAGCCATAATGGAAAAGAACATGAAAAAGAATATAAATATATATAGGCTTCCTTGGTGGCTCAGATGGTAGAGAACCTGCCTGCAATACAGGAGACCTGGGTTCAATGCCTGGGTTGGGAAGATCCCCTGGAGGAGGACATGGCAACCCACTTCAGTATTCTTGCCTGGAGAATCCCCATGGACATAGGACCCTGGTGGGCTACAGACCAACCATAGGGTCACAAAGACACTATGCTTAGTCACTCAGTTGTGTCATCTCTCCATATATATATATATATATGGAAAGAGAGACTGAATCACTTTGCTGTACTGACACAATGTTTAGAACCAACTCTACTTCAATTTTTATTTTATGTATTTATTTTTTGGGTCTCATGGTGCAGCATGCAGGATCTCAGTTCCCTGACCAGGGATAGAACCCTCACCCCCTGCAGTAGGAGCCCAGATTCTCAACAACTGGACTGCCAGGGAAGTCCCTATACTTCAATTTTTTAAAAAATAGTTTCAAGAGTTTGACCTCTAGATTCAGACAGACCTGGGTTTTTAATTCTACTTATTTACACTTATTTATTTATCTGACTTCCCTGGTGGCTTAGATGGTAAAGCGTCTGTCTACAATGCAGGAGACCCAGGTTCAATCCCTGGGTTGGGAAGATCCTCTGGAGAAGGAAATGGCAACCCACTCCAGTACTCTTGCCTGGAAAATCCCATGGACGGAGGAGGATTTACTTATTTACTCTTATACACTTATAATAAGTAAATATTTACTTGTTTATAATACCACTTCATGGCAAATAGATGGGGAAAAGTGAAAACAGTGGCAGCTTTTATTTTCTTGGGCTCCAAAATCTCTGCGGATGGTGACTGCATGCATGAAATTAAAAGATGCTTGCTCTTGGAAGAAAAGCTACGTCAAATAGCATACTAAAAAAACAAAAACAAAAACAAAAACAAAAAAACACCGACATCACTTTGCTGACAAAGGTCTGTATAGTCAAAACTATGGTTTTTCCAGTAGTCATGTACAGATATGAGAGTTGGACCAGAAACAAGGCTGAGCACTGAAGAACTGATGCTTTTGAACTGTAGTGCTGGAGAAGACTCTTGAGAGTCCCTTGGACAGTAAGGGGATCAATCCAGTCAATCCTAAAGGAAATCAACCCTGAATACTCACAGGAAGGACTGATGCTGAAGCTGAAGCCCCAGTAGTTTGACCAACTGATACAAAGAGCCAACTCAGTGGAAAAGAACCTGATGCTGGGAAAGATTGAGGGCAGGAGGAGAAGGGGATGACAGAGGATGAGATGGTTGAATGGCATCACCAACTCAATGGACATGAGTTTGAGCAAACTCCAGGAGACAGTGAAAGACAGGGAAGCCTGGCGTGCTGTAGTCCATAGGGTCGCAAACAATCAGACACAACTTAGCCCCTGAACAACAACAAATATTTACTTATTACAAGTAAATATTGTAATATATGTAATATGTATTAGAATATAATAAGTATTTGCTAAATAAGTGTTACCTTGAGTTACTTAACCCTCTGGGCCTTAGTTTCCCCAGCTGTAAAATGGGTTTAAAGAAATGATGCATGTAAACCACTTAGCACACTGCCAGGCTATACAAAGGCACTATAAAAATGTGATATTGCTGTTGTCTGAGTACCATCCACCAAAGGGATTCATTTACAATCCCTTTAAATTCAATTAAACTTAGAAAAGCATGTTAAAATTAATGAGCTGCAAAGTTGGCCCTATTTTCCCAAACTCTCCTCACCACTATTGCTTGGACTTCATTCCATTTGAGCCTGTCTTGACTACTTAGGAGGGCCCCTCAAGCTCGGATATTGTCACACCTGTGGTCATAACAACTAGGAACATAGCAGACCACTTACCTGCCAAATTGGAAAAGCTATTTTTCTTCCTTCTTCTTTAGGCAAATTCATTTTAAGAAAGGAACATCCAGGGAACTGTCAAAATTAGTTCATGCGTTATCACTCTATAATTGTCTTCTTTCATAAACATAGTATCTGCATAAGATATTAAAATGTACAGATGTGACTAATCATCTAATTAGGAAGCAAATTGAAGGATTCATGTTTTTTCGTGAGCTTATTCTGAGTTTTAAATACAACTTCACATATGGTAACAAGAGAAAAATTAGGCTCAAACCTATGCATCGTATTCATTTACAATCCCTTTAAATTCAATTAAACTTAGAAAAGCATGTTAAAATTAAACATTTTAGTTATGAACTTTAAAAAAAAGAAAAGTATGTTAAAAAGTCTGTGGCTGATTATGAACAGTGTGGAGATTCCTTCAGTTCAGTTCAGTCAATCAGTCATGTCCAACTCTTTGCGACCCCATGAATCGCAGCACGCCAGGCCTCCCTGTCCATCACCAACTCCCGGAGTTCACTCAGACTCACATCCATCGAGTCAGTGATGCCATCCAGCCATCTCATCCTCTGTCGTCCCCTTCTCCTCCTGCCCCCAATCCCTCCCAGCATCAGAGTCTTTTCCAATGAGTCAACTCTTCACATGAGGTGGCCAAAGTACTGGAGTTTCAGCTTTAGCATCATTCCTTCCAAAGAAATGCCAGGGCTGATCTCCTTCAGAATGGACTGGTTGGATCTCCTTGCAGTCCAAGGGACTCTCAAGAGTCTTCTCCAACACCACAGTTCAAAAGCATCAATTTTTCGGCGCTCAGCTTTCTTCACAGTCCAACTCTCACATCCATACATGACTACTGGAAAAACCATACCCTTGAAAAACTGGAAATAGAACTGCCATATGACCCAGCAATCCCACTGCTCAGCATACACACTGAGGAAACCAGAACTGAAAGAGACACGTGTACCCCAATGTTCACTGAAGCACTGTTTATAATAGCCAAGACATGGAAGCAACCTAGATGTCCACCAGCACATGAATGGATAAGAAAGCTGTGGTACATATCCGCAATGGAATATTACTCAGCCATTATAAAGAATACATCTGAATTCTAATGAGGTGGATGAAACTGAAGTCTATTATACAGAGTGAAGTAAGCCAGAAAGAAAAATACCAATACAGTATACTAATGCATATATATGGAATTTAGAAAGACGGTAATGATAACCCCATATGCGAGATAGCAAAAGAGACACAGATGTATAGAACAGTCTTTTGGACTCTGTGGGAGAAGGCAACGGTGGGATGATTTGAGAGACTAGCATTGAAACATGTATATTATCATATGTGAAATAGATCACCAGTCCAGGTTCATTGCATGAGACAGGGTGCTCAGGGCTGGTGCACTGGGATGACTCCGAGGGATGGGATGGGGAGGGAGGTAGGAGGGGGGTTCAGGATGGGGAACACATGTACACCCATGGATGATGTATGGCAAAACCATTACAATATTTTAAAGTAATTAGCCTCCAGTTAAATCAATTAAAAATTTATAAAAATCTGTGGCTGATACAACATGGATGAACCTTGATGATATTATGCCAAGTGAAAGAAACCAGATGCAAGAGATCACATATTGTATGATTCCATTTATCTGAAATATTAACAATAGATAAATCTACAGGAACAGGAAGTAAATTACCGGTTGCCAGGGGCTGAGGAGAGAGAAGACAGGGAAGATACTGCTTAATAGAGGTGGGGTTTCTTTTTGGAGTGATAAAAATGTTCTAAAGTTAGGTAGTGGTGATGATTACAACAAGAACGACTGAACTGTACACTTTCAGTGGGTGAACTGTATTCTATGTACATAGAATTAACCATATTTCATACAGGTGTTAAAACATCCCACTGCTACATCGCATGTTCATAACTGATTCTCTTGGGATTCAGAATGTTTATTTTGCTCCTAAACTACTCCCTTCTCTACCACTGCTGCTTATCATGTATTGTCATAGAACTAATCAAATCAATGGAAGCAGAAAGGCTAATCATTATTAAACAACATATTTGTAAGTGATAAAAGTAATCCCTTTGCCTGATGGTTTAAAGGACTCTAAGTTCCTTACTATTGATCCTTAGCTAGTTTAGTTAATTTCCTACATATTACTTACTGAGTGCTAGCTCACTCCATGTGCCCTTCTGCTCAGTTGATAATTATGCTTAGGTCTGTTGCCACAGCCTCCCACTACTCTGCAATTGGCCATTAATGTCACTTTTCCTCCATTGAGCAGCTGAGGTATTTCAAATGGTTGCTAATCAAAACTCTAACCATTCCCTGCTGCTAAGTCGCTTCAGTTGTGCCCGACTCTGTGCGACCTCATAGACAGCAGCCCACCAGGCTCCCCCGTCCCTGGGATTCTCCAGGCAAGAACACTGGAGTGGGTTACCGTTTCCTTCTCCAATGGGTGAAAGTGAAAAGTGAAAGTAAAGTTGCTCAGTCGTATCTGACTCCTAGCGACCCCATGGACTGCAGCCTACCAGGCTCCTCCGTCCATGGGATTTTCCAGGCAAGAGTACTGGAGTGGGGTGCCATGGGTATAAATAAAAGAGACAAACTTTAATGTTAAATGAGAAGCTAGGAGCCTAAATTATTTGTTCCAGGCAAGCATGCATCATTGCCAAGTTGGGGGTTAAAAAATAAGCAGAATTTTTCTCACAAAGCTAGATTTCTGAAAGGTACACCAGGTCAGAGTAGGAGTGAGAATATATGAATTCCATGAAATGAAATGAGAAAGGGTCCTTTGTGGCTCCTTCAATGTCAAGGTAAACAAGGTCATGGTCACCAAAAACTTTCTTCTCCCTTTTTTTGAAGAGAATATATTTTGGTGTTAGGTAGGAGATGACTTAACAGTGCCTAAATAATTCCTTAGCTGATAAATTACAAAAAGTAACTTATTACAGGAAGGGGAAGAAGCAAAAGCCACCATCTGAAAAACCAGGCAGCCAGCCTAAAGATGACCCATGGGACTTCCCTGGTGGTCTAGTGGGTTAAGAGTTTGCCTTCCAATGCAGGGGGTGCAGGTTCGCTACCTGGTCAGGGAGCTAAGATCCCACATGCCTCACAGCCAAAAAAACAAAGCAGAAAATAGAAGCAATAGTGTAACAAATTCAATAAAGACTTTAAAAAATAATAAATTTTTTTAAAAATCAGGATGACTCATTTTGACTCTTGGAGCTGTCTAATGTCCATGCCTTCTGTTCTGCATTAGATGATTAAAGAGTAAAATTCTAAACTTAATTAAGTCCTTTTACAGGAGGGGAAGTAGATTATAAATTACCCCATACGTTAGCCTGAATGGAATTGCTGCCTAAAACCTCATCATCTCCAGGGAGAATCCAATGAGATGAGTTTAAGAAAGGGTTTTTCACAGACACTGAATTTGAACATAAAGGTTGATTTTTTGGCAGAGGAAAGAGCAGCTCCTTCTCGTACCCTGTGAGTCAGGACTTGTCACCCTATCTCTGCTCTGCTACATTCATGTGCTAGCCAGGCCAGTGTCCCAGGGCTGAGACCAAACAATTTGTAACTCATACCTGACAGAATCGTCAGGATCTAGGTAGAAAGTCACATAGGCCCAAATAATTTGAGGACTACAGTGCCTTCCAGGGACTTTCAAAATCAGATCTTTCAAAAGATGCTTTGAACAAGGAGATAAGAAATGGGTAAAGCAAGGGATCTTTGTAAGCAAGTAATTCTCTGGTGGGTGGTAGACCAAGGGCCTTATTTCAAGAACCCAGAGGATCAGCGGGGTCAACTAGAGAGATGGCTTCTATCTGCCTTTTGTGATTGGGACTGTTTCTCCTGCTGGACTGGGCTCCTTAACAAAATCTATTCCTCTTTGGTTGGTCATTGACTTTCTCAGTATGAAGCACATGGAATGTGCTGTTGGGGGTCTTCTGACCCTTAACAAGTGTGCAGAAAAGAAGCTCAAGAAGGGCTGGGAGGCAGTGTACCTGAGCTGGGAGCGCCCTTGAGTAGGGGTAGTTGGGGAGGGATTCCAACAATGGTACTAAAGGTTGTCCCCAGCCCTGATTGCACACCTAAAATCACCAGAGGAGCTTTTAAAAAATGCAGATACTAGGGCCTCAGCGCTAGAAAATCTCATTTAATCAGTCCAGGATGGGCGGGCCATGGATGTTTTATCTACTAGTCTTCTAGGCGATTTTTGTGCATGGCCAGGGTGGAGAACCACTTCCTGACAGCAATATTTGAAGAATTCAATCCACTGGTGCTTGTGGGTCATATACCTTAGTCTGTCAGAGAATCATCCTTTTGTTTACTGTATGGCATTCCTGGTCCCACCCAAAGAGATCTTGAATCAGTGGTTTTGGCAAGATGCTGGGGCCAAGAATTTACAATTGTAGCAAGCACAGAATTCTGATGCAGTGGGTCCAAAGACCACACCTTCAGAAGAACCCTTTGTCCCCCAAAGGCATCTGGGTTAACTTCCAGAGAAAACAACAAGTAAATGGCATGGAGTTAGTTCTTAAAATAAAGCAGAACTATTTCTGTCCTCCAGCCATCAAACACAGCAGGAGTTTTCATTCCTCTGGTGTGTGGTTCCAAGGTGCCAAATTTTCACCTGCCTGAGCCTTGGTTAACTCCAGACCAACTTGAAATGCAGGCTGAAAACAACCACGGTTCTTCTGTGATGCCATTGGTCCAATTAATACAATCATCTCATACATTTTTGATCCAATGGGCATTGCAATCAACACAATTGTTTCCTTTTAACCCAGCAGCTTTGCAAAGAAATGCAGGAGTATATAGTATTCTCATTTTGAAAAATGGAGAGATTGGGGCAGAAACTGACCCTAAGGCAGGGAGATATTAGATTGGGAAAAATCAAAACCCTGATTTGATTTGTGTCAAAAGCGCTTTCACATCTATGACCTAGTTTTTCCTTACTAATCCCCTTACGAAGTCAGGCAGGGGCAGGTGTCATTCTCAGATCTGACCTTTTCTATGGGAAAAGCAAATAAACAGCAATAGATAGGATCTGAAGGCCCCACTGCATTATACCTTCATCCACATTCCTAGCTTGAGTTCCAGCTTGAGCAACCATCCTTTTGGGCTAAGTTTTTCCCTCTCCATGGGTTTCTTTCTTTTCTTTTTTTTTTTTCATGTTCAGACACTCTAGTAACCTGTTACATGACTGGATATTTTTAGAAGATGGCCTCTTCTTTGCTAGGGGAGAGAACAGGCAGGGAGAGAGCATTAGGAACCAAATAAAAAGGGGGCATTACCTAAAGGGGCAAGAGCCAGCCCCCAAAGAAGTGACAACAGAAGAAGAATGTGCTAGATCAGCTTCACTCTTTTCCCATGCTACCTGGAGCAAGCCTTGGTCCCCAAGTGCAGGTGAGATGGTTCAGGGACTTCATCATGTTTCTTAGGACTGTATTCAGGGACATATTCCTTATTAATAGCAAAGATATCAAAATTTGAGGCAATAAATTGCATTAGAAGTAAGATACTATCGACTTACCATCTGCCCTGTTAAAAATGTTGAGCTTTGGGGAATCTAAATCAGCCTGAGTTGTCCTGAATTATACTCAAAACACAGAAAAGAGGTGCTTTTA
This sequence comes from Ovis aries, assembly GCF_016772045.2. Lineage (NCBI taxonomy): Eukaryota > Metazoa > Chordata > Mammalia > Artiodactyla > Bovidae > Ovis > Ovis aries. The sequence goes on along the minus strand of NC_056080.1, from coordinate 102,296,417 downwards.
TTTTCATCTTTGGAAAATGAAAGCTATTCTTCTTAATTTCCCCCAACCCTTTGGTCGGAGAAGGCAATGGCACCCCACTCCAGTACTCTTGCCTGGAAAATCCCATGGACGGAGGAGCCTGATGCGCTGCAGTCCATGGGGTCGCTAAGAGTGGCACATGACTGAGTGACTTCACTCTCACGCGTTAGAGAAGGAAATGGCAACCCACTCCAGTGTTCTTGCCTGGAGAATCCCAGGGACGGGGGAGCCTGGTGGGCTGCCGTCTGTGGGGTTGCACAGAGTCGGACATGACTGAAGCGACTTAGCAGCAGTAGCAGCAGTAGCAACCCTTTGGTAATTTGAAGATTCATTTTTGCTTTCTAGACTTCCTTCTTATCACTGAGGCTTGCATATCCTTTAAAAGACAGAGAGAGAGGATGGTCAGGGTCTGATCTTAGTTCCCTGACAAGGGATTGAATTCACACACCCTGCAAGTTAAGCAGTCCACATTTCCATTGCACTAAGATCCCACATGCTGAGTGGCATGGCCAAAATATAAATAAATAAAAATAAATTTATATAAGTATCTTTATAAAAATTTCATATGCTTACAAATCACCTGGGGATATCGTACAAAGGCAGATCCAGATTCAGTAGGTCTGGGATGGAGCCTGATGTTCCGCTTTTCCAAGAAGCTCCCAGGTTATGTTTATGCTGCTGGTCTATGGACCATACTATGGGTATCAAGTGTATAGACCACACCAACTCTGAAATTCTATGATCCTTATGTGTAATTACCACCCTCTTCTCACCCCTGTCTCTCCCCACTGTTGGTCAGGATTGGCTGCAGATATCAACCTTCAGTGACTCTGCTGGTTTGGGCAGGTGGGTAAAATGGGGAACTAGGAAGATCACTGGGCTTCCCTGGTGGCTCAGCAGTAAAGAATCTCCCTGCAATGCAGGAGCCGAAGGAGACGCAGGTTCAGTCCCTAGGTAGGGAGATCTCCTGGAGAAGGACATGGCAATGCACTCCAGTATTCTTGCCTAGAGAATCCCATGGACAAAGGAGCATGGTGGGCCATAGTCCATGGGGTCACAAAGGGTCAGACATGACTGAAGTGACTTAGTACGCACACACTTAGGAAGACCACTGCCGCATCTGGCCCCATATGCCAAGTCCAGTTGCTAGTGTGCTATATATAAAATGTGTGTTAGCAGTCCTGACACTCAGTTCTATGATCCTACCAGCTCTTGGCTTTGGGAGCACTCCTTGCCACCTCAAATTACTGGGCAGTGGGGGCAGTGACATCATTCCTAGGGTTCCATGGAATCACTGAGTGGGGTATTCCATTTTCATCAGAGAGACAGGCCTTTAAAGGCAGAAAAAGAAACACTGTTGGGAGGAAAGGGTATAAATCCATGCGGGAAATTTTCCCAAGACTTCTGGCACTAAAGTATCAATCTTTATGATTTCATGAATAACTGTCTTCAGTCTTAGATAGTAAGCTGTCCTTGTTCAACACTATATGCCCAGGGCCTACCCTAGCCCATAACACAGAAAAGATTTTCAGTAGATAATTTGTTGGATGTATGCTTAAATGAATGAGTGAATGAATGAAGCAACTAGAGACACAGTTTGTTTAAAGAAAACTTCTTTGGGGAATTTGGCAGAAGGAGCAACAGAATCACCTGGAAACAGAGAGCAAGGAAGCAAGTACGCGTTAGGTCATGATTGTCTGAAGTGTCCCTGCCCTTGTACTCCCCTTTGTTATTCTGTAATATATAACAGGATGCACCTGCTCAGACTTGGGAACTCTAGCTGGGTAGATAAGAAAGCTGATGCAAAGCCCCTGTTAATTAAAAAGCATTATCAACTGGAATGGTCTTCTGGTGAACACAAAGTACTCAACCTCCTGATGGGTTTAATGCCTACGTGTGTTGAGAATACACAATGAACAGTCTCAGGATTATCTCCTAATCCTGAACCCAGCAAAGGAAACAAGATATCCAAAGTCACCCATGGGTCTGTTATTTATTATGTAAAATTAAAAAAATTAAATTTACAAACCACCAGATGGCCAAGGAAATCAAGTTTCTCTTATCTATGGGTTTATTCATGAATATAACATTTAAGCATTTCTGCCCCTAATTTTCTCTGGTTTTCTTTCTCCTTGTTCTGACTCACCTCTGAAAATCTACTCAAGAAATAGTACCAATGCCCATGCTAGAACTTTCAGAATGATGACTCAAACAATTCACACCATGTTTTCAAAAATCTAGGGAAAATTTCATTTGGAAGAGGACACTAATGAAACCAATGGGATGGATCAAAGATAAGACGAGTCAGAACAAAGTGGAGATGGGGAGGGGACTCTCCCAGATCTTAAATGACATCATGTATGTAGGCCACCTTTTCTGTCCTGTCTGTTTATTGAGACTTCTCTTGCCCCACTAAGCAGATTTGCCACAAGGAAATAAAAACAACTTGTTGTCATGACCAACCCAAATCCATTCATTCTATTGTTGCATTTTCAAATTAGCCTAGGCAGAGATCTCCTACTGAACTATTGGGACAGACAAGAGTTGGCCTCCACTCAAAAGAGAATTCTTTTGTGGCCTGCTGGCTGCACCAAATGACCTGGACAGATTGAGGTCCAGAATGACCAGAGAAGTAGGCAAGTGTTCTGTGAGCTTTCAGTGGAGACATCAGAGTGCTCCCCTGTGACCAAAGCCTGAAGAGCTGCCACCGAGGAGGAGACTCAGAACAGAGTCAGTTCTAACTGTTGCTTCCTGACCTGCATACAGGTTTCTCAAGAGGCAGGTCAGGTGGTCTGGTATTCCCATCTCTCTCAGAATTGTCCATAGTTTATTGTGATCCACACAGTCAAAGGCTTTGGCATAGTTAATAAAGCAGAAATCGATGTTTTCTGGAACTCTCTTGCTTTTCTCATGATCCAGAGAATGTTGGCAATTTGATCTCCGATTCCTCTGCCTTTTTGAAATCCAGCTTGAACATCTGGAAGTTCACGGTTCACATATTGCTGAAGCCTGGCTTGGAGAATTTTGAGCATTACTTTGCTAGCGTGTGAGATGAATGCAATTGTGCAGTAGTCTGAGCCTTCTTTGGCATTGCCTTTCTTTGGGATTGGAATGAAAACTGACCTTTTCCAGTCCTGTGGCCACTGCTGAGTTTTCCAAATTTGCTGGCATATTGAGTGCAGCACTTTCACAGCATCATCTTTCAGGATTTGAAATAGCTCAGCTGGAATTCCATCACCTCCACTAGCTTTGTTTGCAGTGATGCTTTCTAAGGCCCACTTGACTTCACATTCCAGGATGTCTGGCTCTAGATGAGTGATCACACCATCGTGATTATCTGGGTCTTGAAGATCTTTTTTGTACAGTTATTCTGTGTATTCTTGCCACCTCTTCTTTATATCTTCTGCTCCTGTTAGGTCCCTACCATTTCTGTCCTTTATCGAGCCCATCTTTGCATGAAATGTTCCCTTGATATCTCTAATTTTCTTGAAGAGATCTCTAGTCTTTGACATTCTATTGTTTTCCTCTATTTCTTTGCAGTGATTGCTGAGGAAGGCTTTCTTATCTCTCCTTGCTATTCTTTGGAACTCTGCATTCAAATGGGCATATCTTTCCTTTTCTCCTTTGCTTTTCACTTCCCTTATTTTTGCAGCTATTTGTAAGGCCTCCTCAGACAGCCATTTTGCTTTTTTGCGTTTCTTTTTCTTGGGGACGGTCTTGATCCCTGTCTCCTATACAATGTCACGAACCTCCGTCCATAGTTCATCAGGCACTCTGTCTATCAGATCTAGTCCCTTAAATCTATTTCTCACTTCTACTGTATAGCCATAAGGGATTTGATTTAGGTCATACCTGAATGATCTAGTGGTTTTCTCCACTTTCTTTAATTTCAATCTGAATTTGGCAATAAGGAGTTCATGATCTGAGCCACAGTCAGCTCCTGGTCTTGTTTTTGCTGACTGTATAGAGCTTCTCCATCTTTGGCTGCAAAGAATATAATCAGTCTGATTTCAGTGTCTTCATCTGGTGACGTCCATGTGTAGAGTCTTCTCTTGTGTTGTTTGAAGAGGGTGTTTGCTATGACAGCTCTCAAATACTTTTGGGGCAGAAAGTGGGCTAGGGTGCTACCCTCTGGCATGCCAAATACATGCAGAAGTCAGTCAGCCTGTGAAGCATTTTTTTGTTTTTTGCTTTCAATCAACATATCAATTTCATGTTTCAAGTGTGTGCTTTAGTAATCCCATATTTCCATTTAGAAATGAAACAGAAGCTGGGGAACACTGAAAACCAGATTCACAAGGACAGGCCTTTAAGGTCCTTGAGCCCAAGCCTCATTTTCTAGATGAAGATACAGATGTTCTCATGTGCTACTTAGTGGAGATTTGATTCAGAGAAGGAAAATAATTAGACTTCCTTACTTCCTGGTTCGTTTCCATTAGATCAATAGTCTCCACCTTTAGAACCACAAAGAGGTTGAGAATGTATAGGAAGGACCATGGAGCATGAGGAAAATGGACTGAAAGCAATTTCTGGGTGCACTGTATAGTGGTTTTTACCAGGTGGGCCTGAGTCCTTTTTGTTTAGTGTCTCTCAAGTATGTGTGGTCCGCCAAAGGCCAGCACTAAAAGGAACATACATGTGAAGAGGCCACTTAGCATCACTCTTCTTGCTGCAGTGAGACAGCCATTACTTTCCATTAAATAAGTCATATTTGGAGCAAAACACTTACTCATCATTGAGGGCCATTAGTAGCTACTCTTTGTCACACACAAATCCTAATGGAGCTCTATCAAGAGTTTTACTAAAGAGTTGCTAATTTTCAAAGTGAAAATTAGTCATGCTGAAAGCAGAATTGCAATTTACCTCTAAATCTCTTCTAAATATCCTTCCCTTTCCCCTCTACCCTGGAGAAACAGAGCCACTCCTCTCTCATTATGGACTCAATGGACATTGGTTTGGGTGAACTCCGGGAGTTCATGATGGACAGGGAGACCTGATGTGCTGTGGTTCATGGGATTGAAGAGTCGGACACGACTTGGCGACTGAACTGAACTGAACTCTCTATTGTCTTATCAGACTGTTTATGTATTCATAACATGACTTTCCCCATCTTGGTGGTATGGGGAATTTCCTTGTTAGGATTCTTCAGTTAATTTGTGCTGTCAACAAGATGGAAGAGAATTAGTCCTTCTTAGAATTTTGTCTTATCTTCCCAACCCAGTAACAATGAACAAGACTAGGATTTATTGAGTGGATACCATGTGTCATGTGATGTACTAGCTACTTTATGGTGGTGGTAGTTTAGTGGCTAAATCATATCTGACTCTTGTGACCCCATGGACTATAGCCTGCCAGGCTCCTCAGTCCATGGCATTCTTCAGGCAAGAATGTTGGAGTGGGTTGCCATGTCCTTTTTCAACTACTTTCTACCTATTACCTAATTTAACACTAATAATTTCATTAGAGGGTAGGTATGATTGACCCTCCAACTTAAGAGATGCGAAAATAGGCTGAGAAAGTAGAAATAGGAGAAAACCAATACAACTTGTATGTGGTCAAACCAGGACTTAAACCCAGGTTGTCTCCCTCCAAAATCCATGCTCTTTGTATGACATTCTATTGCTTATCATATGATGAACCAATTCATAAGCCTGGCCCAGTACTTGGGAACTACTCTGCCATGATTCAAGGATAAATAAATTTTAAAATGATTTCTAAAATGAAGTAGACATGTCTTTTTTTGAAAGTCATTATCTAGTCTTGGGAGTGAACTTAGGCACATCGTTTTTCTTTCTGAGGTAGGTATTCATGCTCTCCTACATCTCAGCTCAACATTGTGATCCTTTCTCTTTTCCTTCCAACAAATGGTTGTTGTGACATTATTATCCTTGTTAGCTTTGCTTTGTTATGATACTAAGTTCCTACAAATATTACTATTAATGCAATTGAAAATTACAAAAAATAAACAGGTAATCCATGCAAGAGAAACTACAAAAAGCTAACACATTGAGAATGAATGTAATAAACAAGGGAATACAGATGAAAACAAAAACCAAAATGAGATATGCCTTATCCTTTGGAAAACTCCAAAACATTCTGCAGGAATCCACTTTCAGGGTAAGTCTGCCTATGTTCCAGAAAAACAGAAGCAAACATTAACCTATCCCCTTATTTGCATTCCTGTGGAAATACAGACAGGCCTCTGTTATACCACACTCTCTTCTTATCTGTCCCACTAGATTGTGAATTCTTTCTAGGTGGTGCCCAAACTTTATTCATCTCAGTGTCCCTCAGTTCAGCTCACTTCAGTTCAGTTCACTTGCTCAGTCATGTCTGACTCTTTGTAATCCCATGGACTGCAGCATGCCAGGCTTCCCTGTCCATTACCAACTCCCAGAGCTTACTCAAACTCATGTCCATAGAGTCAGTGATGCCATCCAATCATCTCATCCTCTGTTGTCCCCTTGTATTCCTGCCTTCAATCTTTCCCACCATCAGGGTCTTTTCCAATTAGTCAGCTCTTCTCATCAGGTGGCCAAAGTATTGGAGTTTCAGCTTCAGCATCAGTCCTTCCAAAGAAATCCCAGGGCTGATCTCCTTTAGGATTGACTGGTTGGATCTCCTTGCAGTCCAGGGGACTCTCAAGAGTCTTCCCCAACACCACAGTTCAAAAGCATCAATTCTTCGGTGCTCAGCTTTCTTTGTGGTCCAACTCTCACATCCATCCATGACTACTGGGAAAACCATAGCTTTGACTAGATGGACCTTTGTTGACAAAGTAATGTCTCTGCTTTTTAATATGCTGTCTAGGTTGGTCATAGCTTTTCTTCCAAGGAGTGTCTTTTAATTTCATGGCTGCAGTCACCATCTGCAGTGATTTTGGAGCCCCCAAAATAAAAGTCTGACACTGTTTCCACTGTTTCCCCATCTATTTCCCATGAAGTGATGGGACCAGATGCCATGGTCTTAGTTTTCTGAATGTTGAGCTTTAAGCCAACTTTTTCACTCTCCTCTTTCACTTTTATCAAGAGGCTCTTTAGTTCCTCTTCACTTTTTGCCATAAGGGTCGTGTCATCTGCATATCTGAGGTTATTGATATTTCTCCCGGCAATCTTAATTCCAGTTTGTGCTTCTTCCAGCCCAGTGTTTCTCATGATGTACTCTGCATAGAAGTTAAATAAGCAGGGTGACAATATACAGCCTTGACGTATTCCTTTCCTGATTTGGAACCAGTCTGTTGTTCCATGTCCAGTTCTAACTGTTGCTTCCTGACCTGCATACAGATTCCCTAGTACCTGGCACAATGCCCCCCTCAGTATGAGTTCAACAGACATGCTGAATACATGCACCACTTATACACATTATTCAACTAACAAAAAAAAAGGAAAAATAATTTTTAGATTTCTCATTTCTGTCATTTCTGCCAGCATACCGTACATCACCTCGTATTGCCAGGATACACTGGTACAATATTTTTAGGGCCCAGTCTCTATCAAAGGCCATAAAATGTTACAAGTCTCAAACCCAGTAAATTCAATTCTGGAAACTTCTAAACAACAAGTCAAAAGAAGAAAATGAATACATGCACAAACACATTTACAAAAGTATAGTGGGAAGAATGCTAAAATGTTAAAAGTTCAACAGTAGGAAAACTATTAAGCAAATTTATCAGCTTGGTGGAATAGTAGGCTGCTATTGAAAATGATGGACAAGAAATTATGTAGCAACAGAAGGGAGTATTTATGAAACACTAAAAGGTTTCAAAAGGAGAATGCAGCATTTTATATTCAGGGCTTCCCAGGTAGTGCTAGTGGTAAAGAATTTGCCTGCTAATGCAGGAGGTGCAAAAAGCCATGGGTTTGATTCTTGGGTCAGGAAGATCCCCTGGAGTAGGAAATGGCAACCCACTTCATTATTCTTGCCCAGATGAGTCCACTGACAGAGGATCCTGGCAGGCTACAATCCATGGAGCTGCAAACAGTCAGACATGACTGAGCACACATACACACACACACACACACACACACACACACACACACACATTTTGGAAAGGAATGAGGGGAGATGAAAATAGTTAAATTTAGTTTGCAGAGGTTGAAAACATTTTCTTTTAAATGCCCTTTAATATGCTGCTTCTGCTGCTGCTAAGTCGCTTCAGTCATGTCCAACTCTGTGCGACCCCATAGATGGCAGCCCACCAGGCTCCCCATCCCTGGGATTCTCCAGGCAAGAACACTGGAGTGGGTTGCCATTTCCTTCTCCAATGCATGAAAGTGAAAAATGAAAGTGAAGTCACTCAGTCGTGTCCCACTCTTCACAACCCCATGAGCTATGGCCCGCCAGGCTTCTCCATCCATGGATTTTCCAGGCAAGAGTACTGGAGTGGGGTGCCATTGCCTTATTCCCTTTAATATGATTATAGCATTATTTTAACAATTTAAAAAAAAAACTAAGTTATAAGTGAACCTTATCTTAAAAATTGGTGGCTCAGATGGTAAAGAATCTGCCTGCAATGCGGGAGACCTGGATTCGAACCCTGGGTGGGGAAGATCCCCTGGAGGAGGGCATGGCAACCCAATCCAGTATTCTTGGCTAGAGAATCCCCGTGGACAGAAGAGCCTGGTAGGTTACAGTCCATGGGGTTGCAAAGAGTCAGACATGACTGAACTACTAAGCACACACAGCACATCTTAAAAACAGATTCTGATCCTGAGATTCATTTGTAAGTTGTATGTTTGGTACACCAAAATATTATGCATGGTAGTGGTGGGAAGGCTCAAATATTTTTAAAACATTCTCCTGAAGATAACCAAAATATAACTCAAAGACTCTGAGTTTTCTACTTAAAAGCAGTATAAAACTACATTATTGCAATAAAACAGAAAAAATAGATTTTTAAACTTCTCTTGAATGGTGGTGGTAATTAAGGAAAAGCAGGTTTAATTAGAGGAAGATGAGAAAGGTAGGCAGGTACTTTTGTTGACAGTTTGAAGGGGTCTTTGACAGTTTCAAGGACTTTTGCAGTGTAGGGCACTGGTTCTTTGTATAATTTCATATCATAATTTATGAATTTCTCCTTGATTCAAGTATATCACTATCATTACTCTTATGCATTTTAGACCTGATTAGAGTCATTATTTATTTTCCTTTTGACACTCAAATGAGATGAGTATAGAGAGAGACAAGGATAAAAAAAAGAAACTTTCCTGAGGTAAACCCTGAGTTGAGAAAGAAAGAAATAACTGAAAGGTGGTTAAAGCCCAAATTTACAAAAGAGACTGAAATGAAATTGTATAGAAAGAGGCAAGACCAAGCTTATTTCCCGTGCTTTCACAGAATAAGTGTCTTGACTGATGCTCCTGCCTTAAACAAACAGACAAGCACACACACACATGCAAAATTAAAAATGTTGAATGAAATATCCCAAACATCTTTAAAGCATCGAGGAGCTGGAAAAAAGGTTAGGAGTTACTGAGCCAAAGCGTAAGTGAAGTCTGGTACCTGAGCATAAATAGTACTTCTGAACTAAGGGTGTTTACTGAACCTGGAGCATCTCAATTTAAATTGTCACAGCCTCTTGAGGTGTGGGTGACAAAAGGTTAAGTCCAGAGCCACCCAGTATTATATCTGGTACTGATATAAAATAGACCAGGATCACAGATCTACTGTATAGCAAGGGAATTATATCCATTATCTTATAATTACCTATAATGGAGTATAATCTACAAAAACACTGAATCACTGTGCTGTACATTTGAAAATAACACAATGTTGTAAATCAACTACACTTCAGTTAAAAAAAATACTGATTTTACAATTATCATGCCTTGTGGGGTCAAAACAACCGAACTAAAATATATACGCAAATATCTTTCTATCAGAAGGATAAATGTAGTTAGTGTTATGAGGTCTAATAATTATCCAGGAGAGTAAGGATATGAGCAGAATATTTTTGGTAAGTTAAGTATGCACTTTGCCATTTCAAACACAACCATTAAAAGCATAAAACAGAGTCTATAACGTCCAAATTAGTAGAAGAGAAAGTGGAATGACAAAATATACTAAATCCATCTAAAATGATGGAGAAAGAAATAGATAACAAGGGTACAAAAGAAATGGAAGAGCAGAGGCAATTAGAAAGCACAAAAATAATATGGTAGATATAAACCCAAAGACATAATTAATTAAATCAAATGTAAGTGGACTAAAAGCTCTAGGTAATAAGAAAGACGTTCAGGCTGAATTCGTAAAAAGTTCAACTAAATGTTGTTTACAAGAGACCTAGTGGAACACTAAAGATATAGAAAGGTTGGAAGCAAAACATGGAATGAAGGCAGGCCATGAACATGCTAAAAAAGGAATATAGTGTAGCAAGGGATATCTGTTTAAAATAGACTTTGAGGCACCAAGTATGATTATTTCTAAAGATGAATCTCCTAATACCATAGCCTCAAAAATATAAGAGGCCTATAAAAACAAACGTAATTGGAGATTTCAAACACACCTTTCTCAGTCATTCATAGAACGAGCACGGGACAAAGGAGGGGAAAGATCTAAATATTACATATAATACACAAGGGACAAATAGCAATCTTAACATGAAAAAACTGCTAAATATGCGTTTTCCCCACACATTCATAGAACATTTTTATAAAATTAGAGCTTCAACAAATTTTCAGTCTTCAAAACCACACGATTCACTTTAGCTTACAACAGTGCAATAAAGCTAGGAATCAATAACCACAAAGATAGCTAGAAAATCATTTGTAAATTAAGAAACATTTTAAGTGGGTAAAATAAATTATACTGAAAGTCAGAAATTAATTAGAACTGAAGGATAATGAAAACCTCAAGGAGAGACCCAAGAGATTGTTAAGAAAGAAATAATCTAAAAATACAAACTGTTGATGAGCCTGTGGAGCAATGGGAACTCTCCCACATTGTTGGTTAGATTGCAAATTGGCACAGAGTTAGAGAACAAATGTATGGACACCAAGGGGGGCTTGGGAGGGATGGGGTGAACTGGGAGATTGGCACTGACATATATATACTACTATGTATAAAATGGGGCTTCCCTGGTGGCTCAGAGGTTAAAGCGTCTGCCTGCAATGCATGAGACCTGGGTTTGATCCCTGGGTCGGGAAGATCCCCTGGAGAAGGAAATGGCAACCCACTCCAGTATTCTTGCCTGGAGAATCCCATGGACAGAGGAGCCTGGTGGGCTACAGTCCACGGGTCACAGGGAATCAGACACGACTGAGTGACTTCACTAACTTTCACATGTATAAAATGGGCTTCCCCAGTGGCCCAGCTGGTAAAGAACCTGCCTGCCAATGCAGGAGGTGTAAGAGATGTGGGTTCAGTCCCTGGGTTGGAAAGATCCCTTGGAGAAGGAAATAGCAACCCACTCCAGTATTCTTGTCTGGAAAATTCCATGGACAGAGGAGCCTGGTGGGCTACAGTCCATGGGGTGGCAGGCACGACTGAGTTCGTGTACACACAGACGCATGCACGCATAAAATAGAAGACCAGTGAGAACCTCCTCTGGGAACTCACTGCTCCGTGGTAACCTAAATGGAAAGGAAATTTTAAAAGAGGGGATATATGTATATGTTTGGCTGATTCATTTTTCTGTACAGCAGAAACTAACACAGGACTGCAAAGCAACTATACTCTATTAAAAATTTAAAAATAAAAAAAGTAAATTTCAAACTGGTAAAACAGTCTAAAAACAGTTACCTTCGTGAACATATGCGTACTTTTTGACTCGGTGATGCCATTCCTAGGTGTATACCCAAGAGACTTGGGCACGTGTGTCCCAGGAGATGTACATAGGAAATGTCCACAGTATTGCTGTTTGTAATAGGTTCAAACTGGAAGCAGCCCAAATGTTAGTAATAACAACACTGATAATAACGTAGATGATAATAATAATGTGGATGAACACATGGGGAAATGTTTTTTTTTTCTTTTTTAAGATTAGAAGATTTTTATTCAATGTAATGCTGCAGAGCAATTAAATGAATGAACTACCAGTTCATGCCACAACAAGGATCAGTTTCACAAATACAGAGTGAACATTGCCATTCATAACAGCCTACTGTATAATTCCACAATTTACATAGTTTATTTGTTAAGCAGGCAAACTATAGAGATGCATGCTCAGGGAATACTACAGGGTATTGCAGGTAATGGAAAGATAAGCAAGGGAATAATTAATGCAAAGTCAGCACTGTGATTTGCTCTGTGAGGAAGAAAGTGAGGAAGAAGCAAAGGGACCTTCCAAGATGCTGGCACTGTTCTATTTTTTTTTTTTCAATTTACAACAAGTTTTACTGGGAAAAAATTCATCTAAAATCGGCAATGCATATGCCAAGTTCTGCTATAATGTGTTAAAATTGCTTCAGTATGTTTGTGGTTCATCCGTTATCTAATCTCCATGTGAAATGTGTGTCGTGTGCTTAGTTGCTCAGTCGTGGACTGCAGCCTGCCAGGCTTCTAGGTCCATGGGGTTTTTTAGGTAAGAATATTGGTGGGAAGGGGGTACACATGTACACCTGTGGCTGATTCATGTTGACGTACGGCAAAACCCACAATATTGTAAAGGAATTAGCCTCCAATTAAAATAAATAAATAAATAAATTTAAAAAAAAAGAATATTTGAGTGAGTTGTCATTCCCTCCTCCAAGGGGTCTTCCCAACCCAGGGATCGAACGCTAGTCTCCTGCATCTCCTGCACTGCAGGCAGACTTTTTACTGCTGGTAGTCTATTTCATTTTACATGCCGGCCCCCTTCCCCACCATGAAAAGGCACTGTCCTATTTTTAACTGAGATGAAAGTTCCACAGATGTTCTCTTTAATATTAATCTTTAAAATATACCTTTGTTGGACAAGCACTTCTGTATGTGTGATGTGCTTCACAAAAATTAAATCTAAAGCAACATATTAATTTTTAAATACATCGAAAAAAGACAGGGTCACTTCCCTCTTAACCCCCTTTTTCACTCACTAAAATATTGAGTTCCTGCTAGGTGCCAGGTACTGTTCTAGAGAAGACACAGCAACAAGGAAGATAAAGTCCCTTTCTCAAAACTTTTTGTTTCAAATGACAGAAAATCTAACTCAAACTGGCTCAGCTAGCTGAAATGTCTAGAGGCAGATTTAGATTCCAATGAGGCTTGACCTAGCAACTCAGTAATGTCACCAAGGTTCTTCGTGTCCCTCTGTGCTCTTGTCTGAAGTGTAAGCTTTACTCTTAGGTTTCACATAGTGATCCTCAGCAGCACGAACTGTTCCCCTCAAGGCCATCAGTGGTGGGAGCCCCACATTTTCACACCCACGGAAGAGCAAATGTCCTAAGGCTTACCTTAACTGGACCAGCTTAAGCCTGGGATATACATTCCCATCTCTGACACCATCAGCAAAATTTCAGGAGGGGGTGTAAATCATGCCACTGGGTTTGGAGTAGATAACAGGGCCAACAGATGAACTCCAAGCACATGGCTGAAAATCATCTTTGGGGCATTTCCCAAATTGTCAGGGGCTGTTGTCTGGAGAAAGGAGAATGAAAGCTAGAAAGGCAACTAGAATCATTGTCTGCTGCCATGAAGCTTACATTCTGGGGAGGGGTAGGGCATAAGTAAACAAGTCAACTAGTTAGTTAGAAATAGGGATAAGTGCTCTTACAATGACAAAATAGAATGTCACCTCCAAGAAAACAGGGATTTTTAACATCTTTTAATTGAAGTAATTTACAATGATGTGTTAAATTCTGCTGTACAGCAAAGTGATTCAGTTACATATATACACACATATTCTTTTCCATTATGGTTTATCACAGGGTATTGAATATAGTTCTCTGTGTTATACAGTAGGATCTTGTTGCTTATGCATTCAATATATAAAGTTTGCATATACTAAACGCAGACTCGTACTCTATCCCTCCTCCACTCTCATCCTCCTTGGCAACCACGGGTCTCGAGAAAACAGTTTTTTATCTGTTTTGCTCACTACAATATCCCACACACCAAGCCCAGTGCCTAGCACTGCCTTCCTTGGGTTCTTTGTTAGCCATATGCCTTTGTCTAAGTGATTTTTCCTACCTGGAACCGTCTCCATTTTCCCCTCTGTCATCCAGGTCCTACATCTGTTGGATCATAGAAAAAGCAAGAGAGTTCCTCAAAAACATCTATTTCTGCTTTATTGACTACACCAAAGCTTTGACTGTGTGGATCACAACAAACTGGAAAATTCTTCAAGAGATGGGAATACCAGACCACCTTACCTGCCTCCTGAGAAATCTGTATGCATGTCAAGATGCAACAGTTAGAACTAGACATGGAACAGACTGGGTCCAAATTGGGAAAGGAGTACGTCAAGGCTGTATATTGTCACCCTGCTTATTTAACTTCTATGCAGAGTACATCATGCAAAATGCCGGGCTGGATGAAGCACAAGCTGGAATCAAGGTTGTGGGAGAAATATCAATAACCTCAGATATGTAGATGACATCACCCTTATGACAGAAAGCAAGAGGAGCTGAAGAGCCTCTTGATGAAAGTGAAAGAGGAGAGTGAAAAAGCTGGCTGAAAACTCAACATTCAAAAAACGAAGATCATGGCATCTGGTCCCATCACTTCATGGCAAATAGATGGGGAAACAGTGGAAACAGTGTCAGACTTTATTTTGGGGGGCTCCAAAATCACTGCAGATGGTGACTGCAGCCATGAAATTAAAAGACACTTGCTCCTTGGAAGAAAAGCTATGACCAACCTAGACAGCATATTAAAAAGCAGAGACATTACCTTGTAGACAAAGATCCGTCTAGTCAAAGCTATGGTTTTTCTAGTAGTCACGTATGGATGTGAGAGTTGGACCACAAAGAAAGCTGAGTGCCAAAGAATTGATGCTTTTGAACTGTGGTGTTGGGGAAGACTCTTGAGAGTCCCTTGGACTGCAAGGAGATCCAACCTGTCCATCCTAAGGGAACTCAGTCCTGAATGTTCATTGGAAGGACTGATGTTGAAGCTGAAACTCTAATGTTTTGGCCACCTGATGCAAAGAACTGAGTCATTGGAAAAGACTCTGATGGTGGGAAAGATTGAAGGCAGGAGGAGAAGGGGATGATGGAGGATGAGATGGTTGGATGGCATCACCAACTCTGTGGACATGAGCTTGAGTAAGCTCTGGGAGTTGGTGATGGACAGGGAAGCCTGACATGCTGCAGTCCATGGGGTCGCAAGGAGTCGGACATGACTGAGCGACTGAACTGAACTGATCCAGGTCCTATACATCCTCCCAAGGGCTGTTGAAACTCCATGCTGTTTGTTGTTTTTGCTTTTGGCCCTGCCGTCCAATTTGTGAGATCTTACTTCCCCGACCAGGGACTGAACCTGGGCTTATGGCATCAAAAAATGGTGTCCTAACCAGTGGAACACCAGGGAAGCCCCTGAAACTGCATGTTCTTCAGGAGTCTTCCATGACATAGTTGCTGCTCCTTAATTTCTTCCTTCCCATCCCATGACATTTATCAGCAATGTGTCTTGTAGCTCTGGATTTTATTACATTGGTTAGTTTGCCATAGACTCTTTCATAATGTTGACTAAAACTATTAGAACATGATTCACTTGTCGGTAGGCATTGGTTTGTGTCCTATACTAGTTACATATGAACTTGGAGAAATGATTCAGCTGACTGCTGTGTGAGTCAGTTTCCTGATCTGTAATATGGGCGCAGTGCTTCTCAGAAGGCTGCTCGGAATGCTGAGATAATGTATGCCAGTACCATGTGGTAGGTGCTTGATAAACTGTAGTGATGATGAGGAGGAGGAAGAGGATCACGGAAAAGATTTTCTGTCTTTCTCCACCCCCTCCCTTCAGCACTTAACCCAGTTAGAGGTACACAATAAGGGCCTGATAAAGACTTACTGAACTGCCCAAATATTCCCATATCCTAGACAACCACAGTCTTAACTCTTCTTGCTTATTTGCCGGTGGCGTGGAGACACAGCTACTAAGCCCATCTTGACTTCAGTGTCAACAAGAGAGACCTCATTGAAGCACAACCAGCTATGCCACCACACTGCTGAAATGGAGAAGCCAGGAAGGAAGAAAGCACTAAGAACGGGAGCAGCCAGCGGCCTGACACTGCCAGTGATCACAGCTAATACTCAACTATCACACGCCCAGCATCAGCGTGGGCCGAGTGGCTGAAGAGATACTCAGTGGTTTCCTAATGGACTCAAATGATGGTCAGCATGTACTTGGGCGCTAGTTGAGCCATCATGAGGGTGGAGGCAGTGCTATACATCACAATCATCTGATGAGGGAAGGATGGCAGCAATTAAGGCAGTCACGATGCCATGAAGTGGTATTAATGGGACAAATAAGGACTCTGGGTAAAATCACTCTGGACTTTGGGGAGAAAAGCCTTGCCTAATAATTTCTGTTTACTTTGATGCTTGCAGCCTATGATTGCTCGGTTAGGTCATTCCTGAGCATGGTGTCCCTAAATGTGAAGTGTGAAATGGACAGTCTTTTCTCTAATCCTAGCCCCTCTGATAGCTGGCTCGTTGGGATTAGAATCCACCTGCTGTCTCCTCACCTACATACTTCCCTGCATGACAAACTAGATCCAACTTCTTATCCAAGTCCTCCACATCCAGCACCTCTTCCCATCTCAGAGTGGAAGTTGGGCTTGGAGAAGGTTGCTATCAAGCAATAACGCTGAGTGAGTGAAGCCTGAGTCCTGACCTGGACTTATCACTGGCAAGAAAAGCTTCCATAATGTGTTCCAGGTGTGCTCATTCTAGTAGTTAAGAGCATGGGCTATGAAATGAGATCGACCTGACTTTAAATCTTCCCATTTATTAGTTATGTGGTTTTCCGAGAACACTTAACTTCTCTGGGGGAAAAATAGGACTTACCTTACAGAGTAGCTAAGAGAATCTAATAAGATGTGGCATGCATGATGTTTGGCATGATGCCTGACACAAATTAAGTGTTCAATAAATGTAAGCTCTTGTAATTATTGGCGAGTGCAGTGGTGATACTGAGAGCAATGGCTTTAACCAAAGAGCTGGATACGCGGATGCCATGTCATCTGGGTCAAGTTGTAGCTGCTCAATCAGGCTGGCCTTCGAGGAGGATTGGCTAGTTTCATAAACCATAATTGAGCTAGGACACCTGCAATTTTTCATAAATTTGATCATTTGTTTGCATTATTGTTGATTAATAATGTTGCATTAGTTTCAGGGGGATAGTAGAGTGGTACACTTCTATACATGTACATATATCCATGCTTTTTCAGATTCTTCTCGATGTTATTACAGAATATTGAGTAGAATACACCTATGCTATACAGTAGGTCATTGTTGATTATCTATTTTATTTATAGTAGTGTGTACATGTTAATTCCAACCTCCTAGTTTATCCCTCTCTCCCCTACCTTTGGGGCGTCTGTGGTGACTCAGTGGGTAAAGAATCTGCCTGCAATGCAGGAGACCCTGGTTTGATCCCTGAGATGGGAAGATCCCCTGGAGAAGGAAATGGCAACCCATTCCAGTATTCTTGCCTGAGAAATCCCGTGGACAGAGAAGCCTGGCAGGCTATAGTCCATGGGGTCCCAAGAGTTGAACACGATTTAGCGACTAAACCACACCATCATCCCCCGCCAACGTTCCCCTTTGGTAACCATAAGTTTGTTTTCGAAATCTGTGAGTCTGTTTCTGTTTTGTAAATGTTTTTTGTATCATCGTTTTAGATTCCACATATAAGTGATATGATAGGACATGGCAACCCACTCCAGTGTTCTTGCCTGGAGAATCCCATGGACAGAGGAGTCTGGTGGGCTAGAGTCCAAGGGATCAAAAGGAATTGGACACAACTGTCTCCTAATCAACAATGTGATATTTGTCTTTCTCTGGCTGATTCACTCCACTCAGTATGACAATCTCTAGTCCATCCATACTGCCACAAATGGCATTATTTCATTCTTTTTATGGCTGAGTAACATTCCATTGTACATCCATGCTACATCTCCTTTATCCATTGCTCTGTCAATGGACATTTAGGTTGCTTCCATGTCTTGGCCATTATGAATAGTGCTGCAATGAACACTGAGGACAGCTGCAATTTTTAAAAGAGAAACATTTTCCACAAAGCCTTAGTTGTCAGTCAGTATCCAAGAAGTAGATTTGGTTCCTGGCAGCCCCAGGGATTTAGCTGAGCCAAATGGCGCTGACCAGGTGTAGGTGGATCAGGACCCAATGTTGCAGGGTCATCGCAGGTCCACAGCAGCTTCTGCTGGCTCAGTGGTAACTGCAGTGAGACACTCACATGTACAGTGAGCGCTGATGCCAGCTCTCATCTGTTCCTGTTCATCAGTTTGCTAGATCGGGTCCTGCAAGATGCCGAGATCAAGACAGGATTCAGCGTGCAAAAATTTCATCTGAGGAAACACCCGTTTGAGAAAATGGGGGCAAGGCAAGAGCTGGAGTGGCTGCAAATGGCCTCACACTGCAATGTCGGTCTGACCCCGTGGAGCAAAGGAGAGAAATCAAATTCGGCAAAGGCTCTCAGACCACAGCAGCTCTGGGGCCCTTGGTCAATCACGTTCTCTAGAGCTGAGGTTGGCAATGCACACTATTGTGGCTGCCACCATCAGTGAATGAGAAAATATCAAAAAGACACCATGATCAGATTTGCAGATGCCACTGAGATGCAGTGCTTGGAATCCTGTCTTGCCTGCTATTGAACTCATCCTTTTTCAAAGCTGAGCATATCCACGAGCTTCTCACAAGGATGCACCAGTCTCTTGGATTCTCTGTCTGTTCTTTCTCATTTTGATCATTTGTGGCTGTATGATCAAAATGACATTTGGACAGATTTAAGAAATTCTCTTGCGGAGGAGTACTTGATGACATGAAAAGATATTCAAGATGTACTTTTAACTTAAGAAAAATTTGTATTCACAGGATGATTTCCATTTTGTTAAAAATTACATCTGCAGAGGAAAACTATAGAAAGAGCTAAACATAGACATATTAATAGTGGCTATATTTATTTTTAAACTTTTTTGTGTCTCCGTGGTTTCTGTTTTTCCACAGTGAACACGTGTTACTTGTGAGACAATCCCAATGCTTTGGAGCTATTATCTCTTTTAAAATCCCCAGCTCCAAAGCATTGTACCAGTGTACCTTGCAAAGGCTGGGGCGTCCCCCTGACTGGCTTGGCCTCTCTGTGAAAGGATGAAATGACAGAGTGGTTTATTTAAAGACTTGTCACCATTTCAACTAACTTCTTGTCTTTTTGACTCTGTACTTAATTCTGACCATTGAGAGCTGCTGACACCCTGGCTAGGTCAGGATGCCCTCCCGGTGTCCAAACCCCGTACCTTGAAACTGCTACAGGTTTATGCCCTGTTGGCTTTATTAGCAGTAGTAATATTATTGGGCCTCCCTAGTAGCTCAGCTGGTAAAAAAAATCCACCTGCAATGCAGGAAACCCCAGTTCAGTTCCTGGGTTGGGAAGATCCCTGGGTTAGGAGAAGGGATAGGCTACCCACTCCAGTATTCTTGGGCTTCCCTGGTGGCTCATCTGGTAAAGAATCTGCCTACAATGCAGGAGACCTGGGTTCGATCCCTAGGTTGGGAAGACCCCCTGGAGAAGAGAACGGCAACCCACTCCAGTATTCTTGCCTGGAGAATCCCCATGGACAGACGAGCCTGGTGGGCTACAGTCCATAGGTTGCAAACAGTCAGACATGACTGAAGCGACTAAGCACAGCACAGCACTAGTGGCTCAGCCAAAAAGAATCTGCCTGGAATGTAGGAGCTGCAGGGGACACAGGTTCAGTCCCTGGGTTGGGAAGATCCTTTGGAGGAGAAGGCAACCCACTCCAGTATTCTTGCCTAGAAAATCCCATGGACAGAGGTACCTGGTAGGCTATAGTCCATAGGGTCACAAAGAGTCAGACATGATTGAAGCGACTGAGCATGCACACACACCAGTAATATTATTAATAATTTGGCCTCACCTCTGTTTCCCAAAAACAATGGGCAACATTAATTGAGTGCTTACCATGTGCCAGGTACTGTGCTAAATATTTTTAATGTATTGACTAATTTCATCCTCTGTGTAACTATATGAGATTGAAACTATTATTACCCACAATTTACAGATGAGGAAATGAGAAAACAGAGGTGTGTTAAATGGGCTAAGCTTACAGTCAGTGAGTGACAGGGCCATGATATTTTTCTACCTTTGTCTGGCAGATTGATTGATTGCCTGATGCTTCTTGATCCTGCCTCCAAATGGATACCCTTGTCAACTGTCACTGGCCCAGCCAGCAGTAGGAAAGATTCATAGGCAACAAGACACCTCATGAAGCATTCAGCTGTGACTTTGGACAAATTTCTTTAAATCCTCAGAGGCTTGCTTTCCCCATCTATAAAGAGAACTAATGCACCTTGGCAGAGTCCTTAAGAAGACAGCACAGAATGACATATGGATGACATCTAATGCCAATTCCCAATACATGGATGGCACTCACTGAAGGGGAAAGTAAAGAAGAAATGGAAATAGTCAACTTCAGTTATTGGAAAAGAAGAGACTCAAATATGAGCACTATTAAATGCTCATTTTTTGGAAATGAAAAAAGAGAAAGATTGTGTTCAGAGTGAATTTTCTGAGAGCAGTGGCCTCCAGAGCTTGGGCACTGAAAATGCAGACAGTGAAGAAGCTACATGACTAACACCTTGATAGGAAATATACCATCTCTCAGTTCCACCCAGGGTGCGACGGAAGCACAAAGGAACTCCCAGAGAGGAGGAAACTAAGAAAAGTCCTTGGAAGAGGTGATGATTACGTTGAATTGTGAAGGGTGGATAGAATTGACTGAGATGGGAGTTAGAGCCGGCCGCATAGAGGGAACAGCAGGCACAAAGCCTCCAGAGAAAAAAAAGTCAAAAATGACATCTACAACATCTTTGTCATCATACCTTTGATGAGCTGCTATGTTGTAGGTACCATACGATGTACTTTTGATGTGTTATTTCAAATCGCCACACCAGTCTGTAAAGTAGAAATCGTTATGCACATTTTACAGGTGAGCAAACTGAGATGTCATAGGTTCCGTAGAGTTGTGTACATGGTAAAGCTGGAACTGAAGAGCCCAGGCATGCTGGCTCCAAAGCCCAGATTCCTTCTGCTCTGTTGAGGCCCTCCTTTGAGACATGAAAAGCCACGGTGAGTTTGGGGACTATTCGTTGTGGTGGAGGTACGGCTGGGGAGTGAGAGAAACTAGGCTCCAGGAAGAAGCAGAGTGCAAGTCTCACACAGCTTTAAAGGCTGTTCTCGGGAAGGTGGACCATTTTCCTTCTCTGAGCCTCAGTTTTCTTTCCTGCGTGTAAGGCAGAACAATGTTGGCGTTAAGAATATGGATTCTGCTGCCAAACTGCTTGGGTTCAAATACTGCAACTCCACTTATTAGCTCTGTGACCGTGTGCTAGTTAATGAATCTCTCCATGTCTGAGTTTTCCCATCTGTAGAATGGGATAATGATTATAAGCAT
Organism: Ovis aries; assembly: GCF_016772045.2. Taxonomy (NCBI): domain Eukaryota; kingdom Metazoa; phylum Chordata; class Mammalia; order Artiodactyla; family Bovidae; genus Ovis; species Ovis aries. Next base: position 102,274,828 of record NC_056080.1, on the reverse strand, counting down.
TAATAAAGATTAAATGACTCAGTATCTGTAAAGGACTTAGGACAGTACTTGGTAAGAGTGATATAAAGGTTTTCTGTGGTTATTATCTAGCCAGTTAGGTAGATGGACCAGATGTTCTCAAGTATTCTCGAATCCCCTTTCCCTCTAACCTAAGCCTCCTCCTGACCATGGCTAGATCCTCACTGCAGGCCACCCATACCCTCTTAGCTAGTTAAAGGAAGACTGACTTCTCCCTGACAGCTCATCCACATTGCCCATATGTTAAAGACTTGCTCTGCTCAACTCCTATGCAGAACCTTCTCCACATACCCCCATCCTAAAATTTCCCTGAAGCCTGAGTTATACACGCCACAGAACCTAACATCTCTTTCATTTTCTGATAAACACAATTCTTGCCTTCTCCATTCCACTGTTAGATCTCTGAGGGCAGAACTGTGTTTTCTATTTCTGAGATGCCCCAGAGCAAGCCCAGGAAAATGACTGACTGACTGCCTGATGTTGGAAGAGCAGGGTGGAGCTTCTCTCTGAACCATTTCTGAATACAGTTGGTCTTGTGTGTCAGCAGAGGTGGTGGCCCTTGACAGGGAGCAACTGGACATGACCAGGAAAACCTCCTTGTCCAAAATATTTCCTTCACTGGGGCCAGGTGCTCAACCACCACTAATTCATGTCTGTGATTTAGGCTCCGTCCTCTTTCTATCCGGCTTCCCAGGTGGCGTTAGGGGTAAAGAACCCGTGGACCAGTGCAGAAGATGTGGAAGACACAGGTTCGATTCCTGGGTCAGGAAGATCCCCTGGAGGAGGGCATGGCAACCCACTCTAGTATTCTTGCCTGGGAAATCCCATGGACAGAGGAGTCTGGTGGGCTACAACCGCATGGGGGCACAGAGAGTCAGACATGAATGAAATGACTGAACACACAAGTACACTGTTTCTATAACCCTTTTTTTTTCTATAACCCTTTCTAAATGTGTAAATACTCATGGGATCTTTATAAGATGGAAAATGCAACAAGATTCAAAATGGGAATAGGTGAAACAGTAGTGGGAAAAAAAAAAATCTAACTGAAGTCAAATGTCCTTATTCCAATCCTGGCTCTTCTTCTAACTCCACATAGAATTTTCATGAATCACAATCTTTCTGTGTTTCTGTCTGTATAAATAAATATTTGCATATATAATTCCCAGCATCCCAGGTTCATGACTTGAACCTTCTATGATTCTACAGATTAATTAAATAATGAAAATTCAGGCCTACCTTCAGGAAATATTTCATGCACAGTATCTGTCTCTAACGCTCTGAGACTGTTGATTGATAACAACCAGCTCAGAAATCAGTTTAGACATTCATCCAAAACTTTAAAAAGGTTCTCATTCTTTGATCTAGTAATTTCATTTCTGTGAAATCATTCCAAATACACACCAGAGCTTTATCAATGGAGACCTTAATTACAGCAATATTTATAATAATGAAAAAGGAAACAGCCTATATGCTAAATTATATGGAAAAGGCTAAGTAAGTTATAGATTGCAGTCATTCAGTTGCTAAATAACCTTTAAAAAAGAACACAATGGGGAAAATGTTTATGCTCTAAAGATAATATTTTAACCTTTGCAAAATTACATGTACAGTATTTTCACAATCATGTAAAACAAACATGTTGATATATGGCAGAAAAGTTATGACCAATCTAGATAGTATATTCTAAAGCAGAGACATTACTTTGCCGACTAAGGTTCGTCTAGTCAAGGATATGGTTTTTCCTGTGGTCATGTATGGATGTGAGAGTTGGACTGTGAAGAAGGCTGAGCGCCGAAGAGTTGATGTTTTTGAACTGTGGTGTTGGAGAAGACTCTTGAGAATCCCTTGGACTGCAAGGAGATCCAACCAGTCCATTCTGAAGGAGATCAGCCCTGGGATTTCTTTGGAAGGAATGATGCTAAAGCTGAAACTCCAGTACTTTGGCCACCTCATGCGAAGAGTTAACTCATTGGAAAAGACCCTGATGCTGGGAGGGATTGGGGGCAGGAGGAGAGGGGGACGACCGAGGATGAGATGGCTGGATGGCATCACTGACTCGATGGACGTGAGTCTGAGTGAACTCCGGGAGTTGGTGATGGACAGGGAGGCCTGTCGTGCTGCGATTCATGGGGTCGCAAAGAGTCGGACACGACTGAGCGACTGAAATGAACTGAAGTGAACTGAACACAATATTGGAAAGAGATTATCCTCCAATTAAAAATAAAAAACAAAAACTAAAAAGAAAAATAAAATGGCAAAATAACGCACAAACAAATCATAAGAAAAAGTCTGCATAAAAGAAAGATTGAAAGGTAATATAGTAAAATGGTGGGATTCAGGTATGAATTTTTTCCTGAATTTTCTAATATGAACATATAATTTTTATAAAAAACAATACTCTTTATTTAAAATATTCTATTTGACAGAATTTGATATGGCACAAATTGTAATATGGATGCCAATTTACTGGACAATAAAATGTCAAAAATCTTATCTCAGACCTTCAGACTACCCAACTCCAGTCTAGTAAACAGTGGCCTACCTCACAGACACAGAAGACAAATTTATGGTTACCAAAGGGGTTAACGGGGGTGGGGAGGAAGAGATATATTATGAGCTTGGGGTTAACAGATACACACTACTATATATATATAATAGATTAAAAAAAAAAAACAAGGTCCTAGTGTATAGCACAGGGAACTATACTCAATATCTTGTAATACCCTAAAATGCAAAAGAATCTGACAAAGAATACTATATACGTGTGTGTGTGTATAACTGAATCACTTTGCTGTCTACATGAATCATCTTAAAGAGACACAGATGTATAGAACAGACTTTTGGACTCTGTGGGAGAGGGAGAGGGTGGGATGATTTGGGAGAATGGCATTGAAACATGTATACTATCATGTAAGAAATGAATCACCAGTCTAGGTTCGATACAGGATACAGGATGCTTGGGGCTGGTGCACTGGGATGATCCAGAGAGATGATATGGGGAGGGTGGTGGGAGGGGGGTTTCAGGATTGGGAACTCATGTACACCCATGGCGGATTCATGTCAATGTATGACAAAACCAATACAGTATTGTAAAGTAAAAAAATAAATAAATAAGTAAAAAATAAAGAGCGCACACACACACACAAAGGGTGACCGAGAGAGTGACCAACCATGTCACTCTTTACCTGTATGACTTTGGGCCAATCACTTAACTTCTCTGAACTTCCATTTACTCCAGGTATAACGTAGGGGTTAACTGGTTAAAACAACTCAAGGGCATGTTCATAGTACACACTCAATAAAAGTTAGCTAATATTGATTATAATAGTATTGCTGTACTTTTCCCACCAAAGCTGATAGGAAGCCAAAATGAGAAGAGAAAATTTCCAGTAAGAGGTTTTGCTTTTTGTTTTTTCTTTTTTTTTTGTCCAGCATAATATGAAGATGGGTTTGACGGTCTGCCTGCACGCACAAAGTTACTTTTGTAATTTGTACACTTATGTTAGTGAAACAAGAATCATGATACAAAGTTGGGGGGGAATCTAAGCAGCAGAGAATAGGTTCCCATTATATATTTATTTTTAAAAGATAAATAAAAGACATTGTACTATATAGAGAGAAGGCGTGGGGTTTACATAACTAGAGATTACACATTTAAAGTCTGGATGCGAAACCCCACTGTAGGATCAGAAGAGGCTTTCTCAAGCATTAGCCCCATCCCCAGTGCTATTTCCAGGAGATAACAGTTGCAGTCCTTGGCATAATCAGATTTGAACAAAACTATCTGTGAGGACATTGAGGAAGTAGATTTATTTAATACCTTTCTCCAGTCCATAAAAGACTTGAAACAGCTACATGAGGAGAGTGAAAGCAAGGAATAAGATCTTGCTAGCAACTGATGCACAGGAAAATCATGCATATGATACAAAAGGAAAAGGAAGTAGTGTAGTTCTTTGACTGTGTGGGGAGGTAATCGAAAACATGACACTAAAGTCAAAGGAAACTTTAGTGTACACACCCACACACACACACACACCCACACACACACACACACACACACAAAGTCACAGCAGGCAACATGGGCTGCTTAAATCTCTGTGATTTAAAACTGAACAATCATAGTTGAGATTGAGAATTCAAAACAGTATCTTAGGACTTTCATCCTAAAATGTTTAAAGAATCATCTAGATTCTTTGATGAACTAGTGTACCATGTTTGGAAATTCTTGAAAGTTTCCTGGAGATCATAAGAAAGACAAAGACACCACCTACCTTCCAAGAAAGGGTAAAGTCAACATAGACACGAAGTTCAGTTCAGTTCAGTCGCTCAGTCTTGTCGAAAGATAAACCTACTCACAGGACAACATTTAAAAAATAATTTCACAATAAAAGTTAAAAGATAGGTAAGAAGAGCACAGGGAGCTGAATAACTATTGATACTACATTATGAAAGGAAAAAAACCCTGCTGAACAACATAATTTTTGTTGGTAACGGATGACAAGCCTAATGGATTTTGGGTAGCAAACAACATAATATGTATTGACCTTAGAAAGGCTTTTGTTTCTGCTCCTGGCCATGACCTACTTATTAACTAGCTTGAAAAATATGGTTCAGACCATATACAATTGGCACTAGAGGATGATATTGACAAACTACTTTTTGATAGTTCAAAAAGAACCAGAGGCAAGGAAGCCCGCTGTATTGTGTTTCTCAAGGAACTGACCTAATGCTGATGCTATTTAATATTTTCATCAATACTTACTGGGTAGAAGACAAATACGCCTGCTCATTACAGAAAAATTCAGTAATGAAGATTTTCACCACAGAGATTACATAATAAATGGTAGCTATTTTTAACCTCCTCCAACAAAAGAAAATAGATCTAGAAGAGTATATGAAAAATGGACAGAGCAGGATGCTAGTCTTTGACTCTTATTATCTTCTAGGATAAAGCAAAGAGGAGGTTATAGAGAGTTAAAGTGGAACATACATAAATGATACGGATCTCAGAAAAGGAGTTCTTTATAGATATACAGATCAAGGGAAGTAGTGGAAAAGGCTGAAAAGTCATTTACAAATATAACTGCAGGTCAAAATCTGATGGTGGTGTGTGACCAGCAATCTATATACCTGTTGGAAAAAACTGCACCAGGGCACAAATTGCAAAATATGCCTCAGGAGTGTATTTAACGCAACCACTCAGCAAAGAAGGTGAACTAATCAGCTAAAATGGACAGCATTCATCATAGCAAATTTTCCTCTGAGGGTAAATAGTTAAGGAGTTGATTGCGGATGTAGCCTTGATGGATGCTACCTGGTGCAAAAGCATATACTCAGAAATCAAAAACACTCAACAAAATGCAGCTGAAGAAGGCAAAAAAAAATTTTTTTTAAACAAATCAAAAACCATGATAGAAGGCCCCAGGTGATCACGAGGAAAGTGTGGAGCAATTCCATGGATCCCAGAATGGATTATGTCATTTTTTTTTAGTCCCTAGGAAGTAAGAAGAGGTGGGGAGAGCAAGAAATAGAGTTGGCTAAAGTGACAATTTCCCAGAAAAAGCACATTGGAATAGTTTTACAAAAGTCCAGATCTAACCAGATCATGGAATTCTAACGATGAGTACTAAAAACTGCATGATTGTGTAGAAGCACAATTTGGAAAGCCCTAAAATAAGAAAAGACACCAAAAGTAAGGAGGAAAACATTCTTCAATGAGGTAATGGCAACATAGGTCGAAGGAGAGAAAAATGTGCTTTTCTAACCAATCCTCTTGGTCCTCATCCCAGTCCCTCCTATTGTCCCTTGGAGGGTCACTGCCAGATGACAGCCAGGAAGAGCTTGTAATAAAAGCAAATTCTGTGGACCTGAAAGGAACAAAAATAAGAGGCATTAGGAGCACACAGTTGTTAATCTCTGTCTTATGTAAGTCTTCACTTTTTCATTTGTTATTGAGGATTATTTGGGCACCTGTGAAACTTTCAGGCGAGAGGTTGTAACTTTTCTAATTCTTATAATATCTTTAAAAATAAACGTGTTTTTAAATTTCATAATTCATTGATCGGGAAAGGAAATGGCAACCCACTCCAGTATTCTTGCCTGGGAAATACTGTGGACATAGGAGCCTGGCAGGCTACAATCCATGGGGTCACAAATTGTCGGCCACAATTTAGCAACTAAACAATATGTTAATACCTGCTTATTCAACATATAGAAAGCAGTATATAAAGCAAAATGTGAGAGCATTCCTTCACATCTCAATCCAAATCCCCTCCACAGAGCTAGAGCTCATCAGCATTATTAGATCTGTTTCTGTATATTTACACACGCACACACACACACACACACACACACACACACACACACACGCACACACACCCTTTTTAACTATATAGACTGGGATTGGCTCATGTCAGTACATAGTTCTGTCCTAATCCTTTTAACAACTGCATATCTCATAGTATGGACATGCCAGTTTCTTTAGCCACTGGCCTAATTGACAGACAATTGGATTGTTTTCTATCTTTTCCAGCATAAACAATGCTGTGATGACCATCTTCATATGCACAAATGTGGACACATATTGAGTATTTCTATAGGTTATGAGACATTCCTAAGAGTGGAATTTCTTAGTATATTTGTAGATGCCAGGGAGCGGGAGAAGGGGAATGGGGGCAGAGATTCAGTTCAGGAAGGTGAAAAATTCAGGAGCTGGATGATGATGAGGGTTGCGGGATGATGTGACTGTTAGTGTCACTGAAATGTACAGATAAATGTGGTTAAAAGAGTATGTTTTATATTATGTAACTTTTACCACAATAAAAATATTTTTAAGTGGAATTTCTTGGCATACACATTAGAAGTTTTGATAGAAGCGGTTAAATTGTCATTCCTGTTACAATTTACTCTCAAGAGTATATGAGAGTATCTCTTCCGATATACCCTTAACAACCCTGGATATTATCCTTTTTTCCCCATGTCTGAGAGGCCAAAAAAAAAAAAAAAAAAGCCAAGTTCTTTGTTTGGATTTGCATTTCCCCGTTACCAGTACTTAAGGACTCTTCTGCATTATGCAGTGAGATCGAGCACTTGTTCATATGTTATTAAGGATTTGTATTTCTTCTGTGAATTTCTTGTTCAAAGACCTTTATTCATTTGGCTGTTGGCTTGTTTATATTTTCCTTATCGGTTTTATATTAGTTCTTAGTAATTATGGATATCAACCCTTTGTTACATATGGTACAGTTATTTTCTTCTAAACTGTCACGTGTCTTTATCTTTTGTAACATCTTAAAATTATCTTCCTATAGGATTTTCTGTGTAGAAACCCAACAATTTTTTAAATTCCAGTTTTAAATTGTTTTATTTTTGAATAGAATAAAGTTAGTTTCAATTGCATTCTCTGTTATATACATAAAGCTAATGTCTGAACGGGCTTCCCTGGTGACTCAGATGTTAGTAAAGAATCTGCCTGCAATGCAGGAGACCTGGGCTGGATCCCTGGGCTGGGAAGATGCCCTGGAGAAGGGAGTGGGAACCCACTCCCAGTATTCTTGCCTGGAGACTTCCATGGACATAGGAGCCTGGAGGGCTATAGTCCATGGGATTGCAAAGAGTCAAATACAATGGAAACTAAGCAACTAACGCGTGCACACACACACACACACACTCTCTCTCTCTCTCTCTCTCTCTCTGACCAGTATATAGATTAAAGGTGAGCCAGGTTTTACCTGTTGAGTTATGCATTCTTTTCTAAAGCACTTAAAGATAGTTTACACTCACTTCAAAATCCTATATTTCATAACATTTTAGCTAGGCCCTCCACATCATATGCCTACGTTTAGGAATTATGCTGCTAATGGGTTCTGTGAACCAATCTACCTTCGTTGAGCCCCAAGCAGATGAGACGGCAACAATTACTTGCATTGAAACTCTTAAGTCATTCTAAACCGCTGTTATTTCAATGTCCTGTATGGGATTTAAGGAGGATACAGGATTTAAGGAGGATACAATTCATCATCCAGGCCTCAAGAGAAAAGTCTATGTTTAGAGGGACAAAACCTCTGTGTCCCATTCCGCCTCATAGTACATCAAATATGCCCAATGGCAACAGAATCTGTTGTATGAAACGTGCCAGTTTATGTCACAGTTTATTAGCTTGCCGTGTAACTGACAAAAGTGAAGCGCTCATAATTGGCTGACAGATTTGCATACCCACTACTCGTCACTACGATTTCAGAGCCAAGCATGGCTGTAAATAGGTTTTCTTCATTTTCAAAGATGGCAGATAATATTTGGTAAAACATTCAAATTCCCTGGCTGCCTTCCACATTTGCTATCTTCCCAATGCTTAGGCCCCATATGGACAAACAACAAAGCTGAATATTTAGAGGGCCTTGATCCCCTCCCTCCAGGGTACACAACGTACGTGGTTACTGCACCATCTTGTGGTCATATCTATGAACTGCACATTCTCTGCTAGAAGGCCACCTGCCAAGATCCTCTCTGCTAAAACCTTGCAAAGCGTCCATCACCAGCTTGTCTTCCTTTTTTTCTCTTTCCAGCCGCCAAACTGGAAGGGAAAGGCTATGCTAGCAAGGCTTACCCACTGTGTTTCCTTCCTTCTGTCTTTCTCGCTCCTTTTTTCTCTCTCCTGTCTGCACTGCCTCAATGCCTCAATCGGCTCTAAAGACTCAACCAGAAATCCTGAAAGTCAGGAAAGTGACTTCCAGAATAAATTCTTTACAAAAGTACTATTTCATTTCACAGTATCATCTACCCACAGACATAGCAGGTCTATGTTTGATTTTTGAACAACTCCCTTATGATACTGTCTAGCCCTTGAAGAACTAGTAAGAGGCAGAACAATCCAAGGAAAGGCCCTCATTTAAAAACAACAGCAACAAATTTTAAAAATCAGTTTAAACACTGCAGAAGAAAATCACCTTATTAGATCCATAAAGGCATCTCTCTGAGGGCTGTGACAATATGACATATTTAAGGGAGTAACAATGTTTGGAGACTGAGTACAATGAGGCTGAGTCAATCAACCAGGGAAGTCAGACCCACTCAAGTAGGGTTGAAGGAAACAGGTTAGATTTCTCTACTGTGAGCGAATAAGGAGCATTTGATAGCTTACAAGTTCCAAGGAGTGAGCGCTGAGTCAAAGTCACTGGGTTGGCTTTGTAATCAACCCACTTGCCTAGATCAAACTACATTTCCCAGTATTCCCTTTCCTGGATGTTTCAGTTAGAGTGGTCCACAAGAGAGATTCTTGTGGGAGATGTGGGGGGAAGAAAGGAAGCAGCAACCATGTTGCACACTTTGTTGTGTATCTGCTGGCTTACCTTGTAGGTGTGAGGATGTGACTGGACCTATGACTGTTCCATCTTTCCCTGTATCCTCCTTCAGCTTCTCCAACTTCTGGACCAGGTGTACATGTGTTTAGCTTTGTGACAAAGTGTCCTGGCCTCTGCAGGACAACCATGACATCAAGGTCAAAGCAACAAGCACTGCCATGGATTTCAATCCATCCTCATGGGTTCCACCACGTTCTTGCTTTCCTCCGCTTTACATCCATCTTTCCTTCTCAACTGCCTGCCCTGTGGACTTCAAACCTCAGCATCAGACAAAGATAATCACCTTACAGAGATGGCTTAATGAGCTCCCAAGATTGTGTGATGTCAAATTCCTAAAACAAATCTCTTCATAGACCCATACACCCGTGGTTCTATTTTCTGACTTAACTTCTGGCTAATACAGCCACATTATGGATGGACCACACACACACAAAAACCACTACACCATGAACTGCCCTTGAACTTCAGTGAAGCTTTTCCAAGAATATAATTCAATGAATAAAGTCCCAAAACATATCCTCGCAGGAAAAATTTAATCCAAACACACAATGAGCAAGTCAATAAAAGGAGACAGAAGATGTCCAAAAAGCACACTTTTACCCTAAAAAATATATTTATAGTTCAGTAAGGGAGATAAGAAAGGCACATACACAGAAAATAAAATTCAGGGCAGTATGTGATAAGCTTTGGAAGAGAGGTTCAAAGAATTGTCAGATTATCTTTCTGACCAAGGGTCCACTATCAAACTCTATACAGAAATGACCACAAACAGCCTAGTTCATCACATCTAAGGATATGCCTACAGCTCTCAAGTTTTTCAAAGGATATATAAATCAAAGAGTACAACATCCTAACAAGTTACATAAAGGCTTATTTATCACTGGAAAAAAAGCTCGTAGAGAGGAGTTGCCAGGTTGGGAGGCTGCCCAAGGCCAACGAGCAGGATGCTGGGTCATATGTATTGGAGCCTGTTAAGAACTGAGTGAATGGCTGAGTTGGGGCACCCCCTGCTATAAGCAGCTGCTGTAATCTAAAGGACTAGCAGTTCAAGGACCGATGTTACACTGCTGATGGTCCAAGGCTGTCCAGAGAGGAAAATCCAAGATAGTGAACATAGAGATCAGAGTGAGTCTTTCCATTACAAGTGATTGTATGTGATAAAAGCCTCTACAGAGGAATTCATTTCAATATCCCTCAGTCATTAACTAATTCATCAGCAAATATGTATTGAGCACCTGAAATGTGCTGCTTCTCTCCTCTGATGCACTGCCTCTTTGCAGGACTAGCTCCTTCTCATCCTTCAGGTTGCAGTTTAAATGTCACCTGCCAAAGTAATCTTGCTTGTTCACTCTAAATATTTCCTCTTTGTTATCCTTTATCACTTTCATCTATACATTTCCTTTGTGGCATTTAGCATGGTCTGGCATAATAATTGACTTGTAATCTGTTTTCACTAATAGTGTTGAATGCTAAGCTGTAAGCTCCACAAGAGGGGTATCATGTCTCTTCTATTTATATCTGAATATCCAAGATGAGCGCACACCCAGTCACACAGTAAGTTAAATATTTGTTGAGTGAATGACTAGCAGGACTATGTGAACTAAGAACTTTTCAATGTTCAAACTGGATTTAGAAAAGGCAGAGGAACCAGAGATCAAATTGCCAATATCGCTTGGACCATAGAAAAAGCAGGAGGATTCCAGAAAAATATTTACTTTTGCTTCATTGACTATACTAAAGCCTTTGACTGTGTGGATCACAACACACTGTGGAAAATTCTTCAAGAGATGGGAATACCAGACCACCTTACCTGCCTCCTGAGAAATCTGTATGCAGGTCAAGAAGCAACAATTAGAACCGGACATGGAACAATGGACCGGTTCCAAATCAGGAAAGGAGTACGTCAAGGCTGTGTATTGTCATTCTGCTTATTTAACTTATTCTCAGAGCACATCATGAGAAATGCTGCACTGGATGAAGCACAAGCTGGAATCAAGGTTGCCGGGAGAAATATCAATAACCTCAGATATGCAGATGACACCACCCTTATGGCAGAAAGTGAAGAGGAACTAAAAGAGCATCTTGATGAAAATGAAAGAGAAGAGTGAAAAGGCTGGCTTAAAATTCAACATTCAAAATCTAAGATCACAGCGTCCAGTCCCATCACTTTATGGCAAATAAATGGGGAAACAATGGAAACAGGGACAGACTTTATTTTCTTGGGCTCCAAAATCACTGCAGATGGTGACTACAGCCACCATCTGCAAGTGAAGACACTCTTTTCTTGGAAGAAAAGCTATGACCAACCTAGACAACATATTAAAAAGCAGAGATATTACTTTGTCGACAAAGATCCATCTAGTCAAAGCTATAGTTTTTCCATTAGTCATGGATGGATGTGACAGTTGGACCACAAGGAAAGCTGAGCACCGAAGAATTGATGCTTTTGAACTGTGGTGTTGGAGAAGACACCTGAGAATCCCTTGGACGGCAAGGAGATCCAACCAGTCCATCCTGAAGGAAATCAGTCCTGAATATTCATTGGAAGGACTGATGTTGAAACTGAAGCTTCAATACTTTGGCCATCTGATGAGAGGAACTGACTCATTTGAAAAGACCCTGATGCTGGGAAAGATTGAAGGTGGGAGGAGAAGGGGACGACAGAGGATGAGATGGTTGGATGGCATCAGTGACTCAATGGACATGAGTTTGAGCAAGCTCCGGGAGTTGGTGATGGACAGGGAAGCCTAGAGTGTTTCAGTCCATAGGGTTGTAAAGAGTTGGACATGACTGAGTGACTGAACTGAACTACCAGGACACTGGAACTATAAAGATAACTGGAACAGGCCAAATCCATGCTTTCTTGGGGCTCACAGTCCATCAGAGGAGGGAAATGGGCAAGTAGAAGAATGATTGGTAGAAATGGCCTCAAACAGTTTAATTCATCACCTCTTAAAGATATTCCTACCCCATCAAGTTTTTCAAAGTTAACCTTCTTTTGGAGTATATTTGCTTTACAATGTTGTGTTAATTTCTACTGTATAGCAAAGTGAATCAGCTATATGTATACATATATCTCCTCTCTTTTGGATTTCTTTCTCATTTAGGTCACCACAGAGCACTGAGTATACTTTTCTATGTCATACAATAGGTTCTCATTAGTTATCTATCTTATATATAGTATCAATAATGTATATACATCAATCCCAATCTCCCAATTCATCCCACCCCCAATTTTCCCCTTGGTAGTCACATATTTGTTCTCTATGTCTGTGTCGATCAACAAGTAAATGGATAAAGAACATGTGGTGCATATATACAATGGGGTATTACTCAGCCATTAAAAGGGATAAAACTGGTTCATTTATAGAGACGTAGATGGACCTAGATGCTGTCATACAGAGTGAAGTAAGTCAGAAAGAGAAAAACAAATATCATATATTAATGCATATATGTGGAATTTAGAAAAAATAGCATAGATGATCTTATTTGCAAAGCAGAACTAGAGACACAGACCTATCAAGTTTTTGAAGTGTATATCAATCAAAGAGGACAAGGTCATGCAAAAGACTATTTGCTATTCTAGGATGAGTGCTGGGATGGGGGTTGACACAGATTGGGGGGAGCACAGGGAAGAAAGGACTAAATCCAGTTTGGAAGGGATTGGGGAAGACTTTCCAGAAGCGGTGATGTCAAAGCAGAGTTTGAAAAGAAGGCAGGGATTACTTATGCAAAGAGGGTGCCTTTCTGTGTGTGCTTTTTAGGTGGAGGAACAAGCAATGCTGATACGGAAGGCAAGAGAGAGGCGGGTATGGAATAGCATTGAAGGTGGAGAGAACGGAATGTGTAAAATGCCTCGAGGTGGAATAAGAGACAATGGGAAACCTCTATCTAACAGCTCCTCTCGGCTGGTGCCTGGGGTGTGAGGGGCAAGTGTGGAGACAGAACACAAACAAGTGACACGTTCTGCGAGGTCTTGAATGCCAGACTTTGGAATGACACTTCAAGACAGTCACTGAGTGTGCTTTATTTACAAACATTATCATTTTGTTGGTTATATGCCACCAGGGATTAAAATTAAATGCATGAAATTATGCTAAAATTTAGTACTGATACCAAAGATAACCATAGATTTCAGAAAAACGGAAACTTACAGACTGATCTTGGATTAGAATAATAGAAACCATGATTATCATGGAAAATGCAGAGTCCATGGCTGATGTACTGGAATCAACACACAGGAAATTCTGAATACAAAGCCAAGTATACCTTGTGCATCTGCTAAATATAAAGGCCAGTAGTCTTGAGAATAGCCATCGTTCTTTTCCATCAAAAAAGGGAAGTTTAGACAGTACTGTGTCAAATAAAATGCCCAGTATATGTAAAATACAGTACTGGACCCCTGAGGGGAACATAGGAGAAAAATAGAAAAAAAAAATGGAAATCTAGTTTCTGCAAGGATTTTAGTAAATATTTCCTTTTAGTGATAATGCATTCAATTACTGAGTAACTTAGAGTTCAATGAATGGTTGAGGTGGGGGAAGACTGTAAAACATTACCAAGAAAAACAGTGTAGGTGTTCCATTAAAAGTTTCTGTATGAATAAAACATATGAGTTCAAAATAATAAATTGCTTCAATGCTAGAAATGTTTACCTATATTAATCCAATCTAATTGCAAAGTACCAGAATGCTGTTCTAAAGTGCTTTGCATGTTTTAACTCATTTAATCATTACCACAAACCTATGGAGTAAATACTATGATAATTTCAATCTTAGAAATAAGGAAAGGCTCAGCAAAATGAAGTCTGGGTCACATAGCTAATAAGCCAAGGCTTATTAGAGTTCATTAAAACTTTGTTAAGATGGCAATCAGCCTAAGTAAGATTTTATAGAGTCTGTTAGAATCAATGATATCTCAAAAACTCCTATTTAAAATCATTTTGGAAGACCAATGCCTAAGGCAAGAAGTAAAGTTCAAGTAGTCAAGGGTCAATTTCAAGGAGGGCGGCTTTCAATGGTGAGTCTTGGCAGAGCGCTTTGGGCATTTAGCTGAGTGTGGACTTCATCTGTAGACGGTGCAGAGCTCCCGGCACTTTCTGAGAAGGGCAGTGCAGGATCAGATCTATGATTTTGGACAATAGCTCTCCACTGTACCTGAGTATCTTGGAATCTCCTTGGGATCTCACCCAGAAAGGCGGGATCTCTCACTTTGCGCCTGAAAGTTTCATTCAGAACCTCTACAGTGGGGCCCAGGGTATTCGCATCTTTAAACCAACATGTCAGTGAGGCTTCTGAGGTCTCAGGTCCATGATTTAGGTTTAGAGATGCAGTTTGAGGAAGATGAGTGTGGCGGTTGAGAAAGAGGCTGAGAACAGGAGAATAATTAAGGAGTTACTTTGACCACTCAGGTGGGCTACATAGAAACCTGACCTTGCATGGGAGTGCTGGGCAATCAAAACAATGACCTCCCTGTCAAGTTCCCTGGAGTCTGAATAAAGCATGCTTCCAATGACAATGGATGCTTGGGAGCACTGGGAAACTACTGATGACTGTTAGGTCAAGTTCATTCTTGATAAATCCTATTCATCTTGGCTACACAGTGCTGAGGCTCCTTACTTAACCTTCCTAGTCGTTTACCTTTGCAAAGCCTAAATCTGCCTCTTGGGTCAAATTCACAAAGTCTTTTCAACGGAATCCCAAGGACCTTAATGGGCACATGGTCCTGCTCTAGCTAGTTTCAGGGGCAGAAAACCTTTTTCCGACCTGACAGGAAAAAAAACACTCATGTGTTTGAATTAATCCTTGAGAAAGCTGGTAATGCTGGGTTCCAGCTGGCCTCTTAGGGCCCATCGAACTATGGTAAAGCCCTCTCTTCTAAAACTTGACAATTCCTTTCAGGTCCTCTGAAGTCACATGAAATCCAATGGAGCATTTTAAAGTCACAAAAACTGTTAAACTTTTCTTAGGCCCAGTTAGGCATCAGTAAATCTTAGTGAGTGTCGTGAAGTCACAAGATTTAAGCCAAGCACAAACAGAGTAGAATGTATACAATTTAATGAGACTTAATGAGGATTATTGAACCTTATCCTGCCCTTCAGGCAAACAAGGTCAAAAATTTAAAAGTCAAATGACAGGGAAGCAAAATATTCTATTTCTTTTTTTTTAAAGTGAAGTGAGCTATACCTCAATTTACATGACTTGAGTGTCGCCTTCCCTGAGGGTCCTTCGTGACTGCTAATATAATAAACTAGGAGGTGATTTTAATGGGTTACTGGCCCTCCTCCCTCCTAGGCGGCATAGATGCATTTTAATAGGGTTTCCTGCACAAAGTAGAGACTTGGAGTGTGGGAATTCCAAGCACCCACCTGCGTCGGTGGGCGAGGTAGCTGGATCTCTGGAACCCTCTGGGATCTCAGGGTGCAGACAGGCCCATACTCTGACAATATAGGGTGGGGAGGTGGGTGGGAAAGGAAGAGGCCTGGTGGTGAATCATCCTTGGCTAAGTGCGCTAAAGTAGGTCCCCAGTCAGCAGGGGACATCAGATAATGCTGGAGAGAGTATCAGTGACTCAATTGGCATTTTGTTGGTTAGATCTTTCAGGAGATCTGTCACTGGCTACATTCAAAGCTCAGAAGTAAACCTTAGGGCAGCTCTTTATACATTTTAATTATGTAAAAAAATCTGTTATATATATATATTCATTTCTTCATCTCAGAGTCAGCCTTTAGCTGTTAAAGAGAAGCATTTACCAGACAGCTAGTTTTCATATTGGGAACAATAATAATGATAATACTATCAAACACATATTAAGTTTATTTTGTGTCAGACTCTGTTCTGAGTCCTTTACAAATATGAACTCTTTTATTTCTCACAATAACCATTTGAAGTTGGAGCCGTACTTTTCTCCATTTATAGGGGAGGAAACTGGGGCATGGAGAGGCTAGTGACTTCTCCAAGGTCACAGACATGGTAAATGGTGGGACTGAGATTCAAACCCAAGAAGTATGGATCCAGAGCCTACATTCTCAATCTATAATATCAGCAGTAATCTATTTGGGGGCTTAGGGGTTTAGGGTCAACCACTCACTATATTCTCGTTTTGGAAGGAAAACCAGGATACATTGCTGAGCTTTAAAAAAGGAAATTGAGAACTATATGGTATGGTTTCATTTTTGTGTTGTGTGTTGGGGTAGAGAGAAAAAGAGTGAGGGAAGAGAAAAAGAGAGATGTTAGATTTGAATGTGAAAAGGACAAGGCAGTCTGGAAGAAATCATGTAATTCCACTAGTTATTTTGGAAGAGTGAGAATGTGTAGGTAATTGTTCATTTCATTTTTTACTTACATGCTTCCATATCATTTGCAGTTTTTACAAGCATGTAATAAAACACACACACACACACATTGAAGAACTAATTAAGCTTTTAACTATACTCTGACACAGCATTTGGTTTAGAGTTCCATAATTCTTTGGGAAAGATCAGATTCTTCCCTGTTCTCAGGCCTCATGAAGTGATTTGCATATAATATTAGGTACCCCATAAATGTGGGCTTTCCTGATGGCTCAGACAGTAAAGAATCAGCCTGCAATGCAGGAGACCTGGGTTCCATCCCTGGGTTGGTAAGATGTCTTGGAGGAGGACACGGCAACCCACTCCATTATTCTTGCCTGGAGAATCCCCATGGAAAGAGGAGCCTGGTGGGCTACAGTCGATGGGGTTGCAAAGAGTTGGGCACAACTAAGCACACACCCCATAAATATTAGTGTGGTGTTGTTGATTGGAAAGTATGTTGATAGAAGTATGTCTTCTATCTTTTCTGACCCTGGAATCATTACAGACTCTGCTGAGATTTTACTCTTTGGGAAATTTGGATTGGCTCTCTAGCTCAGAGGTTGACCAATTTTTTCTCTCAAGGGCAAGAAAATAAATATTGTAGATTTTGGGGCCATCAGTGTTTCAGCTGTTCCTGCCTCTGGGGTTGTGAGAGTAGGCAGAAGAAACATGCAAAAATATGGCATGGTCATGTTCCAATACACTCTTATTTACAAAAGCAGGTGGAGAGACTTGGCCCCAGGTCTGACATTTTTTGGACCTCTGGTCTAGCTGCTCAGAACAGTGTTATTTACACTGAGAAATAGCTGATTTGCTTTTCTCAAGACAGGTTTCTCCTGCAGTTCTAAGTGTTAGTCGCTCAGTCGGGTCCGTCTCTGCGATCCCATGGACTGTAGCCCACCAGGCTCCTCTGTCCACGGAATTCTCCAGATGAGAATACTGGAGTAAGTTGCCATTCCCTTCTCCAGGGGGATCTTCCCGACCCAGGAATTGAACCCGGGTCTCCTGCATTGCAGGCAGATTCTTTACCATCTGAGCCACCAGGGAAGCCCTCGTTCTGAAGCTCTGATTGATGTGTTATAAATTTACTTTGGAATTTTTGAGGTCTTGATCAAGTTCCTCTGGTGTTTTTAGACCATCAGCTCATCTCACTCTGGCTATTTGAGACATTAGGATTGCCCTATTCCACAATCCCACGGGATTATATCTGGAGTCAGCACACACTGTATCTTGTTAGACTCTTTACAACCTGCCCCCCCCCCCCACCCCAGCCTGGGCTTTGACTATTTGCTTGTTTTGATTCCTAGTAAAGACAAGAAAAAAAGCAGTCCTCAGAACAGGACAATAAAGCTTGGAGTTGCAGATCACCAGCCTAGCCGAGTCTGTTGGTCTCTTCTGTGTCTCAGGCATGGGGAGAGTACGACTGTCTAAAGCCTGGCCTGTGAGTCTTTCAGAGTTCTTTTCACTTCCAATTCCCCACCCCATGAAACAAAAGCATCTGTGCCAGTGTAACAGTTCTTTAGATCTTCCACCTCTCAAAGACAGCCTTGGTTTTACTTTGCTATAACTCCTATTGAGAATCCGAAGTCCTTAGAAACTGGGCCAGTTGGTTATTTCTTCATTAGAGCTCCTCTCTGGGCTGCCTCAGTAGCTCCTTTCCGCAGTCTCTGTGCCCAGAAGCAGAGTGCAGGTTTGCAATGTTTTCCCCATTTCAGCAAGTACTCTCCAAGAATATCCTCCTGGAGGGTAAAGAGAAATCATCTTTATTTCCTAAATATTTCAAGTTCTTGAGTCTAGAGGGCCACAGTCCATGGGGTTGAAGAGTCAGACACTACTGAGCAGCTAATACTTGAGCTCTATATTCCTGTTCACAGTTCCTCCCAAGAGGAGATCATGGGGCTCTCTGGCAATCAGGAACTGTGACCACCCAATTATTGCTCAGTGAACACTTGATGGGCAGAGTTTTGTAAGTATGTAATAGTTGGTAGGCTGAGTATAGTTAAACTCCTCAACTTCTGTAGCTTTCTTCCCTCTAATCCCATGATCTGGCATCTAAATTCTCTTTTGAAAAAGACAAGAACAAATCATCCCCACCCATAGTCATAACCACAATTTAAAAAAATGTACATTGAATATAATTAGAAGACATGTCTTCATAATTTTCAAAGCCAATACTTTAATGCTCACCTTTAAACTATATTCCAGAAAGAGGGGATAGATAAAAAATAAAAAGTATTATTTTTCTTTCCCACATACTCTTAAATGTGCAAGTATTTCATCGAATAATTTTAAATTAAAACACTCACATATTTCATTTGCATAGCATAAGGGATGGAATGTCCCCACCAAATTCATGTGTTGAAACTCTAATCCCACTGTGATGGTATTAGGAGGTGTGGCCTTTGGGAGGTGATCCATGGGAGCCCTCATGAATGGGACTAGTGCCCTTATAAGAAAAACCTAGAGAATTAGCTAGCTACTTCCTGTGATATGAGGACACAGCAAGAAGACAGGCTTCTGAAACTGGGAAGAGAGCCCTCATCAGAACCCAACCATACTGGGCACCTGATCTCAGACTTTTGGCTTCCAGAACTGTAGAAAGTAAGTTTCCATTGTTGACAAGCCACCCAGTTTATGGTATTTTGGTATAGCAACCAGAGCTCACTAAAACACATACCCAACTTTGTCTTTCATGGATAACTTTGTTTTATTCAAAAGAGAACACACTCTGGACCCTCAGAGGGAAGCACCCAA
Source organism: Ovis aries (assembly GCF_016772045.2). NCBI lineage: Eukaryota > Metazoa > Chordata > Mammalia > Artiodactyla > Bovidae > Ovis > Ovis aries. The sequence goes on along the minus strand of NC_056080.1, from coordinate 102,255,361 downwards.
GGTTAAGGTCATTGGCACATGCTACATTGGAGTGGCTCATCTCATCTCCATATCTGGTGGCCAAGAGGAAAATAAGAAACTCCTTGAGAAAAGAGAATTCTCTCTGTGGTGTCATGATGTCTGTCTAGTGGCTGCAAACTTTGAAATCACAAAATAACTCAGCATCTGTAATTTAAACTTTATTTTATATCTATTGTTAAATTACACAAAATCAGTAAATGGTTTGTAAAGCTACATCATTGGACAGATGTTTACATTTGAAGTCATGGGATTTACATGATGATGACCAAAATGTATATTTATAACATCCCCTATATACAATAAATCAGTATAGACAGAGAAAATGCACTTAATCTCTGCAAACCATGCACACCACAGCAATAACACAAAATATTTTTTTCTGTAACAAGCTTTTCCACTGGCTCGGGCTTCATCCTGCTTTCCAACATTACCTATCAGCTTTAATAGCAAACATCATCCATTAAAACAAAACGAAACTGAAATACCACAGTGAGCTACAGAATCATTAGTTTAAAAACACAAAGTACACAAAATAGTTTCACTCTAAAACAGTTTGACTTTAAGGTATTTTGGATTTTGAAATTTTTTTTCCTTTCAGTTTTCCAGTTCTCAGATTCCCAGGACTGCGATACTGTCAGGCAAAACAAAACTTCGATCTACTGATACAAGCGCAGAGTCAAAAACATTTTTTAACTCAAGCACTCAGCTTCTTGTCCAGTTTGTGGCCTTATTATTACAGATGAAACTAGATCATGCAAATGAGCAGATTGTACAAGATGTGACTTTACGGTCACATTTCTAAGCATGTCCCTCATGAAAACATAAATGCCACTTGCAGTCGCCTTTCTGATTTACAGCCAGAGGCTTAGTGTAAGTCCTTATGAAAGGATAGCAAAACCCGTAATATGGAAGCTGCCCAGAATCAGGATGTTTGCTAGCACAGTGGGTTATATACTTCTTTTTGGCCCATGCAATTCATACTTGATACCCTGAAAGTGTTTTTGCACGGACTTCCAATACCAAATCACTTTCTTCAACCCATATGCTTCTGATGTTTAATCTCACTGCAGAATACTTTTGCCTTTTGTTTTCTCAAAACTAAAGCTGGTACACGGCTCACCCAAAGTATCGAGGTAAAGCTTTTGGTGTTACTGAATAACGTTGGCTATCTTAGTGCTTATTCCAACCTTGTTTTCCTCTTGTACTTGTCTACACTCTGTCAACATGAAAAAGAACTAATGGGCTAGAAAGAGCCAGCCCAATTGGAAACATTACAATAAAAATGTACAAAAAGTAAATAACAATTCATTCACATTCAGGTTCAATTCTATCTGATCAAGAACAGAATACTAACTTCAGCAATATTTTAAGACACGCTATCCTGTTCAAGAGTTTCTTGATAAGGATCTCACTACACAAACATTGATAAGACAATTCTATAGAAAGAAAGTCCTGACTTTAATCCAGGATTATATATCACAATAAATTCAGCAACACACCATTTAGATGATGAAGAAAGATTCTAAAACGGGTTAGTTTGGAATGAGCACAACTCGGAGAAGCTTTAAAATGAATGAGAAGCAGCGCCAAAAAGATTCCAGAATTGTTGAAATTACAGTGCCCAGAAATCGTCTGGAAATTAGATCTTTACATTGGTACTCCATTTGGAAAAAGTGTTTGGTTTAATATGAGATACACCCTGTTTAAAACCTTTAAATAGCAGAAGGTAGAAAAAGTTTAAAATTTTAAACATCTCAAATAACAAGATGAGTCCCTTTCTACTCAAAAGCCAATATTTTTACATAAAACTACTCATGTTTGGGATAGAAGTTTTCCATTTTGTACAATTTGGTAAACTCTACCATCAGTTCTTATTTTATTTAAATAGATTTTTGGTTATAATCAGAAGAAAATGAAGTTTCGTGTTTAGTTTGTTTTATGTTATATTCATGCTTACCCCTGGAAAAAATGTTTGCTTCCAAGATTGGGTTTCGACAGTGTATCATGAATAATGTAAAGTCCATTTCTTAGGCATAAGTTAAATGGTCACATTTTGTGTTTCCATTTTGTCCCTATGACTAATTTAAGAACTTCTTAACATATCTAAACAGCAATTTCTGGTGAGTCTGGTTTGGCTTTTGGATTTTATAAATACTCCAACAAACCAAAAAAAAAAAGGCAATTTAATTACATATTGAAATTTGTTTTACCCACGCACAGTAGAACACTGAATTGAAAGGCAACTGTAAAGGCGACATCTTAACTTTTTTCAACTTCCAAACTTTAGGAAGCAGGATGTGTTTGGACGCTCTCATGTTTGAGGATTTGCCCTATTTTGACTGGCGCTTTGGGAGAAGTGTGTGAAAGCCTTTGGGAGCCACTTAGCGCCATTTCTCTACGCTGCCTATATAGTCATGGGTGCCATTGCTGGTATTGCCATCGCTCTGCTCTTGGCCTGGATTCTGCTTCTGGCTTTCCTGGTTCTCCTTTGGACTTGGATTCTGACCCGAGCTCTGAGTCAGATTCTGAATCAGATTCTGAAACAGATTCTGAGTCCCACTCTGACTAGCATTCAGGTTTGGGGTCAGACTCGGATTCTGACTCGGATTCGGGTTCTGGCCCTGACTCTGGGTCTGGTAATGGGTCTGAAGGAACCTTCCCTTCAGAAATTTGCGTTGTTCCTGACGCTTCCGTCTAGCTTCCTGATGCTCCTTCTGCCTCATAAACTGATACCTTTGCAAAAAGAGATCTTTGGCATAGCTGTACAACTCCATATCCAGAAAATTCAGTCCCTCAATACGTTTTTGGAGTTCCTCATTGATTTCTACGCTAGAGGCCCTAGTGGTGTTATACTGGGTAAAGGGAGAAATAAAGTTCATGTTGAAGGTTTTCTCAAACAGATACTGGGTCTTCCGCTGAAACTCAGTGAGGCCGAAGAATGCCATGTGCTTCAGATTCGATTTGGCACTTTCCAGGAGGACCTTGTTCCTCTGCTTTTCGGGCATGACTGACAGGTTGTAGCAGCCAACGAGTGTGAGGTCGGAGAGCATGCGCACCTGGCGGTTGTTGGCTAGGTTATAGGGACAGTCCATGAACTCTTTCAGGGGGCAGCCCGACCAGTCGTCTCCAGTGTAGCAGCTGGGCAGCTCTTCAGAGGTTGGGGGCCTGCCGTCGCAGACGTGGAGGGACGCTTTCCACGTTGCCCCTCTCTGGACATGCCTCCACTCACTCAGGTACCGGGACACTGGGTCGCGGAGGATGGTGATGTAGTGGAAGTTCCTGTGGACAAAGCACAGAGGCCGGCGGTCAGGGCTGCAGCTGACATAGGTGGAGTCAGGGAAGGTGCAGGGCATACGTGATGTTCACTGGTCGGGAAGGGAGGCCAAAGTAAAATGACGGCAATCTGGTGGTAGCTGTCCTGTGGACTGTGCTATTTATTGTTCCCTCTATGAGGCCCGCTAGCCTGTCCAGAGAGCTCCTTTTCAAAGCATATACATCGGGTGGAAAGGTCACTCCCCCTTCCTCCTTCCCCCTCTGTTTCTCTCTCTCCGGCTAGTGACAAAGTCCTCCCAATGACCTCATTTATTTCCTTCTCCCCACTCCCAAACTCCCATAACTGATCATGAAATGGAGACTCGATGGAAAGGAATGATTTTACAGAAGTGATAAGAGGTTACAAGTACTCAAGTTCTAATCTTTCTCACTAAATACACAAAAGCATTCTTCTAATAGCTAGTCTAATCAGGATATCTTATTAACAAAACCTTGTTGAAAGAGTGTCTGATATGATGCTTTTGATTCTGGCTGCTGTCATAACATCATGGCTCCTACGTGATGGCAGTGGAATGTGAAGATAGGCAGTGCAGCCCGAGCCTCCAGAAATAAACATTGTGGTTAGTTACTGACTGAAATAGACATGGTAGCTGCCAATGGCATATATATAAGTTACTACCTCGGTATCTGCCTTCACTCACGTGCTAATATTCCCAGCAGAGGCAAGTTAACTCTATTAGTTCCAAAATGCCCTTTTTCTTTACCCACTGAAAGGACACCGAGATGTCAGCATATATGGAGGCTTTGCTGGGTTACTGTCTTCACTTTAAAGCTGCAAACTGATAAGAGTTCTTTGCTCACATAGCAGACTAGTAAACATTTAAACTGCACACCCACACACACCCATATAGAGCAGGTGCACTCACACACACACACACACACACACAGCAGAAGCATCCTGGCTTATGATGTGATCAAGGGAAAAAAAACCTTTGCAGCTGTACTTTAATTAAGAAATGAGCTTCCACTCAGGCTCAGTGGATGAAGGATGAGGTCATGGATGGGCCTGTTGTGGAAGGAAGATGACAATAAACACTGAATATTAACATTAATTTCTTAAAGGAAACCTGGGGAATGGCTTGTAGCTTTTCTGAAGTTTATTCTTTTCCACCTGAGGGATGCTGCCTCTGCACCCAGGAGTGAGGAGCACCCAACTGGCTAGGTCTGCTGGCTGATGTCCTCTGAGCAAACATTCCTCCCAAGTCTTGACCTCTGAGCAATTCAGGCACCCTGGGATCTATCCTGTGTGCTTCTCTTCTATTCATGGTGTTCCCTCTGCATGGCATAACCTTCCTTCTTTAACTGGAAAATTCTAGGCATCCTGCAATTTCCAGTCCAAGTATGACCTCTCCTCTGAGAAACTTTATCTCACTCCTGCTGCCAGTCATCATCTCTTCTTCAGTGACACTTTCACAGTTAACCTTTGCTAAAATATTTTTGATACTGAATCATAATTTTTTGTTTGTATTTCTGTTTAGAGTAGGTTTTCTGCAACAAGAACTCTACATATTCTTCTTTAACTCTCATCTTGTCCTTTTCAATGTTGTACCAGACAAAAAGCAGAATCCCAGTAACTCCTTTAATTACTTCTTTAATGAACTATCCCAGGGAAGAAGGAGAGAGTTGGGAACTGGGAAGGTCATGCCTCATCATATTAAAAAACTCTGGACAATCTAAGTGACTGGAAAAAAACATAAAAAATTAAAAATATCACCTTCTATGATATCGTGGAGTAAACAAGCATGGGACAGAAAAGAAGCATCCTGGAGTGAGGCTGGAGGGGTGGCAAACCCACATTGACTGGCCTCACTTTGCCTGGCTGCGGCCAAATTCATTCCTGTAAAGACCCACTGCTAACAACTAGCAGCTTTTCTTCCCCAGTAGCCTTGACCAACAAAGGTGACTGCTGTTCCCATGGCCTCCAAACTTCTATTCCTTGCTGTGGTATTCACTCATTCACTCCTTTGGTACAGATTTATTAAGCCTTCATGCTAGGCCTGAGGCCACAGCTTCATGGCAATTAGTCTGATTATTTGGAAAAAAAAAGAAATTTATGAAGACCAGTGACACACTTGGATTAGTCTTTCAACCAGCTTTTCCAGGCATGCATTATAAATGGGTGTTTAAAAGCCCCATGATGGAGTCACCTTCATGCTCAGCTGACAGTCCTCCAGCCCACATTTGTTTTACTGATTTAAGCCAACAGTGACATCTTCTGGTAAATTCTAGAGTGCACCCCTTGTGCATGCCTGTGGCTCTGCTCCCTAAAAACTCTCCCTTGTCCTTCAGAGCAGATAGATCATAACCACCAGGGTTAGTGTCTAAACCAGTAAGCACCATCCCCACGTGGAAAGAGAGAGGAGGCAGACCAGGAATGCAAAGGCGGATATTGACAGAGTCTTTCATGTTATGGGTGTGTCCCTCCTCCAAACTGAAGGTCTCTCCTAGTGCCTGTATGAAAGGAGGGCCGTCCAAGGTGAGCAGCCTCAGGGTCTCTGCACTGTGGGATTATCACAGCAGCAGAGAAATTAAAGGCGTCTACACGTGTGCATATCCATATGCTGGTAATGACAGCTACCATTCACTCAGATGCCAATAGCTCTGGAGAGTCAGGGATTGCCAGTAGCCCTCTTCTTCCAAGGAAAATAGATCCAGGGTGCCAGACTGCCTCAATTAGAAACACTTGATGCTGCTCAGAAAATGATCCTTGGGCGAAAAGGAAGATCAGCCAAAGGTGGGTCTCCAGGAATGTCCAGTGGCCTCCCAAATGGCATAGTGTGTTGGAGGTGGAGAGGCAGGTGCAGATAACACCTGGAAGGTTTCACAGGGCTAAGGATTGAGGATGCTCATTATTCTAAGTGAGGGGTTGTCAGGGAAATGTCAGAGAAGACCCCGCCACACCCAGAGCAACCGAGGGCGTGAAAGCCCAAGCCAATGGCACAGTGAGTGGAGAGCCAAAGGAGCACTGAAGCATAGGTGGCACTCTTCCTGTGCTTGTTTGCTCAAGCATCGGTGTGACTGGCACTGGAAAAGGGCCTGATTATTGGTGTTCAGTTGCTAAGTCATGTCCGACTCTTTGCGACCCCGTGGACTGTGGCACGCTAGGCTTCCCTGTCCCTCACCATCTCCTGGAGCTTGCTCAAACTCATGTGCATTGAGTTGGTGATGCCATCCAACCATCTCGTCCTCTTTCTTCCCCTTCTACTCCTGCCTTCAATCTTTCCCAGCATCGGGGTCTTTTCTAATGAATCAACTCTTTGCATCAACTCTTAAGCCTTCATGCTAGGCCTGAGGCCACAGCTTCATGGCAATTAGTCTGATTATTTGGGGAAAAAAAAGAAATTAATGAAGACCAGTGACACACTTGGATTAGTCTTTGTGGCCAAAGTACTGGAGCTTCAGCATCCCTCCTTCCAGTGAATATTCAGGGTTGATTCAGGAAGAGGGCCTGGAGATGCCCACAGATACGTCAGAGGGCCCAGAGGGGAGCATCCCTATCTCATGCGCTATTAATGACTGGAGCAGGCACAAGGCACCATGAAAGCACCTTGCAGCGATTCTCAGCCAAGCCTAATAATAGAAGGGTTTCTGTAGCTTTATTTTCAAAAACAAGGAAGAATTAGATGAGGCAAGAAGAGTGAAATGGAGTATGACACAGAAAGGTCAGAAGGAGCAAAGGCATAAAACTAGCCTGTTGTGTACAGAGGAAGAACACAAGAAACCTCTTACTGGGAGTTACTGGCCAGTGGCAGGAATGGAGGGTGGAGAGGCAGCCATGGACAGGGTCGTGGAAGGCCTCAGATGCCACATTAAAGAATTGAGACTTCTGGGATTTCCTGGCAGTCCAGTGGTTAGGACTCAGCACTTTCACTGCCTAGGGCCCGGGTTCAATTCCTGGTCAGGGAACTAAGATCCCTCAAGTTGTTAGGTACAGCCAGAAAAAAGAAAAAAAAAAGAATTTAGATTTATGAAGGCAACAGAGAGGCCTTTAGAGGGTTTTAGGCAGGGGAGTGACACGATGGAGCCTGTGTTTCAGAAAGATCGCTGTGTATGGTGTGTGGTGGAACTGGGGAAGTGAGTTGACGTTACTGTAGAAAATGAGACAGAAGAAAAGGGCAGACTAGGGAGGCATTTGGAGGCAGGGTTGAAGTAACAAGACTTAGGGACAAAATGAATGTAGGGGAGAGGGAGGAGGAGGGGTAAGGGGGCCTCCCAGGTCTGACTGAATGGACAGATAGAGCCTCAAAGAGTGATCTGGGCTTAACATGTGGAGTTGTCAGCTGCAGACCTTGAGGACTGACTTAGAGAGCATTTGTTAATTTCACATGTGTGGCTTCAGGTATCGGAAGACAGCATTTCAGAAACCCCGTGGCTTCTCTTCTGTATGTTAAATATAGTTTTCAACTATTCTCTCCACTGCTTCAGGTCCCCTCACTATGCTTTTGTTTGCCTCTGAACATATTCGCGTTGATTGGAATGTGCCCTCTAGGCACAGTCTGACAAGGAACAAGTAGGGCAGCCTATCACCACCCTCATTCTCGACACCGTTTCTCTTAATGTGGCCTCATATCACATCAGCCCTTTTGGCAGATGTAGCACACCACTGACACACCATCAACTACCTTCTTTCACTGTTTCACACGCAGGTCATTTGAAAACCCACTCTACTTTGTCCTGAACAGATGCAGTTTGTCTGTGGCCCCGTTTAATTTCTTCTTGGTAGAGGAAGTCTGAGGCTGTCAAAACGCATCTGGATTTTGATTATATCCCCTGATATCTTCACCATATCTTCTTCTTGTCTTCTGGCAATGCCTGCATCCAAGCATTGATCAAAACAGAACAAGATGCAGGCGAGAGCAGGTCTCTGGTAGTTGCTGGAAATCTCCCCTTCAGGTTGATAAACCCAAAGGGTGCTGCTGAATGCTGTGATTTAATTTTAAACAAGTGAGCCAATCTTGGCCACAGAAAAATCACACTCAGCCTATTTCAGTTAGTAGGGATTGGACAGAAATATCTTGTGACCAAACATGTCACTTCATTAGGGTGACCAGGTGTCACATCTTTGGAGTCGTGACTCCCCCTCAGTTACCCATGTTGATTTAAAGACCCTTGTTTGGTGCCTTATGCGACCACGGTGCCTTGACAGGCAGGACATAGTGAAACATTTGCCGTCCTCTGCAAGTCCAGGCCAACTTTTGCTTGTCATTGGTAAATAAATGTGGAAATAACAGCAACCAAAGAAAGTGTTCCAGGCAAGAAACCCGGGGGCCATCTTTGACTCCTCTCTCTCGCTTACCTTCAATGTCTGAATTTTCCCCGAGTCCTGCTGATTCTAGTTCTTTTTTTTTTTTAAAAAAACCACTTTTATTAGAGTGTAGTTGCTTTACAACATTGTTAGTTTCTGCTGTACAGTAAAGTGAATCAGCTATATGCATACACATACCCCCCCTTTTAAATTTCTTTCCCATTTAGCTCATTACAGAGCACTGAGTAGAGTTCCCTGTGCTATATAGTAGGTTCTTTTTAGTTGTCTGTTTTATACATGGTAGTATATGTCTGCCAATCCCAATCTCCCAGTTCATCCCACCTGCCCTTCCCCGCTTGGTACCCATACATTTGTTCTCTACATCTGTGTCTCTAGTTCTGCTTTGCAAATAACTTCATCTATGCCAGTTTCCTAGATTCCACATATATGGGTTAATATATGACATTTGTCTTTCTCTTTCTGAACTCAGTTCACTCTGTGTAACAGTCTCTAGTTCTTGTTAGCTCCCAAATCCATCCTTTCTACCATTGCCTGGGGTCAGGCCCTCATCACTTTTCTATCTGACCACTGTATCAGCATCCTGGCCCACCTCCCTGGCCCCGGACTGACATCCAGTCCACACTCTCCTATGACACACATCTGACCTACCACTCCCTAGTTAAGACCTCTTAATGGCTCCCTAGCAGTTGTGACATGAAGTGCAAGCTCTCTACATGTGACCCACAGCCTTGTGGCTGGCACCTGACAACCACCTTTCTTTCTCTTCAGTCTGATCTCTATGAAGCTCCCTCGACACAAGTCTTTCTCAACCATGAGTAATTCGAACCCTCCCCACTTCCATTCCCTGACCCTAGGACATCTGGAAATACCTGGAAACATTTTGGTTGCCACAACTGGGGAGTAGGTGCTACGACATCTACTGAGTTGAGTCTAGGAATGCTTCTAAACATCCTACAATGCAGGCTAGTGGCTAATTATCAGCAGTGCCAAGGCTGACAACCCCTGCTCTATATTCTATGCTCCAAGTATGCAAAAGTAGTTTTAATGTTCTACATTGGTTCCAGGCAAAGATCCTACAGGTCCTTTCCCTTTGTATATGGAGTCCCTACTGTTTGGAATGGCTCCAATCTGTCTTTTGTAGACCACCTGGAAACCTCCAAGACTAAACTCAAAGACTGCCTCCTCCATGAACCTTTCTTTGACCTTCCGGGGCAGAGTTACCTATCCTGGTATTCCTCTGTTTCAACTGTGCTGTTATTCTCCCATTGTAACATTCAGCACGATGGGCTGTGATTGTCTAGTGATTTGTCTGCTTCCCCCATTGGACTATGAGCTCTAGAAGAGTAGGGACCATGTAGCATTTATTAACATAAGCCCCCTGGGGCCTGGAATAATGTTTGACATAAAATAAATGATTAGTAAAAGACTGTTAATTGGATGTCTGCAGCAGAAACAGCAGAGCTTATGGTGAGCTCACAGGAAATGCCTATCGCTGTCTTTGATACAGAAAAGCCACTAGATGTCAGTATTAAATAACAGAACTACCATTTTACACCTGTGCAGGAACATTTTAAGGGGCTCTAGCTATGAAGGGGATCTAGTTACATTTAGCACTTGTCCCTGACTTTCTGTGTAGTAGTCCAATTTTAAAGAAGGGTGGGAAGTTTAAAGACATTAAGAGTATGTAAATAGATACAGTGACAGACTTTATTTTGGGGGGATCCCAAATCACTGCAGATGGTGACTGCAGCCATGAAATTAAAAGACGCTTGCTCCTTGGAAGGAAAGTTATGACCAACCTAGACAGCATATCAAAAAGCAGAGACATTACTTTGTCAACAAAGGTCCGTCTAGTCAAGGCTATGTTTTTTCCAGTAGTCATGTATGCATGTGAGAGTTGGACTATAAAGAAAGCTGAGCACTGAAGAATTGATGTTTTTGAACTGTGGTGTTGGAGAAGACTCTTAAGAATCCCTTGGACTGCAAGGAGATCCCACCAGTCCATCCTAAAGGAGATCAGTCCTGAATATTCACTGGAAAGACTGGTGCTGAGGCTGAAACTCCAATACTTTGGCCACCTGATGTGAAGAATTGACTCATTGGAAAAGACCCTGATGCTGGGAAAGATTGAAGGTGGGAGGAGAAGGGGACGACAGAGGAAGAGATGGTTGGATGGCATCACTGACTCAATGGACATGAGTTTGAGTAGACTCCAAGAGGTAGTGATGGACAGGGAGGCCTGGCATGCTGCAGTCCATGGGGTGCCAAAGAGTCAGGCATGACTAAGCGACTGAACTGAAATGGGTAAAATGAGAACCATACAGTTTTCATGTTCATTGAAACAGACTATGCTGAAATAAGTACCCAAGTTCTAAGTCACAGATTTTGAGACTTGGCAGAGCAAGAAGAAACTTTTGAGATGGCAAATCATCTAAATCAATGTCTTCACTTTAGAGGTAAAGAATTCAAGGCCTCGACAGCAAAGATTTGCCCACAAGTCACAAATGGCCAGTGGTTCTCGGGAATCAATCTAACTGCAAGGAATATTCCTGGGCTGAAGGCATATATTTTTAGTAGTTCCTGTCTTTGTGTCTGTTGATTACCTAGGATGGTATAATAAAGCATGCCTAGAACAGACCAGTAATCCTTAAAAAGGGGAGGCTTTTGGCTGCAAAGAGAGGGCATTTCCTTATGCCAACTAGTTGCATAGCAAGGAGCTGAGGGCATTGGTGTCTGGCACTTAAACCTGTGGTTCAGATAGTAAAGAATCTGCCTGCAATGCAGGAGGCCCAGGTTTGATCCCTGGGTCAGGAAGATCCCCTGGAGGAGGACATGGCAACCCATTCTGGTATTCTTACTTGGAGAATCCCATGGACAGAGGAGCCCGGTGGGGTACAGTCCAGGGGTTGCAAAAAGTTGGACATGACTGAGGACTAACACTTTCACACTTACACAGTAACTTACACATCAACTTACAACAATACTATGAGTCCAGTACTGTTATTCCCATTCTAATGATGAAGAAGCTGAGACTAACAGAGAATGTGATTTGACCCAGTGCCTTGCCACAAGTTGCGTTGCTGTTCTTGTTCAGTCATGTCTGACTCTTTGCGACCCCATGGATGGCAACACACCAGGCTTCCCTGTCCTTCACTATCTCCTGGAGTTTGCTCAAACTCATGTCCATTGAGTGAGTGATGACATCCAACCATCTCATCTTCTGTCACCTCCTTCTCGTCCTGCCCTCAATCTTTCCCAGCATCAGGGTCTTTTCTAATGAGTCAGCTCTTTGCATCAGGTGGCCAAAGTATTGAAGCTTCAGCTTCAGCATCAATTAAATAGGATTGCTCAGATATGAATCAGTTTCTCTTTGACTGTAGAACATGTATTCTCCCCATCCTATCACTGGGACACAAACCCAGGACTTTTATGAACAAGCTAAGGATGTGGTTCTCACATCATGGCCCAGAATCAGCAGCATCAGCATCATTTCATAAATTGTCAGAAATGCACATTCTTGGGTCAAACCACTGAAGCAGAAATGCAGGGGCTGGAGCCCGGCGATCTGTTTTAACAAGCTCTCTGGGAAATTCCCTGTTAGCTTCCTGGGCTTCCCTGATAGCTCAATTGGTAAAGAATCCACCTGCAATGCAGGAGACCCTGGTTCGGTTCCCTGGGTTGGGAAGATCCACTGGAAAAGTGATAGGCTACCCACTCCAGTGTTCTTGGGCTTCCCTTGTGGCTCAGCTGGTAAAGAATCCGCCTGCAATGTGGGAGACTTGAGTTCGATCCCTGGGTCAGGAAGATCCCCTGGAGGAGGGAAAGGCTACCCACTCCAGTATTTTGTCCTGGAGAATTCCACTCAAAGAGTCGGACACTGTGTGGGAAATTCTGATGCACGTGTGTGCTTGAGAACCACTGTCCTAGGCATGTGGCTTCAGAAATCAAAAGTCCCTCAGAGATCCCGGGGGTCCCCAGAGTGTGGATAAGTGACCCCAAGAGACAAAAGCATGACAAAACAAGCCTAAGGAAGCCCACTGCTGTCCAGGGAAAGCCCAGAGAACTTGGCCTGAGCAAAGTTATGAAGATTATGCTGTAAACGTTTAACTTTCCTTTAAGGCTGCTGGTTCACGAAAGGCCACAATAAGTTTCTTACATCACTTAAAGGGGAAATAAATATAAAAGCCATTTTTTTAATGGAAGGAGACCACTAAAATTGTACAAGTTAAGGTCACAGGAGCAATCAATAAAAAGTTAATTTAAGAAAGGAAACAAATTCTTAGCCCAAATCAATAGGACTGAACATTTTGTTATACCTGTAGCTTAGTTCTGTATTTTAAAGTTCAGCTTTTGCACATCTTGTTCTTGGAGTAATGATTAGTGGTACAGAAATAAGAACTGTGGCTGGTGATCCTAAGTAGACTTCAGAGTGGGGCTCTACATGACATTGAGTCATTAATGCTGAAGGTCTGGTCTCCTTCCTTGGTTGATGATGTTGAAACCAACTGCACGGAACCTCCCACTGCATGTAAATGACTAGGTCAAGGCAAGGAGGATGGCTTACAGATCAAACAACATTAATATGTGAGCGTAGATAAAACACAGGTATAGTTAATTGATTCAAAGGCAATCCCTTCCGATGGGATTGGATCCCCCAAGCCCTAGGATTGCCATTTTAACTGTTTTTCTTGAGTGACTCATATACCAGCGGTCCCCAAAGAGGAGTTCCTTAAACGCTATGAGCAGCCGTGGCAGCAGACTCACGTAAGAAGTGTGGGACTTGAAGAGGGGACGACTTTGAAGTGGCTGGATGCTCATTTAGATGTGCTGTCTTTGGTGCATTTGTCAAACCATTCTTGTGGCTTAGCAGTCATGTTTGGTCTAGTGAGAAATGTGAGCCTTTATAGTCACATAAAGTGGATTTCTTCCAATCACTTGATTGTCTTCACCACACTGGATGCTGAATGTCTCTCCTTTCCCCCCTTTAAGCTGATGCTGTGACGAACTGATGCTGGGCAATGCAAGAGAGGTGGGAAACAGGACCCATCCTTGGGAGCCCACTGATCTATAAGACAGCCAAGACTGTCACTGGCTCCTTGAATTGCTTGACTTAAGAGTAGTGGGCTACCATCTATGGGGTTGCACAGAGTCGGACACGACTGAAGCGACTTAGCAGCAGCAGTACACAAGCACTCCAGGAAAAGTATCTCCTGGACACAAAGCTAATTTAGGAAACGCTGAAGATCTCGCACCCCTCCAAATAAGCCATCCAGTTCTCCTGGCAAGGGGTTTTCTGTTGTTTTTCACACCTCACCCGAAGGAAGGAGCAGTTCTGTGTGTGAAAAGTAATACCTTACTGACGCCCCCCCCACCCCCCCAGTTAACTAAAAGTTAGCCTGTGTGTACTGTGGGGAAACATTCAACAAAGCACAAATAGATTTTCCTTAAAAAGAAAGATGTTTTCCAATGCCATTCTTCTTTCCTGTCTTTTACAAGGCAGGAAAATGATGGTTTCTTATTTGGTGAAAGGGAAGAAAAGAAGATTTCTAAAGTCTGTAAATTTGAACCCAACGTGAAACTCTTCACAGGACTTCACACAGAACTCATCACCACAGTCCTGGTGATGTTTACTTCTTTTTAAAGGAAATCTAGTTCCTCTCCTTCCCAAAGCCCAGTAGGCTCCAAAGTACATAAATCTAAGGACTTCTGTAAACAGTGAGAAAGCTGAGATTTTTAACAAGATGTGAAATTCCAAGCTTTATGACCCGTAGTTACCAGCCTTCACCCAGAGTCCACTCAACTGCTTGGCAGTGTGATAAGTTTTGCTGTTTACCCTGCCCCCTGAAATTTTGTGTGTTCTAAAATTACTCCGTGAGTCTCAGATCATCAGTACTCAGTGTGGTTCTGAGGTGGAAAGAACTTTTAGAGAAAGCCCCTTCCAGTGTGGAGATGAGGGGCCTCTTGAAGGACACAATCCATCCATGTCCCATAGAGACTAGTTCTGCCACTGATTAATCAACTCATGCTTCCTGCCTTCCCTTCCAGAGACTTCCCCCCTCTCCACATGGTACTTCTCAGCTTCTGGAGTATTTCCATGTGGCATCTTCTGGCAAATTGTCATCCCCCAAGAGGTGGCATCTGGGGCAGCCAGAGAGAGGAGTTGGTTTTCTTCTTTTCTCCGAAGAGAGCGGGCAGAGGTGAAAAGGGGTAAACTTCACCCCCCAGGAGACAGACAGAAGGAAGCTGGAGGAAATGTCTAAGTGCTGCCACTGGGACCACCATGGTTAAGGTCTTGCTCTCCAGATAAGCATCCTTGGTATCTCTTGTCATGGGTCTCAATGAAGAAAACATGACTGTTATATATATATATAAAGTTCTTGGAACTGAGCTTGGAACCCAGCAGTTAACAAATGTTAGTTCCTATTATTGTTACTGTTGTTGCTCTACAGACATGGGTATTCAGCTAAAAGATGTTATTCAACCTTCCTAAAAATCACAAAGCTAGCTAGTGACTGTCTGTCGGGTCTGTGTGATTCCTGAGCTCAAATGCTTGCCCAGTGCCCTGGCTGATGGTGCCCTATTTGGTCTTTGGCCAAGCATGTCTGAGCCTGCAGCTGTGTGTTCTCACTGAGTCATACACCCCTACTTAGGCCTGGGCACTGAACACAGCCTGAGGAGCTACAGGCCAAGGGCACAAGGGCCCTGGCCCGAGTAGGAAGTCTCAGGAGGAGGGAGTTGGATATGCCAGGATGTGAAAGGAATGACTGCTTCTGAGGTTTTTGTGGGCCCCTGATAGAGTCTTAGGGAGGGGAGTTGAGCATAGCAGAAGTGGGGGCCAAGGGTGGGGTGTAGCGGACTACCATTCTCGCCCCCACCTCCCATTACACAGATGAGGAAACCAGAGAGGGGAAATCTGGAGGCCCACGAGATCCTTTCTTCAGGGACTCCCCCAAAGACAGGAAACCAAGTAACAGGCCTTCTGCAGATGGCAGGCAGTCAATAAATAGCATTTAAGGTTCTTCTGAGCAGGCTGCAGGCAACTGCACTGGTTCAGCTGGGCCGCTGGCCATGTGCTGTCTAGGAGGCAGGCACCTTGGGTGCGTGAGGGGGAAATCGTTAGAGGAAAACTAGTCGAGATAAATGTCTGCTCTCAGCATTGTGGTATTTTCCAGAACAGCACAAGGGAAAAGTTTTTCCCCCCCATGAAGGCTGCCCCTTCTCGAGTCCTGGGTTGATTTTAATGAGCTCTAATATTGTTGTTAGGTGCTGAGAGAGACAAAGTGCAAACCCTGGTTTTTGTGGGGGAAACAGACCTCCTTTACCATTTATACTGTGAAGAATGGGAGCCATTCAGAATTTCCAGGGCTGGCTGAGTCGTGCCTTCATTCCCCCGGGGAGCTTTTTTTTTTTTTTCCCTGCAGGTATTCAGGTTGCAAAAGTCACAATTACTGGATAACACAGCTGGGCTGTATGTGTGTGGAAATGAGCACTGGATATAGCACCAGGCACAGCCTGGTTTCCCCACAATGATAACATGGAAAATGGAAAAATAACTCGCTAACCCCCGACTCTGTTCATGTCCAAGGCAAGCCATTCAATAGCACGGTAATCTAAGTCTATGCTCCAACCAGTAATGCTGAAGAAGCTAAAGTTGAACGGTTCTATGAAGACCTACAAGACCTTTTAGAACTAATACCCCAAAAAGATGTCCTTTTCATTATAGGGGACTGGAATGTAAAAGTAGGAAGTCAAGAAACACCTGGAGTAACAGGCAAATTTGGCCTTGGAGTACGGAATAAAGCAGGGCAAAGGCTAGTAGAATTCTGCCAAGAGAACACACTGGTCATAGCAAACACACTCTTCCAACAACACAAGAGAAGACTCTACACATGGACATCACCAGATGGCCAACATTGAAATCAGATTGATTATATTCTTTGCAGCCAAAGATGGAGAAGCTCTATACAGTCAGCAAAAACAAGACTGGGAGGTGACTGTGGCTCAGATCATGAACTCCTTATTGCCAAATTCAGACTTAAATTGAAGAAAGTGGGAAAACCACTAGACCATTCAGATATGACCTAAATCAAATCCCTTATGATTATACAGTGGAAGTGAGAAATAGATTTAAGGGACTAGATCTGATAGACAGAGTGCCTGATGAACTATGGACGGAGGTTCGTGACATTGTACAGGAGACAGGGATCAACACTGCCCCCAAGAAAAAGAAATGCAAAAAGGCAAAATGGCTGCCTGAGGAGGCTTTACAAATAGCTGTGAAAAGAGAAGTGAAAAGCAAAGGAGAAAAGGATAGATATAACCATCTGAATGAAGAGTTCCAAAGAATAGCAAGGAGAGATAAGAAAGCCTTCCTCAGTGATCAATGCAAAGAAATAGAGGAAGACAATAGAACGGCAAAGACTAGAGATCTCTTCAAGAAAATTAGAGATACCAAGGGAACATTTCATGCAAAAGATGGGCTCAATAAAGGACATAAATGGTAGGGACCTAACAGGAGCAGAAGATATAAAGAAGAGGTGACAAGAATACACAGAAGAACTGTACAAAAAAGATCTTCACAACCCAGATAATCACAATGGTGTGATCACTCAGCTAGAGCCAGACATCCTGGGATGTGAAGTCAAGTGGGCCTGAGGAAGCATCACTACGAACAAAGATAGTGGAGGTGATGGAATTCCAGTTGAACTACTTCAAATCCTAAAAGATGATGCTGTGAAAGTGCTGCACTCAATATGTCAGCAAATTTGGAAAACTCAGCAGTGGCCACAGGACTGGAAAAGGTCAGTTTTCATTCCAATCCCAAAGAAGGGCAATGCCAAAGAATACTCAAACTACCACACAATTGCACACATCTCACATGCTAGTAAAGTAATGCTCAAAATTCTCCAAGCCAGGCTTCATCAGTACATGAACTATGAACTTCTGGATGTTCAAGCTGGTTTTAGAAAAGGCAGAGGAACCAGAGATCAAACTGCCAACATCTGCTGGATCATCACAAAAGCAAGAGAGTTCCAGAAAAGATCTATTTCTGCTTTTTGACTACGCCAAAGCCTTTGACTGCATGGATCACAATAAATTGCAGAAAATTCTGAAAGAGATGGGAATACCAGACCACCTGACCTACCTCTTGAGAAACCTGTATGCAGGTCAGGAAGCAACAGTTAGAATTAGACAAGGAACAACAGACTGGTTCCAAGTTGGAAAAGGAGTACGTCAAACCTGTATATTGTCACCCTGCTTATTTAACTTCTATGCAGAGTACATCATGAGAAACGCTGGGCTGGAAGAAGCACAAGCTGGAATCAAGATTGCTGAGAGAAATATCAATAACCTCAGATATGCAGATGACACCACTCTTATGGCAGAAAGTAAAGAAGTAAAGAGCCTCTTGATGAAAGTGAAAGAGGAGAGTGAAAAAGTTGGCTTAAAGCTCAACATTCAGAAAACTAGATCATGTCATCTGGTCCCATCTCTTCATGGGAAATAGATGCGAAACAGTAGAAACAGTGGCAGACTTTATTTTTGGGTGCTACAAAATCACTGCAGATGGTGACTGCAGCCATGAAATTAAAAAACACTTACTCCTTGGAAGGACAGTTATGACCAACCTAGACAGCATATTACAAAGCAGAGACATTACTTTGTCAACAAAGGTCCGTCTAGTCAAGGCTATTGTTTTCCCAGTAGTCATGTATGGATGTGAGAGTTGGACTATAAAGAAAGCTGAGCACTGAAGAATTGATGCTTTTGAACTGTGGTGTTAGAGAAGACTCCTGAGAGTCCCTTGGATTGCCAGGAGATCCAACCAGTCCATCCTAAAGGAGATCAGTCCTGGGTGTACATTGGAAGGACTGATTTTGAAGCTAAAACTCCAATACTTTGGCCATCTGATGCGAAGAGCTGACTCATTTGAAAAGACCCTGATGCTGGGAACGATTGAGGGCAGGAGGAGAAGGGGATGACAGAGGAAGATATGGTTGGATGGCATCACCGACTCAATGGACATGGGTTTGGGTGGACTCCGGGAGTTGGTGATGGACAGGGAGGCCTGGCTTGCTGCCGTTCATGGGGTCGCAAAGAGTTGGACATGACTGAGAGACTGGACTGAACTGAATCCCCCACCAACCTCTCTAACTCAAGAAAGAATCCCATGGCATGTTGGAGTGAGTACAAGAAGGGGCACCAGAGACACAAAGATCGTGCTGGAACAGAAGGACTGATTTTGAAGTTTCTGGAGTGTTAAAAGCTCACAAGAGCTCTAGAGGTACTATGCATCAAAGGGTCATATTTCATGATATAGATAAGAGACTCTGGACCATTGCATTTCCTCTCTAAGGCAAAAAGGGAGTGGTGTAGTGCTGGGGAGCCAGGGGCCAAGCGCTCCTCCAAGTTACAACTGAGTAAGTAGCACATTGGGATGAGCTGAGTCCTGGAGAAAAGAGATTTTTTGTACTTATCTGACATGTACCTGAGTGGGAAAACTTACAGTATGTGAAATCAGACAGTGATAATGTTGTGAAATAGAATTCCTGATTCCGTTTTGGTTGGCGAAGGGACAAGTATCCTACAATCTTTGACAATGTAGAAGTCCTCATTATTTATTTATTTATTTTTGGCCTTGCAACGCAGCTTGTAAGATCTTAGTTCTCTGACCAGGGACTGAACCTGGGCCATGGCAGTGAAAGTACAGAGTCCTAACCACTGGACTGCCATGGAATTTCCTAGAAACTCTTTTAAATGGCACGTCCCAAGCACCATATGGGGCCAGTTGGGGCCTTAGTTTTTTGAGAGGAGGTAGGGCTCTCTTCTCACAGAGTGGAGAGCCTGGGTAGTGCTCTGTAGCCCCCTCCACACATATTCTCCAGATGGCTGAAAACCACATTTCATGTGTGTAAGCCCACCTGCCTGCTGAAAGCAAAGCCCTTGTGACAGGGACTGATGGGAATACCCACAGATGAAGGTAACAGATCCATATTTTGCAGAGTAGCAGGGCAGGCCGGCCCCTTAGAGGTCATCTGGTCCAATCAGTTTACCAACAAGAACACCAAAGACCAGAGATGAGTGATAGGGACTTGCCCCAGGTCACATGATTCGTCTGTGGCAGAGCTCTGACCCGAAACCAAGTCTCTGACTCCTTCCTCAAGTTTCAGAATATCACGCTCAAGGTGACTGACAACAGGAACCAGCTTCAGGAAAAGGCTGCCCCTCTGTTTGGTAGAAGCTCACTTATCCTCCACCACAAGATTTGAAAGACATAAAAGAAGGACTAAAAGTCAACGCTCAGACTAAGAAAGATGTCTGACTCTGATTTTCCAACTGAAGGCAAATGCTTGAGGGAGCAACATCCTCAGAATCTATCGTCCATTAATCATACGCTAGAAAGACATGTCAGTGGGGAGTCAGATTCATTTACATGCTGCAGGAGCCGCTGACAGAGCTTCCCCTTCCCACCCCCCTGGGCTTGGCTTTTCTCCCTGGAATTGAGGTTAATTCTCAGAGATAATGACCCACAGTAAGTTGGACTGAAGGCCCCAGATGGTTACTCTAAATGACATCTCCCTTCCCACAATACTTTTTCAGAAAGGTCATCTAAAAAAAGTCCACTGATACCCTGGGAGAAGGAAGGATAAAGGGAAAGAGGGGGGAAGAGAAGGAGGGAGAGAAGAAGGGAAGGCTGGTCAATAACAGAAGTTTCATATGAAATGATGGATGACTCATTGCTCTTATATCATTCATTCCTCACACAGGACAAAGTATAGAACTACCATTTTACAGATGAAGTTTGAAATTCAAACAAAAGAAGTGTCTTACCCAAGGATACACAACCCATCAGCAGTGGGTGTAGAACCCAAGTACCCTAACTCCCAATTATCTGTTTTCCCCACCATTCTCTATTGCATAATAAGCCCCTAATGGATGTCTGGACAGTCTGTTTCTCTTGTTTTGTGTTTCCAACCAGGCTGCATATTCCTTAAAGGTTAAGACCACTTGGGGAAATTTCCTGGTGGTCCAGTGGTTAGGACTTGGTGCTTTCACTGCTGTGGCTGGGGAATTAAGATCCTGCAAGCTAAGCAGTGTGGCAAAAACAAACAAACAAAAACCCTGGTAATAAAATACTGTATGTACAGTATTATTTAAGATTAAAAAAAAGACTACGTGGCATTTCTGCTGTCTGTCAGCACTGGGCCCAGCATCTTATGGGATGCAGATTGGTGGATCACTTGATGGAACATCTCCCATCAAGCCTTGGAATTGGCCTCGAAATCCTTTTTTGCCTTCTTCCACCTCTCTGTGCATCAGCTCCAAGTGCATTATTCCTCAAGCCACATAGGCCTCTTATTCCAAACACTAACCTGCCTCTGGCTTGCTGCCACTCCTCAGGCCCCATGTTGGCATTTCCTAGCCAGGAGAGACTGTTGCACACACAATACCAGCTGAAAGAATGAAGAAGTATTTAGCCTCCAATTAAAATAAATAAATTTAAATTTAAAAAAAGAAATACAAAGAGAAAAAAAAAAACGGGATGAAGAAGGCCCCTTCCTCTCAAACATTACTGCACTAAGGCCTGAAATCCCACCCTTAGCTAGAATTTACTTTGTTCTTCACGGTGGCTAGAAGCTGCTGCCCTCCAGTCTTCATCATCCCCATCCCTCTTCCTCTTGCCTTTTCCTGCTGGACTCTCCTGGCTTAGGCTGCTGGAAACCTTAGATCTGGAAAGAAAGTGCTAAAAGAAACTCCATTCGTCAAGGTGTCATGTACTTGGCACCACCAGAAGGATTTCCATTCTGGAGGGGGCATTCCCTGAGTAGTCATGCTGTGCCCTCTTCACTTCCGGCAGCAGCAGCTGGTAGAGTACGGAAATCACATCCTGTAGGTAACTGACTACTACATGCCAGTGAAAGGCATGTCCCCAATCAGATGCCTGATCTCTTCTGCTCAAAGAAAGCACAGGAATTTAAAATGAGGCCATTTGGTGACGGTTTTCATCAGATATATTTTCCTTTCCAGAATCATGAATCAGTCATGAACACACCAGGTTAAAACAAGATTTGATTTCCCTGGGGCTGTTTTTGAAGTCTTCTTGTTTCCCTGCTCTGCCTCCTTCCCATTGAACACTCAGGAGTCAAGGTGTTACTAGATAGAAATGCACAGCAACCTTCACCTTCTATTTCTCAGGTCATTTTCAAGGATTAAAGAGCTATTATTCCAAACATTTTTGAGGGCATAACACTCTTTGTCCTTTCCTTCTGAAAAGTTCTCTATGGCAATATATATATATATATATATATATATATATATATATATATATATATATTCTTAGCAAAGCACATTTTCTTTCTTTCTCATTAGATCCTTACAATACACCTGTGAAATAGATAAGGCCAGTCTGTTTCACAGAGGCAGGTATTAGTGCACAGAGGTGAAAGGTCACACAGCTAGTAAGGGATCAAGTTACCTACGTCTGAAACCCATGTCTAGACATCCAGACTCATGTTGCTACCCCATGCCACTGTGCTCATTTATTTGAGAATGAAAGGAATTTTCCAGGAAGCAGTACAGACCTTTTTGCAACACCCTAATAGGATGTGCAACCAGGGCCAGCCTCATGGGGTGGCAGAATTTTCAGGGCTGCTGGAAAGCACAGCTCCCTCTCCTACAGTTGGCCAGGAAGCCACAGTGTTAGGTTTATGCCTTTCATTTAAGGATCTGCCTTCCGTGTGTGTGTGTGTGTGTGTGTGGTGGCAGGGGCGGGTGAAGAGCAGGCAATATAAGGTAGATGGTCATGAAGTCAATAAGACTTATCAGTCATTTAGATGGCATAGGGTCTCCATGACTTCTAAGATATCCTTCCTATAAGTTTAATAATCAGCTCACGTTGGTGAGGGGAAAAAGGGGTGTTCAGGGCATAGAAAGAGATGGGCATCAAGTTTTAAGGAAGGAACAGGAAACTAAGAAGGAAAACTGAGGACTCCAAAGGCAAATATGGCTGTCTTAGACTTTTTCTAGGACTAAGGACCCATCAAGAATCTCTGGTTTAAAAGTAAGTGTGAAAGCAAAGATATAAAAGTAAAGCACAGGCTTCACAAGGGAAATGAGCAGACTGATGTTTCATTGAGTAATGCCCACGATTTATCACTAAGTTACTGGTCCAGATGTATCTTCCATCCTAAGCCTGCACACAGGGCTTCCCCAGCATGCAGACTCCTACGAGGGAAGCCAACCAAACTCTCCCTCCCTGTGCCTCACACCTCTGCTTCTGCCAGTCTCCCAGGCACCATACCACCTGCTTCTCTCTACCTGTCTCTTCAAACAGGACTGTCTTCTCAAGCCTTCCTTCCTCCTGGTATCCATAGCTGAAGCAGCCATGCCTTCCTTGGGAGCCTCTAGAAAAGGTAATCTTGACTTCTTTCCAGGAACTCTGTTCATCTGACTTTCTGATGTTGGTGTTCATACCCAAGTCCCCTTTTCCTTCCAAGGCTGTGGGCACTGTGGAAAGAGGGCCCGACTGGGTCCTTTTTATGTCTATTTTCCTCTCTTCCTATGGAGGTAGCTGACCCTGAGTCTAGAGACGCACTCATTGATAAAAGCTTTGTACTTAAGAGCTCCATCTCTAGGGTAAGAAAGTTCTGGAAGCAAGCTCCAGCTATGCAACCATGTGCAAATTACTTAACCTCTTGGTCTTGGTTTCCTCACCTCTAGGCACCCATTTCACGGTGTTGTGACTCTTCAATGAGATAACGCATGTTAAATGCTTAGCACAATGCAGGTCACCTAGTACATGTTCCACAAAGATTGCTATTCATACTGTTTTTCTCACAAAATGAAATGTACAGTCCTCTCAGACTCCCTTTATCAATCACCCAACAGAGACATCATCCCAGAAACAAAGGGAATCATGTTAGGAGGGTTTGTTCAATGCCCTGACTCACACTCTAATTACAGCGACATTTACCCCCATCAAAATGCAAGGGAAGACAGGAACTGGTTTCAACCTGAATCCACTATTTCTGGAGCCCACACACTGAATGCTGCCAAAGCCTCCACTCCCTGAGCAGCGGTTTGTAGAGATGGAATAGCGGCAGTTTTTCATTTTCCAGAGTCCACTCACCCTTCCAAGAATCTCAATGCCTCATTGATTCATAATACAATGCATAAAGATTTCATTTTTCCTGCCCACAGTGATACATTATGGAAGCAATCTGTTTTGCCACTGAAAAGTTTGCTTAGTAGAAAAATTTGGAGTTTTGACATTCAG
Source organism: Ovis aries (assembly GCF_016772045.2). NCBI lineage: Eukaryota > Metazoa > Chordata > Mammalia > Artiodactyla > Bovidae > Ovis > Ovis aries. The sequence goes on along the minus strand of NC_056080.1, from coordinate 102,231,464 downwards.
GAAATTACAGTCATCTGTAAAACACGATTGATATGCCAAGGCTAACATTTTCATTGCACTCGCAGAGCCAGAATAACTATGATAAAATATGTGTTACCCCACACACGTTTCAGGATCTTTTAAGGAAACATTTGTTAGCTCTGAGAACCCCTCCCAAGGCTCTGAGACTGTAATGGCTGTGCCAGTTAGCTGTTCACCATTCAAAAGGGGTATCTCCATTGACTAAACTGAAACCCGGGTCCTCAAAGAAAGCAACGGCCTGACATGTCTTCTGACTTGGCCTTGGCTGGAAGCTGGAGGCACATTTTCTCATGCTACCACGGTAAAGACATGAAAGAAAACCAAGGCAAATGAGGCTAAAATATTCCACCCCCATTGAGGAATTGTTAGTCAGCCACAAAAGGCCCAGGTATATATTAGGCAGATCTAGAAGTTGAAGGCTTACAAAAGAGAATTCAGACTGTTCTACATCTGCTTACATTTTAAACTTGCTCTGTATATTTTTACACCCAAGCATTTCTTTGTCTCTTTCTGGGTGTAATTTTCAGTGTTAAATGGCATCAGAAACCCAAGGCTCTGGAGTTATCCACCTGTTCAACTTTTGATTTTGCAAAGATGAATACAGTTTAGCTGAGGAATGTGCATGATCTTTATGGCCCTATTGATGGAGCTGTCCGTTCACATTTGGCTAGGTTACAGGCAGCTTTTACCTGGTCCTCATCCACTGAGACCTGTGGGGAGTATACATGCAAGTGGTGTGGCTCTGGGAAAGTCCATCCCAAGGTCGACTTCTTTAGGCACTGAGAAAAGCCTTCTGCACAAAACATACAAGTCTGCGTGGTGGACCAAGCAGTCTTTAAAGGCCTCAGAGAAGTCCTGCACACACTCATACTCAGTAACAGCAAGTGTTCAAGGACCCTTTACTAGCTACAAGTCTGAGCAATTAACATGGAGTAATTCATTTAATTATTCTCAGAATCTCTGAGGCAGGTGAGAGTACTCTCATCCTCTTTATGGATGAAGACACTGATACACAGAAACATTGAGCAACTCCTTCAAAGTCACACAGTTATAAGAGGCAGAGCTGGCTTTCAAGTCTCCAACAGGGGGACTGTAGAGCTCATGCTTTTGACCTCTGTGCTGTATTGCCTTGCTTAAATGTTTTCGGGGAAAAGCCTTCTGTTGTCCTCCTGAAGCTCCTGGTTGCTCTCCGTCCCCCCCCCCTTTTTTTAACACTGACAAAGCATTCTCCTCCTGCTCCACATTAAGCTTCTTGCAGCTGACAACTTAGCTTCATTCCTTTCCCGAGTGGTTGCACAGATGTTAGAAGGGCCAAAGGGGATGGGAGGAGAGACAGTCAAGCAAAGAACACGACTACCTAGGAGCATTTGCCCTCCAGTGGGGAAATCTGAGGAAAAATGATTTGGCCACCTGATGCATAGAGCTGACTCATTGGAAAAGACCCTGATGCTGAGAAAGATTGAAGGCGGGAGGAGAAGGGTGGATGACAACAGTGACGCAATGGACGTGAGTTTGAGCAAGCTCCAGGAGATGGTGAAGGGCAGGGAAGCCTGGCGTGCTGCAGTCCATGGGGTGGAAAAGAGTCGGACATGACTGAGCGACTGAAGAACAACAAAAGGGTGTGGAGGGTCCATTTGCCCCCCACCGGGCTTAAGCTTTGGAGGAGTACCCATGTTCAGGGCTCCTGAATCCCATCGTTCTCCTCTGGGCCTTATTTAAACTGATTTGGCAGCTAATTGAGGGAGGCTGAGAGAGAGGAACGAAAAGGACTCATCAGAAGTCTAGAATGAGGGGAGGTAGGGCTTTCCTGGTGGCTCAGCTGGTAAAGAATCCTCCTGCAATGCGGGAGACCCGGGTTTGATTCCCTAGGTTGGGAGGATCCCCTGGAGAAGGGAACGGCTACCCACTCAAGTACTCTGGCCTGGAGAATTCCATGGACTGTATAGTCCATGGGGTCACAAACAGTCAGACACGACTGAGCGACTTTCAATTTCAGAGGTTAGAGGAGAGAAGAGGGAGCAGAAGAAAGCACCGTCAAGGGGTTGGTATGGAAAGGAAACGATGGAGGGAGAACAGAGGTAAGAGCAGAGAGGGAGGAGAAAGTAGGATACAAAGGAAATGGCACGAGGTGGGGTGTGCAGGTGGCTGAAAGGGGAGACTGAGGGGACAGGCAGGTGGAGGTGCTCTTCCTCCTGCTTCCTGTGACCCTCAGCCAGTCCACACCAGCTCTCGTCTCTTCACTAGCCATCCTTGGGTGGAAGGCTCTTCCCTTGCTCCCGGATCCATCCATATGACCTTGCTCTTTCCCTTCTCTGAGCAACGAGTGCACTTAAGAGTCTGTACTTGACTCTTTTCCTTGAGTTTTTACACATGCTATTTTTTAAAATTTATTTTATTCAAGTCTATTTGATTTACAACATTGTAATAATTTGTGCTGCACAGCAAAGGGGCTCAGTCATACACATATATGTATTTTCTTCATATTCTTTTCCATTATGGTTTGTCACAGGATATGGAATATCGTTCCCTGTGCTATACAGTAGGACCTTGTTGTTTATCCATTCTATGTATACTAGTTTGCACCTGCCAATCCCAAACTCGCAGTTTACATGCTAGCTTTTTTTAGGATACTCTTCAGGGTTTGGGATCAACTCTTACAGCATTAATTCCACCCCTAATTCTCTCTCTAACCATTATAGGAAATTCTTTGAGCATTAGGGTGACTGACATATTAAGTCTCTTTATTAGCACGTACTTTATTAGAAAGGAAATAAGTATCCTTGTAGATATGGGACGCAAGACAGAGAGTTTTTCTTGGGAGGGAAGACACCATTTGGAGATGGCAGATGCTGGGGGAAGGGACCAAAAGAACACCCAAGGGAAGAATGGTTGTAAGTACCCCACGTAACTCATTCACTTAACAATTCCCCAAGAGTTTATCTGCTGTATAAACCCAGAGATCCCTGATACATTCAGCTCTTTATATAATCATTCTTCTCTATTTATATGATACACATGACTTTAAGAAATAGTTCTTAAATACTCCTGGGCATGAGTAAGAAAGCTTTTTGGAAGTCACTTCAAACCCTTCTTAGAAGTAGGCGGGATATTTAAAAAAATGAGGCAAAATTAGAAAGTTTTCCTCCTTGTTTATCTCCAAGATGCCTTAGGAATTGACTTAGAGGGCTGTATTACTCTGTGAGTCACACATTTGGCTAATAGCAGGTATTGAAAGCCAGAATCCAGGAAAAGGACCTAACATATTCAGAGAAAATTCCAGGGGCACCTCACCGAGACAGTTCCTGTGTTTGCTGCATTAGCAGATGGGTTCTTTACCACTAGCGCCACTGGGAAAACATATATATATATATATATATATATATGCCAACTGCAGCAGACATAAAAGACGTGGGTTTGATCTCTGGATGGGGAAGATCCCCTGGAGGAGGGCATGGAGACCCACTCCAGTATTCTTGCCTGGAGAATCCCATGGGCAGAGGAGCCTGGCGGGCTACAGTCCATAGGGTCACAAAGAATCAGACATGACTGAAGTGACTTAGCACAGATGCACACGCATGCACACACACACACACACATATTCATTCTTTTTAAGATTCTTTTCCATTATATGTCATTACAAGATATTGTCAAGTTCTCTGTGTTACACAGTAGGACTTTGCGGTTTATCTATTTTATAGTATATATAGTGGTGTGTATCCTGTAATCCCAAACTCCTGTTATCCTCCTCCCCTTCTCCCTTGGTAACCCTTTCACCAAGTTCGCTAGCTTCAGAAGTTCAACCCCTTACCCACTTAGCAATTTTCTTCATTTCTGTCCTTAGACAATTTCTTTTACACCTCCCCCTACTCTTCTGTTTCCTCCAACTGGATCGATGACCCACTTGGCATTTACATTTACAAAGCAATTGCATTTACTTAAGATAGCTCTTATCAAGAACCCGAAGAGGCACAAGTATAATACATATATAATAAGGAGAGTGCCTATTTATCACCCACATTTACTGTGCCTTCCTACAGGACAGACTGTTCTAGGAACTGGTATATGAAGGGAGAGAGCCCTGTAAAATTTATCACTAAAGGTAATCAATGAGTTTTCAACTAATGCGCTCTCCGCCTCGAGGGTTAATATAACAAAAGTATGGGGGAAACATATTTACTCTGTAAAGTTTGCTGAATTTAATTTGCACTTTCATTGATTTCATTTAATACAAAGATTATATAATCAGGAAGTCAGTAGCAATTGAGGATACCAAGCCTAGTCTGCACCCATCAGGGCATTTTGCTAATATCTAGTAATGGCAGGAGATTCTCATTTAATTGAATTGGAAATGCAACATATATTAGCTTACAGAAACTTAATCAGTGTGATCAAATTAAAACAGGCCACTTAGACATACCATCCTGATTAAGGCACTTGCAAACACTCCACAATTATCAGAGATTTGTGGTGTTAATGATTTAAACTGAGGTTTTTTCTCTGGGGATTCAGCCCTGGACCTTTTTTTTTTTTTTTTTTTTTAACTGACAATTAGAAAACCCTATTCCTTATTTTTAAAAAATGCTGCAACAGTATTATTGACATTAATTCTCAAAGAATGCAGGATAGGAAAGAGCATGTGTTGCTGATATTTTTTTACTTTTAACAGTCACTGCCTTCTCTTTGGGATGAGGAACATTAATCTCAAAGCTTTAGGTCTTGGGAGTGGTAATGAATTTTGGCAATGGTGAACTGACCATTTTTAAATGTATTAGGGGAAGACTCCACTTTTCTGCTTTCTGCAAAGCAGCTCCACATTCCATGGAAAGAGGTTTGCTTATAGCCCTATTTGAAAACCACTTTGAATGAACCAGCCTGTTGTCCTGGGTAGGAGACTACAGAAGTAGGCCATTTCTTTTAAATGTGTTCTTAATAGACCATTATGAACACTAGCTTGGGAGACGTGAATTACTCCTCCCTACCCCCCACCCCGCTTTAAAACCCATCTTCCCAGCCCACCACCCTTAAAATGCAGCAGTAGTAAATTACCTGGAAAGGATCTCGGGTTTCTAGTTCCATTATTTTGTGAATAGTGGTGATGAGGGCTTGTCTAGCTGTTTGTTTCTACTTTAGTCAGCAAAGCCAGTCCCTACATTTAATCACAGAGAAAATGGAGATTCAGAGAGGCTAGGTGACTTTTTTAAGGTGGCAGAGTGAATAAGGATCAGGTTCAAGGCTAGAGTCCCAGTCTTTCAACTTTCAGGGTTTTTTGTGCCCATTGATGCTTGGGCCCAGCCTAGTCTCCATTAGGACAAGTTTCAAATCATTGAAATCTGCCTTCAAAGGATGATGTACTATAGAATAAGCGAGTCAGTTAATGGAAATAAGGACCACGGTGGGGACAGAGCAGAGGAGGAAGAGGAGAGGGGGTACTGTGCTGAGATGGGGTGGGAGATCTGACTTCCAACAGGCCCGGCAGCAGCCTGCTATGGCAAGATGGTTAAAACCAACATCCACCAAAAGCACGATCAGGCACTATTTCCCAGATGCTAGTTTGGAAAGGCAGGGACAAGTGATGGGTTAAAGTGAAGGGGCCTGTGGGGTAAAAGCATCTTAGCATGGTTCCCTGCACCTGTCTGTAATCTCAGGGGAAAGCCATGAGTCCTACACTTGGTTCCATCCCCAACTCCCCAACATAATTCTCTTTGTTTAAAATAATCTTAAGGACCCAGGAGAAGGAGTCATTTATTCATCTGTTCACTGAAAACATAGTGCTGAGTCATTGAACCGTTTTCACATATTGAGTTACAAGGCATTCACTTTATACGCTTGCAATAAAATGAAACGAGAATAAGCAGTCTTTCCCAGAGTGTGCTGAAGACACTTTATTCTGTTTCCTGGAGACAATTTGCAGAAGTGTCTCATATCAGTGCATATACTAAGAGCATGATGTGTCCAGGTATACTGTGGAAGAAAAAAAATTTCCACCTATTCTTCCTTGAGGATTCATAGCCCTGCATTAGCTGGAGAGAGCAGCAAAGAGGTGGAAAGTTAACAATAAGAGTGAGAGTGGTTACTTCCACAGTTTTGTCTTTTATTACCGAGCATCCACACTCCTCCAGTTGCATCTCTGGTTACACCTTCCTTACAGAGCACACCACTCTGTTCTTTGTATCCCAGATATCTGTGTCTATGAGCATCTTCCCTGCTTGAAAATAAGATGCTCAGGATCTTCCTGGTGGTCCAGTGGTTAAGACTCTGTGCTTCCAATGCAAAGGGCATGGGTTCTATACCTGGTCCCACGTGCCTCGTGGTACAGCCAAAAAAAAAAAAAGGAAAAAGAAAAAAAGATGCTTAAGAACAGCAGCTGAATCTCTTTCTGTTTCAGCCCTGTTTTCTCCACCTCCTTCTCTTACATCCACCTTTCTACTCCCATCCACCCCTGCATTTGGTATTGTAGCCGTCACACACCAGATGTACAATATTTACTGATTGACTTAATGAAGACACTAGTTCCTGGTTAAATGCTAAATGGATATTGTTCAGGAGGATGAAGGGATGCTTTCAGGCTGCATCAGGAGAGACATGAAGGACGAAGTGGCATGTTAACTGTGTTCTGCAATGTAAGTAGTAACAATAACTCCATTTAGTGAGCACTCATGTGGACCAGGGGCTTCCCAGGTGATGCTAGTGGTAAGAACCTGCCTGCCAAGGCAGGAGACACAAGAGATGTGGGTTCGATCCCTGGGTCAGGAAGATTCCCTGGAGGAGGGCATGGCAAACTACTCCAGTATTCTTGCCCGGAGAATCCCATGTACAGAAGAGATGGTGGGCTACAGTCTATAGGGTCACAAAGAATCAGACACGACTGAAGTGACTTAGCACACACACATGCACGTGGACCAGAATATTTGCACAAGTTATCTCACTGACTCTTCAAAGGAATTCTAGCAGAGACAGCTGCAATTATTACTCCCATTTAATGGATGAGGAAACTGAGGCCCAGAGATGTTAAGTAACTTGTCTGAGATGCAAAGCTGGGAATGAACCTATTCCTATCTAATTGAAAGAGTGGGCTCTTTCCAACAAACTAGGATTTAGACAGGTGTAGCTGAAGGATGGAGGCCACTCAAGATAGGTGCAATGGTGTGAAAAAAAAAATCGGAATGTGGCAGACAAGGAGACCAGTATAACCAAGGGGTGGGCTGAGGCAATGATGATACTAGCTACTTGTGAGAAAGCAAATTAGTCAGTGAACATAAAACACTGGAGAGAGAGAGTTTAAAAATTATAATAAAATTGTGTATAGGACTGCACAGAATACATACAAGGAAGAAACATATTAGAAAAGCTCATGGGCCTTCTAGTGGTATTCACAATAACAATACAGGGCACTTCCCTGGTGGTCCAATGGTTAAGACTCAGTACTTCCAATGCAGGGGTTCAGGTTTGATCCCTGGTCAGGAAACTAAGATCCCACATGACGCAAGGTGTGGTAAAAAATTAACAAAAAGTTGAAAAAAATAATAACAATACAGACTTTGGCCTAAACACCCACCTGACTATTTTAGGGGAGAGGATGGCTTAAGCAACTAAAATAATCCTCTCTGCAAGCTAATGGTCTTTTCCTCCCCTCCAGGTTTCATTACAGCCTAGCACAGATGCCAGTTTAAGGAAATGGAGTGGAAATTGTGTGCATTCATCTAGTCTTCAGAGCAGAAGCCAGTTGAGGAGCATTACTCACAATCTGTGACATTTTTTTCTCCTCTAAGTATTTCAGGTTCAGCCTGGGTTTAGGGATGAGATCTCAGGGAACAATCACCGGTCAGTCAGCTTCCTTGCATTTCTTCAGAGCAATCTGGCCATAAGAAGGGAGGCGTCTCTTTTATTTATTTCTTCCTCTTCTTTTTTTTTTTTTAAACTGTTTTTGCTTTTTAAAATATTTATTTATTTATTTGGCTGCACCAGGTCTTAGCTGCAGCACGTAGGATATTCGATCTTATTGTGGCATGTGGGATCCACTTCCCTGACCAGGGGTTGAACCCAGGGCTCTGCATTGGGAGATTGCAGTCTTACCCACTGGACCACCAGGGAACTCCCTGGTTTTAAGAGCTTGCAGAAGCGGCACAGCGGAGAAAGCCTGGAATCCCATACTGTGCTTCCTCTATATCCTCAGGCTGGGGCTGTACCAAGGGTTATCAAACTCATTCTAAGCATTCTTTAAAAAATGAAATGTAGTCAGACCTCAGTATGGATAACAGATTAAAATGGAGTTACCCTCATCTCAGCAGTCTCTGAGGTGCTGCTTCTGCACCCAAGGGTTATTCAGAATATAGATTGAAAACCACTGATCTAGACAAAGGAAAGATGCAGCAAGTGTACCGTGATGGCTCGCTGAGCCCAGATAGCTTCTTTAGTCTTCTTTTTAGCTCTTTTTCCATCTGTTAGAAGCCAAACTAGGAATGGAGACTTGTGACTGAATGGACAGGCAGTTTCCTCGCCAGGAGACAGAGGTTTACAGAGCAGGGAGTATGTGGGAGGGAGAATAAACCTTTTTCTTGGTCCTCCTATAGCTTAGCACAAAGCGCCTTGTCCATTGTAAGCACTAGGTAATGAATGGGAACCATGACTCCCACTTTAAAAGAAATTTAAAAAAAAAACTAGCAGCCATCCACAAATCATGCCTTTGTTTCTTCTTTGCCATCAAGTGGGTGACAGAGAGCCAGATTGAATTCAGGTAAAAAAAAAAAAAAAACCCACACCCTCCAAAATGAATGTGTTTATAAGGACAAAGCTGGCTTATGTGCATCTCATAGAAGGAGGAGCAGTCCTGGGAAACAGATGTGGGTGGGTAGAAGCAGCAAACTATTTTCTGATCAAGATCACAATGGAAGCAGGTGTCCTTGTGACTACTGTGAAGGCACAGAACATCCTGATCACTCTTCAAGGTTCCACAGGCACGAATGGGAGAAGTGAAGGTAAACAGGCAGAGGCTGAGTACAGAGCATCTCATGAAAGCCCATGGAGAACCCATCTCCTCCTCAATCATGAGCAAGCAAGACACTGTTGAGGACCCCTTGGAAGCAACCCCAGCACTCTTCTGTCATTGTGCTCTGTGACTTCAAAAAAGGAGAATCAGTGCTCCTGGCTCAGGTCCATAGCCAGCCATACTCAGAGCTTGTCTCTGCTGAGGTGCCTGGACAGACACCCTGAAGGGCACCCTCCGGATTGGGTATGATCCATGCCACCAAAGCAAGTGATGAGCTCTCTTTGAACCAATGTCAAGGGTAGTTTTCAGATTAAATGAGAAAATATATGCATTTAAAGCACTTAGAATAGGGCCTGGTGCGTCTCTGATGAGATTACTCAGTTCTTACTCTTGCTGACTAATTACCAGCCCATTGATGACCATTCCCAATGAATTTACAGAGCATTTATCATGATTGTAAATCATGATAAATGTAGTTATTTTTTTTTCTCTCTCTAAAGGCATCCCACTCCAGTATTCTTGCCTGTAAAATTCCATGGACTGAGGAGCCTGGTAGGCTACAGTCCATGGGGTCGCAACACTTCACTTCAAACTTCAGAACTATGTTCAGAATTTTGCAAAAGTTTCTTCAATTTTCTTATAAAAGCTTTAAGCTGGTGTTAGGGTACAACATTGTTTTCCTTAAAATAAAATTATTTGACTATAAAAAAAGAATAGGGCTTGGTGGTATAGGGAGCACTTAATAAATGTTACTGCCTATTTAAAAATTCCTGATTCTTGGGACTTCCCTGGTGGCCCAGTGGTTAAGAATCCACCTTCCAATGCAGTGCACGTAGGTTTGCTCTCTGGTCAGGGAACTAAGATCCCACATGCCGTGGGGCAACTAAACTCTGACGCTGCAACTAAGATCTGACACAGCCCAGACATGGTTGGAGTCTTGGCGCCATCATCTGTTACCTACGTGACCTGGAACAGGTCAATGTCATCTCAGATTTCTTGTCAGTAAAAAGAGCTAATAATAACCTTTTCTCTATAGACCTGTTGTAATGACTAAACAGGATAACATTACGTAAAGCACTTTGCACAATACTGACATACAGAAAGCACTCAATAAATTATAGTTAGTAAAAGCATCATTATAGTAGTGGTGGTTTAGTCATTAAGACATGCCAGACTCTTTGAGGCCCCATGGACTGTAGCCCACCAGGCTCCTCTGTCCATGGGATTCTCCTGGCAAGAATTCTAGAGTGGATTGCCATTTCCTTCCCCAGGGGATCTTCCCAACCCAGAGACTGAACCTGGGTCTCTTGCGCCTTCTGCAGTGGAAGGCAGATTCTTTACCACTGAGCCACCTGGGAAGCCCCCAAAGCATCATTATATATTTGCTATATGTGAGGAATGGTTCAAACGTTTTCAATGTATTACTCAATTTAAATAAATTTTTTCTCAAATGTCACGTTTCAGTGAGGTCTTCTCCAACCACCTTATTTAAATTGACAAATTTTCTGTCTGTATCACTCCTTATCCCTCTGCCCTGCCCTTTCTCAACCCCTTCTTTAAAACTAATTTCTAAAACACTTAATAAATCGTTTTCTTGTTTAATGACAGTATCCCTCCACTAGAATGGGTATGAGGGTAGGGAATTTGGTTTGTTTCCTTCTTTTTTCAGAGCCTACAATAGTACCTGATATCTCAGAAGCAATCAGTAAAAGTTTTGAATGAATGAAGAATTTAATCCTCAAGAAAATCCATGAAGCAGACACTGTTAGTATGTCCCTTTCACAAGTGAAAAAACTGATGCACAGAGAGATTTAGAAACTTACCAAGGAAGTGCTGGGATTTGAAAACAGTGACTGGGCTCCAAGATTTGTCATCTTAACCACAGCACTATACTGTTTCTTTTAAAGAGCTCATGGAGGGCGAGAATGAGGAGTGGGGTGAGGGGAGAAAGGAGAGAAAAAGAGGGAGAAAACATGAATGAGAAAATGAGAATAATGGAAAAGAGTGTATGCGAACTTATGAAATTTAGAGTTTATTTTTCATTTAGCTTTTTTTTAATCCTCCTCTTCCTCCCCAAGAGAGTATCTACTCTTTTTTTGCTGATGAAACTTCTGTGCAAGACTTTGAGAATTTAGCTTTGACCTTTTGATAAAAGCAGTGATCATTCATTTGTCCCAAAAATATCATCTTTAGAGGACATTTCCATTGCCCAACTATCGCTCCATTGCTTTTATGTGTCTTTTGAACGAAGCTAAATGGGTAGGAATTATTTACACATTAGATAACTCATAGCTATTCAACACTGTACTAGAGGTTCAAACTTGTTCAATAAGGCAAGGAAAAAGATGCATCCATATTGGAAAAGAAGAATAAAACTATCTTTATTCACAGATGACAATTGTCTGTGTAGAAAATCTAATGGAATCTTCAAAAAAGCTCCTGGAATTAATATGTGAGCTTAGCAAGTTAGTAAAATATAAGATTGGTATACAAATACCAACTGTACTTCTATATCTTAGATATCATACCAAGTAAAGTAAGTCACAAAGAAGGGCAAATATCATATCATTCTGATTATATGTGGAATGTAAAAAAAGGATGCAGATGAACTTATTTATAAAACAGAAACAGACTCACAGACTTAGAAAATAAACATGGTTATCATAGGGGAAAGATGGGGAGGAAGGATAAATTGGAAGTGTGGGATTGACAAATACGGCTATATATAAAATAGATAATCAACAAGGACCTATGGTATAGCACAAGAAATTCTGCTCAATATTCTGTGATGACCTATATGGGAAGAATCTGAAAAAGAATAGACACATGTCCATGTACAACTGAATCACTTTGCTGTACCGCTGAAACCAACACAACATTGTAAATCAACTACCGTCCAATATAAAAAAAGTTTTTTGAAAAAAGTAAACTTGGAGAAAAACAATTGGAAGTTAAAATAAAAGAATACTATTTGCCATGCCATCTAAAGTATGAAAAACTTGGGGGATACATCTGAGAAAAGACAGGAAAAATGTGTACACTGAAAACTACAAAACATTGCTGAATGAGATTAAAGACAATTTCAATAAATGGAGAGATATGTTGTGTTCATAGCTTTCAAGACTCAACATCATTAAGATTTCAGTTTTTCCTATATTTGATACACAGATCGAACACAATCCCTGCCAAAATCTCAGCAGGTCTTTTTTCTTTTTCGGGAAATTTGCAGGCTGATTCTAAAATGCATATGGAAATGCACAGGACCTAGAATATCCAAAATAACTTCAAAAAGGAAGAATAAAGATTCACACCATCTGATTTCAAAACTTATGAGGCTAGGGTAATCAAGACTGTGTGGAACTGACATAGAGGTAAAATATTGATCAATGAAGAATCTGGAAAAAATAAATATATATGATGTACATATATATAATTGAGTTTTGATTTCAACAGAAGTACCAATGGAGAAAGGATATTCTTCTTCAATGATGGCACCAGAACAACTAGATGCTGCAACTGCTGCTAAATCACTTCAGTCGTGTCCGACTCTGTGCGACCCCATAGACGGCAGCCCACCAGGCTCTCCCGTCCCTGGGAATCTCCAGGCGGGAACACTGGAGTGGGTTGCCATTTCCTTCTCCAGTGCGTAAAAGTGAAGTCGCTCAGTTGTGTCCGACTCTTCGCGACCCCATGGACTGCAGCCTACCAGGCTCCTCTGTCCATGGGATTTTCCAGGCAAGACTACTGGAGTGGGGTGCCATTGCCTTCTCCAGGTCTGAGATGAATCCCTGGCAATAGGATTGCAGAAAGCTCCCACGTGGTTCTAATGGACAGTGAAAGGCTGAGAACTCCTGCCTTCAGGGAATGTAAGTTGTTGAATGTGAAGTGTTACATTTATTTTCTCTCTCTCTCTCTCTTTTTTTTTTTTTTCTGGCTAAACCGTGCAGCTTGTAGGACCTCAGTTCCCTGACCAGGGACTGAACCCAAGCCATGGCAGTCAAAACATGGAATCCTAACCACCAGGCCACTAGGGAACTCCCAAAGCAATGATTATTCTAACATCAACTTCCAAATACTGGTTTCCCACCTCTCACCTCCATGATAACTCACATTACCTTTTACTTTTGGAAATGTGCCATTATTCCAAAAACCTACGTTTACAGACTGGAAAAGAAGGTCAAAGCATGTTCAGATTTCCACCATTCATTTTCCCTCTGAACCCAACCAAAGAATGAAACACTAAGGAAATGAAGGGAAATTATCCTGAACAACTAGATATCCATATGTAAAAACAAAACTTTGATCTTTACCCTGCACCATATCCAAGACTTAAATTACATAACTGCCCTAAATGTAAAATCAAAATCATAAAATATCTAGAAGGAAACATAGATGAAAACTCCTGTGGGACTTCTCTGGTGGTCCAATGGCTAAGACTTCATGCTCCTAGTGCAGGGGGCCCAGGTTCGAACCCTGGTCAGGGAACTAGATCCTACGTGCCACAACTAATAGTTTGTAAGCAGCAACTAAAGATCCCATAATGTCTCAAGGAAGATCAAAGATCCCACATGCTGCAACCAAGACCCAGTGCAGCCAAATAAATAAATACAAATAGATATTAAAATAATAATAAATAAATACACTCGCTTTCTCCCCAGAAGGCAGGTCATAGTTAAATAAAAAAAAAATTTGCATTTTTGGGTCTGGCAAATATTTCTTAAATACACTACCAAAATCATAATCCAGAAAAGAAAAAAAAAGAAAATTGGATTTCAACAAATTAAAAATTTCTTCTCTACCTTTAAATGCTTCTACACTCCAGATTTTTAGCCAGTGTTGGATTCACAGTAATTATTTGGCTAGCACTGTGTTTCCATACTCTCTTAGAGTTTGCAGCTCTTCTACTGCAAACCATAGTGGGCCATGCTTGATTGGTTGTGTGAAAAACAACAGATTCGGCCTAGAGGCATTAGAAGATGCCATTGATTTAAGCTCTGTAATTCCTTGAGGTCAGAAAGAACTGAGCCCAAAGTAAAAAATATTGAGGTATAAGGGCAAGATGGAGTACTGATAGATAGACGGGTTGGGGAGGAGGGAGGAAGGGATGGAGGGAGGGAGAAAGAGTTCGAGAGAGAGAGAGAGAGGGACTGTGATGGAGAGACAGAGATTTGTTACTTGGAGGAAAGTGGAGGAGTTCTGTTGAACATCACCCTTCCTTGCATCCCTAAGCCTTCTCAAGTGCGAGAGGAGTGGAATTCCAGCCAGCACCTGGAAAGTGGATGTAACCTGAGCTCCACCAGAGCAGTGCCAATGAGAGTTTTCAACCATGTAGCCACAGAGGAAAAAGAAGAGTTATCGAGGACCCCTGTTCTAGAGAGCAGCATGCGGAGTCCGAGATTTTGTGTGGCAGGTGAGAAGGGAGAAAAATGACTCCTCCCTTCTAAAGGCTCATGAGCAGAACCCTCTTCTTGACTAAGCTGGAGAACCAGGAGCAGTCAGATCCTTAGGGGGGTTTTATTAACATGATGGTAGTTAGTATATTAACCATCACAGAGATGTGGTGGTGTATCTACTAGGAACTATTTCCATGACTGGACTATTTCTTCCTGGATGGTCCAGGACTTTCTTGTCTCAATCTATGGGCATGATGTATGTATTGCTAGCGGTGCTGAGGCTTCTGCTTCCCTATTTCTGGAGCTGGCAAAGCAGATAACCAGAGCTCTTATTTGGTCAGGATCATACTGGCCAGGTCACATTGTCCCCAGCTGCAGTACTTTGGCAGCTGAAGCAAGCATAATCACTAGTTGACATTTATTAAACAGTTGCCATGTGCCAGACACTAGAAGAGCCTTACTTAGATTATGATAATTTTATCCTCACAATAGCCCAATGAGGTAGGTACAAAGTTAATCAGTGATAGAGCCAGGATTCACATCCAGGTGCATCTGACTCCATAGCTGATGTCCTTTCAAATACACACAAGACTGCATGACTGTTTTATTTAAGGAGCTCTTTGAACAGCCCCATCTACAGTTGGTTGGCACTAGGTGAAAGCTCAAAGTATGCCAAACGTATGTGCTATTGACCCCTTGTTATTAAAAGTCCTTTTCAAATGTTTTAATTAGCTTCCTGCCCTATTAATAAGTGTACCTTCTTGGATAGATTTGACCTTTTTGTTGTGACCAAAGGTCTTGCACTATCCTGGATGTGGGATATTGGAGGAAAAAGGCAATTAGGCTACAAATGTCCTGATTCTCGGGCACACTCCACTCCATGTTGTTCTTAGAAATACATTCTGACATCAGCTTATGTCTCTGTCATTTGTCTTTTTCTACAAAGGAGCAACAGCAGAGAGGGAGGGGCAGGGAGGGTAGGTGGAGAGAAAAAGAGTGAGTGAGTGAGTTTGGGGCTTTGGTTTTCTACAAACTTTTGTGATATTAGACTTAGCCTAATAGCTAAACTAAGGCATTGCTGACATCATCATTGCATCGAACTATAGCGATGATTTGAAAAGTTAAATACTTGGCCATTTGATTGCTGTACTCATACAGCATACCACAATTTTGAAGTGAAACTATACACACACACACACACACACTTTCATACAGAGAGGCAAAACTAGAGGTTTTGGCGGTAGTCACAGCCTACTGTTTTAGAAGAAATACATGGCTCTCAATGAGAGGAAATGACATAATCATGAGATCATAGTACACAGGACTTGGACACTAGTAATCCACCTGCAAACAACTCAATCTGAACATAGAACTGCACCACACTGAATCCACACGGAACAACCAAGACTTTGCCTCTTCATTCTAAAGCAGGAAAGTTTTCCATTTGGATCCTGCCAACGAAAACCAAAGAATTGGTGTGTTTATTTATGAAGCTATCTGCTCCTGACTGTGCTCATCTAGTGACTGCTGAAAGAGGCCTGTTCATTATGAGACAGTTTGGCAAAAACAGGTTGGAGTCACTCTTCCTGTGGTATCTGCTACCAGGATTGGCTCTGGATAGATGTGTCCAGTGAGCAAGGTGTGACTTAACCGTCTCAGATTCCCCTTCTGTCCTCCCTTTCCTCCATTTTAGCATCGTTCCTTCCCTCTCCAGTTTCCTTCATTTAAGCTGACATTTATGGAACTGAATCCAACATTTATGGTATCTTTTACCAGGCACCATGCTTGGGTGCTCTGCCCTGGTCCTGTAATATTCATTGTCCTCCACTAGTATTTGCAAATTGAACTTGGTCCTTGTCTTTCCATACCCTGTGTCTATGTGAAAAACATCTCAGGCTGAGAGGACTGATTGATATTCAGCATCATCTGTAACTGTCTACAATCTAATTTTTAAATTGATGCCTCTAAATATTACACACACACACACCCTCAGCCTTGGTTGACTGACTTGAGTAAAAACAGCTATAGTAATCTACGAGTTCTCTTTATTGCTTTCTTGATGAAGGGGTGTGTTAAAGGCTCAAGATAGCTCAACAGTAATACTGAGAAAGGGTAACTGTCTAAACACAACTAGAATATCGTACTTTGGAGAAACAGTGAAGTATTTGAAAAGTGCATGCTATTTCCTTTCGTCATCACTACTGCTACATTTTTTTTTTAATGGAATGATTTCAATTTCTCCCCAAGGTCTCCATTTTCATGGAGGCTGACAGAAACCACAAATATGGGTATGGCGGTGTATGGAGGGCATAGCACTCATCTGGACATCCTGAGACTATGCTCCAAGCCTTGAGGGTGTGATTAACCAAAGTGCCTTGCTATTTGGGAGAACTGCAGCATACGCTGAAGTAGAAAGAGCACAGGACAAGTATTAGAATACCAGGATTCTAGGCTGACACCTGCTGATTAGATGCGTGACTCCGGGAAAGTGACTGACTCTTCTTGAGCCCTTATCTGGTCAACAAAAGGGTTGGTTTCATGTGACATGTGAACATGTTCTGATACAAACAGAAAATCTATAACAGCTCCTGTGGTTTCATGCATGCTCAGCCTTGATGGTTTAAGTGCTTGTTGGGAATAACCCAATGGATCAGCAAAGGGATTGTCTGTGGCCTGATGCATCGGACAGAATAACAGACTCACATTAGCAGAGGGAACTAAATTAAATATGGCAGCCTGGTCTGTTTGGTCTCTGATCAACCTCTGCCAAACCTATGCTTCCTGATCTCCGTGGTATGGCTCTGCAACTGCTTTTTATTTTCTTGTTCTGTCATTTTGGCTCACTGTTAGCATAGAATAAACTGCATATACCTCCCTGAAAGTCACTGCCAGGGTAGTCTGGCTCTGCTGCTCAGACATATCCCATTCCATCTGTTCCTCCCTGAAACAGAGGGCTGGCTACCCAGCTTCAGATGCAGGCAATAAAACTGAGCAAGCAGAATGACACAACTTTTAAGCTGTAGGTTTCTTAACCTAATAAGCCTGCTATACTGCATGTCGGTTGGCCCCAAATGAATTGAGGTTGGGAAAAAAGACACAACTGGTCATTCAGTTTTAGCTTTGACCTCATTCACAACTCTCACTCGTTTTCATCAACATGAGAGGATTCTGTCCATCTTAGTGATTAATTTGCATTTTCCTCTTCTGCCCTTGCCTTGCCACATGGGAGATAAATGGAGACAATTAAAGGATTCAAGGGTCACTTCTCAGAAGCCTTCATTGATATCCGCACATGATGTCTTCTCCACCTGGACCTCGGTGTTGGTTGGGGTGACTCTGTTGGGTCCACCAATGGAGGCTCTGTGACTGCTTCTCTGTGGGTACCACACTGCCATCCTCTGTTCTCTGCGAAGACTGTGAGTTCCTTGAGGGCACCTATTATATCTTATATCTGTCTCTGTGGCTCAGGGTCTAGCACAAGGGCACAGTGTCAAAGTTTGATATATTTTAGTGATGATTATTACTATTATTGGTGCTAAGGAAGGGTTATGCCAAAATTGTTCATTGGAAGACCCCATATAAGCATACAATATCCTCTCCAAGCCTCCATTTCCTCATATATCAAATGGAAATAATAATAGTGCCTACTTCATGAGCTTTTGGTAGGTGAGAATTAATGAGACAAAATGTATCAAGTGTTGGGGGACAGAGGTTGGCCCATATCACCCACTCAGCACATACTGGTCGTCATTATTTGGGGTCGTGAGGTATATTTGAGGCAGCTTAACTTGTCTTCAAAAGAGAGGAGGCCAATTACTTTTCAGAGAAGAACACACCTTCTATCTCCCAGCCTGTATCTGGCCTCAAAATAGCACAGAGGAACTCTTAAAAACTGCTCCATGTCTCCCTGTTATTACGTCAAATAACATGAGAAAAGCCAGCAGAACAACACCCACCCCAGATGCTGACTATTGTGAAAAGGCACCATGGGGAAAACCCCGGGGCTGGGGCAGAAACCCACCTAGCTCCCTCCTTCCCCACCACACTCCCTCAAATCCAGGAAATAACCACTCTCTCTGACCAATAATAACGTGTTCCTAAACATTGACAGACGTTGTTTTGTTCTAGAAAGTATGGGAAAATGACACCCCCCCCACCAGATAGTCTCACCATATTCATGGAAGGTCAGTACTGCTGCTGTTGACAAAAATTTTCTGAGAAGGAGAAAATGTACAGAGAAAGAGTTAAAAAAAAAAAAAAAACAACTTCCTGCCAACTGATGGGAGATAAGAGAGAGAACCTGAAACATAGCCTTGAAGAGAATACTGTCTATTGGAGAACTTTTTATTCTTCATCAATAAGCCCCTCCCCGCCAAAGAATGAAGAATTGACAAGAACACACACAATCTGGGTGTCACATACACGAGAGACAAAAGACACCCAGCTCAGAATGTGCAGGAAGGGAGGCCCTCACCATGGCAGAAGCTTGGGAGTTGCCCAGATCCAGCAAGTGGGTTATAAGATCGTGTTTATCTACTTAAGAATGTATTTATGCTGGCCTCTATGTTAACAACTCGGGAATGGTATTAGGTACATGTTCCCTATGTCATCTGAACTCCAATTCTACCAACTGCTCTTTTGTGGCTCACTGAGACTCTTCACTCACAAGTTAAGAGTCTGGGTTCCATAAAGCCTAAAGACACAAAACAAGGCTCTTTCAAAGCACAACAGCAATCACAAGTATCCCTAACTATACATCAGGGTCTAATAAATGGAGACTGTGCCCTGCAGTTGTCAGCAGGACAGGTGTGTACAAGATACCCAGACAGGGCCTGCCATTTCTGCAAGCATGGAGTTCAGAGTGATTCTCCAATGCCATCTCTGTTACCTGTGGGTGCATGCTGACGATGAATTGGGACTAATTTGGAAACAGCTGCTGGAGGGTGTGTGCATCAATTCCCTTCCTTCATAATTTATACAGCATTTTGATTGTGGTGTTCAGCGATAAATAACTGAAATGAGTTCTAACTGCTCTGAGAGGCCGTCTTATGTCTTCACCACTGCTTTTGATATTCTCCAGGATAGCACACATTCAACTTTATATGCAAACCTGAAATGGTATTCAGGAGAAAAAGGGGGGGAAAAAGGCAGCCAATAGATCTTTCACTTTGGGAACTGAAAATAAGATCAAACTGCAGCATTTACGGCCCAATGCTGAATACATAAGATATGTGACCGTTACAAATTCACCTTTCGTAGCAAAGCTGTGCTCTTGTAGTGACATAGCTTATTGCTAGATTAGAGCTTTTAGCATGACGAAGGCATCTTTCATCTTCTCCTGGATGCGGGCTGGGTGCTCCTTTGGGGCTGTATTTCTGCCTGTCACAATGCCCGACAGCGCTGAGACAGAGGGCTTACAAGAAGAGGACCCGAGTCATTCACCAAAGGGCTGCAGCCACTTTCAAAAGGGAGCATCTACTTGGAGATATCTTATCTGCAAGAGATCACACTCTCTCCAATTGCCATGCTCTGCTAAAGCCAGAGAGAGGTCAGCCAACATTGTTTCATGGAATCAACCCAAAGAGCAAATCTAACATCCCAAATATTCAGCCAATCCAAGTTTTTGGCAATACCAAAAAGACAGTTTCCGGTAGGTCATAGTACAGGTCAGTCCACAGGAAAAGAATACACATATCATGTACATCAGTGATATGGCCACAATGTACACGCACTTAAACCAGGCCAGTTATGGAATGGCTTTCCAGATTCTTCTAAATCCACCCCAAATCTTAGTGTATGGATCAGACAGATTTTCATGAATTTTACAAATCATAAAATGATTGATCAGTGCCACTGCTTCTCCTTTCTTCACTTTTTGAGAAGTACAGTTCAAATCTTGCATTGCTCTAAGTCCTTGGCCGTCGTCACAATCAGCCCTAAAAGCTCTCTTTCCAAAGTCACCTCCTGACGCTCCCCTCTCTCTCTTCTCCCTTCTTTAGTCTTTCGTGCACCCAATATTCCTGACACCTGCCTCACTCATTTAAATTCCCCAGTGACTAACCCAAAGCGAAGCCCACAGAAGGCATTCCACAAATCTCTGAATGAATATGAATGAATGACAAAATGAGGACAGCACATGGCTTTGTGACAGCTATGTCAGGTGCATGGGGGCACTTTTCACTTACTTCCCATTCTTAGATGTGTTCCGGGCCTTTGCGGATGATGGAGAGTTGGCGCCTGGAGTAGTGTTTGGAGAACCCTGTTTATCCTTACTATACCCACAGAAAGAATAGAAAAAGATATACAACCATGACCACAGAGACAAAAATGAATTAGTCATTTCATTTCTCTCATTTCATTTAAAGATTTTCAAGGTGCCTCTCTTGATCTCTCAATCTATGTGTGTGTGTGTCTCTCTGTCTCTCTCATCTGTCAAAATAAAGCATGATCTTATCCAGAGCTGCCCTTCAAAGGTAAAGAGAGTGGGGACCATTGGTCAAATTCAAAGAACGCTATTCTTCTGACATTCAAAGCTTCAGCTGGTGGATGCCATTCATGATAGCACCACAGCCCAGGGCCCCAGGGAGGCTCTGGCCAAAAAAAAAAAAAAAAAAGTCTTTAACGTAAAATCCTTTATTTGTCTCTGGGTTCTCTGTACTTCGAGTTCAGTTCTGAAGCTGCTGACTTGTGAAGTATGTGGATGCCAAATGACTTCTAAAAGTCTTTGGGAGATACTATCAGATGAATTAATAATTCTCACTCATAATGTTAGCATAGGAAGGCCGTGAATCCAGATATTCTTTCAGGAGAGGCACCACCTGCTTCATGAGTAATTGAATTTAAATCTCCACCTTCAATAACTCCACAGCTTATGTCAAACCTTGGAAACAATTACGAAATAAATCACTAGGAAGGTCTGCTTAATCTCATCAGGTTAATAAACGTAGACAAATTAATCACTGGAAAGTAAACAAAGAGGAATAATTGATTGGAGGCTTCTTGATTACTTTATTCTATTTTCTTTATCAAACTTTTTTTACCATTATCTTCAACTCAGCTGCTCTGCCTTGAAATTATTACTTTACTTCATCTTCAGATTTCCATGGAAACCAATGCAAAGCCCTTTTCCCCCTTGATGATGTGTGGAATTATTTATCCTGATTTCATCAGAAAGATTTTTTTTTTGTTAGTAAAGATCTACGTCAGCATAACCTTTTATGAAAAGTCAAGGTAAAAAAGAAAAATGCATAGCTTGGCTTTCAGTGAGTATAATAGAGCCTTCCAAAGGCACAGAATATTGTCTGAGAGAATGTCAAAGAGCTTTCCAGATATTTATGAATCTTTTAAGTACATCAGAAATAGGTCTCTACAAAGAGCTGTATTTAAATGTGGGGTGAGGTGGGGTTGGGGGGTCAAAAAAGATATTCTGCCTCGCATCCATCAGCTTTAAGTGACTCCATGGATGTGAATGGAACAAGAGATAACCATGGATTCCCGGTGATAGAAACTGCCTGCCGTGCAGGAAACCTGGGTTCAATCCCTGGATCCAGAAGAGCTGTTGGAGGAGAGCATGGCTACCACTCCAATATTCTTGCCTGGAGAATCCCGTACACAGAGGAGCCTGGTGGGCTACAGTCCATAGGATCACAACGAGTCAGACATGACTTAGCAACTAATACTCCCAGGAACTGCCAAGGCAATCCAGATGTGTGTGGGCAAAGGGCTAAAAAGACAGATAGCAAAAGTTCCAGCAGGTAGGATTGTGTCCAGGAGGGCCTCAAAACAGTTCTTTGAAGTGGGAGTCACCGAGGTGAGCTTCAATCCTTCTGCTGGAGTGAGTGGCTCTGGACAGTGGCCACATAGTCTGTCTCAGAGGAGGTGTCAGAAGTTCACTGAGGCAGTGCTGAAGAACTCATGCAGCGCTGCTCCTGCCTGTCCATGCTGACTTCCTGGCAAAGACCTTCTTAACCATCCCTGGACCATACCAGCTACCACTGGCATTCAGAACCTCGCTCAGAAATGAAGTGATAACACTATTGGACAAAAGATTGGAACGCAGAAGAATTCTAAACTGTCTCTTCCAGAAGGCTGCTGCTGTGTCATGTGAGGGATGAAATATGCTGTGTGTTGCAAAATTCAAGCAGGTCTCAATTCCACACTCTGCTCACTGGCCACTGAGTCTTCCTCTGCCCAGCCTCTCATTCAAACAGAAGGCAGTGGGAAACTTTGCTAAAAACCTTTGGAAACAAAGGCCCTTTCGATCTTGCAGGCTGCTAGGCTCAGAGGAGGTGGTCATTTGGCACCCTGTTCCCCCAAGTCACGAAGTGCATGCATTCTTGTTCTTTTGAATAAAAGACACCCATCCCCACTGCTGTAGTCCCAAATCTTTTTGCCTTTTTATACTGTTCATGGGGGTTCTCGCGGCAAGAATACTAGAATGCTGGTAAAGATTGAAGGCAAAAGAAGAAGGCAGCAGAGGATGAGATGGTTGGATAGCATCACTGCTTCAATGGACATGAACTTGACCAAACTTCGGGAGATAGTGAGGGACATGGAGGCCTGGCGTGCTGCAGTCCAAGGGGTCACAAAGAGTCGGACAGAACTTAGCAACTGAACAACAACTACAAATTCCCAAAGCTGTGCTTTGGGAGCCAAGGCTCCTTTAAAATCATAAGTGACCATGTTTAAGGTCAATGCAGGGCACCACAGGACATCAGGAAAAGCTGTCAGCTGCTTTATTATTGTTAACTGCTGCTCTGGAGGTGGGGGTGGTGGTCCTGGAGCAGTTGTCCTTTAAGTGATGGAAATAAGGACTCCTCTGACCTACTGCCAAATCCTGCAAGTGTAGATTGGAGGGGGAATAAACACAAATACTTTCTCAGAAAAATTGCAGGTGGAAGGCAAGGCACCAAGACTAGGGGTGAAAGTAATCAAAAATTCAAAATATTTGTTTCATGCCAGCAGCAGAGATCCACTGACAGGGGCAAAAGGGAAAGGGAAAGTGAAAGTCACTCAGTGGTGTGTGACTGTGACCCCATGCGCTGCCACCCACCAGGCTCCTCTGTCCATGGGGTTCTCCAGGTAAGAATACTGGAGTGGGTAGCCATTCCCTTCTTCAGGGGACCTTCCTGACCCAGGGATCGAACCCAGGTCTCCTGCATTGCAGGAGGATTCTTTACCAGCTGAGCCACCAGGGAAGCCCCAAATGGCTTCCAAAGTGGCAAAATGAACCTGAAAGTGGGGGAGGGACAAGCAGAACAGTGGCAGGCTTGGATCCTTGGAGTTTAATTTTGTAGATGTATCAGTACTAAGGACTGTTGTATAGAAAGGGTGGCCGAACATTGAGGGGAAAGAGCCATCGTTCTTCCTCAAAGTTCCAAGCTAGGTAGGTAAGTCTGGACAAGATGCTATGATTTTGAAACTTTGAGAAAGAAAGACCCTGAGTTTTTCAGAAGCAATCCAAGAAAGAGAAAGACAAAATCCTGCAACTGCAAACTGAGAGCCTCAGAGATCTGGAAAAACATGGGTGGACAACCCAAAGGATACTGACCATGGAAGGAAACATCTGGTAATCCCAAGGGCTTACAGGAATAAGTCCTGCCTGCTTTTAGGCTTTATGGGTGATAACTTGGGGTATATGAGGTTCTAGAGGGCTGCCTGAGATTACAGCCAGTTTCCAGTTTACACTTCTGGAACAAGAGCATTCCAGCCATCATTATTTTGTCTGTCTCTAGACCACTTGTCAGCCCTTTTGACTTCCATCTCCTCTTTGGATCTTAAAAGCTACGGCCCGAAATCCCAGAGGGCATGGATCCAGGCTTCTCCTACTCAGGACTAAGCTATCTTCTTCAGAGGGTAAGATTCTTTCCTCTTTCCCTCCCAATCCAGCCTCCTCAAAGACGTATGAACACAATTCCAGGTGAGCTCCTGATAGGAAAATGTAATGGATGGCAGCCCTCTCTCTGTCTGCTTGGTTGGCTGTCCATCAAATAGCAAATAAATCATTTTCCACAGGCTCCACAAATGTCTCCACCACCAGAAAAGTGGGGGAAAAAATCCTGCAATATTATGCACATTGTATTCAGGTGGGAAAACTATGACTAACCCAACTCTTCAGCATTTTCAAAGTGTTTCAGATTGAATAATTTGATGCTGAAATGGCATCCAGTGTACTTCACCCCAAATGGCAATCAGATCCACTCCAACCTGGATTTTTTGTAGGTCAGAGAGGTATTTGAGGGAGAAGAACCTAGCAGTTCAAACATCCTTGACTCACTTTCTTGGTGGGTGGCATACAGCAACTTCTGCATTTCTTATAGTACTTTGTAAGCTGTTTTTGAAATTAATTCATCTCAGATCTACGAGAAATAGTTGTGTTGCTCTAAGTACAACAACACTGAAATTTTAAAAATGAAATTTCAGGGTCCTAGGAAATTGAAACACTATTTCAGAAGGGGAGTTGGGCTATAATACTCATTGTCTACTATCTTTTATTTGGCACTTAGCATGTGGTACCTGTAGACCTACAGTGTGGTTTATATTTTACTGTTTTTCTGTCTCTGCAACTAGCTCTTAAGACGACGCTTCAGAAACATTTGTTAAACAAATAAATGAAAAGTCTGCATTTTGGCTCAGTGGAAGAGTTCTGTGATTGATTATTGATGTCTGGCACCAGTGTGAGAGAAGGAAGTGGTGACATACCAATCCCATATGTTCCATCCCTAAAGAAGAATGGTCTGGGAAAACTGGATTCCAATTACTGATGGTTGATCATCATGTGAAATCACAGACTCTTAGACTGAAGATAACCTGGACTCCAGGAACTTGGGCAAACTGAGGAAAACAGTGAAATATGGCTCCAGAACTAATCTTCTATATCCATGTGTGGGCCTGAGAGTTGCTTCTTTGTAAATCACATAGCCCCTCATAGATCTTCACATCTGCTAGAGAATGGAGTCTGGTGTTCTCCAGACAGGCACTGCTATCATGACAACAGTCAGCAACTGGGCGGTGCCCAAACGTGCATATGGCTCTTTTTTATCTTTCTGCCATTTTTCTGACAGGCTCACCTTTTCACTCCAAGCTCCTGCCACCTTTAGCATCAGGGAGGGAGAGATGGTCAGGAATTCTGGCCTGGGCTCGGTCCTGCGAGCCTATCTTCCACCATAAATTCAGCCTAAACACCAGCGGAAGTTTTATTGCATTTGTATGGCTTTCAGTGTTTTTCCAGTGTGTGTTCTTCTAAGTGGTAACAGAAATGAAACCCAAGCTGTTCTTTAGGGGTTACTTCAGGTCTCTCTTGGGAAATGGTAGCTACTCTTTGTTCCCTAGAAATGACCCTCAGCTCCTTAGAGCTCCCAGGAAAAGGAGCTGTGCTTAAAAAATACAGACTCTACCAAAGATAGAAGCTCTCATTTAGTATTCTTTCCAAAAGGTGCTTGAGTCCCCTCTACAGCCTATCACCCTACCACATGGCTGTCATTTGCAGCCCTTTAAATCATGATTGTTTCCCCATGAAAGCCTGCTTTTCTATTTTCTAAAAGGCTCACATTGCTGAAGTATTTTTGTCCTTGTCCTGCTACTGAGCAAGATGCCTCTTCAAATATTGATTTCCTTTAATTAGAGCTGATGAGGCTTCTTCATTTCATTTTTTTTTTGTCTTTCTAGGTTATGTCCTGAGTGCTTTTCTTTCTTGGCTCCAAACTTTTTCATTTTCTTCTACCCGATGTGTCTAAAGGAGAGTCTATACCTCTTTAAAGCATCCTCTTCTCATGATCTATGATTTCTGTTAATCATCAAGCAAAAAATGTTCAGTTCTCCAAGCTGTGCTTTCCTTTAGCTTCCTCCCCTAGGTTCCCTTTGCTTAACTATGGGCAATGACTGAGGGTCTTGAGATAAGAGAAAAGCTCATCTTTATTGCTGTGAAGCCCGGTGTGGGTGTGATCTCTTAGAAGCAACCTCAGGCGTTCAAAGCACTTACTCAGAAATCTTGCATTCTAATCCTGGCTGCCAGGAAGGCATATGACTTCCTTGTGTCTTAGGATCATCATCTCTAAAGCGGAGGGCATTCAGCTGATCAGGCAAACCATTCACACAGAAGTTCACAATTACTTTACTCTGCAATTGCAGAGCTCTTGGCAAAGGCACCTGGGACACTTGCATTATCTTGCCCTCTCCCCCTCCATGAACTTCTCATTCTCACAACTCACCACAGGGGCATTGGGGAGCAAGAAGCTTATAGATTATCGTTGCTGTTTTGCTCTCTTCACCTCTTGACACCTGCTGTTTCTGCCCAGGGAAATCGGTTGCATCCCTGAATGCCTCACTGGGATCAAGAAAGAACATTAGTCACTTTCTAAATTATACTGTCTCTTCATCTCGGCTGGCTATTCACTTAAGTCTTTACCAAGGGCTTGGATATTGGCTACAGACTGTCAGAGAGGCCACTGGAACTGTGTCCTACCACTACTGAATTCACATCTGGTCCTGGGCCACTCCATCAGATAGGGGATTGAGAAGCAAAATAATAATAATAATAATAATAGTTCTGGTGTTGGATGGTTTAGGGTGATTGAGATCTGAAATATGATGGGAGCTTGGACCAGAATGATCATTATGGGGATGGAAAGAAGGAAACCCTGCACAGCATAGCAAAAGGAAATGACTGAACTTCAGAAGTGACTCCATCTGGAGAATGAGAATAAAGTCTTCAAGAAAGCTGATGAGAAGGTTGGAAGCTGAATGCCTGAAAAGATAGAGGTGCCAGTGAAAGAGACAGATTAGTTGGGAGGGGCATCTGGGCCAGAGAGGAAGATGATGGATTTGGTCAGGAGCCTAGCGAGTTGGGGAGTTGATGGACAGTGTCTAGCAGGCAATTAGAGCGATGGCACTGCAGCTCAAGAATAAAGACAGGGTCAGATGTGCAGTCATCTCTCCCACGTGAGAGTCAAGGTGGTGATGGGACTGCGATACGTTGTGATTAATGAGTGGATGTTTGGGATGAGGGACAGCCTGGACCACAATCTGCTTTCTTCCACCCAGTTTGTGATAATTTACAAGTGGGTTACAAAGTCTTATATTCCAGGAAATATAAGTGAACTGTGCCAGTTCACTTAGTCATATAGAGTTCAATGCTCAAGTTAATGAGAAACTGCAGCGCTTGAGCCTTCTGCAGGCCACTGATTTTCTTCATCCTGTGCCTACAGACTGCTTGTCCTCATCCTCTTAGCCCAGCCAGACTGCTTACAGGTCACAAGGGGAGAGGTGGGTGGCATCACTGTCCATCCATTCCCATAACAACAACACCTGACAAAGTACCTCCCAGGCTGCTGTCACCTTGGTATAAGGAGGGCAGCCTGGCAGAGAAGCAAAATGCAGCTTTAAACTTTGGCTTCACTTGCAGCTCACATCTCTTCCTCTTTGCTCCCGTCTTCCAAGGCCTAACCTAAAAGGTAGGCCCTTTTCCACTCTGGCGTCTCGAGAGATATCCCACTTTCCCTCTTGAGCCTTGAAAGGGGAGGAGAGTTGGTGATGGACAGGGAGGCCTGGCGTGCTGTGATTCATGGGGTCGCAAAGAGTCGGACACGACTGAGCGACTGAACTGAACTGAACCTTACAACAGTGGCTTCAAGACTTAGATGTCAGCATTACCTGGAGAACTTGTAAAACCCAGATGGCTGGGTCAGACCCCCAGTCTCTGATTTAGCAGGTTGAGGAAGTTCCCAGGTGATCTGACATAGCCGGCCTATGGAGCACATTTTGAGAACCAGTACCTCATGGCTTCTTGGCCTTTTGGCTAAGATCAGGCGGGCAGAACCACTGCCTCACAAGACACATGAGAAAGCCACACTCAGTAGCCATCGAGGGGTTACAATCCGCCATATGCATTGGCTCTGTTTTCCAGGCAACACGATTAGACTCTTCTGGATGAAACGTCTCTGCCACCCTGCTGTGCTGCTCCTGAGTCAGGAAAGAGGCAGACACAAAGGGCTGCTGACGTCCAGCCCTGGAGAAGCTCGTCTTTCCTGAGGAAGTGGCAATTACTGCAAACACCACAGAGTGGAGCTCAGAGCAGGTGAGAGAAAAATTGGATCTGACAGCATTAATTGAGCTTGAAGTTTTATTTACTGAAAATGATCTGGCGTAATTAAAAATTCACAACTGGAGTCTAGCTGGTGAGCATTATACATTAGGGAGTCCCTAAGAGGAGGCCAGAAAAGTCTCAATGAACTTTTAGGAAAAGCCAAAGAGGCCAATTACCGTGGCAGGAATTAGCGCACAGAGAAAAAAGAGAAGTCCATTCATTTCTTTGGAAGTGTGATTCTGACTTTATACTTCAGAATGACATGAACCAAGGCTGTTGCCAGTGGGGCAGGCAGGAACTGATCATTTATTCATTTCCTTTTTCTTGGTGAACAATTACTTTGTTTTGACTTTCTACTAACTCTGTTCTTACAGTATTTTCAAGAATGCTCACTCTGCCTGCATGTTATATATTAAATTGTTTGAGGACAATGGAGGTAAACTGTGTTCCTATCTGTTCATAAAGTTAATTTCTTGAGATTTTCGTCATACAGAAGGTTTTCATTACCTGCTGACTGCTAAGCATCCTGATAAACGTGGCTTCTGACATATGTTTGTTGAATAGAACAGACTAACCCATATGAAGTTAGAGGTTTGGTAACAGACTCATGTGCCTTTCATTTTTTGTTCAAATGACTATACCAGACTGCACTGTAGGCTTTCAAACATGATAAGACTATTGCAGTGCCATTTCTTGGCTCCAGTGCCCACAGATATGAACTTAAGCAGACTAAAACCAGCAGGAATCAGCACTTTGGAGAATGGCATTGCCAAATGAACTGAAGGCAACTCCGAAGTTGTGGGAAGAGGATGGGTGCTGGATCAGGCAGATGTGGGGTTGCCTTCTGTCTCTGTAATAGCTGGAGGATCTTGGACAGCTTGGGTGACAGAGGCAGGGTTGCTCCTGCCTAACCAAGGCCTCTGATCTTAACAGTGGGGATTCAGGGTATCAATTCTCTAGCTATGTGCTGGAATTCAAAGCCAAGAGCATTCAAATATACTTTTGTGGCTGAACTCCACATCTTAAGAGCTTTCTAAAGGGGTGATTGTATTCAAGATTTTAAAGTGCAGCTGGCTTCCCAGGTGGTGCTAGTGGTAAGAACCCACCTGCCAATGCAGGAGATTTAAGAGACACAGGTCGGGGAGATCCCTGGGAGGAGCGCATGGCAACCCACTCCAGTATTCTTGCCTGGAGAATCCCATGGACAGAGGAGCAAAGAGTCGGACATGACTGAAGCAACTTGGCACACAGCACACACAAGGCGCTGATTGTATTCAACATGTAAAACTGCAGCTGGCTCCTTAGAAATACAGTGGAAGGGCCATGTCCACAGGGTGTTGAAAGTGTTTTCTGGAGTAGTTAGGAAAGAAAAGTTCTCGCAACTCTGCTCTAGAATGTCTCTTTATAGCACTGTATCTGTAAACCAAAGGTTTTCACACATTTCTCTTCATTTATATTGAAAAGGACAGTTTAAGACTCCAAAATATTTCCATTTTTAAACTGCTCAACCATCACCCATTCAGGGATCACGTATCTGTGTGAATGCATGCTGTTTCTAAGTAGGGGCTCTTTTACCAATGTCATCTGTTCTATGATGCATATAGGCAACTTCTGACTTGCTTTTCTGAGTGAAATCCAATAATCAGCTTCTTTCTGTTGTGTTCCAATTTGGAAACCTGAGCATTATTCTACTGTGTATGTTCATGGAAGATTAAAACACTAAAAATTCATGGAAACAAATCTTGTTCTCCATCGCTCATTAATCACTGTTAAATGCTAGGTCTTGCATAATTTATAATAATATATTTCTTTCCACGAATATGAGTGTTTAATAACAGTCTAGTCTGACACAGAACACTTAGCTAAGCCAAAGATTAAGTTGAAGGCTCTTTATTGAACATACCCTACTCCAGGCAAGGGAAAGACTCAGAAATATGGAGCTAGAAGGCTCCTCAGAGAGAAGAAAGTAAAGTTCAGAGAGGAGAATGGATGGACCCAAGGGAGATATCCAAAGAGGGACATTGAATTAATGATAGAATTTGGCTGGCACCTGGCACACTGGGCCAGCGCCCCTACAGAATACAGACCAAGGCAGGAAGGCTTGGGCCCAGAGGAGGTAAACATGAATGAACTGTGGCTCTATTTGCCAAAATAAGTAGTACAAGAAGCAGGGTGGGGAGGAAATCTTTCAGAGTGGGGAGAGTATGTGGAAGGAGATGAGAGGTTCAATTTGAGGTTATGTTGAGATTTATGTGCCTGTGGGGCACAAACTGACAACTGGATCTATGGTTGCAAAGCTTAGTTACATATACCTCAGCTGGAGAATGGTCTCCAGAGATTTTGGAGTCTTCAGCATACTGGTGGTATTTGAAAATCTTAAAGTAGAAGAGGTTATACAGGGAGAGTATGTAGAATGAGAAAAGAAGAGCCTGGGAAGAAGATTAAGAAGAACAATCCAGAATGGAGAAAGCAGGCTCATGTAAACCAAAGGAGAAATTGCAACTGGAAGCATGGATGTTGCAATCATAAGAGATGCATTTGCTGATGGTAAGACAGTCTTGCCTTTTGGGTTTCCACCTGCTCCATGTTGCTTTCTCCTAGCGCACTTTTCTAATTAGTTGTGGTATTGCATCGGTTATGCTGTCCTTTATAATGCCAAGAGTATTCAATAGAGGAGAAGCCTTCTTGATCACATGCAAACTGTTCTCTTCAATTGCTGAAGGGAAGCATCTTGTGCCAAACAAGTCCATAATTTTCAGCTTTAGACATATTTTTCAGTCTGTCTTCATTTATTGAAACAAAAGTCAATAAAAACAGAAACTGTTTTAGTGCCTAATCTAGATGAAGCAACTGTATGAAAGTTTATACAAATATAGTTATAATCTCCTTAAGAGCACTAGTCTGCTTTTCATTATTGTTCCTGTTGTTTCCTCTATTATGTACAAAATCAGAAATGGGCCTTAGCGTTCCCCCCTTGGCTTTAAAAGGAAATCTTGACTCTGGAATAATCAGAATTTAAGTCAACCATATGGCAAGACCCACATGTTTTACACTTGGGAAGGCCTGGGCTTCCTGGGAATCCTGATAGCATCTCTGTCACCTCTTTGTAACATAGGTTCTGTGCTTTGAAATAATGGCCCTCTAGTTCAAGACAGCAACTAAACAGTCAATTTACTATTAACTAATTCTTTAAACCTATACAAACTGGGTGTCCATATATTTCTCCACAGCAAACACTGAAATCACAATGGAAGATCTCACTGTCTGGGAGCACTTCTTGGCTTAGGGAAAATGGAGGCAATGGAGAGATAGAAAACGACAGTGATAAAAACATGAAAGGCACAAATGAAGCTTATTACTGTAAAAGTCTAACCCAATGTTCATAACAGCAATATTTATAGTAGCCTGGACATGGAAGCAACCTAAATGTCCATCAGTGGAGGAATGGATACAATGGAATATTACTCAGTCATAAAAGAGAATGAAATTGGGTCATTTGTATTGATGTGGATGGACCTAAAGCCTGTCATACAGAGTGAAGTCAGAAAGAGAAAAATATCGTATATTAATGCAAATTTGTGGAATCTAGAAAACTGATACAGATGAACTTATTTGCAAGGCAGAAATAGAGATACAGATGTATAGACAAATGTAAGGATTCCAAGGTGGGGAAGGTGGGGCGGGATGAATTGGGAGGTTGGGATTGAGTACATATGCATACAGTACTATGTATGAAATAGATAACTAATGAGAACCTGTTGTATACCACATGAAACTCTACTCAATCTTCTGTGGTGACCTACTGTGCTGTGCTGTGCTTTGTCGCTCAGTCGTGTCCGACTCTTTGCAACCCCATGGACTGTAGCCCGCCAGGCTCCTCTGTCCGTGGGGATTCTCCAGGCAAGAATACTGGCGTGGCTTGCCATGCCCTCCTCCAGGGGATCTTCCCAACCCAAGTCTCCCGTATTGCAGGAGGATTCTTTACCGTGTGAGCCATCAGGAAAGCCTGGTGGTGACCAAAGGAAATCCAAAAAAGAGGGGATATATGTATACGTATAGCTGATTTACTTTGCTGTACAGCAGAAAGCAACAACACTGTGAAGTGAGTATATTCAATTAAAATAAATAAATAAATGAAGCAAAGAACAAAGTCCTTGTGAAAAATGTCCTCTGTACTTGCCAGGAACAAGGGCGATTGGGAGATCTTCCCTACTATGGGAAGATCCTGCCCTCTTCCTTACTTCCCTCAACCTTGTGAGAAAATGACTGCCTTCACTCTGTTATTGATGCTGCCTATGAAGGGATGCCAAGAATGTTAAACCATATTAAGCCACTTCCAGATCCCTCAATGGGGAATAGATGGGTCAGAACACCCTAGCAATGGGTTGTAAAGAATGACTCCAGATATGCTCTGAAGTGCCAGAACCTTCCTTGGAGTTCAAGAATGTCAGTTAATCACCATGCTCTTGGGAAATAGACCAGTTCTTCAGACTTCATCTGGAAGGGGTAGGGGGGACCCTGGAAAGTAGCATAGTAGATTCCAAAAAGGGAAAACAGAGTTGACACTTAAAGGGAAACAAGATGGTATTTCTCTCAGGGAAACCCACAATGGGGAGGAGAGGCACCCAGATAGATACATAAAAGGGATACGAAAGATCCTTTGTGGTTTGGGGCAAAAGAAATGTGTTTTCTAAAGCCACTCCATGCTTCTCCTGGGACTCTTAGAATTATGGATTCTGTGACCTGTCTGCTCTACGCTAATTGTGTTTTCCTTTTATTTTTCTCAGTGTGATTTATTAATGTTACCTTTGATATTCTCAGCTTGTCTGAGGCTTATGGGAGGGTCATTCAGCATGAAAGTGACAGAAACTCAAGAGGGAGCTGAAACCCCAGAAGCCAAGTGTGACCCTCTTAATCTCAAAAAGTTTTGCTGCTCTTTCTTTCTTTGAAGTCTCCCTCAGGAGCTCTTGTTCTACTCATTTCTTACAGGCCTGGCTAGGACTGCTGTTTAAATTAAGGGGACATAGCCTTTACCGCTGGCTTGCCAGGATGTCAAAACTGAGCCAGACCTTGTCAACGCACATTGTCCAACTGCCTATGGTTCCAGAGCAAGATTATCCAGGGCCCATGTGAGACCGTGAA
Source organism: Ovis aries (assembly GCF_016772045.2). Lineage (NCBI taxonomy): Eukaryota > Metazoa > Chordata > Mammalia > Artiodactyla > Bovidae > Ovis > Ovis aries. The sequence goes on along the minus strand of NC_056080.1, from coordinate 102,197,839 downwards.
CTCCAGGGACCCAATAGCTTGCAGGCCTGGGCCCTGACCCATCCAATTTTGGTTTCTGGGCACAGTATAGAGTCCGTTTTCCTGGACAACATCTTTTCTGGAACAGACTGTCCCTTTCAATAAGTGAGCAGATAGACCGGAGTCAATTTTTAATTCTGTCAATTGATGGCCATAAACTGAAAGTCAAGGAGAGCACCAACAACAGCAATCTAGTATCAATAGTTGCCACAGGGTAGCGATGTCCATGCTGAAAGGTTCTGGTTTAAGTGGAACTTTCATTCTTGGCAGTTTTATACAACTGGCTCCAGAGGTAAGAAAAAAACAGGGAAGTGAACACTGCTATATGTACCCTTGCCACTTTTTCTGAAATTTGCGGGCATCTAGAATTATGATGAAAGATTTATATAGGGGAAAAGCATCAAAGCTAGGGTGGAAATAAGGGCTGTGACTAACAGAAACACAGTCTATTGCAAGAAGCCCAAGGTCAGAGTTAGTAGCATGGGCCACGGAGAATGCAGGTTGGTGTTCGACCATCGCAGGCTAGGCCACAACAAAATTTTTTTGTCGTTTATAACCAACCACTATCCTAAATTAAAACTAGCTTCTCCTAAGGTACACCTATAATATGACCCTGGGAGAAAAACTAGATCAAGAAAAATATTTTAAAAAGGGAGAGAGACTCATTCTCAAAATCTTGGACAGGATGATTTTTGAAATTGAGTTTCAGGAGCTCTGAGTTTCCTAGCAACCAAGGTCATAAGGGAAACAAGTTGGATAACAGCATTCTCAACTTGTGATAAAAAGGAAGGGCAACATTTTGTCAGGGGAGTCAAACTTACTCCTGGTGTTGAGTCTAAGAAGCACAAATTTCTTTGGAAATACAGAAGTGTTTCTAGAGGACAGTGTCTTATATAGACCTTTTAAAAAGTCAAGTTGAGAGGAATATAATTTCCAGACTGTAAGATTATCCATGTTTAGCAGCTGAGGAGGTCATGTTAGAAGGTAAGCCAGTGGTGGCAGCCACACCACATTAGCTTAGCTGCCTGCAAGTGGCTGCCACTGGCTTACTTCTTGTTGACCTAACCAGATACTCGGGGAGAGGGAGGAAAACGGAGAGACAAGAATTTGAACATGGACCTTAGACTAGTGGTTACCCAAATCACCGGCTTACTGGACTGCAGAAAAGATAGATCCCATTGAGTCATCTGTGTCATGGCTATGCTTCCCTAGTACAGCTCAACTGCCTGGATCCTGCCCCCACCTCAGCAGCTGTATCTGCTGTCGACATCCTTCTCGGAGCCAGGGAGACGGCCAAAATCTGCAGAGAAGCCCTTCTTCCAATTTCCCTTGGGTTTCTTCCTTTGTTCAAGATGCCTAAGGCATTACTCTCCTGTCAAACTCTATCACCCATTCTCTTTCATCCTTACCTCCCCTTTCTATCGGCAGTTCTCATGCTATGCCTCCTATCAGTTCCTCAGGGCAGGGCACTGGCTCATCACCTGAACTGCAAATCTAATGATCTGATGCACTTTGCAGGTTCAGAGACCACTTTTTTTCTTTATTGCTCATAGCTTACCAAGGAACAGAGTAAGGAAACAGATATCTTTCCCCAAAGGCATACTCCCATTTAATCAAAGAAGACACAAAAAGGCACCAGGGCAAACAAAAAGGCTCCCTCTTTCCAGACCTTAACAAATTAAAACCCACATTAATTAATTCTCTGGCCTTTTAATTGTTCCTGGATTAAATATACTAAGGTGATTTTTCATTCTGGCCCAGGTTTTCACAAGCTCAATAATTCACTTAGGGAATTCTGACATCACATATTTGGCCCTGCTTGTCTATGAAGTCAAAAGAAGTAACTAATTAGCAAGTAAGAGGTATTAATTAGATTTTGGTAAATTTACACTCATGAAAGATGCTAGTTCCATCTAGATTGTTGGAAAGAGAACCAGACTCAGAGTTACTTGGCAAATGAGGAGTCAGTGTAGGCAGTGTGACAAAGTCTTGAAACTGATCTTTAGCAGGACCACCGGGGCCTATATTATATCCAATGCATGCTGGTCCTCTAAAAGGTGTCACCTGGAGAGGCTGTATACAGATTCCAAGGATACTGCCAGCATTTACAAAGTTTCTAGAGGCTCTTCTCTGGAGCTATCTTCATAGACAATTATGAAATATGTGAGAAATTCCATTCATGATTATGAAGCCACACCTCACTTTGGGCCCCAATCATAGAATCAAGTTTGATCATCCAAGTAGTACATCATAATTACCTTCTGATGACATTTTACTGATCCATCTAGTTAAAGCTATGCTTTTTCCAGTAGTCATGTATGGATGTGAGAGTTGGACCATAAAGAAGGCTGAGTGCTGAAAAATCAATATGTTCGAACTGTGGTGCTGGAGAAGACTCTTGAGAGTCCCTTGGACTGCAAGGAGATCAGACCAGTTAATCCTAAAGGAAACCAATCCTGAATGTTCATTGGAAGGACTGATGGTGAAGCTGAAGCTCCAATACTTTGGCCACCTGATACAAAGAACTGACTCACTGGGAAAGACCCTGATGCTGGGAAAGATAGAAGGCAGGAGGAGAAGGGGACAACAGAGGGGACAGGGGACAAAAGATAACTATTTCCTTACCCTGTCCATCTATCCAACCAACAGATGGTTGGATGCCATCACTGACTCAATGGATATGAGTTTGAGTAAACTCCAGGAAATAGCAAAGGATAGGGAAGCCTGGCAGTCCATCGGGTCGCAAAGAGTCAGACAAGACTTAGCAACTGAACATAACATAACCTAATGCATGCTAAAAGGACAAAGATTTCTCCTTAAGAAAGCAGAGTCAAGAGAACATGTTACAATGTAGTAACCAATGCAGCTACATGGAAAGCTTGATTTTGTTGAAGAAATCTGCATCCCTTTTCATCTATTAATTCTGCTATGTTAAAAAATAAATCTGTTCTGTCCTTTTATTCATGGTAGTGCTTTGGCTTCATTCTCCTTTTGATTACAAATAAATCCTAATACTAGTAGTCCTAGATAATTCTTTGAGAGTATTCTTAGTAGGATCACAATAAACTGTGGAAAATTCTGAAAGAGATGGGAATACCAGACCACCTGACCTGCCTCTTGAGAAATCTGTATGCAGGTCAGGAAGCAACAGTTAGAACTGCACATGGAACAACAGACTGGTTCCAAATAGGAAAAGGAGTACATCAAGGCTGTATATTGTCACCCTGCTTATTTAACTTATATGCAGAGTACATCATGAGAAATGCTGGACTGGAAGAAACACAAACTGGAATCGAGATTGCCGGGAGAAATATCAATAACCTCAGATATGCAGATGACACCACCCTTATGGCAGAAAGTGAAGAGGAGCTAAAAGCCTCTTGATGAAAGTGAAAGAGGAGAGTGAAAAAGTTGGCTTAAAGCTCAACATTCAGAAAACGAAGATCATGGCATCCGGTCCCATCACTTCATGGGAAGCAATGGAAACAGTGTCAGACTTTATTTTTCTGGGCTCCAAAATCACTGCAGATGGTGACTGCAGCCATGAAATTAAAAGACGCTTACTCCTTGGAAGAAAAGTTATGACCAACCTAGACAGTATATTCAAAAGCAGAGACATTACTTTGCCGACTAAGGTCCGTCTAGCCAAGGCTATGGCTTTTCCTGTGGTCATGTATGGATGTGAGAGTTGGACTGTGAAGAAGGCTGAGTGCCAAAGAATTGATGCTTTTGAACTGTGGTGTTGGAGAAGACTCTTGAGAGTCCCTTGGACTGCAAGGAGATCCAACCAGTCCATTCTGAAGAAGATCAACCCTGGGATTTCTTTGGAAGGAATGATGCTAAAGCTGAAACTCCAGTACTTTGGCCACCTCATGCGAAGAGTTGACTCATTGGAAAAGACTCTGATGCTTGGAGGGATTGGGGGCAGGAGGAGAGGGGGACGACCCAGGATGAGATGGCTGGATGGCATCACCGACTCCATGGACGTGAGTCTGAGTGAACTCTGGGAGATGGTGATGGATAGGGAGGCCTGGCGTGCTGAGATTCATGGGGTCGCAAAGAGTTGAACACGACTGAGTGACTGAACTGAACTGAACTGAAGGATGAAAGATCCAGGTACCAAGTGAAATTTGCCCCTCACCTTTTAGTTCCTCCCAACATGTTATGTTTCACTGACTTCTCTAATAGAAATACTTCTGCTGATGCATAAGGAAATAGATTCATACGTCAGTGCCTTCAAAGGTCCATTAAACATAACATTATTTAAAAGCACATTAACTATCCTAACTGGTGTCAAACAACACCAGGGAAGCACAGGAGTTTGAAGACTAATACAGAGTTTCAGGATACCGAATGAGAATGTAAATCACAACTCTCACTAATTAAAACTTTGGCCCTTTGATTGCTCCTGGATTAAGTTCACTGGGGTGATTTTTCATCCTTGCCTGGGTTGACACAAGCCCAATAATTCACTCTGGCATTCTGACGTCACTTGCTTGGCTCTACTTGTCTCTGGAGTCAAGGGAGGTGTCTCATTAGAGAGGGAGAGGTATTAATTAGACTTTTGTAAATAGCGACCATGAAGGATGCTAGCTCCTGATTTCACCCAGACTGTTGAGAAGAGCACTATGTGGACAGTTGCAGAATCTGGGTCTTTGTTCTAAGCTATCACACCAGTCCCTCAATTGATTGGTACACCTTGGTTCACACAAATGAAAAATGGGGTAAAACAAGGCAGTCTCACTACCTGAGTTCACAGAATAATGATGGTGATAAATACGAAATGTCAGGTGATAAAATTATTTTATAATCAATACATGGGTGACGATTCTGTTTTTATACTCGTTATAGCAGTCAAGGCCTTACTGCACAAGTTCACAGCTCTCATCTACTATTATTTCAACAACAATGCACTTCCCACCTGCTACAGGCAAAGCTCGAGTGTTACAAAAATATGTGGTCTTGACTTTCAAAGATATTACTGCGTTGTAATGTTAAATTCTAGGACACTCAAATGAGCCCTCTTCCTTGCCTCTTGCAGCTCGGTCACGGTACATTTAGGAGCACTAAAGGAATAATTCGTTCACAGTAGTCTGGCTTTGTGATCCTTTATACACCAATAGAAGTCCTCTACTGGGCCCACTGTATTCACACTTTTCCCTTCTCTCCCAGTCTTGGGTTTCTTTGCCTTGCTGCCTGGATGCCCTCAATCTACGCGTCTGGTCTCCTTGTGGGTCTTCTGAAATAGAAGTCAAGGACAGGTCCCTTGGGGATCTCAGTAGTAGGGGAGGGGAGGAGGGGTTTGGATGAACACTCCAAGGTGCTACTTTCTCCTGGGAGAAGCTGGATGATGAGGAGAGCCAGGGAGCCAGGGCTCATTTGGATGGCTATTTCTGCTATGTATGTTAAAGCAAGCCTCATTACCTCATAGTGTTGCTTGGCTTAATGAAGGCCCTTGCTGAATAAACAATCATACCTAGAGGCAATATGAGCACTCTGAGCCCGTGAAGGGCACTCTTCTGTTGGGGGAGGGAGAGAATCAATGGAGAATGATGGCTGAGGGATCAATACTTCTCTGAATGAATTTCATCATAAGTGACACCCCTTTGGGATAAGGAAGGGCTGACTGGAAATCAATCAAGGTTATCAACTAAATAACAGTACTGAGAATATTCAGGTGCAACATTTGGAATGTAAACTGGTGATCATACAAGAAACTACAATGAAATTGCTTGTAACCTGGCCAGACAGAAGACACCGATAAGTTGACATTTCCGAGAATCTCCATACAAATCTCCAGTTGAGTAACTAGACCCATCAGTGGAAAGCTTTGTTTCAATTTCAGAGAGGCCTTCTGAAATACAAATTTCAGCTGCTTTGGATGACTTTAGCAGAGTATAAAAGCCAGGATGGGGCAGAGTTGAGGGCAAGGATCCCTTCTCTTAGACTTCACAAGAGCTAAAAGCAAGAGAGTTATAGAAACCCATGAAAATGGCAAGATCTCCAAAACAAAATGTAATTGGAAATGTAAGATCACAATTATATGGAACTATTGATTAGAAACATAAGAAACTAATGGGAAAATTACAAAGTACAGTACTCAAAATAATCTGGTTCAAAGAGGCAGTGATGGAAATGTGAAGCTGAAAGGCTACTGACCCTTTTAGCTGGGAGAATAAATCTCAACTAGGCACAGAAGCCATCCTTTTCTTAGATTTAAGCTGCACTAATACAGGTGCTTGGAAAAGAGGGAGAAAGCAGAAAATTGCCTTAACAGTGTGGGCTTAAAGAACAGTTCAGTTCAGTCACTCAGTAGTGTCCGACTCTTTGCGACCCCATGGACTGCAGCATGCCAGGCCTCTCTGTCCATCACCAACTCCCAGAGCTTACTCATACTCACATCCGTCGAGTCAGTGATGCCATCCAACCATCTCATCCTCTGTCATCCCCTTCTCCTCCTGCCTTCAATCTTTCCCAGCATCAGTATCTTTTCTAGTGAGTCAGTTCTTCGCATCAGGTGGCCAAAGTACTGGAGTTTCAGCTTCACCATCAGTCCTTCCAATGAATATCCAGGACTGATTTCCTTCAGGATGGACTGGTTGGATCTCCTTGCAGTCCAAGGGACTCTCAAGAGTCTTCTTCAACATCACAGTTCAAAAGCATCAATTCTTCAGTGCTCAGCTTTCTTTATAGTCCAACTCTCACACCCATACATGACTAATGGAAAAACCATAGCTTTGACTAGATGGATCTTTGTTGGCAAAGTAATGTCTCTGCTTTTTAATATGCTGTCTAGGTTGATCACAGCTTTCCTTCCAAGAAGCAAGCATCTTTTAATTTCATGGCTGCAATCACCATCTGCAGTGATTTTGGAGCCCAAGAAAATAAAGTCTGTCACTGTTTCCATTGTTTCCTCATCTATTTGCCATGAAGTGATGGGACCAGATGCCATGATCTTCGTTTTTTGAATGTTGAGTTTTAAGCTAGCTTTTCCACTCTCCTCTTTCACTTTCATCAAGAGGCTCTTTAGTTCTTCTTCATTGATTCATTGACTTCTTTCTTCCTTGACTATGCCAAAGCTTTTGACTGTGTGGATCACAACAAACTGGAAAATTCTTAAAGAGATGGGAATACTAGACCACCTGACCTGTCTCCTGAGAAATCTGTATGCAGGTCAGGAAGCAACAGTTAAAACTGGACATGGAACAACAGACTATTTCCCAATTGGGAAAGGAGTAAAGAATAGTTAATCGGTGCAAAATATGTCTTTAAACTGCATGAGAAATGATTCATGGGTTGAATGCCCCAATGTGTAAAATGTGCCTTCCTAACCTTCCAGGGCCAATCCTCAGCCACTTCATTTATCTCCTGAGCCTCTGTCCTAAGCCAGCATCAATCTTCTCTCATCCTTAGTGATGAGATCTAGGAAGAAGCTGTAGCTGCTGCTGCTGCTGCTAAGTCACTTCAGTTGTGTCCGACTCTGTGCAACCCCATAGACGGCAGCCCACCAGGCTCTCCACTCCCTGGAATTCTCCAGGCAAGAACACTGGAGTGGGTTGCCATTTCCTCCAATGCATGAAAGTGAAAAGTGAAAGTGAAGTCGCTCAGTCGTGTCCGACTCTTTGTGACCCCATGGACTGCAGCCTACCAGGCTCCTCCGTCCATGGGATTTGCCAAGCAAGAGTACTGGAGTGGGGTGCCATCGCCTTCTCCGAAGAAGCTGTAGGTGAGTATTTAAATTCCTGCTGGAATTCCATTATTTAAAAATGCCCTTGGAAAGCCCAGCTTTGTATGGCATTTTGGTGGGAGAAGTCACAGTGAGGAGATGGGTAATTAGCCAGAAATTGGTACAAATAACTGCCTGTCCCCACAGCATACCCAATAGAAAAGCCGCTGCTATTAGAGGTATCAGAATCTACACCTTTTTTTAAAGTCAAATTGCTGACTTAACCATTCAGGCTTAAGCTACAGCTAATCAATACAAAATGTGGCCTTGAATGGCCTGTAGACACCAAATTGCTTGCTGCTGGTTATATGAAACAGGTCATTACAAAGGACAAATGATATAGTTTCCTCTTAATGTCATTTGGGATTATTAGGAAACTTAACATTGTATTGTAGAAAGTATAAACATCTCATGTACCTCTATAGAAAAGAATTAATAGTCTGTCAGCACAGCACAAGATCAGCTTTTGAACTTGACTCTAAAAGTATGGTGGTTAATAGTATATGTTATTGAACTCAGTTATATTGAACAGAGTGTTCCAGTGTTTAAACTCCCCTCTGGTTAAGAGCTGGGGCCCAGAGAAACTTATTTAACTTTTTCAGATCAGGAAGCTACTTTTATTTAAAGCAGGAGTTGACAAAACGTTTTCTATAAATATTTTTGGATTTGCAGACGTTGGTGCTGCAGCAAAAAAGTAGACACAGACACCATGTAAACAAATGTGTGAATTTCATGTCATTGTGAAGTGTCAAAAAATATTACGAAAAAGCCATTTGAAATAAAAACTGAACTAAGCTCACAGGGCATGGAAAACAACAATGGACTCAAATGGCTCGAATGGCTGACCTCTGATGTAAACCCACATCAGCAACGTTCCCAAGACATGGAAAGTCTTCCATTTCCAAAGGTACTAACTTTTAAGTAGAAACCTCTGAGAGATTCAGGTGCTTTATGTTCAAATAGCAGAAGTTTACAGTGAATATATGAGTTTGGGAAAAAAAGACATAATTTTTTTAAGTTCTAATCCCGTACAGAGGTTTCTCCTCACTTCTTGCCTTCTCCCATTCTTAGCCTCTTGTCTTCACCTTCTTTCTTTCCTCCACTTTTTCCAGTAACCACAGTTCCTTTTCAGTGTGCTCTTAGAATCCAAGAGAGGTATTTATAAATCCATTATGAGTATTTGTTCCTAACCTAGAATCTTCCACTGACTTGTCTCCCAGAATTGTCCACCTGTATCTTAAGCCCATTCCAATTCTGTGGCACTTTTATACATAGAACATTTTGATGTTTTTATTCACAAATCTTTTTAGAAATGACAAGAACATAAAGTAAAACATTTCTCAGTCCTCTGTATTCCCTCCCCACAAAAAAAAAATCATTCAACCTCCTATTCAGAAAAGAGATGTCGTCTGCAACACACTATCATTTAAAACACCACTGGTAAAGCCATTGACGAAACTGGCAGTCACAGTCAAATGCTATGGTGCAAAGCACTGTGCACCCTGTAAAATGATATTAATACATGGAAGTGTTAGAGATAGCTGGTGGTATTATGCCAAGTATCAAGGATGCAAACTTGTTGACATGAATTTTTGTGAAAGAGCCAGCATTACTACTGGGTTACTGGAATTGTTCCCAAGGGACAGATGAAAGCCTCCACTCATCTAATAAAGTGAAGCACCTGGGTTATAGACCCAATTTTAGCTCTGTTTCTGCTGAATACTGACAAAGGTTCACTAACTTCTGTGAGCTTTCCTCCTCATTCTGTAAAATGGAAGGGTTTGGAAAGATCCTGAAATACTCTTCCTGGTTATGATTTATAACCATTTGAGTTGGAAATGGTGACAAAGGACAAAAGTAAAGCTTGCTATCTCTTCATGTCAGAAAAATGATCAAACCAACGAATACCTCCAGCTGCTCCTGTCTGGCTGTCGCTGGGCATAATGGGAACAGAGGAGGCACTTTTCTTACATAGTCAGTTGCCATGATTGTCTGGTTGCTGCCACTCTTTACGAAACAAAATTGAGATCTGACTTATAATTTATGACTATTTATTACATGTCTGGAAGGTTAAGTGCAGTGCAGTTCCAGACAAGAAAAAGTCAATAAGCCCTCAGGTTGTTTTATGGAAATACATATCTCAATGGGCTGTAGTACTGGAATGCCTTTGGCCTAGAATAAAACCCTTCAGGATAAAAACCACTTTCAACAAATCACTCAAACAGCAACAGTCTCTGAGGGTTTTTCTCTTTAACTTTTCTTCATCTTGAACTCTAGGCAGTGGCTCCTCAGTTCTGTTAAAAGTAAACCTCTTTCCCTTCACAAGGCAAATCTTAATAGGTTATGTATTTTGAACAGTTCCACACTCCCTGGGCTCTTAGTCTGACAAGGTACAGCAGGAGCGTTCTGCATGTGGTGGGTAAGGGCACTGTGGCTGGCAGGCATCAGTTGCTGACTTGTGCGTGGCTCAAAAGCACTGGCTCAAACCGATGGCAGGATAAACACTAGAAGCATCTGTTTCCAGGTTTGCTCCTTGGGGGGCTGGAGGGAGCAGGGGAAGCTGGCTGTTTATAGAACAATTTACGGTTACAATTTCAATGGTTGATTACTTGATTTCTTAATCCATCTCTTAATCACAGATCAAACACAGGTTTCAATAATGAAGTCATTTTAGGCATGATTACAAACAGTCTCCTACTGAGGGCTTTTGCCTTGGAATAAGGAGCTCTCATCCCACGCTCAGCGTAACACGGATCAGAACAGCACTGCAGCTCTCCTGCCCAGGCAGGACAGGCCTTTGGACTAGAACTGTGCCTTCTTTCCCACGAACATTTGTCTCAGTGTGGTTATGCAGTAATGGTGGGAGTACCGGGGTAACTATCACAGCATGGACCCACCTCCTCCGACTCCTGAGCTATTACTATCTTTGGACAAAACAGCTATTTCACCAACTCTCTTGCTAGATCGCCTCAGATGGCTCCTTATTGTCTACCAATCCAGGTCTGCATAGCAGCTTGGCTTCTAAGACCCTCCCCGAAGAAACCCAGCCTCACGCATCTAAACGCCACACCACTGCCCTCCCCAGGTCCTCTAGGCCTGTCTTTGCTTCTGGGCCTCCCCAAGGCTGCTTCTTCTGCCTGCACTGCCCTTCTGCATTTCTTCCTCCTGGCAAGCTCCTGCTTCTCTTTAAAAACCTACAGTGGCTGGCTTTTCCTTGGTGTATTCTTCTCCATGGCCCTGGGCAACATCCATGCCTTCCTCTTGGCTCCATTTTGTTTAGATCTGATTATATCACATTGAATCATAAGATTTCTCTACACTTTTATGTCCACCTTTTGTGGATTGCGAGCTTTTTTGAAGGTAAGTTCGTTCAGTTCAGTCGCTCAGTTGTGTCCAACTCTTTGCGACCCCATGAATCACAGCACACCAGGCCTCCCTGTCCATCACCAACTCCCGGAGTTCACCCAAACTCATGTGCATCGTGTCAGTGATGCCACCCAGCCATCTCATCCTCTGTTGTCCCCTTCTCCTCCTGCCCCCAATCCCTCCCAGTATCAGGGTCTTTGCCAATGAGTGAAGGTAAGTAGACTGTGTTTAATGTCAGCATATTTCCCCCACCTCCTTTACATACAGGCTGACTGGTCCTCAGCATACTCGGGACACTGTCTTTCTTCCCATACAGGTGAATGTCTTACAAGACAAACATGGCAGACACCATGGTACCCTCTAGGGACTGACCCCAGGAATAGGTTAGAAGTCACAGTCACTTACAGGAACGCAGACATTTGCAGGCTGACCTGGCTTCAGGGCAATGGTAGAAATGAGAGCCGTTCCCTGCCAAGACTTCCTAGCCATTGGCTTAGAGGTTCCTGTAAGCCCATGCCGCAGAAGTGACCTTCACACAGTCCTGACAGCAAAGGAGGACGGCACTCACCACCGGTGTCAACAGGCTCTAGGAATAAAGCGTTTCAGGGAAGGCCAAGGTTCTCTAACTGGCATTCAGGGAAGGATCTTGGAGGACAGAGCTTGAAAAGAGCAGCAATGTGTAAGCAGGAAGGCCATGCTTAAATAAAGGAGGGGAGATAAAGGAAGTGAAGGCTGAATCCAATTAAAATCGTTGGGGGGGATCTATATTACATGTATTTTTTTTTAACCACCAGCTGATTGTAAACTATACGAACACTCTTAAAATCAGTAAGATTTTGCTTAACTCCAACAATAGCTTTTGAGTTTAAATAACACTTCCAGTCTCTCTAAAAAAAGCAATTTTAAAAGAAAATGAGGGGCTGCCCTGATGGTCCAGTGGTCTGCCTTCCAATGCAGCAGGCATGGGATTTAGTTCCTGGTGAGGGAACTCAGGTCCCAGATGCTGCAGAGTGTGGCCAAAAATTTAAAAATAAAAGATATTTTTAAAAAAGAAAAGTGAGCTACTTAGTACACAAGCAGACTGTCTCACCTCCCTAAGAGACCTAAGATGGTCTCAGCCTCCAGTACTGAACTCTGTGTGCACTGAAAACCTCTAAGTCACGTGTTTAACACCATGTCACGTGTAGGTACTCAAGGACTGGGTCTGCAATGAATGTACACATCTTATTTTACAACCATGTTCCCTGAAGAAAACTGAGGCAGCCATCACAACATTCAGTAATTTAATGTATTTTAATGTGATTGATTGTTTAACAACAAGACTCTTGTCTTCATTCCACAAACACTGACTGAAAACCTACTGGGTTTCAGGCATTAGGCCAGACACTGGAGACACAAGGATCAGTGAGACAACTGCGCTGAACTCCACAATCTAGGGATGCAGATGGTTAGAAACTAACCCATCTCCTCTTCCGTCATTTGACTGCAGTTGCTCTTTTAAGAGATCATCAGTGATGGCCTGCCAACCAAGTCAAGTGACCTCTTTTTAAAAATCAGACTTTCTGGCAATCTCACTCCTGTGACATCTGAGGAGAGACATGATTGAATTTAACCACCAAGCCCTGCAAATATCTAGAGGAAGAACTTTCCAGACCAAGGCAGGAGCAAGTGCAAAGGCCCTGAGGTAGCAGCAGACCTGGTATAGAGTGAAGCAAGGAGAAAGGTGTGATTAGAGAAGGAAGGTCACAGGCCAGAGCAATAAAATATGAAGTCAGAGAGAAAACAAGAACCAAGCGATGCAAGCCCTTGCAGGCCATGGAAAGGCTTCATTCTTGTGTTATTTGTGAGATGGAGGGCCACTATCAGACTTTGAACAAAGCAGTGACAAAATGTGAATTAACATTTTAAAAGGATCATCAGGTTGGTTGCTGCATGGGAAACAGGCTGTAGGGGACCATGGTGAAAGCAAGGGAACCAGCTTTTTACAGTGGCCCATGGAAGAGATGATGGTGGTTTGTTATGGAAAACAGTCTGGAAGTTCCTTTAAAAACTGAAAATAGAACTACCAGGGGATCCAGCAATCCTACTTCTGGGCATATAACTGGAAAAGACAAAAACTAATTTGAAAAGTTACATGCACCCCAATGTTCACAGCAGCACTATTTACAATAGCCAAGAAATGTAAGCAACCTAAATGTCCATCAACAGAGAAATAGATGAAGAAGATGTGGTACTTATACACAATGGAATATTACTCAGCCATAAAAAAGAACAAAATAATGCAGCAACATGGATGGACCTAGAGACTGTCGTCCTGCGTGAAGTAGGTCAGACACAGAAAGACATATATCACATGATATCACTCATATGTGGAATCTAAAAAAGTGATATAAATGAACTTACGTATAAAGTAGAAATAGATTAACAGACACAGAAAACAAACGTGGTTACCAAAATGGAAAGGGAGTTTGGGAGGGATAAATTAGGAATTTGGGATTGATAGATACACACTCAGTTTAGTCGCTCAGTCATGTCCGACTCTTTGCGACCCTGTGGACTGCAGCACGCCAGGCCTCCCTGTCCATCACCAACTCCCAGAGTTTACTCAAACTCATGTCCATTGAGTTGGTGATACCATCCAACCATCTCATCCTCTGTCATCCCCTTCTCCTCCTGCCGTCAATCTTTCCCAGCATCAGGGTCTTTTCAAATGAGTCAGTTCTTCGCATCAGGTGGCCAAAGTATTGGAGTTTCAGCTTCAACATCAATCCTTCCAATGAACATTCAGGACTGATTTCCCTTAGGATGGACTGGTTGGATCTCCTTGCAGTCCAAGGGACTCTCAAGAGTCCTCTCCAATACCACACTTCAAAAGCACAAATTCTCCAGTGCTCAGCTTTCTTTCTTTATAGTCCTACTCTCACATCCATCTATGACTACTGGAAAAATCATAGCTTTGACTAGACAGACCTTTCTTGGCAAGGTAATGTCTCTGCTTTTTAATATGCTGTATAGGTTGATCATATCTTTTCTTCCAAGGAGGAACCGTCTTTTAATTTCATGGCTGCAGTCACCATCTGCAGTGATTTTGGAGCCCAGAAAAATTAAGTCTCTTACTGTTTCCATTGCTTCCCCATCTATTTGCCATGAAGTGATGGGACCAGATGCCATGATCTTCGTTTTCTGAATGTTGAGCTTTAAGCCAACTTTTTCACTCTCCTCTTTCACTTTCATCAAGAGGCTTTTTAGTTCCTCTTCACTTTGGAAGAAACACAAGCTGGAATCAAGATTGCCGGGAGAAATATCAATAACCTCAGACATGCAGATGATACCACCCTTATGGCAGAAAGTGAAGAGGAACTCAAAAGCCTCTTGAAGTGAAAGAGGAGAGTGAAAAAGTTGGCTTAAAGCTCAACATTCAGAAAAACTAAGATCATGGCATCTGGTCCCATCACTTCATGGGAAATAGATGGGGAAAACAGTGGAAACAGTGTCAGACTTTATTTTGGGGGGCTGCAAAATCACTGCAGATGATGATTGCAGCCATGAAATTAAAAGACGCTTACTCCTTGGAAGATAAGTTCTGACCAACCTAGATAGTATATTCAAAAGCAGAGACATTACTTTGCCGACTAAGATCCGTCTAGCCAAGGCTATGGTTTTACCTGTGGTCATGTATGGATGTGAGAGTTGGACTGTGAAGAAGGCTGAGCACTGAAGAATTGATGCTTTTGAACTGTGGTGTTAGAGAAGACTCTTGAGAGTCCCTTGGACTGCAAGGAGATCCAACCAGTCCATTCTGAAGATCAACCCTGGGATTTCTTTGGAAGGACTGATGCTAAAGCTGAAACTCCAGTACTTTGGCCACCTCATGAGAAGAGTTGAGTCATTGGAAAAAACTCTGATGCTGGGAGGGATTGGGGGCAGGAGGAGAAGGGATGACCGAGGATGAGATGGCTGGATGGCATCACGGACTCGATGGACGTGAGTCTGAGTGAACTCCGGGAGATGGTGATGGACAGGGAGGCCTGGCGTGCTGCGATTCATGGGGTCGCAAAGAGCTGGACATGACTGAGCGACTGAACTGAACTGAACTGAGCTCAGTTTCTGCCATAAGAGTGGTGTCATCTGCATATCTGAAGTTATTGATATTTCTCCCGGCAATCTTGATTCCAGCTCGTGCTTCCTCCAGCCCAGCCTTTCTCATGATGTACTCTGCATATAAGTTAAATAAGCAGGGAGACAATATACAGCCTTGATGTACTCCTTTCTCAATTTGGAACCAGTCTATTGTTCCATGTCCAGTTCTAACTTTTGCTTCCTGACCTGCATACAGGTTTCTCAAGAGGCAGGTCAGGTGGTCCGGTATTCCCATCTCTTTCAGAATTTTCCACAGTTTATTGTGATCCACACAGTCAAAGGCTTTGGCATAGTCAATAAGGCAGAAATAGATGTTTTTCTGGAACTCTCTTGCTTTTTCCATGATCCAGCGGATGTTGGCAATTTGATCTCTGCTTCCTCTGCCTTTTCTAAAACCAGCTGGAACATCTGGAAGTTCATGGTTCACGTACTGCTGAAGCTTGGCTTGGAGAATTTTGAGCATTACTTTGCTAGCTTGTGAGATGAGTGCAATTGTGCGGTAGTTTAAGCATTCTTTGGCATTGCCTTTCTTAGGGATTGGAATAAAAGCTGACCTTTTCCAGTCCTGTGCCCACTGCTGAGTTTTCCAAATTTGCTGCCATATTGAGTGCAGCACTTTCACAGCATCATCTTTTAGAATTTGAAATATCTCAACTGGAATTCCATCACCTCCACTAGCTTTGTTCGTAGTGATGCTTCCTAAGGTCCACTTGACTTCACATTCCAGGATGTCTGGCTCAAGGTGAGTGATCACACCATCGTGATTATCTGGGTCATGAAGATCTTTTTGTCCAGTTCTTCTGTGTATTCTTGCCACCTCTTCTTCATATCTTCTGCTTCTGTCAGGTCCATACCATTTCTGTCCTTTATTGAGCCCATCTTTGCATGAAATGTTCCCTTGGTATCTCTAATTTTCTTGAAGAGATCTCTAGTCTTTCCCATTCTGTTGTTTTCTTCGATTTTTTTGCACTGATCACTGAGGAAAGCTTCTATATAAAATAAATAAACAAGGTCCTATTGTATAGCACAGGGAACAATATCCAATATCTTGTAATAACTGAGGACAAAGAATAGATATATATGTATGTATATATAACTAAGGGCTTCCCTGGTGGCTCAGATAGTAAAGAATCTGCCTGCAATATGGAAGACCTGGGTTCTATCCCTGGGTTGGGAAGATCCCATGGCAACCCACTCCATTGTTCTTGCCTGGAGAATCCCCTTGGACAGAGGAGAGTGTCAGGCTACAATTGATGGGGTTTCACAGAGTCGGACACAACTGAGCAACTAAGCACAGCACAGCATATATAACTAAATCATTTTGCTGTACACCAGAAACTAAGATAGCATTGTAAATCAATTATACTTCAGTATAAATACATAAAAAGAAATGACAGTAGCTTAGAGGGGGATGGCAGAGGAGATGATGATGAGGGTGGTCAGATTACTAATATATTATGAAGGCTAATGGATTACACGTAACCTGGGAGAGAAAAAGACACATGAAAGATATACTGAAGATATGGGGGAGCAGAATTGCCATTTACTGAGGTAGAAAAGATTCTGAGGGGAACAAATTTTGGGAGAAAGTCAGGAGTTTGTTTTGGGGCAGGTCAAGTTTGAGATACCATTAATCTTCAAAGGAAATCTGGGCTAAGAAGTTGGTTACATGAGTCTGGAGATCAGGGGAGAGTTCAGACTGGCAATGCACATGGAAGCCAAGCCTGCCCCCAGCCTTTCAGCATCCTCTCCAAGCAGAGTCCTTGTGATTCAACTGATATCATCAGCTACTTAGTGTAAGAATAATCCTTGCCTAAAGCCAGTTTGGCCTCCTCACCTTCTTTCTCACATGATGCTCATCCTGGCCTTCATTCTCAAGACTTGTTTGGCCTGATGAAGTGGAAATTGTAGTGATGACAAAAGCTGCTTAAGAAAGTACAGTATTGGGACTTTCATTGTGGTCCACTTCCATCCCTGGTTGGGGAACTAAGATCCCATAAGCCATGTGGCATGGCCAAAATATATATATAATATTGATGTGCAGCGTAGACTCTGTTTTCCTGATGAGCTATCTTTCATTGAAGCAACACATTTTTGATTAAGTTTCTTTTCTTCTAACATGTACAAGCATCAGAATATGAAGATCTGGATAAACTCAAAATGGAATCTTAGATGCCACAGAGAGACCAGCATTCAATCAAATTCATTTGGAGGGGGACCTACCATCAGGCCACTCGCCCTCAAGCTAAGCTTTTGGGGTATTATTTTAGGGGGAGTTGGTAAATTGTTAAGTCCAAGAAAATCACAGTATTTTGTTTCTTGCAAAAACCAATGAAAGGGAAATCAACCAAGTGCAGGCTGTACTACTACAACCTGTTTGGAGCGTCGTTTTCGGCTGCACTCACTTTGTCTTCCAGGTACCTGGTTCTCTCCTTACTAAAGTCATTTGCTAGCTGCTGGAAGCTTGACAAGTACTGATTATTCTCATCAATTCCCCAACCCCACAAACTAGATTCACAAAAGTTTAAAAGTGGTAAAATTTGAAAGCCTGGAGAACACACTGTGTTCCAAACTATCCACTGAGCTTTAGAAAGAGACAGGTAGGCAGACAGATTTGGGCAAGAAGATTCATGGTAGGTTATTTGAGTTTCCTCATCCGCAAGTGGTACTAGCCACTCCCTACATGCCCTACCCCCACAGAAGGTTCTGCTGGGGGAACTGAAGTAATGGTGAGACATACAAAGCCTGACATCTGTGTTCTCCTCCATTTGGGTATGAGAGGTCATTTATAGATCTTCACACAGCTAGCTACTCTTCTGAGCCTGTAGAGGAAAGAAAGAAAGCCATTTTGAGTCAGAAAATGACTCAACTTGACTGGCAGGAAGCTCGCTCAGGGCCAGGCAGAGGAAACCTGCCAATTCCTCAGATCATCATGGCAGTAGGAAAAGTGAGGACACATGTCTGTGGATCTGGCTGGTACACTTGGTGATTCAATGTCCATTGGCCCAGTAGAATACTGTCCTATTTTTGTGAAGCTAGCAGAGGTGTGTTTGCCATCAGTCTGTCTGTCTGTTTGCATGCTGGCCTTTGTGTATTTTCTACCCACCCACCTGCCTGGTCTGTTCATTTCCTTAGAACCCAAAAGCAGAATTAAAGAGCTGGTAAGTTCTATGGAGTCATCTTCTAGCACACTCCTTCATCTTATAATGGAGAAACCGAGGCCCAAGGAAAAGTGACTTAACCAAAGTTGTAGAGCGACTTTAACAGCAGAACTGGAATTTTAATACTAGGTTGGCTAATTTTCAATTCTTGGTCTTTGTCTGTCTATGACTCAGCTTCTTTTTAAAAAAATACTTATTCATTTATTTGACTGTGTCAGGTCTTAATTGCATCTTGTATGATCTTTCATCGAGGAGCACGGACTTAGCTGTCCTGCAGTATGTGGGATCTTGGTTCACGGACCAGAGATCAAATCTGTGACCCCTGCATTGCAGGGCAGATCCTTAACCACTGGACCACTGGTGTTTTTATTTTTAAAAACTGAAGTATAGTTGATTCACAATTTTGTATTAATCACAGCAAAGTGATTCAGTTAAATATATATATATATATATATATATACACACATTTTAATATATCCTATGATAAACCATAATAGAAAAAAATATAAAAAATCAAAATATAATTAAAAATGTGCTTTATCTCTGAATTTTTTAATGAGTTTTTATGTGAGTATAGTTCATTTACAATGTTATGTTAGTTTCTATGGTATAACAAAGTGAATCAGTTATATATACACATATATCCCCTCTTTTCTGGATTTCCTTCCCATTTAGGTTCTCACAGAGCACTGAGTAGAGTTCCCTGGGGTATACAGGGAAGTAGGTTCTCATTAGTATCCATTTTATATCCAGTAGCATATCTCTGCATTTCTGCTTCTCTCTCTGTCATTGTCTGCTATACATAATCCTTGGGAAACTGATGTTGGCTTGGCACATGCCTTACTTTTTTTTTTAATTTTTATTTTTACTTTATTTTACTTTACAATACTGTATTGGTTTTGCCATATATTGACATGAATCCACCATGGGTGTACACATGCCTTACTTTTACAACATGTTCTCACAAAGGCTCCCATCCCGATAACATAACTCGTCAACCCCCATTAATTAACTGCATTGCCTCAGCTCCAAGCTTTGGTCATGTCTTGGTATATCTCCTTTTGCTAAAAAGGTCAAACCAAGCACCTTAATTATTCCATAGATTTGCTTTCACCTGTGGGATTATTATAACTCAGAAATAGCTCAAGGCAAGTATCCTAAATTAATTTTTTATGATACCTCTTCTATCCCAAGCTGACCCTGACCTTACAGTATTTGAAATACTATGCATATTTCCCCATGGCAAATCGAGAATCCACTTTTAATTTGATCCCTACTTTTGCAATGCAACTTGTTGACAGTAAAAAAAACAAAAAGAAAGAATATTGCTGGCTTTCTTATCCCCAATTTTAAAAATAATACTACAATCTATAGCATACTACATACAAAATAGCTTTCAACTTGAAAAGTCACAAAAACAGAGAAAGAATACTCTCCAGAGGTTTCACAAACCCTGGAGAATGTGACTTGCCACTTTCTGTTTTCTTTGAATTAATACGAGAAAGGAAATAAGCATATAAGGTGTGATGGATATGGTTTCTAGTTTGTTGTTTGGTTTAGATTATAAGCTCCCAGAAGACAGGGCTAGCTTAATGCTCTGCTCAGTGGCTATTTAGTGTCTGATGTAAACAAGCGATGAATCTGCTTTTGGCTCAGTTGCAGTTGCTGCTAGAAATGGAGCTGGTGTTGCAAAAAGGAAAAAAAAAAAAAAAAGAAAACCAAGGCTAGCTTCTTACAACAGGTCAGCTGATGACTACTCTGACTTAGACTGGTCTTGCATTTAAGGTTCTCCTAGAATATTCTTTATAAACTCCACTTATTTTGGAGCTAGATTTCACCATTCTGAAAATGAAAGTGAAGTGGCTCAGTTGAGTCCGATTCTTGGCAACCCTGTGGACTGTAGCCTATCAAGCTCCTCTGTCCATGGGATTTTCCAGGCAAGGGTACTGGAGTGGGTTGCCATTTCCTTCTCCATTCACCATTCTGCTGCTGCTGCTGCTGCTAAGTCGCTTCAGTCGTGTCCGACTCTGTGCGACCCCAGAGACGACGACAGCCCACCAGGCTCCCCCGTCCCTGGGATTCTCCAGGCAAGAACACTGGAGTGGGTTGCCATTTCCTTCTCCAATTCACCATTCTACCTGCCTTTAAAAACTGGCAAATAGATTTTTAAATTGAAGTATAGTTGACTTGCAATGTTGTGTTAGTTTCAGGTGTATGGCAAACTGATTCAATTACACATGTACATGGGCTTCCTTTGTGGGTCAGCTGGTGAAGAATCTGCCTGCAATGCGGGAGACCTGGGTTTGATCCCTGGGTTGGGAAGATCCCCTGGAGAAGGGAAAGGCTACCCACCCCAGTATTCTAGCACGGAGAACTCCATGGACTGTATAGTCCATGCGGTCGCAAAGAGTCACGACAGCAACTTTCACTTTCACTTAGACATATACATATATTTCAGTAGCATTGTAAAACTGACACTGAAGGCGTCGTACAGAAAGGAATAGATGAGGCTAATGGAACTTTCCTTGTGAAGGGCTTAACATGAGGTTTTATGATTTCCGAGTATTAAACCACATGGTTCTTCAATGATATAACATTCTGTGGTTTTCAAGGAATCTTCATTCAAAGCTCCTATCCTCCCGTCTTATTTCATTTTCTCATAAAACATACCAGCACTTACAACTAATTAATTTTAGGTCTTCTTAGTTAATTTCACTCTTATGAATTTCAGAAATCCCTCAGTGTTTCCTGCATAACCAGAAATTAATTCCCTTTAATTAGTCAAGAAAGGTTATTTGAGCAAAAGAACATCCAAGTAATCACTTTCCCCTGCTTAGGTTCAGAAGGTAGGTTATGGTCTAAAAGGCGTTTGGGAGTCAGAAAATGATTCCAGCCAAAAGCATCACTTAATGTTCCTTTCTTCCTTGTAGCTTTTACTCCTTTTCATGCAAACAAGCTGTAATGGGCTTAAGAAACTCTTTATTTTGCCTCATGCATCATCTCTGACATTGTCAAATCAATTCATATGAAAAAATCGGAGAAAGACTATGTGCAGGCTCCTCATAAAGTCTTATGTGCATTTACATTTTAATATAGGAACAATCAGTAAAGGCCATTTACAGGCTCATTTATGCCCGTTTAGAATGACTCTGACATTCCAGAGCTGTACATGAGCAGCCTTCTCTTAGGGCTCCTGACAAATGAACAAGAGCTCTCGGAGAAGAGAAGGTAAACGGTGCCCCATGGCGAGCAAAAATCAAGTTGGAAATTGTAAAAGCTATGAGAAAAAGACCAACAAGCTACCAAATGCCATTCACACATGCTTTCTGGCATACCCATGGCCAAAATTCTGAAAGTTGAAAAGTTTTCAAACTGTATCAGGCTTTGATAAAGCCCCTTTATAATTCCAGTGTCTGGCTGATGAGGTGATGCTGAGCTGTCAGGAAAAATCAGTGCAGTAAATTGGATGCTGAGCCAATGAAAGTGAAGGGACAGGAAGCCCCATGGTGCCATGGTGACAGTCATTTTTTCCCTAGGTGCAATTTGAGGATTTCGAAGAAAGGCTATTTGCCAAATAGGAAATATTTCAACTCTGGAAGGGGAACAGAAATAATCTAGTAATTCCTACCTTGTGAAATAGTGTTTTCCATTTTATGTGCTCATAAGATCTCCTATGATATATAGTTGTGCTACAAATGCTCTGGACAAGGCAGTGAGACCAAACTAATGGAAAATATTGCACGCAAAAAAAGAAGGCCACCTAGAAGGGTGAACTAGAAAGATAAAGCAACAAACACACCTGGAAAGGATTCAAAGTACTGAGAACCTAAATTAAAAGACATTTAACTCTTTTGATGGAGAAAGGGCTAGAGCTATAATTAAGAATGAGCATTAAAGAAATAATATATATAAAAAAGAAATGATGTATACATTTAACTGTGGAGCCCCAGTCTATAGCCCTGTCTTCACTTATTTCAACTGAATCTTGCATTGCAGGCTCTATTTCCAATCCAGCTACTCTCTCCTCTTGGTGACCTTGGACTATCAGCTGCCCCGAAGCCTCCAAAATATATGCACTTTACCTATTGCTAAGGGATTTTGCCTACTTTCATTGATAAAATTCTTTGAGAATAATGAATTACAAATGCTGTGAACAAAAGTAGCACCAAGAATTAAATAGCAAAACCAAGCAGACAAGCAAGCATAATTCCCAGGTAGCATAGGTAATTCCAAATCAAGGCACTGGAGGGGATGCAGTTGACCTGAATTACAAACTAGCTGGGTGTGCTTAGATAGGTCATTGTCTTGGTGGGGATCAATTTCCTCATCGGCACAACCTCACAAGCTTTTAAATAAGAGCCATACAGGAGCTCCCTGTACTGTCTCCCTCATTTCTTTCCTTAAGCCCAATTCTTCTTCAGTGTCAATATCCTGTGAGAGCAGATCAAAGATGCACTTCTTTGGAGAGTCTAAACTCTCCTGGATCTTCTTCTTCAGACTCTCTGACCACAAAATCATGCCTGGCTCTTCTCTGGAAAAGAGTGAATTCCTAAAATCTAATCATGGAGCTGATTCTTGTATTTATTTTACTTTCTAAAAGATGTTTTGGATGTGGACCATTTCTAAAGTCTTTATTGAATTTGTAACAACGTTGCTTTTGTTTTATGTTTTGGTTTCTTCACAGAGAGGCATGGGGGATGTTAGCTCCCCGACCAGGGATTGAACCCACGCCCCTGACACTGGAAGCCTTAACCACTACACCATCAGGGAAGTCCCTGATTCTTGTGTTTAGAACATGGCAGGTATCTGAAATTATAGAACAGCAGTAACATAGAAGGGCACAGCAAGGGTATTTCAGATGTTGGTGACTTTCTAGCTCTTCCTCTTCTAGTTGTCCAAGCCCACCTTTCCTGCCTCCCCATCTTCTCCCACAAAGCCCAGTGCAGCAGATGTAGGGAAGGTGTGAGGAAGTTAGGGAAGGCTAACTTTCCAACTTCAGCTTTGGTTCCTAACTGGGCTTTGGTGAGGTGCTGAGGCAGACAGCACTGCCATGGCTGCAAAGAGCCCTGAGTGGCCCTCTAAGAGTTAAGACACTTTTCCTGGCACCTGAGACACGAGAGGGCAAGACCTATGCTATGTCATTGTGAAGCCAACTTAGAATGCCTTCCTTCATTTTAGTAGCATTTGGTTCTTCTTGAAGATTTCCTGTGGGCAATCTAAAAAGTCTGCAAATTTTCAGATATTCTCATAAGAAGTTGACAGTTGCATCTGTGGTGTTGAACTGTTGCCCTGGCTGGTGGAGGTTAAAACAAGAAGCAATGTTTTAACTTCTTGTGACATTTACAAGAATTGTAAAGCTGGCTTTTGCTGGAAAACTTATGCTTAATCTAAGCAGTTCTGATACACTGGAAAATGCTCCTACACATCCACTTTACAGAATTAAACAGAATGTTGCAAAGAGATCTTGGATTACATTTCTGAAAACAACTAATTGTACCACTTTAGATCTAAAAGAACCCAGAGATCATCTACTTTGAACACTGCTTTTATACATGAAGATACAGGCTCAGAGAAAGGAAGTGGCATGGCTAAGGTCCTATAGCAGAGAGACACTGGTCTCCCAGTTCTCAATCCAGGGCTCTTGCCACTACAGAAGTAGGCAAAACCAAATGCCGCCACAATTACTAACCTTTCATACCCATGTTTTCTTTCAAAAGGTAGTTTGTCTTGAGTAACAAAAATGCTGTGAGTAATCAAGAGAAATATCCCTAAGGGTTAGTGGACCTATTTACATTCTTTGACAAGAAGTAGGTGAATCTGCTAAATTCTAATGCTGAAGAAGATAAGAAAAGTATGGAACAAAAGTTTAATAAGGAGCACACTCTGGGTTACACTTCAGGACAAGCGAAGGGGAGGCGGTCCTAACGACAGAGCAGAGAGAAGCAGAAAAATGAGAATTGGTAGTGAAACCAGGAAAGTATGAAATACAGGAAACCAAAGGGCCCAGGCAAAGTGTTAGCGAAATCTGTATGAAACCTATAAAAGCAAAGAGCAAAATCACCTGGCTCACTCTCCATCTATCCACTCATTCTCTGTCCACTTTTATTTTTTTCATGACATGTATCACTCTCTGAGATTAGTTTCTTCATTTACTTGTATATTGTTTATTTTCTATTTCCCTCTAATATGTGTGCACACACCCATTCATGTACACTCACATCCCTTAAGAAACACAAGAGGAGAAACCTTGCATGTTTTATTGTCCCCAGTGCCTAGAACAGTGCGTGGAACATAGTGAGTGCTCAGGAGATACATTCTGAATGAATAAATAGAAGTTAGACTACAACTGGTGAAAGCTGTGAGAACAGACATCCAAGATTATAAATTCAAGGATGTTTTGAGTATTCTTACTTTCAATCAGAATAAGAGAAGTACATCAACATCTCTAGCTCATTTAAGGCAAGAGAAATAGGAATTTTGATCAATACATGCACCATTATTATGAACGCTTTTGTGCCCTGGAGGTCATAAAGGGGGTGCTGGCACAATAAAAGGGGAATAGTGCCATCTGCATATCCATAGGAGGACTTTTGGGGCCTCAAGTTTGGCTTTCAAGATTACAAATGCAATGAGGGATCTTTGGGACCTGAGAGTAGCCTTGAAGTGGACTTTGAAATTAACAGCTGGGACTGACAATACTTCATACAAGACTTGCAAACAAAGGGCCATGCCAGATTTCTAAAGGATAAGCTGGTGTGCACCCAGGGAGGCAAGGAACTCACCCAGTTTTCTAGACCATTACGTTTTGGAGGGTCTGATGACCTCTGCATATTCCATAGGTAGTAATTCAAATGGGGGGACTGTACTTAATTTGGGGAATGGGGGAATGAGGTCACCTTCCTTCATAAGGAATATTGTTCCCAGTGCTAAAGTTATAAGCTAGGTCTGTAGTTTCTGTAAGAATAGCTCATTTACAAAGAATTATTCTAACAATACTAGGCAACAATACTATTAACAAAGATTTGTTTATCTCTTTGCTCTAATTAAGTTTCAGGTTAGATAAAATTATTCTTACTCTGGCCTAGAACACTGAGAGCCAACTTGAAATGTGAAAAACCAAAGTAATTCAATATTTACTAAATTTAAAGGAAGTAAAATAAAATAGAAGTAAAAGTAAAAGAAATTTGAATTTATGCACATTCTTTTCCCACTTTAGCAGTGGCGTTATTTTCCTTAAGTCCTCTTTTGTCATTATGATTTTCAGCAAGGTTATAGTCTCAGAATCACTTGTCATACGCTGCAGATGTTTCAAGACCAAATTAAACTCTCAATGCACTTGCATATAACTGAAGAAAACTGTATTAGACGCTTAAGGACAAAGACACTACACATTCTGTATTGACAGCCCATTGTTCCACAGACAGCATGGCATCTGGAAGGTGTCCAGTAAATATTTGCAGAATAAATAAAAGAAAAAATCGATCTACCATGTGATAGAATTATTTTCCCACATTCAAAATGTCAGGCATGTCTGACCCAGCCTGTGTGTATGTGTCTATACACATAGTGCTCTCAAAATTCCCACATGTTCATCCTTCAGGATGAAGGCATTATCCTTCCTCTGGGCACATATGTTTGTATAACAAAACACTGCAGCAAGATTAACCATACAGACTGTCCCAAGAAAGATCATTTTAATTAACCTTTCCTCAAACATACCAAACTACCAACACTTAAAAATTGATCTCAGTTTTCACTTAGGAGAACTGTTTCTTCTCCCTGGAAAATATATACCTTTGAAAGTTTTCACTGCCAATTTATATCTCCAGTTCATAATCATAGAAATCCACAATTGACTTGTCATGCTTTCCATGGAAACTCAGTGTGAGCCACTTTCTTAACTTAGACTACTTTTACTTCTGCTCAGATGAATGCTCAGCACGTCTTCCTTGTTTTTGACCCTTAATACTTCTCGAAGCTAGATCCCCCCATCTGCATTCCTGAGGCAGGATGACAAAAGCCAGACTACACTTCAGCCTCCTAGGATATCCTGCCCTGGAGATGCTCACCAAGCAATTGGAAATTGGAGCTAGCCTGGAGCTCCGGAATAAGTTAAGGAGAGGTCAATTTGGGAATCATTAGTGCAGAGGTGAAAGGTGAAGCTATGTCAGGAGATGAAATTACCCAGAATGAGCACGCAGCAAGAGAAGAGAAGCAGATCAATGACAGGACCTTGGGAATTGCTCCATTGAAAGGAGCGGGGTGGGAGCGGGGAGAGGCTGTGTGTGTGTAAAAGAGATCCAACAAAGGAAACTTAAGAAGTGTTGAGAAGAAGACAGGAGGTGAACCAAGATAAATTAGGAATGCTTTCAAACGAGAAGATGTATAAAAGTTCCAAAATCACCAAAGAGTTCAAGAACACTAAAGCTGGAGGAGCCGCTGGATTTTTAAACATGTCACAGATAATCTTGGAAAGCAGTCTTCTGGGTGCCGTCCTTGTGAACTCTGCGTGACCATATGCTGATGTGTACAGGTGTATATGCGTGTGCTCCAAACCATCATAAGATGAAATATAAGTGTTGCATGAGACTGGTACTAGGTGTGGAGACAATCATGGTAATAACCATTACCACTTACTGACTGTTTACTATATGCCAGGAACAATGCTAAGCACTTGATATGCATGATCTCAATTTAATCCTCGCAACAACCCTGTAAGGTGTTTACATGTGAAGATACAAAGTCCGCAGAGGCTAAAAAAATGACTCAAGGTCACAGAGCTAGAAAGTGACAGGCAGCACCAGGATTGGACCCAAGGACAGTTTGACTCTAAAAGCCCATATTCCCAGTCACTGAAGAAACACTTCCATATGCTGACATTAGCGACATCATCCGTGTATGAAGGGAAGAGAGCTGGTACATCAGTTGAGCGTCTCCTATTGACAAAAGTACTTTGACAGAGCATCTCCTTTCACCCGTATACCATCAACATCATGGCTATGTTTAGGTTAACTTTATGAAGGAACATTTAAAGAAAGGATTCACTTTTTGGAAAAGAAGCCGAAGTTGTATAATTTCAAAACAACCGGTTCTCATTCAAATGTATTTACTACAATAGCTCCCAAGGGTTTGAAAGTTTTTTTAAAAAACTGTGGCATCATTGATTTGGTGGTTGTTATTGACATTCAAATCACTGTGTATCAAACTCATCTGAAAAGTGAGGGAATTTGATAGGGTAATTTTAAGGGCCTCCTCCAGTCTTGACTTTTTATGATTCTCATATGCAGGTGTAACGCCAATCATTTTAAAGGTACAAAATATGAAGCAGAATGGAAAAGCAGCAGCAGAACTGGTTTATGTGTCAGCATCCTTTTATTCTTTAAATTTATAGAGGCATACTGTTAAAATATTATTTAAAAAATTCAGTCTTTGGTTGTTCAAGGCATTGATTGTGAACTTAAGTAGAAGCTTGGAAACTCCATCACAAAATGATACCCTGAAAATCCAGGCAAATAATTTTCTTGCAGCCAACTGCAGACCTTATAATACAGCTGGCTATAGGGAAAAGAGAGAGAGAGACAGAGAGAGAGAGAGAGAGTTGCACTCTGGCAGTTAATGTTTTTGCTGTCTATAGAAACACAAATGAGGTTCTGGTCTGAAACAATTAGCCTCGCTGTTAATTGTGCATGTGTGTGGCAATAATGCAAGGCATTTGGGATGGCTCCCACTGATTGTTCCCTTTTTCCTCTGGATTAGAAAATCCATTCAGACAACTAAATAATAGCAAGCATTTATGCAAATTGTCAATTATTAGACAGAGATAATCATAATCTTGTATATTTAGAAAACTAAATGTACAATGGGGATTACCAAATGAATTGTTGCTTCATTTTACCAGTGGTCGAAGAACATGCTAGCTTTGCAAATAGTTTTCATACATCATTCAGTCCACCAGAATTAAAAATGGCTCCCATAGACGTTTACCAAAGCTGATTCTCTTCCATAGCACCATCTGTGTTCTTCTCTTCCTTTCTCACAAACTAAAAGCAGGTAAATTATTCTGACAATAGTTTCTGGTCAAACTACTCAGCCCCATAATAAAAATAAAGAATAAGACATGACTTGTTTTGTTATATAGCAAGCCTATTAAGACAGAGATGATTCTATCATGGAGCAAAATTTATTTATTTATTTATTTTGGAGCAAAATTTAAAACAAATATAAAACAAAATTTGCAACATTTTCTCTGTGAAAGCAATTATAGGGATAATAGTCTTTAGGTTAATTGGCTATTATCTTAATGGTCACCCACTCTGTTTTATTTGACAGATGAGGAAGTCAAGGCTCACAGCAGACATAGGAATTGAGCAAAGTCACTCCACTAGTTAGTAGCAAAACGTAGTACTCTTGCCACCATGATACACCCAATCCATGATGCTCAAATGCCCTCCTGTACTAATATTGTGTGATTAGGTGTCTATACCATTTATCTCAATGAATGAAACCTGACTATGTAATTAAATCCTGAATTTATGCTTCTCAGATGTCAAATAAATCCATTGAGACCCTAATGGGAATATGGAAACCTAGCTACTGAAAGCCAAACTGGGTATCTAAGATATGGTCAATCTACTCTATTTCAGTGAGAGTCTTCTCTAGCAGAGGAATCCAAAGGCTATAACCTTTGCTCTTCCTAACTTATCTGGCTAGGGAACAAATAATATAGATAGGTAGGAAGAGAAAGTAGAGACACTGGTAAATCTTTCTGGAGCCAATAAGCCTAGAATAGGCCAAATACAGTACTGGTGAGCAGTATGATCTTAGAAAACCATGTGCCAAGCAAGGAGAGCCACATTTACAAAATGGCTGACAATTCTTCCAGCTTCCTCAGCACTGATGGCATTATGACGTCACAGCTCGTGGGAGCAGTCATTGCCTGGAAGACTCTATTCTGTAGCATTCTCAAGAGCTCCACCCCAGCCCCCGACCCAGGAGTTAGAAACTTTCCTGTGTTTGATTAGACTTGCAGAGTTCATGTCACAAAGGTCCCTAGCCTATGGGGTTACGCTACCTTGCAAGTTTACATATGTGCATACTTTACAAGCCCTGATACTTTCAAATAATTCATCTCCCTTCAGTAAAATGCTGACCTAGTTGTTTCCTAAACCACCATCCAGGTGACAGGCAGGTGCACCCGAAGCGCTGTGGAGAATGCTTTGTTGATGGTGGGGTGGGGTCTTCATAACAGAACACTCCGCAGTGTCTTCTGATTTCAGCAAAAAGGAAAAGAAGCTAGTGACCTACTGCCCGACTGGGATGCTGGCCATGAACTTTTGCCTTGCTTCTGAACGAGGTCAGCTTTCAGACCTGAGACTATATGCCTGGGTCATGTCAGCTGTTTTAAACTAAAAAAGAAACCTGGAAAGAATCTATCCAAGTGGAAACCTAACTATTTATTGTATGGAAATTAAACTGATGGGCAATGGCAGAGTCTATATATTCTAGCTCACTTGGGTTTAGTTAAAATCCATTGTCACTTACCTTGCTGCATCTAGAATCTGAAAAATCCTCCACCTGTTAAAGGAACAGTAAAACCAGGTGCTAGCAAGAGCTTGGTAAGAGAGGAATTAAAATAATAAAAGTTTTCCATTTTGCTTTGATCACATTTTTTTTTCAGCTTTCCAAACCTCAAGGCAACAGCTCATGGATGGCTCCCTAATTCTGTTCCCCACTAGCTCCTCTCATGTAGTGGGGAGATTAAGAACCAGAGGGCTAAAAGGGACAGGGCAGTGCTGAAAGTCAAACCTCTGAAGGGCTACAGGCTGAGAATGAAAGATTCCCCATTCAGTCATAACTAATTCCACTCCCTGTCACACAGGCAATGGCAATCTAAGCAAAAAACCAAAGTCAATAAACCAAAACCAAGACCATACCAAACCAAGCACTGTGGCATCACTAAAACGGAAATGCCTGATTGAAAGGACCTAGGACGAATTTACAGGGATTTTTCATATTATCAAGGATATATGAAACATAAATAACAAAAAGAAAAGAAAGAACGATTAAACTTTGTGGATGTTCTTCCAACCGATGAAAATTCAAAACACACAGAAAATGATACATAAATCATCACTAGTTCCTTCCACCCAAATGCAAGACATCCATCAATGTAAGCAATGTCTCTCCATTTAAAAAAATACTCAGTTGCTTTCATATTATATCTTGAGTCACAAAATACTAATTCTACTATGTGGATTTCTGATATTGGCAGGACTGGGAAGTTGTGCATTGGACAATTGCTAACCTGAGAGTGCAAATGGGCTCAGATAGCTTTTTGTTTTATGCTAAGCAAAGGGTATTATAATATGCTAATACTTTTGTGCCCATAGTGAGTTATATAGCCTAGACATTTTCTTTGGAGGAATATTTCTTTACATTAAATATGTCTTATGGTTTCAGAGGTGAGTTAAGAGAGATTTTCATAGCATGGCTAGCAGACATAGCAATAGGCCTTGCATCTTTGTTTGAGGAGCAATATATGGCTCTTTTATCATCAGCTATTGGCATGGCTAAGGCCCCCTTCCCTGGTTCTGTGAGTTATGAAGCCTGGTGGAGAAGCAAATGTGATGAAAACAAAAGTAATGTAGTTAGTGATATCAGATTTGTTAGACAAGATACCTACATTAGCTGACTTACCATCCAGGGCCCAATGTGATCCTCTTCCATTCCAGCCATAAGAAAGAAGTAATCTAGAATGTTCTGGCCTACCGAGACTTAATTTCCCTACACAGTGAAGAAAGGCTAGTATCTCTTCTACTGCACTCAGCCTTATGAACAAAAAATACATCTTTGGGTGAAAAATAAAAATAACAAAAACAACATGAAAACATAAAGGTATATGTTGAATCTTCATGCTAGAAAGTTCCAAAGTCAAATATATAGCACTTTCCAAAACTCTAATTCTATTTTTATAGCTTTAATAGAAATCCTCAAATAATATAAGTATGTACATAATTAATGTTATGGGGACCAGATCAAATTTAACTTTAACCAGAGGAACTACTGCCTCTTGAGATTTTTGAAAAAATGTCTTTGTAAGCTTCTCAGCTGTCTATTAAAATTTGCCCAGGGATTACGCCAAGAAGACTTTTGGAAGCGCATTGTCTTACCTGGGAGTCCAGGTTGCCAGAGGTAGATTATTCAGTGGTGATCCAGGAAGATGTTATAGGTGTACCAATCAAAAGGGTGGACAGTCAACAGAAGTGAATCAAAAGCCATGTGGAGAAAGATAAAAAGGAGAGGCATATTGATTAGAAAAAATGAATTAACATGAGGAATCCATTTTACACACACACACACAAACACACACTCTTTGGGAAGGTTCTTACATGGAATCTTTTTTAAAAGACCTTTTAATAAAGTGAAAGGACAATTATGTAATGTGACATTGTTGTTGCTGTTGTGTAGTCACTCGGTCAAATCCGACTCTTTGTGACCCTATAGACTATAGCCTGCCAGGCTCCTCCGTCCATGGAATTCTCCAGGCAAGAATACTGGAGTGGGTTGCCATTTCCTTCTCCAGGGGATCCTCCCATCTGAGGGATCAAACTTGTGTTTCTTGCATTAGCAGGCAAATTCTTTATCACTGAGCCACCAGGGAAGCCCCATGTAATGTCATAGTGGTACTAATTATCACTACAACAGCAATCCTATTACAATATACAAGTGTATCAAATTAACACACTGTACACCGTAAATTTACACAGTGTTATATGTCAAATATATTCAGCTAAAAAGCATCCCCACAAAATATCTATCATTTATTATGTAACAGGCATTGTTAGAGGCACTTAAGGATCCAGCAGTGAGTAAAACAGACACAAACCTCTGCCTTCACAGAGTTTACAGTCTTGTGAAAGATTTTTCCTTACACCATCTGTTTGGAGAAGAGTTCCCACAGAAATATACTGTCTGTTACTAACTCTAAGAAAACATCTCTTCTCATTTTATTTATGTCTTTATGTATGAAGAACACAACCACTGGCATCTGATTCCACATCTGGATTGGAAAGGCTTCTCTTTCTGATCGGGAGAGACGTGATCGCTTGTCACGAGTTACCCATGTGGAAAGTCCCTCCCCAAGGCTGTTAAGTCAAGTTTCTTTTCAATGAGGGCATTTGCTGTTCACAGAACTCCAAGTGTGTGTACCTTGAAATACTATGAAAACAGGAACTCTAGAGGGCAGCTTTGTAATACTGAGGTACCACATCCTGGCAGAGTTTTTTTTTTTTTTTTTCCATTGGATGCTGTAGTGTTCTGTAACACTCTGAGACTGGACTCGGCACCTTTCAGCAAGCCACCTCCTGGGAAAGCAACAGCAAGTGGTAACAAAAGGGCCTGTGGGGCTCATGCCCATGACCCAGACACTGGCTGGAGAAGAAGCAGTAACAGTAACCCTCCTCTAGGCCAAGGTTCAAGATGGAAGTAAACATCTCTCAGTGACAGCTACTACCTAAAAGTCAAATTAGCAGGGAAAGGAAAAGATGAAAATGAAGGGAACACATATTGATATATATCAATGGAAAATGGGAATTGAGGGGTTGACACAGGAGCCCCAAACTCTAGATGGGGAAATTTGCTAACAAGAAACCTCAAATGATGACACCTACCCCCTGGCATTTACATTCAGAACAAAAATGAAGCTATCTAAGCACAGGGAACTATATCCAATATCCTGGGTTAAACCATAATAGAAAAGAATATTCAAAAGAATGCATATACATGTATAACTGAATCACTTTGCTATACACCAGAAATTAACACAACATTGTAAACCAACTAGTTCAATTTTACAAAGTGACACTATCTATTCACTTTGATATTAAGGATCCAAATTAAGACGTAGGAGAAACAAGATGATGTAAAAACCCAAGACCCTTTGCCTAAAAATCGGTATTCCTGGTTTCTAATCCAGTTTTACCAATGACTCATTTGAGCTTGGGCAAATTCTCTTCTCCAGTCTCAGGGAGTCATACGAAAAGAAGGATTTTCACAAGGTGGTTTCTAAGCATCCTCCAGTTCCAGTATTTTTGTAATTCTCTAATAGATTTGCCTTTCATTTTGGTGCCAAGTTAGTTAGAAGAACAGCAATCTCTAGTCATTTTCTCTGTACAACATGCCATTAGCAGTTCAGAGAGCCCAGAGCCCCACAGTCTGAGCCTATGAGTAGAGGAAAACATGGCCAAAACAATAACAGCCAAGTTGAAATGTAGCCGATCACCATTCTGTCCAGGAAAACAGCTTTGTTTATTTGCAACAGAGAATGGCTGGTTCTCTAGGATGGAAAAGTTACACAAGTAAACTTAATTGAGAATAACAGGGAAAATCTAATTGATAAACAACTGATTCCCCCTCCCCTTTTCTCTTTCTGCTCATGCAGCTGCTCCATCTGCCAGGAGCCTAGGATGTTGCTGATTGCTGTCAATCAACAGGGACCGCCAAGCCACACAGTCCCAGATAAAGGCTTTCATGAATGCTCAGATTTGCAAAGGGTGGTTAAAACCAAACAAACAAAAAAAAAAACCCTACCAACACTGTCTTGGTCTGATTGCTAATCTGCGGCAGACAATACCCCGTGGGAACCAATTACTGACCACTGTTCGTTCCAGAGCCGCCAAGCCAACAGCACATTCAAGCTCTCTGATTTGTGACATTGGATTGCTTTGCTCTCACATCTGGAGCTGCTGTGTCCCTGATACCCCCACCTTATCACCATGTAGGATGCCCTTCCACTCTTGTCTTGGTCTGACCTAATACACTGCTGCTTAGTTACCGGTCAACTCATTATTGTATCTCCGGCCACATCTTCATTTGATCTCTGAAGGCCAAATATAGTACATCCTAGTGAAAAAGTTTTCTGCATGTTGAACCTGGTCCCCTAAATGGGAAGGTGTCCCATGCACAGAAAGTCCCAGGTAAATGACTCATTTTTTATTTTGTTTTCAAGTTTTATATTTTATTGCTAATTATCATTAGGTATTTTAAAATTTTATTGAAATATAGATTTACAATATTGTATTAGCTTCAGGCTACCTCATGCGAAGAGTTGACTCATTGGAAAAGACTCTGATGCTGGGGAGGGATTGGGGGCAGGAGGAGATGGGGACGACAGAGGATGAGATGGCTGGATGGCATCACGGACTCGATGGACGTGAGTCTGAGTGAACTCCGGGAGATAGTGATGAACAAGGAGGCCTGGCGTGCTGCGATTCATGGGGTCGCAAAGAGTCGGACACGAATGAGTGACTGAACTGAACTCAACTGATACCACAAAGTGATTTAGTTATACATATACATATGTGTGTATAAATGGCAGCTCTGCTCTGTGACCCCTTTAAGCCTACTCTCCAGAGGGGAAGATGGCTCTTGGGTTTCCTATCTGCAGTGAGGATGTTGGATTAGGTGCTTTCCCAAAGGCCATTGTTCATTAGAACATTTTAAGGCTTTATAATGAATCTGACTCAGTCCAGAACCTATGAATAGAGCCTGGATTCTGAACCAACTGAGGCTGAAAGAAACACTCTTGCATTGCTCTAAGAGACTGGGGGCCAAAGGCTGAGTGGACAAGTTTGTCTTCAGTGACTCACTCTTTCCATTATGTCTCCGGACCTCCCTTGGGTCCTCAGGGAACTGCACTTGCACATGATTGTGACCTTCTAGCCAGTGCCCAGTATGTAAATTAGGTGTGACTGGGCTTCCCTCGTGGCTCAGCTGGTAAAGAATTTGCCTGCAATGTGGAAGAACTGAGTTCAATCCCTGGGTTGGGAAGATCCCCTGGAGAAGGGACAGGCTACCCACTCCAGTATTCTGGCCTGGAGAATTCCATGGACTGTATAGTACATGGAGTTGCAAAGAGTCGGACACGACTGAGTGACTTTATTTTTAAATTGAGTGTAATAAGCCAGTTTGGGGGGAACTACTGATGGCTGAATTGTGGTCACTCTCTGAGGTTGTATTTGGACTGGGTGGTCACACCTCAAGGAGTGACCAATATGGGCAGATCAGCTGCTCTGGGCTGTCAGATCCTTCTAGTACCATCTCAATCAACAGCATGGAGTCATTCTCTAACCCAACGTGGGATTCAGAACTCAGGTGGTTGCTATAAACAAGTGGTTTCAAAGGTCTTTCTACCACCACCAGTCACAGTCTCTGAGGGGTGATCTTTTATTTAGTTAGTCTTTGGATGATCTTTTATTTAGTTAGTTTTTTTGGATGACCTTTTAGAGATCATAAGTGTTGCAGTTAATGTTGCTGCACAACCTTCTTGACCCCCGAGTCTCTGCGGACTTGCTACAGATCACAGAACACCTTAGTGGCAGGGCTGAGACCAGGACCCAGATCTATAGGTCCCCTTCCCTGCTGGTGTCCTACCCACCCCGCATCCACTATCAGGCAAGCAGGCGTCTGTGTCTCCACATACAGCCACATGGCCCTTCAGAGCAAGTCAAAGAGCAAGGGCTGCAAAAGACTGGGAAAATAGCCCTAACAGACCCCCAAGAGTTTCAATTCTTCCTTTCCAGTAGCTTTGAAACTGTAAACGCATTTTCCTAAGCTGCTCTCTCAGGCTGTTTTCTGCCTACACTCACATTGATTGCATCACGTGGTAACAATCAGTGATTCTTCTGTCCTTTCCCTTGTGAGAAAGAATACCTAATACCTGGGTTCTGTATTGCCAAAACACCAAGCACAAAGTGGATCTGATGAGGAAGACGACTACAGTCTTTTTCAGAGTGTTTTCTTATCTGTCGGGCGAGTCAGGCAATTCTCAGTCGCAGAGGTCTTCCCTAAGCTGTTTGTTGTCAGCTGTCCTTACAGCAATGGCTCTGTTGGCTCACCCCGACCCCTGTCCATCAGTTTTTAGTAAAATCCTCCCATTTTGGCATCATAAGAGTGCCCTCTAGCGCTGGTCTAATTAAGAACCTGGAGGCCGAGGGATTCTTGTTTTCACGGGAAATGGGTCTGGCTGTATCTTGTCCTTGGCTATGCCAAGACACATTCTTTCTGAAGCATCTCTGAAGCACCTACTTGACAATGCAGTCGTTCACAAAGGAGTGAAAGGGACAGTCTGCCATTGAAACAAACCAAGCAAAACAAAAACCAAAAAAAAAAAAAAAAAAAGAGAGAGAGAGAGAGGTCATTAAAGAACACCTCCTGAGATGCATTCTGACTCATGATGTGGGGGCACTGTTTGAATTATCAAAGGGGGTGCACAGATGCAGGCTGACTCCATCAACTGAAAGTTGACAGTATTTCTTAAAAGTTTTTTTTTAATGTATATAATTTTAAAGGTTACTTTCCATTTACAGTTATTACAAAATGTTGGCTATATTCCCCCATGTTGTGCAACAAATTGTTCAGCCTATCTTACCCCCAATAGTTGGTACCTCTCATTTCCTCTCCCCTATCCTGCCCCTCCCTCCACTCCCCACTGGTAATCACTAGTTTGTTCTCTCTATCTGTGAGTCTGCTTCTTTTAAAAAGCTGACAGTGATTTTTGAATGTGGTTTTGAGTTCCCTAGATGCAAACATCTGTATTTGTACGTTAGGTTTCAGTAATGTGTTTCTTTTTTTTTTTGCAATTGAGTTTTTTTTTTTATTTTTTAAATTTTAGTATCTTTAATTCTTACATGCATTCCCAAACATGAACCCCCCTCCCACCTCCCTCCCCATAACATCTCTCTGGGTCATCCCCATGCACCAGCCCCAAGCATGCTGCATCCTGCGTCAGACATAGACTGGCGATTCAATTCTTACATGATAGTATACATGTTAGAATGTCATTCTCCCAAATCATCCCACCCTCTCCCTCTCCCTCTGAGTCCAAAAGTCCGTTATACACATCTGTGTCTCTTTCCCTGTCTTGCATACAGGGTTGTCATTGCCATCTTCCTAAATTCCATATATATGTGTTAGTATACTGTATTGGTGTTTTTCTTTCTGGCTTACTTCACTCTGTATAATCGGCTCCAGTAATGTGTTTCTTCAATTTGATCATACATATGCTTTTGCTTCCAAGGAAGCATAGACCATTAAGAATCCCTTAGAAACGTTCTGGGTATAACAGGGCTTGCTTTCTGATAATAAGAGCCTGCAAAAGTTTCACTTAGAACATAAACATAAATGTGCATGCATGTGTGTGTTTCTACAGTTTATTTTATCTCATTTTGTCTCCGTCTTTCAGATTTGGGGATCTGGAAGATCCACGAGTGCTATCTCAGACTAGTTCGAATCCTCCAGGAAGATTTCCACTGTGCCCTTTACATTCTGCTTCACAAGAGACTGCTACTCTACTGAATCCCAAATACTGGATGCTGACACAGACAAAGAATGGCAACCTGCCAAGGTGACACAGAACTGCTTCATTCACATTTTCACATGTTTAAAACACAGAGCATGACAAAGTCCCTAACAAGCAAGGATTTGGCAAGTGCAAAACTAAGAATCGAGATCATTCTCAGGAAATATTCAGCCAAGTCATTAAGAAGGTCAGACAGTAATGACACGTGGAATGTTCCATCCTGGACATATGTCACTTGCTTTCGTCAAGGAGCTTCTAGCTCTGCCGACATCAAAGTGTGGTAGGAGCCATTGGCTTGGGTCTGAAACTGTTCTCAAGCCAGCCCTGCACAAAGAGGGAACCGGAGCCAGCACAGGCTTCAGAGCTGACAGAACTGTGTTCGAATTTCAGCCCTCCAAGTGTCTTTGGTTGCTTCAAACCCGTCAGTCTCACTTTTCTCAAAATTGTGACCTCCTTGGGATCTCCAATAATATCTGACAGATGGCACAAACCAGGTGCTCAACAAAACCTGCTGAATTTACTAAAACCAACCATTTTGATTTTTAAATAAATGAAAAATACCCTTCACTGTCCAGATGTTTGGGACAAAGTAAGAGAAACATCGGACTAATGGACCCCATTGGTATACATCTGTGTTGA
Organism: Ovis aries; assembly: GCF_016772045.2. NCBI lineage: Eukaryota > Metazoa > Chordata > Mammalia > Artiodactyla > Bovidae > Ovis > Ovis aries. Next base: position 102,159,432 of record NC_056080.1, on the reverse strand, counting down.
CTGAATGGATCTGTCCACAACACGGAAAGTAAACTGGATTCTCAAGGGGAAAAAACCTCTGTTGAAGACTTTAAGCTACTGCTGTTCTTGCTCACATAGACCTTGCTGCTGCTAGTCTCTATCAATGTGACAAATCAAAAGGTCCAGGGCTATCCTAGAGACTCCCCATTTATGAATGGATTTGGCTTGGTGCTATTGATGTATGCACCACTTTTTGAAAATTCATGATCAGTTCGACATTTTTGTGGACTTTGGACACCTTTCCAAACATGAAGATGTAGCACCATTGTTAGGACAAAGCCTCTGTTTTCATGAGGAAGCTGATTTCCTTTTATAGCAGGAGCTTCAGTTTCATATCTTACCTGAAGTTTCAAAACTAGGTAACAAAAACAATGTGAGTGTTCCTGCCCCCACAAATCCAAAATATGGGACGCATGTGCCAGAACATCTGGGAGAGTACACAGTTATCTTTTCTAGAAATCTTGGAAATTATACCTAAATGACAAAGAATAACAATCATACTATTAGCTATTAAATAATGAGTATGTCCTACATGCCAGGCACCATGCCCTTTACAGGAATTGTCTCATTTCATCCCAAGCGGAAGTCTATACTCATTGTACAGATGATAATACTGAGCGCCAGAGGGACCTGCACAACTAATCACTCAAACCCAGAGTTGCAGGAGGCCAGCACCCAAGCTCATTGGCCACTAAGCTGTACTGTACCTGTGAGGTAGGCATCATTCTTATCTTTTTATAGGTAAATTAGGTGAAGCTCAAACAATTACTTGCTAAAAGTCACATATCTAATAAGTGAAGGCGCTGAGATGAGAATATTCAATATGCCCTGACTCATCTGTTTTGGAATTATAATTGATTTATATTTCAGATTATATTCCATTATAGTTTATTACAAGATGCTGAATCTAGTTCACTGTGTTATATAGTAAGTCCCTATGGTTTATCTATTTTATATATAGCAGTTTGTATCTCTTAATCCCATACTCTTAGTTTATCCCTCCCCACCTTCCCCTATGGTAACCATGTTTGTTTTCTATGTTTGTGAGTATGTTTCTGTTTTGTATATAGATTCATTCATATTATTTTCTAGATTTCACATATAAGTGATGGCATATAATATTTGTCTTGCTCTGTCTGACTTACTTCACTTTAGAATGATGATCTCTAGGTCTATTCATGCTGCTGCAAATAGCAATATTTCATTCTTTTTGTGGCAGAGTAATATTCCTATATGTATCTATACCACATCTTCTTTATCCATTCATCTGCTGATGGATATTTAGGTTACTTCCATGTCTTGGCTGTTGTAAATAGCGCTGCTATGAATACTGGGGTGCATGTATCTTTCAAATTAGAGTTTTGTCTTTTCTGGATATATGCCTAAGAGTGGGACTGCTGGATCACATGGAAACTGTATTTTTTTTTTAAAGAACCTCCATACTGTTCTCCATAGTGGCTGTACCAATTTACATTTCCATACCCAGGATAGTAAGATTCCCTTTTCTTCACACCCCTTCCAGCATTTGTTATCTGTAGACTGTTTGATGATGGTCATTCTGATGGCCACACTGATGACGATCAGTGTGAGGTGATAGCTCATTGTAGTTTTGATTTGCAATTCCCTAATAATTAGTGATGTGGAGTATCTTTTCACGTGCCTGTTGACCATCTGTGTGTTCTTTGAAGAAATGTCTGCTGAGGTCTTCCACCCATTATTTGATCAGATTTTTTTGATACTCAGTTATGTGTGCTGTGTCAATTTGAAAATTAACCCCTTGCCCTAACTCCAAATCCTATGCCTTGCCTACTGCACCGGGTCCCACACCTGCACGAGGTGCACACGTGGAAAGAGTCAATGCGTATAATCTCTCTGGGCACACCAGACCAGCACTGGGAGGGGAGGTTGCCCTCTAGTTTCTATACAAACTGGCAGCATGCTTGGAAGTGATGTGTTGTGTGTTGCTCTTCAATGGTCCCCAGGGACCATTTTTCATTTTGAATTTCAGAATAAACGTGCAGGCTATGAGTGCCAAGCACTTGAATACACAAGGAAGAGAGGTTGTAGCTCATTTGAAGATGAAAACCTAGTGTAAATCTTCACCACAGCTATGCTGTTCCCCTAGGGCATAAATCACGTGGCAGTGGGTGGGCCAGTAGCCTGTGAGGAAAAGAGGTTGGCAGGCAGATCAGTGCTCTCTGTGTCTCTCTCTCCTCCCTCACAGCAGAGTCGAGGTGAGGGTTTTTTTCCTGCTATTATACCTATATTTCCTTATCTTTAGCAAAATTCATTTAAATCATGTATATCAATATGTTAAATTATATATAGATAGATGCCCATCTAGGAACTAAGGGCATACGAGCTATCAGCTAAGTGGGATGATGCTGTGGGTGCTGTGATTTCTTGGTGTCTGAACACAAGGAATCCAGCTGAAGTCTGCATACAGTCCTAAGCAGTACTCATATCCATATGCATAGCTACCCTCAAGGAGTCCCACTTCAGCCCCACAGTGGTAGCCCCACGGCAGCAGATCAGTGTCTCTTCTGAAGTGGGCAGTCCCCAAGAGTCAGAGGAAGAATTTGTAACTGCTCATTTGAAGCTGGACTTGCTGAATTTCTAATTGCCCAACTGGCACATCATCGGGCTACTTGCTCATTCGTCCTGATCGATGTGGGTTAGGGAGGTGGGCAGTGGGTATCCTGCAGGCAGTGGAAAAATCACCAGGAAGCTGTGTTTGTGGAAACCGAATTGTGGTTTCCCAGTGCACACATTCTCACCAATCTCCAACTGCCCAACTGCTGGCAGTTGCCTTTCACATTTTGGCTTTGAGTTACTCTGTGCTCAGCCCCTCATCAGGTAGGTAAAGATCTTGAAACCCACACAAGCTGCTGCTAGAAGGGAAGCCCAGTGTAAAGAAATCTTTCTCTAGAGAAACCCTTTGAATATATGTCAGGGTAGTTATTTTAGGTTGGGGAAGGAGATCTTTCCCAAAACAAGAGAACATTTGCCTTTGATTCAAACGTTATTCTTTACTCTTCTGACCCATATCTAGATTTTAACAGATTTATTGGGATATAACTCACATACCATATAATTCACCTATTTTAAAGGGTACAAATCGGTGGTTGTTAGTATAGTCATGGAAATGTGGAGTCATCACTGCACTCAGTTTTAAAACTTTTCCATCACCTGAAAAATGGTAGCTGTTGCCCCCATGTCCCCCTACCCTTACCATGCTCTGACCACCACTGATCTACTTTCTGTCTCTATGGTGGTTGGTGGTTTAGTCACTAAGTCGTGTCCGACTCTTGCAACCTCATGACGGACTGTATGTAGCCCGCCAGGCTCCTCTGACCATGGGATTTCCCAGGCAAGAATACTGGAGTGGGTTGCCATTTCCTTCTCCAGGGGATCTTCCTGACCCAGGGATTGAACCCAGGTCTCCTGCATTGCAGGTGGGCTATTGCATATTGCCATGGGCAGGCGGATTCTTTGCTGACTGAGCCACCAGGGAAGCCCCCTCTGTCTCTATGGATTTTCTTATTTTGGACATTTCAAGTAAATGGAATCATCCAATGCATTGCCTTTTGTCACTGGCTTCTTTGACTTAGTATAATGTTTTCAAGATTCATCTGTGTTATAACATGTAACAGTACTGCATTCCTTTTCATGGCCAAATAATATTCCAGTGTACGGGCATCCAAAGTACAGACATAAATTAAATGTATCTAAACAACGTTATCCCTGCCCACTAGACGAACCCACAGTCTGTCCTGAGCACCTGCCTCCTGTTATGGTACATTTATGACTAGCACCATGGGGGTACATCGTGGAGATGAATAAGAAGATACAACAAAACGATCCAACAAACATCTATTGAGTGTCTTCTATGTGCCAAGAATGTGCTGAGACATGCAAGGATGAGCAAGACACTCTCTCTGACTTCTATGAGCAAATGGTGAGGACAATAGTGAGGAAAACCATGCATCATAAACAGTAGCTGTAGTAGCTGAACAGACATAAATACCAAAAGCACAAACAGGCTATGGGAAGCTCATTTTCCACTGGGGAGGAATCCTGGTGGAGGATGAGGCTCTTGAGTCCACAAATATTCAGACTAGCCCAAGAGAGGGCAGCAGCCAGGGATTCGGGTGTTTTGTTTGTTTGGCTTATTTTTTAGTTGAGATGAAATTCACAAAACATGAAATTAACCATTTTGAAGTGTACAATTCAGGAGAATTTAGTACATTCACTTGTGCAACCACCACCTGTCTCTAGTTCCCAAAGGAAACCCTGTACCCATCCAGTAGTCATTCTTTCTTCCCTCTGCTCCCCTCAGCTCCTGGCAATCACCAGCGTGCTTTTTGTCCCTAGGGAACTGCCTATTCTGGATAATTCATATGAGTGGAATCACACAACACATGGCCCTTTTATCTGGTTTCTTTCACTTAGCATAATGTTTCTGAGGTTCACTCATGGTACAGCGTGCATCAGCACTTCATTCCTTTTTACGGCTGAACAATATTCCATTGTAGAGATGCATCACATTTTGTTTATTCATTCATCCTTCGATGAGTATTTGGGTTGCCTTAACTTCTTAACTGTTTTTTGAAAATTTTGAGAGACCACAATCGGAATCTTTTTTTAACACCAAAAACATTTTGTGTTGGGGTACAGCTGGTTACCAATGTTGTGATAGTTTCAGGTGAACAGTGAAGGGATTCAGCCACACATATACAAGTATTCATTCTCCCCGAACCTTTTCTACTATCATGATTAGTGCTGCCACCAACATTCATGTATAAGTTCTTCAATGTGCCAATGTGTGTTTTCATTTCTCTTGGGTATATATCTGGTAGTGGAATTGCTGGGTCATATGGTAATTCTATGTTTAACTTTTTGAGGAACTGCCAAACCATTTTTCCACAGCAGCTGCACCATTTTACATTCCCACCAGCAAATTACAAGGGTTCCAGTTTCTCCCAGAGATTCAATTTTATTTCATACTCCAAGAGAAGAGTTCCATTAAATTGGAGACACCCGATTAGCCCAAATGACTGACCCTATTGCTGGGCATTAGGTGCTGGGCCTCTTAATTAATGCTTAGGCTGGTGGCAGAAACAAAGCAAATGAGGACAAAGAGGAGAGTCCTGCCACAGCTCTGGGAGTGCCTTGGCACATGCTCACAACCTAAAGGGGAAAGCATGCAGGTAGGCCGTGAAACCATTCACCTGACCCACATCAATAGAATTCACAGCATCTTGCCCGCCAAAGTGGGAGGGGTGCATTCTCAGCTCTAAGAGCCAAACCCTGCAAAACCCAGGAGGTGATTGTATGAAAGAAATGACATGAAATCAATAATGACTCTGACAGTCATGGAAAGAAAAGCACGGCCTTCTCTATTAGACAAGAAATTGGAAGAAGCGTCCATGGGTTGTGAGGGCACTTAGATCCCATGATATTTGGCACCAGCTTCTGTCCCTTGGAATAAAGATCTGACAGATACCTAGGAAATAAATAATAATGATGAATGTTGAGCTCTAAAGATGATGGCATATAAGTATATCACGGAAACCTACCCTTATGGCTTGTCTCTCCCCTGTAGTAATGAGACAGTTCAACCAACATTGAATCCCCTCCTCCTCCAGCCTATATCACTCCCTGGGCAGGTGAGCTCCACTCTGAAACAGGCTTAAATCTTTCAAGCTACACAATGCCATTTTCCTGAGCTGAGACTGTCACTTGCCAAGATGACATGCCACCATCCCGAAAGAGCTGAGACACGAGCCCATATGCCCCTCTTCAAAGCCCTAGAGGCTCTCTTGGGGGAGAGGAGGCCTTGGGAAAGCATCTCAGTGATCCCTGTCACCTATCAGATCCTTGGGTCTTCAGTAACCTAAGATCTTACGTGGGTGCATTTCAAATACTTTTAGAAGCACAGCCCTCTTTTCAAACAAAAATCTCCCAATGACTCCAGTATATAAAACCCACAAAAACTGAGCTGCTTTGATTTGAAGAGGGGGTGCAGTGAAGGGAAAGGGGACGAGAGCAGAGCTGCCACTTATTGGCCCCAGGATGGGCAGCGTACACCTCCACAGGGGACCATTCATGTAGAGCTGCAGTTCTCCGTGACCCATTCCGGGGTCCCTGAGGTCCCCCTTTAACAAATATATGGCTGTATGAGGCTAGATTTTCTTCATATCCTTTGACCAGAGTAACATTATAAGAAATGGAATGCAGAAGCTGATATGAGATTCTGTCTTCTATAAAGCCAGATATCAAAGAGATTTACAAAATATAAAACATTGTCATTATTTTTTTCTGCTTTGGAAGTCAGTTTATTTTCATAAAAATTTTATGTTAATATGTAATAGATGTTTTCTTAGAGATAAAACTAAAATCACTGCAGATGGTGACTGTAGCCATGAAATTAAAAGATATTTATTCCTTGGAAGAAAACTTATGATCAACCTAGACAGCATATTAAAAAGCAGAGACATTACTTTGCCAACAAGGTCCATCTAGTCAAGGCTATGGTTTTTCCAGTAGTCAGCTATGGATGTGAGAGTTGGACTACAAAGAAAGCTGAGCGCCGAAGAATTGATGCTTTTGAACTGTGGTGTTGGAGAAGACTCTTGAGAGTCCCTTGGACAGCAAGGAGATCCAACCAGTCCATCCTAAAGGAAATCAGTCCTGAATATTCATTGGAAGGACTGATGCTGAAGCTGAAACTCCAATACTTTGGCAATCTAATGTGAAGAACTGACTCATTTGAAAAGACCCTGATGCTGGGAAAGATTGAAGGCAGGAGGAGAAGGGGATGACAGAGGATGAGATGGTTGGATGGCATCACTGACTGAATGGACATGAGTTTGAGTAAACTCCGGGAGTTGGTGATGGACAGGGAGGCCTGGCATGCTGCGGTTCATGGGGTCACAAAGAGCTGGACACAACTGAGCAACTGAACTGAACTGAAGCAGAGTTAATAATGTTTTTTAAAATTGCTCAGTTTTAAATTCAAATACAGTCAATACCAATAGATATATGCCATATAAATAAAACCTCCTTTGAGCCTCAGTAACTGAATGTAAAAAAGTCCTGATACGGAAGTCTGAGAACTGTTGACATGCACTATGCTGTGAATGAGAGTTGTGCAAAGCCTGGGGGTTCTAGGGGGTGGGCTGGAGGGTCTGAGTTCTGCATGCTCAGCCTCCTCCCCACCTTCCATGCCCCTTGAGGAAGCCCTCTGGATACGTCTTCAGAACCCCAAGGGTCCAAGTTTGAAAATAATTGATTACTCCAGCCCTCTTACTTTAAAAAACCAGGAAACGAGGGAAGGCAAGGGTTATGGATTTGTAAGGCAAGAACAGCTGGGGTTACATCCTGGTCTTCTGCCCTTGGTTCTGGATTCAGGGTCTCTCCCCTGCCTGAGCTGCTATGAAAATAACCACAGCAGTGCTCACTGGTTGAACTTTCTGTGTCGGCACTATGCTAGGCAGTCTATAATATCCAGCTTGAGCCACCCCCCCCCCCCAGTGCCTTCTTGTTCCCACTGGGCAAGCACATTTGGCCCAGAATGCTCCATGTTTGCTAAGTCCACACGGAGAGAAAAGCAGGCAATAGGCTGTCCGCCGCCCCCACCCACCCACCATATTCACCTCTGAATCAAGCCAGCCCTGGCTTTCGCAATACAAAGAATTCAAGCTGGCACCGGCTTCCTGAGCACATCTTGATAAGCAGCATGCATCCCACCAGAGAAGGGATTTTTTTAAAGCCAAGAATCAATTAATGTAATCTGGTTCCTGTGTGGTTCAAGAAAGCCCCACACGGGCAACAACTGGGGACTTAAGAGCAGGGTCTTGGCAGTTGGCCATGCGGTGATTCCACAGAGGGTGCCTTTGTATCTCCTGCCCTTCTGCCCAAGGCACACCTCCAAACCTTTGAAAAGACTGCTGGGTAGGAGCAAACTGGATATAGTGTTAGGCTAATCCTTGTACTACAAGAGTGGCAGCCACAGGGCACACAGTGCCTGAAAAAGATCTAGGTAAAATTCTCACTCATCTCCCAAAATGACAGAGAGGGCCTACAGGGACTGGCTAGGCAGGACGCCAAGGTGGAAGTCCACCTCAGAATCACCTGGGAAGCCATTTAAAACAGCCAGGACTGCGGGGCCCTGGAGCAGGGGAAATTCTGCTTTCATCAGTCAGGGATCGATGGCTACTGCACACTCCAGATGAGAAGCCAGTGAGAAGCCAACTCCCTCACTTACAGATGGGGAAACTGAAGGACAGAGAGGGAAAGAGTTATAGCTGGGGTGAGACTCTGAATACTGAGCCCTCTCTGCTATTCACAATTCCAGGCTCTGCTCAACTGAGGGGAAAACCAGTGTGGGCACTCTAGTATGTGTGTGTGTGTGGGGGGGGTGTGGTTGGGGCATTTAGAGATAATCAAGCCATTTATATTTGATTCATGCTTTTCATTTCACATTCTCCCCCTTTTCTTCCAACTTGATCATTGGATCCAAGTCTTTCACTTTTAGACAAGGAAGCTGGGGACAAGAGTGGAGAAGGGTCAGATTCTCCCCTACGTGAGATTTAGGATCCAAATCTCTGTGCTTTCTTGCCTGTGTTCCTTCCATTACATTTTGACCCTGAAGTCCCATCCTGAGAGAAATATATTATTACAGATTGTATCGGGTTGGTCAAAAAGTTTGTCTGCATCTTTCCATAACATCTTACAAAAAACTTGAACGAACATTTTGGCCAACACAATGTTTCATTAGTATTCGTCCCACCAAGGGGAAACTTTGTTAGAAGCCAACACACTCCCTGGGTCTATGGCATCAGCCTGCCCTGAGAGCTGCTCTAACTGCTGGTTTCCAATCTAAGCTTATATTCCAGGGCTGCCCTGGAAATATTGGTAAAGCCAGCACAGCTAATATAGAAAAATGATGGCAATGAAATAAATTATTTGCATAGGTGGGACTTCTCTTTTAATTTTACTATTTTAAGGTTCTAAATTCTTTTCTAGCCTTTATGTATAATTAAATACAGACGTTCTCAGAACTTAATGTCAGTTTAAATTTCAGCCCTTGGAAAGTAATTTGTTTGCATGTTCAAGGAACAAACCATTTCTTAATGGTTTCAAAGACCCAGGCTCATGCATCATGAATCAAGGTTGCCTTTATCAAAGCTAAAAAGGTCAAGCAAAGTAGGCCTGCAACTCCCACCTTTTAAAGAAGAAAAAAAATCAAGCTTTTGGTTCTTTGTCTTAACAGCACACATGTCTTAATTTCTTTAGGTATGTGTATGATAATATGCATGATTCATCTGTGCCCTCTCCACACAAAAGCCAGGTAAATCGTGCTCACCGTCCCATGATGATGATAAGGGCTTCCTAGGTGGCTCGAATGGCAAAGAACCTGCCTGCAATGCAGGAGACATAAGAGACCCAGGTTTGATCCCTGTGTTGGGAAGATCCCCTGGGGGAGGGAACGGCAACCCACTCCAGTATTCTTGCCTGGAGAATCCCCATGAACAGAGGAGCCTGGCGGGCTACAGTCCATGGGGTCACAAAGAGTCAGACACGACTAAATTGACTTGGCATGCACATTAGCATGTTCCATGATGGACTGAACAACTGGAGGGACATTGAGTAACTCCCTCTGTGCTGTGGGCCTCAGTTTCTTCATCTGTATACAGATATCTCTGAAGTTCTTTGGTCTCTAACAATAGAAGGTAACTAGACATAGAAGCTTGCCTGGAGAATCCCAGGGATGGGGGAGCCTGGTGGGCTGCCATCTCTGGGGTTGCACAGAGTTGGACACGACTTAGCAGCAGCAGCAGCAGCAGACATAGAAGGGCTGTCCCTGGAGGTGATTTTTTTTAATAAATTTATTTATTTTAATTGGAGGTTGAATACTATCTTAGAAAGCAGTTTCTGAGGTTTGAAGTTTTTCAGGTTAGGCAATCAGCAGGGAAATTAGACCCATGGGTTCTTAGCCAAGTTTCTCCCTCTGTCCTCTCTACATGCAGAGAGATGTCAGCTGTTCCAGCCCTTTCTCAGTGACTCCAAGATTATTCCCACTCCTTTAGACACTCCACTAGTTCCTGAACTCTATTTTCACCCTGCATTCTCCAGTCTCTTAGGGTTTCTCTAGTAAATCTACACATATGCGCTCAGTTGCTCAGTCGTGTCTGACTCTTTAGTATAGCCCACCAGGCTCCTCTGTCCATGGAATTTTCCAGGCAAGAATACTGAAGTGGGTTACCATTTCCTCCTCCATGGGATCTTCCTGACCTGGGGATTGAACCCACATCTGTGTCTCCTGATTTGGCAGCTGGATTCTTTGCCACTGAGCCACCTGGGAAGTAAAAAAAAAAAAAAAAAAAAAAAAAAGATCCCCTGGAGAAGAAAATGTCAACCCACTCCAATTTACTTGCCTGGGAAATCCCATGGACAGAGGAGTCTGGTGGGCTACTGTCCATGGGGTCAGAAAAAAAGTTGGACACAACTTAGTGACTAAACAACAAATCTACACATATACCAGAGTCAAAAGGGATATTTCTCATTGACAATATATGACCAAGGTATTTTATTAAATGAAAATATAAACACGTTGTTAACTAGGATATATAGTATGATCCTATGGCCCCCATCCCCACAAGTAAACCAATCAGCCAACTCTTTCCGATATGACCTAAGTCTAGACTATGGTGGTTTTCACTTCTCTCTCAAACTTAACAAAAGATCATTTTGAAAGTTACCCCATAAGTACTTACTAATTGGTTCTGTTTTACCTTTCTTTGTTCTAATCCAAGGTATTAACATTTACAGAAACTCTCTTTTTCAAAATGTGTTGAAATTATGGTTTGATCTGAATTCCTTAAAAGGTTAGGGTAATAGAATTCAGAGCAGGAAAAGACTTTTGAGTCTGAAGTTTCCGTATTAGGAAAGAGTAAGAGTAAGGAAATGTTGAGAAGAGTACTGGAAGCAAGATGACGCTCAAGCCAATGTTAAACAGTGCTTTGTGATTTTTTTTTCACTTAATTCTGACAACAATAGCTTAAGATAAGGTACAATTATTTCCATTTTACAAGAGATAGAGAGATTAAGCTGCCCCAAGGTCAAAGCCAGAAAATGAAATAACTAGGTAGAGATTTGAACCCAGTCCCTTGTTTCTGGAGCCTATGAACTTCATCGGTGCTTTACGGTAGTATGATGTTTAAAAAGTGAAAGTTTAGGGATCTTTGAATCTGGGTGCTAGTCTCAACCTTATTTCTGACCCTCCAATTCTCTGAGAAAATGTACACTCCATACTAGATAATGTCTAAGGCTGCTGCCAACTCTGTATTTTTTGAATCTGCAACAGAATCAAGAAAAGTTGCCAACTTATTTGATATACAGATGACTGAGAGATGATGGTGATGGAATTGCCTGAGGTCAGAAGGTTGGCAACACACACCTACAGGAATGTCCACAAGACCTTTGAACTAGAACTCAGGAGACAGGTCTGGGCTGGAGACACTGAAGCTTTCCTCATGGCAGTGATAGTCTGTGAGATCTCGACATGAATGTAGGGAGAAAGAAAGGCAAGGACAGAGGACTGAGCCTCTGAAAAAACCATAGGTAAAGGTATGGAGTGTGTTTCCCTGGTGGTTCAGACAGTAAAGCATCTGCGTGCAATGCAGGAGACCTGGGTTTGATCCCTGGGTCAGGATGTTCCCCTGGAGAAGGAAATGGCAACCCACTCCAATATTCTTACCTGGAGAATTCCATGGACAGAGGAGCCTGGTACTGGCAACAAAGAAATAAAAACAGAGAAAATAGCACAATGTCAGTTTCTCCAGTAGCTCAGCTGGTAAAAAAATCTGCAATGCAGGAGAGACTTGAGTTTGATCCCTGGGTTGGGAAGATACCTTGGAGAAAGGAACAGCTACCTACTTCAGTATTCTGCCCTGGAGAATTCCATGGACTGTATAGTCCATGGGGTTGCAAAGAGTCGGAAACAACTGAGCGACTTTCACAATCAAGCCTAAGGAGTCAGGACTTTAAAATGGGAGCAGAAGTGAGATGGTCACAGGTGGGGAAAACAAGTTACAAGCCTGTGAACTTTCACAGCCCTTTCCCCTCTCTTAGGACATGTCTTTCCCCACATGGGCTCCCAGGGTAAGAGTGAAGCTCCACTCTTCCAAGGATGCCCCAGACATAGTAGGCACTCAGTGTTCCACTGGACTAAATCACGCTGCTCAGACTCATGCTGCTTCTGCACAACCAAAGGCCACAGGATGCCTAAAAAGCATAGGAATGGGGCAAAAGTAACTGCAAACCAAAGCTTGATATTTCTGAAAACAATAAGCCACATTGGCCCTTCCAACCAAACCTACATAGGCCTGGATACCATCATTAGCTGTGTCATCTATGAATAAAAACAGAAAGGATAGTGACAGAAAGCCCTGGAAAAATGCAGCATGTGAACAGTGATCAGCACAGCTACCATAGAGTAGAGCTTTTCCAGAGAGAAAGCTGGCTGGGAGATGGGGTGGGAAAGTAGCGGGGTATGTGCAAAGAGGGCTGAGAAAAGATGAGAACGACAAAAACTAAATAAATAAAAAGGCAATTTCATTATCATTTCAATTTGGGAAACTAAATTGTATTGTTTCCTTGATTTTTCAAACACACTTGGAAGATGTAAACACAAGAGCAAAAAATAATGAGATCTTGTCAATGTCTGGAATCAGCTGTCAACTGAGCCACTCCTCATACACAGCTGTCATTTGGTGCTCCGGCTTTCCAGGAGGGAGGATGTACGTGCCCAGAATGGTCATAGTCTCACTGAAGGGGGACAATAGCAGGGCAGCAAGGTAGGAGGTGGGCTCCATAAGCAAGACACCGACTAGGCAGCCTCTTGGGCAACAGGTCAAGGACCTAGAAGGTCAAAGCCGTGTCAAGAACATGTAAAGAATCCAGAAAGTTCCAAAGGAAAAGGTGTGAGAGATACCAGCGAAGTGGCAGAATCCAGTCTGCAATAAGGAATTCAGACAATTAATCATGCCTTCAGGGGCAGATGAGTTGCAACGGTTTCAGCACACAAGCAATCTGGAACAAAAGTGTGTGAAGGGAGTTCTTGGCACCAGTCATCAGAGTTGAGATAGGAAGCTTATTCCCAAGGCTGCCTTCGTCTACAATTTCTCTAGAGCTCTAAGCGGAGGTGGAGTACAGCTGGCCTTTGCCTGAGGACACACAGAGACAGAACAGTTGGAGCTGCAGAATAACGGCTCCACAGATTTTCCTGATAATTCAAGATTGAGCACTATTCACTTAAAAGGAGGGTTCTGCAGCACTTCCGCTCTGTTCTGAGCAACCAGAGACCATAGTGAAGGTCATATATGGTGTCAGTCTGACTTTCTGTAAAGTGGGTAAAGGGATGGGGAGTCGATGGGAATATCATTGACAAGAGTCTGACTCCAAGTTTGCCCTATTTGATCCAACGACCTAAGAATAACCCTGTTAATATTAGTCCTGACATTCCAAGTCTCCTAAGTGAGATCCACTGTATAATATTTCATCATGGGAATGAAAATACATGCACAGAGCTTCTATTAGCTTATTTGAAGCAATAGTTAGAACCGGACATGGAACAACAGACTGGTTCCAAACTGGGAAAGGAGTACGTCAAGGCTGTATATTGTCACCCTGCTTATTTAACTTAAATGCAGAGGATATCATGAGAAATGCTGGACTGGATGAAGCACAAGCTGGAATCAAGATTGCCGGGAGAAATATCAATAACCTCAGATATGCAGATGCAAAGATATGGTAGACATGGTAGATGCTTTCTACCACCCTTATGGCAGAAAGCAAAGAGGAACTAAAGAGCCTCTTGATGGAAGTGAAAGAGGAGAGTGAAAAAGACTGAACTTCTCTTTTTTAGGTTAAACATCCTTGGAGTCATCTCCATTCTTCTTTACTTAGTCTATAATCAAGTCCTCTGCAACAGTGTTGAATACAGGTAGCTTATTGTAGTCCTAAGGAAATGGCAACCCACTCCAGTACCTTTGCCTGGAAAATCCCATGGATGGAGAAGCCTGGTAGGCTACATACAGTCTATGGGGTCACAAAGAGTCAGACACGACTGAGTGATTTCACTTCACAATGATATCCTGTAAGTTGCCCAGGTTCTCAACAGGGGTGGCAATGCAGTAACGCTGACTCCAGCCGGGCTCATCACAAACCAACCCCCGTCTTACCAAACTGATGGTGTTACATGTTCTTACACATCCACGCTGCCCAGCCCAGCCTAACCCGAGGCACAAAGTAAGCACACCATAACGCTCAGTGAGACAATGAATTCTTGAGTATATAAATGAAAATGATCACACTTAAGATGGAAGAGTGAGATCAGGTAATGGGTCAGAGTATCTTAGATAAACACAGAGACCTCCTTACTCTTCTTTTTAAAAAAATTGTTGTTTATTTTTAGGCTGCATTGAGCAGCATGTGGGATTTTCGTTCCCTGACTAGGGATTGAACCTGCGCCTCTTGCAGTGAAAGCAGAGTCTTAACCAATGGACCACCAAGGATGTCTCTGCCCTTCTTTAAAGTGCTGCTCAGTTGTGTCCGACTCTTTGTGATACCATTGACTCTAGCCTGCCAGGCTCCTCTGTCCATGGGGTTTTCCAAGCAAGAATACTGGAGTGGGTTGCCAGTTCCTTCTCCAGGGGATCTTCCAAACCCAGGGATCGAACCCGGGTCTCCTGCATTGCAGGCAGACAGTTTACCATCTGAGCTACCAGGGAAGCCCAAGAAAGGCTTCCCTCAAAGAGGAAGACTCCCTCTTTGTGAAAGGAACAAAGAGAACCCAAGCTGGTAAAGGGTAAAGAAGATGGAAAGAGTTGAGTTGATAAGAATGTGAGTGGGAGACAAGACTTTTGGGGGTATCACAGTAAAGCAACTGCCAACTGACGAATGCTGGAGAGGGTGGAGAAAAACAAACCCTTGCACACTGTGGGTGGGAATGCAAACTGGTGCAGCCACTGGGGAAAACAGTATGGAAGCTCATTAAAAAAAATAAAAACAGAACTACCATATGACCCAGGAATTCCACTCCTAGGTATATATCCAAAAAATCCCAAAATACTAACTTGAAAACATACATGCACCCCAGTGCTCAGAGCAGCATTATTTGCAATTGCCAAGGTATGGAAGCAACCCAAGTGTCCATCAACAGATGAATGAATAAGAAGATGCAATGGAATATTAATCATGAAAATAGAATGAAATACTGCTCAGCCATTAAGCAGAATGAAATTTTGCCATTTGAAGCAACATAGACTTGGAGGACATGTTAAGTGAAATAAGTCAGAGAAAGACAAATACTGTATGATCTCACTTACACATGGAATCTAACAAATAGAATTAACTAGTTAATATAACAAGAACCAAAAAAGCAGACTCACAGATACAAAGAATAAACTAGTGGTTACCCGTGGGGAGAGGCAAGGGGGGAGGGACAAGATAGGGGACTAAGAGGTCCAAACTACTATGTATAAAATAAAAAAGCTACAAGGAGATACTGTACAGTACAGGGAATACAGCCAGTATTTTGGAGTATAATCCTTAAAAATTATGAATCACTATATTGTACACCTGTAACTTATATAATATTATACAGTAACTCAGCTAGGACTTTCCAGGTAGCACTAGTGGTAGAGAACCTGCCTGCCAGTGCAGGAAACACAGGTTCCATTCCTGGGTCAGGAAGATCCCCCAAAGGAGGGCATGGCAACCCACTCCAGTATTCTTGCCTGGAGAATCCCATGGACAGAGGAGCCTGGTGGGCTATGGTCCTCAGGGTTGCAAAGAGTCAGACACGACTAATATAACTTGACTTGCATGCATGCATAATTCAGTTTTTTTTAAAGACTCTTAGACTGAAGATAACCTGGGCTCCAGGAACTTGGGCAAACTGAGGAAAACAGTGAAATATGGCTCCAGGACTAATCTTCTATATCCACGTGTGGGCCTGAGAGTTGCTTCTTTGTAAATCACATAGCTCCTCATAGATCTTCACATCTGCTAGAGAATGGAGTCTGGTGTTCTCCAGACAGGCACTGCTATCATGACAACAGTCAGCAACTGGGCGGTGCCCAAACGTGCATATGGCTCTTTTTTATCTTTCTGCCATTTTTCTGACAGGCTCACCTTTTCACTCCAAGCTCCTGCCACCTTTAGCATCAGGGAGGGAGAGATGGTCAGGAATTCTGGCCTGGGCTCGGTCCTGCGAGCCTATCTTCCACCATAAATTCAGCCTAAACACCAGTTTGACTAACTTTCTAATTGAATCAAATCATTGTTTCTCCAGATCTTCTCACTGAATCCCTCAGGTCAATTCTAGGAAAATAGTCGCGGTGGCAGCGGAAGCAGCCAGCACAGCTGTTGGGGCATTTCTCCTGCTGGAACAAGCCCTGTCGCCCTAGGGTAGAGGGAAGGCCCCGCCCTGGGCCGGGGAAGTGGCAGCTGTGGCGGCGGCCAGATTAGGCATGGGAAGGGCTGGCCAGCCTCCTGCCGGCTTCGGAGACTGAGTTCCTGGTAGTGGGGTCAGATTAGGACCTCACAATGTGGGCTCCCTCAGCCAGCACCTGTCCTGTGCTCCCACCCACCGAGCTAAGACTGTTCGTCAATAACCCTTTGGCTGAGGCCACAGCAGGTTGACCCTCAGGCAGTCGCCTCCCTGTGGGAAATCTCATTGCACGCTGAAGAATCAGTGTATACTGCCCTTTCTGGCTGCTTCTTCCCTTCTCATTTCTCTTACCTCCCTGGTTAGAGAGGTAACTCCTGTGTTTTTTGTTCTGGGTCTTCGTTGCACCGCATAGTTCTCTCATTGCAGAGTACAGGCTCTAGAGATGCAGGCTTAGTTGCCCAGCAGTATGTGGGATCTTAGTTCCCAAAGATGGAACCCACATCCCCTGCACTGGAAGGAGGATTCTTAACCACTGAACAAGGGAAGTCCCCCTCCTGTGTGTCTTGTTTACCCTTCCTGACAGCCCTGGGGATGGGATGGGAACCATCAGTGTACGATGGACTCACCTATCCTGGACTGAATATTGGTTTGCTTTGCCTAACTCAGAGACACCCTCCCCAGGTCAAAGAAAGCTGTCTTCCTGCTTGTTGCTTTTTTCTGACGTTAACAAATTCAGATGGGTCTGTGACCAGACCTTGCAGTGGAAGTATACAAATGCTTTCCCAACGGGGGATGCAAAGCTCTGGGGAAAGAATGGAACAAGACTGTTGACAGCAAGAAGGAAACCTCTGCGCTTTGGTATCAATAGTTAATCTACTGTGGCACATCTCTTAGGAAACTAAACGAAGTGCAGTAACTGCTATGACACTGAAGCTGTGTTGCAAAAATGATTTTGTAGAGCGAATAACTATCATATACTGGCTATTTTATGCCTTATTGAACAACCAGCAGTTTATGAAAACAACGCGTCATAAATATGGTCGCAGGTTCTTGAGACCGTCAGGATTTGCAGCAACAGAGAATCGTTTGATTCTCCCCTGAGCTCTTTGGCTGTTTGCCCTGCTTTGGGTCTTGGTTCGCAAGTAGCGTCACACCCAGGCATGTCTTCTGGAACCCAGGACCCTATATACAAGGTACTGTGGAAGAGTTCAAGCCCTAGTAAGGCCAACATAAGCTCAAGCAAGGGAGATACTTTTATGAAACGGAACACTGGATACTGGGGAGGGATGGAAGGAGCCTCAGACTGGGAGTCAGGACACCTGGATTTTAGTCTTGGCTTTGCTATTAACCAGTGACACAACAAGTCACTTTACCATCAGAAGTCACTTCAGCTCCGGATGCTCATCTGGAAAGTGCTGATAATTGCACTTGCCCTTCCTGCCTCCCAGGGTTGTAAGACAAAATGGTACTTTTAAAAGCTTTATAGACTGTAAATCACTGGATGCATGATGGGATTATCGCTATTATTATACTTTGAAGAGGCAGCTGCCAGAGCCTGTGAGTGAGTTCCTTAAGCACAGTGTTTAAGGATAGGCTGCCTGACACGGGTGCCAGGAAATCACAGACGGGATTGCAGTAGCATTCGTGGGGTTGACACTAGATATGTCGAAGATCCTTTTAAGCACTAATTCTGTGAGCTGGGAATGTACAGACTTTTCATAATTTTCTTAGCACTGACCATGTATTTGAGTTAAACTGTCATTCTCCAAGCTTCTTTATTTTTTTGTTTTGTGACTAGTTTTTTTCTGATTATAAAATCAATAATACTCTCTACAGAAAACTTGGATAATGAAGAAAAGTATGAAAAAGGAAAAAACCACCAATAATCCCATCTGAGAGATGATTGCTATTTACATGGCATATTTATATCCAGTAATTTTTCTATGCATTTTACTGTTTTTCAAAATTGGGACGTTTACAAAATAAGATATGATTATATGAGTTTTGTATTTTGAAAGGATTTATTTAAAAAATATTTTTATACCATAAAGAGTTTCCTTAACCTTAAATCCTTGACTATTCCCTAAGAACATGGTTTTTGACAAATAGCTAATTAATATTCTAGTCTATGATGATACTTTACATTTAACTAAGACATTTTAGACATTTAGAGTCCTGTAGTTTTCTTTCTAGGTAATGCTTCAGTAAAGATCCTTATACATAAACATTTGTATCTGATTATTTCTTTCAGTGAAATTTCTAGTAGCAAAGCTGTAGAGTCAAAGCATATACGCATTGTTAATTCTCTTGATGACACTGCCAACGTGTCCTCCAGAAAGGCTGTGAGTAATTTATGACTCTTTACCAGCACTGTATCAAAACAACCATTCCACTGCATCCTCTCCAATCCTGGGAATTTTGATTTTAACACTTCTCAGCTATTTTATAGGTACAAATAATTTCCATTCTTAGTTTTAATTTACAGTTCATTGGTTACTAGAGAAGTTGATTTTTTGTCTTTTGTTTATTAGCTATTTGTATATACTCCATTGTGAATTGTCTTTTGTATTAGCTCCCTGTAGAACCTACAATTCACACTGCTCTGCAGATGTAATCATTTCTGAGTCTTCAATACCAAAGGAGAACAGGGGTGTTTTGAATGAGCCTAACCCCATCAAAAACTAGAGGTACTCTCCCAACAAACCACTCAAAATTGCAGAGGTGCCGTGGGGGCTGGTGGTAGGGGGCAGAGAGGGAGGCGGTATACTGAAATCCATCAGTGATTTGCGTTTCCCTGCGTTTATTTCTCCTGCTCTGCTTCTTGTATAAGAGCTAATGAGCAGCGAGGCTGACAAAAGACTAGACAAAAGACTAAGAAAAAAGAAGAAGAAAGGGCATGGTTAATCCCTTAACTAGGATTGAAGAATGGATGGAGTTTGCCTTGAGAAAGGGAAAAAAAATACAATTTTTTTTAAAGCTGTGCAGTTCCCAGTATGCCCACTTGGTGGCAATCCTCCACTGGTTAGGCAAAAAGCTAAGGGTTCCCAAGGTTAGGGAAACTGAGGAAGCAGCTGCTGAAACTGAGAATCAGGCACATCAAGGCAGCCTTTAAACACTGCTGGGAACATGGCTCTCTGGTGTGCAAGGGGATGGAAAACAAGGGTTTTGCTTTGATAGACAATGCGACTTTGTGGACGTTGGCTGGAGGGGTAGAGAAGAGGGAACGCGCTTCCTCCTACTTTGTTTGCTCCTTCTTTTCCGCTGCTGTATTTCGTGTGTCATTTGATTTACTTCTTTGTGCTGAAAAGGCAGAATTACCTACTTTGTAAGTAAGGACCACAGGTTTCTCAGAGGCTCTAGTGAGGTTGTAGGGTCTCAGAATTGCCCCAGCCTGGTTGGCAGTGCTGATGAAACTGTTCGGGAAAGCTGAGGGCAAAGTTCCTGAAAGCAGAGAATGAAAAGCAAACTCATAAGGTCCTTCAAGGCTTGTTCTAACCCCAGAGACAGATCATCCTCGGAATCATGTCAGCTTGAAAGCTTACGGACATGAGATCTTGAACAAGTGACCACATCTCTCTGAGCTTATGTGTCTTCTGTTAGAAAATGCAGGATAATCGTATCTACTTCATAGCATCCAAGGCAAACTACTACTGTGATGATGATAATGATGATCATGTAACTGTTCCACCCAGGGATGCAAAAAGCAGAAGATAACAACAGTTACTAAGACCCTCAGATTTGGATCAGACAGTCCTAGGTCCTAATGTGGGCCCTAAAACTCACTAGCTATGTTTTACCTTCCATAAGTCATCCCTCATCTTGGTAAATGAAGATAATAATATAAGACCTATTCCATAGGATGTTATAAATGTCAACAGAGGAAGTGTACATAAGGTACACAGCAAAGGGCCTGCCACACAGTACATAGCCTTTGGTAGGTGCTATTTGTAGTGGTACCATTTATTATAGGAAAGTTTTCACCAGTCTTCAGAGAGCACAGTCAAGAGAAAGGACTTGTACATCCAGTACGAAAATGGAATGGTCTTGTGTGCTCAACCAGCACGTGGAACCAGGCAGATCTCAGGAAAAGCAAGCACATGACACAGTCCACACATGGAGTCCCCTGTTTCAAATCATGTGCATTTGCTTACAAGGTAGTTTGGGTTTGTTTTTTTAAGACGTAAGGCTGAGACAGAAGTTCATGCATGGATTCAGCTGTTTGTCTCGAAGTCAAAAATAGTCAAAGGTCAAATCTGAAGCCAAACCTCCCTGGAAACAGACTGAGAGACAGGCAATGGCTTGTCCACAGTTGCATAGAAGGAAATAGGGTCCAGATTTCAAGGATATCAAGAAGGCCTCCTCTCACTATGTCCTGCCCACTAGGCAGGCTCCCTTCATAGAACCCATGGCCTAAAGGCCAAATAAGGATTCCTCCAAATCTGGGTAAGCCACTGTGGAGTATCATCGGCTAGCCTAAAGTAATCCGCCAACATTTCTCCCAACAACAGGTGCAAATACGGGTTTTGTTTGCACTTCTGTTCATCCAAAGCTTGACCCGCACTTTTTTACACATCAACTTAAGGAAACGATTACATGATTATTCAAAAGTCACGCATGAAAATCTGGTTTTCCATGGCACTAAATAATTTTCCTGATTTTATGGAGCCCAGGTCAATATTTAAAGTTATACACATTTCTCATGTTCGTCACCACTTAAAAGACTTAAGGGTACAAGGTGAGCCCTTAGAGGCCTGTCTAGGCACAATGGAAATATTTCAGATAGATGCCTATTTGAGCGTGTAGATGCGGTAGTCAGGGTTCTCGGCAAAGCCAAGCACAAAGTAGGTGTGTCAATTCAAGATTTACTGAAGCACAAAGAGAGTAACGGGGAAGATGGTGATGTGAGCAGCACCACAATTGGCTTCTGCCAGACCCAAACCTGCCAAAATAAATATCAGCACACAACGCCTCCAAAAATACCCAACCAAAATAATCAAGAAAGTAGATGACCAAGAGCTGGTGACTGGCTGGACTTATGGGCCAAACCCCACGTGCAACTGGACAAGGATTAAGGTAAAGCTGCAGGTCGAGGTTTAGAACATCAGTTAGGCAGAAGTTGGGGAGACCTGGTTTCATACAATCCCTACAACAGGGTCTCAGGATGGTCACTGATAGGCAAAGAGAGGGAAGCATAGAGCAGCATGCTCATAGCAGCAAAAATCGGGGGTCCATCTTGTATCCCTCACTCCTTGTAGGAGAAAATGACAAACTGAAGCACGACTGAATGAAAGGGATGGGAATGGCAAAGAATGAAGAGAAGGTGTCATACTGAGGAGGGGCTGAGAAACTAGAGCAATTTCCTGGCAACCATCAGGATGATGATGGTGACTGATATTCATAATAGCCATCATTTATGGACCACTCATATCCCAGGCACAGTGCTACATGCTTACATCAAGTCACTCTTCAGCTATGACAGAGGATGAAGAAAGTGGTGCACGTAGAGATTTTAACCTGCTTGCTCAAGTAACCTACTTGCTCAAGTCACTGGGTCAGGAAATGGTGGAGCCAGAATTCAAACCCAGGCCATCTGACACCAAAGTCTGTGTCCTATCCACTCTACTCATTACACCGTTATTTATCATCAGAGCTACTATAGTCAATGTTTTTTATGTATATGCATCAAGAATTTTTCTAAGGATTTTCAAGACTAGTTACATAGCACCCTCCCAACAACCCCATGAAGTATGTAATATGGATAAACAAGGCAAGTGAGGCACAGATAGGTCAAGTCACTTGTTCAATGTCACACAGCTAAGAAGCTGCAGGGCCTAATGCCAGAGTTGAGCTTTCCTCTCAACTCGCTCAAGAGGAAACGTGGAGGTCATGAGCAGCGTAGCCCAGAGATTCGAAGAGCTGCCATAGAATGAGGGAAAAGATCCATCAGTCCTCACAGTGCCCCAGGGCACTTGATGTCTTTACTTCTTTCTGGTTTTAATGGCTTGAGCCAAGTGGGCTCCAATGCGTCCTAAGCAGATGCTCTCGGTATTGGCAGGTTGTCTGGCCTCTCAGGCTACAGTGCTGTGCTGCAGCCTTCCTGAGTGACTCCACCAACCCCGTCAATCAAATAATCTATGAGTCCGCCACTCAGTTGCCTGGATTGTTTTTTCACTCCATTGACCTGTTTGCACAGAATACATTGACAGGCTGCTTCAGGGCTATGTCAAAACAGCCCCCCATCAAGAGCTCTCTCTCTGTGAACCCCAAACCTCAAAAACCCCAAAGTCAGAGGTCTGCTTCTACCATGTGCCCACCACAATTTCAGATGAAAGCCAGGACGGAATGGAACGCAGGCAACAAATACAAATTTACAGTTGAAAATGACTTAAAATTTGCCTCAAGTGTACTTTGGAAGCAATAAAGTCCATGTGAAACTCTGTCATCTGTAAGGCAGATTCAGGTGCTATGATGAACCAGTGAAGTCAAAGGCAAAATCATCAGTGCCTCGTGGCCTTGTAAGCCAAGGCAAGAAGAGAACTGTGTCAGGTACTCTGAACCCTCACCCACGTGTTTATGTCCACTGAGACACAGCTCGAGTGAGAGCAGAATTAGTGCTCTCTACTCTCTCAGACCTTCACAGACTTGGATGGGGAAACCCTGAGAGTTCTGGTTTAAAGGACTGCCTCTTTTTAGAACTCCCTAGAAAGTAACTGGAGTCAGACACGACCGAAGTCACTATGCATGCACACAGGCAGAAAGTAAATAAGAAGGAGTGAGCACATGACCACCCTCTACTTAGGCCAGTGGTTTTCAAATCTGGTTGCACATCACAATCATTTGGAGAGTTTGTCAAATACTGATGCCCAAGCCTGACCTTCTGATGCTATTGGTCTGGGGTGGGTGGGGTGCCTGAGGATATTTTTTCCTATTAATCTGGTATCGGTTTTTCTTCCCTAGAGTCTTAATTTTCAATTTTTGATAAAAGGTTTTGAATGTACAATAAATGTTGAGAATGACAGACACAGACCAGGAAGAATTTGTCTCTTATGGTTCATCATCGGCTGCCTATCCTGCTCCAGCTTTGGCCATGGTGCAAAAAGAAGAGGCCTGGCCCTTTTTCCTGGAACAAATGCATCTAAGCCAAAAAAAACTGCCTCCATGACCCAGGATTCTGCAGGTGTGTGGCTCTTAGGAATAGGGATACGATTAAATGCAAATCTGTAGAACTCACTAGAAGGTCAGAGAACCAACACCAAACCATTTAGTTAAGAGGCAAAAAATATTTTGACCTGAAGCTCTAGCCTCCTCATGCTCCACCCACCCCTGCTTTGGAAGATGCCTCTCCCCTGTGATGTTTTCATGAAGGATGATAAAATTCAGCCATGCCTTCTAGTATAACCAAAATCTATTCAACAACCTCCATCCTGAAAACAAAACAAAACAAAACAAAACAGGCATCTGAAGTGAAACACACCGGAGGATCGTACTGGTGTGTGCCTGGCAGACACACCACCACAGAGAAGGGCCATGTGGGACTGAGGCTTGCAGAGCCCCAGGAATCATCACGCCCAACAAGGAACAAAGAACTCACTTGGATTTCTCATTCTCTCCCCGGTGGAGTGGTGTTTTGTTTTTTGTTGTTTTTTTTTTTTTTTTAATTTGCTGAGAAACAAGAGTCAACCTTTGTTACATTTGAGTCCTCAGATGTTCAAGAAACATTTATTGTCCACTTTGGGTCAGACTCTGTGCCCAAGAAATGGAGAGGACATGGTCCCCGTCCCCAAGGAGCTCGAAGTCCAGCCAAGGAGGTGGATGGGTAATCAAAGACATACATTTGGTGTGAAAAGAGTGAAGGTGGGGAGGGGTTGTGCAGCTCACTTTGGAAAATCAGGGAATGCTTCCTGGAGGAAGTGATGTGTAAACTAGACAGACCCCTTCCTCCCTCTGTGGCCACTGGAAGGTAAAACCTCTGCCCAAAGGGGGCTTAGGTCAATGATAAGATATTGCCCACATAAATCTCCTCTGAAGCTGAGAAAGTTCATTTATTCTCTACTTACAAAGCATATGAAGTAGGTAGGTATCTTGCTGGTAGGGAAATGTGACTAGAAAAAAACGGACTTCCCTGATGGCTCACATTGCAGGTGACCCAGATTCCATTCCTGTGTCAGGAAGATCTCCTGGCAAAGGGAATGGCAACCCACTCCAGTATTCTTGCCTGCAGAATCCGACAGAGGATTGTGGTGGGCTATAGTCCATGGGTTCACAAAGAGTCAGACATGACTGAGCGACTAACACTCTCACGTTCACTTATCTGGGGGAGGGGAGTAGCAAGTAGGCCTGTTCCTCTTTCTTCTCCATCCCTTTCTCTATTGGCAGCAATTCAAACACTCCCCTGGCCCCTCCCTGAGAATAATCCGCTGCTCTTGCCTGCTTCTGGGAGAGGCTTTGCAGTCTGTGGTTGATGCAAAGAGGACTAGAGAAAGAAGCCGGAGTTCTACCCCAGCTGTGCCTCTGTGAGCCACGTGACCACAAGCCAGTCCCTTTCTGCCTCTGGGCTCTTTAATTTTTCTCTTGGTACGAGACGGGCTGGGCTCCGTGCTCTCCAAGCCCTTTCCAGTTCTCATGCTTTCTGATTCTCTGCTTGTCCAAGGTTAGACAGACTTGGGGCAAAAAGAACAACCCAGTCAGCGCAGTGGCTTCTGTCATCTCTTTGGAAGGCAACAGTAGGCTTGCAAGATTAGGAAAATAAAGCCACACGAAAGGCTAGCCATTAGTGACAAAAGCCCTACCTTATTTTCCTCTGGCTGGAAAAAAAAAGGTTGACTTTTTTTTTTTTTTTTCCAAAATAAAGCTGCTGCTTCTCTGCCACAGTGTATGGGCAGTCAGCATGCCCAGGCTGACATCAGATATTTCTTTTCTTCCCTAACATCGTTCTCTCTGTGGGAACAGGGAGTCTCGTATCAATAATAGCATTAAAAGGGAACTACCCTGCACCATAGCTAAGCTGCAATTCCCACCTGCCAATCAGAGAAAAGTGATTCCAAATCCTATAGCCATTACTGTCTGCCTCTTTTCTTCTGAAGGATCCTTTGATTCCTTTCTTTCTTTTCATCTTCTTTGGCTTTTCATGCCAACCCTGAACACTTCGGTGATACTCAGGAGTTTGTTAGGGGTTGGCCTCCTGTTAAGCCTCACTCAGGAAAGGACTGCTGGTAATGGGACCAAAATAAATCTCAGACTTAACTTTTCCCTCACAAAGCTGCCCTCCTTGGCACCATGTAAGGGGAGGTAGATGGCTACACATCAATCTTAGGCACTCCAGGTGGAGCCGTCCACAGTTACACACACTTGTGCATCGACAAACACTGACCAGGATGGGGCTGAGTCCTAAGGGCTCACAGTCCTAAGGGAAGACGCCTTCTACAGCCAGGAGCTCCCGACTGAGTTCATTCCCTGGAAAACCACTGACCGTGGGAAGCCTCTCGTCTCTCAACTAAGTTGCCCCCAATACACCAAATGTGTACATGCCTTTAATCACACATTTCTCCCTGCTTGGAATAGCTTCCCCAACTGAGCCAGCTCAAATATCACCTCCTCCGAGCAGCCTCTGCTGACTCTGTCCCCTCCCAGGAAGAAGTAATCCTTCCTTCCTGTGGATTTTCCTGGCGCATCATGTTCTTGCCTCTATCGGGGTACTTATTCCATGACGTGAGAGCCAGCTGGTGACCTGCCTGTCGCTCCTGAGAGACGGTGAGCTTCACTTAACCCTGAGCTCAGCCCAGGAAAAGTTTCAGAACTTGAACCAAATTGGGGTGGGGGTTGGTAAACGTAGCCTTCAGCGGTGACGTCATAAAGTGGTCCTTTACAGCAACAAAATTTCATTTGGTCTCCAAATGAAATGTGGCACCACAGGCACGCTTGATTTTAGGGTTTAGTAAGGTACATCTTCTAGCCACATGAGACTGGTGGAGAAATAACTGTTTCTGTAACTTAACTCACCAGATGTTTTGCAATCAAGCTCAAGCACTGTTTAGTTCAGGGGGACCCACAAGATATGTGTGTGTGAGGCAGACAGCTGATGGACAGCTCTGAACTGCGGGCTACATGCCTATGGGGAATTGCATGGTGGGGGGAGGGTCGGGGGATGGGGAAAAGAGCAAGGCAGCCTGGTGCATTTATTTTGAACTGGGCGATTCACTTGTATAAAAGCAAATTGGAACCCTTGGCAGAGCCGTCCAGCAGTATCAAAGATCTATAGTCACTGCAGCCTAGTGGGAGGAGTGCCACTAGTTACAGTTGCTTGGCTGTAAATAAAATATCCCCTGGAACGAAGCATTTTAATTTGAAGTGATTCTATCAGGAGCAGCTGACAAACCTTTCAAGGAAACTGGCAGTGTGAAGAGGAACCTCTAAAAAATAGGAAAAGGGCTTTGAAAAGAGCTAATGAAGTTTCAACATGCAGCCCTGAACACGAGCTGGGCCCATTCGGATACCGGTCAGTGTGTTTCAGAAACAGAGCCAATTAACCAGGGTGGGGGACTTCGGAGGGCACACTTCCCAGCTCCCTTCTTGAACTTTCCTGTGAAACACCAGGCGCCAACAGCCTCCTCTCAGCCCGCCTTCCACCGCAGTCTGCGGGGCCCGGGCCTCAGCTCCAGACTGCACGAGGTCCAATCTGTGCAAGAGCGCCTGTCGTACTCTTTTCTGAACCCAGACGTGATCAATAGATATGGATGGACTTGAATTTCTGGAGGAGGTGTTCTGTTTTGTATTTTAGAAAGGAAAGGTGCCAATCACCATAAAAGAGCCAAGGAAAGCCTGCAAGCCACCTTGCCCGGTCAGTATCAAACCAACAGGAATCGGGGTAAAGAGTGAGCAAGTAAACCAAAAGCCACAACTACCTATTTTTAAAATTCCAACAATATGTGGGCTGAACAGTAGTGCTGCTGGCTTTGTTTTTATCTACAGACATCTGTTTGGGGTTTCTTTGACTCCAGTACTTGATTTCTATGGTGTGATGGGACAAGGGTCTGAGAATTGGGGTAGAACAACTTGGATGTATACGTGTAGTTGCACGAACAGGCGTAACATTGTCTGCAGAAGGGAAAGAAGCTCTCAAAATGCTGGGATTTAACAAGAATCCGGGAAAATTCCCCTGTCCCCAGCTTCTCACCCCCTTCCCACACCAACCTGCAGCTGGAATCTAAAATTACACCATTCACCAATCAAGGCTTTGGTTTAAGTGTTCACCCATGGGCTTGAACTCTGAATACCTATCTCGTGAATTTTGATTGAATGAAAGCTGAGCGTATATATTAATAATAAGCCACAAACACAAAATCGCAGGCCCTTGGGTCCTTGTAGAGCAAGCCAGATGGAGATTTTACAGGCCAAGGATTTGTTTTGGAAACGCTCTACATGGTTTCTTAATCCACAGTCTAGTCACCCACAGCTCAGCCCAACCTGTGGGTACACAAAGACAGATCTGGGGAGAGGACAGCTGCCATTCTGGATCCACTCCTCCCCCAAAGAACTCTGAGGAGCAGTGTGCCCCACAAGGAGGGGAGTGTTTCCTGTGGCAACAGCTGCTTCTATTCCTCCCCCCACCCCCCGCTTCCCCATCTCCCTGCACTCTACATCCTCTGCTTTTCAATGAGGTCATCTACTCTTCAGCTGCACAATCAAAAATAAGTAAGGAGTAGGCCTCCAGACTTGTGATTGTTATGAAAACTAAACTCCATCAGCACATTCTCAGGACTGCACCTGGGAAGGCAGATGCCTGATGCTGCCCACTCTCAGGGCTGCTCCTGGCTTCCAGGGACCTGAGTGCAAACCTCAGACAGGGGTCATCACACATTTCAAATGCAAGGAATTCAAAATGCAGCACTGACAAAACATAGGAGGAAGGAGGGGTAAGCCCCCTCCCCAGCTGCTCTCTGCTAGAAACCCCTCCTCACCAAGGAGCCCTTGCTCCTTCTTGTGGGCCTGGAAAGGAAGAACTGAAAAGCTGGGTCCCGTGGGAGCCTACCTAGGGATACCATTATTTTCCATGCTGTCTCTTCCGGGATTCTCCCAAGGGAGAATCTCTGGTTCCTAAACCATTTCTCACTGATTAATCAATCAGCAAGAAGGAAACACCCCTGCAGAACTGGCAGGCCTCCTGCAGCACGTCTCCAGAGGAATTCCAGGGTCTGCACTCTAGTGGAAGTTTCCCCCACACCCGTCCCAATCTCACAGCAACTTGCCAGCATCTCCCACAGGAAGAAACGCAGGTCCTGTGGGGTTAGGTAACTTGCCCAGATCACACAGAGAAGAAATTCTCGTGCTCAGATTCATACCCAAGTCTGTTTGAAGCCAGAGCCAATGCTCGTATACATGAAACCGGATGGAGTCTCTGGCACTCATTTTCTAGCACTTCCTCCTGCTAACCCCCAAGTGGCAGGGTTGTTAAAGAACAGACACCAGATTCAGTCACTTATTCCAATGGGAATCACACCGCCTGGCTTTGAAGGATCTTCTTACAGAGATGCCCGGCAGAGATGAGATGGTACACTCTGAGCTAGTATCAGTGCCATCTCCTCCCAGATCCCAATTCCCCTCCAAACAAATCTTTCCCCCAGAGTCAAGTCAGAAACCGGAAGAGCTCAAGTTGGCTCAACACTGTGCTTTCATTGATGTGGTTTCACCTGAGGGAATAAAGTGAAAGCAGTTTCTCGACCTCGAACCAGGGTGGAGGTTGGAACTGGGGGAGAAGGCAGGGTAGAGGAGAGGTCTGTGCCTGTGACATTATGCCTTAAATAGGTATTTGTCTTCTCTTGTCAGTACTGATGTGAAAAGAGGGAAAAGAGGAATGAGAGGAAGTAACAGGAAGAATGAAATCTACTCTGGTCTTGTCACCTTCAGGAACAAAGGGCCAGGTTTCCAGAGCTCTGGCTGAGGGGTGGACGCACACAGCAAAGATGGCCTCTCTCTGTTCTGGGAGAACAGTGTTTCTCTGCAGAAACAGAGCCGCTGCAGGAAAAGCTCTGGCTGGCTGGGCACAGAAGGGCGACCTCTCTTGGATGACACCCTGTTTCTGTGGCTTTGGCTTCCAACCACTGCCTGGCTTCCTCACAGGGCTGGAAAGCTGCAACTTTCGAAAGTGCCCACTAAGCTTTTCTAAAGATATTCCTTGTCAGAAGTCAAGGAGTGGAATGCAGGTTACTCTCATGAGAAGCTTGGGGTGGGGGCGGGGGTGGGGGGAAGCGGAGAAGGGAAGAGTACTCCGGTTTTATTTATACACAAATGAAGAGAATGTAGGCCAAGAGGACAGTGTGTATGGTTCTGTCCCAGGAAACCAGTGCTAGGAATGTATTTCGAATTCAGACAGCAGGGCAGGACAAGGTGAGGCAAGTGCGGTACTTACCTTGGGTGTAAATTTTAAGGCAGTGTCAAAACACTCAGTACTCACGATACTTTTTAGAACACATGTTTGTATTTTAGAAGTTTCATATTTACAGGAAAATTGTGAAGACAGTACAGAGAATTCCCCCACACTCAGTTTCACCATTATTAATGCTTTGGATTAGCAAAGTACCTTTGTCACAATTAATGTTATTATGAACCAAAGTCTCTGCTTTATTCAGATTTCCTAACTTTCACTTCTTTTCTGTTCCAGCATACCACATTACATTTAGTTGTCCATGCTCTTAGGCTTCTCTTGGCAATGACAGTTTCTCGGCCTTTCCTAGTGTTTGATGACCTTAACAAATTTGAAGAGTACTGATCAGGTATTTTATGGGATACCATCCTACTGGACTTTTCTTGATGTTTTTCTCATGGCCAGACCAGGGCTATGGATTAACGGGAGGAAGACCACAGAGGTCAAGTGTCACTGTCATCACACCATAGCAAGGGTGTGGACCATATGTACTATCCACATGGTTTATGACTATATGCACTGGCCTTCCGCACCTAGCTGAGGTAGGGTTTGTAAACTTCCTTTACTGGAAGATTACTCTCCTTTCCCTTTCCACAGTGTGTTCTTCAGATGGAAGTAACATTTCACAACTCACGCTTAAGGAGTGAAGAGTTAAGGGCAGTGTATTTTTTAGGTGAAACATTGACTGAAACTGCCCACCCTGGCCAGGCACCATAGTAATGATTCTTGTGAGCTATTTCACAACAGGAAGTCCAGGTAAGGAACACGGAACGAATAAGCCACCATCAACCTCAAGAATTCACGAAAGGTCAAAAGGAGACACTACTCCATAAGCTCTAACAACTTCCCAGAATCCCCCTCACTGAAATTCATCTTGGCTGAGGGATGCATGTGCCACCAGGAAGGACCTGAGTCAGAATGATTGGCCAGAGGCAACACAGAAACTAATCCCACCACCAAAAAACCCAATACTGCTAGCCACGTGGCAGAGCAGTTCTCCTGGGTTCCCTTACCCTCCTGCTCTCCTCCCAGGCACCCCTTCCCAAGAAAACCTCTTGCTTTGTCAGCTTTTGTGTCTCCTCAGACAATTCATTTCTCAGCATTAGACAAGAGCCTCCTTTCAGGCCCTGGAAAGGGTCCCCCTTCCTGCAGCATACTTACACAAATTGTTTGGAATTACCCTGCATGGGAGATTTGTTTCTTCAGACTCAGGAGATGTGGGTTCAGTCCCTGTGTCAGGAAGATCCCCTAGAGGAGGGCATGGGAACCCACTCCAGTATTCGTGCCTGGAGAACCCCATGGACAGAGGAGCCTGGCAGGCTGCAGTCCATAGGGTTGCAAAGAGTCAGACATGACTGAAGCTACTGAGCGCGCATGTAGGCACCCACCCACATATTTAATAATTTGTTTGTATCAATATGGACTCTGATATGTATAATATACTTTGTGTTATATATACTCCAATACTACTTTTTTGTTTTTAAGTTGCTTTCTCTTGCTGCACTGCATGGTCTGTTGGATCTTAATTCCCTCACCAAAGATTGAAGCCGTGACCTAAGCAGTGAAACCATGGAGTCCTAACCACTGGACGGCCAGAGAATTCCCTATACTATCTTATTTATTTTGTTTCTCAAACTTTCTAGCTTTGGGGGCATCCCTGGTAGCTCAGCAGTTAACAATCCACGTGCCAATGCAGGAGACACTGGTTCAGTCCCTGATCCAGGAAGATTCCACATGCCAGAGAGCAGCTAAGCCTGTACACCACAACTATTGAGCTTGTGCTCTAGAGCCCGGGAGCCACAACTACTGAATCCATGTGCTGCAACTACTGAGCCTTCGCACCCTAGAGCCTGTGCTCCGCCACAAGAGCTGCTTCTTCTGCTAAGTCGCTCAGTCGTGTCCGACTCTTTGCGACCCCATGGACTGCAGCCTACCAGGCTCCTCCGTCCATGGGATTTTCCAGGCAAGAGTACTGCAGTGGGGTGCCATTGCCTTCTCTGCCACAACAAGAGAAGCCACCACAATGAGAAGCCCTCACACTGCAACTAGAGAATAGCCCGCATTCGCTGCAACTAGAGAAAAGCCCTTGAAGCAATGAAGACTCAGCACAACCAAAAATTAATAAATTAATAAAGTAATTTGTGGTTAAGTTGTCCAGCTTTGATCATTGGTAGCTCTTTCAGCTGACTCCTGTGCCATACCCCCATCAATGTTTTGCTTTGGGAATTTGTTTATTTTTTAGTACTTCTTTACTTTCTGGCATTACAGGATACTCCAGGCTCATCTTGTATATTTCTTGCCCCATATTGTATATTTCTTCCTAGAATCAGTCATTTCTCCAAAAAGCCGCAGTTACTCTTACTGGAGAACAGTATTAGTAACCAAGATATGAGTGCTAGTTGAATAAACCATCTTTTATTGCAATATTCTAAAAAATCAAATGTGCAAACTCTCACCTACAGTCTATCTGCCTGTTTTTGTAAATAAAGTTTAATTGGAACAAGGGATATAAGTATTGGGGCGGGCAAGAGAGGTAGGCATGTTTAAGGGCAGAGTTGTAGACTGTCTTTATGCACAAATTTCATGTTTGGTCCATCCTGAATTTCTCTGCATTCATTTTGACTCTTTAACATGTATCACCAAAATATTTTTTATTCTGATTACTGAGAGTTTTGGCACCCTCTTAAGTTTTGTACCCAAGTTGAGTATCTCGCTCACCTCACCTTACTTCGGGCCCTAATACGGAGCATTCAGCAGTCGGGCTTAAGGTCAATGACTGAACTTGTGACTTCTTCCAGTGAAAGGGAGCCGCTTAAGGCTCGCCTCTGGCTGGGCATCGGCATCTTCAGCAGAGTTGTGTATTAAAACAACAGATCACCCGACCTCAGCCCAGCCCTCCTAAACCATACTTTTTGGGAGAGGGTTCAGGAACCTGCCATTTTATTTTTCAACATTTACATAATTTTATTATATATTTTTTAAAATTCTATACTACTTTATAGTTTTCAACAGTTTCACACACATGATCATTTCATATAATCTCATAATAAACCTTTTTTCCCCTATCCTCATATTGCACCTTCCCACCTTCTTCTCCCCACATGTAACCACCTGTGTGCTCTCTATATCTGAAAGTCTGCTTCCTTTTTGTTTTATTCACTAGCTTGTTTTATATTTTAGAGTCCCCATGAAAGTTTTCTCATGCAGTATTTGTCTTTCTCTGCCTGACTTAATTCACTTAACATAATGCCCTCTGTGGTCCATTCATGTTGCTGCAAATGACAAAATTTCATTCTTTTTTATGGCTGAGTAGTATTCCATTGTGTGTATAGACGTGTGTGTGTGTGTGTGTGTGTGTGTGTGTGTATGTATGTACTGTATCTTTATCCATTCATCTATTGATGGATATTTAGGTTGCTTTCATATATTAGTTATTGTAAATAATTATGCAATCAACATGGAGGAACTTGCTATTTTAACATGAAGGAATCCATGACAATTATCCAATGTGATCCCAGGTCTCATGTCTGGGAATCACTAAGTTAAGCCATTACTGCAGGTCTGTGGATAAGGGCTTCCCCTGTGGCACAGCTGGTAAAGAATCTGCCTGCAATGCAGTAGACCTGGGTTCGATCCCTGGTTTGGGAAGATCCCCTGGAGAAGGGAAAAGCTACGCACTCCAGTATTCTGGCCTGGAGAATACCACGGACTGTATAGTCCATGGGGTTACAAAGAGTTGGACATGACTTTCACTTTCTTTGGGCTTCCTTTGTGGCTCAACTAGTAAAGAATCCGCCTGCACTGCAGGAGACCTGGGTTCAATCCCTGGATTAGGAAGATCCCCTGGAGAAGGAAAAGGCTACCCACTCCAGTATTCTAGCCGGAGAATACCATGGATGACTGTATAGTTCATGGGGTAGGAAAGAGTTGGACACGACTGAGCAACTTTCACATTCATGTGGATGGAAAGGTGGCATTAAAAAAGTATACTTGAAAGTTTTCATGCTCTCCTTTGTGTTTAATGATGACATTTGTTTTCTAATTTCAAATAATATTAATTGAGGGGGAGCAGTGTATGTGTGGCTCCAATTGAGATCCAGGTCTTTAAAGTGGTTGCATAAGGTTGATCCCAAGCATGTGTGTCTTGAGGACCGAAAAGTTCGACTTTGGGTCCTGCATCTGGGCCCTGAGTATTTTCTCTTCCACTCTCACTTACTGAGCAAGTTGGGGGCAGTGGCTACTCACTTTGGACTTGCTATTAATCAGCCACAGGCTAACATCTCTTGCTGATTCATTTTCCCCTGGAGTGCGTGCTCCTCATCTCCTTCCTCCCTTTGGCCTCTCTCTTGGGCTCTGCCCGCTCTCCATCTTACTGGGCCTGCGGCTTCTGGCCCATCTCATCCTCCTTGCTCTGTGGGCACTCTTGTCTTAAGATTGCTCACACTCCTGACTGTTCTGCCTGAGCTTCCTCTATCCCCCTCTCTCTTCCTCCCCAACAGCTCTCACAACCTTTTTCTCACACATGATTATGATCTTGGTTTCTTCCTCACTCTCACATGCTCTCTTTCTTCCTCTCCACTTTCTCTCCCTCTTGCTCTCCCATTCTTTGTGTGTGTGTGTCTTTTGAAAGCCAGAGTCACTTCCCTAAACACATGGAGTACCCCAGAGCAGAAGAACTAGGCCAGCTCTATGGGGAAAACAAGAAAAAAATTTTTCAACCACAACAAGGAAAATGCCATTGGGTCCAAGACTCTCAAGAGGGATCTCAGAAAACTCTTTAAATCCTTGGGGCTAAAGGTACTGTCATGCTATAGATATGCAATCTAGCATCGTCTATGAAAGATAAAGCAGGTGGCCTCATTAGAAGCAATCAAAATTACCAAAGGGGAAAACCACTTCACAGGGAGGGAAGCCCTAACAGCTGGGGCTATTTGAGACTAATTGTCTAACTCACCCTTAGGAACAGGAAGCTAAGGCTGAGGGAGGAAGTTGTTTTAACTCACCTCAAATGTGTTACCAGCCAAAGAACTTCCCACAGTATAAAGCCAGTGTCCCTGAGAAGCAGCCAGCAGAGAGGTGAGCCTTCTGGAGAGTTGATAGAGGATTTCAGAGACAAGCTTCAAGGATTGAGTCACTTTGATTTCTGGCACCAAGACAGGCTGGGAGGATCACTTAATCACCTCTGGAAACTTCTCTCTGGGCCACTCTTTGCCACGGAGCAAGGAAGCATGGTTTGTGGCACTTGGGCAGATGCTGGGTCGTGTATGGATGTGATCAGACTGCAGAATCGGGGTGGAGGGGGCCCCAGGTTGAGGCTAGTCCACTGGAGACTGTGTGGGTGTGTGTATCTTTGTGTCTTTCTGTCTCTGTGTCCGTCTCTGTCTGCCTCTCCCTCGTCCCTTCACCCCTCCATAAGTGAAAAGTTAGCTGAAGGCCCAGTTTTAGAAAGAGGTGATTTAGGCGATGTGCTAGTGTTTTTGCAATACTTCCAAAAGTCTTTTTGAGACAAAAACATGCCAGGGGCCAAAATAAAACATGGGCTGCTCAAAAATACTTTTCCTTTTGTTTGAAATATTTGCCTTTTAAAAGAGATTTAACAATTTTGTTTGGGGCTCATTTATAGGAATCCATATAACTGTAGCAACATTAAAAAAATCATTCAATTTCCAGAATGCAATCTGATATTAAGCTCTTTCCTCAAGGAACAGAAAGGACTAAGTCAGTGAAAGTCTTCTTCCCCAAAATGAACAAACATGAGAAAACAAAATACCCTTGAGCATGAAAACTTCAGAAATTTCTATTTATTAAAATGCAGAGATGGGTCCTCAACAACACTTTTCAAATTTCATCTCATGGCTGAGGTTAAACAAACTGTTAAAAACTAGTCTTACAATTTCACTTAATGTATTTTCAGTAAAAAATATGGCTGCTGCTGCAGCTGCTGCTGCTGCTGCTAAGTCACATCAGTCGTGTCCGACTCTGTGCGACCCCATAGACGGCAGCCCACCAG
The DNA here is from genome assembly GCF_016772045.2 of Ovis aries. Classification (NCBI taxonomy): domain Eukaryota; kingdom Metazoa; phylum Chordata; class Mammalia; order Artiodactyla; family Bovidae; genus Ovis; species Ovis aries. The sequence continues at coordinate 102,123,519 of NC_056080.1, read as the reverse complement.
GCTCCCCCGTTCCTGGGATTCTCCAGGCAAGAACACTGGAGTGGGTTGCCATTTCCTTCTCCAATGCATGGAAGTGAAAAGTGAAAGTGAAGTCGCTGTCATGTCTGACTCAGCGACCCCATGGACTGCAGCACACCAGGCTCCTCTGTCCATAGGATTTTCCAGGTAACAGTACTGGAGTGGGGTGCCATTGCCTTCTCCAAATATGGCTACTTACTATTAATTAAATATGGCTACTTAACTAACTCTCTAACTATTAATAAAATAGGAACCAGCCATAAACAGAAATGAATGAGAAGTTCTCCTTTGGAGTTGCTCCTTTCAGTTTAACACTCTGATATAACTTTTGTGACTAATCTGATTATTATTATAATAGTACTCTGATTCCTCCCTCCATATGACTCCTGAGAGCAGTGTTTCAGTAAATTCAGGCCAAAGACCAATCACATCTGAATCACTTGGATTTGTAAGATCTGTTCTTACAAACTATGGCCCAAGAGTTGTTTCTCTGGCCTCACCATGATTCTGATTCTGCAGGAGTGGGGCCCAGGAATTTGAATTTTTAATGGACAGCCTGGGTGATTCCAATGCAGGCTAAAGTGTGAGGATCACTCACACTCTTGAGTAGGGCAAGGCACACTTGCCTCTGTAGGGCAAGACCCAATAGAGGAAGCACATTTAAAGTATGGAAGTGAAAGTGAAGTCGCTCAGGCGTGTCCGACTCCTTGTGACCCCACGGACTGTAGCCTACCAGGTTCCTCCGTCCATGGGATTTTCCAGGCAAGAGTACTGGAGTGGGTTGCCATTTCCTTCTCCAGGGGATCTTTCCAACCCAGGGATCAAACCCAGGTCTCCTGCATTGCAGACAGACGCTTTACCATCTGAAGCATCAGGAAAGCTAAATTATAGACCTCCCTTATGTGTCTATCTGACTTTAGAATTAATAGGAGAAACCCCCTTGACCACCCATAAAAGCAAGGTTGCCAACATGTGTTAGTCTTCCTTATTCCCTTTCTGGTCTTACAAACTATGGCAAAGTCGCCCAAGGTAAGGAGATGGTTTCCTAGGAAGAGGTTGGTCTTATAAAAGATGGGTAATTGTTTGTCCAGGGATGAATGGAATGAATGAATAAAGAAGATGTGGTATATATACACAATGGAATACTATTCAGCTGCAAAGAATAAGGAAACCCTACCATTTGTGACAATGTGGATGGACATTGAGAGTATTATGCTAGGTAAAATAAGTCAGACAGAGAAAGACAAATACTGTATAATCTCACTGACATGTGGAATCTAAACTAAAACAAGCTCATAGAAATAGAGATAAGATTTGTGGTTGCCAGAGGCAGAGCATGGGCTTCCTTGGTGCCTCAGATGGTAAAGAATCTGCTTGCAACGTGGGAGACCTGGGTTCGATCCCTGGGTTGGGAAGATTCCCTGCAGAAGGGAATAGCTACCACTCCAGTATTCTTTCCTGGAGAATCCACATGGACAGAGGAGCCTGGAAGGCTATAGTCCATGGGGGTCACAAAGAGTCAGACACAACTGACCGATTAAGCACAGCACACAACATAGCACAGAGGCAGAGTGTAGAAGGGAGGTGGGGAATGGGTAAAGCTGGTCAAAAGGTAAAAAATTCCAGTTATAAATAAGTTCTAGGGGTGGTGGGGAGGAATGAAATAGGTGAGGAGGATTAAGAGGTACAAACTACCAGTTATAAAATAAATAAGTCACAGGGATGTCATGTACAGCAAAGGGATATTAGTCAATATCTTATAATAATTTTGTATGGTGTGTAGTCTATAAAAATATCGAATCACTATGTTGTCCAACTGAAAGTAATATAATATTGTAAGTCAACTACACTTGAATAAATTGTTGCAAGATAATAAGTTCTGGGATGTAACATACAGCATAACCATAATTAACAATAGTATGTTACATGCATATTTGAAAGTTGCTGAGAGTAGGTCTTAAAAATTTCTCATCCCAAGGGAAAACACTGTAACTATGTGAGGTGACATATGTTAAAAAGTTATTATGGTGATCATTTTGCTATATAAACATATAGCAAATCATTATGCTGTACACCTTAAATGTATACAATGTTAGATGTCAACTGTATCTCAAGAAAACTTTTTTTAAAAGATTTTTTAAAATGATAGAGCAACCAAAAAGGCCTAACTAGAAGTCCTGAACCCCACACAAGCAGAAAATCTGCCTGAACATTGATTATGCCATGAAGCTTGCCAAGCTTGTCTCCAACAAGCAAGAGAAGCCTTCTTAGGGAGACCACAACCACTCCAGGCAAACTGGCCAAGATATTAGGCCTTCACAGACATTTGCCAAATTGGAGAGTATTTTCACCAATGAACCTTCTTAAGTGTTAGTCCTTTTCCCCCACTTCTTACTTTAGCCTTGGGCCAACTGGAGCCTGTCTCTTTTGTCCTTTGCAGCTGACTCATCCATCCTTTCCCCTCCTCACATAGCCTAGTGAAGGAAGTCTACGAACTGCCCCACTGCAAAGAAGCAGTGAGGCTGTACCTGAGTGCTGATGATCTGGGCCCCTCCCACCTGGAGGGCGGGAAGAAATCAGCAGCAGCAGAAACAACTGGAAACTTCAAAGGATTGCATTTCCCCTGAGGGTTATCTGGAACATGCCTCTCAAGACTAAAATTCCTCCCTTGGAATGTGGCATGATGGAAAGTCAATGCAAAGAGGCTGCATTGCTCACCTCCTTCATTGGGCTCTCCCATAATTTGTTGACAAGGAGGTTAAAAATCCAGCCCTTCCCTCACTCAAAGCTTCAAGGCCATTTTATCTTTCAGCCACAAGACAAAGACAATCATGTGAAGTAGGACAGATAAGCATAAAAGAGATGGTGTCTGTGTTGGCCAGAGTGAGAGTCTATCTCTTCTGATTGTCCATTCTGCTCACTGATAAGCCAGTCCTAGGCTATCAGTCTCTTTCTTCAATTTAGCAATGCATTTCCGATTGACTTTTGGAAAACACTTAACTATCTAGAATACACCTTCCTGAACGCCTCTAATTTCTGGAATGGCTTAAAATCCAAAAGAGATCTGTTTAAAAGCAAATAATTTGGCTGGTGGAGGTGGGGGAGGGGGAGTGATTGCTCAGTGGGTACAGGGTTTCCTTTTGGGGTGATAAAAATAGTTTGAATTAGACAATGTTGTGAGTGTACTAAATGCGGCTGAAGAAGCACACCAGAACACAAATGAGTTTTATGCTATGTAAATTTCAACTCAATTTTAAAGAGCAAATAACTTGGTGATGTAGACATTTATTCTGAGTCCTGAGTAGCAAAGAAACAGAATCAGGATGATGCAAAATCCTGCACAACAAAAACAGCTAAGACCACAATATACTTGGTGATAATAGCCGGGATTTATTGATTACTATGAGCTGAGCCCTATGCTAATAATCAATATACGCCTTTACTGAGTCTTCACACAACAATCCTATGGGGCAGGGCCTATTGTATATTTTTTAATTTTTTATTTTGTGTTGAGGTATAGCTAATTAACAAACAACATTGTGACAGTTTCAGGTGAACAGTGAAGGGACTCAGCCATACATATACAGGTATCCATTCTCCCCAAAACTCCCCTCCCATCCAGGCTGCCACATAACACTAGGCAGAGTTCCATGTGCTGTACAACAGCTTCATGTTGGTTATCCATACTATAGCAGTGTGTAAATGTTGATCCCAAACTCCCTAACTATCTTTCCCCCAATTTCCCCCCTTCAAACCATAAGTTTGTTCTCTATGTCTGTGTGTCTCTTTCTGTTTTGTAAGTTCATTTGTATCATTTCTTTTTAGACTCAACATATGAGATGTAATAAGATATTTTTCCTTCTCTGACTTACTTCACTCAGTATGACAGTCTCTAGGTCCATTCATGTTGCTACAAATGGCACTATCTCATTCTTCTTAATGGCTGAGTAATATTCCATTGTAGCTATGTACCACATCTTCTTTATCCAATTCCCCTACTGGTGGATATTCAGTCATGATGCTTAACAGCATCAAAACAAACAACCCACTCAAAAAATGGGCAGAAGACCTAAACAGATATTTCTCCGAAGAAGATATACAGATGGCCAACAGACACATGAAAAGATGTTCAACATTGTTAATTATTACAGAAATGCAAACCAATACTACAGTAAGGTGTCATCAAATCTTCACACAACAATCCTATGGGACACAGTCTGTTGTATGTTTTTTTAACTTTTCATTTTGTATTGGGGTATAGCTGATTAACAATGTAATGATAGTTTCAGGTGAACAGTGAATGGAGAATGGCCAGCCAGAATGGCCATCATCAAAAAATTTACAAACAGTAAATGCTGGAGAGAGTGTGGAGAGCAGGGAACTCTCCTACACTCTTGGTGGGAATGTAAACTGGTAAAGCCACTATGGAGAACAGTATGGAGGGTCCTAAAAAAAAACTGCCATGTGACCCTATAATCCCACACCTGGGCATATACCCAGAGAAACCATGATCTAAAAGGATACATGCACCCCAATGTTCATTGCAGCATTGTTTACAATAAGCAAGACATGGTTCTATTGTATTTAGGATTCACTGAGAAAATTGAGGCTCAGAGGAGTTCAGTGTCATGCTCAAGGTCATATAGTTAATAAGTAAATACTTGGCTCCAACTCATAGCTATCTGGCTCCAGAGCACATGCTGTTCACTGCTGACATCTTCTGAGGGAATACATGACCCATAAAAGCTCAGTTTCTTTACACAAAAACCTTGAAATGGCAGTTAGGATGGCCAGGAGCACTGGTGACCAGAGGAGCAATAATGTGGGGTGAGGTGGGGTAGGATGGGGTGAGGAAGGAAGGGAGTGTGTACTCAGAGTGAAGACAAGTTTCAGACAGGAAAAAGCAGCTCTCTGTGTGTGAGTGTGCACGTGCGTATGTGTGTACCTGTGTGGAGGGAGTAGGCGTATGAGAGAGAATGAATCAAACAGAGGGGAACAGGCTTGATAAATGCCCACCTTCCCACTCTGCTCTCAACACACATAACTCACTCATTCTTGAAAGCTGGGCATCCCTAACTTGTAAGTGTGCTTATCTGAGGGAAAAGGGAATTGGAGGCCCAGGCGGAAGACACTGGCTTTTTAACAACATGTTCCATATGTAGCCAATAAAAATAAAAGAATAATACTCCAATCACTAAAGACTTGTAATGACTCCATTTGGGGTGATGTGATTTGTATTCAATTCAGCTTAACTAAAAAGACAGCATTGTTTCCTGGGATGAGATATGAGAAAAAAATCACTTTCTATCTGAGAACCTTCCAACTTATGCAAAGAGGAAAGAAAGAAATGACTTTTGCCTCTGCTTTGGAGCTGAGAAGCCTGCAGAGTCCTAGTTTAATTGACCCTAGAAACTTTCAGAAAGATGCAGGAATAGAAGGAAAATTACCCTTTACCTGTCTGAGTGCAATTCACTAGATTAAAGCGCTCCACAGGGAAAGTACATCTGTTCTCCTTGGTGCGGCCCCATCTGTAAACTCCCGAGTGAAAAGAACTTGTGGTTCTCAGGGACTGAAAAGGGCCCTGGGAAATGAGTGCCCAGAAGTCAATAGGCCTGCGGCTGTGGTGGGAGGGGAGAGGCTGCCAATGGGATCCCACTGAGAGACCAACCCCAGGAGCCTACCCCTGCATAGGGGGGAGCCAGAGCCAGAGCATCCTGGGAAGCCAATCCTGAGAGTGGGCATGAAGTTCTTTGACCCTGAAAGTGTAGATCCCAAGCCCTCCCGTTTCCCAGGCCAATCATCCTCTCCCCAGCATCTCCACTTCCCCGTGGGCAGAGGCAGATAATAAAGTGCCTGTTCTAGCTCATGCTGCTGCTTTACAAAGGGAGGGAGGGCTTTTTTTTTTGTTTTGTTTTCTTGGTTTTTTTTTTTTTTGTTTTTTTTTTTGGTAATTGGTCCATGTGAGGAGACTTATTGCATCTTCTGAACCAGTAGGTCCCGAATGGCAATACCAAAGCACAATAGCCACAGTCACTGCCTTTGGAGACAGTGTATTCATAGCCACTTCCTACAGCATGTCAGGGAAGACCAAAATGGCAGAAGGATGCATGCATTTGCTTTATGAAAGGCGAGTCTGAATCTGTAAAAACTCCACTAAAGACAACTCTATTTCAATTTAAAAAAAAATGGAAGGACCTATGAGTCCACATGGTAATCTCACCTCACCTTAATTTTCCCATTTGTACAATGGGGGGTCATTATACATACATCATGGGGATATTCATGAGGGCTCAATGGGATAATGAATGCATTATGCTTAGTCCAGTGACTGGCACATGGTGAGCTCTCAAGGAATATGAACTACTATTGATATAAAATGATAATTTATTATTATGCTTCAGTATTTTGAAGAAGCTTGTCTCTTCTGAAGAACAGACAGAACTCCACTTATTGGATGAGTAGTAGACAACCAATCACATTCCACCTACTGTCTTTGCTAGAATTCAAAGCCAAATTGAACGTTCAAGTTCATGGATCATTCTAATGCCACTAGATTTTGAGCTCCTTGAGGACAGGGGCTGTGTTTGGCTCAGCTCTGCATTTTTAGTGGCAGTCCCAGGACCCAGTATACGGGGTTTAATAAATGTTTGAAATGATTTCCATCTCAAGTTCTTAATGGAAACAACTTTCACCTCCTTTTCTCTCTCTGTTTGTGTGTGTGTGTGTGTGTGTGTGTGTGTGTGTGTGTGTGTGTGGCTGTCCCATGGGGCATGCAGGATCTTAGTTCCCCAACCAGGGACTGAACCCAGGACCCCTGCAGTGGTAGCACAGAATCTTAATCACTGGACTGCCAGGGAAGTCCCTCCCTGCCTTTCTTCTACAAAGTTTCATCTCTCTTTCTAAAGTTTCGATTATTTAGTAGGTAGTTCTTATTGGGAGTCCCTTTGGGTCCTTTTTAGAAGTAAGTGGGGAATGAAAGAAAAGAGTTAGTCGCTCAGTCGTGTCTGACTCTTTGCGACCCCATGGACTGCTGCCCACCAGGCTCTACTGTCCATGGAATTTTCCAGTCAAGAATACTAGAGTGGGTAGTCATTCCCTTCTCTAGGTGCTCTTCCCAACTCAGGAATCAAACCCATGTCTCCTGCATTGCAGGCAGATTCTTTTCCGTCTGAGCCACCAGGGAAGTGGGGAATAAATATTACTAAATCTGAACTGTTTCTCTACAATAACTCTACACATATCATCTAAAAGGGTATCTGAAGAAGAGTGACAATGTTGCTATGGATCCAGATGGACAGAACTATGAGGTCAGGGAGAGGAGTTCAAGTGGCAGAGGCCAGAAAGAACCCAGAACTGGGCCTGTGGGCATATTGATCTGTACTGGCATCATGTCAGCTCATAGCAGCTCTTGCCAGAAGACTGACTTAAAATAGCATGTCCCCTTGGGCCTCTACTGCTATCATAGTCCAGGAAATATTAATAAAACCCACTCCTCTTCCTCCCAGTCTTAACATTTTTTGGAAAAGGTAGGTGACAAGGAGATGCCAGCAGCAGAGTATCGTGGTTAAGAACATAGATTCTGAAGCCAGACAGACTGGTTTGAGTCTTAGCTCTGTCACTTATGATCATGTAACCCCGAGCAAGTTTCTTAACCTCTCTGAGCTTCATTATCCTCTTCTGTGAAATAAGGATGACAATAATAATAATGTTCGCATCAGGTTGTTGTGAAAACTACATGAGAATTATATAGAGTCCCTGGACCACTGCAAGAGCTCAATAAGTGTGAGCTGTTATGATTACTTGACCTGTAGACATTTCCTCTAGGCTTGGATAACCTAACAGCTAGGGATAGTAGAAAGAACCCTGAACTAGGAGCCAGGGATTCAAGCCTTGAAGAAAGGGTTGTGGGGCTAAAGGTCAGAGATTAAAGGGCATGGCTAATTCTCATATGTAACATGGTAAAAGCATAGATTCTATGCATTTCCAATGATTAAAATTTTAAGAATCCAGTGAGCTAATTGCATGTGAAAGGACTTGGTGAAATGCAAGCATTCTGTGCAAATGCAAGTGGAGAAGGAAGCATTATATTTAGCTGATAATGACTTGAGATTTAACCCTTCTGGGGCTTTCCTGCTCTCATGCTGGGGTGTAGAGAAGCAGCACACAGTTCAGACCCCAGATATTTTCCCTCTAAGGAGCTGTGTCTGCTCTCAAATCTCTCCAGGTTCTCCCCACGCCCATACAGGAGCCCGTACAGGAGCTTTTAGATGGGCCTGCCACTGTTTAAGGTTCTTGCCACCAAGGCCTCGGTTTAAGAATCATCTTTCAGCTGTGACACATATCTAATCTTGCTCACTATGGCCGTGCTAGGGACATGACAGTGTGACTGAGGGTTTGAAGCTGACTGTCACAGCTAATGGCTCAGCCCACAAGACTTGGAAGCTTCCTGTGTCACCTGCTGTCCAGTTGGCAGATGAAGTGATGTGGAGAGTTGTCGTCCATCACCAAAGAGAGAGCAATTGCTTCTGATAGAGATAAAACAATCAATGCATTTGGATTTCAATCAGATAGAATATGTTTTCTGGGAACAGGTCTTAATCAATGTGTGCCCTGCCAGATAGCATGTTGGTGTGCAGTGTCAGCTGAGCAGGAACACCTGTCACTCTGAATACCAAAATAGATCTAATGAGAGAAACTTTCTTCAGAATATATCCGTGCTTCCTACCTCCTTCGAGACTGTGAGCCAATTCTTACGGCATGGTTACCTGACTGCTAGCATTTCAATATGAGGAAGGAATTTTCCAAAAGGAACTCAGGCCAAAAGAGGGCAAGTGATATGCCCAAGGTCACACAGCCCATCAACACAGAGCTGAGCTGGAATTTGAACCAAAGAAATACTAACCATTTGGGAATGGGACATAATGCTGGAAACCAACCATGACAGGCACTTAAACGATCACTGATACTCTTGGACAAAGAGTAAAGGAACAATGGTGTGTGTGCTCTCTGCTTCATAATTTAGATGATGGCTGAAATCCCTCCAGCACCGGAGGTCCAAGAGTCTATGATGTGACATTTGCATTGGCAGTCTGCTGTTTTCTGAGTCCTGAAAGGAAACATCCCTCCTTATCTGTCTGTTGGGTGCCCATGCAGAAATTTCCCACAGGTCAAACTGAGTTTCCTCTGCCCACCAAGTTGACGGACACTCACTTACATTGATGGGCTTTCCCTTCCTTTAAGAACCAAAGGTGACTCCATTCAATATCCTGTGATATATCAAATGCTACTGGAGATCAGTGGAGAAATAATTCCAGAAAGAATGAAGGGACGGACCCAAAGCAAAAACAACACTCAGTTGTAGATGGGACTTGTGATAGAAGCAAGATTCGATGCTGTAAAGAGCAATATTACATAAGAATCTGGAATGTTAGGTCCACGAATCAAGGTAAATTGGAAGGGGTCAAACAGGAGACAGCAAGACTGAACATCAACATTCTAGGAATCAGCAAACTAAGATGGACTAGAATGGGTGAATTTAACTCAGATGGCCATTATATCTACTACTGTGGGCAGGAATCCCTTAGAAGAAATGGAGTAGCATCAGACACGACTTAAGCAACTTAGCAGCAGCAGCAGACATCACAGTAAACAAAAGAGTATGAAATGCAGTACTTGGATGCAATCTCAAAAACAACATAATGATCTCTGTTCCTTTCCACGGCAAACCATTCAATATCATGGTAATCCAAGTCTATGCCCTGACCAGTAACACTGAAGAAGATGAAGTTGAACGGTCCTATAAAGACCTACAAGACCTGCTAGAACTAACACCCCCAAAAGATGTCATTTTCATTATAGGAGACTGGAATGCAAAAGTAGGAAGTCAAGAAACACCTGGAGTAACAGGCAAATTTGGCCTTGGGGTACATAATGAAGCAGGGCAAAGGCTAACAGAGTTCTGCCAAGAAAACACACTGTCATAGCAAACACCCCCTTCCAACAACACAGGAGAAGACTCTACACATGGACATCACCAGATGGTCAACACCGAAATCAGACTGATTATATCCTTTGCAGCCAAAGATGGAGAAGCTCTATACAGTCAGCAAAAACAAGACTGGGAGCTGACTGTGGCTCAGATCATGAACTCATTGCAAAATTCAGACTTAAATTGAAGAAAGTGGGGAAAACCAAAGGTATGACCTAAGTCAAATCCCTTATGACTATACAGTGGAAGCGAGAAACAGATTTAAGGAACTAGATCTGACAGACAGAGTGCCTGATAAACTATGGAATGAGGTTCATGACATTGTACAGGAGACAGGGATCAAGACCATTCCCAAGAAAAAGAAATGCAAAAAAAGCAAAACGGCTGTCTGAGGAGGCCTTACGAAGAGCTATGAAAAGAAGAGAAGTGAAAAGCAAAGGAGAAAAGGAAAGATATACCCATTTGAATGCAGAGTTCCAAAGAATAGCAAAGAGAGATAAGAAAGCCTTCCTCAGTGATCAGTGCAAAGAAATAGAGGAAAACAATAGAATGGCAAAGACTAGAGATCTCTTCAAGAAAATTAGAGATATCAAGGGAACATTTAATGCAAAGATGGGCTCGATAAAGGACAGAAATGGTCTGGACCTAACAAAAGCAGAAGATATTAAGAAGAGGTGGCAAGAATACACAGGAGAACTGTACAAAAAAGACCTTCATGACTAAGATAATCACGATGGTGTGATCGCTCACACTCACCTAGAGCCGGACATCCTGCAATGTGAAGTCAAGTAGGCCTTAGGAAGCATTACTACAAACAAAGCTAGTGGAGGTGATGGAATTCCAGTTGAGCTATTTCAAATCTTAAAAGATGATGCTGTGAAAGTGCTGCACTCAATATGCCAGCAAATTTGGAAAACTCAGCAGTGGCCACAGGACTGGAAAAGGTCAGTTTTCATTCCAATCCCAAAGAAAGATAATGCCAAAGAATACTCAAACTACTGCACAATTGCACTCATCTCACATGCTAGTAAAGTAATGCTCAAAATTCTCCAAGCCAGGCTTCAGCAATATGTGAATCATGAAATTCCAGATGTTCAAGCTGGTTTTAGAAAAGGCAGAGGAATTAGAGATCAAATTGTCAACATCCGCTGGATCATGGAAAAAGCAAGAGAGTTCCAGAAAAACATCTATGTCTGCTTTATTGACTATGCCAAAGCTTTTGACTGTGTGGATCACAATAAACTGTGGACAATTCTGAAAGAGATGGGAATACCAGACCCCTGACCTGCCTCTTGAGAAACCTGTATGCAGGTCAGGAAGAAACAGTTAGAACTGAACATGGAACAACAGACTGGTTCCAAATAGGAAAAGGAGTACATCAAGGCTGTACATTGTCACCCTGCTTATTTAACTTATCTGTAGAGTACATCATGAAAAACACTGGGCTGGAGGAAGCACAAGCTGGAATCAAGATTGCCAGGAGAAATATCAATAACCTCAGATATGCAGATGACACCACCCTTATGGCAGAAAGCAAAGAAGAACTAAAGAGCCTCTTGATGAAAGTGAGAGGAGAGTGAAAAATTTGGCTTAAAGCTCAACATTCAGAAAACTAAGATCATGGCATCTGGTCCCATCACTTCATGGGAAATAGATGGGGAAACAGTGGAAAGAGTGACAAACTTTATTGTTTTCAGTTCCAAAATCACTGCAGATGGTAACTGTAGCCAGAGACATTACTTTGCCAACAGAGGTCCGTCTATCAAGGCTATGGTTTTTCCAGTGGTCATGTATGGATGTGAGAGTTGGACTGTGGAGAAGGCTGAGTGCCGAAGAATTGATGCTTTTGAACTGTGGTGTTGGAGAAGACTCTTGAGAGTCCCTTGGACTGCAAGGAGATCCAACCAGTCCATCCTAAAGGAGATCAGTCCTGGGTGTTCATTGGAGGGACTGATGTTGAAGCTGAAACTCCAAAAATTTGGCCCTGTGATGCGGAGAGCTGACTCATTTGAAAAGACCCTGATGCTGGGAAAGATTGAGGCCAGGAGGAGAAGGGGACGACAGAGGGTGAGATGGTTGGATGGTATCACCGACACAATGGACATGGGTTTGGGTGGACTCTGGGAGTTGGTGATGGACAGGGATGCTTGGCGTGCTGCGGGTTCATGGGGTCGCAAAGAATCGGACATGACCAAGTGACTGAACTGAATTGAACTGATATACCATAAAGGAAATGAATATGAAAAAGAATGTATATGTGTGTATAACTGAGTCACTTTGCTATACAGCAGAAATTAACATAACATGTAAGTCAACTATATTTCAATAAAAAATTAAATCTAAAAAAAAGAACCACAAGTGAAATTTCAGGAAATTTCCTCCAGCTCACTACAATATATTTTTTAAAAGGACTGTGGTTGTTGGGTGTTTTTCGAGTTGGTCCATCTGCATTTCCTGTGGACGTTTCCATCCAATCATACTTCAGAAGAAACAAGCCTGACAAGACCCACTATCTCCCAATTTCATTCTGCTACCTCTAACTTGCACAGACCTGGGAGATTAAAGAGATTCTAATCTGGTATATTTCAGTTTCAGGTTTTCTCACTTGAAGAGCTTCAGGTCAACATCACAAATATGTTTTTGAGTTTTGCTGAGTATCAAGCACTGTGTATAAGAGCTGTGGCTGCGTGAAGTAGAAGTGGGGGCGCAATGCCGTACACCTCCTCTGTCCTGAAGGAGGATGCAGGCTAGGGAGAGAGAGGTGCAAACTTCTTATGTTTGTAAATGTCTTCTATGTTAGGCACAACTGGGAGAGAAAAAAGGCACAATTATTCCAGTTGGGGGGAAGTTCATAAACACTTCAAGGACAAGAGATTTCATCACTAAGCTTTACAAGATAATTCAATTTATTTGGAGTTATATGTGTTAACACAGGGACAATCTTCCTTTAACACTAGTTACCATTTAATAAGCGGAAAACCACATCCTAGATTTAAAAATAATATGATCTAACATTACTTTGGGGACAAAGGTCTGTATAGTCAAAGCTATGGTTTTTCCAGTAGTCATGTATGGATGTGAGAGTTGGACCATAAAGAAGGTTGAGCAACAAAGAACTGATGCTTTCAAATTGTGATGCTGGAGAAGACTCTTGAGAGTTCCATGAACTTCAAGGAGATCAAACCAGTCAATTCTAAAGGAAATCAACTCTGAATATTCATGGGAAGGACTGATGCTGAAGCTCTAATACTTTGGCCACCTTGCAAAAAGCCAACTCATTGGAAAAGACCCTGATGCTGGGAAAGATTGAGGGCAGGAGGAGAAGGGAACGACAGAGGATGAGATGGTTAGATAGCATTGTTGGTTCAATGGACATAAATTTGAGCAAACTCTGGAGATAGTCAAGGACAGGGAAGTCTGGTGTGCTGCAGTCCATGGGGTAACAAAGAGTCAGACACAACTTAGTGACTGAACAACAGTTCTTAGTGCTAATACGAGTTCCACACTATGCAGTTTCACATTATCTCATGTAATCATCATAGCAACATTAGGTTGACTAGTAGGTATTCTCATTCCCTGCTGTTGTTGTTAATTTGCGGGGGGGGGGGGGCTGCAAGGCATGCCTGTGCCCTATGTGTGAGTGCTCAGTTGTGTCCGACTCTTTGTGACCCCATGGACTGAAGCCCTGCAGGCTTGTTTTCATCCATAGGATTTTCCAGGCAAGAATACTCAAGTGGGTTGCCATTTCCGCCTCCAGGAGATCTTCCTGACCCAGGGATCAAACTTGCATCTCCTTGTATCTCCTGCATTGGCAGGCGGATTCTTTACCACTGCACCACCTGGGAAGCCCTGTCATTCCCTTTTTAAAGTGAAAGAAATCAAGTACCAAGGACTTCTAGTCAGTCAGTGGCATAGCCTGGATTTGAAACCTGGCAGTCTGACTCTAACACCAAGCAGTTTTCTAAAAGGATGGTCTATAAACCTTAAAACCACATGGAGGAATTCCCTAGAGGTCCAGTGGTTAGCACTCAGCACTTTCAGTGCCAAGGGAGCGAGTTCAATACCTAGTCAAGGAACTAAGATCCTGCAAGCTGCATGGCATGGCCAAAATATACATGTGGCCCAGGAAACTAGAGCACTGTAACAATGAAATAATAGTCACAGAGCAAGTATGCCAATGAACACTGTAGCAATGATACCCTAGGATTAGAAGCTAATCACCTGGGGTGCTTGCTTGATTCAGTAGGACTGGAGTAGGGCCTTGGACTCTGCATTCCTCACAAGGTCTCACATGATGCCTATATGGTTGATCAATAGGCCATACTTTGAGTAGTATGGGTCTAACCCATTCTATCATGAAAATATTGACCTTAATGGGCTATAGGAACATCTCTTTGTCCATGCTGGCAGGAACATGAGCCAGAAAACATTCTGTGGTGTAGTGGTTGCCATGTATGCATTACCAATTCTCACATAAATTTAATAAAACGAGATGTCCTCAGTTCTCAAACGATATTGCCACCAAGCTGGCATTCCTTCCACTGGAGTACACTGGTCATTGGAAACAAAGGCCCAGCACTTTAGCTTCATGAGCACACACAACCTCTCATTTCTGCCCCTTTCATAAGGCTTGTCCATTGGTGTGACCTCAGTTCTCATCGATCTTTTCTCTAGACCATTCTAAGTTTTCTTTCTCAAAAGAAATGTCTGCACACATAAATATAAGCCATGGGCTTCTCCTAAGCATTGCTTAATATTTTATTTTTCATCAAAATTCTAAGCATAAGCAACATTCAAATTTGCTTCTTTTATGTGATTTGATTAAAAGTCCCGAATAGTGTCTGTATGAATCATCAGCCTTTGTGAAAGCTTTTCTGTGATAGCATTCCCCCTTTGAATAATGTGCCGATCCATTGATTAAATCAGTTCCAACGGTAGAATCAGTGAGGTAAAATTGGCAGGCAGTAAGGTATTACCAGACACTAATTCTCCTTCCTCAGGGTGAGCTCTATAAATGTGTAACAACAGAATAGCTTTGCAATCTTCAGGGAAGTCTATGGTGCTGAAATGAAACCCATCAGACAAAAGAATATCTTTTCCCAAGCGCAAATTACCCTGAGCTTTATGAGCAACAGGTAAACAAGTAACTTTTGAAAGTGGGAAGACAATCGTATTTTCCATTCAGCAAAGGTTTTATTTCACAAAGGCCTGGAGCATTAGTACTTCAGAACAACAGTTAATTTGTCCTCATTCTTTTTCAACCTGGGGCACTGAATACATGAGTTTCAGGAGGGGAGATGGCAGCACACAGCACTGAAATAGACCAGCTCCCACCCGGTAACAGGAAAGTGGCTCAGGGGGAGAAATGTGTTCATCAATTGCATTTCGAAAACATCCACTGTGGCTGTTCCAGATGCCGACTTCTTTCACCAGACACTTAGAGCTCTTGAATACTTTGTTTCTTTTCAAGCTACAAAAGCTATTCTTTAGTGATGGCACAAGAGAAAAATACCATCTGCTCCTGAAAAGCCTTTGCCCTGGTAGACAATTCCAGGCCAGCCATAAGCACACCCTCACGATTCCACAAAACACCCTCCAGGGGCCCTGAATGGGGTAAGTATTAAGGAGGAAAATTTGCTGCAGAAGGGATAGGCTACCTACTCCAATATTCTTGGGCTTCCCTTGTGGCTCAGCTGGTAAAGAATCTGCCTGGGTTGGGAAGATCCCCTGGAAAAGGGGAAAGGTACCAACTCCAGTATTTTGGCCTAGAAAATTCCATGGACAGTCCATGGGGTGGCAAAGAGTCAGACATGACTGAGCAACTTTCACTTTCAACCTCACCACTCATACAAGAAGCAGAATCAGAACTGAAACCCATGTCTTTCATATTCAGGTGCCCACACTTTTCCCTGCTACTGGATTTCAGTCTTTTTGAGGGCTAGAAATCACTCATAGCACATGGCTGAGGCTCTCACACATAACTGAGAATCAATCAGTATTTGGATTGCCTCTGTGGATTTATGTCAAGACCATTTCTCCAGCTCACTCTTAGCTCTGTAAAGATAATTCAGAACTCATATAAATAAACAACCTGCATCACTGCTTCTTCTTGGCCCCAAATCACAATGCTGTTGGGCTGGCCAAAAAGTGCATTCGAGTTCTTCCATAAGATGGTACAGAAAAACCCAAATGTACTTTTTGGCCAACTTGGGACTAAGCTGAGAGTTCTCCCAAGTGTTATTCAATTCTCCAGAACTAACTGCCTTTCCCCCACATAGGCATGGTTATTCTGACTCTCCCTGCAGAAAGAGGGATGGATTGTTAAGTCTTTCACTTCCTTGAGTCTGTCATTTTGATATTCCCTTTAACTGCACTTGAGAAACACTCAACTTAAATTGAGAGAGCTTTTTCTAGAGGGCTGTGTGGTTAATATAACAAAAGCCATAGAAATGTGTATACCTTTTGATATAATGTTCCAAACTGTTTTAATTATGAAAGCAAGACATGAAAATTTCTTACATGACCAACAACAGGGCAATAATAAATTATGGTAGACATATTATGTGGCCATTAAAAATATCACGTTCCAAGAATATATAATGACTGGTAAGCAGCCACAATATGATGTTTAGTGAATAAGATGATTCTGGAATTTACAGTCTAGGAAGGGAGACAGATAACATACCAATAACTATAAACACAGTGAAAGTTGCTAAGTTGTGTCCGACTCTGTGACCCCATGGACTGTAGCCTGCCAGGCTCCACTGTCTGTGGAATTCTCCAGGCAAAAATACTGGAGTGGGTAGCTGTTCCCTTCTCCAGGGGATCTTCCCAACCCAGGGATCAAAGCCAGGTCTCACGCATTGCAGGCAGATTCTTTACTGTCTGAGCCACCAAGGAAGCCCATAAGTATTGTGAAACATATTATGAAGAAAATTAGGAGCATGTGTATGTACAGCTTATCTCCTAACACAGTGCATGGCATATAGTAAGTGTTCCATAAATATCTGTTGAGAGAAATAAAGAATGAATGAATGAACACAAGTAAACAAAGAGAATAAAGAAGTAGCTCAGAGTGGTACTCTTTGTATGTGACTTCTAATATCTGAAACATACATATTTCTGAAGAGATATCACCTATATAAAGAATGGGTAGGAGCCAAACCTCTTCATGTGAAGGGAAAGACAAGTAAGAAATCTAAGAACTATCTGGAGGACCTAGGGGTATTTTTCACATCAGAAATTTTTTCCATAGAAAGATGAGAAGCAGCTGTTGAAACCACTTCTTTGTGCTTTGCATATAACTCTAGAAAAGAAGACAACTTTTAATTCTTCAGTTAGTCCCAAAGAAGCAAATGGAAAGCAGATTACTAAAAAAAAATGGGCTTCTTGTCCTTAAATAAAGGACCAGATCTCAGAGTCTAAGCTGACTGCTTGGGTTTGGATCCTGTGGAACCCTGCTCACACTGGAAGGCTCTGGCATGTAAAACTGGCAAGGCCTTGGGGAAAATACCCAAATTATCTTTGAAGTGGGTTTTACAATGAGACTTCAACCTATTATATTTGCCTAAAAATAGTTCGGGGTGAGTTCACAATTTGTAATTTATGAGAGCCTTTGGTATATATCTGATGTCTTCATTTTGATTTCTTCTTTGATGTGATATATCAATGGATTTTCTTTTCCCCTATCATTGTTTTTGGATTTGTACAATAGAACCTTTTATTTTCAGAAAAGCGATTAGCATGAAATGTGACTTATGGTGTCCTAAAGTATGTGCCTCTATAAAGGGTAAATGGTTGTAATTACTATAAGATGAAAGTCATATATTGGATACATTCTTGCAATTATTATAAAAAAATAGCACGGTCATGGTCTCAAATCAAATTAAAGAGGCATAAAATTCAATTTCATTTTCTCAAGATCTGTGTAAAAGTTGAGCACATACAAAATGTGGTTTCAAATGTAACACACTGGCACAGAAGCAGTTTCTGCACAGACGTTGTGAAATGACATATTTCTAGAATTTTCCATGCTATTTCAAGGCCCAGAGCGTGTTTTCTTATGACAACCACACTCTGAACAAGAAAAGTGCTAAAATCTGGTTTGGCAATCCCCAGTCTCTCTTTTTCATTAACCCTGTGAGGCAACAAAACAACATCACCTCAAAGTAAAGATGCAAGATGAAAAATATTGCACTGGCACATTTCTGTCACTATTTCTGAGGCAAAGGAACAAGAGTTTAAACTTTTCACGCTTGTACTCCATAGGTATATTTATACCATACGTTTATAAATCAAAAGTCAACTATAATCCACTAGGATGGCTATCCTAAAGAGGCAATAACAAGTATTGGCCAAAAAAAAAAAAAAAAAAACAAGTATTGGCAAAAATGTAAAGGAATTGGAACCCTCGTGGACAGCTGATGGGAATGTACAATGGTGCAGGCACTTTGGAAAACAGTCTGGCAGAGCCTCAAAAAGTTCAACGTAAAATCACCATATGACCCAGTAGTTTCACTCCTAGGTATATACCCAGGAGAACGGAAAACAGGCGATCAAACAAAAGCTTACATGTGAATGCTCACAGTAGAATAATGTACAATAGCCAAAAAGTGAAGACAGCCCAAATGTCCATCAATGGATGAATGGACAAACAAAAAGTGGTGTGTCTGCACAACGGAATATTATTCAGCCATAAAAAGGAATGAAGGACTGATACTGCCATCAAAGTTGAACCTTGATATCATTTAATTAAATTTAAAAAGCCAACCACAAAAGACCATGTATAATAACAGTCTACTTATATGAAATGGTCAATATGTGTGTGTTAGTCACTCAGTCATGTCCAACTCTTTTCGACCCAGTGGACTGTAGCCCCCCAGGCTCCTCTGTCCAGGGGATTTTTCCAGGCAAGAATACTGGAGTGGGTTGCCATTTCTTTCTCCAGAAATGTTCAATAAAAGCAAATCCATAGACACAGAAAACAGACCAGTGATTGCCAGGGACTCGGGGAGGGGGGAATGTGGAGGGCCTGATAATGGGGACAGAATTTCTTTTGGGGGTGGGGTGTTAAAAATGTTCTGGTTTAGTGATTGTGGCACAACTCTGTAACTATACTAAAACACAGTCTATTGTGTGCATTGGAATTGTAAATTACATATTATATGGATTACATCTCAATAAAGCTGTTACTTTTTAAAAATTCAATTATCAAATGGGCAAGCTGAAAATAATAGTAACTATTCTGATAACATGTGTCAAAAGTTGAAAATTCTTTCATTCAAAAGCACATTATTCAAAGGGGGAAACACTGCTCTTGGTGCTGGGAATATGGAAATGAACATAGCAAAGTCCCTGACCTCACTAAGGGGACATTCTAATGACCCAGCTTTATGCATTCTGGCAGATGAGTGTGACCTTAGGTTTGGAGGAACTCCCAAGGAGAAGATTTTGGGGGCTGGGAGAAAAGCTCATGAACTTTCTTGCTCTTTTAGAAAAACAGTACTCTTGGCTCTTTTCTGATTTCTACCCCATACAATTATTTTTAGTATCAACTACAAATAGTTTTGATTCTAGAAAAATAGCTCCTATAGACAGTGGCTCAAAACTGCTTTGAAGCTGAATTCTGGCTCCTCATGTGAGGACAGCTTATCTGTATGGGGAAATTCATAGGATGAGTCATGAAAGGAATGGACAATGGAACTTGAAGTTGGTTTAAAGTACCTTCAGTGAACTCAACAGCATGAATCATAGCTATGGAAATTACCACAATTGGTTTTGCTTAACTTAGGTCATAGAACTCTCTAGGACTGCTCCTCTTTAAAAGGATTTCTCTTCTTCAAATTGCCATTTTCTTCCTGGTCCATCTCTGCTCCATGGACTACAGTGATTATCACTGATGACAACACAGAGTAGGTTTTCAAAGGGGGAAACACTGCTCTTCAGTGCCAGGGGCATCCAGTCCATGTAGCCTCAGGTCCCATTTTCCCCCTAAATATACCACTTCACTGCTTGTGCTGGGCAGGGGGTCCAGCCTCTCCCTACATACAACAGGTTAGTTCTCTTCTCATGTGACTCAAAATGCCCACATCTTTCTCTCCATGTTACATCTCAAGGCCCAGCGTGAGTTCATCCTCCTCCAGGAAACTTTCCACAGCTCTCCAGCCCATAATGGCCTCGGTCTGTGCCACAGAGAAGCAGATACTGTGTACCATATCATTGGAGGAGAGTACAGGCGAAATTGATGAATACTTATTCAATGATCTCCACTCAACAGTAGAAGACAGGGATCATGTGCTTCGCCTCTCTTTCTCTACCTCCCCTAGCACAGTGGCAGGCAGGCCAAAGGTTCAAGGCTAGCACTGATTCTGCAAGCTTATTCTACCTCAGATAAATGAAAGGGCACACTGGGGATCTCCTTTCCTATGTGAAATGATGAAAAAGCTTTCCTATGGGATACAATCAAAGAAAATGGAAGTCAAGCTTCCTCTTCTTTCCTAAGTAAATTGAGCTTGAATAACCAACCCTGAGACCTTCACTGATTCACCATCTGCCAAGACTACATCATCCAGTTATATAAACGGCAGGCTGATTGGGCTCAGGTCACAGTACCAAACCATGGCTCTACACTGTTCTCCTGCCACTTTTCAATTTTAATAACAATTAAAATTCAATTTTAGTAACAATTTATTAATTTCAAATTTAATAATTTTATATTAAAATTTTAATAAATTTTAATTTTCTTGAGGTTAGTCGTGATAGAAATTATCTCTCTTCTCTCTCTGTCTTTTTTCTCTAACAAACCAAGTGAATGTTTCTCTCTCAGCTAGTATGCACTTCAGTGACACCAGTCATAGTACAGGGCTCACTGTTCGGCAATCATTTCCATTTGTCTCAAGTCTTGAAATAAAAAGTCCTGGGACTATGCTACTACTCTAAATTTTCATACATGCACATTTAGTTGCTGGTTATATACTATATGAGCTTCCCAGGTGGCTAAGTGGCAAAGAATCTGCCTGCTAATGCAGGAGATGCAAGAGATGGGAGTTTGATCCCTGAGTCGGGAGGAAGAAATAGCAGCCCACTCCAGTATTCTTGCCTGGAGAATTCCATGGACAGAGGAGCATGGCGGGCTAAAGTCCATGGGGTTGCAAAAAGTCAAACATGACTGAGGATGCACGCAGATGCAGACATATACTGTATAGGTGGTCTGCTAGACTAACCCCTAAGCTACTAAAATAGAAAAGAGCATGTGATGGGTTTTATGACTACCCTACACACCAGAAGGTTATGAATCTCATCAATGTGTATATTATACATTTTGACAAAAATAAACCATGAAAGAATGCTTTTCTTCAGATGTGTTTAACAATGGTATGATCATGAGGGGTGAGCGGTTCATCAGATAATGTGTACCATATCATTTGATTGTGCAGGCAAAATTGAGAAAATTTTGAAAGGTCAGGGAGGTACAACATAGCTGAAAAGAGAACTGTCTGAAGACTATGGATTTTATCCCCAGGAACTAATCTAAAAGACCTAATGGAGTACATTAATGTGATGAACCTGACAAATACGTTCGGAGACAAATCAGCAGCATCTACATCTTGTGGTATCTGAAACTCAGGCAAAGAAAAGAAAGAAAAACTAATCTGCAAAGCTGGTCCTACGTGAGTGATCAGCTGTCTAGTGCACATACCACTAAGAGAGGCTACTGCTGCAGGAGGACTCTGTGCATTGCTTTCAACTTGCTTTTACCCTCTCTCTTTGTAAAACAAAGGTTGAAGGGGTTATGGCTTTGGTCCTGTGCTTCCTCACTCGATCCCATCCTATGAAGTACAGTCAAACTCACTACCTATATACCTTTTGCATCCTGTTACACTCAGATATCTAGTGGTTCCCACCCATTAGCCAGGATTCACAGCCACCAACCAACCTTATCAGTCTAGTCTTCCACTATTTGCTTGCTCCTCCATTCCAGCCAGGCCATCTTTCCACCAGCCACCCCCACCCCCAGCTCCCACTGCAAACCCACCAAATGCACTTCACTCAGGAAGCACAGCTTGTGCCTTTTTTGCTCCATCGGTAATGACTTCTCTGCTTATCAAAACCCCATCCCTATTTTTTTAAATCCAGTTTAAGACTGACCACTTGGGCCCATACACTCCACTGAATCCCCCCTCCTTCTTAGTTCTTCATTTGACAGTCACATGCTAATCTGCATGATGAATGGCATAACACCAGGGGTTTTCAAAGAGAGGTGATTTTGCATCTCAGGGAAAATGAAAGTGTGGCAATGTCTAGAAACATAATTTGCCAGGCCTAACTGGAGGGGGCTGCTACTGACATCCAGTGGGTTAAAGTCAGGGATTCTGCTAAACACCCTACAACATGGACATCCTATAATTTCCACAGAACAACATCCCACAACAAAGAGCTAGACCACCCAGAAAGTCACTGGTGCCAAGGCTGAGAAACCCTGATTTACACATATGTAAGTGTTGTCTTCTCAACTGGATTGGAAGCTCTCTGACCAGGAACATTGCCATTCCCAGCATCTAGCCCAGTGCTGAGTATACAAGGCAGCATTCCTTGATAAATGTGTGTGTTTAGTATATGTCATCATCTATCCGGTTGAGTAAAAGAGAAGAAAAGTTCATCTAAAATGATGGGTTTGGTTCTATCTTATTTTTATCTAATGGACTTTAAATACCACTTTTAAAGAATGTCACTTTAGAATTATGATCAGTGTCCTTTCTTCTTAAGCCTTTATGAGATGGATGACTCTCAGTAAGGAAATGGGAATAGCAAATAGCAATGGAGTGTCTCAAATTGTTTATTGTGCTGGAACTAAAGAGAATAGAAGTCTTAAGCTTTCATTTTCCACTCAGTTGTGGCTGGACGGATGAGAAGCAATTAATTCAGCCATTCAGTAGACATCTAATGAGCTGCAACCGTGTGGTCAACTCTGGGCTAGGCTCCGTTTTCGAGTTTTGATTTGATGCATTCATTGCTAGGAGCCGAATCCCTGTCATAGAATACATTTTCCCACTGAAGCAATGCTACAATCTTGACCAAAGGATAGACGTCAAGTATATCACAGATATGACCATGCACAGAGCCTAAACCAATCATAACTATATCATAATACTGATTCTCTAAGAAATTCAAAAAGAACATTGCTCTCTAAGTTCTTTAAAGAAATAATGGTCTAAATACATGATGCGTATATTCAACACACAAAACACAACTCCACTGAATTATAAAGCCAACTCAAAACCTAATATAGTAGCTATAAAATGGATATCAAGTACTGTGATGAGTCATAAACGGATCTGCCTTCTACTAATCTGGAAGGACTCGCAGAGTGGTGTGTGAAGATGAATGGAAAGCCCTAGATCTTTTTAAGAAGTTGTCTTAAGCAAGCTGGAGTTGGCCTTTTCTTTATCTCCAGAATCTTCTTAATACTTGGGAGCTCTCACAATGTTCCATCCTTGTAGAAAAGCTACCGCAAAACCTTTAGCTGATCATGGGCTTCCCTGGTGGCTCAGTGGTAAAGAACATGCATACCAATGCAGGAGACACAGGTTCGATCTCTGATTCAGGAAGATCCCACATGCCTCAGAGCAACTAAGCCTGTGCACCAGAACTATTGAGCCTGCGCTCTAGAGCCAGGGAGCCGCAACTGCTGAGCCCACGTGCTGCAATCCTGCACGCCTCCACAACAAGAGAAGCCACCAAAACGAGAAGCCCGCACACCATGGCTAGAGAGTAGCCCCCACTCGCTGCAACTAGAGAAAAGCCTGCACAGCAACAAAGACCCAGCACAGCCAAAAACAAATACATAAACTCATTTTTAAAAAGGATGAAGTTTCTGACCTGTCTAAAAAAAAATTAGCTGATCATCAGTGCTACTTTTTTAAAAAGTGCCTTCAGTTTTGTTTTTTTTTTTTTAATTGTAAAAACAAGAAGACAGTATTCCAGAATGGAGAAACAAATACAGAGAGAATTGATTCGTGGGTTTTGAATTAGGCAGCAGCCACCTAGCCCAGCAGCATAGGGTGAAGGAGAGGGGCACAGAAACTGCCAGCATGAAAAGTAGGGCTGGATCAAGTCAAAAGCAAAAAGTCTATTGGAGCTTGGGTTGGGATAAGTGCTGTGTGCAGCTGGGCAGTGGCTGTGATTTTGTGGCAGTTTAATCCATTCTGAAGACAACAGACTCTATCCTTTAAAACCTGCTTCACACCTCATTGAAGAAACTTTATATCCTTTCCCCAAACCCACGAGGACCATCTAGTAAATGAAGCTGCTCTGAAACAGATTAAATGTGCAGGCTGCATTCTAGCCATTAAACCTCGTCTAATCTAAGAATTACTGAAAACTCATAATTTCCACCAGATATAACCATCACGTTAAAATCATTTCAAGGAAAATGCCCGAAAGAGTACACTGTAACTGTCAGACGCTGATATCTTAGAGGGTAGTTTTTAATTGGATCAAAATCTCTATAGTCTTTTAAAAAGCTCATTAAGATCTGAGCCACAAAATAAACTTGAAAGAAAAGAATGCAAAGCTTCTTTTAATTAATGGGGGCAAATTGCAATATTTGCAGAAGTCGATTTGGGGACGATTCATTTGGGATTGTTACAGCAAATCCTATAAGCCTCCCCAAGGTTCCCTCCCCGTCTCCCCCTTGCCACGTTCAGCACACACAATAAGGATGACAATAACTGGTGTTCTCTTCAGACTTTTACCATGTGCCCGATCTGTGCTAAACACATGGATAAATTTCCTTATTCTCCCAATGACCCTAGGAGGTAGGTCCTCTTACTATCTCCAGTTTACGAAGATAGGAGGAAATTGAAGCCCAGAGAGGTAGTGCAGAACCAAAGCCACAAAGTCAGCCAGGGGCACAGTCACCATTCCAACCCACACAGTCTGACTTCCGAGTCTACTGTTCTAGCTCTATTTTCCATCAGCCGCCCACTTTCACTTGAATCCCTTCCCCAGACGGTCTTCCACCGTCATCAGCTGCAGGTTTTACTGGAGTGGAGGCAGCTATCCCCACAGGAAGACACGAGAAACCTCCATGCGCATGCCAGGTCAGCTGCACGGACTTCATGCTGAGCCCATCCCTGGCCTCCATCGGAGCCAAGCTTTATAGATCATTTTCAGTCTCCACGTGGCCAGCCCTTCTCCCATCACGAGCTCTTGTAACCGACTGCCATCTCCCCGAGTGTCCTTAAAATGGAGCCTCCTTTGGCTCCTTGAGAAGTGTCACCATCATCCATTTGGAGAAGGGAGCCTCCTTTGGATATCTGAGAAGTGTGGCCTTTTCATAGTCCAAAGAGTTTCTGGACCCAAACTCTCCTTTAATACAGAACTGTCCTCTTGTTTCCACTTTATCTTGCCCAAAAACAATGTCTGACCTCGGCCCATGGTTGTGACCATTTATAGAGTACTTAACCATGTGCCAGGCACTTTGCGTACATCACTGAAACCTTAGGATCATTCCACAAGGTAAGCAGTAGTATTATTCCTATTGTGCAAGGGAGAAATTTGAGACTCAGCTAGATTAACTGATTTTCCCAACATAACACAGCAAAGAAGTGCTGCTAGCAGGATCGGGGCCTGGAGCTATAAGACCACCGTGACCAGGTCATTTCACTTTCCTGACCCTCAATGTCCTCCTCTATAACAGGAAGGACATAAGCGTTCTTACCTTTGAGGCTGCTGTGAGGATGAAATGACATAATGCATAGAAAACTTTAGCAGCATGCCTGCGCAAAGGAAGCACTCACCAATGAATAATTTCCTTCCCTTGCTAAGGAAAAGGCTTCATGGAGTGGGTCATGATTCACAGGCCTCCGGCCCCAAGAGGACTGAAGAAAGATCCAGAACTTGTGGGAGCTGGGCCTTGGCCTTGTCTAGGAGCAGGAGCTCAGGTGGCTTTGTGTTTCCCTGATCAAGGTGTGCTCTAGTGCATACCCAGTTATAAGGTTTCTCACATCCACTGCTTTGCTAGAAGCTACAAAGGACGGGATTGTTTTCCTGTTGGGTCAGTGATGAATCCAAAATAATGTGTTAACAGAACAGACCTGTGGTTACCAAGGAGGTGGGGTAGTGGAGGGAAAGAACTGCAGTTTGGTATTAGCAGAGGCAAACTAGTACATATAGGACAGATAAACAACAACGTCCTACTGTATAGCACGGGGAAGTATATTCAATATCCTTAATAAACCATAATACAAAAGATTATGAAAAAGAATATATATATGTGTGCATACATAACTGAATCAATTTGCTATATACCAGAAACTAACACAACATTGGGGAAGGAGAAGGGAGGGGGGTTCAGGATGGGGAACACGTGTATACCTGTGGCGGATTCATGTTGATGTATGGCAAAACCAATACAATATTGTAAAGTAATTAACCTCCAATTAAAATAAATAAATTTATATTAAAAAATTTTAATGGTGGTGTTAAAATGAAAATATATAGAAATAATCCAATTAGTTTGAAATGCTAAGAGATTACCTAGAAATAAAGTAATTTCATACCTGGTAAATCTAATCTTCAATATATATACAAAATACATGGAAGACAGTCAAGCTGAGTCTCCAATGATGAATTGAAGGTAGCAAAAGGTGGTGAGGGGAGAGGAAACGCTTTCCAGGAAAGGAAAGGCATGAAAACACAGAGGTGTGTGAGGAAGTAGGGTAGTCTCAAGAATGGCGAGAGCAGTGAGACTTGTAAGGGAGAGGTTTGCTAGAGAGGTTAGCAAAGGTCACATGAAGAAGAGCCTTGGATACCACGCCAAGAAGCAGAGCATTCACCCTGTGTTTTCAATGGTGTTCTGCAGAAGGTTGCTGGCAGGCCCTATGCTGAAACATGTGAGCATGGGGAAAAGGGCTGATTCCATACTGAAATCCATTTGAGATGCTGAAATATACAAAGTTAAACATGGTTGTCACTGAAGGACTTCTTGGGACATTTAACATGAATTTGAACCTCTAAGAGGAGAGAAGTATAGTATACAGGTTTTCCGGAAGCGACTTGAGACCACAGTCCCATTTTTCACATCCTATAAGACTAGGGTGCAACCAATATGCTTTGGGAAATGTAGGTTCACAGAGCCACTGAACAGCTTGAATAGGGCTTTGAAATACCTCTCTGTCAGCAGCGTGGAAAACAGACTTGTGATATGAAGTAGAATCTGAGAGATGTATTACAAAACTCTAGAACTACTCTAAGCAAGGAAGAGAAGAAAGGTCAACTTTGAGAAATATTCATGGAGCAGAATCCACAGAATTTGAAAGACTGATTTGGATGACTGGATGAGGGAAAAGATGCGCCTGAGTTCCTGGCTTGGTAGATCATGTGGAGGGAGATTCCACTAATGAAGTATAAGAAATACACAGAAGGACTGAGGTGGAGTTGTGGTTAGGGGAAATGCAACATTTCTTTCTGGGGTGTGTGGGGTCTTAAGTACCTGTGGGCTATTCCAAACGAGGAAGCCCAGCAGGCAGTGGGATGGGTGAGACTGAAGCTCAGGAGAGAGGTAAGTCTCCAGAGGTTGATTTGGGAGTCGCCAGCATTGAGATGGTGGGCTTACCTGGTGGCTCAGATGGTAAAGAATCTGCCTGCGGTGCAGGAGATACAGGAGACCTGGGTTCGATGCTTGGTCAGGAAGATCCCCTGGAGAAGGGAATGGCTACCCACTCCAGTATTCTTGCCTGGAGAATCCCACGGACAGAGGACACTGGTGGGCTACAGTCCATGGGGCCGTGTAGAGTCAGAAACAACGAGTGATTAACACACACACACACAGCATTGAGGTGGTACATCCATGGGAGTGGATGAGATTGCCCAACTGAAGAAAGAGAGTGGTCCACATTAGTGGTAAATACTATGAAAAGAGGTTGGATATGGGTTGATTATTAGGGTTGAGCTTGAGGTTTTAGTCATCAATGACCTAGGGGAGGAGAGTTTGATTGGAAATGTTGTAATAAAAGCCAGATTTCAAGGAAGCAGGGAAGAATAGAAAGCAAGGCTCTGGAAAAGTCAAATGTAGAACACATTTGGAAATACAATCTGAAGGAATAGGAGGCGTTTATCCTACAAAGAAGACATGGCGAGGAGGGTCATGACAAGTGATATCAAAGAGGCACGAGGGTTATTCTGCATTTCCCCAGAGGGGACTGATTTCAATTACATGTTAGACTGACTCAGGTTCCTGCTTAGGTTGTGTGACCTGGGGCAAATCATACCAGTGAGTTGACCCCTGGTTTCTAAATCCACAAAATGATAGTAATCATAGGCACTTCATGGAGTACTGCGAGGATTATTTACTAGGGTGACATATGGGTGAATGTACAAATCCCGTTGCTTCGCACATAGTAGGTGCTCCCTAACAGTTCACCTGCACTCCGTATATCCCAGCAACAATGAGACAATGCCAGTACTCCTTTGCAAACTCTAAATCTTGACATAGCTGTATGTGGTGGACAGGGAGGGTCTCTGTAAATCTGTTGAAATTTTCTTTTTGTCAGGAACCTGGCACCTGCACAGACATACAATGTCTCTTTCACAAGCTCCATACCTTGTTTTCTAAAGTCAGTCATCATGATCAGAAGCAGCCAGAGATGGTCTCCCCTTCATCTCCACCCCCACACCCCCAAACCGGGTCCTGGGGTCCCTGGCAGAGCACAGTTCCTCGACAATAGCTTTCCTTCACCAGGTGCACGTCTTGGCATCCTGAGGGACACATTGAGCCAGGGGCTTCCAGTCTGCAGTCATTGTTCTCTGGGAACCCCGTGCTAAGGCTCCAATAGCTCTGCCTCCAGAAATCCTCTCCTCTTCAGGAAGGCTAGCCAGAGTGAGCAGAAGGGCTGTGTTCTTGGGGATTGTACTGGTAAGGAAGCCTGGAATGCAAGGACGATGAGGCCTTCTCCTGGGGCCTCCGAAAAGTTTCCTCTCCACAACTTCCTTCTCCACCGTGAGGAGTTACAAAGTAATGAAGGCAAGCAATTTCTCTAAAGGCTTCCCTGGTAGCTCAGCTGGTAAAGAATCTGCCTGCAATCCAGGAGACCCCAGTTCGATTCCTGGGTCAGGAAGATCCCCTGGAGAAGGGATAGGTTACCCACTCCAGTATTCCTGGGCTTCCTTGGGGGCTCAGATGGTTAATAATCTGCCTGCAATGTGGGAGACCCTGAGTTTGGGTGGGTGCAATCCCTGGGTTGGGAAGATGCGGTGGAGAAGGAAATGACAACCCACTCCAATATTCTTGCTTGGAGAATCCCCACAGACAGAGCAACCTGGTGGGCTACAGTCCATGGGGTCGCAAAGAGGAGGACACCACTGTCGAAGCACACACAGACATACACAATGAAAGCAGGGTTATCAAAATGGTTATTTGAAAAACTAGAAATATTAACATGGAAGCAGAGGCGCGAAATGGAGGCAGTCCAAAGCAAACCAGTGATGTAAGGTGCTGAAGGAATTTGGCATGTGAGTTCTGAGCACCGAGGCCACCAGAGATACTTGTCACTCTTGTCACAATGAAGTATGTGACTCGATCCCTAAGTTGCAAATGGATGAATGAGCAAAGCCAGGAAGTGTCCCCCAAATTGAATAATACACTCCTTTTTATTGAAATATAGCTGATTTATAATGCTGTGGTAATTTCTGCTACACAGCAAAGTGATCCAATTATACATACATATACATTCTTTCTCATATTATTTTCCACTATGGTTTACCACAGGGTATTGAATATAGTTTCTTGTACTATACAGGAAGACTTTGTTGTTTATCCATCTTATATATACCAGTCTGCATCTGCTAACCCCAAACTCCCAATTCATCCACTCCAACCCCCTCCCTCTTAGCAACCACAAGCCTGTTCTCTGTGCAATGAGTTGCTCTCAAAGTCCGTGGTTTTCCAACACTGGCTGTACACTGAACCCCCAGAGGAGTTTTTATAATTACAAATGCCCATGTCAACTTCTAAAAAAACAAAGATAATATAAAAGTTTAATTACAAAACCACTTGTACTGAAAACGTGGCATTTCAACAGTTTGAAACACATGTACACAATTCTTTTTCCTAAAACATCATCTTGGTAAAAATTTTAAAAATTCCAAATGCCCAAGATTAACCTGCATCTTAGGAGATGGGGGCCTGAGCCTCTATGTGTTTGAAAAGCTTCCCAGGTGATTCCGTTGTGCGGCCAAAATTGAGAGCACTCTTCTAGCACACTACGTGCAAAACTCCCAGGTCCAGTGCCTAGCACGCACCTGCTTTCTCTCAGCAGATAACAACACACCACTGAAGGAAGCCAAATGCGACTGGACCGGCATCTAGAAGCAATCCCACAAAATCAGTGTGACAACACTGATGGACCTTGTGGGCATTATGCTAAGTGAGATAAGGCAGACAGAAAAAGACAAATACTGTATGATCTAACTTCGATGTGGAATCTAAATAACCAGAGCTCACAGAAACAGGATGTGTTTGCCTGGGGGTGTAGCAAATGGGGAGATGTTGGTCAAAGGGTAGAAACTTCCAGTTACAGGATAAATGAATGCTGGGCATGGAATGTATAGCAAGATGACTGTAGTTAACGATACTCTTTTGTGTACTTGACAGTCACTAAGAGAGTATGTCTTAAATGTTCTCAGTGCACACATAGACACTCACACAAACAGTAATTACACAATATCACAGATGTGCTAACTAATCTGATCGTGGTAATCATTCACAATATATATGAGTACCAAATCATGACACTGTTTGCCTTAAATTTACACAATATGTCAATTATATCTCCAGAAACCTGGGGGGAAAAAACAACCTCACAGACCTTCAAAAAAAGTCCTAAAAAAGAGACCAGACAGTATATGAAATCTTTACTTGATAGACTCCTGCAGCCACTGGGCACCAGACACCCCCTCTTCCCTGGTTCAGTTCAAAAAAAGTGAATCCTTGTCCACAGCAATGGACCCCTGAGCAGTTCCAGATTGCAGGCTCCAGTTTTAACAGTCACAGCCAAAACATCTGTTAGCTCTCTCTCTCTCTCTCAGCCTTTTCAATATTTGATATAAACCTTCTCATTCTGTTACACTTTTCAATTTTCAGCTGCATTTGAGTCTTTTCAACTTAATCGAGGCAAAAGAGTATGATTAAATTGTTCTATCAAAATCAAGCGTTGCCATGCCGCTTTCTACATCACTCCCACAGAGCCCTCGCATGGAGACTCCATCACATGAGACTTCAGGCTGCTGCTGAGGCCCAA
Source organism: Ovis aries (assembly GCF_016772045.2). Taxonomy (NCBI): domain Eukaryota; kingdom Metazoa; phylum Chordata; class Mammalia; order Artiodactyla; family Bovidae; genus Ovis; species Ovis aries. Next base: position 102,092,214 of record NC_056080.1, on the reverse strand, counting down.
GTGTGGCCCTTGGAAGTGTTCAGAAGACAGAGATGTGGACAACTGAAGCATGAAATTGCTTTGAAATGATGAAGCAAAGATGCATTTTTCTTCCCAATCAAATCTTCTCTGCAAATCCTGACAGCAAGCTTACTCACAGCTCTGGAAATCTATTCTCTAGCATTGTTTTTCATACCTTAGTCTCCTGTTCAGCCCATCACCCTGTAATGAAGCACATTTACCTTTAGATCATTCACAAAGGAACACATTAACATCGTTGGACATTTGGAGGATGTTTTCTAACACAACTCCTGAATTGAACTGAGGCACAAAAATACTTACTGCCAGCTCCAAAACACTCACTGTTACAGTGGCAGTACCAAGATGAAAGGCAAAATTCTGGGTAGCGTATTCCTAGAGGTGGACTGGGTTCACTCCCTCCCAGAGGTAGAACCATTCAACAAAGTGGAGACAGGGGAACTAACGACTTTGCTTGCATACTTGCAGTTACTGGGGTATTATAACGTGATTTCATGAATTTGTGCCCAGCTGAGGGATGCTGCACTGGAGTCAGAAAACCTGGGCTCCATTCTTGGATATGCCACTAAATAGCTATATAATTTTGAAAGATACAGATTAGTTGAATGTGCCCAGATCTATGGCATGACATGTGAGCTGTGTGACCATAGCCAAGTTCCTTAACCTCTCTGTGCCTCTGTCAGCCCTTCATCTATAAAATGGGAATTGTACTGGTTTCTCCTTCATAGCACAGTTCCAAGGATTAAATGAGTTAATATAAACACTGGAAAGGTGACTGGCATGTGGGCATTGCTTTGCAACCATTAGTTATCAACACTCTGCTTTTTGGAACTTCCATGGAGGTCCAGTGGTTAAGACTTCACCTTCCAATGCAGGGGGTGTGGGTTCAATTCCCTACTTGAACAGCTAAGACACTACATCCCTCATGGCTGCTTGCTTTCCAGTAAAATCCTGGATTTGTGGCATAATTGGGGAATGAGTCATTCTGGTTAACTGAGTTTTCCAGATTACAAAGGGTTCATAATTTTCCCTTGGAGTCGCCAGCACCCCCGGCACCCTCACGGCTGCATGTTTAAGCCTTGTCATTCTCTTCACTCTCTCTGCTGCCTGTCTTTATTTCTATTACTTTCTTCCTCCCTTTGTGCTCCCTCTTTGAAAGTGTTAGTTACTCAGTCGTGTCTGACTCCCTGCGACCCCATGGACTGTAACCCATCAGGCTCCTTTGTCCACAGAATTCTCCAGGCAAAAATATTACAGTGGGTTGCCATGCCCTTCTCCAGGGATCTTCCTGACCCAGGGATCAAACCCAGGTCTCCTGCATTGCAGACAGATTCTTCACCATCTGAGCCACTCATTTATTTTCTGGACCTTCTCCCAGTTTTACTCTCCTAGCTCCTATTCACCTTCAAGTCTCAGCTTAAACATGGCTTCCCACACTAGGTCAGAGGCCCCTCAAATATACTCTCATAGCACCTGGTTCTTTGCCTTTTATAGCACTCACCACCATTGAAATTACGTACTCAGAAGTATCTTTGAATGAATGCATTTGTATTCATCTGTCCATTCATTCCTCCATCCTTTCAATCACCCAAGCCATTCTTTTCTTTTTGGTCATGAAACTAATTACAGGGTTTTTTGAATAATCCTTGAAGTCTCAGTATTTGGCTCTTTTTCACAGTTTGCAGAATCTTTCTTTGCAGCCAAAAGTGAATTAAGAAAGGAAATATATATATCTAAAACTATCACTGTTCTGGGTTCCTGAGGACATTTTCTGAGGGGCTGACAATCAATTTTAAGATGTATGTTGGATTTTTTTTTTTTTTTGGTTAAAAGACTTTTTAAAATCCTCTTCAAAGAAAATTTTGTGTCAAGATATGTTCAAATTCAAAGATATGGAATGACAATCACTTCTCATTATAGAAGTATTTTTTGTAATACATTCAGGGAACCACCCTACAGAAAAGTGATTATCAGTAGACAGACCATCGTCTATTGTGACAAAAGCTTTAATTTTTACCAATATTTTAAATACTTAATTCCACAGTTAATCTTTAATCAATATTTAATATTAACTTCTAATAAACATTTTGTAGTCAAATTAAAGGATGAGTTAGTAGCATCCTTTTATAACTTCTATTGCAATGTAATATTCCTAGAAATATGTACTCACTGATGAGATTTTAACAGAAAGTACTTATACTCATCCATGGTGGTTAGAAATCACCATCCAATTTGTTAAAAAAACATTTTCTTTTTCAGGTGTCCAAATGATATTTCCTTACTTTGCACTGGTTCCCTTTAAAGTCAAAAACTGGAAGTAGCTTGGGGATTGAACAAGCAAGAAAGTTTTCCTTTTCCTGTCTCTAAATAAGCAGAAAAAGATGACGAGTGAAAGGGAGAACTCAATGCTGTAGGTTTTAAAATTGACTCCTTTTTTTCTTGAAAGTTTCCATTTCCTATATGGAACATGAAAAATTTGTTTTGTGGCAGCTGCTTTCCTTAATAGAATCACTGCCCTCTTGTGAAGAAAAACATCCAGGCTATTTCAATCTCACAATGGAGTAACTGGATTTGGGTTCTTCAAGGCCCTGGGAAAACATAAGTGGGGAAGAACAGGGTGCCAATCTTCATGGTAGAGCAGCTATCCAAGTGGGAGCGATGTCTAGGGGTAGACACAGCTTGAAACTGAAAGTCTTTGTTTCCCCTCTTCCAATAAGGCATCAGCTCTCTTCCAGGGCATTCTTTATTCTGGATAATAGAACCAAAGCTAGGGGGCAGCCATGTGGGCTGCAGGGAAGCTATAGGTCCTAAGAGCCAGGAAGAAAAAAAGGGTTAGGAATCCAAACTGGGATAGGGACCTATTAGGCTAGCCCAGGCTTCTGAATTGGCAGTATAACATCAAAATCACTTGGGATACACTTTTTTTTTTAACCTAACAGTCTTACTGAGATACCATCCACATATCACACCATTCACCCATTTTAAGTGTACTACTCAGAGCTCTTACTGTATTCACAAAGTTGTACAACCACTACCACCATCAATTTAAGAATATGTTCAACACCCTAAAGAGAAATATCATATTCTTTAGGTATCATCTCCCAATCTTCCCCTTTCCCATATCACCTGGCAACCACTGATCCATTTTCTGTCTCTATAAATGTGCCTGTTCTGGATATTCCATATAAATGAAGTCATACAATAGGTAATCTTTTGTGACTGGCTTCATTCACTTAGCATAATGTTTTCAAGGTTCATTTATGTAGTAGCATGTATCAGCATTTAATTCTTTTTTTTTTTGTGGCTGAATGATATCCCATTGTGTGGAAAGATCATATTTTGTTTGTTCATCAGTTGATGGACATTTGAGCTATTTCCACCTTTTGGCTGACATGTACTTTAAGGTACAGATGTTGAGTTACAAATAGGGCTCAAAATCAGGTCCATAGTAACTCCAAGGGATTCCCTGAGAATGTTTCCTAAACACATGATGCAAATCTCCAAAACAACCATGCCGGGCATTGTGCTAGATGCTGGGCTTACAGACAAGAACAGGACATGGTCTCTTCCTTCAGGTAGAAAGAGCATTCAGAGAGAGAGATTAAGATTGAGAGAGAGAGAGAGACTCTTTCTAAAAATGGTCCCTATCTTACTTATTAATCTTGGCTGGCCTGCCAGGGAGTTGATCAGAAGCTCAAATTTGGTGGGAGAAGGTATTAACCTAAATATTTATATAAGAACATTTGGCTTGACCTATATGCTTGTTCTTCTTCTATTCTTTATGATACTCTAAGCATGAGAGTCCCTTGGACTGCCAGGAGATCCAACCAGTCCATTCTGAAAGAGATCAGCCCTGGGTGTTCTTTGGAAGGAAGGATGCTAAAGCTGAAACTCCAGTACTTTGGCCACCTCACGCAAAGAGTTGACTCACTGGAAAAGACTCTGATGCTGGGAGGGATTGGGGGCAGGAGAAAAAGGGGATGACAGAGGATGAGATGGCTGGATGGCATTACCAACTCGATGGACGTGAGTCTGAGTGAACTCCGGGAGATGGTGATGGACAGGGAGGCCTGGCGTGCTGCGATTCATGGGATCGCAAAGAATCAGACACGACTGAGCGACTGAACTGAACTGAAGCATGGTATACAGATGTTAAATCAAGTACAATTCGAGTCAAGGCGAAGATGTTTGGTGTTTCCCAATTAAACATTTTCTCAGAGCAAAAGAATCAAAGTAGCTAGGTTGCCAATAATGTGCCAAGGAAGGACCCTGAGAGAAAGCTGACAAACAGCAATCTAAATCTGACTTTGTTCATATTGTTATTCCTTTTGGAATTTCCACTGCTTAATTATAAACCTGGAATTGTGTGTGATTCATTCTTGACAAGACCATATGTGCCCATGTTGCCAGAGTCTAGTAAAATAGATATTCCATGCCATGCTTCAACAGTCTGCCATTTGTAAAATTAGCAATTTCAAGGAAGCAAAAGGCTACTTGCCATTTTGCTGGATCAACACCTCATTTGATCTGCTTGCATATAGTGTGAGTAGAATTCAAGAAAGCACAATTTTGTCTCTAGATAAATAAATTTGAATACAGAATAGATGCAAGGCGGTGTCTTGAGAGACAGGGTTCATTTAAATCTCAAACTAGTTCTTATACAGAAATGTGGTGCTGGAGCTTAGATGAATGTTTCCTTCTTCTCTGGAAATGGCCTTTAAGGACAAGTAGGCTTGTCCACCAAGGGGGTGGATAGTACCAATTGACTCTCATCTAATGGATGATGTCAGTTACATGACTACCCTCTCTTGCATTTCTCATAGTCACTTATATTTATGTGCTCTGATTTCTAGAATACTTTCACATAATCTCCTCATTTCAATCTTTACCGTGATTGAGGAATACACAGTGGGAAGGGATGGTGATGTTCACTGCACAGATGCAGAAGTTGTATTAGTAGTAATAGTTAAGTGATTTGCCACAGTCACACACCTCATTATTGGTAAAGCTGGCCTTGGTGTCATATCTTCTGACCTCTAACCCTCTTCCACTGCCCAGGACTGCAGTCTCAGTTTCATGGTCCCTGAAAACCTATAGGTGGCAGAATTTCTAGGGGGGACAAAGGAAAAGACAGTTCAAGTGGGAGAAATATACATCTGTTTTCAGCTTTTTTCTTCCCCTCTTTGCCTGGCTGGGACCACACCTTCCCTCCACTCCACTGACACTGAGAGGGAAGGGGATGGTGATGAAGCCATTTGGCAAGTGTTTCAAAGCCATTGCTTGCCTTCTTCCCTTTGCTTGACTGCAATCCTAGGAGCTGAAGTAACATGGAGTTGTCTGGAAACCTCCCCAGGAGAGAGACCCAGGTGCTCCCATTCCCAGGACTACTTAGGCAGATCTGGCTGGTTTAATGTCCGAGCCTCAGTTTTCTCATCTGTAACACAGAGCTTTCCAGGTGGCACTAGTGGTAAGAACCTGCCTGCCAGTGCAGGAGACAAAAGAGACTTGGGTTTGGTCCCTGGGTTGGGAAGATGCCCTGGAGGAGGGCATGGAAACACATTCCAGTATTCTTGCCTGGAGAATCCCATGGACAGGGGAGTCTGGTGGGCTACAGTCCACAGGATCACAAAGAGCTGGACACGACTGAAGCAACTTAGCGCACACACATGCAACATGGAGCTGATGACCTCCCTCTCACAAGATCCTTGCTAGTATGACACGAGAAAATGTTCATCAAATTTTTACCAAGGTGCCTGGCATGCAGCACTTACTGATCACTTGCAGATATTATTTTGAATAAATTCTCAAAGCATAATCATATTTATTAAGCATGTTCAGGGGAAGAGGGCAGAAGGACGGTTTGGGTCAAGGGTGAGGCACATACATAGTGAGAATCCTCTCCGAATTTCTACTTTCGAGGCAGATATTGCCTTCCTGCTGCTAAGTCACTTCAGTCGTGTCCGACTCTGTGTGACCCCATAGACGGCAGCCCACCAGGCTCTGCCGTCCCTGGGATTCTCCAGGCAAGAACACTGGAGTGGGTTGCCATTTCCTTCTCCATTGCATGAAAGTGAAAAATGAAAGTGAAGTCGCTCAGTCATGTCCGACTCTTAGCGACCCCATGGACTGCAGCCCACCAGGCTCCTCTGTCCATGGGATTTTCCAGGCAAGAGTACTGGAGTGGGGTGCCATTGCCTTCCTACAGACCTGCAAATCGCATCTAACATTTCTGTTCTCCTTATGAAAGCTCATTAACAATAAATATTTCGCATCCTCCCTATTGAATTCCTTCTGCCACCTGGATACCATTTTCCACTTTTCAATTCTGACTCTGCTCGATGCCACCATGACTGGGTCTGGACTAGGGTTAGCTCTAAATACTCACCATATGTTTTCAATAAAAAGGGAATGACTGTGCCTTGATTTGTGTTAAAAGTGGCAATCACACGTGGATGGGTAAATTTAAGGGGAGCTATTTCTGAAGGACTTCCATTGTCCTTCCAGTGCCCATCCCATAAAATGCAATGCTCAAGTCTGAACAGCAGTGTGGCTTTGAAATAAATCTATAGATACAGCCCAATCCAGGGAATGACGGCATCAGGTCTATTCGGAGTCCCTGAAAGGGACAAGGGAGGCAAGGATGCTTTGTATTTGGTTACCTCCTATATTTTCAGTGAGGGCTGAATCTCTGCCATACTGACATTATTTTTCAGCCTACATTATGGAACTGAGAGCTTACTATAAACCCCAAGTGCTAAAATCATAGCAAGGAAAGAAAACTTAGGGCAGAGGTGAATGGTGAGATTTGTAAATAAACTGCATTATGTTCTTTGAGCCAGAAAACTTTAGTATTCCTTGATTAGCCCACCTGCTGGTCCTTCACAAATGGATTCTGGGAAGGCAAAAGCATTCTGATGGAGGCTATTAGGCTGAATTCAAAAAAATCGAAGTAACTTCAATTCCAAGAAGTCTGTAGCCCACCAGTGCTAAAAACACACAAAGATTCATTTAATCTGTCATGTCCTTTCTCCTTGATTGCAGTGGGTACTTGGTGGATGAAGAGTGCTACGTAATTGTTGGAAAAAAGTATGTTAACCTCAAAGCAAAATCATGTGGTTGGAAGCCGTAATCCCAAGCTCCTGGTATTTTCCAAGTCAGATGAAAGCTGAGGCCTTCAGACTGTCGGACTGCAGATTGATTACCTTACCACCCTGTAAAAACTGCTTGCCAAGAACCCCATCACGATTGGAATTCTGAGCTCTTTCTCCTGTCTGGAACTTGACAAGGAAAATGGGATTCCATTTAATACTAAACTGTGTAAAAGTATAGCTGTCATTTTGAGACTTTTGAGTGAAAATACGACTTTGGGTCCAGTTCTTTCTCTCAGGCAAGGTGGTAGAGTATGTACACGTGCATGCACCCAGGTGCTTAGGTAACACATGTGTGTGCATTAGGAAAAGAAGGGGCCCACGTAAGGAAGGAAGCAAAAAGGGGTGTCCACTGCACGCTGCAGTGCAGAACTGCCCAGTCACACAGCTGTCAGAGAAGTCCAGGATTTTAGCAACTCGTAAAGGAATGGAGGGCTTGAGATTGAGATTCTCATCCACCACCCATTCTACCCACCAGGAAACTGAGGTCCAGAGAGGCACAGGGACCTCCTAGGGACACCCAGCAGAAGAGCCAGCAGGGACGCTTGTCTTCCTGTTTGCAAATCATCATTCCCCATGCTATGCTGCCTCTTTGTGCTTAAAGAATTGAAGCATTTTGCTTTTCTTTATGCTTTTTAAGGTGCATTTGTTTGTGTGTTACTGTAATTCAGGCTTCATAGCACACCGATGCATTCCAGCACTGTCCTATCTGCACTACTTTATAAAAATATGCCCCAAAGCATGTCAAACCATACAGTTATTAGTTATTTTAAAGGGAAAAATGGTCCAGTAAACCTCTACAGAATACATCATTTGAGTTAGCATAGTAAAAAATTGATTTTTTAAAATAAAATCATTTTGAGAAGACAAGCGTTTGGCTTGAGGCTGATGCCGAGTCTAGTGTGGACAGGCCTCCAGATCTTCTCATTGAGCTGCCACGATCTAGCCACGAAGTCCCAAGTGCCCACACTCCCAAAGCACTCAGCACACAGAGTGTGTACCTTCACGGTAGCACTCAGCCAAGTGCTATAATCATCTGTTTATCTCTTTTCTCCCCTACCTGACTGTGATCTCCTCAAGGATGGAAATTACTTCATCTTTGCGTCTCTAGACTCAGCAAGGGGCCTGACCCAGAGTAAGTGTTCAGTAGATGCTTCTTAAATAAATTACTAGAGTAACATCAGTCCACTTTATGAAGTTATTGTACGCCTTTTCCCCGGGCACTGGATTATGAGCAATTTATGCCCTCAAGCCTAATGATCTTTTGAAATTTCTAGTGGCCCATCAGAAAAGTAAGATGCCATCTTGGTTCTTTGTGGTGAAAGGTCAACTATACCAAAGGGAAGAACTTTTAAGACGGAGCAGCAGCATTAATAAGAAGTAAGTTTCTAGGCCATGGAAGCCTCTTCAGAGAAACTGGTGGATAGGATTTGGGATAATTACAAATGCTTCTGGAAATGTGTATCTGACTGAAATTATTTCTAATTAGACACAAATGAGAAAGGTGAAGTACTAGAGTAGGACAATGCTGTCCCATGTAAGCCCTTAAACACGGATACCTGGGTCACTGTATTTCATCCCCGACATGGCCAGTGTTAATCTCCATGTGAAGTACTGTGCCCTCTTTCATTTTTGAGCTGTTGAATCTGCTTCTGCCGGTGACTGGTTTTATGATCAGTATGAAGGCCAGGATAACCTCTCCGTGAGCCTCTTTCTTAATTGGTAATGTGAGGATAACACAAGATTGTGGAAAGGACTGAATGAGATACTTCGTGTGAGATGCCTAGTGTATTTCAAAAGTTCTCAGTAAACCTAAACTATTATTCTCCTTCTCTTGGAAAGACCTTACAGGACAGGCTTTTCTCCTTACTTGTTGGCAAAGGTTGTAGGGAAAGGGCACAGTAAAGACAAGGTAAGGTGGAGTGTGAGAGAGAACCAATTCTTAAGAGTCTAGAAGATGCCAGAACAGTGATCCAGAGCATCTCCCTCCCACCATCCCCTATGCTGACTGCTGCCCCATATGCCTATCACAGGCCCACAGCCTGCCCTGGAGTCAGGAGAACCTTGTCATACCACATGCTCAATTTTATCACTAGGAACAGTAAAATACCACACAGAAGAGTCACAAGAACATGACTGATTTCTGAGTATTTTCCTGCTTCCTGATTCTGGTGTTTCAAGGGACAAATGAGCAGCCCCATATCACAGAGGTTAGCTCAGGCTTCCAGTAGACATTAATCCACAGAAAAGACATCATATGGTTATAAACATTCTCCCATCTTCTCAGTCAGCCCCCTTTGCAGCTTACCCATTCTACCTCCCTCCTCTTGTGCAAGATTCATTTTATATGATTTGATTAGTTTTACTACCTTGAAAATTGAATATTGATTATGAGATAAAGTATGGAAAGAAATATGAACTGTCTTGATTTGGAAAGGGGACTTTGTTAGAGTTGTCCTCCAATGGATTACACAGTTAACTTCCAACACTTTGGACACCCAGATCAGCAGGATTTCAGTGTGAAGTGGCTGCTGTTTCCTTCCTCCCTTGGTCCAACATGGGAATAAAATGTAAGGTGGCCTTATCTTGGGTCCCTAGGGTGTTCCTGGAGAACTTTTGCTGTCTGAACTTAAGTGAGTAGCATTTAACCTGGATTTAACCTGGTAGTTGGAAGGAAAATATTAAAATGGGTGCATCCTCAAAGGATTTGAGAATAAGGATAGTTCTAATATGCTCTATGGAACCATCCTGACAAGAGGAATCCAAATCTTTTTTAATCGATACCTAAGGGATCCAATTAAACATATGTCTTTTGTTTTTATTGATAACAAAAAAGTGGTACATCAGAGAAATACAGGATGAGATGTTTTTCCTTTCTGTAGGAAATAATAATGCTAAGCTGTAAGGTGGATGGTGGAGCTTTTATATAGGCTTACAGTGTTTGTAGATTTTAATTGTGACCTGTTTCAAATGAATACATTTAAACATTGTTTATAATACAAAATACCTGCATAACTTGCAATTAGATAAATCTACTCTTTAATGGAGGTGTGTGTGAAAGGCTGGCGATAAGAACAAGTAAGGCCATAAATGGTACTAAAGAAAGCTATCACAGTGTTACTATAGCTAGTGAAGACCTAACCCAGGAGAGAAACAAAACCCCAGACACATAAAAATAATGACAGTCATTTATGTACTCTGCTTACTGCTTTGGCCTAAAGGCCCAGCAGCTCAGGGATGGTAACACATTTCAATAGGTGTGTCACACTACCTTTGTAGTTAGCTTTGATCTGAAAGGAAAGCCAGATGCCTCTTTTTCCCATCCTCAAGGTTTGTGGTCTGCTGCTGAGACAAGGCTGCCTGCTATCTCTTGCATTTCACAGAAGAGAGGGAGATGGAAAAATAGTAACACTTTCCTGGGAAAACAAGCCTTCATTCCAAAATCAACTTGGAGATTCGAAAAACAGAGCAGACCAGCTGTTCCCTCTAGAAGAGGACTTCTTGCTCAACTTCTAGGAAGCTAACTAATCTATCCAAGGACAGTTGATAACATGTGAAAACTCACTCAAGGCCAAGGGAACCGTGGGGCTCCAGGAAGGCACCTCCCCTTCACCCTACAGAAATTCACCAACATGGCGCAAAGAATTAAGACCGGAAGCCAGGCTGATTTGCCTTAGAATTTCAAGAATTCTGGACAAGTGACTCTTGGAGCCTCAGTTTCCCTATTTGTAATGTATATAAAAATAGTAACCTGCTGCTGCTAAGTCGCTTCAGTTGTGTCCGACTCTGTGCAACCCCATAGACGGCAGCCCGCCAGGCTCCCCTGTCCCTGGGATTCTCCAGGCAAGAACACTGGAGTGGGGTGCCATCGCCTTCTTAACCTACCTCCTAGAATAATTGGTGGTATTAAATAAAATAATATTTTTAGGCCCTTTGCAGATGCCTGGCATATATGAAATATTTTTTAAAAAGTAGCTTTTCTTAAGCAGCAGGCATAAGGTTAACACCCAATTCCCTGTACAAAGAGACAGCACCAGACCAGAAGGCTCTTGCTGTCAACTGCTTCACTACTATGACAGGGCTTAAAACTCCCAGACTGTTATTTTTATTGTTGAATCAAAACTATATTGATAATTTATATATGAAAGTCAATGGCAAACTCAAATAATTGGCTTTATTTATACCTTTAAGCCTATGCCTGTTCTAAAAGTGTGACTCCAGGGAAGAAACATGCAGAAAGACTGTTGACATATGGTTTTCTTACTCAGGCTTCTTCCCTGAGCTTAGGAGGCTGAATGAGTCTGTGGGAGTTACCAATATCCCTGTGCAGCCACAGTGTCACCTTGACCCATGTCGGTCACATCTGTCACACCAGCCACCACTTAGAAGAGGCATAGATACAAGAAAACACATGCGCCAGAGGCTGGAAGCCAAAAAGTTCTTCTTGGCCTTCTCCTAGGGGAAGAGTCTGAAGCCCACATTCTTTATGAGACTGCAGGGTGCTAACACCTCTAGCCATGTCCACTGCCCTTCTCCTGCTTAATCCAGTCACAAGACAGAGTCATTGGCTCTGCTCTTCCACTGGAGTGGTAGTTTGAGCTTTCAAATGGATTCCTCTTTAAAGCAGCTTACTGAAATAGCCAGACTGCCACCACATGTCCAAACCCACCAAGATGGACGTCGACACCAGTACAGTGTACAGAGAGGACATTCTGATGGATATGTAAATAGCCACCGATTGTCACTGTCCACATTGTCAGTGTGGTTCTCGGGGTACAATATGAAAGGAAGGAGGGCTACAGGGAAAAAGGCCAGGCCCCACCCCATAAAGAAGATTGTGATAGGAAAGCTCAGGATGTAAGGTAAGATTGTTTGGTAGATTATGCATCTGATGAACTTGGAGTGTCAGCTCTATCTACATGGGGCCACCTCTGGCCTTTGCCGGTCTTTGTCAGCTTGGCCTGTTGGTTGTACACAGAAGCATGGGGGCAAACCAAGGGAGAGTTAGCTATTAAAAAAATATATCTCCCCTAACACCAGTCCTGTAAGTGTGAAGGACGCAAGAGCAGGGGAGGAGTTGGAGGTTCTGAGATCTTCTCAGCAAGATCTGGTCTGAAAACTCCTCTCCAGCCCCCCTGCCTTCCTCCTTCTCCTTGCAGCAGGTCAGTCTCCCGTCTGCAGCTTCACAGCCTAGGACCCCTCGCTGACACAGAGACCCAGATTGCTATGTCTGCACAGCTCAGCTAAAACAACCTTTTCCTTCAGAGACCAACCCTCCAGATCTCATCCACCTCTTCCCCGGCCCCATGCATACCTCATCCCTCCTAAAAAGGCATTTCATTATGGTCAGCCAGAAGGTGGACCTGCAGAGCAGAGCTCAGAGTTTCTACCTCCTGAACGGTAAACATTCCTATCCTCCCCACTCTCATTCAAAACTGGGTATTGTGTATCTCAACAATTTCACATTCTGTAAAGCATATTAAATTTAATATCTTACAGGTATTCAAATTAATTCCAGTACACAAACACCCATTAAAGGCCATTCTGTTTGAACAGATTGAATGGACTAGGAGTTGTTCATTATACAATATTTTGCCTTCCAACAGGATATTGTATCTCTATCAGCAAAGCAATATTAATATGAATATCATCCTGATAGATCTTCTAACCTGGATATTCTAAGATTTTACATTTCTCTACAGAAACTGCCTTTTAAGGGAGAACAGGGTGCTAAGGTGATTGATATTTGCTGACATGCGACTTGGCCTCGATGTGTCACATTCAGAACCAACTGCTCAGAGTGATGGTACACCTAAATAAGAGCAATTCCATCCATTTTACAAAGAGAAGCTAATCATACATTCTCTCCTCCTTGAAGAGAAGATTCTGATGGAGGAAAGAAAAACAAAAGAGGCTGTATATCCATCTAACCATTACTGCCACGACTCTTAAATTCTTCCTAATCCTTTCAAGGCACAAAGTGAACCCTTAGCTAAAAATACCACAAAAACCTCATTTTGTTTGTCCTACATGAACTTATAAAATTGCTTCCCTTATAAATCACTCAGCACAACACAGACACACAGACACACAAGTTCGGGGATATAAGTGCTGATAGTCTGCAAGTAATTCCCAGACTCTCCATCCTTATGATCTTCCAGACAGCTAAATGCCCCAGAGTGGGGAGTGGCATGATAGGAAATATTTACAGTTTCCAGGCCATATGATCTCTGGTGCAACTACTGAACTCTGCCATTGAAGAGCAGAAGTAGCCAGAGACAATATGTAAATGCATGAGCATGGCTATGTGCGAATTGAACTTTATTTATGAACACTGAAATCTGAATTCCACGTCATTTCCCCATACCACAAACAGCATTCTTCTTTTAACTTTTTTGCAACTGACTACAAATGTGAAAATCATTGTTAGTTCCCAGACACACTGCATTTGGCCTTTGGGTCATAGTTTGCTAACTCCTGACCTTGGGGAACAATGTATAGCACCTTGTATTATTCCAACCTGAGGGGGTAAGGCAGTAAAAATATTTATGATGACATCTGAGTCCATGATAGGTGCCAAGGACTGTGCTAGGCTATTTAAGTCCCTAGTGTAATCCTCACAGCCAACCTGTGAGGTGGCGGCTAGTGTTCTCCTCATTTTCCAAGTGAGAAAACTGAGACGTAAGGAAGGTGAAATGACTTGCCCAAGGATGGGGTTACTACACAGAAGAGCCAGGATTGGAAACACATCACACTGACTCCAAGACTCCCCCGACTCCTTATCACTACCATACTTTATACAGAACAGGACTGCTAGGTCCACTCTAATTGGACTGCCCCTATAGTATGAAGTCCTCATGGTTGCAGTGAAAATGCCATCAGGTACATGAACTAGTGGACCTAAGGCAGCCACGATTCAGTTAAAGTCTAAGGCACTGAGACTTGATTTTCCTTGAGTTCTCAAGCATTTAAAATGCTTGATTTTATTCAAAAAATAAATAAAATGCTTGATTTTTTCATAGTTGCTTGAGATAAAACAATAAAAGTAACCTACAAAGAAAAGAGGTCAGATGGGCAGAGTTGGATGGAGGTGAGTCCTGAAGGAGTGGGTGGTGGGAGGAGGGAGTAGACAGTGTCAGAGCCCATCCATATAGACTGGCTCCTCTCTTGACTCAGTTTCTGTAGCTCTTTATGGAGCTCATGTCAGAGCAGGCAAAGTTGCTGAATGTGGCAAAATGGAAAATGTTAACACCTACAAAGACTCAAAACAATTCAAGAAACAGCTGATAGATTCTTTGCTGTGAGAAGCCAGCACATTGGAAATAGAAAAGTCATGAGGCATGATTTTTGGCTGAAATATTAATACAAGTTAGACAAAAGGACACTAAGAAAGTAACTGAAGGCACAGTGTTCTGGGCATCAGAGCAAAACAGCACTAGTGCTAAAAGGCTCACAGCTTCGAAGGTAATGTCATGACAGAGGGCTTCTGTTTGCATTCACTCAAGAGGCCTGGGAGAAACTGAGCATCCGTGTCTGGATATTTGCTCCCAGTAGGAAAGTTCCTGAAACCTCTTATGCAACTGCACTTGAGGATATCCAGCCCATAAGACACTTCAAGCTTGGCTAACTTGGTGCATTCACTTGCTGTCTAAAAGTGTCCCCACAGCCTTTTCTCGCCCGTCTGCAAATCTTACCCTGGGGAGCTGCTCAGAAAATGGCTTTCCCTAAATCTCTGCTCCAGAAGATCAGGTGGGTACATTAAAATTATTATCTGATTAAGACAAAGGGTGAACAAAAAAAAAAAAAAAGAGAGAGAGAGACACACACACACACACACACACACACACACACAAAAGGGAGCTGTTCCACTCAACCCCCCAATGATTCCCCAAAAACCTCTTTTCACATTTCCAAATGTCATGCTCCACACTTAAATTAACACACTTTTCTTTCAGACTGGGGAAAAAAGTATCCCATTTGTTTTGTCATTTTTAAGTGTGCCTGTAATATAAGTGATTCCTGTAACTAAAGGCTATGGAGCAAAGGAGATTTTATTTTGAAACTCTGCAGTGCCCAGGGCTCACTGCTTGACACCACCCACCCCCCACCCCCAATCCCAGCAATTGGAAAATCAACATAGTCTAAGACACTAGGCAAAGAAAGTCTTTTGGAAGCAACTGCTACTTGGCAGTTCAGAATTCCAGGACCCTATGGGGGTAAAGAGCCAATGCCCATGCTTCAGAGTAAGGATGCTGACAATTTAAACTCTGGCTCCCCAGAAGAGTCCAAAAAGTGACAAACATGAGGAAATTGAAGCTGAGTGGCTAAGAGTTGCTAAATGAGAGCCCTCAGTTATGTGAACAGAGCTGGTGCATGGTGGTCATCAGATCAGCACGTTGGATCACAGCCTTCCCTCTAGCGACTCTCTCAGCAGGGCCTGGGTAGACAATGAGCCGCCACACTGCCTCCATACAAGACTGCTTGAGTGGCAGTGACGTGGATTCATGGATTCCGCAAGTGTGTAAAGGAGGGTTTCTCAGGCATGAAATGCAGGAAGTAGAAGGTAGGACCCAGGCATCAGATTTTAAACAAATTCTGGAGAATTCCATGGACAGAGGAGCTTGGTGGGCTACAGTCCATGGGATTGCAAAGAGTCGGGCACGACTGAGAAACTAACACTTAGGTAGGTGATTCTGATCCACATGGCTTCAGGACCACACTGGAAGGAACACTTTACCCTACTCAATCAGAATTTCTGAGAGTAGTGGATCTGAGCAGTCTGCAGAGATTCATTCCATAAAAGTATTTTCAGCACTGATTCTGTGGGAAGCACTACAGATGTCAAACCCCACAGTATCATGGCTCCTGCCTCTACTATCCTCACACATGACCTGCGTGGGGAACAGACAGCTTCAAGCACGTGTCTAATCCCCCATTTTGACTAAAGGTCTGAGGAACGAAATCCTCACACAACCATCTAAATAAATGGAGTTTTCTTTTTTCCCTTTACTTTCTTTCTTTTTTTTGGCCACTCGGCTTGTGGGATCTTAGTTCCCCAACCAGGGATTAAACACAAGCCCTCAGCAGTGAAAGCACCGAGTTCTAACCACTGGACCACCAGGGAATGCACTGTGGAGTTTCTTCCTGATTCTTTTCTTTCCTGCTCATTTTCTCCTTGCATGGATTAGTATTCTGAGAAAGGTCTTGTCCAAGCAACAGTCTCCACTTTATGATCCTATCCCATGCCCCATAAACCACCCCAACGATGCTTTATTTACATTACTATGAGCTTCCCAGGGACAGAAATACATATAATAACGAGCAACACAAAACAAACTAACAATGACTTCCTGACCTGCATGGAACAATCATACCTTATCAGGTTAACTCCAAGTGCATTATTCTTTGTAAAAACTAAATGACAAAAAAAAAAAACCTAAATGACTATATCAGATTGTCTGAAATACAGATAAAACTTTCGTTTAAGCCTCTGCCTTCAAGGAACCAAGAGGCCTGATTCACGTGCTAGAACTGAGGAAAAGGATATTTGCTCCCCGACTCACAATGCCTAGATTTCCGAACCTTTCATGATCACAGTTATAATCTTGATGCCAAGAGACACCAGACTGGTATTTCTGAAAATCATGAATCACCTGCATAAGAATCACTTAGGGATGCTCATCAAATATACAGATTTCCCGACTTTCTTTAACATTCTAGAGTAAATTAACTGCATTAGTGCTCCCAGTTAATAGCCTCTCTATAACCTTGCCCTTTGCCCTGTAACTTTGTAGAACCCTCTCACTCTGAATCTGAACTCAGCCATGTGACTCGCTTTGTCCAATGGGGTAAGGGCAAAGGAGACAGTCAGAGACTTGAAAAACTTGTGTGCATTACAACTTGCTCTCTTGTAAGACAGACCTGTGCAGTACTTTGAGAACAATTCTGGGCTAATTTTTTCAAGGTGGGAGGCCCTGAAGAGGAGATATAAGTCATTGCAGCTGAGGCCATCCTAGAAAAGCCAACCCCTAGCTGACCACCTGCTAATTGCAACTGAGTTCAGCTCTGCCCGGCCAAGTCTGGCCCTGATCAGCTAAACTATCCAACCAACTTTCCCACCAGCAATGCACAAGGGTGCCAAAGTACTGACATCCTCAGCAACTCCTGTTATTTTTGTTTGGAGGGTATTTCGTCACCATCTGAATGGAGATGGCATGTGGTTTGGATTTGCCTTTCTCTAATAATGAATGATGTTGAGCATCTTTTCATGTGCTTATTGGTTATCTGTATATCTTTTGGGAGAGAAATATCTACTCAAGTCCTTTGCCCAATCGAGTTGTTTGTTTTTGTTATTGTTGTCTCCATAAGCATTTTACATGGTATAAATGGAACAAGGTTTCTTAGACAAGTACAGAATTCTAAATTAAAGAAGGAAGAAATCACGAATGCCTCAGACTCTGTTTAAAAAAAAGTTCTTAGTTTATCTGTACTCTGTGCATCTTTTCTTCATAACCTTATCTCAGAGGAGGGGCTCAAGTCCACAGCTAATCATCTCTCTGTGGTGCAGTAGCCGTGTTCTCCTGCTTCTCTGGGATGTTTATCAATTATCTTATTTCTCCCCATTTATTAGGTGCCTGCTGACTGACTCACAATATCAAAATATGTGATTGGATTTCCCCATCCTAAAGATAAGTTCTCTGAAATCTGCTTTGCCTTCAAGATTCTGGCATCACTCTACACACCTTCCTAGACAAGTTTCTGGAAAGAGTAGTCCATACTCAGTGTCTCCAGACATCCACTTCACATTCATATTTTAAACCACTGTCACGTGATTTCTACCCTTAACAGAGACTTCATCAGCTTCCTATTCCTCAACAGCCTCTTTAATTACTAAATCAAAGGGACATTTTTCAGTCTATCTGACTTGGCCACTCTGTAGCACTTGACAATACTGACCACATCTTCCTTATTGAAATCCCCTTCTCCCATGATTTTGGTGATCTCTCCCTCATTCCGAGTCCTCTTCAACTGTTTCCTCTTGGTTTTGGTTGTTTGCTACATTTCTTCTGCCCAGATTCTGTCCTTGTTGTCCCTCAAGCTTCAGATCAATATATCCATCTGCTTATTGGACATTTACACTTGGAAGTCTCAGAGAAAGTCTAACTGCAACCAAACTGAACTCACTTTCCTTCCTTCTCCAAATCCATGCCTTTGCCCAGGCTTCCTATTTCACTGGGTAGCACTGTGATCCACATCTTACTGGAAAACCAGGGTCTCTCAACCAGGTTGACTCCCATTCACCTCTGCCCTAACACGTCAGACTAGTCATATGTCCTGTCCAGCCAGTCTCTCTCTTATTTGTGTCTCTTCTTCACCATTGCCATGATCTTAGTCTATGTCCTCATGAGCTTTACTTTGGGTCTCTGATCTCTCCTCCATTTAAACCGTCCTCTACCCTACTGCCAGAGAAAGCAGATAAATAAATGAATACATAAGTAAAAAAAAAAAATTAACTACAATGAATACATGTTTGCTCCATGTTCAAAAGCTCCCATTTTTCATAATGCCCAAACTGGCATGCAAGTCCAGGGGCTGCTGTGGTATGTGGAAGGAGCATGAGCAGTAGGGTCAGAGGGAGAACTCAGTCTGAATCTAGGCTCTGCAACTTGCTAGGTGTGATATTGATCGGTTTACTCCACCGCTCTGCATCTGCTTCCTCAGAATGATGGTCAGAATCAAATGAGTTACCTTATACATATTCAGTACTTGTACTTTCCAGAGCCTGTTGTATAGTCAGTGCCCATAATTATCAATTCTCTTCTCTTTTTCTATCAAGTACAGTCCCAATCTATATTTTCATGCTCACTTGTTACGCTCTGGAAACAAAGAACACTTAGCCTTTCTCTTACCATGGCGAATATTTGCTTTCCTGTGCTTCTGCAGTTGCGCTAACCTAGAATGACTTCTCTCATCCCTTTTAGCCAGATGAAATCCAACTCAGATTTCAAAATTCAAATCAAAGACCACTGCCTTCATGAAGCTCTTCCAATACCCTCTATACTTTGTGTGTGCTTCATTTGGGGGCAGCTCCTATAGCTTGATCTACAGCTTTTCATCTGCTCTATCTGTTCACTTGAGTCTGAATTCCTTAAGTCTATGGACTATTTCTTAAACATCTTTTTTATATCCAGCACCTAACATTCAAAAGTATAAGTAAGTAAGTAAGTGTTAGTCACTCAGTTGTGCCCAACTCTTTGCAATCCCATGGACTGCAACCGACTAGGCTCCTCTGTCCATGAGATTTTCTAGACAAGGATATTGGAGTGGGTTGCCATTTCCTTCTCCAGGGGATCTTCCAAACCCAGGGATCGAACCTGGGTCTCCTGCACTGCAAGCAGATTCTTTACTGACTGAGCTACAAGGGAAGCCCATTCAAAAGTATATGTTGGAGCAAAATGAACAGAAACTATCCATTAAGGAAATCAGGACTTAAAAGCTGAAGAACAAATATGTAAATCCTGTTTTAGGATCTAATAATATATGTGTTTTTCATATTCAAGGACTAGGTAATAGCATTATAACAACCACTTATAACAAATATCTTATGATACTGCTTATATGTGAGGTCTTAAAAATGGGTACGACTAAACTTATTTACAAAAAAAAAAATGAGTCACAGATGTAGAAAACAAATTTATGGTTACCAGGGGGTAAAGTGGAGAAGGCAATGGCACCCCACTCTAGTACTCTTGCCTGGAAAATCCCATGGATGGAGGAGCCTGGTAGGCTGCAGTCCATGGGGTCGCGAAGAGTCAGACACGACTGAGCGATTTCACTTTCACTTTTCACTTTCATGCATTGGAGAAGGAAATGGCAACCCACTCCAGTGTTCTTGCCTGGAGAATCCCAGGGACGGGGGAGCCTGGCGGGCTGCCGTCTATGGTGTCACACAGAGTCGGACATGACTGAAGCGACTTAGCAGCAGCAGCAGCAGCAGGGGGGAAAGAGAGGGGGATAAATTGAGAGATTTATATTGACATATACACACTACTATATATAAAATAGATAACTAATAAGGACCTACTATATAGCACAAATAACTCTACTCAATAATCTGTGATGACCTATATGGAAAAAAATCTTAAAAAAGAGTGGGTATATGTATATGTATAACTGAATAACTTTGTGGTACAGCAGAAACTAACACAACATTTTAAATCAACTGGTGGCTCAGTCAGTGAAGTCTGCCTGCAATGTGGGAGACCTGGGTTCGATCCCTGGGTCAGGAAGATCCCCTCGAGAAGGAAATGGCAACCCACTCCAGTATCCTTGCCTGGAGATTCCATGGACAGAGGAGCTTGGTGGGCTACAGTCCATTGGGTCACAAAGAGTTGGACATGACTGAGTGACTAACTTTCACTTTCATACTCAAATAAAAATTTTTGAAATGAAAAAAGAAAACCACTTATATAATTCTTCTGTTGCAAACACCATTTCTAAGCACTTAACATGCATTAACTCATTTAATGTTCACAACAAACATGTAGGGTAGGTACAATTATTATTCAATTCAACAACAGAGGAAACTGAGGTTCAGAGAGATTAAATGACTTGCCTGAGGTTACACAGCCTATAAAAGGAGGAGATCAGAGTCAGATCCAGACCATCTGGCTCTTGAATCTATGCTGTTAACTGCCACTGTGCTGCAAAAGTGGATGCTGTATTTAGTGTTGCAGTGTGTTAAGATGGCAGCATACATGAGTTTTCATCTTGGCTTTGCTATCTGTGCATCCTTGGGTGAATCAGTTTCTCCTTTCTGAGCCTCAGTTTCCTCAGACGTCAAATGAGAAGATTATCTCCCATAATCTGCATAATCAACATTCTAGGATGCTATGGTGGGTACATTTTATCTGCTTGAGATCTCTTTCAATAGCTCTTTTATCTGCTTGAGATCTCTTTCAATAGCTTGCAAACTCCTCAAAGGCAGATCCGTGCTTTAATCGAATTTGTATCCCCTTGGTGGTTGCCTAGGGCTGAGGGAGATGGGGGGATTGGGGAGAGTACTAGGATATGAGAATTCCTTCCAGGATGTTTAAAATGCTCTAATATTGACTATAGAGTTGATTGCAGAACTCTGAATATACTAAAAATCACTGAACTGAACGTTTTAAATGGGTGAATTATATGTTCTTTTTTTTTTTTTAATTCTATCACAATAAAGCTGTTGCCAAAATAACTGTATTCTCAGGGTCCAGCACATTGCTTTGCTCAACAAATGTTTTCTGAGTATTGAACAGCTGTACTATATGGCTTTTAACCTTCAGATTCTGAGTCTATTAATGGAATGTCTTGTACCTACTTACCAGTTCTTCTCATACGAACTGGCACTTCTAAAAGTGGGTTCAACTTGGCAGTTTAAATAACCCCTTTGCCAACTTACTTTCTTCTTGTCATAGATGTATTGTCTCTTCTCACTGTGTGAATTATTACCTTTTGAATGTACAAGGGCTCAGTTAAAAATGTTAGCTATATTTCTAGTTAAGCTAGCCCTCAAGATTCAACTGTTATAAATGGCTTTGAGTTCTTCAAGGGAGAGACATAATAGTAAAAGATGGTGTTGCTACTGTAATTAGTCCTCCAGGTATAAAATTAGTTACTTGAACCAAATGACTGGGAAGTCCTTGTCAACAACTGTTTTCCACCTCAAAAGAAATAAAGGAAGCATATTAATTACTGGGAAAAGAGTCTGCAGTTCATGCAAGGGTCTCTATTGGAGGGCAGTTTTCTTAAAATATTTGCTGGTTTATAATTAGCTCATGTATCTGATTAATTTAGGGGGAACAAAATCTTCAACTTTGAGAACAAATGTTAAGCTACCATGCTTGAGAAAACCCAACTCCAAAGCCAGTAACTTTGGAGTTCACTGCCAACAAAGAGTAATGAAGCTTCCGGGCTCTGGGAAGTCTAGCCGCCAGCTGCCTCAGTACAAAGAGGCCCATCAGGCCGGGAGGCAGGCAACAGAAACAGCATGGAATCGGGTCTAATCGGCAGTGATCAGAGAATAAAATGGAAAAGTAAAATGAGACCGCAGTAGGCAAAATGAGGGGAACAGTGGAGGCCACAAAGTTAAAGCTTGGAACATGTAATCAAGGTGATTAAAAACTCAAGCTGCATTACTCACCAGCTCTCCAGCTCACCCTGCACTCTCCACAATCACAGCCAATTGTCCTGATTTTTCAGAATGCTCCAACCTAGAAACTTGTATTGGGGCAGTTGAACAGGATTTGCGTGTCCCTCCCCTCTCCTCTCAATAACATGTAGAGACCTAGACTTGATTCATGTCAACATGCAAAGGGTTTGGGTGTCTTCTGCTTGATCACTTGGAAGTAAGAGGCAGGGAAAGTTATGCATAGTCATTAGGGCACAAAAACCACATACATTCACAGAACCATCAAAGCTACCTAGACCACATTCAGAGGTACCTTACAACCATTTAGAACAATCTTGAAGAATGGGCTTGGGATCAACTACAACAGTCACCTGGGGAGTCGACCTGATTGAAAGCAAAGTGTCTGCCACTTGTCTCGAAAAACTCTGATAATATCTTTTGATCATGTGGATTCTCTTCATTCATCTAGTCAAGACTTATGGAGCCTCAGACTTTAGAAAATGACTCTTCAGACAAAAATCTACACAGGGTTGGCAGCACGCAAATCAATTCAACAAATATCAATAAAACTTACTACATGTCAGGCACTGTGCTAGGGGATATGCAAGTGAATAAAAAGGAACTTGTAGTCAAAAGTGATTCAAAGCAGATTCAGTAGCCAGATTGCTTGACTTCACCTCATGGTGCCGACACTTTATAGCTTTGTAGCCTTAGACAACTGACCTCTCTTAGTCTCAGTTTCCCCCTCTGTAAAATGGGCATGATAATCAAACCTCCTCTGGCTGTAGAGATAATGAAATGAGTTTGCTTATATTCATGTATATAAAGCACTTTGTATACAACTATGGCACATAGCAAGTGTTATATGTGCTTTAGGTATACATGGAAGTTATTAACCATCTTTGTGTCATAAACTTCTTGAAGAAGCTGATGAAAACTGGTTCATACTCCAGAGTACATACATATAGATTTGCATCTAATTTTAAGGGCCCTGTGGATCCCCCAAGGCATCACAGACCTGATTTCATAAGATAGATCCCCAAAATTTGTAATTCCAATAGACCGGGGAACCCCAACCCTGAACAATATTAATAGTTGTATTGAGATGACAAACCTTTTTGGTTTCCTACAGTGACAAAGCAGAGTAGTGGTTAAGGACATGGGCTGCAGGGTAGACAAGCTCTAGGTCCAAAGCCTCACTCTATCACTTTGTTGTTCAGTTGCTAAGTCTTGTCCAACTCTTTGCGACCCCATGGATTGCAGCATGCCAGGCTTCTCTGTCCTCCACTATCTCCTGGAGTTTCCTCTCTCACTTACTAGCTGTTTAACTAGAGGCAAGTTACTTAAGTTTTCTGAGCCCCAACTTCCTCATTTGCAAAAGAGAATAAGAGTATCTACTTCACAAGCTAAAACTGGAAAAATCATGGAATACGTTGGCCCATGTCTGGCAAACACTCCATTAATTGTCACTAGTACTATCATACACTAGGGATAGGCAACAACTCCCACCAAAACAAAGAATGATCATCAGGAATGGTTCTGTATTAGGATTAAAATGAGCACCTAAGTCTTTTCTTTTGCAAATGACAAGCTAAAATTTCCCACCTACAACGAAATCTCTATTCATCTGTAGTGGGAGTGTGTACAAAATTCAGTCAGGGCTCACTGTGGAAGAGCAAAGGCAAGAGACTGGTGTCTAGTGACTTTCTCAAGAAATCAAAGACAGTATATTTTCTTTATTATCACAGTGAGTGCAACATGCCAAGAAAAATAGGTAGGTGTGACCAATTGGGAGTTTCTTTCCATCCCACCAGACTGTTGAATATCTCATCACATAGTTTGTCACCCAAATCAGCAATGAAAAGCACTGTTAGCCAACCCCCAGTGCATTCAGCAATAGGTTGCTTAATTAAATATGCCACTGAATGGGCTATAGAATTCTATTGCTTCTTCTGACAGGTGAAAGACAGAAGGGACAATTTTCTGGGTTTTCATTTAAGATGTATTTTCAATATAGCCTCCACAAAGGGTACCCCAGGCTGCATTAATTTTTATGAGATTTTTTTTTTCTAAACCTAACTTTACACAGAATGAGCTAGTTGATGAAAACAAGCCTAAAGTCAGTAAGGCTCCCTTGTCCCCACACTGAGAACCAACACATGATGGCTAGATGAGGGCAATGTGAATCACAGAGACGATGCTGTGAAGTGGTGTCAGAAAAGCCTCCCCTGTTATTCTTGGTGTTAAGGCCCTTGGGCTAGGCGTAGGGAACTGATCCTCAGTACCTCACTACCCTAGCATTTGTAGGCAGTAACATGTTCTAAACATGTGGGATTCAGAGGTTCAAATTCTGAAAGATGATGCTGTGAAAGTGCTGCACTCAATATGCCAGCAAATTTGGAAAACTCAGCAGTGGCCACACGACTGGAAAAGGTCAGTTTTCATTCCAATCCCAAAGAAAGGCAATGCCAAAGAATGCTCAAACTACCGCACAATTGCACTCATCTCACATGCTAGTAAAGTAATGCTCAAAATTCTCCAAGCCAGGCTTCAGCAATACATGAACCGTGAACTTCCTGATGTTCAACCTGGTTTTAGAAAAGGCAGACGAACCAGAGATCAAATTGCCAACATCTGCTGGATCATCGAGAAAGCAAGAGAGTTCCAGAAAAACATCTATTTCTGCTTTACTGACTATGCCAAAGCCTTTGACTGTGTGGATCACAATAAACTGTGGAAAATTCTGAAAGAGATGGGAATACCAGACCACCTGACCTGCCTCTTGAGAAACCTATATGCAGGTCAGGAAGCAACAGTTAGAACTGGACATGGAACAACAGACTGGTTTCAAATAGGAAAAGGAGTACGTCAAGGATGTATATTGTCACCCTGCTTATTTAACTTATATGCAGTGTACATCATGAGAAACACGGTCTGGAAGAAGCACAAGCTGGAATCAAGATTGCCGGGAGAAATATCAATAACCTCAGATATGTAGATGACACCACCCTTATGGCAGAAAGTGAAGAGGAACTAAAAAGCCTCTTGAAGTGAAAGAGGAGAGTGAAAAAGTTGGCTTAAAGCTCAACATTCAGAAAACTAAGATCATGGCATCTGGTCCCATCACTTCATGGGAAATAGATGGGAAAGCAGTGGAAACAGTGTCAGACTTTATTTTTCTGGGCTCCAAAATCACTGCAGATGGTGACTGCAGCCATGAAATTAAAAGATGCTTACTCCTTGGAAGGAAAGTTATGACCAAGCTAGACAGCATATTGAAAAGCAGAGACATTACTTTGCCAACTAAGGTCCGTCTAGTCAAGGCTATGGTTTTTCCAGTAGTCATGGATGGATGTGAGAGTTGGACTATGAAGAAAGCTGAGCACCAAAGAATTGATGCTTTTGAACTGTGGTGTTGGAGAAGACTCTTGAGAGTCCCTTGGACTGCAAGGAGATCCAACCAGTCCATTCTAAAGGAGATCAGTCCTGGGTATTCTTTGGAAGGAATGATGCTAAAGCTGAAACTCCAGTACGTTGGCCACCTCATGCAAAGAGTTGAGTTATTGGAAAAGACTCTGATGCTGGGAGGGATTGAGGGCAGGAGGAAAAGGAGATGACAGAGGTTGAGATGGCTGGATGGCATCACTGACTTGATGGACATGAGTTTGAGTGATCTCTGGGAGTGGTGATGGACAGGGAGGCCTGGCATGCTGCAATTCATGGGGTCACAAAGAGTCAGACACAACTGGGCAACTGAACTGAACTGAACTGAACCAAACATGGTAAATGAAGATTTACTTAACCTGGGATTGACCCAGCTTTGCAAAGAAAAGTCAGTAGTCACAAAACAATAGAAAACAATACAAAGATTTGGGTAAACGTATCGAAGGTCTGGAAGGTATTGTAAGCTTTCTGGAATATTGAACTAGGAGCTCACTAGGGCCAACTTGAACCCAGGCCCCATAGTAGCATCAATTGCATGTGATGTGTGTAAAATATAACACTTTAGAGATCTAAGAACGTGACCCACGTTTCCTTGAGAGCTCATCTTTCTGAAACAAATAGAAAAGAAAGAGAGGCTTCCAAAGAGCATTCCCTTCTGGACCAGTTTGAGAATTGGGAAGAAACAGCCCCCCCTTTTTTCCCACCTGGAGACAGACATGCTAGTTGACACGCTCCAGGTCACCTGCTTTCCCGGAGCCAAGCAGCACTTGACCTGACAAGGGAAATGACAAAGGAGCCCTCCCCAACAACCCCCGTTTTCCCCTTCTTTAGTTTAAGCTGCTGAATATATGATAATATGAGTCCTTAAAGCTGGGATGGCAACAAAACACACTGATAGGGCCCACCCAGTAGCTTAGCAACTGTTTTAATTTCGTTTGGCTTTTTTCTTTTTTACAGAAGTAGAGAAAAGAAAAAGAGCTTTGTCAAAGTGAATGTCACGGCAGCGTGTTTCTTTCCACTTCACGGGGGTAGGGGTGAGGCAGGGGCTTGGCGAAATGGTAATGCGGGCTGTGAAGCTTTTCATTCCAAGGGCTAAGGCTGTAAGGCAGTGGGGGGTGGGGCAGGCTTCTCTTCTTTTAGAAGGCACTGTGCTGACTGACCCTTCAAGAAAGCACCTTGGGCCTCCCCAGCCTGAGGTCTACTGCAGGTGAGTGGCTATACCTCTTAGTGCCAGGCATTTAAGAAAACATTTGAGAGAGTCCAACCCTGTCTCTAAAAGACACTGTCATTCTGTTTTTCTAAAAGACACATGAAAAAGTTAAAGAGGCAGGGCCAAAGTCGAGGTGATCCCCTTACGTTGAAGGGCAGAAAGCTGTGCACTGCCATGGGGCTTAAAGCTGGGATGGGGTAGGGGCTACCAGAAGACCAGGAATGATTCCTATAGATTTCTTCTTAAGATTTTTTTGATGTGGACCATTTTTAAAGTTTTTATTGAATTTGTTACAATATTGCTTCTGTTTATGTTTTGGTATTTTGGCTGCAAGGCATGTGGGATCTTAGCTCCCTGACCTGGGATTGAACACACACACCCTGCACTGGAAGATAGAGTCCTAAACACTGGATGACCAGGGAAGCCCCCCCTAAATTTCTGAACCCAGGAGATATGCAAAGAAGAACAGGCAAATGGCCTTCATCATAGAATCGAAGTTCATGTTAAACATGGCAAAAGGGAACAGAGCAAGCTGAAGGCCAAATCACATGACTAGCATTTAGAGAAATGGCAGGGAGGAGAGAGCTAAGGGAGCTTCCAAGCGTTTCTATCAAGAATCGCTGTAATGAGCTGCATCTACATTGTGGCCTAAGCAGGAATGCCTGCTCTGATCACTGACAGGAAGACTTGGACCAAGGAGGTCTCAACACTGGCTGTAATCAGCCACAGGTTTGGAGCAAGAGCCAGAGCTAGAGGTAGGGGTGGGGTTTATGCTGATGGTGTGATGGCATAGAGTAGATGGCAAGAATACTTACTCCCATTCTATGCCCGAGGAGAACTAGCACAACAAAGATGCCCAGTTTCTGTGCTCCCCATCCCAGGGCACTCGGTGTCACCACAAGTCGGAACAGCAGCCTTCCTATTCTGACATCTGTTCCAATGAACCAATCAAGGTTTGGTTGTGAAAATCAGATCTCCTCCTTTTCAAAGTGACTTGACTGATCATTCTTGCCTCCTCTCTCTCAAAACAAAAACAAAAACAAAACAAAAACCCTCACTGACAAAAATAGTCTAAAAACTCTTTTAAAATAAAGAAATATTTCTTACTTTTAATAACTGAAAGCTAGTCAAAAGCAGTTTTCCCCAAGTCTCATGAAATCATAGTTCCTGATTCCCATTCCTATATTCTGGAGGCAAGAGGAGGTATCTGAGTGGCCCCCTGACCCAGACCCTCCAATCCCTCAGGCGTTGAATTCTCAGAGTCCAACACTGAGGGTGCAGAAAGCCAAAATAGAGTCTAAATCAGTCATTTTCCAATGAATACAACCGCTAACAGTTAAAACTACAAAGCACCTAGTGATACAAACTCATTTAACCTTCAACAGAACATGAGAAAGTAGGTACTATTAATTGTCCCTGTTTTACAGACAAAAGAACTGAGCCACAGAGAGTATCAGGGACTTACCCAAGGTCTCAAAGTTAATAAGTGATAAAGATCAAAGTACCAAGGGTTTGACCACAGAGTCCATCTTCCTATGTCAGGGTATTCTAGATGAGCTGGCTATCAAGAGTAGGCCGAAGTGATTTCTGCCTCTCTTTCCTCCACTGCTCCACAGCTACTGTGATCTCCATCCCTGCCCATGGTTTCAGAGAGGACGGCATCTCAGGCTTGCACAGAGGAGCTAGGCAAACTGAGGCCATGGAGGAAAGAGAATGGCAAGGCCCAGTACCAGCGCCCCTCAGGCTCTGACTAAAGGGACGGGATCTTGCCAGCTCCCTGAGCTCTGCCTGGGCTCCTCATATGCACTCTATCACTTTCAAACATATCCAGATTATTGCCCCAATACTTCACCTGAACCGTCCTAATGAAATATGAGTAGATATTAACAAAGCTGTAAAATCCATAAAAATGCTGCTTTACAAGAGACATCTACCTATGAATCAGCAGTTGGGTTAATTCATTATTTAGTAGGCTTGTTATTTATAGCATATTACAGCTTGGTAAATTATTTATATATGCTTGTTTCTGTGTATGATTTTCCCTTAAGAGGGGCGAAATGTTTATCAACCACACACGGGGAGGTTGTTTTAGTCAGAAGCCTGTTGTGAAATTAGCTTGGGCTCACTTCTCTTTCTTACTTCCTGCTCAAGACTTCTATCTGGAAGGGCCAGGGGTTGAAAAAGCTGTAACTGAATCAGGCATTTAGCCAGTAAGCAGGGAGGTGACACTCGGTGTCTTCTCCTGAACCAGGTTCATAGGATATGGGTCATGAAATTAAGGTTCTGTAGGCAGATTAGTTTGTTTAATACTGGGTTCAATTCAAGGCTACAAGACTTCTAAAATCCTTTAATATACCAAAAAACCTCTTCGATTTCCAAGAGGCGGGGATTTAATTAATTTTTTGACTACACACTCCTGTTAGGCCCAAAACACATTGGATGAGAATACGCTTCAGGGAACATTCCTCTAAGGAGAAGTATTCCACATGGTTCAAGAGACCTTACATCTGGTAAATCAGGGGTAGGGGTGCGGAAGGGGAGGCTAAACTCTGTCATCTTGTCCCTCTGGGAGAAATTCAGAAGTGGAATCTTCAACATGGACCAATCTGTCTATGTAGCACAGAAGCAATCTACTCAAACACCACCCAAGGTGTGCAGCACAACATTCAACACTCCCTTGTAATATTTTTTTCAACAGAGGTATAGTTGAACTCCACTGAGCCTTAGGAGGTATTACTAACAACAAAGCTAGTAGAGGCGATGGAATTCCAGTTGAGCTATTTCAAATTCTTAAAGATGATGCTGTGGAAGACCTGCACTGAATATGCCAGCAAATTTGGAAAACTCAGCAGTGGTCACAGGGCTGGAAAAGGTCACCTTTCATTCCAATTCCAAAGTAGGGCAATGCCAAAGAATGTTCAAACTATCACACAGTTGTCACACGCTAGGAAAGTAATGCTCAAAATTCTCTAAGCTAGGTTTCAGCAGTACATGAACTGAAAAATTTCAGATGTTCAAGCTAGATTTAGAAAAGGCAGACGAAACAGAGATCAAATTGCCAACATCTGTTGGATCATAAGAAAGGCAAGAGAGTGCCAGAAAAACATCTACTTCTGCTTTACTGACTACGTCAAACCCTTTGACTGTATGCATCACAACAAACTGTGGAAAATTCTTAAACAGATGAGAATACCAGACCACCTTACTTGCCTCCTGAGAAATCTGTATGCAGGTGAAGAAGCAAGAGTAAGAACTGGACATGGAATAACAGACTGGTTCCAAATTGGGAAGGAAGCACGTCAAGGCACTATATTATCATCCTGCTTATTTAATTTATAAGCAGAGTACATCATGTGAAATGTTGGGCCAGATAAATCACAAGCTGGAATCAAGATGGCCCAGAGAAATAACAATAACCTCAGATATGCAGATGACAAAACCTATATGGCAGAAAGCAAAGAGGAAGTAAAGAGCCCCTTGATGAAAGTGAAAGAGGAGAGTGAAAAAGCTGGCTTAATACTCAGCCTTCAAAAAACGAACACCATGGCATCCAGTCCCATCACTTTATGGCATATACATGGGGAAAAAATTGAAACAGTGACAGGCTTTATTTTCTTGGGCTCCAAAATCACTGAAGACAGTGACTGCAACAATGATATTAAAAGACGCATCTTCCTTGGAAGAAAACCTATAACCAACCTACACAGCATACTAAAAAGCAGAGACAATACTTTGCAAAACAAGGTCCATCTATCAAAGCTATGGTTTCTCCAGTAGTCATGTATGAATGTGAGAAATGGACCATAAAGAAAGCTGAGAACCAAAGAATTCATGGTTTTGAAGTGCGGTGTTGGAGAAGACTTTTGAGAGTCCCTAGGACTGCAAGAAGATCAAACCAGTCAATTGTAAAGGAAATCAGTCCTGAATGTTCATTGGAAGGACTGATGCTGAAGCTGAAGCTCCAATACTTTGGTCACCTCATTCAAAGAAACTGACTTATTGAAAAAGACCCTGATGCTGGGAAAGATTGGAGGCAGGAGGAGAAGGGGACGACAGAGGACGAGATGGTTGGATGGCATCACCAACTCAAGGGACATGAGTTTGAATAAACTCACGAGAGGGTGAACGACAGGGAAACGTGGCATGCTACAGTCCATGGGTCCCAAAGAGTCCGACATGAACGAATGGCTGAACAACAACAACAAATCTACTGAAAAGCAGGTTAACTGAAAACAAT
Source organism: Ovis aries (assembly GCF_016772045.2). NCBI lineage: Eukaryota > Metazoa > Chordata > Mammalia > Artiodactyla > Bovidae > Ovis > Ovis aries. Next base: position 102,060,988 of record NC_056080.1, on the reverse strand, counting down.
ATAACAAACTTGGTTATAATGGTTGTGAGAGTTCACAACAGTGCTAAACACCTTGAATTTACATCACATATTTCTATAAAAGAGCCCTATCACACCTCTTTTCATACTGTTCATGGAAAGATAGAAGCAAGGTCCAATGCTGTAAAGAGCAATATTGCAAAGGAACCTGGAATGTTAAGTCCACGAATCAAGGCCAATTGGAAGTGGTCAAACAGGAGATGGCAAGAGTGAATGTCGACATTCTAAGAATCAGTGAACTAAGATGGACTGGAATGGGTGAATTTAACTCAGATGACCATGATTCTACTACTGTGGGCAGGAATCCCTTAGAAGAAATAGACTAGCCATCATAGTCAACAAAAGAGTCAGAAATGCAGTACTTGGATACAATTCCCAAAATGACAGAATGATCTCTGTTAGATTAAAAGGCAAAGCATTCAATATCACAGTAATCCAAGTCTATGCCCCGACCAGTAATGCTGAAGAAACTGAAGTTGAACGGTCCTATGAAGACCTACAAGACCCTTTAGAACTAACATCCAAAAGAGATGTCCTTTATCATTATAGAGGACTGGAATGCAAAAGTATGAAGTCAAGAAATACCTGGAGTAATAGGCAAATTGAGCCTTGGAGTACAGAATAAAGCAGGGCAAAGGCTAATGGAGTTCAGCCAAGAGAAAGCACTGGTCAGAGCAAACACCCTCTTCCAACAACACAAGAGAAGACTCTACACATGGACATCATCAGATAGTCAACACCAAAATCAGACTGATTATATTCTTTGCAGCCAATGATGGAGCTCTACACAGTCAGCAAAAACAAGACTGGGAGCTGACTGTGGCTCAGATCATGAACTCCTTATTGCCAAATTCAGATTTAAGTTGAAGAAAGTAGGGAAAACTACTAGACCATTCAGGTATGACCTAAATCAAATCCCTTATGATTATACAGTGGAAGTGAAAGATAGATTTAAAGGACTAGATCTGATAGATAGTGTGCCTGATGAACTATGGACAGAGGTTTCTGACACTGTACAGGAGACAGCAATCAAGACCATCCCCAAGAAAAAGAAATATAAAAAAGCAAAATGGCTGTCTGGGGAGGCCTTACAAATAGCTGCAAAAAGAAGAGCAGTGAAAAGCAAAGGAGAAAAGGAAAGATACACCCATTTGAATGCAGAGTTCCAAACAATAGCAAGGAGAGATAAGAAAGCCTTCCTCAGTGATCAATGAAAAGAAATAGATGCAAACAACAGAATAGGAAAGACTAGAGATCTCTTCAAAAAAATTAGAGATACTAAGGGAACATTTAATGCAAAGATGGGCTCAATAAAGGACAGAAATGGTATGGACCTAACAGAAGCAGAAGATATGAAGAAGAGGGGGCAAGAATACACAGAAGAACTGTACAAAAAAGATCTTCACGACCCAGATAATCATGACAGTGTGATCACTCACCTAGAGCCAGACATCTTGGAATGTGAAGTCAAGAGGGCCTTAGGAAGTATCACCATGAACAAAGCTAGTGGAGGTGATGGAATTCCAGTTGAGCTATTTCAAACCCTGAAAGAAGATTCTGTGAAAGTGCTGCACTCAATATGCCAGCAAATTTGGAAAACTCAGCAGTGGCCACACGACTGGAAAAGGGCAGTTTTCATTCCAATCCCAAAGAAAGGCAATGCCAAAGAATGCTCAAACTACTGCACAATTGCACTCATCCCACATGCTAGTAAAGTAATGCTCAAAATTCTCCAAGCCAGGCTTCAGCAATACATGAACCGTGAACTTCTTGATGTTCAAGCTGGTTTTCGAAAAGGCAGAGGAACCAGAGATCAAATTGCCAACATCTGCTGGATCATCGAGAAAGCAAGAGAGTTCCAGAAAAACATCTATTTCTGCTTCATTGACTATGCCAAAGCCTTTGACTGTGTGGATCACATTAAACTATGTAAAATTCTGAAACAAATGAGAATACCAGACCATCTGACCTGCTTCTTGAGAAACCTATATGCAGGTCAGGAAGCAACAGTTGGAACTGGACATGAAACAACAGACTGGTTTCAAATAGGAAAAGGAGTACATCAAGGATGTATATTGTCACCCTGCTCTTTTAACTTATATGCAGAGTACATCCTGAGAAACACTGGTCTGGAAGAAGCACAAATTGGAATCAAGATTATTGGGAGAAATATCAATAACTTATGATATGCAGATGACACCACCCTTATGGCAGAAAGTAAAGAAGAACTAAAGAGCCTCTTGATGAAAATGAAAAGAGGAGAGTGAAAAAGTTGTCTTAAAGCTCAACATTCAGAAAACTAAGATCATGGCATCTGGTCCCATCACTTCAAGGCAAATAGATGGGGAAACAGTGGAAATATTGGCTGACTATTTTTCTGGGCTCCCAAGTCATTGCAGATGGTGATTACAGCCATGAAATTAAAGGACACTTACTCCTTGCAAGGAAAGTTATGACAAACCTAGACAACATATTCAAAACCAGAGACATGGCTTTGTCAACAAAGGTCCGTCTAGTCAAGGCTATGGTTTTTCCAGTAGTCATGTATGGATGTGAGAGTTGGACTATAAAGAAAGCTGAGCACCGAAGAATTGATGCTTTTGAACTGTGGTGTTGGAGAAGACTCTTGAGAGTCCCTTGGACTGCAAGGAGATCCAACCAGTCCATTGCAAAGGAGATCAGTCCTGGGCGTTCTCTAGAAGGAATGATGCTAAAGCTGAAACTCCAGTACTTTGGCCACCTCATGCTAAGAGTTAACTCATTGGAAAATACTCTGATGCTTGGAGGGATTGGAGGCAGGAGGAGAAGGGGACGACAGAGGATGAGATGCTGGATGGCATCACACTGACTCGATGGACGTGGATTTGGGTGAACTCCGGGAGTTGGTGATGGACAGGGAGGCCTGGCGTCCCACGATTCACTAGGTTGCAAAGAGTTGGACAAGACTGAGCAACTGAACTGAACTGAACTGAACTGATTGGAGAAACAGACATAGAGAATAGACTTATGGACATGCGGAGAGGGGAGAAAAAAGGTGAGATGTATGGAAAGAGAAACATGGAAACTTAAATTATCATATGCAAAATAGATACCCAATGGGAATTTGCTGTATGGCTCAGGAAACTCAAACAGGGGCTCTGTATCAACCTAGAGGGATAAGATGGGGAGAGAGAAGGAGGGAGGTTCAAAAGGGAGGAGATATAAGTATACCTATGGGTGATTCATGTTGAGGTTAGACAGAAAACAACAAAATTTAGCAGAACAATTATTCTTCAATTAAAAAATGAACAAATTCTTTAAAAATAGAAAAAAAAGAAATCTAAAAAATTGTCACAGCAAAAAGGAACCTAACAAGGCATAATATGAAATGACTAAATTTAGTATAGTATCCTGGATGTATACTGGGACAGCAAAAGGACATTAGGTAAAAACTAAGGAAATCTGAAAATGTTCCAGAAAAACATCTATTTCTGCTTTATTGACTATGCCATAGCCGTTGACTGTGTGGATCACAACAAACTGGAAAATTTTGAAAGAGATGGGAGTATGAGACCACCTGAATTGCCTCTTGAGAAATCTATATGCAGGTCAGGAAGCAACAGTTAGAACTGGACATGCAACATGGGCTGGGTCCAAATTGGGAAATGAGTAAGTCAAGGCTGTATATTGTCACCCTGCTTATTTAACTTATATGCAGAGTAACTCATGAAAAACACTCCACTGGATGAAGCACAAGCTGGAAACAAAAGTGCCAGGAGAAATATCAATAACTTCAGATATGCAGATGACACCACGCTTATGGCAGAAAGTGAAGAACTAGACCCTCTTGATGAAATTGAAAGAGGACAGTGAAAAAGTTGGCTTAAAGCTCAACATTCAGAAAACTAAGATGATAGCGTCTGCTCCCATCCCTTCATGGCAAATAAATGGGGAAACAATGGAAATAGTGGCAGACTTTACTTTTGTGGCCGAAAAATTACTGCAGATGGTGACAGAAGTCATGAAACGAAAAGACGCTTACCCCTTGGAAGGAAAGTTCTGACCAACCTACACAGCATATTAAAAAGCAGACATTACTTTGCCGACAAAGGTCCACATAGTCAAGGCTATGGTTTTTCCTGTATTCATGTATGGATCTGAGATTTGGACTATAAAAAAGCTGAGGGCCAAAGAATTGATGCTTTTGAACTTTGGTGTTGGAGAAGACTCTTGAGAGTCCCTTGGAAGGCAAGGAGATCCAACCAGTCCATCCTAAAGGAGATCAGTCCTGGGTGTTCATTGGAAGGACTGATGTTGAACCTGAAACTCCAATACTTTCAACACCTGATGCAAAGAGATGACTCATTTGAAAAGAACCTGATGCTGGGAAAGACTGAGGGCAGGAGGAGAAGGGGACAACAGTGGATGAGATGGTTGGATGGCATCACCGACTCAATATATATGGGTTTGGGAAAACTCCCAGACTTGGTGATGGACAGGGAGGCCTGGAGTCCTGCAGTTCATGGGGTCACAAAGAGTGGACACAACTGGGTGACTAAACTGAACTAAACTGAAGGAAATCTGATAAATGTCCAGACGTTAGTTAATAATACTCTTTCAGTGTGGGTTCACTAAGTTGAACAAATGTTCAATACTAATGTACAATGGTAATAAAGGGAATTGGTTATGGAGTATACGAAAATACTCTTCACAATTATTGTGCAAATCTAAAACTTCTAAAGTAAACTGTTTAAAAAAAAACACCAAATATTAGGTGATGAGATCCAGAAGACTACAGAATTAAACACTGAATGGGGGTGGCCATGAGGAATGGTTTGGAGGGAACACTGGCTCCCTAACTTCTACACCACAAGAATTGAGCCACACAAGATGAGGAAACATGGAAAGTCAAATTGGGAAGGCTCTTTAATGGGTGTTGAAGAAGCACTCCCTTTCTTAAACCAGAGCACATGGACTCCTTTGCAGCCTCCCCTCCCCCATGGATGTTCATAAGTGGCACTTTGTGACGTCAACAATGTCAGGGCTACCATTGGCTGGAGAAATCACCTGCTGACCAATCAAACTGCCAGTTGTGGCTCCTCATTGTCCTGGGAAGGTATATATAGAGACGCCGGGCCCCTTGGTGTAGGCAAGTGTTGCTACAACATGGGAGGACTACTTGACAAAGTGGAGTCGGAGTTGGAGTCGGAGTCGGAGTTGGAGTCGGAGTCGGAGTTGGAGTCGGAGTCGGAGTCGGAGTCGGAAATTGAGATAGATAACATCGATTTGGAGGAAGAAGCCTCAAGCTCCACAGAAAGGAAGAGAAATCATTCTGATCAGCCCAATGGCTTGGACAGTGAGACGGTGAGATTACCCTACTCATGTTCTTCCTCTTCGTCCCCCACCCGTGACTCACCCTGCCCTTGCCTGGAACAAAACACCTCCCCAATGCACTCGCATTCTCTCAAAGTTCTCCTTCCCACCCTCCTTCACTAATGTCTTTCTCGATGACTTTGTTTTCTTACCAGATACAAATCCTCATGGGGAAGGTAAAAGCAATCCTTCAGGAGGATCCAGACATGAATATGAAAGAGACCTCGACGATACTAATCTTCTACTACCACCGGCAGAATAAAAAGAAGAATGAAAACAGGCCAACGGCAGATGAAGAAACTCCGGAGGATTCTTCCAACACTTATCCTGACAATCCTCCAAGTAAGCCCCTGTGCCCACCTGGAGCCCAAGATGCTGAGGCATCTACTGTAACTCCAGGGAAAGCAAAGGCAGAATAGTCATTTGTGGAGGGATCAAAACTATTCTGGACAGATCAAAGTACTCTAGACAGATCAAAGTACTCAGATGATGATGATTAAAGTACCAACAAGCAGGAAAAAGATGTGTATGTGTGTTTTTGATGATGGAGAGGGGAGAAAGGGAAGGGTCCGGTGTGTGAGAGGGAGGGAGGTGGCGTCCTTTCAGTTTAGGGCCCAGACCAGCCAGTCCACACTGACTCAGACACTGGGAGTGAGGGCTGGGTGAAGACGGAGAACTGCAGACTGAAGATGTCTGAGCACTGAGGATTTCTTCCTGAACACTTCATCCCACTGGTGAGGAGGAAAAGGACGTGGTATTTCTGTTTGTTTTGGGGGTCCAGCTGGAGAGAGGGGTGATGTAGGGGTGGTGGCTCTGTGTAATAACCAGATTCCACTTTAGATGTTTGACAATTGAGTTTTTACCACTCATCAGTTTCTCTTCCTCTTCTGGCCCACATCTGGGCAAGCTGATAAAAAGAGCCGGGGAATAAGTGAATAAAGGAACATGAAATAGAAACAGATATACCTACCGTTAACCATTGGAATCATTGCCTTGCTATATTTCCCATAGCCAAAACATCCATTACCCCCAAATAGCCTCTAGTGCACATGGATACCCTGACCCAAGGAGCAATAAAATTAAGTCTTTGTCCCCTATAGTCAGCCTTCAAAATATGAGACCCAATGAACCTTTCCCCTTAGTTACAATCACCCTTTTCACCTCAGTTGTTTTTAAAAAGATTCAATCTCAATGAAAGCAGGGTCTTCACAGATTGAAACCCATTATGCTGCTGCTGTTGCTGCTAACTCGCTTCAGTCGTGTCTGACTCTGTGTGACCCCATAGACGGCAACCCACCAGGCTCCCCCGTCCCTGGGACTCTCCAGGCAAGAACACTGGAGTGGGTTGCCATTTCCTTCTCCAATGCAGGAAAGTGAAAAGTGAAAGCGAAGTCCCTCAGTCACGTCCGACTCTTAGCGACTCCATGGACTACAGCCTACCAGGCTCCTCCGTCCATGGGATTTTCCAGGCAAGAGTACTGGAGGGGGGTGCCATCACCGTCTCTGGAAACCTATTATAGGAGACCTATTTAGAGAGGGTGTGGTTCTCTCCACTCCTGCACTTAACAGACAAATTTTACTTGATCTTAAAGCTGTAAAACAAGAACAGGGCCTCCGTGTGAACTTGTACCCTTGGTGTCATGGCCCCACTCACTAGATGGCCATATTACTGAAAATACTGCTTCCATTGAATAACTGGTAAATACTTTTTAGTCAGAGCAAAACATCTGGCTAGCATGCTGTTTCCACTGCCTACTTCAACAACCTCTCAGCTCCACTTAACCTTCACCTTCAAATGGAAATGATACACCTTTACCTGTCTACTCAATGGGGCCAGTGTCCACTCTTGCCATCTCACATAGTCTCTGAAGGCAACATTTTCACCAGCTCTGGGTTTTGTCAGGTACACAATTAGGACCTCACACGGATGACATCCTCCTTTGAAGAAATTCCTATGACACACACACTACACAGTCCCCCCACTTCAGTTAAGTTGCTGAAAACGCTTTGGTACGTGCTGGACTCCTCCAGTCTTCACAGTGTTGAGAAATACCTTTTAGGCTTCTTACTACACATACTGTTAAAACAAGCCCAACATGTTTTAGACATTTACAGATTCTGGAGGAACCGTTTCCTCACATACACAGTATTTTGGGTCGATAACTTCCAAATAGGCTTGCCTTGAATGAGACGCCCCGTGTCAAAAGTTTCTAGAATCTGCCTAAATTGCCATAGAACGGGCACTCCTATTAGCACCCCCTGAGATTCTGTCACTGTGCAAGCTTGAGCAACTCTCTCTCATGGATCTTGGAGTTTCTGTACCATCAATGATGGCCGTTAGCCTCATGGGCTTCTGATACAAGGAACTGCCCACCTTGGCCCAAGGCTGTATGACCGTAGTGCAGCACATGTGGGTACATGCTGGACTGGCCTGGAAATATAGACTATCTCAGGTCGTGAACCTATGACCCTCCATATCCAGCTGCCCATTTGGCCTCTGATTACAGAAGCAGCACTCTGCAAGCTCAGCATAGCTAGGGAGGCCTCCTTGCTACAGGATCAGCTGAAACTGGGCCCTCTACATACCCTATCTTCAGGAGAGGGTACCTTCCCCTGTGCTCCGTCCCTTGTTGAACTGCTACAAGAGTTCATCTCTTAGAACTCTTGGACACCAGGGGAGCCCTTGTGCATCAACACAGTGAAAACCAAAGGCAGATTGTTCACTGAACCACTGCCACTGTCACTATCACACTGGATGGAGCTTGCTTGAGAGCTGCTACTTGTCCTCTCTTCATCAGTATCTTCCTGATAAAGGACAGGACCCAAAGGGCAGCTCAAAGGGCCAGTAGGAGGCATCTACCTTAGCACAGAATGTCTGTCTGGGCCAACACCTGGCCTCATCTTCATAGCTTCATAGATCTTTGAGCCACTGCCAATGGGCTGACTGCCTATTCTGGCCGAGTCAAACAATTCTTCCCCAAGGTTGTCTCATTTAGGGTTAAGAACCCACACAATCTCTTGCCTCCCGATAAATTATACCTGAAATGTAAATCAAGGTCACACATTTTCTACACATATGAAAGCCACAGTACAATGTCTCACCATGGCACTCCTTATCCTCGTTGGAGTTCTACACAAGAAGAGAAACCCAGAGACTCACTTTGCTTTTCAGAACACAAAATACTGTCTCCTGAACAAGATATTCAATGGAACACTCACCACCTTTACCGCTCTCACGATGCAGGGGCCACAGCGGTTTCCGTAAACAAGAACAAATTCAATGCATCATGGAATTCTTTAGTTATCAAACAAATATCATGGGTAAATTGTAATAGAGTTTGATGCCATTGTTTATTAGTAATATTGAACTAAATCAACGAATAATCATTGCATATGTTAAAAGTGCAGAACTTGATGTTTGGATTGAATGTACACCCATACCTACATTTATAGAGTGAAAGAATCACAATCATCTAATGACCCATCACTGCACAGTTACTATTTTTTCCCTTTTTTGGGCATTTTATTTTTGATGTATTAACTCATTATGTGAGTAACAATCATTTTCATATTTTTTTGGTGTATGTGTGGCATCATTAGTTTTGAGATTGAGATGAAAATTGGGGAGGGGGTGTATATTACACTTCTATGAGATGACATCAAGCTCCCATATTTCACAAAAGCATAAATGTGTGTGTGTGTGTGTGTATGTATATATTTATTTATACACATATGAGTATGACACTTTAAGAAAGATGCCAGTATTTCAGGAAACAAATATGTCTTGAGTGCCTAGGATGTGTCAGATATCGTACTTGGCTCTTGACTTACAGTGAAAGACATAAAGTCAATACTTCTGTGATCAAGTAATTTCTATTTTCACGGGCAAAGGAGTGGTTCATGGTATTGGTGTGGGGCAGAGGAGAGTTGCTTTCATTAAAGGGTGTGGGGAAACCTCTTCTGAAGAGTTCATATCTGAAACAAGATTTGAAGAATGAGATACAATCAGTTGTGTGAAGATTTGGAAGAAGAGCATTTTAGGCAAGTTGCCACATCATGAAGCAAGAATAAGAACAGTGTGCTGAGGAACTGCCAAAGGTTGATGTAGCTGCAGTACAGTCACAGAGGAACAGAGCAGAGAGAGGAGACTGACACTGGAGAGGCAGAGACGAGGTCTTGTAAGAACCTGGATTTTTATCTTCTGTGCAGTGGAGGGCTGCTAGATGGCTTGATAAAGAAAGTGATGCAGTCTGATTTATGTTTTAGAAAGTTCACTGAATGCTGTGAACTCTGTAGGAACAGAGGACTCTCAGGTTCTTGACACTACACAAGTATGATCTGATGATGGCTGAGACTAGGATTGTAGCAGAGGGCATATAACAGTATCTGGTTGAGCAGTTGGGACCACAGGATTTCAAGTCCAATCTCAATTTATAGCTTCACCACCTGAAAGTTATTTGACCTTGAGTAGGTTTCCTAACTTTGTTACGATGTAGTTTTCTCATCTGTAAAATGGGAACGATGATAGCATGTATCTATATCTTAGAGTCATTCTGGGATTGAATGGAACAGTTTATGTAAAACATCTGATACCATATCAGAACAATGATAAGCATAGATGCACCCTTATGGCAGAAAGTGAAGAAGAACTAAAGAGCCTCTTGATGAAAGTGAAAAAGAGAGTGAAAAAGTTGGTTTAAAGCTCAATATTCAGAAAACTAAGATCATGGCATCCAGTCCCATCACTTTATGGCAAATAGATGGGGAAACAGTGGAACAGTGGCTAACTTTACTTTTAGGGGCTCTAAAATCACTGCAAATGGTGACTGTGGCCATGAAATTAAAAGATACTTACTCCTTGGAAGGAAAGTTATGACCAACCTAGACAGCATATTAAAAAGCAAAGACATGACTTTGTCCACAAGGGTCCATCTACTCAAGGCTATGGTTTTCCAGTGTTCATGTATGGATGTGAGAGTTCGACTATAAAGAAAGCTGAGTGCCAAAGAATCGACTCTTTTGAACCATGGTGTTGGAGAAGACTCTTGAGAGTCCCTTGGTTGCAAGAAGGTCCAACCAGTCCATCCTAGAGGAGATCAGGCCTGGTTGTTCATTTAATGGCTGATGTTGAAGCTGAAAGTCAATACCTTGGCCACCTGATGTGAAGAGCTGACTCATTTGAAAAGACCCTGATGCTGGGAAAGATTGAGGGCAGGAGGAGAAGGGGACAATGATGGTTGGATGGTATCACCGACTCAATAGAGTTTGGGTAAACTCCGGGAGTTGGTGATGGACAGGGAGGCCTGGCGTGCTACGGTTCATGGGGTCGCAAAGAGTCAGACACAATTGAACAACTGAAGTGACTGAAGCATAGAATTAAGTAGCTTCTGTTTTTATCAATAAGATACATATTTCTTACTTCTATCTCCCCTATGCATCCCCACAAACCGGGGATGTCCTCTTTCAGCTGCTGTTAAGCCATAAGTAATGAGCCCTTGTTTATTCCCTTGAAGACACAGTACTTGGGGGCACCTTCTCTCAATGGTTAGGCATTCTGGTACCTTTAAATAATAAGTGTCTGTCAATGGCTTATGATTAATTTATTCAATAAGTAGCAATAGTATCTGATTTCTAACCTTCCCTTCTACTTAATGAATCATTTCTGGAATAGCTACCCCCTTTGCTCCAACCTCTTCCATGGGTCCTAAATGAACACTAACCCGTATTTCTTTCTTTCCTGCAAATATAACATGCTGGGCTCAGTCAGACTTCTTTCATAGTTCTTCCTTCCATTGGGTGCAGCTTTGAGTTGTTCTTTCTTCAGAAATATCTGCTTGCATTTTTCAAAGCAAGTTCTCATTTTACTACTTCCTGATCAGGACTCTTCCAAAGTCCCTAGTTCCCTTGATGCTTCCAGTTTCTCCTTTTGGTCTCTGATATTTGCCCATCCTTCCACACTAGCATCATTTAAGACTTCAAGTAAGAAGCTGTTTAGTGGCTTCTCCATATAATGAAATCAGACTGGAAGTTTCCTTTCTCTTTGAAGCAATTGTTTTCCCTTCCACACCTAGAACAGCCGGGTGATGAAAGTGTCCTCATTCTTTACAGCTAAACTCAAATGGTGCTTCTGCTCTGAATCCTCTCTGCCGTCAATGCCAGCAGAGTCCTTTGCTCCTCTGCTCCTACAGATACTTATATAAAACCAATTGCCAATTTGTCTTAGAAATTTTTAGGTACCTATTTGTCTTCCCCAATATACAAGATACAAGGACAAGCATATTTCATTCATCTCTGGAATCCCAAACCTGAACACATGAGAAACAATATTATGGTAACAAGCTGGAATCAACATTGTCAGGAGAGAGATCAATAACCTCAAATATGCAGATGACACCACCCTTACGGCAGAAAGTGAAGAGGAAGTAAAAAGCCTCTTGATGGAATTGAAAGAGGAGAGTGAAAAAGTTGGCTTAAAGCTCAACATTCATAAAACAAAAGAACATAGGATCCAGTCCCATTACTGCATAGCAAATAGGTGGGAAAACAATGGAAACAGTGAGAGACTTTATTTTCTTGGGCTCCAAAATCATTGCAGATGGTGCTGCATTCATGAAATTAAAAGACGCTTCCTCCTTGGAAGAAAACCTATGACCAACCTAGACTGCACATGAAATGAGACATTACGTTGGTGACAAAGCTGAGTCTAATCAAAGCTGTGATTTTTCCAGGAGTCACGGATAGATGTGAGAGTTGGACTGTGAAGAAGGCTGAGCACTGAAGAACTGAGGCTTTTAAACTGTGGTGTTGGAGAAGCCTCCTGAGAATCCCATGGACTGCAAGGAGATCAAACCAGCCAATCCTAAAGGAAATCAGTCCTGAATATTCATTGGAAGGACTGATGCTGAAGACGAAGCTCCATTACATTGGCCACCTGAGGCGAAGAACCAACTCACTGGAAAAGACCCTGATGCTGAGAAAGATCGAAGGCAGGAGACGGAGATGACAGGGGTTGAGATGGTTGGATGGCATCACTGACTCAAAGGACATGAGTTTGAGCAAGCTCCAGGAGATGGTGAAGGACAGGCAAGGCTGGTGTGCTGCAGTCCATGGGGTCGCAGAGTTGGACATGAATGAGCGACTGAACAACAAATCTAGTGACAAGCAGTTTAACTGAAAACAATGTAAGAAGCTGGGTTATAATGGTTGTGAGAGTTCACAACTGTGGGAACCACCTTGCATTTGCATTACACGTTTCTATAAAAGACCCCGACCACATCTCTTCCCCTACTTACCTACATCTGATAAGAAAGTCCAGGTACTCTCTCTGGGCCAAAAGGAAGTTCAGATGATCCAAGCCCTGACCTATATGCAGAACTCTCCAGCTTTATCCCCTTTTACCACCACAAGCCCAAGCCAGTCTCCTTCCCCTGCTCTATTCAGCTATTCTTCAACCATCTTGAGAGCTTGCTCTGCTCTCCCCAGAAAAAACTCATTATGTGAGTGATGAATGTTTCCAGATTCTCTGGGAGTATGTGTTATCAGTTGGTTTCCATATCCAAAGCGAACTGCCGTTGAGGGATCCATCCTCTCTCTGTGGAGTGATGGCAGCAACTGGCCCCAAGAGCAGGATGCTGAGATGCTGTCCCTTACCGCCTGGGGTCTCTTCTCTCTTCTTTGGCTTTTGGACTGGCTCTGCTGCAGCTGCAGAACATGCACTGTGAGCTACTGCCATCTGGCTAGCTTGTGCTTTCACCTGGCTTCTTTGTGAGCTCCTTGCATTTGTGAGCTCCTGCTAAAGCTTTGACCAACATAAATCAGTTTAGACAGCTGGCATATAGTGAAAGGATTATTACATTGGGACCCTCCTTAAAGCAGTTCTGAATTCTCTGTCTCAACCTGGACTTATGTGTGAGTCTCAGGTTTAATCATGTGTACGGATTCCAGACTAATCCGTGACTGATATTAACCTCAAAGAAACAAGCCTTATCATTTGAACACTGGTTGTGTCTCAACCATGTGTTGGCCCCCTTTCTCTAAAGAACTCAGGAGAAAAATGATAGTCTATTCAATAGACGGGGCAGTCACTCATATGGTGGAGATCAGTTACTGTGTGGGCTGCTGAAGTCATACCTCTGAAAGTAAATGCGTGTGTGTGTTTATGTGTTGTGGTCAGTCATGTCTGATTCCTTGAGACCCCATGAACTGTAGCCAGCCATGGTCCTCTCTCCATAGGATTTCCCAGGCAAGAATACTGGAGTGGGTTGCCACTGCCCCCTCTACGAAATCCAACCTGCGTCTCCTGCATCTGCGGCAGTTGCAGGTGGATTCATAAGTACTTTACAGAATGCTCCTGCTGCTTCCACCTGTGCCTGTTAAATACAAATGACCTTGATCCTCTGGGATCTAGAGAGGAACTTCTGTCAGTAGGACTGGACCTGCCATCGGCACGTGGGGGAACTGAAGCAGAGGTCCAATCCCCACATCAGGGCAACTGTCTGAGTTAGAGGAGAAAGATGTAAGGCTGAGAGTGAAACAGTTGGTCTTTGGCAGCCTAAATGGAATGAGAACAGTCCTCGCTGCAGCCATACATACCACAGATAGGGATGTAGGTGCGCTGGAAGGCACAGCACCTGAGAGCTGGAGTTTGGAGATTGTGGAGCAATCCCAGTGCGAGGGCTGCTGTTGACTGTGGAGAGACAGATCAAGGGGATGTGAGGTGGGAGATCGTGGTAGGAAATGCCTATGGAGATGTGCGGGCAGCCATGGAAGCAAGACAATACTGCTGAGTCACGCGTAGGTGGTGGAGCCATCACCATAGCCTCTCCCCCTAGATACCAGCATCTGCAGGTGAACAAGAGAGGCTGGCCCATCAAATGCCTGACTCACTGAAATAGAGAGTAGGACCCCACCCAGGGTGCCCCTTTAAGTGCCTGATGTGTTGATCTACAGAGTAGGACCCCAGCCAGGGGTCCCCTCTATGTGCCAAACAACAGAGAAGGACTCCAGGTAACGGAGCCCTCTATTGCCTGAACTGGCAGAGCTATGGAGAAAAACTGGCCAAAGAGGCCTTCCGATCACTAGCCACAAGAGGCTTCAAAGAAGACTCCGAAAGGGCCATGAATCTTGTGGTGGGGGCAGTCTGTGTCCCTACATGCTTGGAACTGCCAGGGTCCCCACATGCCAAGCAGCTGCACCACTTTCATGCTCAACCCTCCCTGGGGCACAGGCCAGAAAGTCTTGCGTCCATGCAAGCAGGGTCACTTCGGTTGTGTCCAACTCTGCGACCCTGTGGACTGTGGCCTGCAGGCTTCTCTGTCAGCGGGGTTCTTCACACAAGAATCCTAGAGCGTATTGGCCGATACTGGTTGCCATACTCTTCTAGAGCGCTAGATTTCTGCTGCCCTAGCTGCCAACTCCCCTGAGTACCTGGTGCTGCCAGAACCCCCACGATCCAAGCAACTGTACCACCTCCGTACCTGGCCCTCACTGGGGAAAACCCAAGTCCTCCAGGACAGACTCAGGAGCAAACCCCAGGGGACGACCCACGTACAGAGGTTGAAATAAAACCACAATTGAAACCCAGGGGCAGTGTGGCACAGGAAGAAGACTCAAAACCTTCCCACCAGCTGTACAAGCTGCAGATTAAATCGACACAATCAACTAGGCAGACTCTGTGTCTATGGAATATATAAAAGGACAGTGAGAGCTCCCACAAAAGAAAACGCACTAGTTCTGATTGCTGTGGACATTGGAGGCCAGAATACACAGGAGTAGGACCAGGTTGGAATCTGAGCTGCCCCCACAACAGGTCCAGAGACCAGCACCGTGTTGGAGGGCATCCTAGGAAGGTAAGGTGGATTATGACTCCCAACAAAGGAAAACTCTAACAGTAGTGACTCAAGAAAGCTATTTCTTATTCTTATGTTTTGACTTGCCAGTGTTCTTGCCTGGAGAATCCCAGGGACAAGGGAGCCTTGTGGGCTGCCATCTATGGGGTCGCACAGAGTTGGACACAACTGAAGTGACTTAGCAGCAGCAGCATAGATTCTCTGGGATTTTTTTCTTTTTTTCCAATTTTTATTTCCCCCTCTGTTGTAGATGTTGATTTTATTGGCACTATGAAATCTAATTAAGCTTTTGAGTTTTATTTTTTTCAGTCACATTTTTTATTGTTATAAACCTCTGCCTCTAGGCTGGGCTTTTGCAGTTCTGTGGAGTTTTCTTTTTCCTTTCTTTCTTCTTCCCTTTTTTCATCTTTTCTCTTTCTCTTATTTTTAATTGTTTTAAACCTATCATTATTTTTTCTACATTTATTCCTTTGTGTGCTTTTCCTACTGTACTTTTCCCCTAGGAGTTAATCTTTAGTGTCTATAAATCTTCTTCATCTACCTCTATTTAATTTTGCATATCTATTCTTTCTTTCTTTTCTTTCTTTCCTTTCCTCTCATCATATTTGTTCACTTTATTTTCATTGCTTTATTCCCCACCTGGCACCTTGCTTCAGTTTTGTTTTCCAGTTTGTGCTTTAGTTAGTTTTGTTCCTAACTGAGAGATATAACTTTTGGTTTCCTTTGGGTCAATCTATTGTACTTTACTTTTGTTGGACTGTTTCGATTTTGCTTATGAGTGTTTATGTGCATATTCAGTCACACTTTTTATTGTTGTTATAAACCTCTGCCTCTCCGTTGGAATTTACAGTTCTGTGAAGCTTTTTTTTTTTTCTTTTCTCTTTGTTTTCAATTTTTAACTTTTTTAAACCTATCATATTGTATCTATCCATCCCTTCATTTCCCTTTCCTACAGTTCTTTGCCCCTTCCATTTAACCTTTGCGGTATATAAGCCTTCTTCATCTACCTCTATTGAACTTTGCATGTCTATTCTTTCTTTCTTTTCCTCTCAATAAATTTTTGTGGTTTTGTTTCCATTGTTTTATTCCCCACTTGGCAACTGATTTAGTTTTGTTTTCCAGTTTCTGCTGTAGTTAGCTTTGTTCTTAACTGGTAAATAAAATTTTTGATCTCCTTTGTTCGCCTGGTCAAACTACTGTACTTTATTTTTGTTCAACTGTTCTGATGTTGTTTATGAGTATATATGTATATGGGTGTATTTCATTATTTTAGTTATTAATTGCCTGATTTTGTAACTTCCATTTCTCTGGGGCTCATCTTTGGTTGCTTATTTTTGGGTATTTGTTTTAATCTCACCTAATGCCATAACAAACCACTTGTGGAATCTTCATTTCTGACAAGAGATTAAGCCCTGAGCCTTTGGAGTGGAAGCACTGATTCCAAGACCGTAGATGACCAGACAACTAATCCTGCTGCTGCTACTGCTAAGTCACTTCAGTCATGTCTGACTCTGTGTGACCCCATAGACGGCAGCCCACCAGGCTCCCCCGTCCCTGGGATTCTCCAGGCAAGAACACTGGAGTGGGTTGCCAGTTCCTTCTCCAGTGCATCAAAGTGAAAAGTGAAAGTGAAGTCGCTCAGTCATGTCCGACTCCTAGCGACCCCATGGATGGCAGGTGACCAGGCTCCTCCATCCCTAGGGAGTATAAAATAGTGAGAATTTCCAGAAAGGAAACCACTTGAATACAAGACCCGGCATCACCCAACCATCAAGAGCAACCTGTGCAGGATGCCTCACCTAAACAACAACCAAACAAAAAAATACAAACACAGTCATCACCAGACAGCAGTACAACGTCATTCAGCCTTGCAATCAGAAGAAAAACAAACAAACAAAACTCAGCACAAATCTCACCCTATACAAAGCTTACACAAACCACTAGACCAACCTTAGGAGGGCAGCAACCAAAAGGAACAAAGAATTCAACCTTGAAAACTGGGAAAAGGAGACCTCAAACACAATAAATTTTTTTTTTTAATTTTTACTTTTACTTTATTTTACTTTACAATACTATATTGGTTTTGCCATACATTGACATGAATCCGCCACAGGTGTACATGAGTTCCCAATCCTGAACCCCACTCCCACCTCCCACCCCATATCATCTCTCTGGATCATCCCCGAGCACCAGCCCCAAGCATCCTGTATCCTGTATTGAACATAGACTGGCGATTCGTTTCTTACATGATAGTATACATGTTTAAAAAATAATTAAAAGGCAGAGAAATACTACACAAATGAAGAAACAAACTAGAAACACAGAAGTCCAAGTAAATGAAAAGGAAATAGGCTAACTATCTGAAAAAGAATTCATAATAATGATAGTAAAGATGATCAAAAACCTTGAAAACAAAATGAAGAAAATGCAACAATCAATTAACAAAGACCTAGAACAATTAAAGAATAAACATACAGAGACAAACAACACAAATACTGAAATTAAAAATACTCTAGAATTAACCAATAGCAGAATATGTGAAGCAGAAGAACAGATCAGTGAGCTGGAAGATAAAATGGTAGAAATAACTTCTAAAGAGAAGAATAAAGTAAAAAGAATGAAAAGAACTGAGGATAATCTCAGAGACCTCTGGGACAATATCAAACACACCAATATTGAAATTATAGGGGTCCCAGAAGAAGAAGAGAAAAAGAAAGGGTATGAGAATATTTTTGAAGAGATTACAGTTGAAAATTTTCCCAACATGGGAAAGGAAATAGTCAATCAAATTCAAAAGGTACAAAGACTCCCATACAGGATAAACCAAAGGAGAAACACGCTAAGACATGTACTAATCAAACTAACAAAGACTAAACACAAAGAAAGAATATTAAAAGCAGCAAGGGAAAAGCAACAAGTAACATATGAGGGAGACCCCATATGCTTAACAGCTGATCTTTCAGCAGAAACTCTGCAGGCCAGAAGGGAGTGGCATGATATATTTCAAGTGCTGAAAGGGAAAAATCTACGACCAAGATTATTGAACCCAGCAAGGATCTCATTCAAAATTGATGGAGAAATAAAAAGCTTTTCAGATAAGCAAAAGTTAAGAGAATTCAGTACCACCAAACCAGTTTTACAACAAATGTTAAAAGGAGCATATATAGTCAAGAAATACAAGAGAAGAAAAAGATCTACAAAATCAACTCCAAACAGTTAAGAAAACGGCAATAGGAACATATATATCAATGATTACTTTAAATATAAACAGATTAAATGCTCGGACCAAAAGACAGATTGGCTGAATGGATACAAAAACAAGACCCATATATATGCAGTCTACAAGAAACCCACTTCAGACCTAAAGATACATATAGACTTAAAGTGAGACAATGGAAAAAATATATATTCCATGAAAATGGGAAGCAGAAGAAAGCTGGAGTAGCAATCCTGATATCAGATAAAATAGACCTTGAAATAAGAGTACTACAAGGGACAAGGAAGGACACTACATAATGATCATAATGGTTTGGAGGGAACAGTGGCTCCCTAACTTGTGCACCACAAGAATTGAACTGGACAAGATGAGGAAATGTGGAAAGTCAAATTGGGAAGGCTCTAATGGTTACTGAGGAAGCACTCTCTTTCTCAAACCAGAGCACCTAGACTCCTCTGCACCCTGCCTCTCCCCCATGGATGTTCAAAGGTGGTGCCCTGCGATGTGAAGCCATGACTGGGTTACCATTGGCAGGAGAAATTTCTTGCTGACCAATGAAAGCTGTGGCTCTTCATTCTCTTGGGAAGGTATATATAGAGACACCAGGCTGCCTTGGCATAGGCTACTGTTGCTACAACATGGGAGACCTAATTGAGGAAGTGAAAGAGGAAGAGTCAGAGATTGAGATAAGCAGTGTCAATTTGGAGGAACAAGCTTCAAGTGCTAAAGGAAGGAAGAGAAAGAATTCTGATCAGTCCAATGGCTTGGACAGTGAGAAGGTCAGATTATCCTATTCATGTTCTTTCCCTTCGTCCCCCACCCAAGATGCACCCTGCCCTTGCCTGGCACAAACCCCTCCTCAAGGCACAACTGTTCTCTCAAAGTCCTCCTTCATTAATGTCTTTCTGGATGACTTTGTTTTCTTACCAGATATGAAAGCTCATGAGGAAGGTAGAATCAACCCTTCAGCAGAATCAGGACAGGAATAAGAAAGGGAAAAAGTCAACAATACTAGTCTTCTACCACCACCCACAGAATAAAAAAGAAGAATAAAAAGCAGCCAATGGTAGAAGAAGAAACCCCAGAGATTCTTCCAACATTTCTCCCAACAACAGTTCTTACAACACTTCTCCCAACAATTCTCCAAGTAAGCCCCTGTGCCCACCTGGAGCCCAAGATGCTGAGCAATCTGCTGTAACTCCAGGAAAAGCAAAGGCAGAACAGTCGTTTGTGCAGGGATCAACTATACAATGATGGTCCCCTCTGGACAGATCAAAGTATGCAGATGTTGATGATTAAAGTATCGACAAGCAGGAAAAAGATATGTGTGTATCTGTTTTTTGATGATGGGCAAGGAAGGAATGGAAGGGTCTGGTGTGTGAGAGGGAGGGAGGTGGGATCTTTTCAGTTTAGGGCCCAGACCAGCAAGTCCATACTGACTCAGACACTGGGAGTGAGGACTGGGTGAAGACGGAACTGCAGACTGAAGATTTCTGAGCACTGAAGATTTCTTCCTGAAGAAATCACACTTCATCCCATCGGTGAGAAGGAAAAGGACTTGGTGTTTCTGTGTGTTTCGGAGGTCCCATCTGGGGAGAAGGGTGATGTAGGGGTGGTGGCTCTGTGTAATAATCAGATTCCACTTTAGATGTTTGACAATTGAGTTTTTACCCCTCATGAATTTCTGTTCCTCTTCTGGCCCACATTTGGGCAAGCTACTAAAAAACAGCCAGGGAATAAAGGAACATGAAATAGAAACAGATATACCTAACCTTAACCACTGGAATTATTGCCTTGCCTACATTTCCCATAGCCAAAACCTCCATTACCCCAAATAGCCTCTAGTGCACATGGATAATCTAACTCAATGAGTAATCAAATCAAGTCCTTGCCCCTATAATATGAGACCCTAATGGACCTTTTCCCTTAGCTGCGATCACACTTTTCACCTCAGTTGTTTTTAAAAAGATTCAGTCTCAATGAAAGCAGGGTCTTCACAGATTGAAACCCATTATAGGAAACCTACTTAGCAAGGTGTGATTATCCCAACTTCTGCTGCACTTAACAAATTTTACCTGATCTTAAAGCTGTAAGACAAGAACAGGGCCTCGGTGTGAACTTGCACCCTTGGTGTCATGGCCCCACTCACTAGGGCTCCATGTATTTTGTTGATAATACTGCTTCCAACGAATACCTGGTAAATACTTTTCAGTCATAGCAAAACATTTGGCTAGCATGCTGTTTTCACTGCCTATTTCAACAACCTCTCAGCTCCACTTAACCTTCACCTTCAAAGGGAAATGATACACCCTCACCTGTCTACTCAATGCGGCCAGTGTCCACACCTGCCATCTCACACAGTCTTTGAAGGGAATATTTTCACCAGCTCTAGCTTTTTCCAGGTACACAATTAGGACCTCACACTGATGACATCCTCCTTTGAGCAGATTCCTATGACACACATGCTACACAATCCCACCACTTCAGGTAAGTTCCTGAAAATTCTTTGGTAAGTGGAGGACTGCCCCAATCTTCACAGTGTCCAGAAACAGCTTTTAGGCTTCTTAGTACCCATACCCATACTTAAAACAAGCCCAACATGTTTTAGACATTTTTACTTTCTGGAGGCAACATTTCCTCGTATACACAGTTTTTTCCAAATAGGCCTGCCTTGAATGAGACTCCCTGTTTCAAAGATTCTAGAATCTGCCTGAATTGCCATAGAACAGGTACTTCTATTAGGGTCCGCTGAAACTCCTTCACTTTGCAAGCTTTAGCAACCCTCTCTCATGTATCTTGGAGTCCCTGTACTGTCAACAATGGCTGTTAGTTTCATGGGCTTCTGATACAAGGAACTGCCCACCTTGGCCCAAGGCTGTATGACCGTAGTATAGCAATTTGGGGTCTATGCTGGACTTGCCTGGAAATATAGACTATCTCAGGTCTTGAACCTGAGAGGGTAACAGGCAGGAAGGCCAGGGGTCTCCAAATGGAGGAAAGAGCCTGCAAGTGTCAGACATTTTATCTCTCTTAAGGGGCAGGAGGAAACAAACTAGGGATATTTTTTTCCTTCTCTATACAAATTTAAAAGGAGGTTTCTCTTAAAAATCTGTGTTGTCATAATAATACCTGGTTTCGCCTGAAGTTAACCAATGCCTTTTTTCTTATGGAAATGTTTATCTTAAGCTATGCTAATATACTATGCCTTTACCCCAAACTCTGTCTTCAAGTTGGTTCTGCCTTTTGGGCTCAGAACCTACTTGATAAACCAGTATGTTATACTCTGATATTGTTCCTCTAATCTGTGTAAATGAAACTATTTGTACGCTGATCTGCCCTTCTTCAAGATTCAAGTTAATCATTTTATGGCCCAAAATAAACCATTTGGAGCCGAGATTATCCCAAAATGCATCTTATGGGTGAGGGGCCTGGTGCCATTCTAAGTTTTGAGACATTCCTTTCTTTCATTAACAGACTGCTGGTGACTCTATAACATCCAGCTGAAGACTAGCAGGGGGGTACTCTTTCTGCCCCCTTCTGATGCCTATGTCAGAAGCTTTCTCTATCTCCTTTATACTTTAATAAAACTTTATTACACAAAAGCTCTGAGCGATCAAGCCTCGTCTTTGGCCCCGGATTGAATTCTTCTCCTCCGGGGGCCAAGAATCCCAGCGTCGTAATTCAACAACAACCTTTCAAACCTATGACCCTCCATATCCAGCTGCCCATTTGGGCTTCGATTATGAAGTAGCACTCTGCAAGCTCAGCATAGCTAGTGAGGCCTCCTTGCTACAGGATGGAGCTGAACCTGGGCCCTCTACATACCCTATCTTCAGGAGAGGGTAACTTCCCCTGTGCTCAGCCCCCTATCAGATGCCACACTGCTACAAGAGTTCATCTGTTAGAACTCTTGGACACACAGGGAGCCTATTAGGATCAACATAGTAAAAACCAAAGGGAGTTCATTCACTTAATCAATGCTATCGTCACTATCACACTCGATGGAGCTTGCTTGAGAGTTGCTACTTTTCATCTCTTCATCAGAATGTTCCTGATAAAGGACAGGACCCAAAGGTAGCTCAAATGGCCAAACTTCAGGTAGCTGTCTTAGCACACAATATCTGGGCCAACAACTGGCCTCATTCTTACACCTTTATAGATCTCTGGGCCACTGCCAATGGCTCACCGTCTGTTCTGACCAAGTCAAACAATTCCTATCCGAGGTTGTCCCTCTTAGGGTAAAGAACTCAAGGAATCTCTTGCATCCTGAGAGATTATACCCAAAATATAAATCAAGGTCACATATTTTCTACACATATTAAAGTCATAATACAATGTCTCACAATGGCACTCCTTATCCTCTTTGGAGTTCTACACATTGTACAAAACCTAGGCACTCATTTTGCTCTTCAGAATACACAATAGTAACTCTTGAACAAGATATTCAGTGGGACACTAACCTGCTTTACTGCTCTCTTGCTGTAGTTGCCAAAATGTTTTCCATAAATAAGTCTAAATTGAATTAACTATTCAATTATTTGTCAAACAAACATCATGGGCAAATTGTAATAGAGATTGATTCCATTGTTTATTCAATTTTATTGAGTTACAATGGATAAATTAAAATTACATATGTTTAAGGTATAGAACTTCATCTTTTGATTGTTTATATCCACACCTACATCTATAGAATGAAAAAAATCACAATCATCTAATTACCCATCAGCTCACAGCTACTATTATTTCTCTTTTTTGTTTTGGCCTAACTCTATTTTTGATGCATAACTCATTATGTGAGTAACAGTCATTTTCATATTTTCTTGGTGTATGTGTGGCATCATTAGTCTTGACATTGAGATGAAATTTGGGATGGGGGTGTACATTTCACTTCTATAAGATGACATCAAGCTCCCATATTTTACAAAAGCATATATATATATGTGTGTGTATGTGTGTGTGCAAATATATATATATATATATATATATATATATATATATATATACGTATATATACATAGAAGTATGACACTTTAAGAAAGATACCAGTATTTCAGGAAACAAATATGTCTTGAGTGCCTAGGAAGTGTCAGATATTGTTCTTGGTTCTGGACTTACAGTGAAGGACATAAAGTCAATAGTTCCTGTCATCAAGTAATTTCTATTTTCATGGGTGAAGGAGTGGTTTACGGTATTGGTGTCGGGCAGAAAAGAGCTGCTTTGGCTAAAGGGTTTGGGCAAACCTTCTCTGAGGAGTTGATATCTGAAACAAAATTTGAAGAATGAGATACAGTCAGTTGTGTGAAGATTTGGAAGAAGAGCATTTTAGGTAGAATAGCAAGTAGCCATGTAATGATACAAGAACAAGAACAGTGTGCTGAGGAACTGCCAAAGGTTGATGTAGCTGCAGTACAGTCACAGAGGAACAGAGCAGAGAGAGGAGACTGACACTGGAGAGGCAGAGACGAGGTCTTGTAAGAACCTGGATTTTTATCTTCTGTGCAGTGGAGGGCTGCTAGATGGCTTGATAAAGAAAGTGATGCAGTCTGACTTATGTTTTAGAAAGTTCACTGAATGCTGTGAACTCTGTAGGAACAGAGGACTCTCAGGCTCTTGGCACTACACAAGTATGATGTGATGATGGCTGAGACTAGGACTGTAGCAGAGGGAATATAACAGCATCTAGTTGAGCAGTTGGGACCACAGGATTTCAAGCCCAATCTCAATTTATAGCTTTACCACCTAAAAACTATTTGACCTTGAGGAAGTGTCTTAACTTCGTTACCACTTAGTTTTCTCATCTGTAAAATGGGAATGATGATAGCATGTATCTATATCTTAGAGTCATTCTTGGATTGAATGAAATAATTTATGTAAAACACCTGATATTATATTAGAACAATAATATGCGTAGGAATAAATGGCTTCTCCTTTTATCGATAATATAAATATGTACATACATACTTCTTGCTTCTTTCTACCCTACCACCAACACAAACTTAGGATGTCCTTTGTCAGCTGCTGTTAAGCCATAAGTAATGAGCCCTTGTTTTTTCCTGGAAGACACAGTACTTGGAGGTGCCTTCTCTCAGTGGTTAGGCATTCTGGTACCTTTAGATAATAAGTGTCTGCCTATGGCTTATGATTAATTTATTTAATTAGTAGTAGTAGTATCTGATCTCTAACTTTCTCTTTATACCTAATGAATCATTGCTGGAATACCTACCCCCTTTGCTCCAACCTCTTCCATGGGTCCTAAATGAACACCAACCCATATTTCTTCCTTACCTGCAAATATAACATGCTGAGCTTAGTCACACTGCTTTCACATATTCTTTCTTCCATTAAATGAAGCTTTGAGTTGTTCTTTCCTCAGCAATATCTGCTTGCATTTTTCAAACCAGGTTCTCATTTTACTACTTCCTGATCAGGACTCTTCCAAAGTCCCTTGTTCCCTCGATCCTTTTACTTTCTCATTTTGGTCTCTGATATTTGCCCATCTTTCCACATTAGCATCATTTAAGACTACAAGTAAGAAGCTGTTTAGTGGCTTCTCCAGATAATCAAATAGGGCTAGATGTTTCCTTCCCCTTTGAAGCAATTGCTTTCCCTTCCACGCCTAGAGCAGCTGAGTGATGAAAGTATCTTCATTCTTTAAGGCTAAACTCAAATGATGCTTCTGCTCCGAAGCCTCTCTGCCACCAATGCCAGCAGAATCCATTGCTCCTGTGCTCCTACAGATACTTATATTAAAGCAATTGCCATCTTGTATTAGAAATTTTCATGTACCTATTCGTCTTTCCCAATATACAATATACAACAAGGACAAGCATATTTCATTCATCTCTGGAATCCCAACACTTGAACACAAGACACAATATTATGGTCACTGCTCAAGGTAAGATTGATGAGTTACTGGAGGAGTGAATACAAAATAATTCTGCATATACTAGATCATGCTCCCTGCTTTATAATGTTTGCTTTAAAAAATGTTAAGCTTAAAATCATCTACCATTTTTATTGTTAAAGACACAAAGTACAAGGATGAACATTTAAAAAAAGAACCCTAAGTAGTAAAAACTGAATACAGCCTGTGATATGAACACTTTTCACAACTATTTTTCTGTACATGTCTCTAAATACATGCTAAATAGATGAAGACAGTATTTTAACTATTTTTCACTCGCTATTTTAGACCAAGAGTTTTCATAGTTTTAAAATTCTTCAAGTATCTTAGAATAGCCAATGAAAAATTGATAAGCTAAACATTAAGTTCATCTTAAATACATCAGACTAGGATAGGTTGAGAAGTTTACATGGGATCTTCTTGTATTCAATTGTAGTAGTATAAGATTATCTTCTATCAGAGAAAATAGATCTATCTGGTATATCTGAGAATTCAAATAGAGACTTTGGTATGTTTATTTTACATGAAAGCTGAATTTTCAAATCAGTCGTGAAACAATGATCTTTTTAGTAATCTGATCTCTAACCTTCTCTTTCTACCTAATGAATCATTTCTGGCATACCTACTCCCTTTTCTCCAACCTCTTCCATGGGTGCTAAATGAACAGCAACCCATATTTCTTCCTTACCTGCAAACATAACACGCTTAACTGGTTTTCCATATGATGGTAAACAATTAGTTCCCAGTCTGACAGTAGCTCAGATTATGAACTCCTTATTGCAAAATTCAGACTTAAATTGAAGAAAGTAGGTAAAACCACTAGGCCTTTCAGGTATTATCTAAACCAAATCCCTTACGATGATACAGTGGAAGTGACTAACAGATTCAAGAGATTAGATCTGATGGAAAGAGTGTCTGAAGAACTACAGACAGAGGTTTGTCACATTGTACAGGAAGTGGTGATCAAGACCATCGCCAAGAAAAAGAAATGCAAAAAGGCAAATTGGTGGTCTGAGGAGGCCTTACAAATAGCTGTGAAAAGAAGAGAAGCTAAGTCAATGGAGAAAAGGAAAGATATACCCATCTGAATGCAGAGTCCCAAAGAACAGCAAGGAGAGACAAGAAAGCCTTCCTAAGTGATCAATACAAAGAAATAGAGGAGAACAATAGAATGGGAAAGACTAAAGATCTCTTCAAGAAAATTAGAGATACCAAGGGAACATTTCATGTAAAGATGGGCACAATAAAGGACAGAAACGGTACAGAACTAACAGAAGCGGAAGATACTAAGAAGAGGTGGCAAGAATACACTGAAGAACTATATAAAAAAGATCTTCATGATCCAGATAACCACGATGGTATGACCCCTGACCTAGAGCCAGACATCCTGGAACACGAAGTCAAGTGGGCCTCAGGAAGCATTACTACGAACAAACCTAGTGGAGGTGATGGAATTCCAGCTGAGCTATTTTAAATCCTAAAAGATGATCCTGTGAAAGTGCTTCAGTCAATATGCCAGCAAATTTGGAAAACTCAGCAGTGCCCACAGGACTGGAAAAGGTCAGTTTTCATTCCAACCCCAAAGAATTTTGAAACTATCATACAATTCAGCTTATTTCACATGCCAGCAAAGTAATGCTCAAACTCCTTCAAGCGAGGCTTCAGCAGTACATGGACCAAGAGCTTCAGATATACAAGCTGGGATCAGAAAAGGCAAAAAAAATTGCCAACTCCATTGGTTCATAGAAAAAGCAAGTGCATTCCTGAAAAACATCTACTTCTGCTTCATTGGCTAAGCTAAAGCCTTTTACTGTGTCGACCACAACAAATGTGGAAAATTATTAAAGAGATGCGAGAACCAGACCATCTTACCTGCCCCTTGAGAAACCTATATGCAGGTCAAGAAGCAACAGTTAGAATCAGACATGGAACAATAGACTGGTTCCAAATTGGGAAAGGAGTATGTCAAGGATATATATATAGAACCCCTGCATATTCAACTTATATGTATATTACATCATGCAACATGCTGGGCTGCTGGAATCAAGATTGATGGGAGAAATATCAAATTCTCTAATAAGTAGATGATACCACTCTAATGACATGAACTGAAAAGGAACTAAAGAGCCTCTTCATGAAAGTGATACAGGAGGGTGAAAAAAACTACCTTAAAACTCAGCACTCGAAAAATGAAGATCATGGCATCCAGTCCCATCATCTCATGGCAAATAGGTGTGGAAAAGTGGAAACAGTAGCAGCTTTTCTCTTCCTGGGCTCCAAAATCACTGCAGAACAGTTACTGCAGCCACAAAATTAAAAGACGCTTGCTCTTTGGAATAAAAGCTGTGACAAACCTAGACAACATATTAAAAAGCAGAAACATTACTTTGCTGACAAAGGTCTGTATAGCCAAAGCTACGGTTTTTCAAGTAGTCATGCACGGGTATGAGAATTGGACCATAAAGAAAGACTAGCCCAAAGAATTGATGCTTTCAAAGTGTGGTGCTACAGAAGACTTGAGAATCCCTTGTACATCAAGGAGATAAAACCAGTCAGTGATAAAGGAAATCAACCCTGAATATTCACTGGAAGGACTGATGCTGAAGCTGAAGCTCCACCTCCAATATCTAGCCACCTGATGAGAATAGCCAACTCATTGGAAAAGACCCTGATGTTGAGAAAGATGAGGGCAGGAGGAGAAGGGGGCTGCAGAGAATGAGGTGTTTGGATGGCATCATCCACTCAATGAACATGAATTTGAGCAAGCTCTGGTAGAGAGTGTAGGATAGAGAAGCCTGGCGTGCTGCAGTCCACAGGGTTGCAAAGAGTGAGACACGACTTAGTGACTGAACAACAACACAGTTGACTTACAATGTTTCTTGTGTAAAGCCAAGTGATTCAGATATATACATATACATATATATATATATATATATATACATATATAAATTCTTTTCCAAGTTCTTCTCATTATAGGTTATTACAAGATATTAAACATAGTTCCTTGTGCTATACAGTAGGCCCCTGTTATCTTGTATTATTTTAATTTGCTAATTGTTTTGTGATTTTTGTTCTGTTCTCTGAAATGACTATGCTTCACTATGGCAGGGACAGCCTTTGCCTCTTTTGGTCCCTCTTGGCCCTGCTTAAGAGCATGACAAACACCAGGTCCCAGCAGACACAAGAAAAAGCAGCAAAAATTAAGTAGCAACCAGTTATTTCAGGCCTTCAGCTTCTACACTGTTATTTCTTCCAAGGAAAGTAGAAAAACAGACAGTGTATTATTGGGCAAAGGAGTCTGTAAAGTAAAATGCTGTTAGAGGTCAGAAGGAAAAGGACAAAAAAATTAAAAGTAGTGGTACCTTTGAGGGCCTCTAAGTGATGAGTTGTAAGTGGTTTGTCAGATAAGGAAGGTAGCTTGAACACTTGCCAGAATGATTGGCCTCCATTCTGTGATTATCTGGGAAGGCTTTTTAACTGTAAGTATGACTATTTTTATTATTTGTTCTCCAACTGGAATCATATTTGGAGTAAGGTTTTAATTTCAAAAGCATGTGCTTGAGAGGCGGTCCTAAGATGGTGGAGGAATAGGATGGGGAGACCACTTTCTCCCCCACAAATTCATTGAAAGAACATTTGAGCACTGAGCAAATTCCACAGAACAACTTCTGAATGCTGGCAGAGGACATCAGGCACCCAGAAAGGCGGCCCATTGTCTTCAAAAGGAGATGGAGAAGTCTTGAGGCTACTGTAAGAATAAGACTGAAAACCAGAGGCAGGAGGCTTAAGTCCAAATCCTGAGAACATCAGAGAACTCCTGAATCCAGGGAACATTAATCAATAGGAGCTCATCAACCGCCTCCATACCTACACTGAAACCAAGTGCTACCCAAGGGCCAACAAGCTCCAGAGCAAGACATACCATGCAAATTCTACAGCAACACAGCAACATAACCCTGAGCCTTAATATACAGGCTGACCAAAGTCACATCAAACCCACTGATATCTCAAAACTTATTACTGGACACTTCATACCACTCCAGAAAGAAATCCAGCTCTACCCATCAGAATACCAACACAAGCTTCCCTAACCAGAAAACCTTGACAGGCCACCCATGCAACCCCACCCAAGCGAGGAACCTCCACAATAAAGAGGAACCACAAACTGCCAGAATACGGAAAGGCCACCACAAACACAGCAATATAAACAAGATGAAAAGGCAGAGAAATACCCAGCAGGAAAAGGAACAGGATCAGTTCAGTTCAGTTCAGTCGCTCAGTTGTATCCGCCTCTTTGCGACCCCCATGAATCGCAGCACGCCAGGCCTCCCTGTCCATCACCAACTCCCGGAGTTCACTCAGACTCACATCCATCGAGTCCGTGATGCCATCCAGCCATCTCATCCTCTGTCGTCCCCTTCTCCTCATGCCCCCAATCCCTCCCAGCATCAGAGTCTTTTCCAATGAGTCAACTCCTCGCATGAGGTGGCCAAAGTACTGGAGTTTCAGCTTTAGCATCAGTCCTTCCAAAAAAATCCCAGGGCTGATCTCCTTCAGAATGGACTGGTTGAATCTCCTTGAAGTTCAAGGGACTCTCAAGAGTCTTCTCCAACACCACAGTTCAAAAGCATCAATTCTTCAGTGCTCAGCCTTCTTTACAGTCCAACTCTCACATCCATACATGACCACTGGACAAACAATAGCCTTCACTAGACGGACCTTAGTTGGCAAAGTAATGTCTCTGCTTTTGAATATGCTATCTAGGTTGGTCAGAACTTTTCTTCCAAGGAGTAAGCATCTTTTAATTTCATGGCTGCAGTGATTGTGGAGCCCCGAAAAATAAAGTCTGACACTGTTTCCACTGTTTCCCATCTATTTCCCATGAAGTGATGGGACCAGATGCCATGATCTTCATTTCCTGAATGTTGAGCTTTAAGCCAACTTGTTCACTCTCCTCTTTCACTTTCATCAAGAGGCTTTTGAGTTCCTCTTCACTTTCTGCCATAAGGGTGGTGTCATCTGCACATCTGAGGTTATTGATATTTCTCCCAGGAATCTTGATTCCAGCTTGTGTTTCTTCCAGCCCAGCGTTTCTCATGATGTACTCTGCATATAAGTTAAAAAAGCAGGGTGACAATATATAGCCTTGACGTACTCCTTTTCCTATTTGGAACCAGTCTGTTGTTCCATGTCCAGTTCTAACTGTTGCTTCCTGACCTGCATACAGATTTCTCAAGAGGCAGGGCACGTGGTCTGGTATTCCCATGTCTTTCAGAATTTTGCACAATTTATTGTGATCCACACAGTCAAAGGCTTTGGCATAGTCAATAAAGCAGAAATAGATGTTTTCCTGGAACTCTTGCTTTTTCCATGATCCAGCGGATGTTGGCAATTTGATCTCTGGTTCCTCTGCCTTTTCTAAAACCAGCCTGAGCATCTGGAAGTTCACGGTTCATGTATTGCTGAAGCCTGGCTTGGAGAATTTTGAGCATTACTTTACTAGCTTGTGAGATGAGTGCAATTGTGTGGTAGTTTGAGCATTCGTTGGGATTGGAATGAAAACTGACCTTTTCCAGTCCTGTGGCCACTGCTGAGTTTTTCAAATTTGCTGGCGTATTGAGTGCAGCACTTTCACTGTCTGTCTAGAGCCAGACATCCTGGAATGTGAAGTCAAGTGGGCCTTAGAAAGCATCACTATGAACAAAGCTAGTGGAGGTGATGGAATTCCAGTTGAGCTATTTCAAATCCTGAAAGATGATGCTGTGAAAGGAACAGGATAAATGCCTACAAAGCAGAGAAAAGAGGAAGAGATAGGGAATCTACCTGATAAAGAATTCCAAATAATGATAGTGAAAATGATTCAAAATCTCTAAAACAAATTGGAGTTACAGATAAATAGCCTGGAGACAAGGATCGAGAAGATGCAAGAAAGGTTTAACAGGACCTAGAAGAAATGAAAAAGAGTCAATATATAATGAATAAAGCAATAAATGAGATCAAAAACATTCTGGAGGGAACCAACAGTAGAATAAGGAAGGCAGAAGATACAATAAGTGAGGTAGAAGATAGTATGGTAGAAATAAATGAAACAGAGAGGAAAAAAGAAAAACGAATTAAAAGAAATGAGGAAATCTCAGAAACTTCTGGGACAATGTTAAAATGCCCGAACATTCGAAAGATAGGAGTCCCAGAAGAAGAATACAAAAAGAAAGAACATGAGAAAATACTTGAGGAGATAATAGTTGAAAACTTCCTTAAAACGGGGAAGGAAATTATCAGCCAACTCCAAGAAATCCAGAGAGTCCCAAGCAGGATAAATCCAAGGCAAAACACCCCAAGACAAACATTAATCAAATGAACAAAGATCAAACACAAAGAACAAATATTAAAAGCAGCAAGAGAAAAACAACAAATAACACACAAGGGGATTCCCAAAAGGATAACAGCTGATATTCCAACAGAAACTCTTCAGGCCAGGAGGGAATGGCAAGACATACTTAAGGTGATGTAAGAAAATAACCTACAGCCGAGATTACTGTACCCAGCAAGGACCTCACTCAAATATGAAGGAGAAATCAAAAGCTTTAGAGACAAGCAAAAGCTGAGAGAATTCAGCACCACCAAACCAGCTGTCCAACAAATGCTAAAGGATACTCTCTAGACAGGAAACACAGAAAGGGTGTACAGACCAGAACCCAAAACAATAAAGTAAATGGCAATGGGATCATACCTGTTAATAATTACCTTAAATGTAAATGGGTTGAATGCCCCAACCAAAAGACAAAGACTGGCTGAATGGAAGCAAAAACAAGACCCCTTTATATGTTGTGTACAAGAGACCCACCTCAAACAGGGGACACATACAGACTGAAAGTGAAGGGCTAGAAAAAGATATTCCATGCAAACAGAGACCAAAGGAAAGCAGGAGTAGCAATACTCATATCAGATAAAATAGACTTTAAAACAAAGGCTGTGAAAAGAGACAAACATGGATACTGCATAATGATCAAAGGATCAATCCAAGAAGAAGATATAACAATTATAAATATATATGCACCCAACATAGGAGCCCCACAATATGTAAGACAAATGCTAACAAGTATGAAAGGGGAAATCAACAATAAATAATAGTGGGAGACTTTAATACCCCACTCACACCTATGGACAGATCAACTAAACAGAAAATCAACAAAGAAATGCAAACTTTAAATGATACAATAGACCAGTTAGACCTAATTGATATCTATAGGACATTTCACCCCAAAACAATGAATTTCACCTTTTTCTCAAGCACACACAGAACCTTCTCCAGGATAGGTCACATCCTGGGCCATAAATCTAGCCTTGGAAAATACAAAAAAATTGAAATCATTCCAAGCATCTTTTCTGACCACAATACAGTAAGATTAGATGTCAATTACAGGAGAAAAACCATTAAGAATCCCAACATATGGAGGCTGAACAACACGCTGCTGAATAACCAACAAATCACAGAAGAAATCAAAAAGAAATAAAAATATGCATAGAAATGAATGAAAATGAAAACACAACAACCCAAAACCTGTGGGACACTGTAAAGTGTCCTAAGCAGTACTAAGGGGAAGGTTCATAGCAATACAGGCATACCTCAAGAAATAAGAAAAAAGTCAAATAAGTAACCTAACTCTACACCTAAAGCAATTAGAAAAGGAAGAAAGGAGGAACCCCAGGGTTAGGAGAAGAAAAGAAATCTTAAAAATTAGGGCAGAAATAAATGCAAAAGAAACAAAAGAGACTATAGCAAAAATCAACAAAGCCAAAAGCTGGTTCTTTGAGAAGGTAAATAAAATTGACAAACCATTAGCCAGAATCATCAAGAAACAAAAGGAGAAAAATCAAATCAATAAAATTAGAAAGGAAAATGGAGAGATCACAACAGACAACACAGAAATACAAAGGATCATAAAAGACAACTATCAGCAACTATATGCCAATAAAATGGACAACGTGGAAGAAATGGACAAATTCTTAGCAAAGTACAACTTTCCAAAACTGAACCAGGAAGAAATAGAAAATCTTAACAGACCCATCACAAGCACAGAAATTGAAACTGTAATCAGAAATCTTCCAGCAAACAAAAGCCCAGGACCAGGCAGCTTCACAGCTAAATTCTACCAAAAATTTAGAGAAGAGCTAACACCTATCCTACTCAAACTCTTCCAGAAAATTGCAGAGGAAGGTAAACTTCCAAACTCATTCTATGAGGCCACCGTCACCCTAATATCAAAACCTGACAAAGATGCCACAGAAAAAGAAAACTACAGGCCAATATCTCTGATGAACACAGATGCAAAAATCCTTAACAAAATTCTAGCAATCAGAGTCCAATAACACATTAAAAAGATCATACACCATGACCAAGTGGGCTTTATCCCAGGGATGCAAGGATTCTTCAATATCTGCAAATCAATCCATGTAATTCACCACATAAACAAATTGAAAAATAAAAGCCATATGATTATCTCAATAGATGCAGAGAAGGCCTTTGACAAAATTCAACATCCATTTATAATAAAAACCCTCCAGAAAGCAGAATAGAAGGAACATAACTCAACATAATAAAAGTTGTATATGACAAACCCTCAGCAAACATTATCCTCAGTGGTGAAACATTGAAAGCATTTCCCCTAAAGTCAGGAACAAGACAAAGGTGCCCAGTCTCACCACTACTATTCAACATAGTTTTGGAAGTTTTGGCCACAGCAGTCAGAGCAGAAAAAGAAATAAAAGGAATCCAAATTGGAAAAGAAGAAGTAAAACTCTCACTGTTTGCAGATGACATGATCCTCTACACAGAAAACCCTAAAGACTCCACCAGAAAATTACTAGAGCTAATCAATGAATATAGTAAAGTTGCAGGATATAAAATTAACACACAGAAATCTCTTGCATTCCTATATACTAGCAATGAGAAAACAGAAAGAGAAAGTAAGGAAACAATTCCATTCACCATTGCAATGAAAAGAATAAAATACTTAGGAATATATGTACCTAAAGAAACAAAAGACCTACATATAGAAAACTATAAAACACTGGTGAAAGAAATCAAAGAAGACACAAATAGTTGGAGAAATATACTGTGTTCATGGATTGGAAGAATCAATATAGTGAAAATTATTATACCACCCAAAGAAATCTATAGATTCAATGCAATCCCTATCAAGCTACCAACAGTATTTTTCAGAGAACTAGAACAAATAATTTCACAATTTGTATGGAAATACATAAAACCTCAAATAGCCAAAGCAATCTTGAGAAAGAAGAATGGAACTGGAGGAATCAAAATATGGGCCAAAGAACTAAACAGACATTTCTCCAAGGAAGACATACAGATGGCTAACAAACACATGAAAAGATGCTAAGCATCACTCATTATCAGAGAAATGCAAATGAAAACCACAATGAGGTACCATCTCACGCCTGTCAGAATGGCTGCTATCAAAAAGTCTACAAACAATAAAGGCTGGAGTGGGTGTGGAGAAATGGGAGTCCTCTTACACTGTTGGTAGAAATACAAACTATTAAAACCATTATGGAGAACAGTGTGGAGATTCCTTAAAAAACTGGAAGTAGAACTGCCATATGACCCAGCAATCCCACTGCTGGGCATACACACTGAGGAAACCAGAATTGAAAGAGACACATGCACCCCAATGTTCATCACAGCACTGTTTATAATAGCCAGGACATGGAAGCAACCTAGATGTCCATTGGCAGATGCATGGATAAAAAGCTGTGGTATATATACACAATGGAGTATTACTCAGCCATTAAAAAGAATACATTTGAATCAGTTCTAATGAGGTGGATGAAACTGGAGCCAATTATACAGAGTGAAGTAAGCCAGAAAGAAAAACACCAATATAGTATACTAACGCATATATATGGAATTTAGAAAGAAGATACCAACAACAGTGTATGTGAGACAGTGAAAGAGACACAGATGTACTGAACAGTCTTTTGGACTCTGTGGGAAAGGGCGAGGGTGGGATGATATGGGAGAATGGCATTGAAACATGTAAAATATCATATGTGAAATGAATCGCCAGTCCAGGTCTGATGCATGATACAAGGTGCTCAGGGCTGGTGCACTGGGATGACCCAGAGGGATGGGATGGGGAGGGAGGTGTGAGAGGAGTTCAGGATGGGGAACATATGTTCATTCATTGAGGATTCATGTCAATGTATGGCAAAAGCAATACAATATTGTAAAGTAAAATAAATTAATTAGTTAAAAATAAATAAATTAAATAAATAAATAAAAGCATGTGCTTTTTTTAAATGTAAGTTTTAGAGATGTGCTACATTCATAAGCAAAATTTTATTCTATTCAGCAGGATCAGTATTTTTTCCTTTTGAAGGACATCTGATTTTATCAAAGTTCATAAGACTACCAAGTCCACTTAACAGAAACTCGTTTCCAAGCAGTCATTGCTGAAATTCATTTCTTAATTCAGGGATACCTATCATCTATGATAAAGTTTTTAAATTGTTAAAGAGCCTTAGACAGCTGAAACAATTACTCAGAGTCATTGAAATGCACTTCTAATTCTGAATATGTTGCTTTCTATTGAGGCCTTTTGAAAATATTAGCATAGTTCTCTGAGTGGAAAAAAGCCTAATGGGGACACAGATCTGCCACTTTTACAACCCCATGACTTTGGGCAAGTCCTTTCCTCTCTGGGCCTCAGGAAGTTTTTTCTTCCTATAAGATCAGATATGGAAGATGAAATAGAAAGGGGAAAAAGATCAAATGGATACATAAGATCAAACAGAAGAATGAAAAGTGGAAGCAGTGACAGATTTTATTTTCTTGGGGTCCAAAGTCACTGTGGGTGGTGACTGTTGCTATGAAATTAAAAGACGCTTGCTCCTTGGAAGAAAACCTATGACAAACCTAAACAGAATATTAAAAAGCAGAGATAACACTTTGCCAACAAAGGTCCGTATAGTGAAATCTATGTTTTTTCCAGGACTCATGTAAGGGTGTGAGAGTTGGACCATAAAGGTTGAGCACTGAATAATCGATGCTTTCAAACTGTGGTACTACAGAAGACTCTTGACAGTCCCTTGGACATCAAGGAGATCAAACCTGTCAATCCTAAAGGAAATCAACCCTGAATTGATTGAAAGGACTGATGCTGAAGCTGAAGCTCCAATACTTTGGCCACCTGAGACGAAGAGCCAACTCATTGGAAAACACCCTGATTCTGAGAAAGATTGAAGGCAGGATGAGAAGGGGATGAAAGAGGATAAGATGGTTGGATGGCATCACTGACTCAATGGACATGAGTTTGAGCAAATTCCAGGAGATAGTGAACAACAGGGAAGCCTGGCATGCTGCAGTCCATGGGTTCACGAGCAGTCGGACATAACTTAGTGACTGAACAACAACAATAACAAACAAGATCAGAATATTGAACTAAGTGGTCTATGAAGGTTCTGGCATTCTAGTATGACTTTAGGATACTGAAGAAAGAGAAAAGAAGAAACCAAGTAATAGGACATTGGGTTGTACAGACCCAGTATAGAGGTATCATACGAACTGGGCCCATTTGGATCTTTTCAGAAGAAATAAATTGCTGAGAATTCATGGCTGGAGATTCTCTACCATATGTTGACATGATACCTCAGCACCCCTGTAGTACCTCTGCCAATAGAGGTAGGGGCCTTCTGTGACACAAAGCACACAGATCACAGCCCCCAACCTTCTCAGGAGCATCACTGCTAACGGTTCAGCTGAATGCTCTGGACTCAGATACATTCAGATTCAAACTTTTGCTCTGCTGACTTTCTTTTTTTTTTAATTTTTATTTTTAAATGTGTGACCTTAGGCAAGTTGTTCAACCTCGGTAGAGACAGCTTCCTCATTTGGAAGATTCAGTGACATAATACATACAAAGTGCTTAGTAGAGGGACTGATCTCCAATCACTCAAATGGCGGCTGCTATTATTATATTCATTGTGGTTATTAACAGAAGCACCTTAGCCACCTCTCTAAACATTTCACCTCTCTGTATCACAGCCAAAAGAAACCCCACCTCTCTTTATACAATTCCCTTTATGTGAATTCGCAGTTATAGTCAAGCTAATCTACTCACTCTCTTACAATGCTTCTGATACTTAACCACTCCTACATCTTTGCTTGAGCTCTACCCACTGCCTTATATGTTGACTCCCCTTTCTCCACCTTTGATAAATATTCTATTCGCTCCATTCCCTTGTCTTCCATGAAACATTACTAACTACTTCAACTGACAAGGATTACTTTTTTCTCTAAAGACAGTATTTTACTATGTAAATCACTTGCTTGAGAATTCATCACAAAAACTGCCTTGTAATTGGAGACATTATAAATTATAGCCAGAATGACTTCACTTCTTACATGTGACTGCTTTGATGGCAGACACTGTACTGCATTCTTTCATTTCCCCCTTCAGTGCCTAGCATAGAGTCAAGGTTCGATAAACTTTTTTTTTTTAATTAACCCATGAACAAACCTTCAGTTCAGTTCAGTCACTCAGTCGTGTCCGACTCTTTGTGACCCTGTGGACTGCAGCATGCCAGGCTTCTCTGTCCATCACCAACTCCCAGAGTTTACCTAAACTCATGTCCATTGAGTTGGTGATGCCATCCAACCATCTCATCCTCTGTCGTCCTTTTCTCCTGCTTTCAATCTTTTCCAGCATCAGGGTCTTTTCCAATGAGTCAGTTCTTCGCATCAGGTGGCAATCAAGTATTGGAGTTTCAGCTTCAACATCAGTCCTTCCAATGAACACTCAGAACTGATCTCCTTTAGGATGGACTGGTGGGATCTCCTTGCAGTCCAAGGGACTCTCAAGAGTCTTCTCCAACACCACAGTTCAAAAGCATCAATTCTTCGACACTCAGCTTTCTTTATAGTCCAACTCTCACATCCATACATGACCACTGGAAAAATGAACAAACCTAGGTCCATCTTCATAAGACAAGTTGCACTACAAGTTCCTTTGGGCCTGGACTATCCGATATGGTAGCCAGTGGCCACACATGGCTCTTAAACACTTGAAATGTGGCCAGTCCAAAATGAAATGTGGTGTGTACATATATTACACACCTGATTTTCCAAGACTTTGTACCAAAATAGATTGTAAAATCTCTTTTATAGTACTTCCACATTGAAATGATAATATTTTTAACGTATTAGGCTAAATAAAATGTATTAAAATTAATTTTACATGTTTCTTTGGACAGTTTTAATGTGACTACTAGGAAATTTTAAATTATATATGTGACACACATTATATTTCTACTGCACAGCACTGCTGTGGTCCTTTGAAAATATAAAGTGTGTGAACACCCTGATAGTTAGATGCACTAATTACGTTACCACTGTTCTTTTCAGAGAACACCTATAACAACCTGCTGGTGTTGGAATTTCATGTCTGCTCTGATCTAGTGCTGTAGGTGTGAACTGCTCACAGGTCATTGGAGAGAATGGGAGCTCCCAAAGCCTATGCCAGAGGGGGACCAGACTGCAGATACTCAGTAAAGGAATGTACTATGGTCAGGCCATTTCTGTCTAGCTTAATATGCTTTTGTTATTAATTAAGAAGCTTGAAAGCTCCCTGGTGAAATAGTAAAATAAAATACAGTCAAGTGGTTTATGCCTGCGAGTGGGGAGGGTGGCAAAGGAATAAACTGAATGATCAGTGTTGGATGACGATATTGATTTTAAGACAGTAGTTGGGGAACTAAAGAGCTTCCACTGATCAGAAATCACTCAGGAGCCCTTGAAACATTCAGAGACTATTTGTACTTTTATACTGACTGTGGCTACAAAAGCTATCTTCTGAATCAGAACCCCATCTTTCTCATAGCGTTATTCAAGCCTAGGAAACACTGAGTGCTCTGTGCATGCAACTTCTATAGCTGTTGTGGGGCTGCCAAAGATATCAGCTAGAGCTGCAAGACTCAAAGTCATAGATTCATGGCCTTACTATGGTCCACAGTTCCAGGGAAGACTTCACAAAGGAATCAAGATTGGAGGTGACCTTGAAGGGCATACCACCTTGGATCAGAGACCATTTGTTATGGCACAGTCTGTCACAGCAAAGAACAAAAGGATAAAAAGGAGACGGAAAGCAGGAGGAGGATACACATCTTGAAATGTATCAATAGAAGGCAAAGAGGGGATGGCAAAGAAGAAATTTAACTGTGAGACTTTGAACAAGTTTCACTCTCCTCATCATCAAAGGGGAATAATATCTTTCTTATCTTATTGTGAAATCTAATGAGTAACAGCACATGAAAGCACACATTCCATCATTGAAGACTGGCTCCCTCATCTTTCATTTAGGGCTAGATGTCTCAGTTTCTGATCTGGACACCTGATGTATACCTGCAACTGCTGTTGGCTCCTAAGTTCTTGCCTATGAGGATCTTAACCCTGATGTTGATCTCTACCTGGTTACTAGAGCTGATTTAAGGTGTATTTTTTACTTCAGAAGAGACAGTCCATAACAGTAAAGATGAAGGCAGCTGGATAAAGCTTCCATGGAAAATTAGGAGCCATGATTTTCATCAAAATCAACAGCAAAATGAGTCATTAGTCTGAGCAAATGAGTATTCACTCTCTGATCCTACACTTCAAACCGGATGCACCAACACAAGCATAACATATCCTCAGCCAGTCCTACTCACCCTATGAGACACTATTTTCATACTTCTGAGGAGTTCAGTTCAGTTGAGTTCAGTTGCTCAGTCGTGTCCGACTCTTTGGGACCCCATGAATCGCAGCACGCCAGGCCTCCCTGTCCATCACCGTCTCCGGAGTTCACTCAGACTCACGTCCATCAAGTCCGTGATGCCATCCAGCCATCTCATCCTCAGTCATCCCCTTCTCCTCCTGCCCCCAATCCCTCCCAGCATTAGAGTCTTTTCCAGTGAGTCAACTCTTCACATGAGGTGGCCAAAGTACTGGAGTTTCAGCTTTAGCATCATTCCTTCCAAAGAAATCCCAGGGTTGGATCTCCTTGCAGTCCAAGGGACTCTCAAGAGTCTTCTCCAACACCACAGTTCAAAAGCATCAATTCTTCGGTGCTCAGCTTACTTCACATTCCAACTCTCACATCCATACATGACCACAGGAAAAACCATAGCCTTGACTAGACGGACCTTAGTCGGCAAAGTAATGTCTCTGCTTTTGAATATACTATCTAGGTTGGTTATAACTTTTCTTCCAAGGTGTAAGCATCTTTCAATTTCATGGCTGCAATCACCATCTGCAGTGATTTTGGAGCCCCCCAAAATAAAGTCTGACACTGTTTCCACTGTTTCTCCATCTATTTCCCATGAAGTGATGGGACCAGATGCCATGATCTTCGTTTTCTGAATGTTGAGCTTTAAGCCAACTTTTTCACTCTCCTCTTTCACTTTCATCAAGAGGCTTTTAGCTCCTCTTCACTTTCTGCCATAAGGGTGGTGTCATCCGGGAGGAGCCACCCCCACGTCCGAGGACTTCAGTACAAAGTGCAATTCCATTCTGGCAAAGTATTGCAAGATCTGCAAACCACACACTTCACACGCCCTCTGTTTTAATTCATCTATAGAAAGAAGACAGCCAGAGGGCATGTGGAGGGAGGGGAGTATCTTTTAAAGGCATCATTGCTTCTGCTTTATTTCTGTAACATACCTTCATCACCCCTACCTGCTACCTCATGTGGTTTGGAACAGATGGCAGTTGGTTTTGTCCACTCCTGGAGTAAAGACAAAAACTAGTGGGTATGCTGGATACAGTCACAAGTTCTCCTAAGACAACCAGAGCACATAATAAGCTAAGTTCTGTATAGGCAACTGGGCAGAAATGAAATAAAGATGGTGCACCTCTGCTCTGGCCTGCCGACATGAGGTGGGAGAAGTCTGCGTGGGTCCAAGAACATGGAGATCTTCTCTGAGAAATCATCTGTCAAATTACTTCCAAAGAGAGAAGAAACTTTCCTAAGGATCATGAGGGCCTTTCAGAATAATGGTTACCTCTGACAAGGAACAGATACTGACTGGGGTATGAAGGAACCTTCCGGGGATGATGAAAATATAAATATCCTGGTGTATAATTTTGATCTGCATAGTATTTTTACAGATGGACCTATGTATTGGGTTGGCCAAAAAGTTCGTTTGGGTTTTTCTTATGGGAAAACTCGAACAAAGTTTTTGGCCAACCCAATAAAAATTCACTAAGCAAATGCACTGAGGATTTCTGCATTTTACTGTATGCAAGTTATATCTCACTTAAAAAGAGAAAGACAAATATCATATGCTATTGCTAACATGTGGAATCCAAAAAACGATACAGATAAATTTATCTACAGAACAGAAATAGACTCACAGACATAGAAAACAAACTTATGGTTACCAAAGGGGAAAGTCAGGAAGAGATAAATTAGGAGTTTGGGATTAACAGATACACACTACTATATATAAAATAGATCAACAAGAAGGGCCTACTG
Source organism: Ovis aries (assembly GCF_016772045.2). NCBI lineage: Eukaryota > Metazoa > Chordata > Mammalia > Artiodactyla > Bovidae > Ovis > Ovis aries. The sequence goes on along the minus strand of NC_056080.1, from coordinate 102,019,123 downwards.
CATAGCACAGGAAACTCAATATTTTGTGATAACCTATAAGGGAAAAGAATCTGTAAAGGAAAGTTGTGTGTGTGTGTGTGTGTGTGTGTAACTGAATCACTTTGCTGTACACCTGAAACTAACGTGACACTGTAAATCAACTTCAAAAACATTTTTAAGTAGTTTTCAAAATTATTAATTCACTCACGTGTGGGCCTGAAGGAAGACTCAGCCTTGCCTTTGTGAGCCACGTCAACTAGCACAGATTCCCTTTTGGAAAGCAATTTGCCACCATGTATCAAGAGCCTTAAAATAGATTCAGAACCTTTGACTCAGTAATTCCATTTCTGGGTGTCACTCCTAAGGAGATAATGTGAAACGTGAGAAAATCTATGTATAGGATGATGGGCCAAATAACTGTCAAGAAGATGTACTCGTTTGTCAATGACTAGGTTTTAGTCTGTGAACATCAGGTTTAAAAAGGATACAAAACCCTTATGTGTACTTTCTATTTGAGGATTATTAATATCTGAGCTGTTAAACTAGTAGATAATACGGATCTGAAGAGGCCTCCGTTAGGATGTTAAAATTATATTGTGCCATAGGAAATGGATACCTTCTTCTTGTGTAACAATTTTGGTATAAATTTTTGTAGTAAATTTTCATTATTGAAAATGAAGAAAATACAGATGAGCACAAAGAGAAGTATAAACATTACTTGTATACTTATAGTATTAAAAAAAAATCAAACAAAACCAAACCTTGTATGTACATTATGACTTGTCCTGACAAAAGAAACATAGAGAATGAAAAAGACGAAAACCACTCCCTTACAATTATAATGACATGATGGTGGAATTTCAGGTGATTTCTTTTGAGTCTCTGTCCTAAAGTTGTCTTAGAATCACTTTGTGTCTGTGGATAACATATCCACTGTTTGTGTTTCCTATGAAATATAATTATGTCACTTTTACAAAATCAAACAATAGGGAACCTAAGGGTGTCAGGATGGTCCTGCTCTTATCAATCTCACCAGGGTCTTTGGTATCAAGCCAGAAAGATGAACATTGGCTTAACAATATCATACATTATCTCAAGATAATACCAGACCCTACACTAACTCTCTTATATAAGTAGCAAGCTCTACATAGAACAGTTTTACATGAATGCATCTAATTTAGAGAGAGAACCTATAATAAAAATGCAAATGGAAGGGGGCCTGTGGATCCTGCAGACCACACAGGCCTCGCTAGGATGGACCAGGAACCCAGTGTCCCAAATGGGGAAATGACCGCAGAGGTAAAGCCTTTAGGTGACCAGCTTTGTCCTTCAGATTCTTGCCTTTTCCTAAGAAATTTTGTTCACCCTTGATTTATTCTGTTAGGTGAGTGATCCAGAGGCAAGCAAGTTGAGACATTTTTATCACTGCCAATAAAAAAAGCAAGCACTTTTAAGTGTTCTTCATCATCCCCTGCTACTTCTTGCATTTCAAATCCACATTTTTAAATTCTTGTCACTTCTCAAAATTTCTAGAGATTTTCTCCTTTTACCCTGTGAAATCTGAGGACAATTTCACTTTCCCCTTCCAGGTTTTCTATTAGCTAAAGCCACTAGAAAGAGCCTGTACCTTGTCTTTATGAGGCCTCCTTCAAAGTGGGCTGTCACTGGGGTTGATGGTCCACTTACAAGATTGAAGACTTGGGCTCTGTAAAGAACTGCTCTTAAAAAGTCATTAGTGAGGTTCCCAGGCCCAAGCTTTTACACCCAATGTGGAAAGTCTCAGGGCATTTTACATCGGGTGAATATATAAATTCCACTCATCACACATACTTTTCCACCACTGCGTGTGGCAATGGTTACATCCATAGAATACAACTGAAGGTAGTGGGGGGCAAAGGGATGCTGGGGGTTGTTTTGTTTTTCAAATTTCAAACAAGAACAGTTCTCAAGAAACTGTTTCAGGGCTTTCATTTTTCTAGAACTTTTCTTCCTTTTAAGGTATCTCTGAAAGCTAACTATAAATCCTGTGAGCAATCTACCATTTCAATATCCTGGATTAAAGCCCAAATCATAAACATGAAGAGAAAGAGGTTTTCCAGAAACGTGACCAAAAGAGGCCAGGAAACAACTCTGAAATACTGTGGTATTATTAGGAGCATACAAAACGCCACTAACTGGCTTTACTAAAAAGCAAAACACTTTGCTAACAGGGACATCCGTCTCGTCTGTAGAACGAAGGGTTGCAACCAAAGAGCCTCTCGGTTGCCAGGTTCTCCGGGCTAAAATGAGGGCCTAGGAGGGGATTTGAGCGAAAAGCTCTATTTCTGAGACAAGGAGGACTAATAACGGGCTGGTTTCTCCACAGTGAGATCCAGCCACTTACAGACATTCCGTGGCACACAGGCCTCGTCCAGTTACATTCTGGACACTGCTGCTCGCTTCTCAGAACAGAGATGCTGCGGAAATGGTTCTCATCTACTAAAATGTACCCAACAGCTGTGCTTAATGAGGACCGGGAGGAACACACACGTTCTGCTCCAGGGCCAGACAAAGGGGTCAGGCCTGTCTTAGGCTGAAGCCACCCAAGGCAACAATGCTTCTCTTCACAGTGAGCTTTCCCACCTGTCAACAGATGCTTAAGGCAACAGGATGAATATGAAACAGCTGAGCTGGACACTAAAGCCAAGAGAAACAGCTGTTCCTTGCCTTTCAGTATAAAAAGCATGGCAGTAATGTGGAAAAGGGGCTGCTGGTGTATAAATAAGACCACTCTGAACATTTTCTTCTCTCTGCAGTTTTTAGGACTATGTTATTTAACGGAAGAAACTGTAGGACAACCAAGAGTTTTATGGATGGGAAGGCTGAAGAAGACAAAATCATAGGAGACAAAAGATAATAACACGTGACCATGGGGCGGGGAGGGATAACTAGGGAGTCACTGACCTTCAGAATTAAACTTCAATGGAGAGACTAGCTTTTATCAAATTATTCACTTGAGTGGTGCTGGGAAAACTGGTCAACCACTTGTAAAAGAATGAAACTAGAACACTTTCTAACACCATACACAAAAATAAACTCAAAATGAATTAAAGATCTAAACGTAAGAACAGAAACTATGAAACTCCTAGAGGAAAACATAGGCAAAACACTCTCTGACATAAATCACAGCAGGATCCTCTATGACCCAACTCCAAGAATATTAGAAATAAAAGCAAAAATAAACTGGGACCTAAATAAACTTAAAAGCTTTTGCACAATGAAGGAAACTATAAGCAAGGTGAAAAGGCAGCCTTCAGAACAGGAGAAAATAATAACAAACAAAGCAACTGACAAAAAGTTAATCTCAAAAATATACAAGCAGCTCCTGCAGCTCAATTCCAGAAAAATAAAAGACCCAATCAAAGAGTGGGCCAAAGAACTAAACAGACATTTCTTCAAAGAAGACATACAGATGGCTAACAAACACATGAAAAGATGCTCAACATCACTCATTATCAGAGAAATGCAAATCAAAACCACAATGAGGTACCATCTAACACCAGTCACAATGGCTGCTATCCAAAAGTCTACAAGCAATAAATGCTGGAGAGGGTGTGGAGAAAAGGGAAGCCTCTTACACTGTTGGTGGGAATGCAAACTAGTACAGCCACTATGGAATACAGTGTGGAGATTACTTAAAAAACTGGAAATAGAACTGCCTTATGACCCAGCAATCCCACTGCTGGATATACACACCAAGGAAACCAGAATTGAAAGAGACACATGTACCCCAATGTTCATCGCAGCACTGTTTATAATAGCCAGGACATGGAAGCAACCTAGATGTCCATCAGCAGATGAATGGATAAGAAAGCTGTGGTACATATACACAATGGAATATTACTCAGCCATCAAAAAGAATGCATTTGAATCACTTTTAATGAGGTAGATGAAACTTGAGCCTATTATACAGAATGAAGTAAGTCAGAAAGAAAAACAACAATACAGTATACTAACACATATATATGGAATTTAGAAAGATGATAATGATGACCCTATATGTGAGATAGCAGAAGAGACACAGATGTAAAGAATAGTCTTTTGGACTCTATGGGAGAAGGCTAGGGTAGGATGATTTGAGAGAATATCATTGAAACATGTATATTATCATATGTGAAACAGATCACCAGTCCAGATTAGATGCATGAGACAGGGTGCTCAGGGCTGGTGCACTGAGATGACCCAGAGGGATGGGATGGGGAGGGAGGTGGGAGGGGGGTTCAGGATGGGGAACACATGTACACCCATGCTGATTCATGTCAATGTATGTCAAAACCACTACAATATTGCAAAATAATTAGCCTTCAAAGTAAATTAATTAATTTTAAAAAATTATTCACTTGAAAAAGTTCATCTTCCCACCAGTTCTTCAGTATCCATGGTTTGAAGCTCACTTCTCTGAATGTTTTAATAAAAACTAATTCTTGTTTGAATTTATAAATTGGATTTAAGATCAAGACTTTTAAATTTGAGCTGCACTATGAAGAGGACCAGAATATACCGCCCCAAATGATGCCTCTTTGGCATAAGAATTAGACTGAGATAGAGTATGCATACTTAGTCGTGTCCAACTCTTTGCAACCCCGTGGACTGTAGCCCTCCAGGCTCCCCTGTTCATGGGATTCTCCAGGCAAGAATACTGGAGTGGGTTGCCATTTCCTCCTCCAGGGGATCTTCCTGACCCAGGCAGGGATCAAACATATGTCTCCTGCATCTCCCGCATTGACAGGAGGATTCTTTACCGCTGAGTTATACTGAGCTGAAGGCAACTGAGAAACAGGAGACATAGAGGAATTTTCTGCCCTTCCTCTTTCAGCCAAAAAGCAGGGTATAAATTTCTCCCTGTGAAAGCAGCCTCTATCCAGTCTCCCGAACCAGGAAGAGACAAGTGATATCACTGGAGACAGAAAATCAACACGGAGATGGGTCTGCACAAACAAGCCTTACCGAAATAATCTTTCTCTGCCATTAGTTTTCCCCATATAGTTACCTTCCCACAATTTTCCACTCCTAGAAGCCCAAATCCCTTCTCCTTTGCCTTGTCAAATAAAATAAAGTGTTAGTCGCTCAGTTGTGTCTGACTCTTTGTGACCCCACGGACTGTAGCCCACCAGGCTCCTCTGTCCACGGAATTTTCCAGGCAAGAATACTGGCCTGAGTTGCCATTTTCATCTCCAGGGGATCTTCCCAATCCAGGGATCGAACCAAGGTTTCCTGCATTGTGGGCAGATTCTTTACCTCTGAGGCATGAGGGGAGCCCTTTCAACTTCTCCACAAATACACTGCCCTCTGCTAAAATGGTATCTAAGCCCCCAGTATTTAACTATCTCTTCGGCTCTTTTTCTTTTCTATGTAGGCCTCCACGCACATAAAAAGTAAAACATTAACATCACATACATACACACAGTATGTGCACACACACACACACAGATGCATGCACACACAGAATCACTCACACATGCATACCGCATTCACACGTATAACCACTTATGCACAGAAACACTGTAAGAGGGAGACTTTAGTTGTGCTCAAAGTAAAGGCAAAGGAGGCTAGAACATAGGGGGAATGAATTTCTAGTAAGGGTGTTAACAACAGCAGACGTCAAAGTTTTAACATTTTTCACCAATCAAATCCTGAAATTTGTTGACTCTTCCAAAGGATAATATTGACTCAGGTTGTATGGGTTTTATATTTAAAGCAAAATATGCTCTTGATACATTTTCAATAACTGGATGGAGATGTATTCAGAAACAAACTATGTAAATCTAATAAGGCAAAACCAAGAACACTGATGATATTAATATCTGGTTAAATAATTCTCATTTAGTTAATAAGCTGTAAGCAAATAATATATAAGGTTTGTTGCTGTTGATTTTTGTTAACAGCTTTATCGAGATATAATTCACATAACATACATCTCACACATTTAAAATGTACCATCCAATGTTCCTTAGTATATTCACAGATATGTACAACCCTAACCACAATCAATACTAGAATATTTTTCATCAGTTCCCAAAGAAACCCCACACCCCTTAGTCCTCATCCCCCAACCCTAGGCAACCACTAATCTACTGTTTGTCTTTGTAGATTTGCCTACTGTTCTTGTTTTAAGTTTCTAATTACACTAAATTTATATAGCATAAAATATATGTATGATGTATGTTTTGTTTCAGCTAACATTATAAGTTTTTTATGATGTATGTTTTGTTTCAGCTAACATTATAAGTTTTTTCTAATGTTAATTACCAAGTTTTTCTTTAAAAATAATTGCACAATCTATCCAGAAAGTAGATTTATGATAACACATTTAACTCCTTGTTATTAGAAATTTAGATACTTTCCACTCCCCTTTATTCTGATCAGTTTATGTTGCATTGGTCCCTGAGCAAAACCAATTGATAAGCGATTCATTCATATGAATGCAAGTCCCAGCCTGTGACACTAAGGGCCATGCCAGCCTTCCTGCCAGCCTACATTTTCCCTCTCTGTCAGGGTTTATTGCTCAGCCAGAATTCTGGCCATGAAACCCTTGGCATGAGTGGCTAACCTTGTCAAGGGGAAACTAGGGCTCAAAAGTGACCTGTGTGACAAGTTGTCAGATGCCGGATGCCAAGTGTCCTGTTATCTTCCTGATCTGATCACTATCACACACAGAATACCATTTCTCCATTCCACACTGCAATCTGATGCCGTCCGGCTGCAGCCAGAAGCACACAGCAATGAGGAAACCTGCAAGGACCTAGTCTCACCCCCCTCTCCTCATACTCAGGAAGGAAATGGGCAAGAGGCTTCCAAGGGCATTCACAGGAAAGGAAGTTGCACATTTCACTGTCTCTGAATACGAGAAGTCATGAGACAAAACCCAGCAAATCTGGAGGGAACATGCTTTCAGGACACCATCAGCAGTAACCCCAAACTGATCATGACTCCTGTGAAGGACATAACACTACCAACCACAGCAAACACTCATTGAGCACTTACATGCTTTTATATGCACTATCTCACTTAATTCTCACAACACAAACTTGGAGATGCATATTTCTATTACCTATGACCACACGGCAAATAAAAAAGCCGAGGCTCCCATGCTCAAGATCACCCTGTCCCTTCCCCCGCCACAAAAAGCAGTAGAGGCAAAATTCAAATCTAGGTCTTCCCCATGCCAAAGTTCAAGCCCTCTGATTCATTTAAGTGTCATCCTCAGGACTTCCTTGGTGGTCCAGCGGTTAAGAATCCACCTTGCAATGTAGGGGACGTGGGTTCCATCCCTGGTTGGGGAACTAAAATCCCACATGCCATAGGACAACTAAACTTAAGCATGAGCCCCACAACTACAGAGCCCGCGTGCCTCAACTAGAGAGCCCACGGGCTCTGGAGCCTGCGCACCACAAGGAAAGATCCCATATGACACAACCAAGGCCTCACTCAGCCAAATAAAAGTAAATTTAAAAAGAAATAAATCCAGGACCGAAACTCGCTTATCTGTCCTCTTGGTCCAAAAGAAAAGAAAAAAAGATAATATCACATATTTCTTAAATACCTACTATGTATCAAGACCTGGGTAGCATACATGCTCACACACAAACACCCAATACGCTTGGAATTAAAGATAGCTCTCATTTCACAGTTCAACAAACTGAGACTTGGGGGGATAAAGGATTCATCTGTTAACCTCCTAGCTAACACATAGCCCCGCTGTGAGGAAATCCCTGATTCCAACTGAAAAATCTTTTCGTTAAACCAAAGCTGAAAGAAAAATGCCTTTGCTTTAGGTCATTGATAAACTCAGGGCTGATGGTACCAACATTATTTGAAGAGTCAAGGCTCAGGAAATTGTTCTTTGGCAGCGTTTTAGGAAAGCAGGTTAAACGTGGCTCAGGGGTCAGTAAGTTTTGAATTCTCAGTTTCGAAATGTAAGATAAACTCAATGGAAACGATATAATTTTCTTCGTGATTTGAGAATTACACATCACACACAAATGTGCACTTCGGCAAAGCTTTGTAGTTCACCTTTCCATTTAACAGACCTCTTGGGAAGCAGAAAAATATGACAATTATGCAAATAGCAGTGTTGAGCCACTTACATAGAAAAGTGGGTATACTTAAAGGGAAAAAAAGGTTTGACAAAACTTAAGCTTCCCTCCTTAACAATGAGGAGTTTAAACTCAAAGACATTTTTGGCAAACACAAGGGCATAGGTGGCTCTGGCTTATTCTCTAGGTGTTATTAGTTCCAGAGGTCTCCTGGTCTTTTGTTTTCAGCTTTTGATAAGCCAAGTACTCTCTAATGATATTTTAAGTGAGTTGCTAAAATGTTCGGGATTCATTTCCCTGTGTTGAGCTCCACAGAGATGATTTTCTGCGAGTAAATAAAAATAAGCATTTAAAAGATTTCTTCGCTCATCAAATGGTGAGGAAATCTATTCCTTTTAGCCTGCTCTATGCTTGAAAAGGTTAGTGTGGCCTTTGGAAAATACCAGGCTGTGCATTCCATATACTGTTAATGATTCCTGGGATGCTCTGACACTTTCGAGTACATCTTAACCTTTTAAAATGGGGCCTCCATTGTCTTACCTTAATAAGCAGTTTGTTCACCTTATGTCTTACAAAAGCCACCACAGTGGAAAATACATACAAGAGGTAAAGCTGTATGGATGAGCAGCGTAACAAGAGAAGTAGGACCAAGGACCATCTCCAGCAAACAGACCTACAGAGTCCCCCGCCCCCATCTCTGACAGCAACCCTGTAAGGACAGCTGCTCACTTCAACAATATCCCATGATTACGCCTTGTTTCAGCATCTTCCTGAAGTCCTCATCTAACTGTAGCTGTATGAATTGAATTCTTGTACATTTATATGTCTCCTTGAAGCCACCGAATTCCAGGCTCACCGTGCGGTCCCTGTGGTTTAGAGAACCAGACTGATGAAAAATCTGCTATATTAATTTCACTTTCCTATTTCAATGCCTCACCTATTCTGGTAGTGAGAGCCCTGACATGTCCCAAGTCCTCTTTCAAATTCTAGATCTTATTCATCTCAACACATTCTTCTGCACAGTTCCAGGACCCGGTTTGTGGGTCAGCTGTCCCCTCCTCCAGACTCCTGTGGTACTTTATTTTTCTCGGCAGCTTGAAACACTTATTGAGCATCAACCATTGGCAACACTGGCAGCTGGGCTCTGGGATTACAAACCTTGAGTCACACCGTACCTTCCCTCGATGAGCTCAAGATCTGTGGAATTTCTGTGACATGCAGGCAATTAATACAGGGATCTTTTTTCATGTGTCACTTGCAATTTGTCGCTCACCATGACTGACTCTCAAGGGTCCTGGCAACATAGTGCCTTGAGGCTGCTGGGGGCGGGGTGTGTGTCCACAAGGGGAGGGACGGCAGGAGAACTTACAAAGACAAAAAAGGCCCATTGGGAGGCTCTCTGGTCTTTCCACTTCTCTAGCGGAGAGATTCTCCTTTCCGGCCTTCCTGGAGGTACCCTGTTTGCTCTGAGAGGCAGCTGCCTGCCCCCCTACCCCACCCCAGTACTTTGCAAACAGTTACAGGAAGTGTTCACTCACATATCTCTCCTGCTCAGAGGCCAGTGAGTGGCCTGAAGGAAGCAGCCAGGCTTGTTCTTTTCTTTGTCCCCTCTAGGGGCCACCTCCTCTCCCCTTCCAGATAAACAAATAAAGGCAAGTGATGGTGCGTTGGTCAATGGCACGTCTTGATTATAAAACTAAATAATTTGAACTTGGATGTGTGTGGTTTTTTTTTTTTATGAGATCAGTCAGAAGGCATAAAACCTCTAAAAGGAAATGTATATTCATTTGTGTTTCCAGGAGAATTTTAAAAACTCTAGCTCCCACGGTCTAAAACGAGATATTCAAAACTCCATTGGACAATCTGTTCATGGGAAGTGAGGAGCCATTTAGGATTCAACAGAGCAAAGCTCAAAACTTGAGCCTTGAGGTGGCAAGAAACAGTATTATAAATCCATTTTAAAAAGAAAAGCCAAAAACGCCTAGAAAGCATTTTGCAGTACAAGAGAAAAGCAATTTACTTGTTACTGCTTCAATTTCTTAAATCATCTGGCTTCATAGATCAACACTAACTCTCTTTAAATCTACCAAATGAAATTCCATCCAATGACTCATTACTCAGAGCGAGCCGCAAATTGTGATTTGTGATTCCAAGACTTCCTCCAGGAAATGCGGAAAAAATGATTGTCCAGGAAAACAGCATAGCCCTGCCTGTGTGTAAATAGATGCTGTTCTCATGCCTACCTGGGTCTGCTCCATCATGTCTCAAACTGGGAAAACATTAAAAAAAAAAAAAAAAAACTCCTCAACTTCTTGGACAGGTGTTTCTAACTAAAATATAAACTCCTAATCCATGTCGGTTGGAGAAAGAAATGGCAATCCACTCCAATATTCTTGCCTGGAAAATCTCATGGACAGAGGAGCCTGGTGGGCTACAGTCCATGGGTTGCAAGAGTCGGACACGACTTAGTGACTAAATCATTTATGCGGGGCTGAAACTGCCCCACTGGCCACAGACTGCAGAAAGTTACCAAAAAGCCTGGCGTCACTACAAACCTTGCAGGCTGTGTCAGCTGAATCCCTAACTCAAACTGGAACCCTTTATAGCAGGCTCACCTGGAATGGTCCTGCTGTTCTCTTTCATTAGCTCTTCTCTCATAAATCCAAGCAAACCACCCTTTACAAAGTAGCATTTGGGAAAAGAAAACCCCTCAAGCAAATATAATATCTCATTCAAACTGGTCTATACTCTTCTAGACCTGTGACTGCAGATGCTTGGTGGGCGTCCAGAGAGTCCCAGGCTTGACCCTATTTCCAGAATCATCCTCTCATAAACTACTTGCCAGACTCTGTGCATTATTTGATCCAGTCCTATCTTATGAGGATTTATTGTTTAATTAATGGCTTGACTGTGAACCATTAACACGAGCACGCAAATAGACATAATACCCATGTTTTTCCTCTCACGAAAGAGCTGGGGTTTCTTTCGAGCAGAGGCACAGTGGTAGTCATCAAGTGGCTATTTGGTCGAGTGCAGCATATTTTGCAGTAATTATGTTTTTATGGCTGTATTCTTCCTTTCTAACACTAAAACATCCTTTTAATTATCATGAATTCTTTTCTTTTCTTTTCCTCTTTTGGGTGCACTGTGCAGCATGCAGGAACTTAAGTTCCCTGACCAGGGATGGAGCTCTCACCCCTGGCAGTGGAGACACAGTCTTAACCACTGGTCCAGCAGGGAAGTCTCTATTATGAATTCTTTAACCATCTAATTCTTCTGTGAGTAATGGCTTTCTCCCCTCCCCCACCCCACACTTCACCAGATTCTGGCAAGCCTACAGCAAAGCTTCACGACACACTTTCCCTCTCTCCCCTGTACCTACCCCTCCTTCCCTCTCACCCTTTTCCTCCCAAGGAGCATCATCAGCTCTGTTCTCAAAGATGCCACTCACCCAAAAGTGAAGTTGCTCAGTCGTGTCTGACTCTTTGTGATCCCATGGACTGTAGCCCACCAGGCTCCTCCGTCCATGGGATTTTCCAGGCAAGAATACTGGAGTGCGTTGCCATTTCCTTCTCCAGGAGATCTTCCCGACCCAGGGATTGAACCCGGGTCTCCCGCATTGTAGGTAGACCTTTACCGTCTGAGCCACAAGGGAAGTTCAATGAGATACTAACAACCAGCCCCTGGTCTCTGTGTACCCAAAAGCATGTAGGTCATTAGCAGTGTTTTCACTTTCACCAGATGGTGTATAGACAAGGAAGCTATGAGATCTCCAAATGATAAGCCTGGATGGAAAGAAGGGGTGGTCTAAGGGGGCTTTGGCTCCTAGGACTCAGAATTATAAATTGTAATATGTGAATTGAAATTAGACTCCACTTGGCAAAACTGGATTGAATATTTTATCATTTTAAGGTGGATTTTATTTTTTCCTATGAAGAAAGGACTTAATTCAGAAATTCCAAAATCACGTATATTACTTTGAAAAGAATGCAAGAAGGTTTTCTTTTTTCTGGGTCACACTTGAGCTTGCAAAAAGTGGTTCTGGATTTCTAGACCATTCACTACAAAATGCAGTTGTAAGTGACAAGAGTAAGGAGCATGCCACTTCCTACTACCATCAAAATTTGTTGCCTCTAGATTTGCAAGAACTGTTCAAAATGATAATGTTCTGGAAGTAGAATTGGAGGATTAAAAAAAATAGATCCCATGGAAGTGGGGTATCCTCTTTAGAAAAGATCCCTGCAAGGCTAATAAGAGCAGTTTAAGAGCTGTGAGCTGGGCCTAATCTCCTTCCTCCAGAGTGTGAAACAAGTCTTAGTAATCCACATGATCCAATTAGTTTAACAACTGGATTTAGTTGGGTGGGGTGCAGGGGCAGGCTCAGAATAATGAGGTAAATAATACAGGGTCCCCAAAATTCAAAGTTTTTCAGATGAGGCAAGCTTGATGTCTCCCTCCTCCCTAAAACTCCTTCCCTCCTTCTTTCTTTTCCCCCTTTCTTTCCTTTCACCCTCCTTTCCTCCTCCTCCTCTTCCTCTTCTTCCTCCTCTCCTCTGTTTAAAAAAGTATTTGCCAAATTTTTTACCCGTGTTATTAGAATTTAGAAAGTGTGTGCACTGCAAGGATACTTCAAGGATTAAATGAAATTATATGTGAAAACGCCTAGCACAGCGCTTGACACATTTGGGGTGTCCATGAAATATTAATTTTACTCTGTTTCTCTTTCCAATCCCTCCTCGATCCTGCCCCCACTCTTTCTACTTTGCTCTTTTATAACCATTATGCCCTTACCTGGCCATGACTGGGAACTGACACCAATTCTAAAGTGTGTGTAGAAGCGCAAACACTCATAAATATTAGATGTGGCTTGTGAGGTCCTAGTTTCCTGACCAGAGAGTGAACCTGGGCCCTCAGCAGTGAAAGCAAGGAGTCACAACCACTGGACCACCAGGAAATTCCTTAGGACTTATTGTTAAATCAAGCTGTTGACTCCCTGTTTTAATAATAAAATGGTTACCTTGAACATTTTATATTTCTCTCTCACATAACATGTCAACTGTGTTTGCTTTTTATGCACTTCACGGGGATGGTTCATAAAAATCCCAAAGCAATTTGAAAACTGCAGTGGGTCAGTAGGAAGTTATAGACTTATAGAGCTTCATTTGTGTTGCTCTTAGTTCTAGTTATAAATGATGAGAAAGCCCAAACGGGAGAAATAAAATCGCATGATCTCACACACTCATCAAATTTCACACTTTGAAAGAAATTCAGTCTCTAAGTTATTTTTTAGTAGAAATAATGAACTAGATCCTACGGACAGAGGAGCCTGGCGGGCTACAGTCCATGGGGTCGCAAAAGAGTTGGACAGGACTTAGTGACTAAAACAACAAGTCTTGGGTAGAGCCACCTAAGAAGTAGAAACTTCTGACTTACCAGTTTTAGGAGAATTCCAAAGAAGCCTGTTAGATTTATTGCTCATTTCTTCAAAAGTCTACAATGAGACTGTTCCTATCTGGAGCTTGATTTTTTCCCAAATCAAGAAATTATCTATAATCAGCATAAATATTGCTCAGTTGCTCCATCCTTGAACCTTCATATATTCCACAAACACTTCTCCAGCACCTCCTCTGCAGAAGACCTTTTATGTCTTGTGGATATCCTTAATGGGTATCAAACTGGGCAGCAGAGAGACCATTGATTCTTCCATAGGGAACAATCACAGGCATGCATGATACTGATGATGGAGTTCAAGGGCACAGAGGTACTGCTAGCAATGAAGCTCATTATCAGACTAGACAATGAACCTTCTTACTGGCTATGAAGCTCTCCATGAAATGAAGAGCAAACTTAAGTGGAGCTGGCTACCACAGTCAGCTTGGCGATCTACCATATAAAATGAGAAGCCCCTATGTTAAAGATTTTCAAAAGTAAGCTTCAGTTTAACTTGATACTCATACAACCAATTTAAAACTAAAAAAAAAAAAAAGAGGCAAGCAACCAAGTGTCAGGTTTTACTAAGACAAAAACACAGCTTTACTGATTTTTTTCACAAAGCACATTAAAAAAAAAAAAACTAAATCAGCCTGTTATTTGTATAACCCATAGGCCTACGGTAATAGGTTCAACATTTTATCTCCTGTTTTCAGAGAAACAGGTTGGTGAAATTGACGGACACAGCTGACACACCCATCAGGTAAAGATCAAAGGAAAGATGAAGTAACTATCTCTTAAAGTCGAAAAAGATTGAAGATGAAAGAAACTGAGCAAGTAGGAAATTGGCTATGAAGGCATGATATCAAACACAAATGATTAAAGGTTAGAAAAATTCAACCCAATGAATTTAGAGGTTCTGTCTGTATGAAAGGGAAAAATAAAAACATGAGCAATTCAGTCACTACATCACCAGTTTTGACTGAACAGATCAACTCACCCTACTGCTTGCCAGCAGCCAAACTGGGGTCTAATAAGCCATTCCATGGGGAGCCACAAATGGCAGCTCAGGCTGGCAAACGCTCCCTAACAAGATTTTCCGCCTCTCTGTGGGGACCATGTATGTTCAGTTTTGGTTTTGTAGCAATTATATGCAAGCTAATTTAAGCATATTCATTTTTCACAGAATGATTATGCTTATTTATTTGTTTTCCACATTCAGTAGATTGTTCTCTAATCACCACACAGCTTGTGGGAAAGTACCCTTAAATACATTAAGTCTAACTCATCATACAAATGCACTCTGCTACTATGATGACTTTTCATTACCACCTCTAATTAAATGTTTTGCCAAACTATCAGAAAAATCTTTTCGTTTTTATTCCCAGAAAATCCGGAGAGAGGAAGACAGAGAGAAAACAAGGCTTTGAGGCTGTCCAGCTCTAAGCTCTCTCCCCGCCTCCTACCCCCATCCCCCACACTAGTAACAATGGCTTTGAAAATGCACATGGGAGCTTTCCTGTATGGACACACATAGAATCCCCCTCATTGGTAATCAGTGCATCCAACGGAAAGAAGCTGCTGCAGGATTCGAATCCTAATGATTCCACTCCCAAGTGAGGGTCCTGTCACACCTGGGATGATTACACCTATTATATCTGCCTGGTCCTTGCCTGCAGTTGATTGTACACTTGGGACCAGAGGGAGATCTCTAGCTCCATGACAAGTATTTCGATCCACAGCTAATGATTTAACAGCAAGGCACTTATAAGAAAATGGGATTAAGAAACCATTCTCTTTCTCTAAGGAGCAGAGCCACCACACACTGACACAAGGACACTTCTGCCTTTTACTTACAGCTCTTTAGCTCCACATGCCACTCCAGACAGCCCCTAGCAGTAGTCACTCCATTCGGTACATCTCTAGAGAGGAGGTATGTCCACCTCCTACCTGGCTCACACCGTTCTCCTCAGCTTATAAATGACAAGTGACCATTTCCTTTACTGAAAATAAACTCTTTATAATTAGTATATCCATTTAAAGTCCTGAATGCTATCTAAACTGATGTTTACCACTATATCCCCAGGACTTTCAACAAAATCCCCCAAATTCCTTTAAAAACAAATAATTGACCATATAATAAATTATTTATTTTCACATCTGAACATTCTTACTAAATACTGTACCACTCACCTGAGTTTTATTGTTTGCTCTGAAAAATGAAAGGATTTATTTCGCAACAAGAATAATAACAGTAAAATTAGTATTTTTTAAAAAATTCTGAAGGGAAATGTACTCATCTACATACACGTGCACAACTGCATCAATCTGGGCATCCATGTGATGCCTTAAAAAAAAACTAGAATAATGGGTATAAATAGATCCATGAACCAAACCTACAAACACATCAAAGGACATGATGGCAAATCAACAGTCAGCTCATCATGAATCAGTAGCAGAGTGAACTGGCTAGCACAAAAACAAATGAATTAGGCATTCAATAGAAATATTTTATCTAGAATAATGGGGTGATAATTATATTCTGATTTGTGCTGGTCAGAACACCCATGAAGGGGACTTCCCTGGAGGTCCAGTGGTTAAGACTTCGCCTCCCAGCGCGGGGAGTACGGATTCAATCCCTGTTTGGGGAGATAAGATCCCACATTGCCTTGAGGCCAAAACACCAAAACATAAAACAGAAGGAATGCTGAAACAAATTCAATAGACTTTAAAAATGGTCCACATTAAAAAAAAAAAAACTGAAAAAAAGAACATTCATGAAATGCTATCTTCAATTCTAGCTGCCATGACCTTATGAAACTAGACAAACCGCCCCGACACGGGGAAGATCCTGGAAGCCACAGGTGTATGAGGTTTGGAAATGCTCTTTGGCATGGAGGAATCAGCCTGAGGAAGACCTAAAAAGTGTTTTCTTTACAACGAATGCAGCATGGAAGAGGAGCAGAGCTTATTTTCTGTTCCCTTAGAGAGAAACCAAACTAATAGGAAGAATTTGGGTAAGGTTACACACACATAAATTGCCACTAAATTTGCCTTAGAAAAAATTTCCCAACAATTCCAGCTGTGTAGGCTCATGAAGTCAGACCTTCACTGTGTCTGAAGGGTTTATTTGAGACCATTCAACCACTATTAATGAGTCCCTTTGAGGGTCCACACATCTAGAGAGCTGGTTTTGAACCCTTTCTTTTTTTGGAGGGCAGGAGGGTGTCCTGAACCTCCTAGAAAATAATGAAAGCTCTGAATCCCCTCTCCAGAAAGATGTCTAGACATCTAGCCTCTTCAGAAAACCCATGGGCCAGTCAGATTAAGAACTGCTGCTCTAGCACTGGAAATCTGGGTCTCCAAGGTCTCTTTCATCCTAGACCCTCCAGCACTCTGAGTCTTGATCTAACTGGGTAGGCAAGTTTTGAATCCCAAGCTCTGGATCTAAATTTTATAAAAGGTCCGCCTTCTTTAGCTAATTATTCCTTTTCTCTTCTTCTCTCAGTACCACTACTGAGTCTGCCTTCCACTCCATTCCCAGAAGGGTGTCCAGCCACAGTGGCTATCAGCCCACCACATTTTTATTCCCCTGGTCCCTTCCTGACACCACAGGGACCTGAAACGTGGGATCAAACCCTACTGCCCTAATGCAGATGTAGCATAACCACGCCTTTGACAATATTGGTGAGGTGCTAAAGATATTTAGAGGATGAGTCTCAATCACTGATAAATACTAAGGACAAAAATTATATGGATGAAGAAATCTCAAGGATATTGTTTTAATGAAAGTCAGTTTCATTCAATTCAATAAACATTTAACAAGTATGTACTATGGGCTAAGCACGGTCCTTGAATGCTTGGGATACAAAGGAGAATAAACTATAGTCCTGGTGTCCAAAATGAACTACTAAAATACAATGTTCTGGGTGCTCTGGTGCCCTAATAGTCTCTCTAGAGTTTAAGCTCAAGGTTCTGGGGGAAAATAAATATTAATTATATATATATGTTTGTGTGTGTGTGTGTGTGAGAAAGTCTCTCAGTCATGTCTGACTCTGCAACCCTGCTGGGCTCCTCTGTCCATGGAATTCTCCAAGTAAGAATACTGAAGGCTGCCATTCCCTTCTCCAGGGGATCTTTCTGACCCAGGGACCAAACTCATGTCTCCTGCATTGCAGGCAGATTCTTTACCATCTGAGCACCAGGGAAGTCCAGAGACATATATATAAATAATTATAATATTTAATTTTATACATATATAATTGTTTATATATGTGTGTGGTGTTGATTTAGAGGCTGAATTTCAATCACTGATTAATTCTCATGAAAAAATTATATAGATAAAGAAATCTCAAGGATTTTTCATAATTAAAAGAAGATAATTCAATTCATATATATATAAAACAAGAAGCTGAAATTTCAAAGTTGGTTAACATCTTTGTGTACATAAAGGAGACAAGTGGCCATAAGCAAAAAGAAAAATATAGTTTAACATCAGGTTAACTGTAAAAAAAAAAATTGAGGAAGAAGTCCCCTAAAATTCCACATGTGGGAAAATCTCAGAGAAAGGTCTCTACACTTACTGACAGGCACACAGGAAATGCACAAGAATTCTGTTGAAGGAACATGACAAATTGAACAACCTTCAGACCTATTCAGAGAAGGCAATGGCACCCCACTCCAGTACTCTTGCCTGGAAAATTCCATGGACGGAGAAGCCTGGTGGGCTGCAGTCCATGGGGTCGCTAAGACTCGGACACAACTGAGTGACTTGACTTTCACTTTTCACTTTCATGCACTAGAGAAGGAAATGGCAACCCACTCCCGTGTTCTTGCCTGGAGAATCCCAGGGACGGGAGCCTGGTGGGCTGCCATCTGTGGGGTCGCACAGAGTCAGACACGACTGACGTGACTTAACAGCAGCAGCAGCAGATCTATTCAGAGAAAGGAGCCAATCCTTTAAAATATTTATGAACTTTAGAGGTTACTGTAAAACCCTAGATTGAGAGGCTATTAGATCTCCCTATAAAGAATCCAGAAACACCCAACCCAGTAACTTCAGTGAGCTTCTTGAAATATTCCTTCGAGCTCCAAGACTGTGATTTTATATACAGAAATAGATGTCTTAGCAGTCTCATAACTCTCCACAATTCCGTCCTTGAGTCCATACTCAGATGTCAAAAGACTCCCATTAAATGTTATTCATAAGAAGAGTATTTTCCAAGCCCTCAACAGATTAGAAGTCATGCAATGAAGAGTCCTTTACAAAAATTATGCTCTAGACCAGGGGTTGGCAAGTTTTTCCTATAAAAGGTCACACGGTAAATAATTTAGGCTTTGTCGGCCATACAGTCTATTCTAGCTACTCAACTCTGTTTTTATTTCAAGAAAGCAGTATAGGCAACATGTAAACAAGTGTGGCTTGTGTTCTGATAATCCTTTATATGTGCTGTGTGCTGTGCTTAGTCACTCAGTCATGTCCGACTCTTTGTGACCCCATGGACTGTAGCTGGCCAGGCTCCTCTGTCCATGGGGATTCTCCAGGCAAGAATACTGGAGTGGGTTGCCATGCCCTCCTCCAGGGGATCTTCCCAACCCAGGGGTGGAACTCAGGTCTCCCACATTGCAGGTGGATTCTTTACCATCTGAACCACCAGGGAAGCCCATCCTTTACATATGGACACTGAAATGTGAATTTCATATAATTTTCACATGTCACAAAACAGGCTTGTTTTGACTTTACTTAAGTATATAAAAATGTAAAACCCAGTTTTACCTTGAGTGTCCTAGAAAGACAGGAAACAGGCCAGATATGGCTTGCCAGCTATAGCTTGCTGACCTCTGCTCTACAACTTAAGATTGAAAATTGCACTTTTGGGTCCTGGAAGCAAAACATTTCTATTATCTGTTCATTTCACTCAAGTGAAATAGCTCATTCTCTAGTGATGCCCAATAAATAAGACATCAGAACTGCCTTAGTAGGATTCTTATACCAAGTTTTTCTCATGTGATTTGTTTGTGGGATATAATATACATGAAATCTGAACTGAGAGTCATGATCTTGACCAACAGTGGAGGCAGCTTTTGTTATTAAGCTAGCAACTGACACAACTGGAGCCCAGCCTGATGCAGCAATCGGAATAGAGGCAAGAAAGTTTTCCTTCAAACAGATCCCAGTGGAGACAGCAGGATGTATCCACTATTAGCAGTGATTCTCTCCATCTCTGTCTAGGTAAGTAGAACCAATAGCCTGGAATAGTGCTTGGAGTGAATGGATTTTCAACAATCTAGTTGAAGCAACAATCTAGTCACCCTTGGTTTTTTTTCTGCTGATGTGGTTGGTATTTGAAGATTCCATTTGCAAAGCAGTCATGCTTAGCTAAACTCTTGCTAATCTGGGGCCGGATGCAAATGTCTTTCTAGATCACACCAGTTCTCTATTAGGGAAGTCTGAGAGTATGAAAAAAGTTTTTTTAAAAAAAAGGAAAGAAAAAGAGATGAAGCCTAGCCCTTCCTAATGATCATCAGCCTACCTGTCATGGAAAAGGAAAACAATTTACATCAGGTAAGGGGAAAGGTCTCTGAATTGGGGAATAATCATCCATTAGAAGCGACAGTAGCTCATTTGTGAAGCTAGAAGTACTGAGAATGGGCTGGCTGATGGTGTGTGTCAGTCCGGCTAGCCCAGAAGATCTCAAAAAACTAAAGTGATGTCTTTCTCACTGGATGAAATTAAATAGGAATAAATGCAAGGTTTTGAGGTGTGTCGACAAATCTACCTTCACAAGTACACGGAAGGAATATGGACACATGGCTTAGAGGAATCTCCAGCACAAGAATGCCATCAATAGAACTGACAGGGTTGGGGGCTGCATTACTGAATTAAGGTAGAGGAGAGAGAAAGGAGATACCAGCACGTGGAGAGTGTATCTGAAGGTGGTTAGGAGGGATATAGAAAGACAGGAGCCTATTTTTATCAGAGGGACTGAAAGGGAGAGAGGAAGAATCAAAGCTGTCTTATCAGAGGAATGGTTGTGCCACGCTTCATCCTAAGCCCTTCTCTTATCCAAGTGAACCGACCACAGTGTGACTGAGAGAGAAGGGAACGTCCCTCCCCTGTTAACTCAAAGGCATCCTTTCATTCTTCTCTGTTTCATCTCTAGTGCATTAGAGACCACTTGAAAGAAGCCAAACCAGACTAGAAAGGGTGGCAGTGAGGTGTCACACACAAGGCTCTGAAAGGCTGGCCTAACGCAGAACAATTCAATTTCTGTGTGGTTCCAAGAAGCTGTGTGTGCTGTGCTAAGAAGCCCACTAGACAGGAGCAATTGGGAAGGACATTTCAACTTGATGCATGGAATGGGTTCTGAGGCCCCTGTCTCTGAAAGCACCATGCATAGGCAAAGATGACAACTTGGTTGTAGAAGCAGCTGGTGTATCAGATGGGGGTGGGTGGGTGAAGTAGATGACTTTTAAGAGCTCTTCCAGCCCTGAGATTCTCACAAGTATGTGAACAGAATGCTGCCAACAGTGTGCTCTTTTCAGAGCAGGCTAAGAAGTATGTGTCCTCTGAAGCACACATACTGAATATGCCTACCTTACTCGTTACCCGGCTTAACATAGATTCAAAAAGATCACCTGCTCTTACTACCTTTAAGGAATGTGATCTGTCTGATAATCTAAAAATGAAGCAACAATGATCAGGGCCTCCAATCTGTTTCCCTCAGCACCGCCTCGATGCCTGGAGATGTGTCCCTCTAGGGTAGCTGCCATGGCTGCAAGCCTGTCATAGGATGCTGTTTGGCATCAGCACATGTCCAACAACTGCTCAAATGGAAACACAAAGAAAATCATTTCCAGATCCTTTCTGCTCCAAGGGGGAATGCCCTTTAGCACGCCTGGCCCTCTTCCACAGGGTGGGGGCTTCTACTTCCCTGACACGTGGTTTCCATGATGCTTGGCATACATTTACCTGGCAGTCACTGGGCCATTTTCATGGACATGTGCCACAAACTCTTTTTTTTTTTCTGTAATGGGGTATATTCATTAACAATGTTGTGATAGTTTCAGGTGAATAGCAAAGGGACTTGGCCATACATATATATGTATCCATTCTCCTCCAAATTCCGCTCCCATCCAGGCTGCCACGTAATATTGAGCAGAGTTCTGCAATGGACTTTTGGGAATGGAAAGTGGACAGGCTCTTCACCTCTGAAACACAGGTAAGAAGTCCAGGATATATAGCTTGTAACCACTCAACAGGGACCATCAGGAAAATTCTACGCCAACCCCAGAACCCTCTTTATTGAAACCTGTAACTGAAAGCCAACAGCATTCAGGTATGAAGCCCTAAAGTGGTGGGAGAATGGAGGTTTCCAACTCCGGAAACAACACCTTCTTAAATACCAACATCCCAGGAACTGCAAAGGTCAGTCACAAGGAAACAGAACAGCCAACTGTGATGAGAAAGATGCGTGCTTACAGAGTCCTCTGTTCTTTCTAAATAATACAGATGTATGTAGCTGAATTTCATACTCTCAGATGTGCTCAGGTTCCCTTACAGCTTATCTTAAAGGGGAGAAAAAAGAAATATCCTTGTCCTTAAGCTAGTCACACCAAAAAAAAAAAAAATGTCCATGGGAGGGGGAATCTTGGTAACTAGATAAAATTCAAAGGCACTGGTTTCAAGAGGTCTTCTTTTTTCTTCTTCATTAAAGACTGATAAAGCTCAGCAAGCCATTCAAATAAAAAGCAAACAAAGATTAAAAAAATCTCCTTTTACTGTCTGCTTTTCTCTCCGTTATAATTTGTAATAAATTCCTCCTGGTGACTTCTGATTGCAGAAATAATTTGTGCCTTTATGCCTTCAGGCAATACAGCATATTAACTCTCCAGCCCTCCCACTGACAACGCAAAAACACACTTAAAAACCAGGATGCAAGGAGCAGAAAGTATTCCAACTACACATACTGTACAGCATGGCTTCCAAGGAGCCAGACAAAGAACTGTATATGGAAAAAAATCAAGGTGGGAGGTTGCCAGCCCAATACAACTGTCTTTTCAAATAAAAATCATTATAATCACGGAAGCCCACATTAGATCACCGATCAGACAATCATATCCACCTATAGGAAACACTGCACTGCAAATATTAGCACTGCAAAAACAATACTTTCCGGCATTCACCCAAAGCAGAACCCAAGTATTCAATAAAATAAAATATCTGGAAAAGGTAGAAATGTTCCATGGAGGCACACTGCCTTTATAAATTACTCACTTGGTGGCACTATAAATGTCAACAGCTCTGCTTTATCTAATACATAAATAATAAGGTTTAATCCATATTTATTGTACCTACCTCCTGTCAACCAAGGATATTTTATTATCTAGCAAATGAACTTTGTATACACAACTACTGATCACAAATCAGAAAACTTTCAGTAATACACAGAAGCTAGGAAATAGCAGTGTTAAACCATCTAAATATTACAGACCATTTGTCTTCCCCTTTGCAGAGACTTTATAGAATCGGAAGGTGCTTTAGAAATCATTTAGTTCAACCCTCTTAATTTACAGAAAAAGATATCAAAGTCCAGAGAGGTGATGTCACCTGATCAAGGTTACACAGCACGTCCATGGAGAAACAAGTTAGGACCCAGGTCAACCACCTCCTCACAGAAGAGGAGGTGCTCTTCCTGAAATCAAAAGTCAAATTTCAGTGGAGTTTTCTGTTTGGGGAAAGATATGGTATATGATTTTATAATATTCTCTCAAATTTCATATATTTTAAAATATTTCTGTAAGACAAATCTTCATCTTCTTGAAGTCTATTTTCTAATCAATGTATTATTAAGTTAGAAATGACATAATCTGGTGAGTCAATTTTCCCCACTTTTTATTCTCTTTTAAAATTTTCCTCTGGCCAGAATTGTTCTCTGGCCACCAGATGAAGCTGCCAACGTATTTTTACATTTCTCTCTTTTTCTAGGAAGCAAAGAGTTGGGAACAACGATGGCAGACAAACAATGCAATATGCCCGTTCAAGTCAGGCAATCTGAATTCCATTTCATGTGGTATCTGAGGACTTCAATTTCTCTACCTCTAAAATGAAGGAGAGCACCTATCAACCAGTTCCTAACTACTGCAGGACCCAGTATTTCTTATCTGGCTTACTTGCAACACTGCCAAGTGGGGAGAAAGAAAGGGTTGGGGGGGGTGGGTGTGTTAGAGAAAGTCTGTGAGAGCACAGGTGGAAATCTACACATACATATGTATGGGCATAATGTGATTTAAATATAAAGTCTAAAAACGTCCAAACAAGAAACGGCTAAGTTTCTCCATCTACACACACACTTCCACATCACACACACACCAGCATGTAAATGGAATACACCTGACGTAATCTCTCCCGAAAGGATGCTGGCTCAGTTGTATGTGCATAACTAATTCTCAGGCATTGCATGTTGAAAATCAGTTTATTTCCCCCTCCATTTTTCTTTTAAAAAAAACCAATTCAGTGCACATGATTATAGCTCTGCTACCAGTGTGACATTCTTTGCCATCTATTGTCCTCTTTCAACTCCACAGTTGGACATCAATTTTTGGTAAAATGAGCCACGAATCTATGGAGAGGCTAGTGTAAGAGCTATCAAATCTTTGTTATAATATTAACCATTTCCAATGTATGCAATTCATGGAAGTGCTAAGATCTCCATTCATATCCAAAAACTAAGGTTATTTCCATATGATACTAAGAAGCACATTTCAAACCATGGGGATGGGAGAAGAGAGACAAAATTTTGTTCTAATCAAATTTGACACTTCTAACTCTATGCAAGTATATAAAAAATGCAATCCAGAGACTCCAAAATCAATGTTAGAAATAAACACCTTCCTTGATATCTTTTCTCTACAGACACACCTTGCAATGTCCCCTTAAAAAAAAGTTAGCAACACCATAAAGCAATGCCCTTCAATTAAAAATAAATTTTAAAAAATTAAAAATAAAATTTAAAGTCAGTGTTAGAAAGATCACCATCTCTGGCATCAGAAAGACCTGGGCTCAAGCCACTGTGTGAGTTTGGGAACATCACTTAACCTCTCAACTTCAGAGTTGTTGTGAGAATTAAATGAAACACTGCCTGGGAAATATCGAATGCACAGTAAGAACTTAACTGATGTTACTGCCCTCCTGTTGGAGATGACTAATGTGGGTGATGGAAACAATATCCATAACCAGGGACAATTAAATATCGCTTCATAAATTGTCTGATTTCACAGATCTATACCATGAATTTTCTACAAGGGCACTATGGCCCACAAGGGGAAGAAAATTGATTCTTAGGGAGGGCGAATAAAAATTGCAGATATTACAGTGCTTTGTGGCCCTTCATGATCCAATCCTGCCCTCCTCCTAGCCAAAATCTTACTCCTTAGTATTTAATTTCTATTGTTAGAGATCAGTTAAATTGAATTTAACTCCCCCCTTACAAGTACGATCACAAAAACAAGGTTGAGAAACATTAATCTATGTCTTTTGCATTATTGAAAAGATACACTCTGAGGAATTTTCATACTATTTCCCTCCACCCGCAGATTCCCAAACTGCAGTGGTGTCAGCAAGGGATAGAAGTAACCAAAGAGGGGCTTTAACATTGTGCAGAATCACATAGGACATGGCCTGCTATTAATGTAAATCACAAATCACTCCATTTATTAGGGTCCACCTTTATAAATCTTTGTATATCCCTCTTCCCAGCTTCAGATTTCCAGCCCTATTTCTAATCCATTTCAGAAAAACAATATCAATATGTTATTTACTTTCCTCTTCAGTTAAGATTTGGGGTAGGCAGCACGACAGCAAAACATTCTTGGAGCAGATGCAGATTCAATCTAAAGCGTCATTCGTGCCTATCTGCACTGCTATCCACCCACAGAAATTCATCATATTTCCAAGGCTGACCTCCTTACCATAAATCCATCCAGCTACCTCTAATGAATCTGCAAGTGTCAAAGTCTCTTCCTATTCTGTCATCAATTAATGAGCCTGGGGACCCATCCCAGTACAGGATTCAGATTATGGCCCTATACTTACTCAGAGCCATTCTATAAATTGTATAAATGGAAGCTATGGCCAGTTAATCCTTTATGTGTCAGGGTTCTGATGAAAGCGGGAAAGGGGTTCCAAATGGGAGGCCAACACACAGCCGAGAGCCCCAGGCTCTCCCAACTGTTAGAGATCTTCCCTGCCATCCTGAAGACACTAGGTAACTTCAAATCAAGATTTATTTACCCTTTCATTTAGAGCCAGCTGCTGATAATTTGTAGTCCTGGGTGACAGCATGAGCATGGGTAATTGCAATCCACAATCACCCAACACACCATAACCAAGAGTATCAGCTCTTTCCTCCTTTAACTATTTCACTTGCAAGAGCTATAAGATACAAAACAAAACTGTTTCCATCCATCCTTCCCTCTGCAATCCTACAGACTGAATCTGGAGCTTACACAGAGAAAAGGTAGGCATGCAGACAGCAGGAAAGAAAATGAGGCAGAATATTCCCCAACAAGGATAATCAGACTGTAAATAATCAAGAACTGCACCCACTGTTTCCCCCAAACATCAGGTCTTCTAAAGTGTTACATTGTGATTGTGAATTGTGCCCTAGAGATAAGGCATTGTGACCCTTGCACTGGGACTGTGAGAGGCTTGAAACAGGAGCTCAAGAGCTACTGAGGGACAAATACCCACAAACTACACAACTACACTCCTCTTGCGGAAAGAGGACCAGCAGCCTGGTTCAACAGCATTTTGGAATCTGTGCAATTCTCACAGCTTTAATTCCATCGCTAGTCACAACACTATTCTTTGCTGAGATTCTTTTTAAGACTGCCATTGCCCTAACATCTATCTTTTAATAGATGGATATCTTGTCTGAGGAGACTCAAACTTAATTACTTCTTATATGTCTTAAAGGATTTTGGTACTAACCTATTAATGTCAATGTGAGTGAAACAGCAAAAAGTAGTTGCAATGGCCAGGTGCTGTGGAAAAAGAAAATCTGGGCTTCCGGTCCCAGTTTCTAACTCTTAACAAACAGTGGACTCTTAAGAAAATCCATATCTTCACTTATGAAATTGGGAATCCCTGCTCCAATAGGCAAAATAAAATGAAATCAGTGCAAAAGCATTAACACGTGTGTAACATTTCCAGACCCATGACTCTGGAAGTAAAACTGCCACAGACTGAATGTTTTTGTCCCCTCGAGATTCCTGCTGAAATCCAATCACCCATGTGATGGTATTCAGAGGTGGGGCCTTTGCGATGTGATGAGATCATGAGGATGGAACCCGCATCAGTAGGATTAGTGCCCTCAAAAGAGACCCCAGAGAGCTCCCTCACCCCTTTTACCCTATGAAGACACAGAGGAAGGTGACCTTCTATGGATGTACTGAAATGAGACAACTGATTTTAATAACAATAATAATAATAACAAGCAGTTCCCAGTGATTTATTAAATAGAAGTTTGTGAAGTTGTTGGACTGGTACCAACTCTCTTCTCCCAGGTGCCTCAAATTTACATGGTCCAAATGTTGAAACTCATCCCAGTTGCCATATGGAATTCATTTGAAGCAGTTTAAAGTGACTTTTACTATTCCTTGCTTAAGGAGAAAAGTGACTTTCTGAAACGAAGTATTTCCTTTTCATGCCAGGCAACTAATATGTGGTTCCCTAAGCTGGTCAGTGCTTTCCTTATCGCTAATTACAATGCTCATAGTGTCTTGGAAACAACAGCCAAAGACAGGCCATTATTAGAGTTCTCATGTAAATTCAAACTTGACATGTTGTGAAATTATGAATCAAAAATAAAACCTTCATCTCCCTAGACCAACCCCATTAAAAAAAATAAACCTGAATTAGTATACATTGCTAAAATAATACATTTAGTTGTCTGAGTTAGACAATATGCTAATATAAATCTACCTTAGGATCTTGAAACTAAAGCTTAAATAATATGAAAATGACCACTGGATTGCAAACACTATACAAATCATATAAGAGTAAATGTATCTTATTTCCTTAAGACTTTTTAAAATAAATCACCTTTATTTTAGATTTTTCTTTTGGTGAAAACCAACAAAGAAGTTTCTTGAGAGCTAATTACTATTAGCAAACTAATATTACTCCAGAAAAGCTAACCACAATCTGCTGGCAGCCAGGCAAAAAGAAGATGTGACAACATTACACAAAGCTATTGGGGGAAACTCATTATAAAAGAAAAACGATATCCCCAAAATAAACACTCAAGCTGCATCAAATCAGATACCAAATTATTTGGAAATGAAATTATCTTTGAGAGGATATTTACTATAAGCAGTCAAGATTTAAACAAATAAAATTATAAGAGAAAAAAGACCCAATTTTCTCCTGAGGATTGATCTTGGTTAAACAAGCAATCTCCTGCAGCTCAGGAATCCAAGGCTATAATTCTGGGAGCTGCTCTCAGGACAGAAGACTAAAGGAAATGAACAAAAGAAGGTTGATGCTGTAATGGGGGAACATCCAAAGTAATATATGAAAAACGAAGTAAAAGTGCATTGCGAGCTGGGCACTAAAGACGGAAATAAAATAGGGACTATCTTTGGGCTAAAAAAATCTACAACAGAAAAAAAATGAAAAGAATGATCTAGGCAAATCGAGCTATAGAAATACTCCAAGATGAGTTATTTTAAAAGGGGCATCCTTGCTATTTTCCTTCCATTACTCAAGATTTTGAATTGTGGGAAAATAAAGACCTGACCAAGAGAGCAAGTAAAGGTGGAGAAGACAGCTTTTCTTCAGGAAACAGGAAGGAAAGACGGAAACCTTTAGTGTACACAGGAGGGTACACAGTCCCAGAGACATAAGCGGTTTGGTTGAGGCCACACCGTAAAAGGCAGTAAAAGGCAGATCTGGACAAGAATAGAAAGCTCCATGAGGGTAGGGACTTGTCTGTTTTGTTCAAAGCAACGATGACTGAAACCCCATAGATACTGATACCCCACAGAAATATCAAAAATATTATTTTAATTCCTAAATATTTGATTATTTTATCTTTTAAAACTTTTGATTTTGTATTGGGGTACAGCTGATCAAAAATATTTCTTGAAGGGAGGGAGAGAAGAAAATAGAAAGAATGAATTTGGTTCAGCTCACAAAGCATGCATTATATGATGCCCTACTGGGAATTCTAAGAGAGTATATGGCATGGCACCTGGCGCCAGGAGTCTGTGGTCTATTGGGGGAAAACAAAATGTACACACGAAAGGATGACTAAACTACCAAATGCTCTACCTTGAGAGCTAGATGCTGGTGTGGATGCCAGCCCTGCACAGGGGTCGATGAACAGAAACTCAGTTGTGAACCCAGTGGTCCAGTGGTCAGGGAATTCTTGATGGCAAAGCAAGCCTTACTTGTCACCACTAAAGACGCCAATATGACTGGAGCTCCATATCTGTTGATTACCTAATGTTACACAGTCTTGTTTAATACGGCTAGTGATGACATCTCTTCCCAGTTTTCAAAGTGCATTCTGTCTGTGTTATCTCCTGCAGTCATCACACAGCACTTGGTGGTGGGCCAGAATGGGGTGCTGATCTTCACTAACAAAAAAGAGAGAAGGCATATTCTCTGAAATGAGAAGTGTATGTATGTAAGAGTATATAATGGCACCTATCCATCTCTGGGAAGGTGAAAGTCTTAATGTGGATGTTTTTCACCTATGTGAGGTGAGAAGATGCAAGATGGCCACAGACAAGGTAAGAGAAGGGGATTGTTCCTTAGTGCAGTAGAGTCAAAGCACATCCGGAAATGTGGAGATGATGGGGGAAAGCAAGCACTTCCTCTAGTGGGTAAGCTGAGCCATTCTCTCCCCTTGCTCTCTGACAACTGATCTGGAGAGCACGCACTCTCCTCTGGGGGCACTGGGGCCACCCCTCGTATATACGGCACCTCTATGTGGCAGCCTCAAAGACGCCCTTTCCAGGCATCTCTTCCTTCCAGCTCACGTGGCCCCATTCCAAAACCCAGAGCTCAGCGAGCAAAGCATGGGCTGCGTTTCATCTGTCACTCACTTCCTCAGTCAGGTGCCTTTGTACGATGAACAAATTCTACACCCAGACATGTCAGGCCAGGAAGTAACCCATACTGTCTCTGACCTGCTTTATTAGAAGGTGCTTCCTTTTACAGAACTGAAATCCACTTCCCATAGGGGTTTGTTGTGTTCTTTCTAGCCACATGGGCAAATATCCAAGTCCCTCTTCCCAATGACAGCCTTTCAAACACATCCACCGGTTTTGTGCTCCTCCTCAATCAAGCCATCACCTGGAGCTATTGCCCTGGAAATAAAACCAAACCAGCTCCAAAGCCACAGCAGAATCATGATGTTTTTGAAAGCACATACAGCTGCCATAAAGAGGTTTGAAATACCAGCAAGAACTCTATACAGACAAGCATCATGACAAATTTGTCAGTGCTCTAAGGGAAGCAAACTATGAAAGGTGGGAAAAAGCAGAAGTCGCCAAGTACACACTAAAGGGCAGGGACTAGAACTGCTTAGGAAAAGAAGGACATAAAAGGTGAGGGACATGGGAGAGAAAGAAGGGAGGATGGAAGGGATGGAGGGAGAGTAGGAAGGAAACCACACACATGTCTGGTTGTCTGGCCTGGGTGTCAAGAGTTCAACAATGAAGGCAACTCACAAATCAAACCCAAAGCATTCCTATTAATTCTGTATTTACCATATTCATTGAAACAGTAGCTCTGTCTAAGGCATCTTTGTGTGTACAGCAAGGGATAGTTTGTTGATTTTTTTCCCATAAGGGAAATCCACATAGAATGTGGTCTGCAAAATCTGGCTTGAATGATGTTCTCCTTTGTAATGGGCATATCTGAGCTTATGAATGGCATATTGTCAGTCTGTACTTGATTTGTTTTATAGTGCTTCAGCTGGGCTTTTTCCAAGTCTACTGCATTTGGATTTTCTTCTGGTATTTCATGGTCATAATCTGCAGTTTAATTTGCCACAGCACATTCTACCAGATGGCCTCCTCTTTCATTCCCACTACCTCTGCGGAGTCTGCCCACACAGTCTTTGTACATCCTTTCTCCTGCCAACCATCACAGAATAAATCTCTTTGCATAAAGCAGTATTTTCTTCTCCTGACTGTGTTCCAATGAAGGTCAGATGATTCCAATCACTCGCTGTTCATCTAAACAAGGAATCTGTGGGCAAAGAGGGGAGGGGGGGAGCTTCCAATTAGCATCAGTGCTTGACGAACGTAATTCATGTCTGCAACTGTCTTTCATGTTTTCATTTTTATATTTTTATTCATTGCTAAATAGGACATGTGTTGAAAAAGGTCTGTATAGTCAAAACTATGGTTTTACCAGAAGTCATGCATGGATCTGAGAGTAGGACCATAAAGAAGGCTGACCACTGAAGTATCAATGCTTTCCAATGGTGGTGTTGGAGATTCTTGGGAGTCCCTTCAACTGTAAAGAGATCAAATCAGTCCATCCTAAAGAAAATCAATCCTGAATATTCATTGGAAGGACTGATGCTGAATATTCATTGGAAGGACATTTGGCCACCTGAAGGGAAGAACTGACTCATTGGAAAAGACCCTGATGCTGGGAAAGATTGAAGGTGGGAGGAGAAGCGGATGACAAAGGATGAGAGGGCTGGATGGCATCACCGACTTGATGGATATGAATTTGAGCAAACTTCAGGACATAGTGGAGGACAGAGGAGCCTGGCGGGTTACAGTCCTGGCATCACAAAGAATCAAACATGACTGAGAGACTGTTTTCATTTCCCTGAGTTCCTTTGTATTCCAGGTCCATATGCATGTACATCTTTGGACACAGGTGAAATATTACTTAAGAAAGTGAAAGCGTTAGTCACTCAGTCATGTCCAACTCTTTGTGACCCCATGGACTGTAACTGGCCAGGCTCCTCTGTCCATGGGATTCTCCAGGCAAGAACACTGGAGTGGATTGCCATTTGCTCCTCTAGGGGGTCTTCCTGACTCAGAGATTGAACCCAGGTGTCCTGGTTCCCTAACTTCTAGACCACGAGAACAGAACCAGACAA
Source organism: Ovis aries (assembly GCF_016772045.2). Classification (NCBI taxonomy): domain Eukaryota; kingdom Metazoa; phylum Chordata; class Mammalia; order Artiodactyla; family Bovidae; genus Ovis; species Ovis aries. Next base: position 101,987,505 of record NC_056080.1, on the reverse strand, counting down.
GATGAGGAAACATGGAAAGTCAAATTGGGAAGGCGCTTTAATGGGTGTTGAAGAAGCACTGCCTTTCTCAAACCAGAGCACATGGACTCCTTTGCAGCCTCTCCTCCTGCATGGATGTTCCTAAGTGGCGCTTTGTGATGTCAACAATGTCAGGGCTACCATTGGCTGGAGAAATCTCCTGCTGACCAATCAGACTGCCAGTTGTGGCTCTTCATTGTCCTGGGAAGGTATATATAGGGACGCCAGGCGCCTTGGTGTAGGCCACTGTTGCTACAACATGGGAGGACTACTTGAGAAAGTGGAGTCGGAGTCGGAGTCAGAGTGGGAGTCGGAGTCAGAGTCGGAGGCGGAGGCGGATTCGGAGTCGGAGTCGGAGTCGGAAATTGAGATAGATAACATCGATTTGGAGGAAGAAGCCTCAAGCTCCACAGAAAGGAAGAGAAATCATTCTGATCAGCTCAATGGCTTGGACAGTGAGACGGTGAGATTACCCTACTCAGGTTCTTCCTCTTCGTCCCCTACCCGTGACTCACCCTGCCCTTGCCTGGGACAAAACACCTCCCCAATGCACACCCGTTCTCTCAAAGTTCTCCTTCCCACCCTCCTTCACTAATGTCTTTCTCGATGACTTTGTTTTCTTACCAGATACAAATCCTCATGGAGAAGATAAAAGCAATCCTTCAGGAGAATCCGGACAGGAATATGAAAGAGACCTCGACGATACTAATCTTCTACTACCACCGGCAGAATAAAAAGAATGAAAACAGGCCAACAGCGGATGAAGAAACCCCGGAGGATTCTTCCAACACTTATCCTGACAATCCTCCAAGCAAGCCCCTGTGCCCACCTGGAGCCCAAGATGCTGAGCCATCTACTGTAACTCCAGGAAAAGCAAAGGCAGAATAGTCGTTTGTGCAGGGATCAAACATACAACGATGGTCCCCTCTGGACAGATCAAAGTATTCAGATGTTGATGATTAAAGTACCAACAAGCAGGAAAAAGATGTGTTTGTGTGTTTTTGATGATGGAGAGGGGAGAAAGGGAAGGGTCCGGTGTGTGAGAAGGGAGGGAGGTGGCGTCCTTTCAGTTTAGGGCCCAGACCAGCCAGTCCACACTGACTCAGACACTGGGAGTGAGGGCTGGGTGAAGACGGAGAACTGCAGACTGCAGGTGTCTGAGCACTGAGGATTTCTTCCTGAACACTTCATCCCACTGGTGAGGAGGAAAAGGACGTGGTATTGCTGTTTCTTTTGGGGGTCCACCTGGAGAGAGGGGTGATGTAGGGGTGGTGGCTCTGTATAATAACCAGATTCCACTTTAGATGTTTGACAATTGAGTTTTTACCACTCATCAGTTTCTCTTCCTCTTCTGGCCCACATTTGGGCAAGCTGATAAAAAGAGCCAGGGAATAAGTGAATAAAGGAACATGAAATGGAAACAGATATACCTACCGTTAACCATTGGAATCATTGCCTTGCTATATTTCCCATAGCCAAAACATCCATTACCCCCAAATAGCCTCTAGTGCACATGGATACCCTGACCCAAGGAGCAATAAAATTAAGTCTTTGTCCCCTATAGTCAGCCTTCAAAATATGAGACCCAATGGACCTTTCCCCTTAGTTACAATCACCCTTTTCACCTCAGTTGTTTTTAAAAAGATTCAATCTCAATGAAAGCAGGGTCTTCACAGATTGAAACCCATTATGCTGCCGCTGCTGCTGCTAAGTCGCTTCAGTCGTGGCCGACTCTGTGCGACCCCATAGACGGCAACCCACCAGGCTCCCCCGTCCCTGGGACTCTCCAGGCAAGAACACTGGAGTGGGTTGCCATTTCCTTCTCCAATGCAGGAAAGTGAAAAGTGAAAGTGAAGTTGCTCAGTCATGTCTGACTCTTAGCGACCCCATGGACTACAGCCTACCAGGCTCCTCCGTCCATGGGATTTTCCAGGCAAGAGTACTGGAGGCGGGTGCCAGCGCCTTCTCTGGAAACCCATTATAGGAGACCTATTTAGAGAGGGTGTAGTTCTCTCCACTCCTGCACTTAACAGACAAATTTTACTTGATCTTAAAGCTGTAAAACAAGAACAGGGCCTCTGTGTGAACTTGTACCCTTGGTATCATGGCCCCCCACTCACTAGATGGCCATTTATATTATTGAAAATACTGCTTCCACTGAATAACTGGTAAATACTTTTTAGTCAGAGCAAAACATTTGGCTAGCATGCTGTTTCCACTGCCTATTTCAACAACCTCTCAGCTCCACTTAACCTTCACCTTCAAATGGAAATGATACACCTTTACCTGTCTACTCAATGGGGCCAGTGTCCACTCTTGCCATCTCACATAGTCTCTGAAGGCAACATTTTCACCAGCTCTGGGTTTTGTCAGGTACACAATTAGGACCTCACACGGATGACATCCTCCTTTGAGGAAATTCCTATGACACACACACTACACAGTCCCCCCACTTCAGTTAAGTTGCTGAAAATGCTTTGGTACGTGCTGGACTCCTCCAGTCTTCACAGTGTTGAGAAATACCTTTTAGGCTTCTTACTACCCATAGTGTTAAAGATTCTGGAGGAAACATTTCCTCACATACACAGTATTTTGGGTCGATAACTTCCAAATAGGCTTGCCTTGAATGAGACGCCCTGTGTCAAAAGTTTCTATGCAAACAATAAATGCTGGAGAGGGTGTGGAGAAAAGGAAAAGCTCCTGCACCGTTGGTCGGAATGAAAACTGATACAGCCACTATGAAGGACGGTATGGAGATTACTTTAAAAACTAGGAATAAAAGCACCATATGACCCAGCAATTCCATTCCTAAGCATATATTCTGAAGGAAGCAAAATTGAAACAGACACATGTATCCCATTGTTCACTGCAGCACTATTTACAACAGCTAGAACATGGAAGCAACCTAGATGTCCACTGAGAGAAGACTGCATAAAGAAGTTGTGGTACATATACAACATGGAATATTACACAGCCAGAAAAAGGAACACATTTGAGTCAGTTCTAATGGGATGGATGAAGCTAGAACCTATTATACAGAGTGAAGTAAGTCAGAAAGAGAAAGATAAATATCATATTTTAACACATATATACAGAAACTAGAAAAACTGAAGAATTCTTTTACAGGGCAGCAATGGAGAAACAGACCAGTTCCAAACAGGAAAAGGAGTACATCAAGGCTGTATATTGTCACCCTGCTATTTCACTTATATGCAGAGTACATCATGAGAAACACTGGGCTGGATGAAGCACAAGCTGAAATCAAGATTGCCGGGAGAAATATCAGTAACCCCAGATATGCAGATGACACCACCCTTATGGCAGAAAGTGAAGAGGAATTAAAAAGCCTCTTGATGGAATTGAAAGTGGAGAGTGAAAAAGTTGGCTTAAAGCTCAACATTCAGAAAACGAAGATCATGGCATCTGGTTCCATCACTTCATAGGAAATAGATGGAGAAACAGTGGAAAGAGTGTCAGACTTTATTTTTGGGGGCTCCAAAATCACTGCAGATGGTGATTGCATCCATGAAATAAAAGACGCTTACTCTTTGGAAGGAAAGTTCTGACCAACCTAGATAGCATATTCAAAAGCAGAGACATTACATTGCCAACAAAGGTCCATCTGGTCAAGGCTATGGTTTTTCCAGTGGTCATGTATGGATGCGAGAGGTGGACTGTGAAGAAAGCTGAGCACTGAAGAATTGATGCTTCTGAACTGCGGTGTTGGAGAAGACTCTTGAGAGTCCCTTGGACTGCAAGGAGATCCAACCAGTCCATTCTAAAGGAGATCAGTGGGTGTTCTTTAGAAGGACTGATGCTAAAGCTGAAACTCCAGTACTTTGGCCACCTCATGCGAAGAGTTGACTCATTAGAAAAGACTCTGATGCTTGGAGGGATTGGAGGCAGGAGGAGAAGGGGACGACAGAGGATGAGATGGCTGGATGGCATCACTGACTCGATGGATGTGGGTTTGGGTGAACTCTGGGAGTTGGTGATGGACAGGGAGGCCTGGCGTGCTGCAATTCATGAGGTCGCAAACAGTCAGACACGACTGAGCGACTGAACTGAACTGAACTGAACTGTCCTGCATTGCATGCATATTCTTTACCATCTGAGCCACCAGGGAAGCCCTGCATCCAACCTTTTTTCACTTGCCACTGTGACCATTTTCCATATTGCTACACAGTGGCCACAATTATCATTTTTAAAGCTGTATAATATTCCATAGAATATATGTATTATAATTTACTAAACCATCTCCACCAACGACTGTATATTTTTCATTGCTTCCCTTTCTTTCCTTATTAGAACTAATGCTATAATTTTTAATCTTCAGAAATTCAATATGTAGACTTTTTTTTCACTTTAATTATTTAGTGTTGGAAGTAGGTAAATTTTTCCTTAGGGGTTTTTTCTTCAGATAAATTTTCAGGAGGGCATCATTAAGTCAAAGAAAATAAACATTTTGATGATTCTTGAGTATTTTATCAAATTTGCATTCTAAATCAGAATAACTTGAACAATCACAACCAACATCATAAAAACATCAGATTTACCACCTTCTCTCCAACACAGAGAATTATTTTCTTAAATTTTTGCAAATTCAAAAGATATAAGATGCTGCCTTGTCATCATTTAAATAGTACCTCTTTGAAAAGCCCCATTTCAACCACTCCCCATAAGTTTTATTCATTAGTTGCATCCTTTGATGTGTCGATTATCTGTTCATATTCTTTACCATTAACTTACCTGAGTGTTTTAAGGTTTTTATTACTGCAAATCTAATTAGTACTGTTTTCTGTCTTATTTGTTGTATATATTTCCCAAATCTGTTTTCCTTTTTATTCTAAGTATATTTTTATTATTCAAAGCCTTTCTGTATTTTTTTCCTTCATGGTTTTTTCAGAACTTACCACATAACAGATGGTTTCTTAAATGAATTTTCAGCTGTTTTTTCCCCCCCTGTGATTTGATTTTTTTAAATAAGTTATTCTTTAATAATTGAATCACATGCCATTTGGAATCTATTTTCATATAATATATCAGGTTAGGAGCCTGTGTTTATTTATTTGATAACCAGTTTTCCCCAAACCATTAGTTAAGTAGCTTTTCCCTTCCTTATTCTTTTATGATGTGCAGTTTACCATGCATTCAATTTATATACATATACGAATATAAATATTAGCAACCCCACGTCCGAGGAGTGCTGGCTGCATGGGCGCAAGAGGGCTGAGAGGAACTATTCCACGTTCAAGGTCAGAAGGGGTGGCGGTAAGGAGATACCCCTTGTCAAAGGTAAGGAGCAGCGGCTGCACTTTGCTGGAGCAGCCGTGAAGAGATACCCCATGTCCAAGGTAAGAGAAACCAAGGTAAGATGGTAGGTGTTGCGAGAGGGCATCAGAGGGCAGACACACTGAAACCATACTGACAGAAAACTAGTCAATCTTATTACACTAGGACCACAGCCTTGTCTAACTCAGTGAAACTAAGCCATGCCTGCGGGGCAACCCAAGACGGGAGGGTCATGGTGGAGAGGTCTGACACAATGTGGTCCACTGGAGAAGATAATGGCAAACTAATTCAGTATTCTTGCCTTGAGAACCCCATGAACAGTATGAAAAGGCAAAATGATAGGATACTGAAAGAGGAACTCCCCAGGTCATTAGGTACCCAATATGCTACTGGAGATCAGTGGAGAAATAACTCTAGAAAGAATGAAGGGATGGAGCCAAAGCAAAAACAATACCCAGTTGTGAATGTGACTGGTGATAGAAGCAAGGTCCGATGCTGTAAAGAGCAATATTGCATAGGAACCTGGAATGTCAGGTCCATGAATCAAGGCAAATTGGAAGTGGTCAAACAGGAGACGGCAAGAGTGAAGTCCACATTCTAGGAATCAGCAAACTAAAATGGACTGGAATCGGGGAATTTAACTCAGATGACCATTATATCTACTACTGTGGGCATGAATCCCTTAGAAGAAATGGAGTAGCCATCATGGTTAACAAGAGTCCGAAATGCAGTACTTGGATGCAATCTCAAAAATGACAGAATGATCTCTGTTCGTTTCCAAGGCAAACCATTCAATAACACGGTAATCTAAGTCTATGCCCCAACCAGTAACATTGAAGAAGCTGAAGTTGAATGGTTCTATGAAGACCTACAAGACCTTTTAGAACTAACACCCCCAAAAGAGATGTCCTTTTCATTACAGGGGACTGGAATGCAAAGGTAGGAAGTCAAGAAACACCAGGGGTAACAGGCAAATTTGGCCTTGGAATACAGAATGAAGTAGGGCAAAGGCTAATAGTGTTTTGCCAAGAGAACTCACTGGTCATATCAAACACCCTCTTCCAACAACACAAGAGAAGACTCTACACATGGACATCACCAGATGGTCAACACCGAAATCAGATTGATTATATTCTTTGCAGCCAAAGATGGAGAACCTCTACACAGTCAACAAAAACAAGACCAGGAGCTGACTGTGGCTCAGATCATGAACTCCTTATTGCCAAATTCAGACTTAAATTGAAGAAAGTAAGGAAAACCACTAGACCACTCAGGTATGACCAAAATCAAATCCCTTATGATTATACAGTGGAAGTGAGAAATAGATTTAAGAGACCAGATCCGATAGATAGAGTGCCTGATGAACTAGGGTCAGAGGTGCGTGACATTGTATAGGAGACAGGGATCAAGACCATCCCCATGGAAAACAAATGCGAAAAATTAAAATGGCTGTCTGAGGAGGCCTTACAAATAGCTGTGAAAAGAAGAGAAGCAAATAGCAAAGGAGAAAAGGAAAGATATAAGCATCTGAATGTAGAGTTCCAAAGAATAGCAAGAAGAGATAAGAAAGCCTTCTTCAGCAATCAGTGCCAAGAAATAGAGGAAAACAACAGAATGGAAAAGACTAGAGATCTCTTCAAGAAAATTAGAGATACCAAGGGAACATTTCATGCAAAGATGGGCTCGATAAAGGACAGAAATGGTATGGACCTAACAGAAGCAGAAGATATGAAGAAGAGGGGGCAAGAATACACAGAAGAACTGTACAAAAAGGTCTTCACGACCCAGATAATCACAATGGTGTGATCACTCACCTAGAGCCAAACATTCTGGAATGTGAAGTCAAGAGGGCGTTAGAAAGAATCACTACAAACAAAGCTAGTGGAGGTGATGGAATTCCAGCTGAGCTATTTCAAATCCTGAAAGATGATTCTGTGAAAGTGCTGCACTCAATATGCCAGCAAATTTGGAAAACTCAGCAGTGGCCACAGGACTGGAAAAGGTCAGTTTTCATTCCAATCCCAAAGAAAGGCAATGCTAAAGAATGCTCAGACTACCGCACAACTGCACTCATCTCACAAGCTAGTAAAGTAATGCTCTAAATTCTCCAAGCCAGGCTTCATCAGTACATGAACCATGAACTTCCAGATGTTCAAGCTCGTTTTAGGAAAGGCAGAGGAACCAGAGATCAAATTGCCAACATCCACTGGATCATGGAAAAAGGAAGAAAGTTCCAGAAAAACATCTATTTCTGCTTTATTGACTATGTCAAAGCCTTTGACTGTGTGGATCACAATAAACTGTGGAAAATTCTTCAAGAGATGGGAATACCAGAGCACCTGACCTGCCTCTTGAGAAACCTGTATGCAGGTCAGGAAGCAACAGTTAGAACTGGACGTGGAACAACAGACTGGTTCCAAATAGCAAAAGGAGTATGTCAAGGCTGTATATTGTCACCCTGATTATTTAACTTATATGCAGAGTACATCCTGAGAAACACTGGGCTGGAAGAAGCACAAGCTTGAATCAAGATTGCCAGGAGAAATATCAATAACCTCAGATATGCAGATGACACCACCCTTATGGCAGAAAGTGAAGAGGAACTAAAAGCCTCTTGATGAAAGTGAAAGAGGAGAGTGAACAAGTTGGCTTAAAGCTCAACATTCAGAAAACAAAGATCATGGCATCTGGTCCCATCACTTCAAGGCAAATAGATGGGGAAACACTGGAAACAGTTTCAGACTTTGTTTTTGGGGGCTCCAGAATCACTGCAGATGTTGACTGCAGTCATGAAATTAAAAGACGCTTACTCTTTGGAAGGAAAGCCTAGATAGCATATTCAAAAGCAGAGACATTACATTGCCAAATAAGGTCCGTCTAGTCAAGGCTATGGTTTTTCCAGTAGTCATGTATGGATGTGAGAGTTGGACTGTGAAGAAAGCTGAGCACTGAAGAATTGATGCTTTTGAACTGTGGTGTTGGCGAAGACTCTTGAGAGTCCCTTGGACTGCAAGGAGATCCAACCAGTCCATTCTAAAGGAGATCAGTGGGTGTTCTTTGGAAGGACTGATGCTAAAGCTGAAACTCGAATACTTTGGCCACCTCATGCAGAGTTGACTCATTGGAAAAGACTCTGATGCTGGGAGCGATTGGGAGCAGGAGGAGAAGGGGACTACAGAGGATGAGATGGCTGGATGGCATCACCGACTCGATGGACTCGAGTCTGAGTAAACTCCGGGAGTTGGTGATGGACATGGAGGCTGCGATTCATGGGGTCGCAAAGATTCGGACATGACTGAGTGACTGAACTGAACTGATGAATATAAATATAAAACAAAAACATCTGTTTTCTTTTACCCTTTTTAAATTCCTTTGAGATTTATTGAGAGTTAATTGACAATACTGTAAGATACTTAATGTTTATATCATGAGGATTTGGTATATGTATATATTATCAAAAGAATCCCCTCTCCTAGTTAATTCGCACATCTACCACCTCACATATTTTTCTCTTTTTCCTTTTTGGTGAGAACACCAGTTCTGCTCAAATTTCAATTACATAATTCAGTTTTATCTATTTTCATATCTATATACATTTTCTTCTATTCCATGAGCCATTATACTATTTGGGGACCAGGTTCATGATGTTTTAATGACTATTGTCCTGTATCATGCACTTATCAATTTCTTTCTTTGCCTGGTTAACTGTAAGTGTACTGGAGGTGTTTCTTCACAAATTGGGACACAACAGGAGGGGCATCCTCTAAGTGACAGCCATAGAATAGCAAAGAGATAAGGCCTCTGGCCTCAGAAGCAAATCTCTACTCTGTCATCTGCCAGCTCTATGATCTTGAGAGAATTATTTAGCCTCTGTGATCCATAGCTTCTTTATATGTAAAGTGAGACTAATAAAAGTACTCATACCTGGCTACTGACATTTTAATGAATCACAAACAGAATTAAAACATTAGCATTTTGGTTGCACTAGAAAATTTTTTTTTTCAAGTGCTTAATATTCACACGTGCTAGTGGCTCCTGGAGTTATTGTAGAACATCTCCATCATTGCAAAAATTCCTCTTGGACAGATTTGCATAGGTTTGATGTGGTGACTAAAGAAGCTACTTTGTGTTAGCACACAACCTGGCACATGAATTTTCAGCTGTTTTTTCCCCCTCTGTGGTTTGATTTTTTTAAATAAGTTATTTTTTAATAATTGAATCACATGCCATTTGGAATCTATTTTCATATAATATATCAGGTTAGGAGCCTGTGTTTATTTATTTGATAACCAGTTTTCCCCAAACCATCAGTTAAGTAGCGTTTCCCTCCCTTATTCTTTTATGATGTCCAGTTTACCATGCGTTCAATAAGCACTTCTGGTAACTGTAGTTGTAGTAATAAAAGTGTGATCTACAAGTGTTTTCAAGAAAATATTAAAGTTCCTACTGGGAAAATGGAGGGGACTTCCCTAGTGGTCCAGTGGTTGAGAATCCGTCTTCCAATGCAGAGGATGTGGGTTCAGTCCTCGGTCAGGGAACTAAAATCCCATGTGCCATTTATAAACCAGTCACTTAGGAAGCAGAAGAAATAGATCAGTTTAATCAACGTGGACAAGCATGTCCTCAGCCCTGCAATATAACTCCAAAAGGTGCTCTGATTCTTCAGGATTGAGACCTGGCATCTCAGGAGAACAATCTCTACTAGAAAAGAGATCATATTCATGGCAATATTATCCATGGAGCATTCACTAGTCTAGAACTTGCAGTCCTGAGTGGAATCCCCACCAAAGGATGCCATCTTAAGGGTCTCAGAAATCAATTGTTGACAATATAATTAGCAAATGAATGAAAAGTCACTTTATAGTTGTAGAGCAGTGTCTCATAAATTTTAAAATCATTCCTCTGAAGTGTGATAAACTCTTGGGGAACTTAATATTACTTAAGTTGCCAAAAGCGTGGCGATGCCCCTTCCACCCCGGCCACTCTCCTCCCTTGCCTCCCATCACCTTTCTAGGGGGCACCTCTCACCATGATTAGTTTTTTATGCAAAGACATGAATACATTCCAATATCACTCTGAGTCACAAAGCCTACAACTACTGGAGGTAGGAGTGGAAGTGGGAAAGACCTTCAAACGACCCATATCAGTTAGTTGTCATTTACTGGCACAGAGAACGAGGAATAGATCATAGTCTTAATCAAGAAATCAGCTTAAAATCTCATAAAGGTCACGTCCTTGTACTAGATTTTAAAGCTAGTCTTTCAGCCACCTCTCCATTTGTTTTAACTGCCAGTGTGGAAAAGATTCCAAAGACTAGGCTGTCTTCTATGGGCTTTTTTAAACTTAAAATTTTAAAGCTCATGAGGGACTTAGAGGAGACTAAGAAACCCCTCATTTTTACAGATCAGGACACTAGTGGGAAGAGAGGGGAAGCAACTTACTCAAGATCTCAGCTTATTAGTGGCAGAATTAGAAAACCCATTGGCTTTGGTAGTACCAAAAGAAATCAAGTGCCTCAGTGGTATTAATACTTTGAAAACATAACAAATCTTGTAATTGAACAGAATCCCTTAATATGATCATATGAACTCTGTAGATTTTATTATTTAAAATAGTTGAATGTTCACAAGCACAAAAAGTTCACAAGAAGCTGCTAAAGACTGAATGTCTATGTCTTCTCCCCCAACAGATTCATATGTGACATTCTAATTCCCAACGTGATGATATTTGGAGGTTACACCCTTGGGAGGTGATTAGCTCATGAGGATGGAGCCCTCAAAAATGGGATTAGTGCCCTTTTATAGACCTCAGAGAGACCCCTTTGGCATGCAAGAACACAAAGAGAATATGGCAATCTATGAACCAAAAAGCAAGTCTCACCACACACCTAATTTACCAGTACCCAATGCAGGATACGCAGTTTCAACTGGAGGAGGGCATGGCAACCCACTCCAGTATTCTTGCCTGGAGAATCCCATGGACAGAGGAAACCTGATGGGTCCATGTGATCACAAATAGTCAGACATGACTGAGCATGTGCCCGTGCACGCACACACACACACACACACACACACACACACACACACACACACAAAGTTATCACTCCAGAACTGTGATAAATGAATGTCTCTAGTGTTTTGCTATAGCAGCCCGAATGGACCAAGACAGAAGCTACCAAGATGGCTGTGTTTTTGAAAGTAAGGAAAAAAATTAATCATTGTGAGATCATTCCAGAATTACATTATATAAAGACACTTTACAACACAGATACTTTGAATAATAAATAAAAAGATAGCCATGAAACAATAAAATGCTCTCTTTCTGGACAAGCTGATCAAAGTTCTGCAGAGGCCTAGCACTTCCTTCAGTGAGTGCTCAGGAGTAAAGGCCATGCACAACTGAGTTCACAGCTGAGTCATGTGAATAGCAAGCCACTTTTGAACCTAGCGCATCACCTCCTGCAATCTCCCCAAACTGCATAAAGGCCAATCAAACATCTCGGGGATTTAAAAAAAAAAAATTAGAAAGGAAGCAGAAGCTGGTAAGCAGTGAAACATGTAACATGGCCATTTTGTGATCAGGTATTAGGGACCAGCCTATATAAGGTACCAATGCCTCTGTTTTGCTGTCTTGCTGCTACCACAAAACCAAATGACCAGAGCAGGATGCTCCAGATCACTCTTCCTACGGTATTGATGACATAAGCTTGCTGCCCTTTCTATCCCTGCTTATCCTCTTAAATTTCCCCTGGGGAAGACAAGAAACTAAGTTTTTCCATGGGTAACAATAATAAGAGATTCTGGGTCCTCGCTCATGCATTTAAATATTGTGTTATTCCAAAGCTCATTCCCATTAATTTCTCCTTGCCGTCAGACTTCTGGTTATGAAAAGATATTAAAATACTAGAGAAACAGAAACCTTAGTGGCAAAGTTCATTAAACTGCATTTGCCTGGAGCATCATTTCATACTTATGGAAACTATAGGCCCAGCACAGACATGATTTCGAAACACACTTGTTGATTGAACAAGAGTGACAGAATGAAAGAATAGCTTTAATGACAGTGAGCAGCCATCGGTTAAGCAAACATATGAACTGGTTAAAAACAGAAGTGTCAATCTGCTTAATAATTAAGAATAAGAACTTGGTTATGGAACTCAGAGAGGAAAAAACTGACCTGGATCAAGGATAAAATTGTGAGTAGCCCTCAATTCAGGCTCCCACAACATGAATACACAGCTTCACTGACCTAACAGCAAATTGTCCACCCGAGTGATGAGATATCATCTTTATGCACTCGACAGATTTCTACAGCTCACTCCTACTCCCTAAGGGTAGCTCCTGCACACCAGGTTTCTCCCCCTAGCAGCCATAGGCTTTGCACACTGCCTCTGCCTGGTTTATCAATAACCCTGAAGCTGCAGAACTGCCCTAAATCCAAGAAGGCACTTGCCCAGAATTCTTGCTCGGATCTTGGGAATTCTCCATGTGAACTTTTAGACAAACAAGTGATCCATAAAAACTGGCAGGAAGAATTTATCCTAGAGCTGCCCCTGCAAAAAAGGAAAAATCTGTATCGATGAGCAGAACCATCAATACAACTTTATTTCAATTGTGAAACACCTTCCTTAAGGTGCAAGAGAAGACAAAGAGACGGGCCATGGTAAAAAAAAAAAAAAAAAACCTCCACACACACTGCCAGGGATGCCAGATCCTCCTAGATATGCTGATGGAACTCTCTCTCAAGATTCAGAGCAAACCCTCTCCCCAATGCTACTGAACAGAGGACAACTGCCCCACTCAGGAGTCCTTGGAGCCCCACCCATGCTTATAGTGGGAGTGAGTGAAAGTCACCCAGTTGTGTCCAACTCTTTGCAACCCCTTGTGCTTTCACCCCCTCAAACTGACTGTGTGAGAATGGAAAACCCAAATCCCCACTCAGTCTTCATCTAGCACAACATCTGGGCCACGGTGACCACGAAAGGCCTCCCTGGACTTGGCTGGCTGTTCACCATGTGGGAGAGGCTCTCCCACCCCCGCCTCTTACAGAAGAGAAACACCCATGGCAGAAGGTGGGCAGCATAAAGTCAGGAACATTGTTTGCACCTCTGCCACCTCTGAGAGGGCCATGATTCACAAAGTGGAAGTGCAGGAGGAGAGGAAATGAAATCCACTTCCTAGCAACAAGAAAGCTGTTGGCTACTCTCTAACAAGAAGCATGATTCACAAGCAAAGCCATGAAACTTCACAGAGTGCCAAAGCCTGGGGCAGAGGACAGGTGCTGGGTATGGGGAGTCCAGGTTGTCGAATATGGTCCCAGTGGGTGGCATGTGTTGCCATTTTGTCCGTAATATCAGGACTACAGGTTGCTAATGTGTCCCTAGGAGAAGTAGAGAGTGGAGGAAAAGTTCAACTGATTTTAATCGTGGAGTTTGTATTTCAAGCTCTCTTCAGTTCAAAGTTCAAGTTCATGATTTAAAGAGTCTGAGGATCCTGAGTTAGAGATTAGCTCCCTGGCATGGAGCCCTGGTGTCTACATCCCCAGCCCTATTTGAGAGGTCATGAGCAGTCCCAAAGTCCCCCATCTGCACAGGCTGGTATGTGAAAAATATAAGGAACCCAGCCACCTGCTTCCTCTCTCTCTCCATTTGTGTCAGCAGCATCCAAGATGTCTGAGGATTTTATAAAGGACTAGGTAACTGGTTAGCTTGCAATTAACACAGATCTTTCTGGAAAGCTCCTCTTGGAGGTCCCTGATGGATGGCAGAGACCTTGAATGGATTCATTTTCTTTGGCTGATAGAAATGGGGCTGTAATATATCTGTACAAAAACACCCTTAAGGCCAAAGTCTACAGTCCAAGGCTTAGATGAGAAGTGGATGTTTTATTTCAACATTCAACACACTTTTAAGATCACAAAAGTCAGTGGGGGTGGGGGGTGGGCAGAGCACAAGCAAGGCGCACTTAGTTTTACACCAACATTGTTTTCTGTTGGCCCACAATAGTGCCTCGGGGTCTCCAAAAGGATGTGAAGTTAAAAATTCAAAGGTAGGGTCATTAAAAGAAAACTCTCAACTTCTTTGGAAAACATGCTATAACTGAAAGTTTTACTAGTTGATCATTTCAATACAGGAGATTTAAAAAGCACCACAGTCCCCACAATAAGGGGCTTCAGTAATGAGAAAATGCTGAAATACCTCCTTCACAAAATGCAGGCAAATAATCCCATCCTGTGATAAATATGGGCTTGTTTAGGTAATCCTCTGAGCACCCCTAGCTCCTTTGTGGTGAAAATGTCAAGGGACAAAGGGGACTGGAGGATGGGTAATTTATGTGAGAATGGAAGACCTAATCCACTGCCACCTTAGGCAAACTTCATTAACCTTTGAGATACCAGTCCCCATTTACTGAAGAACTGAGACCCATCCAGAGTGCCCCAGGCATCAGGTGTTATGTTCACTGGAATCTGGATCTCCAGACCTTCCTTTCTCTTTTAATAGTTCTTTTAGTGGCAAACCATTAAATGAGGTTATTTGTGATCTTTCAAGTAATCAGCATGGAGGGGGTTACATTTAGGGTTGCCTTTCCTTGTGAATTATTTTTAATTGCAGTAGTTGATTTACAATGCTGTGTTAATTTCTGCTCTACAGCAAAGTGATTTAGTAATACACACACACACACACACATTCTTTTTCATATTCTTTTCCATCATGGCATATTACAGGATATGGAGTTTAGTTTCCTGTGCTATACAGTAGGACCTTGTTGTTTATCCACTGAATTTTAGTTTTAAGATTTGATTGCCCTTTGGTCTCCGGAAAGAAACTACAACCATAAGGTGGAGAGGTTCTTGGAAGTAAATGTGGGTGGAAAACACAGGGACAGAAGGAGAGAAGCAGTGAATCCTCCTGAAGGAACACCTACCCTTTTATGGTGGGGGAGAGGTGAGAGACAGCTGGAGGGAGCAGAGCAGTGAGTGATTGCAAGGAATCTGCTCAAGTTCCAGCCCAAGGCAGGGGCCTGACTATTCCACTCTGTCATTTTAACCCTTGGTTTACTTCGGCAAAAGAAAATCACCATTCTTTGCTGGCAGCTGCCCTCATTGTTTCAATAGAAAATAACACTTTCCACAGAGAAACTCAGAGGGGAAAACAGTTTTCTTCATTTTCTACTCAAAATCTGAGGTGGGAATATGTGCAAGTAAATATGATATTTCCTCCACAGCAAGGACACGAATTCTGAAAAAAATAACATTTAGCCTTTCTTATTGGCTGCCATTCAAAGACCTGGAAACATTTGCTAGCAAATTTAACTACTTTGTGTTTTATAAAATGCATCCATTTTAAGTAGGAAGTTGGAGCTAGCAGGGCTGAAAAAAATGTTGTCTAATTCAAGACACAAGCAGCCTGACTTCCACACACATTCTACAAGACCTGAGAAAGCCCCACATCAGGACTGTCCACAGAAGAGAATTCGCATCCAGGCAACACTGATTAAACACCTATTATTTGGTAAGCACTTCCATACACATTATCTCATGTTATCTTACTTAATCCTCACAATAACCCAGTAAGGATGGTAGATATTAATATCTTTTACAGATGAAGAAAACTGAGGCTCTCAAAATGGAAATTTACTACATGTATGTACACTTCCACTTTCTAAAAGGTTTTTACACATTCACTCTTTTCAGTTCAGTTCAGTTCAGTCGCTCAGTCGCGTCCAACTCTTTGCGACCCTATGAATCGCAGCACGCCAGGCCTCCCTGTCCATCACCATCTCCCGGAGTTCACTCAGACTCACGTCCATGGAGTCCGTGATGCCATCCAGTCATCTCATCCTCTGTTGTCCCCTTCTCCTCCTGCCCCCAATCCCTCCCATCATCAGAGTCTTTTCCAATGACTCAACTCTTCGCACGAGGTGGCCCAAAGTACTGGAGTTTCAGCTTTAGCATCATTCCTTCCAAAGAAATCCCAGGGCTGATCTCCTTCAGAATGGACTGGTTGGATCTCCTTGCAGTCCAAGGGACTCTCAAGAGTCTTCTCCAACACCACAGCTCAAAAGCATCAATTCTTCGGCGCTCAGCCTTCTTCACAGTCCACCTCTCACATCCATACATGACTACTGGAAAAACCATAGCCTTGACTAGACGGACCTTAGTCTGCAAAGTAATGTCTCTGCTTTTGAATATGCTATCTAGGTTGGTCATAACTTTTCTTCCAAGGAGTAAGCGTCTTTCAATTTCATGGCTTACAGTCACCATCTGCAGTGATTTTGGAGCCCCAAAAAATAAAGTCTGACACTGTTTCCACTGTTTCCCATCTATTTCCCATGAAGTGATGGGACCAGATGCCATGATCTTTGTTTTCTGAATGTTGAGCTTTAAGCCAACTTTTTCACTCTCCTCTTTCACTTTCATCAAGACGCTTTTTAGCTCCTCTTCACTTTCTGCCATAAGGGTGGTGTCATCTGCATATCTGGGGTTCACTCTTTTAATCCTCTTTTAATTTATTTTTGGGGGGCTCCAAAATCACTGCAGATGGTGACTGCAGTCATGAAATATGCAGACCATAAAGAAAACTGAGTGCTGAAGAATTGATGCTTTTGAACTGTGGTATTGGAGAAGACTCTTGAGAGTCCCTTGAGAGTCCCAACCAGTCCATCCTAAAGGAGATCAGTGTTGAATATTCACTGGATGGACTGACGTTGAAGCTGAAACGCCAATATTTTGGCCACCTGATGCGAAGAGCTGACTCACTTGAAAAGACCCTGATGTTGGGAAAGATTGCAGGCAGAAGGAGAAGGGGATGACAGAGGATGAGATGGTTAAGATGGCATCACCGACTCAATGGACGTGAGTTTGGGTAAACTCCGGGAGTTGGTGAAGGACAGGGAGGCCTGGCGTGCTGCAGTTCATGGGGTTGCAAAGGGTTGGTCATGACTGAGTGATTGAACTGAACTGAACTTTTAATCCTCACAACAACCTTTCAAATTATCTACATTAAGTATTATTAACACGTGTAATGCACAAAATGATGAAACTGACTCAGGAAAGTGAAATAACTGAAGGTCACAGTACTAATCAGTAGCAATTCTTAGGCTAAAATTAAGTCCTCCAACTCTAACCCTTCAGCTCTGTCTACTGATGGTCAGATCTTATTTCACACAGTACATCTGATTTAAGCAGGGCTTTCCAAAAGGATCAGCTCAATATAATAAAGGTTGTTCATGTGATAAACATGCATGTGGCGGGCACTGTGCAAGTCACTGCTGGGATCAGATCTAATCCACATACTGGCTTTTCTCAAGTCCCTGCCAGTCTAATGGCAATGATGTCCAGGAGCTCACTGGCACCTTGGCAAGGATGGTAAGACAGGCCATGAGGAAGCCCCATGGTACCCATATGCAGTGACAGAGCCATCCATTTCAAATATGGAGAGAGGAAAGATCAGAGAGGCTTCTTAAAGGGCATGGCCTTGAAGATCAAGTCGAAGATGGAATTGAATAACATTCCAAGAGAATGAAACCACAGGAGTAAAAATATTTTTTAAAAGATGGCGGGAAAGAGTCATTTGGGAGGATAGGAGTTTTTTCAAAAACCCACTAGCAAGATATATTCCTCCAAGTAATAAGCAGCTGTAAAATAACTGCTGCTACCAAGGCTCATGTTCAATGTGAATTTTAAAATGAAGAGAGATTCCAGGCTACAAAGAATGTATTTGCTTTTTTTTTTAATGCTCTCAAAGATGGTGAATGATAGCAAATGCCAATGAAATGCATCGAAATGACACTAGAAAGCAAAATAGAATCTCAAAGATTGCATGAAATATTAATTTAAAGAAAATAAGATCATTTGAAATATAAATCAAGGATCATAAACCCTTCATGTTGTCAAAATCTGGAACATTTTCAATAAGGTACCACATCTCAGACACCACATACAATCAGCCAATTTTTTTGGATATTACAACTTTAATACAGAACACCACAAAATGCTTCCCTAGCACCCTGAACCAGTCCCATTCCTGAAATAAAACCCAGAAAATCAGTAATGATGCCTGGGAAAGTAATATTTGAAAATCCCATTTCCAAGATGAAGAATCTCATAAAAAGAAATTAAATAAACTTCACCAGAGCCAGCAATGCCCCAGTTGCTTCAAGCTCCCCAAACAGATTGCTTGACAAAAACCAATACAAATCACCAGAATTACTAATTTGCAAGCATTTAAGGAATTAACGTCTACATTTAATTAGCAAACTGGAATGCAAAACCCAGTTTCTGGGGCTTTCAATCTCTTCTCGCTAATCAGGAGAACAGTGAGTTCTATGGTCTTGTCTTTAACCACAGGCAGAGTGTACTGAGAGTGCAAGAGCTAACCTCTTGAGGAATTCCACCTTGTAACTCGAGTCCTTCTAAGGCAAACTGAGGTTTGACATGCTCCCCTCTCAATGCCTAATAGCCACCTCGTGAAGAAATCCTGTGCACCAAAAAGAAGAATCCCTATTCTAAAAAGTAACATGTGTTTAGACCACGGTATGTATAGGAAGTGTGACTATACCTCAACTCTTGGAGAGATATTGTTTGGAGCTTATTTGAAATCCTATAACATCCTGGTAAGTACAACAGAAAATTGACACCCTCCCAGGACTTGACTGAAAACCTATACTACTCAACCACAAAGAGGTGGTTAAAACAAAAGGATTTTCCCTCCCAGAGACTTAGCCAGACCTGTCATGGCTGAAACCAGAGGAATCCCATCTAGCTTTCAGGCTAGAGGGAACCTTAGTTTTGAGTCCAGTTCAATCATCAGTTCAATTTAGTTTTACCCATTACACATCGATCAAACATGTCATTGGTGCAAGCCTCTCTTCTGGGCACTAGAAATACAAGTAGAAAACCCACACTTACTGTGATAATCATTTTGCAATACAGACAAATATTAAATCATTATACTATATACTTTAAACTAATGAATGTTAAATATTAATTATATCTCAATTTCAAAACAAAAGATTTAAAGAGAGACTCGCTTTCTGTCCTGTAGCACCACCTCCCTCTACCTCAAAATTAAAATAAAGGCAGTAAAGAAGTTTAGAGGCTGCCCTGGTGGCTCAGTGGGTAAAGAATCAGCCTGCAATGCAGGAGACCCGGGTTGGATCCCTGGGTCAGGAACATCCCCTGGAGAAAGAAATGGCAACCCACTGCAGTATTCTTGCCTGGGAAACCCCATGGACAGAGGAGCGTGGTGGGCTACAGTCCATGGGGTCGCAAGAGTCAGACATGACTTAGCGACTAAACCACCAAAGAAGCTTAGAAGAATCTCATCTGTGAAGATGTGTTGCACTTAGGTAGGGTTTATTTCATCAATTTTTTGAGTGCTTAACCCATAATGAGGGGGCAACTAAAAGCAGGGAGAAACTTCTATACTGAGTCAAAAAGGAAGGGCATGAAGACCCCCAAGTCTTGAGGGTACCAACAGCAGATTCAGGAGGGGAGAACAGAAGATATGGATATGGTCAGAAATGAATGTGTCAAGGGTTGAAGTCTTCTGAGTGGAGACAGACACAAGAAGTACACCATCAAAGGTGTGTACAGCATGGTGACTATAGTTAATAATACTGGAACAATACAGTTGATCCTTGAACAACTCGAGCCCTGACCTTCCATGAAGTTGAAAATCCACATATATCTTTATAGTCAGCCCTATGTATCCGTGGTTCCTCAATATGCATGCTCTGAATCCACGGATTCAACCAATCACAGTTTGTGTATAATTTAGTGAAAATGATCTAATAGTATTTAATGAAAAATAATTCCTATAAGTGGACACTTGCAGTTCAAACCTGTGTTGTTCAAGGGTCAACTGTCTTTGAAAGTTGCTTAGAGAGATCTTAAATGTTCTCACCACACACAAAAAAGAAAACTCTATGAGGTGATGGA
Source organism: Ovis aries (assembly GCF_016772045.2). Classification (NCBI taxonomy): domain Eukaryota; kingdom Metazoa; phylum Chordata; class Mammalia; order Artiodactyla; family Bovidae; genus Ovis; species Ovis aries. The sequence continues at coordinate 101,967,255 of NC_056080.1, read as the reverse complement.
TGTGTCAACTAACCTTATTAAGGCCATTATCACTGTGCAATATATTCACATTGTCCCATTTCCTTCTCCAGGGGATCTTCCCAACCCAGGGATCAAACCCAGGTCTCCCACATTGCATGCAGATGCTTTAACCTCTGCACCACCAGGGAAGCCACCTTAAACTTACACAGTGTCAAATTATGCCAATTATATCTCAATACAGCTGGAAAAATAAAAATCAAAAGATCAAATGTGTGGCTATGCTACATGAGTAGAGGAAATGAACCAGAAACATGTATCATGAAAGCTAGAAGAGTGGAGAAACAGTGATGCATTGGAACAGTCATCAATGAAGAAGTAGGTGATGGGTGGAAAGAAAGACTACAATACGTAGCACAAAGATTTCTTTTTTTTAACGGTTAGATTATATTTATTTATTTATTTGATTGTGTGTTTCTTTGGCTGCGTTGCCGCAGCATGTAGGATCTTAGTACCTCGACCAGGGATCTAACTCGTGCCTCCTGCATTGGAAATACAGTCTTAACTGCTGGGCCACCAGAGAAGACCCAACACAAGGATTTCTCATTTCTGCCCTGCTAACTTCAAGACTTCAGGTTTTATAAGTAATACTAACTCCTCACACCCAATGCTCCTGTGAAAAAGGATCCATGAGTTTTGGCTTAGAGAATAATAATGCACTGTGTGTCAGGCATTGGGCTGTGTGCTTTATAAAAATTATTTCATTTAATCTTCAAAACAGGGACTCCCTGGTAGTCCAGTGGTTAAGAATCTGGCTGCCAATGCAGGGGACATGGGTTGGATCCTTGGTCCTGGAAGATTCCACATGCTGCTGGGCAACTAAAGCCCATGTGCCACAACTACTGAGCTCATGCTCTAGAGCCCACACAAAAGAAGCCCCTGCAATGAGAAGCCCCCACCCTGCAATGAGAGAGTAGCCCCAGTTAACCCAGAGAAAGCCCAGGTGCAGCAACAAACACCCAGTGTAGCCAAACATAAAGAACAAATTTTTAAAGAGCACATTCTTTAAAAAAAAAAAAAAAACTATCATCAAAACAACCCTATGAGGTCAGTATATTGTTCTTACTACCATTATGCTCATGAGGCAAGAAGAAGAAACAGGCGTAGAGAGGGCAAGTACCATTTCCAAGGTCACACAGTTAAGTGAAAGATTTCAGACCTGAATCCATGCAGTCTGACTCCAGGGCCATAGCTTCTAAGCAGTCAACCTCTATGAAAATTATGGAAATGTACACATGACTAGTGGCTTCCCAGATGGCTCAGTGGTAAAGAGCCTGCCTGCCAATGCAGGAGATGCAAGAGATGCGGGTTTGATCCCTGGGTAGGTAAGATCCCCTGGAGGAGGAAGTGGCATCCCACTGCAGTATTCTTGCCTGGAGAATCCCCATGGACAGAGGAGCCCGGCGGGCTACAGTCCATGGGGTCGCAGGGTCAGACATGACTGATGTGACTGAGTATGCATGCACACATACATGACTGATTTAAAGAGTAGGCTTTGATGGCCATTGTCAGGATTAGACCTGTTTCCAGCTTTAACTATCAGAACGGCTTTGTGCACTTAGAGTGCCACAAGCCCATGTGCATATATTGTTTTTTATTTTTAATTCTCTACATCTTGGTGACTCACAATCCAATACTGATCATGCTCATTTTGTAGTTACAGGTGTGGAAAGTGCAGAAAGCTGGATAAGTACAGACCAACCTCAGTCCTACCATGCTGCTGGTTGAAGCTGTCACATGTCCAGCTCTAATGACAATCACAAAGGCGGTGGATGCTAAAGGTCACTGGCTTTCAACTCTAGGGAACGCGGGGAGTACTTCTGCCTGGGCTTTGGCCGATAGTCATTAGGAAAGTTATCTAAGGGGTCTAGTGCCTTTATTTTTACCTAATTATAGCTATCAACTGGCATTTTCAAAGGGCTTCAATTATGTAGTCAGCAGCCTCATGGCATCTGATACAAATAAATTGCACATATTACTAATGTACCCTTCTTGGCCTAGGCTTTGGTAACAGGGAAGTTCCAGAACCATTTAAAGGAGCGCACATTTCTGCTGGAGTAGGGGTTCTTCATTTACTTTGACATCACAGGTCCAAGGAGAGTGTGGTGAACAGTTTCAGAGTCTTTGTCAGAAGATGCACATATGCACATACATGGATGATTTTGTATATAATCCTTGGCAGAGAAAGTATAGAAACTTCCTGAAGCACATTCAAAGATCCCTGCTTAGAATGTCACCACATTCTGCTGAAGTCATAAGTACAGAGAAAGAGTTATAACATGGTGCATTCCTTCAATGAAATTGTTGCAGATTTTGTTACTTGAAGGAACAAAACATCTGTTAATTGAAGGAACAGAACCTCTTGTCAATAGAACTGAACATCACATTCGATACAATCTTTTTTTTTTTTTACTGGATAGTGCATTTTATTATTATTATTTTTTTAAATTTAAAATCTTTAATTCTTACATGCGTTCCCAAACATGACCCCCCCTCCCACCTCCTTTCGATACAATCTTTAGAAGCAAAAAGCATATTTTATCCTGTAATATCGCTTCAACAATATTTTTGTTTAAAATGCCCAATCATGTTATAATATTCTGGAATCCTCTTAGATTTCTGATAGTGGCCACTTGCTAATCAACATGTGGTCCCTGAATCAACAGCATTGGCATCACCTGGAAACTTGGTAGAAACATAGAACCCCAGGTCTCATCCCAGAGATACTGGATCAGGATCTGCATCTTACCATATTACCGGATGAGGGACTTCCCTGGTGGTCCAGTGGCGAGGACTCCATGCTCCCAGTGCAGGGGGCCCAGGTTCAATCCCTAGTCAGGGTACTAGATCCCACACTAAACCAACTAAGTATTCTGCACGCCGCAATGAAGATTGAAGATCCCATGTGCTGCAACCAAGATCTGGTGCAGCCAAATACATAAATGTTATAAAAAGATTCTCAAGTGATGCATATTCACATGCCATTGGAGAAGCATTGATGGGCACAGTTAGAGACATCAGTGCCTGAAGAAGCAGTGAGATGCGGTACAATGAGGACCAAGGCTCTGAAACCAAGCTCCGCTGTTTGTTAGCCTGTGACCATGGGCAAATTTCTCAACTTCTCTGAGGATGCTTCAAGTCTATCTGTGTGTCAAAGGGTTTTGTGCCTGACTCATAGTAATCATTTCACTGCTGCTGCTGCTAAGTCACTTCAGTCATGTCCGACTCTGTGTGACCCCACAGACGGCAGCCCACCAGGCTCCCCCATCCCTGGGATTCTCCAGGCAAGAACACTGGAGTGGGTTGCCATTTCCTTCTCCAATGCATGAAAGTCAAAAGTGAAACTGAAGTCGCTCAGTCATGTCCAACCCTCAGCGACCCCATGGACTGCAGCCCTCCAGGCTCCTCCATCCATGGGATTTTCCAGGCAAGAGTACTGGAGTGGGGTGCCATTGCCTTCTCCGAATCACTTGACAAACGGTACTTAATGGTCTTACTCTTAAGATTTTTATAACATCGTAACAACTGTCATACATCACTGCTTAGTAAACTAAAAAACTTCTGTGTAGATGTAAATGAAAGGAAATGCAAGGGAGCATTGTGCAATTGCTCTAAGTGGGATGAGCAGACCAGATGGCTCCTGAGGCTTACGCATGCAAAATTAGGGGTCTGAGATGCTCCTGATCATTTTTCAGATGAGAGTCTCCCGGGAAGTCATAATAATAGGGAGGACTGAAGCAAAGGCTCAGTATAAGTTCCAATGCCAGACAGATAGCATTGTCCATGAAATCCAACAGAGTTCTTCCCAGTGGCAGTGGGGAAGGTGGAGGGGGCACTGCCCCAAGAGGGTCTGACTGAAGTCGAAAAGGACAAGAGTGGAGAAGAAGGCAGATGGTGTTGGTGTCTAACAGATGCCACCAGAGGATATCCATTTACTAGAGGTATATGGGTTTCTATGTTTCCTAAATACACACCTTGAGACTAATTTCTCAATGGTCACAGACAGAGCCAGGTCCAGAAACTAAGCCTTTAGACTGCATATCCAGTCCTCCTTCCAGCTCACTGCAGGAGCTTCATCCACAACTCACCAGTGACCTAGCTCCTCTCGTTGATGTGTTTGGGGCTTTGCCTAACGTGGGGACATTCCAAGTCACTTTAGCATCCAGCAGGTCAATGCTGGGGTGCTTCCAAGGGAATGACAGGTGACACTTGTGAAATCCATCACAACATGATCACAGCAGAAAAAATAGACCTATTTTTGTAATGAAAAAGATGATTAGGAAAATCACATACCACATTTTAAAAGATGATACAGTTTCCAAAGGGATAACATGGGCCGAGGAGCTGGAAGTCCAGTTTAATGTGAGAAGCAGAATACTGCCAAGAAAGCTAAGTGAAAATATCTTCTCAAATTTCACTTCAAGTGCAGCCAACTTTATTTTACCTATGAAACCAAAACCTCTTCCTTCTTGTCACTCAGTTCAAATTCCAACCCTGATCCTTTGAGTTTCACCACTCCAACAAACTAAGAAATTAAAAATTTCCTCCTTAACCCATTACCTTTCACTGTCACTTAAATTTAGTGTAGAGAGCATGCCACCAAGAAGAAGGTAGCAATTGCATTATTTTATTTTAAGTGTATTCATTAATCTGACCATGCAGAGTGAAGAAATTCTTTTTTTGTTAAATACAATGGCTCCTAATTTTTCTAACCTCATTGGAGAAAGTAGTATTCATTGTAATAACTGAAGGTATTTCTCAATGAACTAAAATAATTTTTAAATTCTAATGACTTGCATGGAAATTATGATAAAAATGTCTTTTTATATTTAAAGTATGATGTATGTGATGATATATATATAATTATAATAGTTTTCTTCATTTAAATATGTGTGTGTGCACTTTATTCAGTGTTTTATATGTGTCAGGCATTTGATGAAGACTTTATATACACCTGTCTTGGGGACTTTGTGCTTAGTCGCTCAGTCGTGTCTGACTCTTTGCGACCCCATGGACTGTAGCCTGCCAGGTTCCTCTCTGTCCATGGGGATTCTCCATGCAAGAATACTGAAATGTGTTACCATGCCCTCCTCCAGGAGATCTTCCCAACCTAGGGATCAAACCCAGGTCTCCTGCATTGCAGGCAGATTTTTGACCATCTGAGCCACCAGGGAAGCCACTGGGGACTTTAGGAATATCTATTACCATACCAAGTTGTAACATGATTCTCAAGGATGATATTGACATGGAAGCAACTATCTAGCAGCTGGTTGTACTTGTTAGATTAACCTGTTTCCTCTTGCTGCTATCAACTGTCCGTTCTGCTTAGGGACAGAGGCCTGTGGTTGCCTTAGGGCTTAGCAACGGACTGAGTGATTCAGCACGCCTACAATGTGCAGTGCATGAGTTTGACAAAAACTATTTACCCAACTCAGGTCCCTCTTTTGCTTCTCTAGGAGCATCATTCTTATTTTGTCACCTGGCAGATCCTCATACTAAGTAATTGGAGGAATAACAAACATTAAGAGTGGAAAGAATGCCTAGCTTATTAAGGGTAATGTTAAATTCATTGTTTGCTCATATTATGAATTCAATGAGCATGACTGGGAATTTGGAGCAGGTTATAATATAAACACAGCCAAGTCAGTGTACCACATGAGAAAGTCAGAAAGACCAATGTAACCAAATCCAAAGCAAGTGCTGCTAACTGTAGCATATCCATCAAGAAAGATGACATGAAAAAGCCAAGTCTTGAGTTTTGAAAGAACATGAGATTTATAAACAGAAATGAGCAGGGTCTGAGCAGAAGACAATAAGGAAGTCCATCACCTCGAACTGCAAGATGGAACTCAATCAAAATGTGGAATGTTTTAGAGATTGAGTGGTACCTGTTATTGAGTAACATCTTTGCTCTTCCTGGGCCAGGCATAGCCTAAAAGAGATATGGGGGCGGGGGGGGGGTGTTGCTGGTAGAAAGAGTGCCAGATGATGCAGAAATTATGGAAAAGCAGGAAAGCCCCAGCTTTCTTAACAATTCAGATAGAGACATGAAGGCAAAAGTACAGATTATAGCATCCAGAAGGTACGGTTCTAGTCCTACTCAGCCAACTACTAGCTCTACGGTCTTTAAGTACATAATTAAACCTCTCTGTATCTGAGTTGCTTCACCTCTAAAATGGTAATAGTGATACCATAATGTGCCGATTCAGTGAAGAAGAATATATAAAGTACTTATTACAATGCAAAGTGCATAATAAGTACTGGATAAACAGCGGCTCTTCTTATCCAGAGATCACTGAGACCATCCGAGTCTCTAAATATGCAGAAAGACAAAGGGAAGATAGATCCAGGAATGGGGGACATACAAGAAATCAGGGATGTGAGGACCCTCAGCCTACACTCTACCTCTTCCATTTACAATGCTAGTGACAGATGCATTTCAATTCTTACCATTTGGGACCTGGAGTCACTGGATGTCTTGCATAGTCTCTGATGAGTCACTTCTGCTGCTAAATATCACCTTAACCAGGATGTTTTTTGTTTGAGTGAGTCAGTGCTCTCTCTAAATGGCTTTACATCTACCAGGAGTTTAGAAAACAAAATGTTTTCTCTTCTAGATACTTCTAGGTTCAAAAAGGTATCCTTTTATACACACTTTTCTTTACTGACTTCAGGAAAATATATATAAGCTACTACGCATTGTAATTAGTTGAAACATCAACACTTGAGGGGCCACTGTAAATGCAATCTGACAACTCAACTATGTATTAACAACTTCTGCTTCCAATCATGATGGAGTAAAAAGAATCAAAATGAAACCACTAGAAAACTGGACAAAATATATTTAAAAAATAGTTTGCAGACACTGGACAGCAGGCAGTGCAGGACTGTGATCCCTGAGAGAAGCAGAACAAATAAGGCAAACATGACAACTACCTGAGCTTACTGCCTGGAGAGAATTCCTCTGCTACAGCGCGAGGAAGGAGAATACAAACAGAGCCCACTAATTTCTGTGTATTGAAGAACCAGAGATCATAGAGTAGGGAGACTGAAGTAGTTAAAACTTATTGAGAACAGAATAGCACTACCATTGCACAGGAGAGAGCTCCAGAAGTCTTCAGAAGTGTCCCATCATGTCCTCATCTGGGTATTGATCTGCTCATATATGGAGAAGAAGCTGCCCAAGACCAAGGAAAGAATCAAGTAGGAATAACTATCGCCAGAAGCACACAAATGGACAGCAGCAGAGAGGAAAGATCTTGTAATACACGGGGCATTAATCAGTGCCCTCATTAGTGTATTGCCTCAGTAACAGGATACAAGTTGCCCTAGGCTAAAAGCTGCATTGATACTCTCCTAATAAAGCATAAAGCAAGCTTCAAAAGGATCAAACTTATTCCAAGTGACTGCATCCCAGTTCAAAGTTCATAATATTTAAAGGAATACAATGAAATCCAGTACCCAGCAATATAAAATGGGCAATATAAAACATCTAATAAAAGTGATTGGACATGCAAAGAAGCAGTAAGACAGAACTCAAGAAAGGAGGAAAAAACAACAGTAAGAGACTCAGACATGACAGAAATCATAAAATTAGCATAAATGTTAGTCACTCAGTCATGTCCAACTCTCTGCCATTTCTGTCCATGGGATTCTCCAGGCAAGATTACTGGAGTGGGTTGCCATTCCCTTCTCCAAGAGATCTTCTTGATCCAGGGATAGAACCTGGGTCTCCCGCATTGCAGGCAGATTGTTTATAAACTGAGCCACCAGGGAAGCCTAAAATTAGCATAAAAGAACATTAAAATAGCCATTACAAACATACTCCATTTGATGAGAAAACTAGAGGAAAGATGGGACATGCTAAGTATAAACGTGGAAGATACTGAAAAGGAACCAAGGCTCAATTTAGAAAGCTAGAGGGATATGTTGACAGAAGAGTCAGAGGAGGGAAGGGCAGAGAGTTTATAGGAGAACCAAGCAAAAGAAGGCCGCATAAAGGAGCATGGGGCTACAAGATCAAATTATGAAGAAGGAGCAAGGAGGACAGAGACTGAAAAAGAGATACTGGAATGGACTGAGGCACTGGCAGAGCCTACTCCAGGGACTATATCTATTTGCACATTTCCGTACTACGAGACATCACTAATTAATGACAGCACTGAGACTATACACGGCCTCAGATCCCTTTGCTTCAGGAAGCTACTAGCAAAACATCAGAATGATCCAGGAAATGAAATGTCCTTGTCACCTGTAGTGTAATAATTTAAGCAGTCTGGTCTGTAGGGAATGAAGGATCCAAAGAGCTTATTTTGCCATCCAGCATGGAGGTGAATTATATGTAGAGTGAAGAGCAAGGAGGGTCCTTTTCGAACTAGGAAGTTTGTGGTCTTTTCAAAATCATGCATCCCTTAGAGGGATAGAATGGAGCAAGCTTTAACAAGTGGTGCTGGGAAAACTGGTCAACCACTTGTAAAAGAATGAAACTAGATCACTTTCTAACACCGCACACAAAAATAAACTCAAAATGGATTAAAGATCTAAATGTAAGATCAGAAACTATAAAACTCCTAGAGGAGAACATAGGCAAAACACTCTCAGACATAAATCACAGCAGGATCCTCTATGATCCACCTCCCAGAATTCTGGAAATAAGAGCAAAAATAAACAAATGGGATCTAATTAAAATTAAAAGCTTCTGCACAACAAAGGAAAATATAAGCAAGGTGAAAAGACAGCCTTCTGAATGGGAGAAAGTAATAGCAAATGAAGCAACTGACAAACAACTAATCTCAAAAATATACAAGCAACTTATGCAGCTCAATTCCAGAAAAATAAACGACCCAATCAAAAAATGGGCCAAAGAACTAAATAGACATTTCTCCAAAGAAGACATACGGATGGCTAACAAACACATGAAAAGATGCTCAACATCACTCATTATTAGAGAAATGCAAATCAAAACCACAATGAGGTACCACTTCACACCAGTCAGAATGGCTGCGATCCAAAAATCTGCAAGCAATAAATGCTGGAGAGGGTGTGGAGAAAAGGGAACCCTCCTACACTGTTGGTGGGAATGCAAACTAGTACAGCCACTATGGAGAACAGTGTGGAGATTCCTTAAAAAATTGCAAATAGAACTACCTTATGACCCAGCAATCCCACTGCTGGGCATACACACCGAGGAAACCAGAATTGAAAGAGACACATGTACCCCAATGTTCATCGCAGCACTGTTTATAATAGCCAGGACATGGAAACAACCTAGATGTCCATCAGCAGATGAATGGATAAGAAAGCTGTGGTACATATACACAATGGAGTATTACTCAGCCATAAAAAAGAATTCATTTGAATCAGTTCTGATGAGATGGATGAAACTGGAGCCGATTATACAGAGTGAAGTAAGCCAGAAAGAAAAACACCAATACAGTATACTAACACATATATATGGAATTTAGGAAGATGGCAATGACGACCCTGTATGCAAGACAGGGAAAGAGACACAGATGTGTATAACGGACTTTTGGACTCAGAGGGAGAGGGAGAGGGTGGGATGATTTGGGAGAATGACATTCTAACATGTATACTATCATGTAAGAATTGAATCGCCGCCAGTCTATGTCTGATGCAGGATGCAGCATGCTTGGGGCTGGTGCGTGGGGATGACCCAGAGAGATGTTATGGGGAGGGAGGTGGGAGGGGGTTCAGGTTTGGGAACGCATGTAAGAATTAAAGATATTAAAATTTAAAAAATAAAAAAAATTAAAAAAGAAAAAAAAGAAAAAAAAGAAAAAGAAAAAAGAAAAAAGAATAAGGCTGCAATTTCCCAAGTAGCAGGACATCCTACATCCACCCTGGTGGTAATCCATGGGTTAAAAGGGCAGGGTGGGAAAATTAATTTCCTCCACCTAACAAAGAGCACCCAGGAAAAATCCACAAAGTCATACTAAATGATGAAAGATTGAATGCTTTCTCCCTGAGATCAGAAACAAAGCAAGGATGCCTGTTTAAGCCACATTTTTCCAGCACTGTACTGGGATTTTTCAAGCAGGGCAATTAAGCAAGACAATGAAATAAAAGGCACCCTGACTGGAAAGGAAGAAGTAAAACTATCTCTATTTGCAGATATAGAAAATTCTATGGAATGCACTAAAAATCTAGTAAAACTAATAAGTTCAGGAAAATTGCAGGATATAGAATCAACATTTAAAAATCAACTATATTTCTATACAGTAGCAAAGAGGGTTTCCCTCATAGCTCAGTCGATAAAGAATCTGCCTGCAATGCAGGAGACTCAGGTTTGGTAATTGGGTCGGAAAGATCCCTGGAGAAGTAAATGGCAGCCCACTCCAGTATTCTTGCCTGGAGAGTCCCATGGATAGAGGAGACTGGCAGGCTACAGACCGTGGGTTTGCAAGAGTTGGACATGATTTAGCGACTAAACCACCACCACCACACTAGCAATGAACAAACTGAAAATGAAACTAAGAAAACATTCCATTTATAATAACATCCTTATAACAAAGTACATAGGAATAAATTTACAAAATATAAAATATATACTCTGAAAACTAACATACATTGTAGAAAGAAATTAAAAGGATCAAAATAAATAAGAAGACATCCCATATTCATGAATCAGAAGACTTGATACAGTTAGGATAACTACTCTCCAAACTAACCTACAGATTCAATGCAGTATCTATTAAAATCCTAGCTTTCTCTACATAAATAGATAAGCTGATCATAAAATTCACATGTAAATAGAAGAGAACCACAATTGCCAAAGCAATCATGAAAAAGAACAAAGTTGAAGGACTTCTATTTCCCTATTTCAGAACATTAAACAAGACAGCATGAATCTGGCATAAGAATAGACCTATAGATCAATGGAACAGAATTGAGAAGCCAGAAATAAACTCTCACATTTATGGTCAATTGATTTTCAACAAGGGTGCTAAGCCAGTGAAGAAACAATTCAGTGGGAAAACAACTGCTTTTCTTACACCATAATATCAATTTTTATTACATGGGATTTATGACAATTATTTCTCAGTACAAAAAGATGAAACTGTTTAATGTTAATATTTCAAAATCTATATGTTTTCTTAAAAATAAACTTATAAAAAGCATTTTTACCACCATTCTACTTCTTGGCTTAAAAACATTACTGTGTATTAATATTTTATATCATAATAATTGATATGTCCATTTTATAAATTAATCACAGCATACAATATTCTAACCCATAGTAAAAATTAAAGATGATGAAGGAAAGGCTTCATGTGGTCATAAAGTTTAGCTACAGGACACTGATCACAGCCCAGAAGTCCTGGGATCTTTCCAGCAAGTAACATCCCTTGCACACCCAGAGGTCTCCACATCCTGACCCTCATGGTCATTATCTCTTTACTTCTTGCTACAGATTTATCATCTATTCTCCTTTGATTGCTCCTGTTTATGAACTATGTATAAATGGAATCACACTTCACATGGTCTCTTGTCATTTGCCTCTTTCGGTCAGTACTGTGTGGGTCTGCCTCATGTGTAGCTGAGCTTATTCGTTGTCACTGTTGTTTCCTATTCCCTTGTATGAATATACCACTAGTTGTCCATGGTACTACTGATCAACATTTCCGACCCTATTAATAAACATTTACAAACTGTACTGCTATGAATATTTTTGTTGTGTGTCTCATGATGCAATATCTAAGGTCTATAGTTAGGAGTGTCATTGCTCAGTCACAGGGGCATGCGTATAGTATTCTGAATTTTAGTATATGCTGTCAGATCTACTTATATGACCTTACATCCCACAGAAGTGGGGCGGACTCCACTGCTGTACTACCAAGTATATTGGAGTAAATACAAGTATATATCAAATATATACATAGTACCATAGTCTATCAGACACTTTAATTTTTGCTAATTTTATGGTGTAATGATGTCTTAATATGATTTTAATCTGTATTTCTGATTACTAACAAAGCCGAATAAATACTTATTGGCTATTTAGTTTCTCCTTTTGTACAGTACTTATGGGTCTTTCACTTATTTTTTAAATTTTTTGTCCAGCTGTAGTTCTTTGTGTATTCTAGATAGTCAACCATGTGTAATGTTTTTTGCAAATATCTTTTTCCAATTTGTGACTTGTCTTATTATTATCTTTATGGTATCTTTTGATGAAGAAAGTTACTTCAATGAAGCTGAATATAAAACCTTTCCTTTACAGTTATCACTTTTTAATGACTTGTTTAATAAGTTCTTTTCTACCCTGAGGCCATAGAGACACTCTCTTATATTATCTTCAAAGGGTTTTTTTTAACTTTGCTTATCACATCTAAGATTTTAATAAATCTAGAATTGATTTTTTTGTTTGTATGATTAGATAGTAATCTGGGAAACATTTTTCCTATGGATATCCAACTGTTCCACTCCTTTTGTGAAAAGTCTATGCATTTACCACTGATCTGCCATGCCTCCTCTAAGGTACGTCGAAGTCCATGCATTTCTGGATCTGTTTCTCAAATTCTGTTCCACTGGTATACATAACTACTCCAATATTAATACACAGTCTGATTTATTAGAGCTTGACATCTGGAGGGGCAAGTTAGGCCATTTTGTGGTTGCTCAATGTCTTGTCTCTTTTTGGCTCTTAGCATTTCCTTGTGTTTAAAAATCAACTTAAGTACCACAAAAATAATTGGGATTTTGATTGCAATTACATTGGATCTGTGGATCAATATCTAGTTCTCTAATTCACATGTGCAGTTTATCTCTCCACTTGAGCAGGTCATCTTTAATGTTTTTCAATATTGTGTGTGCGCTCAGTCATGTCTGACTCTTTGTGACCTTATGGCCTGAAGCCTGCTAGGCTCCTCTGTCCATGGGATTCTCTAGGCAAGAATACTGGAACAGGTTCCCAAGCCCTCCTCCAAGGGATCTTTCTGATCCAAGGATTGAACCTGCATCTCTCATGTCTCCTGCATTGCAGGTGGATTCTTTACCCATTGAGCTATCAATATTTGTCAATAAATTTCTATAATCTTCACAGAAGTCTTACACAGCTTTTGTTACTTTTCCTAAGCATTTAGTGTTTTTGATATCATGCCAAATGGCTTATTTTTCTAAATTGTATTGCTTACATGTAGAAATGCAACTGATTTTTATACTAACTTTATATTCAGCAACTTTGCTTAACTTTTATTAATTCTAAGCATTCAGTTGAAGATTCTTGTGGATTACCTATTTGTACAATCACATCTGTGCAAAATAGCAATTTTGTTTCTCCTCAATTCTCGTATCTTTTTATTTTTCTTGCTTTACTGTGCTGTATAGGATTTCCAGTGAAATACTGGAAAAGAATGTAGACATTCTTATCTTGTCCCTTTCTGAAATCTACTGTAATAACCCCATAAGTTTAGCAACCAAAACAAGGGATCAAAATTCAGGGGCTATAGGCAGAGCTGTGACATACCCATACCATTTTTCACTAGATACGGAGTCTTCTGCTTTACCCATAATGTGACCCGTTAACGCTCTACCTGCAACAATCAAGTGCTACTCTGGCTAAGGAACCCCATAAGTTTCTGTAAGCGGATCCAAGTTAATGTCATTGAAACTGAATAGGTCATCACAGGTAAAAACTTGGAGAGTGGTTATGGTGCTGATGCTACCAAAGACAGCTCACCTCATGTCTGTCCTGCTAGAAGTCATCAGACGGAGGCCACTGTGGGATGGGATAAGGAACTGCCAACAGCCTTTTCAGCAAATGGTTTTGGGTCAAGTCAATATCCACGTGTGAAAGAATGAATCTGGGTTCCTACTTCACATCATATACAAAAATTAACTCAAAATGGATCAAAGTCATAAATCTAAGCGCTAAAACTATAAAACACAGAAGACAAGGTAGTTGTAAATTTTTGGACCTTGGATAGGCAATGAATTGTTAGATATGACACCAAACACACAAACAACAAAAGAAAAAATAAACTGAACATCATCAAAGTTAAAAACTTTTGTGCTGCCATGAATACCATAAAAAAGTGAAAAGACAACTAACAGAATGGGAGAAAAGTTCTGCAAATCCCATTACTGAGAAGAGATGCATATCTAGAACACAGAAAAAAGTTTTACAACTCATTACTAAAAAGTTGTATAATCCAAGTTTTAAATGAGCAAAGATTCTGAATAGACTATCTGAGAAAAATATACAAATGGCCAATAGGCAGAAGAAAAGATGATCAACAGAATTAGTCATTAGGAAATGCAAGTCAAATTACTATGAAGCACTATTACACATCCACTAGAATGGTTATGAAAAAGATCAATAATAACAAATGTTGGCAAGGATGTTAAGAAATTGGAGCCCCCATACACTGCTGGTGGGAATACAAAATGGTGCAGCCACTTGGAAAAATGGCCTAGACTTCCCACAAAGGAATAAACACAGAGTTATCATATGACCCATCAAATCCACTTCAAGGTATATATCCATGAGAAATGAAGGCATAGGCCCACAAAAAATAGTTGCACACCAATGTTCGTGGCAGCACTATTTAGTGTAAAAAAGCAGAAACAATCCAAATGTCCATCAACTGATGAATGGATAAATAATATGTGGTACATCCATAAAATGGAATCTGCTAAGTCACTTCAGTCGTGTCCGACTCTGTGTGACCCCATAGACGGCAGCCCACTAGGCTCTCCTGTCCCTGGGATTCTCCAGGCAAGAACACTGGAGTGGGTTGCCATTTCCTTCTCCAATGTAGGAAAGTGAAAAGTGAAAGTGAAGATGTTCAGTCGTGTCTGACTCTTCGTGACCCCATGGACTGCAGCCTACCAGGCTCATCCATCCATGGGATTTTCCAGGCAAGAGTAATGGAGTGGGGTGCCATTGCCTTCTCCAAAATGGAATATTATTCAGCAATAAAATGAAATGAAGTAGTGATTGATGCTACAACATAGATGAACCAAGAAACTAGTCACAAAAAACCCACATATTTTATTATTACATTCATATAAAACCTACAGAGACAGAAAGTAGGTTAATTAGTGGATGTCAGGGCTGTAAGAAAAGGGAAGACTGGGAGTGAAGGCTAAGAAGTATGGGGTTTGTTTGGAGGGTAATAAAAACATTCTAAAATTTACTGTGTTTTTGGATGTACAACTTTGTGAACGTAAAACTATTGAATTATACCCTTTAAATAGGTGAATTTCATGGTATGTGAATTCTTTCTTTCTCATTGTATGTAAGCTCAGTTGTGTCTGACTCTTTGAAACCCCGTGGACTGTAGCCCACCAGGCTCCTCTGTCCATGGGATTCTCCAGGCAAGAATACTGGAGTGGGTTGCCATTTCCTTCTCCAGGGGATCTTCCTGACCCAGGGACTGAACCCACGTTTCCTGTGCCTCCTGCATTGGCAAGCATATTCTTTACCACTGCGCCATGTGGGAAGCCCGGTATGTAAATTACATATCCCAAAAAGTTAAAAAAGAGAGAGAGAGAAGGAAAAAAAAAAAAAAACTAGGAGAGGGCTTGCGAGTACCTCTCATCAAAGGAGCTGAGTTGTCCATGGGTTGTTTGTGTTACTGCTTTCCTAAACTAGAAAGAGTGGAAATGTTTCAACGCCAGACCCACAGAAGAACTCCACTGGAACCCCCAGTTTGGGATTAGGTACTTCCAAAGCCTTCAGTGTGCTGGACCCCAACCAGAATGAAGCCAATCACCAGCCTGTCTTTTCTGATTAGAGACAATGGGTAGCTATGAGGTATTAAAGCCAGGTTAACATATAAATATGATTTTCTGCCTGAGCAAACCTGCTCTAATTAAGTAAAACACTTTTAAATGATTATCAAAACAGGGCTACTACTCAGTGGTCTCAAACTAGGAAAATGCCAAGACTTTGATGCCTGGGGGTTTTCCAAAGTGAGTTGAACAGGCTTTTGTTTCCTGAACCCAGGCAGAGAGGTTTTTCAGCTGTCAACTCGGCATTGATTTGATTTCTCTCATGGCCCAGTGGCTACACAGTGGCGTATTTCCCACGGCTAAAGATGGAATTAGCAATGCAAGACCATACAGTAAGGCTAAATGTAAAGGGTAAGTAAACATGGGGTCTTTTACTAAAAACTACTGATTTGAACTTAAAAAGAAAAAAAAAAAAAACTTCTGAAGTTAAAGGCAAAATTTTCACTCACATTTATGAAAACAAAACCTCTTTCCTGAGGCTGAGGAAGGGGAAGGGGCACACGTTGTGAAGTCATTCCTCAAACCAGAACAAATGGAGAGCTGTGGTTTAATATGTAACCCAGATGGTCAGTTTTGTCGTCATTTTATGTTTATAGTATCTTCTCTTTTTTCCCCCGTGGCATTATATTTCACTTGGCGATAGTTCATATTCTGGTTTCCCTCCAACCACCTTTCAAAGGCAAAAATGGACATGACTTCATTTTGTGGTTTAGTCTTGGTATATGGAGCATGACAGCAGCAGCAATGATTTCTTGTGATCACCTCTGGCCTGTAGTGAGATCCTCTGTGCAGTTGTATTTCACACAACATAATTTCACCACCACTTAAATAGCTACAGAGGTGTTAGTAGATGAGGACACGAGAAACATGCACCCATCCCACCTAAACTCCACTGTTCAGGGGCTAGACGATGATGATCTGAACCGGAGTTCCTAATATATTCACAGTCACTCTATTATTTGCCATCCCAAGACCCAGAAAGCCTTCAAGTTTGGACCTAAGCCTTATAAGAATTTTATTCTTTTCCCTAACTCTTGGGAAAACTGGTTGCTATGAATCTTGACTGTCACTAAAAGTTCTTGGAATTTCAGTTAGGAATAAATAGCAGATCCAAATAAATCTAAGGATTCTATTTTAATTTTTTTGTTTTTTAATTTTTAATATCTTTCTGATGTGGACCATGTTTAAAGTCATTATTGAATTTGTTACGATATTGCTTCTGCTTTATGTCTTGGGTTTTTTTGACCACCTGGTATGTGGGATCATAGCTACTTGAGCAGGAATCAAACCCACACCCCCTGCATTGAAAGGGAAGTCTTAACCACAGGACCACCAGGTAAGTTCCTAAGGATCCTATTTTAGTAAAATATTTTCTATTTTGGAGCTGGGGCAAATAATCTGAGAACTAATTCTCGTTCACCAGTTGTATGTGGCACACACTGAATATCAAAGAATGTCACCTTGAAAAGCATTATCACCATGGGAGAAAAAGAAAGGAGGGGGGAATAAGGAGCCAAGATTTGGGTTCCATTATCTTTTATCCCTAGGCAAAGTGCAAGGCAACTTATACACACTCTTTCAAAGAACACACTTTTCCTTAAATCACTACCAAAGAATACTGATAATCCACACTATGGAGAATTTGGATTTTGTTAATACTTTCATGAATCCCATCAATGAAGTTACACAATTGTGTTAAAAAAAAAAAAGAAAAAGAAAAGAGTGGACACTTTCTGTGTATCACACAGAAAACAGAAAATTAAAACTTGCAAAGTCAAAGGCAAGTCAGTTCCAGAGCAGGAAGTAACATCCTGCTCTTATATTGCTTCATTCCAGGGCCCAGCCCACACAGGGATGGTTTCATGTTTCTAGCAGCCCGGAATGCCTTGTCTTTGATCAATTTGCCTCTGTAAATATGAGCCTCTGATGAACAGCGGGAAAAAATACTTCTAGGAATCCTGCTGCTGCTGCTGCTGCTAAGTTGCCATGACATATACTGAAAGTCTTAAGAGGTGAAACATTTGTCAGTATTTTACCAATAACCTGGTCCTACAGGTATTTAATAGGCCATTCCTAACTAGTTTCATTCCCACTGCTCCTGGCCCCCTATTATATTCCATTGATTCATCCTGCTCTTACCAAAAACTCAGCAGATAACAGACAACTTTTAAAGGACATTTTGTGATACTGAACTTCTGAGGCCAATTCGTGAGTTATATATACCAGCAAAGTAAGACTTGCCTAGTGAGTCTCAATGGAAAAGGAAATGGCAGCCCAGTACTCTTGCCTAGAGAATCCTGTGGATGGAGAAGCCTGGTGGGCTGCTGTCCATAGGGTCGCACAGAGTCGGATATGACTGAGGTGACTTAGCATGCATGCATGCATTGGAGAAGGAAATGGCAACCCACTCCAGTATTCTTGCCTGGAGAATTCCAAGGACGGAGGAGCCTAGTGGGCTGCCGTCCATGGGGTTGCATGGAGTCAGACATGACTAAAGTGACTTAGCAGCAGCAGTAGCAGTGGGTCTCAAAGAATAACCTCCATAAAGGGCTTCAGCCAAGATCTCATTCATGGTTCTTAGAGCGAATCAATCACAGAGTCTTTGCAACTGCCATTCCTTCAGCCTAGACTTCCTTCAGCTTTTCCCTGGCTAGTTCCTCCCTATAATCTCTATGCTTTTGGCTCACACACAACCTCCTTAGAGCAGCCTTTGCTAAGCATCTCTCGGAAGACGTTCTGACCCCTTCTATCACATGCTCCTATAGTGATGCACACAGACTACAATCAGACAGACTCTGGCTTCTGCCAGTCACTAGTATCACCATGGGCAAGTCACTTAAAATCTTTGAGTCTCCTGACCCTTGTCTGGGTGATCTCCATTGCAAAGTCACGATGAAGTGTAAAGAGGAAACAAGTTCTAGATTGAAAAGTAGAGGGCTTCCCTTTTAGTGCTGACTGTGCAACTAACCTGGTAGATGACCTTGGTCAGTCATTTCCCCTTTTGGGGCCTCTGTTTCCTCATCTGTTCCTTGAAGGGATTAGTCCCAGTGAGATCTACAGGACCTTCCCACTCTGGGAGTCACCTGTTCTACATCTAGACAGCCTACATGTTCACACACCCATCCCAGATTCCCAGCTTCCCAGATGTTAGGCCCATGTTAGGATTTCTAGAGGCACTTGAGCCATCCCCTCCCTCTCCCAGATGCCAGTAAAGTCAACTCAATATATAATACACAGCTTAGTCTATGCAGGCCACTGAACTCCACTCTGTATGGGACTGGAAAGAAGTCAGGATCATCTGTGGTTTGTGGCTCAGAATTTAACCCTCTTAACCTGCACCATTATTTCTCCTGGAATCTTCTTGTCAAATCCAAATGTTCATCTTTGTGCCCTTTCAGTTGGTGAACTTTGTCCCTTCCACTGACCCATTATGGAAACTCTCAACCCATGGCTTCTCCTCTTGCTTCTGTGTCCTGCCCATCTTGGTGAATCACCAGACCCTACGACCCTTAGGTGGAATCCTCCAAAACTCAGTCCTCCACACTTAGTCAATTATGAGCCCTAACCCAATGCTACATCCTGTATGAGGATATAGCAATTGAAATGACCTAGCATTCCTTGACTTGGGATTGAGAAAAATATTACCCATAAAAAGTCTGTTCCACCAAGTCAAATATGATTGTATACTATTGAGAGGGTAACAGGCACGAAGGCTAGGGGTCCCCAAGCAGAGGAAATAGACTGCAAGTGTCAGAACTTTTTTCCCCTCTCTTAAGGGGCAGGAGGAAACAAACTACAAATGTCAGATGGTTTTTCCCCTTCTCTATACAAAATTAAAAGGAGGGTCTTTTAAAATTCTGTGTTGCCACACCTGGTTCCACCTGAATTTAACTCTTCTCAAACCATAAGCTAACCAGCGCATTTTTCTTATGGAAATGTTTTTCTTAAGCTATGTTAATAAACTATGTATTTACCTTAGAATCTGTCTTTCAAGTCAGTTCTGCCTAATACTCAGAACCAATAATCGCTCAACAAACCATTATGTTTTACCTATGGAAATGTTCTCTTAAGCTGTGTTAATGAAACTATGTATTTGCCTGGAAATCTGCCTTTCTTCAAGATTCATGTCAATTGTTTTATGGCCTGGAATGACTCACCTTGTGCCAACGCTATCTCAAAATGAATGTTATGGGTGAGGGGCCTAGTGCCACTCTCTGAGTTTTGAGATATTTCCTTTCTCTAATTAGCAGCCTGCTAATAGGTATATTAAACCTAGTACTCTTGCCTGGAAAATCTCATGGACAGAGGAGCCTGGTGGGCTGCAGTCCATGGGGTCGCGAAGAGTCGGACACGACTGAGCGACTTCACTTTCACTTTTCACTTTCATGCACTAGAGAAGGAAATGGCAAACCACTCCAGTACTCTTGCCTAGAGAATCCCAGGGACGGGGGAGCCTGGTGGGCTGCCGTCTATGGGGTCACACAGAGTCGGACACGACTGACACGACTTAGCAGCAGCAGCAGCAGCAGCATATTAAAAAGCAGAGATATTACTTTGCCAACAAAGGTTCATCTAGTCAAAGCTATGGTTTTTCCAGTAGTCACGTATGGATGTGAGAGTTGCACTGTAAAGAAAGCTGAGCACAGAAGAATTAATGCTTTTGAACTGTGGTGTTGGAGAAGACTCTTGACTCCTTTGGACTGCAAGGCGATCAAACCAGTCCATCTTAAAGGAGATCAGTCCTGGGTTTTCATTGGAAGGACTGATGCTGAAGCTGAAACTCCAATACTTTGGCCACCTGATGCGAAGAGCTGACTCATTGGAAAAAAGACTCTGATGCTGGGAAAGATTGAAGGCGGGAGGAGAAGGGAACGACAGAGGATGAGATGGTTGGATGGCATCACCAACTTGATGGACAAGAGTTTGACCAAGCTCCAGGAGTTGGTGATGGACAGGGAGGCCTGGCATGCTGCAGTCCATGGGGTTGCAAAGAGTCGGACATGACTTAGCAACTAAACTGAACTGAATAGGTATATAGCTTCTTGCTAAAAACTAGCAAGGGGGCACTCTTTCTGTCCCCTTCTGATATCTATGTCAGAAGCTTTCTTTATCTCTTTTATAGTTTAATAAAACTTTATTACAAAAAACTCTGAGCAATCAAGCCTCATCACTGGCCCCGGATCAAATTCCTCTCCTCTGAAGGCCAAGAATCCCAGGTCATTCATGGCTCCTAGCAGCAACCTTTCACTATCTGCTGCCTCTCCCCCTCTCTCAGGCTTCTTATTGCCTGTTCTACAGAGTGAAGTAAGCCAGAAAGAAAAACACCAATACAGTATACTAACACATATATATGGAATTTAGGAAGATGGCAATGACGACCCTGTATGCAAGACAGGGAAAGAGACACAGATGTGTATAACGGACTTTTTGGACTCAGAGGGAGAGGGAGAGGGTGGGATGATTTGGGAGAATGACATTCTAACATGTATACTATCATGTAAGAATTGAATCGCCAGTCTATGTCTGACGCAGGATGCAGCATGCTTGGGGCTGGTGTATGGGGATGACCCAGAGAGATGTTATGGGGAGGGAGGTGGGAGGGGGGGTCATGTTTGGGAACGCATGTAAGAATTAAAGATTTTAAAATTTAAAAAATAAAAAACTAAAATAAAATAAAATAAAATACTGGCTTTTACCCACCCATGAAGGCTTATTAAGTCATTGTGGGATTATTTCAATTGAACTTAATAAAACTTGTTGACTAAACATCTCACCTTAGAATATGAACATTTTGCTTCAAAATCAAAACCAAAAATAAAACTCCATATGACCCAACAATCCCACTACCCCACTACTTGGCATGTACCCTGAGAAAACCATAATTGAAAAAGACACATGTACCCCAGTGTTCACTGCAGCACTATTTACAATAGTCAGGACATGGAAGCAACTTAGATGTCCACTGACAGATAAGTGGATAAACAGTTGTGGTGCATATATATACAATGGAATATTACTCAGTCATAAAAAGGAATGAATTTGAGGCAGTTGAACTAAGGTGGATGAAACCAGAGCCTATTATACAGAGTGAAGTAAGTCAGAAAAAGAAAAACAAACATCACATATTAATGCATATATTTGGAATCTAGAAATATGGTACTGATAAACCTATTTTCAGGGGAGGAATAGAGATACAGATGCAGAGAACAGACTTTCGGACACGGGGGTAAGGAGAGGGTGGGACAAATGGAGAAAGTAGCATCAATATATACACTATCATGTGTAAAATAAGTAGTGAGTGGGAAGTTGCTGTGGAGCACTGGGAGCTCAGCTTGGTGCTCTCTGAGGACCTAGAGGGGTGGGATGGGGGAGTGGGAGGGAGGCTCTAGAGTTAGGGGATAGGTACATAGTTATGGTTGATTCACATTTTTGTATGGCAGAAACTAACACAACACTATAAAGCAATTATATTCCAATTTAAATTTTTTAATTACAAAATTAAATAATAATAATAAAATAGACTCTTACGTTTACCTTATTCTGCTCTCCCACAGGGAGGAAACATTATAAGGTGCCATCATGTTGCTAACAATTACATCCCTGAGAGTGTACTTTCTGTGTGATATTGTCAGAGATGCTGAAATTGACCAGGGAATTGTGGAATCCACTTGACAGTTACTACTCTCATCAACCATCCAAGCAAGGTGAATAAGGGCCCTCATCTGACAAGCACCAAGTCATGTTAACTCATGTCTGGATCTGAAGACTCCATGTTTAAAACTGAGGAAAACCACAGTCTGCAAAATTTCAGCCTAACTGCCAAATGTTATTGAGGGTGGTTAATGTTTGCTTGCAGGGTGGTTGACCTATAACTGCCTGTTTGGCTTTTTTTCCACATGAACTACATGAAATTAACATCATAAAGCTTTATAGATGGAAACTTTCTATTCATCCACAAAGGGAAACTCAAAGGAATGGCAGGACCATTTTCCAGGCAGCCAACTCACCAACAACACTAGCCCTGACCTCAAGGGCCCAGAGTTAATGCCAAGAAGATTCAATTTCTTGGTGTCACCAAATCTTTGTCTTCTGAACCTCAGTGGACATCTGAAAGGTCTGCTGAGTTGAGCTCACACCCCTACACACAGAGTTGGCACGGACTCATGAAAAGGACCACACAAGTGGCAGGGCATTTCTTCTTTTCCATTACATTTTTTAAAGTATTAATATTTAGAAACAATTCTATGCCAGGGTAAAAATCATCCGCTTTCCAAAAATGACAATTTCTCATTAAATTTTTAAAAGGAGAGATGTGCTAAAAAAGGAGAAAATTGCAGACCACAGGGAAGACAAGTAAAATGAGTCTTTGAGGCTCCCCTGTAACCAGCCTGAACTGGACACACATTACCCAGAACAACAGCTAATCCCCACATTAGCTACTGGACCATTGTCAGACTTACCCTTTGGGGCCAGTCTCAGCACCTCCTTGGTTGGGTCCTCTCACTGGTCATGCAGAAAGCATTGCTATTGGCCATCAGCCCATTGTTGAACCTTAACTACCTCTGCTATTATAACCAAGGGTCAGTACAATGAAGTCTTCAGGGCTCGGGCTACAGCAAAGACTTGTAGGTAAAGTCACCCAGTGACTTGGGGTTTCTAGGATACTCAGTCTCCCTCATGTAGCGAATGGCATTCAGCAGTGAAATGATGTTCCTGCAAGCATCTAATCAATGTCATTTTTCTCAAGATTTACCTTTAGATTCACATTTGCTTTGATGTGTAACAGGGCTTCCCATGTGGCTGAGTAGTAAAGAATCCATTGCCAATGTAGGAGCTGCCGGAGATGAGGGTTGGATGCCTGGGTCAGGAAGATCCTCTGGAGGAAGAAATGGCAACCCCTTTCAGTATTTTTGCTGGGAGAATCCCATGGACAGAGGAGCCTGGCAAGCTACAGTCCATGGGGTCATGAAAAGAGTGGGACATGACTGAGCACGCACGCACACTGATGTGTAATAACATGACACTGAGGAAGTCAGAAGTCAGGGACGGTCATCTCAGCTCTGTCACCACCTGTATGACCTTGAGCCATCTGCTTATCCTTCCCGAGCCCCAGTTTCCTCACCCATGGAATGAAGTGAAAGTCACTCAGTCTTGTCTGACTCTTTGCAACTCTTTGCAATTCTCCAGGCCAGAATACTAGAGTGGGTAGCCTTTCCCTTCTCCAGGGGATCTTCCCAACCCAGGGACTGAACCCAGGTATCCTGCATTACAGGAGGATTCTCTGCCAGCTGAGCCACAAAGGAAGCCCATGGAATGAAGCTGCTGCTGCTGCTAAGTCACATCAGTCGTGTCTGACTCGGTGCAACCCCATAGACGGCAGCCCGCTAGGCTCCTCTGTTCCTAGGATTCTCCAAGCAAGAATACTGGAGTTGCCATTTCCCTCTCCAATGCATGAAAGTGAAAAGTGAAAGTGAAGTCGCTCAGTCGTGCCCGACTCTTAGCGACCCCATGGACTGCAGCCTACCAGGCTCCTCCGTCCATGGGGTTTTCCAGGCAAGAGTACTGGAGTGGGTTGCCACTGCCTTCTCCGATGGAATGAAGATGACAGTATTAATAATAATGACAATGATGATAAAGACAATGAATGATATCCCCCTTGCCACACCCACATGCTATGGTAAAGACAGAAAGCCATAAAATAGCTCAGTAAAATGCAAATGGCTGTAATAACATAGAATGTCACTCTTGCTGCTAACTTCTAATAAGAGTTTACAACACCTGTGTGCAAAGTAAGTAAGGGCAGAGGAAAATCACTGGAGATGAAATACAACCATAGAGAAGAAACATTATAGTATGGTGAAGAGCACCTGATAGGTAGTGGAGAAGCCAAGTGCTAGTCCCAAGCCCCTGATAACTAACTGCATGACCTTCTCTCTGGACTCTGGCAGAAGAAACAGGCTGGATTAGGTCAATTTTCCAGCTTCATAGGAGCAGAAATCTGTCCCATGAAACTGTAGGTGTGACCTGACACATAAAACACACGGACAGCCAACATTTTCAAGACAGGAGGCATTTCTCTCACCTCTTCCCCTCAAGAAAGCCTTCAGAAGTAAATTTCCACTGAAGCACATCTGCTGCTTCCTGGGAATGTGCTCAGGTAAAACCACGGTCTCCTTTAGTGGGTGGTCTTCAGTGAAGCCCTGCGCTGCTCTATTTACTCTGAAAAAAAATAAAGCCCTACCTCCTGTTGGCAGCCAGCCAAACAGTCCCCCTCAGCTTAACACTCCTGTGCTGGAAGCAAATGATGACTACAGCTCAGAACAAATGACCTGCGGAAGGCAAGAAAGCCTTGTTAACTCTTCTGATCACACCTTTGGCCTGATCATAAACCTGTGCTGCTTCTTTAGGGAGTCAGTCCTGAATTTTCCTGCTAACTGAGGGGAACAAGACCTGTCTAGAAAGGCATATGATGAAGCAATAATTCCTATTGGCTTGTGGGCTAAGTCGGTTGATGTTTGGCAAAGTCATCTGCCTAATTATGTTTTCTTTAAGGGCTTATATGGGCTTCCCAGGTGGCGCTAGTGGTAAAGAACCTGCCTGTTAATGCAAGAGATGCAAGTAGACGCGGGTTTGATCCCTGGGTCAGGAAGATCCCCTGGAGAAGGGAATGGCAACCCACTCCAGTACTCTCGCCTGGAGAATCCCAAGGACAGAGGAGCCTGGTAGGCTACAGTCCATAGGGTCACAAAGAGTCGGACACGACTGAAGTAACTTAGCATGTAAGGGCTCATGGGAATAGCTTGCTTTTCCTTGCTTGGCAGTGGCAGGGACTCTTTAAGATGTGTGTAATGGGTGTGGAGTGGGTAAATCCTCAGATCAAGTCCCATAGTTAACAGCTAGCAGATTAGACCTCTGCAAGGACCTATCACCAAAGGTCTCTATGTAAAAACAGGCTGATCTCTTAACGCAAGTGGCCAGAATATTCATTTTATTCTGTAGGCACAACCATACTTTGATGCCATTTAAAGGATAAAAGATGAGATGTGGTTTTCAAATTTGCTACCAGGTAGTCACAAACACTCTGTTCTGAATCAGTCAATTTTGATGATAAAAAATTTTCACTTGGGACCTCTATGAACACACGGGACTGCAGCACTGAGTTCTAAAGCCAAAGCAACAAGTTCTCCTTTTCTTTTCTTTCTGAAATACAGTGTAGATTTTATATGAGATATTTCCTGAGTCTTCTTGAAAAACTACAGAAAATGTGAAATGATTGAAAAAAGGTATTCTTTAAGTTTCCCTTTGCCACCCCCCCCACAACTCTCCAATAATGCATGCAAAGGTACACTTTTTAAAACTTTGATCTTCCATTAGCAAATTCCTTCAAGTCAAATGCACTTCATTTTCCCCCTCACGCTTGAGTTTTAAATGGTCATTTGAAATCTAAGCAGAATGGGCCACTCAGGCTGCAAAATAGCCATCTGAAGCATGATTGCTCTGCTGCATTTGGGAGGCACTTCACTGGGTAAATTTCTGTCCTTGGAAGCACTTCTTCTCACTGAAGTGAACAGAAGCTGCCTGAACACATTTGAAAAACTGATTTACCCTTTAAGATCTCATTTGATTGATCTTCCCTGCACTTCTCTCTCTCGAATAGGCAAGCTGTAAGCATTAGTCAGTGTACCAAAAAACCCAGGAAAGATGAACAAAGAACAACCCCTGTGATGAGTTGCTAAATTAAAGTAGGAAGAAAACAAATGCTACCCAATGTCAACAGAGCTCAGCATTCTCTCCTGAGATGGGAGCCAGAGTGGGGACGGAGAGGGTGCTGGCTGAAGACTGGAAAAGCAGCCGTGACTTAAGAATTCCTGTGATAGATTCCTCCTGCCCATCCACCCACCAAAGAAAGAGGATTCCTTCCTCCTCTCCCCATCTTCTAAAATCAGCAAACACAGGTGGGCTCCTTTGTTAAGGCCAAAACAAAAAGCCCTAATCCTGGAAATGTGACATTCTACTGTAGCCACAGCCACCCTGGCACTGTGGCAGGACCAGTTACATCCCACGGCTGAGACAGTTCAGTGTCAACAAAGCCCACACCTCACGGAGAATCTGCACACACTTACCATCTACCAAACCCTGGATCAAAGCACAGCAAGAGAAATTGGGAAGAAAAAGGAAATGGCAAATAATCTTTACGGTATGGGATTTGTAACAAATTGAATTCAGTGTACACTAAAATTCTCAGTAATTCAACTGAAAAAAGAATGGGAGCAAGGGATTTTGGATTGATGGGCCCAGAATAACAGATATTTAGACTGGAAAACTTTGAAGTGCCTTTCATCTCAAAAAACTTTCATCTGCTAAAGAATATGAAACAATGGGTATCAAGTTATTGTGGTTTTACCATAAATTACATGCAAACACTTATTTGACTGTTTTGGTCCAAAAGCCAATGGTCCTAACATGTTGGGTTCCTGCCCAACTGACTAACTGACTGAATGGACAGATGGATGGATGGATGGATGGATGGATGGTCAACTGGTTGGCTGCATAACTGATTGGCTGGATAAATTGATGGGCTACATGCCATGGGGTCGCAAAGAGTCGGACATGACTGAGCGACTAAGCATACATACAGCATAACGGGGTGGATGGATAAATGGATGGATGGAAGAGTACCTGCAGGCAGCCCTGTATGCATGAATTGGCCCCTAATACCCTAATACATCACTATAAGCCCTTGGCTCCTCAAACCTCACATTTTTTGCTCCTGCCCCTGCTCCCACCTAAAACAAAGACAGTGTAGCAACAGAGGGGTTGCTGTTTTACCCTGCACAGAAGGTCACAAAGGGAAGCATGATCAGAAACGTATTTGAAAAATATCACCTTGGTTGCAGTGTGGAGAATGCTGTGGAGGGGAAAATGCCAGGGAGATTACATGAATCCCTGCAAAATAATATGAAGGCTTCAGATAAATTGGTGGCAACAGAAACAGAGATTAATGGTCAGAACTGGGACAGAAGAGATAATCTCAACAAGGCTTGATGATAGATTAAGTTTTGAAGATGAGGCAGAGACCGAGTCTAGACATTTGATACTTGAAGTGCAGTATACAGACCAACAGCATCTGCATCACCTGGGAGGCTTGCTAAAAATGCAGAATCTCAGGCTCCGCCTCAGACCTACTGATTCAGAATCTGCATTTTAAACCAGATCCCAGTTGATTCATGTCCACAGAATTAAGTTGGGAAGTGCTGTTTGAGAGCACTCAGGTTCATATGAAAGCTGACCATCCATTGAAAGACAAAACTGGGTTTGGCTTTTGACAGGTTAGAGTTACAGTATTTGAAAATTATTCTGTTTATTCAACAAACATTAATTGACTGCTATAGACAAAGGCTCTGGAAGACAGACGAGAAAGACAGTCCCTGGCCTTAGAGAGCTCACATCTGGTATTACAAAAAAATTTTTTTTAAAGGCAATGGTGTGGTGAATGCCATGTCTGATCTATTCACATGCTACAAGTTCATCTTCCTACTTTCACACTAGAGTCAAGAGCCAGCCAGGGTTCTGCTTGAACAGGCTCAGGCTGAATGCAGAAGGCCTTTCTTCAAACTGCTCAGCCAATGAGAAGCCCACATCATCCTTCAAGTAGACATACCGATGACTTAGTCAGGACCCCGGGGCGCCTTTCTTTCAAATTGCGTAGTTGGAAGGAGGAAGTAGGAGTATATCTGACAGGGTACATCATTGGCTCGTTAGATGCTGATGAGCTATCATTTCTATCTGCTGCCCTACAGGTCACATCTTTGAAAGGCATAAAGTCAAAGAGACATTAAAGCAGCAATAGCATGTGAACAATTAAATATTTTTTCAAAAACTTACTAGGCAGATAGAGAGCATGTCACTTTGGCTCAACTAGTGGTTGCTTACATTTATCCCATCCCTTCAAATTCATTACCAACAAGAGAGCAAAAGCCATCAAGCCACGAGGCCATGGTCCTTATCTAAATCTGAGCAGCATTTCAATGGTTCCCACCTGACTATAAAGTCCTCTTCGCTTTCTTCAATGCCATCTTTTCCATCTCTGTTGGCTAATGTCATTATGGTCTACGTGTTTTGCTCCCTTGGGGATTCATTTCTTGACAATATATTTAAACTTAGAAAACCAGAGACTCATCTTATTTTGAGAACAAAATATTTCTCAGTAGAACTCAAAGTGGTTTTAAGGCATGATCTGATTATCAATTTAGCATCTTCATGAGTTTGGTGATAGTAAGTATTCATTTCTACTTTGCCATTAAGGAGACAGAAGCAGAGAACACTTTAGGGGCTTTGTCCAGAGTTGCTGTGGTGAGCTGGGAATGGAACCTGGAAACCCACACTCCAAGGGATAGGACCATCTACCAGAGCCCCTCCCCATATGTAACAGCATTTGTAAATAGATTACTCAGATGGACAATAAAAAAACATATATCAAGGCATCAGAAAATGTCTACAGAGCTCCATAAAATTTCTGCAGTGCCTTGATTTCTGCAAAAATGTTATTTTCCCCTCTAGAAGCCAACACTGGATTGAATATCTTGCGAAGATGACATGACTCCTTACAGTAACTATTCCCCAGTTTTTAAAAAAATTATCATTTGGTAAAGTCTTGTTCTTCACCTGTCCCACATCATCAAAGGTAAACTAAAATATCTCCAAATCCTCTGGATATGCACTTGAGCTGAATTTCATCTCTTCTTAATATCTCCAGCTGAAGCTGGAAACCAGGAATATTTATAGAGCACATAGAAAACACTAATGATTCCAAACTTCTTCTAATATATGCAAAAATCAGATAATCTTAATGTTTGGGGACCATTAAAGCATTTCAAGCTAAAGGGAAGACTAATGATAGCTAGGAAGTCATGGAAGTTCAAACATTTTAGGTTTTATATAAGAATACTTGAAATGGCAAATGAGTCATAAAGAGATACCCTCATATATGTTCCTCTGAGAATGGAGAAAAACCAGATACAATCAATCCTTGGTTAGTCTTAGATTTGGACCATAGACAGTGATAACTGATAACCACTTAATGATATTCTTTGTTATTAGAAAAAAATGGACTAAATGATGGCTTTTAAATAAAGCAATACATTGTGATATTAACAACTCTCAGTTTTTCTGATAACATTTCGACATTTTACAATGAAATCAGAAAGCTAAATGATAAATAATACCAAAATAGCAATTTATACTTTATAAAGCCCTTTCACTTACCTTATAGCATTTGTGCCTCAGAACAATCCCATGAAGTTTTTACAAATTTTATAAATGAGAGACTCAAAGATCAGAACTAGATTTAGTGATTTGCCCAAAGTCTCACAAGTGCTAAGTGAAACAGCCATCACCTAGCTCAAGTCTGTATGACTCCAAATCCTAGGGTAAAGATGACATAGCTGAGCTCATGGTAAATGACCTTACCACACCACACACATAAGAAGGGGGACCCAAGGAAAGTTTCGGAGTTGATGAATTTGACTATTAACTTGACTGTGGCAATGATGTCGCAGAAATGAGAACCCTAATCCTATGTGCAAACTCATCATCAAATTGTATCCATTAAATGTGTGTAGTTTCTTATATATCAATTATACCTCAATAAAGCCCTTTTTTCAAAAAGATGGAATAGCTGACTCTAGATTCCTGAGAATAAATGTCTCCATTAATAATTTCACCACTTATAGACAATGTCCATAATGTTATTTATCTTACCCTAAAACTTTGACACTTACTTCTCCTTGCACAACTGTGATCTAGAGAAATCTAAGCTTTTGAAGAGTTGTAGAGAAAGGGAAGAAAAAATAAAGACAGGTATTTAATCTTCAGCGCACATACTTCATGGTGAAAATTTGTGTTTGTTCCACAATGCATGGTACATGCCATGGGAAACAATGGGCATCCAAATGGCAAGGATGATAGGTGCCCTGCTTCTCCCTCCCTCACAGTCCTGCTGCTAGACAGAGGCCAGCAAGGCCTTCACACCATTCTGCATGGCTTCCTCTTGTCAATCTGTTCCCAACAGCCTTGTCTCATTCTTTCTACCATGATTTAGGTCCAGTTTCCCTGATTTTACCCTCAGCAACTAGTAAGAACAATTTGTCTATATATTGCAAATAAAATTTATTTTTTACATATTTAGAAATAACTTTATTTTTTTTTTGAAATAACTTTAAATGAGCTAATGAGATAAGCACCTTGTGACTCTGAGCCTGTATCTGCAGCCCTGAGCTCTCAATCCACAAATCTACTGCCTCTGAGCATCCAGCATTGTGACTCCATAGTCTCCTCAAATTCCATGTGTATAAAACTAGCCTCATCCCCCATCCCACTGCCCATCACAGCTCCTCCTCCAGTCTGTACAAGCCAGAAACCTTGGAGGAAAGTCCTTCCTCAGCTCTCATCCCCACTATCCATAGCCTTCAGTTACCACATTCTTTCCAGTCTTCCTCCTAAATATCTCCTGAATCTTTTCACCTCCACACGCCCATGATAGCTCAGTTGGTAAAGAATCTGCCTGCAACGTGGGAGACCTGGGTTTGATCCCTGGGTTAGGAAGATCCCCTGGAGAGGGGAAAGGCTACCGACTCCAGTATTCTGGCTTGGAGAATCCCATGGACTATAGTCCATCAGGTCGCAAAGAGTCACACTTGACTGAGCGACTTTGACTGACTTCACTACACACCCATAGCCACTCTTCCAAGTCAAGCTACCAAGCCCTCTTCCCAGCACAATTCCACAGCCTTCCAACTGGGCTCCCTGTTGAGTGTTCTTACTTCTTCCCAGTCCCTTCTCCACACAGTAGCCAAAGTGAATTAGTTAAAATCAAAGCACGTTACTCCCCTGCTTAAAATGTCCCAATGCCTTCTCTCTGCTCTCAGGATGAAAGTCCAAATAGGCTCATACCCTGCAAGACTCTATGTGCCCCGGCTTCTATCTAGTTCTGACATCACAGATTTCATCTCAGACCCTAAGTACAAGCCCTACTCCCTTGTGTAGCTGTGCCTTTACTCATGCTGTTTCTTGAGGTTCTACCCTGTCACTTGTCTGGAGATCCTTGAAGACAGCTCAAGGGTCACCTCCCTCAGCAGAGTCTTTCCTGATTTGAGATACCCTTCTCTCCATCATCACAGCAACCCATGGTCCCCTTTATTATAGCACTGATCACTCTATTTGTTTATTAATATTTATCTCCCCTCACTAGTCTGAGAACGCTCTAAAATCAGTGGCTATGGTACTGCCAGCTCTGTAATTCCAGGATCTGACACAGTGCCTGCTATATAGAAAGGTACTCAGTACATACTGAATGAATTAGTTAATGGGAAAGATGTCAACTAAGTCAAAATAAGTCATGTTATAGACTTGAATCAAGCTATCAATAATATGAATGGGTGAAATATTCCAATCAAAAGACACAGACTGTCAGATGGAATTTTTCTTTTAGAAAAAACAAGGTCCAAATATAGTTATCCACAGGAAATACATGTTACATTTAAAGATAGAAATAGTCTGAGTAAAAAGGGAGGAGAAAAGATATATCATGGAAATAAAAACCATAAGAAGTATGGGTTGCCTACACCAATATCAGAGAAAACAGACTTTAATAAATGTTACTAGAGATAAAAAGGGAACTTTTATAATGACAACGGGAATAATGAATTAGGAAAATATACTAATCACAAATAGACATGCAGCTAACAACAGAGCCCCAAAACACATAAACCAGAAATTGCCAGACTTAAAGGGAGAAATACAAAACTCAATAATAATTGTTGGAGACATCAGTATCCCAATTTCAATAATGGATAGAACAACCAGAAAAGGATCAGCAAGAAACAGAAGACTTAAACACTACAATAAATCTTCAAATCTTAGCAGGTATCTACAGAACACTTCACCATCAGCAGCAGAATATAATCTTCTCAAATGCACATGGAACATTCTCCAGGACAGACCATATGTTAGGATATGGAATACTTCTCAATACATTTAAAAGGAATGAATCATACAACATATGTTCTCTGACTACAATGGAATAAAATTATAAACAATGAAAAGAAGAAAATTTAGAAATTCAAAAATATGTGGAAATTAAACAATGAACTCTTAACCAATGGTTCAAAGAAGAAAGCACAAGGGAAATTATCAAACCTTTGAGATAATTTA
Organism: Ovis aries; assembly: GCF_016772045.2. NCBI lineage: Eukaryota > Metazoa > Chordata > Mammalia > Artiodactyla > Bovidae > Ovis > Ovis aries. The sequence goes on along the minus strand of NC_056080.1, from coordinate 101,934,273 downwards.
AATGAAATAAAACATAGCAAAACTTATGGGATGCATCTAAAGTAGTGCTTAGAGGAAATTATAGAGCTGCAAATGCTTATATTTTAAAAAAGAGAGAAAGATCTCAAGTCAATAACCTGTCTACTGCAAAACACTTAAAAATAAAGAACACATTAAACCTCAAGCAAGCAGAAGGAAAGAAGTATTACAGACTACAGTGGGAATTGAGAGTTAAGAAAAAACAAAAATGAGTGAAACCAAAGTTGGTTCTCTATAAAGATTAAACAAAACTGACAAACATTAACCTAAACTGACAAACAAAATAGAAAACTCAATTACTAAAATCAAAAAAAAGGATGAAGGGATAATTGGGAAGGAGAATAAGAAGGTGGAGGAGCAGGTAGACGTGGAGTACATCTCTCTCCACGGATACATCAGGAATACACCTTCAGACACAAAAATGCATGTGGAACACCAGCTGAGAGCAGACAGGAGGACCTGACCAGTGGAAAGGAATATATAAAGAACCACACAAAACTTGAGATCAAACTCTGAGCCATTGGAGTGGGAGCACTGATTCCAAGACCCTAGACTACCGGAGAACTAACCTTCAGTTCAGTTCAGTCGCTCAGTCGTGTCCGACTCTTTGCAACCCCATGAATCTCAGCACGCCAGGCCTCCCTGTTCATCACCATCTCCCAGAGTTCACTCAGACTCACGTCCATCGAGTCAGTGACGCCATCCAGCCATCTCATCCTTGGTCGTCCCCTTCTCCTCCTGCTCCCAATCCCTCCCAGCATCAGAGTCTTTTCCAATGACTCAACTCTTCGCATGAGGTGGCCAAAGTACTGGAGCTTCAACTTCAGCATCATTCCTTCCAAAGAAATCCCAGGGCTGATCTCCTTCAGAATGGACTGGTTGGATCTCCTTGCAGTCCAAGGGACTCTCAAGAGTCTTCTCCAACACCACAGTTCAAAAGCATCAATTCTTCGGTGCTCAGCCTTCTTCACAGTCCAACTCTCACATCCGTACATGACCACAGGAAAAACCATAGCCTTGACTAGACGGACCTTAGTCATCAAAGTAATATCTCTGCTTTTGAATATGCTATCTAGGTTGGTCATAACTTTTCTTCCAAGGAGTAAGCATCTTTTAATTTCATGACTGCAGTCAACATCTGCAGTGATTTTGGAGCCCCCCAAAATAAAGTCTGACACTGTTTCCACTGTTTCCCATCTATTTCCCATGAAGTGATGGGACCGGATGCCATGATCTTCGTTTTCTGAATGTTGAGCTTTAAGCCAACTTTTTCACTCTCCTCTTTCACTTTCATCAAGAGGCTTTTTAGCTCCTCTTCACTTTCTGCCATAAGGGTGGTGTCATCTGCATATCTGAGGTTATTGATATTTCTCCCAGCAATCTTGATTCCAGCTTGTACTTCTTCCAGCCCAGCGTTTCTCATGATGTACTCTGCATATAAGTTAAATAAGCAGGGTGACAATATACAGCCTTGACGTACTCCTTTTCCTAGAGTATCAAATAGTGAGAACTCACACAAAGGAAGATACTTTAATACAAGACCTGGCATCACCCAACCACTAGTAGCACCCTGTGCAGGATGCCTCATCCAAACAACAAATAAAACAAAAATACAAACCCAATCATCAGCAGACAGGAGTACCACCTCCCTCAGCCTTGCCCATTAGAGGAAAAACAAACAAAACTTCGGCAGAAATCTCACCCAATACAAAGCTCACACAAACCACTGGACCAAACTTAGGAGGGCAGAAACCAAAAGGAAGAAAGAATTCAACCTTCTTCAGTGGAAGAATTCAACTTTCCTTGAAGCCTGGGAAAAGGACACCTCAAACACAATAACTTTAAAAAAAAATGAAAATGCAGAGAAATACTGCACAAATGAAGGAACAAACTAGGAACACAGAAGTCCAAATAAATGAAGAGGAAAGAGGAAAATTACCTGAAAAAGAATTCAGAATAACGATAGTAAAGACGATCAAAAACCTTGAAAACAAAATGGAAAAAATGCAAGAATCAACTAACAAAGACCTAGAAAAATTAAATAATAAGCATACAGAGGCAAACAACACATTACTGAAATTACTCAAGAAGGAATCAATAGCAGAATATCTGAAGCAGAAGAACAAATCAGTGAGCTGGAAGATAAAATGATGGAAATAACTTCTGAAGAACAGAATGAAAATGAAAAGAATGAAAAGAGCTGAGGACAGACTCAGAGACCTCTGGGACCATATCAAACACACCAACATTTGAATTATAGGGGTCCCAGAAAAAGAAGAGAAAAAGAAAGGGTATGAGAAAATTTTTGAAGAGATTATAGGTGAAAATTTCTCCAACATGGAAAAGGAAATAGCCAATCAAGTCCAAGAGGCACAAAGATTTCCATTCTGGATAAACCCAAGGAGAAAAACACCAAGACACATACTAATCCAACTAACAAAGACTAACACAAATAAATGAAACACTAACAAAGACTAAACACAAATAAATGAAAGAATATTAAAAGCAGCAATGGAAAAGCAACAAGTAACATACAAGGGAAACCCCATATGCTTAACAGCTGATCTTTCAGCAGAAACTCTGCATGGGTTTCAAAAGGGAATGGCAGGATATATTTAAAGGGAACTATCTACTGAAAGGGAAAAATTTACAACCAAGACTATTGTACCCAGCAAGGATCTCATTCAAAATTGATGGAGAAATAAAAAGCTTTTCAGACAAGCAAAAATTAAGAGAATACAGTACTACCAAACCAGTTTTACAACAAATGTTAAAGGGACATTTTAGTCAAGAAATACAAGAGAAGAAAAAGATCTACAAAATCAACTGCAAACACTTAGAAAATGGCAATAGGAACATATATATCAATAATTACTTTAAATGTAAATGGATTAAATGCTCCGACCAAAAGACACAGACTGGCTGAATGCATACAAAAACAAGACCCATACATATGCTGTCTACAAGAAACCCACTTCAGGCCTAAAGACACATATAGACTGAAAGTGAGAGGAGGGAAAAATCTATTCCATTGAAATGGGAAGCAAAAGAAAGCTCGGGTAGCAATCCTCATATCAGACAAAACAGACCTTAAAATAAAGAACATTCCAAAAGATAAGGAAGGACACTACCTAATGATCAAAGGATCAATCCAAGAGGAAGCCATAACAATTGCAAGTATCTATGCACCCAACATAGAAGCACCTCAATACATGAGACAAACACTAATAGACACAAAAGGAGAAATTGACACTAACACAATAATAGTAGGACACCCCACTCACACCAATGGACAGATCATGAAAACAGAAAATTAATAAGGAAACACAAGTCTTAAATGATACATTAGATGAGATGGATCTCATTGATATCTTCAGGACATCCCATCCAAATTCAGAAGAATACACCTTCTTTTCAAGTGCACATGGAACATTCTCCAGGATAAACCACATCTTGTGTTACAAATCAAACCTCAGTAAACTTAAGAAAATTGAAATTGTATCAAGCATCTTCTCCGATGACAATGCTATGAGATTAGATATCAATTACAAGAAAAAAACTGCAAAAAACACACATAAAGATTAAACAACACGTTTCTAAATAACCAATAGGTTACTGAAGAAATCAAAAGGGAAATAAAAAAATTTCTATAAACAAATGACAATGAAAACACGACAACTCAAAACCTATGGGATGCAGCAAAAGCAGTTCTAAGAGGGAAGTTTATAGCAATACAATCCTACCTCAAGAAAGAAGAAAAACAACCTAACTTTACACCTAAAAGAGCTGGAAAAAGAAGAAGAAAAAAAAACCCAACATTATTAGAAAGAAAGAAATCATAAAGATATGAGCAGAAATAATTGAAAAAGAAATGAAAGAAACAATAGTAAAGATTAATAAAACTAAAAGTTGGTTCTTTGAGAACATAAAATTGACAAACCCTTAGCCAGACTCTTCAAGGAAAAAAAAAAGAGAGAAGAATCAAATCAACAAAAGTAGAAATCAAAAAGGAGAGGTTACAAAAGACAACACAGAAATACAAAGGATTATAAGAGACTACTATGAACTATATGGCAACAAAATAGATAACCTGGAAGAAATGGACAAATTCTTAGAAAAGTTCAATCTTTTAAGACTGAACCAGGAAGAAACAGAAATTATGAACAACCCAATTACAAGTACTGAAGTTGAAGCTTGTGATCAAATATCTCCCAAAAAACAAAAGCCCAGGACCAGATGGCTTCACAGGGGAATCCAATTAAACATTTAAAGAGCTAATGCATGTCGTTCTAAAACTCTTTCAAAAAATTGCAGAGGAAGGAACACTTCCAAACTCATCACCCTGATAGCAAAACCAGAAACAACACAAAAACAGAAAACTACAGGCCAATATCACTGATGAACACAGATGCAAAAATCTTCAACAAAATTTTAGCAAACAGAATTCAGTAACACATCAAAAAGCTCATACACCATGATCAAGTTCAGTTTAATCCAGGGATGCAAGAATTCAATGTATGGAAATCAAGCAATGTGATACATCATAGTAACAAATTGAAAGATAAAAACCATATGATAATCTCAATTGATGCAGACAAAGCCTTTGACAAAATTCAGCACCTGTTTATGATTAAAACTCCTCAAAAAATGGGCATAGAAGGAACCTACCTCAACACTGCTGCTAAGTCACTTCAGTCGTGTTCGACTCTGTGCGACCCCAGAGAGACGGCAGCCCACCAGGCTCCCCCATCCCTGGGATTCTCCAGGCAAGAACACTGGAGTGGGTTGCCATTTCCTTCTCCAATGCATGAAAGTGAAAAGTGAAAGTGAAGTCGCTAAGTTGTGTCTGACTCCTAGCAACCCCATGGACTGCAGCTTACCAGGCTCCTCCATCCATGGGATTTTCCAGGCAAGAGTACTGGAGTGGGGTGCCATTGCCTTCTCCGTACCTCAACACAGTGAAGGCCATATATGATAAGCCTACAGCAAATATTATTCTCAATGGTGAAAAACTGAAAGCATTCCCACTAAGATCAGGAACAAGACAAGAGTGTCCACTTTCGCCATTATTATTCAACATAGTTCTGGAAGTCCTAGTTATAGCAATCAGAGAAGAAACAGAAATAAAAGGAATCTAGACTGGAAAAGAAGAAGTAAAGTTCTCACTGTTTGCAGATGACATGATACTGTATATAGAACACCCTAAAGATATTATCAGAAAATTACTGGAGCTAATCAGTGAATTTAGCAAGGTTGCAGGATACAAAATCAATACACAGAAACACTTGCATTTCGATATACTAACAATGAAAAATCGGAGAGAGCAATTAAAGAATAAATCCCATTCACCACTGCAATGAAAAGAATTAAATATATAGGAATAAAATTACCTAAGGAGATGAAAGAACTGTACACAGAAAATTATAAGACACTAATGGCAGAAAGTGAAGAGGAACTAAAAAGCCTCTTGATGAAAGTGAAAGTGGAGAGTGAAAAAGGTGGCTTAAAGCTCAACATTCAGAAAACGAAGATCACAGCAACTGATACATCACTTTATGGGAAATAGATGGGGGAACACTGGAAACAGTGTCAGACTTCATTTCCTTGGGCTTCAAAATCACTGCAGATGATGATTGCAGCCATAAAACTAAAAGATACTTATTTCTTGGAAGAAAAGTTATGACCATCCTAGATAGTATATTCAAAAGCAGAGACATTACTTTGCCAACAAAGGTCCATCTAGTCAAGGCTATGGTTTTTCCAGTGGTCATGTATGGATGTAAGAGTTGAACTGTGAAGAAAGCTGAGTGCCGAAGAATTGATGCTTTTGAACTGTGGTGTTGGAGAAGACTCTTGAGAGTCCCTTGGAAGGCAAGGAGATCCAACCAGTCCATCCTAAAGGAGATCAGTCCAGGGTGTTCATTGGAAAGACTGATGTTGAAGCTGAAACTCCAGTACTTTGGCCACCTCATGCGAAGAGTTGACTCATTGGAAAAGACTCTGATGCTGGGAGGGATTGAGGGCTGGAGGAGAAGGGGACGACCGAGGATGAGATGGCTGGATGGTGTCACTGACTCGATGGACGTGTCTGAGTGAACTCCGGGAGTTGGTGATGGACAGGGAGGCCTGGTGTGCTGTGATTCATGGGGTCGCAAAGAGTCAGACACGGCTGAGTGACTTAACTGAACTGAACTGAACTGAACTGAGAGACTGTGCTGAACTGAACTGAATGAAAGAAACCAAACATAAACAGATGGAGAGAGATTCCATGTTCCTCGGTTGGAAGAATCAATATTGTGAAAATGACTATACTACCAAATGTAATCTACACACTCAGTGCAATACCTATCAAATTACCAACGGCATTTTTCACAGAGCTAGAACAAAAATATTCACAATTCATATGGAAACACAAAAGACCCCAGATAGCCGAAGCAGTCTTGAGAAAGAACAATGGACCTGGAGGAATCAACCTTCCTGACTTCAGATAATACTACAAAGCTATAGTCACCAAGACAGAATGGTACTGGCACACACACAAAAAAAAAAAAAAAAAAGAAAAGAAAAAAATGTAGACCAAAGGAACAAGAGAGAAAGCCCAGAAATAAACCCATGCACCTATAGGTACCTTATTTTTGACAAAGCAGGCAAGAATATACAATGGGGAAAAGACAGCCTCCTCAATAAACGGTGCTGGGTAAACTGGACAGGTACATGTAAAAGGATGAAATTAGAACACTTCCTAATACCATACACAGAGATAAACTTGAAATGGATTAAAGACCTAACTGTAAGACCAGAAACTAGAAAACTCTTAGAACATAGGCAGAACACTTGATGACATAAATCAAAGCAAGATCCTCTATGACACACCGACTAGAGTAATGGAAACAAAAATCAAAGTAAACAAGTGGGACATGATTAAACTTAGAATCTTTTGCACAGCAAAGGAAATTGTAAGCAAGGTGAAAAGACAATCCTCAGAATGGGAGAAAATAACAGCAAATGAAACAACAGACAAAGGATTAATTTCTAAAATAAACAAGCAGCTCATATAACTCAATATCAGAAAAACAAACAACCCAATCAAAAAGTGGGAAAAGACCTAAACAGACATTTCTCCACAGAAGACGTACAGATGGCTAACAAACACCTGAAAAGATGCTCAACATCGCTCATTATTAGAGAAATGCAAACCAAAACCACAATGAGATATCACCTCATACCAGTCATGATGGCCATCATCAAAGTCTGCAAACAATAGATGCTGGAGAGGGTGTGGACAAAAGGGAAAGCTCCTGCACTGTTGGTTGGAAAGAAAATTGATACAGCCACTGTGGGAGACGGTATGGAGATTCCTTAAAAAACTAGGAATAAAAGCACCATATGACCCAGCAATCCCACTCCTAGCCATATACCCTGAAGAAACCAAAATTGAAAGAGACACATGTATCCCATTGTTCACAGCAGCACAATTTACAACAGCGAGAACATGGAAGCACCATGTCCACTGAGAGAAGAATGCATAAAGAAGCTGTGGTGCATATACACAACGGAATATTACACAGCCATAAAAAGGAACGCATTTGAGTCAGTTCTAATGCGGTGGATGAAGCTAGAACCTATTATACAGAGTGAAGTAAGTCAGAAAGAGAAAGATAAATATCATATTTTAACGCATATATATATGGAAACTAGAAAAATGGTACTGAAGATTTTTTTTACAGGGCAGCAACGGAGAAACAGACATAGAGAATAGACTTATGGACATGGGGAGAGGGGAGGAAAAGGCGAGATGTATGGAATGAGCAACATGGAAACTTAAATTATCATATGCAAAATAGATAGCCAATGGGAATTTGCTGTGTAACTCAGGAAACTCAAACAGAGGCTTTGTATCAACCTAGAGGGATAATATGCGGAGAGAGATAGGAGGGAGGTGCAACAGGGAGGAGATATAAGTATACCTATGGGTGATTCATGTTCAGGTTGGACAGAAAGAAACAAAATTTAGTAAAGCAATTATCCTTCAATTAAAACATAAACAAATTTTTTAAAAATAAAAAAAAGAAATCTAAAAAATTGTCACAGCAAAGAAATCTAAAAAATTGTCACACCCTAACAAGGCATAATATGGAATGACTAAATTTAGTATAGTATCCTGGATGGATACTGGGACAGCAAAAGGACATTAGGTAAAAACCAAGAAAATCTGAAAATGTTCCAGAAAAATAACTATTTCTGCGTTATTGACTATGCCATAGCCTTCGACTGTGTGGGTCACAACAAACTGGAAAATTCTGAAAGAGATGGGAATACCAGGCCACCTGAATTGCCTCTTGAGAAATCTATATTCAGGTCAGGAAGCAACAGTTAGAACTGAACATGCAACAATGGGGTGGGTCCAAATCCGGAAATGAGTAAGTCAAGGCTGTATATTGTCATCCTGCTTATTTAACTTACATGCAGACTACCTCATGAAAAACGCTCCACTGGATGAAGCACAAACTGGAAACAAGATTGGCAGTAGAAATATCAATAACTTCAGATATGCAGATGACACCACCCTTATGGCAGAAAGTGAAGAACTAGACCCTCTTGATGAAATTGAAAGAGGAGAGAGAAAAAGTTGGCTTAAAGCTCAACATTCAGAAAACTAAGATCATGGCATCTGGTCCCATCCCTTCATGGCAAATAATGGGGAAACAGTGGAAACAGTGGCAGACTTTACTTTTGTGGCCGCCAAAATCACTGCAGATGGTGACAGAAGCCATGAAACTAAAAGACGCTTACTCCTTGGAAGGAAAGTTCTGACCAACCTACACAGCATATTAAAAAGCAGACATTACCTTGCCGACAAAGGTCCGCATAGTCAAGGCTGTGGTTTTCCAAGTACTCATGTATGGATCTGCGAGTTAGACTACAAAGAAAGCTAAGCGCCAAAGAATTGATGCTTTTGAACTGTGGTGTTGGAGAAGACACTTGAGAGTCCCTTGGAAGGCAAGGAGATCCAACCAGTCCATCCTAAAGGAGATCAGTCCAGGGTGTTCATGTAAACACTGATGTTGAAGCTCAAACTCCAATAATTTGGCCGCCTGATGAGAAGAACTGACTCATTTGAAAAGACCTTGATGCTGGGAAAGACTGAGGGCAGGAGGAGAAGCCGACAACAGAGGATAAAATGGTTGGGTAGCATCACCGACTCGATGGACATGGGTTTGGGAAAACTCCCGGACTTGGTGATGGACAGGGAGGCCTGGTGTGCTGAAGTTCATGGGGTCACAAAGAGTCGTGCACAAATGAGCGACTGAACTGAAGGAAATCTGATAATGTCCAGACTTTAGTTAATAATATTCTTTCAGTATGGGTTCACTAAGTTGAACAAATGTTCAATACTAATGTACAATGGTAATAAAGAGAATTGGTTGTGGAGTATACGAAAATACTCTTCACAATTATTCTGCAAATCTAAAACTTCTGAACTGTTAAAAAAAAAAACACCAACTACTAGGTGATGAGACCTGGAAGATGACAGAATTAAGCACTGAATGGGGGTGGCCATGAGGAATGGTTTGGAGGGAACACTGGCTACCTAACTTCTACACCACAGGAATTGAGCCACACAAGATGAGGAAACATGGAAAGTCAAATTGGGAAGGCTCTTTAATGGGTGTTGAGGAAGCACTCCCATTCTCAAACCAGAGCACCTGGACTCCTTTGCAGCCTCCCCTCGCCCATGGATGTTTCCAAGTGGCGCTTTGTGATGTCAACAATGTCAGGGCTACCATTGGCTGGAGAAATTTCTTGCTGACCAATCAAACTGCCAGTTGTGACTCTTCATTGTCCTGGGAAGGTATATATAGGGACGCCAGGCGCCTTCGTGTAGGCTACTGTTGCTACAACATGGGAGGACTACTTGAGAAAGTGGAGGAGGAGTCGGAGTCGGAGGCGGAGGCGGAGGCGGAGTCGGAGTCGGAGTCGGAAATTGAGATAGATAACATCGATTTGGAGGGAGAAGCCTCAAGCTCCACAGAAAGGAAGAGAAATCATTCTGATCAGCCCAATGGCTTGGACAGTGAGAAGGTCAGATTACCCTACTCATGTTCTTCCTCTTCGTCCCCAACCCGTGACTCACCCTGCCCTTGCCTGGAACAAAACACCTCCCCAATGCACACCCGTTCTCTCAAAGTTCTCCTTCCCACCCTCCTTCACTAATGTCTTTCTGGATGACTTTGTTTTCTTGCCAGATACAAAACCTCATGGGGAAGGTAAACTCAACCCTTCAGCAGAATCCGGACAGGAATAAGAAAGGGAAGTCGACGATACTAGTCTTCTACTACCACCCGCAGAATAAAAAGAATGAAAACAGGCCAACGGCGGATGAAGAAAACCCGGAGGATTCTTCCGACACTTTTGACAATTCTCCAAGTAAGCCCCTGTGCCCACCTGGAGCCCAAGATGCTGAGCCATCTACTGTAACTCGAAGAAAAGCAAAGGCAGAATAGTCGTTTGTGCAGGGATCAAACATACAACGATGGTCCCCTCTGGACAGATCAAAGTATTCAGATGTTGATGATTAAAGTACCAACAAGCAGGAAAAAGATGTGTGTGTGTGTTTTTGATGATGGAGAGGGGAGAAGGGGAAGGGTCCGGTGTGTGAGAGGGAGGGAGGTGGCGTCCTTTCAGTTTAGGGCCCAGACCAGCCAGTCCACACTGACTCAGACACTGGGAGTGAGGGCTGGGTGAAGACGGAGAACTGCAGACGGAAGATGTCTGAGCACTGAGGATTTCTTCCTGAACAATTCATCCCACTGGTGAGAGGGAAAAGGACGTGGTATTTCTGTTTGTTTTGGGGGTCCAGCTGGAGAGAGGGGTGATGTAGGGGAGGTGGCTCTGTATAATAACCAGATTCCACTTTAGATGTTTGACAATTGAGTTTTTACCACTCATCAGTTTCTTTTCCTCTTCTGGCCCACATTTGGGCAAGCTGATAAAAAGAGCCAGGGAATAAGTGAATAAAGGAACATGAAATAGAAACAGATATACCTACCGTTAACCATTGGAATCATTGCCTTGCTATATTTCCCATAGTCAAAACATCCATTACCCCCAAATAGCCTCTAGTGCACATGGATACCCTGACCCAAGGAGCAATAAAATTAAGTCTTTGTCCCCTATAGTCAGCCTTCAAAATATGAGACCCGATGGACCTTTCCCCTTAGTTACAATCACACTTTTCACCTCAGTTGTTTTTAAAAAGATTCAATCTCAATGAAAGCAGGGACTTCACAGATTGAAACCCATTATGCTGCTGTTGCTGCTACTAAGTCGCTTCAGTCATGGCCGACTCTGTGCGACCCCAGAGATAGCAACCCACCAGGCTCCCCCGTCCCTGGGACTCTCCAGGCAAGAACACTGGAGTGGGTTGCCATTTCCTTCTCCAATGCAGGAAAGTGAAAAGTGAAAGCGAAGTCCCTCAGTCATGTCCGACTCTTAGCGACCCCATGGACTGCAGCCTACCAGGCTCCTCTGTCCATGGGATTTTCCAGGCAAGAGTACTGGAGGCGGGTGCCAGCGCCTTCTCTGGAAACCCATTATAGGAGACCTATTTAGAGAGGGTGTGGTTCTCTCCACTCCTGCACTTAACAGACAAATTTTACTTGATCTTAAAGCTGTAAAACAAGAACAGGGCCTCCGTGTGAACTTGTACCTTTGGTGTCATGGCCCCACTCACTAGATGGCCATATTATTGAAAATACTGCTTCCACTGAATAACTGGTAAATACGTTTTAGTCAGAGCAAAACATTTGGCTAGCATGCTGTTTCCACTGCCTACTTCAACAACTTCTCAGCTACACTTAACCTTCACGTACTAATGGAAATGATACACCTTTACCTGTCTACTCAATGGGGCCAGTGTCCACTCTTGCCATCTCACATAGTCTCTGAAGGCAACATTTTCACCAGCTCTGGGTTTTGTCAGGTACACAATTAGGACCTCACACGGATGACATCCTCCTTTGAAGAAATTCCTATGACACACACACTACACAGTCCCCCCACTTCAGTTAAGTTGCTGAAAATGCTTTGGTATGAGCTGGACTCCTCCAGTCTTCACAGTGTTGAGAAATAGCTTTTAGGCTTCTTACTACCCATACTGTTAAAACAAGCCCAACATGTTTTAGACATTTACAGATTCTGGAGGAACCGTTTCCTCATATACACAGTATTTTGGGTCGGTAACTTGCAAATAGGCTTGCCTTGAATGAGACGCCCCGTGTCAAAAGTTTCTAGAATCTGCCTAAATTGCCATAGAATGGGCACTCCTATTAGCACCCCCTGAGATTCTGTCACTGTGCAAGCTTGAGCAACTCTCTCTCATGGATCTTGGAGTTTCTGTACCATCAATGATGGCCGTTAGCCTCATGGGCTTCTGATACAAGGAACTGCCCACCTTGGCCCAAGGCTGTATGACCGTAGTGCAGCACATGTGGGTACATGCTGGACTGGCCTGGAAATATAGACTATCTCAGGTCGTGAACCTATGACCCTCCATATCCAGCTGCCCATTTGGCCTTTGATTACAGAAGTAGAACTCTGCAAGCTCAGCATAGCTAGGGAGGCCTCCTTGCTACAGGATCAGCTGAAACTGGGCCCTCTACATACCCTATCTTCAGGAGAGGGTACCTTCCCCTGTGCTCCGTCCCTTGTTAGATGCCACACTGCTACAAGAGTTCATCTCTTAGAACTCTTGGACACCTGGGGAGCCCTTGTGCATCAACACAGTGAAAACCAAAGGCAGACTGTTCACTGAACCACTGCCACTGTCACTATCACACTGGATGGAGCTTGCTTGAGAGCTGCTACTTGTCCTGTCTTCATCAGTATCTTCCTGATAAAGGACAGGACCCAAAGGTCAGCTCAAAGGGCCAGTAGGAGGCATCTACCTTAGCACAGAACGTCTGTCTGGGCCAACACCTGGCCTCATCTTCATAGCTTCATAGATCTTTGAGCCACTGCCAATGCGCTGACTGTCTATTCTGGCCGAGTCAAACAATTCTTCCCCAAGGTTGTCTCATTTAGGGTTAAGAACCCACACAATCTCTTGCCTCCCGATAAATTATACCCAAAATGTAAATCAAGGTCACACATTTTCTGCACATATGAAAGCCACAGTACAATGTCTCACCATGGCACTCCTTATCCTCGTTGGAGTTCTACACAAGAAGAGAAACCCAGAGACTCACCTTGCTTTTCAGAACACAAAATACCGTCTCCTGAACAAGATATTCAATGGAACACTCACCACCTTTACCACTCTCACGAGGCAGGGGCCACAGCGGTTTCCATAAACAAGTACAAATTCAATGCATCATGGAATTCTTTAGTTATCAAACAAATATCATGGGTAAATTGTAATAGAGATTGCAGTATCTGATTTCTAACCTTCTCTTTCTACCTAATGAATCATTGCTGGAATACCTACCCCCTTTGCTCCAACCTCTTCCATGAGTCCTAAATGAACACCAAGCCATATTTCTTCCTTCCCTGCAAACATAACATGCTGGGCTTAGTCAGACTTGTTTCATAGTTCTTCCTTCTGTTAAATGCAGCTTTGAGTTGTTCTTTCTTCAGAAATATCTGCTTGCATTTTTCAAGGCAGGTTCTCATTTTACTACTTCCTGATCAGGACTCTTCCAAAGTCTCTTGTTCCTTGATGCTTCTACTTTCTCCTTTTGGTCTCTGATATTTGTCCATCCTTCCACATTAGCATCATTTAAGATTCCAAGTAAGAAGCTGTTTAGCGGCTTCTCCAGATAATGAAATCAGACTAGAAGTATCCTTTTTCTTTGAAGCAATTGCTTTCCCTTCCACACCTAGCAGCTGACTGATGAAAGTGTCCTTATTCTTTACGGCTAAACTCAAATGGTGCTTCTGCTCTGAAGCCTCTCTGCCGTCAATGCCAGCAGAGTCCATTGCTCCTCTGGTCCTACAGATACTTATATAAAAGCAATTGCCAATTTGTCTTAGAAATTTTCAGGTACCTATTCATCTTCCCCAATATACAATATACAACAAGGACAAGCATATTTCATTCATCTCTGGAATCCCAAACCTGAACACATGAGAAACAATATTATGGTCACTGCTGAAGGCAAGATCGATGAACTCCTGGAGGAGTGAATACTCAAGTCATTCTGCGTACACTAGATCATGTTCCCCGCTTTATAACGTGTGCTTTAGAAAGTGTTAAGCTTAAAGTCATTTAACATATGTATTCTGAAAACACAAAAAACAAGAACCCTAAGCACTAAAACCGAAAAACACTTTGGTGATATGCACACGTTTTACAACTATCTTTCTGTACATGTGTCTAAATAGACACTAAAAAGATGAAGACAATATTAAACCTAGTTTTCACTTCCTAATTTAGACCAAGAGCTTCCATAGCTATAAAATTCTTTGAGTATTTTAGAACAGTCAATGAAAAACTGATAAACTAAACATTATGTTCATCTGAAGTAATAAATACATCAGACAAGGATAGGCTGAGAAGTTTACATGGGAATTTGTTGTATCCAATTACAGTAGTATAAGATTATCTGCTATCAGAGAAACTAGATCTATCTGGTATATCTGAAAATTCAAACAGAAACTTTGGTATATATATTTTACATGAAAGGTGAATATCCAAATTAGTGGTGAAACAATGATCTGGTAATCTGCACTGGAATAACTGGTTCTCCACATGATGGTAAACAGTCAGCTCCCAGTCTGACTGTCGCTCAGATCATGAACTCCTTATTGCAAAATTCAGACTTAAATTGAAGAAAGCAAAAAAAAAAAAAAATTGAAGAAAGCAGGGAAAATGACTAGGCCTTTCAGGTCTGACATAAATCAAATCCCTAATGATAATACAGTGGAAATGACAAATAAATTCAAGGGATTAGATCTGATAGACAAAGTGCCCTAAAGATCTATCTATGGAGGTTTGTGACATTGTACGGAGGTGGTGATCAAGACCATCGCCAAGAAAAAGAAATGCAAATAGGCCAAATGGTTGTCTGAGGAGGGCTTCCAAATAGCTGAGAAAAGAAGAGCAGCTAAAGGCAAAGGAGAAAAGGAAAGACAGACCATCTGAATGCAGAGCTCCAAAGAATAGCAAGGAGAGACAAGAAAGCCTTCCTAAGTGATCAGTGCAAAGAAATAGAGGAAACCAATCGAATGGGAAAGACTAAAGATCTCTTCAAGAAAATTAGACATATCAAGGGAACATTACATGAAAAGATGGGCTCAATAAAGGACAGAAAGTGTATGGACTGAACAGAACTGGAAGATACTAAGAAGAGATGGCAAGAACACACAGAAAAACTATACAAAGAAGATCTTAATTACTCAGATAAGCACGATGGTGTGATCACTCGCCTAGATCCAGACATCCTGGAACGCAAAGTCAAGTGGGCCTCAGGAAGCATCACTATGAACAATGCTAGTGGTGGTGATGGAATTCCAGCTGAGCGAATCAAATCCTAAAAAATGATGCTGTGGAAGTGCTGCACTCAATATGCCAGCAAATTTCGAAGACTCAGTGGGGGCCACAGGACTGGAAAAGGTCAGTTTTCATTCCAATCCCAAAGAAAGGCAATGCCAAGGAATGTTCAAACTACTGCTCAACTGCATTCATCTCACACGCTAGCAAAGTAATGCTCAAAATTCGCCAACCTAAGCTTCAGCAGTATATGAACCGACAATTTCCAGATGTGCAAATGGATTTAGAAAAGCAAGAGGAATCAGATATTAAATTGCCAACATCTGTTGGAACATCACAAAAGAGAGTTCCAGAAAAACATTTCCTTCTGCTTTATTGACTATGGCAAAGCCTTTGACTGTGTGGATCACAAGAAACTGTGGAAAATTCTGAAAGAGATGGGAATACCAGACCACCTTCCCTGCCTCCTGAGAAATCTGTATGCAGGTCAAGAAGCACAGAAAGAACTGAACATGGACCAACAGATTGGTTCAAAATTGGAAAAGGGTACATCAAGGTTATATATTTTCACCCTGTTTATTTAACATATATGCAGAGTACATCCTATGAAAGGCTGGGCTGGATAAAGCACAAGCTGGAATCAGACTGCCAGGAGAAATATCAATAACCTCAAATATGCAGATGACACCACCCTTATGGCAGAAAGTGAAGAGGAAGTAAAAAGCCTCTTGATGGAATTGAAAGAGGAGAGTGAAAAACTTGGCTTAAAACTCAACATTCTTAAAACAAAGAACATAAGATTCGGTCCCATTACTGCATAGCAAATAGGTGGGAAAACAATGGAAATAGTGAGAGACTTTATTTTCTTGGGCTCCAAAATCATTGCAGATGGTGGCTGCATTCATGAAATTAAAAGACACTTCCTCCTTGGAAGAAAACCTATGACCAACCTAGACTGCACATGAAAAAGCAGAGACATTACTTTGCTGACAAAGGTGAGTCTAATCAAAGCTGTGATTTTTTCCAGGAGTCACGGATGGATGTGAGAGTCATACCATAAAGCTAAGCGCTGAAGAATTGAGGCTTTTGAACTGTGGTGTTGGAGAAGACTCTTGAGAGTCCCATGGACTGCAAGGAGATCAAACCAGCCAATCCTAAAGGAAATCAGTCCTGAATATTCATTGGAAGGACTGATGCTGAAGACGAAGCTCCATTACTTTGGCCACTTGAGGCGAAGAACCAACTCACTGGAAAAGACCCTGATGCTGAGAAAGATCGAAGGCAGGAGACGGAGACGACAGGGGTTGAGATGGTTGGATGGCATCACTGACTCAATGGACATGAGTTTGAGCAAGCTCCAGGAGATGGTGAAGGACAGGCAAGGCTGGTGTGCTGCAGTCCATGGGGTCGCAGAGTTGGACATGAATGAGCGACTGAACAACAAATCTAGTGACAAGCAGTTTAACTGAAAACAATGTAAGAAGCTGGGTTATAATGGTTGTGAGAGTTCACAACTGTGCGAACCACCTTGCATTTACATTACACATTTCTATAAAAGACCCCGACCACATCTCTTCCCCTACTTACCTACATCTGATAGGGAAGTCCAGGTACTCTCTCTGGGCCAAAAGGAAGTTCAGATGATCCAAGCCCTGACCTATATGCAGAACTCTCCAGCTTTATCCCCTTTTACCACCACAAGCCCAAGCCAGTCTCCTTCCCCTGCTCTATTCAGCTATTCTTCAACCATCTTGAGAGCTTGCTCTGCTCTCCCCAGAAAAACTCATTATGTGAGTGATGAATGTCTCCAGACTCTCTGGGAGTATGTGTTATCAGTTGGTTTCCATATCCAAAGCGAACTGCCGTTGAGGGATCCATCCTCTCTCTGTAGAGTGATGGCAGCAACTGGCCCCAAGAGCAGGATGCTGAGATGCTGTCCCTTACCGCCTGGGGTCTCTTCTCTCTTCTTTGGCTTTTGGACTGGCTCTGCTGCAGCTGCAGAACATGCACTGTGAGCTACTGCCATCTGGCTAGCTTGTGCTTTCACCTGGCTTCTTTGTGCTGCATTTGTGAGCTCCTGCTAAAGCTTTGACCCACGTAAATCAGTTTAGACAGCTGGCATATAGTGAAAGGATTATTATATTGGGACCCTCCTTAAAGCAGTTCTGAATTCTCTGTCTCAACCCGGACTTATGTGTGAGTCTCAGGTTGAATCATGTGTATCGATTCCAAACTAATCCGTGACTGATACTAACCTCAAAGAAACAAGCCTTATCATTTGAACACTGGTTGTGTCTCCGCCATGTGTTGGCCCCCTTTCTCTACAGAACTCAGGAGAAAAATGATAGTCTATTCAATAGACGGGGCAGTTACTCATATGGTGGAGATCAGTTACTGTGTGGGCTGCTGAAGTCATACCTCTGAAAGTAAATGCGTGTGTGTGTTTATGTGTTGTGGTCAGTCATGTCTGATTCCTTGAGACCCCATGAACTGTAGCCAGCCATGGTCCTCTCTCCATAGGATTTCCCAGGCAAGAATACTGGAGTGGGTTGCCACTGCCCCCTCTACAAAATCCAACCTGCGTCTCCTGCATCTGCGGCAGTTGCAGGTGGATTCATAAGTACTTTACAGAATGCTCCTGCTGCTTCCACCTGTGCCTGTTAAATACAAATGACCTTGATCCTCTGGGATCTAGAGAGGAACTTGTGTCACCTCTGCGACAAAGCCAAGAGAATAATTCAACCATTGCCATGGGGAAGTCCACAACAGTGATAGTACTATCTTGATTTGAGGTTCTCTGGAAGAAGAAACTTATAAAAACTTTTCACGAGAAGATCAATAACAAGTCAGAATCTAATGCAAAAATGAAAACGCAAAACTCCAAATTGTCAAGGTCCTCAGAAACAAGAAATCTCGGATGGGAGAACAAGATGGCGCAGGAGTAGGTGGATGTGGAGTACATCTCTCTCCGTGGATACATCAAGAATACACTTTCAGACACAGAATTGCCCGCAGAACACCAGCTGAGCGCAGAAAGGAGTACCTGACCAGTGGAAAAGAACACGTAGATACACATAAAACTTGGTAGGACAAAGGAACAAGGGGGAGAAACAGGACTGTCAGTAGGACTGGACCTGTCATCGGCGCGTGGGGGAACTGAAGCAGAGGTCCAATCCCCACATCACGGCAACTGTCTGAGTTAGAGGAGAAAGATGTAAGGCTGAGAGGGAAACGGCTGGTCTTTGGCAGCCTAAATGGAATGAGAACAGTCCTCGCTGCAGCCATACATACCCCAGATAGGGATGTAGGTGCCCTGGAAGGCACAGCACCTGAGAGCTGGAGTTTAGAGATTGTGGAGCAATCCCAGTGCGAGGGCTGCTGTTGACTGTGGAAAGACAGATCAAACAGGCAAAAAAAAAGTCTTGCGTCTATGCAAGCAGGGTCACTTCGGTTGTGTCCAACTCTGCGACCCTGTGGACTGTGGCCTGCAGGCTTCTCTGTCAGCGGGGTTCTTCACACAAGAATCCTAGAGCGTATTGGCCAATACTGGTTGCCATACTCTTCTAGAGCGCTAGATTTCTGCTGCCCTAGCTGCCAACTCCCCTGAGTACCTGGTGCTGCCAGAACCCCCGTGATCCAAGCAACTGTACCACCTCCGTACCTGGCCCTCACTGGGGAAAACCCAAGTCCTCCAGGGCAGACTCAGGAGCAAACCCCAGGGGACGACCCACGTACAGAGGTTGAAATAAAACCACAATTGAAACCCAGGGGCAGTGTGGCACAGGAAGAAGACTCAAAACCTTCCCACCAGCTGTACAAGCTGCAGATTAAATCGACACAATCAACTAGGCAGACTCTGTGTCTATGGAATATATAAAAGGACAGTGAGAGCTCCCACAAAAGAAAACGCACTAGTTCTGATTGCTGTGGACATTGGAGGCCAGAATACACAGGAGTAGGACCAGGCTGGAATCTGAGCTGCCCCCACCACAGGTCCAGAGACCAGCACCGTGTTGGAGGGCATCTTAGGAAGGTAAGGTGGATTGCGACTCCCAACAAAGGAAAGAACTCTAACAGCAGTGACTCAAGAAAGCTATTTGCCAGTGTTCTTGCCTGGAGAATCTTGCCTTGTGGGCTGCCGTCTATGGGGTCGCACAAAGTTGGACATGACTGAAGCGACTTAGCAGCAGCAGCATAGATTCTTTGGGATTTTTTCTTTTTTTCCAACTTCATTTTTCCCCCTCTGTTGTAGATGTTGATTTTATTGGCACTATGAAATCTAATTAAGCTTTTGAGTTTTATTTTTTTCAGTCACATTTTTTATTGTTGTTATAAACCTCTGCCTCTAGGCTGGGCTTTTGCAGTTCTGTGGAGTTTTCTTTTTCCTTCCTTTCTTCTTCCTTTTTTCATCTTTTCTCTTTCTTTTATTTTTAATTTTTTAAAACTTATCATTATTTTTTCTACATTTATTCCTTTGTGTGCTTTTCCTACTGTTCTCTTACCCTAGGAGTTAATCTTTAGTGTCTATAAACCTTCTTCATCTACCTCTATTGAACTTTGCAAGTCTATTCTTTCTTTCTTTTCCTCTCAATAAATTTTTGTGGTTTTGTTTCTATTGTTTTATTCCCCACTTGGCAACTTGCTTTAGTTTTGTTTTCCAGTTTCTGCTTTAGTTAGCTTTGTTCTTAACTGGCAAATAAAATTTTTGATCTCCTTTGTTCGCCTGGTCAAACTACTGTACTTTATTTTTCTTCAACTGTTTTGATGTTGCTTATGGGTATATATGTATATGGGTGGATTTCATTATTTTAGTTATTAATTTCCTGATTTTGTAACTTCCATTTCTCTGGGGCTCATCTTTGGTTGCTTATTTTTGGGTATTTGTTTTAATCTCACCTAATGCCATAACAAACCACTTGTGGAATCTTCATATCTGACAGGAGATTAAGTCCTGAGCCTTTGGAGTGGAAGCACTGATTCCAAGACTGTAGATTACCAGACAACTAACCCTGCTGCTGCTGCTGCTAAGTCACTTCAGTTGTGTCCGACTCTGTGTGACCCCATAGATGGCAGCCCACCAGGCTCCCCCGTCCCTGGGATTCTCCAGGCAAGAACACTGGAGTGGGTTGCCATTTCCTTCTCCAACGCATGAAAGTGAAAAGTGAAAGGGAAGTCACTCAGTCATGTCCAACTCCTAGCGACCCCATGGATTGCAGCCGACCAGGCTCCTCTATCCCTAAGGAGTATAAAATAGTAAGAATTTCCAGAAAGGAAACCACTTGAATATAAGACCTGGCATCACCCAACCATCAAGAGCACCGGACAATCAGGAAAAAGATGTGTATGTATCTGTGTTTTGTTTTGTTTTGTTTTTTTTTTTTGATGATGAGGAGGGAAGGAAGCGAAGGGTCCGGTGTATGAGAGGGAGGGAGGTGGGATCCTTTCAGTTTAGGGCCCAGACCAGCAAGTCCATACTGACTCAGACACTGGGAGTGAGGACTGGGTGAAGACAGAACTGCAGACTGAAGATTCCTGAGCACTGAGGATTTCTTCCTGAAGAAATCACACTTCATCCCACCGGTGAGAAGGAAAAGGACTTGGTGTTTCTGTGTGTTTCAGAGGTCCCATCTGGGGAGAAGGGTGATGTAGGGGTGGTGGCTCTGTGTAATAATCAGATTCCACTTTAGATGTTTGACAATTGAGTTTTTACCTCTCATCACTTTCTGTTCCTCTTCTGGCCCACATTTGGGCAAGCTGATAAAAAGAGCCAGGGAATAAAGAAACATGAAATAGAAACAGATATACCTAACCTTAACCACTGGAATTATTGCCTTGCCTACATTTCCCATAGCCAAAACCTCCATTACCCCAAATAGCCTCTAGTGCACGTGGATAATCTAACTCAATGAGTAATCAAATCAAGTCCTTGCCCCTATAATATGAGACCCTAATGGACCTTTTCCCTTAGCTGTGATCACACTTTTCACCTCAGTTGTTTTTAAAAAGATTCAATCTCAGTGAAAGCAGGGTCTTCACAGATTGAAACCCATTATAGGAAACCTACTTAGCAAGGTGTGATTATCCCAACTTCTGCTGCACTTAACAAATTTTACCTGATCTTAAAGCTGTAAGACAAGAACAGGGCCTCGGTGTGAACTTGCACCCTTGGTGTCATGGCCCCACTCACTAGGGCTCCATGTATTTTGTTGATAATACTGCTTCCAACGAATACCTGGTAAATACTTTTCAGTCATAGCAAAACATTTGGCTAGCATGCTGTTTTCACTGCCTATTTCAACAACCTCTCAGCTCCACTTAACCTTCACCTTCAAAGGGAAATGATACACCCTCACCTGTCTACTCAATGCGGCCAGTGTCCACACCTGCCATCTCACACAGTCTTTGAAGGGAATATTTTCACCAGCTCTAGCTTTTTCCAGGTACACAATTAGGACCTCACACTGATGACATCCTCCTTTGAGCAGATTCCTATGACACACATGCTACACAATCCCACCACTTCAGGTAAGTTCCTGAAAATTCTTTGGTAAGTGGAGGACTGCCCCAATCTTCACAGTGTCCAGAAACAGCTTTTAGGCTTCTTAGTACCCATACCCATACTTAAAACAAGCCCAACATGTTTTAGACATTTTTACTTTCTGGAGGCAACATTTCCTCGTATACAGTTTTTTCCAAATAGGCCTGCCTTGAATGAGACTCCCTGTTTCAAAGATTCTAGAATCTGCCTGAATTGCCATAGAACAGGTACTTCTATTAGGGTCCGCTGAAACTCCTTCACTTTGCAAGCTTTAGCAACCCTCTCTCATGTATCTTGGAGTCCCTGTACTGTCAACAATGGCTGTTAGTTTCATGGGCTTCTGATACAAGGAACTGCCCACCTTGGCCCAAGGCTGTATGACCATAGTATAGCAATTTGGGGTCTATGCTGGACTTGCCTGGAAATATAGACTATCTCAGGTCTTGAACCTATGACCCTCCATATCCAGCTGCCCATTTGGCCTTTGATTATGAAGTAGCACTCTGCAAGCTCAGCATAGCCAGTGAGGCCTCCTTGCTACAGGATGGAGCTGAACCTGGGCCCTCTACATACCCTATCTTCAGGAGAGGGTAACTTCCCCTGTGCTCAGCCCCCTATCAGACACCACACTGCTACAAGAGTTCATCTGTTAGAACTCTTGGACACACAGGGAGCCTATTAGGATCAACATAGTAAAAATCAAAGGGAGTTCATTCACTTAATCAATGCTATCGTCACTATCACACTCGATGGAGCTTGCTTGAGAGTTGCTACTTTGCATCTCTTCATCAGAATGTTCCTGATAAAGGACAGGACCCAAAGGTCAGCTCAAATGGCCAAACTTCAGGTAGCTGTCTTAGCACACAATATCTGGGCCAACAACTGGCCTCATTCTTACACCTTTATAGATCTCTGGGCCACTGCCAATATGTTGACCGTCTGTTCTGACCAAGTCAAACAATTCCTATCCAAGATTGTCTCTCTTAGGGTAAAGAACTCACAGAGTCTCTTGCATCCTGAGAGATTATACCCAAAATATAAATCAAGGTCACATATTTTCTACACATATTAAAGTCATAATACAGTGTCTCACTATGGCACTCCTTATCCTCTTTGGAGTTCTACACATTGAACAAAACCTAGGCACTCATTTTGCTCTTCAGAATACACAATAGTAACTCTTGAACAAGATATTCAATGGGACACTAGCCTGCTTTACTGGTCTCTTGCTGCAGTTGCCAAAATGTTTTCCATAAACAAGTCTGAATTAAATTAACTATTCAATTCTTTAGCTGTCAAACAAACATCATGGGTAAATTGTAATAGAGATTGATCCCATTGTTTATTCAATTTTATTGTTATAATGGACAAATTAAAATTGCATATATTTAAAGTATAGAACTTGATATTTTAATTGTGTATATCTATACCTACATCTATCGAGTTACAAAATCACAATCATCTAATTACCCATCACCTCACAGCTACTATTTCTCTTTTTTTTGGCCTAACTCTATTTTTGATGCATTACTCATTATGTGAGTAGCAATCATTTTCATATCAAATTATCGATGGCATTTTTCACAGAACTAGAACAAAAAATTTCACAATTCATATGGAAACACAAAAGACCCCAGATAGCCAA
Source organism: Ovis aries (assembly GCF_016772045.2). Taxonomy (NCBI): domain Eukaryota; kingdom Metazoa; phylum Chordata; class Mammalia; order Artiodactyla; family Bovidae; genus Ovis; species Ovis aries. The sequence goes on along the minus strand of NC_056080.1, from coordinate 101,910,582 downwards.
AGCATTCTTGGGAAAGAAGAATGGAGCTGGATGAATCAACCTTCCTGACTTCAGATAACACTACAAAGCTACAGTCATCAAGATAGAGTGGTACTGGCACAAAAACAGAAATATAAACCAATGGAATGAGGTGGAAAGTCCAGAAATAAACCCATGTAACTATGGGTACCTTATTTTTGACAAAGCAGGCAAGAATATACAATGGGGCAAAGACAGCCTCTTCAATAAATGGTGCTGGGTAAACTGGACAGCTACATGTAAAAGAATAAAATTAGAACACTTCCTAACACCATACACAAGGATAAACTCAAAATGGATTAAAGACCTAAATGTAAGACCAGAAACTATAAACTCTTGGAGGAAAACATAGGCAGAACATTTGATGACGTAAATCAAAGCAAGATCTTCTATGGCCCACTTCCTAGGGTGATAAATAAAAACCAAAGTAAACAAATGGGACCTGATTAAACTTAAAAGCTTTTGCATAGCAAAGGAAACTATAGGCAAGGTGAAAAGACAACCCTCAGAATGGAAGAAAATAATAGCAAATGAAACAACTGACAAAGGATTAATTTCCAAAATATACAAGCAGCTGATACAATTCAATACCAGAAAAGCAAACAACCCAAACAAAAAACTGGGGAAAAGACCTAAACTGACATTTCTCCAAAGAAGACATACAGATGGCTAACAAATACCTGAAAAGATGCTCAACATCGCTCATTATTAGAGAAATGCAAATCAAAACTACAATGAGATATCACCTCACGCCGGTCAGAATGGCCCTCATCAAAAGGTCTACAAATAATAAATGCTGGAAAGGGTGTGCAGAAAAGGGAACACTCTTGCACTACTGTGGGAATGTAAATTGATGCAGCCACTATGGAAGACGGTATGGCAATTCCTTTAAAAACTAGGAATAAAAGCACCATATGACCCAGCAATCCCACTCCTAGGCATATACCCTGAGGAAACCAAAATTGAAAGAGACACATGTATACCATTGTTCACTGAAGCACTATTTATAATAGCTAGAACATGGAAGCAACCTAGGTCCATTGACAGATGAATGGATAAAGAAGTTATCATGTATATTCACGATGAAATATTACTTAGTCATAAAAAGGAACACATCTGAGTCCGTTCTAATGAGGTGGATGAATCTAGAACCTATTATACAGAGTGAAGTGAGTCAGAAAGAGAAAGATAAATACCGTATTCTAACACATATATACGAAATCTAGAAAAATGGTACTGAAGAACTTATTCACAGGGCAACAGTGGAGAAGCAGATATAGAGAATAGACTTATGGACATGGGAAGAGAGGAGGAGAGGGTGAGATGTATGGAAAGAGTAACATGGAAACTTACATTCAGTTCAGTTCAGTCGCTCAGTTGTATCCGACTCTTTGGGACCCCATGAATCACAGCACACCAGGCCTCCCTGTACATCACCAGCTCCCGGAGTTCACTCAGACTCACGTCCATCGAGTCAGTGATGCCATCCAGCCATCTCATCCTCGGTCGCCCCCTTCTCCTCCTGCCCCCAATCCCTCCCAGCATCAGAGTCTTTTCCAATGAGTCAATTCTTTGCATGAGGTGGCCAAAGTACTGGAGTTTCAACTTTAGCATCATTCCTTCCAAAAGAAATCCCAGGGCTGATCTCCTTCAGAATGGACTGGTTGGATCTCCTTGCAGTCCAAGGGACTCTCAAGAGTCTTCTCCAACACCACAGTTCAAACGCATCAATTCTTCGGCGCTCAGCCTTCTTCACAGTCCAACTCTCACATCCATACATGACCACAGGAAAAGCCATAGCCTTGACTAGAAGGACCTTAGTTGGCAAAGTATGTCTCTGCTTTTGAATGTACTATCTAGGTTGGTCATAACTTTTCTTCCAAGGAGTAAGCGTCTTTTGATTTCATGGCTGCAATCACCATCTGCAGTGATTTTGGAGCCCCCCAAAATAAAGTTTGACACTGTTTCCACTGTTTCCCATCTATTTCCCATGAAGTGATGGGACCAGATGCCATGATCTTCGTTTTCTGAATGTTGAGCTTTAGGCCAACTTTTTCACTCTCCTCTTTCACTTTCATCAAAAGGCTTTTTAGCTTCTCTTCACTTTCTGCCATGAGGGTGGTGTCATCTGCATATTTGAGGTTATTGATATTTCTCCTGGCAATCTTGATTCCAGCTTGTGTTTCTTCCAGCCCAGCGTTTTTCATGATGTACTCTGCATATAAGTTAAAAAAGCAGGGTGACAATATACAGCCTTGACGTACTCCTTTTCCTATTTGGAAACAGTCTGTTGTTCCTTGTCCGGTTCTAACTGTTGCTTCCTGACCTGCATACAGATTTCTCAAGAGGCAGGTCAGGTGGTCTGTATTCCCATCTCTTTCAGAATTTTCCACAGTTTATTGTGATCCACACAGTCAAAGGCTTTGGCATAGTCAATAAAACATAAATAGATGTTTTTCTGGAACTCTCTTGCTTTTTCCATGATCCAGCAGATGTTGGCAATTTGATCTCTGGTTCCTCTGCCTTTTCGAAAACCAGCTTGAACATCTGGAAGTTCACGGTTCACGTATTGCTGAAGCCTGGCTTGGAGAATTTTGAACATTACCTTACTAGCATGTGAGATGAGTGCAATTGTGTGGTAGTTTGAGCATTCTTTGGCATTGCCTTTCTTTGGGATTAGGATGAAAACTGACCTTTTCCTGTCCTGTGGCCACTGCTGAGTTTTCCAAATTTGCTGGCATATTGAGTGCAGCACTTTCACAGCATCATCTTTCAGGATTTGAAACAGCTCAACTGGAATTCCATCACCTTCATATGTAAAATAGTTAGCCAATGGGAATTTGAGGAAACTCAAACAGGGGCTGTGTATCAACCTAGATGGGTGGGGTGGGGTGGAGAGGGAGATGGGAGGGAGTTTCAAAAAGGAGGGGAAATATGTATACCTATGGAGAAGGAAATGGCAACCCACTCCAGTGCCCTTGCCTGGAGAATCCCAGGGACGGGGGAGCCTGGTGGGCTGCCATCTATGGGGTCACACAGAGTCGGACACAACTGAAGCAACTTAGTAGCAGCAGCAGCAGCATGGATGCTTCATGTAGAGGTTTGACAGAAAACAGCTAAATTCTGTAAAGCAATTATCCTTCAATAAAAAATAATTAATTTTTTAAAAAGAATGAAGGGACAGTAATACCATCCTTTTAAAATAAAATAGATTATAATGGAATACCATGAACAACAGTACATCAACAAACTGAATAATTTAGACAAAACTGACAAATTCCTAGAAAGACACAAACTGTTAAAATTACTCAAAAAGTAAAAGAATATCTAAATCCAACTATATAAAAAAGTAAAGTCACTGAATAAATAATTTAACAACTTACCACAAAGAAAATCCCAGGCCAAAAGGTTTTCTCTAGTGAATTCTACCAAAATATTAATACCAAGTTTCACAAAGTCAAAAAACAGAAGAGACAAGGACATTTAACACCGTATGAGGTATTGCTGCTGCTGTTGTTTAGTCACTAAGCCATATCTGACTCTCTGTGACCTCATGGACTGCAGCACACCAGGCTTCCTTGTCCTCCACTATCTCCCGGAGTTTGCTCAAACGCATGTCCATTGAGACAGTGATGCTATCTAACCATCTTATCCAAGAGCCAACTCATTGGAAAAGCCTCTGATGCTGGGAAAGATTGAAGGCAAAAGGAGAAGGGGGAGGCAGAGGATGAGATGGTTAAGAGGTAAGTATTACCCTGATACTGCTGCATAGACCAATAATAACTTTAAGAAACAGAGATGCAAAAATTCTCGAGGAAACACTAGAAAAGCCAATTCAGAAATATATAAAAAGGACTGTACACCATGACAAAATGGGATTTATCCCCAGAATGCAAAGTTGGCTTAACATCCAAGAGTTAGTTAATATAAAACACCATACCAAAAAAATAAAAGGGGAAAATACATGATTATCACAATAGAGAGAGAAAAATCATTTGACAAAATCTATCACCCATTCATTGATACAAGGAAAATAATAAACACTAAATCAAGCTGGGAATGAGAGTGAACATCTTCAATCTGATAAAAGGCATCTAGGGAAAATCCCAGACATAACATCATGTTTAATGATGAAAGGCTGAATGCTTTCCCCTACAAGATTGGAAACAAGGAAGTCCATTCTAGCTGCTTCAGTTGCATAGTACTGGAGATTCTTGCCAGGGAATTTAGGCATAAATAAATAAAATGCATCCACACTGGATAGGAAGAAGTAAAAGTGCTTACTTACAGATGACATAATCTTGTATATAGAAAATCTTAAGGAATCTACAAAAATGAGTTCAGTAAGAATGCAGGATAGAAGATCAATATTTAAAAATTCAACAGTCTTTCTATAAGTAGCAATGAACAATGCAAAAATAAAATTAAAAAACAATTATATTTAAAATATCAAAAAGCAAAATATTATGCGTAAATTTTTTAAAGTAGTATAAAACTTATAATCCAAAAACTGACAAAATATTATTGAAAGAAATTAAAGAACATACAAATTAATGGAAAGACAGCCCAAGTTCATGGATTTAAAAACTTAATATTGTTCAGATGGTAATATTCCCCCAAACTGATCTACGGATTCAACATAATCCGTAACAAAATCTTGGCTGGTTTCTTTGGAGATATTGATAAGCTAATTTTGAAATTCACATTGAAAGTCTAAGTACCCAGAATAGCCAAAACATTCTAGAGAAAGAAGAAAAAAACTGAAGATTCACACTACCTGCTTTCAAAACTAACTACAAAGCAACAGCCGTCAAAGACCATGTGGTGTTTCATAAAGATAGCTATCTAGATTAATAAAACAGAATTAAGGATCCAGAAACATGTATAAATAAAAGAAAAAGTCTTTTAACAAATGATTCTGGGACAACCAACAGCCACGTGAAAAAGAATGAAGTTGGACCCCCTTCTTACAATACACACAAAAAATAACTCAAAATAAATCATAATCTTAATGTAAGATATAAAAGTATAAAACTCTTAGAGGAAGATAGAGGAGTAAATCTTTGTGATCTTAGGTTACACAAAACATTTATGAGAGACAAAAGAAAAAATAAGCTAAGCTGGATTTCATGAAAATGTAAAACTTCAATGCTTCAGTGAACATCATGAAGAAATTGAAGAGGCAATCCACTGAATGGGAGAAAAGTATTTGCAAAGCATAGGTACAATAAAGGACTCCTATCTAGAATGTATACGGAACACTTAATACTAAAAAGAAAATAATAATTTAAAATGGCAAAGGATCTGAATTGACATTCAATTGGGCAACCCTGTGCTGCACTCAGTCATGTTCAACTCTTTGTGACCCCGTGAGCTGTAGCCCATCAGGCTCTTCTGTTCATGGGAGTTCCCAGGCAAGAATACTGGAGTGGGTTATCATCTTCCTCCTCCAGGGGATCTTTCTGACTCAGGGATTGAATCTGCGTCTTCTGTGCTCCTGCATTGCAGGCAGATTCTTTACGCACTGAGCCACCGAGGAAGCCCAAAATGTATCACAGACTTACTAAAAGTTAAAACTGTAAAACTTTTAGATAAAACATAGAAAAAAAAAATCCAAGATCTAGGGCTACTCAGTGTCATATCTTTTTACCTTTTCATACTGATGCTGCGAAAGTTTGAGGGCAAGAAGAAAAGTGGGGACAGTAGATGAGATGGTTGGATGGCATCAGTGAGTCAATGGACATGAGTTTGAGCAAACTCAGAGAGATAGTGAAGGAGAGGGAAGCCAGCAGTGCTGCAGTTCATGGGGTTGCAAAGAGTCAGACACAACTTAGCAACTGAACAACAACAAGGTCTACTCAATTAATTCCTTTTTAAAATTAAAGTGTAGTTGATTTATACTATTGTGCTAACTTCTGGTGTACAGCAAAGTGATTCAGTTAAATATATATATATATATGTACACACACACATAAATGCTTTTCATATTTTTTCTGTTATGGTTTATTACAAGATATTGAATATAGTTCCCTGTGCTACACAGCAGAGAAGGCAATGGCAGCCCACTCCAGTATTCTTGCCTGGAAAATCCCATGGACGGAGGAGCCTGGTGGGCTGCAGTCCATGGGGTCATAAAGAGTCGGACGTGACTGAGCAACTTCGCTTTCGCTTTTCACTTTCATGCACTGGAGAAGGAAATGGCAACCCACTCCAGTGTTCTTGCCTGGAGAATCCCAGGGACGGGGGAGCCTGGTGGGCTGCCGTCTATGGGGTCGCACAGAGTTGGACACGACTGAAGTGACTTAGCAGCAGCAGCAACAGTGCTATACAGTAGGACCTCGTTTATCTATTTTATTAATATATATAGTAGTCGGTATTAGCTAATACCAAGCTCCTAATTTATCCCTCCCTTACCCCTTTTTCCCTTTAGTAACCATGTTTGTTTTCTATGCCCGTGAGTCTGCTTCTCTTCTGTAAATAAAATCATTTGTATATTTTTTATTCCACATATAAGTTATATCATATGATATTTATCTTTCTCTTTCTGGCTTATTTCACTTACTATGCTAATCTCTAGGTCCATCCATGTTGCTGCAAATGGCGTTATTTCATTCTTTCGATGGCTGAGTTATATTCCATTGTGTATATGTACCACATCTTCTTTATCTGTTCCTCTGTGGATGGACATTTAGGCTACTTCCATGTCTTGGCAAGTGTAAATAATGCTGCTATGAATATAAGGGTGCATGTATCTTTTCAAATTAAGAGTTTTCTCCAGATTTATGCTCAGGGATTGCTGGATCATATGACAACTCTATTTTCAGTTTTTTTAAGGAACCTCCATATGAGAGAACATTACCATAAAGAAAGCTGAGTGCTGAAGAATTGATGCTTTTGAACTGCACTGTTAGAGAAAATGCTTGATATTCCCTTGGACTGCAAGGAGATCAGTCAGTCCTAAGGGAAACCAGTTCTGAATATGCATTGGAAGGACTGATGCTGAAGCTGAAGCTGAAGCTCCAATACTCTGGCCACCTGATGCCAAGAACTGATTCACTGGAAAAGACCATGACGCTGGGCAAGATTGACAACAGGAGGAGAAGGGGATGACAGAGGATGAGATGGTTGGATGGCATCACTGGCTCAATGGACATGAGTTTGAGCAAGCTCCAGGAGCTGGTGATGGACAGGGAAGCCTGCTGTGCTTTAGTTCATGAGGTCACAAAGAGTCAGACATGACTGAGTGACTGAACTGAACTGAACTGAACTGATAAGGTTCTTCAGAGTGACTGCACCAGTGTATACTCCCACCAACAGTGTAGAAGTGTACCCTTTTCTTCACACTCTCTCCAGCATTTACTATTTGTAGACTTTTTGATAACAGCTATTCTGACTGGTGCAAGGTAATACCTCATGGTAGTTTAGATTTGTATTTATCTATTAATTAGCATTGTGGAGCAACTTTTCATATTAGACATTTAATTCTTGATGCTAAGTCATGATCCATGAGAGGAAAAACTGATAGATTGGACCTCATCAAAACTAGAAATTTTGCTCTGTCAAATACCATGGGAAAAAGTCGAAAAGACAGGCAATAAGCCAAGAAGAAATACTGCAAGCAACATATCTAACAGAGTAATATTAAAGAATATGTAACTCCCAAAGCTCAACAGTTAAATAAACAGAGAATCACATCAGAAAACAGGCAAATGACATTCTACCACAGAGGACCTACAGATGGCTAATAAGCATGTGAAAAGATGTTGAACATTATTAGCCATCAAGAGAAGGGATAGTAAAATCACAATGAGATATGACTACACATCTATCAGAATGGCTAAAATGTAAAAATAACAACAACACTACATGCTGGAAAGGATAAGGAGAAACTGGATCGCTCATACATTGCTGGTGGGAATGTGAAATGACATACAGTCATTCTGGAAAACTGTTCAACAGTTTCTTACAAAACTAAACATGCACCTACCAAACGTCCCAGCAATTGCATTCCTGAGCATTTATCCTAGAGAAATGAACACTTAGCATCCCACAAAAGCCTACACATGAATGTTCATAGCAGCTTTATTCATAATAGCCCAAAACTAGAATCAGCCCAGATGTCCTTCAACAGCTGAATGGTGAAACAAACAGTGGTACATACTTACCATGGATTACCCTCTAGCAATAAAAAAAAAAAAAAAAAAAGAATGAACTATTGCTACAAGCAACAGCTTGGATGAATCTTGAGTGAATTATGCAAATCATAAGAGGTACCCCAAACTAGCTCTCACTCTTAATCCAGCAGAACCATGGTGCCCCAGAATTACAAACTGAAAGCCACCAGTGGCCCAGACACCTAAGGTGTTCACTATTAAAGCTGCCAGTTTGCACAAGACCATTGCCTTCCTCTAGGGCCCTGAAGCAGATGTGGATACACTGTCCCCAAAGCTCTTTCTAAGAGGGCAAGGTCAGAGTCACTAAGAGGCAATCTGTCATTTAATTACAGTAAGAGTTTAACTTTTTTTCCCAGCGGTATTTCTATCTCAGACCCAACTTTAGCTTCTGACATTTCAATCAAAACTCCTATTTCTTCACTATTTCTACATGCTCAAAGTTCTAGGAGAACAGCTGTTTTCTTCCTTCAAGTTTCTTGCACTAAGCTAAGAAATTCAGAGACCACCAAAGTACATAATCGAAAACCAAACGATATAGCTGTACAGACTTTGGGCTTTCTGGAACTTGGATATCTCCATCTTAGCAGACTCCTTGCATACAAGAGCTCCTCTCTGTTAACCAGAAAATGCTGCATCCTGGAGTCAGATCTTAGCAAACCAGAAGAGCAGGATGCTTGTGGTCCCTGGCTTCTTTGGTGTGTGAATGGAAATCTGACCTCTGTGACATTCTCTAGAGATGTTCCCAGTCAAAGGTCACAACCAAGACCCCCACACCCAGTTCTCTGATACTGGAACCAGAACCTTTCTACAATGAATAATGGTTTCATTGCTATGGTTTAAAAGAAAAACAAATATGACATTCAGTGAAGAGCATCACGATCTTGTTCATTCCAATCCAACCATATTTTTTCAAAGGAGAGAGATTATCAGTGTAACTGCTCACTTCCATGCACACAAATCCTGTATGCAGCCTTTAACAGAGCATTCAGATGAACTCTGGAACATGATGAGCTGCTTCCTTCCAACAGAGTTAGGCAAGGTGCCTGCAATACAGGACTCCCTCCCTGAGAAATAAACTGAGCTAATTTGGCTGCATTCAATGGTCTAGCCAAGTCACATACCTTCAGCTCCCCCCAAGTCAAAAATATACCCCATTCCTGAACAGGAAAAACATTTGGAAACCAAAAAGTGTGATTTCAGTCTCATTCTGATGGATCTTGTGACATCTAGGTCTCTAAACCTCTCGATAATAATTTTTCAAGGCCATCTGGAATAAATAGAAGTCCCACTGAAAGCTGCATGTATGAAAATTGTGGTATTTTAAGTGGATTTTGTCCTTAAATGCATAAACCAAAAAAGCATGCAAGCAATTGGATTAGAAAAGCAAGGTGCTTTGCTTTAAAAAAAAAAACAAACTCTCTAATTGGCATTAAGTCACCAAACATTGTCAAACACATATCACTTGCTTAATTATTTTGTGTGCGCATGTGTATATCTTTATAACTTCATAAACATATAAATGAGAGGGAGATGCAGATTTAATGTACATCCATATGGCAATAAATACAAAAGCTGCCAGATTGTAAAATGCTATACTAATGCTAAAACGATACCATTTTTTTTCTTTCGCTTTGCTTCCAAGTCACAAAGAACAAATTCAGAGTAGAGATGAGAAGCAAGGATCCTCAGCTAAAAGGCGACACACACAGACCTTTTTGTCCAGTAATGCAAAGTGTTTTTTAATACCCGTCTTCAGCTCAGTATTCTATTTGTCTGATTATCTTTCATTAATCTTACAGTGAGTTTATGCATAAAATGATTTCTACATGTCCATTAAAATTTTTATTGAAGAAGTTCAGTCGCTAAGTCATGTCCCACTCTGAGACCCCATGGACCACAGCACGCCAGGCTCTTCCGTCCTCCACTGTCTCCTGGAGTTTGCTCAGATTCATGTCTATTAAAGAAATTTTTCATAAATAGCCTACTATGCATCATTCACCCCAATAAGCTTCATTTCAGCATGGCTTTCATTAATTTTGGGCTTCCCTGGTGGCTCAGATGGTAAAGCATCCACCTGCAATGCAGGAGACACAGCAGACGGGAGTTCGACCCCTGGGTAGGGAAGATCCCCTGTAGAAGTACCCACTCCAGTGATTCTTGCCTGGAGAATTTCCTGGACAGAGGAGCCTGGCGGGCTACAATCCATAGGGACACAAAGAGTCAGACACGACTGAGCAACTAACACTCTCACTTTTTTCACTTTTTAATGAGTTTTAGTTGGTGTATTATACTCACTGTACCACTTTCAGCAAAACCAATCACAGAAATAATAAATACGTTTGCCTCTAGTGTACATGATAAGTAGGCTCAAATGGTTTTTCAACCTTCAAGATGTTGTGCCAGTTAATCTCCTACATAGCAAAGTCTCAGCCGTGAGGCTTCTGCTGAGTTGGCCATCATCCCAAGGTCAAACTCTCCTCCGGTTGTACTGGGCATCTTTTTACCATCCTTCCAAGCCTTCAGCCTAATTTCTTTGCTGCCTGCACTGTCTGCCAGCCTGGCAGGCCCATGCTTATTTGCATATTCTCTCAAATGGCTCTTTTCTAAAGCTGCCTCCTCCAGAGGAGAGAGAATGGTCACTCCTATGGGAAGTGCTACCCTCACTTGGTTATTTCAGTAATAAAACACACTGTTATTATCTACATGATGAACCCCGGGGATAAGCGCTGGTTTCAAGATTCATTTTCTCTGGGACCCCTCACTTGAAGTTGAGAAAAAGCTTTATTTCACTGGTTCCTCATGATCCAAGATTGTATGAGCTGCCCTGGCTGAACTCATTCACACTACCCTCCAAGGGCTGTGTCTACTCAGACCAAAATGAGCAGAAAAACAACAATGGTCATTCATAGAAACTGGCCATGAACAGAGCAGTGCAACTGACATGGCTAATGAGGCAACTGCCAACGTTCAAGGAGTAAAATGCCTTGGCCTCTTACAAATCTTGTGAAGTGGATGCACCATAATTTAAGTCCACATGGAGCGTAGTTTAAAATACATTAAGGTCTTCATTTTTCTTATATGGAAAAAAAAATTTTTCTCTAACCTAAATCCTTCTCCCCCAAACCAAAAAAAAAAACATAATTCTTTTGTGTAAATCATTGTTGAAAGCATTTACAATATCTTGGATATCTAAATCCTTATTTAAGAGGGGAAAAGAAGAGCTGCAAAATTTACCTTTAGAGAGTGATTTTTATTAAACATTGTTAAAGGTGCCTAAACATGTTGGAACCTGTTATTTGCAGACAGTCACCTCAGGTCTCCATTCCACTTATTTTGTATAGACACATAGCCAAAAAAGAGGGTATAGGCTTTTACTATGGAGAAAAGTGCATGCTCAGTCATGTCCAACTATTTGGGACCCAATGGACTGTAGCCCACCAGGCTCCACCCTCCATGGGATTCTCCAGGCAAGAGTACTGGAGTGGGTTGCCATGCCCTCTTCCAGGGGATCTTCCTGACCCAGGGATCGAACCCGTGTCTCCTCCATCTCCTGCACTGCAAGCAGATTGTTTACCGCTGAGCCACCAGGGAAGCCCTATGGAGAACAGTAGGGAGGCTCTTTAAAATACTAAAAGAGTTATCATACAATTCTGCAATCCCACTCCTGGGCATATATCCAGAGAAAACTCTAATTTGAAAAGACACATGCTATGTTCATAGCAGCACTATTCACAATAGCCAAGACAAGGAAGCAACCTAAATGTCTATCAACAGATGAATGGATAAAGATGTGCTATATATAGTGTAATACTGCTGCTGCTGTTAAGTCGCTTCAGTAGTGTCTGACTCTGTGCGACCCCATAGACGGCAGCCCACCAGGCTCCCCCGTCCCTGGGATTCTCCAGGCAAGAACACTGGAGTGGGTTGCCATTTCCTTCTCCAATGCATGAAAGTGAAAAGTGAAAGGGAAGTCACTCGGTCGTGTCCGACTCCTAGCGACCCCATGGACTGCAGCCCACCAGGCTCCTCTGTCCATGGGATTTGCCAGGCAAGAGTACTGGAGTGGGGTGCCATTACCTTCTCTAAGTGTAATACTACTCAGCCATAAAAAATAAGGAAACAATGTCATTTGCAGCAACATGGATGGACCTAGAGGTTATCATACTAAGTGAAGTAAGTCAAAGACAAAAATCATATGATAGCACTTATATGTGGAACCTTAAAAAATAATACAAATGAACTTATTTACAAGAAAGAAACAGACTTGTAGACAGAGAAATAAATTTATGGTTGCCAAAGGGGAAATGGGTGAGGGGTGAATTAGGAGTTTAGATATGAACAGACACACACTACTATATATAAAATAGATAAACAAGGACCTACTATATAGCACAGGGAACTATATTCAATGTCTTACAATAAACTATAATGGAAAAGAATCTGAAAAAGGATATATATATGCTACATATTATAGATGTATATATATTATATATTACACATGTATATATGTTATATATACTTAACACATATATATAACTGAATCACTTTGTTGTACACCAGAAACTAACATATTGTAAATCAACTATACCTCAATAAAAAGAATAAATGAAAAAGGATGACAAGGGCTTTTTGAGGTTTGTCTGAGAATTTAATGAACATTAAAACATATCAGACAGGCTATGTGTCTCAGCTCGTTTTAAATGCCAACTCCAATACTGACTAGGATGTAAATTTAGGCAGGTTATACATCTCATCCAATTACCTGTTTGTCTTCAAATGGGTTTTTTACACACCTATGTCAGAGGGTTGTTTTGAGGATTAAATGAGAAAAATATATGTTATGCCTTTGGCATAGGGCTTGGCTTAGTAGGTAGCCCAAAACACTAATACATCTTCACAGAAAGTCAGGCCTAGCTATCTGGGTCAAACCATCAGTTTACAGCACTTCTCTTTGCTTAAGTGTTGAAGTTTTCCACTTTTTCTTTGGTTTTACTCCAATAAAACTTAAAAACAGGTGGAGACAAGATTTGACCCAAAGTTTGCAAACCGTAGTACAGATAATATGTCTAATGCAGATGCTACAAATACTGTGTATGTGTGTGCATATATATAGCTTAAATATATTTCTTAAGTTCGATTTGGCGTATATTGATGAGTGTGTTGGCTATCTGCATGTTTGTGTGAAAGGGCTTTGTGAATGTTCATCCAAAAGAACTTTGGATAAATGTATCTGAGTATTTTATACATAAAGGAGATTTTTTTCATAAAGGACAAGTTCTTCCATTACTGTTACATAATCTCTCAAATGCAAATATTTGTATAGCCCTCTGAAGAGGACTTTACACCGGTTCCCCACGTGGGTAAAGATAACAAAACATGAGTAATAAGTGAAAGTGAAAGTCGCTGAGTCGTGTCTGACTCTTTGTGACTTCATGGACTATATATATATACAGTCCATAGAATTCTCCAGGCCAGAATACTGGAGTGGGTAGCTTATCCCTTCTCCAGTGGATCTTCCCGAGTCAAGAATTGAACTGGTCTCCTACACCGCAGGCAGATTCTTTACCAGTTGAACTACCAGGGAAGCCCATGAGTAATAATCATAGCCATAATTCTTTAGTACATATCATATGCTAGGTGCTGAATCTTTGATATACATTATATAGATGCTAACATGCAGTTCTTTACTCTTGCGTGTGAATTAAGAAGCTTGATGTGGTCAGTGAAAGACTGACAATAAGTGAAAGTTGCTCAGTCGTGTCCGACTCTTTATGACCCCATGGACTTTACAGTCCACGGAATTCTCCAGGCCAGAATACTGGAGTGAGTAGCCTTTCCCTTTTCCAGGGGATCCTCCCAACTCAGGGATCAAACCCAGGTCTCCCACATTGCAGGCAGATTATCAGCTGAGCCACAAGGGAAGCCCACTTCCAAATACATCACACTGTTAATACTCCTTCCCATGCACTCAGGTATGGCCTGATCTCTTGTTCCTTCTTAAATACTGCATAGTCAGATAGAATGGGCTGTAAGTCATTTACCTACTGGAGCTTTTCCAGGCCAACTTTATGGATTAGTATGTGATCTGTTTTCAAAAATGTTCTGTACGTGTTTGAGAAGAAAGTATATTTTTCTAATTGGATGCTGGTCTCCTACAATGAGTTTGTTAAGCATGTTGCTCAAATTCTCTGTATTCTTACTCATTTTTTGTTCATTTTATTTTGCAGTTTCTGAAAGATGTTAGTAGATTTTACAATTTCTCCTAATAGCTCTGCCCATTTTCACTTTACATATTTCAAAACTATGGTATTAAGTGCTACAGGTCTAGAATTATTATCTGAACAACTGAACATTTTATCAATATTCAGTGATCCTGTTTATCCCTCCAAAAGGTTTTGCCTTAGTTAATTTAGCTACATCAGTTCCCTTCTGGTTAGTATTTGCATAGGATATCTATTCCAATCCTATCAGTGTTTGAATGTTTTAGCTTTGTCTCTCATACACAGAATATAGCTAGATTTTGTACGGTCATCAGTTGAAATAATCTATGCCTTTTAACTGGTGAGTTTAGTCAACTTCTATTTATTGTAGTAACTGAGGAGTTGGCTGCTAAGATCAAAAGGACTTTTTAAAAAGTACCTTCGTGTATCCTAGCTGTAACCTGGTAACTCTAGTTAATTTCGAAACACTCTGCTTGCCTTCACTCTCTTGTAAGAAGTTAGCAAAAGTCCAATGATCTCCATGAGTGAATCTGAGCTGATACTATACAGTTATGGGGAAAGGTCAATTAATGCAAGGAACAGTGCACACAAGCCTAATCCATTTGATGTAAACCAATGCATTGTACACTTTCAGTTGCTCTGTATTCCTTCAGAAGTATGCATGGAAGTGATTCATTAGAACTATACTCTTCACAGAAACAAACCAATTCTCTTAGGCTCACTAGGGCATCTCCACTGGTAAAATTCAAAAACCAATCAAACTGAATAAGAAGCCCTCTTTGCAGACATTTACATTCGAGAAAGAACATGATTTTTGACAATTCAGAGTAAATGAAGTGCAAATTATTCTCTTATAATATATACCAGAATTGAAGCTTAAATTGTGATTAAAAAAGAGCCCACAGTTTAATCAGAAAAATATATTTATTGGTAATTCCCACGAGCTCATATTTGACACATTTATATCATAGGATAACAAGTCCAAAACTATTGCTAAGTTATAAATATGGAATTTATGCCAAATTTGCATTATTTAATTTTATTTTGAATTTGCATGTGTGTCTATATTTGAATATTTATAATATTCCAGAAAAAGCACAGTGGAATGTGCAAGACAGATTTATTTAGTGTAATGCTCTGAAATGTGTCAAAGTCTTCAACACTGTTCTTAGAGGCAAAATGGCAGAAATAACAAATGGGATGCAATAAGACCAACTAAATAATCTGCGAAGTCCAATACCTAGCAAAGCTAGGAAAGCTTTTCTGCCAATAAATATTTTACTAAAAGTTTAGACAAATATTTCTCTAAGCTTACAATGACATTGTATTAGAAGACATATACCATTAATTGGATTCTTCATTACACTTTAATGGAAGACCAAATATTCCCATCTATACTTTTTTTTTCCTAATCTCAGTGACTAAATATCTCATCTTATTTGGCACAGAATGTTGATATTAGCTTCCCAACTGCGAAGCACGTTCTTTACACTGTCCCTAGAATGTGGTCTTTGTGGAGTTTCAACAATAAGATTCTGAATCTCACTGTATTTAGTGGCCCCTCAGATACCCAGAGCAGTTGAGGAATGCAGTGTTCTAGTCCAGGGGTCCCCAACCTCTGGGATCAAATGCCTGATGATCTGAGGAGGAGCTGATAAAATAATAATAGAAATAAAGTGCACAATAAATGTAATGCACTTGAATCATCCCCACACCATTCCCAGTCCATGAGAAAATTGTCTTTCATGAAACCGGTCCCAAGTGCCAAAGAAGCTGGCGACCACTGGTCTAGTCAACTTAATTTACAGTTAACCGGGGGCAATGCTCTTATGAAGTGAAACTGCTCTGGGGGAGGCTGCTGCAGCAGAATGGGCTCCACTTCCCTCCTGGATGAGGGCAGCACATGCACTAATTGATCTAAGCCCTCAGTCATGGACGTTTAGAACCTACAGCCCTTCTCCAACCCCAAGACTTCGCTCTTCTAATCAGACCATTAGCTCTCGTATCAGCTCACTTGAAAAGAGGCTCATGAGTATTCAAAGCCCAGGCTATCTTGGGTGGCTCTGGCTGAAGAGTAAGCCTTTTATTTCTGTGTGCCATTATTAATTTCCTGTTTCATTTAATTTTTAAACAGAGAACAAGCAATGGCAATCCACTCAAATATCTCTGTACTGTACAAGTGTAAGAGTTCCATGGATTCTTTGGAATGTAACAACAGCCAATCATCAGAAAAATCAACAATCGATGTCTGACTTATCACCTCTGACTTTCAGTCTCAGAGTTTATTTAGCCAAGGCTGCTTTCCTCATTAAGGACTCCCAGAATAGCAAGAGGCTAATGAAATAACCAGCCAATAGTCTTTAGAAACCAAAAAGCAGACGTGTGTAATTTATCAAAGCCATAATTAAGCATCATTTTTAAAACTTTTAATACTTATTTTTATTATGAAAGCAATGCATACTCGTAAAGAAAATTAAAATCCTTCAAAGAAACAGAGAAAGAAAATAAGTCACTAATTGAGCTATTGATGTTTTGGTATTTTTCTTCCATTCTTTGCCTTTTATGCTTAGATTTGAGATGGATGGAAAGATGATTTGCCTCTCTCCTTCCACCCCCACCCCTTTGCTCTCTCACATAATTGTTGTCAAAGTGGGCCCATAACTGTCTATCTCTTTTCCCCTTAGCATTAAATCACTACCAATTTTCCAGACTCTAAAAAGGACGTTTAAATGGTTTTGAAATAATCCCTCAAGTGGATGTACTGAGATTTCTTGAACCATTCACCTATACGTGGATCAGATTTTTCCAATTTGTTACACTTACAAATAACTCCAAATAACTTAAAAATAATGGGAGCTTCCTAGAATGCCATTGTCATGTCACCCTCTGCTTTTTCTTCATGGCACTTCTCACAATTTTCAGTAATGAATTATTTGTTTCATGTCTCCCTTTCCCACTCTATGAAGCCAGGGACCGTGTTCACCTGGTTTCTCACAGTGCCTCCAGCACATAGCATATTGATGAGATATTTAATAACTATTTGTAAATAAATGAGTGAGTGATAGAAAGACATGTACAGGATTGTTTTTCAGTAAAATCCCAGAAAAGAAATCGTGCGTCAAAGAAATACTGTCAGTGTTCTGTTTATCTATTTCATTTCCAAAAGAATCATTTCAATTTACATTTCCATCAACACTGTATATGAATGATGGTATTTATCACACCTTTGTCAACACTGACTACTATCCTTTTTTTGTTTGGCAGCGGTGGTGATGTAGACCAAGTTGTTTTTTTTCAATCTGAGAAATTAATTAATTAGAGAAGCAAAAAGCTTCCTACATACAATTGAAATCTGCATTTCTTTAGTACTAGTGAAACTAAACTCTTTTTCTGTAGTTGTGAAACTGAAAACTAATCTTTTCCCTTTCTGTAAACTAGCTTTGGTTCCATGTTGCAAGTTTTCTGGTCATAGCCTTTGTTTTTCTGCTCAATTCGTTGGAGTTCTTTTTCCAGGAAAGATGTCAGCCTTTTGTCTGTTTTATTTGTTGTGCATATTTTCATCAGTTTGACACATGCCTTTTCATTCTGGTTATTTTTGGACAGATAAACATTTCTCATTTTTATGTAATCATAACTGTCTATCTTTTCCTCTATTCAAATAGTCTTTTCCTTGGCTAAGATTCCCACATGAAAACTGCAGTGATCATTTAAATAATACTGCCAACTGTGAATTCAGATTAACTGGGTTCACAGACTCCTATGTATACAGCTAAGCCCTAACCTGTTCAGAACTCCAGTTCTCACTTCTTTGCAAGCCTTGGCCTGTAGAAACCTAGGCAAGTTAAACTGGTCACAGCTCTCAGCACCCTCACAGCTCTCATTAGACCCCCTTCTCAACCTCTCTGTTTTGTCAGTGGTACCATCTTGACTCCAGACTGGAAATCAGAGTTATACCTTTAACTTGACTACAGCCTTCATTTACTTTTGTGCTTCTTACATTCCTGCCATGCAAGAGTTTCTCACACCTCTGGGGTTCAACCTTCTGGTTGCCATTCCAGGACCTCTACAAGGAGGCTCCCTAACCCTCCCCCAGGCATGAACCTTCTCGGGGTCTTGACCTTGAGATGCCATGAGGATGCCACATCCACCCACAGTGCCCCCTTCCTTCTAAATGTTGTTGTTTGTTCATTGTTTAGTCCCGAAGTCGTGTCTGACTCTTTGGGCCCCATGAACTGTAGCCCACCAGGCTCCTCTGTCCATGGGATTTCCCAGGCAAGAATACCGAAGTGGGCTGCCGTTTCCTCCTCCAGGGGATCTTCCCCACCCAGGGATGAGACCTGTGTGTCCTAAGAAGCCGGTTTCTTCCCAAGAACAAGCCACCTATTCCCAGAAGCCTTTCCAAACAGATCTCTCCTTTTTCTGGCCTGCTCCTCATCCTTTAGAAAGAAAAGGGCCTTAGAAAGCAACCTGTTTAAGTTTCCCATTTTACAGAGGGGGGGTGGTCCTGCCAAATCACTGGTTCCTCCCCACTCCCCACCTGTCTATACTATGTAGTTCTGCACTTTTTCCATCATGAACTTGAGGCTGAAGATGGTGACCTCGGCTTTTGGGGATTTGTCTGGGCTCTAATCTCCTCCAACTGCTAGCACTAAGCAGAGGTCATAATACTTACTCCACAAAGTTTGCTGATTAGACCTAAACTGTTACATAAACAGATGAACTTTTCTCTATTTTTAAAATGTATTCCAATAAAGGTACGACATTTTAAAGACATTATTGATATTCAAATCATTTTCAAACAAAATCCATCTTCTTTATTAAATATCTAAAACACCAAATTATTCTGTTCTACTGTAAGTTCTGTGAGAGCAAAGATGGCACATCTCTCCTAGAATATAATGGGCAGCTTCGCAAAATTTCATTTCATGAATGACAGATAGGAGAGGTGACTATTCTTTAATGTCATTTCATACTACTTAAGTTGATGACAGATATCTAGAAAAGACAAGCTCTAACATTCTTATTGCCACGTAACAGCACTAATCTAAAATTACTATTAAGAAAATCTAATTCCAAATAGCTTTTTATACCACCTTGAGAACTTTGAGCTTGGCTGGGATGCCAGCAACGTATTTGCCATCCGGGCAAAGATGTTAATTTATCATGGTGAATTTCTCCCCCTCTCTTGGGAAATACACGTGTGCAGGGCAGGAAGCAATAACAGCTGTTAGCATCCTCGGCTAATTGAAGCTACGCCTGTGAGAATCCAGTGGCCTACAGCTTGAGGGACCAGAAGGACGGCACCACTGCCTAAATTGATCCATTCACTCGCTGCCTTGCCCTGTACCACATGCCAGTCTCGTACCACATGCCAGTCTCGTCGTCCTGCTTCACTGCATGAGGGAAGGAGTGGATCATGGGCACCTGAGCCATGAGCAGGCTCATGCACAATGGACTTCTTACCAAGACATGGCTGTGTCAAAACAGAGCCACCTTGGGAATTCCCTGGCACTCCAGTGGTTAGGACTTGGTGCTTTCACTGACAAAGCCCAGGTTCAATCCCTGGCTGGGGAACTAAGATCTCACAAGCCACGTGGCCAAAAATAAATAAAGCCATCTTTAAACAAAAGGAAAAGAAAAGGAAGCCTTTACTACAAGTATTAAAAAGGAGAGAACGCAAAGAAGACAAAAGAGAGAGAAAGCTATGCTCCATAGAAATGCCATATAGTCCTTTCCTGTAAGTGATAACCTAGTGGATTCTAGGTGACAATTAATTACTCTTCCACTATGACTGCTGCAAAATGTAAAGATGCTAAAGGTCTAAGATGCACCATGAATACGATGATCAGATTCTCTGACTTGGGTAGCTGAGGAAGCTGATCTTCTCCTGCCACCAGCTGCCACCCTAGTGTGCCAGCCAGCACAGTGACCAGGGGAAGAATGAGCCTGGTGCAGTTTCTCAATGCCCAATTCTGAGGTCCTCCCACAGACTCAGGGATGCACTAGAGTTGGCTACAAACAGAGGGAATTTGGCCTGAGAAAAAGCCTGCAGAATCTGGGAGTCAGAAGAACTGATCGGCAACCACGTTTTGATACATTTTCAAAAACAGTCTTAGGAATTCTCGAATGAGCAGGATTTTGCTCTGGCCCCTAAACAACACATTCACACACAGAGGCATGAAATGCAATTTCTAGGGTTTTTTTTTTTTAAACAAATACGATTCTTAATAAACTGGTGCCTTTTGCCAGCCAAGCACTCTCTCTTTGTCCTCTCTAGGCAGCGTGATGGCAGCCGTTTGCACTCAGCAGTTATACATCACCCGAGCACTTCTAGAATGTAGCAGTGGGAGCACAATTCAGGTCTTGGCTTGCAGCCTCAGTGGCCTCTCATGCCCGCCTCCCCCCCCCACCCCAGCATGGACGGATGTAGTGACTCAGAAGGTGTCCCTTGTCGCCACTGACGGTTCCTCCTGACACTTATTCACCAGGCCCCCAGTGTACTCCCACTCTGCTCAGCTCTGCAGTGATTCCTGCCTGGGCAATGAGACGCCCCTTTGCCAACCAGCTACCAGACCTTCTCCTGGTGAGCATAAAGCTTCAGGGAGGTAGAATTCTATTTCTCTCCCAATGGCTACGGCAACCCTGGTCCAATCATTCATTCAAACACATGTGTAAAAACGACTGGAAACAGCGATGATGTAGGTGATAATAACACCAGTGAGCATCCGTGGAGTGTTCACTTTGTGGTAATGACTCACATGAAATACCTCACTGTGCTTTTGCAAAAAAAAAAAAAACAAACCTTGCTCATGGAGTTGCAGTCAACAGAGCCAGGGCTGTGGAATCAGCCCAAGCTGGAGCAAGATCCTTGCTGTGTCACGAAAGAGTCCAATGACCTTGAGAAAGTCCTTCAACCCCTTTGGGCTTCTGTCTCATCTGATAAATAGGGAGACTTCTGCCCACTCTGCCTTCTTGCTACCAACAGTGCAACTTTACAGAGACATAGCAGAGATAAGGGATGGCAAAGGAACCAGAATGCACTCTCCACACAGATAAGGCTGGGACAGGCTCGGGTCCAAGGTCACGCAGCTGGTTCATGGCTAGCCTGGAACTGAGGCCCAGGCGTCAGAACTCCCAGGCCAAACAGACGGAGCTGCTGTTCTGTTCAGCTCAGCGGACCACAGAGCCCACCAGCAGCTGGCATGGAAGGCTGCTCCACACAGGAACTCCCCACGGCTGACTTTCTGTCCCCTGAGACCAGCTCCTCGGCCTCACGCATCACCACCAGCACAGATGTTTCTGTCTCTAAATTTTCAACATACACACACACTCTCACTGTCACACACCTGTGTACACCTTCTCTCACACAGATTATCAGAATTCACAGAACTGGTCCTGTAAGCAGTCAGCATCCTGGGAAATTCTGGAACCCTCCAGCTATGATTACTCTTTAAGATGACGATTTCTGGAGGTGGGTAGGAATTAAGGAAATAAAGTGCCTTGGGGTAGCCACGTGTTTCTCTAGCAAATTTTACTTCATTTTGGTGAATATCAGAAGATCCAAGTAACTCCGACTCTTTAGAAAGTGATTCTTCCTTTATTAGACTAGATGGCACTGTGGTATCACCCTTTTGATGACCAAGGAAATCGTATTTCATGTCAAATAATTTTGCTTCCACTGGGGACTGTCCAAGAGGCTAAGCCCTCCCCTTGAGGGGTCCTTGTTATCCTATGGAAATTTTCTGAAGGAATCTGCCAAAGGACAGTGGCCATCAAATACACAAGATCACAATGATAATAATGTGTGTTTACACACTATGTCACACTACCTGTCCAACAGGATTTTAAAAGGCACATGTGCCTTGTGGAACTCCAGTGAGGGCCGGGCCATAGTAGCCAAGACTTCATTTTTTCCTCCTCTGCCACAGCCATGGCTGTGGAATTCAATTTTTGCCCTCAAGAGTTTTTTTAATATCAGCACCTCTCACTACACCTACAGGCTCCATTAGCAAGAGGAATTATTTTCAATATTGCCAAATTGTTTGTGAACATGTTAAACCCTAAAGTCTTGTGGTGACAATGGCTTACACAATTCTCACAATGGATTGAGGTGGCACCCTTCCTAGGGTCAAGGTTCTCTTAGGAGGTTGGGAACAGGGGAGGTTAGTGCTGGAAGGGAAATGAAAGTTCAACAGATTCTCCCAGAATTCCAGCATTCAGAAAGGACACTGTAAACTGAGGGATAGGAAAGTGAGTAGGGGGTGAGGTTTCCTCTAAATCTCAATGATGACCAGAAAGTTGGAGAGCTCCATTCGTCTGGGGCTGCACAGAAAAACCCACACTGACTGTTGCATTCTGAGAGGTACCAACAAAAGGCGACAGTGTCTGGAGTAGAGCAGCCCTCACCACGAGAAGGGAATGGGGAATCTGTCCAGGGAAGCAGCCTCTGTAGCAGCAGCATTCTCTTGTGGTCAGCTCGGTGGAGAGACAGAGAGCATGGCCATGTCAACTAAACTCACCTTATCCATTCCCGGCATCCCCTGCAGCAGCCCTCTCTGTTTATAGAGAGCAGCAGAATGGGAGCCCTGTCTGGGGCAATTGCACCCCAAAGAGTCCTTGCTACTCCCCCCTTTATGGCACTCCCTGACCTCCAGCAACCAGGCATTGCAGCTGGCTGGAGGAAAACGCCCTCGCTTCAAAAGTGACTGGCTTTTCATAAAACAGCTCTTTCAGCATCAGCCCTAGGTTCCCAGCAAGTGGACTGGCAGCGCCCTGCTCTAGGGCTCAGGAATTTGTAACTCAAGAGAGGTTTCTCAAGACTGAGCTCCGCACGGGATCCGCAGCAGCGTCCCAACCCGCCCTTCGGCCCTCGAGGTGCCCCTTGCACTCGCAAAGGGCAGGGGATGCCCCGTGTGGAGCCAGTAGCCAGGGGCGCAAGCTGGGTACTGGGTGTCCGCAAACAGCCGCAGAGGGACATTCATTCGCCCAAGGAGAGTAGAGCCAGCGGATAGAAAGGAGGAGCCAGGCGACAAAAGTATGGAAGGAAGAGGGAAAAACACACACACAAACGCACACACACACACACAGAGAAAAGGTTAAAGAAAGGACGGGAAGCAAAGTGAGAAAGGAAAACGGAGGGAGAATGAAAGAGCAAGCGGCCAGGAGCTGACAAGATCCCAAGCAAGAGAAAGAGAGGCGAACAGACGAAGCGAGGGGAAAGGCCGGGGAGGAGGGGGAAGAATGCGGGATCGTCAAAGAGAAAGGCGGCTTGGGAACCTGGGTGCAGAGAAAAGAGAGAGGCTGGAGGGACTCAGGCACGCTACACGGAGAGCGCGGCTCTTTCCGGCGCTCCAGTGCGGAATCTACATTCTGTACCCTGTCCAGGCGGCTGACGGGGTGCCGGGGGTGGGGGGGCTCGTCCCGGGCCTCCCAGCCGCTTCCCCCCGTGCACTCTGAGCCTCCAACCAGGCCAACCCGTGTGCAGACACAGGAGCCGTCCCGGGTAGGAATGGACAAGCTTCCTGTAGCCGCCACAGCGCCACAGGCGCCAGGCGCCTGCCCAGCCCAGCCCGGGCGCCACTGCAGGGACGCCGAGGTGCTCCCTGGGTCACCCGCACCAATCGGCCGCGCCTTCCGATCCTCTGCCTGCCCGCCGGGCCGGGTCAGCTCCCCGGCTCGGCTCGGGGGGCCCCGATCGGCCGCGGGCGCGCACTCACCTGGACGGTCTCAGCCTGGCGTCGCGCTTGCCGTCCACCACGGCGGGCACGCAGCTGGTGAGCTCGGTCCAGTCGGCGTGCAGTCCGCAGCTCCAGCCCGTGGAGAACCTGGAGAAGAGCCACGTCTCCCGCTTACCAGGCCGATGGCAAGTGCATTTCTTCTGACCCACGCGGCACTCACACGGCTGCTCCAGCTGGATGTTGCGCACCAGGTGGCGGCCGAAAGTGGTGCCTCCGGTCTTTTGGATGTGCAGGAACACGATCAGGTCATCGCCCTTGATGTCGAAGTCTACCTTGCGCAGAAGGTCGCCGCGGCTGAAATTGTAACGGGGCACGAACCTGGCGGAGCTCTCATCCTCCGAGCGGTACGGGTCCGGCAGCGGGGAGCTGAACGCCTGCAGACGGAGGAGCTGGCATTCTGTGCCGGGGCACACGTATTGGAGGACGATCACCGCAAATAGGAAGAGCATCACCAAAGCCAGCAGCAGCTTGTTGGATTTCTCATCCATGTTCCCGACGCTGGGGGAAACCCAAGCTCCTTACGTCAATCCCGCAGCTCAGCCCGCGCTCGTCGCGCGCCCGCACCGCCCCCTCCCCTGGCGCCGCGGTTGCTCCCCTTTCCCCCTCCCTTCGGCACCGAGTACTCCACCGCGGCGGCGGCGGCGGCGGCGGCGCCCTTCCCCGCTTCCTTCCTTCCCGGCAGGCTCAGCGCTGTGGCTTCTGCCGCACACCCCTCCTCCCCCCAACCCTCGACTCCTTACCGCTGGCCGCCTGCCTTCTCCCCGCACCAGAGCTCTCTGGAGCGGCTTCGCGGGGTTTCGTACCCGTGGGACCCCGCCTGCCCCGGTTGCCCCTCTCCCCAACTCATACCGTGGGTCCGAGCCTCCGCGCATCTCGTTCCACTCTCGGTGGCTCCGTGGCTCCCATCCCCATCCCGCTTCGCCCACCGGACTCTCCCCGGGGCTTCTGCCCCCAGTCCCCTTGGCGCGCACGCCGCCACCTCCTCGCCTGCCCAATCTCGGGCTCCTTCACCGTGCGCCTCCGAAGCCCTGCTCTTGCCCGCACCAGGTTGCCCACCTTGAGGGGCGCCTCGAGGGAGCTCAGAGCCCGGCGTTCGGAGTTCCCCTGGGGGAAGGGGGTCCGCGAGCAACCCGACTTGCTAGCTGAGACGCTGCGCTAAGGGTGCCCGCGGAAGCGCGGGGAAGGAGCCGCAGCGTAGCCAAACGCACGCCGCTCCCCTCCAGAGCCCCGAGCCCGGCCGCCGCGGGCCAGCCGGAACTTTGCGCCCTTTCCTCTCCTCGCGGTTGCTTTCCTTTCCCGCACCGCTCCCGCGCGCCCTGGCCCAGAAGCGCGAGTCCCGCTTTCGCCTAAAACGTACCTGGCTAGGGGACCGAAAATCTTGGAGAATATCGCGCCGAGCACGTGCTTCAGAGAGTGGCCCAGGGCGGCCAGGCCCCGGGTGAGCAGGGCCCGGCAGAGGGAGCCCAGGTCCCAGCGTCTCCTGAGGTCGTGCATCCGCCTGCGGCGGCCTCGGAGCAGTAGCGCGAAGAGAGGGGCGCGCGCGGCTCCCGCCAGAGAAGAAGAAGCCTTTAGGGGCTCGTCCAGGAGCGGCTGGGAGTTGAATCCGCGAGACACACCCCTAGGAGGGCCCACGCGGACTGAGGCGGCGACTGATCCGGGCCGGCTTGCTGCCAATTCGGCCTCTACTCTGGAATGCCGGCGGGGACAGGTGGTGCGGGCGGGCGCTCCTCGCTCCGGTTGCAACGGCGGCCCGAGCGCCCGGGCTGCACACGCAGGCAGTGCCATTCCCCCCTTCAGGCAACTCAGGGTACTAAGGATCAGGAGCGAGCTTGAATTTATGTAATAATGCCTCACGCCTAAGAGCTCAAACCACTTAAGCAAAAGACCTGGGTTTTCTCCTGTTTGGGGGGACGGAGGTCACTCTGGTGAGCACATCACTACACTTTGGCTCGTAATTTCAGCCTCCTCTAAAATAGCAAAGGCGCAAGTTGGACCTTTTCCCTCTCTCCTTGCCAATTTCCATTCTCCAACGGAAGCAGGGGCATTTTCTGAAAAGGTAAGTCAGCATGAAGGAAAAAGCATGACCCCCTCAAAAGAAAAAACAAACGTTTCAGAATGAGAATTTGAGCTTTTTTAGAGCAGGGATTTGTCCTTACTTCCCTATTCTTTCTCAATCCCCAGCATCAAGCCCCGTGCCTACAGGAAGGCTTCACTCCTAAGATTCGTTAAAAGAAAGGCACATGATTAAATACTACATGGGGAGGGGGGCATCTAATCCAAGGTGGTGTGACAAATGAGGAAGCAGGCCCAGAGAGGGAAAAGAATGTGCCCAAGGTCACACAGCAGAGCCTGAGGGTTTGAACCCAGGAAGCCACCCATTTCCTAACACCACCTCTTTTAATAAACAGGTGCAGAGCGCCCTCAAGCCAAGTGTCCCAAAAGGCTCTATTCTGCTGCAGGACCAGCACTGTAAGGATTGGCAAGGAAAGAAGGAATGTCCCTTTAGAACAAGGTCCCAGGACTCAGGACTCTGACTATTCCCATCTGATTGATCAGGTATTGGGAACTGGTATTTCTGTGAATGAGTGTCCACTGGTGTCCAGTCCCACCTCTGCAGAAGGAACTCGGGCTGGCAGTGGTGTCTCAGAACAGTGTTGTCGGGGAGGTGAGGGCCGGTGAGCTGAGTCCTGGGGGTGGCAGTAAGTCCCTCCAGAGACAGGCACTCCCAGGATCTCCCTTAGAACATTTGATCCTTTGCTGAGCTCTGTTCATCCCTCGTCTATTCTGTCTGTGCAGTGAGGCAGTGAACACTGGTCTCCAGACCTGAGATTCTGTCATTTGCTTGCTGGGCAGCTTTGGAATTATGACTTGCCCCTCCTGAGCCTCAGTGTCCCCTGCTGTAAAATAGGACTGATTCATTTCTGACCATCTGGGTCACTGTGAGGATGGCCTTTGATGTTGATGTTTAGTCTCTACATCCGACTCTTTGTGATCCCATGGGCTGTAGCCCACCAGACTCTTCTGTCCATGGGATTTCTCCAGGCAAGAATACGGGAGCGGGTTGCCATTTCCTTCTCCAGGGGATCTTCCTGACCCAGAGATTGAACCCCGATCTCTTAAATCTCCTGCATTGCAGGTGGATTCTTTACTGCTGAGCCACCAGGGTTTCCCAGGGATGGGTTTGGGCAATTCCAAATATGAGCTCAGATATCTGAGATCGGATGTGTGCGCTCATTCACTTCGTCATGTCCGACTCTGTGACCCCATGGACTGTAGCACGCCAGGCTCCTCCATCCATGGGATTCTCCAAGGCAAGAATACTGGAGGGGGTTGCCATTTCCTCCTCCAGGGGATCTTCCCAACCCAGGGGTCAAACTCACATCTCCCAAGTGTCCTGCATTGGCAGGCAGATTCTTTACCACTGAGCAACCTGAGTGTATTCTAGTGTGACTATATACACCAGCTCACTGGAGGGTATTTGCATTTCTACGACTTTCCTCTACCATTATCCTGTAAGAAAAATAAAGAAATGACTCTCTCATGGTGGATTTCATATATCTGGGTTCCTAAAAGTGGGAAGAAACTGTCTGTGGGGGAGTAGGGATCAAGTCTCAGAGGACTGTTCCTGGAGTGAAGAGACTCCCTGCCAAGAAGAGGGAATTGTTCCCATGTGTGTCCTGAGAACCATGCCTGGGCCTTCGTAGAACATTCCAAGACCTCTTGCAATGCTGGGCTGGGCCTATCTTCCAGGAACTGGTTCCCCTCAGGAACTGAGTAACAAAGATCTTGGTACTCTAGAAGGGCTTCCCAGATGGTGCTAGTAGTAAAGAATCCACCTGCAATGCAGGAGACATAAGAGATGCAGGTTCTATCCCTGGGTCAGGAATGGCAACCCACTCCAGTATTCTTGCCTGGAGAATCCCATGGATAGAGGAGCCTGGTGGGCTACAGTCCATGGGGTCGCAAAGAGTCAGACACAACTGAAGCGACTTAGCACAGATGCTCATAGTCTGAAATCAGCCCTCTTTTGGAGATTGGGGTGAGGGTCAGGTCTATGGTTTTGCATCTTCTTCCTTAGGGCAGCCTGAGTGGTCGTCTGTGTATATATTTGAGATTCAGGACTTGGAACATGAGGAGGACTCTGCAGTCTGAGCAGGGCTTCTGGTTGTCTCCACAGTGTGCCGTTCTTTTCATTATTTATCCAAAACCTAGTCCTCCCATGGTTTCCACAAAAGGTTGCCGATTCTGGGAGCATAAAGGTCAAGCTGGCTTGCATACTAAGCAGTGTGCTCCCAAATACGCATTTGGTTGCTGGTGTCTGAGAGGAGAGCAGGAGGTGGTTGAGAGAGCCCTGGCCTGGGAGTCCAGAGACTTGGGTTGCCGAGAACAGGACCCTGTATGACCATGAGGAAGACACCTGTTCGCTCTTGGGCTCAGGTGCCCTATTCGTAAGAAGTCACAGTAGGTGTTGTCCCCTAAGGGCATTGTCCTGCTCTAATATGGTAAGTCACTTGCTTTTCTTGTCTTCTTCAAGAGCCAGAGTGCTGCCAAACTCTCAGTGCCTCATCGCAGGGCAGAGCCCAGTCCTTCCTGCTTTCGGTAACAGTCACACAGTGGGGACCCATTAAGCCATCAGCAGCTGGACTTGTCCTGAGCCCATGTGACAGGGGTAACAGCAGGGTCCCCTGTTCAAATTGAAACAGAAGCAGTAGAAACTTAATGTCAAATAAATTTGACAAACTTTATTTGTCAAACTGGCAAATAACTGAAATAAATAAATTTATTATTTTTTGATGCATTTATAATTCTTTTTTTAAATTTATTTATTTTAATTGGAGGTTAATTACTTTTACAATATTGTATTGGTTTTGCCATACATCAATATTAATCCGCCACAGGTATACACGTGTTCCCCATCCTGAACCCCCCTCCCTCCTCCCTCCGTGTACCATCCCTCTGGGTCATCCCAGTGCACCAGCCCCAAGCATCCAGTGCTGGCATTCTTTATAGAGTATAAAACACTCAGAAAATATGCTTTCCCCTTACCCCAAGCATTGCCTCAAAGCTGTCTTTCCAGCTGTCGCTAATTTAAAAAAAAAAAAAAAGCTCATACTCTCAATTATAGGTGATTTTTGTCACCAAGATTGAAGACATGCAAACTATTGTCACTTCATTTCTGTTTTTCTGCATCTCTCCAAACTGAATGAACAGCATTTCTTCATGAAAGCACTGCTCCGAAATTTGACTTTAATATTCTAAACAGGTTCGGTGTGTTATAGACAGCACTCTCAATGGTTGTCTATTTTTCTCCCATGAAGCACTGAGTTTATTTGTTTAGCCTTTAAGAAAAACACATGGCGTTGAAAGAATTAAAAGAGGAGGAGGATGTAGGGGTAATGTGTATGCTGAATGAACGCGTGCTGCAGAGGCAAGAGAAAGAAGCACTGGACCAGGGCTCATGGTCAACTGTGAACATCAGACCCATGGCCGCCCTTCTCCTAATGAGAACTGCTCACCATTCCCCCAACAGTGACACCCCCGTTTCTCACCGACAGCCTTTGGAGGAGTCTGTTCAGGCAGAACTCTGAAAGCCATGGTGAGCCAAGGCCTGACGACCACCAGGGGCAGCAGGTCAGACTCCACTCCTGATACAGTCATGTTGCTTATTTGGGCCTCAGTCTCCACTCATAAAATAGCCTGACCAGGTACCCTCCAAAAGTTGGCTTAGGGGTAGAATAAAGAGGAAGCCAATCTCAAATGAGTTTATTTTTAAAAGGAGAGGGCACAGGTTTGGAGAGCACCTTGCCCTGGGGTTTCATCAGGACTCTCTGAGCTGTCTCAGAGCCTCAGTTTTCTCATCCATGAAAATGGGGCTATAACAACCTCACTGGGTTGTAATATGAGTTCACTAAAACAATCTGTGGGAGGTACTCAGTTGAGTTCCTGGAAAGAGTACACCTTGTGTAAATGTCCATTTCTCTTCAATTTTGACTCAATATCTTTGGTTTGAGTTCTTGGTTTATATTTCCCACAACAGTAACATACACATATTTAATGATGGGGGTGGGGCTGGCTCTGCCCCCACCCCATTTTCTTTGCCTGCCTTCTTATTTCACCCTCCCTTCACACATCTCCAGTGTTTTCCAGAAGCTGGTGTCCCCTGGGTGATGAAAGGGTAAAATGATCCATTTAATCACACTGAAGAATGAGACATGTCCACGTGAACCCTGTCAGGAGACATCTACAAAGGAGGAAAAATGATCCACACCATGAAACAGGCATAATGGCAGTGGAGGAGATGCTTGGGGAGCTGAGCTGGAGGGTTTTAAGTACGTGCAGAACTTACAGGGCCAGCTCCACTCTAAATTATTGACAGTAATCTTCGACTCTGTTCACTTCAACAGTTAATGGTCGATTTGGCCAGAGCAGTTTCGACTTGATCAGCTGGGCAAACCACAGCCGTCATGAAAAACACGGTCAGTTTTGTGTTCATCTGGTGTGAGCCAGAGCTAGGCCAGCAACACCCTTTCCCTGTGGCTGAGTACAAAGAGCGCCAAGCTGGAGGCGAAGAAAACAATGTTTGAGTCTTAGTTCTGCTTCCAGCTCACTGTGTGACCCTGGGCTAGTCTCTTGACCTCTCTGGGATTTAGCTCCTGACCTTGGTAAATGGAGGAGCTGTATCAGATGATTCCGAAGACCAAAGACCGGTCCCAGCAGGAACTTGCTGTGATCTAAGTTAATGCCAGCTAATAAGCAGAGCTGAGGAGGGACTCCACTCTCTCTAGCCATTGTGCGGGCAAAAATGCTCTACCGAAGATGACCTCAAGCTTGTGGCTGAGTCATAAAAGCCAAGGGAGGACTTAAGAGGAGGCAACTTTCTTAGATCACGTGCGAAAGAGAGAAACTTGCAAATAAACCTTCCAGGCTTCTGCTGACTTGGAAAGTAAAGTCAAAACTGAAGGATTGGGGAAAAGTGTTGAGAACTGACCTCCCACTGACACAAAAGCCCTAGGTAGGTTTTAATAATGATAATAACAAAAGCAAGAATGGCCCTGCCTGGCCCACAGCCTCCCACTTGTTTGCTTACTGTGGGATCTTTGCAAGAGAGGAGCACGCCCACTGCTGATCTCCTGGCTGGTCTCTGTGGGAGTTCGAGTTTTGAATAATAAAATACAAAAGCTGAAAATTATATCTCAGAGCAATCTGGAGGATTTAGAGGAAGCTAGCCTCTGAGGGCAAAGTGGCTCCCAGGAAAAGGATCTCTGTCACCCAAATGGGCTTGAAGAGGGAGGTTTTATAAGAACAACCCAGGAAAAGAGAAAAATTAGTTTAGAGAAATCATACATGTCACTGCCTAAGTGAAAATTAATTTTTAATCAGAGGGAGCCAGATTAGACTTAACTGGGCTTGAGAACCTAGAAACCTAGAAAAGGACTGAACTTTTCATGTATGTATTTTCAAAATCCAGATTTCACTAAAAGGCATGAGAATGCAGAAAGCTTAGAGCAAGCTTAGAGCAGCAGAGGGAGATGAACTTGGTGAAAGACACGGTGAACATCATCCACACTGAAAAGCTGCCTTAGTGGGTACCATCTTGTGAAATATTTAGCTGACACAGAAGACAATATTCCAGTCCCCAGTCAGAAGAGTTGATACGAGTGAATAAAGGGTTAGAATTGTGACGGGGGGCAACTGAGGAGAGGGTGACATTTTGCCAAGGCTGCCAGCTCCAGTGCTCTGCACCCTGGTCAGGGATGGCTGGCCATGGTGGTGTCACCTGTAGGCTGACTCCAGAATGTTTAGCAGACTATGCCAGGAAGACCTCCTTGACTCCATACCTATTATGTGTCAAACACTTGGCTACACACTTCACATGCCCTCTCTCAATTAACATGCCCAGCAAGGGACATCCCTGCTGGCCCAGTGGCTAAGACTGTGCAGTCCCAATGCAGGGGGCTCCAGGTTCCATCTCGGGTCAGGGAACTAGATTCCACGTGCAGCAACTAAGAGTTCATATGCCACAACTAAAAGATTCTGCATGCTGCAACTAAGACCTGGCATGGCCAAATAAATAGATTTTTAAAAAAACATGTTTGGCAGCCCAGTGAGGTGGTTACTTTTGTTGTATCTATTTTACAGATGAATAAAATGGGGTTCAGGATTAGAACCACCCAGCTTGGAAGTAGTGGAGCTGTGCCGTGTTGTTGCTGTGCTCAGTCATGTCCGACTCTTTGCGACCCCATACATTGTATCCCGCCAGGCTCCTCCGTCCATGGAATTCTCCAGGCAAGAATACTGGAATGGGGTTGCCATGCCCTCCTCCAGGGGATCTTTCCGACCCAGGTATTGAACCTGTGTCTCTTACGTCTCCTGCATTGGCAGGCAGGTTCTTTACCACTGGCACCACCTGGGAAGCCCAGTGGAGCTGAGACTTGAACTCAAATCTGTTAATCTTCACAGTGAGTCCAGTGTCCCAGTGATGCTTATCCGGTTCCAAGACGTCTGGGCATGAGCTGGAGAGTGAGTCATCCTGTCCACAAATGGAATATCAAGAAACTTAGACAGTCCTCATCCTAGGCAGAGAGAGATCATGGTGTGTGTGTGGGGGGGGCACATGCTCTGAGGACACTGAAGGAAATCGAGGTTAGGGGCTCAGAGCCTGAACTTTGTTAATAGTAATGAGGGAAGCATAGATGCAGACACTACAAACTGGGTAACTCAATGCACACACAACCTTGGGACATCACCCACACTATCTGATACGGTTTTTTTTTTTTTTCTTTTGGAAGTGTCTTAAGCTACTTTGTCCACTCTGCTATGCAATAACCTTCTGGAAGGCTGCGACCTTGGCTTCTTTATTTTTAAAACTTCTCCTCAGAGCCCAATAACAATAATATTTGGACTAAGGCTTCTTGGTTTACCAAATACTTTCATGGACACTGACTCGACCTTCAGAATAACTCAACAAGGCAGCTATTCTTGCCCTTACTTTATCTGTGGGGAAATGGCATTTGGTAGGGCCGAAGGACCTTGGTCAAGGGCACACAGCTGATGTGGAGTTGTCACTGCTGACCACTCCCTTGATACCCCCAAGCACGCAAGCCAACACAAGGTAATCACAAGGCCCCTCACAGAGGATCTGCCATAGACTAGATGCTCAAGAGATGTCAGTTGTCCCCTTTCTTGACAATATATGATTTTAAAATGTTTTCTTTGCACTAATTACATCCTACCTGGTACCCCAATATATTCAGTAGACACCAGTCTACATTCTCAGAGAGCTTACCACTGATGTAAGGAAATACAGCCCATGTGTGTGTCCAGTAACCCAGTCCCTTCCTTGTCAATGAGGTTGTACAAAAAGTGTCCTAGCTCCAGAAGATGTGGTACATATATACAATGGAATGCCACTCTGCCATAAAATTAAGAATGAAATAATGCCATTTGTAGCAACATGAGTGGACCTAGAGGTTGTCATACTATGTGAGGTAAGCCAGGTGGGGACAGACAAATACCATATGATACCATTTATATGGAATCTGAAGTATGACATGAATGAACACATCTATGAAGCAGAAACAGATTCACAGACATGGAGAACAGACTTGTGGTTGCCAAGGTGGGGATGGGAATGGGAGAAGGATGGATTGGGAGTTTGGGATTAACAAATGCAAACTATTATATAGACAGGTAGATCAGTAACTGAATCACTTTACACCAAAAACTAGCACAACATTGTAAGTCAACTATGCTTCAATAGACTTAAAAAACATTTTTAAGTGTCCTAGCTCTGCCCAATTACAAATGCCACCCTCCATCTGTGGCACCAAGAGTGTGACACTGTGAGCAGTGTGTGGTTGCACAAGCGCACTACAGTTTGTATCAACATCTACAGCCCCATTAGGACAAATAGTTGATTTTTTAGACCAAGTCAACAAGCTGGTGTGTTTTATTTCATTCGAACTGTGTCTGTCCTGCTCAGTCTTCTCCCTGCAAAAAGCAGCTTTTGGACTTGGTCTAAAAAATCAACTATTTGTCCTAATGGGGCTGTAGACGTTGATACAAACTGTAGTGTACCTTTTGCAGGGAAAAGAGTGAGCAGGACAAGACACAGTTCGAGTGAAATAAAACACACTCTAAACGTTTCACCCTAAACGTTTCTATAGTTCCAGATCTTGCCAGCGGTTTGTTAGCAAGTCAAAGCAGAAACTGACTTTTGGTATTCCAGAGTCTTCTGGAAGACAGCCATATAAGGAATTGCTAGATGAACAGTTCCTGGCTCTCTAATCAAGGACAAATCTTCTGCCAGCTGAGATGCAAGATGCTGTGGCAGTAGCAAGCTAACAACAAAGACAATGACAACAACAATTTGCCAGGATGATGCAAACCCAGATTGCAGGAGAGGCTGTTTTCTTAGTGGAATGCATCTGGAAGTATGGCTAGATGTGATTTATCATCTGCATTAGATGCTCCACCATGACATCCTAAATAGACATTTTATGTTGGATATCAACTGGGAAAATTTTTATTCAACACTAATTTCATCAAAACCTGTGTAGCTGATACAGCCAGATTTCATCAACTGAAGGAGAATGAGTATAATATAAGCTAGTCAATCTAAAGGCATTACTTTATTATCTGAACCTTCTTTGAGCTCTATTATACAATAGAGTTTGTAGCCTAATACTTAGATTTAAAAAAATGTAGAGTCGGAGATTCAGGCTGAACTGTACCTCCTTGTAAGACCCCTGAAACTGATCTGAAATGATAAGGAAGTCACTCTTGGAGTATTTACAGACCACTCTTCATGTCAAAGAACATAAAAAAGTCTCCCAAAGGCAAAGTGGTTTGGGCAGGTCCTTTTCCTGCCCTTCCTT
Organism: Ovis aries; assembly: GCF_016772045.2. Classification (NCBI taxonomy): domain Eukaryota; kingdom Metazoa; phylum Chordata; class Mammalia; order Artiodactyla; family Bovidae; genus Ovis; species Ovis aries. The sequence goes on along the minus strand of NC_056080.1, from coordinate 101,875,555 downwards.
CTTAAAAGTCTGCTGCAAAGGCTCTGGTCAGTGCTGCAGGCTGCTCTTTTATCTCCGTAACCTGAGCGTCTCTGCAGAGCAGGCTCCCTCTCCGTATGGCATTCAGTGAATTCCGAGTCAAGTCCAGGCTCGAGTCAGCTGCCTTCATTGTAAGTCTTTCGCAATTCAGTGGATGGCTTGGCCCTTATGCCTTGAGGATTGGAATCTCCTGGACAGGGATAGGATTTCACTTTCCATGTCTACAGCACTTGCACCAAGGTTATTAATATAGTCTATACAGGGGGATCATATTGACAGCAAGCTCAAATCCACATCATAAAGTCTGTGGCTTGAAGCGAGACTGAGCCAAGCCCCTCAGGAGGAGACTGAATCACCTTAGGCATCAGCCACCCTGGGGAATTTTGAGAGTTCAAAATCCAGTTCAAGTCGATCCTATCTAGGACACTGCTTCTTTCCTTCTATATCAGCCCCAGTCTCCCAGACATCCCACCCATGCCTGGAGGTGCATTTCCACACATAAGGAGGAAAAACATAATTTGGGGAACACCTCAGGTGTTACCTCCACTGAGGCATTAAGGACTCAGAGTTTTAAATGAATAAATGAGTCATAATACAGTGATGTATCCCAGCCAAAGAATCAATGAGGCCATTGGAGGAGCTGGCAATTGCAGTGGAAGGAATACACTTTCTGGATTCAGACCAGGATTTGGATCTCCATCTGGCTCCTTACTAGCTGTGTGGCCTCAGGCAAGCAGGGCCTCACTTTTCCCATCGATACAGTGGGGATAATTCTAATCAGCTATCTTGTAAAGCATGCATGAGAAAAGAGAGGGAAAAAAAATGTATATAAAGCACCTTTTACAGGACCTGGCAGAGAATAAATACCCAACAAGTGGCAGCTACTGTCATGGAAGAGGCCAGAGAGATGGCTAGGTGTGTCTTAGTTTCCTCCAGTCATGCGTGAATGTCTGCCTCCACTGTGGACAAGAAGTTCTCTGCTCAGATAAGACACTGGATCACTACATATGCTTTACTCTTTCTTTCGTTGTTGGTGTTTAGCCACTAGTGAAAGTGAAAGTCACTCAGTTGTGTCCAACTCTGCGACCCCATGGACTATACAGTCCATGGAATTCTCCAGGCCAGAATGCTGGAGTTGGTACCCTTTCCCTTCTCCAGGGGTCCTTCTCAACCCAGGGGTTGAACCCAGGTGTCCCACATTGCAGGCAGATTCTTTACCAGCTGAGCCACCAGGGAAGCCCAAGAATACTGGAGTACATAGCCTATTCCTTCAGTGGATATTCCCAACCCAGGAATCAAACCGGGGTCTCCTGCATTGCAGATGCATTCTTTACCAACTGAGCTATCAGGGAAGCCCAGCTAGGTCGTGTCTGACTCTTTGCAACCCTATAGACTGTAGCCTACTAGGCTCCTCTGTCCATGGGATTTCCCAGGCAAAAATACTGGAGTGGGTTACCATTCCCTTCTCCAGGGGACCTTCCCAACCCAAGGATCAAATTCTCATCTCCTGCCTTGGCAGGCAGATTCTTTACCACTGGGCCACCTTGGAAGCCCATACTCTTTCTTTCACCTTCGTGTTTCTAATGACCCAAGTCATTCATGACTGCAAACTCCACGAAAGTTCAAATATTGTAGAAAAAACAAAAATTCTCTTGACTCACATACAATCGCACTGCCTTCCCTCAGGGAAATCGTTGGTTTCAGTTTGTTTTGCAAGTTAAGGGACTTTTTGGTATGCAAGTGATAAAAGAATAGACATATAAAAAATACATAGTGTTGTTTTATGTGGGTTTTTTGTAAAAAAACAAAATGTGTGTTTTGTATGCATGTTTCAATATTGAAGTATGATATGCATAAAGAAAAGGGAACATAGGCTAAGTGCATTGCTTGAATTTTCACAAACTGAACACACATATAATCGACATTCATATTGAAAACCATTATTATTGCCCCAGAACCCTCTTTGGTGCCCTTTTCTAGTCAATAAACTCCCCAAAATGGCAACTATTGTGACTTATATCAGTGTATATGAGTTTTGCATGCTTTTGTACTTTATATAAGTTGAAGCATACAGTGTATTAGTTTTGTGTGGCTGCTGTCACAAATGACCACAAATTCGACCGCTTAAAACAACACAAAACTATCATCTCACAGCTTCTCTAGGTCGAACATCCAGACACAGTGTGGCTGGATCCTCTGCTCAGGGCCTCCCAGGGATGAAATCAAAGTGTCCACCAGGAATTGGGTCTCTTCTGGTGCTGGGTTCATCTTCCAAGTTTACCAATTGTTTGTAGAATTGATTTCCTTGTGGTTGTAGGACTGAGGACCTCATTTTCCTGATGGCTCTTGATTGGGGGTCATTCTCAGCAACTAGAAGCCACTCACATTCCTTGTCACAAGGCTTCTTCCACCTTTAAGTCAGCAACAGAGAACTTTTTTCATGTCAGTCCCCCTTATGCTTTAACTCTGACTTCCTCTTCTGCCAGCAGTTAAAGAACATTCTGTGCTTTGGAAGAATTCATTTGACCAGGTTGGGCCTCACCTGGATAATCTCCCTATCTTAAGGGTCACTGCTTTGGGACTGTAAATCTGTAAAACTTCTTTACAGTAGTACCTAGATTAGTGTTTGAATAACTAGGGACATATTTGTGCCCACTGGGCTCCAGGAATCTTAGAGGAGATTCTGCCCACCAGATGCACTATGTCCCCTTTGATGTCCAGCTTCTTTCACTCAACATTGTGTGTGTAAGTTTCATCCATATTGTGAGGATCAGATCTTTTGGTGAACATGTGTACATATAGAACTAAACACTTCTTGCTATAAGATAGTAAAGTTTTGGACTTTTTGTTACCACAAAATAATCCAGCCTATCCTAACTGATGCAGCAATCTAAAAGTGGAATTGCTATGACCAAAGGTGATAGAGCTTTCCTGGTGGCTCAGACAGTAGAGAAGCCACCTGCAATGTAGGAGACTCAGGTTCGATCCCATGGTCAGGAAGATCCCCTGGAGAAGGGAATGACTACCCACTCCAGTATTCTTGCCTGGAGAAGTCCATGGACAGAGGAAGGTGATAGATGCTGCCATATTGCCCTCCAATAAGGCAACATCCTGGATATTGTACAACAGCATCTTGCCACATCCTTACTGACAAATGTTATGACAGAAGCCTGTGTGTGTAAATGAACTATGACCAATCTGAGCTTTATTTTGTATGCCTATAAAATAAGGATTTTACCCTAAGGATCCAGGAGTACAAGCCTAACTCCTCACCTGTCTGAACCACTAACATCACTACCAAGGACTGTGCATGTCCCTTACTGTGCTCTGTTTTTTTTGTTTCATGGAATTTATCACTCCCAAATATCCCATATATTTACTAATTTAGGATGTTTATTGTTTGCTTTCTATGTCTACTCACTAGGATATGAGCTTCTGCATGGGGGGCGGGGTGAAATCTCTGTTAGGTTGTTGTTAGATCCCAGAGGCCTAGAAAATTCCCTGACACACAGCAGGTGTTTAAAAATATTGGTTAAATGAACACATAAATATTAACTCAATATATGACCTTGAGGTTATTATTATCCATAATTATAGGTTATTTTACAGTAATAGTCATCATATTTTCTAAATCAATTAGGCCACTGCTTTAAGAAAGTATTTTCTGCATTGAAATGTGGGAAACGATTTAACTATGCATTTGTAGCCATTGAATCTACTTTGTCCTTCTTCTACCTCATTTTAAAATTTTACTTTATGCAGTTGTCGAGAAATTTTTTAGAATATCCTAAACTCTTTCTGGTTATGCTTATAAAATTGAGACTACTAAAGAAAACCAGAGATTTAAAGATCCTCTCTTCCTAGAGCATTCTACCATACCAAAACAATAAATATTTGTCCCTGCAAATTCTGTCCTGAAGTATCTTCCCTTCTCACTGCAGCTGATCAGTATGCTGCTTTTCCTTCAAGATCAGAATCAGTGAGGGTCCAGAGCAGAGCTGTCAAAAAGAACTTTCTGCAACGATGGAGATATCCTTCATCTGCCCTCCCCCAAATCCTAGCTGCTAGCTACCTGTGGCTTCCGAACCCTTGAAATGTGACTGTGACTGAGAAATTAATTTGTAATCAAACTTAATAATAAGGCATTTTTATTCACTTTAATCTTAAGTAATTTAAATGACCACAGGTGAATAGTTGCTATCATATTGGACAGTACAGCCCTAGAAAAAAGAGATGGAAGAATGAAATCCATTTTTGATCCTTTGATTATGGTAGCCAGAGGGATCCTGAAACTCAAAGGTGAGAGAAAAAGTGCCGGGTCCCTTTGTTCACAACTCCTTCCCCCAAGTGATGGAGAATAAGCAACAGAGTGCTCTCACCTTCTCTCCTCAGATAGAAAAAGCTTGGGCAGGGGGACAGAAGGATTCATGCTCTTGTAGTCATTGAACATCACCTTAAGTTGCTCCTTCATGTGGCCATTGGCTTAAGTTGTGTCTACACAGGCCCAGTGACTCAAGCTGGAACTCTGAATGTGAAATGACCATTTGGAGACAAGGATTTCACAGCTCACACACAGTTCCCCTGGTCACACTATGCTTTGTGCAGCTCACCCTGGGGGCACTGGCAGAGGCACTCAGTCCATCTGCTGGAAGATTGGACACTTCAAAAGAGGTGGTAATTACTGAAGCAGGTAATGGATCATAAGGAAGTAAAGTCTAGATACATCACCCAGTAAAGAAAATAACCATAACTAAGGTTTTAAAGGAGCAAAGAAAAGAATATTACCTACTTTGAGCTACTTCTTGGAGCAGAGGATATTTGGCTCTACTGTGATGTTATGAAATTAATTTGAGGTTGAGAAACTGTAATATATTACAGCTATCAGTCTCTCTGGATGGTTTTACAATCAACATGTAAGATATGAAAAAGAAAGATGCCAATAACATATTAATGTGGTATTTGGTGTTCAATCTTCTTTATGCAGCAGAATATTACAGCTGAGCAAAAAATGATCAAAAAGTTGGTTCTCTTTTATACAAAGAAACAGAAGGAGGAAAGTTGAACTTTAAATTATCCCATCTGTCTCTTTCCATTGATTGAGTCTTCCTCATTAAGATAAATTTCGAGCTAGAATATCATTATCTTTTGAGTTCTCCAGAAAGTATGCCTTTCAGCTACCTTTTCTTTCTTTTTCTTTCCTGATTTTTTTCTTTTCCTTTTTCCCCTCTATATTGGCAGCTTCTAAGGAAGAATTATCCCATTGTGTATGTCTCAAATTTCTTATTTGAGTTCTTCTGGAAATATATGTATGGTTAGCTTAACACCTGACACCCACCTCATAGATGCACCCAAGCGAAGTCAGACATCTGCCATGTTGGCACAAGAAGGGTGTGTGACTTCTCTCAGACAGAAGAGAACCCAAACTCAGCTCTCCCATAAACTAGCTGTGGGATCTTGGGGGAGTCACTTACCCTGCTTCTCGGCTTCTTCATCTGTCGAAAGGGAGACACCAGTGAAGAGGACAGAATGGCTGAGTGAGCTTGCTTTTTGACTTCTGGCTGGTTCTGACTCGCTTCTTCTGACAGATACCATGGCTCTGCTCAGTGGCTTATTTCGGTCCCTCTCCAACAACCAATGCTGATGTGATGTGGACATTCTTGGTAACTGGTAGATAGCAAGTGCTCACTGGGCATGCATTCAACCCCCGCTCCTTTCCCACATTCTTAGCCAAGCAGCTAGTGCTGCATGTTCATCAGAAGCCACTTGTTCTCCCCCTACCCTTCATTGCCAGGGATAAAATGAAGGGACAAAGCAGGAAGCACTCATGATGACAACATGCTTATGAGGATAACAAGGCCCAAATGGACCCTGTGAATAAGTAGAAGAGCAGAAGTTTCTGTTCAGTTGCCTCCCCCTATTCCCCATCCCTACAACCCTGAGGATCCATCTACTTCCCTATTTGTGGGCTCAGTATCCTCCCCAAACCCACCTTCAGACCCTTCATTAAACTACAGTGTGGGTGAGTGAGAACTCTCCTTGTTCCACGGACATTTCCATGCGGATCAGAATCTCCAGTTAAAATGGATTGTTCTCTGAGTACAAAATCTTAGGCGTGAAGGTGGGGGAGAATACCCTCCGTTTCAAAAGCCTTTTCTGGAGTTCTGGAAACAAGACCATATAATTTCATGCCCACGGGGGTGAGCCAACACCACAAGGCCTTCTTGAACAGCAAAAGGACCAACTATTTTCCCAGTGGAGATTGCCCAAGTCCTGATCCGCAGGAAAGGAATCCTATTAGGTCCCCATCAGTTTGAACAAGAGGGGGCAGCAGAGAGCAGTTGGCCAGAGCCCCAGGAGCGGAAAAAAAAAAAAAAAAAAAGCTGCCTTCCGAAGGATTGATGCATTTGAACTGTGGTGTTGGAGAAGACTCTTGAGGGTCCCTTGGACTGCAAGGAGATCCAACCAGTCCATTCTGAAGGAGATCAACCCTGGGATATCTTTGGAAGGAATGATGCTAAAGCTGAAGCTCCAGTACTTTGGACACCTCATGCAAAGAGTTGACTCATTGGAAAAGACTCTGATGCTGGGAGAGATTAGGGGCAGGAGGAGAAGGGGACGACAGAGGATGAGATGGCTGGATGGCATCACGGACTCGAAGGACGTGAGTCTGAGTGAACTCCAGGAGATGGTGATGGACAGGGAGTCCTGGCGTGCTGCGATTCATGGGGTCGCAAAGAGTCGGACACGACTAAGCGACTGAACTGAACTGAACTGGAGAGAGATTTGTGAGGAGGCAGGTTGGAAATGAGTGAGGTTGATGTCAAGAGAACAAACAGTACAGGGAAGGAGGGTGAATAGGTCTAGGCTTCAACAGACACCATTGTGGCTGGAACTAAAGAATAACGAAGGTATCTGAATCTCCATAGAAAGTCTCTGGAGTGAAAGTGAAAGTCGCTCAGTCCTGTCTGACTCTGAGACTCCATGGACTGTAGTCCATGGAATTCTCCAGGCCAGAATACTGGTGTGGGTAGCCTTTTCCTTCTCAACCCAGGGATTGAACCCAGGTGTCTCACATTGCAGGCGGATTTCTTTACCAGCTGAGTCACAAGGGAAGCCCAAGAATACTGGAGCGGGTAGCCTATCCCTTCTCCGGCAGATCTTCCCAACCCAGGAATCGAACCAGGGTCTCCTGCATTGCAGGCGCATTCTATACCAATTGAGCGATCAGGGAAGCCCAAAAGAAAGTCTCTAGGGAGAAAGCAAAAGATTCTTCAAGAGATTAGAGCAGCCCTTCTCAACCCTTTGTGGGTTGAGAAATATGATGAACTCTAAAGGCCTTCTCTGGAGAAAAGTCAACATGGATTTTATAATCAAACTCAAGAAGTGTTGAGCTTCCTGAACAAACCTATGCATGGACTGCAGGTCCAAAATGAATATAGGTGCTCTGAGACAGTAAAAGCAAGACCATCCTGTCACTTGGGTTTTTATCCTCTCAGATGTGTAAGTCTGGGCTGCCCACTCAGGAAGGGGCCCAGGCCTGTCTTCAGAGGTACTTGCATTTCTATTAATTCTAAACAATCCCAAAGCATCCTTGGACTCGAGTTTATTAAGGATTCATATATAAGATTTGAGGGTTTCTTTGCTACTCTCTACCTCCATCCACTAGCTAACACGTTGAAATATTCCTAAATGCCAAAGACTTTGTGTTTCTTACCTAAATATGGCCTCAAATCAATGAACTCTTCTCATCTTCACTTTACAGTGAAGTAAAGTGAGGTGAAATCATTCACCCAGGTTCACACAGCCAGCCAGTCCTAGAGCTGGGATAGGCATCCATCTAACACACTCTGAGCCTGAAGTCTGGGTCATTACCCATGCTGCTGACCAGACCCAGCTCAGGCTTCAGAGTTTTTAGAAGAACATTTCAACATTCTTCTAGGAGGAACCTTGTTCAGAAGGTTGGTTTTGAGTCTTTGTTTTTCTGATGGATGGTGAAGATCCCAGTCTCTGGGATCCTTGTCTGATATGTGGTTAAGCAGGTAAGACACCCACCCAGGGTGGGTGGGGGGAAACGGGAGGCCCTGTGATGCTTGCTTTCTTGACACCCTCAGTTCATGTGTTGCTTCAAACACTGGACATCCTCCCATAACTGCACAGCTTTGCCAAGGCAAAAACATTCCTGCTCCAGAAATGCGTACAGCCTGTGGAATTTTGTAGATAGAAGTTGTTTATTAATAATTCCTTTTTATTGTTATGTTCTCTTAGATTTTACTTGATAAAATATATCTGTTGAAAGAGGGGATATGTTTTAGGAAAAAAAAAAAAAAGAGTGTCCAACTGCACCGGCTGCTTCCTCCCCACTTAAGGATGGAGGTTTGACTCACTCCCCTGATTATGAGAAAGGTAGTGGTGAGACATAGGTTCCATGCCTGCTGGGATAGTTGGCCTGTAAAAAAAAAATCAGTTCCCTTAAACAGTTTTTTTTTTTTTTAAGTCACGTTTGTTAACTTACTTTGTGAACAACCACATGGAACATAAAATAGATATGATCACAAAGAATGGGCATTTTAGAGAATAATGAAGTCAGTGCATCATATAAATAACACACTCCTGTGGATTAATTTAACTTGTCTTTATAGCAAAATCACAGCTACCTTCCATACTGTTCAATCTACAGTCATCTTAGATGTATGGGGCTTTTCACCAGCTTTATAAGTAAATTGAATCAAAGCCTCCAATGAGAAAATGAAAAATAATTAAAAATGATGTTTTTCTCAACCCCCCTGCAATGGCATGGCATTATGGCTGATAGCCATGAAAATATTCAATGTGCTGAGTTTTGCTCCATTTCCCATATTAAAGCACATTTGGAAAAGATGTTTATTTACCTCTTTCAGCTACCTGGATTAATAAGAGTGTCCAGTGAACCACTCTCTGCTATTTTAGCTCTGTTATTCTTTTTCCAGAAGGAAAAGAAATTTTAATTAACATGATTTCTCCACATGCTTCTGAAGGGTATGGTGACACACTCTGCTCTGGCATGCAATATTCAATACAGGTAAAGCATTTATCTGTAGAAGGAGGTTTCTTCTGGCAAAACAGCACAGTCCTCAAGAGGAGGTGGAAGACGAGCGAGAGAAATGGAAGAGAAGAGGAAGAGATGGTGATGAAGGATGCAGGAGAAAATTCTTAAGAGTGGAGGAAAGCCCTGGTATTGAACTTTGAATGGATTGAGTTGAAATGCAAAAGCAAATGAGTCATTAATTACCCACAAGAGATGAAGTTTTCAACCAGAAGATGCTGAGTTATCTTAAAGGGGCAAGGTTTAGTAATGTGCTCCTCAGTGGAAATGACGACTGACAAGCAGGTTGACCTCTGTTACAGAGACATAAAGTTACAATTCTGCACAAATGAGTTACATGAAATCGTAAATCTGCTTGAAGGGCCTGACTCCCACAAAATTTCCGAGTGGTATCAAAATGCTTGCATGACCTTTGGGTGGTTCCGCTTAATCTATAGCTGAACTCTAGGGAATCATAGTTTCACGATACATTATCAGCTGCGACATGAAAGGAAGTGTTCCCTGGCCAAATAAAGGCAGGAAAAGCTGAGTTAAATAAAATAAATAGAGACTTGTAATGGCAAGGCTTCTTCAAGTTTTTAGTGCTAACTGGCCTGTATACGCCTCCCATGGAGGGATATAGCACATTATAATTTCCCAAACATTCTTGTCAGTGAGTGTGTTGTTCACAAATGCCTATGAATATCTCATTGATCTAGTATTCCCTTGAGGAAGTTTGGGAACTATAGCTTAATCATCTAAGGTGCTTCCTCAGGTAACTATGGAGAAGGTGATGGCAGCCCACTCCAGTACTCTTGCCTGGAAAATCCCATGGATGGAGGAGCCTGGTAGGCTGCAGTCCATGGGGTCGTGAAGAGTTGGACACGACTGAGCGACTTCACTTTCACTTTTCACTTTCATGCATTGGAGAAGGAAATGGCAACCCACTCCAATGTTCTTGCCTGGAGAATCCCAGGAATGGGGGAGCCTGGTGGGCTGCCTTCTATGGGGTTGCACAGAGTTGGACACAACTGAAGCGACTTAGCAGCAGCAGCAGCACATAACTAGGCCTAGGATACGGAAAAGATAGGAGTCCCTAAAGGATGGACAAAGGAATGTCAAACACAGACTTGCCTTTCTTAAGTTTGTCCTGGACTGGTCATGGTAGGAACCCACTTATTAGTTTCTTTGAAGGTGGTGGACCAACCTCTGGGCTACACATAAATAAAATCTCCTTAGCTGGTCTAGCTATAAACACACATTATGTTGGCTGTAGTCCAATACTTCTAGAATGAATTCAGAGGGCTAACAGCTGGGTCCTCCAAACTACCAGGAGACCCCAGCCTGATGGCTGAAGGCTGAAGCCTGAGTTTGTCATAGCTTTGAGGCATTTCACCAATAATTGATGATTGGTCGGACTGAGGGAAAGGGTAACAACAGAGCCAGTGAAAACACTAGAAAGGATTCATCAGTTCTGCAGTAAAGGAACATGGTTGTTGGTATATTTTTTTTTGCCATAAGAATGATGGCCAGGTTCAAGAATTTCAAGAGTTCCAGGTGTTGGCTGAGAGATCAAAAGAAGAGTCTTGCCATTTCACACTTCCATGACCTTAAATCACCCACATATTATCTGGAAACTGACATTTACTCCAAAGCCCTTTGATTGTGCCTTTCAGTGAATGTAAAATGTCATGCTTTCCTGGAGCAATTACGTTTCTGCCAAAATGCCAAAAGATGGGAAGTTTGGTAATGGGAGTGTTAGGTTAGTGAAATGTAATCTTTCTGTCTTACTTCTGAAGCTCTCTGATGGTTCCCATGTAATTGTCTTTGACATTTAATTGAAAGCACCATGTTTTTTTTACTAAGCAACCCATTTGAGCCCTTGATGGTCACTTAAGACCTACTTCACTGCCATCTGGCACTCTTCCAAAGCCAAGATTATGTAGTAAATGCAAGGTTCAGCTCCGTCTGCTGCAGTCATGTATTGATCTTGTGGTTCTTGAGGGAAATGGTATCTTATTCAGATTTTCAAGTTCTATCTTATAATGAAGATCCTTTGGCTTCCCATGGTTTCGTAGCTGTGAAATCAATTATGACTTCAGTAGCACTGACAATGTACTATATTTGTGAAAAGAAAATTGAAAAATTATTACCTGATGGATGAGAAATGGTTTTGACATTTACAAACAGAAAATGCTTCTCCATATCTCTTCTAAATGATGTCTGATGTTGACATTAGCATTTATGTAATTCATCCAGTTGTGGAAACCATTGTGTGCTAATTCTTAATAGCAATAAAACCTATTACAATGGGGAATAATAGTCCTTCAAAAGGCTTCATTCCAGCCTCCTTCTTCTAGGCCCATCATATCAACTCCATAATTAACTTATTTTGCTGTAATTCCGATTCAGCAAAGGCATAATGCTGTGGACGAAGACATAATGAGGCACCTCAAATAAAGGCTGAAGTGGATGGGGCAACAAACAGGTCTTCGTTGAAAGGTTTGTATTCACTCAGGAAAGCTTTCATGAGCAAGATTTGAGATCAAAAGGCATAAGCTTTTAAAAGATTTTTTGTAATGAGGGCCAAGTTTTCTCTTAATTATCCAAAGGCAATTTTGATAAAGAGGTCAACAAAGTGTAGGGTTTAGATTTGGGGTAATCTTAACAGAAAATTCTAGTCTGCCTACCTGTGATGAGACCAGAGGAAAATTTCATCATACCTCGGTACTCCATTTCCCCACAGTGGTTGGCATTGGAAGGCTGAAAACAAAAGGGTTCAACATTTCTGTAGGTGGAAGTGAGTGGATATGTAAGTTACTGACCAGGGTTCTTGGACTCCTTAATCAATAGAAATTGACTAGAGGCCAGACAAATTCAGGCCAGGTTTTATTGATGCCCCTACTGCAATAGGAGGGAGCAAGAACAGGTTCCCTTGCTTCCTCACTCACCAAGGTGGGGCAACCTTGTTCTCACCTTGTTCCCATTATATGGGGTGAGGGTAGGGGTGTGTCTAGGGATCAGGCCAGAGGGGGTGGTTTAGGTGGTTTGCCCACCTCTTTGGTGAATTGATGCTTTTGAATTGTGGTGTTGGAGAAGACTCTTCAGAGTCCCTTGGACTGCCAGAAGATCCAACCAGTCCATTCTAAAGGAGATCAGGCCTGGGTGTTCTTTGGAAGGAATGATGCTAAAGCTGAAACTCCAGTAGTTTGGCCACCTCATGCGAAGAGTTGAGTCATTGGAAAGACTCTGATGCTGGGAGGGATTGGGGGCAGGAGGAGACGGGGAAGATAGAGGATGAGATGGCTGGATGGCATCACCGATTCAATGGACGTGAGTTTGAGTGAACTCCGGGAGTTGGTGATGGACAGGGAGACCTGGCGTGCTGTGATTCATGGGGTCCCAAAGAGTCGGACACGACTGAGCAACTGAACTCAACTGAACTGAACTTGGTGGTATTGAGTGCAGGGGGCATGTGGTGTCCTGTTTTTCTCCCAACTCTTCAAAAGTGAAAATTAAGCTTTTGGTCTCTTTGTGTCTTTTTGTCCAGAATTTGCCCCAGCTGCACAGGCACACAGTTATTTTTAGCCCCTTATATTTTATTTGTATTTTGTTGCTTGAGGAGACGTTTGTCCAGGTGCAAGCATTGCAGCTCTGCAGCAAAAGGTCCCAGGTCCCAGCCTGTCTGATTTAGGAGCTACCTGTCCCTGGAAGAGACCTGGGCAGCAGGATTATACCCACTAGGTCAATCAGAAGAGTAGGGTGGTCCCTGCCCGCTGAGCTTGCCAGAGCATGTCCACACAGGAAAAGGCAGCAGCAGCTCCAGAGAGAGAGAGCCCTGGGGGTTGTTGCCAAGGTGCCATCTTTTGCTCTGGGTACTAGATTGACAAGGGTCACCTTGCCAAGCTGAGCATTTAGGTGACAGGAGTAGTACATGCAAAGGAAAGGAACTGTGAAAAAGCATATTGTGGAAGTACTAAAAGAAGTTCAGGGAGGCAAAGCGTATGGGCCAAATAGATCCCATCAGCAGCCTGGGACCATATTTTAAAGAGCTTTCTATGCCATACAGAGTTTGCACGTGATTTTGGAGAAAGATACTGCTAGGGCAGAGGACAGTGTATTCATGCGGAAAGGTTGCCAGGATGTCCTTCTTCCTCTTCTCTCCCTGGGATCCCATTTCATCAATACAGATTAGCTCAAACACCAGCACTGCACAATGTCTCTGAGACTCTCTGACCAATCGCACCACTACACACATACACACACACAGCTACACACATGACACAGAGAATACTTCCTCCTCAATACTCCCATTTCACCTCTTAATTGCTTTCATCCTGGCACCTAGCAGGATTTAGTGAATGAACTTATATATTATGTCTGCTTCTTCAACTAGAACATGCCATCTGATCAAGAGCAGAAAATGTGGGGTGTGTTTTTTTTTCTTTTGGTTGGTTGGTTTAAGCACCATCATTCCAGAGACTGGATGCACCCACTTCTATTTGAATGTGGTTTCCTCAGGTTGATTTCTTTTTTAAAAAAATTTTATTTATTTATTTTAATTGGGGGCTAATTACTTTACAATATTGTGGTGGTTTTTGCCATACACTGACATGAATCAACCACAGGTACTAGAACTCTGTCCAGAACCCCTCTCCCACCTCCCTCCCCATCTCATCCCTCTGGGTTGTCCCAGTCCACTGGCTTCGATGCCCTGTTTCATGCATCAAACTTGGACTGTGCATTGAACTTGGACTGTGCATTAAACCTGGACTGTGAAATGCATCTACTTCACATATGGTAATATATATGTTTCAATGCTATTCTCTCAAATCATCCCACCCTCACCTTCTCCTGCAGAGTCCAAAAGTCTATTCTTTACATCGGTGCCTCTTCTGCTGTCTTGCATATAGGGTCATCGTTACCATCTTTCTAAATTCCATATATATGCGTTAATATACTATATTGGTGTTTTTCTTTCTGACTTACTTCATTCTGTATAATTGGCTCCAGTTTCATCCACCTCGTTACAACTGATTCAAATGTATTCTTTTTAATGGCTGCGTAATACTCCATTGTGTACATGTACCACAGCTTTCTTATCCATTCATCTGCCGATGGACATTTAGGTTGCTTCCATGTCCTGGTTATTGTAAACAGTGCTGTGATGAACATTGGGGTACACCCAGAAGTGGGACTGCTGGGTCATATGGCAGTTCTATTTCCAGTTTTTTAAGGAATCTCCACACTGTTCTCCATAGTGGTTTTACTAGTTTGCATTCCCACCAACAGTGTAAGAGGGTTCCCTTTTCACCACACTCTCTGTAGAATTTATTATTTGTAGACTTTTTGATAGCAGTCATTCTGACCAGCGTGAGATGGTACCTCATTGTGGTTTTGATTTGCATTTCTCTGATAAGGAGTGATGTTGAGCATCTTTTGATGTGTTTGTTAGCCATCTGTATGTCTTCTTTGGAGAAATGTCTGTTTAGTTCCTTGGCCCATTTTTTGATTGGGTCATTTATTTTTCTGGTATTGAGCTGCATGAGATGCTTGTATAGTTTGGAGATTAATTCTTTGCCAGTTGTTTTGTTTGCTGTTATGTTCTCCCATTCTGAAGGCTGTCTTTCACCTGCTTATAGTTTCCTTTGCTGTGCAGAAGCTTTTAATTTTAATTAGGTCCCATTTGTTTATATTTGCTTTTATTTCCAATATTCTAGGAGGTAGGTCATAGAGGGTCCTGCTGTGATTTATGTCGGAGAGTGTTTTGCCTATGTTCTCCTCTAGGAGTTTTATAGTTTTTGGTCTTACATTTAATCTTTAATCCATTTTGAGTTTATTTTTGTGTATGGTTTTAGAAAGTGTCCTAGTTTCATTCTTCTACAGGTGGTTGACCAGTTTTCCCAGCACCACTTGTTAAAGAGATTGTCTTTTCTCCATTGTATATTTTTGCCTCTTTTGTCAAAGATAAGGCATCCATAGGTGTGTGGATTCATCTCTGGGCTTTCTGTTTTGTTCCATTGATCTATATTTCTGCCAGTACCATACTGTCTTGAAGACTGTAGCTTTGTAGTATAGTCTGAAGTCAGACAGGTTGATTTCTCCAGTTCCATTCTTCTTTCTCAAGATTGCTTTGAATGTTCAAGGTTTTTTGTGTTTCCATACAAATTGTGAAATTATTTGTTCTAGTTCTGTAAAAAATACCATTGGTAGCTTGATAGGGATTGCATTGAATCTATAAATTGTTTTGGGTGGTATATTCATTTTCACTATATTGCTTCTTGGCCTTTTGGCTAAGATCAAGTGTAGTATCTGTCTTCAGGCT
The DNA here is from genome assembly GCF_016772045.2 of Ovis aries. Taxonomy (NCBI): domain Eukaryota; kingdom Metazoa; phylum Chordata; class Mammalia; order Artiodactyla; family Bovidae; genus Ovis; species Ovis aries. The sequence continues at coordinate 101,860,151 of NC_056080.1, read as the reverse complement.
GACTTCTGTTTGACCCAGCAGGAAAAAACTTCTTCTCTGAGCCCCTGTATCTGGCGGGAATCCTCTGAAGGATAGCTTGAGGCAAGGATGTGGTGTCTTCTAATGGACTGGTAGGGTATGGGAGGGAAGGCAGGAAGTCACAGGGTTGGGATCTCAGGGCAGGTCCACCAAGTAGGGTGGCTCAATTACCTCCCATGGGGCACTCCAGAGAGCTGGCCTTTCCCTGGCAGAGAGGTGGGCAGGGGGTGGTGAGGGACATAAAATCCATGCATTTTTGGATCTCTGGGTGTGCATTCACAGAGGTGGATGGAAGGGGAACATAAAATGGGTAGGGCAAGGCTACTGTCTGCTGAAGCTCTCTCTGCAGGTGCCACAGAAAATGTTTTATCCATCTCTGTACTTGGTGTGGTGCATAGTAGGAATTCAACATCCGTTTGTTGGATGGAAGAAATTGCTATTCTATTTTCCACAGACAACACAGCAAGTGGAATCTGATTCTGTTCCTGTAAAGGGGTGGTGTTAAATCTTCCTCCTTACTGCTTTTAGAGACTATCAGACACACTGCTTCCCACCATTGATTTCTATTCAGCTGAGATTTGTGCAAAGCCAATGAAGGAGGAGCTACGTTTATTATTTGTTTGCAACACATTCCAGTGAATGCTTTAGTATTCAAAATCCACTGTACTTTTGCCTCATTTATTTTTTTTTTCCTGCCTCATTTATTTCTAAAAGAGAAGTCAGGAGATATTCTTTGCCCTTTAAGTAATGGACATGGGAAGTCAACAAAAATACATTTAAAAACACATGCATTCACTTTTCATTTGTCCAAGTTCAAAATTAGATGTTTCTCCTCCATTATCTCATAAAAGCATGTGATTTATGAAAGAAACTGAAGCGAGTGTCATTAAAACTGATTACCCTAAGTGAATAGTGATGTATTTGTGGGTATGCAATGTGATTATGATGTTAGTGAGAGTAATCTAATGATCAGTGGGATAATGTGATTTTGTGGTATTGATAAAAGACTAAAAACAGAAGCCTTCGGTGAAATCACACCTCTGATCTGAAACAAGCCCCAAATGATGACCAAAAGGACGTTTGTTTTGACTCCACTCATGGACCTAGTGCCCAGGAAGATAGTGCCCTCACACTGCCCCAGCTGCTGAGAGTCCAGTCTCCTGCAGATCTTGGAAACTGGGAGAGAGAAGGGAGCACACAGCAGGAAGACTAAAGAATTTTCTCTGAGAGAGGCCCTCTCCGCAGATGCTCCCAGTCCCACCAGGAGTCACCACCTGCTCCTTCTTTAGTGCCTGGTGCCTTCCATCCCTCTGCAACCCCTTTGCTCTGGGTCTCATCGCATCAGTGGCCCTCCTCCTCCTCCTTGTGCATCATCACTTTCTCACTCAGCCGTGGATCCTCCACCTCTCAGCATTTCTCAGCTTTGAAAAGGACACCGTCCTTCCTCCCTCCTTACATCCCCCACCAAATGGGTAGGATATGCACCCTGACCTTATCCCCTCTCCTGCCTTGCTGCCCCCTGCCTCTTAACTCCTCTGAATATGAACCTGATCCTCCTATTGTACTGGCCTGAACTGATATGATGCAAATTATTAAATGCCACTGTTTCTTGTTTCTCCATCATATCTAAGCTCTCAGAGCATTTGATGACTTCTTGAAATTCTCTCTGCATATGCATCCCCAATATTTCCCTCTCCTGGCCTCTGCTTACTCTCTAACAACCCCCTTCTTCATATCCTGCTGCCCACGTGTGGGCCCTCTTGTCTCCCTTAGAGATGCCTCCCCCACCCCACCCACGACTTAGATGACCACTGCTCTGCAGCTGCCTCTGAAATCTAGGACTCCAACCAATCACATTTCTCCTGGCTTCCATTCCCATCAGCACATAGATATAATTCCCTCTTTTCTCTTTGCCCTCTGCCTCTGTGGCATGGTACACTGCAGTGCTAAGCATTTTTCCATGACATCCAAAGTGAGAAGGGCCAGATAAAACCAGGCTCAACATTTAGCTCTGCCACACACTTCCTGTCTGACCTGGACAAGTTTCCTATACAGTCTGAACTCCCATTTACAGAACCAAAAATAATAACTCATTGTTGCCTTGCATGGTTGTTGTGAAAATTAAAAGCATTTATGATCATCACCTGGCCCATAATAATTATTTCTTATGTTTTAGCTGTTATTATTAATTCACCCAGTGGATGTTTTATTCCCTGGCTTTATTCCGTGGTGGCTCAGTGTTAAAGAAACCACCTGCCAATGCAGGGGATGCAGGTTCGACCCATAGGTTAGGAACATTCCCTGGAGGAGGAAATGGCAACCCACTCCAGTATTCTTGCCTGGAGAATCCCATGGACAGAGGAGCCTCGTGGGCTACAGTCCATGGGGTCACAAAGAGTTGGACACAACTGAGCAAGAAATCAACAACAATAACAACAAAATGTTTATTGAATGAAGGGGATGCTTCAGGTACTGTTGCAGGAAGGTGAGATGCAGAGAGGAGGTTTGAAGACTTCTCACATCCTACAATATCAAGCACAGGCACCTCCTCCATAAGGACCAATGCAGTGCAATGAAGATGACCAACCTTCACAAAATATTACTTTTTTTAATGTTTGTTACTACAGAAAGCATCCAGTTTAATCCCATTACTATATATAAACTACTGTATACAAACCCAATTTTGAGGTTATTCCAGTTTTTGTTGATTACTTAAATAGAAAACAGTTGCCTCAGTGAAAACTGCACAGACAGAATATGTTCCTAGAGAAGGAAATCATTATTTGATTCTCCTGAAATTAAAGCACACTCTTCTCCCCAACTCAGCCAGGTTACCTTCTGGGAGATAACAGGCTTTTTCTCCTAAGTAACTTTCTCACACAAATCAAGCAGTCAGCTTCCAAAAGGATTTTCCACCAGTGGGAGAGGGAATCAGTACTCTGATTAGCAATTTGTCTTTGCTTCATTGACTGTTCTGGTTTGTTGTTACCTAAGGTCATTTTTTAAACAAATCTTTTCTTTTGTGATAGTTTTATATTTACAGAGAAGTTGCAGAGTTCCTGTACACCTGTCATCCAGTTCTCCCTAATGTTAGCATCTTACATAACAATGGTACATTTGTCAAAGCTAAGAAATTAATGTTGATAAATTAGTATTCATTAAACTACAAACTTTATTCAGATCTCCTTAGTTTTTCCACTAGTGTCTCTTTTTTATTCTAGGATCCAATTCAGGATACCATATTGCATTCAGTCACTATGTCATTTTAATACATATGCCATTGATATTGCATAAAGTCATAATTACTCTCAAAAGGTTCTGTGCCCCAGAACAGTATAAAAAAACCTGGGAGAGTCAATGTAGGGTGGAGAAAAGTGATGAAAATGGAATTTAGGCCCATCATCCAAATAAGCAAAATTAGTTGGAAAAAAATTTTCTCAGATAGTGCCAAAGTGAAAGGTTAAACATTTGGTTTCTTCCTTTTCCTCCCAGTCCAGAACTTTCTCTAGTTTTGCCTCCCCTGGGAGGTTGAGCTCTGGTTGTGTTGCAGGAAGGAAGCCAATTCTGACTCCATGTTGGAACTGTTTCTTTGATTTGCTTTTCATTGCTTTTGTTATTATAATCATACAGAATGGTTTGCCTTAGGGAATCATGCCCTTCGGCCTGACTGGTAAACTAAAGTTCCTTTGTTCAGAATCCTACCCACCTGTGGATGGCAGGAAGGAAGAAATTAACACATCCCCTGCCTGAGGCTTGCCATTCTAGGAGATATTTGCAAGATTAATAGCCTTTTTTCTTTGCTTCCTCACCTCCCCCCATCTTTGATCTATACAAGAACCTGGCATCCAGACCCCAATAAGATGTGGTTATTTTGAGGTGCTAGCCTGCCATCTTCTCAGTCTCCTGGCTCCCCAATTAAAGTTTCTTCCTTGCCTCAACATCTTGTCTCTCGGATTCATTGGTCTATTGTGTGGCAAGCAGAACGAGCTTGGACTCAGTAACAGTTGCACCTCCACATTTCAGTTTTGACTGTTAAGCAGTTACCTGATTCACCTTCAAATTGGGAGAAACAAAGAGTCGTGTTCATCTTTTCTGGAAACTCAGCTGTGTGACCTTGAGCAAGTCCATTTAGCCTTTCTTGGCCTCAGTCCCCCAGTTGCACAAGCTGAGGTTTGTCAGTGGTTGACAAGGGCTGGTCTGTGGATCTGTCATATCAGAATCAGCTGGAAAGTTTGTTGCAGTGCTGATTTGCAGATCCTGCCCAACTTATGAATATCTGGGCAGTTGGACCTGAGGCTCTCTATTTTCACACACACACACACAGTTACCACAGGTGATATGGGTACACAGCAGGCTCTGGGGCACATGGGGTTAAATGAGCTGTATGCTTGCATGGATTTGTTAGGTAGTTAGAGCAGGAAAAAGGAGTCCAAAATCGTGGCTAAAAGACAAAGAAAGGGAAAAGCCTGTGACAACAGAATAAAAGAAAATCCACAGACTAGAGTGAGAATTTCAGGTAAAACAAACACGTCCCCTTCTTGGCCAGCCCAATTTGCATAAGGCAGGCTCAAGGAAGGGAGGAGACAAACATCTAAGAAGAGGAAGCCAAGACAGATTGAGGTCTTTCCTTTGGAGTCTGCCCATCCTCATGCCTCAAGAGTGTACTATATCCTTTGCTTGCCAAATAAAACTGAGCTGTAACAGAGCTGTAACACTGGTCTGCCATTTCAAATCTTTGCTGTGGCAAGACAGAACTGAGGAAATTACACACTCCCCCGACATATCTGGTGCCATGACTCGGATTTAACCTGGTTGAAACAACCTCAGCTCAGCCCCAGCAAGGCAGAAACCAAGCACAGCAGAAGCCCAACTTGGCGAAAGCTCATGTGGTGGAAGCTGAACTCAAAGAAAATCCAGTACAGTGGAAATGACAAGAAGCTCAGCACACTGGAAACTGGGACAGCAAAAACAAACTCAGCAGAAAGCTCATATGGCTCAATCTCAGATTCCAGAAGACCTCCAGTTAAGGTAGGAGGTCCTCACCCCTATGGCTGGAAGGACATATGGCTAACAAATTCTTAATTCCTTTACAGTCTCTCATTTCTTATTTCCTTGAGCCCCCTGTGAACAGGCGAGTGGCATGCAATTGAGTGACTCTAGCAGGGGCTACTCCCCAGAGTGTCCTGAAGGCTCCACTATCTGCTGTGCCCTAGTAGCTGTTGCCCAAATGTGTGAGGGTTCTTCTGTCCTTAACCTCCTTTGTGCCAAGCATCAGGCCAATGAAAATTGTGGGTGCAGGTCAGGCATTTAGCAGTTTTTCTGGCAAGTTATGAAAGGGGTTCCTCAGCACGTTTTTCCCACTGCTTTTTGCTCCCTTCCTTCAGCTTCTCTCTCCACTGTTTGATTGGGCAGATCATCATCTTTACATTTCTGAAAATTGTGTTTGAACCGTTTACCTAAGATTGGGACTCAAACCCACATGGCAGGGACTTTGTGCTATGCTTAGTCACTCAGTCATGTCCAACCAGGACTTGAGCCTGACCAAAGCCCATGGTGCCTGGTTTCAGGACCTAGTGAAGCTCAGGTTCTTGATGTCTCATTGCAAAAAGAATTCAGTGAGACACAGTGGTAGGTAAGAGGTAGATTTGTTTGGATTCAGAAAGAAGCACAGTCCACAGAGTGTGTGCCATCGCAGAGGGTGTATGTGGTGGCCATGAAATGTGTGGTTAGTTTTTGCAAGCTGGGTGAATTCATATGTTAGTGAGTGGGAGGATTATTCCAACAACTGGGGAACCACCCACTTCTTGGTCTTTTGATAGTGCCTTGGAACTGTCATGGCACCTCTGGGTGTGTCATTTAGCTCAAAGATTGAGGATCAAGGCTTAGTTGAATTTGACTTGTCTGCTATCTTGGACCTACTTGATTTTAATGGGTTTATGTTATGACCTTGGGCTATGTCATTCTTTCAAAAGTCATGCCCTGCCCCCTTCCCTCCTGTTTCAAGCTCTTTTCCTGAGCCCCATCTGGGCCTGCAACGTTGCCTCTACAATCTTCTGGCAGGACAACCAGAAAATAGCTGACCCTTAGGAGGGAAATCCAATCCCTCTAGAAATTCAGGCCTTCATCTTCCATGTTTCTCACAACATGTATAACAACAGCATCTCTCATGAACCCTCTAGGGCAGGTGACAGGCACACAATGCCTGCTAGAGGTCCATCTGTTGGTGACATCCATTCAAGGGCAATTGGGCTTCCAAGGACAATGTTTGCCACTTTGGGAGTTAGCTCTGAAGGCTGTTTGGGCCCAAACCCTTACCACCCTTCTCCTAAAGTTACAAACATATTGCCAGATCAAATCTCCATTCCACTTTTATGGAACATCTGGTCTGTTGCCTCTTATCAATTTGTTCTTAAGCCACTTACTAACTCTTACAACCAAGACCCTGCCCCCTTGTAGGCAACATCACTCCAACCAGCTTATTACTAAAATACTCTTAATGTCCCTAACAGTACCAGATAATCCATTCCTTTGTCATTACTTCTATTATTCTATGACAATGAAATGTTTACCATGGGAAACACCCTAAACTGCTCTTATGGAGGACTAAGGGAAAAAATCAGTGAGTTACATTCCTTCAGAGCAATAACAGGATAAGGCCTATGGCTATTTGGCCAGGTTCCCAGTCTCAGGGCACAGGCTTGGATTGCTTTACATCATGGTATCTATTCCCATCTGCAGTGGACAAACTGGCAATGAGTTAAGATTACAACCCCTTAATCCTACTCAGCACTAGTCACACTGGAGATCTTAAGGATGCCCAACTCCAGCCTGGGGTCCCAGGAGGTCGACCTGCCTCAACCAGCCTAGGGATATGGTCCCTGGGAGGTTGTCATGCCTCAACTTGCTCAGGGATCCACCAGTCCAGGGGTCCCAGCAGGTTGACACATCTTGACCTGCTGAGGGACCCAATTCTTGGGAGGTCGACATGCCTTTGCCTGCCTGGGTATTCAATCTCCAGGAGGTTGTCATGCCTCAACCTGCCTGGGGATCTGCACCCTGACCCAGGGATACCCAGCTCTCAGGTTGCAACAATACTGAGTAAAATAAGCTTCAGAGACTCACCCCTGAGGAAGTCCACCCATGGAAATAGAAGGAAGCCTATGATTTGTGGGACTGTGCCCAGTCTTAGCAATAACTCAGGAGCCCAACGAGAACCCCATTGCCTTTCTGGAAAGTCTGAAAGAAGGCCTCCAAAAGTTTACCAATCTGGACTTAGACTCTTACGAGGGACAGGTGATTTTAAAGGACAAATTCCTGTCCTAGTGTGTATCAAAGATCAGGATAAAGCTACAACAGCTACAGCAGCAAGACCCTGCTGCCTCTTTAGATGAAAGCATCCAGATAGCCACCAATACCTTTTATAACAGAGAACAGGAGAGGGAGGCCAAAGCCCAGGAAAGGGAGAGAAGGAAAGAGACAAGACATGCCCAGATGCTGGCTGCCCTTCAGGGAAGCCCTATGGCAAACCCTGAGTCCTTGAAGGACAAGGCACAAGGCAAATGCCTAATCTGTAGACAGACAGGACATTAGGCCAGTATCCAAACTGTGGCAAGTCTCCTAAAATGGCTTGCTACAAATGCCATCAGTTGGGACATTGGGCTGCCCTCTGCCCTGGGGACCTGACAGCCTCAAGGTCAAGTGCCAAGCCTTCCCTCAGGATGGTTCAACAGGACTGAAGTGGCCCCCTCCAGCCAGCCTGCCTGTCACAGATAACCATGGGACTGAAGCCAAGGGTGAAACTGGATGTGGCAGGTAGGTCCCAGAATTTCTTGGTTGACACAGGGGCTACCTACTCTGTCCTGACCTTCCACTCTGGAGTCTTCTCCTCTCAAAACTGTACCATTTTGAGTGCTATAGGGAAAACAATTATGAAAAGATTCACCCAAGCACTTCTTTGTTGCTGGGATGGACAAATATTTTTCCACCAGTTTCTGATGATCCCTGAGTGTCCTACTCCCTTTTTGAGAAGAGATCTTTCCCTGCCTTTGAAATCTTGCAACTACTGCAGTCCTGATAGAAGATGCTTTAAAACTTGGGGACAAACTATTTTTACCAGTCACCAAGTGAAACAACTCCTGAATGGGAGAGACCATTTATATGCCTGATCAAAGGTTCCTCAGATAGTAAGCAGTGCTGATGGAAAATCCAGGCCTGACTATATCTTCTTGTGAGGTTCTTAACCCAGCTACCCTCCTGCCTACCCCCAAGGGTTCTCTCCCCTTTCACTCTTGCCTAGAAACTTTGGACCAAAGGACAAAGCCCTGAGAGGGATTGTCAGAAGATCCTCTGACCAATTTTGAGGGAATCTGGTACACTGGTGGAAGCAGCTTTGTCTTGGATGGGAAAAGAAGAGCCGGATATGCAGTAGTCTCCAATTTTGAGACCATAGAGGCTAAACCTTTGCCACCAGGTGCTTCAGCCCAATTGTCTGAGCTCATAGCCCTGACTTGAACTTTAGAGCTGGGAAAAGAAAAAAGAGTAGCCATTTACACTGACTCCAAATATGCCTTTCTGGTAATACATGCACATGCTGCTATTTGGAAAGGAAGAGGCTACTTGACCACCCAAGGGTCCTCAAATCAAATATGATCAAATCCTTAGGCTCTTGGAGGCAGTCCATTTGCCCACTGAGGTTTCAGTTTCGCCTTGTAAAGGACACCGAAAAGGGAGCACAGAAGTGGCACGAGGGAACCAAGCAGCCAATCAGGCAGCCAAAAGAGCAGCATTACAGAACAATGACCTAATAGGGGTTGCCACCTTAGTTCTACAGACTAATTTGCCAGAAACTCCTTCATATACTGAAGGTGAGACTCTTAAAGCTTAGAGTGAGGGCTTTCAAGAAGATCATATAGGGTGTTTCCAAAAGGAGGGACTCCTTTTCCTGCCTGGGAGCCTCCAATGGAAGTTGGTTAACTCCTTACATGCCATCACTCATTTAGGTGAGAAGGCCCTCCAAAGATTACTAGAAAGGTCCTTGAGAGGAACGGGCCTCCAAACAACTATAAGGCAAGTGGTCTCCTCTTGTCCCACTTGTCAGTTAAACAGCCCCCAAGGATCTCAAAGACCCCAGCTAGCCCAACTCATCCAATGGCATGGGACCTACTGAGGAGAGGACTGGCAGATGGACTTCACCCAGATGCCAGTTTCTCAAGGGTATAAATACCCACTAGTCATGATGATACATTCACAGGATGGATTGAAGGCTTTCCCACCTGGATTGAGGAGGCTGAGGAGGTAGTAAAAAATTGGTCCATGAAGTCATTCCGAGATTTGGTCTGCCAAGGTCATTACAAAGTGACAATGGGACATCATTTACTTCTAAGGTCACCCAAGGGGTCTCTAAAGCATTGGGCATTACTTATTATCTCCATTGTGCCTGGAAGCCTCAGTCTTCAGGAAAAGTAGAAAGAGCCAACCAATTCTTAAAATCAGCGATAAAAAAAGATAACCCGGGAGACCTCCCTGGGATGGAAGGAGGCTTTACCAATAGCTCTCCTCTGCACCCGCATTGGCCCTAAGGAACAGGTTGGTCTTAGTCCTTATGAGATGCTATATGGGAGACCTTCTGTTTATGTCAATGACCTCTTCCTGGATCCAGAGGTTCAGACCCTCCAGTCTTATACCATGGCCACTGGGCAATTCCAACAGGATATAAGCTTGTGGGGTATGAACCAGGACCCAAAAGATTGCAAGGAGTCACCACTATATGCTCCAGGGACTCAAGTCCTAATTAAAGTCTGGAAAGATGGGTCCCCAAAGGCTCAACTCCAGCCCACATGGAAGGGCCCCTACCCTGTAATACTTTCCACCACCCCAGCAGTCAAGGTACGAGGACATGACTCCTGGATTCACTACTCACAAGTCAAGCCATGGAAGAAAACAGAAGAGGACACTCAATACACCTGTGAGCCCCTGGGAGATCTCAGATACCTATTCAGGACTACAAATGAGTGCCATTCTAATGAACACTCCCGAAATTAAGTTTCTGGGGATAAGATTTCTCAGGATAGCTCTAAAGAGCCAACAGAGCTTGGCAGGGGTTGTATTCCAAATAGACAGGAGATAGATCCCCTGATCCCTGAACAAGGAGAGACTTGAGCCATCTTGAATGAGACATGTTTCTGGGTAAACACTTCCAACAAAGTTAAAGAAAGTCTCACAGTCCTCAAGAAAAACATTCAGATCCTGCAGGATCTCAAAGAATGAGCTGAAGAGTTCTTGGGGTGGCCACAATCTCTCTTGGGGGATCCTCCTGGAGAGGGGGAACTGGAGTTGGCTAATACCCCTATTAATCTCTGTTATCACCATATTGATGTTGCTTATGATTGCTCCATATATTATCAATTGTCTAACCCATTTTGTCTCTGCCCAGGTCAACAAGCTACAACATGTAGTACCAGTTCAACAAGGATATATAAAACTACACCCAACCCCGGAAAATATCGCTCACCCTTAGATGGACACAGCCATAAGTACTCTGACTCTGAGGCTTGAGACCAGCAGGGAGGGGAGGCCCAATGCCCCTCACCATCCCAGCTCAGCAGGAAGTAGCCAGAGAGACCTCGATGCCCCTACTCCCAAAAAATTGGGCCTTCCATCTCTTGAGGAGGGAATGTTAGGTAGTTAGAATAGGAAAAAGAAGTCCAAAATGGCAGTGGCTAAAAGACAAAGAAAGGAAAAAGCTCACAAAAATGGAACAAAAGAAAACCTGAGGACCAGAGTGAGAACCTCAGGTGAAACAAACAGCCTTCCTGGCTAGCCCAGTTTACATAGAGCAGGCTCAGGGGGAGGAGACAAACAGATAAGAGGAGGAAGCTAAGACCCTTGAGGCCTCTCTTTTTGGGTCGGCCCGCCCTCACACCTTGAAGGTGTACTATCCTTTGCTTGCCAAATAAAACTGAGCTGTAACCAAGCTGTAACACTGGTCCACCATTTCAAATCTTTGCTGTGGTGAGACAGAACTGAGGGAATCACACACTCCCTTGACATATCCAGAGGCAAAAGGGCTTTAGGAAGTGACCTTTAACAGGTCAAGGAAAGGGATCAGCCTCCTTGTGGAAGCAGGTCTGGTGCTTCCTGGGACTCACAAAGCTATCTTGTTAAGAGACAGCTCCCCACTGCCAAAGCTCCTATTGCATTCTACCTAGGCATTCGGTGGGTGATGCATATTTAACCTACACCGTCAGAGTTCTGATTGTCTGTACAATCTATTCAAATCGATTTGGGGAAATTACCTAAAGACCCAGAAGAACTGTACAAAAAGAGCTTCATGACCCAGATAATCATGATGGTGTGATCACTCACCTAGAGCCAGACATCCTGGAATGCAAAGTCAAGTGGGCCTTAGGAAGCATCACTACGAACAAAGCCAGTGAAGGTGATGGAATTCCAGTTGAGCTCTTTCAAATCCTGAAAGATGATACTGTGAAAGTGCTGCACTCAATGTGCCAACAAATTTGGAGAACAGCAGTGGCCACAGGACTGGAAAAAGTCAGTTTTCATTCTAATCCCAAAGAAAGGCAATGCCAAAGAATACCCAAACTATTGCACAATTGAAACTCATCTCACACGCTAGTAAAGTAATACTCAAAATTCTCCAAGCCTGGCTTCAACAGTATGAGAACTGTGAACTTCCAGATGTTCAAGCTGCTTTCAGAAAAGGCAGAGGAACCAGAGATCAAGTTGCCAACATCTGCTGGATCATCGAAAAAGCAAGAGAGTTCCAGAAAAACATCTATTTCTGCTTTATTGACTATGCCAAAGCCTTTGACTGTGTGGATCACAATAAACTGTGGAAAATTCTGAAAGAGATGGGAATACTAGACCACCTGACCTGCCTCTTGAGAAATCTGTATTCAGATCAGGAAGCAACAGTTAGAACTGGACATGGAACAACAGACTGGTTCCAAATAGGGAAAGGAGTATGTCAAGGCTATATATTGCTACCCTGCTTATTTAACTTATATGCAGAGTACATCATGAGAAATGCTGGACTGGATGAAGCACAAGCTGAAATCAAGATTGCTGGGAGAAAAATGTCAATTACCTCAGCTATGCAGATGACACCACCCTTATGGCAGAAAGTGAAGAAGAACTAAAGAGCCTCTTGATGAAAGTGAAAGAGGAGAGTGAAAAAGTTGGCTTAAAGCTCAACATTCAGAAAACTAAGATCGTGGCTTCTGGTCCCATCACTTCATGGGAAATAGATGGGGAAACAGTGAAAACAGTTTCAGACTTTGTTTTTTGGGGCTCCAGAATCACTGCAGATAGTGACTGCAACCATGAAATTAAAAGACACTTACTCCTTGGGAGAAAAGTTATGACCAACCTAGACAGCATATTAAAAAGCAGAGACATTACTTTGCCAACAAAGATGAAAGTCAAGGCTATGGTTTTTCTAGTAGTCATGTGTGGATGTGAGAGTTGGAGTATAAAGAAAGCTGAGTGCCAAAGAATTGATGCTTTTGAACTGTGGTGTTGGAGAAGACTCTTGAGAGTCCCTTGGACTGCAAGGAGATCTCACCAGTCCATCCTAAAGGAAATCAGTCCTGAGTATTCATTGGAAGGACTGATGTTGAAGCTGAAACCCCAATACTTCGGCCACCTGGTGCAACGAGCTGACTCATTTGAAAATACCCTGATGCTGGGAAAGATTGAAGGTGGGAGAAGAAAGGGATGACAGAGGATGAGATGGTTGGATGGCATCACAGACTCAATGGACATGAGTTTGAATAAACCCTGGGACATGACTAAGTGAGTAACACACACACACACACACACACACACAGAGAGAGAGAGAGAGAGAGAGAGAGAGAGAGCGCTAAAGACAAGACAGAGAAAAGTTTTACAAAAACATTGGAATTTTAGTAAATGACAACTTGTTGCTAAGTTGTGTCTGACTCTTTTGTGACCCAATAGACTGTAGCCTGCCAGGGTCCTCTGTCCATGGGGTTTCACAAGCAAGATATACTGGAGCGGGTTGTATTTCCTTCTCTAGAGGTTCTTCCAGACCTAGGGATCAAACCTATGTCTCCTGTATGGGAGACAGATTCCTTACCACTGAGCTAACTGGCACTAAATGACAACTTAGATAGTTATGGTAAAAGCTTCTGAGTTGATTACTTTTCATTCCTTACTTGGGAGTGCAGAAAAAAGAAAATGAACTCATTTTACATGAGACTGTAAGTTAATCTACTTATTTCACCTGTACTCTGCCTTTTAACAAATCCTCTTATACGTATTCTGATAGCCAAACATGATAGGGATATATTACTAAGTGGATTTTGTCTGTGATTGCTGCAAACTTCTCCATTTTAGTTCATAGAACCTCAGAGCTGAAAAAGCTCAGTGATCATATAATCAAAACAGATGATAGATCAAATAATTTTATTAAATGGGGGAACTGAAAAATTCAGAACGCAGACAAAGGGCAATGACACATTTGTTTTGACTGAACAAATAATTAGTCAGTTCACATCACAGCCTTTTGAAGCCCCGTTATTTCTGTATTCTACAGATGAAGAAACTGAGGCTCCAATGTGCAAGGTCTGCTGGTTAAGTGAAAGAGGAATTTAACCCAGGTCTGGTGCCTTAATACCCTGGTCTGGAGATGTTCATGGCAGCCTTATTTGTAATAAGAATGGATCAAAAATAGTAAACTGTGCAGTAATTAAAATGGACAGACATTTTATCTTGCAGATGAGAGAATAAATTGATACAACCATTCATGAAAGCAATTGACAATATGAATAGGGTGCTTCTGTAAAGTTTATACTCTCTGAACAGCAATTCATTGACTAAGATCTTATCCTAAGGTATTAATCAGAAATTTTGAAATGGCTATTTGAAGAAATACTTATTGAGATAGCATCTAAAAATTATTTTTAACTAGAAAGACACGAAAGATTCACAATTAGATAATGAGTTTAATAAATCAACAGTGCTTTACGTGCTATACACAAGCATTTTAAATGGTGTTTTAATGACATATGACATACGTGTTTTAATGACATATGAAACTTTATAATATTTTAAGTGAAAAAAAGCATGAACAAATTATTGCATGCACATTGTGATCCCAGTTTTTTGAAAGAAAAGTATGTGGATATGTTTTTAAAAAGCAAGACTGAAAGGAAATAAACCCAAATATTTAATTGTCTTAAAAATGAAAAATAAAGCGTTAAAATGGTTCTCTCTGCATGGTGAAATTAGAGCTCATTCTTTATTATCTTCTTTGTGCCTTTCTGAATTTTGAATTCTCTTTAGTGAGGAACAAACCACTTTTATAAGCAGAAAGAATACAATGCTATTATTTAAAGAAAAAATTCAGATTACAAAAATAAATACCATAGAGAACACTATGATGCATTGAGTGCAAATGTAGAAAACTGTGTATACAGTAGAGTGTTTTAAAATATACACATAAGCTTGTCCCTAAAATTTCACTCACATCACATTGGTCAGAATTGCATCATATACATAAACCAAAGACTGGCAGGAGGAATGACTGTATAGTAGAGGGTGAATTATCCAGATAAAAACAGAGAAAGATATAGGAAGATGGATTTGGGCAGGCAACCCAATATGTGTGTTTCAGACAGTCTCACAATGAAATTAAATTGAGGACTGAAAAAAAAAAAAGGGCACCAAGGTTGCCCCCTCCCTATTTCCATAGCTTGATTTTCTTTTAATTTCTTATAGAGTTCTTTTTCAGTCTCCTGCTGCCCTAGGAAGTCTGGCTTTGCCTGCCGTGGCCCATGGCCTAGACAAGGCTCCTTTGGCTCCAACTTAATTTTCCCTCCCAATTGAAGTACAAGACCCACTACTGAACATATTAGGCAGGCTAGACTAATGGCTGCAACAAAGAAGTCTAAAATCTCAGTGACGTGAGACCATCTAGCTCCCTGTGCTATACAGCGGGGCTTCCCAGGTGGCGCTAGTTGTAAAGAACCCGGCTGTTAAAGCAGGAGACAGAAAAGACATGGACTTGATCCTTAGGTGGGGAAGATCCCCTGGAGGAGGCAATGGCAACCCACTCCAGTATTCTTGCCTAGGGAATCCCATGGACAGAGAAGCCTGGTGGGCCACATTTCATGCTGTCACAAAGAGTTGGATACCACTAATTGACTAACACTTCAGTAGGATTTTATTGTTTATTCATTCTATGTTTACTAACTAGTTTGCCTCTACTAACCTAACTCGCAGTCCATCCTCCCACATCTCTCCTCCTCCTTGGTAACCACAAGTCTTTTCTCTATGTCTGTGGGTCTGTTTTTGTTTTGTAGATAAATTCATTTGTGTCATATTTTAGCTTCCACATATAAGTGATAGCATATGGTAACTTTCTCTGAATTTCATTTCACTTAGTATGGTAATCTCTAGTTCCATCCATGTTGCTGCAAATGGCATTATTTCATTCTTTTTATGGCTGAGTAATATTTCATTGTATACATGTACAACATCTTTAGATGATCGTTAGTACTTATTGAGCTGCTATATCTGCCAACTATCCCATGAGGTACATTATTTCCTCTGATGAAAGTGAAAGAGGAGAGTGAAAAAGTTGGCTTAAAACTCAACATTCAGAAAACTAAGATCATGGCATCTGGTCCCATCAATTCATGGCAAACAGATGGGGGAAACAATGGAAATAGTGACAGACTTTATTTTGGGGGACTCCAAAATCACTGTAGATAGTGACTGCACCCATGAAATTGAAAGACACTTACTCCTTGGAAGAAGACCTATGACCAACCTAGACAGCATATTAAAAAGCAGACATTACTTTGCCAACAAAGGTCCATCTAGTCAAAGCTATGGTTTTTCCATTAGTCTTATGTGGACGTGACAGTTGGACTATAAAGAAAGCTGAGCACTGAAGAATTGATGCTTTTGAACTGTGGTGTTGGAGAAGACTCTTGAGAGTCCCTTGGACTGTGAGGAGATCAAACCAGTCTATCCTACAGGAAATCAGTCCTGAGTGTTCATTGGAAGGACTGATGTTGAAGCTGAAACTCCAATACTTTGGGAAGAAATGACTCATTTGAAAAGACCCTGATGCTGGGAAAGATAGAAGGCAGGAGGAGAAGGGGACAACAGAGGATGAGATAGTTGGATGGCATCACTGACTCGATGGACATAAGTTTGAGCAAGCTCCGGGAATTGGTGATGGACAGGGAAGCCTGGCGTGCTGCAGTCCATGGGGTCAGACATGACTGAGCGACTGAACTGAACTAAAACTAAAGTTCAGAGAGGAAAGCAACCTACCCAATATTACACAGCTAGTGACTCTCAGAAGCCAGTTACTTTCAGTTACTCCTTAAAAAAATAATAATAAAATAAAATATATACATAAATAATTATAACCGCAGATAAAGGACTGTATGAACATACTTTGTGCATGTGTTCGTCACTTGGTCATGTCCAACTGTTTTGCAACTGCATGGACTGTAGCCCACCAGTCTCCTCAGTCCATGGAATTCTCCAGGCAAGAATACTGGAGTGGGTTGCCTTTCCCTTCTCCATTGGATTTTACTGACCCAGGGATGGAACCCAGGACTCTTGCATTGCAGTCTGAGCCGCCGGGGAAACCCATAAGAACATACTACAAAACACTACAAGTTTAGGGGTTTAGATGGCAAAAATAAAGTGAATTTCTTCTATCCCTTTTTATTTTCTACAATCTCATTAATTAACATGATTTTTAAAATAATATTTTAAAACTCTTCCACTCCACCCTCAAAGTCCCATGACTATGTAGATGTTATGTAGGTAAGAGCACACGAGCTGTATAAACACATGCTGTCAAATCTCAACTCTGTAATTATGAGCCTGGTGTGTCCCTAGGCCATTAGCTTAACTTCTCTGTGAAATAACATAGCACCTAGCTCTTCAGATTACCAGGAGTGTGAAAGAAGATGATGGATACTAACTGCTTATCATAGAGCCTATCAGAGTCACTTAAAGGGTTTTCTGGCCATTGGAGAAGGTAACGTGATGAGTTTCTGGTTTTCACTAGTGTGTCTTCAGTTTCATTGTTGGTCTCACTTCACCAGGCCTCAGAAAGGTGGCGGTAAAGTTGATAGGTCTTCTAGACCCTGTGTGCAGCATGAGGAAAATACTCAACAGTGTGGATGAGAGGAGCCTGAAGGAAATGTGTTTTTCCCCATCCTGCTGATGATCTGATCCACACTGGAGGTCTCTGTAGTTGGTAGCTCTCCTGCCAGGGAATTCTCACTTTGGCTCAACCTCCAGTTACTATACTTGAACTCCAAGATGTGTTTGTTTATTATCAATGTCTGCCCCTCTTCTGTATAAACATGCCTTTAAGGAATACTGAGGGCTATGCACGCAGGTTGTGGAGTGGCACACACGCAGACACACAACAGGGATGCACTCCAGTATCTTCCTGTCAGCCCTCCCTGCTCCTGTAGATCCATCATTAAATTCAGTCCTTCAGGTCAATTTCACAGTTTCCTAAACTGGAGTATTTATTCTGACACTCAATCACATCTTAATGTCATTAATTTGGTAGGGACTTCCTCTAATTTTCCCTTGTGGTTCAGCTGATAAAGAATCTGCCTGCAATGTGGGAGACCTGGGTTTGATCCCTGGGTCGTGAAGATCCTCTGAAGAAGGAAACAGCAACCCACTCCAGTACTCTTGCCTGGAGAATTCCATGGACAGAGGAGCGGAACAGGCTGCAGTCCATGGAATCACAGAGCTGGACACAACTGTGTGATTAACTTTCACTTTCCTTCACTTTCCTCTAATCAAATACCTTGGAAGAAGGTCTAGGGTAAAGTGAATTTTGAAGACAAAAGATAATTTCTAAATTAGTGACACTTGGCCCTGGGGGCTCAGATGATTAAGAATCTGCCTATGATGTGGGAGACCTGGGTTCGATCCCTGGGTTCGGAAGATCCACTGGAGGAGGGCATGGCAACCAACTCCAGTATTCTTGCCTGGAGAATTCCCCATGAACAGAGGAGCCTGGCAGACTATAGGCCAGGGGTCGCAAAGAGTCGGACACGACTGAGGGCTGAGCGAGTGAGAAGGCTGAGTGTAGCCTAAGTATAGAGTCAAAGGTAGAGAGGTGAGGCATTCAAGGAGACTGCCCAGCTCAGTGGTGGTACAGAGTGGTGGACCTTGGCATTCATTACCTTCACTTGTAAAATGGCCCAGAGGACCAGGCCTTCTCTACCTTCTGAAACTTTCATCTCCTTTTTAAAATCAGCAGAAACTAGTGGTTTGGGGCATGGGGCCTGGGTAAGACACATAGATTCCCAGTCAGAATTCACATCTTACCTGTAAATATTACTTGAGATGATGATATCTTCTACCAACAGGGCGTGTAATGAATACTACATGAGATGCTACAAAGAGTGAGTGACACAGAACTTGGCACCAAAATAAAATGAAATAAAGCCCTCAATAAATGAGAACAATTATTACTCTACTCCTTGAGATCACTCATATTCCTAAAGACTTCCCCAGTTTCAAATTTCCTTGCTTTCATGGAAACAAGACACAAACTTCTCCTTGATCTGTGGCAGTTAACCGTGTATAGAAATACAATAGCAGCAATTCCCTCCTTGATGTGCCCCAGGCTTTCTCAGGCCAGGGTTACCTTAACTCACAAAACTGTCAGAGTGAGGCCAAGGGCAGACACCAAATGCTTGGGTAGTTTCCTCCCACCTCCGGCCGACACTCCCTCATCACTGGCGTCCAGCAGATATGGGCAGTGCAAGCTGTATCTGAATGGGACAAAATTCATTACTGGACTCTCACTATAAGCTCTGCAAGCTCAAGAAGGTGTTTTGAAATGGAGTCAGGTTAATAGCAATACCCTAAATGTCACCAGCCATCTGCTCACCTAACCCTTTGGTCCCTTACAAAATTCCCCCTCAGAACAACATTTCAGAGACTTTCTGGGGAGAGGGGCACACATTATGGGGATGCTATGCTAATGGATGGCCCACTCCGTAACACAGATTGGGTAATAAATAATAAGGAGATAAGTCTCAGCTGCTCTGAAAGACCAGGGGACGCTCTGCTTGGGGCCTCTAGACTAAATAGCTGGAATGGAGCTGCTGACACCTGCAACTCCAAATCATCAGGAAATCCTAGGAAGTGACCCATGCCCGCCCACCCAGCAGGAACAGCTACAGCCAAGACAGACTGGCACAGTCTTGCTTTCCTCTCCTGTGGGGAAAGAGTTTCCTGACCACAGTGATAAAGCTATTTGATGAATGTTGAAACCATGGCAAGCCATACAGAGGACATGCAATTTTAGTTAACAGGAAATTTTACACAAGCAGTAGAAAGAGTATCAAATTTTAGGAACAAATAATGCTAAAAATAACCTCTTACTAACTTACCTCTTTGGATTCTGTACCCTTACTACGACTTTATAAGACCAGGTAGTGTGGTGTAATGATAAACACTCCAGACTCTAGGGACCAGAGTTTGACTGCAGGCTTGACCAGGGGTTAACTTTGCACCTCTTGCTTCTAGTCCATGCTCTCCTGACTTCTGGGCTGGTGATCTACAGGGCTCTGGGAGTCTGCCATTCCTCTAGCAGGGGTAGAAGATGTCCCTTCCACCTCAACAATGCCCAAATATTTATTCGTGGCCTTCAACTTCTCATAGGAAGGTATTAGATTACCTACTAACTTTTTTACCTTCTTAAAGGCGATAACTTCAATCCTGACCTGGAAAGTCCATACCTTGCCACCAAATCTCTCAATGCATTAGGTTCTATAACTCAGAGCTCTGCCTTGAAACATTGGATAATGTACTTGGCAGACCACAAGCTTTTTTTTTTTATTATCACATTTATAGTCATTGTGAATAATAAAAATCTGCAAGTGGGAGCTTACAACAACAACATATCACAGGGAAAACATAGCATTTTATAAACTACAAAAAAAGCACAGAAAACTACTTCACAGGCATAGAAACAAGGAGAGCTCAGGAGAAATCAACAATAAATCTTCAAAATAGTGTTCTCTGTAATAAAAGAGCATTAATGATATTTAGCAGGCTATCATTCAGTCTTGTGGACTAGTCCCAAATTCCAAATTTGATAGGACACATGTTGAGATTGGTTCAACGAGGGAAAGCTGACAAATAATCAAACAAGGTAGCTATGTCCAGGGACTTGGTGACACAGAAAACGAAGGTTTCAGGAAGTTATCACAAAAATGTCCTGCTGGGGAGACCAATCAGCCTGAGACACTGCCTTGTACTGTGTGTGGTACAAATACAGTATACACATACTCTGATATCTCCCCATACTTAAGATTGCAAGATTGTTTGCATAAGCACAAATGCACACCTTATAAGCAATGAAAACAACTCCATGCTCAAACCAAGTCCAAAGTCTGGGACCCCAGGTCATGGGACTTCTTTGGGGTGAAGTCGTCATGGTGAAGTTCATGACTTCTGCAGAGCTGCTGTGATTCTTTGAGATTCAGAAATCTACAGACTTAAGGTTAACCTTAAACACCACCAAGGCAAAATATGACATACAAATTAAAGAATCAAGGTCAAACTGTTACGCCCGCAGTCCAAGTCCCCACAGCTGAGAAAACAAGACATCCATGGCAATGCAAACGCAAAAAGGGAGTTTATTGCTAGCGCGAGCCAGGGCCCAAGTCACATCCAGAGCAGCAGAGTGAAGCAAGGGCCCCAAGCCCTGAATTACAGCCGTATTTATAGGTTTAAGACAAAGATAGGGAGTTGGCAGGGGCGGATTGGTTGCAAGGGTTCCTTAGCATCTACTAATTGGCTAGATTTTCACATGCACGGGCTTTCTCAGGGGGTTTTCATCCTCATCCTGATAAGCTTGAACCAGGCTACAGGGAGTATACTGATTGGTTGAGTCCTGGCATTGGCGGAGAATGATCTCAGCTCCTCCTTGGCAATAACTCAGCCCCTCTGTAAAGGAGACTTAGGCCTGCCTTGGCCCCCTGAAGCCTGTCATGGTGCCTGTTTGGTCCTAACATTCCCCCCTGTCCTTTTATCCTTGAGAGGAATCTTCCTCTCCATTCTGAGACACTGCCTGATATTGTTGCCTCAGTGCCATTACCTGAACAGTACTGATTTGTTCTTTTACAAAGGTTATTAATTTATTTAAAATACATGGGCCAAAAGTTAGAATGAGTAGGAGTATAATGAGCGGTCCGAGTAGGGTAGAAATTAGTGTTGTTAGCCAAGGAGATTGATGGAACCAGGACTCAAACCACTCCTGCTGGGCTTCCCGTTCTCTCTTCTGCTGTGCTAATCGTTTTCTCACTTTTGCCATGGACTCTCTCTCCACCCCAGTGTGGTCTGCATAAAAGCAACATTCTTCTCCCAAGGCCGCACATAATCCGCCTTGGTGTAGGGAGATCAAGTCTAGGCCCCTTCTGTTTTGCAAAACCATTTCTGACAGTGAAGTTAGGGATTCTTCAAGGTGGCTGATTGTTCTATACGGGTAATGTCTTTATCTATTGCTGCTCGTAGGGAAGTGAATCCCTGATTTTACATAGTCAGGGATGTTATTCTTGTCCCTGCCCCGGCAATCCCGAGACCGAACATGTTCGCTAGCATGATGGTTGTGATAGGCTCTCTCTTAACTCTGTTTTTCCCTAACTGATCTATAGTCTCCTTGGCCCAATAGTCATACATAGCTTCTTCTGGGTGATATAAGATTTTGGGCATTACAGTCACTAATACACAAAACTCTCTATTTGGATTAAAGACCGATGCATATAGACACGGAGTCAGCCCGGTATGTGAGCAGACCCACCATCCCCCTGCCTCAGGCACAATCCATTTTATTTGGTCCAGTTCTGTGAGATTGACTGTTCAGGTGCACAAGGGAGTCTTTTCAAGTGGAACGTTACCTAAGCAAAGTCCTCTTCCCCAAACTTCTCTCATAGTGAGACCGACCCTATGTTTTCTCCAGTGACATTGAGGTGGACCTGAGCTGGTGGACAGGTTGTAAGAAACATCTGAGCCTATTGCTTCATAAAAGGGAGGGTGAAGAGTGTAGCAGAGCCAACAGGATTGAGTTGCTCTGGGGTTAGAATGGTTTCGGGCTTTAAAGGCTGCTTTAGCTAGATCCCATAATGGGTCTGACGTTTCTAGGTTGGAGGTGGGGGACAAGGGGTCGAGGGCCTCCGCTATATTAGGCTGGCCTCCTGGTCAGGAAACGGAGGGCGTAGGGCTCAGAATTGTAGCCCTCTGAGTTGGATCTGCGTTAAACACCCTTTGTGGGCCCGGATTTTCAATCTGATTGGGGCCTACACTTTGGGTTTGGATAGGTTCTATGATCTGACTCACAATTAAGATTCCCCCAGGGTTTACACTGAACCCATCAGCCTGTAGCTGGAAGCCCCAAGATAATCCAGACACCCAAGACTTTTCCTGCATAGCCAACTTCTGGTTAAATGTTAATTTTACCTGAGCAATCTCATCTTTAGGTATCTCATCTCCCTGATCATAGAATTCATCTCCTGACACAGGCTGAGTGAAGGAGAAGTTGACTAAATCTCGGTTGCTAACTTTTCCATTTTCCTACCCCATCATTTGAAGTCACACAGGTCCATGACCTACAGAAATAATGTTGTATACCCCCACAAGTTTCCTCGTCACTTTTATGACCAGGACATGCCCCAAAACCTCTATATCAGGTCAGAGGCGCTGACCAAGGGGTGTCCACTAAGTCCTTGAGGTTAAAGTATAAGTCAGGCCACCAGGTGTTCAGAGGATGTGTCTTGGTGGTTGTATTGAGTACCTCTCGAGTCAGCCCATTTTGAAGTCTCCAGGTGATCTTGACAGGTTGATGTGGGTCAGTGCTGGCAGTTCCAGGGTCGAGGAGGACAGCCATCATCAGGAGAGTCAGAGTGATCCGTCCGAGATCTGCTGTTGGACGAGCTTCAATTTTAAGGGATTGGAGGGATGCAGTGTTGACTTCCATTCTCTTTGAGCCCTCTCTTGTTCTTCTGGAGTGGCCTGTCGCACGTGGTTGCAATGTACCCAGGGTCCAATTCCGTCTACCTTGAGGGCAGTAGGGGTGGTAAGAAGAACAACATAAGGGCCCTTCCATCTTGGTTCTAAGGTCCTCGACTGGTGTCTTTTAACCCAAACCCAATCTCCCGGGCCTATATTATGAGACGGGGTCGTTCCTTCATTTTGGCCCTCATGAATTTCTCGTACCAATGACCAGATGTGTTTATGCACCTTACTCAAAGCTAGCATCTCCTGTTGGAAAGCATGTAGCGAGAGAGGTGGTTTGGTCTTTCCCTCAAACGCTGGACAAATGAGGGGCAGACTTTCATATACAATTTCAAAGGGAGTCAGACCCAGTTTATAGGGGGTGTTTCGTGCCCGAAGAAGTGCGAAGGGAAGGAGGGTCACCCAGTCCCTGCCAGTCTCTATTGCCAGTTTTGTTAAAGTTTCTCTTAGGGTCTGATTCATTCTTTCTACCTGCCCTGAGCTCTGGGGACTGTATTCACAATGTAACTTCCATTTGGTCCCCAGGGCTGAGGCCAGTCCCTGAACAATTTTACTCACAAATGCAGGTCCATTATCAGAGCTGATAGATGCCGGCAGCCCAAACCTAGGTATAATCTCTTCTAGGAGCTTCTTAGCTACTACTATTGCTTTCTCCTTTTTAGTGGGGTAAGCTTCTATCCACCCAGAAAACGTATCAACCAAAACTAACAGGTAACAGTACCCATACTTGCCTGGCCTTACCTCTGTAAAATCTACCTCTCAATGATGTCCTGGCCTTTCCCCCTGATATCTTACACCTGTGTGCTGTCCTTTTCCTGGTCTCATCATCTGACAGGCCTTACAGGTGTGGATTATATCCTGTATGGTTTTCTTCTGTTGGGGAAACCGCAGCTGCACTGTTTGTAGGAGTGTCAAAGTCTTTTTCTCTCCCACATGGGTGGTTTGATGTAAATGGGTACAGAGATGCCTGCCCAGATTGGTAGGAAGCAACAAGTTGTCATCCTGGTCCCGATACCATCCGTTTTTGCCAGCAGGACGGGTGGTATTATCTTGCACCCAGCTCAAATCAGAGGGGGAGTACATGGGGCTTGGGGGGAGTGTTCCCATCCCCGGCGGTGGCAATCCCACAGTCAGTATATGGGCTTTGTGGTCTCCAGCAGCTGCCTCACGGGCTGCTGCATCGGCAGCACGGTTGCCTCGGGCCCTGGCACCCTCTCCTTTCTGGTGTCCCAGGACATGCACTATGGACACTGCCCGGGGCAAGTGGACTGCTGCCAAGGGTCTGCGAATCTCAGGCACGTTTCTAATCTCTTTTCCCTCAGCCGTCAAGAGCCCCTGCTCTTTATATATGGGGCCTTGAACGTGCACAGTGCCGAAGGCATATCGGCTGTCAGTGTAAATAGTGATTCTTTTTCCTTTTGCCCTCTCTAGTGCTTGTATCATAGCTATCAGTTCTGCTTTTTGGGCAGATGTTCCAGGGGACAAGGCCTCAGCCCAGATGATCTTTCCAGTGTCATCTACTATGGCTGCCCCCTCTTTTCTCTGTCCATCCTTTATAGAACTGCTCCCGTCCGTGAACCATACCAGCTCACTGTTTTCTAATGGCAAGTCACTGAGGTCTTTTCATATGGCGGTTACCTCAGCTAACACTTCAACACAGTCATGGAGGGGCCCGTCCTCCTCTGGGATGGGTAGCAAAGTGGCAGGGTTCAGAAAACAAGGTGTTTGAAAGTGTATCCAGGGAGCATCCAGCA
This sequence comes from Ovis aries, assembly GCF_016772045.2. Taxonomy (NCBI): domain Eukaryota; kingdom Metazoa; phylum Chordata; class Mammalia; order Artiodactyla; family Bovidae; genus Ovis; species Ovis aries. The sequence continues at coordinate 101,835,315 of NC_056080.1, read as the reverse complement.
GCAGGGCCTGGTAATGGGTTAAGCGAGCATTAGAAATCCACTCACCAGGTGGCTGTTTGAGGATTCCCTCTATGGCATGAGGAGTGTAGACCAGGAGACGCTGTCCATAAGTCAACTTGTCAGCATCATGGACAAGGAGAGCAGTGGCCGTGATGATACGGAGACAAGGTGGCCATCCTGCAGCTACTGGATCCAGTCGTTTAGAGAGATAAGCCACAGGCCATCTCCATGGTCCCCATTGCTGCGTCAGGACTCCCTTCCCTACTCCCTGCTTTTCATCCACAAACAGTTGAAACGGCTTAGCTGGGTCCGGAAGAGCAAGGGCTGGGGCTTCCAGTAACACCTGTCGAAGTTCCTGAAATGCCCACCTCATTGGCTCAGTCCAAGTCCAGTCTCTATTTTCTCTGCTTCCATCATATAGAGGTTGGGCCTTTTCAGCAAACCCCATAATCCATAACCTGCAGTACCCAACCGTCCCTAGAAACTCCCTCACCTGCTGGGGAGTTGTTGGCTCGGGGATCCGTAGAATAGTCTCTTTCATAGCCTGAGTCAACCATCTTTGTCCCTGTTTTATTTTATATCCCAAATAAATGACTTCCTGTCTAGCAATTTGGGCCTTCTTCACACTTGCCCGGTACCCCAATGTCCCCAAAGTCTGGAGGAGATCGCCTGTGGCCTTTAGGCATACCTCTTTAGTAGTAGTGGCCAGCATGAGGTCATCTACATACTGCAACAGAACGACTTCGGGGTGGCTGGTTTGATACTCACAGAGATCTTCGCCTAGAGCCTCATTGAACAATGTCGGCGAGTTTTTGAACCCCTGTGGAAGGCGAGTCCAGGTCAGCTGCCCCACAGTCTGGCCGTCCTCGTCAGCTCATTCGAATGCGAAGATTTCCTGGCTCTGGGGTGCCAAAGGCAAGCTGAAAAAGGCATCTTTCAAGTCTAAAATTGTATACCAGACATAGTCTGGTGGCAAGCTGCTCAGGAGGGTGTATGGGTTAGGGACAGTGGGATGAATGTCATTCACCCGTTTGTTGACTTCACGAAGATCTTGGACTGGTCTAAAGTCTGCTCCCCCGGGCTTTCTCACAGGCAACCGGAGAGTATTCCATGGGGGCCGGCACTTTTTGAGAATTCCTGCCTTTAGGAGGCGCTGGATGTGTGGCATGATTCCTTGCCGGGCCTCCTGGCTCATGGGATACTGTTTCACCCTCACAGGAGTAGCATTTGCTTTTAATTCAACAATGGGAGGTCTTTGTTTAGCCAGTCCTACTCCCGCTGTCTCTGCCCAGGCCAGAGGGTATTTCTGAATCCACTGTCGCATAGCAGGATCCACAGCTGCAGGGGGCTTCGGTGAATATAGTCTGTATTCATCTCTCAGTGCCAGGGATAAAACATGAATTGGTTGTCCAAGCCCGTCTGTGACTGATATCCCCCAGAGTCAAAGTGAATTTGCACATTGACTTTGGCCAATAGGTCTCTTCCTAATAAAGGGGCCAGACATTCCGGGATCACCAGAAATGAGTGGGACACCCGTTGGGCTCCTAAGTCCATTTTTCGTTTAGTAGTTCAGTAATATCTCTTTGTCCTGGTGGCTCCCTGGACCAAGCTAGTCTTTTTGGACATTGGCCCAAATTTTTGATTGAGAACTGAGTATTGGGCTCCTGTATCCACCATGAAGCTGACCGGTTTCCCCTCCACATTAATAGTTACCCAGGACTTGGGGAGAGGTGCCGGGACCTGACCCCCCTAATCACTATCTTCCCCTGCATATAAGACGTGGGTCCCCGAGGAAGATTCCTCCTTTCTTACAGTCTTTCTCTTCAGATCTCTTTTGGGGCACTCATTTTTCCAGTGTCCCTGCTTTTGGCAGTAAGCCCATTGGTCTCTCTTTAGGGCTGGTCTAGCTGGTTTTTCCTTTCCTCCCGACCGAGTGTCTTTAGTTCTCGGGGCTTTGGGCCCCTTTCTCATCCCCGCAAAAAGGATCTGAGCCAGCTCTTTTTGATTTCTCCAGTTTTCTTCAGCCCTATATTCCCTTTCCTCCCGTCTAATCCATTCTTCATATTCTCTTTCTTCCCATCTAATCCATTCCTCCCTCTCCTCAGGGGTCTCTCTGTTATTAAACACTTCCTCAGCTGCCCTTACTAGATCCTGTATTGACAGTTCCCCCAGCCCTTCTATCTTCTGTAACTTTCTCCTGATATCTGGAGCTGCCTGGTTCATGAAAGCTAATAGAACTGCTGCGCGTGACTCATCAGCCTGGGGGTCCATGGGCGTATACTGCCTAAAGGCTTCCATTAACCTTTCTAAGAAGGCTCTTGTTTGGCTCCTGTCTTATCAGATTCACCTTTGACAAATTCGTGGGTTTCCTGGCAGCTGCCCGGAGGCCGGCCATAAGAGTCTGATGGTACACTGGGAGACGCTCCCTACCTTCAGCGCATTCAAAGTCCCAGTTTGGCCGCATGGAAGGGAACCCTTCCTCCACTAGGTGGGGCTGCATGGTCAGTCTCCCATCCACTCCGGGAACATGTTTCCGTTCTTCCGACATAATTCGCTCCCATTCCTCCGTGGTGAAAAGCACCTGTAACAGCTGCTGACAATCATCCCAAGTAGGATTGTGAGTAAACAAGATACTGTCTAAAAGATCAATAAGGTCTTGGGGTTTTTCAGAAAAAGAGGGGTTTTGAGCTTTCCAGTTATGCAAGTTGCTAGTAGAGAAAGGCCAGTATTGGTAGTTCCATTCCCTGTCAGGATTTGCTGGCCCAACCCAGACAGGAAGCACTCGAATGGTGGACGAAAGGGCCTCTCGGCTCCCGTAGTCAGACGAGTCTCCGCCCCCTCGGGTCCTTCCGTGAGTTCCCTGGGCTGGCCCCTCCTCCTGCTGTGGAGCCGAGGGTTCTGGGTCCCCCCTTTGTTCTCCAGACAACACCTGAGGTACCTGCGGGAGCAAGAGTGGCGGGATATATGGGGGAGGTGAGATTTCATTGTCTAAATCAATCAGGCTAGGGTATAGAGAAGACTCCTGGAGTATCGGTTTCTTCCGGCTCTCCCGTGCCTCCCGGTCTTCTTCCTTAGAGGCCTCCACGACCAGGACCTGCGGAACAGAAGCACTAGGGGGGTTGTGAATAAAGGGTTTCAGCCAAACGGGAGGGTCTTCTACTAGATTCTGCCAGGCTAGGATGTAAGGAGCTTGGTCTGGATGGCCCCGAGTGTCCGGAGCCATTATTTTTTCTTTAACAGCCTGGATGACTGGCAGGCCGAAAGTTCCCTCCAGCGGCCAGCTGACCTGAAATGTCGGCCACTCAGATGAGCATAGGGTTTTTAGCTTGCTCTTCTTTACTAGCATTGATAGATTCTGAGCTTTGGACTTAAAATCGGAAAAATGGTCAGTCATTACAGATAGCGGTGTAGAATAACTTTGACCCATGACGGCAACACCCACAATAAACACACAAAAAGCAAGCAAGGCGCCGGCACACAGAGACAAGTGACAGACAGTAGACGAACAAATATCGGCCGAAAACACTGAACTAGGTTTATCCCAAGTTGCTGTTGTCCTGTTCCCCAAAGTTACCTTACCAAAGGGCGTCCACTGCCCACCAGACTCAGGATCAGGGAAACGTTTTCCCTCATTCCTTTACAGAATGGCTCACAGAACCAGCTGCCTTCCAGCTCAAATGCTGAGCCTCGGACTTATGCTGGCCGGGCGACTCTTTCACCCCCTAACCTGATGCCGGCGTCCAGATATACTTCCTCCTAGTGAGGCTTCCCTTATGCTTGGAAGGTGTTGTTCTTCTCAGTCAGGGGATCCCAGACAAGCCCCCAAATGTTATGCCTGCAATCCAAGTCCCCACAGCTGAGAAAACAAGACATCCATGGCAATGCAAACGCAAAAAGGGAGTTTATTGCTAGCTCGAGCCAGGGCCCAAGTCACATCCAGAGCAGCAGAGTGAAGCAAGGGCCCCGAGCCCTGAATTACAGCCATATTTATAGGTTTAAGACAAAGACAGGGAGTTGGCAGGGGCGGATTGGTTGCAAGGGTTCCTTAGCATCTACTAATTGGCTAGATTTTCGCATGCACGGGCTTTCTCAGGGGGTTTTCATCCTCATCCTGATAAGCTTGAACCAGGCTACAGGGAGTATACTGATTGGTTGAGTCCTGGCATTGGCGGAGAATGATCTCAGCTCCTCCTTGGCAATAACTCAGGCCCTCTGTAAAGGAGACTTAGGCTTACCTTGGCCCCCTGAAGCCTGTCATGGCGCCTGTTTGGTCCTAACACAAACAATTATACAGAAACTGTAGATGGTACTTCCCATTTCCTGTAGTAGAAATGTTCTTCCCCTTGAGTTCTGTAATCTACAAACATCTGGGGTAACCACTCATCTGGAATCATGTGAGATTTTATTTTTACCTCTAACTCCAGATTCCCGCAGAGATGGCGATGGCACCTCATTCCAGTACTCTTGCCTGGAAAATCCCATGGACAGAGGAGCCTGGTAGGCTATAGTCCATGGGGTCGCTAAGAGTCAGATATGACTGAGCGACTTCACTTTCACTTTTCACTTTCATTCATTGGAGAAGGAAATGGCAATCCACTCCAGTGTTCTTGCCTGGAGAATCCCAGGGACGGGGAAGCCTGTTGGGCTGCCGTCTATGGGGTCGCACAGAGTCGGGCACAACTGAAGTGACTTAGCAGCAGCTGTAGCAGCCAGGTTCCCAGAGCCATCTATTCTGGGTCTTAGGGGAGAAAAGCATAATCTGGTTCCTGGCTAAAAGCCTGCTTCCTGGTTAAAACTATATTCTACATCCTTGGAGCTTGGCACCCTGATTGCACAACCTATAGTCCCCAAGCTGATACTAGAACAGAGTCTACAATGGGCCTTTCCATCATCCTGTAAGGCTGCTGTGTTTGACTGATGGGAGAGACAGAAAAATCAGTGAATCTTATGGGCTTCAGGCCACTTCTATTCTTTGGTCAAGTTGATTGAAGCACTATAGGTTTCATCAACATTTGAAGTTGAATAAGAAGCAGCAAGTTGACAAGAAATGAACATGAATATGAAGAAAGAAGCAAAAGAAGCTCAGAAATACAACTCAAATCCAGACTATTACATGGCCTGCCTGGTAGCAGTCAGTAATTCCTATACTGTGATATTGGAGTTAGCACAGTGGATTGAGAAGACAAACCCAAATCCAAAGACTTCAAAGGTGATTATTCAAATTGCCATTACAAGTCACATGTATGTGTATAGGTCACATAAAAGAAAAGCAATTAGATTACCTCCACATCAATCGTGCTACAGTTAACTAAGGGCTTCAGTGATGTTTGAATTAGTTCACAAGCCAATAAAATGCACAAATACAACAAATCCTTCTAGTAATCTCATCCATGAGTTTAACCCAAAGTCATCTTATCAGCCAACTCAGGTGTCAAGGTAAAATTGAAGTAGTTCATGAGTTGATAAGAGTGCATGGAAATAAACAAATAACAAATCAGAATTATGGGGGATCTCACTTATAATTTCTTTTTAACTACTGACACGAGCAAAACTCAACGTTCAAAAAACTAAGCTCATGGCATCTGGTCCCATCACTTCATGGCAAATAGATGGGGAAACAATGGAAACAGTGACAAATTTTATTTTCCTGGGCTCCAAACTCACTGCAGCCATGAAATTAAAAGACGCTTTCTCCTTGGAAGAAAAGGTATGACAAAGCTAGACAGCATATTAAAAAGCAGAGATATTACTTTACTGACAAAGGTCCACATAGTAAAAGCTATGGTTTTTCCATTAGTCATGTACGGATCTGAGAGTTGGACCATAAAGAAAGCTGAATGCCGAAGAGCTGATGTTTTTGAACTGTGGTGTTGGAGAAGACTCTTGAGAGTCCTTTGGACAGCAAGATCAAACCAGTCAATCCTAAAGGAAATCAGTCCTGAATATTCATTGGAAGGACTGATGCTGAAGCTGAAGCGCCAATACTTTGGCTACCTGATGTGAAGAGCCGACTCACTGGAAAAGACCCTGATGCTGGGAAAAATTGAGGGCAGGAGGAGAAGGGGACAACAGAGGATGAGATGGTTGGATGGTATCGCTGACTTGATGGACGTGAGTTTGAGCAAACTCCAGGAGTTGGTGATGGACAGGGAAGCCTGGTGTGCTGCAGTCCACGGGGTCACAAAGAGTTGGACACAACTGAGCAAATGAACCGACTGATGAGCACCTTGGATTGGCTTAGGAATGTAGAGATATCCGGGTTTTCCCCACTGGTACCCCAATTTCACAGGTGGTTCTACAGAGAAGAAAATTGCCTCCTCTAAGAAGAGTCATCAAAGCAGAAAACGAACACAGAGCACCATAACAGTCACACTGCCCACTTTAGATGCAGGACCTGTTCTTGCATTTAAGAGGCAAAAGAGCTCCCATGGCTGCTACTTGACCTTTTTACCATGCTAGTGTTTGTTCATGGATCAGAAAGTCAGAATAAATTTTAAAGCTTCATATGTAGCCATTTTTTTGTTTCTATTATGTTTTAGACTGTATCAATGAACAATAGAGTACAACAGATATGAAAAAGATTTGGAGGAACTTCAAACTCCCTCCAGGTAAGTGATTCTAACTGTGCTTTGGGTCTTGTATTTCGTGACAGCCAGATATTTGTGAAAAGAACTTGAACCCAGAAAAGTCTACGAATATAAACAACTGCATGTATTGCATAAAACTCCAGAATAAAAGCACAAGGTCTAGAGATTTCTATATCCTTCAATACCATAAATTCTAGGGACTATGTGTAATGTCCTCATCATTGCCAAAAAAAAAAAAAAAAGAAAGAAAACACAAAAAATAAGTGACTATTTTTAAAAACTCTTTCAATAAGGTTGTATGCATGTTGTCCAAATTCTTTGCATGGATTAAATATTATATACCAACTTCCCAAATTTTGCATTCCATGTTCTTGCAAACTCTCACCACAGAGAAGAAGAAAATCTTCCTAGTTGCTGATAAAAAGTAAAGCCCTCGGTCTAAATCAAAGTGACCAATATAAATTTTTTCACATATAAATTGAGATCATCAAAAACACATATGCACAAATTAAGAAATGTGGGCTTCCCTGGTGGTGCTAGTGGTAAAGAACCTGCCTATTAATGGAGAAGATGTGGGTTCAATACCTGAGCCAGGAAGATCTCCTGGAGGAGGGCATGGCAGCCCACTAAAGTATTCTTGCCTGGAGAACCCCATGGACAGAGGTGTCTGGTGGGCTATGGTCCATAGGGTCACACAGAGCTGGACATGATTGAAGTGACTTAGCACATACACACATCTTTGAACAGTTTATGCCTTACATTTCATATTCCCTCCCACAAAATGATTCTTTACTTAGACTAGATCATAAAAACTTCAGCTGAGGACTTCCCTGGTGGCCCAGGGTTAAAACTCTGCCCTTCCAATGCAAGGGATATGGGTTTGATCCCTGGTCAGGGAACTAAGATCCCACATGCCACGTGATGCAGCCAAAGAAAGACAACTTCAGCCAAGTTAAAAAGAAAGAAATAAAGAAAATGAACTATTGTATAGCTCTTGTTCAATATTTAACATTTTTTAAAATTTGGAGTTTTTTTGATACTTTTAAATATTCAGTTCAGTTCAGTTCAATTGCTCAGTCATGTCTGACTCTTTGCGACCCCATGAATCGCAGCATGCCAGGCCTCCTTGTCCATCACCAACTCCCGGAGTTTACTCAAACTCATGTCCATCGAGTCGGTGATGCCATCCAGCCGTCTCATCCTCTGTCATCCCCTTCTCCTCCTGCCCCCAATTCCTCCCAGCATCAGAGTCTTTTACAATGAGTCAACTCTTCACATGAGGTGGCCAAAGTATTGGAGTTTCAGCTTTAGCATCAGTACTTCCAGTGAACACCCAGGACTGATCTCCTTTAGAATGGACTGGTTGGATCTCCTTGCAGTCACAGGGACTCTCAAGAGTCTTCTTCAACACCACAGTTCAAAAGCATCTACAGCAGTATTTTTCACAGAGCTAGAACAAATAATTTCACAATTTGTATGGAAATACAAAAAAACCTCGAATAGCCAAAAGCAATCTTGAGAAAGAAAAATGGAATCGGAGGAATCAACCTGCCTGACTTCAGGCTCTACTACAAAACCACCGTCATCAAGACAGTATGGTACTGGCACAAAGACAGAAATACAGATCAATGGAACAAAATAGAAAGCCCAGAGACAAATCCACACACCTATGGACACCTTAACTTCGACAAAGGAGGCAAGAATATACAATGGATTAAAGACAATCTCTTTAACAAGCGGTGCTGGGAAAACTGGTCAACCACTTGTAAAAGAATGAAACTAGAACACTTTCTAACACCATACACAAAAATAAACTCAAAATGGATTAAAGATCTAAACGTAAGACCAGAAACTATAAAACTCCTAGAGGAGAACATAGGCAAAACACTCTCTAACATAAATCACAGCAGGATCCTCTATGACCCACCTCCCAGAATGCTGGAAATAAAAGCAAAAATAAACAAATGGGATCTAATTAAAATTAAAAGCTTCTGCACAACAAAAGAAACTACAAGCAAGGTGAAAAGACAGCCTTCAGAATGGGAGAAAATAATAGCAAATGAAGCAACTGATAAACAACTAATCTCAAAAATATACAAGCAACTCCTGCAGCTCAATTCCAGAAAAATAAAAGACCCAATCAAAACATGGGCCAAAGAACTAAATAGACATTTCTCCAAAAAAGACATACAGATGGCTAACAAACACATGAAAAGATGCTCAACATCACTCATTATTAGAGAAATGCAAATCAAAACCACAATGAGGTACCATTTCACGCCAGTCTGAATGGCTGCAACCCAAAAGTCTACAAGCAATAAATGCTGGAGAGGGTGTGGAGAAAAGGGAACCCTCTTACACTGTTGGTGGGAATGCAAACTAGTACAGCCACTATGGAGAACAGTGTGGAGATTCCTTAAAAAACTGGAAATAGAACTGCCTTATGACCCAGCAATCCCACTGCTGGGCATACACACTGAGGAAACCAGAATTGAAAGAGACACGTGTACCCCAATGTTCATCGCAGCACTGTTTATAATAGCCAGGACATGGAAGCAACCTAGATGCCCATCAGCAGATGAATGGATAAGAAAGCTGTGGTACATATACACAATGGAGTATTACTCAGCCATTAAAAAGAACACATTTGAATCAGTTCTAATGAGGTGGATGAAACTGGAGCCGATTATACAGAGTGAAGTAAGCCAGAAAGAAAAACACCAATACAGTATACTAACCCATATATATGGAGTTTAGAAAGATGGTAAAAATAACCTTGTGTGTGAGATAGCAAAAGAGACGCAGATGTATAGAACAGTCTTTTGAACTCTGTGGGAGAGGGAGAGGGTGGGATGATTTGGGAGAATGGCATTGAAACATGTATAATATCATATAAGAAATGAATCGCCAGTCTAGGTTCGATGCAGGATATAGGATGCTTGGGGCTGGTGCACTGGGATGACCCAGAGGGATGGTATGGGGAGGCAGGTGGGAGGGGAGTTCAGGATTGGGAAAACATGTACACCTGTGGTGGATTCATGTTGATGTGTGGCAAAACCAATACAGTATTGTAAAGTAAAATAAAGTAAATAAATAAATAAAATTTTTTTAAAGCATCAGTTCTTCGGTGCTCAGCTTTCTTCACAGTCCAACTCTCACATCCATAAATGACTACTGGAAAAAGCATAGCCTTGACTAGATGGACCTTTGTCGGCAAAGTAATGTCTCTGCTTTTTAATATGCTATCTAGGTTCGTCATAACATTCCTTCCAAGGAGTAAGCGTCTTTTAATTTCATGGCTGCAGTCACCATCTGCAGTGATTTTGGAGCCCCCCAAAATAAAGACAGCCACTGTTTCCACATCTATTTGCCATGAAGTGATGGGACCAGATGCCATGATCTTTTTTCTGAATGTTGAGCTTTAAGCCAACTTGTTCACTCTCCTCTTTCAATTTCATCAAGAGGCTTTTGAGTTCCTCTTCACTTTCTGCCATAAGGGTGGTGTCATCTGCATAGCTGAGGTTATTGACATTTCTCCCGGCAATCTTGATTCCAGCTTGTGCTTCTTCCAGCCCAGCGTTTCTCAGAATGTACTCTGCGTATAAGTTAAATAAGCAGGGTGACAATATACAGCCTTGACATACTCTTTTTCCTATTTGGAACCAGTCTATTGTTTCATGTCCAGTTCTAACTGTTGCTTCCTGACCTGCATACAGGTTTCTCAAGAGGCAGGTCAGGTGGTCTGGTATTCCCATCTCTTGAAGAATTTTCCAAAGTTTATTGTGATCCACACAGTCAAAGGCTTTGGCATAGTCAATAAAGTAGAAATAGATGTTTTTCTGGAACTCTCTTGCTTTATCGATGATCCAGCAGATGTTGGCAATTTGATCTCTGGTTCCTCTGCCTTTTCTAAAACCAGCTTGAACATCTGGAAGTTCACGGTTCACGTATATCTGAAGCCTGGCTTGGAGAATTTTGAGCATTACTTTACTAGCGTGTGAGATGAGTGCAATTGTGCAGTAGTTTGAGCATTCTTTGGCATTGCCTTTCTTTGGGATTGGAATGAAAACTTCAATATAGCCAAATTGATGTCCAAATATACTAATATGATTTAACAATGTTTAATAAAGTCATATTATCCCAAAATGAAGAAAGCTGAAAGTAAAAGTCCCCCAGAAATGACTATAGTTGTTATGTTGCTGTATTCTTTCCAGATTATTCTCTGTACATTTACTGGCTTTTTATTAAAATAGAATCAGATTATGCTAGCTGTTCTACAACTTCCTGTCTTCATTTGACATTTCGTAAACATTTTTCAGGAACTTTAGATGCAGATTTGTCCCAATGTTAACTGCAAAGTACTTTTCCATTTTCTGGCCATACTGAAAGTTTTTTAAGCATACCTATTAAAGGGTGGCTGAATGCAGCTAGAGGCTGAGAAGTGCCAATGTCTACTCTTCATAATCCAACAAGTTTGTTGTTTCAGAAGCTAGGTCATTTGTGATGTTGAAGGCAATCAAAGCACTTTTGAAATATCTTTCAACTATCCAGTCTTCGAAAATATCTTCAATCTCTCTCCAGTCCCTGCCCATCACCTTTTCTTAACTGCCTTTCAGATATTTTTGCAACCTTAATTATTATGTTCCTATCATCTACTCCTCCACTCTGCTTTTTTTGATAAATGTCAATTATCCTCTTACTCTAAAGTGCTTTTACTGTACAGGCCAAACACTCTGGATTGAATGGGACATGGCCAATTTATTCTAAAAGAGCACCAGAATTTTTTTAATTTCCTCTCCTTCTAAACTGTTAGGAGGGAGGATGTTTCTTCTTAATCCTAGTACTTCTATATACATCATCCTGGTTTCCCCATCTCTCCAGGAAGAGAGGTTGGAATACACTTAAATGTACTGAAGTTTGCAAAAATGCCACCAAGTGCACACTTTTAACACAATTAGACCCAGTACTCCATTTACCTTATCTATTCAAAGCAATCTGACTGGTTTGTTTGTTTGTTTGTTTGTTTTTGGCTGCTTGGCATGTGGGATCCTAGTTCTCTGACCAGGGATAGAACCTGCGCCCCCTGCAGTGAGAGCTTGGCTTCTTAACCACTGGACCACCAGGGAAGTTCTGACAGATATTTCACAATAGAGGCCTGAGCCAGCCAAGTGCCTCTAACACATGCTGCTCCACCCACAGATCAAACTGATTCCTGTTGCAGTGATTTGGCTATCAATTCCAGATTTTAATTACCTGAATTCTGTACCTTGGACAGGTCGCTTCATGTTTCTATTATGGACGCAATATCTATCTGCCTGGCTTCAGATCTGGGTTTGTGATTGAGGCAGTGCCAATGGGCTTATTATCCTCTTTACACATAGAACAGATGGGCTTCAGTGCCTCATCTCAGGTACCAACATTGAGCCTTCAAACCCCAACCTAGAGCAGTGTGGACCTGGAAGACTGGCTTTCTTTGAAGGACAACTTGTATGCCATTTACTATGTATAAAAACTATTCTAGTCCCATCTGACAATCCATTCAGTCTCTGCTTTGAAGAGTTGACAATTGAATGAAATCAAACTGTAAAGTGTATTACAGCTCTAATCATAATACAGATAAGAATGTATTTAGGATTTTCTCTATTGTCTTAGATATGTCTATGAAATCCTTGTCACAGTCAAAAGACATTATTAAGCTCCTCTCCTGACTCGACTTTTCTAGTTTTATCAATTATCTCTGAGAAAGGTAGTGACTATTCTTCATACTCCTTGAGAGGAAAGATCCGCAGGTGGTTTCATTTTCAGTGAACCACACACCCTTTTCTTTTCTTCACTTGCTTCAATAAAGTGGTGCTGCCAATGAAATAACGTTTGTGAATAGCTTGCAAAGCCCCAAACAGACAATCCCTGGTAACCCAGGCGGCCGCCTAATCAGCTTTCAACTGGAAAGTTGGAGTAAGACTTTAAATTGGACCTGGGTAAGCGCTCCAGTCAGAGAAGGCAATGGTGACCCGCTCCAGTACTCTTGCCTGGAAAATTCCATGGACAGAGGAGCCTGGTAGGCTGCAGCCCATGGGGTCGCGAAAAGTCGGACACGACTGAGTGACTTCACTTTCACTTTTCACTTTCATCCATTGGAGAAGGAAATGGCAACCCACTCCAGTGTTCTTGCCTGGAGAGTCCCAGGGATGGGGGAGCCTGTTGGGCTGCTGTCTATGGGGTTGCACACAGTTGGACACGACTGAAGCAACTTAGCAGCAGCAGCAGCAAGAGCGCCAGTAGCCAGGTTATTAGATGAGAAATAAGGGAGAGCTGAAAAACATGGAGAAGATCTCAATACATCTGTTATTAAGGCACTTGGATCTAAGTTTGGCATGTACATGTCTTGAGCAAATATCAGAGACACAACAGGGAACAATTTTCTGGGAGAGAAATAGGGAAAAAAAAAGGAAGAAATAGGTTCCAATGCCATTCTCTAAGATAAGATCCTCTGCGTGCATTCTGGCAAGAAACCATGTTTGTCACTAGCTGGTATGTTAACATCTATTTCCTTTTAGAATAGAGCTGAAAATGTTGCAAAGAAACATTTGCATCGATCTAGCTCATCACGCTTACTTGACACAGGAAGAAACAAGTCCAGAGGGGTCAGGTTGGCAAAGGAACCACTTGTGGGCTAGTCAGTATCAGAACTGGATCTGAGTACAGTTCAGTCTCTTGACATCTAATTCAGTCCACTTTCTCTTAAAATTCACCTCTCAAAAAATCATATGGCTCATAATCACTACCATTAGAAAGTGAAAGTGACTCAGTCGTGTCCAACTGCGACCCCATGGACTATACAGTCCATGGAATTCTCCAGGCCAGAATACTGGAGTGGGTAGCCATTCCCTTCTCCAGGGGATCTTCCCAACCCAGGGGTCAAACCCAGGTCTCCCGCGTTGCAGGTGGATTCTTTACCAGCTGAGCTACCAGGGAATCCCAGTATCATTAGAAAAAAATTTCAATTCAAAGATTTTTTTCTTTTGAGACTCTCCTGGCAGCAAATGTTGTACCTCTTGAAACTAACTAGTCTAACTTACATTTAATTGAGGCCAAATCACCAGAAAATTCATCTTTGCATATGCATATTATATTTACAATGGAAATAGATTTCCACCTTCCTTTCCTTGTTCTAGTTTAATGTTTCAGTTTGGCTATACTTATCGATAAGCACCGGGTAGCAGAAAGCACTGGGCTGATGGCATAAGCCATGCACTACAAGCAGTCTGGAGCCACGGCAACCTAAGTCTTGTGGAGATGGCATGTAATGGTACCAAGCAAAAAGAGGCTCTGAATAAAACTCTATTTCCCATTCATGATCACCTTGGCAGCCACAGCAGACAGAAGCCGTCCTTTCTTACTTAGGTCACCAAATCACTTCAAGGCTGTTCTGTTCTAGAAAGAGAATTCTCTTCTCTGGAAGAGAATGTGATGAAGTATCAGCATAAGTAGCTCAACACAAAGAAAAACGGAGCAACTCCAAAACATAACCATCACAAGCCCGCATGTGGGCAGTCTCTATGTGTAAAGGAATTCAAGATTCATTTAATAATCCAAATCACAGAAGCCATGATAGACCTTAACTGAAGTGTGAGCAACATGGCATCAGGTGAACTTATCTGAGTGCAGAATCCCCAGGTAAACAATTTTGTGGAAATAGAAATTCTCTGTTGAACAGCAGTAAGAGTATAATCACTTGCCCTCACCGCCCTCATTCTTAACTCTCATACCTGCAGTCCCAGGGACCTCTGTACACACAGGAAAATGGAATTATTTCCCACTCTCTGGGGGAGCTGCATCCCCCCTTCCCAAGGGCCGTGTAGGCTGGCCATTTCGAATGCGGGGTGTTTGTATGTCAGCAAGTACCTCTATTCATTTCAGCTTCCTGAAGCATTTATGAACATAGGTTAGTCATATTTCAGCCACAATACGGGAGATAAGACAGCCAGGAGATCTCATAGGTAGGTTGTGAGGAATAAATAATGAAAAAGCACTTTGCAAAATATGAAGTATGATCCTAACACTCAATAGCATAAGACACTTTACTTGACCATTAGCCTACTTCATCACCAGCTGCCTAGAAGGAAGGCAAATGCCAGGCTTCATCAGCACAGCCTCCAGTTATGGATTGGGTCATAGAGAACAAAGTAACTTAGATGGGAGCTGTTTCATCTCAAATGAAACCAGGTCATTAAATTTTTCCAGAAGAAGCCCAGTTCTTGGGATCTTATGACCCCCATTAACTATTCAAAAATAAACTTTGTAATAAGGTAAAAGCTGATTTAATCTGTTCATTTCATCTGGAAAAACACCACTAACAATGTATTGATTTTTTTTCTTCATAAAGAAGGCAACTTATTACCAGATACTCGAGCCTAAGATGGTCTAATAAAGTGGCAGAACACAGAGGTAGAATGGTAAATAAGGGCCCCATACCAGCAATTTATTTTCTAATGCTGGAGCCCAGGAACTAACACCATTTTGAAACACTGATATGTAACAGATGATTGAGACTAAACTATGTAGATGAGGCTGACACCATAGAAAAACTGAATAAACAAAAATGACACAGGTCTGGAATTTCTGAAAAACAAGCAAACCTTGCAAAGCTGATGATACAATGTGAATAAGATAAGCATTCTCTCCTTAGCCAATTTATAACCAAGATGAGATGACAAATATGTATGATGTAAAGAAAGGACAAAGCTTTCTATAAAATATTAGAGGAAGGACTTTATACCATTCTTCTTTCTGTACCTCCACTTACCCTACCCCTAAAAAGAAGGAAAATCTCTCTGATTTAGGCAGCTACTCACTATAAATTGCATCTTCAATAGAAGTCATTCATAAAGGTTTCTGCTGCTTCTTTTATAAAGCAAGCTCCTGTACATATTCACCCATGTTCAAGTGAAATATTATGATGTATTTTCTTCAAAATAATCCCATGGTGATAGGAAGGGAGAAGGGCATAGATCAAACTTGATTGACCATCAGTTGATAATTATGGGCCAATGATGGGAACACAAAGTTTCTCTGCACTACTTTCAACTTTTCAAATGCTCAGTGTTTGAACATTTCCATAATAAGTTTATAAATCACCATCTACCTTGGAGAGCAAGCTCAAACACTGGTCATCATTAACAGTAAGTATTTTCTCATAATAACTTTCCTCTGGAGAGGGGAAACCAAATCAACCCTGCATTGGAAGTGGACTCAGAAAATAGGGGTCAGAGGCTCTGGAGATGTGGCTTACCAAACTCATCAGCATCTGGCCAGGACTGCAGATGCCAGCATCTAAGGATATTTGATTCCTGACAGGAGACTTCAGACCAAGGATCCCACAAAAGATTATGAATAAAAGCACTCAGTGGCTCTGTGATGACTTCTATAAAGATTCTTAACTCCAGTCACAAATGTGAAACAAAGTCATCACGTGTAAGTAATGCCATACAACCGAGGATGGTATGATAGGAAAGCAAGGTATGTTCCATGAAATCAATTTGGGACCACAGCTATTTCTATAAGAAACAAAGTAAAAGCATCTGCCCATTGCATGCTTTAACTTATTCTTTGTACTGACTCTGAATCTTGTTAATATCAGGGGACCAATAAACATGAGTGGATTTGGTGCTGATTTCTACCCTGAAAATCCAATCCCATTCATCTTTTTTTAAAAAAATTTATTTTGTATTGGGGTATAGCTGATTAACAAACAATGTTGTGAGAGTTTTGGGTGTACAGCAAAGGGATTCAGTCATACATATACATGTACCCTTTCTCTTGTTTTTCTGTACTGTAGAGGTTGAAAAGCTACACACACACACTTGCCTGGACTTGAAGTTACTGGTAGCCATATGCAAAACATATTGTCTGGAGGCTGCAATAACTGGATGGAAAGAAGGAGCCACCAGGCCAACGTGTTAAGGAAGGCGAAGCTGGACAACCCTCAACAATGCCTGCTAGAAACAAGTATGTTACACTACTGTTCAGTTGGGGTTTTGGTTTCATGCAGCCAAATACACTCTTACCTGCTTCAGGAAGAGAACCAATGTCTCCCTAAGCAAATGAGAACCCAAAAGAGGTATGTGTGCTGCTAAATGTTTAACAACCAACTTTCTGAACGGCAAAAAGAAAAGACCTAATTTGTAAAGTTTGCCAGTTTTTATGGTGTGAAAACACCCACCATGGCCAAGTTCAAGGTACCAATAGATATCATCAGTGGTGAAGCTGGGAAGGAATGTGCATACACATTTGGCAGCAATACAAACTGGCTCCAACACACCACTATTTAGGACCTATCTAGAATTCCCAGGAAGCCAGACTCAAACAAATTGCTTAGAAACTGCCTCTAACTCCATAGAGAAATGGTATTGAGGTGCAAGAGATAACACAGGGAAGATGGATGGGAAGGAGGAGGAAAATGGAAAGAGCATGGATTATTTTAGAATTAGTAAATACTTACCAAGCTGGAAAACATTACTTTAATGCCTAAATTTCCTTGAGAGGCAAGAGCTTTAGAACAGAGATCTCCAACCCCCAGGCCGTGTACTGGTACCAGGCCATACAGCAGGAGAGGTGAGCAGTGGGTGAGTGAGGGACATTTCATCTGTATTTACAGCTGTTCCCCATCACTGCCATTATCACCTGAGCTCCGCCTCCTGTCAGATCAGTGGTGGCATGATAAATATAATGAACTCAAATCATCCTGAAACCATCCCCCTCCCCTAGTCTGTGGAAAAATTATCTTCCGTGAAACTGGTCCCTGGTGCCAAAAAGGTTGGGGACCACTGCTTTAGAATTCTAAGATATCGACAACTTGGGAAGGAAAGGTTCTGCGCTATTTGGTTATTTCACCTGACTCAGATTTGGTTCTGTAACCATTAGGCAAACCTAAAGTGCAGGTACCTCTGTGTTTACTACTTATTTAACCCTTAAGCCTATACATGGTATTTTCACACAAGATATTTCTTTTCATCCCCACAGTCATTCATAGACAAAGAAATTAATTTTTGTGCTTTTTACAGATTAGGAAACTGAGGCACAGTTCAGCTCAGTCGCTCAGTTGTGTCTGACTCTTTGCAACCCCCTGGACTGCAGCACGCCAGGCTTCCCTGTCCATCACCAACTCCTGGAGCTTACTCAAACTCATGTCCATCAAGTCGGTGATGCCATCCAACCAACTCACTCTTGGTCTTCCCCTTCTCCTCCTTCAATCTTTCCCAGCATCAGGGTCTTTTCAAATGAGTCAGCTCTTCACATCAGGTGGCCAAAGTATTGGCGCTTCAGCTTCAGCATCAGTCCTTCCAATGAAAATTCAGGACTGATTTCCTTTAGGATGGACTGGTTGGATCTCCTTGTAGTCCAAGGGACTCTCAAGAGTCTTCTCCAACACCACAGTTCAAACTTCTCCAACAGGCACAGTCATTAAATAATGTATTCAAGGTAAGGCAGCTTCACAGTTTACCTCTTATGGAAGTAAACATTTGTGATGACACTTCTGACTACAACCCCAGCCAGTGTGGGGCAGAGTTGCAGACACAGGGAAGGTTTCTTTTAGTGACCATTGGATTCCAACTTACGAAGAGAATGCTTAGTATGGTGGTTTATAATGAATACAAACACAGTAGCTTGTATTCCTTCTTTATGGAAATTGTGCCTCTAACACAAGAACAAAACCCACAGAGACTGCATATAAAAGGTATTATCAATTTTAACATTTATTCCTCAGACTGCTTAGTTTTCACTTTTAGTAACAGTTCAGACCATTGGCACTTCAGTTGCACTTATAGATAATTGCTCATAAAATGAAAAGGGTAAAAAGAAAATCAGAAGCTTCTAGAAGAGGAAACTGAAAATCCTATAGAGAAGATAATCATTTCAATAATGGATATAATTATTGCTAAAGGATAGTTTCTACTCAGCAAAGATTTCATTTACTACTTGTACTTCTCTTTGCTGAACTCCAACTTCTCCCTCAGAATTGTGAATGTGATCGCAGATGGGAAAAAAAAAATTACAGCCATTAGAACAAAATCCAAATATGCCTAAGTGAATGAAATATGCCTTATACCTACCAGATTCAGGAATGATTTCAGAATCCAGTTCTTGTCTCTTCATCACAAGACCCCAAATGCCACCAGTGAGAGGGGAGTATAGTTTCAGTAAATAAAGATTCACCTTGACAGTACAATTACTATCAAGTGTTGGAGAGACCAGCCTACTGAGAAAAGGAAAGTTTTAACTGGCTCTAAAGACAGGTTATGAGATGGAGAGAGAAGCAAGAGTAAGAGTTGAGTAGAATGTAGAGCGATGGGGAGAGGCAGTCTTGGGGGAATACTGAATGGAGGTTGCTAATAGTAATAAATGCAGAGGATTCAGAGACTGAACGTGGTGAAAGCTGACATAAAGGTGGGCTATGAAAGATAGAAGGAATTTATCCAAGGCAAAATGGTCTAATGTAACAGTACCCAGGAACCAAGCTGTTGCATCCAGAGAGGCTGAGGGTTTGCTTGTTCATTGGTAGCAAAGTGGAAAACTATCTCCCTCAAAATCAGACAGAGGCTTGTGCGAATTGGGGACAATCCTATGGACAGGTCGTTGCCACCCTCGGCCCTCTAGGTAGACCCTGATAAAAGGACAGTCATCATGCACAAGAATGCACACTCTGTACTAGAGGACACTGCTGAGTCCCCCAATGCCCGAGACCCTGTAGCAGGTATAGAAAATAATTGCTGCATCAGGCCAGCTTCTGGGACTTCCATTATCACCTAGTCTTTCATAATGCAAATCAATCAACGTTCTCTGCAGCAGAACAACTGGAAGCAAAGTGGACTGGTGTGTTGGTATAAAAGCTCGCAAAGTCTTCCTTCCTTCAGTAAAGCCACAAGTTTGCAGATGAGTTACCCAAATTGCCTTTCTGGGGGTATCCAGGACTGTAGAATGAATGTATAACTTGTTTTAAATTTTTTTTAAGTGAAGCAAAGGTTCTGTGGGGTACAAAAAGGAAGGTCAAGGATTTTAGGCAAGATTCCAAAGGGACATAATTACTTTCAAGTATCTGGGTAATATGTTGCTGAAAACATAAAGTATTAAGCCCTGAACATTGAGCTATGTTTCAAGGGTCAGAAAACTGAGGCTCAGAAATTTACTACCTCAACAGTCACACAGGATTCTAATCCAAATCAATCAGAGGCCTGATGGCCCTGAAGTGAAGAATCTATGCCAGTTATCAATGTATTGTATCTTAGCTCCAAATTCCCAGGTCCACACCGCTAGGCAATAGTGGACAGAATTCACTTAACACCCCTAGTTTACAATGAGCACGATGCTGGGCTTTGCCAGTAGAGGGCGTCGGAGGGACATTGCAAGAGAAAAGGAATTAGTTCGCCGCTGCTTACGGCAGCTGTCAGGAGTGTGGTGTACCGTGGGTCAGCGGTCAGCGGTGTAGACGAGAGGATGTCTAGGGGATTGGCATGTGGATCGGTGACTCCGAATGGGCACGGGATGTGAAGATAGCAGGTGGACAGAAAGATGCCGTGGTGGCAGTGATGGAGGCTGCGTGGGCAGGACAACACAGACTTGCCCTCAGGGCTGACCCAGCTACAGCTACTGCTGAGTGTGTAACCTGCTGAGGGCAAAGATCCATGCTGAGCCCCGGCTATGGCGCCACTCCTTGGCAGGACAAGCCACCTGCCCGTGGGCATATGGATTACCCTGGACCTCTTCTCCCACTGTTCTTTTAATTGCTAAGTCGTGTCTGACTCTTTTGTGATCCCATGGACTGTAGCCCGCCAGGCTCCTCTGTCCATGGGATTCTCCAGGCAAGAATACTGGAGTGGGTTGCCATTTCCTCCTCCAGGGGATTTTTCCCAACCCAGGGATTGAATGAGTGTCTCCTGCATTGGCAGGTATTTACCACAGAGCCACCTGCAAAACCCTTCTTTTCCCATAGAGAGAATAAATATTTGTCCACACTGAAGTAGACATATATTCTGGAAATGGGTTTGTCATCCCTGCCAGCACCACCATCCCTGGATTCACAGAAGGCCTTATCTGACATATGGCAATCCAACCTTGCATCTCATCAGGGAACTCGTCTCCCAGCAAGGAAGGGCAGCCATGACCTTGTATCCATGGAAATAACTGGTCTTATGATACCCTCCATTGCCCCACAAGCACCTGGCATGATTGAGAGGTGAAATGGTTTACTGAAGACTCACAGTGTCAACTGGGAGAAAACACCTTGCTAGGATGGGATTCAGCCTCCCAGGATGCAGTTTATGTTTGAAATCACAGATCGTCATGTGTCCGCCATACGCAGAACACATAAGTCCAGGAATTAAGGAGTGGGAGAGGCAGTGGGAACGTCTCCTTTTATTATTATGCCCAATACCACACTTGCCGCATTTTTGTTTTCCATGGTAGGAATTTTGAGCTCTACTGTCTTGGAGATATTAGTTCTCAAGGAAAGGATGCTTCCTCCTGGGGCCACACAAATGGCTTCAGGGAACTGGAGGTGGGAAGTGCCAACTGACCATTTTGATCTTGTGTCACTGAACAAACTGGTGTAAAGAGGGGTTCGTCTACTAACTGGGGTGGCTGATCTTCATTACCAAGGAGAAATCAGTTTCCTGCTACATCATGGAGGAATGGACAACTGTGTCAAATAAAAAAACACCTGACTGAGGTCAGAAGAGATGGAGGTAAGGAGGAGGCTACTGCCATAGGAACAGGAGATACGCAAGTACCTCAAAGGGCAGGCGGAAAGTGTATTTTTTTTTTTTTATAGGAACAAGGAACTCTGGCTGGAAAGAACCGATGTGGGGGAGTGGGATGAACCTGTGGCATAATCAGGCAGTTAATCAAGGAATATCTTTCTTGTTGGTCAGCTAATTCTCAGGAGGGGTTGTTAAGGAGGGGCCATTCCTCATTCTGAGGCTGAAAGCAAGTCAAAGTTCAGGGATCTGTGTGGAGGAGAGAAGCTTGACTAATGTCTGGTCAGGCCCAACTAGCCAATATTATGTCCAGATTGGCTAATGGAAATAAATGTGCAGATGTGTGTGTGTGTGTGTGTGTGTGTGCACGCCCATGCGTGTGCATGTGTGCTGTTGATTCAGTGGTGTCCGACTCTGTGTGACCCTATGGACTGTAGCCTGCCAGGCTTCTCTGTCCATGGGATTCTCCAGGTATGAATACTGGAGTGGGTTGCCATGGCCTCCTCTAGGGCATCTTCCTGACCCAAGGATCAAACCCACAACTGTTACATCTGTATTTGCAGGTGGGTTCTTTTCCACTAAGCCCATGGAAACAAATAGTTCAGTTCAATTGATGAGACAGAGAACGGGAATTGGGAGGGTCTGTGTCTGGCCTCAGAGAAGGCAATGGCACCCCACTCCAGTACTCTTGCCTGGAAAATCCCACGGACAGAGGAGCCTGGTAGGCTGCAGTCCATGGGGTCGCTAAGAGTCAGACATGAGTGAGCGACTTTACTTTCAATTTTCACTTTCATGCATTGGAGAAGGCAATGGCAGCCCACTCCAGTGTTCTTGCCTGGAGAATCCCAGGGACGGGGGAGCCTGGTGGGCTGCCATCTATGGGGTCGTACAGAGTTGGACACGACTGAAGCAACTTAGTAGTAGTAGTAGTAGTGTCTGGCCTTGTCATGTAAAGAAAGGGGCCAGCCCAGGTCTTACCTACTACTACTACTACTACTACTACTACTAAGTCACTTCAGTCGTGTCCAACTCTGTGCGACCCCATAGACGGCAGCCCACCAGGCTCCCCCGTCCCTGGGATTCTCCAGGCAAGAACACTGGAGTGGGCTGCCATTGCCTTCTCTGGTCTTACCTACATCCTATGGGAATAGACATTCTTTACAATAAGCCATTTCCTGGAACACAAAAGGGTTGAGGGGTTTCTTTCTCTTTTTTCTAGCTTTATTGAAATATAATTGACATATATATATAAACATTGAATAAGTTTATAAAGTTTACAACATTTTGATCTGGTACACCTATATATTGCAAAATGATGACACCACAGCTTTAGCCAACTCCTCTATCCTGTCACATAATTACCAATTCTTTTTTTTAAAGATTTATTTATTTGGCTGTGCTGGTCTTTGTTGGCACATGCGGGCTTTCTCTAGTTTCAGTGAACAGGGGCTACTCTTCATTGCAGTGCACAGGCTTTCCACTGCAGTTGCTTCTCATTGCAGCTTCTCTTGTTGCAGAGTATAGGCTCTAGGCACATGGGCTTCAGTACTTGCAGTGAACGGGCTCGGCAGTTTCGGCTCCCGAGCTTTGTTACTCCAAGGCATGTGGGATCTTCCCAGGCCAGGGATCTAACCAGTGTCTCCTGTATTGCAAGGTGGATTCTTAACCACTAAACCACTGAGGAAGCCCCTACCATTTACTTTTTAAGGTGAGAACATTTAAGATCTGCTCTCAGCACCTTTCAAGTCGATACAGTATTATGCTACCACAATTCTATTGGCATTATTAGCTATAATCACCCTGCTGTATGTTAGATCCCAGAACTCATTGTTCTTAAAACTGGAAGTGTATATATTTCGTGGGACCATTGTATGATGTGTGGCATGTTATAACGAATGGAGTATTAACCACTGGACCACCAGGGAAGTCCCTGTAAAATCTTTTGATACAGTCTCAATATAGCCATGGATGTCACCTTCATTTCTTTATGTTTTGTTTCAGTCAAGTGCCATTTTGCAAGGTGTGTGTATGGGAGTCACTTACTTCCCTCCTCCCCATTATTGTGTTATCTTTAGCATAAGGAACAGTCTCTATGGATACAAGGGACCATTAATCAGCTTATCCAGCTGTTTAGTGATCACATAGCTTGGGTAAGGGTTTGGTCGCTGTTCTTCATGACCCACCTCATCCTTAGGGAGCAGAGTTTTAGATTCTTTTTTAGGGCCACTGTGTGTTGCCATATAAGAATGAGACGATCCATATGTTATGCCATTGCTACGCCCATTTCTTCACTTGAGATGCCCCTTTGTCCACATAATTGAATTCTGTGCAACATTGAAGGCTCAGCTCAACTGCCATGTATGTCTTTAAATTTTCTCTAATCAGCCCAGACAATAGGAATCCAGCTTCTCTGAAATTCTTTCCCTCTGAAAGTCTAGCTGTTCTTTTTTGTGCTGTGGGTTTTATCAGTTACATGTTCATATATACATCCCAGACTCAAAGGACTATGAGTTGACTGAGTTGGTTGATTACAGTCTGGTCTAGGTTGACATCACTGGAAATGAATGAAGAGGAAGAGACAGAGGATTAGTTGAATATGTAGTGGTTGAGGGAGAAGGCTGATGCTACTATTTCAAGGTTGGTAGCCTCACTGACAGAAATAAATCAAGTCCTCTCTTCTGAGGTAGGTTATCTACCTTTTGTTGGCTAGTATAGAAGAAATACTCAGTTAATCCTCATTAAGGTAGACTGAATTCACTTCAGTTGGAACCTTTTCTGTATCCTTTTGATATTTGTTCAAAGTCTCCGTGTAGTGCTCTCCATGCCATTCTTCTATGTTTGGGCTTGTCCTTGACAGATATTGCAAGGAATGGGATCCATACAAGTCTGTCATGCCATGGTCCATATTCTCTATCTGTATCCCCTGTGGATAAATTGTGTTCACATTCACATCCTCTGTCCTGCAGCACCTCTCCATACCCCAGCTTCCTCTCTCCCCCTGCTATCTCTGTGTTCATTTCTGCCCTAGGCTAAAATTTGGGAGAGAAAGGTATCTGGCCCCATGAACAGTGGAGTATTGCATCTTGCCTTGTTCCAATAGCAATAGGAACATCCCCAAATGATGCCTTCTTAATGGGGGATTTCAAGCAGCATCAGAGTGGAAGCCTAAAGGAAGGGCATTTTTTAAAGGGCAAGATAGTAAATATTTTAGGCTTTACAGTCCATTTCACAACTACTGCACTGGGCTGCTCTAGTTAGAAATATGTAAATGAATCATCAGGACTTGTATCCCAATAATGTTTTATTTACAAAAATAGATAGCAAGCCATGTTCAGCCCACAGACTATGGTCTACTGAACTCTGGTCTATAGTCTTCCTTTATGACATTCCACTGTTCCTGAAATCTAACACAAAATCAGTGGCCATTTCATCCATCTATCCATCTATTTATCTATCAACCCATCTATCCATCTATCTTGCATTCTTATGACAGGAAATTTCGTGGTGTGCAAGGAAAATTGCAAGAAGCAAGGAAGTATGCCTTCTACTGAGAATCTTGGTGGTGAGTGTTATAAGTGCTACCATGACAGAGATGCCTTCCAGAAGCTTCAGGGGTTGGTGACCTCTAGACGTATAATTAGAACAGGGAAATAGGAGTAGCTGTCAGATTCCATTCTTGGAAACCTGCTCATTTTATGCAGTAAGTTTTATGCTGCAAAAGAAATTTAACAATTACAGGTACCAAAGGGGAAATGTGGTAGGGGGAGGGGAGGGATAAATCAAGAACTTGGGATGAATACACACACACTACTACCTAGAAGATAGATAAACCAACAGGAACCTGCTGTATAGCACAGAGTACTATACTCAATATTCTGTGATAACCCATATGAGAAAAGAATCTAAAAAGGATGAAGATATATAAGTGCATCACTTTGCAGTACATGTGAAACTAAAGTGCAACTGGGATGACCCAGAGGGATGGTACGGGGAGGGAGGGGGGTTCAGGATGGGGAACACGTGTACACCTGTGGCGGATTCATGTTGATGTATGGCGAAACCAATACAATATTGTAAAGTAATTAGCCTCCAATTAAAATAATACGTTTAAAAAAATAAAGTGAAAGTGTTAGTCACTCAGAAGGAGGGTTAATGCTAATAGCCAGCAACTCAGCCCTGCAGAGGGACAGAGGCTGCTGGAGAAGCAGGAGGCCCGCAGTGTGTGGCTTTGTGTCAGGGGGCTGGGCATCAGGCCTGTGGAATCCAAACCTGGGAAAAGCACGTGATCAAAGGGAGTCAGGGCACATGGTGTCCAGGTGGGGACAGCAGCTAGTCATCTCTAGGGTGGGCCAGGCCAGAACTGGGTAGTCTCTGGTTCCATGGCTGGGTTTGTGAACCTCCTAGATTCTCTCACATCACAGCTCACAGTGCCAACCCCCATCGACCACTGGAAATGGCAAGAGAACCCCTTTCAGTTGCTGTGTACCTCATGCACCCTCTACTGAGAAAGCTCAACCTGTGTTTACTGTAAAGGAGAGATGCCTAAAGGAATTCTGCCCACTGTCACAGATCATGTACTGAAGGGCGAATGGGGCCGAGGCAGTGCGTTGTTAACCGGCACCGCCCATGTCTTCGGTTACTCAGCTTCCCTATGTACCCCTCCGTACATTTGAACTTTTTACAGCAGCACAACGATCCCATGTTTCTACCTAATAGATACATCAATCCTTTTATGTGTTCACCATTCCCCGCAAATTAGATGACTCAGTCCCAAGTCACTGCATCCATCTTGGGATCTGTTAATTATCCATCCAATTCAGTCAGGAATATTCTGTTGTTACCTTTAAAAACTAAGTTGTAAAATTAACTTCCAATAACTTGTATATAAAATTAAAAATAGGAAGCAGGACAGAGAAAAAGACAATGGTTGAGTATATACAAACACACACACTCATATAATAGACATAGAGAAAATACGCAAAGCTACTATAGACCTTGTTTCTGTAACTGGTCTCAAGATTTTTGCTTAATTACTGATTTTACTTCATCCCTGGTTAAAACATCAGATACTTTGGGTTCTTCACCTGGTAGTGTTACTAAAACGATCTCCCAGGGGGCTGTGTCCTGAATCACTCTACTCTTTGTTGCTGTGTTTTCCATTATCTTCTCCTATTGTGTGGTGGCAAGAGTAAGGGTCCCCCAAAGATGTCCACATCCTAATGCTTAGAACCCGTGACAATACTGTTAGGAGACAAATGGGAATTAAGTGTGCTAATCAGCTGACCTTCAGATAGGGAGATTATCTTGAATTATCTTGGCTTAGTCTCACCATGGTTCTTAAAAGTGGCAAAGGAATGCACGCGAACCAGAGATGGCAGTGTGAGGACTCAGTGCAGCATTGTGGGCTGTGAAGGTGGAGGAATGAAGCCATGAGCCAAGAAACGTGGGCAGCCTCCAGGAGCCGAGAAAGAAGAGACTGTGGTCCCCTTAGAGGATCTGGAAGGACTGTAGACCTGCCAACATCTTGATTTTAGCCCAGTGATGCCTCTCTTGGACTACTGACTGCCAGAACTCTTAAGATAATAAATTTGTGTTGCTTTAAGCCATTTCATTTTGTAGTAATTTAAAAATTTTTTAAATTTATTTTTAGCTGTGCTGGGTCTTCGTTGCTACACTTTTCTCTAGTTGTGGGGAGCAGGAGGTACTCTTCTCTTGTTGTAGAACACGGGTTCTAGAACGCAGGCTCAATAGTTGTGGCACACAGGCTTAGTTGCTCCAGAGCACGTGGGATCTTCCCGGACCAGGGATCAAACTCAAGTCCCTTGCATTGGCAGGCAGAGTCCTTACCACTGCACTACCAGGGAAGCCTTGTGGTTAATTTTTTAAAGAAGCAGTAGAAAACTAATGCAGAGTGTCAAAGAATGTTTGTATATCCACAGATTACCCAGAAACCTGATCTGTAAAATATAGAACCAATTAAAATCCGTAATAAGTAGTCACTGAGTCACTGAAGAATCTTTAATTTTTATTTGAAATAACAATGTAATAGGTAGACATTATACAGCCACTCATTGTGCACCCAGAATTTTTTCTCACAGAACAGTGATGAATTCCACCCAAACTATCTGTCCCAGAGGACAGAGCCTTCCTCTCGTGAATATCAGAACCTTCTTCACCTTTTCATTTGCCCTGCATTTGGAAGTGCAACAAGCTGAAGAGCAGCATATGCAGAATGTGCAATACTCTATACTCCACACCAAAAAAAGCTAACTCTTAAAGCCTCCAGCACGGCAAAACCAATACAACCTTGTAAAGTAAATAAACTTAAAAGTCATTTATGTCAATGTATGGCAAAACCAATACAGTAATGTAAGGTAAAAAAAAAAAAATTGTAAAGCAATTATCCTCTAAATAAAAAAAATTAATTTAAATTTTAAAAAGTCATTCAAAAGGAAAAAATAATAATAATAAAAGGGAAGACAATGAAGAAATGGAAAGTAAATGTAGCAGATTAAGCTTTTTTTTAAAAAAACAAAACAAAACAAAACAAAACACTAGCATCTTCATTCTCCTTTCAAAAAGAAATGACTTTCCCTCACTCTCCAAAACTCTTGCTTTGATGCCAACGAAAATAGGTTCAGATTTAACTATTCTATTAGAAGCAAAAAATCTGAAATTGGGAAAACAGTGTCACTCTCTTCCTCTAAATCTAATTCCAAACTCCAGCTGCTGAGGTGCTACACAAGTTGAACAAATCTCGTTATTGTGTCTTCAACACCGTCCACAGAGATAATTAATTCAACCTAGGAAACATCCTCCCCACCCCCAAACTCAACAATCTTTAGCTTCCATTCAGACCTCTTTTTAGATACATTGTGTTCTGAACAAACTTATTTTCCCAAACTTTAGAATCTGGTTTTTCTCTCAGAGGACAGTTTTAAACTTTCTCACACCACTGAATTCTCATTCACTTCTTTTAAGGACCTCCAGAATGAACAGCATCAACATGCTCTTGGATTAATATAGCCATACTAGAACCATATCCCATCCACAAGGGGAACTCACCCATGCTGGAAAAGGTGGGACTGAAACATTCAATCCTTTTATATGATGTTAAGAAAGTCTCTTAGTACAAATCATTTGTTAATAGCAAAGGTACAAGGCATTACAAATTCACTGCCTCAAAGACAGCAAAAAGCTAAGTTACAGAGATGGCACAAGCTTAATATCAGAATTACTAAACCCCTGAATTACATGGCACTCTCGAACCATATCCCATCCACAACAGGGACTCACCCATGCTGGAAAAGGTGGGACTAAAACGTTCAATCCTTTTATATGATGTAAGAAAGTCTCTTAGTACAAATCATTTGTTAATAGCAAAGGTACAAGGCATTACAAATTCACTGCCTCAAAGACAGCAAAAAGCTAAGTTACAGAGATGGCACAAGCTTAATATCAGAATTACTAAACCCCTGAATTATATGGCACTTCAACAGAATATGACCACCTCAGGATCCATGAGGCTTTTACCCAGAAGCAGATCATATCCAGGCACAGGTTTTTTGACACTGTATCAAATCAGTAACAAGACTTTGAAATCCTACAAGTACACTTTAAAGCATGTATGGTTTACTCATTGAAGGAATAAGGCCACCATACTGTAAGGTTTAAGTAAATAAAGTGAAGTTGCTCAGTCGTGTCCGATTCTTTGCAACCCCATGGACACCAGAGTCCTCCATCCATGGGATTTTCTAGGCAAGAGTACTGGAGTGGGTTGCCATTTCCTTCTCCAGAGAATCTTCCCAACCCAGGGATCGAACCCAGGTCTCCCGCATTGTAGACAGACGCTTTACCAGCTGAGCCACCAGGGAAGTAAGTAACAGCAATCTGGAATTAGTCTTATAAAGTTGAGTGAAGCCTGGTCAAGCCTTCAGGTAAAGTTCTGGTCATCTATATTCCTTTTAGGCAGTGGAAGTGTCCCTCTGAAGAAAATGGCATGGTGGTCTTAGATAACCAAGAACACTTTGCCAGCAAACAGGAAAACGTGTTGAATTTCTTGAGGGCAAACCAACTTCTCCATTCTCAGGGTTTAAGCTTGATGGTATACAGCCCTTTTGGCATTAAGGAAAAGTTAAGCAAACAATCTGTAGACTTTATATGGTGTTCAGTCTCATCTATGTACGCCCAAGAGGGTGCATAAACTACAGGCTTCATTTAGTATTTATTGCCAGGACCCTAGCAACTATTGTTTTATTGCCAGGGCTTCAGCAACTAGTTTTTTCATTTGTTTTGCCAGAACTTCAGAAACTGCTTTTTCCCATCAAACTGCTGAATCTGATCAGCAGAAGAGTAATTTTGTGTCTTTTGATGTTAATACACTTACAAAGAAAAGGTATGAATGAATATAAGAAAAATGTGATGATCAAACTCCTTTACAAAATATAAACAATTCAAATATACAACAGGAAAATACACCAAGATACTCTACACACTATGGAAGTGATTCTCCAACTTTCTGGAAGCTCGCCATCAAACTGCTGCCTCTCTCCTCAGTTTCGGAATTAGTGGGTCCATGGTGGAATCAAGAAACTGCATTTCTCAGAAGTCCTTCCATGTTTCTTATAGTACTGGTTTGAGGACCACACTCAAAATTCACTGCATTAGTAGAATATGGAAAGCACAGTTCTACTCTATTAGGGGAGATGAATGTTTATCACAGAACTGTGGGTTAAGGTGTTTCGATCAGGGTTAGAACAAATATTTATTTTCAAGTAAGTGTTTCTGCTTGAACTTTGGTCTGGATGCTAGTTGCTCCTTTGTGCTTGGCTAGAGTTGAAAGTTTTCCTTCCATGGAGAAAGTGATAGCCAGACAGGCAGTCAAGCAGATTTGTGCAATTTAAGTCTGTCTTTCTTCCTGCTCTTGAGAGATCTTCCCTACCTCTGTGCTTGAAGGTGGGGAGCTCTCTCTTCCAACAGCTCTTCAAAGATCTCATTATGCATGTAAAAGAAAACATACCCGGAGGAAAGTCTAGCTTTTTGCATTGTAGCCTCTTCGATATTTGTCACCTGCAAATCATTGTAAGTGAACCACTCTTGCCTTACAAAGTCGTAGGCATCACTGATATAATGGCCTGAATTTAGGCTCTTCCCAAGATGGCTGAGAACACCAATGAGCCGGTAGGCCTGACGATCTTCCATCTCAGCTTCTCCTTTTGGTTCGTTGGATGCAGCTTCTGTCTTCTCTGTACCTAAACAGCTCTTTTTTTCTAGACTTTTTATTGCGACCCGATGCACCTGGGGAATTCACCTTGG
The DNA here is from genome assembly GCF_016772045.2 of Ovis aries. Classification (NCBI taxonomy): domain Eukaryota; kingdom Metazoa; phylum Chordata; class Mammalia; order Artiodactyla; family Bovidae; genus Ovis; species Ovis aries. The sequence continues at coordinate 101,804,660 of NC_056080.1, read as the reverse complement.
TTCCCTGGACGCCTGATTCCTTTGGTCTTTTGAGTTTCTCTGTGCACTTTTTCTTTTGAGTCTTTGGCTTTGGAAAGCTTTGAAGCAGTGCCAGCCAAAGGGCTTGTTCATAGGTTTTCATCCTTTCTTTATTTTGGGTCTGTTCAGCCACTGGGGAAACGTCTTCTGAAATTTTGGCGTTTTCATCTTTATCTTTGGTGATCTTAGCCACAGCCTCAAAATCTGCAAACATATTGATTCTCTCGTCCTCCTTTAGTTTTGGATTTTCAAACACTTTCTGACATACATCTGGGTCGCTGATGGTTATCTCTCTCAGAGAAAATGAGCAGTCTTCCATATTCATCATTAAGGCCACTGCTAACAGCTCTCTTGCAACGATTAATCCATCTTGTGAGTTTGCCAATGCGGAGTCTAGTATCTTTAGTATAGAGTATTTCCCGAGGTCTTTTTGTTTCTCTTCTTCTCTTAAACCTTCATGATGAACATGATCTTTTTCTGGTTCAGGCTCATCATCTGGTACAATGTATGAAGGCAAAGATTTCATGAATTCCGAGGTCATCTTTGCTGATGGTGTCAACTTACTGATAGCTTCAGAATTTAGGTTTCGAAAGATTTTTAAAAATTTGAGATTGATAAGATGTGCTTTCTTGTTTAAAGGAAATGGTGGTCTGGTATTTTCATTGCAATGGGAAGATATCTTTAAATTTTTGGAAATAATGACTTCTTGGTCATCCTTCTTTAAGGACCGAAACTCAATAAAGTTATAGCGCTTCAGATGAACAATAAGGACCCTAGGTAGCCTACTGAATTTATACTTTACATGAGATTTCTTGTGTTTACACTGCTCACATGTATACTCAAGATTTTCTGTTTCAAAGAAAAGATCAAGACTAGATTGAATAGAAAAAGGAAGTGCTTGCCGTCCTTGGGGAAGATTGATGGGGAGGTAATTACTCACTTCTGTCTTAAGAACAGCATGCCCACAGGCTTTACAAGTAATAGAGCACAGCAACTCAAACTCGAAATTAGTGATGACAGGACAAAGGAGTGCTTCCTTGGCTGCACTGCCAACAAAAAATGGTTGAAGTGAATTTTCTTCCTTAGATTCAATTTTAGTCTTCCAAACTTTGTTTAATTTTTCCATGTTTTCTTTCATCTGACTTAAATAATGACCTAGAAACTCATGGGCATCATTCTGCGCGTTGTCAGCAAATATCTCTGCAACTGCTGAAATGGTTTTTTTAATATTCGCAAGTAACCTCTTCTTGATATTTATGTTATAAATATCTTTCAAGACAAACAGCTGTGCCAAGCACATGCTAAGTGCATCAGGGGGAATTTTACACCATGGGTAAGTCCGATTGAGTAAATCATCACCAAATGATGGAATCAAAAATAAAGACTGTAGAACTGCATTCATGTAACAGGTATTTCCCAAATTGGGGAAGCCTTGCCATAGTTTCTCCGGGTAGTAGTCAAGAGTCAGCTTGAGTCTGTCCCAATATGGGTCGTCCTTACCATACTCTGCTTCTGACAGAAATGTGAAATATATATTCTCAGACAGTTTTGGGAAAAGATTAGTGCCATGTAGGTAAGGACTGATCTTAAATAAAAATTCTAAATCTAATTTACTCTGTTTTAACCCTTTTATCCTCAATTCTTTCTTCTCATTGTGGCTTACATTTCTTAATAGGTGTCTCCTGGATTTCCTCTTTCTCGCAGAGCTACTCCCTCTTTGGAAATGAGGGCTTCTTCCTCTTCCCATATTCTGCCTCTTCCCATATTCATCTTCTATTAACTGTTCATAGGTAGATGTTAGTGATTCGGATGCAGATGAAGGTGTCCCGTTTTTTTCTTCTTTCTCAAAAGACTGACTATCTGACTTCTTACCCACTTTTTGAAATGAAGTTTCATCAACTGTCTTCTGTACTGTTGTGCTGGCAAAGGCACTGCTATCCACATCAGGTTTTATGGGTGGTGGAAGATGATTTTGATGGACTCCATCCAGGAATGCCTTCAATTTTTTGACATCTTTGGAGGATATTTTTTCCATAAAAAAGAAGCTATTATTTTGGAAAGTTAAATGCAGGTGATTCACTTTTTCTCCATAGGATCTAACGACCACGTTTTTAATATTATTATGTAGTTCAAAAGTTCTGCTTTCTCCATTACAGAAACAGATCACCAATTTAGTTTTCTTCTTTTTTCCCGATACTTCGACGACTGCTTCCTTCGACTTAGACATCCCATTCTTCTTGTTCCATAATTGGACAAAACCATGTGCTGCTACAGGAACCATGGTTTCTTTACAAATAAAACACACCTATCTTGAATTATTGACAATCTTAAAGTTCCAATATGTTAGTAAGTTCACCTCTGCAGACAACACCAAAGAAATAGTTCTTTAGTTCTCTATATAGAATGACCCTGTTTCAAGTGTTAGTTTTATCCTAGAGCCTCTTCAGGCTCTGGGTAGTCCAGCTCGCAAGTGATAAAACCAGTATGCTTCAAGAGCTATCCACGGTTGCATGAGGGCAGTCTTGATTCCCAAAGCAAAGCCTCTATGGAAAAAAAAAATCAAGAAAAATTATTTAAGTTATCAGAGAAATGCTTGGATAGAATTCAAACCATACTCTCTCACACTAAATCTCTTTTCCACTGCATTACTAGATTCTTTCCTGATTAATTTCCATACTTCAACTGAAATCATTAAACACTTGGAAGACTTTCAGTACATAGCTGAAGGGCATAATGAACAGTGTCTCAAGTGTATGTATATGATATGCTAATCCCCTTGTCACAGAATGACCCCACAGGCCAACCACAATAAGTGAATAAGAAAGTGAGAGGCCCTATGCAGCCCTCAACCCAATGACAGATGGACAGTTGAATCTACTTCCTTCCAAATCCTGTTAGGTTTCTTTCTTTCATGTAGCACCACAGTAAGTTCATACATTCTACTCCATGTAGCGTGGGGGCCTAACTACCACTGCTTAAAGCAGGTATCAAAGAATTGGCTAACTCCAGCTCTGGCCACAGGGTCCATATAACCATAGCTAGCTCCCTGTACTCAAAACCAGCCAGGAAGGATTGGATGTACTTAATCACTCAAAATTTTAAGTTTCTGAGTAACTCTGTAGTGAACCAATTTGAATAAATGAATAGCTCAGCACTTAGCACTACAAATGTTTTTTATCAGAAAGCATATGTCCAAGAATTGATTGGAAATTATATTTTCTCCCTACATAGTTAAATATTATTCCTGAATCTCGTCTATGTTATTAACTTGCTCAACAAGCCCCATCTTTATGAATAATACTAAATGAAACTTCTGCTTGATTCCTATCCAAATTATCAAAAACTCAAAATTGGTGAAGCAAACATTAATGAGATTTTTGTTTTATCAAGTATTTTATCTATCTACCTACGTTTAGTAAAGTAAGGACTGCACTCATCCACATAAAAAAAGTGCATATGAACCCAAGTGAGAATGATTATGTTTATCATGATGGAAATGGGGCCATAAAAACTTTGAAGCACAACTACAAATTCAAGTGCTTGGATTATTTATAGTTCACTGTCCTACTATTGGTGCTAAGTAGGAGTTTAAACTATTCCTCTCCACAAAAAGTCTTAATTGCTCCTATTTCAACCACTTGAGAGAAACTACAACCTCAGAACTGTTAGGGGAAGCACACTGATTGAAACCGCCCACCCTGGCCAGGCACCATAGTAACCATTTGCATGAGCTGTTTTATGACAGGAGATCCTGATAAAGAATATGGAACTAATAAGCCACCACCAACCAGAAGAGTTCAGCAAAGGTCGAAAGGAGACACCGCGTGTCTGTCTACTTCCCAGAATCCCTCTCGCTAGCACCCATCTTGGCTGAGCGACGCGTGCGCCACCAGGAGAGACTCTGGATTAGAATGACTGGCCAAAGACCACCCAGAAACTAATCCCATCACCATAAAACCCGAGACTGCGAGCCACGCAGCAGAGCAAGTTCTCCTGGGTTCCCTTACCCTACTGCTCTACACCTGGGTGCCCTTTCCCAATAAAATCTCTTGCTATGTCAGCACATGTCTCCTCGGACAATTCTTTTCTGAGTGTTAGACAAGAGCCCACTTTTGGGGCCCTGTACGGGGGCCTCCCCCTTCCTACAACAGAACCACTTCTAGTTTGCATTTTAAAATGCTGTGATCCCAGTTGATCTGTATTTATCAAAAATGGTTACCCATTCTTTGAAATGATAGCCAAGATAATCTAGACTCTCACGGCATTTCCACTGTCTGCTTTCAGAAACACAGTGTAGAGACATGTTTCCAAAACGATGGCTCTACTTGTCATACCTTCTTCCCAGTTCAACTTGCTTCCATTTCATTCCCAAATAAAGGAGACTGCTTTGAGCCCACCAAGTACTGGAAGTGAAGATGAAGGACTGTGTTGCTGATACACAGTTTAATGGTCACTGCTCACTTTCTAGCACATCTTTAGCTTAAATCTCCTTTCTTGATTCTGCCTCATCACTCAAAGGCTTTTAGGGTTTCCTCTGATTGGTAGGTTTGGGGGAAGATTTTAAACTAAAATGTATCAATTCTTTAAAACTCATCTGGAGAGAACTTTGTGACTATTCTATACAGCCTAAAGTAAACCTCAGCAGAATGATACTCTTCCTCCTTTGCCAGAACCTCACCAAATTCAAAGCATATGGATGACAACTACATTTAAAAGTTATGAAAGTCAAGGTGCTTTTCTCTCATTTTTGTCCACAAACTCAGTACATTAAGTTTGATTAATCACCTACTAGTGTAACACACTGGGCTAGCTGCTGGTCTCAAAGTATAACCAGAAACTACTCTCCTATCTTGCACTACTCCTATCAAATTTGGAGACATGGCCTACAGTGTCAAGAACTTGATCCTAAGGTAGAAATACTCCAGGTAGAAATGTCTGCTTTGTTGTTATTCTACTAATTCACTTTACATTGATCTTCTTGGTCACTAAGTATTTGCTAAGCACCTGCCTTATGCTGATTATGAGCTCTTGAGTGTCTGCTTCATGCCAAGTATTGTGGTCAGTGTTCTCAGGGACAAAAGGATGTGAGCACTCACTGTCACTAAACATCTTAGACTCTAAACATCACTGTGTAAACATCACAGTTAAAGGGGCCTTGCTTCCAGTGGGAGAATCTGGGAAAATATCCTTTCACTGCCATTTTCTTGAGCTTAACACATACCACAGGTGGGAGCTGTATTTTGCAAAAGAGAAGATCACCTGGACTGAGATTTCTCAAGCCCTACCCACAACTCTGCAAAATGATGAGGCTTAACCTAATGTTTTGCAGAGCAAATAAGAAATTGGTCCTTGGGAAGAATGCCTGCAAACTTGAGAACCTGGAAACCCAGGTTATCCATTCTATAGTAAGATAATGTAATGAGGACTTGTGAGGATTTACCCTCTGTATCCCTTATTCCCACCATTCATGCTGTCATTATTTCAAGAATTCGAAGTGATAGAACAAAGGCAAACCTAGCATATGGGGAGAAATCCTGCATGGTTACTCAAGCAAGCCTTACTGGATAGAAATGATGCAGGACCCATGAGGTGGAATGCTAGGCACAGAATGCACTAAGTAGAAAAGATGGGACCGGATATTACCAGAGGTTTCCAGTAATTCCTAGGTATCTCCACAAAGCCTAAACAAGAGCTGGAAAAACCCAACAACTTCAACTCACACTTATTTTAAACTAAACATAGCTTAGTGTCCTAGGATAAGCCAAATACACTATCAGGGCCATTAAGATAACTGAAAAATGATCATCTTTTTCCTTTGAGGACTCTATGCTATAAGACTATGATCCTAGGTAGAATATACTTAATAAGCACATTGAATTTCCCAAGACAGTGCAAAATAAAAGTATTTTCCCCACCAATTAGGTGACATGTTTTAATCTGGGCTTAGAAACTATGGTCACCATACAAAATACATGGTTATGAATATGTTGGTATTGGCAAATGAGAAGTGGGGATTTTCAAAACCCAATAGGCATTATTCATTCATTCCTGAAACAAATTTGTATGGCCCACTAGCAAGCATCGTATTAAGCACCAGCTACAGAAAAATGAAAAAAAAAAAAAACAAGATTACACAAAACTTTCATTCTAGTAGAGGGATAATAATATACAAATATCAAATATATAGAATACCAGATGGTGGTAACTGTCAAAGAAAACATTAAGTTAAGAGGACAGGGTGTGCCCCAGGCTTGATGGGGATGTACTTGCTGCCTTCCCTAGAGTGGCCCGAGAAGGATGGACTGATAAGGATGACATCACATAGCAAAGCCTTGAAGGAAGTGAGGAAGCAAACACTTAGATGCAGGGTGCTCCAGGCAGGAGGAAGAATAAGTAACAAGGCCCTCAAGTGCGCTTCACATGTTATAAACAGAAAGCAGATCGGCATGGCTGGAGATCAGTGAAGAAACTTCAAGACAGAAGAGAAAGAAGGTGTGAATGTTTTGTAAGCAAGCAAACCAAGAGAGTGAATGGACTGGTAAACTTGCTGAGCAGCACAAAGGGTCCACTTCAGGCTAGCAGTCATGAATTTACAGGAAAACCAATGGGCGGGTTTGAGTTTTTCTGCAGCTATACCTAGCTGCCCAGCTGCCATGGTGCAGATGTGTAATAGACAGAGCTATGAATTTAACTTTGCTCAAGATTTTGCCATCAATAACCAAGTAAGAAGGAAATGACTAACCTAGACAGCATATTAAAAAGCAGAGACATTACTTTGCCAACAAAGGTCCATCTAGTCAAGGCTATGGTTTTTCCAGTAGTCATGTATGGATGTGAGAGTTGGACTATAAAGAAAGCTGAGTGCTGAAGAATTGATGCTTTTGAACTGTGGTGTTGGAGAAGACTCTTGAGAGTCCCTTGGACTGCAAAGAGATCCAACCAGTCCATGCTAAAGGAAATCAGTCCTGAATATTCATTGGAAGGACTGATGCTGAAGCTGATATTTTGGCCACCTAATGTGAAGAACTGACTCATATGAAAAGATCCTGAGGCTGGGAAACACTGAAGGCGGGAGGAGAAGGGGACGACAGAGGATGACATGGTTGGATGGCATCACCGACTCAATGGACATGAGTTTGAGTAAGCTCCAGGAGTTGGTGATGGACAGGGAGGCCTGGCGTGCTGCAGTCCGTGGGGTCACAAAGAGTCAGACACGACTGAGCAACGGAACTGAACTGAACTGAAGAAGGAAAAGTCAGGTGTCAGAAGGAAGTGATTATAAATATGGACTAGAAAGGGTGAAATGGGAGTGGAGAACAGAAACATGGAGACATAGCCTAAATCTCATGAGATACTGGGGATGGGGCTGGGGGTGGGGTAGAAGCATCAGGGGATCAGGAGTTCAGCTCCCACTTCTGTAGCTGTACTTCCGCCCCGCGCTTCTGAGCAGCTGTCAACTGCCTGCAGATTTCCTTCTCAAATGCTACTGCCGTCTTCCTTTTGGTTCTTCCACTCTTTCTCCCTTGGCCCCAAAGCTGGAAGTAACTAATGGGGATGGGGGTGGAGAGATGAAAGTTAGGAGTATGTGGACAGGGTTAGAGGCAGGCAGGATCAGATGGGGGAGGGGGAAGGGAAAACCATCCCCTCCCTTTTTTCAACTTCCCAAGTCTGGGTTAAAGGTCAACACATCAAGAGGCGCACTGCCTTCAGGGCATTAGCAATTAAATCCTGTCATTATGTTTGGCCCCAGCTTCAGTGCACATGGCTTTTCAAAATGATTGGATCAGGGCAAACTGCTTTTTTCTCTGGTTTAAAGGTGCATTTCTGCACTCAGCAAATGTCCAAGTCATTGTATAGCAGAGAAATGCCATTATTTTGCCTCTTGACATACACTGCACATAAATCTCTGCATAGGAGGCGAGGACCAAAATGAGAAGGAATCTCCACTAGCAAATTGTTCCCATGAACTACTCAAGCTTTGAACCTTTTCTCAGAGACAGGTTTGGCAGAGCTTTTTTGCTGTTGTTTTTCATTCTTCTGAAATGATTATGTTAGTGCTATTAATAAGACATAGTTGATTAGGAAAACAGAATGCAGATTATTTTCCAGAAATTAAATATGATTTCATTAAGAAAGTGCTCTTTCATGAGAAAGTGCACTTGTTACATTGAAACCAGAATATTTGTTGGTACCTAGTCGAATATGGACATCAACTATGTACAAGATGTGAAGATGAAGCAATGCAGCACTCCCGACCTCAGATAGGTTGTAAGACAAATATACTGGAAAATGGCAGTTCAAGGAAAACGTATTAAGTAAAATTCAGTTAGTGTTGGGCTTCCTTGGTGGCTCACACGGTAAAGAATCTGCCTGGAACGTGGGAGACTTAGGTTCGATTTCTGGGTCAGAAAGATCCCTTGGAGGAGGGCATGGCACCCCACTCCAATATTCTTGCCTGGAGAATCCTCATGGACAGAGAAGCCTGGTGGGCTACAGTTCACGGGGTCGCAAAGAGTCAGACATGATTGAAGTGACTAACACACACACACTTTCAGCTATTGTTACATAAGAGTTCATGGGTTTTCTGCTATCTCAGCTTCTTATGGCATTTCTTCTCTGCCTGAAGTTTGCACATAATCTCCCTATTTTTGTCTTAGTTCTATTCTCCCTTTTAAGATCGAGTCCAAGTCTCAGTTCATTCAGAATGAGTGTTAGGGCTGAGTTTTCATGCCTCAGAAACTCAGAGCATTCACTTTTTTAAGACTGTCACTTAGCCTATGCTACCTTGCATGGCTGCTTCACATGAACTGACCACAAAGTTAACAAGTGCCAGAGAATGACGAGTGGGTGTACTCGTCATTCTGTACTCAACTGTACTCCAATTTATTTTCAGTCAGCGTGGAGTGAAACTGTCTTTCCCAAGGGAAATCATAAAGCTGGACAAGTAGGAGTCCTTTAAGGGTTGGGATCAAAGAACTCTAACTTTCCTTAAGAAAACAGTGTCCAAAGTTTTAAGATGAGGGCTGGCAGGACAGGAAGGGGGTAAAATTAAATGGGCTGGAACTGTTATGGGAACATCAAGCTATCACATGAAGAGACCAGGTTAAATGAGACGGGAGACTCAACAGGTGAAAATTACCATCTATAGAATTTCAAAGGCACACACACTTAAATGAAGCAATCCTATTACGGTTTTGTCCTCAAGATATAATTGCAAAACTATTAATCTTTGAAACAATCAGTATATTTAACTTAAATAACTTTTAAATGACCTATAAAATGAGAGTTTCCCGCTTTACTTGCAATATTGGCAAAGATGCAAAATCAGTAAATTAAAAAAAAACACATTACATAAGAATTGCTACACCTATGTAGAATATCAATTAGTTATCAAATATAATTTGAAATAAGGGAAAGTCATTAATAAGGAGCACTGTGGCATTTCCCCTACTCCCACATGGAAGTCAAGTGTGGCATAGGAACTAAGATTGGGGAATCACTTCCAAAAGAGATGTATGGCTGCATCTCACACTCTGGTTGCACACTTATTAAGCAGCTAAAATGTTTAATTCCAAACTCATGTGCTAGAATGTGAGAGACTTGGGAATACTTGACATGTTTACTCTGGAGGTGGAAGGGCAAAGAAACCAGTGCCTGCTCAAGCTGAAAAGTCAGGATATAGAATGAAGTGACCCCGATCACAGGGCAAGAGGAGGCCACAGTGAAAGCAAGTTCTACTTGCTCTATTTGGACATGAAACTGTACAACATTTGATGGACTAAGTGGCAGATAAATGGACTACAACCTCATGAGGAAAATCATCCCAAACTGTTTGCCAGAAAAAGGTGATCCTCCAGGTAAGAGGCCCTTGGGAACACTGCAGAAAAGTAGGAAGTGAGGTGAGAAATCACAGATTAGCTGGGTACCCTGGTTCTTTCCTGTGTACAGCAAGTAGCAAAGTCCCATCCCCAAAAAGCTTTGAGGAAATACTTTTAGGATAATTAGTGGAGTAGATTCTGCTGAGGTGGATCAAGCAGGATGTTTTTGGTCTCACATGACACAATAGGGAGCTATAGCATTTTCCTTTCTAAGGTAAGAAAGTGAAAGTGTTAGACACTCAGTCGTGTCTGACTCTGTGACCCCAAGGACTGTAGCCCACCAGGATCCTCTGTCCATGGAACTCTCCAGGCAAGAAAACTGCAGTGGGTTGCCATTTCCTTCTCCAGGGGATCCTCCCGATCCTGAGATTGAACCTGGGTCTCCCACATTGCAGGCAGACTCCTTACCAACTGAGCCACTAGGGAAGACCCTTTTCTAAAGTAAGGAGAAGGAGGGCAGCAATTCCGACACATCTGCAGCTTGGTTATGGATAAATGTGACACTGTTAGGCCTAGGAAGAGCTATGAGGGAACTTTACAAAGCCACTTTTGGGGAAAAGAAACTCAAAAATGTATTAGATGCCACAAGTGCTGGAATTAAAATCTGTTCTCATACCTTTAAAACACGCATCTGTCTTGTCTGAAAGATCAGTTAGTTACATGAACAGGAGAAATGCAAAGTTGCCTTAACTTGTTCATTGCTTTATTTTAATTTGTCTGTAAATAGTCTTAGGAATGGATTCCCAAAACCTAAGTCATACCTCCAATTCTTCTAAAACAGCAATTCTTATTCATCTCCCTACTTAAGCAGTCCCTCATTTTGCATACCAGTTTTTTCCCTCTTTGCTGCCATTAACAAAAATGCCTGTGTGTGCACGTGTATGAGAGAGAGAGAGCACTTCAAAAAATCAAAGTAAGTACTCCTGCTTCCAGTGACTCTAACTCATTGTTTGAAAAAAACAGAGCTCCTCTCAGCTTAGTCATCTTGGAATGAAAAGGAACTCACAAAGCTGAAATGAGAAAATGGGCAGCTGCTCTGGACTTGCATCCTTGCACAGCATCCCTAGAGTCCAACAAAGCACCTCATTCCTTCTTTCTCTGCTGATATTTTAGTGATGTTTATGTGGTGCTAATGGAAGCACTCCTCAAGTGAAAAAGGCAGAGCTAAGAAGCTCTGCTCCAAAAGATGAGCTCATTTATAAAAAAGCAGTCAAGAAAACATACCACCTTGCTTCAGAGGGCCTACAATCCTTCAAAATGTAATACTGAATCAGTGTGCTATACACCTGAAACTAACACATTATAAATCAACTGTACTCCAATTTAAAAAGGAAGGGGGTGCTGAACTTGCTTTCATTTTCCACCCATAGGACTATGACTTCACTAGCCCTGAATGAACTCTTAAAGAAGAAAGGAAGACATGACTAACCAAGCAGTAGTAGCCTTTAGCAAGAAACACTAGGTTACCACTCAAATGTTTTAAACTTATAACCAATGATCAAGGCACACATAGCTCAAATGTTACCTCTCTCATGAATCTGTCCACCAGTCTCTCAACTCAGTGCTATCCCTCTTTCCTCAATTCTTGCTTCTTATCTCTGTTAACTTAAAAAAAAAAAACACACATGATGGGAGGCAGGGCACATGTACTCCCCCAGTAGATAAGTGCTGAGAACCAAAGTCATACACCCTATATAGCTTCCTGTCTATATTCGCATGAGTCTTCTATTCCACTATTTTCATCAATATGACGTTCCTACCCAAAATGACTTGGCCCAGAAAGATACAAGCTGCAAACAGCTTTTCAGTTCATTCCAGCAACTCTTCAAAACAAAGCCTCGACTAACAGTTTATATCCCACAACTTTTTCAACCTCTTGCCTCCAAATCCTTGTTGTGCCATACCCACCATTCTAATCTATTTTATCATGATTGTTACCCAATCAGAATCAAGCATCAATCTTTACCCAAGTCAGATTCTCCATGGATTATTACTTGTGTGTCATTTTCCCAAGACACAGTAAGGATTTCCATTTACGTCTTTTGGATAGGTGAAACCTTATTTTTTTTAATATATGAAGAAAGCTTTATTTTTTCCATAAACAAAGCTGAGCACCAAAGAACTGATGCTTTTGAACTGGGATGTTGGAGAAGACTTGAGAGTCCCTTGGACTGCAAGGAGATTAAACCAGTCAATCCTAAAGGAAATCAGTCCTGAATATTCATTGGAAGGACTGATGCTGAAGCTCCAATACTTTGATCACCTGATGCGAAGAACTGACTCATTGGAAAAGACCCTGATGCTGGGAAAGATTGAAGGCAGGAGGAGAAGGGGATGACAGAGGATGAGACAGTTGGATTGCCTCGCTGACTCGATGGACATGAGTTTGAGCAAGCTCCAGGAGTTGGTGATTGTCAGGGAGGCCTGGCGTGCTGCAATTCATGGGATCAGGCTACCCACTCCAGTATTCTGGCTTGGAGAATTCATTCCATGGACTGTATAGTCCATGGGTCACAGAGTCGGACACGACTGAGTGACTGAACTGAACCATATGGGACAGCACAAATAAGGTGACCGTAGGCATAGCTTAATTACTTGCCAGTTCTGGAAATTCTGCCATTATATTTACTTCCATATGGCTTTCCAATCCCCCTTCCAGACTGTTGAGGACATCTGACACAGTTATCAACAGAGCCCAGACATCTTGGAGTGTGAAGTCAAGTGGGCCTTAGGAAGCATCACTACGAACAAAGCTAGTGAAAGTGATGAAATTACAGCTGAGTTATTTCAGATTCTAAAAGATGATGCTGTTAAAGTGCTGCACTCAACATGCCAGCAAATTTGGAAAACTCAGCAATAGCCACAGAACTGGAAAAGGTCAGTTTTTATTCCAATTCCAAAGAAGTGAAAGTCGCTCAGTCATGTCTGACTCTGTGACCCATGGACTATACAGTCCATGGAATGAATTCTCCAGGCCAGAATACTGGAGTGGGTAGCCTTTCCCTTCTCCAGGGGATCTTCCCAACCCAGATTTTGAACCCAGGTCTCCTGCATTGCCAGGGGATTCTTTACCAGTTGAGACACAAGGGAAGCCTGATCCCAAAGAAGGACAATGTCAAAGAATGTTCAAACTACTGCACAATTCCACTCATCTCACACACTAGCAAAATAATGCTCAAAATTCTCCAAGCCAGGCTTCAACAGTACATGAACTGAGAACTTCCAGATGTTCAAACTGGATTTAGAAAAGGAAGAGGAACCAGAGATCAAATTGCCAACATCTGTTTGATCATAGAAAAAGCAAGAAAGTTCTAGTAAAACACCTACTTCTGCTTCATTGACTACACTAAAGCCGTTGACTGTGTGGGTCACCACAAACTGTGGAAAATTTTTCAAGAGATGGAAATACCAGACCACCTCACCTGCCTCCTGAGAAATCTGTATGCAGGTTAAGAAGCACAGTTAGAACCGGACATGGACCAAAAGACTGGTTCAAAATTGGGAAAAGACTATGTCAAGGCTGTATATTGTCACCCTGCTTATTTAACTTCTATGCAGAGTACATCATGCGAAATGCCAGGCTGGATGAAGCACAAGCTGGGATCAAAATTGCAGGGAGAAATATCAATAACCTCAGATATGCATATGACAACACCCTTATGGCTGAAAGTGAAGAGGAACTAAAGAGCCTCTTGATGAAATTGAAAGAGGAGAGTGAAAAAGCTGACTTAAAACTCAACATTCAAAAAACGAAGATCATGGCATCCATTCCCATCACTTCACAGCAAATAGATGGGGAAACAATGGAAACAGTGACAGACTTTATTTTCTTGGGCTCCAAAATCACTGCAGATGGTGAGTGCAGCCATGAAATTAAAGACACTTGGTCCTTGGAAGAAAAGCTATGACAAACCTGCTGCTGTGCTTAATTGCTCAGTCCTGTCTGACTCTTTGCGATACCACAGACTGTAGCCCTCCAGGCTCTGCTCTCCATAAGGATTCTCCAGGCAAGAATACTGGAGTGGGTTGCCATGCCCTCCCTCCAGGGGATCTTCCCAACCCAGGGGTTGAACCCAGGTGTCTCGAATTGCTGGCAGATTCTTTACCATCTGAGCCACCTGGGAAACCCTAGAACACTGGAGTGGGTGGCCTATCCCTTCTCCAGGGGATCTTCCTGACCCAGAAATTGAACAGGAGTCTCCTGCATTACAGGGGGATTCTTTACCCACTGAGATACTAGGGAAGCCCACAAACCTAGACAGCGTATTAAAAAGCAGAGACATCACTTTGCTGACAAAGGTCCGTTTAGTCAAGCTATCGTTTTTCCAGAGTTGTACCATAAAGAAAGCTGAGTGCTGAAGAATTGTTGCTTTTGAACTGTGGTGTTGGAGAAGACTCTTGAGAGTCCCTTGGACAACAAGGAGATCCAGGCAGTTCATCCTAAAGGAAATCAATCCTGAGTATTCACTGGAAGGACAGATGCTGAAGCTGAAGCTCCAATACTTTGGCCACCTGATGCAAAGAGCTGACTCATTAGAAAAGACCCTGATGCTGAGAAAGATTGAAGGCAGGAGGAGAAGGGGACAACAGAGGATGAGATGGTTGGATTGCATCACTGACTCAATGGACATGAGTTTGAGTAAACTCCAGGAGTTGGTGATAGACTGGGAGGCCTGGTGTGCTGCAGTCAATAGGGTCGCAAAGAGTTGGACACAACTAAATGACTGAACAACAAAGCAGGAGTCTACTGAGTTTGTGTAGCTGATAAAAACAATACCTGCAAAGACCCATTTTGCCATTCAACATTCACACTTTCCCTTTTTACCAACTGAACATAAATAGAATAAGGAAGCCTTCTTATCTCATGAAACAACAAGATGAAGATGAATACTGCAATAAAGAAGCCTTATTAATTCCAAGAGACAAACACCAGAAGATAAAATACAACCAGAATTGAAGACTGAAAATCTTTCTTAAAAAGATCTTCCTTGAAGATGCCACTGAACCACTGCAATAACCATCATATTTATTTATGCTACTGAAGTTCTGTTTTGTTCCTTGCAGTTAAAAGCTCAGGACCACTGGACATGGAATACCATGAGGTTTAAGTCCAAAGGTTGGGAAAGGAAAAATCGTGCTAGATTAATTGACTTAAAAAGTTAACAAGTTCAGGATGCCAGAGTAATATGAAAGCTCGTGAGAGCACTGATCCTTAATGAGCTGGAGCTATTACACAAGGAGTGAATTTACTACCAACACAGTTTCTGTGATGTGACCCTGTAGTTTGCATGACATGCATTAAAACATTTTGTTACATGCAGTCAAAACTTCCTAAATGATAATTTAAATCATTAATTCCATATTCATGTTGAAAAGCCTTGAATAGAAATTTTGACAACCCAAGATATAGCTCTTATGTGAAAAATAATGAAAATAATTAAACTCCTACTTATTTAAGCCAGTAGAATTACTTAAAGTGAACAGTTTCCTGATAGTCTAAGTTTCTATTCCACATTCCCATTCCCTTCTAGTATGAAATAGATGGGATTTTGGCTGTCAACAAGGGAGCAGTTAAATATAGAGAGAAGAAATTGTAGAAATGAGAGTTCCACATCAACAAGCAGAAGGCCTGGGAAAACAACAAAGCAAGAGCAGTTAACAGCCCCTCTGGATGGAGAGTCTGGTGCTAAGAGTCACTGGGATGTGGAATTTAGTGAACCGAAGATGCCGAAGATGTGGTCCCAGAGATGGAGAATGAAAAAATGATTTATGACAGTGGGGTCTGAGTTCAAGAGAGACTGAAGTAGACAACTGGTTATCCATTTGAGGAGCTAAGACAGCACCCCTGGGTGGGAATGAAATAATATGCAGATTGCAAATGGCACCTAACGCCATATGTATGATCAACTGAATGAACACAGTAGGTCTGAATACTTACAAGGCTTCAGAATGACTTGACTTTTGCATTGCAAGGTGGATTCCTAGCCACTGGACCACCAGGGAAGCCCCAAGAATGACCTGACTTTTAAATGTAGAAAAGGGAGTAAATGTGTCTGTGACTACCAAAAAGGTGGGAAAATGTAAAATTTGATTTTTATTCCTGTTAAAGACTTTACAAAATGAATTTCACAATTGCAGAAAGAAGTCCCTCCACAGGTATCACTGGAAACATCAGCTTGATTATATTTCATCTCACTGAGGGTGTGTGAGTGCTGAGTAGACTAGGAATAGTGTAGTGAAGGGCTGTTGATTTTGTCTGTTAGCCGACCAATCAGAGCACTGCCTGCCCATCATGGTGACCCAAGATCCCTGTCCACCAAGATTGTACAGGTGACACACATGATCCATGTGGAGACAATCGGATGCCACAGAACTTAAACATCTCGTCTTACAATATAGACAAGGGGGAGCCCTGGCAGCTGTGTCCTCTTATCGTACGGATAGGGCCTCTTTGTGTCAGGTAAGAGCCAAGACTTACAGGACAAGAGAAAGCAGCGCTGAGAAATAGAATGAAAGTCAATGCTGTATGTGAACTAAAGAGCCTCCATCAGATTTCTCAGTAATATGCCATTCATTCCCTCTCTTGCTTAGAAGCTACTTTGAATTGCTTTTCTTTCTGACACTTTCATTTAAAGTGACTCCACTAATATACTATGTATACATTACTTGGTTCAAGATATATGGTCACTGTTAAGAAGCCCATGACATGGATATATTAAGAAAGGAGGATATGAACCCTGAATACAGTATAAACTCATGTCTTAACAAAAATATGACTAGAGAAAAATACAGTGTTAATATTTTCTACTACTGATAGAAAACAGATTCATACTTGAGACAAGCAGAGTAAGTAGGATTAATCTTGTAATGTGAAAATTCAGGGGCCAGGTCAATGTTATTTCCTAGATGTAAGTAAATCCCACATCCCTCTACATGCCAATGGGCCACAGAACAGGAACCTCTCTGAGGCTGGTAAATGCTCAGACTTAAGAACTGTTGGCACTGATGAGATAAAAGATTCTTACCCTCACAGTCAAGTATGTCAGGTAAGGACATTCAGGTCAGAGAGGTTTTAAGTGTCTGAGCCAAGACTCGAACTTAAATTTCCTACCCAAGTACTTACCTAAGTGCAGAGTCTCCTTTCCTAAGCACAGTCTCTCCCCTTCCAGTCTACTCATTATGTGAAAGGAAAGGGGATACATTCTGGGGATGAGGAGCAATACAAAGATCTAAAGTACAGGGAATCCTGTTAGGTTGAAGGAGAGAGTTGGGGAAATGAGGATATTCATTATTTCAGTAACTAAACTGTCCTAGATAAACTCCAACATCTTCTGCCTTATTTTGATTTCTATTTTCTAGTGCCCGGAGTCTGTTCCAGGGGCTATGCTTCCTATATGCCAGCAAGAGATTAACAGCCTTCCAGAGATTCAAAAGAAGCGACTGAGTCCTCTAGACAGCATTTACTTCTTTAATTTTAGATGGAGCTGACCAGGTGGGCATGTCCTTGGTCTCAAAGCTCCAATTAATTTTTTCTACCTTCCTCTTTTCCACTCACTTTACATTTTCCCTCCTGAGTTTTAATGATGCAAACAGCACTGAGGCACCATCATCTTCCATATGTAAACTGAACATGATTCACATCATAGTTTTACAGCACTGAGCATTCAAGTCACAAGTGCTGTCTGGTTTGTGTTGCTCTGTCTTAATGGCCAACAGAAAATACTCTCAGAGACCTTTATAGGAAAGCAGAGAACTTCTTAACATAATAGCATCCGAACAATTCACTGGAATGCATTATGGGCTTAGCTGGTTTCAAGAGTCTGTTCTTTTCCAAGCTTCTGATGCACTTTTTTTTTTCCCTCTCACCGCCCATAATGAACCTCATTCTCTTAATTTATCCGTCACTCAAAATCTGAGTGACTTGAAAATTGAAGACCATCCACTTGGATAAATTATTTGGTGTAATGCCTAATGATACAACCTAAACAATCATATCAAATCTTACCCTTGAAATGCTAGTCCTGCATTCTATTACCCCATTTAACGTAGCCCACAGAATAACTAGTGCTTAGGTACTGTCACGGAACTGCAAAGTTGACAATAAAATTACGGGTGTTATTTACCAGCTAAAGCATCTGTTACAGTCCTAGAAGACGATCACAGAGATGGTCGCTGCTTACATACAGGTGGCTGAAACTCCAGTTTCAAAGATCTTCCTGAAGTATAGTAGCCAGTTAGAGAGCTCAGGTACTAATGACATTCTTTTTTATTTTTTTTATTTTTTTTATTTTTTTTATTTTTTTAGTTTTTTATTTTTTAAATTTTAAAATCTTTAATTCTTACATGCGTTCCCAAACATGAACCCCCCTCCCACCTCCCTCCCCATAACATCTTTCTGGGTCATCCCCATGCACCAGCCCCAAGCATGCTGCATCCTGCGTCAGACATAGACTGGCGATTCAATTCACATGATAGTATACATGTTAGAATGTCATTCTCCCAAATCATCCCACCCTCTCCCTCTCCCTCTGAGTCCAAAAGTCCGTTATACACATCTGTGTCTCTTTCCCTGTCTTGCATACAGGGTCGTCATTGCCATCTTCCTAAATTCCATATATATGTGTTAGTATACTGTATTGGTGTTTTTCTTTCTGGCTTACTTCCCTATACATTTAAAATCTGCAGCAGAGATATGCTCATGAATATTTGAAATTAAAAAAAAAACAGCCTAAAGTTTCAAGATTGATTGCACAACCATGTCTGCATTTACTGAAAAGATGGGGATGGAGGGTATGGGAAAAAATATTGCTTTGACTGAGTTTTTAAGAGAAGTGATGTGTTGCAGTTGGTGGGGCTGGGGGTAAAGGATGTAATTAATTATACTCAGTCTAGTTTCATGATTGAATGGAGGGTACCCCAGCTCTCAGAACGTTGCCAGTGACAGATTGGAGCTGCACAGATGCAGCAATGGCCCTGCAGTGGGAGTCATTACATTAGGTGTCAGGCGATGTAAATCACAAGCAACAAATGCAAACCCCACTCAGAGACAGAGATTAGAGTGAACCGTGGAGTTGAATTATTATGTGAAATGTCTTTCTGCTATTAAAACACAAAAGAGACAAGCCAAATTGCCCTTTAAACAACTGTAAATGCCAGACTTCCACACAGGGAATTTCTTTATCTGTGTTTTATGTGCAGGCAATACTTTACTTATTGTTCCCACTGATCCTCTGTGGCTAAAGAAGAATGGAGGATGCCTTAGTCAGCTTGGGTTGCCATAACAAATACCAGAATGGGCGGTTTAAAAATAAAAATCTACTTTCTTATAGTTTTAGAAGCAAGGCTTGGTTTCTTGGTGAGATCACTCTTCCTGGCCTGTAGATGGCTACTTTCTCACTGTAGTCTCACATAGCCTTTCCTCAGCGTGTGCGCATGCAGAGATCTCTTTCCTGATAAGGCCACTAATCCTATCTGATTAGGATCTCACCCTTTGACTTTATTTAAACTTAATGACCTCCTAAAAGCCTTATCTCTAAATACAGTCACATTGGTGGTTAGGGCTTCAACATACGAATTTTATAGATACAATTCAGTCTAGATCAGAGGTGATGCTCACTGGGGCTGAAAGCATGATTGTTTTGTTACCAGTGAGACCTGTTCTCTCTTCATTGGAATAAGTCACAGGATCTAATAAGCAAAACAGAGTGTAATCAGGGTCCTGCAGCTGTCTATTAAGGATACTGCCTATGATGAACAGAAATGAGTAAGTACTTAGTCACATTTGGCAGCCATTTTTTAAAGATTAGACACTCTCTGACTTACTTCACTTAGTATGATAATCTCTAGGTCCATCCATGTTGCTGCAAATGGCATTTTTTCGTTCTTTTTTATGGCTGAGTAGCATTCCATTGTATATATGTAGCATATCTTTATTCATCTGTCGATGGACATTTAGCTCGTTTCCTTGTTTTGGTTATTGTAAACAGCTCTATGAACATAGGGGTGCATGTATCTTTTTGAATTATAGTTTCGTCCAGGTATATGTCCAGGAGGGGAATTGCTGGATCATATGGTAATTCTAGCCTCAGTTTTCTGAGGAACCTCCATTTGTTTTCCACAGTGGCTGCATCAACTTACATTCCCACCAGCAGTGAAGTAAGTTAGAAACACAAATGCCATATGATATCAATTATATGTGGAATCAAAAATATGGCACAAATGAACATGTTTACAGAACAGAAACAGACTCACATAGAGAAGAGACTTGTGGTTGCCAAGGAGGAGAGGTGGTAAAGAAGGGAGAGGGATGGGGTGGGAGTTTGGGGTTAGTAGATGCAAACTATTATACATAGAATGGATAAACAACAAGGCCCTACTGTATAGCACAGGGAACTATATCCAATCTCCTGTGATAAACTACAATGGAAAAGAATATTTTAAAAAGAATGTATACATGTGTATAACTGAGTCATTTTACTGTCCAGTAGACTGGCACAGCAATGTAAATCAACTATACATCAATTTAAAAAAAAGATTATGACCTGAATGAACAGTAGAGTTCAGGTGCTATCAAACTGTGAACACTTGGGCTATTCTTTCCCAATATCTGAGCACTGCCATTTTCTACCTTGTCCCTTCTGTAATCCCTTGCTACCAATAGGGAAGATGTGGTGGCAGTTCATTGGACCTTTGTTCCTCCTGCCTGAACCTCTTGACATTCCTTACTCTCACTCCTTTCTGACCCATATTAATTTTCTGAAAACAGAGAGCTAGCGATTCCTAGAAATGGACAACTGAGGGATTTCTCTTTGTCAGGAGCTACACAAACAACTCAGTGACTCAGGGCAGAGTTTGGACACATAACATTTGAAATTGCACATAATCATACCCATCAAAAAGGAAAACATTAATTCAAAAAGATGGATGCACCCCAATGTTCATAGCAGCACTATTTACAATGCCAAGATATGGAAACAATCTACATGTCCATCAATAGATGAATGGATAGATGAGGTGTGTATATACATAATAGAATACTACACAGCCTTTTAAAAAGTGTAATTTTGCCATTTACAGTAGCATGGATGGAGTTGGAGGGTATCATGCTTAATGAAATGTCAGACAAATACTGTATGATATCACTTATATGACATCACTTATGATATCAAGAAAACTAACTAGTGAATATAACAACAACAACAAAAAGAAACAGACTCATAGAGAACATACTAGTGGTTACCAGTGGGAAGAGGGAAGGGTGAAGGGGAAAGAAGGGTAGGCTTCCCAGGGATCTCTGGAAGCCTACTGGTCCCTAAACTCAACAAGACCTTTTGTGAGCTCAGCCTTTTTATACACTCGAAAGAGAATCCATATCCTTCAGTAAACCCTTAATAATAATTCATGTTTATTTTAAACAGTTATTTTAGAAAGTTTTAGATTTAATGCCCACATTATCAACAGTGATACATCTCTTGCGTTTCTGGTATTAGTAGTTTGTGTCTTCCCTTTTTAATCTTCACTATCCTGGCTAAATTTTACTCTCTTTCAAAGATCCAGATTTAATTTCCTTGATTGTTTCTATTATTTTCCCAATTTTAATTTCACTGATTTCTCCTCTAATTTTTATTCAATCTATTTATTTTCTTTCATTTGCTTTAGGCTCATATTGCTTTTCTTTCTCCACTTTCCTAACATGTGAGCTGAATCATTTTAAAATCTTTCTTCTTTTCTAAATTTTGCTGCAACCTTACACAGTTTGATTGATAAGTTTTATTTCCCTTCTTTGTTTAGTTCAAAATATTTTAAAATTTATCTTGAAACTTCTTCTTTGATCCATATGTTATTTAGAAATGTATTAATTTCCAAATATTTGTGGAATTTCTATTTCTTATTGATTTTAAGTTGAATCTTATTGTGGTCCAACTACATCCTTTCCATGACTTCTATTCTTTTAAATTTGTTTAGGTGTTTTTCATCACCCAGAATGTGATCTATGTTGGTGAATGTTCTATGTGAGTTGGAGGCTATGTATTCTGCTGTTGTTGGATGGAGTACTCTTTAAGTGTCAATTAGATCAAACTGACTGATGATGTTTTTCTGGTCAACTGATGCTGGGAGGGATTGGGGGCAGGAGGAAAAGGGGACGACAGAGGATGAGATGGCTGGATGGCATCACCGACTTGATGGACGTGAGTCTGAGTGAACTCCGGGAGTTGGTGATGGACAGGGAGGCCTGGC
Source organism: Ovis aries (assembly GCF_016772045.2). Taxonomy (NCBI): domain Eukaryota; kingdom Metazoa; phylum Chordata; class Mammalia; order Artiodactyla; family Bovidae; genus Ovis; species Ovis aries. The sequence goes on along the minus strand of NC_056080.1, from coordinate 101,782,527 downwards.
ATGCTGTGATTCATGGGGTCGCAAAGAGTCGGACATGACTGAGCGACTGAACTGAACTGAACTGATGCCATTACTGATTTTCTGCCTGCTTCATCTATCAATGAATGAAAGGAGGGCACTGAAACTGCCAACTGTAATAAAGGATTTGTCTATTTCTCCTTGAAGTTCTACTTGTTTTGCCTTATGTATTTTGACAAACTGTTGTGAGATATAAATGCATTAAGAATTTTGTTATGTTTTCTGGGAGAGCTGTCTCCTTTTTCTCATTATGTACTGCTCCCTCTTATTCCTGATAATTTTCCTTGTTACAAAATCTATTTTGTCTAAAAATAATACAACTACTCATCTTCCTCCATCTCTTTACTTACAAACTACAGAATATTTACATCTAAAATGGGTCTCTTACAGACAACATATAGTTTCATTCACTCTGAAAATATGTTAATTGACACTTTTAGATCATTTGCCTCTAAACTGACTACTGATATAGATTAATATCTACTGTGGTAGTAACCATTTTTATTCCCTGCTCTTTTCTTTTCTTGCTCTTTATCCCTGCCTTTTTTGGTTTTAATCAAGTGCTTTATGTACATTTTACTTCTTCTCGTAGAATATCAACAATAGTTTAAAAGAAAACTTAGTGATTCTCCTAGTGTTTGCAATATGTATTTACAACCAATCTGACTTTCTAATAACACCATACTTCTTCACAAGTCACACTCATATCTTATAACAGAGTATTCCCAATTCCAAGTGCCTATCCTTACTAATATTGCCATCAATAGCCTCACTTTATCCAGATGCTATAATCAACCAAATAGTCTCTTACCATTACTTGAACAGTTACCTATCAAATAAATTAATGCTAATTAAGTTAAAAGATTTTATTTCGCCTTCACTTATCCCTTCTTGAACATTTTTCTTACTAATGTACATCTGATTTTCTACTTAAGTCATTTTCATTCTACCTGAAGAATTTCTTCTAATATGTCTTGTGGGGCAGGTCAGCTAGCAATATAAAACTAAAAAAAATTTAGAAACTCTGAGCCTTATAAAAGTCGAGTCCCTCAAGCATTGCACTGTGGCAGGAGACTTCATGATGCACGCCCAGTTGTTAAGAGCATCGTCTCCAATTGCCAGGGTTTGAATCCACTAGGTGAGAAATAACTGAACTGCTTTAAGGTTCAGTATCCTTATGCCACATTTATACAGTGAGAGTTAGTGCTCATCTCACTTTGACTGGCACATACTAAGCACTCAACAAAACTAATAATCACGGTTTTGGGGGCTAAGAATGATCCAAGATATGAGATACAAGAAAGAGGCCTTTAGAAGTATAGCTACTGCTGCTGCTAAGTTGCTTCAGTCGTGTTCGACTCTGTGCGACCCTATAGACGGCAGCCCACCAGGCTCCCCCGTCCCTGGGATTCTCCAGGCAAGAACACTGGAGTGGGCTGCCATTGCCTTCTCCAATGCATGAAAGTGAAAAGTGAAACTGAGGTCGCTCAGTCATGTCCGACTCTTAGCGACCCCATGGACTGCAGCCTACCAGGCTCCTCCGTCCATGGGATTTTCCAGGCAAAAGTACTGGAGTGGGGTGCCATTGCCTTCTCCTTAGAAGTATAGAAGTCCTGATAATTCCTAAAACTCCTATCATTCTACTCTGGTAAAATGCATCCTGTTCAACAGATTAGTGTTATGAGCACCCAAGAATGACAGCAGGCCATTGCCAATTCCTTCTCTGTGACCCAGCATTTCCCAGGTCCAAGGTGTTGAATGCTGAATGACAGAAAGGGGTGTTAATCAAAATTGAATTCAGTATTACAGTAAAACTGAGATTTAGTGTATGAGAGGTTTGGGGTTTTATGCAATCATTTCTCTAAGATGTTGAAGCACTCTTCTGCTGCAGCAAGAGACAGTATGACACACAGAAGTTCTAATAATTCTTAATAGTACCATTCTGCTCTGTTGAAATGCATTCTGTTCAGCAGATTGGTGGAAGAGCACAGAAAACTGACAATAAGAACAGATCTTGATCTTGCCTTGAAATTACACACAATTTTAAAAAACACTACTTACCACAATGTGCTGTGCCTAGTCGCTCAGTCATGTCTGACTCTCTGTGATCCCATGAACTGTAGCCCGCCAGGCTCCTCTGTTCATGGGATTCTCCAGGCAAGAATACTGGAGTGGGTTGCCATGCCCTCCTCCAGGGGATTTTCCAAACCCAGGGGTTGAACCCAGGTCTCCCGCATTGCAGTCGGATTCTTTACCATCTGAGCCACCAGGGCAGCCCAAGAATACTGGAATGGGTGGCCTATCCCTCCTCCAGGAGATCTTCCTGACCTAGGAATCAAACCGGAGTCTCCTGCATTGCAGGCGGATTCTTTACCAGCTGAGCTACCAGGGAAGCCCACTTACCACAATATGAACATTTAAAATGCCTTTTTTCCCCTAATACTAATGAAATACTATAAATTTACATTTTTCTTCCCAGATTGTAAAAATCTTTCTTCTCACAGTTGCTTTGAGTGCTTAAAAACACTATGTAGATTATTACACTGCATTTAGGATCAGAGTAAAAATTAATAATGTTTTTAAAGTTGTATCAATTCATGTAAAAGATTCACTAACAAATGTACTAGGGTAATCTTAAAGGCAAACCATATCCAAATCTTAACATCTCTAGGATGGTTTAATGTTTAGCCTCAGAATATAGTAAAAATACACAATTATGCTGTTTTTTCTAAATATTAACCACAAACAAAAGTTTGCTCTAGGAAAATCCTTGACACATGTTAAAAGGAGACTATAGAAGCAATTAATGAATTGAAGTTGGTGGTTTCTCAATTGCTAACATACTGTCTTCTAGAATGCCCTCTTTGCTTTGTAAATCCAGATATAGACACATAATGAATGCTCCAATGAAGCAGAATGGACAGCAAAGTATGTTGAAGGTCCTATTTCTTTTAGCCACTTCTAAGTACGAAAGACTTGTCCCCCCACAACCAGTCACTTCCAAAAAGATAATCTGTGTATGCTTTCACAGGCTGTGAAGTGAGGAATAGCATATGAAACTTTGGCCCTAATAAGAGAAGCTTAAGTGAACAATGAATGGAAAAGAAAATACAAGAAATAGTTCTTCAAAGAAACAGAGCCTTCTAGCTCCAAATTGTAAGATTAAGCTCTAAGATCAGAAGCCTGACCCTTATTTCACAATCTTGCTCTGGGCACCATGAGATCGTTTAAATATTGAGAAAAACTTATTTCATTTACCTATTTCTTGTACCCAGTGACAATATAGACTCCCAGTTCAAGATGAAGGATTTGGTTAATTACCAGGCAGGAGAAACTGGTAGGGCTAAGTGTGCCAGGAGTCTTGCAGCAAGTAGGAGGCTGGATGAGCCTGTCATCTGCAAAGTTTCCATTTAGCACAAAACAACATTACTGCAGGAAAAGTCTCAAGAATTTCTGTGACAGAAAGGATGCTATATATTTCAAGGAGCAAAGTGCAGTGTAGAGCTTAAATTAAGTGACTTGTTGACACCAAGGTGGTATTTTGGGGGCATTCTGCCAATTAGGGCTTCCCTGATAGCTCAGTTGCTAAAGAATCTGCCTGCAGTGCAGGTGACCCTGGTCCGATTCCTGGGTCAGGAAGATTCCCCACTCCAGTATTCTTGCCTGGAGAATTCCGTCGACTATATAGTCCATGGGGTCAACTGAGTGACTTTCACTTTCACTTTCTTTCTGCCAAATAAGAATGAGTTAATTTGCAGCTCAAAGGAATAGTGCTTATTGTAGATTTTTAAATTTGTAATTATCAGCATAGGCAGACTCCTACACAAGTAACCTCCTCCCTTTTTCTTTTTTTTTTAACTTTTATTTTTACTTTATTTCCTTTTTCTATTTGTTACTTGAGATGTTTTGAAATGGCTCATTTAATGCATGATCTTGTATTATTTTTATTTATCCAGACTCAAGTGGAAAAGTTATAGAAATCAGACGTGGAACAAGTTCACAAAATAAATTTTATTCAAATCCCAGGCATTAACAGCGTGAAAAGCAACCCTCATGATGTGTTGGCAAATAGAAAAGTTTATAGTTGATACCTATATTGCATAATGATATTCTAAAGGAAGGAGAAACTATATTTTCATAAGAAATTAAGGGGAAGACAGAGAGGAAAGGAGGTTTATGTTTTATTTCTTAGAGAACACAACTAAGATTAGAAATAATGACATTTGTGTCTACTATCACCATAGTCAGAGTCATAATTATGAGAAACTTCAGAGAGCCTATTAAGAATATGTCCCATCAAAGACCCAGGTAACAGAGTAGGTAGTTCAATGGGGCCTAGAAAAGGGTGTCTGATGAATCATAAGTTTCTTAAGATAGAAATAAGGAGAAATACAAAATAACAGATGATTGGTCCAGGAGACCCAATATCTATCTAATAGAAGATCCAAAAAAGAAAAAAGAAAAATTTAAAAAGAAATCTCTGGGCCCATGGTTTTGAACATAGAATTCTATACAAGTACCAATCAAGTGTGAGGTCTAAATGAAAATATTTTCAAATAATTAATAGTTCAGAAACTCTGCCTTATGCATACCTTTCTAAAATAAGGTGATTTTAAAAAATAAGAGTGCTTTTAACAACCTTGATAATGTGAAAGAAAAGGTATGCTTGACAGAGTGCAGAATGTAAAAGGGAAAGAAATGAAGTGAAGGACAGACGTGCAATATACATGTCCTTGTTAAGTATGGACTCTTGATGCAACAAGAGATGAATGGTAAAGTACAGTGGCTAAAATAGTAGAGAAACGGTGATGTAATTTGGAGGGAAAGAAGCTAAAGATGACAGTGGGGTAAATGAGCCATTAGAGACGAATACAATATGCAATCTCCTAAGATAAAAATTCAAACAATGAGTATTAAGAGAGTATATGTAGACAGGGAAATAGCCAAAACTAAAAACAAATATTAAAAACGTGAAAACAGGTATTAGAGAAAGGGTAGAGAAACATGGCAGAGAAGGCTCCTGATCATCATCACAAATGCAACTCTGTTTAAAAGCATTTTTATTTACTCCAAAATATTTTCAATTTCAATTCAAGGGAGTAAAGTCAACATTTACAGAATCTGTGCTCCTCTCCAGTGTGTTGGCATAGTCGAGCTTCGCCAGCTACTTGTGAATCTAACTGCCTTGGGTTCTCCCTGTGCCTCCATTACACCTTCTACCCTCATCCGTCTGCACTTTCTCACTGCTCTTCTAGGTATGATCTTAGCAGCATGAGTGTCTTTGTTACTCTTCTAATAAAATTCCCCTATAACATTTAATTACTCTAATTTTCCAGTTGATCTGATTTGTTTAATGTGAGTTATATAAATTTCTCATATGAATGATAAAACATTGATAGTCTGATTTATCTTACAGACATATTAAAACCAACTAATTTTCTCTTCTCAGAAAATTATGAGTGTTTGGGTGGCATTTGATTATTATTGACTGACATAGTTAAGCTCCAGAGTGAGCATAAAGATATTTTCAATTTAATAACTTTAATATGTCATTATTTGATGTTGATGAATTTCTACTTGTTAGGAGAAAATCTCCCAGAATTAATGAACTTATTTGGACATCCTGATACAGGCTTGAAGTCTCAGTTAAATTAAATCATGTTGAAAAAAATAAAACAAACATATGCCTAAAATGAGCAAATGAATTATTTGAAGGCTGAATAAATACAGACACAAGCAGCATAGGGACAAGTTTACTAAGAGCTTTAGAAATGCTTTCAGCAGAGCCTGTAATAACATAAACATTTTTTTTTTGGGTATGCAAATATTTACAACAGCTTTATTTGTAATAGCCTCAAACTTGAAACAAGCCAAATATCCATCAACTGGCTAATGGGTAAACAAAAGGAACAAACTATTGATTTCTACACCAACATAGATGATCTCAAAATAATTATCTAAGTAAAAAAACCTGGACATAAAACAAACACATACTGTATTATTCCATTTATATAAAACTCTAGAAAATGCCAACTAATCCATAGTGACAGAAAGCAGAGTTATGAGTTTCTGGGGACAAGGTTGGGTATAGAGAGGGTCAGATTACAAAGAGACATCAGGAAATTTGGGGGAGTGATGGCTATGTTCATTATCTCAACTGTGGTGATTGCTTAACATATGTTACATGTATATACATACATTAAAGCTTCTGATTGTATACTTTAAATACATGCAGGTTATTTTACATAAATTTTACCTCAATAAAACTATATTAAAAAGGGAAAGCATATATATTCATTTTACACATCAAACATGGACTGGGCTCATAGAATGCAATAGGAATATTTTATTGCACTATCCACTTAATTTGTATCATAATATTTCATTCATGTCAACCGACATAAATTTTAGAGTTCTCTTCTAGTGCTTCTGTGCTAAGTGTATCTTCACTAGTCAAGAGTGTCAACTAAAAAGATGCACAATGTGAGAGTTGCGAGTTAAGTTTTATTGGGGGCAAAAGGAGGACTGCAGCCTGGGAGACAGCGCCTCAGATAGCTCTGAGAGAGGAGACTGCTCCAAAGAGGGAGTGGGGAAAGGTTAACATATAAGATTTTGGTGAAGGGGAGTTCAATGCAATTGGTTACTTGCTTTACAAGAGGTTTTCTGCTGGTCACAAGGAGTTGATGTCACCATGAAGGGATTTAACGCTTTTCTAGATATGAGGAGATGCAAGGATTGGGATCATGAACTCAGTTCCTGAGAATATCTAACTGTCTAAACACCAATACAGTATACTAACACATATATATGGAACTTAGGAAGATGGCAATGACGACCCTGCATGCAAGACAGGAAAAAAGACACAGATGTGTACAATGGATCAGTGTTTGAGTAGAAATGAGTTCCCAAGGGTGAAAAATCGAAGAGTCATGTATGGATGTGAGGGTTGGACTGGGAAGAAAGCTGAGCACTGAAGAACTGATGCTTTTGAACTGTGGTGTTGGAGAAGACTCTTGAGAGTCCCTTGGACTGCAAGGAGATCCAACCAGTCCATTCTGAAGGAGATCAGTCCTGGGTGTTCTTTGGAAGGAATGATGCTAAAGCTGAAACTCCAGTACTTTGGCCACCTCATGTGAAGGGCTGACTCATAAACATTTTAAATATAGTTTACTTGGAAGAGTTTGTGTGAAACTCCACTCTTCCTTACACAGGGTACCATCTCCCTGACTTCCTGCAGTCCAGTAACAGTAACTTGACCCATTAAGTACTTGGTTGAAAAGGAGTGAGTTTTTAAAATTTAAAAACAACTCATCAATAAAATAAAAAAAAATTATGCAATAGCCCAAATGGATTAATGATGTGAGCATTCATTATTATACAGAGGCCACATGTAGAGACAAACTCAGTGCTATAGTTCTCACACACCAGTGAAACAGTTTCTTTGCCTAAGTGTCCGTTTCAAATGAGTAAACAGGAGCCACCATCCCTTTTCCCTTTGCTTCTTGCTTTTGCCTGGTCCTGGTCACTGTTCTGCTTTATTAGATGCTTGGACTGTGCATTCCTATCTGTACTTAGAACAAGGCTGAATACATAAAACACTATAAGAGACTTTAGAGATCAGTCCATTAAAACACGCTAATCTTACACACAAAACAGAGTTGGGGAGGTGACCCCAAGGTCATGGGGTTACTTAGCAAGAGTTGGGGAGGTGACCCCAAGGTCATGGGGCTACTTAGCAAGAGTTGGGGAGGTGACCCCAAGGTCACGGGGCTACTTAGCAAGGAACTGGCACAGGGCCCAGAGTATATGGCAGGCAATCAAATGTCTTATGATCAAAGAAAGAAATAAGTGCTTATAACATGAAGAGGAATTCTTACCGTGGGGCCCCTGAACTCCTAAAAACTGTATGTCTATGGATGTGTGCAAAAGCCTTTTGTTTCCCAAAGAGATGGTATACAGTGTCAACAGATTATGAAACTGACCTGTGCCCCACCCCCAAAAGTTAAAGCAATACAACACAACTTTACAAGTAGAACTCTTGGCCTTACAGGTGACACAGGCTGTCATATGGTTGCCCTGCTGTGTATGTCCATGTGTGCGGCACACGTAGTGGGTGGGGGAGAGCATTTCCCACAAATAGGCACACTATCACTGCTCCTTTCGTTCTCCATGCACTCACTTCAAATACATATGTTAATGTATAGAGGACCTCTGGGAAGAGAGGAAAGGTGCACGACAGAATAAAAATGACAATACAAAGCAGAAGACGAGATGGTAGTGTCAGCTTAATCACAGTCTATGTGGTCACTATCTCACTACACTGACATTTCTTCACTTATACAGTGATCTCCAAGGGCCCACCTGTCTATGACAGTTTGAGAGTATGAACCAAGTACTAAGGAAGAAGACTGAGAATGTAGCTTAACTGATCTTATCAGGAACTCAATATAAATAAGAATATAAATGCTCCTGTGTGCTAATTTCCTGGCACATACACAGATCACCAAGAAAACCTCTGTGAGAAGCTTGGATGAAGTAGCCAGTTTTATTTCTATACTCAGGAAAAACTAGGATGTGACACAAAACAGCCACTCCTTTTCTGACCTTGCAAAATAATCAGTGTTACAACTGTATGTGCTTATATGTGCAAGCATCTGTTTGATAGCCTTGAGCAACACTGAAATGCTCTGATCAGATATTTTTCTCACCAGTTCCTCTGGGGAGGAGTGCAATACTTAATGTAAAACTCAGCCTAAACTGTTAACACAAAATGTTTCTCAACAACTCTGGAGATTTATAGACTGAATGTAGAATGATTCCCTGTTCTTTTACTTCTAGTCCAAATGCAAAGAAATTAATTTTCTGGTCATAATTTCAGTACTTCTGGGGCATTTTGGGGACAGAAGTAAAAATAGAACATCATTATATTGTCAGGTCCTATGGCTGAGTATGACTAATAGCTGCAGTGTCACAGACATAATAATCCAATAAAGCATCTGTATAGTCAGGGCCAAGCTGCACTACAGCTGAGAAAGATGTAAATCTGGTGGCAACAGCAGATTTCCATCAGCAATTCAACTGTAAAGATCACAGGTCTGTCTGTGCCCTCCCACTTTTGTCCCCTTACCTCACACCTTTCTCTTGAGTACTCTCCCTCTCCTTTATGGATTTTGTGTGCGTGTAAGAGTGTGTGTGTATGTGTGCTCAGTCATGTCCAACTCTTCTGCGACCAATCCAACTCTTCTGGATTGCCAGGCTCCTCTGTCCATGGGATTCTCCAGGCAAGAATACTGGAGTGGGTTGCCATGCCCTTCTCCAGGGGATCTTCCTGGTCGAGGGATAGAACCCATGCCTCCTGCAGTGTCAGACGATTCTTTACCACTGTGTCGCCTGGGAAGCCCCTGTGGCTTCTGACTTTTCCTCTATCCTTGGGAAGCGAAAGCAAGAAGCACCCCACCATTGACCTTTTCTAAGACTTCTCTATTGAAATTGCAATGTTTCCTTCCTCTTCACTCATTATACAGATGAAATGAATTTAAGTTAGTTTCGTCTCTCTAATTAGATTGTAAGATCCTTGATAAAAGGATCATTTCTTGCCATGTTTTTAAATTTTCTCTTCCATGTCTGGCATTGTTATGAGTTTATTTCAAGTATGTTATGCACTCTGAATCCTAAGCAAATCTATTTTCTTCATTGCTTTCACTTGAGATAAAAAAGTATGATGAGATAGGAAAAGTACTATGTAGTCTTTGAAAACTTTCAGTTTTTCTATTTCATGATGGTCCACATTTGTACAACAATGGTCAAATACCTCATGCTCTTTCCTCTGTGTCCACTTTCTATGACAGTGTCAGATATATTAAAAATAATTCACACCTGACTATCAAACTAAAAGAGAACTAATCAGTAGTGTTGATCTGATATTTATGTTGCCTAGAGATAATGGACCTGCAATAACTCTCTTGGGAGAACTATGTTTTAATTGCTAGTCCAATGTTAAATATAATATTCTTATGATATTTTACCTATATTAGTCTATCTTAAAGTTTATGCCCAATGAGCTTTTAAAAACAGTCTATATACCATGTAGCTGGAGTTAACTAGTGAGCCAGTGTTAGGCCAAAATGGAAGTTATAAAGGAAAGAACTATCCAAGATTTTATTTTCAGATAAGGAAGGCAAAAGGCTGACTCTTGATTGGCCAAGTGAGGAGTTTTGCTTCACTCACCATGTTGGCATATATTTTCCCCCAAATGTTTTATCTTATTTTGAAGGTTTAAGCTGAATTAAAACTCCCTGACTTTGCCTTCATTATCTCTTGTGATTAGTTGCTTTAAAGAGTTGAGGAAAATTTTTGTAGAGGTTACCCACGACTTTTTCAAGGCTGGTCCCAGGCATCAGAGTGCTAAATAACATATCAGAAGTTCAGTCATTTTGAATACAGATTCTCCTTTCTACTGAGTTTCAGCAGAAAAAGACTGCATTTAGATAAAAAGGCATAAGAATCAAAAACAAGTGAAACATTTGCCTCATGAATATGACCACCATTTATATAGTACTTATCACTTACAAAGTGCTTTTGTATACCAAGCACTAAAAGCTTAAACCTCCTCACAGCTCACCGCCTACATTAACATGATTTTACTCTTCAGCTGTCTTACCAAACAATTTAACTATTCTACTGTATTCATCAACATGACTTTACAATTCCAGGTAACTCTTGCTTGTGAAGAAAGATATTGCAAATAATTCTGTGGCTCATTCCAGAGATGTCCCAAAGATACTCATATGAATCGCGAACAGGCTTCCAGCAGATAGGATTGAGATCAATACCCTTGTCTCAAAAACCTTGCTTTGTTGTGTCCACCAATCCAAAGTATAATATTATGTCATGAACTTTACCTAATCCTAATTAATCACCCATACTCCAACAGCCACCTGTAATCAGATTCCCAAGCTGCATAATTATCCCCATTTAGCTTTCAAGATAATACTCTTCCTTACCACAGTAAGGATAAACTCAACTTGTCCTTATCAACAAGTTATTCTGGTGATATTTCTGAGGACCCAGTATTCAACAATGCTTTAACTTATGCTCTCATAACAGCTGCTTTAAGAAGCTGGGGCAGATCTCATCGTCTCCATTTTATACTTAGAGTAATTAAAGTTCACAGAAGTTAAGTAATCAGCCACATCAAAGAACATCAGCAGTGGAAGAATGAAAACACGTTAAGTTCAAAGTAAGAGTTCTTAATATTAACTATGAGATCTTATAAGTCAGCCTGTACAGATAGGGAAATGCCAGATCTTTAAGACCGGAAGGGACAAATAAAGGAAATACATGTGAGTCTACATTCTCCATAAGAGTGTATTGTACAAACAAGGATGTTTAAGTTGTTACAAGATCACAAAGGGTGACTAAGATCGTGGAGAACCTAAGAAATAATGATATATAAGAACTCAATAATCAGAGAGGGTTGACTCCACTCCCACTCACTGAAGGAGCCATGAGCAGGAAGTGATTGAGAAGCACAAAGGGTATGGAAATACCAAGTAGAAAAATACCTCTTGAAAATTAAGACAAAAAAAAAAAAAACCACAAAACTAGACAGATTAGAAGAAAAGTCCAGGAGTATCAGTATAAAAGAGTTAACAGACTAACTGGATGATTTTCTAGGGCCAGCTCCTGTAGGTGGATTGGCATATAGGAATTGTATGCTTCTTAAGGGCACAGAATAGAGGAATTTGTGGAATTAGGAAACATATATCAAAGATGAAACATGATAAAGTCTAGCCAAGCAGAGAAGGGATGGAGAAAACCAAAGCTTAGAGCCGATTCTAGATGGCCTGCTGGTGTTCATAGAAGACAGACAGGATTTAGCTGAATAGATGCTTCCTGACAGACACAAACCATATCACCTTCACAAGTGTCATTGCCATGAAACCTCACAAAGAATATACTAAGAAAACACAGATCTGGGCTAGAAAACAAAAAAGGAGAGGAAGAAAAGGCACTGAATCTCCACACACAGAACTAACCCAAAATAAGAAAAAGAAATTGATCAATGTATGGAATTAAAACTTAGAAACTTAGCTGAGTCCTCCTGAAAAAAAAATCAATGTAAGATCACAAGAGGGAGATGAAATATTACAGATAACAACCATGACTTCAGATTAAAGTGCAGAAGAAAGATATGGAATATGGGAAGATTGAAGGAAAACAGTGTCTTGAGGAATATATTGGAACAATCTCACCCTTAAAATAGCTCATGTGCAAAAAGTCTGTACCAGAAATTCAACTCTAAACAAATGAGAAGCTGAGAGGCTACTTATTCCCAGGGTCATTTTTCAGAAGCCCAATAAAAATCCACAAGAAACAGGAGCAGCAAAGCCTACATCAACAAAGAAATAAAGAATTCAGAGAAAAATGGTAAAGAGTCATCTCCATCACCAGTTTCTCAACTCTGCCTGAAGGGCAGTTCTCTCTCCTATACTCACAATAGGCACTGGTATCTTCTTCTTCCTTATACATACTTGGAGCATAGTACAGGAGACCCTTAAATCTCTATAATTCTTAAATGTTCTTCCCATGTTACTGCAGATGTGAATAGACAAACCGATCCAATTCCAAACTACTCATTTTCCAGTGGGCTCAAGATGCTCTGGAGAAAAACGAATCAAATATATAAACTAATTCTGAGAACTGAGAAAGGTTCTTTGATGATGGTCTCCTTACAAATGGTCTGACTATGAATTGCCTATTGAGTACTTGCCAGTTCACACACTTTTCCTTCACTTGTTTCCATACTGCCTAAGTTGACCTATCTCCTTCACGATGTGTGTTTATATACCTAAGACTGAGCTGTAATTTTTCCAGGTTGAGAAACTACCACTAAGAAATTAGTATGTAAAACAACTACAGTGGAATCCAAATATTCTGCATATTGGTGAGTACAATAGCTTTTCAAGGCTAAAAGGAGCCATTCGCAGGCTCTAGATGATAAATACTACCATCCTTTCCTCATGTATCAAGAGCCATCAATCTTTCTGTCACTGTAATAACAGTGTTAAACGTGTGGAGCTACCAGTTCTTTATTCAAGTGTTTGATAAATAGACCATAGATGGCATATATATCTAAATGAAGCATTTAAAGCAATTAATTGATGCATCTCAAACTGAGATTGCCTTCGAGTGTCATCTACATTGATATCTTTGCCCACTAAAAATCATCTTTAAATATTACTTTGATTAATCAAACCCCAAGGCAGAAGGTGGGAAGACACATCAAAGTTTAAAAAATCAGGTGGCCACAGCACTAGACATTTCTTTTGAATACCTATATTCTGAAGCTAAAATGTGTAGGGAAAAGTGGCATTTGCAATAAGTCATGGTTTTGCCTCCTGATATACACATCTCCTTCCATATTTGCTAGCTACATCTCAGACCACAGTAATAAAACTTGCAGATCTGTGATATCCTTTATGTTACTTACTTGTTTAGTTGAGGAGATGCTGAAGCACAGGGAGAATTGAGAAGAGGAAAGAGGGTAGGAGACACCCCCTGAACCCACAATGCCCATGACACCTTTCACACCAAAAGCCCTATCCTTCTAACTGTCTGCTTTGTCCTCATCCTCGGGAGCACAGCACTACTGTTTCAAGCCTTCTCCCCATCTCTGGGCTGGGCTGAAGGTAAGAGGCCATTTCCTACTTGTCATTCCCTCTCTGATTCCTTTTCTGAGGCTTTATTACTACAATTCTTCTCCCCTTAGAAAAACAGACAATAAGTGGCCAAAGAACTATATCTAAAATCCTTTTAGTGCTCTCATGATTTTCTGAGCAGTATTCAGCACCAGTTACCTCTACAATTGCAAAATCACGTGTCACTTCTGGATAAACATGGTGAGCAGGAAATGGAATGGTGGTAGGCTGGGGGAAGTATTAGTTGATGAGTAAACCTCATGGAATTATTTTATTCTTTAAATGTCATACTTGTATAAGTTTGATACAAATTTTTTAAAAAAACACAAACTTTTATTTTTGGACTGGTTTGTGCACCCACTTTGTGCACAGACAGATTGCAGGGAATGCATGCCAGGCCCACAGCTGGACAGTCAATGACCAAAGGACCAGTCTTTCCTGGATCACTTTTGACTCATTAGAACTCCATGAAAAATATAAATTCCCACAAATGCCTACAAATGACAAGTAGAGTTTACCATGAAATGAGACAGTAGGGTCATGGTACTGCTAAGAGAACCTCTCATTTTAATAAAATTATCATTATACCCCTTGATTCTGCTGAGAAATCACAAAACAAAATAACAGGAAGGGAGAATAAAAGCTTTCAAGATAAGGCTAGTATTTATGTCATTAAGATGCACCAAGTTACCTTCCATTCTGGGTGTGTGTGTGTATGTATATATATATGTATGTATGTATGTGTATGTGTATATATATATATATATATATATATATATATATATATGTAATGAATCCAGCCAAACCACCGACAAGTAACATTTGGAAATTAGACAAAATTGATTCCTAGATTCAAGCAAAAGTTCAAGGTGAGAGGGAGGAGGCAAGGAGCAGACTCCGATGGAAAAAGAAGTCATTACCAGCTAGCTCCTCTGGAATACCAATAAACCTCAGTCTTGTGAAAGCATGTTTTTATGGAATTTCATAAACATTCCCCTGTGGTCCCTTGACATTTCCAACCCAACTACATACATAAATGGAGAAAACAGGTCTAAAGAATAGCCCAAAATGAGAGATGCTGAAATAGGGAGCTGGAAAGATTTTTGCTTAAATGAGGAATCAAAATTCCCACTGTGTTGAAGTACCCAAATGATCTACACTTATACTAACTAAGTGTGTGTGGGGTGACCGTTTTGGTCAAAAGTCCAAGGAACAGATGGGCTTTGGGGTTTCCTTATGGCTGGACGCCAGCTATGACTTTAACTGAGTAAGGACCAGTTTCTCTGCAAAGATATTTAAATTAAACAAGTGACACTCACATCCAAGGCTTCTAGTTGTTTCTAATTAACACTCATGCAAGCTGTGAAAATCTTTACCTGCAGCCATTTTGCTTATTCTGTGAATCAAAATGATGTATTAATAAAAACACTTTTCTGTGACTGTCAAATGTCCTTACCTCCACAAAGATCCTGAGAGGCACGTCCTTATCAGCTCAGGTGGAAACAGTGAAACTGGATCTGTTGAGAAAAGATCATGTTTAGAAAAGTTATTCCCTGACCAGCAAGCTACCCATGTACCTTTGTGCACTATGAACAATCATTCTCCTCTGGTCTCTTCCCACCATGCTTTTTTAATATTTATTTATTTGGCTGTACCAGGTCTCTAGCGGCAACACGTGAGTTCTTCCATCTTCGTTGAGGCATGCAGGATCTTTAGTTGAAGCATGTGAACTTTTATTTGCAGCATGTAGGATCATAGTTCCCTGACCAGGGATCGAACCCCGGTCCCCTGCATTGGGAGCCACTGGGCCACCAGGGAAGTCACCACACTGTGCTTTTAGCTGACATCTCTTGCCTTGCCTCCTCTAGTGAAGTCCTTCTCTAGACAGTAAAGACTGCATCATCAGCTAGAGAAAGATCCAAGTAAGGGGCCTCCACTCTTGACTCTGGAAGAACTCTAGCAGAAGCTCACAGGTTTGCTCTTTGGGGATCTAGCAGTTTCCAGACTCTCCTGAGGCACTCGTGGCTATCCAGAGTCCTAGTGCAGTATTCCACTAGAGTTCTCTGCAGATTCTGCCTGATCCAACCACAGTGTGGCAACCTCATCAGCTCCTTCTGGACTTTGAATAGAACTTCTTAGAAGTGTGGGCTTCCTTGGTGGCTCAGATGGCAAAGAATCTGCCTGCAGTGCAGGAGACACAGGTTCAGTCTCTGGGTCGGGAAGATTCTCTGGAGAGGGAAATGACTACCCACTCTAGTATTTATGTCTACACACAGTTACTGGTGGAATCAGATTGGAACTGTGATCTGACTGACTCCAAAGCAATCCAAGTGGCAAGTTATAAAGTACCCAGCATTAGAGCTACATGAAGTGAAGTGAAGTTGCTCAGTCGTATCTGACTGTTTGCAACCCCATGGACTGTAGCCTACCAGGCTCCTCCATCCATGGAATTTTCCAGGCAAGAGTACTGGAGTGGGTTGCCAATTCCTTCTCCAATATTTCTTTGAGCCCCTTTTTTGGGGGGGGGCAAGAATACTGGAGTGGGTTGCCATTCCCTTCTCCAGGAGATCTTCCCGACCCAGGGATTGAACCCAGGTCTCCCTGATTGTAGGCAGACGCTTTACCATCTGAGCCACCAATAATGCAGGACTGCATTCCAAAATGTACGCCAGAGTGAGCAACAACTCCAAATGTAAAAACTGTGGTTAGAAGATGTCCCACGCTGAGATTTGGTATTCCAATATTCTGAAAGCTTCAACCCCAAATTAATATGAAATCTCATCACTCACCGGAAAGGAATCCAGATCCAGCTACTACTTACCTTGTCAGAAAATTGCCTGCAAAGGTGAAATCAGGTTCACACACAAGACCTTTACATGTTTTAAAGAAACATCAGAGAGCAATCTGGGAAAAACAGCACCAAACATGGGGAATTCTTACCAATCAAGCCTTGTGGTTTGGCCACTGTATTGACAGAGACGATGACCTGGACATAGACAACGGAGAGCATTTGTTATACAGGAGCTTAAATGTAACCCAATAACATTAGCACTTTTTGCCATGATCACCTCACCCAAACCCATTCATCCCATGGTGTAACTGAACAGGAAACACAGGGGTCAGGGAGACTTCAGCATGAAAATCTCAAATCTTATCCCCAGCTTCCAATACCTGAATCTGTTGAAAAATTTTAACAGTGACACCAAGTGTTGAATATGTTAGAAGTCAGCTGAACTACCACACCTGTCTTAAGAGTGAAAATGAGCTGAGTGTCTCTCAGGCTTAGAGACTGAAGGCTTACTGTGTATGAAACGTAATATGTGGTCCCAACAATGTCTGTAGAGCAGGAAAATGCCCAAAATATATGGAAGGGTAAAGATTTGGAGGAGTATGAGCTACACATTACCTTAATTGCTGGCCTATGCCTTCAGGACTTCTACCAAATGTCACAATGAGGGTAGGTAGGCTGGCAGACTACCATTCCCTGCTCCCCGCTTGGTCCATGAATCTCATCCCTCCCCCTTTTCCATAGATAGAGCTGGGCTCTAAAATTACATTCAGATCCACGTTCTTGTACCTGTTGAAACAGAGGAATTTAAGCAGCACCCTGCTCTCTTGACTCCCGAAGTTTGTTTTCTACAATCTAGTCCATTCTGGCTTTCCAAAAAGAATACAAAGAAAAGTC
The DNA here is from genome assembly GCF_016772045.2 of Ovis aries. Lineage (NCBI taxonomy): Eukaryota > Metazoa > Chordata > Mammalia > Artiodactyla > Bovidae > Ovis > Ovis aries. Next base: position 101,765,124 of record NC_056080.1, on the reverse strand, counting down.
AAAATTCTGGTTTTAAAAAGTCAAAGTGAGGTTTCTTTGAAATTCAACCAGTCTGATTCTGCCACTGTCTGTGTAACAGTAGCACTCACAGTGTAGAGAGGAATACGAATAAGTATGGGTAAAAACATGCACCTGCTTAATTAAAACAACTGGTTGTAGAAACACGGTCTCTACCATCGAGTTAGTCAGCAGTATCCAGGCGTGATCCTGCCACTGCTGGTAGCTCCTGTCTCTAGAGACACAGGGAAGAGGTCCAACACCTTGTGTAATAAGCCAGGAGACAGGAGAGTTGCCCTCTGCCCAACACCCCTCACCTCTCACTACACAGCAATGCGCTTATTCATCTGGCTGGTTCTGGTTCCTTTTTCTTCATGTTACAAGTCCACAAATTTATCAGTACTGGACTTTTCCACAGCAGGTCCTGAAAAAGGTAGTAACTTAACAAATCTGCAAGAAGACTTGCCTGAGGGTGGGTCGCTTAGCACCACAGAGGGAAAGTTACTTAACTTGAAGCTTATTTAGGTGAGTGGCTGGAACAAACATCCTTTTTTTTCCCCCTTATCCAGAAGAACTTTTGGAAATGGTTGGTGGGTACCCAATCATTCAGAGTGAAATATAATGTAAGGGACAGCACTCATCTTGTGGCTACAAGATCAGATGAGATTGCTACTTCAGAGGTCTGACTGCCCCTTCAAAATGAACCATAGTTCATCCTGCTTTAATCAAACATCACAGGGAAAGCATGAAATATTAGGCTAAAAGGCAATGTCCCTTAATTTCTATGGGGGACGGTGGGTCTCAAACCAATCTGTTTATTTTATTTTCAATACCATAGCTAAAGGCTTAAACCTTTGAAATGGGAGGCTGAGCTGTTCACCATACTCCACAACAATTTCATGAAGTATTAGTGTAAGTAATCAATAACACAGTTAGAAAGTCACAGACAGCAGAAAGCAGCTAATATCATTAGGGGTACTTTTATGAATAATCCAAACCATTAAATAACATTGCTGCTGTCTGAAACTGAGCACAAATCCTTCAAGGTAGGAGCAATGAGAGAAATGTAACCATTGCTAATATCGGCTTTTGTAGATGTGTTCTTTGGAAAATATGCCCTCTAGGATTCCTCTGAGCAAAGTAGATGCAATAAAGATGTCTTCAAGCCTGACCCTTGGACCTAAATCCCACAGTCAAAAATGAGGTTTAGAGCTTGAAACGGTAGTATTTGTGATGCTAGTTACTGTCCCAATGCCTAAAACCTTAGCATGTCATGTAACAGAGGCAGAAGTAGCTTTCAATCCTACCAACAATCCAAATTTCTGATTTCTAAACATAATCCAGGAAGAGAATATTCGGAAATCACTAGTGTTCTACCAAAAAAGGTGTCCAGCAGTCACCGAGATACTGAACAATACACATTATGCAAGTAGAAATCAAGAACAAACCAGACAAATTCAATAATAGCATCATTTTACCTCAAAGCAAGAATTGGGTTCCTCTCAGTGAGTTTGGTCTTTGGGTTTCTGAGACACAAGGGTTTTCCTTTCATTTAATTCTCCCCATGAATACAAGTCAGGTAACGGAGGCACAAGCAACCATTACCATTGAGATTTCAGAAGCCTCCACTGGCTCTATGGTTAAGCGCAAAAACCTCTGCTGGGTGTGGCCAATGGGGGTGGGGGCAGGCAGCACGTTGGGGCGGGACTTGGGATTCTTGCCGTTTTCGGTCCTGACTACCCTGGTACCCAACACTGCTGTCCTCCTTGCTTATGAACAGAAACTGTACAAATCATTTCCCCTCTGTGGAATAACAGGGGGAAAAGGACCTGGGAAAGAGGACCCGGACCGAAATTTTAAAATTACTATTATGTTAAATGCACACTGAGCGTGTAAAATAAAACTCAAAACTGCACAACACGACTTCTCTGCCTGGAAACACAAAGCCCTCCATCTCCCCGTTACTTTCCTGATTTTCATCTTTAGATGTCTCACATCTTTCAAAGCAAATATATTTCCAAAGGCTAGGGACAGAATATTTTATGCAATAACCTCATAGTCAACATGTGATTTTATAGGAGACGAAATCCAAAATGCGGCTCAACTCTGGCCAGTACCAGGCATTTTTGAGCATCCAGTGTCCTAAAACAAGCTCATGGCCACTCAGATAGTCCAGGTGTGTATTTTTACACTGAAAATACCATAAATCTATCGATTAGAAAACTTGTTTCCTTATTTGTGAATTGAAGACAACATACGGTGTTTTGTTTTTTTTTTAAACACAAAGTTTGTGAAAAGGACCAGGATCTACATTTAATGGATTCAAATGATACCAAACACACAATTCCTCTGTAAAACTGCCAAACCGCACTACAAGTCAGCCTATGACAGACACTTAAGTGCATTCACTATCGTAAAACATTAAAGACTCTGCCTGATGATTAAATCCTGCATTTGTAAATCCCGAGTACCCCAAAATGTTCATTTTTAAAGAGATTTATGAAATGGGCTATAAAATCACAATTTAAACAAATAAAACTATACCAAATACACAATTACCAAATAAAAAACACACAATCTGACTTAATTTTCTCCCCCAGTAAATCTAAATTTTTACAAAACCTTTCATAAGAAAACTATGAAATCCCCATCAAGGAAACTTAACTGAAATACAAAGAGAATGAACAAACAATTGTTACATAAAATTAAAGGCCAAACTGCATCCAATATTGGCTGAAGAGAGGCTTTGGGGTATCCACAGTGTCTGTAAAACACCAAGTGCAAATAAGATCAGGCTTTTAAAGGAAAACACATGAAAAACCCCAGGACCACGTTTGGTCAAATATATCAAATACACAAGCACATTAAACAAAAACATAAAACTGCCCCGACGGTGACTGAAAGCTATTTAAAGTCATTAGGGAACAATTCCTGTGCCAATCAGACCTTTGATTTCCTCATTTCCAAGCTTAAAATGTCAGAAGTTTTTCTTTTTAATTAACTCAGCATCTGAGAGGATTGATTCCAAAATTTAATGACACAAATGAGACCTCACACATATGGGCATGCACATGGGCATGCACGCAGGCATAGGCACATATGTGGGCATGTGGGCATGCAGGCACGCACATGCCCACCTGGGCACACATGAGGGCCTGTACACATGGGCACACATGGAGGCATGCAAGCGGGAGTGCACGAATGAGCAAACATGGAGGCACGCACGCGGGCAACGCAAGCATGAGCAAACATGGAGGCACATGCGGGCACGCAAGCATGAGCAAACATGGAGGCACACGCGGGCACGCAAGCATGAGCAAACATGGAGGCACACACGGGCACGCAAGCATGAGCAGACATGGAGGCACACGCGGGCACGCAAGCATGAGCAGACATGGAGGCACACGCGGGCACGCAAGCATGAGCAGACATGGAGGCACGCACGCGGGCACTCACACATGGGCACACACAGAGGCACGCAAGCGGGCACGCAAGCGGGCACGCATGTGGGCACACACACACGCGCATAGACACGCCGGCACACGGGCACACACGGAGGCACGGACGCTGGCACATAAGCACAAAGTTACTCTCAACGGTAACCAAAAGCGACTAACTGTCCTAATCCCATGCACAACTCCTCTCAGTTTGTTAAGTTTCTTCTTTTCAGGTTGAAAATAACAGAAACGGAGGGACCAAGACCAAGAATTAAATACACAGTGACAACAATCATGCAAAGATTTAAAATAAAAAGCCAAAATCAGCTCCCTGGCAGCCCCAAGACTCCCCTCTACTTGCTCAGCTAACCATACCTTAACAACATTTACGAAAGGGAACCAAGACCAATATTTAAAACAAGTAAAATATTAAAGTTATTATGCTGTACCATAAAGCACAACACTGTGTCCAAGTTCGGCTAAAGGACCCACACAGCCAAAACTCCAAAGCCCTCCAAACTATTAATTACAATATTATTAAAGTATATTCCTCTATAAAAAGCACATTGTAAATAGTCAACTAGCAATGACAAATAAAAATTAAATTAACCTTACTCACCTAGGAGCAGCTGCTGTGTTCCCTCACCGCTAAAAGGACCAACTCACTACGCACCCACCAAGAGACCCAGGAAAAAAAGGCCGGCACGAAGCAAGTGCACTCCTTTTATAGCCAGCTGATGGTCTCGCCTATAAAGATCCTGAATGGCTGAGGCAAGAATGATTGACAAGTACAGTACCCAATCACTCTTTCTCTGTATGTGGAACTCGTGCCTGTACCCCAAGCATCACTCTTACTGGTGGAAAGAATTCCCGCTTCAAGTGTTTCCATTTGAACTGAGGTTGCAGGAATTGTGGGAAGGACAGGACAAATCGCGCACAGAGAGTCACAAACCAGACTCTGTGATTGGTTCAAGCAGTGAATTCAAACTATTTCAACGGTCCTATTCAGCTTTCCATTGCCTTTGCCGCCTTCTAGAAAGTTCTTTGCCGTCATTTCTGTTTGGGGGGTAAAACTAAAGTACAATAGGGTAAAATTAAAGTGAGATATCAAATCTCTCAGCAGCGAATTTAATTCCCCACAGCAACTATATTTGAGAGTGCTTGCTTAGGAAGCGTATGTTTTAAAATCGGAAAAAAGAAATGGATATGATACTGGGATAGGAATCCATCTGAGGGGGAAAGTGAGCCTAAAGAGCTGCCCACCTGACAACTGCACAAACAAATGCACTAGGGGCATGAAGTAGGGTGCAGTCCAACCACTAAAGCCCAGATACACATAATGGAGACTACCTCACTGAGCGTGAGCAGTTAGAGTCGAGTTCACGCCACAGGGAGGATGGGCATGGGCTGTGAGAGAACTGGGGGATGGGATCATGAGAACTAGGAAATGGTCAGAATCGTTTTAACTCATGGCCCTCTAGCCACAGCGTTCATGTTTTACCGATTACTAGAGTCCTTGTGTGGAGAAGGCCTAGAAAATCCTATGGACGGAGAAGCCTGGTAGACTGCAGTCCATGGGGTCACAAAGAGTCGGACACGACTGAGTGACTTCCCTTTCACTTTTCACTTTCATACATTGGAGAAGGAAATGGCAACCCACTCCATTGTTCTTGCCTGGAGAATCCCAGGGACAGGGGAGCCTGGTGGGCTGCCGTCTCTGGGGTCACACAGAGTCGGACACAACTGAAGCGACTTAGCAGCAGCAGCAGCAGCAGCAGCAGAGTCATTGTGGGGTAGCTCCTCCCGGCCGCCGCCCCCGACCTCGGGCATGGGGTAGCGCGTCTCGGCCACCACCCCCGACCTCGGGCGTGGGGTAGCTCCTCCTGGCCACTGCCCCTGACCTCGGGCGTGGGGTAGCTCCTCCCGGCCGCTGCCCCTGACCTCGGGCGTGGGGTAGCATGTCTCGGCCACTGCCCCCGACCTCGGGCATGGGGTAGCTCCTCCCGGCCGCTGCCCCTGACCTCGGGCGTGGGGTAGCATGTCTCGGCCACCGCCCCCGACCTCAGGCATGGGGTAGCTCCTCCCGGCCGCTGCCCCTGACCTCGGGCGTGGGGTAGCATGTCTCGGCCACCGCCCCCGACCTCAGGCATGGGGTAGCTCCTCCCGGCCGCTGCCCCTGACCTCGGGCGTGGGGTAGCTCGTCTCGGCCACCGCCCCTGACCTCGGGCGTGGGGTAGCTCGTCTCAGCCACAGCCACCGCCCCTGACCTCGGGCGTGGGGTAGCTCGTCTCGGCCACCGCCCCTGACCTCGGGCATGGGGTAGCTCGTCTCGGCCACCGCCCCTGACCTCGGGCGTGGGATAGCTCATCTCGGCCGCTGCCCCTGACCTGGGGCGTGGGGTAGCTCATCTCGGCCGCCGCCCCTGACCTCGGGCGTGGGGTAGCTCGTCTCGGCCACCGCCCCCGACCTCGGGCGTGGGGTAGCTCGTCTCGGCCACTGCCCTCGACCTCGGGCGAGGGGTAGCTCGTCTCAGCCACAGCCACCGCCCCCGACCTCGGGCGTGGGGTAGCTCCTCTCGGCCACTGCCCCTGACCTCGGGCGTGGGGTAGCTCGTCTCGGCCACTGCCCCCGACCACAGGCGTGGGATAACTCCTCTCGGCCGCTGCCCCTGACCTCGGTCGAAGGGTAGCTTCTGTGCAGCTGGGGGGAGCTACCTCACGCCTGAGGTCAGGGGCAGCAGCCAAGAGGAGCAACCCCAAGTCCGAGGTCGCAGGGGGCGGGGAGCGGAGGCCAGGAGGAGATACCCTTCGGTCCAAGGTAAGGAGCAGCAGCTGTGCTTTGCTGGAGCAGCTGTGAAGAGATACCCTACGTCCAAGGTAAGAGAAACCAAGTAAGACAGTAGGTGTTGGGAGAGGCATCAGAGGGAAGACACACAAACCATAAAAACAGAAAACTACTCAATCTATAGTACGCCAGGCCTCCTTGTCCATCACCAACTCCTGGAATTTACTCAAAATCTTGTCCATTCAGTGGGTGATGCCATCCAACCATCTTATCCTCTGTTGTCCCCTTCTCCTCCCGCCTTCAATCTGTCCCAGCATCAGGGTCTTTTCAAATGAGTCAGCTCTTTGCATCAGGTGGCCAAAGTATTGAAGTTTCAGCTTCAACATCAGTCCTTCCAATGAATATTCAGGACTGATTTCTTTTAGGATGGACTGGTTGGATCTCCTTGCAATCCAAGGGACTCTCAAGAGTCTTCTCCAACACCACACTTCAAAAGCATCAAATCTTTGATGCTCAGATTACTTTATGGTCCAACTCTCACATCAGAACGTGACTACTTAAAAAACCATTGCCTTGATTAGACGGAAATTGTTGACAAAGTAATGTCTCTGCTTTTTAATATGCTGTCTAGGTTGGTCATAACTTTTCTTCCAAAGAGTAAGCATCTTTTAATTTCATGGCTGCAGTCAAAATCTGCAGTGATTTTGGAGCCCCCCCTTGAAAATAAACTCTGTCACTGTTTCCACATTTCCCCATCTATTTGCCATGAAGGGATGGGACCAGATGTCATGATCTTACTTTTCTAAATGTTGAGTTATAAATCAACTTTTTCACTCTCCTCTTTCAATTTCATCAAGAGGCTCTTTAGTTCTTCTTCACTTCCTGCCATAAGGGTGGTGTCATCTGCATATCTGAGGTTATTGACATTTCTCCCAGCAATCTTGATTCCAGCTTGTGCTTCATCCAGTCCAGCGTTTCTCATGATGTACTCTGCATATAAGTTAAATAAGCAGGGTGACAATATACAGCCTTGACGTACTCCTTTCCCTATTTGGAACCAGTCTGTTGTTCCATGTCCAGTTCTAACTGTTGTTCCTGACCTGCATACAGTTTTCTCCAGAGGCAGGTCAGGTGGTCTGGTATTCCCATCTCTTTCAGAATTTTCCACAGTTTATTGTGATCCACACAGTCAAAGGCTTTGGCATAGTCAATAAAGCAGAAATAGATGTTTTTCTGGAACTCTCTTGCTTTTTTGACGATCCAACAGATGTTGGCAATTTGATCTCTGGTTCCTCTGCCTTTTCGAAAACCAGCTTGAACATCTGGAAGTTCACAGTTCACATATTCTTGAAGCCTGGCTTGGAGAATTTTGAGCATTACTTTATTAGCATGTGAGATGAGTGCAGTTGTGCGGTAGTCTGAGCATTCTTTGGCATTGTCTTTCTTTGGGATTGGAATGAAAACTGAACTTTTCCAGACCTGTGGCCACTGCTGAATTTTCCAGATTTGCTGGCATATTGAGTGCGGCACTTTCACAGCATCACTGTTTAGGATTTGAAATAGCTCAACTGGAATTCCATCACCTCCACTACCTTTGTTTGTAGTGATGCTTCATAAGGCCCACTTGACTTTGCATTCCAGGATGTCTGGCTCTAGGTGAGTGATCATACCATTGTGATTATTTGGGTCGTGAAGATCTTTTTTGTACAGTTCCTCTGTGTATTCTTGCCACCTCTTCTTCATATCTTCTGCTTCTGTTAGGTCCATACCATTTCTGTCCTTTATTGAGCCCATGTTTGCATGAAATATTCCCTTAGTATCTCTAATTTTCTTGAAGAGATCTCTAGTCTTTCCTATTCCATTGTTTTCCTCTATTTCTTTGCACTGATCCCTGAGGAAGGCTTTCTTATCTCTCCTTACTATTCTTTGGAATTCTGCATTCAGATGCTTATATCTTTCCTTTTCTCCTTTGCTTTAGCCAAGTTTTTCTAAAAAACAAAAACAAAAAACAGAAAATTCTAGGTGATGTGATCTGGAAGATGACAGAATTAATCACTGAATGGGGGTGGCCATGAGGAATGGTTTGGAGGGAACACTGGCTCCCTAACTTCTATGCCACAAGAATTGAACCAGACAAGATGAGAAAACATGGAAAGTCAAATTGATATTTCTCCTGGCAAACTGAGTCCAGCTTGTGCTTTATCCAGCCCAGCCTTTCATAGGATGTACTCTGCATATATGTTAAATAAACAGGGTGAAAATATATAACCTTGACGTACTCTTTTCCAATTTTGAACCAGTCTGTTGGTCCATGTCCAGTGCTTACTGTGCTTCTTGACCTGCATACAGATTTCTCAGGAGGCAGGCAAGGTGGTCTGGTATTCCCATCTCTTTCAGAATTTTCCACAGTTTCTTGTGATCCACACAGTCAAAGGCTTTGCCATAGTCAATAAAGCAGAAGGAAATGTTTTTCTGGAACTCTCTTTTTTGATGTTCCAACAGATGTTGGCAATTTAATATCTGATTCCTCTTGCTTTTCTAAATCCATTTGCACATCTGGAAATTGTCGGTTCATATACTGCTGAAGCTTAGGTTGGCGAATTTTGAGCATTACTTTGCTAGCGTGTGAGATGAATGCAGTTGAGCAGTAGTTTGAACATTCCTTGGCATTGCCTTTCTTTGGGATTGGAATGAAAACTGACCTTTTCCAGTCCTGTGGCCCCCACTGAGTCTTCGAAATTTGCTGGCATATTGAGTGTAGCACTTCCATAGCATCATTTTTTAGGATTTGATTCGCTCAGCTGGTATTCCATCACCACCACTAGCATTGTTCATAGTGATGCTTCCTGAGGCCCACTTGACTTTGCGTTCCAGGATGTCTGGATCTAGGCGAGTGATCACACCATCGTGCTTATCTGAGTAATTAAGATCTTCTTTGTATAGTTTTTCTGTGTGTTCTTGCCACCTCTTCTTAGTATCTTCCAGTTCTGTTCAGTCCATACACTTTCTGTCCTTTATTGAGCCCATCTTTTCATGTAATGTTCCCTTGATATGTCTGATTTTCTTGAAGAGATCTTTAGTCTTTCCCATTCGATTGGTTTCCTCTATTTCTTTGCACTGATCACTTAGGAAGGCTTTCTTGTCTCTCCTTGCTATTCTTTGGAGCTCTGCATTCAGATGGTCTGTCTTTCCTTTTCTCCTTTGCCTTTAGCTGCTCTTCTTTTCTCAGCTATTTGGAAGCCCTCCTCAGACAACCATTTGGCCTATTTGCATTTCTTTTTCTTGGTGATGGTCTTGATCACCACCTCCTGTACAATGTCACAAACCTCCATAGATAGATCTTTAGGGCACTTTGTCTATCAGATCTAATCCCTTGAATTTATTTGTCATTTCCACTGTATTATCATTAGGGATTTGATTTATGTCAGACCTGAAAGGCCTAGTCATTTTCCCTGCTTTCTTCAATTTAAGTCTGAATTTTGCGATAAGGAGTTCATGATCTGAGCAACAGTCAGACTGGGAGCTGACTGTTTACCATCATGTGGAGAACCAGTTATTCCAGTGCAGATTACCAGATCATTGTTTCACCACTAATTTGGATATTCACCTTTCATGTAAAATATATATACCTAAGTTTCTGTTTGAATTTTCAGATATACCAGATAGATCTAGTTTCTCTGATAGCAGATAATCTTATACTACTGTAATTGGATACAACAAATTCCCATGTAAACTTCTCAGCCTATCCTTGTCTGATGTATTTATTACTTCAGATGAACATAATGTTTAGTTTATCAGTTTTTCATTGACTGTTCTAAAATACTCAAAGAATTTTATAGCTATGGAAGCTCTTGGTCTAAATTAGGAAGTGAAAACTAGGTTTAATATTGTCTTCATCTTTTTAGTGTCTATTTAGAGACATGTACAGAAAGATAGTTGTAAAAAGTGTGCATATCACCAAAGTGTTTTTTGGTTTTAGTGCTTAGGGTTCTTGTTTTTTGTGTTTTCAGAATACATATGTTAAATGACTTTAAGCTGAACACTTTCTAAAGCACACAATATAAAGCGGGGAACATGATCTAGTGTACGCAGAATGACTTGAGTATTCACTCCTCCAGGAGTTCATCAATCTTGCCTTCAGCAGTGACCATAATACTGTTTCTCATGTGTTCAGGTTTGGGATTCCAGAGATGAATGAAATATGCTTGTCCTTGTTGTATATTGTATATTGGGGAAGATGAATAGGTACCTGAAAATTTCTAAGACAAATTGGCAATTGCTTTTATATAAGTATCTGTAGGACCAGAGGAGCAATGGACTCTGCTGGCATTGATGGCAGAGAGGCTTCAGAGCAGAAGCACCATTTGAGTTTAGCCGTAAAGAATGAGGACACTTTCAACACTCGGCTGCTCTAGGTGTGGAAGGGGAAGCAATTGCTTCAAAAAGAAAGGAAACTTCTAGTCCGATTTCATTATCTGGAGAAGCCTCTAAACAGCTTCTTACTTGGAGTCTTAAATGATGCTAATGTGGAAGGATGGGCAAATATCAGAGACTAAAAGGAGAAAGTATAAGCATCAAGGGAACAAGAGACTTTGGAAGAGTCCTGATCAGGAAGTAGTAAAATGAGAACCTGCGTTGGAAAATGCAAGCAGATATTTCTGAAGAAAGAACTCAAAGCTGCATTTAACGGAAAGAAGAACTATGAAAGAATTCTGAGTAAGCCCAGCATGTTATGTTTGCAGGGAAGGAAGAAATATGGGTTGGTGTTCATTTAGGACTCATGGAAGAGGTTGGAGCAAAGGGGGTAGGTATTCCAGCAATGATTCATTAGGTAGAAAGAGAAGGTTAGAAATCAGATACTGCAATCTCTATTACAATTTACCCATGATATTTGTTTGATAACTAAAGAATTCCATGATGCATTGAATTTGTACTTGTTTATGGAAACCGCTGTGGCCCCTGCATCGTGAGAGCGGTAAAGGTGGTGAGTGTTCCATTGAATATCTTGTTCAGGAGACAGTATTTTGTGTTCTGAAAAGCAAAGTGAGTCTCTGGGTTTCTCTTCTTGTGTAGAACTCCAACGAGGATAAGGAGTGCCATGGTGAGACATTGTACTGTGGCTTTCATATGTGCAGAAAATGTGTGACCTTGATTTACATTTTGGGTATAATTTATCGGGAGGCAAGAGATTGTGTGGGTTCTTAACCCTAAATGAGACAACCTTGGGGAAGAATTGTTTGACTCGGCCAGAATAGGCAGTCAGCCCATTGGCAGTGGCTCAAAGATCTATGAAGCTATGAAGATGAGGCCAGGTGTTGGCCCAGACGGACGATCTGTGCTAAGGTAGATGCCTCCTACTGGCCCTTTGAGCTGCCCTTTGGGTCCTGTCCTTTATCAGGAAGATACTGATGAAGAGAGGACAAGTAGCAGCTCTCAAGCAAGCTCCATCCAGTGTGATAGTGACAGTGGCAGTGGTTCAGTGAACAATCTGCCTTTGGTTTTCACTGTGTTGATGCACAAGGGCTCCCCAGGTGTCCAAGAGTTCTAAGAGATGAACTCTTGTAGCAGTGTGGCATCTAACAAGGGACGGAACACAGGGGAAGGTACCCTCTCCTGAAGATAGGGTACGTAGAGGGCCCAGTTTCAGCTGATCCTGTAGCAAGGAGGCCTCCCTAGCTATGCTGAGCTTGCAGAGTGCTGCTTCTGTAATCAAAGGCCAAATGGGCAGCTGGATATGGAGGGTCACAGGTTCAAGACCTGAGATAGTCTATATTTCCAGGCCAGTCCAGCATGTACCCACATGTGCTGCACTACGGTCATACAGCCTTGGGCCAAGGTGGGCAGTTCCTTGTATCAGAAGCCCATGAGGCTAACGGCCATCATTGATGGTACAGAAACTCCAAGATCCATGAGAGAGAGTTGCTCAAGCTTGCACAGTGACAGAATCTCAGGGGGTGCTAATAGGAGTGCCCATTCTATGGCAATTTAGGCAGATTCTAGAAACTTTTGACACGGGGCGTCTCATTCAAGGCAAGCCTATTTGGTAGTTATCGACCCAAAATACTGTGTATGTGAGGAAATGTTTCCTCCAGAATCTTTAACACTATGGGTAGTAAGAAGCCTAAAAGCTATTTCTCAACACTGTGAAGACTGGAGGAGTCCAGCACGTACCAAAGCGTTTTCAGCAACTTAACTGAAGTGGGGAGACTGTGTAGTGTGTGTGTCATAGGAATTTCTTCAAAGGAGGATGTCATCCGTGTGAGGTCCTAATTGTGTACCTGACAAAACCCAGAGCTGGTGAAAATGTTGCCTTCAGAGACTATGTGAGATGGCAAGAGTGGACACTGGCCCCATTGAGTAGACAGGTAAAGGTGTATCAATTCCATTAGTAGGTGAAGGTTAAGTGTAGCTGAGAAGTTGTTGAAATAGGCAGTGGAAACAGCATGCTAGCCAAATGTTTTGCTATGACTAAAAAGTATTTACCAGTTATTCAGTGGAAGCAGTATTTTCAATAATATAAATGGCCATCTAGTGAGTGGGGCCATGACACCAAGGGTACAAGTTCACACGGAGGCCCTGTTCTTGTTTTACAGCTTTAAGATCAAGTAAAATTTGTCTGTTAAGTGCAGGAGTGGAGAGAACCACACCCTCTCTAAATAGGTCTCCTATAATGGGTTTCCAGAGAAGGCGATGGCACCCCTCTCCAGTACTCTTGCCTGGAAAATCCCATGGACGGAGGAGCCTGGTAGGCTGTAGTCCATGGGGTCGCTAAGAGTTGGACATGACTGAGGGACTTCGCTTTCACTTTTCACTTTCCTGCATTGGAGAAGGAAATGGCAACCCCCTCCAGTGTTCTTGCCTGGAGAGTCCCAGGGATGGGGGAGCCTGGTGGGTTGCCATCTATGGGGTCACACAGAGTCGGCCACGACTGAAGCGACTTAGCAGCAGCAGCGGCAGCATAATGGGTTTCAATCTGTGAAGACCCTGCTTTCATTGAGATTGAATCTTTAAAAACAACTGAGGTAAAAAGTGTGATTGTAACTAAGGGGAAAGGTCCATCGGGTCTCATATTTTGAAGGCTGACTATAGGGGACAAAGACTTAATTTTATTACTCATTGGGTCAGAGTATCCATGTGCACTAGAGGCTATTTGGGGGTAATGGATGTTTTGGCTATGGGAAATATAGCAAGGCAATGATTCCAACGGTTATCGGTAGGTATATCTGTTTCCATTTCATGTTCCTTTATTCACTTATTCCCTGGCTCTTTTTATCAGCTTGCCCAAATGTGGGCCAGAAGAGGAAGAGAAACTGATGAGTGGTAAAAACTCAATTGTCAAACATCTAAAGTGGAATCTGGTTATTATACAGAGCCACCACCCCTACATCACCCCTCTCTCCAGCTGGACCCCCAAAACAAACAGAAATACCACGTCCTTTTCCCTCTCACCAGTGGGATGAAGTGTTCAGGAAGAAATCCTCAGTGCTCAGACACCTTCAGTCTGCAGTTCTCCGTCTTCACCCAGCCCTCACTCCCAGTGTCTGAGTCAGTGTGGACTGGCTGGTCTGGGCCCTAAACTGAAAGGACGCCACCTCCCTCCCTCTCACACACCGGACCCTTCCCTTTCTCCCCTCTCCATCATCAAAAACACACACACACATCTTTTTCCTGCTTGTTGGTACTTTAATCATCAACATCTGAATACTTTGATCTGTCCAGAGGGGACCATCGTTGTATGTTTGATCCCTGCACAAATGACTATTCTGCCTTTGCTTTTCCTCGAGTTACAGTAGATGGCTCAGCATCTTGGGCTCCAGGTGGGCACAGGAGCTTACTTGGAGAATTGTCAAAAGTGTCGGAAGAATCCTCCGGGTTTTCTTCATCCGCCGTTGGCCTGTTTTCAGTCTTCTTTTTACTCTGCCGGTGGTAGTAGAAGACTAGTATCGTCGAGTTCTCTTTCATATTCCTGTCCGGATTCTGCTGAAGGATTGCTTTTATCTTCTCCATGAGGATTTGTATCTGGTAAGAAAACAAAGTCATCCAGAAAGACATTAGTGAAGGAGGGTGGGAAGGAGAACTTTGAGAGAATGCGAGTGCATTGGGGAGGTGTTTTGTTCCAGGCAAGGGCAGGGTGAGTCACGGGTGGGGGACGAAGAGGAAGAACATGAGTAGGGTAATCTGACTGTCTCACTGTCCAAGCCATTGGGCTGATCAGAATGATTTCTCTTCCTTTCTGTGGAGCTTGAGGCTTCTTCCTTCAAATTGATGTTGTCTATCTCAATTTCCGTTTCCTCCTCCTCCACTTTCTCAAGTAGGCCTCCCATGTTGTAGCAACAGTGGCCTACACCAAGGCGCCTGGCGTCTCTATATATACCTTCCCAGGACATGAAGAGCCACAACTGGCAGTTTGATTGGTCAGCAAGAAATTTCTCCAGCCAATGGTAGCCCTGACATTGTTGACATCACAAAGCGCCACTTATGAACATCCATGGGGGAGGGGAGGCTGCAAAGGAGTCCAGGTGCTCTGGTTTGAGAAAGGGAGTGCTTCCTCAACACCCATTAAAGAGCCTTCCCAATTTGACTTTCCATGTTTCCTCATCTTGTCTGGCTCAATTCTTGTGGTGTAGAAGTTAGGAAGCCAGTGTTCCCTCCAAATCATTCCTCATGGCCACCCCCATTCAGTGCTTAATTCTGTCATCTTCCAGGTCTCATCCCCTAGTATTTTCTGTTGTTTTTTTTTTTTAGAAAAATTTTTTTGCTTTAGATGTTTTAGATTTGCAGAATAATTGTGAAGAGTATAATCGTACACTCCATAGCAAATTCCGCTTATTAACCTTGTGCATTACTATGGAACATTTGTTCAACTTAGTGAAGCAACACAGAAAGTGTATTATTAACTATAGTCTGGACTTTATCAGATTTCCTTGGTTTTTACCTAATGTCCTTTTGCTGTCCCAGTATCCCATCCAGGATAGTACACTAAATTTAGTCCTTCCATGTTATACCTTGTTAGGTTCCACTTTGCTTTAAAAGTATACAATTCAGTAGCATTAAGTACATTCATAATGTTGTGCAACAATCTCCACTGTTGAGTTCGAAGCTTAAAAAAAATTCATCCCCAAAAGATACCCTATACCTATTAAGCAGTCACTCCTCATCATTAATACAAAAAGTGGCAGTAATGGAGGAATAGAAAAACAAAAAGTCCATAAGACATAGAAAGTAAACATTAAAATGACAAACATATACCTTAAATTATGAATAATTAAATTAATTGCACATGAATTACACTCTAAATGAAACACTGCAATGAAAAGGCAAAGGTCAGTAGAATGGATTTTAAAAATGATCTCACTCTATATTATCTACAGTGTACACACTTTGCATTCAGACAGAAATAAGAAGTAAAAAAAAATGAAAAAGATATACCATGCATATAATAATCAAAGAGAGCTGGAACAGCTATTTTAATACCAGACAAAATAGACTTAAAGACAAAAATTATTACTAGAGACAAAGAACTTTTTCTAATGAGAAAAGGTGAAATCACTCCAGAATTTATTAGCATTTATAAATGTGAATATAACTAACAACAGAATCCCAAAGTATGTGAAACAGAAAGTAACAAAACTGAAAAGAGAAATGAACAATTTAAAATTAATAGTTGATTTTGATTTGCATTTCTCTAATAATGAGTGATGTTGAGCATCTTTTCATGTGTTTGTTAGCCATCCGTATGTCTTCTTTGGAGAAATGTCTATTTAGTTCTTTGGCCCATTTTTTGATTGGGTCGTTTATTTTTCTGGAATTGAGCTGCAGAAGTTGCTTGTATATTTTTGAGATTAGTTGTTTGTCAGTTGCTTCATTTGCTATTATTTTCTCCCATTCAGAAGGCTGTCTTTTCACCTTGCTTATAGTTTCCTTTGTTGTGCAGAAGCTTTTAATTTTAATTAGATCCCATTTGTTTATTTTTGCTTTTATTTCCAGAATTCTGGGAGGTGGATCATAGAGGATCCTGCTGTGATTTATGTCTGAGAGTGTTTTGCCTATGTTCTCCTCTAGGAGTTTTATAGTTTCTGATCTTACATTTAGATCTTTAATCCATTTTGAGTTTATTTTTGTGTGCGGTGTTAGAAAGTGATCTAGTTTCATTCTTTTACAAGTGGTTGACCAGTTTTCCCAGCACCACTTGTTAAAGAGATTGTCTTTACTCCATTGTATATTCTTGCCTCCTTTGTCAAAGATAAGGTGTCCATATGTGTGTGGATTTATCTCTGGGCTTTCTATGAGGTACCACTTCACACCAGTCAGAATGGCTGCGATCCAAAAATCTGCAAGCAATAAATGCTGGAGAGGGTGTGGAGAAAAGGGAACCCTCCTACACTGTTGGTGGGAATGCAAACTAGTACAGCCACTATGGAGAACGGTGTGGAGATTCCTTAAAAAATTGCAAATAGAACTACCTTATGACCCAGCAATCCCACTTCTGGGCATACACACCGAGGAAACCAGAATTGAAAGAGACACATGTACCCCAATGTTCATCGCAGCACTGTTTATAATAGCCAGGACATGGAAACAACCTAGATGTCCATCAGCAGATGAATGGATAAGAAAGCTGTGGTACATATACACAATGGAGTATTACTCAGCCATTAAAAAGAATTCATTTGAATCAGTTCTGATGAGATGGATGAAACTGGAGCCGATTATACAGAGTGAAGTAAGCCAGAAAGAAAAACACCAATACAGTATACTAACACATATATATGGAATTTAGGAAGATGGGAATGACGACCCTGTATGCAAGACAGGGAAAGAGACACAGATGTGTATAACGGACTTTTGGACTCAGAGGAAGAGGGAGAGGGTGGGATGATTTGGGAGAATGACATTCTAACATGTATACTATCATGTAAGAATTGAATCGCCAGTCTATGTCTGACGCAGGATGCAGCATGCTTGGGGCTGGTGCATGGGGATGACCCAGAAAGTTGTTATGGGGAGGGAGGTGGGAGGGGGGTTCATGTTTGGGAATGCATGTAAGAATTAAAGATTTTAAAATTTAAAAAATAAAAACTAAAATTAAAAAAAAATAAAAAAAAATAAAATTAATAGTTGAAGATGAAGACTTTAATACTTTCAATAATGGACTGAATAAACAGAAGAACAAAAATCAACAGGGAAAGAGAAGACTTGATTGATATTATAAACCAATTAGAAATAAACTATAGAACACTCCACCCCAAAACAGCAGAAAACACATTATTCTGAAATTCACAGGCAACTAACTACAGGACAGACCATATACAGGCCATAAATCAAGTCTTATTAAATTGAAAGGGAATGAAATTAGACAACGTATCTTCACAAAACAACAATGGAATGTAGTTACAAGTTCATATAATAAATAAATTTGATAAATTCACAAAAATCTGGAAATGAACACCCACCTTAATAACCAATGGGCCAATGGAAACTAAAATACAACATAACAAAACTTCTGTGATGCAGAAAAAGCAGTACTTTTAGAGATAACTTTGTACATGTACCTATATTAAAAAAGAAATGTCAATAACCTAAACTTCCACCATAAGGAAGTTAAGTATGAAGAACCAACTAAGATGAATGCAAACAAAGGAAAAATATAATCAAGATTAAAGGAAAAACCAATGAATGGAAATTGCAAAATAATAGTGACTATCAACAAAGTCGAAATTTGGTTATTTGAAAGATTAGCAAAACTGACAAACTTTTAGCTAAACTGACCGAGAAAAAAAAGAATACTAAACATGCAAAAATCAACTAGAGGACTTTGCTACTGACATTATAGAAATAAATGGAATTATAAGGGAATACTATGAAAAATTGTATGCCACCAAATTAGATAATCTAGATGAAAGGGATAAATTCATATCAGTATACTGTAAGACATATAGTGTATGATGTTGTAGAAAGTGTTGGATTTGAGTCAGAAAGTTCTAAGTTTGTCCATCAGCCTAACTATATACTGTAAGCTTGGGAAAATTACTTAATCTCTCTGGATTTTACTTTCTTCAGCTATTAAAAATAGATAATAATACCTACCTTGTGTATCTTTTTAGAATTATAAATATGCATGATATTAGGTTATATATTGATATTAAATATGCTGCTGCTAAGTCACTTCAGTCGTGTCCAACTCTGTGCGACCCCAGAGACGGCAGCCCACCAGGTTCCTCTGTCCATGGGATTTTCCAGGCAAGAGTACTGGAGTGGGTTGCCATTGCCTTCTCTGGATATTAAATATGGGAAATGTATATTATACATATATTTATTTATTTATACTTATGTATTAAACATCCATATATTTATTTATACTTCAGCAACTAGCTGTTCCTTTTCAGGGCTTCTTTCTGGTTCTTTCTCCCTTCTAAATAATTAAGTGCCCAGGGCTCAGGCCTTGAGACTCTTCTCTATCTATCCTTATCCATATATTGATTTCAGAGTTTAAATACTACATAAAAATATATATGTATGTATACATGTGTATGAATATTCTCCGTGGGATCTTTCTGACCAAGAGGTCGAACCCAGGTCTCCTGCATTGCGGACAGATTCTTTATGGTCTGAGCCACCAAGGAAACCCATATAAGATATAATCAGTAGTGTCCTATTCTTTGTGACCCAATGAACTAGCTCTCCAGGCTCCTCTGTCCATGGCATTTTCCAAAGAATAATATTGGATGGGTAGCCATTCTCTTCTTGAGGGGATCTTCCCGACCCAAGAATCAAACCCACATCTGTGTCTCCTACATTGCAGGAGATTCTTTACCCTGAGCCACCAAGGAACCCCACATGTATGTATATACACATGTGTAACCAGAACAAAGAAATGCCAGGGCTGATCTCCTTCAGAATGGACTGGCTGGATCTCCTTGCAGTCCAAGGGACTCTCAAGAGTCTTCTCCAACACCACACTTCAAAAGCATCAATTCTTCTGTCCTCTGCCTTCTTCACAGTCCAACTCTCACATCCATACATGACCACTGGAAAAAACACAGCCTTGACTAGATGGACCTTAGTCGGCCAAGTAATGTCTCTGCTTTTGAATATGCTATCTAGGTTGGTCATAACTTTTCTTCCAAGGAGTAAGCGTCTTTTAATTTCATGGCTCCAATCACCATCTGCAGTGATTTTGGAGCCCCCCAAAAATAAAGTCTGACGCTGTTTCCACTGTTTCCCCATCTATTTGCCATGAAATGATGGGACCGGATGCCATGATCTTACGTTTCTGAATGTTGAGCTTTAAGCCGACTTTGTCGCTCTCCTCTTTCACTTTCATCAAGAGGCTTTTACTTCCTCTTCACTTTCTGCCATAAGGGTGGTGTCATCTGCATATCTGAGGTTATTGATATTTCTCCCGGCAATCTTGATTCCAGCTTGTGTTTCTTTCAGCCCAGCGTTTCTCATGATGTACTCTACATATAAGTTAAATAAGCAGGGTGACAATACACAGCCTTGACGTACTCCTTTTCCTATTTGGAACTAGTCTGTTGTTCCATGTCCAGTTCTAACTGTTGCTTCCTGACCTGCATACAGATTTCTCCAGAGGCAGGTCAGGTGGTCTGTATTCCCATCTCTTTCAGAATTTCCTACAGTTTATTGTGATCCACACAGTCAAAGGCTTTGGCATAGTCAATAAAGCAGAAATAGATGTTTCTCTGGAATTCTCTTGCTTTTTCCATGATCCGACGGATGTTGGCAATTTGATCTCTGGTTCCTCTGCCTTTTCGAAAACCAGCTTGAACATCTGGAAGTTCATGGATCACGTACTGCTGAAGCCTGGCTTGGAGAATTTTGGGCATTACTTTACTAGCATGTGAGATGAGTACAATTGTGCGGTAGTTTGAGCATTCTTTGGCCTTGCCTTTCTTTGGAATTGGAATGAAAAGTGACCTTTTCCAGTCCTGTGGCCACTGCTGAGTTTTCCAAATTTGCTGGCATATTGAGTGCAGCACTTTCACAGCATCATCTTTCAGGATTTGAAAAACTCCAGTACTTTGGTCACCTCATGCAAAGAGTTGAGTCATTGGAAAAGACTTTGATGCTGGGAGGGATTGGGGGCAGGAGGAGATGGGGACGACAGAGGATGAGATGGCTGGATGGCATCACTGACTCAATGAACGTGAATCTGAGTGAACTCCGGGAGTTGGTGATGGACAGGGAGGCCTGGCGTGCTGCGATTCATGGGGTCGCAAAGAGTCAGACATGACTGAGCGACTGAACTGAACTGAACTGAGCCAGAACAAGACCCAGTTTTCCTCACACTCAGTCTCTCCCATCAGGAAGCTTTCACAAGCCTCTTATCGTCATCCATTGGAAGAAGCAAAAACTACAACCCCATGGCCTCCAGAATGAAAACCACAATCACAGAAAACCAAAGTGATCACATGGATCACAGCCTTGTGCAACTCAATGAAACTATGAGCCATGCCAGTAGGGCCACCCAAGACAGATGGATCATGGTGGAGAGTTCTGACAAAATGTGGTCCACTGGAGAAAAGAATGGCCAACTCCTTCAGTATTCTTACCTTGAGAACCCCATGAACAGTATGAAAAGGGAAAAAGATATGACAACAGAAGATGAGACCCCTGGTCGGTAGGTGTCGGATATGGTACTGGGGAAGAATGGAGAAATACCTCCAGAAAGAATAAAGAGGCTGAGTCAAAGCAAAAACAACACCCAGTTGTGGATGTAACTGGTGATGGAAGTAAAGTCTGATGCTATAAAGAACAATATTACATAAGAACCTGGAATGTTAGGTCCATGAATCAGGGTAAATTGGATGTGGTCAAGCAGGACATGGCATGAGTGAACACTGACATCTCAGGAATCAGTGAACTAAAATGGATGGGAATAGGCAAATTTAATTCAGATGACCATTATATCTACTACTGTGGGCAATAATCCCTTAGAAGAAATGGAGTAGCCCTCATAGTCAACCAAAGAGTCTGAAATGCAGTACTTGGGTGCAGCTTAAGAAACAACAGAATGATCTTGGTTCGTTTCCAAGGCAAATCATTCAGCATCACAGTAATCCAAGTCTACAGCCCAACAACTAATGCCAAAGAATTTGAATATGAATGGTTCAATAAGGACCAGAAGACCTTCTAGAACTAACACCAAAAAAAGATGCCCATTTTATCATAGGGGATTGGAATGCAAAAGTAGGAAGTCAAGAGATACCTGGAATAACAAGCAAATTTGGCCTTGGAGTACAAAATGAAGTAGGGCAAATAGTAACAGAGTTTTGCTAAAAGAATGCACTGGTCATAGCAAACACCCTCTTCCAACAACACAAGAGATGACTCTACACATGGACATCACTAGATGGTTAATACCGAAATCATATTGATTATATTCTTTGCAGCCAAAGATGGAGAAGCTCTATACAGTCAGCAAAAACAAGTCCAGGAGCTGACTGTGGCTCATATCATAAACTCTTTATTGCCAAAATCAGACTTAAATTGACAAAAGTAAGGAAAACCACTAGATCATTCAGGTATGACCTAAATCAAATCCTTTATGATTATACAGTGGGAGTGGCAAATAGGTTCAAAGGATTCGAGCTGATAGAGTGCTTGAAGAACTGTGAATGGAAGTTTGTGACATTGGCAATGACCAAAACTATCCCAAAGAAAAAAAAAATGCAACAAAGCAAAATGGTTGTCTGAGGAAGCCTTACAAATAGCTGAGAAAAGAAGAGAAGCAAAAGCAAAAGAGAAAGATATATCCAACTGAATGCAGAGTTCCAGAGAAGGGCAAAGAGAGATAAGAAAACATTCTTATGTGAACAAAGCAAAGAAATAGAGGAAAACAATAGAATGGGAAAGACTAGAAATCTCTTCAAGAAAATTGGAGACACCAAGGGAATATTTCAAGCAAAGATGGGCACAAAAAAAGACAGAAATGGTATGGACCTAACAAGCAGAAGATATTAAGAACAGGTGGCAAGAATACACAGAAGAACTGTACAAAAAAAGATCTTCATGACCCAGATAACCACTATGGTGTGATTACTCACCAAGAGCCAGAAATCCTGGAATGTGAAGTCAAGTGGGCCTTAAGAAACATCACTACAAACAAAGCTAGTGGAGGTGATAAAATTCCAGTGAAATCCTAAAAGATGATGCTATGAAAGTGCTGCACTCAATATGCCAGCAAATTTGGAAAACTCAGCAGTGGCCACATAACTGGAAAAGGTCAGTTTTCATTCCAATCCCAAAGAAAGGCAATGCCAAAGAATGTTCAAACTACCGCACAATTACACTCATCTCACACGCTAGCAAAGTAATGCTCAAAATTCTCCAAGCTAGGCTTCAACAGCATGTGAACTGAAAACTTTCAGATTTTCGAAAAACAGAGGAAACAGAGATCAAATTGCCAACATCTGTTCCATCATAGAAAAAGCAAGAGAGTTTCAGAAAAACATCTACTTGTGCTTCATTGAGTATGCCAAAGCCTTTGACTGTGTGGATCACAATAAACTGTGGAAAATTCTGAAAGAGATGGGAATACCAGACCACCTGACCTGCCTCTGGAGAAATCTGTATGCAGGTTAGGAAGTAACAGTTAGAACTGGACATGGAACAACAGACTGATTCCAAATAGGAAAAGGAGTACGTCAAGGCTGTATATTGTCAACCTTCTTATTCAACTTGTATGCAGAAGTACGTGTGCGTGAAACTTGATCAGTCATGTCTGCCTCTTTACAACCCCATGGACTGTAGCCTGCAAGGCTTTTCTGTCTATGGAATACTCCAGGCAAGAATATTGGAGTGGGTTGCCATTCCCTTCTCCAGGGGATCTTCCTGACCCAGGGGTTGAAGCCAGGTCTCTCACATTGCAGACAGATTCTTTACCATCTGAGCTACCAGGGAAGCATCATGTGAAATGCTGGACTGTGTGAAGCACAAGCTGGAATCATGATTGCCAGGAGAAATATCAACAACCTCAGATATACAGATGGTACCACCCTAATGGCAGAAAATGAAGAGGAACAAAAGAGCCTCTTGATTAAGGTGAACAAGGAGAGTGAAAGAGCTGACTTAGAACACAACATTAAAAAAACTAAGATCATGGCATCTGGTCCCAACACTTCATAGCCAATATATGGGGAAAAAAATGAAACAGTGGCAGATTTTATTTTCTGGCATTCCAAAATCACTGGAGATGGTGACTGCAGCCGTGAAATTAAAAGATGCTTGCTCTGCATCTATTGAGATAATCAGATGGCTTTTAGTTTTTGATTTGTTAATGTGGTGTATTACATTGATTGATTTGCAGATATTGAAGAATCCTTGCATCCCTGGGATAAAGCCCACTTGGTCATGGTGTATGATCTTTTTAATGTGTTGTTGGATTCTGATTGCTAGAATTTTGTTAAGGGTTTTGCATCTATGTTCATCAGCGATATTGGCCTGTAGTTTTTTGTGTGTGGCATCTTTGTCAGGTTTTGGTATTAGGGTGATGGTGGCCTCATAGAATGAGTTTGGAGGTTTACCTTCCTCTGCAATTTTCTGGAAGAGTTTGAGTAGGATAGGTGTTAGCTCTTCTCTAAATTTTTGGTAGAATTCAGCTGAGAAGCCGTCTGGACTTGGGCTTTTGTTTGCTGGAAGATTTCTGATTACAGTTTCAATTTCCATGCTTGTGATGGGTCTGTTAAGATTTTCTATTTCTTCCTGGTTCAGTTTTGGAAAGTTGTACTTTTCTAAGAATTTGTCCATTTCTTCCACATTGTCCATTTTATTGGCATATAATTGCTGATAGTAGTCTCTTACGATCCTTTGTATTTCTGTGTTGTCTGTTGTGATCTCTCCATTTTCATTTCTAATTTTATTGATTTGATTTTTCTCCCTTTGTTTCTTGATGAGTCTGGCTAATGGTTTGTCAATTTTATTTATTCTTTCAAAGAACAAGCTTTTGGCTTTGTTGATTTTTGCTATGGTCTCTTTTGCATTTATTTCTGCCCTAATTTTAAAGATTTCTTTCCTTTTCCTAACCCTGGGGTTCTTCATTTCTTCCTTTTCTATTGCTTTAGGTGTAGAGTTAGGTTATTTATTTGACTTTTTTTCTTGAGGTATGCCCGTATTGCTATGAACTTTCCCCTTAGCACTACTTTTACAGTGTCCCACAGATTTTGGGTTGTTGTGTTTTCATTTTCCTTCGTTTCTATGCATACTTTGATTTTTTTTTAATTTCTTCTGTGATTTGTTGGTTATTCAGTAGCATGTTGTTCAGCCTCCATATGTTGGAATTTTTAATAGATTTTCTCCTGTAATTGACATCTAATCTTACTGCATTGTGGTCAGAAAAGATGCTTGGAATGATTTCCATTTTTTTGAATTTACCAAAGCTAGATTTATGGCCCAGGATGTGATCTATCCTGGAGAAGGTTCCGTGTGCGCTTGAGAAAAAGGTGAAATTCATTGTTTTGGGGTGAAATGTCCTATAGCTATCAATTAGGTCTAACTGGTCTATTGTATCGTTTAAAGTTTGTGTTTCCTTGTTCATTTTCTGTTTAGTTGTCTATCCATAGGTGTGAGTGGGGTATTAAAGTCTTCCACTATTATTGTGTTATTGTTAATTTCCCTTTCATACTTGTTAGCATTTGTCTTACATATTGTGGTGCTCCTATATTGGGTACATATATATTTATAATTGTTATATCTTCTTCTTGGATTGACCCTTTTATCATTATGTAGTGTCCTTCCTTGTCTCTTTTCACAGCCTTTGTTTTAAAGTCTATTTTTTCTGATATGAGTATTGCTACTCCTGCTATCTTTTGGTCTCTGTTTGTGTGGAGTATCTTTGTCCAGCCCTTCACTTTCAGCCTGTATGTGTCCCTTGTTTTCAGGTGGGTCTCTTGTAGATAACATATATGGGGGTCTTGTTTTTATATCCATTCAGCCAGTCTTTGTGTTTTGGTTGGGGCATTCAACCCATTTACGTTTAAGGTAATTATTGATAAGTATGATCCCATTGCCATTTATTTTATTGTTTTGAGTTCAAATTTATACACCCTTTTTGTGTTTCCTGTCTAGAGAATACCCTTTAGCATTTGTTGGAGAGCTGGTTTGGTGGTACTGAATTCTCTCAGCTTTTGCTTGTCTGTAAAGCTTTTGATTTCTCCTTCACATTTGAATGAGATCCTTGCTGGGTACAGTAATCTGGGCTATAGGTTATTTTCTTTCATCACTTTAAGTATGTCTTGCCATTCCCACCTGGCCTGAAGAGTTTCTATTGAAAGATCAGTCCCATAAGACTTTTGGATCGCAGCCATTCTGACTGGTGTGAAATAGATCCTTATGGGAATCCCCTTGTGTGTTATTTTTTTTGTTTTTCCCTTGCTGCTTTTAA
Organism: Ovis aries; assembly: GCF_016772045.2. Lineage (NCBI taxonomy): Eukaryota > Metazoa > Chordata > Mammalia > Artiodactyla > Bovidae > Ovis > Ovis aries. The sequence goes on along the minus strand of NC_056080.1, from coordinate 101,739,504 downwards.
TATTTGTTCTTTGTGTTTGATCTTTGTTAATTTGATTAATATGTGTCTTGGGGTTGTTTTGCCTTGGATTTATCCTGTTTGGGACTCTCTGGGTTTCTTGGACTTGGGTGATTATTCCCTTCCCCATTTTAGGGAAGTTTTCAACTATTATCTCCTCAAGTACAAATCACAGCAGGATCCTCTATGACCCACCTTCCAGAATATTGGAAATAAAAGCAAAAATAAACAAATGGGGCCTAATTAAACTTAAAAGCTTCTGCACAACAAAGGAAACTATAAGCAAGGTGAAAAGACAGCCTTCAGAATGGGAGAAAATAATAGCAAATGAAGCAACTGACAAACAACTAATCTCAAAAATATACAAGCAACTCCTGCAACTTAATTCCAGAAAAATAAATGACCCAATCAAAAAATGGGCCAAAGAACTAGACATTTCTCCGAAGAAGACATACAGATGGCTAACAAACACATGAAAAGATGCTCAATATTACTCATTATCAGAGAAATGCAAATCAAAACCACAATGAGGTACTATTTCACACCAGTCAGAATGGCTGTGATCCAAAAGTCTACAAGCAATAAATGCTGGAGAGGGTATGGAGAAAAGGGAACCCTCTTACACTGTTGGTGGGAATGCAAACTAGTACAGCCACTATGAAGAAAAGTGTGGAGATTCCTTTAAAAACTGGAAATAGAACTGCCTTATGACCCAGCAATCCCACTTCTGGGCATACACACTGAGGAAACCAGAATTGAAAGAGACACATGTACCCCAATGTTCATTGCAGCACTGTTTATAATAGCCAGGACATGGAAGCAACCTAGATGCCCATCAGCAGATGAATGGATAAGAAAGCTGTGGTACATATACACAATGGAATATTACTCAGCCATTAAAAAGAATTCATTTGAATCAGTTATAATGAGGTGGATGAAACTGGAGCCTATTATACAGAGTGAAGTAGCCAGAAAGAAAAACACCAATACAGTATAGTAACACATATATATGGAATTTAGAAAGATGGCAATGATAACCCTGTATGTGAGACAGCAAAAGAGACACAGATGTATAGAACAGGCTTTTGGACTCTGTGGGAGAGGGAGAGGGTGGGATGATCCGGGAAAATGGCATTGAAACATGTATAACATCATATATGAAATGAATCACCAGTCCAGGTTCAATGCATGATACTGGATGCTTGGGGCTGGTGCACTGGGACAAACCAGAGGGATTGTACGGGGAGAGAGAAGGGAGGGGGGTTCAGGATGGGGAACACATGTATACCTGTGGCAGATTCATGTTGATGTATGGCAAAACCAATACAATATTGTAAAGTAATTAACCTCCAATTAAAATAAATAAATTTATATTTAAAAAAATAAAAAAATAAATAAAAGATTCTTGCTCATTGTATGGAAAGCTATGACAAACCTAGACAGTGTATTAAAAAGGAGAGACATCACTTTGCTGACAAACATCCATATGGTCAAAGCTGTGGTTTTTCTGGGAAGATCCCCTGGAGACGTGCATAGCAACCCACTCCAGTATTCCTGCCTGGAGAATCCCATGGACAGAGGAGCCTGGCAGGCTACAGTCCATAGGGTTGCAAAGAGTTGAACACAACTGAAGTGACTTAGCACTCACATTGTTTTTCCAGTAGTCATGTACATATGTAAGAGTTGTAGCATAAAGAAGGCTGAGCGCCAAAGAATTGATGCTTTCGAACTGTAGTGCTAGAGAAGACTCTTGAGAGTCCCTTGGAAGTCTGCAAGGAGATCAAACCAGTCAATCTTAAAAGAAATCAACCCTGACTATTCATTGGAAGGACAGATGCTGAAGCTCCAATACTGTGGACACCTGATAGGAAGAGCCAACTCATTGCTGCTGCTGCTGCTGCTGCTGCTGCTGCTGCTGCTGCTGCTGCTGCTGCTGCTTCTGCTAAGTTGCTTCAGTCATGTCCAACTCTGTGTGACCCCATAAAATGGCAGCCCACCAGGCTCCTCTGTCCCTGGGGTTCTCCAGACAAGAATACTTGGCTGGGTTGCCATTTCCTTATTGGAAAAGACCCTAATGCTGGGAAAGATTGAAGGCAAAAAGAGAAGGGGGCAGCAGTGGATGAGATGGTTAGATAGCGTCACCGACTCAATGGACATGAGTTTGAGCAAACTCCAGGAGACAGTGAAAGACAAGGAAGCCTGGCGTACTGCAGTCCATGGGGTCGCAGAGTCGGACACAACTTAGTGACTGAATAACAATAAACATTTAGCAGCCTAGCACAGTATCTAAGAGATAGTAACTAATAGGTGGTATTCATTTTTACCTAAATAGTAGTTATTATTCCAGGTAAAAGTATTTGTGCTTTTGAAAAAATAGGTGTCAGAAATTTCCTTCCCTGGTCTTAGCTTGACTCCCATGCACGAATAATTTCCTTACCTGCTTGTGCTTCTGAGTTGCCCTCATTTCTCTCTGGAACATCCTCTACTCGCTCCCAGCCTCATATCAGCCTTGCAACCTTGGCTTTCTTAACAAAGATGTGGCATCAAGCATGCACCTCTTTGCATCTGCCTTATGGGCTAATTATTTGACACCAGACAGGAATCCTGCTCCATGATCAGCCCTTTGCTGCCCTCATCTGGCCTGTTGCAGTGTTTGTTACAGTTGACTAGATGACCATTGGCCAGCAGAGGCTCAGACTGGCCTAGTTCTGACACGGAGGTTACAGAAATAGTTCCCTTGGCAATTCAGACTACTTGTGTCCCTTTCTCTGGGAGACAGGAATGAAAAGGCTATGGCCAGCTCAATCTGATACCGCCAAAAGGGAAAATTGAGTGCTTTCACAACAGTCTGTCTCAGAATTGTTCAGGGCTACTTGTGGTTATGTCAGCATCCACAGGGAGAAGGCAAAAATCACATGGGAACCCCAGGCCTCATACGACTACCTTTCTGAGCTCAGTTCAGCTCTGAACCTCTAAACGCTAGGACCAGACTTCCCTTGTGGTCCTGTGGTAGAGACCCCAAGCTTCCACGGCAGGGGGTGGGTTCAATCCCTTGTTGGGGAACTAACATCCCACGTGCTCACAGAGCTCAGCCAAAAAAATAATAAAGAAAGAAATGCTAGGACCTACCTAAGCCATAACTCTATTTTTAAAAATCAACGCTCTCTTCATAGTCTAGCATCACATGCTACTCTAAGGAGAGGATGAGCAGTGAGAGCGCCATCTTGTTTACTGTGTGTTAGATAAGATGCCAGCTTGGACTTGCCAAGAGAAATGCATTTTCTTGAAGGCAGATAGCCTGAACCACCTCCCACAACAACTATCAAAAGAACAAGTACAAATTAAGGTGGGGGTGGGAGACATTGGGTGAAGGAAATCAAAAGGTAAAAAGACCAAAAAAAAAAACAAAACAAAAAACAACTTTTAACACTGGAAGACTCTCAGCAATTTGGACCACAGTTTCCCAAGGGGGCAAACAAGCCTTTTTACCATCGTATGTTCATTAAACAAATATTTTATAGGTTAAAAAAATTGAAAGGTGATTGTTTTGGAAAAAAACCAGATCATCCATTAGCTATCTACTTTTAAAAAGCATATGTGTGTTTCTGTGTGTTGATTGGGGGGAGAGGTTAATGGAAAAAGATAATACCAATTCCAAAACCAGAAAATTCAGACAAAATAGAAAAATGCAGATATGTCCTATCTTGGAACATTAATATAAACCCCCTAATTATTAGCAAATAGAATCCATCTTCACATGTATTAATACAATACATGCAATACATATAACCAGTTATAATACATATAATCAGTGATGTTTTTCCCTAGAAAGGAAAGAACTACTCAAGATTAAGTATTAATATTATTTGATGTATTAATAAACCAAAAGAAAAAAAGATTCAACATGTGATCATCTTAATAAATGCCAAAACAGACAAATGAGAGAATTTTTCTATACCTGATTTGATACTTAATAAAATATAAAACAGATGGATATTTTCTTAACTGTGTCATACAAAAGGTTGTTAATTTTGAAACAACAGAAGCATTTTCATGAAAATCAGAAACAAAGCAATGAAAACTATAATTGACTATTATTTAACATTGTTCTATAAGTATTAGCGATTGCATTTAGAGAGAGAAAAAATAAAATATATAAAATAGGAAAGATGGAAAAAACTGTAACACATAAAATGACTACATATCATTACAAACTCAGAAATGATAAATTATTAGAAGATAATTTATAAGGTAATTGGTTAGCATTGTTAATAAAAATTCAGTAACATTTATAATTATAATATATTAACATAAATTTAATGTATAAACTTCATATTTATAAAAGTAGTTCAGTTCAGTTCAGTCACTCAGTCGTGTTCGACTCTTTGCGACCCCATGAATCGCAGCATGCCAGGCCTCCCTGTCCGTCACCAACTCCCGGAGTTCACTCAGACTCATGTCCATCGACTCAGTGATGCCATCCAGCCATCTCATTCTCTGTCATCCCCTTTTCCTCCTGCCTCCAATCCCTCCCAGCATCAGAGTCTTTTCCAATGACTCAACTCTTTGCATGAGGTGGCCAAAGTACTGGAGTTTCAGCTTTAGCATCATTCCTTCCAAAGAACACCCAGGGCTGATCTCTTTTAGAAGGGACTGATTGGATCTCCTTGCAGTCCAAGGGAAAGAGTCTTCTCCAACACCACAGTTCAAAAGCATCAATTCTTTGGCACTCAGCTTTCTTCACAGTCCAACTCTCACATCCATACATGACCACAGGAAAAACCAAAGCCTTGACTAGATGGACCTTTGTTGGCAAAATAATGTCTCTGCTTTTCAATATGCTGTCTAGGTTGGTTATAACTTTCCTTCCAAGGAGTAAGCGTCTTTTAATTTCATGGCTGCAGTCACCATCTGCAGTGATTTTAGAGCCCCCAAAAATAAAGTCTGACACTGTTTCCCCATCTATTTGCCATGAAGTGATGGGACCAGATGCCATGATCTTCGTTTTCTGAATGTTGAGCTTTAAGCCAACTTTTTCGCTCTCCTCTTTCACTTTCATCAAGAGGCTTTTTAGTTCCTCTTCACTTTCTGCCATAAGGGTGGTGTCATCTGCATATCTGAGGTTATTGATATTTCTCCCGGCAATCTTGATTCCAGCTTGTGTTTCTTCCACCCCAGCGTTTCTCATGATGTACTCTGCATAGAAGTTAAATAAGCAGGGTGACAATATACAGCCTTGACGTACTCCTTTTCCTATTTGGAACCAGTCTGTTGTTCCATGTCCAGTTCTAACTGTTGCTTCCTGACCTGCAGTAGTAGTAGTAAAGGTTAAATTCCTTGACCTGGTTAACAAAATATGTACAAGGCCTATATGAGAAAAAAAGTTATAAAACTTTACCGATAACCATAAAAGACAACTTTGGTAAATGAAAAAGACATACATATTCTTGTATAGGGGGCTTCCCAGGTGGCACTAGTGGTAAAGAACTCGTCTGCCAATGCAGGAGAGGTGGGTTCAATCCCTGGATCGGGAAGACCCCCTGGAGGAAGGCATGGCAACCCACTTCAGTATTCTTGCCCAGAGAATCCCATGGACAGAAGAGCCTGTCGCCATGAGCCCGACCCCATGGTAGTCCATGGGGTTGCAGAGTCAGACACAACTGAAGCTATTTAGCATGCATGCATTCTTGTATAAGAATGTGTAAATAGATTTAAAAAATCAATTACTCTAAATACTCAATATAGTGGCCAAAATATACTAATATAATATTTCACTTTGAAACTTGAATATATAACTCCAAAATTTATTTAGAATTCATATGCAGGTCAGGAAGCAACAGTTAGAACTGGACATGGAACAACAGACTGGTTCCAAATAGGAAAAGGAGTACGTCAAGGCTGTATATTGTCACCCTGCTTATTTAACTTCTATGCAGAGTACATCATGAGAAACGCTGGGGTAGAAGAAGCACAAGCTGGAATCAAAATTGCCGAGAGAAATATCAATAACCTCAGATATGCAGATGACACCACCCTTATGGCAGAAAGTGAAGAGGAACTAAAAAGCCTCTTGATGAAAGAGGAGAGCGAAAAAGTTGGCTTAAAGCTCAACATTCAGAAAACTAAGATCATGGCATCTGGTCCCATCACTTCATGGCAAATACATGGGGAAACAGTGGAAACAGTGTCAGACTTTATTTTTGGGGGCTCCAAAATCACTGCAGATGGTGATTGCAGCCATGAAATTAAAAAACGCTTACTCCTTGGAAGAAAAGTTAGAAATCATTTGAAAGTGGCCTATAAACTAAATAACACAGCAAAAGAGATGCAGATGTACAGAACAGACTTTTTGACTCTGTGGGAGAGGGAGAGGGCGGGATGATTTGGGAGAATGACATTGGAATAATATCATACAAGAAACGAATCACTAGTCTATGTTCGATGCAGGATACAGGATGCTTGGGGATGGTGCACTGGGATAACCCAGAGGGATGGTATGGGGACGGAGGTGCGAGGGGGGTTCAGGAGTGGGAACTTATGTACACCCATGGCGGATTCATGTTGATGTATGGCAAAACGAATACAGTATTTTAAAGTTAAAAAAAAAAAAAAAGAAAGAAAGAAATATATATTAAAAAAAAAACCTTCCTATGGGGAAAAAAAAAAAAAAGTTATGACCAACCTAGATAGTATATTCACAAGCAGAGACATTACTTTGCCGACTAAGGTCCGGCTAGTCAAGGCTATGGTTTTTCCTGTGGTCATGTATGGATGTGAGAGTTGGACTGTGAAGAAGGCTGAGCGCCGAAGAATTGATGCTTTTGAACTGTGGTGTTGGAGAAGACTCTTGAGAGTCCCTTGGACTGCAAGGAGATCCAACCAGTCCATTCTGAAGGAGATCAGCCCTGGGATTTCTTTGGAAAGAATGATGCTGAAGCTGAAGCTCCAGTACTTTGGCCACCTCATGCGCAGAGTTGACTCATTGGAAAAGACTCTGATGCTTGGAGGGATTGGGGGCAGGAGGAGAAGGGGGCGACAGAGGATGAGATGGCTGGATGGCATCATGGACTCGATGGATGTGAGTCTGAGTGAACTCCAGGAGATGGTGATGAACAGGGAGGCCTGGCGTGCTGCAATTCATGGGGTCGCAAAGAGTTGGACACGACTGAGTGACTGAACTGACTGAGGAAATAATCATGAGGAAATTTCCAAAACCATTTTGAACAAGAAAAGAAATGAGAGGTGACTAGTTGTACCAGATATTAAAATGCTTTCCAAGGATATGGTAAGAAAAACTATGTTACTGTAGTAAGACTAGGCTAACAAATTAATGGGATATGATAAAAATCTTAAAAATAAGCCCAAATATGCACCGAACAAATGGATTATTATAGGGTTTCTAATGTAAGTGAGAAAGGTGATTTATTGAATAAGTTTCCTTCTACCACAGGCTGGCAATTTGGTGTGAGTAGAGGACTGAAAGTTAATGCTTATTTTTATTTTTCACACTAAAAAAAAAGAACAAGCTTAAATTGACACTGTCGTTCACCGATGGGTGATTTATTAGCATACAATGACACATAATCTTGTGACCTAGAAAACACTCAACATCAGAACATCTTGATGAATAAGTGATTACGAAGTTTCTGAGGGAAATAGCAGCTCACTGTAACACTGAAATGCAGATTCTGACCTTTTCTAACAATTAAGCCTGTCTTAACATATGTGATATCCAGAGAGCAAAACATATGTCTTTTTATTTGACTAGAAACAGATTTATAAAAAAGAAATGGAAACACTAACTGGCAATATTCCTCTCTGATATCATAATTCTTTTATTTACCTCAACTCTTGACACTGAGAGGAAATCTTGATTTGGTGCCTCTCAAAGTTTGCATCTTTTGGAATATTCTCATTCATGGTGCCCTAGTTTCCTCAGGGACTTGGACAGTTCCCAAGCAACTTCAGCTTGAGTTCTAGCCGGATATCTAACAGCCCTGTGACCCTTACCTCAGTTTCCACCTGTGCACATTGAAAGAGTTAAACTAGATGATCTCTAAGGTACCTTAGAGCTCAAAAAATCTGTGATTCTAGTATTTTAAATACAAAGAATTATTTCCTTTACTTATTTCCCTTCCATTAGAGAGTCTTTGTTAGTGCATCAGGTAGAGTGACCAAGCTTCTAGACATATACTCTTTTGTCCATTTCCAGGCAGCAACATTCAAACAGCTGCAACTAACTGCACTGTTTTAGGACCTCTTCCTGGTTCCTGATTCCCTTTCATTTGGAATGCACAGGCTCAGGCTTTGAGTCTCTTTTCTATCCATCTTGACCCCTGGAGTGATCTCATTTGCTCTCATATCTTAAATGCCATCTTGAACAATGACTCCATAATATGACTCCCAAGACCAGATCTCACCCCTCTACTCCAGTCATATATAATCAATTGCCTACTAGACATCTCTTCTTGAAGGTCTAGTATGTGCCTTTGTTATGATGTGATTTGTGTTATGATTCCTATTCATCTGTGTGAAAGTCATATTATTTAAATGACCCTAAGTAGTTCAGAATAGTCACAGTGGCCAATGTGAACTTCCACAGTAGTTTTGAAACATTCACTGTAGAACTCTGAGTGTCTTAAAGTGATAAACAAGGAGTACTAATTTAGATAATAACTTTGTTGGACAATGCCCTGGAATAGAAGGAGAAACTGGTAAAGCCAAGACCCTCTCCCCTGAGTAATATTTGCAAATGCTGAGATTGACAAGAGGTTAATATCCAAAATATACAAACAGCTCATACAATTTAATACCAAAAAAGCAAACACCTCAATCAAAACATGGGAAGATCTAGGTAGACATTTCTCCAAAGAATACTAATGGCCAACAGGCACATGAAAAGATACTCAGCATCACTAATTATTAGAGAAATGTAAATGAGTTATCATCTGGTGGAATGGCCATCATCAGAAAGTCTATAAATATCATTAGTAAATGCTAGAGAGTGTGTGGAGAAAAGGGAACCCTTCTACACTGTTGGTGAGAATGTAAATTAGTGCAGTCACCATGGAGAATAGTATGGAGGTTCCTTAAAAAGCTAAAAATAAAACTACCATTTAACACAGCAATCCCATTCCTGGGTATATATCCAGAGAAACCCACAATTTGAAAAGATACGTGCACCCCAATATTCATTGCAGCATTTACAATAGCCATCATATGGAAGCTACCTATATGTCCATCAACAGAGGAATGGAAAATGAAGATGTGGTACATATATACAATGCAATACTACTCAGTCATAAAAAAGAAGGAAATTCTAACATTCGCAACAACATGGGTGGACTTGCTTAGTGAGCTAAGTCAGACAAAGACAAATGCTCTATGATATCACTTGTATGTAGAATGTAAAAAAGGAAACTAGTGAATATAACAATACAAAAAGAGACTCACAGATACAGAGAAAAACCTTATGCTTACAGAATGAGAAAGGGAAGAGAGATAAATTAGGAGTATGGGATTAAGAGACACAAAATACTATACATAAAATAGATAAGCAACAAGCAATTATATAATGCAAGGAACTGTATTCAATATCTTGTAAGAACCCATAATGGAAAATAATCTGAAAAATATATGTAACTAACAGAATCACTTTGCTGTATGCCTGAAACCACACAATATTATAACTCAACTATACTTCAGTTTCAGGTCTTCCCTGATAGCTCAGTTGGTAAAGAATCTGCCTGTGGTGAAGGAGACCATGGTTCAATTCCTGGGTTGGGAAGATCTGCTGGAGAAGGGATAGGCTACCCACCCCAGTATTCTTGGGCTTCCCTTATGGTTCTGCTGGTAAAGAATCCACCTGCAATGTGGGAGACCTGGGCTCCATCCTTGGGTTGGGAAGATCCCCTGGAGAAGGGAAAGGCTACCCATTCCAGTATTCTAGCCTGGAGAATTACATGGACTATATAGTCCATGGGGTCGCAAAGAGACACAACTGAGCGACTTTCAATATTTCAATTTAAAAAAAGACAGAAAATAAAAATAAAGAAAAATGAAAAAATAGATCACCACCCCATGCTGTCCTGAAGTAACTCTTACCCTTAACATGGGACCACTGTGACGAGGGACTTGGAGGCTCCTTCCTGGAGGACCACTTTTCAGAGGCTTGCTTCCAGAGGCCTTCTCAAGCTGTCGTATAGCCCAAGACCCCTGCTCCCGCAGAGCCACTTTCTCCTTGGACTTCTCCCCAGAGTGTTTCCTTACTCCCTCCCCTTTTCTATTTTCCCTCCTCTGACTAACCTCTACTGTGTGCTAATTAGGTGCAATAAACTGAGAGATATGTGAATTGAATATTAGCTATGTTTGGTAGAGCTCCAATCCTGTGGTTCTTACCTGGCCTCACTGCTGGGCCCTGCAACAAACAACCTCACTCTTAACAGGTCCAAAATGAATTTCCTTATTTTTACAGTACAACTAGCTCCTCCATCAGTCTTTCTGTCTTAGTAAACAGCAACTCAGTACTTAACAGTAGCTCAAGCTAAAATCTTGGAGTCCTTGCTTTCTCTTTCTCTCACGCCCCACCCTCCCCCCTACAATCTGATAGCAAATCCTGCAGTTCCTACCTACAAAATATCTGCTCACTGCTATCCACTGCTACCACCTTGGTCCAAGCTATCATCATATCTCACCTAGATTACTCCAGTAGCTTCCTAATTCCTCTTCTTGATTCTACTGCTCTGTAGTCAGTTCTCAAGACAGCAAACAGTGATTCTGTTAAAATGTAAGATTATAACCAGCTATAGAATTCATTCCTCATCTAAAGGGCAAAGCACTCCTGAACAATATCCTTCTCTTTCTCCATTATCTTATTTCCTACCCTTCTTTCTCACTTCATTCCATACAAAGGATCTCTTTATTTTTCTTCAAGCACATCTAAGCTTCTTCCTGCCTCAGGGCCTTTGCATTTGTTATTCTCTTTGCCTGGAAAGCTTTTTGTCAAGTATCCACATAGTTTATCGCCTCTCTCACATCCTTCTTGTCTTTGTTTAAACAGTTTTATCAATAGACATTCCTCTATAATCTTACTGCAAATTACACACATCTCCTGCCAAACACTTTTCATCCTGTCTCCATTTATCTTTTTTTATAGCACTTTTAAACCCACCTAGACACCATGTATTTTACTTATTTATTTACTTTTTGTTTCTTCTCCTCTCTAGCTTACAAGTTCCAAGAGGATGAAGATTCTTGCCTGTTGTTCCAGTACCTGGCACATAGTAGGTACCCAATAAATATTTGTCAAATAAATTCAGATGCTTCAGAGATTCCCTTCCTTGTTAGAGAATGATAAAATGGCTTTACAGAGTGAATCCAACTGTGAACAATAAGTGTAAAATACTGCATAGATGCACAAATGATTATTTCATTATCTGGCCAATGTACAAGGGACAGATACAAATTGTTCTAATCACAGAATGATGAAAGAATACTGAACAATGAGTTCTTGAATGAGTGTAGGAAAAAATAATGAATTATAGTTTAAATGAAATTGGGATGCAGTGGCCTGCATCACATGCTTGCTTTATGTATGAATATTCTTTGAACACTCTCATTTGGGGTTAATATCTTTTTGACAAAAAAAAAAAAAGTAGGTTAGAAGGGCCAAGTGAAGAAATAGTCGGGCCCAGGGCTTGCAGTGAGTAGAGTCAGTTTTCAAGTGGCTTTTCACTGAAGACCGTTTACTTTCTAGTCCAATTTTCTAATTATTTATTTGCAACAATGAATCAACTGAACATTTGCTCCTTTGCCTTGAAAACAAATTTGCTCTTATTCAGAATTTGTTAACAGCAATTGAAAATTCTAGCTACCTCTGATCAGATACTTTTCGTATCTAAATACAATGAACTGAACAATAATTGGTGATTAAGATTGTTTTCCAAGAGAAGATTGTCATTTAGGGTCGGTCTAAACAATAGTTTCCATTTCCCTTCATGCATCTTAGTGGCTAGATACAGAATAAGAGCATTTGCCAAGTAAATGCTGTTGCTAAGGAGAGGGCCATTCATCTAGGTCATTACAGGGTTCAATGCCAAATGATAATTTCTAATTGAGCATATTGTAGAAGGCCTTACTTAACTGTACAAGATGCTGGATTACATTTGTACAATCATAGATTCAAACCAATGAAACCAGGAGCTGAGACCTCCCATAATGGTGAAACAAGAAAGAAATCTCTAGTCTTACTACGGTAGATTAAAGTTTTAGAATTTTCACACCAATAAAGCACTTGAGCTTTGAGAGAGGAAGAACCTATTTGGCATGTGAAAGCAGTGCCTAGCACCAGTTGGAGGCAATGACTTTTGAATGAATAAATGAAGAATTATGCTTCACACATGCCATTTATATTAGGATTTTTGTACGTATGCTTCTTTGATAGGCCTCAGATTCCTGTCTGTACCCAAAACAGAACAAGAAATAACATTTTGATGCAAAGATAAGGAAAATCAATTGCAGCATCCAAAGTCGTGGCCCAAAAAGACATACACTGTCCTCCAGAAGGTGTCTGTCCCTCTATGTGAATGTCTCACAGGGAACTCAATGATTCCCACTTCTTTTAGCAGGAAGATTTTTTTTATCAATGATGAACAACCCAAAAGGGCTTCCCAAGTGGCTCAGTGGTAAACAATCCAGCTGCCAGTGCAATAGATGTGGGTTTGATCCCTGTGTAGGGAAGATCCCCTGGAGAAGGAAGTGGCAACCCACTCTAGTATTCTTGCCTGGAGAATTCCCGTGGACAGAGGAGCCTGCCAGGCTACAGTCCATGAGGTAGCAAAGAGTCAAACATGATTTGGTGACTAAACAACAACAACAGCAATCCAAAACACAATTACAAACTAGATATATGTTCTTCACACTGACCTGTGTAGGAAAGATCCCCTGGAGAAAGAAATGGCAACCCACTTCAGTATTCTTGCCTGGAGAATCCCCGTGGACAGAAGAGCCTGGCGGGCTACAGTCCATGGGGTCGTAAAGAGTTGCACGTGACGGAGCAACTAAGCACAGTACAGCAAACAAAGTGCAAGGACACAATATGATTACTAAATGTTTCAGTGTCAGATGCTTTATTGCTGTATAACAAACAACTCTAAAACATCAGAACTTAAAACAACATCCATTTGTTATTTCTTGTGTGGATTGATCGATGGTTCTACTTCACGAGGTATTGGCTGGGCCTCTGGAATGGCTGGAGATTCCAAAATTACTTTCTTCACAAGGCTGGCAATTTGTGCTCGCTCCTGGCTGGGAGCTCAGGTGAGGTTGTTGGTTGAGGGCCTTGGTTTTTCTTCATGTCAGCCTCTCTATGAGCCTTTGAGGGCTTTCTCACAGTATGATGGCTGGGTTCCAAGAAGACAAAAACTGAAGATCACTCAAGATGCAACCATCACATCCACCATATTCTATTGGTCAAGACAGGTCACCAGGCTAGTCAAAATTCACCCGTCAATGGGAGGAATGGAAAGACCACACTGCAAAAGGCCATGTGGGATGGGAGAAAACGTAACAGCAAGCTTTGGAAACCTATCTACCACAGTCAAGAAAATGTGTTTTTTACTTTCCCTTTTGCTGCTTTCCTTCTCCTTTCCCCCATATATTGGATTTTGAATCAGATCACATAGATGTACCAGATTAGAATATGTTAAGTGCATAAGATGTTCTGATCCTAATTTACAAACTATATCAATGTAGATCAGTCAAGAGGAATGAGACCAGGCAATATCCATCCAAGGGTTTTAAGGAACTTCAGGGAAAAATTATAATGATGTTCATTAAAATGTGTAGTTTGTGATAATTGAAACTTAGAACAAATAAGAGTTCAAGTTTCCCTAAGGATCTAGGTGCCAGGTACCATTCTGAATATTTTACGTTCATCACCTCATTAAATTTTTGCAACACTTTGAGGTCAGTTTTATTGTCTCCATTCTCTATATGAGGAAACTGAGGTTCAGAAAGATTAGGTGAACTTGCCCAACTATCCACAGATATTAAACAAGTCAATTTGGTCTTAAAATTCAGGTATGTCCAACTCCAAAATCCCTGCTATGTCCACTTTGCTCTTGCTACCCAAAGAGTGGCTGCACAGCACTGTTATGCCATTAGGACAAGTGGAAGCCCCAGAAAGTTTCCATAAAGGTAAGGGCCCAGAGTGGGGATCCCAATTGGTAACATCTAAGGGAAGTAAGGTCTTGTAGGTCTTTATAGAACCGTTCAACTTCAGCTTCTTCAGCGTTACTGGTTGGGGCATAGGCTTGGATTACCGTGATATTGAATGGTTTGCCTTGGAAAGGAACAGAGATCATTCTGTCGTTTTTGAGACTGCATCCAAGTACTGCATTTCAGACTCTTTTGTTGACCATGATGGCTACTCCATTTCTTCTAAGGGATTCATACCCACAGTAGTAGATATAATGGTCATCTGAGTTAAATTCACCCATTCCAGTCCATTTTAGTTCCCTGATTCCTAGAATATCGACATTCACTCTTGCCATATCCTATTTGACCACTTCCAATTTTCCTTGATTCATGGACCTGACATTCCAGGTTCCTATGCAATATTGCTTTTTACAGCATCGGACTTTGCTTCTATCACTAGTCACATCCACAACTGGGTATTGTTTTTGCTTTGACTCCATCCCTTCATTCTTTCTGGAGTTATTTCTCCACTGATCTCCAGTAGCATATTGGGCACCTACTGACCTGCAGAGTTCCCCTTTCAGTATCCTATCATTTTGGCTTTTCATACTGTTCATGGGGTTCTCAAGGCAAGAATACTGAAGTGGTTTGCCATTCCCTTCTCCAATGGACCACATTCTGTCAGACCTCTCCACCATGACCCTCCCATCTTGGGTGGCCCCACACGGCATGGCTTAGTTTCATTGAGTTAGACAAGGCTGTGGTCCATGCGATCAGATTGGCTAGTTTTCTGTGATTATGGTTTCAGGGAGTCTGCCCTCTCACAACACATACTGTCTTACTTGGGTTTCTCTTACCTTGGACGTGTGATATCTCTTCACGACTGCTCCAGCAAAGTGCAACTGCTACTCCTTACCTTGGATGAGGGGTAGCTCCTCTCGGCCACTGCCCCTGATCTTGGACATGGGGTAGCTCCTCTTGGCTGCTCCTGTGCCGAGACTCTACACATGAACATCACCAGACGGTCAACACCAAAATTGATTATATTCTTTGCAGCCAAAGATGGAGAAGCTCTATACAGTCAGCAAAAACAAGACCAGGAGCTGACTGTGGCTCAGATCATTAACTCCTTATTGCCAAATTCAGACTTAAATTGAAGAAAGTGGGGAAAACCACTAGACCATTCAGGTCTGACCTAAATCAAATCTCTTATGATTATAGAGTGGAAGTGAGAAATAGATTTAAGGGACTAGATCTGATAGAGTGCCTGATGAACTATGGACGGAGGTTCATGACATTGTACAGGAGACAGGGATCAAGACCATCCCCATGGAAAATAAATGCAAAAAAGCAAAATGGCTGTCTGAGGAGGCCTTACAAATATCTGTGAAAAGAAGAGAAGTGAAAAACAAAGGAGAAAAGGAAAGATATAAGCATCTGAATGCAGAGTTCCAAAGAATAGCAAGAAGAGATAAGAAAGCCTTCCTCAGTGATCAATGCAAAGAAATAGAGGAAAACAACAGAATGGGAAAGACTAGAGATTTCTTCAAGAAAATTAGAGATACCAAGGGAACATTTCATGCAAAAATGGGCTCGATAAAGGACAGAAATGGTATGGACCTAACAGAAGCAGAAGATATTAAATAGAGGTGGTAAGAATACACAGAAGTACTGTAGAAAAAACAGCTTCATGACCAAGATAATCATGATGGTGTGATCACTCACCTAGAGCCAGACATCCTAGAATGTGAAGTCAAGTGGGCCTTAGAAAGCATCACTATGAACAAAGCTAGTGGAGGTGATGGAATTCCAGTTGAGCTATTTCAAATCCTGAAAGATGATGCTGTGAAAGTGCTACACTCAATATGCCAGCTAATTGAGAAATCTCAGCAGTGGCTACAGGACTGGAAAAGGTCAGTTTTCATTCCAATCCCAAAGAAGGCAATGCCAAAGAATGCTCAAACTACCGCACAATTGCACTCCTCTCACATGCTAGTAAAGTAATGCTCAAAATTCTCCAAGCCAGGCTTCAGCAGTACGTGAACCACAAACTTCCAGGTGTTCAAGCTGGTTTTCGAAAAGGCAGAGGAACCAGAGATCAAATTGCCAACATCCTCTGGATCATGGAAAAAGCAAGAGAGTTCCAGAAAAACATCGATTTCTTCTTTATTGACTATGCCAAAGCCTTTGACTGTGTGGGTCACAATAAACTGTGGAAAATTCTGAAAGAGATGGGAATACCAGACTACCTGACCTGCCTCTTGAGAAACCTGTATGCAGGTCAGGAAGCAACAGTTAGAAGTGGACATGGAACAACAGACTGGTTTCAAATAGGAAAAGGAGTATGTCAAGGCTGTGTATTGTCACCCTGCTTATTTAACTTATATGCAGAGTACATCATGAGAAATGCTGGGCTGGAAGAAGCACAAGCTGGAATTAAAATTGCTGAAAGAAATATCAATAACCTCAGATATGCAGATGACACCACCCTTATGGCAGAAAGTGAAGAGGAACTCAAAAGCCTCTTGATGAAAATAAAAGAGGAGAGTGAAAAAGTTGTCTTAAAGCTCAACATTCAGAAAACTAAGATCATGGCATCCGGTCCCATCACTTCATGGGAAATAGATGGGGAAACAGTGGAAACAGTGTCAGACTTTATTTTTGGGGGCTCCAAAATCACTGCAGATGGTGATTGGAGCCATGAAATTAAAAGACGCTTCCTCCTTGGAAGAAAAGTTATGACCAACCTAGATAGCATATTGAAAAGCAGAGATATTACTTTGCCAACAAAGGTCCGTCTAGTCAAGGCTATGGTTTTTCCAGTGGTCATGTATGGATGTGAGAGTTGGACTGTGAAGAAAGCTGAGCGCCGAAGAATTGATGATTTTGAACTGTGGTATTGGAGAAGACTCTTGAGAGTCCCTTGGACTGCAAAGAGATCCAACCAGTCCATCCTAAAGGAGATCTGTCCTGGGTGTTCATTGGAAGGACTGATGCTGAAGCTGAAACTCCAGTACTTTGGCCACCTCATGCAAAGAACTGATTCATTGGAAAACACCCTGATGCTGGGAGGGATTGGGGGCAGGAGGAGAAGGGGACGACAGAGGATGAGATGGCTGGATGGCATCACCAGCTGGATGGCATCGCTGACTTGATGGACGTGAGTTTGAGTGAACTCCGAGAGTTGCTGATGGACAGGGAGGCCTGGCGTGCTGCGATTCATGGGGTCACAAAGAGTTGGACACGACTGAGCAACTGAACTGAACTGAAAGGAAGTATTCATAGGTCTAGTTGGATAATTGGGAGTGACAAGCAGCACCTAGGATTATATAGCTTGCTGACTATCAACCTGGCTAGCAAAGTTTGTAAAGTCTACAACGAGGCTGTAATTAAACATAATATGCTTGAGGAAAGGACTTCCCTGGTGGCTCAGATGGTAAAGAATTTGCCTGCAATGCAGATGACCTGGGTTTGATCCCTGGGTTGGGAACTTCCCCTGGAGAAGGGCATGGCAACCCACTCCAGTATTCTTACCTGGAGAATCCCTGTGGACAGAGGAGCCTGGTGGGCTACAGACCACCTTTGTGACCTGGTCGGTCACAAAGAGTCTGACACAGCTGGGCAACTAAGCACAGCAAATCCTGCTTGAAGAAAACAATATGGTTTCTCTGGGAGGAACTCAGAACAGATTCAAGTGCCCAAGTTCTTTTATTGGATGTATGAGGATATGGTCGATTCATTCATGTGTGCCTACTATGGTAACTTAGAGCTTTCCAGAAGCATTCTTAAAATGAGAAGTGACAAAACTAAAGACTACTTTATACTGAGCTATGTGGTGTTGGAGGCCCCTGCAGCCACTGCCCTAGGGAAGATGCAAAGGCTGGTATCAGAAGTTTGTTCAAGGTCCACATCCTCCAAGGAAATGAGGAGCAAAATCCCATGGGGCTACAAAGAGAAAACTATTGGGGAGTAATGGAAGAGGTCTTCATTTGAGTATAGTTGCTTTACAATGCTGTGTTACTTTCTACTGTACAGCAAAATGAATCATATATATATAAATATATATTTATATCCCCTCCCTTTTGGACTTCCTTCTCAGCATCACTAACTGTTAGAAATCTTCACTTTTGCATGAAGCGTATTTGATTATTTTAAAAAAGGAATATAAAACTATTTATTGACCACTGTTCACCAGTATTTACAATAAAGTAAACAACATACAGTTGAATAACATTCTGATTACTACAAAGTTATTGTTTTTCTTGGCTTTTGCTGAACTAGTAACCCAAAATACTGAGCAAATTGAGCCTTCGTGTAAGGAATAGGTTGGGGTAAAGTCTGAAAAAACATGCAGGTCAAGCATAGATTAGAAAAGTTTGTTCACTCATTTATTCCTGTAGATCACAAATTGCCAGTATCTTAAAATTATCTGATTAGGTTTCCATGAATAAATCTGAGACATCCCATATATCACAACCTTTCCTAAATATAGCCCAGGGACTTTAATTTCTTGTAAAATAATGGTTCATCAAAAGGAATCATCAAGTGTCCATTTAACTAAGTTTTGCTTCACTAGTTAAAACATACCGGAATTTTTCTATATTTTTCATTTGGTTGGGGAGGTTGTTATTAGTGATAAAAATTTTCCTTCCAGGGTTTCTGCATATAAAACTGCATTTATGCAGATATGGATGCAGATTCTGATAGGGATCTTTAAAAAATTACCCAATTTAAATTGCTTAATTTGTCTAATTAATTACAAAATTATTTAATTTGAAAGTTTAAGTCTTAAGTATTCAATTTAAGTTGAAGGGATTTCTTACTCTAACGCTGAGAAAATAATGTACCCTGGTGTCAAATTCTTTTCTGCTGAAGGAAGCAACTACAGAAAGCTTTTATTTGTTCTAATTAACCAGTGCTACAGATGGAAAATAAAAAACCAATGTAACTTCCCCAGTACTACTTCAAAACGAACATATCAAACTTGATTTTCATTAGAATGTAGTTATTTATTCACACTAATAAATCAAAAAACCACAAACTACACTTTATATACATATATAAATACATATAAGAAACAGTGCAAATGATTATTGAGCCTCATCTTCTGGACAAGAATACCAAGTTAGTCTCTCTTCATAAAAAGCAGTTATAATTTGAGGACACTTCATGTTTGCCTCTTTGGCAGCACCAAGTCGGCCTCATCGAAATCTTTCTGTTTCATGAGAAACAGTAATTCTCAACTGCTGTCTGTGGCACCAGTTATTTGTTCTGCATCAAGACCTCTGGCAAAACCTCTTGGTTTATCAACAGCATCTCTTTTCTTCTTTGATTAGCTATCATCAGATTCACTGTCAGACAAAGATTTTCTTTTTGTTTCATCTTTTTCTTTACCAGCTTTTTGACAATTAAGAAATACTTCCATTAACTCTGGACAATATAAATTTTCTTCAGGTTCCCAAGTATTGTCTGCATCTGTAAATCCCTTCCACTTCAGGAAATACTCCACCTTCCCATTCACTTCACAGTGGTCCAGTACTTTTTCTACCACAAATTCTTCAGGTTCTGTCTCTTCAACTATTTTACTCTTTCCATTTTGTTTCTTTCACATTTTTTGCAATGTAGTTTTATTGAAGGCCATTTTTTTGTTGCAGACTTGAAGAGCTATTAGTCACAGCCACTGAGTTGCCCTGGGTCCCAGGTCTGCAGAGTCTCCTCCGGCCCTGCATGCCTCAAGCTCCATTCACATCTGAGGGGGAGGGCGTATATTTGATTTTTAAAATGACCTGAAAAATACTCCTGTAACCTGTCTGAGATTCAGTTTCCATAACAATAATTGGAATAACAGTACATACATTTCAGTGTAGTTGTGGGGTGCAAAAAACCAAATCCACCTCATAAGACCTAGCAGTGAGGGAACAAATACTGGTTTACTCATTTTATACTTACATATTGATCACTATCTGCCAGGCACAATTCTAAACACAACAAATTTTCATTCACTTAATCTTTATAAAAACCCTGCGAATACAGATACCATTATTATCTTCATAGTACAGATGAGAAAACAGAAGAACAGAGAGGTTGAGTGACTTGCTAACAGTTGCACAGCTAGCAAACAGGAGCTTCCAGACTTAAAGCCAGACAGTCTAGCTTGAGAGTCCACATCCTTAGCATGTTACTTAACTATTAGGCTAGGTTGGACTTTCTGAATTCTCTATCATTAAAACCTTCTAACGACTCATCCAAACAGAAGGAATTTCTACTGCATTTTATTTTCCCCCATTAAATTGAGCAAATGAGTTTGAGCAAACTTGGGGAGATAGTGAAGGACAGGGAAGCCTGGTGTGCTGCAGTCCATGAGCTCACAAAGAGTCAGCCGCGGCTTAGCAACTGAATGACAGCATTAAATTGAACTCTCTGCAAGCTATTCTGATGTGAGAAGAAAAAGCAGGCAGCATGATTGGAAGCACTGCAGCAAGTTACGTTGCATCTCTGGAATTATTTGCCCAGGCACAATTGCTAACTCAAAGGAGGTGGGGCCCCAGAGTCCCAGAGCCCACTCCATACCCAGGGGGTCTTGCAAAGGAACCTTTCGTCACACATCCCCTTTTGTGTCTGCACGCTGGGTCAAGGAAGTTGACAGAGCTTTCATTTTCTCCAAGGTGATCATTAAAGACATAAATTTTTATTTCTCTCCATTAAATTGTTGATTCTGTTCCATAAAAGCTAAAATGTAGTCTCCAAGGTTAGAACAAAGTAGGCAACTTGCCATGCTTCTGACTTTCTATTTAATTTAGATAGAAAGGGGCTGAGAGATCACAATGCATGATTTAGCCCTAGATATTCCCCGGCACCAGAAACCACCACTTCACAGGAAAGTAATAAAAAGGCAGAATACACCTTGCTCTTTGATATAGGATTATATCTGGTAGAGAAATAAAAAGGATGATTTATAGAGCAAAGTGTCAGGACTAAGCCAGTCCAGTTCAGGCCTAAGAAGGATTTACTTCAGCTCAGTCTGTTCTGTCAAGGAGTTGATAATTTAATGAATAAGAACAGTCACTCTTAGGTATGTTCTGCTTCACCGCCTTTCTTACCCAGCTCCCTCCCACCATCCACACCAGCCTGACCCCTACCTACTTGTCTTTCTACTTGGAAATTCCAAACATGGATGGGGCATTGTCCAGCCAAAGCAGATAAATAACTGCCATAAGGATCCGGTGCCCGCCAGTCACTGGCTGGGGCAAGAGGGGGGGAGGGATTCCGCACTGAGTTTTCTAATTCCCTGTTGGAGCTTTTCAGTCTTCTCCCCCCCACTGCTCCTGGCTGGCTGAGCTGAGCTTTGGCTCTACCAATACACCTTTCATGCTCTGGGGAAAGGCCAGGTATAAGAAAGAGCTGCCACTATTGTCTAGTCTTCCTTTCCCTAGACTTGTGTTGAAACCTCAGATTTGAAACTGGAAAGAAAAGGAAATCTTAAATGCAAGCAACCAAGCCTTGAAAATGAGTTTCCTTTCCTTTACTCTCCAATCTGTCTCCGTCCTTTAGAAAGATGGTACTGCTTATGGGTCACTGCATAGATTCTAGGGCCAGACTGATGTTACTTAACTCTCTGATGTTAGCTGCCTCATCTGTTTAATGGGGAAACTAAAAAGACCTACCCCAAAGTGGTGTTGTGAGAGTGTGGAACACAAATCATTTAGAACAATACCTAGCACAAGTCAATTCTATATTAGCTATTATTATGTCATGCAGAAATTAGAGATAAATAAAGAGAGAGAAAAAAAAAAGATGTTCTAGACTTTTGGAATTTTAAAGATGAAAAAGACCTCAGAGATCAGCTGGGTTTTGCCATACATTTTTGTTGTTGCTGTTCAGTTGTTAAGTTGTGTTCAATTCTTTCCGACCTCGTGGACTGCAGCATGCCAGGCTCCTCTGTCCTCCACTATCTCCTGTGTCCTCCACTATCTCCCAGAGTTTGCTCAGTCTCATGTCAATTGAGTTGGTGATGCCATCCAACCATCTCATCCTCTGTTGTCCCCTTCTTCTCCTGCCCTCTCAGGGTCTTTTCCAGTGAGTCAGCTCTTTGCATCAGGTGGCCAAAGTATTGAAGCTTCACCTTCCCATCAGTCCTTCCAATGAACATTCAGGGTTGATTTCCTTTAGGATTGACTGATTTGATCTCCTTGCTGTCCAAGGGACTCTCAAGAGGCTTCTCCAGCACCACAATTCAAAAGCATCAATTCTTCAATGCTCAGCTTTCTTTATAGTCCAGCTCTTACATCTGTACAAGACTACTAAAAATTAGTAGTGAAAGAAGAGGGTGAAAAAGCCACCCATTTAATAGACGAAGAAACTGAGACACAGATTGATGACACTCTGGATTCCCATGTTGAAACTCTTTCTATAATGTTACATCCAATTAATTTTGTTCTAGAAATTGTCTGATTTTGGCCTATCAGTGCTTTCAGGCAGCAAATAGTTACTGAGCACTTAATAAAGGATTGTCATAAGAAGCGTGACCAAGAGGGGCTACCCCAAGCCTGAGGTCAGGGCAGGTGGCCAAGATGAGCTACCCCATGCCCGAGGTCAGGGCTGGCAGCTGAGAGGAACAACTCCACATCCAAGGAGTGGTGGTTGCATGGGCGCAGAAGGGCCGAGAGGAGCCACTCCACGTTCAAGGTCAGGATGGGTGGCTGTGAGGAGATACCCCTCATCCAAGGTAAGGAACAGCCGCTGCGCTTTGCTGGAGCAGCCGTGAAGAGATACCACATGTCCAAGGTAAGAGAAACCCTAGTAAGATGGTAGGTGTTGTGAGAGGGCATCAGAGGGCAGACACACTGAAACCATAATCACAGAAAACTAGCCAATCTGATCACATGGACCACAGCCTTGTCTAACTCAATGAAACTAAGCCATGCCATGTGGGGCCACCCAAGATGGAGGGTCATGGTGGAGAGGTCTGACAGAATGTGGTCCACTGGAGAAGGGAATGGCAAACCACTTCAGTATTCTTGCCTTGAGAACCCCATGAACAGTATGAAAAGCCAAAATGATAGGATACTGAAAGGGGAATTCCGCGGGTCGGTAAGTGCCCAATATGCTACTGGAGATCAGTGGAGAATTAACTCCAGAAAGAATGAAGGGATGGAGCCAAAGCAAAAACAATCCCCAGTTGTGGAAAACTAAGATCATGGCATCTGGTCCCATCACTTCATGGGAAGTAGATGGGGGAAACAGTGGAAATACTGTCAGACTTTATTTTTTTTGGGGGGCTCCAAAATCACTGCAGAAGGTGATTGCAGCCATGAAATTAAAAGACGCTTATTCCTTGGAAGGAAAGTTATGACCAACCTACATAGCATATTGAAAAGCAGAGATATTACTTTACCAACAAAGGTCCGTCTAGTCAAGGCTATGGTTTTTCCAGTGGTCATGTATGGATGTGAGAGTTGGACTGTGAAGAAAGCTGAGCACTGAAGAATTGATGCTTTTGAACTGTGGTGTTGGAGAAGACTCTTGAGAGTCCCTTGGACTGCAAGAAGATCCAACCAGTCCATCCTAAAGGAGATCAGTCCTGGGTGTTCACTGGAAGGACTGATGCTGAAGCTGAAACTCCAGTACTTTGGCCACCTCATGTGAAGAGTTGACTTGTTGGAAAAGACCCTGATGCTGGGAGGGATTGGGGACAGGAGGAAAAGGGGACGACAGAGGATGAGATGACTGGATGGCATCACTGACTCGATGCACATGAGCCTGTGTGAACTCCAAGAGTTGGTGATGGACAGGGAGGCCTGGCATGCTGCGGATCATGGGGTCGCAAAGAGTCGGACATGACTGAGCGACTGAACTGAACTGTCATAATGCACAACTCCAGGAAATTGTGTGATATATCAGCTCTAAATCTAGATGGTGAGATACTGTGGCTACCATGAACCCCAGCTCCTGGTGTTCACACCATTGTTGGACTCCCTCCTCTCAAGTGTTGGCAGGACCTGTGCCTGCTTCTAGCTAATAGGATACAACAAAGGTGACAGAATGTGTGATTATGGATACATGATTACTGATTATCAGTAATCAAGATCCTAATGCCTGCCTTGCCAAAACTGATGCTCCCCTCTGCTGACTCTGAAAGAGAAAGCTGCCATCTTCTGAGCTGCCTTATGGAGAAGGAGCTGAAGACCATCTCCTGGCTGACAATCTACAATAAACTGAAAAGAGAAGCTACAAGCCAAAGGAGCAGGGAAGGAGAGCAGAAGCAGTATATATTATTGAATGTTCTACTCCCATTTACAGACCCCTTATGAGGTTTGAGGCTGGTTTTTTAGGTTATTAATCCAGCCATTACTGTGGTGAGCCATACTAGAGCATGACTCAAAAGCAAAAATCTGTATTATATATTGTATATAAATATACATGTGGTTTATGTATTTTAAAACTGGCTAAAGGCTTTAATGGAAATATTATCAATGAGTTTACTTCCGTTCAGTCCAGGAAAGTAAAACAACAAATTCTGGTATTGGCATAAATAAAATATTTAAAGTTAAAATAATACTTTTCATTTTGTAAATATTTCTTAACTACTCTGATGTTCTGGAAAAACCATATGTATAGGAGGTATTCTTCCATACCTTTGATTGTAGTTAAACACTAAACAGACATGAAAACATGAATATTGGGGTGCACATTTTTCCTTTTGCCTTAACCTCCAACATGGCTTAGCATAGTACTCTGAGATCTTGTTTTTATTGAAAATTTTCTTATTTTGTTCACCATGAATTTTTGGCATTAATTGAAATTCTTTAAAATAATCATATTGAAATATTAGTGGCCTTGAAAACAGAACAAAACAAAACCAAAAAAAAAAAAAAACCAACAAACTGAGATGCTTAGTCTGGCAGCCTACAAAGGTCTGAATTCTCTCAACCACCATATGAGCTTGGAAGCAAATCCTTTCCCAGTCACACCTAAGGTAAAACAGAAAGCCCAGCTGACACCTTGATTCCAGTCCTATGAGACTTCAAGCAGAAGATCCAGCCCAGCTGTACCTAGAATCCTGGTCCACAGAAACTTTGCGATAATACATGTGTTCCTTTAAGCTGCTATGTTTGTGGTGATGTTGTTATGTGACAACAAATAACTAATATAAATCTAAAGGTGTGTAAGACAATGGTTTCTGATTGAAAGAATTTTACAATCAAGTGGGAAGACAAAAAGCTACCTATATGACAGTGTGGGCAGGAACACACGGCATTAGGGTATAAGAAAAAACAAGGCAACTTGGTGTTGTGAAAGTGTTAAGTCACTCAGTTGTGTCCAACTCTCTGCTACCCCATGGACTTTAGCCCACCAGGCTTCTCTGTCCATAGAATTCTCCAGGCAAGAATATAGGAGTAGGTTGCTATTTCCTTCTCCAAGAGTGAAGAGGGGGCAGATATAGCAGGAAGTGAAGCACCAGGAAATATAGATGTGTGGGTTGTGGCTGTGAGCTTTGGCATCAGGAAGATCTGGGTTCAATTTCCAGCTCTACCCAGGTCTTGTGACATTGGACAAGAAGGTTAAGGATTCTATGGCTCAGTCTTCCCATCTGTAAAATTACAGTATAATCATACTTCTTAGGGCTTGAAATTGAAGCCAAGTGAAGCCTAAAATTAAATGATGCTCATAAAGCATATAGTACACTATTGTCACATAATATGTGCTCAGTAAATATGTGAGCTATTGTGAGGGGTCAAAACATGGTGATCCTGGTAAGACATGTCAAGAAACTTCATCCTATAGGCAATCAGGATTTAAGGATGTGTGTTGGCAGGTGTGTGATATAGAAACATTTATCTGGGGCAGTTTCAAGGAAAGATTCAAAGGGGATCAGACTGATGACAGGTAGATCAGTTAGGAAACTGTTGTAGTGGTCTGGGAGAATGCTGAAAAATAGCTGGAGCTTGTAGGATGGACGTCATAAATGGTTAAGTGGGTGCATATGCTCTTCTTGATTGGCACAACAATGATGACAATAAACCATGACATAAACATAACCTTTCTGCTCCCTGCATGTGCTGTGCTTAGTCGTTCAGTCCTGTCTGACTCTGCGACCCCATGAACTGTAGTGTGCTAGGCTCCGCTGTCCATGGGGATTCTCCAGGCAAGAATACTGGAGTGGGTTGCCATGCCCTCCTTCAAGGGATCTTCCCAACCCAGGGACTGAACCCAGGTCTCCCACATTGCAGGCAGATTCTTTACCATCTAAGTCATCAGGGAAGCCCAAGAATACTGGAGTGGGTAGCCCATCCCTTCTCCAGGGGATCTTCTTGACCCAGGAATTGAACTGGGGTTTCCTGCATTACAGGCAGATCCTTTATCAGCTGAGCTACCAGGGAAGCCCCTGTATATAGACAGTAAGGCCACTTGGTCACTTGATGCTGGTCTCCCAGTCCTTTCTGTAATCTAGTGAGAGATATATCACCTTGGCTGTTTCCTGATGTGCAATTTCAAAAAAGTATTTCAATGTACTTACTTGTCCATAAGAGGGCTCAGACTTGCTTTCTTCAGAGTTCTAGAGCAATTATTCATTTATGAAAATGAAAAAAAATGCAACCCAAGGTAAATAACTCATTATGGCTCTAGAGTCAGGGATAAGTTACTGTACTCACAACTTGCTCAGATCTTCAGGCCAAGAATCTAGTAGTGAAGGTACGAGTCCCCTTGTCCTAGATTGTTCAGTAAACAAAGCTTCATCTCCTACAGGGCCCCTGACAGGGCTGCAGATTGGTGTTTCTTCACCCATCAAGGCTGTAGCTTTGTGACAGCCTCACTCGTTAGCACACAGCTGCAGATGGAGTCTAACACTGCAACAGGACAAAAAATTGCCAAGCTTGTTAAGTTTTTCTTCTGTAGACTTTCTGTCCACTGTCGTCTCTATTGCCTCCTCTTTCCTTATCCCCACCCTTGCTCTGAGCATCCCTTCTATCAATCTTCAATTCAACATTTTCATGCTATTCTCAATCTTGGTACTAGGGGAAAAGATGCTATAGTTAAATCAGCTCACATTAAGCTTCTCCTCATGTGAAAAGCAGCTAAACATCAGGCCCCAAATGTAATTATAAGAGTAGCAGGGACTTCCCTGACTGTCCAGAGGCTATAGACTCCACACTTCCACTGCAGGGGACACTGGTTCCATCCCTGATTGGGGAGCTAAGATCCCACATGTCTCCAGGCCAAAAAGCAAAAAAAAAAAAAAAAGAATAGCAGACCTCCAGAGAAGGTTGAACCTCATTCCCAACACGTTTAAGGTGCTGAGGTTGGGGCTGTGAATGAGAAGTGAGACCCTAAAACTTGGACTGATGAATCTGGGATCATGCATACAAAAATCTTGGCTCCTCAGATTCTTCTGAACCCTCTAGGCTTGCAAAATAGCCCACTCATCCCTGTGAAAAGCTAGTGCCTGCCTCTTGCTTGCAGACAATTAAGAGACTTCTGTCTTATAAGACAGCATGCATTACTGAAACTGCCTTCTAATATCCAGAAATAGGGTAAATTAAAATTCTCGGGATGAATGGCAGAGATCAGCGCCACTCCTAGACACCTAAATGGTGTAGGTAGGAGTGGCTGTTCCATCAAATCCCTAATTAATTCAGCAGACTGGACACTACAAAAACTAGATCCTTAAGAATGACAGTAGACTCCTGCACACTCAATCAAGTAATACTTGCTGTGCTGCGCCAGACATGGTATCCTTTCTTTTTTTTTGCCATGCTATGCAGGATCTTAGTTCTCCTACCAGGGATGGAACCTGTGCCCCCTTCATTGGGAGCACAGAGTCTTAACCACTGGACCTCCAGGGAAGTCCCCATAGTATCTTTTCTAGAATAACTTAACACAGCTGCATGTTCATGGGCTTCCTTGCTGGCTCAGACGGTAAAGAATCTGCCTGCAGTGCAGGAGACCCAAGTTTGATCCCTTGGTGGGGAAGATCCCCTGGAGAAGGGAATGGAAATCTATTCCAGTATTTTTGTCTGGAGAATCTCATGGACAGAGGAGCTTGGTGGGCTATAGTCCATTAGGTTGCAAAGAGTCAGACACGACTGAGCAACTAATATTTTCATGTTCATGGTGTGTGGTTACTGAAATCTGGACAATATGTTTTTTTTCCATCTTATAAGGAAAGATTACCAGACACAGATCATGTTTAAGTGAAACTGACAAGACAATAGAACGCATTTATGATTTTGTCCCAAGGCTATAAGTTTCCAGTCCTCTGTCTTAATAGGGTCCAAACGGATGTGGACGTTTCTTAGAACATCACATTGGTTTGCAGTAATGAAGACATCATATTAATTGAACCTGATAAGGAAGAAGTAGCAAGTGCATTGGGAGCCTTGGTAAGATACCTGTATACAGAGCATAAGAGAAAAACCCAGTGAAGACTCAGAGCACATGCCACTTCAGCAAAGTTTTTAGATGTCTAGTGGATTGTGGCAGACCAAGGTATATCCTCAAAAGTAAAGGACAAATTATGCCTGCCTCTAAGCACAACACCTGGGCAGTCTGTCTCCTTCAGAGGATACAATGGTGTTAGTTCAGTGGTAATTTCCTTCCTTTCCAAGGTTCCTTTAAGCTTCCTAAGTTTAAGGGAGAGAAAAGGAAAGAGGATAAGACTGGTAAAGGAAAAGGGGAAAAGAGAGTGGGGAAGGGAGAGGACGCAAGCTCAGTGGAGATGGTAGAGGGAAAGAGAAGGGAGAGAAAAAGAGAGATGAGGGGGAAAAGAAAGAGAAAGTATGAAAGGAGATAAACCAAAATAAACAAGAAAAATGGAGGAAGAAAAATTACATGGGGAGAGAAAAAGAAAAGAGAAAAAATTTTTAAGGAGAAGGGGAAAACATTGAAGGAAAAGTTGAGGGAGCACAGAGAAGCTACTTGTGGTGTCCTAAATTGAGGGGCAAGATACACTGGAGTAAAGGAATATAATTATTTCCAATCATTTTAAGGAACTAATATCATGGTGAGAAAAAACACAAAGACTTTATTTGCACATAATATTTTTTTTGTTTGTTTTGATTGTGCTACGTGGCTTGTAGGATCTTAGTTTCCAGACCAGGAATTAAACCCATGGCCTCTAAAGAGGAAGCTCGGAGTCCTAACCACTGGACCACCAGGCGAGACACTAACAATTATTTTTCTTAACCACATTTTCCCTGAGATGTGAGTCCAAACCACTTTCAGGCAAATAATTGAAAAGCAGGAACATAAGAAACCTCTAGAACAAAACAAAGAACCAAAAGGTGTGGAGAGTGATATGCAGTGCACACTATCAGAGAAGAGTGACACGAAACCCCAATTTTGTAATCCCTGATGCTATTCATGGTGTCGGGCTTCCCTGGTGACTCAGTGGTAAAGAATTCGCCTGTCAATGGAGGAGAGGCAGATTCCCTGGGTCGGGCAGATCCCCAGGAGAAGGAAATGGCTACCCACTCCAGTGTTCTTGCCTGGGAAATCCCATGGACAGAGGAGCCTGGGGGGCTACAGTCCATGCGGTCATGAAGAGTTGGACACAACTTCTAACTAAACAACAACATCCATGGTGTCATGTGTCACCATGGGAAATCAGAACAGTTTGGTCAGATTTGGAGTATTTCTATGCACATCTTTTGCCTGAATCTTCTGAAAGCCAGGTCTTCAGAAGGCACAAGGAGGAGTTGTCAGCCCAGCCACACCTGACCCAGGGACAGGGGGACAGAGTGCAAACTCCTTAAGGGGCTACCTCCACCATCCACAGGATCAGACACATTGGGAAGAGCCATATTCTGCGGTTCCTGCTAACACATTGTGGGAGCTTTTGAAATAAAATGGGCACTACAACTCACATAAAAACAAACTTCATAGTGCAGCTCTTTTTATTTTTAATTGTTTTAAAAACTGTAATTGTAGTAATCATCTAACAGAAAATTTACCATCTTAACCATTTGAAGAGTACAATTGGCTAGTGTTAAATATATTCATGATGCTGTACAACACATCTCTGGAATTTTTCATCTTGGAAAACTGAAAATCAATACCCATTACCCAGCTCCCCATTTCCCCTTTCCTCCAGCCCCTGAAAACCACCATTCTGCAATCTGTCTCTAAGAGCTTGACTTCTTTATATACCTCATACAGATGGAATGGTACAATATTTGCATCTTTTTTTTTTTTTTGGTGACTGGCTTATTTCACTTAGCACATTGTCCTTAAGTTTATATTGTAATGTGTGACAGGATTTCCTCCTTTTTAAGGCTAATATTTCATTTTATGCAAATACCACATTTTGTTTATCCATTCATCCACTGGCAGACATTTGAATTGCTTTACCTCTTGGCTATTGTGAATAATACTGCAATGAACATGGTTGTGCAAATATCTCTTTGAAATCCTACTTCCTTTGGGACCTATACCCAAAAGTGGCATTGCTGGATTAGATGTTGTTGTTCTTATTCAGTCATGTCTGACGCTTTGCGACCCATGGACTGCAGCACACCAGGCTCACCAGTCCTTCAGTATCTCCCAGAGTTTGCTCAAATTCAAGTCCATTGAGTTGGTGATGCATCTAATCCTCTGCTGCCCCTTTCTCCTTTTGCCTCCAATCTTTCCCAGCATAAGGGTCTTTTCCAATGAATTCACTGTCACAACAGGTGACTTCCCTGGTGGCTCAGACGGTAAAGCATCTGCCTACAATGCGGGAGACCCAGGTTTGATCCCTGGGTCGGGAAGATCCCCTGGAGAAGGAAATGGCAACCCACTCCGGTATTCTTGCCTGGAAAATCCCATGGACAGAGGAGCCTGGTTGGCTACTGTCCATGGGGTCGCAAAAAGTTGGACACAACTGAGTGACTTCACTCATAGGTGGCCAAAGTATTGGAGCTTCAACTTCAACATCAGTCCTTCCAATGAATATTCAGGGTTGATTTCCTTTAGGATTGACTGGTTTGATATCCTTGCTGTCCAAGAGACTCTCAAGAGTCTTCTCCAGCACTAGAGTTCAAACATCAGCTCTTCGGTGCTCAGTCTTCTTTATGGTCCAACTCTAACATCCATACATGACTATTTGAAAAACCATAGCTTTGACTACCCGGACCTTTGTCGGCAAAGTGATGCCTGTTTTTTTTTAATATTCTGTCTTGATTTGTAATAGCCTTCCTTCCAAAGAGCAAGCGTCTTTCAATTTCATGGCTGTCGTCATCATCCGCAGTATTTTTGAAGCCCAAGAAAATAAAATCTGTCATTGCTCCCACTTTTTCCCTTGTGTTTTTCCAAGAAATGATAGGACTGGATGCTAACATCTTAGTTTTTTGAATGTTGGGTTTTAAGCCCACTTTTTCAGTCTCCTCTTTCACCCTCATCAAGAGTCTATTTCCCTTCACTTTCTGATCCACTTTAGAGTGGGATCATATGGAAATTCTAATTCTAATTTTTTTGAGGAAACTTCCTACTCTTTTCCATAGTAGCTGCAGCATTTTACATTCCCACCAAGTCATAGCGTGACTCTAGTAAACCCAAACAACCACTGGGGAAAGCTGCGGAGATAGCCAGAGATAATTATAGCCTCAATTCACATACAGAGGTTCTCTGAAATGTGATTAACAATCACATTTGTGATTGTGTTAACAATCACTGGGAGGGGAACAGTCACTCATCAAATCAACAACATACAAAATACCAAGCAAGAGGTCACCTGGAAGTTATACAACCATTAGTACTTTTGATTGATTCCTTTTCTGTGGGCACGGACACTGGGAATGGAAAGAGCCACAAAAAAACAAGACATTTTAATAAAAGCCCATTACAGGGGCCTTCTGCTGAATGGAAATTCTCATTTAGGTGTTGCTCTGCATGCTTTGGAGAACAAGAAATCCAAATCTGCTTTAGAAACCACTGGCATATTTTACATGCATTTCTTGACTGCCTGCCAGCCAGGTATGTTGTTCACAGTATTTCTATCCCATTGCTGTCAGAGACAGATTCCAGACAGAAATGGTACTCCAGCTATATTGCTGCTGCTGCTTCAGATCCTTAAATATTCCGAGTCATGGATTTGGCCTCACATCTTGGTATTTTCTCTGCAGGCTTCCAAAACCCACAGAGAATGGCAAACAACTCTCAGAAGCCAACCCTCTGCTGTTTTGCAGGGTGTCACATACTGAAAACTCAACATTTCCAGCAGTCAACTGAAGCCACATGGACAGCTGTGATAAACTATAAGTAAAATCTCTCTGAGCCCACTCCCTGCCCCAAGTGACTTCCCTCTCCTAAAGGGAGGAGGAATAAGTCAGCTTGGATAATTGTAAGACTGCCTACAAGGTGAGGACCCGCTGGAAATTCAGGCTCAGGCAGCAGTGTAGCCCTGAAGGAAGACAGGGAGACAGAGGAGACAGAGACAGACGGTCAGGAACAAAGAGAAAAAGAACACCCCTGATTTGGAAAGTCTTTGAGAAGAAAGCCATCCAATCCTTCAAAGACTCTTGGAAGTCAGGTAAGGATATGCTGGTCCTGCTTGGGGACCAGTGCACGCTGCCCATTGTCCCTCTTTTCTTCAGCGTTTGTCATTATTGTGACTCTTTACCTGGTTTCTATGAATAAATTACTGGAGTAATTTGTATCAAGAACATACAAAATGCCAAGGAGGAACTCACCTGATATTAGCATTTTGCTTCCATTCCATTTCTTTCTATTCCTTCCCCAGCACAGGTATTGCCTGAATACAATGAATCTCATTAAGGCCTGCTGGGACCAAGTGACACCATGGTCCACTGGTCCCACATTGTCACATCACCCTCTATTAAAATGAAATAGTGACTGTCATAACAAATTTGAAGGGCAGGCATGCTGT
This sequence comes from Ovis aries, assembly GCF_016772045.2. Lineage (NCBI taxonomy): Eukaryota > Metazoa > Chordata > Mammalia > Artiodactyla > Bovidae > Ovis > Ovis aries. The sequence continues at coordinate 101,706,449 of NC_056080.1, read as the reverse complement.
ATATTAGCAGTTTATGGGTTCCATACCTATAGATGTCAGTGATTATTTCCACCAGGTTTGCTGGGTTCCAATAACCCCAGAAAGCAGTGCCAAAGGCCACTTTGGTTTCCCCTTCTTTTCCAATTTGTAATTCTCTACTATGGCTGCACTATTTTCCTGTTGAGAACTTTTTTAGCATGTATTTATTTAACTTTTTATTTTATATTGGAGTATAGTTGATTAGCAATGTTGTGTTAATTTCAGCTGTACAACAAAGTGATTCAGTTAGACATATAGATGTATCTGTACTTTTTCTGTTAAGAAATCTTGGCTTGGGAATCCCCACCCAGCAAACTGCAAAACTCCTTTAAGAAGGTGTTTTCCCATGTGATATTTTGTTTTGTTTTGTTTTTAAAGAAGAATATTTAGAAAGGGCAGATATTTATCATTTCAAATATTGGCTTCTACTTGTCATCTTCTTTAATGAGCAAATATCACATACATGCATAACTTGTTTGCCTTATAGAGGAAGAGGTCTTCCTAGAGACTGTTTCTATTTATTTATTTGGCTATGCTGGGTCTTAGTTGTGGCATAAGGCACACAGCACACAGGATATTTAGTTGTGGCACGCAAACTCTTAGTTTGGGCATTTGGGATCCAGTTCCCCCACCAGGGATGAAACGTGGGCCCCTGCACTGGAAGCGCAGAGTCTTAGCCACTGGACCACTAGAGAAGTCCCTAGATATTGTTTCCAGATCCTCATTTTACAGACAAGGAAACCAAAGCCCAAAAGATACCGGACACTTATTTTACGCTAAGCTGGAATAGCGACTCAGGGCTTCTCATTTCCAGGTCAGCAGCTATACTGACCTAGAACAGAAAGGGAGGGGAGATTGACTGAGAGAGACAGAGACAGAGAGAGAGAGAGAGAGAGAGGGAGGGAGGGAGGGAGGGAGGGAGGTTGACTGTCAACGTCTCAGGCCTTACTATTGGAGGTAAAGGGAGAAGGGTGAAATGTCAAGTTCAAGAGTGAAAATCACTTCTCTAAATCTTTTCATGGAGAAAAGCCTGAGGCTCTGGCAGCCCCAGTCCTCTTGTACTGGGAGTGTCTAGGACACAGAGGAGTGTACATTGGTGGAGGGAAGGGAGGTGGGTAAGGACACGAGGAAAGGGAAAGTGAGAGAGAGAAATTTGAAAGAGCAATGTTTTGGTTCTTTTTATTAAAATAGGCTGTGTAGGAGTGGAAAATGGTTGTTCAGCAGTGGGAGCTTGGAAGCAAAACAGCCAGGGCCGGGGGAGGGAGGCTGGCAGTCTCAATGTGCCAGGGAGCTTCAAGGCGTGGGGGGGGGGGAGTTGAAAAGTTGCTTTTCCACAGCTGATTCATATCAATGTATGGCAAAACCCTCCACAATATTGTAAAGTAATTAGCTTCCAATTAAAATAAATAAATTAATTTTTTAAAAAAGAAAAGTTGGTTTTGTAGACTACTGACTCTCATCCCATCCTCAGGGTCCTCTGAATAGCCCGCTGGCAGGCAAAGAGACATAGCCTGGCTCCAAACAGCCCCGCAATTATGTTCGTCACAGTTCTATTCTATTGTGCCAGTGTCATATTTGTGGCACTGTACATGCACTAACTCATTTTATCCTCACAACCACCCTATTAAGTAAGTTTTATTATTACCGCATTTAAAACCTGCAAAAACAGAAGCTCAGAGACTTGAAGAAATCTTTCCAAGGGCACACAGCTAGTCATGGCCAAAACCGGGAGACAACCCAGGTCTGTTTCATCCTGAGGTCAGTGGATTTTTACTACCTCACTTTACTATTTCTCAAACATTAAAATGTAACTTCAGTGATTGTTTCCCACGTTTTTCCCCCTCTTTTTGGCCATGCCGCCTGGCATGTAGGAATCTTAGTTCCCCTACCAGGGACTGAACTTGTACTCCCTGCAGTGGAAGCATGGCGTCCTAATCACTGGACCACCAAGGAAATCCTCTCATGCTTTTTTTTTTTTTTTTAAGAAGTGTATTAATAGGTTTTAGAAAGATGTTCAACAAAACAGAGGCAGGTCAGTATAGAGGTTGACCTGGAAATGAGAAGAGCTGGGTTTTTGTTCCAGCTTAGAGTAAGGAAACAAGTACCCTTGGTTTTCCTTGTCTGTAAAATGAGGGGCTGAATGCCACATCTTTAGGAAGCCCACTGAGGCAAATGAGTTACGATTATATTAGTGGTGGGAGAACAGAAACAACTAAAAAGAAAAAACCCAAACACTAAGTATTAATATTAGCTGAGTGTGAACACCAGTCTTAATCCATTGACAAGGTTCATTATGGTGATATATCTTTCACCATCTTTCAAATTATCCTGCATTATAATTTTCCTGTCTCCAATTGTCTGCTTGCATTGCTGACACTGAATTTTTTGCCAGCTACACATAAACATTTTTCTGAATCTGAGGGAAATCTGCTCATTTTGTTTTTCCCACACTGCGATCTGTGTTAGAATTTGGACCCAAACTGTCAATGGCTAATTTACTGTAGTAATGTTGTAGTCTATGTTAAATGTCTTCCAACTTTCTGTTGGGAATGCAATGATGTCAGTTCTGGATTCTGAATTGTAACATTTTTCCTAATTTTTTAAAAATAGTATCGTCTATCACTGCTTTATAACAGCCATTATTGAGATCTAGTGAATATCCCACAAAATTCATCCATTTAAAGTGAGTATTTCAGTGTGTTCTTTAGCATATTATCAAATTGTGAAATAATCCTCACTAATGTTAGGACCTATCCATCACCCTCAAAAAAACTTTTACCTATTAACAACCACTCCCCATTTCTCTCTCCACCCAGGCCCTGGCAACCACTGGTCTGCTTTTATGAGTCTAATATTTGTCTACACTGGAAATTTCACATAATGGAACCATACAAAATATGTTCTTTTCTGACTGGCTTCTTTCACTAGGCATAATGTTTTCAATATTCATCCATATTATAACATATGTCAGTATTTTATTCTTTTTAATGGCCAAATAATAATCCACTGTGGCATATACCACATTTTGATTATCCATCCATCAGCTGATGGACATTTAGTTTACTTCCATTTGTCTGGCTATTAGGAATAATGCTGTTGTAAAATTTTTGTATACTTTAAAGTTGTGTGCTTTATTTTCAGATCGCTTCTTCTCCAACACCACAGTTCAAAAGCATCAATTCCTCGGCACTCAGCTTTCTTCACAGTCCAACTCTCACATCCATACATGACTACTGCAAAAACCATAGCCTTGACTAGACGGACCTTAGTCAGCAAAGTAATGTCTCTGCTTTTGAATATGCTATCTAGGTTGGTCATAACTTTCCTTCCAAGGAGTAAGCGTCTTTTAATTTCATGGCTGAAATCACCATCTGCAAGTCAGAGGCGGTGACCAAGAGTGCCAGGCTGGGTCGGTACAGGAGCGGCTGAGAGGAGCTACCCCACACCCAAGGTCAGGGCGGTGGCCGAGAGGAGCTACCCCATGCCCGAGGTCAGGGTGGCAGTGGAGAGGAGCTACCCCACACCGGAGGTCAGGGGTGGCGACCAAAAGAAGCAACCCCACTTCCAAGGAGTGGCGGCTGTCCAGGCGGAGGAGGGCTGAGAGGAGCTACTCCACGTTCAAGGTCAGGAGGGGTGGCTGTGAGGAGATACCCCTCGTCCAAGGCAAGGAGCAGTGGCTGCGCTTTGCTGGAGCAGCCGTGAAGAGAAGAGAGACCAAGGTAAGAGAAACCTAAGTAAGAGGGTAGGTGTTGCGAGAGGGCATCAGAGGGGAGACACACTGAAACCATACTCACAGAAAACTAGCCAATCTGATCACATGGACCACAGCTTTGTCTAACTCAATGAAATAAAGCCATGGGGCCACCCAGGATGGGCGGGTGATGGTGGAGAGGTCTGACAGAATGTGGTCCACTGGAGAAGAGAATGGCAAACCACTTCAGTATTCTTGCCTTGAGAACCCCATGAACAGTATGAAAAGGCAAAATGATAGGATACTGAAAGGGGAACTCTGAGGGTCGGTAGGTGCCCAATATGCTGCTGGAGATCAGTAATAACTCCAGAAAGAATGAAGGGATGGAGACAAAGAAAAACCAATAAATACCCAGTTGTGGATGTGACTGGTGATAGAAGCAAGGTCTGATGCTGTAAAGAGCAATATTGCATAGGAACCTGGAATGTCAGGTCCATGAATCCAGGCAAATTGGAAGTGGTCAATCAGGAGATGGCAAGAGTGAACACCGACATTCTAGGAATCAGCAAACTAAAATGGACTGGGATGGGTGAATTTAACTCAGATGACCATTATATCTGCTACTGTGGGCACGAATCCCTTAGAAGAAATGGAGTAGCCATCATGGTCAACAAAAGAGTCCAAAATGCAGTACTTGGATGCAATCTCAAAATGACAGAATGATCTCTGTTCGTTTCCAAGGCAAACCATTCAATATCACGGTAATCCAAGCCTATGCCCCGACCAGTAATGCTGAAGAAGCTGAAGTTGAACGGTTTTATGAAAATCTACAAGACCATTTAGAACTAACACCCCAAAATGATGTCCTTTTCACTATAGGGGACTGGAATGCAAAAGTAGGAAGTCAAGTATTCGCCTGATACTCCAGGCGAATTTGGCCTTGGAATACAGAAAAAAGCAGGGCAAATGCTAATAGAGTTTTGCCAAGAGAACGCACCATAGCAAACACCCTCTTCCAACAACACAAGAGAAGACTCTACACATGGACATCACCAGATGGTCAACACCAAAATCAGATTGATTATATTCTTTGCAGCCAAAGATGGAGAAGCGCTATACAGTCAACAAAAACAAGACCGGGAGCTGACTGTGGCTCAGATCATGAACTCCTTATTGCCAAATTCAGGCTTAAATTGAAGAAAGTGGGGAAAACCACTAGACCTTTCAGGTATGACCTAAATCAAATCCCTTATGATTATACAGTGGAAGTGAGAAATAGATTTAAGGGCCTTATACAGTGGAAGTGGGAAATAGATTTAAGGGCCTAGATCTGATAGAGAGAGTGCCTGATGAACTATGGACGGAGGTTCATGACATTGTACAGGAGACAGGGATCAAGACCATCCCCATGGAAAAGAAATACAAAAAAGCAAAATGGCTGTCTGAGGAGGCCTTACAAATAGCTGTGAAAAGAAGAGAAGCGAAAAGCAAAGGAGAAAAGGAAAGATATAAGCATCTGAATGCAGAGTTCCAAAAGAATAGCAAGGAGAGATTAAAAAAGCCTTCCTCAGTGATCAATGCAAAGAAATAGAGGAAAACAACAGAATGGGAAAGACTAGAGAGAGAGATCTCTTCAAGAAAATTAGAGATACCAAGGGAACATTTCATGCAAAGATGGGCTCGATAAAGGACAGAAATGGTATGGACATAAGAGAAGCAGAAGATATTAAGAAGAGGTGGCAAAAATACATAGAAAAACTATACAAAAAAGATCTTCATGACCCAGATAATCATGATGGTGTGATCACTCATCTAGAGCCAGACATCCTGGAATGTGAAGTCAAGTGGGCTTTAGGAGGCATCACTACGAACAAAGTTGTGGAGGTGATGGAATTCCAGTTGAGCTATTTCAAATCTTAAAAGATGATGCTGTGAAAGTGCTGCATTCAATATGTCAGCAAATTTGGAAAACTCGGCAGTGGCCACAGGACTGGAAAAGGTCAGTTTTCATTCCAATCCCTAAGAAAGGCAATGCCAAAGAATGCTCAAACTACCGCACAATTGCACTCATCTCACATGCTAGTAAAGTAATGCCCAAAATTCTCCAAGCCAGGCTTCAACACTTTGTGAACTGTGAACTTCCAGATGTTCAAGCTGGTTTTAGAAAAGGCAGAGGAACCAGAGATCAAATTGCCAGCATCCGCTGGATCATAGAAAAAGCAAGAGAGTTCCAGAAAAACAAACAAACAAACAAACAAACATCGATTTCTGCTTTATTGACTGTGCCAAAGCCTTTGACTGTGTGGACCACAACATACTGTGGTCCATATAAATTCTTAAAGAGTTGGGAATACCAGACCACCTGACCTACCTCTTGAGAAATCTGTATGCATGTCAGGAAGCAACAGTTAGAATTGGATATGGAACAACAGACTGGTTCCAAATTGGGAAAGGAGTACATCAAGGCTGTATATTGTCACCCTGCTTATTTAACTTATATGCAGAGTACATCATGTGAAACGCTGGGCTGGAAGAATCACAAGCTGGAATCAAGATTGCCAGGAGAAATATCAATAACCTCAGATATGCAGATGACACCACCCTTATGGCAGAAAGTGAAGAAGAACTAAAGAGCCTCTTGATGAAAGTGAAAGAAGAGAGTGAAAAAGTCGGCTTAAAACTCAACACTCAGAAAGCTAAAGTGATGACATTTGGTCCCATCACTTCATGGGAAATAGATGGGGAAACAGTGGAAACAGTGTCAGACTTTATTTTTGGGGGCTCCAAAATCACTGCAGATGGTGACTGCAGCCGTGAAATTAAAAGATGCTTACTCCTTGGGAGAAAAGTTATGACCAACCTACACAGCATATTAAAAAGCAAAGGTCCATCTAGTCAAGTCTATGGTTTTTCCAGTATTCATGTATGAATGTGAGAGTTGGACCATAAATAAAGCTGAGCATCAAAGAATTGATGCTTTCGAAATGTGGTATTGGAGAAGACTCTTGAGAGTCCCTTGGACTGCAAGGAGATCCAACCAGTCCATCCTAAGGAAATCAGTCCTGAATATTCATTGGAAGGACTGATGCTGAAGCTGAAACTCTAATACTTTGGCCACCTAACGTGAAGAACTGACTCATTTGAAAAGACTCTGATACTGGGAAAGACTGAAGGCGGGAGGAGAAGGGACGACAGAGGATGAGATTGTTCGATGGCATCACCGACTCAATGGACATGAGTTTGGGTGTTCTCTGGGAGTTGATGATGGACAGGAGGCCTAGTGTGCTGCAGTCCATGGGGTCACAAAGAGTCGGACACCACTGAGCAACTGAACTGAACTAGTTTGTTTCCATGGGTTGGCTATTTGCAAACAATGCTACAATAGAGGGGCCGGCACTTCTTGCAGCTGATGTCTATAAGACATCACCTTGTCCCCAGTGTGTATTATAGGATTATAGCTGTACTTCTGGTCTCTACCTTGCTATATGTTAATAGCATTCCTCCAACTGCAAAAAACAAAACTGTATGTGTTGTTGTTGTTTAGTCACTAGGCTGTGTCTGACTCTTTTGCATCCCCATGGACTGTGACCTGACAGGCTCCTCTGTCCGTGGGATTTCCCAGGCAAGTATATTGGTTTGGGTTGCAATTTCCTTCTCCAGCAGATCTTCCCGACTCTGGGATCAAACCATGTCTTCTGCCTTGGCAAGTGAGTGTTTTTTTACCACTGAGCCACCAGGGAAGCCCAAAAATGTGTGTTTGTTCAGTTGCTAGGTCTTTGTGACCCCATGAACTGCAGCACACCAGGCTTCCCTGTGCTTCACCATCTCCTGGAGTTTGCTCAAATTCATATCCATTGAGTCAGTGATGCCATCCAACCACCTCATCCCCCTTCTTCTCCCACCTTCAATGTTTCCCAGCATAACGGTCTTTTCCAATGAGTCGGTTCTCTGTGCCAGGTGGCCAAAGCATTAAAGCTTCAGCTTCAGCATCAGTCCTTCCAATGAATATTCAGGGTTCATTTCCTTTCAGATTAGATATCGTCAAAATCCTTGGGGAGCAAAATTGGCCTAGGTAAAAAGCATTCCCCTAGAGTCCAGCAAGGCAGGGCTGAGAACAGGACTGGTCCTCAGGAAAATTGTAGATTTACAATGGCTTGAATGTCAAAAGCCTCCAGACTTAAAGGATTGGTACTGTTAACTACAAATTGGTGCTTGCCAAGGGCATTTGCCATCTGCCTCTGTGGAGATTAAACCCTGTGCTGCTGCTGCTGCTGCTGTTGACCTTCAACATGCCCTGAAGGGAGTCCAGGCTGGAGAGTGAGGCACTATGTGCTCCTGGGAAGCTGGTGGAACAGGTCTTTAGACAGATATTTTCAGGATCTGATTTCATGATCCCAATCCTTGCATCTTCTCATATCTAGAAAAGCACTAAACCCCTTCATGGTGACATCAGCTCCTTGTGACTAGCAGAAAAACTTTTGTAAAGTAAGCGCTTGATTGCATTGAACTCCCCCTTCACCAAAACCTTATATATTGACCTTCCCCCATTACCTCTATGGAGCAGTCTCTCAGAGTTATCTGAGGTGCTGTCTCCTGGGCTGGATTCCTCATTTTGTCCCTAATAAAACTTAACTCACATCTCCCACATTGTGCATCTTTTTAGTCAACAATACTCTGATGCTGAAATTCCATGCTCCAGGCGGCCTTGAAGTATGACAAATATATATGTCCTGTTTCCCAAAAGAGTCCTCATTTCTTATTATTTTATTCCTCTGGTGATAGTGATTTGTTAAACAAATAAAAAAATTCTATTTCCATTGTATGTCTAGTGCTCTTATTTTTAACACAATCATGAATCAGAAAAATGATCTTTTGGCAAACCACATGCTCTGATTCTTGGCTGGAAATAAGTCTTCTTAGGCTTCGAGGTCCTTTCATGTCTCTGAATGCTTTCACCTCAGGTCTGAAGGACCTTCCAGGGAGAGAGCACTTCATTAGGACTCTGTAAGGACATAATGCAGGTTGTCAGAGCTCAATGGGCCTTTTTACTGATCTCCTTTGATTTTTTTTCTATGTTCTACTTATCACAATGGCAAGGCCAGCCCTTCTACCCTCCTCTGAAATGCTTAATCTTTTCCTCAATTGGATAAATTATATCACTTTCCCCTTTTATTCAGTTCATTCACTGGATATGTATTTATTGAAGGCTTACCATGGGTTTCCCAGGTAGCGCTAGTGGTAAAGAACCTATCTGCCAGTGCAGGAGACATAAGAGAGGGGGGTTTGATCCCTGGGTTGGGAAGATCCCCTGGAGGAGGGCATGGCAATCCACTTCAGCATTCTCACCTGGAGAATTCTATGGACAGAGGAGCCTGGTAGGCTAGAGTCCATAGGGTCTCACAGAGTCGGACAAGACTGAAGTGACTTAGCATGCACTATGGGCCAGTCAGTAGGCTAAATACTTTTGACACAATGGTAAAGAAAGCAAACTCACTCCGTGACTTTATGGAATTCTTGTCCTAGCGGTGTAATTGAGAAAAATCAATAAACACATAAATAATACTATTACAAAGTGATATAAGCACTTGAAAGGAAAAAAAAAGGATTTTAGATAATAGCAGGACAGGCTAGAAGAAAGACAGCCCAGAAAAGGTAATAATTAATCCATGATCTGAAAGACGAGAAAGATCAGCCATGGATAGAGTGAAGAAGAGAGAGTTACAGGAAAAGAGACCAGCATGTTCAAGGGCCCTGAGGTAGCTCTTTACTAGTTAGCTACAAAAATGGCCACAATCCTTTCTTCCCTCTCTCAGCACTGTTTGTAATATGACTTTAGCTCCTCCCACCAAGTGGTGGAGTTAATTTTTACACCCCTAGAATCCGGGCTGGGCTTGTACCTTACTTTGACCAATAGTATATTGCCGAAGGCCGACTGTGTCTGTTCAGAGCCTAGGCCTTAAGAGATCCTGCACACTTCTCTTAGAGCCTGCCAGTTGCCTTGTGATCAAGCCCAGTTTAGTTTACTAGAGGATGAGAGACCACAAAACAGACATGCCATTCCAGCTGAAGCAAATCATCTTAGACCAGCCAGCCAGACGCCCACCCAGCAGCTGACCAAAATTCTAAGAGAAAACCCAAGCAAGACCAGGTGAACCACTAGCTGAGGTCTGCCCAAATTGCCAAGGCAGGGAATTTTGAGCTTATCTTTTTACTTCCTGCTCCTCCAACTTGATCATTTCCAGTTGCAAGTTGGAGAAGCTGAAAAGCCTGTGGTGCAATTCAGTCTGAGTCTGAAGGACTAAGAACTGGGGAGCCAATGGTCTAAGGCCCAGCCTGAGTCCAAAAGCCTGAGAACCAGGAGTACCAGTGTCTGAAGGCAAGAGAAGATAGATCCTGGGACGTCCCTGGTGGTCCAGTGGCTAAGAATCTTCCTTGCAGTGCAGGTGACCTGGGTTTGATCCATGGTTGGGGAACTAGGATCCCATATGCCATGGAGCAACTAGGCCCCCGGGCTGCAACTACCAAGTCAAATCACCACGACTAGAGAGAGTCCATGCACTGCAACCAAAGATTCCACATACAGCAACTAAGACTGCACACAACCGAATAAACACAAAGAAAGAGAAGGTGGATGCCTCAACACAAGTAGAGAGAGAATGTACGCTTCCTTTGCCTTTTTGTTCTATTCAGGCCCTGAATGAATTGGATAATGTCCATCCACATTGGTGAGGGCAGTCTTTTTTCCAGTCTACTGCTGCTGCTGCTAAGTCACTTAAGTCGTGTCCGACTCTGTGCGACCCCATAGATGGCAGCCCACCAGGCTCCCCTGTCCCTGAGTCAAGTGCTAATCTTTTCCAGAGACACTCACACAGACGCATCCATAAATCATATTTTACCAGCTACCTGGGCAACTCTTAGCCCAGTCAAGTTGACACATAAAATTAACTGTCACACTATCTATTAGGCATTGTATTAAGTGCTGGCAATACAGAAGTGATCTAATATGGAATAAACGTGCCCTCACAGAACTCTCAGTCCTTTTAATTTGTCTTAATTTCCCTTTATAATATGCACAGTTCAGTTCAGTTCAGTCGCTCAGTCGTCTCCAACTATTTGCGATCCCATGAATCGCAGCACGCCACGCCTCCTTGTTCATCACCATCTCCCGGAGTTCACTCAGACTCACGTCCATAGAGTCCGTGATGCCATCCAGCCATCTCATCCTCGGTCGTCCCCTTCTCTTCCTGCCCCCAATCCCTCCCAGCATCAGAGTCTTTTCCAATGACTCAACACTTCCCATGAGGTGGCCAAAGTACTGGAGTTTCAACTTTAGCATCATTCCTTCCAAAGAAATCCCAAGGCTGATCTCCTTCAGAATGGACTGGTTGGATCTCCTTGCAGTTCAAGGGACTCTCAGGAGTCTTCTCCAACACCACAGTTCAAAAGCATCAGTTCTTCAGTGCTCAGCCTTCTTCACAGTCCAACTCTCACATCCATACATGACTACTGGAAAAACCATAGACTTGACTAGCCGGACCTTAGTTGGCAAAGTAATGTCTCTGCTTTCGAATATACTATCTAGGTTGCTCATAACTTTTCTTCCAAGGAGTAAGCGTCTTTTAATTTCTTGGCTACAGTCACCATCTGCAGTGATTTTGGAGCCCTCAAAATAAAGTCTGACACTGTTTCCACTGTTTCCCATCTATTTCCCATGAAGTGATGGGACCGGATACCATGATCTTCGTTTTCTGAATGTTGAGCTTTAAGCCAACTTTTTCACTCTCCTCTTTCACTTTCATCAAGAGGCTTTTTAGATCCTCTTCACTTTCTGCCATAAGGGTGGTGTCATCTGCATATCTGAGGTTATTGATATTTCTCCTGGCAATCTTGATTCCGGCTTGTGCTTCTTCCAGTCCAGCGTTTCTCATGATGTACTCTGCATATAAGTCAAATAAGCAGGGAGACAATATACAGCCTTGACATACTCCTTTTCCTATTTGGAACCAGTCTGTTGTTCCATGTCCAGTTCTAACTGTTGCTTCCTGACCTGCATACAGATTTCTCAAGAGGCAGGTCAGGTGGTCTAGTATTCCCAATTCTTTAAGAATTTTCCACAGGTTATTGTGATCCACACAGTCAAAGACTTTGGCATAGTCAATAAAGCAGAAATCGATGTTTTTCTGGAACTCTCTTGCTTTATCCATGATCCAGCAGATGTTGGCAATTTGATCTCTGGTTCCTCTGCCTTTTCGAAAACCAGCTTAAACATCAGGGAGTTCACGGTTTATGCATTGCTGAAGCCTGGCTTGGAGAATTTTGAGCATTACTTTACTAGCTTGTGAGATGAGTGCAATTGTGTGGTAGTTTGAGCATTCTTTGGCATTGCCTTTCTTTGGAACTGGAATGAAAACTGACCTTTTCCAGTCCTGTGGCCACTGCTGAGTTTTCCAAATTTGCTGCCATATTGAGTGCAGCACTTTCAGAGCATCATCTTTCAGGATTTGAAACAGCTCAACTGGAATTCCATCATCTCCACTAGCTTTGTTCGTAGTGATGCTTTCTAAGGCCCACTTGACTTCACTTTCCAAGATGTCTGGCTCTAGATGAGTGATCACATCATCATGATTATCTGGGTCGTGAAGATCTTTTTTGTACAGTTCTTCTGTGTATTCTTGCCACCTCTTCTTAAAATCTTCTGCTTCTGTTAGGTCCATACCATTTCTGTCCTTTATCAAGCCCATCTTTGCATGAAATGTTCCCTTGGTATCTCTAATTTTCTTGAGGAGATCTCTAGTCTTTCCCATGCTGTTGTTTTCCTCTATTTCTTTGCATTGATCACTGAAGAAGGCTTTCTTATCTCTTCTTGCTATTCTTTGGAACTCTGCATTCAGATGCTTATATCTTTCCTTTTCTCCTTTGTTTTTCGCCTCTCTTCTTTTTCACAGCTATTTGTAAGGCCTCCCCAGACAGCCATTTTGCTCTTTTGCATTTCTTTTCCGTGGGGATGGTCTTGATCCCTGTCTCCTGTACAATGTCACGAACTTCATTCCATAGTTCATCAGGCACTGTATCTATCAGATCTAGGCCCTGAAATCTATTTCTCACTTCCACTCTATAATCATAAGGGACTTGATTTAGGTCATATCTGAATGGTCTAGCAGTTTTCCGTACTTTCTTCAATTTAAGTCTGAATTTGGCAATAAGGAGTTCATGATCTGAGCCACAGTCAGCTCCTGGTCTTGTTTTTGTTGACTGTATAGAGCTTCTCCATCTTTGGCTGCATAGAATATAATCAATCTGATTTCGGTGTTGACCATGGTGATGTCCATGTGTAGAATCTTCTCTTGTGTTGTTGGAAGAGGGTGTTTGCTATGACCAGCGCATTTTCTTGGCAAAATTCTTTTAGTCTTTGCCCTGCTTCATTCCACATTCCAAGGCCAAATTTGCCTGTTACTCCAGGTGTGTCTTGAGTTCCTACTTTGGCATTCCAGTCCCCTATAATGAAAAGGACATCTTTTTTGGGTGTTAGTTCTAAAAGATCTTGTAGGTCTTCATAAAACCGATCAACTTCAGCTTCTTCAGTGTTACTGGTTGGGGCACAGACTTGGATAACTGTGTTATCGAATGGTTTGCCTTGGAGACGAACAGAGATCATTCTGTCGTTTTTGAGATTGCATCCAAGTACTGCATTTCGGACTCTTTTTTGGACCATGATGGCTACTCCATTTCTTCTGAGGGATTCCTGCCCACAGTAGTAGATATAATGGTCATCTGCATTAAATTCACCCATTCCAGTCCATTTTAGTTTGCTGATTCCTAGAATGTCGACGTTCACCCTTGCCATCTCTTGTTTGACCACTTCCAATTTGCCTTGATTCATAACCTGCCATTCCAGGTTCCTATGCAATATTGCTCTTTACAGCATCGGATCTTGCTTCTATCACCAGTCACATCCACAACTGGGTATTGTTTTTTCTTTGTCTCCATCCCTTCATTCTTTCTGGAGTTATTTCTCCACTGATCTCCAGTAGCATATTGGGCACCTAACTGACCTGGGGAGTTCCTCTTTGGTATCCTATCATTTTGCCTTTTCATACTGTTCATGGGGTTCTCAAGGCAAGAATACTGAAGTGGCTTGCCATTCCCTTCTCCAGTGGACCACATTCTGTCAGACCTCTCCACCATGACCCACCTGTCTTGGGTTGCCCCACAGGCATGCCTTGGTTTCATTGAGTTAGACAAGGCTGTGGTCCTAGTGTGATTTGATTGACTAGTTTTCTGTGAGTATGGTTTCAGTGTGTCTGCCCTCTGATGCCCTCTTGCAACACCTACCATCTTACTTGGGTTTCTCTTACCTTGGGCGTGGGGTATCTCTTCACCGCTGCTCCAGCAAAGCACAGCCGCTGCTCCTTACGTTGGACGAGGGGTATCTCCTTACTGCTGCCATTCCTGACCTTCAACGTGGGATAGCTCCTCTAGGCCCTCCTGCCTGTGTGCAGCCACTGCTCCTCGGGATGCTCCTCCCGGCCACTGGCCCTGGCCTCGGGCTCGGGTGGCTCCTCAGGGTCACCGCCCCTGACCTTGGGCACGAGGTGTCTCCTCCCAGCTTCCGCCCTTGGCCTCGGGCTCAGGGTGGCTCCTCAGGGTCACTGCCCTTGGCCTCGGGTGTGAGGTGGCTTCTGCTGGCCACCCCTGACCTCGGACACGGGGTGTCTCCTCCTGGCCGTGTGTCTCCTCCTGGCCGCTGCCCCTGACCTCAGACGCAGGGTAGCTCCTCTCGGCTGCCGCCTCTGACCTCAGATGCAGGGTAGCTCCTCTAGGCCGTTCCTGCGCCGTCACAGCCTGGCACTCTAGGCCGCTGCCCCTGACCTCGGACCTGGGGTAGCTCCTCTCTCAGCCACCTGCGCTTAGTGCACTGGCTCTCGCAGCCACCTGTGAAGACTTTTCTTTCTTTAATTTCAGTAGTTATGAACTTCAGAATAAAGAACAGTAAACCCACTAATATTGCTTCCTGATGTCATCTTTCAATATGGGGATTTGGATTTCACATAATTTGGAAAGGTCATTAGAAACCTGAATACCAGACCCATGGCATTTATTTACTTTTATTTATTTTTTAATTGGGGTATAATTGCTTTACAATGTTGTATTAGTTTCTGCTGTGCAATCCCATGGAATTTAGATTTACTCTTCCTCTCTCTCCAAAGAAATAAAGATGAGGTGAATGGAAATATCTCACACACTAGTAAAGTAATGCTCAAAATTCTCCAAGCCAGGCTTCAGCAGTACGTGAACTGTGAACTTCAAGATGTTCAAGCTGGTTTTTGAAAAGGCAGAGGAACCAGAAATCAAATTGCCAACATCCGCTGGATCATGGAAAAGCAAGAGAGTTCCAGAAAAACATCGATTTCTGCTTTATTGACTATGCCAAAGCCTTTGACTGTGTGGATCACAATAAACTGTGGAAAATTCTGAAAGAGATGGGAATACTAGACCACCTGACCTGCCTCTTGAGAAACCTATATGCAGGTCAGGAAGCAACAGTTAGAACTGAACATGGAACAACAGACTGGTTCCAAATAGGAAAAGGAGTACGTCAAGGCTGTATATTGTCACCCTGCTTATTTAACTCATATGCAGAGTACATCATGAGAAATGCTGGGGTAGAAGAAGCACAAGCTGGAATCAAGATTGCCGGGAGAAATATCAATAACCTCAGATATGCAGATGACACCACCCTTATGGCAGAAAGTGAAGAGGATCTAAAAGCCTCTTGATGAAAGTGAAAGTGGAGAGTGAAAAAGTAGGCTTAAAGCTCAACATTCAGAAAACAAAGATTATGGCATCCGGTCCCATCACTTCATGGGAAATAGATGGGGAAACAGTGGAAACAGTGTCAGATTTTATTTTGGGGGGCTCCAAAATCACTCAGATGGTGATTGGAGCCATGAAATTAAAAGACGCTTACTCCTTGGAAGGAAAGTTATGACCAACCTTGACAGCATATTCAAAAGCAGAGACATTACTTTGCCAACAAAGGTCTGTCTAGTCAAGGCTTTTGAACTGTGGTGTTGGAGAAGACTCCTGAGGGTCCCTTGGACTGCAAGGAAATCCAACCAGTCCATTCTGAAGGAGATCAACCCTGGGATTTCTTTGGAACGACTGATGCTAAAGCTGAAACTCCAATACTTTGGCCACCTCATGCAAAGAGTTGACTCATTGGAAAAGACTCTGATGCTTGGAGGGATTGGGAGCAGGAGGAGAAAGGGATGACCGAGGATGAGATGGCTGGATGGCATCATTGACTCAATGGACATGGGTTTGGGTGAACTGTGGGAGTTGGTAATGGACAGGGAGGCCTGATATGCTGCAATTCATGGGGTCTCAAAGAGTCGGACACGACTGAGTGACTGAACTGAACTAAACTGAATGGAAATATTTCAGTTCAGATATAGTTGTGATGATCAAATGATCATAAATATAGGACCTCATTAAGAACCAAAGTGTCTGTGACATAACCCAAGAAAATCCATGAATCAAAGGAGAGTTAAGGACTCCAGCACTTATTCCCTGTGTACCCTTTTCCCTCTCTAGTCTTGGTTTCCAGATCTCTTGAGTGTGTTGGACTAGATCAGTATTTTTAAAAATTGTCTTCGGCAGAGGTCTAGATCTCCAGGATCCCCATACCAACTGCAAACGAATATATTATGTTTGAAGAAAAGTTTTCATGGCTTTAAAAATTGAAAACATGAATTATGTGATCCCAATGGCCTCATTAAGCTCTGAAGATCTATGAGTCTATAATTCATCATTATGCCCTCTCACAAAAAATAATGCAATACCCTCCCCAGTTTCATTATTCTTAAGTAATCTGTCAACAAGAGTATTTCTTGGATAAAATTCTATAGATCTAAGTTTCTGTTAGACCCTATGATGGATACCAAAGTAGTTCAAGATGTGGTCTTAAACTTCTTACAATGCACATCAATTGATCATTAAAAATCCCCCCCAAGGTAGCTCATTTGCAGTTATTCCTTCAGTGAGTCCTTTAAAATCGTTTCACCAGACCTCAAATCACAGAATCTTAGGGTTGGAAGGGACCTTAGGGATTTCCACAGAGATATCATTAAAATAAAACTAAGTATCTCTTATTTGCCCTCCTTTTAAAAATGTTGTCTCAAGGGAACCCTGAATATTAAACTCACACTGAAACATGTTTCCTCATTTGAGGGTTTAAAAACTATTCTAAATATATGGGGTTCTTGGCTTTGTGCCCAGGATCTTGTCTTGTAGGATAGAAGTTTAGGATAAAAGACATTTCCAATTATAATTTCTCCCTGAAGAAGTCTTCTCCAGCTCAGTTCAATAATAGAGTAGTTACCTGGGGCAGGCAGCCTGGGGTTTCACAAAAGGCTTTCAGATCTGAAAACACGCACAGTTGATAATTAAAGTCCTCGTCCATCTGACCTAAATTTTTCTTTGGCTTTTGTGAGATTTGCCTGTACAGGTAGAATCCTATTTGAACAAGTTTGACCAGACACCAAAATTTCTAGTTTTAGCCTAATCTCCATGAGAGGGAAACGTACTGTTATAAGATGTAGAGAAGAGCCATCTATTTGTAATTTCAATTTTTCTCACGTGAAGTGAATGTTATTGTACTTTATCTACAAAGAGTACAAGCTGGGGGTTAATGGGAGTATGGATGTGAGGGCAGGTTTTGCCTGTTCCAGAATAGAAGTGTTTGAGAAAGAATATGCAGATTGCCTTTCTTCTGCACTGGGGCTTCCCTTGTGGCTCAGCTGGTAAAAATCTCCCCGCAATGCGGGAGACCTGGGTTCAATCCCTGGGTTTGAAAGATTCCCTGGAGAAGGGAAAAGCTACCCACTCCAGTATTCTGGCCTAGAGAACTCCATGGATACAGTCCATGGGGTCACAAAGAGTCGGACATGACTTGAGTGACTTTCACTTCACTTCACTTCTGCACTACACTTGATCTTAGCCAAAGGACCAAGAAGTGACAGAGGAGTCGGGCGGGCTCTAGTCCATGGGGTTGCAAAGAGTCAGACGCGACTGAGCAACTAACACTTTCACTTTTCTTCTATTCAGCTGTACAGGTCCTTGAAATCCCCAAATATCACCATAGTATGTGATTTCCCTTATAAAGCCTCATATGCCAAAGAAGCATAGCCTTCTTAGATTCTCTTTACTTCTGCTCAATTTCATTGCCAGCACTAGAGGCTGGTTTTCTTTTCGGGGCTGTTTTTAACATGGGAAGTGGGAGTAACGAAATTATTTTGACTTCATAGGAGTTCCTGTTCTTAGCTGTGGAAGCTGGGTGATTATCCAAGCTTAACAAGAGTTGGTCAACCATTGTCTCACTTTGAGCATTTGGGTTATAGAAAATGAAGTTCAAGCTTGTGCCTCTGCAAAAAGGCAAATCATGACATGGCATGGACATCCTGGATTTCTCCTAAAGGTAGAGATCTCAAAGTGAAGTCTGTGAGTGCCTAGGGTACATTGTATTTGAAAACACGTAAATGTTTTCAGGAAGTTGGATTGATGCCTTGGGAGATTTTAGAAGACGACAACCTGTCCTAATGAAAGTATTTGCTTTGGAAATTACAGACATGTTAGTAAAGGGTATGTGTACGAGAGCAGTAAAGTGAATAGGTCTTGGCTTTAGTCAAGAGGTGGCGAGGATGGGGAATGTAACAGATACTGAAAGCGATGCTGTCAGAAATTGTAGATGGTTTTGCTTGGTGTTGGTTGAGTCCTGTATTTTCCAAAAGGCCCAAACTACATATTTCTGCTTTCAATTTTAGCTCTAGGATCACAGTCTTTCTAAAACTCTGTACCTGTATTCTTTCTTATTGGTTTTCCTTTACTCATGGATGATCCTTCCCACAGTCTGGCCTCTTACTCCTAACCACCAATGATCTTGTCCTCCATGTTGTCTCAGCCTCTCATCCCAGAATCTAAGCCTCCCACTCAGGGCACCATCTCCTAACTCTCCAGTTCACCTGCCTTAGAATCATAACCCAACAATCCCAACAAACCTCACAAGGGCCCTAAAGTCTGCTAATCTTACCATCATTTCACTGCTTCTCAGCCCCTCATCTCTTCACTTCCCTCCTGGCATTGAATTCTGTGGCCCATCATTCTAGTACACTCTTGTACACATCCTCAGTTTCTTTGTAGCCATCCCCCTCTGTTATTCTCACCTGGTAAACTGCCTGTCTGGTTAAATCACCTCTCCACCAGCACTGGACCTGCATCTGTGCAGCCCATTAGAGCTGGAGAAAACAACAAGCTCTGATGACTGCTTTGGCTTTAACTCCAAGACCACAAACTTCCCAGAGCCCCTGAGTGGGACTCAGCATACTGTTATATTCCCCCCAGGCCTTCATTCCACAGGCATAAAGGATGATTTCATACCATCCCTGTTCTTCTTAAACCTACTACAGTAGGTTCCCTACATATGAATGAGTTCCGTCAAGAGCACATCCATATGTACATTTAGTTCCTAAGTCCAACAAAGTTAGCTTTGGTACCCAACTAACACAATCGGCTATATAATATTATACTGTAGGGCTGCATTCACAAACTGGTTTAATTCTATTTAAAGAGCACATTTTGCAGCTAAATGAGAAACTCTCTAGGTGCCATTTGAACAGCACTGCCAGATGGATGCTCATGACCTACACATATATGCATAGACCCATACCTGCTCACAACACTCTCACACACTCCCCAGAGGGACCATGAAAGTTGTGTGACCTTCAGTAATGGTGGGCCAGTGACAAATGACCTTGCCTTTTTCTGCAGTGGGTCCACGGCAGGACTCAGAGAGCTGAGGAGTCCAGAGGCAGAAAACGTTTTCACCCTCAACCTTAGTCTGTTAGTGCTTAAAATTCCACTTTTTAACAATGGATTCAGCAAGGTTGTGCTTTACAATAATTTTACCTGGACTGCCACTCAGTGGCCGTTTGGAGAAATACCCAGAAGAGACCTGCCAGTTCTGTAAATTCTCTAGTGAGTTTGCTGCTGCTGCTGCCAAGTGGCTTCAGTCATGTCCGACTCTGTGCGACCCCACAGATGGCAGCCCACCAGGCTCTCCTGTCCCTGGGATTCTCCAGGCAAGAACACTGGAGTGGGTTGCCATTTCCTTCTCCAATGCGTGAAAGTGAAGTCACTCAGTCGTGTCTGACTCTTTGCAACCCCATGGACTGCAGCCCCCCAGGCTCCTCCATCCATGGGATTTTCCAGACCAGAGTACTGGAGTGGGGTGCCATTGCCTTCCCTCCTAGTGAGTTTAGGGAGAGTTAAATATGAAGGTGTGAACTATATTTTGCGGCTTCCCAGGTGGCTCAGTGGTTAAAAATCCACCTGCTAATGCAGGAGATGCAGGTTCAATCCCTGGGTCGGGAAGATCCCCAGAGGAGGAAATGACAACTCACTCCAGTATTCTTGCCTGGAGAATTCCATGAACAGAGGAGCCTAGCGGGCTACAGTCCATGGAGTCACAAAGAGTCAGAGGTGACTGAGCACGCACAAGCTATATTTTATTTTCCTAATTTGTTTGTATTTAAAAAATGCTGAAACCCATGTTAATTAGTGTTCATAAATTTTAAGCAGTAAGAGTCTTTAAGGATAGGATCTTGTAATTGTCCTATTTACTGACTTATTTAAAAGTCTCATCACAGGTATTTTCAGGAGATTCAGGAGGTGCTACAAGGATTCTTCTACAAGTGTTTCCTCTCTCAAAATCCCCCAGACACCCACTCCCTGTGAAGTCATTCCACTTCTGTTCTCCTCCCTGCCCCTTTCCTTGGGAACTTGTTTCTGGGATACAGTTTACACTCTTATCAGTCCATCTGCAGTCTCTCACACAGTTTTCTAAATTGAGGGTGAAAGGTGAGTGTAGAGAGTGTTAGAGTCAGGGGCAAGGCATAATAAGGGGAAACACTGAGTTATGGAACAAGACATTCTAAAATAATGACTTGAAGACCTCTTAATTTTTTAACTTCATGAAAGGTTTTTAAAGTAGGTTTTAAACCCACTGATTATGAAAAAAATGCTTTTAAAAATTATTTTATTGTTGACATTGGAAAATATGAATGCTTGTTTCAGTGCAGGAGTTTCCCAAAAGTCTGAGAGCCAAATTTATAATCAGCATCCATGATTTTATAGCTTCCAGTTGCTTCTTGTCTCAGTGTAAAAGCCAGATACCTTACTCAAATTTGCAAGATTTTACACAATCTAACCTCCTGTTACCTCTCCGATTTCATTTCTGGCTACCATCCCTCCCAGTCTGCTCCAGCCACCCTGACTGGCTTATTGAAACACTCATTCCCCTGTATCCTCATGACTTGTCCTCTCCTCAAATGTTACCTTCTCTCCAAGGCCTCTCTCTAAAACATGGACCCCATCCCCTATATCCCTTTCCTACTTTTCTCCAAAGAACTTATTACCCTCTGCTATATCATACACAGCTCATTTCTTTATTGTGCATCTCCTTAGCTCTTTAAAGATAAGCTCTAAGATGGCAGGAATTTTTGTCTGTTGTTTTAGAGTTGTATCCTCAATGCCTAGAATAATGCAAAGCACAAAGTACATGTGACTGCATGCTCAGTTGCCAAGTTGTATCCATTTCTTTGGGACCCCATGGACTGTAGCCCACAAGGCTCCTTTGTTCATGGAGTTTTCCAGGCAAGAATACTGGACTGGGTGGCCATCTCCTTCTCCAGGGGACGTTCCCAACCCAGGGATCGAACACTGAGCCACTTGGGAAGCCCTCACAAAGTAACACAATAAGTATTGAATGAATGCCCCATGTTCATTGCAGGACTGAATACAATAATCAAGACATAGAAACAAAGCATTCATCAACAGACAAGTGGATAAAGAAAATATGCCACACACAGTTGCAAAAAATGGATGGAACTTGAGGACATTATGCTAAGTGAAATAAGTTAGAGAGAGAAAGACAAATACTGCTTGATCTCACTTATATGTAGAATTAAAAGAAAAAAAAACTCATAGAAGCAGAGATCAGGTTGGTGGTTGCCAGAGACAAGAGGTGGGAGAATTGTTTGAAGGCTGTCAAAAGGTAGAAACTTCCAGTTGTAACATAAGTAGGTTCTGGAGATGGAATGTATATCATATTGACTATAGTTAACAATAATGTATATTTGAAAGTTGCTAAGAGACTAGGTCTTAAAAATTCTTATCAGAAGGGGAAAAATGTGTAATTATGTGAGGTGATGGATGTTAACTAAACATACTGTGGCAATCATTTTGCTCCAAGAGAAGGGGGCACTCTTTCTGTCCCCTTCTGATGTCTATGTCAGAAGCTTTCTCTATCTCTTTTATACTTTAATAACACTTTATTACAGAAAAGCTCTGAGCATCAAACCTCATCACTGGCCCGGGATCGAAATCCTCTCCTCTGGAGGCAACCCACACAAGGTAGAATCACAAGGTAGCAGCAACTTCCACTACCAAATAATCATGATACAATCATGTTACTATTATTAAGGTCTTCCCAGGTGGCACAATGGTAAGGGATCTGCCTGCCAATGCAGGATCCCTGAGTTGGGAAGATGCCCTGGAGAAGGAAATGACAACCCACTTCAGTATCCTTGCCTGAAGAATTCCATGAACAGAGAAGCCTGGTGGGCTACAGTCCATGGGGTCGCAGTTGGACATGACTGAGTAACTGAGCACACACATTACTATTATTAGATTATAGAGTGGTAAATGCTAAAACCAAGGCATATGCATGAACTTGAGGATCACAGTTGAAGTGACTACTTCAATTTTGGGGCAGGAGGTGGTTAGAGAGAAGGTCACAGACTTGGTGTTCAAGATTATATAGGAGTTCACTAAACTGCTAATTAGAGAAAGCTGCTGCTGCTGCTAAGTCATGTCAGTCGTGTCCGACTCTGTGTGACCCCATAGACGGCAGCCCACCAGGCACCCCCGTCCCTGGGATCCTCCAGGCAAGAACACTGGAGTGGGTTGCCGTTTCCTTCTCCAATGCATGAAAGTGAAAAGTGAAAGTGAAGTCACTCAGTCGTGTCCGACTCTTTGCGACCCCATGGACTGCAGCCTACCAGGCTCCTCCACCCATGGGACTTTCCAGGCAAGAGTACTGGAGTGGGGTGCCAGTGCTTTCTCTGAATTAGAGAAAGGAAGCACCTCCAAACTGAGAGAGTTGCACCAGGCCCCTCACCCACAACATGCATTTTGAGATAGCATTGACACAACATGAGTCATCCCTGGCTATAAAACAATTGACATGAATCCTGAAGAAAGGCAGATTTCTAAACAAATACATAGTTCGTTAACATAACCTAAGGAAGACATTTCCATGAGAGAAACGCATTGGTTAGCTCGAGGTTTGAGATAAAGTGAAGTTCAGGCGGACAGGTGTCGTCATGATAACACAGGATTAGAAAAGGAAAGAAAAAAAAGTCCGTCACTTGTATTTTTATTTGCTCCTGCCGCTTGGGGACCTCTGGCCTCCCTACCGAGGCTATTAACACTCTTGGTAGTATTAATTTATATGTGATGCTCTCCAGAATAGAAACTGCCTTTTTTATCTCTGTAACCTCTAAGCCTAGTGCAACACCTGGCACACATAAGATGCTTAATAAATATTTAGTAATTCCTGTTTGGGAACACATGTAAGAATTAAAGATTTTAAAATTTAAAAAAAAATAAATAAATTTTTTTAAAAAAAGAATGACTATATGAATCAGTGAAGAAATAAATTTATGAATCAATAAGCAAACAAAAAATGAAGACTTTATTAGTGAAATCTTGTTAGTGAAAGGCTCCTAGGCAGGCTACACAGAGCTTCCTAGATATCTGAAGGACTACTGTGCTAGCTACTGCCTCTTCAGACTTGCAAAGGCCAATTTCCTGGACCACCCACTGTATTGGTTTATTGCATCCTGTTATCATCAGGAATTGTGCATGCACTGTTTTTCCAGTAGCAGAGATGGCTTCTAAGCAGCAACTGGTAAATTCAATCGCTTAGATTGTGGTTTAAAAGGAGGCCAAGTCCATGGATTGGTTTTCATGCATGCTAGTTCACTTAATTCTGTAGTCTGCCCATAGAATGCATTCCTAACTCTAGACAGGTAACTTGTAAATGTGAGCCAGTTGAGAACTTGGTGAAGCCTGCAGGTAAAATTGTCTGTCTTGCTGATGATCTATCAGGAGTTTTCATCTTGGGACAGGACACCAGGTCCTCCTCATTAGGTCTCTTGGCTCCTTAAAGATACCAAGTACAAGGAAAGCTGCCGGGGATGACTGTACGGTGAGTATCTTTCGGGATCACTCTTAGCACAGGGCAGTGCTGTGCTCCACTGCTTGCATCACCCTGAAATGAAGCGCTCAGTCATCATGGACATGGTGCAGCCCCTGGCCATTGAGCAGCTTCTTTTGAACAAACCCATCAGCATCTTCTCTCAGTCACCTGACCTGCCTTGCAAGTGATAAAGTCTTTCTTCTGGCTATTTCAAAATGGTAAAGATGTTACTGCTGCACTAGAATCTTAAAGAATCACATCCAGGGAACTAGGCTGTTCTCAGCGGGAGACAATATACTTACCCCTTACTGGGAGGAAAATGAATGCAGTTACCAGCTTTAACTCACAAGGGATACAAAACAAATAGATCCCAAAAATGAAAAGCTCTACTTTAAAGTAAAAAGTACCATGATGCCAATAGCAGAATATTCCTGGCAATCCTCAGATTAAGCAGCGGCAACATGAATAAATGAAATGCTGTGATATGTTGGCAGTGTGTAACAGCGCTGTCTCCCAGTGCTTCAGGTCAGCGCTTAAGCTTTGTCAGACCACAACAGCTAGGGAATTAGGAAGACATGAATGCTTGGAGGAAAACGACACAGATCCAGCTCGCTGTGGGACAAATGGAAAGGTTTCAAGCAAAGGAACCCAGCAGAAGGTCTCAAAGATGAAAGTCAAGCTCACTTAGAATCGCACTCTCAAACAGCTCAGGTTTATTTCAAATCATATCTTCTATACTTAGCCAAGTGAATAATAGCTGGAACCTGAAACATTAGGGGCCCAAGCCAGGAGAGAGTAGACTACCCTGAAACAATATACACTGATTAAATTCAACTTGGTGAGGTTTCATTCCAGTGTGACTTAATTTGTATTGTGTCTGGGTATTGATCTGTGGCCTGGGTGTAGCCACACTCTCTTCACAGCTAGTACATTTTGAAGCGCTGCCCACAAAGAGGAAAACATGCAAATGTGAGGTCTTCTTAAGTGCTGTGGTTCTGCGGTGGAATTCTCTATGACTGTTAAAGATGACAAGGTTGCGGACCTTTGTTGAGCTATGGAAATGTGTATACACACTAATGTTAAGTGAAACAGTGTGTACACATTGATTACAGCCCCTGTAGGAACCCGGTCTGTACATCAGCTAAGATCACAAGTGAACTTGGAGTGACACAAATAGAATTAAATGTGCAGGAGATTATGAGTTTTTTGATCCCAGTAGAGTTGTTCAAGCTCACAATAAAAATAAATGAAACAGGTAAAAATAAATATACCACTGTGGTTCCAAACCTGTATAGTTGTGAAGCACATATTGAAATCCAAATCCATCACCTCCAGAAAGGGAGCAGACAGCGGAAGGATGACATGGTGACACAGCAAACAAAGGGGCTTGCCTAGAAACGCATCACTGAGACTGTCAGTGATGGGCGAAAGTGGAATTTTAATGATACCGTTGATGAACTGGACAAGCACTATGCATTCTGTTTGAATAGGACTCCCTTCCCCACAATTAAGGGGGACTGTTTACTTTTCATATGCCTGCATTTTGAATCATGTGTGTAGATACCTGTGTTTTCAAATAAATCTGACTGTTAGAGAAATGTCAGGCCAAAAGCCCAGGGACTCGGCTTTGTCTCTGGAGATGGGAATAGAGGGCCCTTTAGAGGGCTGGGACAGTGGAGGACCTGAACGGCTGGATACTGAAGCCATCACCCAAACACCACCTACCTAGACAGGCAGGCAGAGGCAATAAAGCTGTGGCTTCACTACCCACACTGCTGGGACATGCCTGTCCTCTCTCCAGTTAACTTGGCCAGACATATGGCTGCACCTGACCAGAAGCCGAGCAGCACTGGCTTGTGTTTTGCTATTGCTTTTCCCACCTTTGGGTCTTTGTCCTCTTTTGCAGCTTTATCAGCAGAGAAGAGGAAGGGGAGGCCGTGCGGTTCCCAGGCCTAGACTGCAGCCGACCATCCCCTAGTTGCACACCAGAGGCAGCACCACACAGACCACTGAACTGTTGCCATAAGTGGGTATAGCAATGAGGAAGGTTCGCATGGCTTCCCCAGTACAAGGCTTGTCAGAGTCTCATGGTGTTTCCTCTGATTTCATTAACTGAAAATTGGTGGTAATTGGAAATTTACTCTATGCAAATAAGTCATGTGATGAAAAAATACAAAGAGTGACTTCTTTGCTTATAAAGTTCACTGCTGTATTTATATTTTGTAAGAAACCGACGACTATGAAAAGGTTGCTACCAGTAACGCCAGTGATGACTGATACAATCATACCATTTTCTTCATCTGTGAAGTAAGGAGATTGGTACTAAAAGATCTGTAAAGATTTATTGGATTTTGCTAGTTAAGTAGAGAGTTTAGTGTGATGTGGACTTCCCTGGTGGCTCAGCTGGTAAAGAATCTGCCTGCAATGCAGGAGACCTAGGTTTGATCCCTGGGTTGGGAAGATCCCCTGGAGAAGGGAAAGGCTACCCACTGCAGTATTCTGGCCTAGAGAATTCCATGGACTGTATAGTTCATGGGGTCTCAAAGAGTCGAACACGACTGAACGACTTTCACTTCACTTAGTGTGATGTGAGTGAGTTCATGTCAAATTCACATTTCCTTTCCCCAGTTTGTGGTTTAGATCACCTGTGCCATGGTCTTCTTCCTGCTTTTCTAATACCAAGGGTGCTGTGTTCTGCTTTAATGAGAAGTGACTAAAACAGACACACGGATGATAAACAAGCAGCCTCTTGGAATCAACATGCAGCAGGTGTTAAGTCCACACCTCAAGGGTAAATAAAGTCACCCAGAAGAAGGGATGTGTTTCGTCTCAGAATGGTGTTGGTAGCTTTTCTAAACTTACAGGATAGATTAGAGGCACTGTTCTAGGAACGGTGTCTTCAGGGATGATACCAACAGTGAACTGAGAGGGGATGGGATTGGCATTTCTGACAGCTTTAGGGAGGGTGGGAAAGCTAATGTACTATCTCTGCCAAGGCCATGAATTATAGCTTTATGTAACACTGTCCTCAGAAATACAACTCTCCACTGATTGATCAACACAACAAAACCATCCATCCGGGAGGTCCCTAATAAAATGCCCAATGGTACTGCCTCAGAGACCCTGACAGGGCTGCACGCCCACATCCAGCCTCCCAAATGCGAATACGAGGGGGCCAGACGGAGCCTCAGCCAAGGTCTTTATTTTATAGACTGAGTTCAGGGAAGGGTTAACCTGCACTAATCCAAAGACAGGAACAAAAACTGAAGTGGAAACACAGCCGCTTATAATGAATGTTGATACACTACTCACTGAAGCCTCTGAACCAGGTGACAAAGTGATGGACCTGGTCCAAGGGGACAATGGCAGGAGCAATTGCCTGGAATAATTATCTGGCTGGCATCACAGAGCCAGCCTGTTGGGGAAGCCAGTACTGGCATTCATCCTTGCACAGCTGCTGACTTTGAATTGAGAATCCTTTGTTCTCTTTTGCTGACAAGTAGGCTAATGACAAGTAGGTGATAGCATCATCGACTCAATGCACATGAATTTGAGCAAACTCCGGGAGATAGTGGAGGACAGAGAAACCTGGCATGCTGCGGTCCAGGGGGTCACCAAGAGTCAGACACGAATTAGCGACAGAACAACAACAACAAGGCTAACGCAGGGGCCCCAGGCAGATCTCTGCAAAAGATGGAGACTTCCAGCAGGAGACATCACCATCGAAGAGTCTAGGCATATGTATGGTATGAGGGAGAATGTTTACTGAGCGCTTCCTGTGTGTCAATAACTGGCAAAAAAGAGATGGCACGTTTGAAACAGGTAAACAAGGAGAATTTCATAAAGAGAATGTTTGCAAATGTATGGGTAGCATTAGAGTAACCAACAAAGGATGGCGAAGCACCAGAGCTGATGCCAGCACACTTACTGAGGGATGGGATGGGAGCAAAGGGGTGCTGTGCCTGAAAGAAGCTGTGGGTGGCTATGGGGAGAGGGACACAGCCAACATGCTGCATCGAAGCAAGGAGGAAAGCTGGAGAATAAATTACACTGCCCTCACGCTCCTCTTGATCTCCAGCCTCCTGTTACTGCTGCCCATTGGCGCCATCCAAACAGAAGCCAGAGGGGATGGGAGCCTGTTGATGCCATCCTTTGAGACCTTTCTCCTGGAGCATTCCCTGGCATGCAAGTGGCCAAGCCTAGGCACTGTCAGTGCCCGGGTTCCATCCCTGGTCCAGGAACTAAGCTCCTGCAAGCCACATGGCATGGCCAAAAAGAAAAAGAGAAAAACAGCTGATAAGACCCTTTTCCTGGTAACAGAGCAGTTGGAGAAGGACCTGGAGGAGCAGGCAGAGAACATCCGGCACTCCCTCATGTTACAAGTAAGCAAAAAGAGGCAACATGACTTGCTCAGCAAGGGAGGGGTGGAGCTGAGACTCAAACCCAGAGCAATCTGACTCCAGAGCCCATATGCAACTGCTCTATCGGATTCTTCATTTCTGGGCCCCCCCACCATTCCCATCTCATCCCCTTTCAGTTCCCTCTACACATACTCCAAGGAGTTTCCTGCCTTCAGATGCTAGGCTTTTGCACATTCTGTTTCCAGCTAAACCACTGCTGTTCCAAGAAATCTCCTCAAGCTGAAGTTGCTGAGGCACCTCCCTCTTCTGAAGCCCTGGAGGGCATCACCTCAGCCTGGAGACTGTGAGCTCCTTCAAGGCAGCGACTTTGTCCACCGTGTTTGCCTCATCCCCAGGATCCAGCCCAGTGCTGGAGAGATAGCAATTAAATCAGGTTTGTGGGTTGAATTTTCAGCCCAAACAAAGGAAAGAGGAGCACAATCTCACAAAGCTAAGAGAGTTAAAAAAAAAAAAACACTGAAAAATTTAAACTAGGTATTTCAAAACGCACATTATTCTAGGCTTCAATATTTTATTTATATCCCAAACAGAATTTATTATAATTTTGCTTTTCTGGATTTAGCTGAAACAAACACACTAACGACATTTAAAAAATATATTTCTGGGGGAAAAAAGCCTTTCAAAATATATGAAAACATGTACGTAGGGACATACACTTTTTCTTTTGCCTCAGGCTCCAATATGGCTTGGAACAGCACTGTTGGATTCTCTACTTAAGTTTCTGACATGTTGTTCATCACAGATTATTTTGTATTAAGTTGGATGTTAACAATACTGCATTAAGGGGCACTTACTTGGGGGTACAGTGGTTAAGACTCCACCTTTCCACTGCAGGGGGTGCAAATTTGATCCCTGGTCTGGGAACTAGGATCCCATATGCCTCAGGGTAAGGCAAAAAAATAAATAAAATATATGACATTAAAATATTTACAATTAATATTTTATATGCATTAAAAACAGTGATGAACATACATAAAAATGATTATACATTTAAATGCCACATGATGATTTACTAGAGACACTACCAAGTCTTCATGAATAAAACTGGGAAAAGAATAGAAAAAAAATAATAAATACTGTATTGAGAGAAATATTGTTTGATTCCACTTATCAAGGTACCAAGAATAGTCAAATTTATACAGTCAGAAGGTACATTGGTAGATGCTAGGATCCAGGGAGTGAATGTGGGGTGGGGTGGGGAGGGAAAATGGGCAATTAGTGCTTAATGGGGACAGAGTTTTGGTTTAGGAAAGTGAAAAATTCAGGAGATGGATGACAGGGGGGAGAGTAGACCAACAATGTGAATGTACTTAGTGCCACCGAACTGTACAGCTAAATATGGTTAAAATAGTATGTTTTTATCACGTGACTTTTATCACAATAACAAACGTTTTAAAAAATAATCACATATAAATATTTTAATAAAGGAAAATAAATAAAAATACTGCATTAAAATCTGAGATTTGGGTACCTCCTTAGCTTCTGGCCTGGAGAATTCCATGGACTGTATAGTCCATGGGGTCGCAAAGAGTTGGACACGACTGGGCAAATTTCACTTCACTTCACTTTAGCTTCTGCAGCAGAGGCAAGTGCCTCACTGGCACTGAGGCCAAGGCAGTGGCTAGGGGGCTGGAGGAAAGAGGACTCAAAGGGCTGTTGAGGACCAGCATCCAGGGAAGTGATATTCTAGCCTCTTTTATTTACATTTCAGAACGAGTCAGTAAAAGGGGTCATGTAAGTCAATCATTAGCCTATGCCCCACTAGGACAGGGAAATTAAAGTATGTCACAAACAGAGGGACCAATGAAGAGAGAAAGACCTTTTCATTCAGAATCTCTTAACTTCATATCAGTTAAAGGATTTTGACGTGGGAAAGCTTAAAACAAAGACTGAACTTGGGGGTGGACTCTCTTTCCCCCTTTCTTATCTGATGTGTACCTTCTGGAGCCAAGAACATGATTTACAAAGGACCTGCTACAGTGTCCAAAACAAAGAGCACAGGGGAAGTTTTCAGCCCTTGTCCCCACTTGGAAACCCCTCAGGAATTCGTTTTAATTCTGTTTATTTTTAAATGTTCTTAAGATATTTAATTAGGTTTAAAAAATACCACCAAAATTAAGCTAAAAAGAGCGTCTCAATAAAAATCTATTTTTACCTCATCAAAATATAGTGAACTGCACACACACACACACACACACACACACACCAATAGCACTTATATCATCTTGTGAATTTCAAATGAATTAATAGCATCTTTAGTGCCTAACAAGGTGCCCAGCACTTAATAAGTGCTCAATTAATGGCAGCCACCATTAGTATTGTCACTGGGGCATACCAATGAACAAGAGGCAATTTTGTTCAGTTTGAGAAATAGATGACATTTCACTCAGCTGCTTTTAAAATTAAGACTTGAAACTGTAAACACTATTTACGAGTAGTTAAAATACTTTTTTCCATTTTATATGATGGACATTCTTAGGTGTAGGAGACAGGGAGAGAGGGAGATGAGACACAGAAGTTGAGGGGAGAGGACAGACTGAGTCATAAGGAAGAGAAAGAAAAGGGGAAAGGGCCAAAGCCAGAAACAGAGAAGATAAAATCAGTCCAAAGAGGGAGCCAGAGGGAAACGGTAAGATGGGCAGCAGAAAAGAGAGGGAGACAGGCAGGGAGCTGCAGACCTGGCAGGTGCTGGGTGTGCAACTTACCATTGTGTTCTGTTCTCCTTAACTCTGGCCTTCAGAGGGAGTCGTCATTACCCTTTGAAATATATGGCTTTTTTAGCTCTTGAAAGCAGCTTTTCTGCCTTTCCCCCCCTAAACTTCAAAGGTTTATTTCTAAAATAAAATTCAATTTTTTCATGAAAGACTGAGAGTGTTATACCTTCACAAAGATACAGGGATGATTTAGGTTTAGACACGTGCTTTGAATATTTATTTTTATATATTCATTTGGCTGCACCAGCTCTTAGTTGCAGCACATAGGATCTTGCAGCCTGAGAACTCTTAGTTGCAGCATGTGGGATCTAGTTCCCCAAACATGGATCAAACCCAGGTCCCCTGCATTGGGAGCACAGAGTCTTAGTCCCTGGACCACCAGGGAAGTCCCTGGATGTGTGCTTTGGAAGATGAAAAATTGGTCAGCAAGTCGAAAGTCCTTTGGTCATTGGGAAGCTGGAAGTTTGTCCTTTGGCCATTGGGAAGCTGTCAGAATGACTCAGATCTGTTCTTTGAGGCTGCCTCATCCTAATAAGTTCAGAAAATTACTCGTAGAGTAATATGGCCCCTTGGTTCTTCTGTTCCTGGAAACAGAAGCAGAGTGGGCTCCAAAACAGAAGCAGAGTGGGCTCCACAGGTTGGAGATCTTCCCCTTTGCCTGTAAGCCTTAAGCCAGAACATTTCAAAACAATTGGCCACATGGGAATGTTGAAGGAGTTAGACATTTTCTGCCTTCTACTTGTTAGAGGTTTAAATCTGTGGTGGAGTAGGGTAGGGTTGGAAGGCTGGACGTGAAGTGTGGCTAGTCTCCTTCTCAGCTTGTTCTGCTAGTCTAGAGAGAGCCAGGATTTTGAGTCTTCATGAACCTCTTTCCAAGTCTGTGACACCAGGGCTGATGATTTAGCTCAGGGGTTGACAAATGTTTTATCTAAAGGACCAGCTACTAGGTTTGTGGGTCATACAGTCTCTTTCATAATTAATCAACTCCATTGTTGTAGTGCACATGTAGCTGTCAATAATATGTAAATGAATGAGCATGGCTGTGTTCCAATAAAACTTTACTTGTGGACACTGAAATTTCAATTTTACATAATTATCATGTGTCACAAAGTAGTCTTCTTTTGATATTTTTTGACCATTTAGAAATGTACAAACCATTCTTGGCTTGCAAAACAGGTATCCAAGCACAGGTGGTGGGCCAGATTCACCCATGGGCCATAGTTTGCTGACCCTTGGTCTACTTACAGGGTTAGAAAGAAACTGAGGAACAGTGAAGAGTGATGTTTCTAAAATCCCAGGCCCCACTTCTGTGCAAGGAAAAATTTCCCTTGGAGCAGTTTCATTGTTTAAAGAGGAATCCTCAGCCCCCTCACCAGAACCTGATTTCTCAATGCCTGACCTCCTCAAATAATTGAAGGATTAACAAATTGCTATAAAAGAAATATCACCCTTGCCTTCTAATTCCAATTCCTGACTCCATTTTTAGAAGTTAATGAATTTGGAGAATGAATGAGGTAAGTCCCATCATCAGATAAATTAAGGACTCTTACACTAAGAAACAACTCATTGAACAGAACTGATGAAATCTGAACAAATTTAAAGAACTAACCAATGAGAAAATTGCCAGAAGCTGCAGCAACTATCATGTTCAAAGATGCATATAACTTTCCAAAAAGACATGCACACTGTCTCAGTACAGATATCAGATATTTGCATAATTCTGGTCCTGTAAATGTGCACAGAGTTCCCCACAACCTCCAGGGTCCCCAAGTTATGAACTATGAACTAACATAGTGGGAACTAAAGTTCATTAAAGAGAATTGACTTATATGATGCCACACACTTTGTCACATAGGGGGTGGGGAGACACTTGGATTAAGCTCCCAAGCAAAAAAAGTCAAAGGCTACAATTCTTAGCTCCACCAGAGGCTGATGAAGGTGGAGACAAGGTTGCCCCAGGTGGACAAAGAATTCTCCCCAAGGACCAGGATTTCCGCAAGGAATTGGGAGTAGGGGTGGTGTCAGGTAGAGAATAAGGTGGGCCAGCAAAGAAACTGAAAAGTAAGCATCATCCTTTTAGAAACCTATTAGGAGCTCCCACTCTGAGCCGTGAACAATAGTAGGGGTGTTTCAGACACCTTGCCTTCTTTTAGTTCACACAACTAGTCTGCACTACAGTTCCCCGCATTACAGATGAGGGACCTGAGTGGCGCAGAGGTCTGCTAAAATAGCTGTTAAGCTGGTGGCAGGAGAGCCCTTAGTTACCTCAATAAGACCTGCCTTGGCAGCAACAGGAAGGGCAAGGTCCATTCAAGGCAGGACAGCAAGGGAGACCCACTCCCAGAAGTGGAAGCCTCAGCTTCCTGATGCTTGTGACTGAGCATGTGGGGCCTGCTCAAGGTTGCAGCTTGGGAAAAATTTGGACTGAAGAGCTATTATTTTTTAATATTTGTTTTTATGTATTTTGTTGCACTGGGTCTTAGCTGCAGCATATGAGATCTATTTCCTTGATCAGGGATTAAACCCTGGGCTCCCTGCATTGGGAGTGCAGAGCCTTACCCACTAGACCACCAGTGAAGTCCCCTGAAGGGCTATTTTTATTCTCATTGGGACCATTACTGACATCCTGCTGTACTTCATCACTCTACCTTCCCCCCATCTCCTTCCTATTGTTATGACCTACAGAAGCCAAGGTTCAACTCATAGCATATGACAGCCTTGGAAAGGAAAGACACTAAAATCCTATTCAATCATCAATAGTACATTGTTCACTGTTTGGATGACCTGTGGAGACACTGGGGTCTCCCATTTCTTTACTTGATGGAGGCAGCATCCTGTACTGCCTAAGAGCACAGATCCTGGAACTCAGATCCCAGAGCCAAACTCTCTGGGCTTGAATCCCATTTCCACCCTTTACTGGTCCTGTGACCTTAAGCAGCTCACGTAATCTCTTTATATGTCATGCTTTCATCTTTAAAACAGGGCTACTAATATACCTCTTGGGATTGTGAAGATGAATTGAGTTGTTGTGTGTAAAGCACATGGTCTGAGCTCTGTGAGGGAGCGGCTATTGTTCTGAACGTTAAGGTCACATCCTGAGTTAGACTGAAGTAGGAAAGCAGCCAAGACAGGTACAAAGGATGCTTGTGTGAGAGTGGGTGTATGAGGAGTAAGGAGGTGGAGGAGAGAAAAGGAGAGAAGGGAGGAAAACCTGAAGGTCACAGAGGAAGGAGGAAGAGGAAGATAAGTGGGAGACAAATGGACAGGGCTGGGAGAGGGGCAAGAGAGAAGCAGAGAATCCAGAGGCAAACACTCAACAGTGAGAAAGTAGGTACTTCTAACCCCATACCACTGCAAACATAGAGGGGGAGGTTTGACATTAGCCAGGCAAAGTCACAAGAACAACCATGGCTAGCTACATTGCTTGAATACTATGTCCCAGGCACTGTACAGGTGTTTTATCTGTGCCAACTTGTTTAATTCTCACAACAACCATTTTCCTAATTGAGAAAGTTTACACTTAGGGAGATCTGGTAATATGTTAAGGTCACTCAGCTAGTAAGAGGTACAGAGAACCCTGGCTTCAATCTCTGCTCTGCCTAAGTCTAAACACACTTGTACCAGCTTCTCAATCAGGAGTTCAGTGTGTCTGAAATCAGTTAGCACCAGATTATTTCTAGAAATGCACTTATAACTCATGCAGAAATGGAGTAGCCATCATGGTCAACAAAAGAGTCCGAAATGCAGTACTTGGATGCAATCTCAAAAACGACAGAATGATCTCTGTTCGTCTCCAAGGTAACCCATTCAATAACACAGTTATCCAAGTCTATGCCCCAACCAGTAACGCTGAAGAAGCTGAAGTTGAACGGTTTTATGAAGACCTACAAGACCTTTTAGAACTAACACCCAAAAAAGATGTCCTTTTCATTATAGGGGACTGGAATGCCAAAGTAGGAAGTCAAGACACACCTGGAGTAACAGGCAAATTTGGCTTTGGAATGCAGAATGAAGCAGGGCAAAGACTACTAGAGTTTTGCCAAGAAAATGCACTGGTCATAGCAAACACCCTCTTCCAACAACACAAGAGACTACTCTACACATGGACATCACCAGATGGTCAACACCGAAATCAGATTGATTATATTATATGCAGCCAAAGATGAAGAAGCTCTATACAGTCAACAAAAACAAGACCAGGAGCTGACTGTGGCTCAGATCATGAACTCCTTATTACCAAATTCAGACTCAAGTTGAAGAAAATAGGAAAACCACTAGACCATTCAGGTATGACCTGAATCAAATCCCTTATGATTATAGAGTGGAAGTGAGAAATAGATTTAAGGGACTAGATCTGATAGAGTGCCAGATGAACTATGGAATGAGGTTCATGACATTGCACAGGAGACAGGGATCAAGACCATCCCCATGGAAAAGAAATACGAAAAAGCAAAATGGCTGTCTGGGGGAGGCCTTACAAATAGCTGTGAAAAGAAGAGAAGCAAAAAAAAAAAAAAAAGGAGAAAAGGAAAGATATAAGCATCTGAATGCAGAGTTCCAAAGAATAGCAAAAAGAGATAAGAAAGCCTTCTTCACCGATCAATGCAAAGAAATAGAGGAAAACAACAGAATGGGAAAGACTAGAGATCTCTTTAAGAAAATTAGAGATATCGAGGGAATATTTCATGCAAAGATGGGCTTGATAAAGGACAGAAATGGTATGGACCTAACAGAAGCAGAAGATATTGAGAAGAGGTGGCAAGAATACATGGAAGAACTGTACAAAAAGATCTTCACGACCCAGATAATCATGATGATGTGATCACTCATCTAGAGCCAGACATCTTGGAAAGTGAAGTCAAGTGGGCCTTAGAAAGCATCACTACGAACAAAGCTAGTGGAGGTGATGGAATTCCAGTTGAGCTGTTTCAAATCCTGAAAGATGATGCTATGGAAGTGCTGCACTCAATATGGCAGCAAATTTGGAAAACTCAGCAGTGGCCACAGGACTGGGAAAGGTCAGTTTTCATTCCAATCCCAAAGAAAGGCAATGCCAAAGCATGCTCAAACTACCTCACAGTTGCACTCATCTCACACGCTAGTAAAGTAATGCTCAAAATTCTCCAAGCCAGGCTTCAGCAATACGTGAACCGTGAACTTCCAGATGTTCAAGCTGGTTTTCAAAAAGGCAAAGGAACCAGAGATCAAATTGCCAACATTTGCTGGATCATGGATAAAGCAAGAGAGTTCCAGAGAAACATCTATTTCTGCTTTATTAACTATGCGAAAGACTTTGACTGTGTGGATCACAATAAACTGTGGAAAATTCTGAAAGAGATGGGAATACAGAGCACCTGACCTGCCTCTTGAGAAATCTGTATGCAGGTCAGGAAGCAACAGTTAGAACTGGACATGGAACAGCAGACTGGTTCCAAATAGGAAAAGGAGTACGTCAAGGCTGTATATTGTCACCCTGCTTATTTAACTTATATGCAGAGTACATCATGAGAAACGCTGGACTGGAAGAAACACAAGCTGGAATCAAGATTGCCAGGAGAAATATCAATAACCTCAGATATGCAGATGACACCACCCTTATGGCAGAAAGTGAAGAGGAACTAAAAAGCCTCTTGATGAAAGTGAAAGAGGAGAGTGAAAAAGTTGGCTTAAAGCTCAACATTCAGAAAATGAAGATCATGACATCTCGTCCCATCACTTCATGGGAAATAGATGGGGAAACAGTGGAAACAGTGTCAGACTTTATTTTGGGGGGCTCCAAAATCACTGCAGATGGTGACTGCAGCCATGAAATGAAAAGACACTTACTCTTTGGAAGAAAAGTTATGAGCAACCTAGATAGCATATTCAAAAGCAGAGACATTACTTTGCCGACTAAGGTCCGTCTAGTCAAGGCTATGGTTTTCCTGTGGTCATGTATGGATGTGAAAATTGGACTGTGAAGAAGGCTGAGTCCTGAAGAATTGATTCTTTTGAACTGTGGTGTTGGAGAAGACTCTTGAGAGTCCCTTGGACTGCAAGGAGATGCAACCAGTCCATTCTGAAGGAGATCAGCCCTAGGATTTCTTTGGAAGGAATGATGCTAAAGCTGAAGCTCCAGTACTTTGGCCACCTCATGGAAGAATTGACTCTTTGGAAAAGACTCTGATGCTGGGAGGGATTGTGGGCAGAAGGAGAAGGGGACGACAGAGGATGAGATGGCTGGATGGCATCACGGACTCTATGGACGTGAGTCTGAGTGAACTCCGGGAGATGGTGATGGACAGGGAGGCCTGGCGTGCTGCTATTCATGGGGTCGCAAAGAGTCGGACATGACTGAGCGACTGAACTGAACTGAACTGAAAATCATAAATGTCAAAAAAATGCCATAGTATACCTATACCTTTGAGGGGATTCCTTGATAGGAGAATCATGCTAGACTAATCCGAGATCCTAGCTGGTCCCATCACTTCATGGCAAATAGACGGGGAAACAGTGGAAACAGTGACAGACTTTATTTTCTTGTGCCCCCAAATCACTGCAGATGGTGACTGCAGCCATGAAATTAAAAGACGCTTGCTCCTTGGAAGAAAAGCTATGACAAACCTAGACAGCTATTAGGAAGCAGAGATTTCTTTGCCTACAAAGGTCCATCTAGTCAAAGCTAAGGTTTTTCCAGTAGTCATGTATGGATATGAGAGTTGGACCATAAAGAAGGCTGAGCACTGAAGATTTGATCCTTTTGAAGTGTGGTGTTGGAGGAGACTCTTGAGAGTCCCTTGGACTGCAAGGAGATCAAACCAGTCAATCCTAAAGGAAATCAATCCTGAACATTCATTGGAAGGACTGATGCTGACGCTCTAATACTTTGGCCACATGATGCAATGAACTGACTCATTGGAAAAGACCCTGATGCTGGGAAGATTAAAGGCAGGAGGACAAGGAGACAACAGAGGATGAGACGGTTGGATGCATCATGGACTCAATGGACATGAGTTTGAGCAGGCTCTGGGAGATGCTGAAGGACAGGGAAGCCTGGTGTGCTGCAGTCCAAGGGGTTGCATAGAGTTGGACACAACTGACTGAACAACAAGCTGGTCTAGAATATAAATAGGTTCAAATTCTTGGTGTCTTCCACAAATGAATCTATCTATGAAACGGAAACAGTACCAGGGACACAGAGAATAGTCTGGTGGTTGCCAAGGGGGAGGGCGCAGGCAGAGGGTTTGATCGGGAATTTTGCATTAGCAGATGCAAACTGGTATATATAGAATGGAGAAACAAGAAGGTCCTACTATATAGCACAGAGAAGGAACTACAGTCAATATCCTGTGATAAATCATAATGGAAAAAAATATGAAAAAGAATGTATATATATACATATATATATATAAACTGAGTTACAGCGGTAACACAACTTTGTAATTCAACTATGCTTTAATTAAAAATATTCTTGGTGTCTTCGTGAAGAGTTCACTACCAAAGAGAAAGAACATGGGCCCTAAACCAGTGAGACCATGACCTTTGAACAGAGGAAATGAACTTGAATAGAACATATAGGACCTGAGATGACAGCTTTTATTCTCAGAGCTGACAGATTCTTAGAAGATAGTTTGAAAGATGATTAATCTCATCCTTTTAAAATTATTTTTAAAATTTTATTGAAGTATAGTTATAGTTGATTTACATTGTTGTGTTAATTTCAGCTGTGCAGCAAAGCAATTTCAGTTATGCATATGTATATACACATCCTTTTTCACATGATATTCCATTATGGTTTATCACAGGATATTGAATATTCCCTGTGATGTATGTACAGTAGGACCTTGTGGGTTATCCACCCTATATATAATACTTTGCATCTGCTAATCCCAACTCCCAATCTTTTCCTCTCTCATTCACCCTCCTTGACAACCATAAGAATCTTCTCTATATTTGTGAATCTCTTCATTTTGTTTTTTAAAATATTTATTTATTCATTTGGCTGCACTGGGTCTTAGTTGAGCCATGCAGGGTCTTAAGTGGTAGCATTTGAACTGTTAGCTGTGGCATATGGGATCTAGTTCTCTGACCAGGGATCAAACTCAGGCCTGCTGCACTGGCAGCTGGGAGTATTAGCCACTGGACCAGGAGTACAGTTCTCATCTTCATTTTAAAGATGAGAAAACTAAGGCCTCAAGAAAGGATGAGGCTGACCCAAGGTCATAAATCCAAAGGAGAAAGAAGGCTGTAACTAAAAGCAAAGTTTTCTGATGGCCAGACAAGTGTTCTTTCCTCTTCTGCCCCAGTGATCTCCTTTCCTTCACAGAGTCAGTTGAGTTGAGAGGAATTCCTTTCCTGATTTGCCCAAACAAAAGACAAGAGTTAAGATGGAAGACAATGTGCTCTTCCCATTCTGATGACCATGTGCTTTCTGGCTGAGCCTGAGTTTTCAACCTACAATAAGGGAATTTGCCCTGAGTTTTCAACTGAGAAATTACGCAACGAAAAAAAGAACATGTTCATACACTGAAATTTCAAGTAGTCATGTATAGAAAAGCAGGAACTCTCTGGACTCTTCCCTCATGACTTTTGGAATGTTTATTCTCTTGTTTTTCCCATGCCCTCTCCCTTCTACACAGTCCCCACTCATGAGAGGCCTCCAGGTTTTTTTCTTGGCTGCCAAAGCCTGGGTGGCGACCCCATTCCTAGAGGC
This sequence comes from Ovis aries, assembly GCF_016772045.2. NCBI lineage: Eukaryota > Metazoa > Chordata > Mammalia > Artiodactyla > Bovidae > Ovis > Ovis aries. The sequence continues at coordinate 101,666,596 of NC_056080.1, read as the reverse complement.
GCTGAGTGTTTGGAGAGTCCAAAAGAGCCCGCTGTAAAATGAGGCTCCTCCCAGGCGCACCTCGGGCTAAGAAGTCACAGCCAGTTCTGGGGATAGCAACCTGGAGCCCCAAGAAGCTTTCACAATATATTTCAAAGATGTCCTTCAAGCGTCATCCTTTGTTTGACTGGAAAGTACTCTGTGAGCTCTTCCAACTTAAACACCCATTGGAACAAAGTACCTCCTCACTTTTCTGCTCAGCTCTAGCTGCCGGGCAACTCTTACACACAATTTAATCACATTGCTGGGAACTACAATTATTTTTGCATCTCCCAGAGGCTCGAGAGAGACAAGTGTAAGTAATGGCTTACTCTCTTGACCAAACAAGAAAGCAATTATTTCACACAGTTGCCTGAAGACCAGGCCTGGGAACTCCTGTTTGGTTCCACAGGGATGCACTTAAGGGGCTGGCATAGAGAATGGAAAACTCCCTGACAGAGGTTGGAATGGTGATTTTCAAGCCATATGTTTCTCCAGGCTGACTCCAAATTTTAATTTGTCTTTGAATACATTCAGCTCTTGCTCTATAATTCTCCTCTCACGATTCCTCTTTTTTTTTTTTTTTTTCTTATCAATAGGAGGATGGTTCCAGCTGTCTGGCATCTCTGAGGAAGAGTCTTCATCTACAAGACCCAACACATTCAAAATGATCCTGGGAGGCCTGCTAGCTGGCAGTTTACACAGTAGATTTCCAAAGAATGATCTTTGGTGACTTTTCTGAACACACTAATGTTATACCTGACATTTGTTCAGGAGTCTGCGGGACTCCATTAAAAGCCGTCTTCCCTGTTTGGCTCGCTTTAGCTGGTGGAACTGGGAAACGGGGATTAGGAGATTCCCCCTCCGCTTGGAGATGCTCATTCTCCATAACTGCATTTAGAGGGTAGGATTCTGATTGGTGAAGATTAACCACAAACAGGTGAGGCTTTGAGAGTTTTCCTGCTTGTCTGAATTCTGATCTAAGGCAGGGCAGACTGTTTGGATTTCATTCAAACACAGTCTCGGCCTGAAGTATCACTGTGTACACGGACAGGAGTCGACAGAAAGCAAGGGTGGCTGCTGTTGCCAAAATGCTAGAAAGGTGCATTCTGGGGGCCAGGCGAGTACCCAGGACACATGGTCATGCGCTGGAAAATGGCTCCGAGTTCCCTCTGCTGGGGATGGCATTTCTTGGGCTGCCCTTCATGGTTCCCAGGGCCAGGCTTCACCCTTCCAGGTATACTGTGATTCAGCTCCCTTGTCCTGGAATTCCTCCACTAGAGATTCACTAAGCTTGGTGGGGAATGCTGTCCCCTGCCTTTACAATTCTCTTTTTAAAAAATGTATTTATTTTTATGTAATTATTTGGCTGCAGTGGGTCTTAGCTGCAACATATGGGATCTAGTTCCTTGACCAGAGCTGAACCCCTGGACCCCTGCATTGGGAGGTCGGAGTCTCAGCCACTAGACACCTAGGCAAGTCCCATCACCATTCTCTTAAAATAGGCAATTTCCCTGGGTAGGATGCCACTTAAGAATGTCAGCCCCTAAAGTCTGAATGAGGTATTAGGTTCTTTCCTGTAAGGCATTAGAGAGAACTCAGAAATATTGGCCTCAAAATGCTAAAAGGAGAAGAACCAGGGAAGGGGCGCAGGGGTTTGGGATGGGACCTGAAGGCAGAGGCAGAGAGAGGGATAGCAAAGTGTGACTCTGCCTCCTTTGGGATTCGGCCAGGCCTGCCCTGGCGGGCTAATGGCCCAAGAAGGTCTGGGCCTTGGGGACCAGGAGGGAAGACATGCAGGCCAGTTCCTCAGGAGCTAGGACAGCTTCAGTGTCCTTCCCCACCAGCACCACCTCCATTTCTTCTCTCCCTTCCACCTGTTATAAGTCAGGTATCATTTATTTCTTATTCACACACGAGATCATATCCACAAATCATTGATTTCCTTCTGAACTCCACCCTCTCCCTTTGGAATCTGAATACTTATCCTCCACTTCCTGACCAATTCTCCTTCTCAGTAGCCAGCTCCTTCAAAGAAGGACAAAAGTGCCTCATCTTCCCGAGAGCAAGATGCACCCTCTGGGGTTGAGTGACAGAGGCCCGGGAAAGGTCGCCCTGGCTTGGGGAGAAGCAGCTCCAGCTCTGGGTCCCCAGCAAGAAGGCCACTTCTCAGCCACTTCTGCCAGCACTGTGACCATCCTTCATAGACACAGGGCCTGCTAAGGGTCTAGACCTCACCCTGCCACAAGGAACAACTCCTGCAAAGGTCTCTGGACTCCTGCTGAGGATCTGGAAGCCTTTGTGGAGCAGATGATGTGCAGAGGAGAACTCTAATGATGCGAAGGGAACCAGGTCCAAGATGGCTGAGCCAAATGTGAATTGGGCAGGCAACAGCCCTCTCCCGACTCACCCTCCTCTCAAAGCAATCCAAGCCTTGCTTCTGTGGTCAGAAAGGAAAGGAGCTGAGACATTCATTCACATAGAGGAGTTAGCAGCTGCATAGGTACTGGGACCAGGATGACTTGTGTTTTTTGAAGATGGCAATGCTTTACCCTGAGTCTGCTCAGGAGAAGTTGCTGGCATCGGTGTGGGGAGGGGAGAGAGCAGGTAGTGAAGGGAGGCTTTTCTGATACCCCTTGAAGTCCACCATGCAAGTGATTGTCTTCCCGGAAGCCCAGGCTTTACTTGGCCCTTTTCATACATCCTTGAGCCACATGTGCCTCTGAGATGCCCTTCTTGACCCTCTTCCCCTGGGAACACACAGTTACGGATCTCACTGCAAAAGCACAAAACTGGATGCTCATTCTCTGGCCCCCCTCCCAAAAAAAAAAAAAAATTCTCCCTAAACCCACAATTGGATTGCTCATGGAAAGCTATATTTTATCTGGGAAGTGAAAGATGTTATGCCAGAGTTGCTCTAGCAAAATTTCTCAGAACAACAAAGCCTTGTTTGGTACCACCAGCATTCAGGCTTAGGACAATTATATAACAAGTCAGCAGCATTACAAGGTTGTCTCTCATCTGACTTATCTTGCCTCTTTGTTTCCAAATCTCTTAATCATCCAGACAGCTATTGTATCTAGGGACTACCAAGGTAATTGAAGGGAGGAAAATCCCAGAATTCAATAAAATCTCAATGACCCTAAACCACCTACTACACCTTTCATGATTTTTCTGAATTATGTAAAGGGTCATAGATTTCACTGCTTTGTTTTAATGGCGATGGTAGTGAGAGACGAGGAGAGAAGTTATTGCCTCATCTTCTACTAGCAATTCTAATGCACGGGAAAGACCTCTGGGTGTAAGAATCAGAAAACCTGGATTCAAATCCTACTACCTACATACCAGATATTTCCACTTTAAGGTGAAGGACAGTACAGACCTGCCCAAGGAAAATAAAACATTTAAAGGATACCCCCAAGTTGTGCATTTGCTCCCTGACTGAGTCATTAAAATTACACATTGTTTCTCACTGATTGAATAGTAGAAACTGGATGTTCCTGGCTGGTGGGCAGCTTTCTTGTCTGTAATAATTAAGAGGCCAAGTTTCTTCCATTCTGTGTTTCCACCATTCTCCTAGGACCCCAGAGTTCTCTGCTCCTAGCCATCAGAAGAGGAAAGAGAGAGGGAAAAATTCCACGTCTCAGAGGTCTCAGCCTGGAACCGATACAGACCATGTCAACTCACGTTCCATTGTATTCCAAAGAACATGACTGTGCCTAGGTGCAAAGGGGACTGTGAAATTTAGTGCCTGGTTTTGCAGTCATCTTCCAGAAGGTAGGAAGTGAGGGGACAAATACACCAAGCTCTCCTACCTCATGACCTCTCATTTCCTGCCATTCCTCCAAAAGATGAACTCCTACCTGAGGCCAGAAGGCCGGAGAGCTTTAGCAATTGCCTTCATAGAGGTCAGTCTCCCAGAGCACAGAGCAAGGCAGAGAAGGGCAGAGAATGGATTGGAGTGGGGATAAGGGCACCATAAACACAGACTAACCAGCGCACTCCACAAGCGGACCATAGAGTCCATGAGAACAGAAACTGTGTCTTCTTCATTTTTGTGCCACCAGCACAGAGAAGATGATTCAAAACATATTTGTTGAATGAGTGAATGAATGGATTCAGTGAGTTATCATTCTCAGCTACATGCTATTGAAAGTAACAACTGAGGGGTTTCCCAGGTGGTGCAGTGGTTAAGAATCCGCCTTGCAATGCAAGGGATACTGGCTCGATCTCTGATCCAGGAAGATCCCACATGCCGCAAAGCAAGTAAGCCCATGCACCACAATTACTGAGCCAGAGCTATAGAGCCCGTAAGCTGCAACTACTGAGCTCACATGCCTCAACTACTAAAGCCTGAGTGCCTAGGAGACTGTGCTCTGCAACAAGAGAAGCCACGGCAATGAGAAGCTCACACACAGCAAGGAAGAGTAACCCCCGCTTGTCACAACTAGAGAAAGCCCTCTTGCAGCACAAAGACCAACCACAGCCAAATAAATGAATAAATCTTTTAAAAAAGAAAGTAATAACTGAGTAGCGATGAATGTGAACCTACATAAACATCTGCAATGCCAACTATGATGCAGAGAATCCACATGAGTAGACTTTTCATAGATGAAAAAAAGAAAATATTGTCAACTATACCTCAATAAGGCTGAAATTAAAGTAAGTAAAAAATTAAATAATATAAAATCAGGTGCCTGGTTCTGATTGATTCACTGGAGAAGTTTTCCAAGAAACAATCCTTCTGTTATTATTAAACAATCTGTCCAAAAATACAAAAAAGGTCATACTGTCAAACTTGTTTTATGAAGTAAAGCTGGTTTTTATCTATTTTTAATTGAGGTGACATTGGTCTATAACATATAAGTTTCATGTGCACAATAGTATACTTCAACTTTTTAAAAACATTCATTTTATTTTTTTAACATGTTCACTTATTTATTTTTGGCTGTGCTAGGTCTTCGTTGCTGTGAGGGCTATCTCTAGCTGTGGAGAGCAGGGGCTGCTTTCTAGTTGCAGTGCACAGGCTTCTCATTATTGTGGCTTCTCTTGCTGCAGAGCATGGGGTCTAGGGCATGGGCTCAGTAGTCATGGCATCTGGGCTGAGTTGCTCTGCAGCATGTGGGATCTTCCCAGAACAGGGGTGGAACCCAAGTCTCCTGCATTGGCAGGCAGATTCTTAACCACTGGGCCACCAGGGAAGTCATGTACTATAGCTTTTGAGTATACCACAGCATCAGTTCAGTTCAGTTCAGTTCATTCACTCAGTCATGGCGACTCTTTGTGACATGGGGCACACCAGGCCTCCCTGTCCATCACCAACTCCCGGAGTTCACCCAAACTCATGTGCATCGAGTCTGTGATGCCATCCAACCATCTCATCCATCCTCTGCCGTCCCCTTCTCCTCCTGCCCCCAATCCCTCCCAGCATCAGGGTCTTTTCCAATGAGTCAACTCTTCGCATGAGGGGGCCAAAGTACTGGAGTTTCAGCTTTAGCATCATTCCTTCCAATGAACACCTAGGACTGATCTCCTTTAGAATGGACTGATTGGATCTCCTTGCAGTCCAAGGGACTCTCAAGTCTTCTCCAAGACCACAGTTCAAAAGCACCAATTCTTCGGCAATCAGCATTCTTCACAGTCCAACTCTCACATCCATACATGACCACTGGAAAACCATAGCCTTGACTAGACGGACCTTTGTTGGCAAAGTAATGTCTCTGCTTTTGAATATGTTATCTAGGTTGGTCATAACTTTCCTTCCATACTTACCACCAAAAATTTGGTTTCCATTTGTCACCATACAGTTGAACCCCTTTACCCATTTCACCCTCCCCTGCTCCCTTTCCCTTCTGGTAACTGCTAGTCTAGTCTCTGTATCTATGTGTTTGTGTTTGTTTTGTTTATTTTGCTTTTTTATGTTCCATATATGAATGAAGTTATACAGTATTTTTTCCTGTCTGACTTATTTCACTAAGCATAGTGCCCTCAAGGCCTATCTATTTTGTCACAAGTGGCAAAACCTCATTCTTTCTATGACTCAGTAGTATTTCGTTGTATATATACCACATCTTCTTTTTCATTCATCCATCAATGGGCACTTAAGTTGTTTCCATCTTGACTATTACAAATAGTACCATGATGAACAGAAGGGTGCATATATTTTTTCTAATTAGGGTCTTTGTTTTCATTGAACAAAGAAGCAGAAGTGGAATACTAGATGTATATTCTTATATTTTGAGTGACCACCATACTGTTTTCCATAGTGGTTGCACTAATTTGCATTTTCAACATGATGTTTATTTAAATCCTCAAACACAACAATATCAAGAAAAAAATGATAGGTTGGTTTTATGAATATAGGTACAAACATTCCAAGCAATATCATCACAAAAAGAATAAAATACACAAAACTGCTGTGAGCTAGGTACAAAAGTATTATACACTTAGAAACACCATAATATAAGATATAACATTAATGGATAAAGTCTAAAAATTACATTAATTTATATATTCATTTATTTCCTGGTGGCTCAGATGGTAAAGAATCTGTCTGTAATGTGGGAGACCTGAGTTCGATCCCTGGGTTGGGAAGATCCCCTGGAGAAGGGAATGGCAACCCACTCCAGTATTCTTGCTTGGAGAATTCCATGGACAGACGAGCCTGGTGGGCTACAGTCCACGGGATCACAAAAAGTTGGACACAACTGAGCGATTAACACTTTGACTTTTGCACCTTCAAAAATAGGCATTGAGAGTCTAATATGTATCAGACACTGTTCTAGGCACTGGAGATGCACCAGTGATGAGTCAAAAAGCCATGTTCTTTTGGAGCGTCCATTCTCGTGGGGTGAGAGACATGTAAGTCAATAACTAACTAGAACAGTTTCACATGGTGTCATGTGTTTTGCCAAAAAGGAGAGAGGGTGATATGATAGAGTGTGACCAGAGATGAGTGGTCACATTAGATTAAGTTTTCAAGGAAATCCTCACCGGGGCTGTTTGAGCTGAGGCCTGATTTTCCAAAGATGGTGAGAAGACATTTCTTAAAATTCATAAGTTCCATTGGTTAAACAAAATTAAAAGGTATGGAAGGTTTTCTTAACGGGATGATTATATACACATCTGAAATCAAGAGCCTAAATTCTTTCCAAAGCCATGAAATAGCTAACTGAATTTTTACTATCATTAGAAAGTTCCATATGCAAACAACCACAAATATTTGTTTGTCAATGTACTTTTATCACAACACTATAAAAATGATTTGTTCAGTAAAAAAATAACAGTAAAAATAAAACTAAGAGCCAGAGGCACTGGAGACACTCCATAAGAGCATAAATATGACAAGGATGTCTCTCTCATCAGTCTTAATTAACTTTGTAATAAAATGTGATTGAAGAAGAAAAAGAAATGAGTTATAAACATGTGGAAGGAAGAAATAAATATATCACTCCTCTCAAATGACAGGATTATATAAAGAAGTCCAAGATATCAACAGAAAATTCATTAAAAATAATAAATATGTTCATCAACACATATATGATAACTGACAAAAGTCAGTTACATTCCTAGTAAGAGTGACATACAGCTAGACAATATAATGAAAAAGGGGATTCAAAATAATGACAAAGTATTAAATACTGGGTAATTCATTTAATTTGAGGGAATAAAGATATATTGAAAGAAAATTATAAAATACCAGTGGGAGAAATAAAGGAAGACATGAATAATGATGCTATTTACTGAGAAGTAATACTTGAGAAATCAAATAGCATAAAGATAGCTAGTTGCATATAAATGTAATGCAGTGCAAATGAAAGCCACGGAGAAAAGTTTTAGACTTTGACAAAGTTGTTAGAAAAATTGGTCAGAAGGATCCAATTACTGCAAACTTGTTCTTTAAGGTTTTTAAACAAGTTATCAAAACTATATGATATTTGATTTTTAAATGTTATAAGAAATATTAACATCCCAGAATAGAATTGGTTAGTAACTCAACATTCAGCAAACCAGAAACAATTGAGTAGTAGAAAAAAAGTCACTACTTAATTAATGGATCTATAGCTTAAATCATAGAATAAAATAAATTCTAGATGATTTAAAGACTTAAGTAAAATAAAAACATTGAGAGGAAAATGCACCAACATTTTTACCCCAGATAAAGAAGGGGAGGATCACTTTACCAAATAAATGGAATTTATCCATTATCACATTTTAATAGACATTTTGTGATGATATAAAACAAAACAAATATTTTTAAAGCTGCATGATGCAAACACAAAGGTGGAAACATAATTGGTGAGATTGTACCGTTGAAACATATTTAGAATTGAAACAAGGATATGAAATCAACATTCAGATACCACTAGAAAAGTGATCAAAGGAGCTAGGCAGCTTATAGGTGAGGACTACAGATAATAAACTACCTGACGGAAAATAGAACAGTCACCCTAGCCATGACAGAGGAGAAATTAAAATCTATGTAAAGTGTTATTATACACCTTATAAACAAGAGGAGTAAAGGTTAAAATGATAAAACCTATTGCTCATGAAGCTGTGGTAAATTAGGTACAGTTAAACATTGCTAGTGAAACTAGAAATTAGTTTGCATTTTCAGAAAAAGCAGTCTACTGGTATTTGACATACTTTTTGATCCATTATTTTTGCTGTGGAAAAATATACTCTAAAGAAATATTAATAACATAGTACAGTGGCAATATATACAAAGATGATTATAGCATTGTTATTTATAATTTTCAGATATCAAAAACAACTAAAAAGCTCCCTGCTCACCACCAAATAGAAAAAGAGTGAAGCAAACTATGGTATGGCACCGTGATGCACTTTATTTTTGTTATGCAAAATTAGAAACAGTTGAGTGTATTTACTTTGGGAAAATTCATCCTTATACTCATATAGTTTGTGTGCTTTTCTGTATATTATATGCATTTCACTTTGATAAGATTTTCTTTTAAAAATTAGAAGCATATAAATTACATTAATACAGCACATTGAAATGTATGTGAAATAATGTTAGAGTATTTCCTCCTTGTTCCCTGTTTTTGCTTTCTCCGGCTACGGTAGTCAACAGTCAATGTATGGCAAAACCAATACAGTATTGTAAAGTAAAATAAAGCAAAAATAAAATTAAAAAAAAAAACAGTGGTCAGAAAATATTAAATGGAAAAATCCAGAAATCAACAATGTATAAGTTTTAACTTTCTGACATAAATCACAGCAGGATCCTCTATGACCCTCCTCCCAGAGTAATGGAAATAAAAGCAAAAATAAACAAATGGGACCTAATTAAACTTAAAAGCTTTTGCACAACAAAGGAAATTATAAGCAAGGTGAAAAGACAGTCTTCAGAATGGGAGAAAATAATAGCAAATGAAGCAACTGACGAAGAATTAATCTCAAAAATATACAAGCAGCTCCTGCAGCTCAATTCCAGAAAAATAAACTACCCAATCAAAAAATGGGCCAAAGAGCTAAACAGACATTTCTCCAAAGAAGACATGCAGATGGCTAACAAATACATGTAAAGATGCTCAACATCACTCATTATCAGAGAAATGAAAATCAAAACCACAATGAGGTACCATCTCACGCAGGTCAGAATGGCTGCTATCAAAAAGTCTACAAACAATAAATGCTGGAGAGTATGCAGAGAAAAAGGAACCCTCTTACACTGTTGGTGGGAATACAAACTAGTACAGCCAGTATGGAGAATAGTGTGGAGATTCCTTAAAAAACTGGAAATAGAACTGCCATACAACCCATCAATCCCACTACTGGGCATACACACCGAGGAAATCAGAACGGAAAGAGACATGTATACCTCAGTGTTCATCACAGCACTGTTTACAATAGCCAGGACGTGGAAGCAACCTAGATGTCCACTGGCAGGTGAATGGATAAGAAAGCTGTGGTACATATACACAATGGAATACTACTCAGCCATTAAAAGAATGCATTTGAATCAGTTCTAATGAAGTGGATGAAACTGGAGCCTATTATACAGAGTGAAGTAAGTCAGAAAGAAAAACACCAATACAGTATATTAATGCATATATATGGAATTTAGAAAGATGGTAACAATGACCCTATATGCGAGACAGTGAAAGAGACACAGATATAAAGAACAGACTTTTGGACTCTGTGGGAGAAGGTAGGGGTGGGATGATTTGAGAGAATAGCATTGAAACATGTATATTGTTATATTATATTATATTATATTATATTATATTGTTATATTATATTATTAACAGATCACCAGTCCAGGTTCAATGCATGAGACAGGGCACTCAGGGCAGGTGCACTGGGACGACCCTGAGGGATGGGATGGGGAGGGAGGTGGGAGGGGGGTTCAGGATGGGGAACACATGTACACTCATGGCTGATTCTTGTCAATGTATGGCAAAAACCACTACAAAATTGTAAAGTAATTAGCCTCCAATTTAAATAAATAAATAAAAATTTTTAAAGTTTTAAATTGCAGTTGGTCTGAGTAGCTTGATGAAATCTCATGCCATCCTGCTCCATGCCAACCAGGATCTCCAGCCATGACATCATATGCTCCTGACATCCAACCATCGACATGGCCACGGCTCAATAATCCAGGACCACTGGAAGCGAATGCTCATCCTTCTGAGGTACTGTCAGGAGGTCAATCGTAGCCTAAAGCTACATCACTATGCCTCTATCATACGCTTCACTCCATCTGAGCATGTAGGCATTTTGTCATATCACATTGGCACAAGAAGAAGGGTGAGCATAGTATAAGAAGATATTTTGAAAGAGAGATCACATTCACATAACTTTTATTATAGTATACTGCTATAATTGTTCTATTTTTTTTATTATTGCTGTTAATCTCTTACTGGACTTCCCAGGTGGCTCTAGTGGTAAAGAACCCTCCTGCCAATGCAGGAGACATAAGAGACACAGGTTCAATCCCTGGGTCAGGAAGATCCCCTGGAGAAGGGCATGGCAACCCACTCCAGCATTCTTGCCTGGAGAAATCCATGGACAGAGGAGCCTGGCGGATTACGGTCTATAGGTTTGTGAAGAATCGGACATGACTGAAGCAATTTAGCATGCAATCTCTTACTGTGCCTAATTTAGAAATTAAACTTTATTGTAGCTATGTATGCACAGGAAACATAGTGTACATAGGATTTGGTACTATCCACAGTTTCAGGTGTCCTCTGGGGGCCTTGGAACATATCCCCTGTAGATAAGAGGGGACTACTATAAATGAAAAAGCATAACAAAATATTGGACACTCAGTGATCAAAACATAAAAATAAATATATGTAAGCACTGAAAGGTGCTAGAAATGAATTGGGGTGATAAGACATTTATGTTCATTTCTTCTTTTAAATAACGGCTTTATTGAGATATAATTCACACACCATAAAGTTCATCCTTTTAAAGTGTACAATTCAGTAGCTTTTAGTACCTTCAAAGGTAATACAACAATTGTCACCATCTTATTTTAGAAGAATTTAAGAAACGCTTCTAATTAATCACTCACTCTTCATTCCTGTCTCCACTCAGACCCTGACAACTACTAGTCTGCTTTCTACATTTGTGGGTATGCCTGATCTAGGTATTTTGTATAAATGGAGCAGTACATTACATAGTCTTTTTTGACAACCTTCTTTCACTTACTATATTTTCAAGGGTTATTCATGCTGTAACATGTACTAGTACTTCCTTTTGTAGCTAAATAATATTCCATTTTGAAGACATACCACATTTTGTTGTTTTTTTATATCATAGAAACTTTAATCCAATACTTTAAACAACTTAGATAAAATAGGAAGATATCTTTACAGACACCATCAAATCTTACTGAAGAAGTAATTAACTTCTATGCTGCTGCTGCCGCTGCTAAGTCTCTTCAGTCGTGTCTGACTCTGTGCGACCCCAAAGACGGCAGCCCACCAGGCTTCCCCGTCCCTGGGATTCTCCAGGCAAGAACAATGGAGTGGGTTGCCATTTCCTTCTCCAATGCATGAAAGTGAAAAGTGAAAAGTGAAAGTGAAGTCACTCAGTCGTATCAGACTCTTCGCTACCCCATGGACCACAGCCTACCAGGCTCCTCCATCCATGGGATTCTCCAGACAAGAGTACTGGAGTGGCTTGCCATTGCCTTCTCCTAATTAACCTCTATAGCCCTATATCAAATAAAAGAAATTGAATTTGTAATTAAAAACCTTCCTATAAAACACTGCCAAACCTAGAATGGCTTCACTGGTAAATTGTATTAAGCATTTCCATTTAATTTTAATCTCTTAAACATTTAAAGGTCTCTTAAGCATTTAAAGAAGAAATGACATCTTGTTTATCGATTCACCAGCTAATGGACATTTGGATGGTTTCCACTATTTTCGTAGTTTAATTTATATATATCAAAAAATTTTTCCAGCTTTATTGTGATAGTTGACTACTAAAATTAAATGAATTTAAGAGGTACAACATGATTTGACATAGTATAAATTATTAAATATTCATCATAATCAAGCCAAGAAATGTATTCATCACCTCCAATGGTAGTCATTTTTTGTGAGTGGTGAGAACACTTCAGATCTACCCTCTGAACAAATTTCAAGTGGGCAATATATTATTGTTAACAATAGTTATGTGACTGCATATTATCTCCAGAACCTATTCATCTTGCATAACTGAAAGTTTGCACCCCTTGACCAACATCTCCCAATATCTCTTTCCCCCATCCCCTAATAACCCACCATTCTACTCTGTTTCTATGAATGTGGTATTTTTTTGCCACACTGCACGGCATGTGGGATCTCGGTTCCCCAACCAGAGTTTGAACCTGCTCCCCCTGCATTGGAAGCACAGAGTCTCGACAACTGGACAGCCAGGGAAGTCCCCAGAAGTAAGGATTTACCAGCTGCCTGGGCATCCTTTAACCCAGTTAAGTTGACACATAAAATTAACCATCAGAGGGAGAGAAAACAGTCAGTGTTTGATGCCTACAAGGAGGCTTCCAGCGAGCACTGGTCAAAGTGTATGTGTGTTAGTTGCTCAGTAGTATCCAACTCTTTGCAAACTCCATGGACTGTAGCCCTCCAGGCTCCTCTGTCGATGAAATTCTTTAGGCAAGAATACTGGAATGGGTTGCCATTCCCTTCTCCAGGGGATCTTTCTGACCCAGGGATCGAACCTGGGTCTCCTGCGTGTCAGGCAGAGTCTTTACCACCTGAGCCACCAGGGAAGCCCAAAGATGGTCGTGATCTATTATCTTCCTCGAGGAGCTGTTCATCTAACAGCTGATAGCAGGCACTGTGTATCTATGTAAATTAAGAATAGTTCTCCCACCAAATGCTCCCAATCCATCTTAGCAGGTAGATTTCAGCCCCTCTCTGCCCCCTTGGCTGGGTACCTTAATTCAGAGCACTACCTCAACTACCTACTGTCTTTGGCAGCCCTGCTATCACGAAAGAAACACAAAACACCAAAACACAGGGTTAGAAGAGGTTGACCCTACATGGGCAGTACATGAAGAACTCAGAAGAGAGGGAAGGAGTGTGAAGCGGAGGTGGAAATTGAACCTGACCTTGATGGCAGGGTAGGATTTTCATAGGTGGAGATAGGGATGGATGCAGGGCAGAAAGTGGAAGACCGCAAACAGAGAAGATAATATGAGCCAAAAGGTGGAGGCAAGATAGATTGAAGCAAGTTGAAGGAACAATGGCAGTTCAGTCAACAGTGGCTCCTTCCAGCTGTCTTTTCGTAGGAGAAGAAATCCTCGCAGAGCATGAGAAAAGTTGGCTGGATTATACAAACGTGTGTGTATGCATATATAACCACATGTACACGTTTTGAAATCCTCATAGTAATTCTCTACTTTTTCTGTCCTGTATTCTCTCCTTCTCTTCCAAACCACTTTCCAAGAAAGCACATATTATATATAGGAAACAGTAAAGATTAATTAATGGAACAGAAAGTTCCATTAAGGAGAGACCAGAAGGGGGAGCTCTCATGCCCTGTGATGAAACCAGAGCCAGGCAAGGATTCAGCCAGTGAAAAGCCACGGACTCTTTGTTTACTCAAGCCTTCCCAACTTCCCCCTCTATAAAAGCATTCTCCTTCCCTTGGACACTGTGGTTGCAGGCCCTGAATTTCAACTCTTTGCTGATCCTGAACAAACCCAACTTTGCTGGAGAAATATCTGGCACTCTATTTGTTTAAGGTCAACAGAAATTGACTGTTAGACATTTACTGACCCCTTAGTTTAGAGCAACATAGGATAAAACTATAAACATCCCAGATGTGGCCTTGACTGCCAAGCTGGGAAGTTCTGATTTTGTTAGGAAGTGGCGGGGGGCATGGGGCAGGGGGATACTGGACTCTATTGAGTAGAGAAATGCTACTTTCAACTTGATATTTCAGGACGGTTAATCTGCTGGTATTGTTTGGAATGGATCAAAGAACCAACCTGGGCAGAAGAAGGGGAAAACGAAATGTTTTATTAAGTTACATAAAAATGCAATTATATTACCCAGGCAAAACAAGAATTCAAAAAGACACATGCACCCCTATGTTCATAACATCACTGTTCACAATAGCCAAGACATGGAAGCAATCTAAATGTCCATAGACAGATGAATGGATAAAGAAGATGTGGTGCAGATATACAATGGAATACTACTCAGCCATAGAGGAGAATGGAATAAGGCCATTTGCAGCAACATAAATGAGTAAAGTAACTCAGAAAAAGAAAGACAGACACCATATGATATTACTTATCTGTGGAATCTAAAATATGCTACAAATGAACCTGTTTACAAAACAGAAACCGAATCAGGGACATAGAAATAGACTGGTGGCTGCCAAGGGGGTGGGGGATGGGTGAGGCTTGAACTGGGAGTTTGGGATTAGCAGATGCAAACTGGTATATATACATATAATGGCTAGACAACAAAGTCCTGCTGTATAACACAGGGAACTATATTCAATAGCCTGTGATAAGCCACCATGGACAAGAATATAAAAATAATGTATATGTGTGTATGTGTGTATAACTGAGTCACTGTGTTGTACAGCAGTAATTAACATGACATTGTACTTCAACTAGATTTCAGTAAGAAATAAATTGAAAGAAAAACTTACTTCCACAAAAAAATCTGAGTTAGTTTATATTGTGGAGGAAAACAACCGACCCCAATCAGACCAGTGAAGATACTTGTACTCTTCTCATAGTGAAAATGTGTTTGTTGATTAACATATATGAAAAATGCAGCCATCAAAGACTTCATAAAGGCCCCATGAGTCAATGCTAAAAGAGCCAGTCTCTTTCCAGTGATTTTTTTTTTCTTTTGAAAAGACAAGCAAAATATACTTTTTCTTTTGCCTACTATTTTTGGCATATTTATTATGTGTCAGTTGCTTTATATACAGTATCACATTAAATCCTTACAAAAATTTTTCTTATTTTTCAGATGGAAACTAAGGCTCCGGGAACAGTAAGGATCTTCCCCAGCATTATCCAGCTAATAAGAGGCAGAGCTGAGATTTAAACCCCAAACTGACCCCAAGACTGTGTTTGTCTTACAACACAATAGTTTCACAACCCAATTAATCAAAGAAAGAAGGAAAATTAAAAGTAACCAAATTGAAGGCAAGCATAGTTTGACACCCTTAAATATGTCATTGGCATAAGGATTATTTTGAGCTGATTATTTTTCAGCAGACACAGGAAAAGCTCTGAAAACCAAGTAGAAGTCAATCTTTTGTAAGGCACATTTCCATCTATGAGAGAAATTTCCATTTGTAAGGGTGTTTCCACCTCTGTACCAGGAAGAGAAAAATGACTGTAAACCCCTAGAAACTTATCAATGGAGAAAGCACTGGCTTAAATCTGCATAATAATCTTACCCTGTTTATTGTGCTTTCTAAGTCACCTCCCAGTGTTGGCCTTCCCCCTAACCCCAATCTTCTGCTTTAGTTGGAGACGATTTTTAAGGTGGTGGCTGGGGCCGTTGGGGAAAGTTATTCAGATTTCTGGCTCTCTCTCATGTAGAAAAAGAGTATACATGTTATTAAACTTATGGTTGTTTTCTTCCTGTTCATCCATCTTTTATTACGGGGGTCCCAGCCAACAATCTAGGAGGGTAAAGAGAAAATTATTTTTCCTCCCCTGCAGAATCAAGCATTTTAAACTGTTATGCTCAAAGCAGAGACTGATTTGCATATAACCATTATATTTTGTTTTTCTCTGAACATATCAGAAAAATAGTTTCTACCACAGTTTAGGATCCTATGGTGCCATGAACTGGCGAACCATTCGATGTGCTCCTCTTGGTGCCAAACCCAAGGTGCCAATCTAGTGACTCCAACAGCAATGACAGATCACTAATTGGGTTCAAAGATCTGAAGCTTCTACGTAAGGAAGACTCATACATGCACACAGACACACATGCACAACATATATGCTTTGTGCTTTTCCTTTGCTCATTAATCAAGTCACTATTGGAACTAACTCTTCTGTGCCTATCTATGCATCCACTCGACCATCTCATCCTCCAGGTAAATCAGTTTGGTGTTTTTACCACAGTTCAGGGCCTGAAAGGGCTTCCCTGGTGGCTCAGTTGGTAAAAAATCTGCCTGTAATGCAGGAGACCCAGGTTCGATTCCTAGGTTGGGAAGTTCCCCTCGAGAAGGGAATGACTACTCACTCCAGTATTCTTGCCTGGAGAATTCCATGGATAGAGGAGCCTGGCGAGCTACAGTCCATGGGGTAACAGAGTCAGACACAACTGAGCGACTAACACTTCATACCTCTTATAGAGAATAAAGCCCACATGTCTGAAACTTATCATTCCTAGCATAGCATATACTTAGAATAATAACACCTCTTTAGCTCTGTATACTGTTTTTCAGTTCACAAAGTATACACTTACCACATAAATTCGTATATACTTATTATATAAATTTACATCATACACATTCATTTTGAGCACTTTATTATTATTATCATTATTATTCCCATTTTAAGGTTGAGGAAACTGAGGCTCAGAAAGGTTGACTGACATTCCAAAGGCCACATAGCCAGTAAGTGGAACTAGCATTAAAAAACTTGTTTTTCTCTTCTATCTTGGCCACACCATGCAGCATGCAGGATTTTAGTTCCCTGAGCAGGGGTTGAACCCCTGCCCCCTGCGTTTTTCTGGTTTTAAGATGAGTTCCTATTCCCTCAACCCCCTAGCTGCCTGTCCACATCTCCCTGCACCCTCTGCCCCCACCCACGATGTCTGTAAACTCCTGAAGAGCATGGGCTACATCTCATGCTTTCTGGTATTTCTGAAATTCACTAGGCAGTCATTAAGTTAATTCCACTGTATTGTAAATATTTTAAATTTCTTGTATGCTAAGGCCACCTCATGCGAAGAGTTGACTCATTGGAAAAGACTCTGATGCTGGGAGGGATTGGGGGCAGGAGGAGAAGGGGATGACAGAGGATGAGATGGCTGGATGGCATCACCAACTCGATGGATGTGAGTTTGAGTGAACTCCAGGAGTTGGTGATGGACAGGGAAGCCTGGCATGCTGCAATTCATGGGGTCGCAAAGAGTCGGACACAACTGAGCGACTGAACTGAACTGAAGATGTTTTGACATCTTAAAAAACTTTTCTGGCTGGGGAGAGACAGCCCTTTCTGTGGGTAGCCATTCTTAGAGATGGGAAAAACCTAGATGGGAGTATGTCTTTGATCTTCAAACTAACCAATCCAAAGTGGTATCTCTGTCTGGCCCTTACATCCTGGGAGACAATATTCCTCTGCCTTAATCACCCCAGGGCCAGGTGCCAGACAGGTAGAGACCACCTCTATAGCCCAAAGCCCACCAAAGTATTCAAACTAGCTCAGCAGCCCCTCTGAAAGTCCTCTGCCCAGCCTTACCTTCCCCCCACTCTCCCCACCAGCACCCCTCCTCCACTCCAGAAATTTCAACCCTGCCTCCTGACCACTCTAGTGTCTTTCCCAGTATGGGGCTCGCTGAGCCTCCTGTGTCTAGCACCTGTGAGTATTATAAACTCTGCTTCCCCAAGTCTCTCCTCTGTCTCCTCTTGCGGCCACATCTGACTAACCAGCTCATAAGAGAATCTGAAACATTCACAACTTTTTCTTAAGTAACTGTGGAGTCCTAAACCATGTTTTAGGGACAGGGGATATGATGGTGAACAAGTCACACAGAGCCCCTAACGTCAAGTAATTTATAATGTAGTAAAGGAAAAAGACAAGTAAACAACCTATTACTTAGCACAGTATCATATGCATGCTCATAATGGCAGTTATCGTTTATTAAGCTATCAGCATGGGTCAGATTCTAGGCTAAGCACTAGGTATTGTCTCAGATAATCCTCAGAACAACTCGATAAAGTGCCTCTATTACTGTTCTCTGTTTACAGATGAGAAGACCAAAACATAGATTACACAGCCAACCAATAGAGGGGCCAAGATTTAAGTCTCGGCCTGTGTAACCCTTGGCCACTATGTCATGCTGGGTCTCATAGTCGACCTTACTTGTTGGATGAGAAATAAACTCTGAATAAAAATAGTACCTCTGTACTGCTTATCTCAGACTTGAGACAGTCCCGCTAGTAAACGGAAATTGTACCTCCAGGGCTTACCCTGCATCGCACCAAGGTGACAGCATTCTCGAGGTTATATTTGTACAGCTATCTCATCCCAACAACTTAAGAACAACAAAGACTTCCTTCCCTCGTCTACATTTGTCTGTCAGCAGCAGCCAATTACCAAATCGAGACTTGGGTTTATATTAATGTCATCACATAAAATAAAAAGAAATACACTTAGAACCCAACTTCAGTCCCAGGAGAGAGGCATTTTGAAAATGGAATGACTGTCGCTCATTAGCTCTCTTATTCCAAATCTATGGCCTCATAAACATCAGCAAATATTTGACAGCAATGTAATTTCTGTTGTGCATCACGATAAAATCAAGACCACTAAAACATGTGCAAAAAAAAAAAAAAACCAAAACAATTCTCAACTAATTTTTTCATTGCCTTGCCTGGAGACTAAGTCTGAGTTGGCTAAGACAGAAGGGACCACACAATATTTTCCATATTTGATCTATTTTAAAAGGAATCTCAAATTTTCCAGTGAAAATGACTATTTGGAACAAGTAAAAGTCACATTAAAACCAGGCTTGATGTCTCTTTTAAAATGTCCCCTTATTTTATAGTAAAAGATAAAATGACATTAAATAACACTTTGAAAAATAAAGAAAAATAAACTTACCCTGATCCCCACAGCCTGATAGCAACTGTGTATGGGTGTGTGTGTGTGTGTGTGGGTGTGTGTGTGTGTGTGTGCGCGCACCCATTGTAGCCCTGTTCATATGTAATCATGGTCTCTGTAATTGCATTCATAATGAATACACAATGTGGTATCTGGCTTTTATCTCTTGACATCATGCCATAAGTAATTTTGATATTGCTACATATTCTTTTTAATTATCATTTAAATTTTTTTCATTGGTAGCATCAATGTTCCATAGAGTAGAGAGACTGTAATCTATTTAACTATCCTCTCATTGTTAAGCATGTAGATGGTTTCCAATTGTTCACTATTATAAATAATAGAGACATGTACATCCTCTTCATATAGGGCTTTTTCCCTTACTTTTGGATATTTCTGTGAGATAAGTTCTCCTAAATGGAGTTACTGAGTCAGATCATGTGGAAAAAAACTTAAAGACATAGAACCAAGTGGATTGTTGTTGGGCATATCTCTTGCTCATCCTTCAAAATTCAGCTCAAAATTTCCCTTCTTCCACTGCAAGCATAGTGAATTACTCCCTTATTTGTACAAGAAGTTGACCTTGTACATACCTCAATTACAGCGTTCACAGTGCAACATTTCTCAATTTATTAACTTCTCGAAGTCACAGCTTCATTGTCTGTAAAATAGAGAAATCATACCTAACTCACTATTAGGGCTATTGCAAGGATTAAGTGGAAAAAATGTATGTAAAATCCTTCATCACATTGTATTGCAACTTTGTGTTTACCTGGCTGCTTGACTTCCAGCTTTTGTGGGGAGAGATAATGTTTTGGGTCATCTCTGTGTCCTCCAGTGCATAGTATGGTGCCTGACACATGGAAGCATCCAACCAAAACATTTACTGAATATGAATAAATGAATGGATATATGAATAAATGAATTTTAGTTGAAATAAATTTACACTGCCACCAGCACTGTTTAAAAATACCATTTTTGTACTAACCTTACCAGCATTGAGTATTTATGCTTGATATCTATAAAGAAAAATAAATTTAGGGACTTCCTTGGTGGTTCAGTGGCTAAAATCCATGCTCCCAATGCAGGAGGCCCAGGGTCGATCCCTGGTCAAGGAGCTAGATCCCACATACCGTAGCTAAAGATCCTGGTGCCACAACTAAGCCCCAGCACAGTCAAATAAACAACTAAATATTTTTAAAAAGCATATCCAAGGCCATCTCCCTTCACTAATGTGAAAAATAACTACTCCTTGGGGATAAGTTTCAGTTTTTGCTCTACTATAGAAGATTAGGGATGCAGCCTCTAACTGTGGTAGCCACTAGGCACATGTGGCTATTTAAATTTTTAATTTAAAAAATAAATTAAATTTAAAATTCATTGCCTTAGGCTCACTAGTCACATCATGTCAAGTGCTCAAGAGTCACATGTGCCTAACAGCTACCATCCTGGACAGTGAGAAAAGTTTTTGTTGATAATGCTGTTCTATAATCCAAAAATCATTTCCTGTTTGATTTTGAAAGCATCTCATGATGAATTTGCAGTAAAATTTACTTGAAAAGTTATATTTGGCTAATTTTTTATTAAATAGATTAATTTTAAAACCAGTGAACATCCCCTGACATCCACCAGCTGTGGAGTGGGAGAATATGGCCGTGGAGGCCAGAAAGTGGTCAGGAGAAGCCAGAAAGGTATTAAAATTTTACTACACAGTACCTCAAAAAGTTAAACGTAGAATTACCATATGACCAAGCAATTCCACTCTCAGATTTATACCCTCAAAATCGAAAACAGCTACTTAAACAAATATACACACATGTATTCATAAACTGCACTATTTATAATAACCGAAAGGTGGAAATAGCTCAAAGGTTCATCAGTGGATGACTAGATAAACAAATTGTGATATATCCAAACAGTGAAATATTGTTTAGCCATAAAAGGGAATGAAGGACTGATGCATGCTACAACTTTGATGAACCTTGAAGATGTTATACTACATGAAAGAAGTCATACACCAAAGGTCACATATTATGTGATTCCACTTATATGAAATCTCCAGGATAGGTGAATCGATATACTCAGAATTGAAGATTCATATTTGCCAGGGGCTGAGGGAAGAAAGGAATGGGGAGTTATTACTTAATGGTTATGGCATTTTCTTTTGGGGTGATGAAAATGTTTTGTAACTAGATAGAGGTAGTAGTTGAAGCTGATGCTGATGCTAAAGCTCCAGTACTTTGGCCACCTGATGCCAAGAACTGATTCATTGGAAAAGACCCTGATACTGAGACAGATTGAAGGCAGGAGGAGAAGGGGACAACAGAGGATGAGATAGTTGGATGGCATCACGGACTTGATGGACATGAGTTTGAGCAAATTCCAGGAGCCGTTGAAGGACAGGGAGGCCTGGCATGCTGCAGTCCATGGGGTCGCAGAGTCGGACACGACTGAGTGACTGAGCTGAACTGAACTGAGAGATAGTAGTTACAGAACGTCATGATGGTACTAACTGCCACTGAATTGTTCATGTTAAAATGGTTAATTTTATGTTATGCACATTTCACTGTAATAAAAATAGTTGCCATAGATGGTCCACAAAGAGAATCTTTAGCACACAGGTTAACTGTATAAAATGGGCAGTGGTAACTTCAAATGGGCTTTGGCAGAGCAAGAAAGTTGCAGACTAAGGGAGGTAGTCCTTGGAGGGTATCTGGTCAACAGCAAGTCTCTCTGGGTAATCTGTTGAAGATGAGAAGTCCCCAGGATGTAGAGCCCAAGCAAACCACAAGCCGTATTGCTTACGGCTGAGCTGAGCTGGCCCATGGATTCAAGAAAGTCCATCCTCTCCCTCTTCCCCTCTCCTTTTCTTCTGCCACCTAATTCACTCCAGACATACCTTCTGTGAATTTTATGGAACAAACACAGTGTCTGGTATAAGTTTAGCAGAGTGGAAGCAGTAATTGGGAGAGTAAGTAACAAGAATTTTCCACCATGGACTAGCTTTTAGCGTCAATCAGGGAAACCAGGTGATGGGACTGATCCTGATGGGAATGAAATGATCTTTTCTTGCTCGGGCTCCTGTACCAGTTGGGTTCCCTTA
Source organism: Ovis aries (assembly GCF_016772045.2). Taxonomy (NCBI): domain Eukaryota; kingdom Metazoa; phylum Chordata; class Mammalia; order Artiodactyla; family Bovidae; genus Ovis; species Ovis aries. Next base: position 101,644,178 of record NC_056080.1, on the reverse strand, counting down.
GAACCTTGGATTAGAAGGCAATATTAAGTTGTCCTTGGTCCTGGGTTGGATCTCTGTGTGAGCCGGGTAGCTTAATTCTATTGCCTTAATTTGGTTCCCCAGAGTTTTCCCTGGCAGTGCACTGCCCTGGCATTCAGCTCATCCTGGCTCTGTTAGTGACTTATGACTCCATAAGTGACAAAGACTTTGACAAGTTCTTTCTCCTATACTGGCCTCAGTTTCCTCATCTGCAAGAAAATTGGTCTAAAAGGCCTCATTTTCATGATGTGCTGAAAGTGCACTCTATTATTCATGACCTTGCAGAAGCTAAAACTTCTAATATTTTGCTTCAAGCAATCACCTAAACAAATCTGAAAGGCTAAAAGGTACGTATGGCCATCCATCCAAGACTCCTTCACAGAAGAAAGTTTTTTATATGATTGAGAAAATTCCATGGTGTTCCTGGAGTATCTTCCCTAAAGGACATGAATAAAGTCCTACAAAGCCATTCCCTGTTCTTTGAAACCTAAATATGCTACTTCGTTACTAGGTGTCAGGCTCCATTGTTCCATTTGCCTTGAGCAGTCCAGACTTCCCTGCCAGCCTCCCCTGTGACCAACATTGTGCTCCCAGATAAAAGACCCACCTCATCTCGCCAATTAATGCTAAACAAAGGAGCATCTTTTAGCTTGTAGACCAGAACCAGTGACTTCAGGGAGAACAACAACAACAAAAAAAAAAGGATTTGAAAATTAGCCTGTTCACTTTTTGACCAGAACAGAAAAGATGACTGGGTGTACACACCTCGCAGGTGGAAATAAGATGGCAATTGCCATATGAAGACTAACATGGAGCTGATGCGGCCCCAGAACATCAAGACTCTCATCAAAATAAACCAGCTATCTGGAACTATGAGTGAACGATGGTGAATACTGGAGTGGGTTGCCATTTCCTCCTCCAGGGAATCTTCCCGACCCAGGGATCAAACCTGCCTCTTCTGTGTCTCCTGCATTGACAGGCGGGTTCTTTTACCACTAGCGCCACCTGGCTGCCTCAGAAAAATATCTACTGGCAAGCCTGTTTTGAGGACTGCTTGTATTCTTTGTAAAGTGTTTCTTTTTGGTTCTCTCCTTTCCCTACAGAAAAATAACTTTCAAAAGTGTCTACCAGATTCAACTCTGCTGCTGCTGCTGCTGCTGCTAAGTCGCTTCAGTCATGTCCGACTCTGTGCGACCCCAGACACGGCAGCCCATCAGGCTCCCCCGTCTCTGGGATTCTCCAGGCAAGAACACTGGAGTGGGTTGCCATTTCCTTCTCCAATGCATGAAAGTGAAAAGTGAAAGTGAAGTTGCTCAGTCGTGTCCGACTCTTAGCGACCTAGAGGAATTACCCCAATAGGCCTTGTGTCCACAGGAGAGCCAAAGCAGGAGGGAAAGGATGGGGTCCATGACTCACAGCAGTGACAATTGAAGTCAGAGGCCTTTAAGGGAAAGACCCCAAGGGGACTGAGTCACCCCCGTGCGCAGTCCTCCTTTCCTTCCCAGCAGATCTGCCTTGTTCTGCTTGCCTGCGACCCTGGATGGGCCTGCACTTTGTTTTAAGAAAAGTTCCCCACTTGCTTCCAGTGCTTTCCCGCTCCAACTACAGAGTCCTTTGTGTTTTGTATTGTTTTGTTTTTTGAGGGGGTGGGATCTTAGTTCCCCCGACCAAGGATGGAACCTGTGCCCCTTGCAGTGGAAGTGCAGAGTCTTAACCACTGGACCACCAGTGAAATCCTAAAAAGTCCTTTTTGAAGTCAAGGGAGGCATTACCTTCCTGGAAGGAGTCAGGCTTCTATAAGTAAGTTCCATAAGTAAAATCTCTCTCTTTCTCTGGGTGCAACCTCCATTGCTGAACATGGCTCTGGTTCTTTTAAAGACATATCACTCTTCGCCTTCAAATAATTCTGCCCTACTAATGCAGGCGTTTCAGCCTTGTCCCCAACTGAAGTTCTCTCTCTCTGCCCACCCACTCCCCACCCTGAACATATTCCCAGGCCTTACCACCATGTAAACCTGTAATCTTTTTATGCCACTATCCATATTGGTTTATAAAACAGAGGTATGCAACACATTGGAAAGAAAAATGGCACCTGTCAAATACCAAAGCCTATGAAATGCCTGTGCAATTTCACTTTTCACCTAGTAAATATCCAATTATTTTCCAGAATAGCTCTTTCCAGAATTCAAATCTGTTTCCATTAATATTAAAAGTTTAGAGGTCTGGGAGAACAGGAAGGGGCTGATTAAAAGCAGACGGGGTTCATTATCTGGTTAATCACTCCAGCATTTCCCACCCCCATTTCCCACTCCCCCCACCAACCCCAACACAATGTTCTGCCTCAGAAAAAAGCCACACTAAGATTCTGCAAAGAAAACCCTCTCCTGCAACATATTTAAAGGTGTAATTCTGTTTTGGAAGAGGTGAGACTGGTATCATTATGAAAGACATGTATGTCATACCAGGAAAGAAAGTATCTTCCAAAGTATTGTCCACCATTCTATTGCACAGAGTGGATGACCAATGTATTGGTTGGAATCGGGCTCTGAATATTAAACACTGAATGATATTTAGAGTTGGAAGTGCTCCTTGGAGATACCCGCTTCGTTTAGCAGATAGGGAAACTGAGACCCAGCGAGGGGAAGGTGTCTGCTGGAATTGCACCTCAAGATCACGGAGGAGCTCGAAACTCCGAGGTGTCCCTCGGGGACACCAGCACTGCAGGCAGCGCTGGGGTGTGGGAAAATGCCCAAAGGGCTTGAACTGAATAAATTGTCGTCATTTCTCAATCCACTATGTCTCCATGGGCCACATGTTAAGGGCTCATCTTTTATTACTCCCCTGAGAACTGACTCAAAGGCAAAGCCAAAATGGGCGTTTTAATGCAAAGCATATTAGGAAGCCAGAAGGAGAAGGAGGTGTTGTCTGGGGCTACCTGGCTACACTTGGCTGGGAAGGCTTTGCTCCAGGCCCTGGGAGAGGCTCATTCAGGTGCTGACGGTGCCAGGGCCAAAGGGAAGCCAGGCAAAAGGCTGAACAATCCCAGGGCCTGCCCCTTCCTGGAGTCCAAGTCTACCAAGTAGGGCAAGTTGGAGAGGCGGATCTCCTTTCTTGGTGCCATGGGGGTGCCCTAAAGTCTTACAGGGGTTATGAGACTTCTAAGGTGGGGCTGCCATGCTAAGACTTGCTTTTAAAAAGTGGGGCATGGGACTTCCCTGGTGGTCCAGGGGCTAAGACTCCGTGCTACCAAGGCAGGGGGCCTAAGTTCAATCTCTGGTCAGGGAACTAGATCCCACATGCCACAATTAAGAGGTTGCTTAGTACAGCCAAATAGATAAATATTTTAAACAAAAATATAAAAGGAGGAAGGGCATTTAATTTTCAGCAAGATTCATAAAGAGCATAAAGACAGAACACAAGGAGAACTGGCTGTAAAACCAGTACCAGCTAGTAGTACCTTTTCTAGACACATGTGACTTTGGTAGTGTCGGCTCTCCTTCCAGGACTAGTCAAAGCCATCTCCTTGACCCTTGGTGAGAATGTGAAATGGTACAATTTCTGTGGGAAAGAGCGTGGTGATTTTGCAAAAGATTTAATGTAGTGTTACTATGTGAGCCAGCAATTCCACTCTGAGGTATACATACACCCAAGAGAATTGAAGGCAGAGCCTTGACCAGTTATTTGTGCACCTGTGTTCATCAAAGCATTATTCACAAAAGCCAAAGCGTAGAAGGAACTCATCTCTATCAACAGATGAAAAAATAAACAAAATGTGATCTATTCACACTATGGAATATTATTCTGCCTTAGAAAAGAATGAAGTACTGATATATATGGTAAAGTGTGGATGAACTCTGGAAACATACTCTACTGGGTTCTCTCTCAGTGCCCTCGGGTGGCTGCAGAGGGCAGGCTTGACTGTACTCATAAGGTGCGGGCAGAACCTCTCAGAGCCTTTACTCAGAACACAAGGCCCCAATACACTAAAAAATGGCTCCTGACACCTAATTTTTTATATAATTGCAAAGCCTCTATGTGCTCCCCTGACATTTGAGGGACCAAGAATACAAGCAAAGAATACAAAGGCCCACATATCATATGTCTAAAAATTTAAAATTATAAGTCAAGGCAGCAAACTATTAAAATATGTTCTATCTCTTACTTTGACCACTATAATTTATAATAACAAAAGCAATGAAAATGTGTCAAGTGATGGCTTTTATAATTTTGAAAGTCAGCACAATATCAAAGAGGACTGAATTTAATTACGATTGTGCCTAACTGGATGTTCTTTTGATGGGTCAACAATATTTGGATGAGTAATAACTTAAGGACATACATAATTGGAGAATTAACTTGTATTTATTCCATAAATTTTTTTTGCTTGCCTTTATTTCAGCAAAGTCACTGTATTACATGTTTAGGATCAAGATTTTTCACATAACTTGTGGAATTGTCAGTTATGGTCTAAAGCAGAGGTCAGCAAAGTTTTTCTGTTAAGGGCCAGATAGTAAAAATTCAAGGCTTTGAAGACCAGTGGGTCTCTGTCTTAACCATTCAACTGCCATCGTAGCTCAAAGCGCCAACAGGCAATATGTGGAAAAAAAAAAAAAAAGTGTGGCTGTGTTCCAAGAAAGCTTTATTTATAAAAACAGACAGCAAGTTGTCAACACAATATCCTCCTGGCTCTCCCTTCAGGGTACTTGAGGGAGAGCTGAAGGAGGATCTGTTGGGCATCTCACCTTCTGATACCCTTGGCTCAGGAATGGACATGAGGGCTTGTTTGGATGAGATCCCAGAGCTCCTCCTGGGAGGATCAGGGAACATGGTCAAGGTCCCTGGTGTGTGTGCTCAGGCGTTCAGTCATGTCCAACTCTTTGCAACCCCATGGAATGTAGCCCGCCAGGCTCCTTTGTCTATGGGGATTCTCCAGGCAAGAATACTGGAGTGGTTTGCCATTTCCTACTCCAAGGGATCTTCCCAACCCAGGGATCAAAACCAAGTCTCCTGTATCTCCTGCATTACAGGCAGATTCTTTATAACTGAGATACCTGGGAAGCCCAGGATCCCTGAAATCTTACCTTTATCCTCTTAGCGAGATCTTCTGGGATGGGGGTAGAATTGGATGCTAAGGAAAATAACTTTTCTCTGGAGCAGGGGAGACATGATGAAAGCTGTCTTCACTATCAGAAGAGCCATCTTGTGGATGAAAGCAAAGGATTAATCTTTGTGACTCCAGGGCAACCAGTGAGGAGCAAGGGCAGAAATTACACACACATGAATTGCAGTTTAATTTAAGAAAGATATTGCTAATGACCAAGTGGTTTCAGCAAAGAAACAGACTGGTCAGACAGTATTACCCCTCCTGGGAAGACAGCATTCAAGCGCAGGCCTTGTGTCAATTTGTTAGGATGCTTCTAAAAATCTTATTGGCCACATAAGCAGCTGGGATAGATGGTGTCTCTAAGGATTCTTCTAATACCATAGGAGTCTATATGAACACATGGGACACAATCAAATTTAAGGCTCAATCTCATAGGTCCTAACTCACTGCGTGGAATTAAAAAGTTGAATTACTGCGATGGCAGGCCACTTGGGGAGTATGTAATTATCTTTCTCTCAGCCAACTCAACATTCTGCACATCTCTTTTCTATCATCTGATATTGTAGTCAAGGCATGATTGTCTCCTGATGGGGGAAACAAAGGTCCCCAAAAGGTGTGACTTCCCACAGGTCATTCTGACTATGTAGGGGAATTCGAAGCCGAGCAGATTTCCTGACACACAACGCAAGTCCACTGACAGCCCACACAATGCAAACCGTGCTCCATTGCTCTGGGAGAGAAGAGGCTCAATTGACCAATTTGAAAATTTTCTCACAGTGTGGAGATGAGTAGAAAACAGAATGTGAACTTTCCAAGTTCAAAGTCTATTTCCTACTGGGAAAATGAGACATCTGGTGTGGAGTTAAATAAGATGGATCCTGAGGGATCTTTGACAATGAGTTGCTTTTCTAAATCCACCTTGTAGTAATTTAAACCTACATGCATCAGAAACATATGGATTAAATGTACAAAAAGCTGGAGATTCTGTTGGACTAGAAAACCATGAAAAAAATCTTAGAATGATGGAGTGGAAGGGATTTCCAAAGGACTGACAGTCCCCCTTGCCCTCTTGTTCGTCTAGATATTTTGCCTTCATGAAGGAAGAAGTATGTAGTGAGGACTAGTTGTGTTTTCAGCACCTGTTGTGTTGGGTGCCAGTTAACAAAAGAAACAGGCCAGAAACGAGTAAATTTTCAGCGAGATAGGTATGTGGTCCTGAAGAAGAAAGTATCCTATGGGTTAACCCTGTTCTGGTGACATGCAGCTATGAGCAGCGTCAATGGGCCAAAGCATTAACTGTGAACCCCATGGTCTTCTGGGAAATGGAGCAAACGTCCATGGTGCACAGTGAGTATCACAATGTAGAGCTGGGATGGGAAAGGCAAGTGTGGTACATGCTCAAAACACAGACAGAAACCCCTCAGTTAAATGGCTTACCATTCATTGCATCTTCTGATTAAGCACCTGTGGCTAATCCATTTTTGCATTAAAGGTACCTGAAGCAAAGATGTGCCCTGGAGGCCTTATTAGCTCATGTTCTGTCTCCCTGAGTGTGTGTGTGTGTGTGTTTATGTGCGTGTCAGTGGATCACTCATCAATGGATGCTTATAAACACAGCCCGTTACTGATTCACAAGTTGTAGGTCGTTTTAGCTAAACTTTCAGTCCTGCTGTCAGCTCAGTTGGACAGAGGCTCGTGAAACTCTGAATCTAGACTGCCTCTAAGGGCCCCAGCTGAGCAGAAGCAGGCTTGAGAGAAGTCAGATATTTTCTCCTACATTGCAAAGGGGCAGAAAACAGACTGGCTTCAGGAATCTGGGAGGAATGAAAGGAATTTCAATAAGAAAAATTGATTAGAAATGTAAGGAGTGATAGCTGTTTCTGAAAATCAGGCAATTGGAAATTATGGACCACAGATTGAAAAGGCACTGATAAAATGTAAATCTGAAATATGACTGTATTTTTTAACTCAAAGAATAATATAAATCACAGACAAAGTATATATTTTGCTTAAATTTCTATAACAGCAAACAGAAAAGAAATGTAAAAGCTTTAAGTGTTATGGAGAAATTAGAGGTAAATGCTTTTTAAAGTCTTTATAGTGGAATACTATATAGCTATTTTTAAAAGAATGAAACCCAAATGAAGAATATACAGGAACTCTTTGAAAGATTTTTGCATTTAAGTCTGAACTTATTTCAAAATTAAAAGCATTTTAAAGAATTATATAAATGATCACCAAAAAACACGAATGAGAAAATTCATAACAGGTACAAAACAGAGATGTGATGGAAGAAAGGGAATCAGAAGATCAAGCTGGGGACTGGGGACCTGCAACTGATCCATCTGTGGTGTCATGTTTGGCATGAAATGCTGAAGAATCCAAGAATTTTATTTTTTTTATTTTATTGGCAGTACTGCCCTCAGCATATGGTATCTTAGTTCCCCAACCAGGGATCAAACCCGTGCCTCCTGCATTGGAAGCAGAGTCTTAACCACTGGACCTCCAGGCAAGTCCCCTAAGAATTTTAAATTTAACTTCCAGATCATTACAGTGATCTACTTTATTTGTCAAAGTAGGAGGACAGAACACATTTTATAAAACACCGTTAGCTTAACTTGAAAGTCTCTAGCCATATAGTATGTGGGACTCCCTTTGTACACTTGCCCTGGGCCCCAAATAAGTTAGAGACAGGCTTGGCTGACATATAGTAGCTACTTAGTACATAATTAGCTGAATGGATATCATAGGCTGTGGTTTACATCTCAGATTTTCATTTGTATCACTGAGTCTAAATGTGATTCTATTGATAAGACCTACCCACTTATTCCAAAGCAATTCATGCCAGTAATAGGGCATACCAAAGTCGCCAGTCCAGGTTCGATGCATGATACTGGATGCTTGGGGCTGGTGCACTGGGACAACCCAGAGGGATGGTATGGGGAGGGAGGAGGGAGGGGGGGTTCAGGATGGGGAACATGTGTACACCTGTGGCAGATTCATGTTGATGTATGGCAAAACCAATACAACATTGTAAAGTAATTAACCTCCAATTAAAATAAATACATTTATATTAAAAAAATAAAAAATAAAATAAAGTTTTGGTTCATCAATGTAACCTGCATACACCAAGGAAGTCCCCCCCCACCCCTCACCAAAGACACACACACAAAATTCATGATAACAAAAATTTTGCTTGATTTTCTGTCTCTCACCTTCAGGGACTGTTCTAGCTGCCAACTGGGTTTCTCATCCCTACAGTATGACCCTTTATGAAATCAATCGGCACATGTGAAGTCTTTGGAAGTTTTCTCTTTTGCTCACACACAAAGGCTCTAGACAGATGGTGTCTGACTACAGATCTTCCAGCCTTCTGTGCAAAGCGGACCTTCCTGGGCTCCCGCTTGCTATTTCAACGTGTGGGGCACATGTGGGAAGTCTGCATTTTAATAGAGTTTTCAGAGGTGATGAGAAGCTTACATTGGCAGAGATGAGAAGAGAAGACATTTCCATAGAGAAGCAGGCATGTGTAGAGAGGCAGTGGCAGGAGTGAAGGACAGGAAGCAGAACCTGACGACAGCAGTGGGTCTTGGAGGACACGTGACTGCTTCACAGGCCTGTCCTCAGCACCTCGCCCAGCGCCTGCCACATGGGAGCAGGCGCCCAGTGAAGATGTACGGAATGAAAACATTAACGAACTGCAGTTCATTGGTGAGGTGAGGAGTATAATTGCGCAAGAGACAGACTCAAGCGTTTGACTTGGCAATAGGGGAAGTGGGGACTTCCCTGGTGGTCCAGTGGCTAAGACTTTCAATGCAGGGGGCCCAGGTTCAATTCCTGGTCAGGGAACTAGATCCCACATGCCACAACTAAGAGTTTGCTTGCCACAACTAAATATCCCATGTGCCACAACCAAGATCTGGCACACCCAAATAAATAAATAAACATTTTTTTTAAAAGAAAGATGTATCTGATTAGTTGGGAGGAGAAAGCAAGAAGGAAGGAGAGGTCAGTGATAGAAGGTTTTAATGATTCAATCTGTTACGCCCAGTGTCACGTATCATTTCCAGGATTTTGGTCAAGTGAGGTCTCAATGCTGAAGGAAAAAACACATGATCATGAGTCTCCACTCAGTTCTCCAGGTACTAGATTTGCATTACTCTCCATGGTGGTGCATGGGTCTGGAGACAAGTGCCTTCTAATTAACCCCAAAGGTCCCACTCACAGCATATGAACTTTGAGAGGACACAGACATGCAGTCCATAACACCCTTAAGAGTTCATCTACTATTAGATAACAGACTAGAACAGCCTTTTCTTTTTTTTTTTTTCTTCTTTTATACCCTTAATCAAAGTCATTCTCTGGATTCTTCATGTAATCACCCTCATAATAGACAGAGGTGGCACTTCATCCGCAAGACGCAGCCCAGGCCTTCTCCTCCGGCCTCCCCCTCTCCTCCAGCTCTCCACTGCCCACTGGGTCCTACACCCTCTTCTTCACATACCAGGCACAGGCTCTCCCCCTTCACACCAGGTAAACGGGCCACAGAACGTGTTTTTCCTGGTGGAGTGAGACAGAGGCCTGAATACTCTGGAGGCCTGGAGCTGCCCAGCAAAGGGACCAAACTCATTATATGGAAAGGCATTCATGGCCCATGTCAGGCGACATTTTCTTGCCTGCAATCAGAATCGCTGAACGCACTTTAGAGCTCAGGGTCTTTTGCATCAACCACTGGATTTCTGAAGAAACGACGTTCCTGTAGGACTAATTCGCAAACACACAACAAATTTCAATAGGAATATCACATGAATGCCTTAAATTGTCCAGGGCTCCCAGCCCAATTTACCCAAGCTAATAGAATTGGCACACATTCCCTCATTAGCACTGGAGCATGTGACATGCTAGATCAGATGAAGGAGATATAAACAGATGTGCATTCTGGCAGCTCAGGGAAACCGGCATGTTATTTGTGACTCAGCATCTAGACCACTGTGGCACTTGGTCTCCAAACCTGGGAATCAGATTCCTAATAAGGGCAGCTATTCTCCAGTGGCTTAGCGGTACAGAATCTGCTTGGAATGCAGAAGCTACAGGAGCCCCAGCTTTGATCCCTGGGTCAGGAAGATCCACTAGAGGAGGGCATGGCAGCCCACTCCAGTATTCTTGCCTGAAGAATCCCATGGACAGAGGAGCCTGGCGGGATACAGTCCATAGGGTCTTAAAAAAGTTGGACATGACTAAAGTGACTTAGCATGCACGAACACACCATTTACTAAGCACTTACTATCTACCAAGACCCATTAGACACTTGGTGGATGTTGTCTAATTCTATCCTCACAGCCACTTTGTGAGGTAGGGGTTTTATCATATGATTTTTCAGAAAAGGGGATGAAGCAGTTATGTAAATTAAAAAGACCAAACTAGAACTCAGATGGACATGAGTTTGGGTAAACTCCAAGAGTTGGTGATGGACAGGGAGGCCTGGCGTGCTGCAATTCATGGGGTCACAAAGAGTCAGACACGACTGAGCAACTGAACTGAACTGAACTGATCTAAGGACTCAGAACCCAAACCTGACCAACCTTCAGAAGCACCAAGGCTCACTAGCTATACAAACTTGGGCAAGTCACTTAGTGTCCCTGACCTTCACTTTCCTGTTCTATAAAGAAGGGGATAATGTACCTAGTTCACAACGTTGTTGGAAAGATCAGATTAGCAGATAGTCTGGCGTCATGTAAGCATTCAGTAAATAGTAGCTATCATTAGTGTTATTAACATGACCAAAATCTCCACCACAGGATCTTATGACTTCCTCCTTTGGGAGTCATCAATAGATCTTGGCTTCCTCTCCCAGATTAGGTAGTTCAAAACCAAAGGCCTGGACTTCCCTGGTAGTACAGTGGATAGACACAGTGCCAACGCATGGGACACAGATTCAATCCCTGGTCCAGGAAGATTCCACATGCCATGAAGCAACTAAGCCCATGTGCCACAATTATTGAGCCCGTGCTCTAGAGCCCAGGAACTGCAACTACTGTAGCTCATGCTCTAGAGCCTGTGCTCTGCAACCAGAAAAGCCACCGCAATGAGAAGCCTGCACACCTCAACAAAGAGTAGCCCCCACTTGCTGCCACTAGAGAAAGCCCACATGCAGCAATGAAGACCCAGCACAACCAAAAATAATTAAAACCAAAAGTCCACATACCTACTATTATCAATATATGTAAAATAGATAACCAATGAGGACCTACTGTATAGACTCACAGGGAACTATACTCAATATTTTGCAATAAACTACAAGGGGAAAGAATCTGAAAAAAGAAATAGCTTATACATGTATGTGTAACTGAATCACTTTACTGTACACCTGAAACTAACACAACATTGGAATCAACTATACTTCAATTTAAAAAAAACGAAGGTCATAAGTAGTAATGGTACAAATACAGACAAGCCATCACTAATCTCTGGACTTCACTATCCTAGGTATCATCCCGAGAACTTGGATTTCTAAAAGTGTCTTCCAGGGAAAAGAACTAGGAAGGAAACAAAAGGAATGGGATGGGTTAACATAACCAAAGTAAAAATCCTGTCCATTTTTAGTATGTTGCTATAATTAAAAGCAAAGATCCAGCCTAGTCCAAGAGACTGGATTCAATATTCCTTGTGGCAGAGCAGCCATGGATATAGCCACCACATCCACTCAACTTGGAAGCCCACAAGAGAAACAACTGCATCAAGCCAATCAAAGCCATTTGGCCTAGGTGTCTATACCTTTATAGGTATGTTTCTGCTCAAACTTGAAAAAAATGCCCTACTCACCTCTGTGAAAAGCAAAGGAAAAAAGGAAAGATTATACCCATTTGAACACAGAGTTCCAAAGAAGAGCAAGGAGAGATAAGAAAGCCTTCCTCAGCGATCAGTGCAAAAAAAAATAGAAGAAAACAGTAGAATAGGAAAGACGAGAGATCTCTTCAAGAAAATTAGAGATACCAAGGGAACATTTCATGCAAAGATGGGCTCAATAAAGGACAGAAATGGTAGGGACATAACAGAAGTGGAAGATATTAAGAAGAGGTGGCAAGAATAGCAGGAGAAGTGTACAAAAAATAGCTTCATGACCCAGATAATCATGATGGTGTGATCACTCATCTAGAGCCAGACATCCTGGAATGTGAAGTCAAGTGGGCCTTAGGAAGCATCACTACGAACAAAGCTAGTGGAGGTGATAGAATTCCAGTTGAGCTATTTCAAATCCTAAAAGATGATGCTGTGAAAGTGCTGCACTCAATATGTCAGCAGATTTGGAAAATTCAGCAGTGGCCACAGGACTGGAAAAGGTCAGTTTTCATTCCAATCCCAAAGAAAAGCAATGCCAAAGAATGTTCAAACTACTGCACAATTGCACTCATCTCACACGCTAGGAAAGTAATGCTCAAAATTCTCCAAGCCAGACTTCAGCAATATGTGAATCGTGAACTTCCAGATGTTCAAGCTGGTTTTAGAAAAAGGCAGAGGAACCAGAGATCAAATTGCCAACATCTTCTGGATCATGGAAAAAGCAAGAGAGTTTCAGAAAAAAACATCTATTTCTGCTTTATTGACTATGCCAAAGTCTTTGACTGTGTGGATCACCATAAACTTTGGAAAATTCTGAAAGAGATGGGAATACCAGACCACTTGACCTGCTTCTTGAGCACCTCTGCCTTCAAAACCTATCCAAATTGGTCAGGAAGTAACAGTTAGAACTGGACATGGAACAACAGACTGGTTCCAAATAGGAAAAGGAGTACATCAAGGCTGTATATTGTCACCCTGCTTATTTAACTTATATGCAGAGTACATCATGAGAAACGCTGGGCTGGAAGAAGCACAAGCTAGAATCAAGATTGCTGGGAGAAATATCAATAACCTCAGATATGCAGATGACACCACCCTTATGGCAGAAAGTGAAGAACTAAAGAGCCTCTTGATGAAAATGAAAGAGGAGAGTGAAAAAGTTGGCTTGAAGCTCAACATTCAGAAAACTAAGATCATGGCATCTGGTCCCATCACTTTATGGGAAATAGATGGGGAAACAGTGGAAACAGTGTCAGACTTTATTTTTAGGGGCTCCAAAATTACTGCAGATGGTGATGGCAGCCATGAAATTAAAAGAGACTTACTCCTTGGAAGGAAAGTTATGACCAACCTAGATAGCATATTCAAAAGCAGAGACATTACTTTGTCAACAAAGGTCCGTCTAGTCAAGGCTATGGTTTTTCCAGTAGTCGTGTATGGATGTGAGAGTTGGACTATAAAGAAAGCTGATCACTGAAGAATTGATGCTTTTGAACTGTGGTGCTGGAGAAGACTCTTGAGAGTCCCTTGGACTTCAAGGAGATCCAACCAGTCCATTCTAAAGGAGATCAGCCCTGGGTGTTCTTTGGAAGGAATGATGCTAAAGCTGAAACTGCAGTACTTTGGCCACCTCATGCGAAGAGTTGACTCATTGGAAAAGACTCTGATGCTGGGAGGGATTGGGGGCAGGAGGAGAAGGGGACGACCAAGGATGAAATGGCTGGATGGCATCACCGACTCATGGACGTGAGTCTGAGTGAACTCTAGGAGTTGGTGATGGATAGGGAGGCCTGGCATGCTGCGATTCATGGGGTCGCAAAGAGTTGGACACGACTGAGTGAACTGAACTAAACTGAGCACCTCTGCCTTCAAAACCTATCCAAATTGGAAAAGGCCATCCATCTTCCTATGGGAAATTGGAATCCTTTGCGTAAACTGCGATTGAGACCAATTGTTACCTTAGGCCCATGGTCTTGGGAAATTGCAGATATTATTATTTTGAGGATTAGAGTTCACCAATTACATGGAATACAAAAACACTTAAGATTTTAGAGAGTGGAAATATTATAAAAGTTATGATGGGTCTAGACCATGGATTGTAATGGCAGAGAGAATGGGGCTCGCTAGCATGACTGACTTAGCCTACATTTTTCCTGAAGTGAGCATTTCCAAAGGTTTGGCATTTTGCTCTCTTGAGCAAAGGTATTCCTTCTTTCTCTCTGCCCTTGCATATATTTCAAGGCTCAGTCTGAGCCTCTCTACTCCCAGGAAGCTTCCTCCAACCAACTGCTATAGTCTTCGTCATTTGAACAATATATCTAGCTCACTATCATGCACTGCATTGTGCTGTTTCTACTACAATTGCCCAGGGCTGTATTTAACACTAATCACTCTTTCATTAGCTGTTTGTGTATCTATGTCTTCTCACGTCATTTAGTCCTATGAGTGGGATGGTATAGTTCTAAAAAATTCCGATTTATCCCAAATGTTTCCAAAAAGTTTTCAAGATGGATGGGCCTATTGTCTTAGAATTATTTCTCTCTTTCCCAGAATTTAGTCCAGTTATACCTAAAGAATGTAAGTCATAAATGCTTATTGAGTTGGCAGGATGAATAAGGGAATGCCACTGATCCATAAAATTCCAGTACATTCATTTGGGTCCTTAGCCTTAGAGTGAGAGCCAAGGAAAGGCTCCTCGCCTCCCACCTCCCCCTCTCCATCACATTCTCAAGGTACTCCAGGCCAAATGCCTACAGCAAAGGCAGGCATGATCTAAAGGCCAGTGACACACAAAAGGAGCAGCGTGACTGGGGCTGGAGAATCCACAAAGAATCATTAGACTGCACAATTAGCTGTCTTTTCCATGACCTTCAGTCTTCAGAACTTTGAAAGAAATATAGAGATATTGAGAGCCACGTGTCCCTTAAAATAAATGCTGTGGTTCACAAAAATAATAAGGTTTCTATGCTGTTCCTCAAACACACGAGGTGCTCTCCGGCCTCAAGGTCTTTGCACTTGCCCTTCTCTCTGGCTGGAAAGCTCAAACATTCCACACTTCCTATATTAGGCCTCCCCTACCCACTCAAGTGGCCCAGACCCCATATTCCCCATCCACTTACCCTGCTTGAGTTTTCCCTTAAAACTTGTTCCACTTGACAGTGTACATTTACTCTCTTTTAGAATGCAAGCCCCATGTGGGTGGGGAGGGTGTTACTTTGTCTTGCTCCCTGTGTTCCCAGCAGTTAACATGCTTCCTGGCATATTATAGGTGCTCAATAAATATTTGTAGAATGAATGAAGTGAGAATTTAGTTATGAAAAGGGTTCACCCTTGGAGTCCGCAAAACTGCTCCCTAACTGCATTGAAAGAATGTGAAATCCTCTAATTCTTTTTTCATGGAGTAAAGTCAATTTTTATTATGCACTCATCTCATATTATAAAGTGTAATAGCCAAAGTCATAATATCGTGAGAGAATATGTTAAGACTTTACTATATTCTAGGAATCATGCTAAGAATTTTATACATATTTTATACATTGTATTTAATCCTTACAACAACTGCATATAAGGGGAGAGTCTCAATATCCCCATTTTATAAATCAGGAAACAAAGGCTCATAGAAGTTAAACAGCATACCTGAGGCCTCCCAACCAGTAAGTTGTGGCCTGTTTTCACCATGTGCCCTAAGTGGGATGGGGGTGGGGGCCAACCACTGAAGCCCAGATATGCATAATGGAGACTACCTCACTGAGCATGAGCAGTTAAGGGCACACTCACGCCACAGGGTGGATGGGCATGAGCTGTGGGAGAACTGGGGGATGGGATCATGAGAACTAGGAAATGGTCGGAATCATTTTGACTCATGGCCCTCTAGCCACAGCGTTCATGTTTTACCGATTACTAGAGTCCTTGCGCCTTTTGTGTGGTTGCTTCTCACTGGAATATCCCCTCCCCCCTTTCCCTTCAGTGCCCCTTCCCCCAGGGCCCAGCTCCAATGCAGCCTCCTGCATGAGGCCTTCCTGATTCATTTTTCCCACTCCAGCAGGGAATGGGCTTTCTCCTGGTGCTGTAGGGTGGGCAATAGGGGGAAAACATCAGAGCTAGAGTGCACAGGAGTGTTGGGGGCTCTGGGATCTGTTAACACTGGACTGGACTAGGTGAGAAGGCTCCAGGGCTTTTTTTTTTTTAGGTTTGTACTTGGTTGCAGACATTCTAGAAAGTTCAGGATAAACAAACAACAAAGTCACCCAGAGCTGTCTCTTGATTGGTCAGAGGAGGCTAAATGCCAACTACAATTTAAAAATGAATTTGGTAAAAACAACCAAGTAACTCACAGCAGCCACCAGGGTGGGTTCTAGCAGCAAATTCAGATAATCCAGTAATCACCTTTTCCAGCATTTTGCATATCATGCCTCCTTTTAGAAACATTTCCTTCCATCTCGGCTATGGAAATCCTTCCCCATCCTCTTCAAGGCCCATGTACAGGCAACCTTCTCTGCGAAGCCTTCCCTAATGTCATGCTCCCCCATCCCCAGCAGAGGTGACTGGCAGGGGTATTGCTATACAGTAGGGAATAAGGGGCGGCCATGCTGTTCTTTTCATGTAACAATTTGCTTAATTCCTGACATCAAAGGCTGTGTACTCTCATTCTACATCCAGGGGGTCTGTGGAATGAGCAGGAAATTACAGAGAATGGACAACTATCTAACATCATAGGCAGTTAGAAAATTCACTGGGGATCTCTTTCTTGTGGCCATGCTTTCTCCCACTCCATCCCTTTCCTCTTATAGTCTAGAAATTCATCAGCAGCAATACTCAGACTTTTCTCCTGGAGGTCAGTCCAACAGGTTGGGCAAGGAAGCAGTGCTGCAGGGAGGAGGTGCCTGGGGCAGAGCCAGATACAGCTTGGACCCACTCAGGAAGCACCCTTGGGACCCCATGGTCTGGGCCCAGGTTGAGTAGATTCTACTTTTTTTTTTTTTGCAGCAATGCAGGGGGTGCTACAGGGCTGATCTTTCCAATGGTGGCTGTCTCTCTTAGACAAGTTCTCAACTCCAAATCTCATTCCCTCTCCAGCACCTACTAGACTCGAGCCAGCTTTTCCCTTCTCTTCATGCTCTGTCCACCTTCACTCCCCACCGTATGCCTCTAGCACCCCTAGATATACTGACGGGGTACTTCTGGAAGTGACAAGGTGAAGTGTCTGAATTTATCAGCCTGATTACCGTCAGGGACCAGAATTTCCCACATACTCACTGGCAAAGGGGGATCTGTATGAAAGGAGAGGACCAATATGAAATTAAACAATGAATGAGGCATGGGAAACACACAAACTCCAGGGAAGAATTCTCTAAATAGGATTCTCAGCGGGTGACCCATGGATTTCCAACCTCAGAATCATCTAGGGAGCTTCTTAAAAATACAGAATCTCAGGGCCCAAACCCAGACCCATGAATCTGCATTTTTTTTCTTCTTTTTTTTTTGGTGGGGGGCGGACTGTGCAGTATGCAGGATCTTGTTTCCCTGACCAGGGATCAAACTCATGTCCCCTGCAGTGGAAGTCTGGAGTCTTAATCACTGGACCACCAAGGAAGTCCCCCGTAAATCTGCATTTTAACAAGCTTCCAGGATGATTCCAATATGCACTAGAAACCCATTGCCTTGATTAGCTTTAAATGCTTAAAGCATTGGTTCTCAACCTTGGCTGCACATCTGGGGAGCTCCGAAAAATACTGGCTCCTGGGTTCCACCCCCAGCAATTGTG
Source organism: Ovis aries (assembly GCF_016772045.2). Lineage (NCBI taxonomy): Eukaryota > Metazoa > Chordata > Mammalia > Artiodactyla > Bovidae > Ovis > Ovis aries. The sequence goes on along the minus strand of NC_056080.1, from coordinate 101,626,452 downwards.
AGTCAGGTGGTCTGGGGTGGGCCTGGACATTAGGGAATTTTCAAAGTTTCTCAGGGGATTCTAATGGGTAGCTGTTGTTGTAAACCAATAGTTGTTGTTGTTTAGCCACTAAGTCACGTCTGACTCTTTGCAACCCCATGGACTGCAGCACATAGGCTTCCCTGTCCTTCACCATCTCCCGGAGCTTGCTCAAACTCATGTCCATTGAGTCGCTGATGCCATCCAACCATCTCATTCTTTGTTGGCCCATTCTCCTCCTACGCTCAATCTTTCCCAGCCTATCTCTTTTCCAATGAGTCAATTCTTCACATCAAGTGGCCAAAGTATTGGAGCTTCAGCTGCAGCATCAGTCCTGGCTTAGAACAAACACACCTAGAAAAGAGCTTATGATCCATTCATGGGTGTGTGTGTGTATATATTTTTTATATATGTACATATATAATATATATACATATGTATGTATGAAAGTGAAGTTGCTCAGTCGTGTCCGACTCTTTGCGACCCCGTGGACTGCAGCCTACCAGGCTCCTCCGTCCGTGGGATTCTCCAGGCAAGAGTACTGGAGTGGGGTGCCATTTCCTTCTCCAGGGGATCTTCCCGACCCAGGGATTGAACCTGGGTCTCCCGCATTGTGGGCAGATGCTTTAACCTCTAAATTCTCTACTGAGCCTGAAGTATAAAGGAACATTTTCTGAGCACGTTTGGAATTCTGTTGGATGTGACCACAGGCTACCTCAGGAGACATAAAAGGTGGGCTGACTGGTCCATTGGGGAAAATAAACATGTCTCATCACTCAGTTGCCTAATCACCCTCCAAGACCAGGACCATAGCCGCATCCTTAGCATGGATGCCCTGGCAGTGCCTACTTCAGCATGTGGTATTTAATATTTGTACCATTCAAGCTTTCTTCCCTCTGTTGGGCCCTTTTGAGTCTCTCCTCAGATGTGGTGTTCAGTGTAAAGGTGAAGACCCAAAGAGGTGACTTCTGGTTCTCTATTCCCTACCCCCTCAAACACACAAGATTTGCTTGCCCCAAGTTCACTGCTCCAAGCCTCATGAAAGGCTCCAGATCCATTTATGTGTCTCCACTGTGAGTAATGAATAGCCATCCTTCGTCCTGTGACTGGAGTTGCTGCCTGTTGTCAATAGTAGGTAAGCAATTGTATAAATTACCTCTCATCCAACTCAAAAAATGTGTTTGCCAAAATGATTTCTTCTAGAATTATAGAAGTGGAAATAGCGTGCACAGAGAGAAATTGAGTTTGCTCCAAGGGGCTATGAATGCACCATTAAAGAAGCCTCGAAAAAAGATCAGCAATCCAGCTGGTGTGTTTGCACATCATTTAGTGCCATTTGGGGGGCATTTCTGAAGCAATGACAGTCACGGTGGGGAGGAAGAAGAGGAGGCATCCCTGGCCATTAAGACCATATACGGACTCAGAGGCTGTGGTTATTAGGGCACACAGCTGGGTCCTACTCCACCGGCTCTGACCTCAGCTCAGTGAGAATTGCAAAAGCTCCAAAGTTTAATGAAAATCAATGCTTGGATTCCAGTGCCAGGAGATTTGTTAAGGCATTGTTATAAGCGTCAGGCCACGTTCTCTAAACAAAATGATTCTCCATATCCTTAGATATATCTCCTCTCTCCCTTCTTCCTTCTCTCTCTTTCTCTCTCTCTCTCACACACACGGCCTCACCAAAGGAAACTGATCCATGATGGCTGGATCTATCCCTTTTGATCCATCATTTTCCAAGTTACACTGTGAAAGATCTTGGTTCAATATAGGACACCTTAAATCATTACTGAAAACTCCCACACTCTTTGTCAGTCTGAAAATCAAGATAGATAATCAGAACATTGTGTAGGAATCATATTGTAACAGTTACTTACATTTTCTATGACACAATTCTTTGTTAGTGGGGAGCGTATCTCCGAGGACACATTCTCTTTTACTGTTATTAGGAAATCATAGTCCCTGCTGTATATACTATGTATAGTAACATGGACCACACTTCCATCCACCTCATCAGGCAAGTTGGGAAGTCTGTCCACCCACTATGCTCACCCTTGGTCCAGAAGCTGAAATCTTGGTCTCTGGAGTTATTTTCTGAAATGATCATACAGAATAGATTAAAGCAAGTGTTCATAATGAAGATGTAGATTTTCCTGGCAGAAACACAACCTAATGAAACAAGGAGATAAGGTCCCAGAAATCTGTCTCTTCCTGACAAACGTGGAACGTTGTCAGTGGTTGCTTAACCCAGAGTTCATCTGCATTCATTGCATTACTTTCTTCTTTGTTTGGAATTGGGAAGGCATCATCAAGTTGGAGAGAGCCTCCACAATAAGTATACAAAGTATATAATCTCACTGTTTAGTTCCATTGCAGAGATGAGAGTCTGACACACACTCAGTAAACACCTTCTGCTCCTATTGTTGTTAACTGGATACTTATGGCTTTAAAGCTCCAGGTGAGGCCTAAAAACATGTGGCTTGTTTGTCTAGTGGTATGATACTAGCTTAGGGTGTGAGAGGTCCTGGGTTTGAATCCCCAATGAACCACATACTTTTTGTTTCTGATAATTAATTTAAAATACATGTGCTATCACATTGGACTATGATTCTCACTTAGGGTGTGAGAGGTCCTGGGTTAAATCCCATATGAGCTTGGTTTTCTTTGCTTCTGATAAGTAATTTATTTAAAATACATCTGTTATTGCATTGGGCTTCCCTGGTGACTCAGATGGTAAAGAATATGCCTGCAATGCAAGAAACCCAGGTTCAATCCCTGGGTCAGGAAGACCCCCTGGAGAAGGGAATGGCAACCCACTCCAGTATTCTTGACTGGAGAATTCCATGGACAGAGGAGCCTGGAGGGGTACAGTCCGTGGGGTCTCAAGGAGTCAGACATGACTGAGCAACTAACACTTTCACACACACACACACACACACACACACACACACCTCTGACCTCTGCTACAAATCCAGGTTTTGTGTCCATGTGGGATGAGAGCCAGAGCCCATATCCCAGTCCTAAGCTGGCAACCATGACAAGGTGGCTTGGAGAGGACACACTGGCTAGGACAGAAGATCAGATGATGGAGAAAAAACAGTCTGCATCCCAGGGGTACTCACTCACCTGTAGGCACTGTGTTTCTAGCCTCCAAGACATAGGCTGATGCACACAAATAGAGGCTTATGTCCTCACCCTGGCCACCAGAACGAGAACTTGTTAATCCCCATAGCCACAGAAGAATTCACAAAGTCTTGGCAGGATCCACATGACACAGAGCACCAGAGTCAAAATCACTGGGGTCCACCAGGCAAGAAACTACTTAATAGATGGATCAAGACATAGGTTGCCCATTTTATGGATGTGGGTAATTCTTAGGAGCTGAAGAAGACCCCTGTTTCAGAATACTGCCTGTTGAGAGCAGCCAATTATTTATTGAGTAGAAATGAAACTGATGAGCACTCCCTGATAACTCAGAATCCACCTGTAATGCAGGAGACCCTGGTTCAACTCCTAGGTTGGGAAGATCTGCTACAGAAGGGATAGGCTACCCACTAGACTGAGTGACTTTCACTTTTTCAAAAGTATAGGAATGATTTAGAAAATGATTTCTACAAACTAAAATTTCTATTGTAAACATAGTGAAACAATAAGAAATAACTAGATTTTGGGGAGAGAAAGCACTCATATCCCACAACTCCCTTTTTTTTCATTTTTGCATTTTTCCTACCTCCCAGACCTGATCTATATTCATAGTTTAATTATATATACATAGGATATTTTGAAAATCATACTGTGTTTTATTTATACAAGTAGAACATCTTTGTAATGTAAAAATTGATAGATAGGCAAAAAGACAATTAAGACTATTTGTAACCCTACAAATAAGAGATAACTACTCTTAGCATTTTGGTGAATACTTTCCAATTTAAAAACTACACACACACACACACACACACACACATATTTATATGTATGTGCATATACATACACACACAAATGCATACAGATCCCAAACATCCTACTTAAGAAGCAGTCTTTTTGCCTTAATAATAGATAGTGAATATATTTCCATATCAATAGATACATCATAGTAAGATGACTTCTTATGACCTTTCCCAGTCTTATAACTCTAGAATTATTTTTATTTTATTATCTAAGTCTCAGGGATATTGCATTAAAATGTGTGAAGTCAGGACTTCCCTGGTGGTTGAGAATTGACCTTCCAATTCAGGGGATCAGGTTCGATCCCTGGTCAGGGAATCAAGATCCCACACACCCCCAGGCAACTAAACCCTCAAACCGCAACTAAGCCCTCAAACCACAACTAAGACTCAACCCAATCAAATAAATAAATAATGAATATTTTCTTAAATGTATGAAGTCATCAAGTCGTGATCCATCATTCATTGTGTGCCCTGTGCAGAATAGATATTGTGAAGTACATACGTATCTATTATTTATTACCTAATTATTATGTGCCAGGTGTAATAATACTATTGGCACACTGCAAATATTCTCTCTTAACCCTTTAATATATTAACAGATACTGTGGTTTCTGTTAGAGAAAAAAAATGAGGGAAGCTGGAAGAGGTACACTGTTCCCACAGCTAGAAAGTAGAGGGCCCCTAAGTGGAAGAGACTTCCATCTGACTTTCAAACTTGCTCTTGTTCTCTGAGAGGCTAGTTTGGGAGTTGAGCCACGGCAGTGTGTCATGACTGGAAAATGGACACCTGAGTCTCAACCTGTATGATATAGATAATAAACCCCACGAGCTGGGAGAAATTGTAGAGAGCCTTCTTGGTTGTAGTAATCAAAGAAAGCTTCGCAGGTAGGGGGAATCAGAGATGGATCTGGAAACATAAACAGGGAAGGCACTCTGTGGAGTAGAGGTAGGCGGAGTGGTAAGGGCAAAGTCTTGATGGAAGAAATCAAACATCCAATGTGCTTGGCACAGTAAAGACACTAGTCTTATGAGAGGAAAGGGTTTGTCCTGGCAAAGAGTACAGCTAAGGAGGGATGACTGGATATATGGTCCTGCCCAGTGTCAACGAGAGTCACTCATGCTCTGACAATATTTGGGAAGCTAAGATTCTGTTTCCATATGGTTAGTTATGAATTCCAGAACTTGGAAATCTTGCAACCTTTGGAAAGAACCAGGCTACATATTAAGGGATTAAACTTTGAAATGTCACTTTCCATTTCTGTCCAAAGGAAGCTGAGACATTTTTGATGAAAAAAAAAAAATGAAGCTTTCCATGCCAAGTTTCTTGCACGGTATTTGAATGATTTGGATCACTGGTTGACTCGATGGTTGCCGCTAGATGCTGAGACGCAGACCAACTCTGATCTCATAGATTTTCAGCATCAAAACAGATTCTGATGCTGAGTGGCAGGAGTTGGGTTTTAGGGTTGAGTAGGATGTTTAAATCTTTTCTTTTGATTGGCTTTGATAACTCCATCTCTTTAAAAAGAAGTCTTTTTTTTTTCTTGGTGTGACCTATCTTTTGTCTGACCCACCCAGAAAGAAGCAACTTTCTTTTAAACATTCAGTTTGACGAACCACGCATGTTCTAAAATTAAGCTGCATCTTTGGATACAAACCAGTTTTCTGACTTTGTGTAAATACTGACTCTTTCAGTGATTTTTTTTTTTTTTTTGCTAGATGACACCCAAAAAAAGTTTTAGCTGCATTTTTAATTTTCAACCAATTATTTTGATGACAAGTAGATCCAGCCTGAATATAAGCAATAATTCCTGTTTTTGTTCCATTTCAACGAACCAATAGGAGAATGCTTTAAAGGTCATCAATAAGAAACTGGGTTTGGCTTTATTTTTTTTTATTGGAATATAGTTGATTTACATTGCTATGTTAGTTTCAGGTGTATAGCAAAGTGAATCAGTTTTTGTTGTTCAGCGATGTCCAACTCTTTGCAACCCTGCGGACTGCAGCACGCCAGGCTTCCTTGTCCATCACCATCTCCCAGGGTTGCTCAAATTCATGTCAATTGAGTCGATGATACCATCCAAACATCTTACCCACTGTTTCCCCCTTCTCCTGCCCTCAATCTTTCCCAGCATCAGGGTCTTTTCTAATGAGTTTGTTCTTCACATCAGGTGGCCAAGGTATTAGAGCTTCAGCTTCAGCATCAGTCCTTCCAATGAATATTCAGGGTTTATTTCCTTTAGGATTGACTGATTTGATTTCCTTGCAGTCCAAGGGACTCTCAAGCATCTTCTCCAACACCACAATTCAAAAGCATCAATTCTTCGGTGCTCAGCTTTCTTTATGGTCCGATTCTCATATCCATACATGACTACTGGAAAAACCATAGTTCTGACTATACAGACCTTTGTTGGCGAAGTGATGTCATATAGGTCATTACAGAGTATTGAGTAGAGTTCCCTGTGCTATACAGTAGGTCCTTATTATCTATTGGGTTTGGTTTTAAAGTTCTCTTTGAAACCACAGCAAAGGCAGTGTTGCTCTAAACCCCTCTGAGATGTTTGGCTTGGATGTGGGTGAGAGGTTCTTGGGAAGGCAGGATGCAACAGAGTCATCAGAGAAGACTCTGGAAATTGGCACTTGCCCAGTTTTCTCTCAGCATCCAACTTTTATCACTGATCAGAGTTGACACTTACTCAAAGAGAAAGTAGAAAGAATGTGAACCCCCAGGCCTGCTAAGAAGGGTGGAGAGATTGGTCTGAAATTCACAAGGTGACCCAAGTTGAGGATTATTTTGGCCAAGTGGTTTGTAGTGCTATTAATTCTTGATGTCTTCAGATGTGCGGTAGTGAGTCATCAGTTGGAATATGATTCATCTTGTTTTGTAGAAGTGGACAACACAGAGATTCTATCCAGACCTCATATAATGTGCCAGCCCTGGAGCTCAACATGCTCTGTCTTTCTAGAATAGTTCTCAGCCATGGAGCATTCTACTAAATTTGGACATTATTAAGCTCAGTTCTTGAGGAAGAATGGAAATGCCACTCCCAAAGCTCAGTCTTAGAGACCATATACCAACAGCCCCTAATCCAAATCTTTCCGTTTCACACAAGCAACACTCTCAAAAGTTGGCTTACCCCTTCAATGCAATCAGTGTGGTCCTATAATCTAGTAGGAGTGAGAAGATCTGAAACTGAGTTCTGACCCTCATTAGCTGTGTGACCTTGGGCAAGTCTCTTTAGTTCTCTGGGCCTCCATTTTCTCATCTAAAAGAATATCAAGAATATCCATTCTTCCTCAGGAACTGAGCTTAATAATGTCCAAATTTAGTAGAATGCTCCATGGCTGAGAACTTTTCTAGAAAGACAGAGCATGTTGAGCTCCAGGGCTGGCACATTATATGAAATCTGGATAGAATCTCTGTGTTATCCGCTTCTACAAAACAAGATGAATCACATTCCAACTGATATGTGCCCTGCCTATCCACAGGTGCTGTTGTACCAAATAAGATTATATACATAAGAGTTCTTCAAAAATCACATATCATATAAGGAGCTTATCATAATTTAATTGTTGTGGGACATGTTATGGCTTTGTCAGTGAAATGTGAATAAAAATTTCTAATACAGAAATAATGTGTTTTTTAAAAAACAAGTATTTGGTGCATGGTGAAGATGTGGAAATTTGGGCAGAAGCTTTGAGCACTATACGAGGATCTATGTCCCCCAAAGTTCATTTGAGATAAACCAATAAAAAAAGACTTTCTAACTTTAGGAGCTTCCAGATGCCCACCCTGGCAGATGGACTCTAGCTGTCAGAAACAATGGGACCCTTGAAGAAGAGCCTACCACTCGGATGCTCTGTGCATCTGTTGTTCCATGTTTAGAGAACTCCTAAACTTTCCAGAAACTATCTAAGATACTTTAAGATGTTATTTACTCAAGGCAATGGCACAGGAAAACAAGCTCAACTCAAAGGGAAAAGTATGCCTTTTGAGCTGAAGGACTAGAGCAAGGCTTGGCAACTTCTCTGAAAAGAGTCAAACGTAACACATTCTTGTTCTGTGTACACTGTGGTGAAGGGAACCAAGGGAGCGCAGGTCTAGAAGCAGACAAGGGTCACTGTGATGGGCCTCATGATGATTTCCCACATATACCATCATCCCAAGATCCATCTGAGCTAGTAAGTATCTTTTTCTTTTAAAATGCAGTTAAGGGGACTTCCCTGGTGGTCCATTGGTTAAGATTCCATACTTCCAAGACAGGGGTTACCGTTCTGATTCCTGGTCAGGGAACTAAAATCCCACATGCCACACCACATGAAAAAAAAATTTTTTTAAGAAATAAAAGGCAGTTAATCTCTGGGAGGATAAGAGTCTATCAGCCACTCACACCTTAGTATACATGTCTTTAGTTTGTACTCGGTAATATCCTCTTATCTGAGGTCTAGTACAATGTGAAAATGAAAAAAAATTATTGAAAAGTACTTTTAGAGCTTCGAGTATTTGAGGGAAGTATAACTCTGAGTAGATCATCAGAGGGAGCATCACACATTTTCTGTGGGCAAGATAAAAAAGGGCCCCGGGTAAACAAGATCAAACCATAAAAATGGAGGATGAAGGGCACTCAGACACCTGGGAGAGGCTGTCAGCTAGCATTGCAGGCTGGCGAATGTGTAAAAGCCTGACACTTTTGGTGTGCAAGCTGTGGGTCGCCCATGCCTAACCTAGGGAAATGGTGGTAGGACTGAAAATTAATTTGACTTCAAGGAGAATGGGATGGAAGCAGAGGAAGTATGTACATGTTGGTACCCAGGCCCTCATGGCAATCCAAGCCACTAGGACCCTGGAAAATCCTTTATTTACTCTGAGGCACAGGCACAGCCCAGAATGGGGCCACTTTGACCTTGAGCTCACTGAGCCATGGTTCACAGTCCATCAGCAGAGATGCTCTACCTTCGTTGACTGAGGCATCACAAGGGCACCAGTGAGCTCATCAGTGAAGATGGAGTCTTCAGGTGAACATTGATGTTTCTTTTTAAGTAAGTGGGAGAAGAGTGCAAGCTTTACAAGAGTCCCAGCAGATGGATAGCACTTTGAACAAATTCAAATTTTGAATTAGGCCAAAAGCCACATTTGTGCATCAAGAAAATAAGATGGATGAGTAGTTGGGAGAGGGATGGATAGTTCCATGTTTCCTGATTAAATGAATAAAGTCAAATATCGGTGGCAAAATCTAGGTGATTGGGATATAGATGCTCACTGTGAAAATATCAATAGTTCAAGTTTGCTGTGTATTTCAAAATTTTCATAATACACTGAGGGGGGGGGGAAGGATAATTTTCCTCGAGAAAAAAAATCCACATTTGCAAAATTGATCATTTAGGACATGGTCATTTTTATAGAAAAGGATTTACCTGATTAATTTGTAAACAAATCCATCCTTTCTAAGAAGTGCAGTACAATAACAAAATGGTTATAATCCTTGGTGTATTGTATTAGCAGACCCTTCATTCCCAAGGAGAGAGGGAACATGAGCTACAGAGATGTTCAAAATTTCAGAGAAAATGCAACCAGGTTGGTTATAATGGGTTTTATCACCATTGTCCAAAAAATCCTCAAGGAAGAAACTATTCCTTCTGCTTTAAATGCCTGTTAAATTCTGTTTGTGTGTGTGTGTGTTTTACATACTTTTCTGTGGAAATTAGCATGATTCATTTAACAAAAAGTGGACTTATACAAATCTGCACTGAAAGGTGGATTGCAAGAGATCTTGGGCTCCCCTGGTGCTGCAGTAGATAGGAATCCACCTGCCAATGAATGCAGGAGACACAGGTTTAATCCCTGGTGTGGGAGAATCTCATAGGCCGCAGAGCAACTAAGCCCATGAGCCACAACTACTGAGCCCACAAGCCTAGAACCTGTGCTCTGCAACAAGAGAGGCCATCACAGTGAGGAGCCCGAGCCGCGCAATGAAGAGTAGCGCTTGCTCTCCGCAACTAGATAAAGCCCATGCCAAGCAATGAATACCGCAGCCAAGAAATAAAATAAATAAACAAAATTTGAAGAATAAAAAAAAAAAGAGAGAGATCTTGTGAGCCGAATTTCCTTTCTGGGGGAGTAAGAGGGAGACACTTTAAAATGCAAAAAAAAAAAAAAACTGAGGTAAGGAAACACTTTCTGAATGTAGCTTCACTCTGCTGGGATCCATCTGCAAAACTAGACTGTCTTATTCTGGCTGCTTCTGCTTGAAGTCAGAAGACAAGAGCAGTGTCATCTGGGTTCTTCTTCTGCTGCTGCTTGGAATCATAACACTGCAGTATGACCTGGTGCCCCCAACCCCAGGGGACTTCCCATTTAATGTGCTTCTTTATACCACACTGTTATAATGCCCATTTCACAGATGAGCACACAGAGGCTCAGAGTCAGGTCACACAGCTGGTCAAGGGGAGAGGGAAGCCATGTGTTCACATCCCCTGGCATCTGATCACTGTCTCTATGGAACCTGGACTGGGGTATCTTGATTACTTCCTGTGAGTCCTCTGACTAGGCATGAGATGTCCAACTATTCCAGCATTGGTGTCAGCTATGACAAGACAGCTCCCCTTCACAGAGCTGAGGCCTTTGGGAGTATCCCCTTTTCTGGCTGACTCTTATTCTTGGACTATATTAAATCTGCAAAGCACTGCTCTCATCACTCTAGCAAGAATTGTCACCCCTGCCTTTACTAGCCTGTTGCCTGTCTGGCAGGAGAAGACCATGGTACTGCTAAGTGGGTAGGAACTGTGTGTGTTTTAGGACTTTCAACTACTAGAAGGACAGAAGAGGCCCTTTTTAAAGAAGCCAGGCTCTGATAAAAAGTACCTAGTGCGCCAAGAATGTCTTCGTGTGACGGAGCTTTGCTTTTCCTTATAGGCTTTGCTAAGCAAAGGAGAGGATGCAGTGTTGTCAGAAGTGATATAGTTATTGAACTCAGACACCTATTCCCCATGTTTTCATATTTGGCATCATGGGAAAGATACTCTTCTTTCCAGCCCTGAACACAGGGAAGCAAACATGTGAATGTCCAAATGGCAGGGAAAATCCTACTATTTTAGCCAAAGGGATGTTTGGAGAAGAGTGATGAGAGTTGGTTTTGTTTTCCCCATGCCCTACCCTCAACCCCTTGGCTGATTTCATAAAGGAAAAGAGGGAGGAGAAAAGTCTGTCAGGATTTCTCAATTGAAATACACGTCCACACTGACAGAAATAGACTGCTTTCTATTAAGGAATCTGGCCATGGTAACAATTATATTTTTGAATTTATCATCATGTTTATAAAGCAATACTCAAGAAAAGATTATGAGAAGAGATTTGGGGAAGGAATTCCTTCAGCCCAGTTCTCTCTGGGAATGCCTCAAGAAGGAACATTAGCCATATTCCTGATGGTTTCCTGTTGAACTTTGATGGGGAGGTTTTATAATTGCTGCAAACTGAAGGAGAAGGTTATTTTCTACTTTCTAATTTGTGATATTGGTGTTTTCTATTTATTAAGTTCTCCATGCCACCTAGTGTTTCTCTGAAGAAATACCAGATTCTTAGGAAGTATCCCCAATTCTGTGCAGAACCTCAAGTTCAGGTTGTCACTGAGTTACATCTGTAAACAGAGACATGTACAATATATATCGAGTGTCACACATGCTATGTGTGACTTCCCAGTTGGATGACAAGTTTGAAATAATCTTCATCATGTCACAGTTAAACATCAGTACAAATGACTAACCTCTTCTTCCTGAAGAAAGCATCAGCTTTTTGCTTCTGTGGGATACACTGACTTCAAAGGGTCCTAGAGTGGTCACAGCAGCAGACTTTCTAGAACTTTCTTCTACAGATGACCCGCTGCTGTACCCAGAAACCCCTTGTATACAATGTGTGTTTCTCAAGAACTTCTCTGGGACTTCAACTGTGCTCTTCATTTTTTTGCTTTTAAAGCATCTAAACTACATCGCAAGAAAGCCAGGAGGGGACTGGGAAGCATTCTGGATCCCCGTGTTTCCCTCTATATGGGGGCAGTGGGCCCCAGGATCAGTGTGCAGAGAGAGTCCGATAAAGGGCCTACTCTAGCTCTGGTAGTGGCTGGCCTAGCAGCAGGATCCAGGTCTCACAGCTCACAGAGTTCTAGCTGGAAGGGCTAGATCAAATTCCTCCTCCCACTTCCTATCCTCATCCAGAAACAACAAACTCTAACAAACAGTGCCTGTGATGTTGGCAACAACAAAGCTGTCCTTTTCAAAATGTGTGTTCTATCATTTGCCTTCGGTGATACCAAGGCTTCGAAATGCTACCAAAAGCTAAGTGAGGATGGGAGGGGGTGGGGGTGGGGAACAGAGCCAGAGGAACACAGATCAGGTTTCCAAAGGGACCCTGGCAGTCCTGCTAAGGTCCTGCTCCAGATTTACGAAAAGTACTGGTTGTCATAATTCTGGCAAACACATAGTCCAAATTTTAATTATTTCCCCTGGTCATTGATGTCAGTGCACTTGATCTTAGTCACACTGTGGGTTCTGGTTTTTTTTTGTTTTTGTTTTTTGTTTTTTTTTTGAGAGGAGTGCTTAGAAATATGCTCATCCGCTCTTTAGGGCTGAGGTCTCATAAACGGTCCTTGTTTCTGACCCCCTTTGGCAAATTTCCTTACAGTTGTCACTTCCTATGGGGGCCTGGAGAGCCACAGGTTACTGAGAGGGTCGAGGCCTGGGAAGTCAGCTGGAGGCACAAAGAGTTGGCAACCTTGAGCTACACATTTGGAGTCTATAAAGCACATTTGCTTTGGGCTAGTAAACATGAAGTGGATTATAATTTGTTTGGGGGGATTTTCCCCCCCCCCCGCCTTATTTGCCAATCCGGGCTGTCTACAAATCTTACTGCAACAGACAAAATACCATTAGCATGACCTTTTTCAAATCTATCTGCAGGAAGCCAGGGAGGCAACGGCCAGAAGCATCTCCCCACGAGGCCAAGGGGATATCCCCGGGAGGTGAGAGCTCCATTTGACAAACCCCACAGCTCTGCAGAGAAAAATCTATATTCCTGCAGACCATGGCAACATAGTCCATGTGCTGAACTGGAACTTTGTCACCATAACATGGAGTCCTCAGGTCCTGGCTCATCCTCACTTTGGTTCGAGGCCCTGCAAGTGGCGGACTGAAGGCCAGCTCAAGGGGAGGTGGTGCTGGCAAAGTGGGAGGAAAGCCAAAGAGAAAGAAAGGAGAAGTGGAGGAAGGGCAGGAGGAGGCGAAAGCGGAAGTGGGCAGAGGGAGGGCACACAGAGCAAGAGGTCAGAACTGAGAGACCCTTCCAACCAGAGCCTCAGGGTCAGGTCAGGCTCAGGCCAGATGGGGAAGGAGAGCAGTGCTGGCCAGGCTGCCCACGCCTTAAAGCCACACCCCACCAAGTCTCTCCAACCCAAGGGAAGGAAAAAGATTAAAAGATAAATGAGGGACCTCTGTTCAACATTCTGTAATAATCTCCATGGGGAAAGAATTAGATAACGAATAAAGAATTAAATAAAGAATATGTATAACTGAATCACTTTGCTGTGTACCTGAAACTAACACATCATTGTTCAAGTATGCTCTAATATAAAATAAAAATTTTTTAAATAAATTTAAAAAAAGATAAATGAGTCTGCTCCTACTTTATTTCTTTGAGTTTTATCATCAACACCTGCTGTCTGTCTCTCTTTTCTTAGGAATCTCTCTCCTGCCCTTCCCCCTGCACTCTCATCTCATTAGCATTCTCTCCCCACCCCATGCACCTCCCGCCTTTCTTCTTTCCCCATCTGGCAGTTCCCCCAGTACTTTCTGATCCATAGGGTTTCCGGTCACCAGTCACCACTTCCTTATTGCCTCGGGATTGTGCACACCTGACCTCACAGCTGCTCCTGGAGACAGGACCCACTTCTTTCCCCTGGCCTCACCTTTCCTGTGGCTGCCATGCCCTGGACACCAGCGCCTCCCCTGTAGAGAGTTCCATCTGGTGAGTACAGGTGGCTCTGGCAGGACTCAATCCTCTGGGTCTCACTGTCGTCTGGGGGTTCAGGCCTCCCACTTGGATGGGGTCAAAATTTGCAGCTCCACAACCCAGGGCTTCTGTCCCTCTCCTCAATTTCAGTGTCAACACTGTGACCTACGTGGAACGGGGGTCCTGCTTAGGGCCCCCACCACTGGCTGCATACTCTAGCCTCAGTTCAGTTCAGTTCAGTTCAGTCGCTCAGTCATGTCCGACTCTTTGCGACCCCATGAATCGCAGCATGCCAGGCCTCCCTGTCCATCACCAACTCCCAGAGTTCACTCAAACTCATGTCCATCGAGTCGGTGATGCCATCCAGCCATTTCATCCTCGGTCGTCCCCTTCTCCTCCTGCCCCCAATCCCTCCCAGCATCAGAGTCTTTTCCAATGAGTCAACTCTTCGCATGAGGTGGCCAAAGTATTGGAGTTTCAGCTTTAGCATCATTCCTTCCAAAAGAAATCCCAGGGCTGATCTCCTTCAGAATGGACTGGTTGGATCTCCTTGCAGTCCAAGGGACTCAAGAGTCTTCTCCAACACCACAGTTCAAAAGCATCAATTCTTCAGCGATCAGCATTCTTCACAGTCCAACTCTCACATCCATACATGACCACTGGAAAAACCATAACCTTCACTAGACGGACCTTTGTTGGAGAAGTAATGTCTCTGCTTTTCAATATGCTATCTAGGTTGGTCACAACTTTCCTTCCAAGGAGTAAGCATCTTTTAATTTCATGGCTGCAATCACCATCTGCACTAGCCTAAGTGATATCAAAATAGCAAGCAGAACATTCTCAACTGTCATTCTTTTTAAAAAATACATATTGCAAAGATGAAAACCCTCTAAAACACTATTTCTGAAACTTCTATTCCCTACACATAACTTCCCCCCACAGGTGGGGGCTATCTATCCTTCTAGTTTTTCTGCTTCATTACGTTGACAAAAGAATTTTATTAAATGTTACTGCAGATGCATCTGGAGTGCAAAGAACCATATCTAACTCTGTAGCTATCTGATTACTACAGAACATTCAACGGAAAGATTCATTGAAAGCAGATTTTCAAACCATCAGAAGCACATGAACCCCCAAATGGAGAAACTCAATATATCCAAAACTTTGACCACCGCAGTCACTGAGCTATTCCACAGGATTCTAGAGTGAAGTATGGTCCTCCAGAATCAGGAAATGGGGCAAATAGATGAGGGGCTTGCTTGGGTCCAAGGATCCAGCTGACTTGCTTGCACAGTCTCTAAAGGGTAGGAAGTGCCCCAGGGATGGGGGCAGTGGAGGCAGGGGTACAGGGAGTTGGGGGATGAGGAGGATGGGGGACATTCCCAACAGCTGTACCTTGCAACTTGGGAATAAAGCTCCAATGTTTTGATTTTTTGATTTTTCCTTCTTGTCCTTTGACATTTGTTTTTCTTATGGTTTGTTTGTTTTTTCCTTTCGGCTGCCTGTGGGATCTTAGTTCCCTGATAAGGGACCAGCCAGAGCCCCCTGCATCAGAAGCACAGTCTTAATCCCTGGACCACCAGGGGAGAGTGGCAGCCCTTCACTCCTAACCTTATGTTTCTAATTTCCTTCATCGTTGCATATTTGACAAACCCAACTACTTCAGAATCTAGGAAATCTTATAAATAATGTACTGTTTTTCCTCCTCCATACCCAAGAGGCTTGGGCCCATTTGACCTCTGTGGTTTGCACAAAAATCACCATGGGTCCCAGGGGAATAACTACACTTGCAAGAGTTATATCATCATTGAATCTCATGCTGAAAGGAGCAGCTGGAATCATGTGGTCATTTTCTAGATGAGGTAACTGCAGTCCAGGGAGGTTGGGCATCATGTGAAATGTCATAGGCTGAGACCTAGGACTCGTAATCCCCAATACAGGTCTTTCAATGGCATCTTTCTTTAAGTGGTTTGAATCTGTGCCTGACTACAATAAGTCCCTACATACAAACAAGTTCCATTCCAAGAGCCCATTCCTAAGTCCAATTTGTTTGTAAGTCCAACAAAGCTAGCCTAATACCCAACTATTAGTAACACAGTTGGCTATATAGTACTGTACTGTAATAGGTTTATAATACTTTTCACACAAATAATACCTAGTGAAGTCACTCAGTCATCTCCGACTCTTGGTGACCCCATGGACTGTAGCCCGCCAGGCTCCTCCATCCATGGGATGTTCCAGGCAAGAATACTGGAGTGGGTTACCATTTCCTTCTCCAGGGGATCTTCCCAACCCAAGGATTGAACCCGGGTCTCCTGCACTGCAGGCAGGCTCTTTACTGTCTGAGCCACCAGGGAAGCCCATCTTACAGTACAGTACCTTGAAAAGTACAGTAATCCCAGCTATATGGCTGCTGCTTTTATGCTTGCTCCCAGACATGCTGGGCTTGAAATAAAAATACTGCCCTACTGTACTCTTTACAGTACTTTACAGTAAAGTGCACAAGTGCAACCACTTGTAGAGGATGCACGCATGTGACAATATATGCCAGACACGTGAACTAGCTTACATGACTGCACATGCAAATACACGTTCACATGGCTGAAAGCTTGCAGCTTGAAGGCTCACACGTAGAGGATCTACCGTATTGGGAAATATGCGTAAAGGGCCATTGTCATGCAATGGACTTTCAGAGAATATATATGTCCATGTCCATGGACATGAAACTTCCATTTAGGATATAAGCAGAAATCCAGGAATTCCCTGTCAGGTTAGTGATTCATGAAAACCCAGCCAAATCCCCACGGGTGCTGTCACACAAAACCTTATCAAGGGAGAAGTCTCATCTATGGCCAAAATTTCCTACTATCACCCTTCCAGGGGAAAAGCCATGGAACATCCTCTGGCCTGGCACCCAAGGTCTATTGCCACCCCTCTGAGTACAGCCCCGAAAAGGCAATGGTGTCACTGAGGACAGTGTCTCTGGCTCTGGCATCAGCTCTGCCTCCGTGTTCTGGGAAGATCTGATGCCACCCCAGCTCCTCCTCACTGTTTCCTGTTCCCGTGAAGTCTTTCCTCTTCCCAAATTCAGATTTCCTTGTAGGTGCACATCCTATAATTGCCTGTGCCAGGTGCTGCTAGACAACTGACGTTACCCACACTAAACTCGTGGTACCTCCTCTCTCAAACCTTCCCCTAAGGAAGAGGGCATCAGCCTAGGAGCTTCAAAGCCTCAAGTTACCCAAGAGTAAAAATCTCGATCTTCATCATTGACTCTGTTAGGCCCCTTCTTGAGTTAGGGCATCATCTAACCTGGGGACTTCTGGACTTACCCACCCCATGATCTATTCTTAGAAGACAACTAAGTCTCTATAGAACAGCTATAGCTGTTCTGTATACGGAGTTACATATAGTATGGAATGATAAACATATATTCATACCAGAAACCAACTTACTTCTATTTATTCAGTCTGTATTTCATTTGCTTGTTCATTCATTCAGTCGTTCAACAAACATTTACATGCCACATGAATGGCTCCTTGAAGCCTTCCATGACCCATGACTAATTCAAGATCCCTCCAACCTTTAGACAATGTCATCATGTGATCTTTTGATTTATCTCATTGCATTTACCATAATCAGAAATTATCTTCCAGTTTGGGTTACTATCTCTCTCTTCCAACTAGCATGTAAACACTCTGAGGACAGATGTCCTGGCTGTCTTGTTCACAGCTGTATCCTATTACCTATGTTTTCCCTTCTGACACCTAGAGGTTAGCACAGTACCTATTACTATCAAACCATTACCAAACATGTTTTTGTGCTCAGTTGCTCAATCGTGTCCAACTCTTTGCAACTCCATGCACTGTAGCCTGACAGACTCCTCTGTCCGTGGGATTTTTCAGGCAAGATTACTGGAGTGGGTTGCCATGCCCTCCTCGGGGGATCTTCCTGATCCAGGGATAGAATCCTCATCTTTTATGTCTCCTGCATTGACAGGCAGGTTCTTTATCTCTGACCCATGTGGGAAGCCACCTGAGACATATAGGAGACAGTTACATATCATCTGAAGACTGTGCAATGGCTTAAAAGAATTGGGAGGGCTCAACAGGCACCACCATGAGGCTGAGGCCGCTGCATGGCAAAAGCAGAGAAGTCTGCCTGGTCTGATTTCATTTCAGTTTTTTAAAAAAATATTCTAAAAAAACCTACAGATTACATATGAATGCTAGATTTTTCTGTTTATACAAAAATTGCCGTTAGACTTCATATGGGATCTCAAGAGACTTAGAATATCCAGAGTGATCTTAGAGAAAAGGACAAGCTAGAGGCCTCATGCTTCCTGATTTCAAAACCTATTACAAAGCAATAGTAATCGTTACAGTGTGGCACTGGCATAAAGACATATAGACCAATGGAGTAGAGAGCCAAGAAATAAATCCTTGCATATATTGGTCAAATGATCTTCAACAAAGGTGCCAAGGAAACACAAGGGGAAAAGAATGCTTCCTTCAACAAATGGTGTAGGGAAAACTGGATGTCTGCATGCAAAAGAATGAGGTTGACCCTTTCTTCACATCACATACAAAAAGTAACTCAAAATGGATTAAATGCCTAAACTTAAGACCTAAAACTATAAAACATAGAGGAAACATTTCAACAAATTGGATGTGGCAATGCTTTGTTGGATAGATATGACACCAAAAGCAGAGGCAACAAAAGCAAAAAGACAAATGGGACTACATCAAACTTAAAAATGTTTATGCATCAAAGGAAACAACTGACAGACTCAAATGACAACCTGTGTAATGTGAGAGAATATTTGAAAATCATACATCTAATACAACTCAACAACACAAGCTAAGCTGAATAAAAATGGGCAAAGTACTTCATCAGACAATTCTCTAAAGAAGATATACAAATGACCAACATCAAAAAGATGCTCAACATCAGTAATCATTAGAGAATTTTTTTCTCTAAAGCCACCGTGAAATACCACCTCATACCCATGAGGACTGGAGAAGGAAATGGCAACCCACTCCAGTATTCTTGCCTGGAGAATCCCATGAACAGAGGAGCCTGGTGGGCTACAGTCCATGGGGTCGCAAGAGTCGGACATGACTTAGCAACTAAACCACCACCACCGATGAGAAGGGCAACTACCAAAAGAACAAAAAATAAGTGTGGGCAAGGATGCAGAGAAAAGGGAACGCTTGTTTGCTGTTGGTGGGAATGTAAAATGATGCAGGTGTTATGGAAAACAATACGATGGTTCCTCAAAAAATTAGAAAGATGATTTAGTAATCCAGTAGTGCCACTTCTGGGTTAATATAGAAAATAATTCAAGGCAGATCAAAGAGATATTTGCACACTCATGTTCACTGCTTTATTATTCACGATAGCCGAGAAATGGAAGCTTCCCAAATGTCCATTGATGAATGAATGGATCAACAAAATATAGAGCCATATAATGGAATAATGGAATATTATCCAGCCTTAAATTCTAGGACTTTCGTGGTGGTCCAGCGGTTAAGCCTCTGCACTTTCAATGCAGGGGGTTCAAGTTTGATCTTGGGTCAGGGAACTAAGATCCCACATGTCACGCAGCATGGCCAAAAATAATTAAATTTTTTTAAAAGGAAGGAAATTCTGACACATGCTATACCATGGATGGACCTTGACATCGTTAAGTGATATAAGCCAGTCACAAATGGACAAATATTGTATGATTCTATTCATATATGGTACTTAGAGTAATGACATTCACAGAGACAGAAAGGAGAAAGGTGCCCAGGCCTGGGTGGCAGTGGGGGAGAGATAGTGTTAGATAGGCATAGCATTTCAGTTTTGCAAGAATAAAATGTTGTAGAGCTCTGTTGTACAACAATGTGAATATACTTACCACTTTATACTTAAGTTTATATTTAATGATTAAGATGGTAAATTTAATGTCAGGTGCTTATAAACACAATTAATGATAAAATTAAAATTAAAAACAAAATAGAAGGATTTGGATAGCTGTGAAAGGAATGGAAATAGGGGAATGAACAGAAATGGTATTTTATCTCTATTTATTTACACTTTTTTTAACAATGAAATTGTTTCGAGATATTACTTGTGTGATTGAAATAGTTGTTATAAGTTTTAGAAAAAAAAATTAGAGAAGGCCTCTGCCTTGGAGGCATTAAGCATCTCTGAAGAAGAGAGACAGGTACACAAATCATGTGCCGGGTGATGTGATGGGGGCTGTGGGAGAAGTCACAGGGCGGGGACGGAGGGAAGGCCCATTCCTTTGGGCAATGGAGGCATGGCCATTGGGCAGCTGACTCCGAAGATCAATAGGCATTTGTCTGGGGGAGGCTAGTCTAGGCCCCGGACACTACATCACTCAAAACCTTCCATTTTAGTTCCAGAGGCTCAGCTGCAATATATTCAAAACACACTTAGCTCAAATAATAATAATGCCATGAAACAGGCCAGGGTTGGGTGGTGTGTGGAGTGGGCAAAGAAGTCTTTTAAAGGTCCCTTTGAAAACAGTTGATAAAATAAGTACACTAAACATCAAGGAATGCTAAAGCCCTAAAGCTTATTCTATGCATACACAAAGTGATCCAAAGCAGAGATGGGGTGTGCCAGACACCACAAGCTGGTTCCAAGATTATTTTCATCCAGTCATCAAGTTCAGCCTAACAAAACGATTAAATGGAACTCTTTGAAGGATCCACTGAATCATTTTTTTTAATTTAAAATCCATATTTATTTGACCAATTGGTTTTTATACAGCTTTATACTGCCAATCTCCCTTTTCTTACATCTTTCCTTTGTTATTTTCTGTCTTCATGTTTTAATATCCTTTTGACAAACCCAATGGGCACACTCTGGTCCTGGTTCTGGATAGGATCCATTTTAATCTCAAGAAGCTATGTTCTCCACTGGCAACCAATGTTGTCAAAGGTAAACATATTCTGAGAGTGGCAAAGGTATTCAGAAATGTGTCCAGTAAATTACTGACACACGTGTATTGCTATGTGGCCAAAGGAGGCTTTAAACAGCAGTTTAAGGTTTTAGTTCCTCACAGGTCGATGCTTTGTCAATAGCATAATGATCAATTTGTTGTCAGTTTTCACAGTTACAGAATGGCTTTTAATCAGCGTATTATATTTTTGTCAGTGCACACATCTGCAGTGCTTGTGGGGGATGGAGACATTCGTGCTCTTTCATTCATCCAGGCATTCTAGTTTACACCATGCTTTTGCTCATTTATTCATAGCCATGGGAAAAGAAATCTTTAACTCAACCATTGTCTGAAATTCAAATGGATGGGGTTTCCATCAGAGGGTCCAGCACGCAGTCAAGATATGTATCCAGACAGCTCTTGCTTAACCTCCTCACAAGATGGGAAGGGTTCACATGGAGCGCTAAAAGCGTTTTGCCCCCATGCAGCAATACAGTGAATTTTTCTTTTCATCATCTCATTTAACCTTTCTATTTGGCCTTCCTTAGGTGAAACAAGAAAACTAGTTTTCAGTCCCAGAATTCCCTGGATAACAAGACCTCACAGTCCCCCTGGGCTACAGCACTGCTGAACTGCTCCCAGGAACCGTGTGAACTCCTCGCTGCCTGTGACAGCTCCAGGGCTGGGCAGGGAATGCCAGCTCCCAGGCTCCTGTGCAAGGTGGTTTTTGAGAACAAATTTTACAGGAACTCTGAGGTCAGGTGTGGGCTTCCCTGGTGGCTCAGATGGTAAAGGATCTGCCTGCAATGCAGGAGACCTGGGTTCAATCCCTGGGTTTGGAAGATCCCCTGGAGAAGGGAACAGCTACCCACTCGAGTATTCTGGCCTGGAGAATTCCATGGACAGAGGAACCTGGCAGGCTACAGTCCATGGGGTCAGAAAGAGTCGGACACGACTGAGTGATTTTCACTTCACTGAGGGCAAGGGCAGTCCTACTTTGGTCCAAAGATTTACCTCAGTAATTGCAGCCCTCTGGGAACCAACCCAAGCATAGCATCTTCCTGTAGGAGGCATTATACGGGATTGCCTACAAAGTTCTTCAGATTTTTCTATAATGTCTTATGGAAAAATCCAAATGAACTTATGGCCCAACTGGTGGCTCCATCAGAGTTTTCTCAAGTATCAGGAAAAAAGTCTTCAGTTCAGTTCAATTCAGTCGCTCAGTCATGTCCAACTCTTTGAGACCCATGGACCGCAGCATGCCAGGCTTCCCTGTCCATCACCAACTCCCAGAGCTTCCTCAAACTCACGTCCATTGAGTCAGTGATGCCATCCAAACATCTCATCCTCTGTTGTCCCCTTCTCCTGCCTTCAATCTTTCCCAGCATCAGGGTCTTTTCCAATGAGTGAATTCTTCACATCAGGTGGCCAAAGTACTAGAGCTTCAGCTTCAACATCAGTCCTTCCAATGAATATTCAGTGTTTATTTCCTTTATGATTGACTGGTTTGATCTCCTTGCTGTCCAAGGGACCATCAAGAGTCTTCTCGTGCACCACAGTTTGAAAGCATCAGTTCTTCGGTGCTCAGCCTTTTTTATTGTCCAACTCTCACATCCATACATGACTACTGGAAAAACCATAGCTTTGACTAGATGCACCTTTGTTGGCAAAGTAACGTCTCTGCTTTTTAACATGCTGTGTAGGTTGTTCATAGCTTTGCTTCCAAGGAGCAGCTGTCTGTTAATTTCGTGGCTGCAGTTACCATCTGCAATGATTTTGGAGCCCAAGAAAATATAGTCTGTCACTGTTTCCATTGTTTCCCCATCTATTTGCCATGAAGTGATGGGACCAGATGCCATGAACTTAGTTTTTTGAATGTTGAGTTTTAAGCCAGCTTTTTCACTCTCCTCTTTCACTTTCATCAAGAGGCTCTTCATTTCCTCTTCACTTTCTGCCATAAGGGTGGTGTCATCTGCATATCTGAGGTTATTAATATTTCAAGTACCAGGAAAAAAGTCTAAATAGATAGCTACAGTTGATGGACAGCCATTTTTCTCTAAGGTGCTTGAGAAATAGATGATTTAAAGGAGCATGGGCATGGGCCATGCCCACTCTAAAGATGTCCACAGCCTAATCCTCAGAGCCTGTTATCTTATATGGCCAAAGAGACTTGGGAGATGTGATGTAGCTAAGGATTTCAAGTTGAGGAGATGATCCGAGGTTATCCGGGTGGACCCATTGTCATTATAAAGACCTTATAAGACCTTATATACAGAGAGGCAGGAGACTCTGAGTCAGAGAAGGAGATATGACAATGAAAGCAGAGGTCAGAGAGATTTGAAAATGCTGGGTTGCTGGCTTTGAAAGTGAAGGAAGGTGTCGTCCACTAAGACATGTGGGCAGCCTCAAGAAGCTGGAAAAGGGAATAAAACCCATTTTCTGGTGAAGCCTCCCAAAGGAACACAGCCTTGCCAGTTCCTTGATATTAGGAATTCTGTCCTCCAGAACTTGAACATCATAAATCTGTGTGATTTCAAGCCACTGCATTTGTGGTAATGTGTTAACAGTAACATTAGGAAACTAATACAGTAGGTGGAATGCCCTCCAAGAGGACCTGTTCTTTTCTTCCTAAGAACTAAGTTACTAGATCATGGCAATGCTTTTACTCCTCCAAACTGGAATCTCAGAGGTGGTGGACGAGGCGCATGCTATAGTTGATAGGAAGTATCATCTGATGTCTCTCGTTCCACTCGGAACTCAGGATCTTCTCCCAGCATTCTTAGTGAAGGCACTTTCCTCCAGCCTCTCCTGCAAGCTTCCCTAAAAAGCATAGCAAGCCCGGGCAGTCCAGTGGTTAAGACTGGGTGCTTCCACTGCAGACGCCGGGAAGTAAGATCTTGCATGCCTCAAAGAGTGGCCATACTGACTCCTCCTTACCCCCCAAAAAAGTGTAGCATGTTATATCCTTCTCTCATTTTTCTGCTCAAAATTATTCAGTGGTTCCCCATCACCCAAGGAATAAAAGTTCAACTCTTCAGCATTCCATTCAAGCATCTGGCCCTAAATTGCCTTTTGCCTTTCTGGACCCCCTTTTACTGTTTCAAGCTTCCCTATACCCTAGGTTCCAATCACATGCAGCTTCCTGCTCTCCCTGGCCTTGCTCTGGTCACATGGCCCCATGGCCCTGCCTTATGCTTAGGCTGTTTTCAGGGGAGAGTGTATCCCTTCCTCCCTTTCTTGCATTAAGCTGAGGACTGGCTCTCCCAGTAGATTATCAATCATTGTTGTTTTAGTCACTAAATCGTGTCCCAACTCTTTTGTGACCCTATGGACTGTAGCCCACCAGGCTTCTCTGACCATGGGGATTCTCCAGGCAAGGATACTGGAGTGGGTTGCCATGCCTTCGTCCAGGAGATAAACACGATGAGGACAGGAACAGTGGACAAATAAATTCATAATTAGTAAATAAGCAAATTTCTTAATGATCTCTTCTCTCTAACCTCTGCCCCTGCCACCATGTTCCCTACACAGACACACACACACACACACACACACACACACACACACACACACACACACACAGAGCCATACATATAGTAGTCACTCAATAAATGCTGAAAGAAGGAGTGTATATTGGAGTCAAACATGACAGAGCTGCAATTACTACTGTCCATATTTCTCAAATGCTCTTTCCACTCTGCTAAGGAGAAAAGGTGATGGGATGGAGGATTAGGGGTTGGAGAGGTCTGGGTTCAAATACAGGCTCTGACACATACTAGCTTGTGTGACTCTAGACAAGTGTGCTGCTGTTTCCTCATTTATAAACTGGGCAGAATGACAACACCTTCTCCCATAGAGCTATGGTTAGCACAATGAGGAAATATATTCAAAGCCCTTACCACAGTAACTAGCATGAAGGAGGCAGTATATATGTCAGATGTTATTGGCAGGCTGATGATAATGATGATTGTATTATTGTTTTAAAATTTTTATTGGCATAGTGTTGATTTAGTGTTGTGTCAGTTTCTGCTGTACAGCAAAGTGAATCAGTTATACATATACATATGTCTACTCCTTTTCAGATTTTCTTCCCATGTAGGTCATCACAGAGTAGAGTTCCCTATGCTATACAGTAGGTTCTTATTGATTATCTCTTTTACATAGTCATTTGTACACATCAATCCCAATCTCCCAATTTATCCCTCCCCTCCTTTATGCCCAGGTAGCCATACATTTGTTTCCACATCTGCACTTCTACTTCTCATTTGTATCCCCAAAGAGTCAGACACGACTGAGCAACTGAACTGAACTGAACTGAATACATATAAGTGATAGGGCTTCCCAGGTGGCTCAGTGGGTAAAGAATCTGCCTGCAATGTAGGAGATCCAGGTTCAATCCCTGGGTTGGGAAGATTCCCTAGAGGAAGCATGGCAACCCTTTCCAGTATTCTTGCCTGGATAATTCCATGGACAGAGGAAGGAGCCTGGCAGGCTACAGTCTAAAAGCTCCCAAAGAGTTGGACATGACTGAAGTGACTGAGCATGCACATAGCTATAGTCCAGTTCAGTTTAGTCGCTCAGTCGTGTCTGACTCTTTGCGATCACATGAACCGCAGCAAGCCAGGGCTCCCTGTCCATCACCAACTGCCAGAGTCTATCCAAACCCATGTCCATTGAGTCGGTGATGCTATCGAACCATCTCATCCTCTGTCACCCCCTTCTCCTCCTGCCCCCAATCTTTCCCAGCATCAGGGTCTTTTCAAATGAGTCAGATCTTCGCATCAGGTGGCCAAAGTATTGGAGTTTCAGCTTCAACATTAGTCCTTCCAATGACCACCCAGGACTGATCTCCTTTAGGATGGACTGGTTGGATCTCCTTGCAGTCCAGGGGACTTTCAAGAGTCTTCTACAACACCACAGTTCAACAGCATCAATTCTTTGGTGCTCAGCTTTCTTTATAGTCCAACTCTCACATCCATACATGACTACTGGAACAACCATAGCCTTGACTAGACGGACCTTTGTTGACAAAGTAATGTCTCTGCTTTTGAATATGCTGTCTAGGTTGGTCATAACTTTCCTTCCAAGGAGCAAGCGTCCTTTATTTTCATGGCTGCAGTCACCATCTGCAGTGATTTGGGAGCTCCCCAAAAATAAAGTCAGCCACTGTTTCCACTGTTTCCCCATCTATTTCCCATGAAGTGATGGGACCAGATGCCATGATCTTAGTTTTCTGAATGTTGAGCTTTAAGCCAACTTTTTCACTCTCCTCTTTCACTTTTGTCAAGAGGCCCTTTAGTTCTTCTTCCCTCTCTGCCATAAGGGTGGTGTCATTTGCATATCTGAGGTTATTGATATTTCTCCTAGCAATCTTGATTCCAGCTTGTGCTTCATCCAGCCCAGCGTTTCTCATGATGTACTCTGCGTATAAGTTAAATAAGCAGGGTGACAATATACATCCTTGACATACTCCTTTTCCTATTTGGAACCAGACTGTTGTTTCATGTCCAATTCTAACTGTTGCTTCCTGACCTGCATACAGATTTCTCAAGAGGCAGGTCAGGTGGTCTGGTATTCCCCTCTCCTTCAGAATTTTCCACAGTTTATGGTGATCCACACAGTCAAAGACTTTGGCATAGTCAATTAAACAGAAATAGATGTTTTTCTGGAACTCTCTTGCTTTTTCGATGATCCAGCAGATGTTGGCAATTTGATCTCTGGTTCTTCTGCCTTTTCTAAAAGCAGCTTGAACACCTGGAAGTTCATGGTTCATGTATTGCTGAAGCCTGGCTTGGAGAATTTTGAGCATTACTTTACCAGCGTGTGAGATGAGTGCAATTGTGAAGTAGTTTGAGTATTCTTTGGCATTGCCTTTCTTTGGGACTGGAATGAAAACTGACCTTTTCCAGTCCTGTGGCCACTGCTGAGTTTTCCAAATTTGCTGAAATATTGAGGGCAGCACTTTCACAGCATCATCTTTTAGGATTTGAAATAGCTCAACTGGAATGCCATCACCTCCACTAGCTTTGTTTGTAGTGATGCTTCCTAAGGCCCACTTGACTTTACATTCCAGGATGTCTGGCTCTAGGTGAGTGTGAGTTATCACACCATCATGATTATCTGGGTTGTGAAGATGTTTTTGTACAGTTCTTCTGTGTATTCTTACCACCTCTTCTTAATATCTTCTGCCTCAGTTAGGTCCATACCATTTCTGTCCTTTATTGAGCCCATCTTTGCATGAAATGTTCCCTTGGTATCTCTGATTTTCTTGAAGAGATCTCTAGTGTTTCCCATTCTGTTGTTTTCCTCTATTTATTTGCATTGATCTCTGAGGAAGGCTTTATCTCTCCTTGCTCTTCTTTGGAACTCTGCATTCAAATGGGTATATCTTTCTGTTTCTCCTTTGCTTTTTGCTTCTCTTCTTTTCAAAGCTATTTGTAAGGCCTCCCGAGACAGCCATTTTGCTGATTTGCATTTCTTTTCCATGGGGATGGTCTTGATCCCTGTCTCCTGTACAATGTCATGAACCTCCGTCCATAGTTCATCAGTCACTCTGTCTATCAGATCTAATCCCTTAAATCTATTTCTCACTTCCACTGTATAAGGGATTTGATTCAGGTCATACCTGAATGGTCTAGTGGTTTTCCCTGCTTTCTTCAATTTAAGTCTGAATTTGGCAATAAGGAGTTCATGATCTGAGCCACAGTCAGCTCCTGGTCTTGTTTTTGCTGACTGTATAGAGCTTCTCCATCTTTGGCTGCAAAGAATATAATCAATATGATTTCGGTGTTTACCATCTGGTGATGTCCATGTGTAGAGTCTTCTCTTGTGTTGTTGGAAGAGGGTGTTTGCTATGATCAGTGAGTTCTCTTGGCAAAACTCTATTAGCCTTTGTCCTGCTTCATTCTATACTCCAAGACCAAATTTGCCTGTTACACCAAGCTATAACGTGTGATATAATTGATAACTTTTTTAAAGAGTGAGATGTTTTAAAAATAGTTATGTATTTGGCTGCACCAGGTCTTAGTTGCAGCACATGGGATCTTCAATCTTCATTGTGACACATGGGATCTAGTTCCCTGATCAAAAATCAAACTCAGGTCCCCTGCATTGGGAGTGTGGTATCTCAGCCTCTGGACTACCAGGGAAGTCCCTGAGGGTTGTATTATTAACACAGTAAAAATAACATTAAAATGGTGATTGTATTATTAACATTATTTTTAATGGATAAGTCTTGTCAGCCTTGTCACCTAGTCCCTTCACCTTTGGTGAGCTGCCTCAGTTTCCTCATCTCACCATAGAAACAGCCCATACCCGTTTGCTTACCTTGAAGGTTATATTTTAATTATGTGGAAAAAATACTTTTTAAAGAAGGTGTGTCAAATGGAAAGTATTAGGTAAATGTTAGGCAGCCCCAGCCTAGTTCTGATGTTACTTCACCACATGCCTCTCACTAGCACACACTCCTCCACCACGACCAAAATGGAATCCCATCAAGTTAATGAAAATTAATTCTAATTATTTTTAAATTACAAAAATCATTTTCTAAATCATAGTCATTTCTAAATCTTTTCCTTACACTGTAGATCACAGTGAAATTATCTTTATGAGTACCCATTTTGTGAACAGCCCAAGGGCTTTTTTTTTTTTTTTTCTCCTTTGGGTTTTTCTTTTTAACACGAGATCTGACATCAGTCTCAAAATTGAGACCGGGTGGGAACTTTGTCAAGTTCAAGTCATCCCTGCAGCACTGCTGCTTTGCTCTGTTTTTAATGAGCTGGCGTCCTCCTTTTAAGACCGACTGAAGTGAACTTGGATCAGACCCTTAGTCCTGAAACAATGCATCCTACCTTTGTTGAAGCCCAAAGAGCTTTTCTGTGCAAAGGCCAGTGTGTCTGAACAAATGGCATTCCGCGCATTTTCGCGGCCTCGGCTCCAGCCTCAGCGGGATTCCAGTGCATTCTTGGCAGTCGGGCTCCTCTGCTCTGGCAGGGGGTCAGCCCGGGGCCAGTGGGGTCAAGGAACCTCCACAGGCTGCTTGGGCTCCTGTGTGCACAACTGACAGCTTCAGGCTGTGCTGGGGACAGAGTGGGCCAGTCCCTGGCAAGTGCACGTCTATAAGGAGGGGCTGCCTGGGGGGAGGGGCTGGGACTCCCCTTCCCTAGGAAGCCCTTGCAAGCAGCCAAGCTGTGGGAAACTCACTAAGACAAGGTTACGGCCACTGTGGTCCCGGTCCCAGCTGGCCCTCCTCCGAGTGTCTCAGGCCCATCAAAAGGCCCCGTGCAGGAAGGAAATCCTATGAGCAGTGCTTATGCTTGGGGAGAGGGCTTGTGGGTGAGTTCCTTTTCTTCTTTAGAGTCACTGGATTTTTTCATTGATTGTAACAATGACTGTACAGGTTCCTGGAATAGCACTGAGCCACCCCACCCCAAAAGGCCATAGCCCTGATACATTGTTACCCACAAAGTGATGATAAGGCGTGATTTCCAGAAGGCCTCTTTGAAAATGTGGGAATGTGTGTGGAGTGGGTCAGGGTGGGGATGGAGAGGGTTTTGCACGTGAAGTCAGTAGCACTTATGAACTACTGACCTGGGGTTGGAGTGTCTGCTTTTTCTGTCTGGAAGGCTGGACCTGGGGGCAACAGGCCACAGGAAAGAGCAGTTTGGTTTGTATGGGGCTAGGAAGGGAATGTGGAAAGCAAAAGGCAAAGGATGTGAGCAAATACTCTGTGGGTGTATATGTGTGTGTGTGTCTGTCTTCTCTCCAAGCAAGAGAATAGTCACGCTGTAAAGGAATAAAATGGTAAGGATCTGACATAAGAATACAAAGTTTTCTGGGAAAGTTTAGGAAGACAGACTAGAAACTGTACCTTCCGGTCCTGGCCCTGTTTCCTCATTTACAAAATGAGGTGAGGCCCACGCAGTGCATTCTCGGCAGTCGGGCTCCTCTGCTCTGGAAGGCTGTCAGCCCGGGGCCAGTGGGGTCAAGGTTGCCACTGGTGACGTGTGGCTGTTGAATCCTGGGAAGGTGGCTGGTCTGGACTGAGACGTGTGGTAAGTGGAAAATACACACCAGATTTTGGAGACTTACTGTGAAAAAAAAAAGAAAGTGAACTATCTTATTACTAATTTTTAAAATATTGATTACAGGTTGAGGTAACAATATTTGGGGTATGTCACCTTAAGGTAAATCTATTCCCAGAATCAAGTTCACCCGTCCCGTTTCTCTTTTGAACATGGCTACTAGAAAGTTGAAATTACACTTGTGGTGCACATTGTATTGATATGGGACTTGGGCAGCACTGGGATGTACAGTCATCATTCTTAGAGGCCCTTAAAATTCCCCACAGAAATATCACCCAATACAAGTCCCACCGAAGGGAGAGGTTTGGGGGAGGCTGGCTCAGAGCATAATCTGAAGCAGTCTGCCATAAGCAGGGAGTTTCTTTGAAATCTCATGTTTTCATTTTATAAATGCCTATGTGTTTGTTTTAATATAGAGATAACAAGTCTAAAAAGGGAAAAACAAAGGTCCCTCCCTGCCTTCACTTTCTAATTAATATCTTTAAGCAAGAGACAGGGTGCTCAGGGCTGGTGCACTGGGATGACCCTGAGGGATGGGATGGGGAGGGAGGTGGGAGGGGGGTTCAGGATGGGAACACATGTACACCCATGGCTGATTCATGTCAATGTATGGCAAAACCACCACAATATTGTAAAGTAATGAGCCTCCAATTAAAATAAATAAATATATAAAAAAGAAGACATACGTTTTCTCCGCTGGTTTCAAGTCCTATCCTGTGGCCAGCACACTGTCTTGGAGCCCTAAGGGTCTGCGGGCCTCAGTTTGGGAAGCATGGGCGGCGATGTCTAAAAGGGCCCGGCCATCCTTTAGTGTCTATAGGAGGCTCCTGAGTTCTTAATTGCCACATGTCCCCTTTTGTTCCAGGGTTCTCACCTTTGCTCCCCACCCCTTCAAATTCCCAAGGCCTTGGGAGTGGATTGAGCCAAGTAGAAAGGACAGAAACAGCCTTTCTTTCTCTTTTGTAGCCAGAGAACTATGCACACAGGTGCCCTGTAAATACTTGGCATATTGAATAATAGTTCAGTAACCAGAACTGGGGGCCCAGCCTGCCTCCTGCAGCCTTGCTGGCTCCCGCTGCTGCTGGCAGTGTGAAAAGGTCTTTCAAAATGGTCCTGTTTGAAGATTCACTAGGGAAGAAAGCCGCCTCCGATCCTTTGGGGGAAGCAGATAGGGGCTAGAAACCAAATGATAAATAAGCCAGTGAGGTAAGAAATCAATTTGGAACCAGTACAATTCAGAAAATCATGGCATGTACCATCACCAAACTAGACCGTAACCCTTATCGAAGTTACACCTCCATCAGTGGAGTAAGTCAGGATGGCTCTCTCGTGGGCAAATTTCATTTTCTCTCTCCTCACCCTGAATGAGCTCTCCAATGAGCTTGGCCGCCTCTTGTTGACACCTTTTTCCACTTTAATATTCCCGTTTAGACTAACAATCCTAACTGCCCTTAACTTTCAAAGATGCCAACAGTGTCCAGCTCTGAGCCACTCACCAGGCTGCAGCTTCCCCCACCCTTGGTGCAGGGGGCTCCTACATCCTTAAACAGAACCCTTGGAAGTTACAAATATTTTTATCTGGCTGATTTGATAACTGGTCTTGAAATGGAGCATATACTAATTCCAATCAAGCCTGGTAGAATTTTCAGAGCCCTGTTTCCACCAGCAGGTGGGAACTAAAATTAGTGCCACTGCCCTGTGGCTTGGGCTAGCCACTGAGCACAGACAAGCTTGTCAAGCTGCAGTTTGTTGCTTCAACTTGCCATCATTCACCCATCAATGATTGTTTCTTTCTTTTAAGAAATATTAGATTTGTTTATTTATTTTTGGCCACACCACGAGGCTTGTGGAATCTTAGTTCCCCAACTGGGAATCAAACCTGGGCCCTCAGCAGCAAAAGTGCCGAGTCCTAACCACTGGATTGCTAGGGAACTCCCTTGTGTGTGTCTGTTAATCAGTCAGTCGCAACCCATGGACTGTAGCCTGCCAGGCTCCTCTATCCATGGAATTCTCCAGGCAAGAATACTGGAGTGGGTTGCCATTCCCTTCTCTAGAGGATCTTCTCAACCCAGGGATCAAACCCAGGTTTCCTGCATTGCAGGCAGATTCTTTACCATCTGAGCCACCAGGGAAGCCCAGGGAAATCCCTTAAGAAGATTTTAAAACAATTTATTTGTTCAAATCAAGATCAACCTCCAATTCATTCATGGCAATTAATCAATAAATTTCTTAAGACTTTTAAAACCTCTCAAATTCCCCTTTTCTCTTGTTTTTCCTCTTGCAATTGTCTTGTCCAGTTTCCCAGTCTGGATTTTACTCATGGCAATGTACTGTGTTGTTTCCTAGATTTCCTGTCAATTGAAAGTTAGAATTAGAAGCATGATCCTTTTGACCGATTCCTTCATAAGTGGTGGCTTGAAGTTCATCAGGAAGCACTCGATGCCTGGTCATTCTTATTATGATGCTAATGCAACTGATGATAGAGGCTTGGATTCATCAATTTATTAGTGGATACAAAATCTTGACACCTCAATTCTGTCCATCTCTCCTCATTTATTAGCTGGAATGCTTTCAATAAAACAAATCTTCCCCTCATAATATTGTTCCCCTGGGAGTATGGTTTATATAGAAAACAAAGATAAATGCTTGATTCTTTCTTACGATTCACCATTTTCCAAATGACTTAGTTACCTAATATCTTCAAAGGGGACCGATGAGTTTATTGATGTTTTGTTCTTTAAACTACATTACATTATGATACTATGTATAGTTATGGACTTAAATAATTATTGGTCTCCTAGCCTGTGTCAGGCATTGTTCCAGGACAAGCGCCTGAACAAGACAAACCTAGGCCCCTTCCTCGTGGAGCTGACTACCCACGGCTTACTCTATCACCTGCTTTTCCATTCTGCTGTTAAACAGGGGATATTTCACTGGAGGCTAACATATGACCAGCCACATGCAGAGCTCCAGAAATAAGCTGAGGATTGCAGCATCATGGAGTCTTCCTAGGCCCTTCCCGGAACACTCCCCTGATTTTGGAGGCTCAACTTGTCACATCCCCTCTCCTTGCTAATCTTTCCTGGCTGTTCCTTTTGTTCTTTTTAAAGAAAGGGCTAGTTTATTTTTATTTTGGCCACACCATGAGGCATGCAGGATCTTAGTCCTCTGACCAGGGATCAAACATATGCCCCCTGCAGTGGAAGCATGGAGTCCTAACCACTGGACCACCAGGGTGTTCATTTGAAGCAGATATTATGCAGGAAATTATTAAATAAAAGCGTAATTTCCTTCCCCTTGTGGATTTCCCAGAAATAGTCTCTGTCACCAATCTCTGTCCCACTCAAATGCGTAGAGGGTTTGGCTTTTTCTAGAATGCTGTGGCCTAGGCATCTGTGACCAGTCCCCATCATGTCACCTGCACCCCTCTTAGAGAGGATGGGGGTCCTGCTGTGCATCTGTGGGCAAGCATTTCTGCTAAAGAGCAAAACCCAAGTTGCAGGTACAAGACCCTCAGCGACCCAAAGCCATTGAGAGGAGTTGTTCGTCTCTCTAGTGTCCCTGGCTCAGGTCCCAACTGTAGCTGAAATGAAATAGGTTGAGGAGGTTGCAGACTGTGGTGAACAGATGATCTTTTAATTATTTATTTTGGGTCCCATACACGGTTAGAACTTCACTGCAAGGTCAAAGCAACAGCCCACACAAAAGTTGGCTAAACATGTAAGAGATGGAAAATGTTGATGGCAGTGACTAAATATAGACACACATATGGGTGGATTCCGGAAACGGCAAAGTGCTGAACCTGACACTGAGCCCCAGCAATATTCTGGCCCACATTCTCAAACAGGTGGCTTCTGCATATTTAGAAAAGAATGTGGAGCCCACACACCAC
This sequence comes from Ovis aries, assembly GCF_016772045.2. Classification (NCBI taxonomy): domain Eukaryota; kingdom Metazoa; phylum Chordata; class Mammalia; order Artiodactyla; family Bovidae; genus Ovis; species Ovis aries. The sequence continues at coordinate 101,592,563 of NC_056080.1, read as the reverse complement.
TGGGCTTGAAAAGGTTAAAGAGGAAACCTCTGAGCAGCTCTAGTCAAAGAGCAGTATTTGATGACGGGAAGCAGGAAGGACCGTAGTGTTCATGTTTCCATAACAACACCTGGAGGGGGCGTTAAACACAGGACATCACGAAGATTATGGAAAGTATTGAGAATGACTGAACCTACAGCATGGATTATATTTTGCAAGAGCTTTCTTCAGCAAAAATAAAACCAATAGCCTAGAATAGCTTAAAGTGGGTTTCTGATGCTGACTTTTGTTAATAATGCCTTCATCACTCACACAACAGCAAAGCCCCTGCTCCAGATATTCTGGTTCAATGAGTACTCTTCTTTACTGCATGTTCAAAGATCTGCTGATCTTCTGTGCATTCTAAACTGTACTGTCTTTCATGATACTCTCATCAATAAAATGGTGAAATGTGGGTGGACGGTAACAGTTAAGGAGGCTTGCACCTGGTGCCTTACCCTTCCAGGGAATTGGGTGATGGCAGCATGGGTTTGGGGGAAGAGTGGGACCCTCCAGCTCTGTGTGGATGAACATTCCTTGTCAAGAGAAGTTTAAGTAGAAGCCCTTGATCAAATTGATGTATGAGCCCAAGCTGAGAGGGCTAGTTGTCCAATTCTATACACGTAAATACACACAAATTCTCACCCAAATCCTTCAAGAGCTGGAAGAGTTGACCTGCTCACATTCCTGCTTTGAAGGGGAGTCCCTGCTGGCTGAAGATCCCTCGCTCTTATCTGCTTGATCTCTGCCCCAAAGAAAGAGAGGAGTACACTCTTCTATAGCCCCTCTGTTCTCCCTCCAGATAAGCCCTGGGAGAAAACAATAGTGGATCAGTATTCATTTCATTCAAAGATCCTGGGAAAATGAAATTCTTCATAGAGATCATTTCACGTTAAAGCCCTACATACCATACTCACCTGAAATCTGTAGGAAGTCGGTGTAACAAAATACAATTTGAGCCCAAATCTCAACATTCTTACTCTAATTGTTTGCTCAATAACAAGGCGTTGCTCTCAGGGAATTCTTTAGGTCAATCCTATTGTTGACAAATCCATTACTGAAAAAGTAGGCAAGGAAGAAATGGCAACCCACTCCTATATTGTTGCCTGGAGAATCCTATGGACAGAGGAGCCTTGCAGGCTATAGTCCATGGGGTCACAAAGAGTCGGACGTGACTGAGTGACTAAAGAGCAGGCAAGGAAGACGAAGGGAATGTGAATGCAAAATGCTGGCTCCTCTAAAGCTGCCTCACCTTCAGCTGCCTTCTAGCCCCCAAATGACTTAGGTTTATACAATTTAGATATACCATGGGACTTCCCTGGTGGTCATTAGGACTCTCAGCTTCCACTGCAGGGGGCATGGGTTCCATTCCTGGTTGGGGAACTGAGATCCCCAAATGCTACGTGGCCAAGAAAAAAAAAAGATATTACATCCTCCCTTTGTTTCAGAAGCTACTTCAATGACTTTGATAAATCTCCTAAAAGCTACATGGTGCTTTTCAAAGAAGATTCAAACAACTCCTTCACTTGACTTTTGCAAATTAGCCCTCAAACAATGCCCAAGGAACATTGCCTGATACTTGGTTGCAGCTTATTTCTAAGAAAGCAGCAAATGTTATGAAAGGTTGGTTTGGACTCACTCACTTCTCTTTTAGTAACTTGGGTCACTAGGAAAGTCCTTGGGTTGAGGACATAGGAACACACACATTCTTCTCCCCTCTCTCTCCCCTCTGCAACTCCTTATTGAACAGGTGGTTATATTTTTACTCCTGTATCTTATCAGCACCTTATTTGCTATGGAATGAAGAAGGCATTTGTTCAAACATTTCTGTATATACTGATCAGTTATGAGGAAAGTTGTGCCTTAAAATACTCTGCCTGGAAAATACTTTCTAAGTCTAAGAAGACAAAGTTGGCCTCAATTTCAATTCTAGCTTATAGTTATAGTTATAGTTAAAGTAGGAAACCCTACTTTAACCTGTTTTGAAATCAGAAAACCTAATTCAGTTCAGTTCAGTCGCTCAGTCGTGTCAGACTATTTGTGATCCCATGAACCGCAGCAAGCCAGGCCTTCCTGTCCACTAGCAACTCCCAGAGTTCACCCAAACTCATGTCCATTGAGTCAGTAATGCCTCTGAACCATCTCATCCTCTGTTGCTCCCTTCTTCTTCTGCCCTCAATCTTTCCCAGCATCAGGGTCATTTCAAATGAGTCAACTCTTCGCATGAGGTGGCCAAAGTACTGGAGTTTCAGCTTAAGTCATCATTCCTTCCAAAGAAATCCCAGGGCTGATCTCCTTCAGAATGGACTGGTTGGATCTCCTTGCAGTCCAAGGGACTCAAGAGTCTTCTCCAACACCACAGTTCAAAAGCATCAATTCTTCGGCACTCAGCCTTCTTCACAGTCCAACTCTCACATACATACATGACCACTGGAAAACCATAGCCTTGACTAGACGGAACTTAGTTGGCAAAGTAATATCTCTGCTTTTGAATATGCTCTCTAGGTTGCTCATAACTTTTCTTCCAAGGAGTAAGCGTCTTTTAATTTCATGGCTGCAGTCACCATCTGCAGTGATTTTGGAGCCCCCCAAAATAAAGTCTGACATGGTTTCCACTGTTTCCCCATCTATTTCCCATGAAGTGATGGGACGAGATGTCATGATCTTCGTTTTCTGAATGTTGAGCTTTAAGCCAGCTTTTTCACTCTCCTCTTTCACTTTCATCAAGAGGCTTTTAGTTCCTCTTCACTTTCTGCCATAAGGGTGGTGTCATCTGCATATCTGAGGTTATTGATATTTCTCCCGGCAATCTTGATTCCAGCTTGTGCTTGTTTCAGCCCAGCGTTTCTCATGATGTACTCTGCATAGAAGTTATATAAGCACGCTTGGTAAACTCAAAACTTCATTTCTCTTTTCAGAGTCTCAGGAAAAAAAAAATCTGAAGCACATGCACTGTGCCTGAACCTGATCTTTTTCTACCCTCTCCCTTTCCTCTTTATTTCTCAACATTTTTACCTACAAATATGACTCATTTCTTCTGATTTAAAAATGAATGGCTAATTATATGGGGATTTCAGTATAGCATAAAGAGACCAGAAAAGGTTTCGAAGGGTCTCTAAGTTCATTACTTAGGTTAACTTTGGTGACTTCATGCTAACTAAAGCATATTCATAGGTATATTTTTACCCACACATATATGCAAAGAGAAATTGTTTTAAAAGGTATACAAAGCACTTAACACTCTGTTTTCCCTCCCTCTGGTCACATCCAGTGCAGACTACCTTCAGATCTGTGGTCCTCCCTTAACAAGGAAGTGTCCTCCAAGAATGAGCTTCACAGGAGAGTCCATTGAAAGATTCACAACTAAGATCAAAATTCCCTGTTCCTGCTCCATCCAGTCACGGATTAGGAGCAGGACTTTTTAGTTGCTTACCAGGTATCAGAGAAAATGGCCAAAGAATGGTCCCCTAAGAGCACTGTGGACAGCACCTTTATAGGATTCAAGCGAGAAAATCAAGTACAATCCTCAAGTAACCAAAACAAGAACATGAGACCCCAGCCAGAATGAAATGGAATTTGAAGCAATTACCCCACTAACTCAGCAACAAAATTAAAAAGACCCATTCAGTTTCATGAGGGTTTAAGACCCCCAAATGGTCATAAACTAAATGGCCTCCAATCTCAGGTCACCTTTGGCTCCAGAGCCATGCAGTCCGACTTGAGGCTCAGCCCCACAGACTGCAGAGAGGTGGAAAGACTCCAGGGCATTTCAGTGAGAGCCAGAAAGCCACAGCAAGTTTGCTCATGCTTTTACATGAAACAAAGTGCCAGGGTGGAACTTCCCAGTTGGGAACTGAATTCAGAGAATCGTCTAGCTTACTGATGAAAACCCAGCAGGCAGATACCCACCTGCAAATTCATCGGGATTTGTATATGTCGGTGATTCTGTATTCACCACATTCCAGTAAATATTTGAGATCACTGTGTAAAATCTTGCAGGTAATTTCCCCAGTAATTCCATAGATGGCCAAATGTGGCCCAACACATTGGAAAATCTCACATTAAATTTATTTTCTTCATCGTATTTGTAGTCTTTTAATATAAGCTACAATCAAAAGTGATGCTAACAATAAGGGCCACCTCAAGCCCTTGGCTACCCTCCCCAGCTGTAGGTAAAGTAATCCCAGCTAAGGTAATCTATTAAATTGTCTTCAAAACACTGATGTTTAGAGCAGGTAGTACTTTAGAAATTGCATTCAAACATCCAAGAGTTACCTAAACATAATAGTCCTTTTGATCCAAAGGAAGTTTCCAGAGTGGGCTGGTGGTGGTGGGAGCCGCACTATGCCCTCCTTCCAACCTGTCTGAGCTCTTACCTTCACATTGATGGAACCAGCACATCAATTGCACCAACCCACAAAAACTCCAATTAAGCCCTACTTTGACCACTTGTAACTAATACACAATGAGTGTTGTTTCTCTTTAAAAATGATAAAATATTACAGATGAGATGAGATGCAGGGTATTACAGGTTCGGCATATGGATGGAAACAGCTTTCTGTTTCACATAGCAACACTTGGACAGATCACTTTCTGACTGATTCTGGCCTGCACTTGAATATACACTCACTACAGGGTGAAGATGAGAGTATGGTTTGCAGAAAGGAAGGAAATTCATTATTTAAATAATAACCAGGAGCCCTCACTTAAAACACACACACATACTCTTGTGTGAATGACCTCTCTTTCCATGGAAGAAGAGTTTATGGATTGAATTAATAAATGCATCAAGGGACACACTAATGAATCAACCCTACTTATAAAACACTCCCAGTGCACTATAGTAAGCTTTGAGAGAACAGTCTGGAGAGCCCTAGTGCTTGATTGGCAGTTGTGTTACCTTCTACTGTTATCATTTTCTGTGCATATTATGCCTTGTGTTAGCATGTAAGCCCCATCTTTGTCTCTCCTACATGCTTACACTGTACCTGGTGTACAGCCAGGGCTTCAAGTAAGTTTATTTTTGGCCATACCTCATGGCATATGGGATCTTAGTTCCCTGATCAGGGATGGAACCTGTGCCCCTTGCATTGGAAGCTCAGAATCTTAACCAATGGACCACTAAGGAAGTCCCCTCCAAGTAAGTTTTGCAGCTGCTTACTCACTTGCCCCCAGGAAGCATAGGCACACTTGATGACCAGCAGGACAGAAATTGGGCTTCCTGCTGCTCTTCACCAGAGAAGGCAATGGCACCCCACTCCAGTATTCTTGCCTGGAAAGTCCCATGGATGGAGGAGCCTGATAGGCTGCAGTCCATGGGGTCGCTGAGAGTCGGACACGACTGAGTGACTTCACTTTGATTTTTCACTTTCATGCACTGGAGAAGGAAATGGCAACCCACTCCAGTGTTCTTGCCTGGAGAATCTCAGGGATGGTGGAGCCTGGTGGGCTGCCGTCTATGGGGTCACACAGAGTCGGACACAACTGAAGTGACTTAGCAGCAGCAGCTGCTCTTCACTCTGGGGCAAGGTCTGTAACTTGACGAAACCCGATATCCTTGGTAAACTTCAAGGAGCCCCCCTCAGAACAGAGGCTCAAGCAGGCCTCATCCTTAGTGAAGCTCCAAGCCCCAAACAGGCAGACTTTGGAGCCAGAAAAGCACTGTGGGCCTCAGACAATCCATTTTTGGGGGTAAAATGGAGAGTAAAATGGCAAAAGCCCAAACCCCACCTGTTTCCAATATGACTGTCTCTATTTCCAAACACATATTTTTACTTAGGTCTCAGATTACGTTGACTGTTGAAACAGCCTCCAATTCCTCACCAGCCCAGCCCTCTCCAGAGCAGGGATCCGCCTGTATAACCAACCTGCCTGGGCCACGGTGGTCTGGCTGGTATCCACTCATGGTGCCCTCCACCCTGAGTCCTCACTCAGCTTATCTGCAATCTGTGGAGGCACCCAAGAAGTCCGGCTCATGTCACCAGACAGGGTCCTCCTACCTGTTATTTACGCAGTGAAGTGGATGGGCCAGGCCTTCCCTCGGGGGAAGCAGCTGAAAGTATAGACTAAATGGAAACCATCTTTCTCTTGGCCAAGCATTACAAGGTTCTGGAGACCATCTTGGTGGCACGTTCTCTTGAGGATGGGAAACAGTACAGTGGCTGGTGTTTTTCAGGGCTAATGAGTGACTTGTGGAACTTGGAAGCAGCCTCCAGGGCCCTGCCCTTCCTTGCCACCCTCACCTCAAATCCCTCAATGACAATGTCATTGCTTCCACTGAAGATATTGTTCCCTGTCAATGTCAGAGCCCCTAGGGTAGGAAGAGACTGATACTTGGGAGGCAGAGGGGGCCTGGGACAAACCTGGCTTCTCTCACTAATTTTTTTGAGCTTCAGAATTTGTCCCTGAGAGATCACACAGATTGAGGCTCTGATGGGTCTGAGCACAGATCACACCAGTGGTAATTGCCAGAGAAGAAGGTCATGGGTGACAAGATGACAACGGCCAACCTTAAAGTGAGCTGGATAAGACCACCCAGTTGATAGGACCTCCTGACGCAGCCTCACACCAGCCACCATGTGTCCATAGGGTCATGCAATCTGTGACTTTTAACAAGAGAGCAGGACTTACATTTCCAAGCATGCCAGCTCCTCTCGAGTACAGACTTGAAGCAACTGTTCATGTGACCTGCCTTCAGAACCTGTTTCTGAGAGCCATATGAGAAAATCTCTCTCCTTTCATAATCACATCTCATTTCTGAGCAAAATTACTTACCTTGACACTGAGGTCACCCTACGAGAACTTGGCTTCCTTGGCACCCATATAGTATGCAGAAGGATCTGGTTAGTGACCGATTCCTTTGGTCAGGGCATCAGACTCGGCCTTTACCAACTTCTGGCTATTAAAAAAAATTTATATCCATCATCATAGTTAGGAGGTGGGCCCCTAAGTGTGCCACAGCCTAGGAAGACACTCCCCAGTGAGCCACAGGAGCAGTGAGTGGCTAGCCTCTTGAGGGAGCAGCCTGAACAGACACCATTGGAAAAATGAGGACATGTCTGTTAAAGGAGAATGGCCCATCTGTGACTACTGGGAATTGGGAGCAATCTTCTGAAGGTTGGTTCCACAGGCTATGTGAAGCTCTTGGTCACTGTTAGAGAAGTATGACTCTGCCTTAATCATATTTCTACAAAGCTGAAACCAAACCCAAACCCCATATCTGAACATGGGGTGGACAGTCCCAAAGAAGGGAGGTGGAAGGAAGTGGGTTTCTGCAAGGATAGTGGCTTCAGAATTGGTGGTGGAGGGAATGAACATGAATCTGGAGAGTGGTGAAAAGAGGGGGTAACATTAGAGCTTGACATAGCCTGTGGAGCCAACCTTCAGGAGATTGCTCCCAATTCCCAGTAGTCACAGATGGCCATTCTCCTTTAACAGACATGTCCTCATTTTTCCAATGGTATCTGTTCAGGCTGCTCCCTCAAGAGGTTAGCGCCTCACTGCTCCTGTGACTCACTGGGGAATCAACCTTGAAATATTACTTTTATTTCATAATAAAACTCTAATTTGAGGAGATACATGCACCCCAATGTTCATAGCTAAGATATGGAAACAACCTAAGTGTTCATAAACAGATGAATGGATAAAGAATATATGGTACATATATAGGGTGGACTACTACTAAGCCATGAAAAAGAACGAAATTTCGCAACAACATGGAAAGATTGGAAAGGCATTATGTTAAGTGAAATAAGTCAGAGAAAGACAAATACTATATGATTATCACTTAAATGTAGATCTGAAAAAATACAAGCTAGTGAATATAATAAAAAAAAGATGCAGACTCAAGGATATAGAAAACAAATTAGTGGTGACCAGTGGGGTGAGGGGAGGGGTAGGGGCAATGAAGGGGTAGGGAGTGAATTCTAAAATAAGCTATATGGATATATTGTGCAACACAGGGAATATAGCCAATATTTTATAATAACTATAAATGAAATACAACCTTTAAAAATTATAAATCACTCTATTGTACACCTGTAACTTATATAATATACTGTACATTGACCACACTTCAGTTTTTTTTAAAAGTAATATCATGTCTCTGACAATGCAGGCACACTTATGGGCAATCTTCCCAGCTGGACATAGAGAAAATCTTTCCATAACATCATATTGAGATTTAAAAACAATTGACTAGAATTTATGACTCTGGTGAGCCTGGGCAACTTCCTTTGGTTTGATCAGGGAAGGGTGATCCATGTAGTCAGAGAAGAACAGTTATTAGGGGATTAAGGTATTAAACATACCTTAATCTCTACCCTAGAATTCCCTTGAGACATTGTCCTCAACTTCCACCTGCTGCAGCACAGCCATCGATGCTACCAAGTCCTTGAGCGGTCACGGCCAAGGCAGAAGCCATTGCTATTTCCCATTCATCTGAATTCATGTGAACACACCAAATACACTATCTTACTCTCACAGCAAGAGATGGTACCAGGGGAAATGACCTCCTCTTCCCCAAGGGACAACCAGGAGTTCAGCTAGGCTTCTCCAGTCTAACTGGGGCAGGAGCTATGTGGGACTCACATACAATGACTACTTTCAAAGCTAATACCACAAGGCATTTCCTTAAAACATTTCCCCCCAAAATGTTAGTTATTAGGTTATGCTATGGTCTAATCTCTTGTTAAAATTTAAACCAGTCAAGCCAAAAATGGGTTTGAATTATGAAAAATATCTACAGATCTTAATGCAGACAAGCCAAAATTTTCCCAGAGTTACTCAGTTGTTTATTTTTAAAAATATCTCTTGGCAACACTTATGAATCTGCAAGGAAATTTTAGTTAGAAACATCTGAAAACTTCCATTTCCAGTAAACACTAACAGCAACTTCAAAGGCTTTGCCACCTAATCACTGAGCAAACAGTACATATGTGGACACTCTGGAGTCGGCAGAAAACCCTTTCTAATACTTAGACCTGCCTAGAGATAACACCATTTGTGAAGCGGTGAGATCCCTGTCACTGGAGCTGTTCAAGCAGAGGTTGGGCAACCGCTTGGCAGGACTGTCGTAGAGGACAACCAATCACTAAGGATTCAAGATTCACCTGGAACTCCTTGAAGAGACCCTGGGAATTGAGTTGAGCTGGTATGTCTAGAAGGTGAATTTATGTCTGTGTAGCTCTACATTCTGGAATCCCTGAAGCTCCGTGAAGTTTTCTATCCCTGTCAAAGTTGCTGATGCCTAATGCCCTTTTGAATCTGAAGCTCCAATACTTTGGTCACCTGATGCGAAGAGCCAACTCATTGGAAAAGACCCTGATGCTGGGAAAGATTGAAGGCAGGAGGAGAAGGGGACAACAGAGGATGAGATGGTTGGATGGCATCACCGACTCAATGGACATGAGTCTGAGAGTGGAGGACAGGGGAGCCTGGCTTGCAATCCATGGGATCGCAGAGTCAGACACAACTTGGCAACCAAACAACAACCATGCACTTTGCCATCCTGGATGCAGCAAGAGCACCCTACGTGCCTACTGGTGTCACCAACCCAGTTATCTGCCTACCCAATAGCCATTCCTCTCGTCTTCCTTGCTGATCAGCCCCTAATTTGTTCAGGGTAGTTTAGTGTTCATCCTCTTCCCTGTGGCCATGTCTTTCAGATAAGACTGGACTCTGCCCAGGGCACGAATCTTGATTAGCTTAGCTTTCTTACTCAACAGCTCAAAGTTAAAAGATGGAAAGGCTCTGGATCCTTGATAATAATGTTGAGAAATAAGCATTCCTGGAGCTTCCCTACATCATGGCTTCTTGTTACATGAGATGATAAATCCCTTGTTGTTTAGATCATTTTGAGTTGGATTTATCCTTACCTAAGCCAGGATGGGCTTAACTAATACCACAGTCTTTGATGGGATCTTGTCCTCTTAACATCTCATACAGATATGGCGAAATCACTCTTTAATCCACATGGTCTGGGCCAGAAGATTACAGGAAAGACAGAACAGGGGATTACTCAGCATCACCCGTTCCCTCCCATACTGGTCTTCCAAGAGCAGCTTGGATTCTTCAGGGAGATACAGATGGGACTTTGATCCTGGAAAACACTTCTGCACAGCTTTTTCCTTTCTCCCTGTCAATTCTGGAATCAGAGAAGCTGGGGAAACTTCATTATGTGACCAGGAGAGAAAAGCGCTTATTTACAACAGGATTGTTGCTGTTGTTCAGTCGTGTCTGACTCTGTGCGACCCTATGGACTGTAGTCCGCCAGGCTCCTCTGTCCGTGGGATTCTCCAGGCAAGAATACTGGAGTGGTTTTTCTCCAGGGAATCTTCCCAACCCAGGGTTTGAACCTGCATCTCCTACATTGGCAGGCAGATTCTTTACCGCTGAGCCGCCAGGGAAGCCCTTTACAAAGGAGATGGCAACTCTCAAGGAACTCAGTTTGGTGGGAGAAAGGTGGAGAGAAGTCAGGTGGGGATGAGTAATTAAGAGGCTGGACAGGTGCTCGCCTAAGTTTTCTGTCTGCCTGCCTCCTAGATAGAAGGCTTAGTGTGTGGAATTCTCCTCTAGGGGTCCTGGTAGAAGAGTAGAGATGAGGCATGTTTTGGGGATGAAGAACAGTAAAAGGTCAGGGTGATGGGAGGTCAAGAGACACTTTGGATCTTCCTCTGTTTTGAACCCTCAAATCAGAATAAGAAGGCAAAAGGAGAAGGGGGAGACAGAGGATGAGATGGTTGGATGGCATCACTGACTCAGTGGACATGAATTTGAGCAAACTCTGGGAGATTGTGGAGGACAGAGGAACCTGGCATTCGGCAGTCGATGGGGTCGCAAAGAGTCAGACTTAGCGACTGAAGAACAACATTATTAGAAAGCTAGAATCTTTTCTTGCCTGCAAGAACCAGGCTTCATTCTCCTTGCTCATTTTCCAGAAAACCTCAGCCTAAGGCTTTGATCTAAATGCAGCTTTCCTGCTATCATTCAGCAATGGTCGGTGTCCAGGCCAGCTCCATTCTAAATGTGGATAGCATGCAGCCCACAACGAGGGTGCCAAGAGGGCAGACGGAGCCAGGATCTCAGAGGTCCTGCAGCTGGGGCTCCTTCCTGTACAGGCTCTAACCTGGGTCCCCTGCCAGAGGTGGGGCTCTGTGTAGGCCTTGGGAAGGCGGTCATCCCGCCTCCAGGAACCTTAGTGGCCATAGAACCTGGTGAACAAGGTTTTGTAAAATCGCCTCTGTTCTAGGCAAAGGCCTGTGATGGATGAAGCAGCTCCTGATTCCTCATCCCTTAGAGGAGCACTCCTTACCCTTGGAACATCACTGTGTTTCCAGCACCCAAAGTCTAGATGCAAAAAGCCCATAAAGAAGTGAAGTGGAGGCTTCGTAGTCTTCAAACTGATTGACTACCCCAGTGGTAAAGTGACATAAGCCACCTGGGATGGCAGGAGGCAAGCAGGCGGGGCTCCTCCTTTGACCTGAGAGATATTTGGCCCATTCATCCCCCTCACTGGTTGTCTAATGTTTCAGGATGTTTCCTCACTCCCTTGCAATCCCAGGTCTGTGCAGGATGCTGTCTGGGAAACCAGACTCCTGGGATCCTTCTCTGTTTTTCTCCAGAGCCAGGCCAGAGCAGAAGGGCGTAGCTGAATATACCTGGGAGCTCTGGAGGGCCTGGGGGGGGGGGCAGGGCCGTGCAGGTGAGCTGGAGGCAGTGCTCAAAGAAATGGAGAAGACCTGTGCAGGTGAATGGCCAGAATGCCAATGTCTGATGGGCTGGGAGGAGCACTTTGAATGTGTCTGACTGCATTCTGAGCGTGGACATCCAAAAAGTACTCCTTGAGTGGAACTGGGATGTCATTACCAGAGAGTTCCAAATCAAGATCATTTGGGGGAGACCAGAGTGTATGAGTTATGAAGGGAAAAGAGTCCTTTCATACTATAGCCCTTTCAGGCTATATAGTGCTGAGCATGTGATTAAACCCAAGGGCGACTCATACTTAGTTTATCTTCTTTATACACACTGGGCAACAGGTCAAGTCCTTTCAATAACTTGCATTAGATTGTGCCCTCCTTGAATTTTATACAAATATTTCTTTCTTTAGCTGCACTGGGTCTTGGTTGTGGCACATGCAATCTTTGATCTTCCTTGCAGCATTTGATTCCTTGCAGTTCCCTGACCGGGAATCGAGCCTGGACCCTCTGCACTGGGAGCTTGAGTCTTAGCCACCCCCTTGAATTGAAAATTGCCTTGCCTGGCTCCTGAGAGCTTTCTACTGACCCCACCCTTGCCCCACCCTGTACTAGCAAAACTGTCACCTCTGCACTTTACACACCTTTCCTTTCCACCTGCTCACTACCTATACCTATCACACTACCATGCTCAGAACAGTTAGTCCTACATCCCTGTGTCTCCCCAGGGGCTTCCTGACGAGGACGCCATCTTACTTACATCCGCCCTCTTGTCCTCCAACACAGAGCAAGGCCAGACGTGTCAGAGATCAGATTATTGCCTCAAATCCCATGTAATTTGGGAGGCCCATATACCCAGAGCCATTGGAGACCTCTGCTCACCAAGGGCGAACATCTCTAGGTATTTCATCTTTGGAGTCTGTTTCAATATTACAAGGAATTTCAAATTGGTTGCACATAGTTCTCCAAAAGGGAACTTAGAGGACAAATTATACAATGTGGGGCACATAAGGATCCATCCAGCTCTGACTTGTGTGTGGGCCAGTGGCCCAAGGGGCAAGGTGAACACCAACCTCTGGCAGCCCCCACAGTCGCTGCCTCTACACCACTCCCATCCACCATTTTGTTCATCATTAGCCTACAGCACCTTTGGTTTAACCAGTTACATAAGTCACTATTCATTGAGTAAAGGAAGAACTCCTCTTTCTTCAAAATGGACTATTTACACATTCTAAGAAGACGGTTTGTCTTGAGTCCTAGGAATTTGCTCTTCCCACAACATCTGGGGGTGGGGGTCACATGGCCTCTCAGCACCTCTCTCCGTAGACAAGTAAGGCCTTCACTTGCCTTTCTTTTAGAGGCAGAGCCCTTGGTCCCTGCTGGTTTTCAATGACATCTCTCTGGACCTCGTGTCAAGGTTGAGAACAAACACCAAAGCCAGAATACCTCTAGAGCAGGACCCTTCTGAAGCTTTATAGCACATACTGCTTGATGGGCACACTTGGACATGTATTCAGGAAACCAACCCAAGATCCCACAACCAAAAAGCAGAGAACACATAGTCCCCTTGCACTATCGTCAAAGCTCTGATTTGAAGTCAGCTGAGCAAGGAGCCATGGTGTGTGGTTAGAAAAATGTTCAAGAATTGTCTCTAGGTGGTTCTCGACTTCTCGCCTTCTACTCGGGCCAGCCAAAGTCTGCAGCCAAGGTCTGCCATGATCCTTACCCTGGTCCTTCCACAGGACCAGGAGAGCTCTTCATGCAGTAAGCCTGACAAGCATCATCCCTTCCTGCTGATTCAGACGTGAAATAAAGGGGAAAGGGTAATAGAAGGAAAAATAGCGCCCGAGATAAGCAGGCCTTTGTGGCAGACCAAGCTCTTGTTTTTGCATTTTTTACCTGTCACCCCTAGGACAAGTCACCCAACTTATCCCTTTGACACATCTGCAAAATGGAAGGGTTTCTACTCTGCAAGATCCTGTGAGATCATGGCCGTGGCCCAGCTTTAGTACCAGGTACGGAGATTCATCCTGCCTCACTGCAGGTGAATTAACAGAAGTACAAATGAATGACTTTGTTTTTTACAGTCAATGTGCTGTTTTTTGTTCATTGTTGCTGCCAAAACTTGTTGCAAAGTATTCAGAACTCCAACATCAAGAGTAACAACAATTTTTCCTTATATTTAAGTGAGAAGTGAAAATACTGGCTGAAAACTCAGCATTCAAAATACTAAGATCATGGCCATCTGGTCCCATCACTTCATGGCAAATAGAAAGGGGGAAAGTAGAAGCAGTGAGATTTTCTGGGACTCCAAAATCACCGTGGATAGTGACTTCAGCCATGAATACTTGCTCCTTGGAAGGAAACCTCTGACATACCTAGATAGCATGTTAGAAAGCAAAGACATTACTTTGCCGACAAAGGTCCATATAGTAAATGCTATGGTTTTTTCAGTAGTCACGTACAGATGTGAGTAGGATCATAAAGAAAGCTGAGCACTGAAGAATTGATGCTTTTGAACTGTGGTGTTGTAGAAGACCCTTGGACTGCAAGGAGATCAACCCAGTCAATCCTAAAGGAAATCAACTCTTAATATTCATGGGGAGGAACAACACTGAAGCTGATGCTCCAATACTTTGGCCACCTGACTCAATGGACATGAGTATGAGCAAGCTCTGGGAGATACGGAAGAGAAGCCTGGTGTGCTGCAGTCCATGGGGTCATAAAGAGTCAGACACAACTTAGTGACTGAACAATAACAACAAGGGAAGTGAGAGCAGGGCCACTAAAGACTTTTAAAGTCAACTGTAGTCAGAGAGTTGAGATCCTAGGGTGTGTTCAGAAAACCACCTGCTGACCATGATTCTTTCTTTCTGGCCAACTTGGCACAAACCGCCCCATGCAGCAAGTCACCAAGAAGAGAGGGTTATGGGCAACTTGAGGCTGTCGATGGTAAGGCAGAAAAGCAAATCCCAGGCAGTGGTTAATCTAAGAAATTCTATCTGGAATGCATTTTATATGTGCGTGCATTTCCCACCCCCCCACCCTTGGCAGGAGACTTACCTTCCTAATTATGTTTCCCTTAGGCTATTATTAAAATTTGTCTGCGTTCCCCAAGCATACACCACTGCCAGCAGGGAGAAGGCAGCCCTAAGTGACAGGGTAAAGTCTAACTGGGATTGTTTGAAAATATACAAATACACCTGTGTAGATACACACTCACAAACACACAGGACTTCCAACTCTCTCTGGTAAGAAACACAGCAACACATAGTAGGGCAAGAAAGTTGTTGCAAAACTTCCCCAAAGTGCAGGGAACTTTGATTAAAGTCTATAAGACCACAAGCTCTTTATTTTCTTTAATGATTTTTATTTTTTCTGCCTGTGTCAAAGAGGCATATGGGATCTTAGTTCCCTGACTAGGGACTGAACCCATGCCTCCTGTGTGGAGTCCCAACCACTGGACCGCCAGGGAAGTCCCAGACCATGAACCCTTTAGAAAAGCATCTTGTGTCATCACACATGTGTTGTTTCTCCAATTCTTTAACCATACCTTTCACCTTTTATCAGCATGAACCTGGCAGGATTGATGCATGAAAATCTTTTTCTTTCCAACGATCCTATACTTTTCCCCACAGAACTCCTAATGTTTAAGAAATATCAAAAGTAGAGTAAAATTGGACATTTAATTCCACACATGGACCCTCAAGCTGAAAAATGAATTTCAGAATTTTTCTGATTACTTCTGAATTTAGAAGTCACTTCATGCCCTGATGAGTAAAAACTTAATTTTACATGAAAACTGAACTTGGACACGTGCATATCCTAATGATTTCTTGACCACTAGACAGATAATTCATGTGGCATCCCAGACAATCTAGTTACACATTTCCCTAACACTCTCATCTCCTTCCTGTGTGGTGGCTGATGCTATTTCAAGGCATTTGAGCTTGAGGAAACATTAAGAGTACTTTAATAGAATATGAGTCCACTCTAGGGCATGACATTTCCTTCTTGAACCATTTCTAAGCATTAACGGTGGTATTAATGTGCTGCGCTCTAAGAGGATCTATCCAATCGCGTTGCCCAAGGTCTTCTTTGCTGGTGATGATACAGAAACAAAGTGCCAAAGATAAACCTTAATGAAGCACAGAGAGCATCCTAATTGTGCACTCTGGGATTACAGTACTACAATGCCAAACTGCTCATCAATTCCATGTTTATTTCTTGAAAAATTACTCAGATTAATCTGGGCCAAAATGCAGTAAAAATGCAAATTGTGGTAGCACAGAGAAGCCATGCCTTTTGAACAGGAGTCCTTTAGGGTCTCCTCTTCCTCTCAATACTTTTGAACATTATGAGAAACCTAAACAAATATGAGATGATTGGGCATAATATTCTACCTTTCAGGTAAAGAGACAAAAAAGAAAAGCCTCTATTCATATTTGCTTGTATTTGTATAAAGGAACTTTGGAAGAAGACATATAGAAATAACTAATAAGTTTATTTAGGGTGCAGGGATAACTGAGCAGATGAATGCAAGAACAGGATAGAAACTTTCTCTCTGTACTTTTGTAGTACAGGTTTTTGTTTTTAAACCCCGTCCATATATGACCTACTTAAAACCTCAATTAGACAAGCGATTATTACATGGCCATTAGCCTTACTGATGGGCTTGAATTGCTGTATTACCATGTCATCTTTCAGGTATTTTTCACATATACGAAAGGGATTTTTAAAAGAAAACAATCAGGAGTTTAAAGATAGAAACTGAATTTTTAAAGTATATCACAGAATGCCAAATTATATTTTTCCCACTAAGTTCTACTTAGAAGATTCTTCTCAGTGCTTTTTTTTATTTCAAAAAGAAAGTTGTATTTGATAGTGTGGTATTTGCTTGAGAGCAAGTGCACACACACACACAGAGGCTTCCTGTAGTAGATACTGTTATTAACATATAGCTTTTAGCTATGCAAATAGACATATTCTGCCAACACAAAAGGGAAAGTAGAATTTTGTGTAGCACCATCTATACCTATTTTTATTGTGGTTTTGTAATCACATACAGTAAGTTTTACTTTAAAGATGTAACTGTTAATTTTTGTAAAAAATTATTTGTATACTGTTAGGTTTCTAACACCCAGGAAACTAAAGTTCAAAAATCTAAGTCCATTGTACAGTTTTAGCAAAATAACAGGTGCTAATTACTAGTTTTGAAATAAAATACAATCTAAGAGTCGTAACATGTTTCTTAAGGTACAGAGTGGGTGAAGTGTTTGAAAATAACCAGTAATTAATTAATGACTTTATAAAGCACAAACTCTTCACATGCTGTTAACTGAGGCTTTGGAAAAGTCAGGTCTCCTCACAAAGCTTTCCTTCTACTTCATATACTGAACTCTTAAGATTTTTAAAATATTCAACTTGCCTGTATTTCTGTTTTGGGGAGAGTGTGGGTGTGAGCCTGCCAGCTGGTTGGAAGCCAATAGTTATCCAGTCAGACCTGAATGGAAAAATCTATGATTTGTTTATTTCATAGTTCAAGTTCAAAGGCAAGAGACAATTTAAATAATAAAAGAGTAACAGGAAAAATTGCAAAGAAAGAAAACAAATCATTTAGACTCCAGAAGAACCTTCAAGAATATTTAATTCGGAAAATGTTATTGGTTTCGAGAACTTGACTGAAAGAAAACAGCTGGGCAGAGATCAAGGTTTTAAATTAAAAACAATCTAACAAGGTCTATGGGGATAACTCTCTGAGCCACATTTTGGAGACCAGATTCATTTCTACCAAGTAAAAGTAATAGCAATCTAAGCTAAAAAGGAAATTCCTCACAACTGAGGTAGTTACTAAGTATCAGCACATTTTCCAAGTTCTCACAAGGCAGCTTAGCTATTTACAATCAATTTTTCCTCATACATAAATGGAGCGCCTTCTCAATTTTACGTCTTCTGTGATTTGTTTAAAAGAAACAAAACTTATACACATGAGCCAGAATATGCCTATTTTATTAACATCATGCTTCAATAAATAACTGGCTACTTCTAATAAAATTAAGCCTCTGTTTATAACAGCCCCAATATTCCATTTGTCCATTCTGCAGAATTTGGTGTAAAAAGCTGAATGAAATGTAGACCCTGAGCTATCAAGTAATTACGTTTCAATATAAAAATAGAGAATTACTCTTATAACTGAAGATTGAACAATAACACAAACAACCTCTCTGTGGGTTTCAGCTTTTGGGGAATGGGTTGGGATCTGAATGGCTGTCTAAAGCAAGAAGAGACTTTGCAGAGTGTAGTTCTTTCTGAAGACTTCTGGAACTCCTTTTAACGTGATTTGTTACATTCTCACAGTTTTATGAGCTATCATTTGGTAAAGACACAAGGAAACGGCCCCAAAGGGGCCAAGGCAGTGGTTACTCTTTGGTCTGGGACAAGAGTTAATGGCCTTTGTCAGTTCACCTGTGTGGTTAAAGATATGTTCTTCTCAGTTTTACCTACTCCCATTCCTCCCTGCCCCCCACTCAAACGCCCAACAACATGAGAAGAAAAATCTGGACACTCAGAGCTCCCCTACTGGGCTGCTTGGCTGATAGGGTAGCACACAGCTGTGAACCGTGGCAAGACCTTTGGCTTTCAGATGGGGCAGGGCTGGGCAAGAAAAAGACTCAATGAGACACTTTAGAATCTCTTTTTTTAAAAAACAAAACACTGGGATCCAAAACCAAATAAATGCAAATACACATGCATGGACAAACACTTTGCTTGAGTATTGATACTTACTGCCTGCGCCCAGGCTGTACCCCAATTCTGGCTAGCCCCCCAGATGGCTATGACTGGGTTTGGAATCTGGAACTAGAGGGACCAGGTGAGATTGCTAGACACTTACTTCTGCTGGTGGGATATCACTTCAAAGAGGGTGGTCTATGGCCATACTACCCTGAACACACCTGATCTCGTTAGAGAGGGTCAAGTATGGACACAAAGACCAGCACAGTGGCTTGCTAACTTGCCTGTATTTAAAAAAAAAAAAAAAAAAAACACCACACCACCACCAAACCAAACCCACCCCCAAATTAAGTGTGATACCCTGGGATACCCTGAATGCCTTATATCTTTCGAGGGAGATTAAGAATCTTCTAGATGGATAAGCGGCTTCCAGAAATGGACTGGTCTGTGATTGAAGTTTATACAACCCAGCTCAACCAAAATGGGTAGTCTGCAGCCTCTTCCAGTCACCAGCTATAAATGAAGTATAACCTTCTTCTTGTATTGATGCCTGAACACAACCTGACAAGTGGCTCAGAAGCCCCCTTGTGCCTTCACATTGCAGAAGAAAAGATACAACACCTCCTCTTCTCTCCAGATAAGGCAACTAAAACAACAGGGATAGATGGCAATTTTACTGCTTGTTGGGCTTTTTCTTTTAATAAGATAACGTGATAAATAAAACCTGCTTCTGTACAGCTATTTAATATTTCAGAAATACGTACGTTACATGCCAAGAAAGGACCCTGGTTTTCTTGTAAGAAACAAGGTGAGATCATATTGAAAGGAAAAAACCCCCACAAACAGAAAGAAAACAAACAAACAGAGTGATAAAAATCACAAATGCACAACTAACTACAGTTCTGTACCTACACCGTTAGCCACATTTAACATGACTCTGAGGAGGCTGGACTGACCTTACGTACAAGTCCCCTTCTCCCACAAAACTGAATGAAAAAACAAAGTCAGCATCTTTTAAACCAGTGGCCACATAGTAAAAACTGTACATTGTTGTCCATTCATTTAAAAAGCAAAGTCACTAGGATGGTATAAAAGTGATAACCAGTGCCTTTGTAACTGACGATGAACACTTGTTCTCTAAGGTTGAGAATTATCTCCACTCTCTCTGCATAACCAGGGATAAGATGCAGAAGATGGTGAGGAGGTAGGCCCAGGCCCCAGTGGGGACCCCAGCGCTGCTGGCTTTATCATTGGCGCTCTTCCCAGAGTGGTCAGTTGCATTATACTCAAACTCCGAAGGACACTGCTGAGACTCACATCCACTACCACTTCCTTCTCCACTGCTTTCGTCACCTATTTTTGGGGGAGGGAAAAAAGGAGGAATGTTTATTCCGTTCTTTCTCATCTCAAGGTGAGGTGTACACACAAACATAACAATCTGTTCTTTAGAAGCACACATGCTTACTGATATCAAAGAAGTCCACATCGTTCCCATTGTAAGCATTCTTCATCTTACTGGTCATAACTCGAAGAGCCATGACTTGACGAAGGATCAGTATGTCCGGTTTGCTGGTGTCAACCTGCACCTCTGGATTATTGCCCTGGTTGGCTAGACCATTTCCTGTCACAGCAAACAAGTACCTGCAATGAGAAAGGACCTTGTTAAGAGGATCAGTAAAACAAAAGCTGCTGAAGATTGGCAAAGATTCTTGCTAGGTTCTAGTATTTGCCACTTGCAGTGAACTGCAAGTGCTTGCCTTTTGAATAACTCAGAATCTCTCCTCTTCCTGGGGATACACATGTTCCTCCACTCTGGGACCTTTTTTGAAAACTACCCATGTTGTGGAGGTTGGTGGGGCAGAGTTAAGTGGACACTTGTCTAAGTTACTGGGTATGTAGGGGAGGGACACAGAGCATCATCAAGGAAGACAATGAGATCTTTTGAGAAGTGGTACTTGATGCGGCCATGCCATCAAGCACAGGATCACAGGTATTAAATATGAAAAATAACGACACTGTCAGAACAACTCAATCCTTGGTTGCAGCAGTAACGCTATCATATAACCACGGGCATAAACCTTTGCCCTGAGACTCTCTGCAAGTAGCTGGGGGCCTTCCCAACACTTCTACGCCAATTCCTAAGAATGCTTAGAAATCTTCCACGTTGTTGCCACCTGCTTGTGAAAGGCTTCACAATGCCTCATTGAAACGACCGAGCAAACCTTCTCTGAAAGTTCCCCATCATGTAGGGAGAAACTGCACACTTGGTCAACGACGGCTCACCTGCTTTGGCCTTTCCCGTTCCAGCAATCATCTTCATTGCTGCTCCCTGCAGCCATCCTCTCATCGTTGCAGACACTGCTAGGAAGAGAGGACCAGAACTTCTTGGCCTGCTTCAGTTTCTCCTTGACATCAGTAACCTCATTAAGAGAAAGAGAGAGAACACAAAAACCTCTGTAAAAACCCCAAACTACCTACACATGTGCCTTCAGATCATGTCTAAAGTATCTCCAGAGCCTCTCTGGAGTCTGAAGAAAAAATGCAGATTTTGGCTCGGCCAAAAATTCGTTCAGGTTTTCCCACATCATGGGAAAACCTGAACAACCTTTCTGGTCACCCCAATACTTCTATGTAAAATGTATAAAATCACCACAAGAATTAACAGATGAAATGCAAGCTCTGAATTAAGTTGCCATTAAAAAAAAAAAAAAGCTGCCTAGTACCTACACCCACTGTCCATTCCTGTTCTTCATTAGAACTATCATCTGAGGCCTACCAGGTCCCACGCCCCAGAGATACACTGGAAAAACACAGTATCTTCTGGCACGGCTTTGATGACTCAGAATCCAGCCTATGAGTTACCTGCACTGTGACATAAAAGGTAAGTGTCCAGATAAGCCTCAGAGCACCCCACTTCCTAGCTCTATGGATGAACTTTCTGAGCGAGGAAATCAGAGAAGCAGGTTCACTGACATTGCTGTGCAATTTGCTGGAAAAGTTTCACCTGAAAAGACCCTGTGCTTGGAATCCTCCAAATCAAACTGCATTTTGAGCAAATTTTTTTGCCATTAAACATGGCCATTCCTGCCCCAGGGCTCACCAATCGGTCCAAACTGGTGCCAGCTGCTGTAGTAGGGCGCTCCTCAGGATGGAAGGGCCTGAAGCGGGCACTGAAGGTGCCTTCTGAGATGGAACGGGAAATCCGACCAGCTGGGAGGGGTTTCGGGGGTCCACATCCCTGGAAAACCTGCATGGGCATAAATGTGGCCACATGAGGCATAGCAGGCTAGAGTGGGCCCCACCTCTCCAATCCAGGACCTGCCTTCCTTACCTTCTGAGATACCTGCACACTGTTCTCCTGCATGTTCATAATAGCATCTGATATCTTCACGTCGATGGGATCCATGACTGACTCAATGTTGAAAGGACCCTCTAGCCTCTCAGCCACCATCAGCATAGCATCTAACATGAGGTTTGGGGCAGAACAATACAGCATACAAAGTAAATCATTAGCTTGGCCTTGAGTGATCAGTCTGATTATTTTACTGTCTTTGTTTCCCTTGTGTGTGTCGGGGCGGGGGGGTGTTGGAGGGGGAGGCATGATCATCATTAATTCAGGCAGTCGCTATGTACCACCAGCTCTCTAGAGTGGGAAGTGGCCAGATGAAGACTTTACTCCCCCAGCAAGAAAACACAATCGGGAACCTTCTATTACACTGATAATTCATCCCTCCACGTGTCAGTAGCTGTCACTGCATAGCTTTGACCTAGCTCCTGCCTGACACACCTAAGGCTGGGAGCAGAATAACATGACGGCTCACCCAGGGACTTCCAAGGCTCTTCCCATTTCATGTTTGATTTACAAGAGTCAAAAACATAAATCAGCTCAAATCCTGGCATACCAATTCTTTTCTTTCATTTTTTAAATGAAACCCTTTCAGATCCTTGGGTACGCAGTTAGAAAATATAAATGAAAGTGTTCCTAGGCACCTCCTTAGGAATTCTAAGGACTTCACAAGTAATGGCATTTTGTAAAATGCATTTTTGTATTAAGATAAACTTCCAATTTCAAATACAAGGGTCCTGAGTTATTTTAAAGCAAAAAACATGTGTCACTTTTTTATTCAAATGAAAAAAACAGAGACAGGGCACAAAATCTGTGTTTACAATGTGTATCCTTCACTAACTACTCAGCAAATCATTTCTACATTTTGGAAAAGTCTAGAATTTTTTAGGACACGGTGAATCTCTTAAAGAAAATCACCCCCTGTACTGGTTTTCTTGTCATCCATGGTTCTTGGGATTTAGTTAGTAGTTTTCCCTGATACTTATTGTGCAAAATTGGAAGAAACTGGAAAGGTCATATCCAAATGAGAAAAGGATGCCTCATTTATGACAAGCAGTGAACTCTTCCATGTGCTCTTTCCCCTTAAAGGACAGTTAGGTCCACAGACTCCACAGCCTTCAGGTAGTCCAAGGACAGCTGCTGGAAAGAAGGGCAAGGTTCTAGAACATAGTAAGTCCCTCTCAAAGCATAGGCCACAGCTGAACTTCTACCTAAGCTCACAGGTGGTCAGCAACCTTCCACCTCCCCCAAGAACAAATGTGGCCCAATATTTTAAAGCTCGAGCTCATTTCTCTCAACCAGAATTCCAATGTCACAAAACATGAGCAGACTTCCAAGCAATGCATATTTGGGGGGAAAGTCATAATGAATGAAGTTTCAGGTCACATTGTGGTAATCACCAAAACCTGACGCTCCCAACCTCTAAGGAAAGCCTGCCGGCGTGAATATACCATTTTTCCAGGAGAGGAAAAATGCATTTGATGTGCTAGTGAAAGGGGAGCTCTGTAAACAAGTGGAGCAAAACCTAAACATGTTCATCACTGTCAAAGCATCAGTACCACCATGTCCGCAGAGCACAGACCTTCAGAGCCAAGAAGTCACCAGCTCCAGAGAAAAATCCCAAATACAGAGGTTTACATAGGAAGGAAACAGTGCATCCCCTCACTACTTATTTCCCTAGGGGTGAGGAAAGGCCAGATCACGAACATGCCTGTGAAAAGGAACACAAACCCCGATTCTTCAGGCTCTTTCAGTTCAGTTCAGTCGCTCAGTCGTGTCCGACTCTTTGCGACCCCATGAATCGCAGCACGCCAGGCCTCCCTGTCCATCACCAACTCCCGGAGTTCACTCAGACTGACGTCTATCGAGTTAGTGATGCCATCCAGCCATCTCATCCTCTGTCGTCCCCTTCTCCTCCTGCCCCCAATCCGTCCCAGTATCATTTGGTGTCTGTCAACTCCAGGCCAGCTGGCCATGCACAAGGGCCTAAGAAGGGAGTGGGGCTAAAACTGTCATACCAGCATTGCGTGTGGTGCTGCTGAAGAATGTGAGTGAGGCTGTGTTTTGCCCACAGCCTGCAGCCCGGGAGCCAAAGTCCCTGCTCAGTCCTGGGACAGGTCCTGCTAAGCCATCTACTGGGCGCCTCCATGATCTGATGGTATCAAATCCAGTGTCATTGCTTCTGATGACTCTAGGCTGCCTCCTGCCAGGAACTGGCTGATGGCCTAGCCAGCAATCCCAACCCCCTCATACTAAATCCCCAATGGCAGCGACACATGATATGAAGAAGGTTGGCTGGGAGTCATTCAAAAAGAGGGTTTCCTATAACCGCTTATAAACCAAGTCCAAGGTGTTTTAACTATTTGGATCCACCTTTATCAAGGTGGGTGACAGTTTAATAGGTGCAGTTCAAGAGAGAGAGGAGGGCACAATGGTAAGGCAGATTGAAAAACTCATCCTTAGTCTCTTTAAAGGTTCTAGTCTGACTGCAGCATTTCAGTGTTCATGACAGCTCCCTCCCACCCTGCAACAAACCAGCCCCTTCTCACAAGAAAGTGATTCCTTTTGCTCTGTGCTGCTGATAATCACGAACCCACATCTTTAGCCTCAAGACCAGACTGGATGAACAAAAGGCAGTTTTCCGACTTAACCCCGTGATCTGATTTAAAGAAGCAGGGGGGAAAAGCCCTCCTTGACCATTCATTAACTGCAGTCATTTAAAGGAGGAAAAATTCCTTGTGAAGGGAAAAGAAAAAACTGAACTTATGGCACAGGCATGTAAATTGGGACTGAATTCGACAACCACTGAGCAAATTAATTAAACCCTTGTGAAAATCCATGAAAAAGCACTGGAGATTAACAATGTCTGTTGCTCCTGGCCTTTTATATCAGCTTATTAGAAATAAAGAATAAAATACCCATTAAAAATTCAGTTTAGATAGAATTATATTCCTCCTCCCTCCAAAAAAAATATTTAAAATAAATGAGGAAAATTGATTCTGAAATCCTACCAATTTCCACTTGAGTTTTGTTTCTAAAGATAACGAATGTAATTTGTAAAACGCACAGGAAGAACAGCAGCCATGGACATCCTCCTTGACTTAGAGTACATGGCTGAAGACGTAAATTAAGGAAGCCAGAGTATGGTATTGATATGGACCTGCAAGCTCTTGGAAAAATATATAGAATTTGCTTTTGTAAATGTTTATTTTTACTAATTTATTTGGCTGCACAGGGTGTCAGTTGTGACATGTGGGATCTAGTTCCCCAACCAGGGGTCAAACCCAGGGCCCCAGCATTGAAAGCTCAGAGTCTTAGCCACTGGACCACCAGGGGAGTCCCTAGAATTTGTATTTTAAGACAAATTTATGAGTTACACTTTCTCCCAGACACATCAGAATAACAGAATGGTTTACGTTATTCATGATGTGCCTGTAGAAAAGTTAGCCAACCTAGATCCCTGTGTGCAGGTGTTACTGCTTTGCCCAGAGAACTAGCACATTCGGTGCCACAGGGAAACGTGAAAAGGCAAACCATCTTGTTTCTTAAAAATGAATTAAGCAAAAGTGAATTGCAAACATGACATTTGCAGGTGGAGGTGAGAAGGCGAGTAAAAAAGATAGAAAAGAAAAAGTATATCAACTTTAATTTCGATCTGGAAATTATCTTCAAGTAACAATTTCTCCCATGGCTTCCTTCTGGGCATGATGTGCCACTGGTGTGTGTGTGTCTGGTCTTAGGCCTTCTCTTTCATGGGATTCTGCTTTTCTGTGTGTGGACTCTTTTTCAGGTCTTCTAGCTTTGAACTATTTAGCCTACAATAGTGCTGCGGTGTTTAATACTCACATCTTTGTTTCCTTGTGTCAGTATTCTCAAGAATCTGTTAGAGCCAATTGATTGATGCACTTTCAGAGTTAATATAATTAGATCTCATGCAGACTAAAAAGCATTCCCCAGCTCCAATCCCCTCATTCCCCTCCCCACAGCAAATTGCATACATGTTCCCAGGATGTGGACAAATAAGTGGAAAAATAGGTGCTTACAAAGACGCTCAAAATCTGCAATTATGCAAATGCAACTGCGGGGTGGGAGAGAGTTTGTTTTAGGGTACTGACAGTCTGTGTGTGCAGCCACACCGATAACAGCTTCAACACCTGCCACTAACATTCCAGGATTCCCATATGCATTAAGCAGGCATCCAGGGAGCTGATGACTGGATATTTCAATTATCCCTAATTTGTCATTTCCCACAAATCATACTTAACCCTCTTGGAAACGGGCTAGGTCACTTCCATCGCTGTCTGGGTTCCAGTAATAGGTTTTCTAGGTTTCAGGTTGTAGGTGAGAACACTGACCTCTGAAATTCTCAGGGCAAAAGTCCTTCCACTCTCACCAGAGCAGTCTGTGATCATTAAATCCTCTATAGAAATATAACTGCTAAATTTCCACAGTCAGATTACACTTGATCCAAATATCTAAGTGGTATCTGGCAGGTATGCAGAAGATTCAGTTGCAATGTCACAAACGTACCATTTGAAAAGCTCCTTCCACAGGTCAGTGATAGCTGTACTCCAGCGTTTACATGGATACAAGCCTACAATGTAGAACTAAAACTAACCTTTGGGGGAAAATGTCAAAAAGGCACTTTCTCATTATTGAAACTTGGTATTTGCTTGGTGTCCACTGTCTTCAGAAATACCACCATTAGTTCAAGGGAACATTTACTAGTAGAGCGGTATGAACTTTGAGTACCATTAGAACTCCGGGAATCACTATATAATGAACAGAAATTCCATCGCTGACAATTAAAACATCCCTTGGGGAATTCCCTGCTGGTCCAGTGGGTAGGACTTGGCACTTTCACTACTGGGGCTAGGGGTTCAATTCCTGGTCAGGGAACTAAGATCCCACAAGCCATGCAGCACAGCCAAAAAAATTTTTTTTTAATTAAAAGATAAAACATTTCTTGTGGCTGGAAGGTGAGCTATCTCTAATGAGTCATGTGCATGTGTGGGTGCTTAGTCGCTCAGTCGTGTCTGACTCTGCAGCTCACAAGGCTCCTCTGTCCATGGGATTCTCCAGGCAAGAATACTGGAGTGGGTTACCATGCTCTCCCCCAGGGGATCTTCCCAACCCAGGGGTCGAATCCATGTCTCCTCATTGGCAGGTGAGTTCTTTACCAGGGGGCCACCTGGGAAGCCCGGGAGTGACACAAACACATTAATCGCCTGCTCACCTATGAAATTGTTCCACTCGAGATCAAGATCCCCTTGGTTGGCCAAACAGCCTCTCATGATGTTGGAGCAATAGTTGTAACAGGGTTTCACGGTCACGAGACCTTGGCAGTGGGAGCAGTACATCATCTTCACCAGGGCATGGGTACACTGGGTGGTGGGATTCACCTAATTTGGGAGAAGAAATAGACAATGGTGGGACCAAGACAGAGACAGCAACTGCATATCTACTGCAAATCTATCAACTTGACTTTGAAGGCTTGGCCATGAATTTCACATATGAGTCACAACGGATCACATGTAGCATGGCCTGGCATGCTTACCGAAGAGGTGAATTACAGCAAGATTAGATGAAGAAAAAGGGTATGCTAGGAAGGCATGGGGAGGTAGGAATGAACATTCAGCAGCTCAGCTGCATATGACACACACACTCAACTACTCCCACCCATTTCAGATGGTCATCACTGTGTGTGCCATGCCAGACTGTAATCTGAGCACGTCTTCTTTTCAAACTGCTAGACCGCCCTTTCAAATGTAAGCCCCCCAGTCAAGGTTTAGAAGGGTAGCTCGTGTGTACTCCTTTCTCTGCCCATAGCTGCACAGAAGGCAAAATGGATGTATCCTACATGGAAGAATATGAATAAATTTGAACTTGGGGTTATGTGAAGGCTGTCTGAGGCTTGAGAGCAGCAAAGCATGGAGTGCTCAGGGTCCACATGATAGAAGACATGGGACTTAGTTACATTCCGAAGAAGGGGTTGATTTATTTATATCTTAAATTTTATTAACGTATAGTTGATTTACCATGTTGTGCTTCATTTCTGTTGTACAGCAGCGGGACTCAGTTGTGCATATATTTATATTTTTCAGATTCTTTTCCATTATGTTTTATAACAGGGTGTTGATGTTGAATATAGTTCCCTGCGCCATACAGTAGGACCTTGTTGTTTATCCATTCTATATACAATAGTTTGCATCTGCTGTTCACAAGTGGTTTAGATTGAAATGATCAAATGAAGGGAGAACACTGCAGTTAAGGGAGAATGAAATCAACAAAAGCATACATGGTATGGAGCAGACTGTGGATGGGGTTGAGGGATTCTGGGAAATAAAGTTGCCTGCGTATAGGATGGACTGCATATGTGACCAGGCTATTAAGGGGCTTAGACAGCAGGCAGAAACCAAGACACCATATGGCAGGACACAGAGAGCTACTAAAAGTTCATGAGCAAGGGAAGCAGCAAGGATGAAGGCGGCACCGAAGTCAGATGTGGCTCGATGGCCTCTGCAGACAAATGAGACTTAGTTTCATCTTTCTACTTCTATAGGATGCAATTGTCTTGGGCATAGAAGAGCTGATCCCATCCTGTCATTCATTTCCATCAATGCTTAGAAAGGATCATGGCCAGGATCACGAGCTGGCAGCCCCCCAAGAGGTCCTGTCTTCTCAGTCTCTCGGCCCCACCCTCCCCTTTTGGAGTCAGTATCAGAGGATTACTGCATTCCTCTCTATCAGTACCAACCAGTTCTGCAAACAGGCTTGTGAAAGCAGATACCACCGCAGGGAACAGATGCTGGGACACGGGACAGTGCAGCAGTGTGCTTCACCTGCTCTGGAGTGTAACTTTGGATACCACTTATCAACAGTAGCCTTAGGAACAGGAATGGGGGATTAACACTGTCAGGAGAAAAACTTCACACCGTTAGGCTCCTATCTGATGTACACACACTCTCTCTTATCTCAAACAGAACTCAAGTGTAAAGGGGGACGACTGTCCAACAGGAGGTAATTGTATACACTGAAGTCAAGGTTCCCTAGGAAGAATTAGGACTTTTCCACAGTTTTAACCAGTGCCAAATGTTTTCCTAGGCACTAAATTGGTCCTTTTAACCACGTATTAATATACAGTAAAATCTTGGCTAACCAATACCCTTAAGGAATAGCCATGCTAGAAAGCTAGGTTTTCTGGACCAAAAAAAAAAAAAAAACAAGAGCACACCTTTAAAGTTACAGAGACTTAGGACTTTGATACTTTCTCACCCTCTCATTTGACAGAGGAACAAACAGGCCTGGAGGGAGGGTGGTCAGAGAATAATAGAAGTCTTAAGAGTTGGAAGAGACCCTAGAGATCACCGAGCATAGCTCTCACATTTAAGAGATGAAGAAACCAAAGCCAGAGAGAACAATTGACTTGTGGACTTGCCACTTCGCTGCATCTGACTCTAGCACTGCACCTCAGCAAACACTGAAATCATTTTCCACATCTGTCATGTGTCACTGCCTCTTTAAAGAGAATAATATGAAACTTTAATGTTAAACATTGCTTGTTTTCTATCTTTAATTGGGTTCCACACTGGTGAGACTGCTAAAATGGCTGGATTTTGGAGAGGTACAGAGCTATTATAAAAAAATGTCTGTGAAAAGCAGGCTAGTGCGTGACATTTTTTTCATTACAATGTTTATTAGGGGCAAAAAGGACTTGTAGCAGAAAACAAGGTAGGAAGAGTTAAAATGTCAACAAGTAGTTACTGGGTACCTACTATGGGCCAGAGATTTTTCTGGAATGCATTTCTGATTAGGTAGCAAGGCAAGCAGGAATTTCTAGACTATGAGACTTGTTCTGGAAAACACAAAAGACATTTCAAAATGGTATAGACCATTAGGAAATAGGCAAAAACTTAAACTCCATAACCGTGCTCAAGAAACACTTTGGTCAAAGATAACTCTAGGATGGGTTCACCATATCCTTGGTTCAACTATAAGCTAAATCATTTAGGCAGCAGGCCTTGTAGTACTATCCTTTCCTTAAATAGGATGATGGAGGCTGAAGTTTTAAAAAGAGAGAGCAAACGAAGCGACACAGTTGAGTTTTATGAAAGGAAGATTATGAAGCTGGGTTTGGCAGAGCTTTCCCATTTCATACTTTGGCTAAGTATTGGCTCATGTTCTGCACATGCTTTGTTGTGTAACTACTAAAAATGATCACAAGTCACTCAGCTATAATATGCTATGGGAAACACTAAATACCAGACTGAGAAGAGAGACGGGGAAATTATAAGAAAGCTAGGATGAGAAAGGACATTGGAAACAGCAAAGTTAGAGAAAATCTGTCTTTAGTCTGCCAACCACTACTCAGACCGCCATGCAGTATTCTACATGAAGGGAATTCAGAACCTGGGAAATAAACCCCTCGTGTGCAATGAGGCAACAGTAAAAGACAAAGGCTTTTAAAACAGTCATGAGAACTATAGAAATAGGGATCCCCTTCAATGCTCATTCCCCAAGAAGAAGTGATGAAACTACCCCACCTCAGGTGTTGGGTCCCCACTTTCACTGACCAGACCAAGCTCAGGATGGTGAATCCAGAGTACCAAGGACAAATTCTACTTTTTGACTCAGGACTACCATGCTCCCTTACAAGCTCTCAATGGTCTTGCCAAGATTTCAAGGGCAAACCTTTCACCCATAGGCAGATATAATAGTGGACCAAGTCATACTTTGTTCTGGGGATTTATTAATTTGGAATATAAAATCAACTTCATTCACATTCTACTACCTTGTAACACTCAAAATCAATTACTCCTCTGAAGTCCTCAAAGAACTTACTTACTGAAGTAATTTACTCCAGAAGATCCAAGGCTGAGTGGTAGATCATGCCACGTGGGGATTAACAAAAGGGGTAACCATACTCTAAGATCTTTCTTTAATCCTCGCTTATGTACTGATTCTCTATGGCATGCCATACCACTTAAAATGATCAATCTGATTATTCCTTTGGGTCACTTGACTAACATTTGATATGTTTTATTTTTATTTAGAAGGGTCTCTTGAGTCCACTGGTGACTTCCAGAATCCTTGGAGCTGGAGTTGGAGTTGGGTGGGGGTTAGTTATGATGGCTTTTATAAAAGTCAGATATTTCAGACCTCTCTTAGTAGTTAATAGTTATTTCTCAAAATGATATTTGGAAGAAACAGAAAAACTATACACTCCTCTCTTCTTGCTCTGAACCACTTACATAAAGAATGGGTTAAAGGTCTCAGAGAGAATGCTTAATGCAATTTCTATGTTGGGCTTCCGTCGTAGCTTAGTTGGTAAAGAATCTGCTTGCAATGCAGGAGGACCTGGGTTTGATCCCTGGGTCAGAAAGATCCCCTGGAGGAGGAAATGGCAACCCACTCCAGCATTCTTGCCTGGAGAATCCCATAGACAGAGGAACCTGACAGGCTAAAGTTCATGGAGTGGCAAGAGTCGGACAGCACTTAGCGACTAAACCACCATGATCATGAAGGTTGAGATGTAAACATTGAAGAGAAAAATTCTCTTCAATGTTAGAATTCATTTTCTGATACCTTTTATTGGATTTCACAGGTTTATATGATAGTAAGTACTTACTGTGTGTGCCAGGTTCCGTTCAAAGTACTTCATGCGTATGAACTCATTTAAGCTTCAAAATAATTGTAGGAGATGAATATTATCATTTCATTTCACAGATGAGGAAGCAGGGACCCAAAGAGATTAAGGAACAGACACAAGATCTTCCAGTAAATGGCCAAGATTTGAACTCGAGCAGTTTTGTCTGGGAGCAGGTACACTGAATTTCCTTAATGTGTATCTTTTGAGTAACAGATTACATAGGAACCTTGAGGGAAGCCCACTGGGCTGGCCCTTCTCCACAGCTCCACGATCTAGCATAGGGTATGCACACACAGTGACTATCTCAGCTCTGGGGCTGGTTTTCAGGCTTCAAATTTATTCACCAGTTTTTAAGGTGGGAGAGCAAGTTAGGACGCAACTGCTCTACATGGAACAGTATATGACTGGATAACTATGGATGAGAGGACACAGTTTTTAACAAAGATTAATGACTCATGCACTCAATGCTATACCCTTAAAATGCTTCAAGGTGCTACAGGGTGAGAAAGAAAATATTCACCAGCAGTAGAGATACAAAAAACTCAAAAGCTCAAGTAAACACTGGTAAACATGGAGAGAGAAGAGGTTACTTGAACAAAACCAAAAACAATATATATTTTGCCGAACTTTTCACATTTTGAAAAACTTGCAGCTAAATGTAGCAGAAATGATCAATCTCTAGTAGAACATGACATATCATTTACATGTGCTTAGTCACTCAGTCGTGTCCAACTCTTTGTGACCCCATGGGCTGTAGCCCATCAAATTCCTCTGTCCATGACGATTCTCCAGGCAAGAATACTGGAGTGGGTTGCCATGCCCTCCTCCAGGGGATCTTCCCAACCCTGGGATCAAACCCAGGTCTCCCCACATTGCAGGCGGATTCTTTACTGCCTGAGCATAAGAAGAAGCTTTGGACATTATTTATAGAAGAATGGGATGGCTTAGTTTGTTTACTTTGGGGGACCTAAAAGATAGAAAGGGAACATCATCTGGACTCAATATTTCTTTATTAATGCAAATCAAAATCAATTTCAGCTACTGAGCATAATAATAATACATTAATAGCCAAATTACAAGCCTTATGAAATCCTCAAGACTGACTATGCTGTGCTTAGTCGCTCAGTCATGTCTGACTCTTTGTGACCCCACAGACTGCAGCCCACCAGCCTCCTCTGTCCATGGGAGTGGAGTGTCATGTCCTTCTCCAGGGGATCTTCCCAACCCAGGTCTCCCGCACTGCAGGCAGATTCTTTACTGTCTGAGCCACCAGGGAAGCCCAGGAATATGGGAGTAGGTGGCCTATCCCTTCTCCAGGGGATCTTCCCAACCCAGGAATTGAACCAGGGTCTCCTGCATTGCAGGTGGATTCTTTACCAGCTGAGCTACCAGGGAAGCCCCTCAAGACTGACTAAGGTATTTCTAAATGGTAAGATAAACAAGCATTTAGATCTTAGCTGCTAGTATGTTTTATGGTAAAAGTCTGTCAGGGTTGGGGGTGGGGGGCAGGGTGGGAATCCTCTTTTCCCTTTTTAACTAGTAAAGACTCTTTAACTTAGTAAAGACTCTTGAAAATACTCGTTCCTACCTTCCTCAGAATATACACTGACAGCTGCATGCCATTTCTGCTATAAAAAGCTTTTGCAGAAATGTCCTTTTCTCTGCAAAGATTCTCTTAATATAGATCAGGACTTTCTACCAAATAACCTGCATTTTCAAAACACCACATTAAAAACTACTGCAAGCCGCCTTAAAAAAGAGAAATGCTGGAGCCAAGGCTCTTCACACAGCCTGGATTTCATTTCAGTAATTCAGAACGAGCCTTCAGCCACATTACACAGTGATGGCAGTCGACATGCGGCACTCAAGTTAAAAACACATTTCCTCCTAGTTTCTTCCAGTTCCTAACATACACTCACTACAACATTTTTCCCCTGTGCTGCCAATAGTACTGAACAAACAGAAAGGCTCTAGATTTTTATCTGTTGCTTGGTAACATAAGCACCCAATAAAAATAACAGGAAATCGTTTTCCAAATTATGGTTAAAGAAAAAGATAGGGAACCCAAACATGCTGTGAGATGTGAAGGGTTTATTTAACAATTTCCCAACTAGTTTTGGATTCAATACGCACACGGGCAAAGAAAGAAGGCGAAGATGCTCCTATTTCCCTAATAATAGAATTTCAAAGATGTAACAAAAAACATGAAATAAGCTAAGATTCATGCAGGAGTATGTAGGGCCACATGGTAGGTAAAACTGAAACTACATAAATGCTTGAAAATACGTGTTGTTGTGGTTTTAAGTAGACTTGTTAATAATAAGTCAAGGGGCTTCCCAGGTGGCTTAGTGGTTAAAGAATCCGCCTGCCAGGCAGGTTCAATTCTGGGGTCCAGAATATCCCCTGGATAAGGAAATGGTAACCCACTCCAGTAATCTTGCCTGGAGAATCCCATGGACAGAGGAGCCTGGCAGGCTACAGTCCATGGGGTCACAAAGAGTCAGACACGACTTTGTGATTAAATTGAAGCATCTTTGTATTCCCCCCTTGTAGAGGGCTCTATTACCATTTTGAGAATCTTCACTCCGTGACACTTCCCATATCCCTACCTTCCTCATCTCTACCTCTGTATATATTATAGTGTAGAGAATATATATACCTCCCTCCTTCCTCTTTGCAATTCTAGTCTTTGTGACTGAAAAAGAATCTTAAGGGCTGAATATATATGTACGCTTAAAAGCTTTTTTGTATTGCTCATTTTTAAAATAGACATAACAATTTGGGAAAACGGGAAAATAATTTGTATAGTACTCTTGTAGGTGTTGGTGCATTGCAAATAGACAGAAATTAAGAGGCATCAATGGATCTCGTTTTCAAGGCAGGATAGTTATTTAGACATCACAATGCTAAAAAGCACTGATTTCTAATTATAGTCCCCGTGGTTTGGGGTGGGGGTGTAGACATAGCCCCATTATGTCAGTGTTAATTGAAACCATGAGAATGCAACTCTCTTTGGCATAGGAGCTATTGATTTTCATGGTGCATGTAACCACTTGTGCATTTTTGAAAGACCACAACAGACTTCACCCTTCCAGGCAAAACTGCTGCTGCAAGCAGGTAAATAAGAAATGTATCATGAACCATGACAAGTAAAGATGGAATAAGTAATACAAAGATGTGGAGCACCGGGATATTCTTTAACCATCTGTTCCTAATTAAAGGAACTTTTCTGCAGTTTGAATTGCAAAGCTCAATGGAGTAAGCTGAAATCTCTGGATGTCTGTGCCCAGAAAAACTGAAGCAAGGCAAGTATACTTTAAGAAGTGACTTCTCTTGCCGTCAGTTAAGCCTGCTGGTGCTAATGGCCTTTAAAAGGCTTAGTGACAATCAAATCATTGCTCAACACGTAACCGCAACCCTTTTGTTGCACAAGTAAACTGGAAAAGCAGGGCATATGCTCATGAAGAGAAAGTGGGAACATCTCTGAGTTAAGTAAGCAATAACTAGCCCCAAGACCGCAATGGTCTTCATATTTGACTTTACTGACCTCTTGTTAGATGAAGTGGGTGAGGTGGGTCTCTTTAAAAAGCTAATTAATTCTACTGGATACTAAAAGAAGGAAATATTTATTTCTTGGGTTGTTCTAGTCCACCTTTAAAGTACAATTGGATAACAGTTGGCAGGGGTGGGAATCTATATGAAAAAACATTCCCTGAGTCCCCAAACTGTTAGAGCTTACTTATTGTATTAATCAAATGTAGTTTCTTCAACATCTTCAATTTTAAATATACACTACACCTTAAATTAAAATCTCTGTTGAACTGGTAGTCATAGTCCAAAAACAAATGTAATGAATTTACAACCTTCTAAAAAGAAACATTACATAGATGATAGGTTTTTACATAATTTGTGTTTTGGCAGTTTCAGAAACTGATTTCATACTTGAGTGTCTTATTACTACGTAATTTAGATACAACTCAACCTAGTTGAAGAGTTTGATTTCAAGTCAGTCCTTAGGTTGAGAAGATGCTCAGTAGTGAAGCAAAATATTATTTTTAAGGTTTCTAATTATAAACATAATATTTAGAATAATCACATTTCTCTAAGCAAGACATACAGATGGCCAATAAGCACACGAAAAGATGCTCACCTTCAATAATTGTTAAGAGAAATGCAAATCAAAACTATAATAAGGTACCACCTCAGTCCAGTCAGATTGGCCATCATTAAAAAGTCTACAAATAATAAATGCTGGAGAGGATGTGGAGAAAAAGGAACCCTATTACATTGCTGGCATGAGTGTAAATTGCTACAACCACTATGAAGAACCATATGGCAAGTGAAAGTCGCTCAGTTGTGTCTGACTCTTTGCGACCCCAGGACTATACAGTCCACGGAATTCTCCAGGCCAGAATACTGGGGCGGGTAGCCACTCCCTTCTCCAGCGGATCTTCCTGACCCAAAAATCGAACCAGGGTCTCCTGCATTGCAGGCAGATTCTTTACAAACTGAGCTATCAGGGAAGCCCCATATGGAGGTTCCTTACAAAACTAAAAACAGTTACCACATGATCTTGCAATCTCATTCCTTGGTTTATTTATGGCAGAAACTCTAATTTGAAAACATACAGGCACTCCAATGTTCATAGCAGCATTATTGACAATAGCCATGACATGGCAGCAACCTAAATGCCCATCAGCAGACAAATGGGTAAAGAACATGTGGTACCTGTTCAATGGAATACTATTCTGTTATAAAAAAGATTGAAATAATGCCATTTACAGCAACATGGATGGAGCTAGAGTGTCATGTTAAGTAAAGTATGTCAGACAGTAAGACAAATGCCATATGGTAGTATTTATACATAGAATCCAAAAGATTATGCAAGTGAACGTATCTACAAAACAGAAACAGACTCATAGAAAACAAAATTATGCTTAGCAAAGGGAAAAGGGAATGGGGGGAGGGAGAAATTAAGAGTTTGGGATTACACACTACTATATATAATACATAATACAGATACACACTACTATATATAATACATAAACAACAAGGTCTTACTATATAGCACAAGGAACTATATTCAAATCCTGGGATAAATCATAATGGAAAAGAATATGAAAAATATGTGTGTGTGTGTATATATATATACATAACTGAATCACTTGGTCGTACATGAGAAACTAACATTGGAAATAAACTATATTTTAATAAAAATGTTTTAAGTCATATCAGTATTTTCCACTAAACAATTGGCAAGTAATGTTTTATTCAAAGTAAACTGAGCTCTATAGCTTGTATTCATTGCATTCTCACATAATGATGCAAATATCTCTTAGGCAGACATGAGAATACAGAATAGGGATCAATTCTGAAAAAATCTAGGGTCGTATTTGGAAAGTAACTTTCTTATACCGCTTGTCAAAACTAAGGTACACAGATATTTCTTTCTTGCTTAAAAAAAAATTCTTATCAAAAGCAACATCGGAAATTGTGATTCTTTCCTTTTGGGTCACATACTCTTTACTGCATAGGTAAGTAAGGGTGAATGGTCAGTCTTACTGATTGCCCACAGTTAATTCTGAAAACTATGTCAAGACGAATGCAACACAGGGAAGCTGCAAGTGTTCATTTCTCTCTCCTCTGGGAGGTGGCATGACGAAGACTAGCCTTCTAGCCCTCAAGCTTCCAACCTGCTTCCTTGTTCTGACCACCACCTTCCTCCTCCAGTTAGGGGTTCTGGAATCTCAGTTCTCTAAAGGGGCCCCAACCTTGCTAAGTGAGGCTAACACCACAGCAGGCTTGTGTCAGCTTGGTCCTTCTTCCCAAGAGTAAACTCAAAGGGAAGGGGGAGGTTAATGTAAAGAAACCACTTTAAAACGCTTGCAAAGGGTTTTCTAGTCCTTGCTTTTCTCTCTGGCATGCACATGCACACAGACATTCAAAATCACACAGCAGTGCCTTACTGGCTACTCAGCTTAGGATAAATGCAAGGAATTGCTGAAAGAGGGTAGATGTGTGAGGGGAACTATGATGTCAATAACTTTGATCTGGACTCACTATGCATTGACTAGGGGCTCTGACATGAGCATCTCCAAAATTAATAATGGGTGCTGAGGTGGGCCAAAGTTCAGGAACCAGGCTATTCCTTTAATTATAACCATCATCTCCCTACTTGCTCCTACCCAACTCTCCTATGCCCCAACATTTCTTTCTTTCTTTTTTTTGCAATTTATGATGAAAATATCAGGAGGAAAAGGAGTGAACAAAATGTGCTATAAAGAATTGTTTCCTGTCATTTTAAGGCTGGGAAACGTGAACACACACAACTGTGAAAATGAATGCACCAATCAACTAACACACCATGCAATGCTGAAACGAAACATCTGATAAGCACCTAATTTTCACAATACATAATTATCTTCATTCTCTTAAATTAAGTTTCCTCTATAATCAGGGGGGGGCATGAATCCTGGTCTGCCCATGTTGTCTGGGTTATGACCCTTTGAGGGTCTAATGGTAATAGCACTAAGATCAGTCCTACACAGATAACTTTGCTCTGGAATTAGTTGTCCGACTTCACTGGCACTGAGTCATGGAAAGGTAGAGGCAGAAAGGCCTTCAAAATGTTTTCAGATTTCACCGTGGGGAGAGGATGGGTGAAGGAGGCATAGAATTTTTCCCTCCTTGAAATCTTGCTCAAAATATTTTCCTGGTGGTCCAGTGGTTAAGCCTCCATGCTTCCAATTGCAGGGGTCATGGATTTGATCCCTGGTTGGGGAACGAAGACTCACCTGGTGCAGCCAAAAAAACAAACAAAAACAAAACCCAACCAAACAAAAAACCCTACTACATAAAACTGAGGAGAGCAAAGGTTTCCTAGGGCAGCCAGGAGGTAAAGGCACAGATGCAGAGTCTTGCCCACTAAGTCTGAGTCTGCCTTGTCTCCTATCAAGGAGGCCCCTGAGGTACCCCCTTAGCTGGCTCCAAAGAACAGTCTGAAAAATACTGGTCTTGTCTGATTCTTGTAATTGACAAATGAGGAAAATATGGTTCATTGCGTCTGTTCTTTCCTGCATACAATTTCATTCTCTTTCCTGATAATTCTGCAAACCCATTACGTCAAGAGCAGGTAGTGCACATTTCTAAAAACGGCTACCAAGGAAACCATGGAAAGAATGATAACGATACATGAAGATGGTCATCACTGTATTGTTTATAGCAATACAGTGCTCATGTTATCAGGACAAAGCGTAGGTGACAAGAGGGGAGAGAGAGAAAAGATGG
Source organism: Ovis aries (assembly GCF_016772045.2). Classification (NCBI taxonomy): domain Eukaryota; kingdom Metazoa; phylum Chordata; class Mammalia; order Artiodactyla; family Bovidae; genus Ovis; species Ovis aries. The sequence goes on along the minus strand of NC_056080.1, from coordinate 101,553,838 downwards.
CAATGGAATTCTAGTCATTTATTTTCCCATACCTCCCAAACTTTCTTTTAACATGAAACAAAACAACATAGAATGTAAACAGTACTTACCACTGAGACTTTGCTCACGACATCTCTTGCAACTGCTAAGCCCTGAGCAAAAGTGCGGGCTGCCACAAATGCACGAGTGACCTGGAGCTTCAGTTTCCGAGGGACGTCTCCAAAGGGCTTCAGCTGCTCTGTGTACTTGCTCACGCACTCTAGATATTCGTCTGTGAAGTGGTACTGGGAGTTCACCAGGCGAAACATGCGCTCCAGGAGGCGGGCCCAGAAGTCATTCAGCATTTCCTCCAGGTTCACGTTCCCTGCCACATAGTAGCGCTTCAACTCTTCAAAGAGATCTTTAAACAGCTCAGAATTCTGCATGTACAAGTGGCCGTAGGTCTTCACAAACATGTCATTCAGGGACTTTTCCGCATTTTCAAGTAGTTCTTTGAAGAATTCTAAACACAAAACCAAAACGGAAAGGGTTCTCACTAATTAAATAATAGGAGTGCTTTTCAGGTAAACTTAAACACTGAAAAAAAAATTCGGATATTAAATTGGAAAACATGCTTGTATATAGGGTGGATTTCTTTAGGGGAATTTGGCATCTCTGATAGTTTGTCACTGAAAGGAAACCTATGTCACAAACACACTTACATAAAAAAAACAAACTTTAAACCAACAATTTCTCAGGACTCAATATAAAACTAAAACTGTCTCCCTCCCTCCTTTTCTCAGTCAGTCACAAGGTAAATAAAGAACTGGACAAAAATGAATACATAAAGTTTCCCTGAATTTTTTACTGTAAGAATCTAAACTGAGGTGAATAATGCCTCCTCATTGTAACCTGACACCAAGACAGGTGTTGTCAAGATGTGCTGTTTACTTAGACATGATTTCAACTGCCTTTCTCCTCCTTACATCTACATGACATATAAGAAAACTGCGTGGGAAATGCTTGAAGCCAAGAAACGTAATGAAACACCCCACATAAGCAAGAAAAGAAGTTCTCAGGTATTCCTTGTGACATCAGTATAAATTGGGGTAACCAAGGTGGCTGAGCATCGAAGAATTGATGCTTTTGAACTGTGGTGTTGGAGAAGACTCTTGAGAGTCCCTTGGACTGCAAGGAGATCAGCCCTGGGATTTCTTTGGAAGGAATGATGCTTAAGCTGAAACTCCAGTACTTTGGCCACCTCATGCGAAGAGTTGACTCATTGGAAAAGACTCTGATGCTGGGAGGGATTGGGGGCAGGAGGAGAAGGGGATGACAGAGGATGAGGTGGCTGGATGGCATCACAGACTCGATGGACGTGAGTCTGAGTGAACTCCGGGAGATGGTGATGGACAGGGAGGCCTGGCATGCTGAGATTCATGGGGTAGCAAACAGTCAGACATGACTGACTGAACCGAACCGAAGGTGGCCTTGGGCTCCTAAAGGATTCATACAGTAACACCATGAGATTCTTTTCAGTCCAGAAAGACAGAAATGAAATGCATAACAGATTCAACCATAGATCTGGTATATTTATAAGATAACACGGGAAAATAAATAGGGAAAAAAGAATACCTGTTCCCCCCGCCTCCCAGATTTACTTTTTGGCCATCACATACTGCTGCTGCTGCTAAGTTGCTTCAGTTGTGTCCGACTCTGTGCGACCCCAGAGACGGCAGCCAACCAGGCTCCCTCATCCCTGCGATTCTCCAGGCAAGAACACTGGAGTGGGTTGCCATTTCCTTCTCCAATGCATGAAAGTGAAAAGTGAAAGTGAAGTTACTCAGTTGTGACCGACTCTTCATGACCCCATGGACTGCAGACTACCAGGCTCCTCCGTCCATGGGATTTTCCAGGCAAGAGTACTGGAGTGGCATCACATACTCCCACAGCCTAAGCCTAAATGTTAAAGACTTAATCTCTTAAATACAAATAGTAAATTAGTTTCTCCTGAATCTTTTCTCAGGAAGTTAACTGAAAAGAGGAGTTAACAGTCTTCTGCAACATTAATCATTCTTAAAGAATCTATGTCTGGTATAAAAATAAACACCTCATGGTATCACTTTTATAAGCAGGAAATGTAATAAATACCAAAGCAAAATATAAGACTGCATCAAGAAAGAAGCTGCCTCCAAGTGAACGTGGAGCAGAAAGAAAAATAAGACAACTCCTTCAAAGCCAGAAGAACATTAGTGAGCTTATCAAAATGGAATAGCACTACAAAACCCTTCCCTACTGTTTGCCTTTTATTTCCCGAGTTTTCTTCAGTGAGAGAAAGGGAAACCCCCATTATACTGTACAGCCTGGCATTTTTACCAAAATTCTCTCCCTGAAAGGACATAAAGTACAGAAGGAACTAGGGGAACCATATGAAGAGAGTTACAGTTATCAGGTACTTGGGAAGGGCTCTCATTCTCAGCAAGATCCCAAGTGGTTCTCAACTGTGGTCCCATGGTATAGACATGCATCGACATCACTGGGTCACAAGTTCCTGGATCCCACCTTAAACCTACTGGATCAGAAACCCTGGGGGAAGGGGGCAGCCATTCGGGACTCCGCTACACCCTACAGTTTGAGAATCAAGACTCTCAATGAAAGGTGGGATGGGGCGGAAGATAGGAGGGGGGTTCAAGAGGGAGGGGACATATGTATACCTATGGCTGATTCATGTTGAGGTTTGACAGAGAACAACAAAATTCTGTAGAGCAATTATCCTTCAATTAAAAAAAAAAAAAGACTCTCAATGAAACTTGTCCCATTTTGCCTCTCACTAGCAGTCACTACCAGTTCAGGAACTGTGCTAAATGTGAAGCATTCAGGATAAGGGTTAATGCTTTAATTAGAAGAAAGTACATTTCCAATAAATTGGGTTTTAGCTTTTTTTGTTGCATTCTTGAGGGTCATTTCTTGAAGGTGGTCGGGGGTGAATTTCCTCATGTGGAAGTATCTCGAAACCAAGAGTCAGGATAGAGGTAGCATTTTTCTAAGACTTCAAAGCTGGGGAAAGTTGGGGTGAGAAAAGACGTTAAATGTCAGCTGGTCCACTTGCCATACCGTCCTTGAGTCACTAGCATCCTTGCCAAGTGGTGCTGGCTCTCACATACTGGAAAAATAAAGCCTGGTCACTGATATCAACATGGAAAACTTGTGTCAACCCAGTGGTACTAATATTTCACCATCCAGAAGAGAGGATGGCAAAGACAAGCATAGGTCCTTCCCTATGCTGGATTTTTACTATATTGCTCATAAAATTGGCACACATCATTTACTGTAGAAATGGGAAGTTGAGAATGATTTGACTTGTGTTTTCACGACTCATTAAATAATTCTGAATACTCGCATTTCTAATGAGTGGTTTTTAATGGTTTTAAAACCTTGGTTTTTAAAGGTGGGGGCGGAATGCTATGGATAGCTTGGTTTTAACTGAATACTACTATGAAAGGTCAGAGTTTACTTTTTTAGGCTTAAAAGTTTCAAGGTCAAAGAATCACTAAGACACTGCAAATTTTATGGTAAAAATAAAACATTCTCAAGACTTCCTCATTTGTGTCAAAAGCCCGTGGATCGGTATAGATATAGTTATATAGCTATACTGAGGTACAAGATCAATGATCCAATGAAGAACAGATCTGATTTTAACACAGCATGTTCTCTGCCTAATACCACAATGGACTTTATCTCCCAGGACTCAAATTCTGTCTAGGAAGGGGTGTGTGTGTGTGTGTGCGTGCGTGCGTGTGCGCGCATGCAGATGTGTGTGATGTTAGCTTATATTTTTCAGAGTTTAGTTTGGTGCTACATATTAGGCTCTAATTCGTTTTCTTCACATTTTAAAAGATTCTTTAGTGTGGCAATAACTTGCAAATAAAAAGGCTGAATGGATTATATACAGAAATTCTAAAGCACTGATATAAGGAGTTAGAAATCTGATAATTTCTCTCTGAACTATGCAATTTCACAAGTATGTACCAAGTGGTTGCTATGTGCTCAAATCAAAGCACATGGTTTTGCCATCCATATTCCTGCCCAAGCAGACTGTAATGAAAATTTCTAGGAAGATGAATTTTCTCCATCCAATTCACCTTTACTATCCTGCTACTTTCCACACATGCTTTTATGGAGGCACCAGATTTTGAAAGCATCTATAAAATCCTTTAATCTTTCATTTCATATAGCAAGTTTTTTTTTAATATTCATCTATTTCTCACCTACAAAGTCAACAGAACAAAAGTCAAGTGATCCAAGAGACTCAATCTCATTTCTCCTTAGACATGTTCTTTTCTAAAAAATATTTAGTTTTTTATCTGGCTGTGTTTGGTCTTAGTTGTGGCATATGGGCTCTTTAGATGGAACATTTGGGATCGAGAGCCCTGACCAGGGATCAAATGCAGGATTGTTAGTAGGGAGTCTTAGCCACTGGACCACCAGGGGTCCTTCCTTAGACATGTTCTTGATCAGTCGTTTCAGTCATGTCTGACTCTTTGCAACCTCTTGGAGGAGCCCCACCAGGCTCCTCTGTCCAAGGGATTTGTTAGGCAAGAATACTGGAGTGGGTTGCGGTGTCCTCCTCCAGGGAATCTTCCTGACCCAGGGATCGAACCTGCACCTCTTATGTCTCCTGCATTGGCAGGTGAGTTCTTTATCACTAGCACCACCTGGGAAGCCCCAGACATGTTCTTATCAGCCTGGTAAATAGGACTATTCCACCTATGTTTTTTTTTTTTCTCAAAGAGATCTTTTAAGGATATGGCAGACATAATTTAGATTCTAAAATCCATACCAATTGGGTACAATACCAGTCAAAGCATAACAATTTGCTGTAAGGAAAAAAGCGGGGAGGAAAGCTTTTGCATCTGTTCCTCTTACCAAACTGGCAGCTCTCATATGTTATTGTAGATTCCTTCACATCCCCATCCCCCCCCTTCCTATATTTCCTTCTACAGTGGGGTGCAGAACACAAACTAGACATTCAGGACATGGTCCCCAGCCATCAATAGCAACTTCATTCACTGCTGCAAAGCTCCACTTTCTACCCCATTATTCAAAATCAGATCCTAACTCCCGAAGGAAAACCGTGTGGGCCTGAGATTGCAATCATTCCTTCATAAACATTATGCCTAAAGCCAATTAGAAGACAGTTGGTGGCTAAAACAGAACCAGTCAGGGGCAGTGTCAACCAGAGTTCCACCACAATCAGAAGCTGAATTAATTGGAAATCAGATCTCCCTTGTAGGAACTGCTTGTGTTCATGAAAAATGCTGCTCAGGGAGTCAGTTTTAAGTGATGCTGTTGGTGCCTGAAAGAAGAATCAGAGAGGAGACAGTTAATAAGCATTTGAAATACGGTATCTCTGATCAGGGTTTATTTCTCCTTCAATTTTCAGTTTGGCGGCTTAAGGGTTTATGTTCTAAGGATAAAACAGCTGCTACACCTAGGGCTCATGAATGACCACTTAACATAGCAATGGAAAGAAAGAGTGTAACATGCCAGGATCTAAAGCAGCATCACACAGTGGGAAAGGCATGAGACCTCTCATTTATGAGCTATGTGACCTTGATGGGACAGAAGATCTAAACCTCAGTGAGCCTCTGTTGGTTCTTCCTCCATTAAATAGGACTATCACTGCTCCCCTCATTATGGATCATGCCTCACACATAATAGCTGCTCAATAAATGGACACCATACGTGATATATGAAATGATACTGTCACCTTTAGAGTTTCTTTATATATACAGTCATAAAAAAAAAAAACTTTCAAGGCTGGTTTTTATCTTTCTTGGCAGAGTCAAATATTATCCCTCTTGGGCGAACATCAATTAAGCCAAAGCTGCTGGAGAACAGTTAAGACCCAAGACCTTATAAAACTGGGAGCAATTTAGCCAAAGATAAAGATGCTTAATGGCTGTAGCTTACAACGCTGTAAAATGTCCCAGACATCCACAAGGGTGGAGCAACTCCTGAGTGAAAAACATGGGATGGAGAAATCCAGGGAAGAGATTACATGTGATATTACAACAGAATATCATATATAGCACACACACATATATATATATATATATTGTATAGGCCAAAAAGGTCATTCAGGTTTTCCTGTAAGACAATATAGAGAGACCTGAATAAATTTTTTGGTTAACCCAATACAAAAAGATCAAGGCAAAGAATCAGGGGAAGGAAAATTAGGAATTCAGAAACAGTAGGTCAATGCCCCACCCCTACGTATTTCACCTATGTTCTTTGCCAGAAGCAGCTCAATGCAAGGGTTGAGCTAAGAGACTGGGACTATTTTCCACCTTTAAAAGTGATTCCTTTTTGTAAAGGTGATTATTCTTCTTGTCAGTAGCAGCCATTCAAGATGGGAAAAACTACCAGAGTGAAAAGGCAAAACTTTTCCATATAAAAGTTTTCTATGTAAATATCCTGTCTTTTACAAAAAGAACATCGTGTGCTTTTGGAACTTCTATCCACTGCCACTTGTCTTGCATCAAATAAACATTCAAAATTCTTGAAATGGGTCAAAAGGCCTTCAGTTCTGCTATTAAATGCCATTAGTTACTACTTTATAAACAATCGACCGGCTATTGATTAATGAGCTAGAATGCATTTTAGAATTAACCCGTGACCTGAAGAGACTGGGAGCCCTCTCTATTCAATCCATTTGCTTGGTGCTATAAATTACGCCCTTGTATTTATGTTATTGGGAAGCTGCCTTTTACATATAAGGATTAATTTCCTCTTTACTGTAAAGGCCTTATTTCACAGCCCTGGTGTGGTGTGCAAACAGTAAGTTACCACATCCACAAAATTCCTGAGAAAGAAACCTCCTGGTAAATGCTACAAATCATACTTCTCACAGTTAAGAAAACTCAGAGAATTATAGCTAGCTATGCTTTCCACCCAAGGTCTTAAGTATTTGTTGAAGAACAGCTAACATAGGTATCTACAAATGGAGGCAGGGGGGAGGAAATTAAACAAGCATTTAACTGACCAAACCAAACTGAAACTTTGGCTTCTGACTATCTCCTCGGTCTTGCTTTTCTGGCCAAATCCACGTTAAGTTTTTAACAGGCACTGTCCTCCAGCTTGGTATAAGGTCCCTCCTCAGGAGTGCCTGCTAGGGAGGGCATGGTGCACTAAAAGGACTTGTACTTGACTAATGTTCCTCAGCAACAATGGACCTCTCCTAGGATGACAAGGCCATTGCCAGCTGCGGCCCTTATTAGGGGCTGTTAACATATGAAAGGGGCTGGGTGATCCAGCCACAGTAGGAGCAGCCCTTTCTTCCCAAGGTTGCTTTCAGTAGTTAATGCATGTTGAATGCTAAAGCTCCTTTCCTTTCTCTCTCCCGGGTAACTTGGCCCAGGACACAAGGCTCAGTGCTGTAAGCCCTTCCCGTGTTCCATTTCTAGTAATGATCCTCCCAGCACCAGATAGCCAAGTCACCTTAGCACAGCTGTATCCCTTCTCGCTGAGAAGGGCCCATGGGGGCAGGTTTAAGAAACCTCCAACAAAAAAAAAAAAAAAAAGAAAGAAAGAAAGAAAGAGGCTGGAGTAGTGTTCCAAGTGCTCCATATACTAACCTCCATGTCTATCTATTGTATGATATGACCTTATACACAAACCTCATATACAGTCTATCTGATCTAATATGAAATGAAAAATGAGGATACACAGTAGCATAATCAGTTATGATTCTGATTTCTATGTACATATATACATTATCTCCCTGAGCAAAAAAAGATGAGGTGTACAGAGGTGATGGTCGGGTATTGGGGAATCAGTGTGATGTTTTTCAATATGATTCTCAATTTTGTTCACTCCAATTTTGCAGTGACATAATCAGAAAAGTAATCCACCTCATGCTTTCAAAAATGACTTTTTCCCTTATCATATTCATCCAACTTAAATGCTTCAACGCATTTTTTTCTACTTTTTCCTAATTGTCTACAGTGAGTATCATGATGCTGAAAATAACCCAAAAGTGGCAAAACACCAAAGTAGTTCTTACATTTTTTGTTAAAAAATACTTTTTCCTACAAACTATTCCTTTGAAGTCACAGCAATGTGGAAAATATGGCAAGGTATGAAGAAAATAAAAATTACCCATAATCCCACCATTAAGAGAGAACAACAATGGTTTATTGAATTTCTTTCCTGCCTTTTCTACGAAGGAATGTGTTGTCACACGGTTGAAGTCATACTGTATTTATACCCTGTTCTCATGTAACACTGTATGGTTAGCACTTCTGATGTGATTAAAAAGCTTCCAGAAATATCATTTTTAGCAACTGCATACTATGACACTTTATGGCCAAATCATAATGTAATCACTATGGGATGTTTAGACTGATTTCCTATTTTTCATTAGTTACAGATTCGGAGGACATGGCAACCCACTCCAGTGTTCTTGCCCAGAGAATCCCAGGGACGGGGGAGCCCGGTGGGCTGCCGTCTATGGGATCGCACAGAGTCGGACACGACTGAGGCGACTTAGCAGCAGCAGCAGCAGCCACACTGTGATGAACATTCCTGTACATAAACCTGTATGCAGATTTTTCTTTCCTGTGATCAATACCTAGAAGCAGAATTATTGAATCAAAGGGTATAAATGAACCTATGTGACACGTCTGACACACTGCCAAAGTGACCTACAGAAAAGGTGTGCCCATGTAGCACTCCCTGCTTGAGTCCCCTTTATTATGAGAGAGACAGAGAGAGAGAGAGGTGGAGATGGGCCAGGACAATGAACAAGAAAGGCCTGAATGGCTTGGGAATTCTCTCAATCAGAATAACTGCTAGATCAAATAAGCCCTTTTCTTTGACAGGACAGACAGATGCATGGAAAAAAAGGGTGAGCAGAGATCATCAACAAGGTTCTCAACTCCCAGGCTCAAAGCACAATGAACCAACAAAAACAGATAAAAGCAGTTTGGCTCAAGCTCTTCTGTGTATTTACTCGCCTCCAAACAGATCAGCTGCTGCTTGAAGCCACAGCTAATAGCAGAGCCCGAAGAGAGTGCTCAGGGCGCGCTGAAAGCTGCACAGGCATTTCCAATGAGAGAGCCAACGCCACAGTCACAATTGGTCACACCTGAGGTAACAACTCAAAAGGCAGAAAACCTTTGTCAATACAGAAACGTGTGTGTCTTGTCTGAGCTCTTGATTTGATTACAGTAAACTAGTAGTGGCTCGTTCTAGTCACATTTCAAGAGAGATTCTCAAAGAATTAGAAAAAATATGCAGCTTTTTAGTCTCTTTTGTATGGAGGGAAAAAACAAAAGAAGGAAAATAGAATTGTAAAACAGAGTAGCCGTGCTTTCCAAGCACAGTATGATCTGAAAGGAACAGTGCATTTGCAGGAAGGCTAGAGGCCTCATGTCTTTTTCTATACTTTTTGTGGCTACTCATCTTGCCTCCTGTGCTTTAATAGAAGTTTTAAGAAGCAACAAATTTAAAAAAGACATCTTAATGAATGAGACCCGAGGTAAGGCTTAAAAACACTATGTTTTGTGTATGTTACACATTTCTATGACACATCTATTTTAAGGATGTCTAAGACTTAAACTAAAGACCCAGGAAGTCCTTAGTAAGTTGGTATGGCCTTGCAAAGGACAGTAAGAGAACTATGCAGTTGAAAAATACTTATGGTCAGGGGTCAGGAAAATTCCAGAAAATTCAGCTTAGCTAATGGCCATGAGGTTTAGTTGGCTATATATTTGTTTTTCATGGGCATGTGAATTCGAATGCCTTCAACTCACTGAATCTCCACACTGCTTTGCCTATTGGCCTAATGAAGTAATGGCCAGGATGAACGATGGAAAATTTTTAGTCAGTGATTAAAACACAAATTTGGCTCCATCTGAAGAGTGGCCACCCTTCACTTAAGCTCTCCAGCCCTCTTGTTTTCTATCATTTCACAAAAGCAGGACATGAAGCACTCTTCAGATAGATGGGACAGACAATTATTTCTTTTATGTGCATTTTAAGCTAATTCAGAACATTTCTACTATTATTCGAGTTAACAAGCTTCAGGCCCATGAGAGGGTTTTCAAAGACCTGGTGAAAGTAGCGGAGGGTTAAGAAATGATAGGAGGAAAATAGAGGGGACCATGCAGACGCCTAATTAACATCTTGTAAGACCTTTCACTGAAGCAGCTGGTCTGGTCACATGTTTAGAAGATTCACAGAATTTGTAGAATTGAAAGGGTCTTTAGAGAGCATCCAACTCAACCCCTTCATTTTATGGATGGGAAAACTGAGACCAGTTAATTGCCCCAGGTCACAGTGGGTTCACAGCAGAACCAGGCTGATAACTCCATAGGCTCCACCTCCTGCCCAAAGTTGCTACATTTGCTCCCACAATGGCAAATGAAAGCAGTTTCCCCAATGGACTACCATCAGACAACACTGCAATTTCCTTAAAAAGTCTTTTTGAACCTGCAAAACAACGTGCAAATAATTTGATTTGAGGAGTCTGTAAGCAAGAATTGATCTTTGTGGTTGTTACCATCATTTTTACTATGTCATTTGGAAATACATTTAACATGGCAGCTCTAATCTTCTTAATCTATTTGGGTTGTTTGATTTAGCTCTGATTCTTTTAAAAACAACTAGCCTCACAAAATGTGACATTTGGGGGCGGGTCTTTATGTTGTGGTCCCCAAACACGGATTATGCCCTACTTCTATTATTTCTGCCAAGCAATTCTTTCAAAGCCCCCTGAACGGAGTATCTGATTAGCATATTTATGAGACAACTGATTCAGCTATGTTAATTAGCAGTTCTATACTTCAAAAAAAGAAAGAAAGAAAAATTCCCAGAACTGACCAAGAGGGGGAGCAGCTAACTCTATCTGGCTCCATGTCTCTAGATTTCTGGTATTGAACATTCTAAGTCAAAGAGTAGATTAAAGTATAGGAGAATACAAAGGTGAGTCCTAAATTCAGAGGTATGGCTTTAATATATGGGATATCTGAGAATGGGGGGGGAGGTCTTTAGAGAGTGGGTGGGGGGACTGATGCCTAAGGAAGTTCTATATTTCAGCCAGGTCTCAAAACACATACGTGTTTTACAACTTAAAAACTGGTTTATATACTGTACAGGTGCAAAGAACAGAAAATTAAACGTGTAGAACAATGGACCTTAGAGATAAGGGGACTACCTGTTTCCAAAACGCCAGGGCTGGTGCTCGGACTCTGCCCAGAGCTCATTGAGGCAGTATGATAATGGGATGCCTTCTGGTTAAAAAGGGTGAGTTCCTGAAAAGCCTCAAAAAAACCTCATTTTTATTTGAAATTTTATTTTAAAAAATACTTATTCCTGCCTTAGAAAAAATGGTATCTCATAAACATGACTGAGGTTTTGATGATAGAGGAAGTTGCCTGAGTTCAGGATAGCCACTTTGAATTTATACTATAAGCTTGGAGATGGCCAAAGATGCTTCTTTAAAGTAGTCTGACCTCCTCTGTTCCCATGTGTCCTTCACTATTTACTTAGTACTTACTGCTAGCCTTCTTTGTACCACCTTGCTGCCCTATTTTGTCTTTCCAGTTGCCATCTTGTTACTCTGCTCAACTTCCTGCCTTCCATTCACATCAATAACCCTTGGCTTGGCTTTTACAAAGGTGGTGACCAAATCACCCCACCCTTGAATTTCTGAGAGTCAGAACAGCCTCTGCACAACTTCACTCAACATCATCTTTAGGCCTTGTGGAGTACTGGCAGGTCATAATTGCCAACCTTAAAAATCAATCAGTAAATGCAGCACCCACCAGAGGATGATGGTTTCTTGGCTACCATTCAATTTTTACCATATAGAAGCAATTAACTGTCTCAGAAAACCTAACTTGGTTGGGGGCGGGGTGCGGCAAAATATCCAAGCTCTGTTCGGATCTGCAGGTCAAACACATTTTAGCTACTACACCTTCCAAATAATTTTAAATCTATGCTGCCTACCTTTATTGTCTATGCCATAGTCTAATGTGAATTCAGAAGAGACAAGCTGGAGTTTCATAATAATTTTTCATGGCCAGTTTTGAAACTGATAATCAAACACATATATTGAAGGTGAAGCCTGGTACGGATGGCCAAGAGAAACTGTTTTTCTCTACGTTTTTAAAAAACATGTTAACACTTACTGATAAAGTTTCTTTGTATGGCTTTTTAAAAACTAACACACTGGAGTCATACGAATTACGCTATAAAACCATGGGGAATGTGAAGGTGAAAGAATAGGAAAACCAGCAGGCCCATCGGCAAGAGAAATCACTAAATGTCTGTGCTCCACACCAGGAGGATACATGTCTAATAAGAAATGGGGTGATCTGGAGGTGGTGACCTTGGAAGTTAACAGCCTCATCTCCACTCCAGCAGGCTACAAACAGGCTAGCCACTTCTAAAGAGCTGGAATTTTCCCTTTTAAGTCCCATTAGTAAACCCCCAAGTAGTAATTTTTAATTATCATCTCATGTTTGAAAGATGACCGTCTATCTTCCTAAGTTTTTCTCAGTTATTGTCTTGAGTGGGAAATGCCATAGTCAAGAGAATACCATTCTTTTCAATGACCATACTGATAAATTTAGTGACCAGGAGGAGACACAGGTGGTCTAATGATGTCTTTTGCCAATAACACTCATCTTCACGTGGTGTCAACAGGATACAGAAATATGTAAATTATTTCCATCTATTTAGGGAAAGGAGATACAGACTAAGCATAATTCTTCATACAAAGTGTTGGGGAAAGTGGGCACAAAAATTGGTACATAGAAAAATTTAGTTCACCTACATTACAGTTTAATTATCCATTTGTCATGTAGCCTGGGAACCTACTAACACTTATTAAATCAGTTATCAGTTTCAAATAACTAATCTCAAAGCCAACATATGAAATACAACCTGTTCTTTAACTGGGGACTGCCTTATCAGCTAGATCAAATCTAATTTAGTCCCACTTCTCACCATGGTAATGAGCCCTTTGCAGAAATGCTCAAAGACATTTCACATCTTGAAAATTTGCCTTATACTTCTTCACCACACAGAATGTCAGGAAAAGCATGCTTCAAAGGTACTATGTAATTAGAATGGCCTTTACAACAGGCGCAAAGGAAATTATTTCTATTAAAATTAAATCTACTTCACAACAATCTTCAGACTGAGTGAACAGCACCAGAGAAAGGAATCCTGAGGTGTTTGGGACCACATAACTCTAGTTTTGAAAGTCTGTTATCTATTACATTGCTTCAGATATGTTAAAGTCCCTCTCATCTAACTCAGATTGGCTATTTCTTCACTCTGAAAAGATGAAGTGTGCATCTGAGAATCCGTATTTGGCAGAGGGGACATTATGAAATCGGTTCGTTCGTGGCTTTGCTATGGATAGACCATAAGATCAAGTGTCACATAGATAGACCAAGTGTGAAATTGAAAGTGTTAGTCACTCAGTCGTGTCCAACTCTTTGTGACCCATGGACTACAGCCCACCAGGCTCCTCTGTCTATGGGGATTCTCCAGGCAGAACACTGGAGTGGGCTGCTATGTCCTATTCCAGGGGATTTCCTAACCCAGGGATCAAACCCAGGTCTCCTGCACTGCAGGCAGATTCTTTACCATCTGAGCTACTGAAGCTCCAGCTAAAATGAGGCCCTGGATGGAGCCCAGTATACTGAAGACTAGAGCCCAGGAGCTATCTCTGGGTCGCCGCTGCATGGACACTCGAGAGCTGAGCTTCAGTCCTGTGTTCTACAGGGTTTCTAGGAATTCTGGTTGGCTTTGGGGGAGCCATTTTGAAATTAAATTTGAAGTCCAGCATCTGCAGAATATGGTTATTTTGGCTAAGTTTTCAGATGCCTGTTTTTTATTAGAAAGCTTTTTTTTAAGTGATTTGCGTCAACAACACTATTGTGTATTCACCCAAGAAAATAAACGAAAGCATTCAAACTACTTTAATCTCTTCCTTGGCTTCTTGTGACCATATTTCCATAATGGCTACCAGACCATACAGATTCTAGTGTATCTGGAAGGATTCTAGCACTAAAGCTGTAAGGCTCACTTGCCCCTGGGATCCAGGAAAGAGAGCATCTTGAGAGAAAACGAGCAGTGAGAGGAGAAGGGCGCTCAGGGAGAAGCAACTGTACAAAGTTCACTGGCAGCTCATGGATGTGACTTGACTAAAAGGTATAACATGAATTCAAGGGAGTTCCCTGGCCATCCAGTGGTTAGGACTCAGCACTTCACTGCCGTGGTCCAGGTTCAATGCCTGGTCAGGAAAATAAGATCCTACAAGCAACATGGTGATAAATAAATAAGCAAGCAAATGACTACACTTACTGAGACCAAAGTTCTAATACATACCATCAAACTTCTTGTAGCGGGAAGCAAAGACAGCTTGTAAATGATTGCACTGTTCGCTGACCACACTTTTGAAATCCTCCTTACTTTGTAGGCTGTACTTCTCCTCCATCTCTTGAGAGCAGCAGGTATAACCCTGGAGACAGATTTTCAAATGATCACCTGGAAGATAAAATGAACGACAATCAATCTCCACCATAAGTCATCAAGTTCAAGAGGGAAGAGGTTGATTTAGGTGCCCATGCTTGGCTTCATCTCTGTCTGTGATATTCCTGCAAAAGCCCAGCTGTCAAGATTTTCTTGTCCAGCATCTTCCATACAGGTGTTAAGACACTAGAAGATTGACCTTATGACTGTGTGTGGTGTAGTCACTCATTCATCCAAATAGACTAATGGCTTTCAATAAATGTAATCTTCAGGTAGCTCAGAGTCAAGGAAAATGTCTAAGACACATTCACTCCATAGTAGCTCAATGCACAAACCATCTGCCTCCCCTACAGCAATAGCATTCTGTTTGTGATTTTGACATCAGAGTCTAGAAAGCTTCTTTTTTGTAAACCCCAAACTTCACTCCTACCTTGTTCTTCCTCTGTCACAGACCAAAATTTACCCTTTGAACAGACCATGCCTTTCTCATATAATGACCAAGAGATATGGCACCACTCAAAAATAATCCCACCAGGTACCATCACATTAGTT
This sequence comes from Ovis aries, assembly GCF_016772045.2. Classification (NCBI taxonomy): domain Eukaryota; kingdom Metazoa; phylum Chordata; class Mammalia; order Artiodactyla; family Bovidae; genus Ovis; species Ovis aries. Next base: position 101,538,778 of record NC_056080.1, on the reverse strand, counting down.
ATGCCAATATTAACTGTGTGGTATAGGTATCCTTGTATAATTTTCTACTGATGTTTACAAGGATCTACCTTCACTGTTCCTCCTGTTGCTGCAGTTCATGTTCCATGATAGATAAAAGGGTTCTGAAAAGACCTAAGGTCTCAGGAACTCACACTTAACCTTTCAATGGTTAAGTGTGAATAATAAATCAAGGGATGAGGAATGAACAGTAAAATCTATGTAACAACACTAATCGTGGACATGAACTGGGCCAGAGCCAACCACTGCTGCTTCTTGGCTGTGGGTGCTTAGAGGAAATAAGTCTTCACCTTGGACAGATAGCAAAGTAGCCTTGTGGCAGGGGCAGACTTCAGATAACATGGTGTTGGCAATTTATTTGACTAACACTAGTGTTGTCAACTGCACAGATGCAAATAATTACATAATCAGATATATTCCTGATCATCCTTCCTTCCTGGCAATTAAAAAGTAGGGAGAGTGTTACTGCCGGACAAAAATGGGTTTGCAGCAGTAAAGGGCTATTTAAAGAAGAGGAGAAGGGAAACAATCTTCAAATAACTTCCTCATCCAGAAACTACAAAATGCTTCTTTTGCCATTTTCAAACCTTTGGGGTGGGGATGGGGTGGGGTGGGGGCTAAGGAAGGATGTGAAAGAGTTTAGACCTGTGAGGCTGCCAACCATCTTAGATCTCATTAGTGGAAGAAGCCCAGTTTTCTGGAAACACCTTGTTATAACCAAAAACAAAACTGCCTCCTCACTGGCTTATCAAGTTTACAGCAGGTCTTTGGTACTGAGACATCTAATTACCAAAGAGATACCCAGTTGTCTCCTGGTTTCAGGGTGGAGGATTCCTCCCCCAACACAATCTTCACACAAAAAATAATGCAAAGGTCCCCAACTACTACAGCAAGTACAAGTTACAGTACTTGCTGTAACTGTGTTTAAAAAAAAATCCGTATCACATTCATACCCCACATAGAAAATGAATTGAAATACAATGAGAACTTAGGGTGTACAAAATTACATAAATGAATTATAATAAGAGTAGCTACTTTTTAAGATTTTCACAGGCTAAAAATCATCACAGAGCCACTTCTGCTCATTTGAGCCTTGACTACACCACGTTATCTGTCTGCATTTCTAAAAAGTGTTACTTGAAAATGTAATGTGACATTCTTGCCAGAAGCCCTGTCCAAGACACACTTGTGAATTAAATCCCAAACCATACTTGGGCTACTAGGGATTTGGTGCCATAACCAGTTTTGGCTGATGAGAAGTTCAAAGGGAGGAAAAGGGACAAGTCTTGGTGCATCTGAAGAAGAATTTAGAGCCCTGCACACTGGTAAGAACTCAAGCAACTCGTCTGCTTTTTAAAACATTAACAGTTCTACTTTAACACCAAAAAATGGTTTCTATGGTTCAAAGCCAGGCCATACGTATCGACGGAAAGACATTCCACTTTGTTGGAGACTGCTTCTAAAATCCTGGGTCTGAATGAGAAATGTCTTTTGTTTCTGGAGATCTCCTCTAAACTTGGTGATCCTATGTGCTTCTCATTTAAGAACCATGTCACAATTTGGTCTTTAGGCTGAAAGAGCAGAGGACAGGCACAACAGGATCCAATGTGGGACAGGCAGACGACAGCCACTGCTGGGGCCGGGGGTGAGCGTATGAGAGGAGCTGCGGACACACGCCCTTTCTGAAGAACTCTAGCTTCAACGCCTGAAGCATTAGAGCCACAGAAGCCTTGGGAGTCTTAGTTCGTCCAACAGTACAAGTAAACAGGGTTATGCTCTACAACCGTCATTTGCCTCCTCTACGTCCCTAACTCAACCTCCTGCTTCTGGGACCCTGGCTGCGTTCTTCATAGCCTTCTTCGGGTCCCTTACCTTTTCACCCCTTTTCACTCTTCTCATCCTATTCTCTTAACCCACTCTGCCTCTTTTAACAGCACGTAATGAGAAACTGAAGGACTTTTTATATTTGTTATACTTGTTGAGAGTTCCCTGTTCTTAAGTTCAAAAGCAGGTGTATTGAAGGCTTTATGGATTTCTAAGGAAGCACCTAAATTAAGTTGCTTTTTGTACATGGCCCTTGATTAGGTTTTTTTCTTTGTGGGTCAGTGGCCCTCAAAAGAAAAAAGGTCCCTTAGCCTTGTCCTCAGAGGCTTGGATGAGAGTCAATGAAGCGTGCTTTTAAAGCCTAACTCTGCGGCATTAAAAACAAAAAAATCACTCGAAAGAGCCAAACTTTTTTCAATCACACCAGCGATGTAATTTCTCCTTAGTCCTAATATCAATGCCTTCGTTTTTCAAAGCTGAACAAAGACAATCACAATAAATTTCTACTCAATCCTGCCGAGTGTGGATTGGCTCTTTTTTTCCCTCTGTAGCCCTTCAAATCAATGGTGAAAGGAGCAGGCATTGAGTATGAGGAATCCAGTCCATCCTTTTTCACTCCTCCCTCCAAAGCTGGCTCTGATGTACAGATGAGGTGCAGCTAACGTCCATTTACTTCTAATTATTCATAACCCACCTATCTATAGAAAATGTTAAAAATGATGGTTAGGTTCTTAGCCAGCTCCCAGCCTATTTACTATAAACCTAACTACTTCTAATTGTAATTTCATTTTGAACTCCAACTAGAAGGCAAGAAAATGTCTCTCAGATTCTCACACATTTGGAGGGAGATGGTTATACAGGAATACTTGTAATTACTACTAGGGTGTCAGCTTTCTGTACTGGTAAGAGACAGAATAAGTCTATTCAGGATTACTCTGCCAGAGTCCTAAATGGAGGAAACAGCAGCCAGTGTATGGGACACAATGCAGAAAACTCAGGCTTGCCTGTGCCAGCACAATTTGGAAGGCAGACATTCTCTGATGCCCAACTGAGTTTACTCAAAACGCAAACCAAATGCCTTTGGTAAATAACAAATATACAAACTGCACCCTAAGGGTGAACACTGCAATGAGAGGCATTTGAGAAGAACTGACTGGAAAGTCCTTAGAAAAACTGCCAATGTAAGGGGTTCTGATTTTGCAAAAGCCTTTCAAGCAAAAAGGAATTTGGAGAAAACTCAGCTTTTTGTTTATTTCTGGGTTTTTGCTTTATTAATTTTATTGAAGTATGGTTAATTTACAATGTTGTATTTAATTTCTGCTATTGAGCAAAGTGACTCAGTTACACACACACACACACACACACACACACACACTCAAGCATACATGTATATTCTTTTCCATTATAATTTATCACAGGACACTGAATATAGTTCCCTGTGCAATATAGGGAACAACCTTGTTGTTTATCCATCTTACATAATAGTTCACATCTGCTAATCCCAAATTCCCTGTCCTTCCTTCCCCCTTGAATACAACAAGTTTGTTCTCCATCTGTGTCTCTTGTTTCATAGATATGTTCATTTGTACTATATTAAGACTCCACATATAAGTGACATCATATGGTATTTATCTTTCTCTTTCTGGCTTAGTGTGTTAATCTCTAGGTCCATTTGTGGCTAATGGCATTGCTTCATTCTTTTTAACGGCTGAGTAATATTTCATTATATATAAATACCACAACTTCTTAAACCAACAGTCTACTGACGCTCACTTTGCTTCCATGTCTTGGCTATTGTAAATAATGGTGCAATAAACGTTGGGGTGCACGTATCTTTTTAGGAGTTTTTATCTTTTCTGAATATATGCCCAGGAGTAGGTGTGCTAGGTCATATGGTATGTTTCCCCCGTTTTTTTGTTTTTTTTTTTTTTTCCTGAGGAACCCTCAATTCTCAATAGTAGGAAGCCTACTATTCTCCATAGTAGCTATAACAATTTGCATTCCCACTAACAGTGTAGGAGGGTTCCCTTTTCTCCACACCCTCTCCAGCATCTATTGTTTGTAGATTTTTTTATGATGGCCATTCTGACTGATGTGGAGTGAGACCTCATTGTAATTTTGATTTGCATTTACCCAATAATTAGCAATGTGGACTACCTTTTCATGTGCATATTGGCCATCTGTATATCTTCTTTGAAGAAATGTCTATTTAGGTATTGTGTCCATTTTTTTAAAAAATTGGTTGTTTGGGGGGTTTTCTTATGGAATTGTGGGAGCTATTTGTATATTTTGAAAATTAGGCCCTTGTAGGTTGCATCATTTGAAACTATTACAGCCCAGTCTGTAGGTTGTCTTTTTGTTTATGGTTTCTTTTGCTGTGCAAAGGCTTGTAAATTTGATTAGGTCCCATTTGTTTCTTTTTTATTTCTATTGCCTTGGTAGAGTGACCTAACAATGGTACAATTTATGACAGATAATCTTTTGCCTATATTTTCTTATAGGAGTTTTATGGTATCTTGTCATTTCTGTGTATGTTGTAAGAGTGTATTCTAGCTTCACTGATTTACATGTACTGCCCAACTTTCCCACCACCACTTGAAGAGAATCTTTTCCCCATTGTGTATTCTTGCTTCCCTTGTTGAAGATTAATTGTCTCTTTAAGTGTGTGGATTTATTTCTGGGCTCTCTATTCTGTTCCACTGTCTGCCTTTGTGCCAATACCACTCTGTTTTGATAGGTGTAGCTTTGCAGAATTGTCTGAAGTCTGAGAGGGTTATGCCTCCTGCTTTGTGCATTTTCCTCAGAATTCCACTGGCAACTCTAGATCTTTTGTGCTTCCATATAAATTTTGAGATTATTTGTTCTAGTTCTGTGAAAAATTTCAAGGCTAATTTGATAGTGATTGCATTAAATCTATCAATCACTTTTTCGTCAGTTTAACAACATTAATTTTTTCAATCCAAGAGCATGGAATATCTTTCCAATTCTTTGAATCATCTTCAATTTCCTTTACTAATGTTTTATATTTCTTTCTTTCACCTCTTTGATGAGGCTTATGAAAACTTAGCTCTTGACAAGCAGTTTTAAAGAAGTGAATTTTAAAAACTTCCAAATACTTGATACTCTGCAGGTCTAATGGTAGTCTGGGGATAAGAAGACTGCTACAGGGAGTTGGAAATATGGGTTTGAATCTCAGACCTGTATGATTCACTGTAAGCTCTAGGAAAAATCACTTACCCCCTGGAGGCTGAGCCCTTTGTAAAGAAGGAAGCATTATGAATATGGTACAATAATACAAAGACTTACATGCAAATGTTAATAGCAGCATTATTCATAATAGCCAAATGTCCAACAATGGATGGATAAACACAATGGGATGTATTTGAACAATGAAATATTATTCAGCCATAAGAAGGAAAAGAAGTTCTGAAATGTGTTTCAATATGGTGAACTCTTGAAAATACTATATTAAGTGAATGAGCCACTTGCAAAAGTCCATATATTGTATGATGCCATTTATGTGAAATGTCCAGCCTAGGTCAATCTATAGAGACAGAAAGTGGTTGCATGGAGCTGAGGTGGGAGGGTGGCGGTCAAGGGTGAGAAGTAAGGAAGGGGTTAAAGCTTAAAGGTATGATTTATCTCTGGGATAATGAAAATGTTCTAATTGATGTTGGTGATAAACACAATTCTGTGAGTATATTAAAAGCCACTGTATACTTTAAATGCATGAATTGTTCGGGTAATAAATCATATCTCAATGAAACCATTAATTTAAAAAATTGTACTGGTTGTTATTAATGCATCAATATTGGTTTATCAATTGTGTCAAGGTACCACAGAAACATACAATGTTAATAACGGGAGAAACTGGATGTGGGGTACAGGAAAACTCTGGGCTCTATCTTCCCAAATTCTGTAAATCTAACACTTCTAGGATAAAGTTTTCTTTTAAAAAAAAAAAAAAAGCAAGCTTCAGTTTTCAAAGTAAACAGGATAAATATGTGGGGGAGTTGCCTTTCATCAGTATTACATCAAACACTTGATTTAATCCTAATATTGGGGAATCACATCAAGCTATTATTTGCTAGGGTAATTTTCCTAATCCCTCAATTGCTACTTTACTCTTTTCCTAATTTTTATTTGTTCTGAAGTAAACAATTCCTAGCCATTGGTCTCAAGGGTTACCAAAATAGTTTCTGTTCACTTTCTCGATCTAAATTCATGGAGCCACAAAGTGAGCTAAAACACAGGTTGCTGTATAACTCCAGCCCCTCCAGGATACCTAAGAACCCCAGGAGGAATCTACAATGCTCTGCTTCATGGGAACAAAGAAACAAAATCTCTAAAGGTTTTAATAATCCCAGGGGGGTGGGGAATGTATATATTAATCCATCCTTCCTCCCTTGCAAAGCAGCAGTGAAATGACTGCAAGTAAAGTGCTATGCACATCCAAAGCCTGAAGTCACTTGGCCTAAACCTTAATAATAAAGCACATAAATTATAGTCATTATGGAGATGTATGATTTGAGATCACCTACCAATCAGTAGGAGAAATGCAGCTAGTGAGCATTTTGCAAAACCTTGCCAAAATATAGCTCTAGATGGCTTAGCTGCCAATTATTTTTAGGTCCACTAATCCTGCAAGGTACTCTAGAAGGCCAATCAGAAACATACATTTCAAACGTCAGTTTTATTATATTTTTCTAAGAATACTTCATGTAAGCGTAGTTGGAAGAGTTAGGGTTGCTACTTTCAAACTCCATACTTCATTTCAGGGAGCTTGCAACAGCTTTAAAACCCACTCCAGACTGAAATCAAGCAGAGCTTTTTATTGCTTTATACTGATAAGCAAATTATGAACCTAAGTTTTTATCCGACAATCTTAAAACCCCATTTTAACTGTACCAAAGGTTTACTAAAGAAAGGCACATCAACCAAACTGAGTAAATGGCCTGAAATGCATACTTTGACCTTATGTTACCATTACTTTAGAGCAGCCAGAGTGACTGCATCTATTTTGCACATTTCCAACCACTTCATCCAGATCTAGGACTCAACAGGAATAATAATACTGGCAATTAACCCAAATCTCTTCAACAATTCTGAGGATCCAGTAAATACCACATAAGCAGTCGTTTCTAATAAAAGGCTCACTGAAATGTATTGGGGATCTTGGATCAGGGGAGGGGGAGCAGGAGGCAGGAAAAGAACGTCTCTTATTCGTTTTGTAAGTAACAAAGAACTTTCATGTCAATGAGTCAGGTGCACATACCTAGGGTAGCATCATTTCAGAGTTTCTTCATTTAACAGAATGCCTGAGACCAAATATGTCTATTTCATATTCAACTACAAATAAAAAGTGGCCTAGAGAGGAAACACTACTGGCTATAACATTTTTTTTTTCCTTTGGTGCCCAATGGTACTTCTTTCTGGAACCTATGTACCCACACCGTGTGTCCGAATTCCTGGTAGACCAAGGCCTCGGGAGGGCCATTTTTAAGACAGTTCAAAGGTCTCAGACATCTCTAAGACCAGGCTCAGAGGAGTCTCAGGATGGGATTCTCAGAATGGGGCGATGCTGGCCACCAGCATCTTGTCCTTTCTCTGCACCCCTAGTGTAAGTCTAGTGTAAGTCTTAAGATGGTCTCTGTGAGCAGTCTCCTGCAGGCAAGCACATGAGACCTCAGAGAAAGGCAAGGAAGAAGGCATCCTCAGAAAAAACACTGGCTATGTTCCTTTCCCCCTCCTCCCAGGGGCTGATTGAACACCACACTTCTAATAGTGAGTGATTTTCCTTATTATTTCCCACTCATCTCTAAAGAACCCCCCAAGAGCCTCATTCTAAGATAATCTGCCACAGCCATTGAGGTTTCACAACAAGATGAGAAAGGGTCAACATCTGGATACCAACTTTATTTCCATGTGTAGGAGAAAAATGCAGTTGGTGGGCATCCCTTATATAGTAGGATCTAAAAAGAAATGATACAAATGAACTTACTTACAAAACAGAAAGAGACTCAGACTTAGAGATTGAACTTATGGTTGCTGGTGGGAAAGATGGGGGCAATGGATAGTTAGGCAGCTTGGGATGGACAGGTACACACTGTAAAATGGATAACCAACAATTACCTACTGTATAGCACATGGAACACTGCTCAATGTTATGTGGCAGCCTGGATGGGAAGGGGGTTTGGGGGAGAATGGATACATGTATATATATGGCTGAGTCCCTTCACTGTTCAACTGAAACTATCATAACATTGTTTGTTGACCAGCTATGTGTGTGTGTGTGTGTTGAGGGGGGGGGGGTGTTAAGTCGCTTCAGTTGTATATGACTCTGTGTGACACTATGGACTGTAGCCCGCCAGGCTCCTCTGTCCATGGGATTCTCCAGGCAAGAAGACTGGAGTGGGTTGCCATGTTCTCCTCCAGGGATCTTCTGGACCCAGGATTGAACCCATGTCTCTTTTGTCTCCTGCACTGGCAGGTGGATTCTTTACCACTAGAGCCACCTGGGAAACCCTGATCAGCTATACCCCAATACAAAATTAAAAGTTTATTTTAAAAAATGTAGTCGGTGGGGAGGCTTATCAATACCTGACACTTGATCTAATACAAATATTAATACTTTTTGTTTTATAGACATGTCACGGGTCGTGTGGGTCATGACTATTTTTAACATTATTTTCTCATGCTTCTTTTCAGCTTGGTTAACTAGAAAAATAAAAACCCTCCTAAGCTTCTCTTTACTCACCCCTTTTCAAGACATATCTAAAATTCCTCTCTCCAGAATAGTGTGAGAATAGGTTTTCAGTAAAGCTACTTTCTAGTGAAAATAAAGAACAACACAGTCATTCATTAGGAATTCTCCCAAAGATATTTCTCCAAATGGCTATTTAGAATGCTTTTACTTTGAATGATAACAAAGTTCACTGACTCACATAAAGAAAAATTATTCTCTAACGACAGATTTCAAGCCACAAGAACCAGTCTTTAAAATTCTAGCCAGGAGACTTTCCCCAGTGAAGGGGGGCCAGGTTCGATCCCTGGCCAGGAAAATTGATCCCACATGCCACAACTAAGACCTGATGTAGGCAAATAAATAAATAAATACATTGAAAATTCTAGCCAGATATCAATGAAATCGATTAGTTTGCACTTCATTACAACCCTTAAAATCCACTTTCACAGTAAGTTACATGTTACCCTAATACAGAATTGATGCTTTCAAACTGTGATACTGGAGAAGACTCTTGAGAGTCTCTTGCCCAGCAAGGAGATCAAACCCATCAATGCTAAAGGAAATCAACCCTGAATATTCACTGGAAAGACTGATGCTGAAGCTCCAATACTGTGGCTACCTGGTATGAAGAGCCAACTCATTGGAAAAGATCCTGATGCTGGAAAAGATTGAGGGCAGGAGAAGGGGTTGACAGAGGATGAGATGGTTGGATGGTATCACCGACTCAATGGACATGAGTTTGAGCAAGCTCCAGGAGATGGTGATGGACAGGGAAGCCTGGCGTGCTGCAGTCCATGGGGTTGCAAAGAGTCAGACATGACTGAGCGACTGAACAACACTACAGATCTGCATGTAAGGACTCTTGGTCTCCGTTCCCATGGACATGGGCATGGACCACAGTTCAATAGGGGTTCATTTTTATAACATGAGAGAAAAACTCAGCCTTAGCACATCTTAGCACAGGCAGATGGAAGAAAGGCAGAGCCCTCGTTTTGAGGGTTTTCCTCAACCCTCAAAAAAACTCCTCTTCACCATTATCTAGTATCGTAACACCTGGGCCTGCCACCCTTGGGACAGACCCCTAGAATTCATTCCCATTTTGTTGCCAAAAGTAAAGTACACTTCCTTTCCTAGGCCATTTACTAGAGTTTTAAGCAAAATTTTCTCCATCCTAATTTTGGAGAGAATGCCACTTTAATGTAGCTATACAGAGACTTATCATCCCTAACCCTCTGCATCCTGCCTCTAAGCCAATCGTAGTACTTGGTGAAACAGTCCCACAATTCTATGGTGATGCCAGTTAATTTACATTGCCTTGGCTTGCCGTGCAATCCCAGAAGCTTTTTGAAAGCCTAGATAGATCAAGTTCGCTGGTTACCCTTCATCCACATATGCTTTAGTCTCTGGTAAAACACAAGGTCATTAGTCAAGCAGAGACTCCACTTATAGAAATGATCTTGGCCTTCCTACAAGATTAAATTTGCTTAACTTTCCATGGTCCCATTCTTTATTATATCTTCTACCTGCTTGTCTTTATAAGTGAGGCATCCCAGGTCTAACTGAGATTTATTTTAATGGCCATCTCCCTATTTATTCTAATGACTGTCTCCTTGACACCATCCAATTCCCCAATCTCACTTTTCAGAATCTCTCCTTTAGGCTCAGACCTGTTGATTATATTTTGTTTGTTCATTAAAATTAGAAAATTCAATATATTTACTACTTCAACCTGTCCACCTCAAGAGATGAAACCCTGTCCTAAAATTTTTCCCAAGTCTATATCAAAGTATTGATTCACTTCTCCAAAACTAACCTTTGGCCCAATTTGGCAACACAAAAAATTGGGGGTGCTTTCAGTTCAGTTCAGTCGCTCAGTCGTGTCCAACTCCTTGCGACCCCATGAATCGCAGCACGCCAGGCCTCCCTGTCCATCACCAACTCCCAGAATCTAGTATTTTTACCCAGCGTGTCTTACATGCTAGATGCCACTCCTCAGTGCAGAGAAGGCAAAATGCTTGGGCTCCACCGTCTTGAAAATGACAAGATAATCTGATGTGGACTTTATTGCTGTTCTATAGGCTTTTTCTCTCTCCCTCTTACTGTATATTCTGAATTACTCCACTCCTCCATGCCCTCCCCAAAAGATCTCTGTGGTCTTCTGATCTTATCTAGAAACAACTCAAGTTCAAAAGACAGGAGAAGAGGTGATTCTATACCAGGTAAATCCACCACAACTCATGCATCTAACACTGAGGCTTCAAGAGATGTGCCTTATAGTAGGTCCTTTGGACAAGCTGGGAGAAAGTTACATGCTCATGATATAATACATTGCCAGATATGCTGTGGCCATTTTTTGAGTCCTCAACAGTAACAGAAGATATTAGTTTAGACTCAAAGCAAAACCTTGCAATGAGCAAATTCCTTAAGGATCTAGTTCTGCTGCCTTTCTTGGTCAATAAAGCAAAATCCACAAAGGAAAAGCTTCACACAAATGCTTTAGCTATTCGGCTTGCCAAATCAGGTCACTAACCACTCAAATTAATTTTAAAACCCCATCTTTCAGACAATGTTCATGCTTTGATTTTTGAAAAGTCTGTGAATCTAAACCTGATCCCTTGATGATGAACTTCCCTAACCTTAATATCCAATAGTCAATAAATCACTGGTGTGACACCCCATTCAATTTTTGCTGTTGTGGTCTCAGGAGAGGAGCTTCTATGCCCTCAAGTGACTAACACACCAAACAGCAAAGGAACTGAGATAGTACACAATTTCTTTCTACCATGCTAGGAAAAATCTGTTTGTTCTGGGCTCGGAAACTCCAACAAAAAGGTACTTAAATGTAAGGTATCAATTAGGAAATAATTCTTCGGCTGGGCTGCCATGCCAGTCACCTACCATTTTCCTCTGGTTTAAGTATCACAGAGAAGGGAAAAATAAGGGCAGATCTTGGGCACTAAATTAACGGATTAACGTGATTACTTATTTATGACACAAGCAAAAATTTACTTCCTTACAGAAGAAGATGGAAAAGTGATTGCCCTTGCCAGCAAGTGACAAGGAAAAGAGAAAAACCAGTCGTTTGCTCTGTGTTCAAGTCCTCACAGGCCTATTCAATTCCTGACCATCCTCAGATATAGGCCTGCCAGATCCGAGGCCACAGAGATAGATATGAATGTTCCAGAAAGCAACTAGTATATTGGAGGTGGCCTGGCCCTGTTTCCTGTAGAACTGTCAGAAAACTAGGTATAAAGGGGTTTCCTGTTCCCAGTTTTTGCTTTGGGTGGGGATGAAAGGAGAGAGGCCGTTCTGGTTTGAGCCTCAAAGAAGACAGAAGGTTCCTGCCCTAGAGCTGCCACTGGAGCCACTGTCACAGGACCTAAGAGAGCCACCAGAGCATCAGAGTCTGAATCTGGCCAGGACACAGTCTGGAGGCCTGATGTTCACAAATTCAAAGCATCAAACAGCTTTCCACGGCCTGGAGCAATGGGAGAGTAAGCATCTGTTTCATTATTTCAATATCCAACTTGTTTTCCATCAATCTTTGGGGCCATGGGCCAACTCACTCATAAAGCAATTGATCTGGTCAAATATCTGATCCCAAAGAAGTTCCAATTACTCCTCCAGTCTGAGAAGGTATCAGTACTCCTTGGGGGATGGGAGGGGTGCTGGTGGCAGGGGTAGAGAGAGAGAGAGACAGCAAGAACTAAAGAGAAATGGGTCCAGGGAAAGACAAAGAAAAGGAAACTGGTAGAGGACCCAGGGCTGAGGACCAGGAGGGCCACCTAAAGCTGATGCTAGTGGCAATCTGGCACCAGAGCCTCGAGTTCACGGCAACTCCCATCACGCAGAGGGACATATTTTTCTCTTTAGTTTCCATTACACGGAGTCTGCAGATGGCATACTGCATTACTACTGCAATTATTGACTATAATTATTGTGAAAAGTCTTTGAAGTGATAGCAAAATTATTAAAATGGCCCCTCTTAGAAAAGAAGGGCAATAAATACAGTCTCCTTTGGATAATTCAAGGACCCAGTTTCATACTGGGACTTTCTGCCAGAAAAGAGTATGTCACTTTAATATACTTGTTTTTGGCTCCTTTCCTTGAAGATGTTTTATCCTATGTGAAAAACAAACAATGGTATGTGGTTCAGGATATATTTTAAGAATATACTTAAAGGTACTTCAAAGGAAAATAAAACTAAAGTAACCTTCTCCTTGCAGACACACATATATTTGTGCAAGTTCGTAGTTTTTCTGGATCCCACAGTAACCCAAGAGAGGCAATTTTTAAAACTGTCTTTGAGGATGAAAACAAATGCCAAGTGACATTAAATGTCCACCTCTTTTAAAGATAACACCATGCTTATCTGTTTGAATTAGAAAACATTTTAGTGTACTTAAATGAGTATTGGTAACTAGAAATAATGAACAGAAAATAGCTTTGTCCCTTTTCATTGAACCATAAATTGTGCACTTGAAAGATTTTATTTTTACTTTTCACTTGAAAAATAAAATCTATTTAATCTTACGTTCTAACTCTGAGCCAAGGCAGCATGATCCCAAACTACAGCCACTGTTACAGGAGCACACACATTGTCGTTGTTCATTCGCTCTATCATGCTGACTCTTTGCGATCCCATGGCCTGCAGCACGCCAGGCTTCCCTGTCCTTCACCATCTCCCAGAGCTTGCTCAAACTCATGTCCATTGAGTCGGTGATGCCATCCAACCATCTCATCTTCTGTTGCCCTCTCCCACCCGCAATCTTTCCCAGCATCAGGGTCTTTGCCAATGGGTCAGCTCTTCACATCAGGTGGCCAGAGTATTGGAGCTTCAGTTTCTGCATTATCAGGTCAAGATTTTCAGTCATATTCTGGAATCGATTTGAATGTAGTGAGGAAAGGCCATTTCAAAAGCTGAAGCCCACTCAATGTCCAGCAACTATTTACATAATATTTACATTGTGTAAATTGTATTATAAATAATCTACAGATGAGGTAAAGCATATGGAACGATGTGCTAGGATGTGTTGTGGATTTTGGTTTCCTGGGGGATCTTGTTACCATAAACCCCTCATCTATATATACAGGAATGGCTGTGTATTTCTCAGAAGGGTGATCCTTTCTATGCCTTGGGGTTCAACTATATTTAATTAAAGGAAGAGTATTTTCCTGTTGTGATTATTACTGCTGCTACTACTACTACAGCTACTATTATTAGGCTTAGGAACCATTATTTCTAAAAATTACAGAAAAAAAAACAGCAATTTAGCTTTATTTAGCCAAAACACAGACTGTCCCTTGGTAAAAATTCAGGCTATAGCAATATCACTTCGGGATTACAGATTAGACAACCTTTTTTTAGTTTTAAAGTGACTCTGTTATACTGCTGGGAGATTAAAAAAAATAATAAAGGTTGATTCATATGAAGCTGCCATTATTTCAAGTCAAAAGGGTGAAATACCAGCAACAGCCTAGCCTAATATTTTGAGGAATCAACTCTGCATCAATATCTAAGTATTCTTACATGTAAAGTATGAAGCATTTGTATTCTAAGACTCCTGCACTCACAAATACAAATCAAAAGGTTGAAATAAGACACTCCTATTTACTTAAATAAGCATCTTACTTAAAAAAAAGAATACGCACGCCTGGAGTACGTACTGCACTATGCTGACAAATGATCAGTTCTTTCTTACTAGCCAATCATTCTGTTGAAAGAACACTCTGCTCTGTAAGATAAAGGTGGATGATTCAGAAATTTAGAATATCTAAGGATAAATGTGTGTCAAATAAAAACCAGGAAAAAAAAAAAACCCACTCACCCTGAGATGAAGGGAATTCGTTCCCTATCACATCAAAGCAAGGGAGAACAAAGATGGAAATGACAGCTCCCTGCACAATTGTGGTGCATTTAACTGCTGATTTTTTGATGTTGCTGATGAGAGTATATTGACCTCAGAGCATCTGTCAGTTTATTACCTGATCACCTCCTTCTACTCGCTTTATTTCTTTGCTATTTCTGTCAAACAGGTCTTCCTCTACTAGGTTTTAAACTGGGACCATAGATTTCCCTCCATTACACCTCACAATCATGCCTAAGATTTATAGACATGAGTAAGAAAAGGAAAATTCATCACCATAATACTTACTTGCCAGGATGTGTAGGCAAGGTTTGGAGAGATAAAAAATGCTTCCTGAACAAGTGTTTTTATGGAGGGTGGGGTGGGGGGGTGTTGCAGGGAGGGAGGGGAGAGCAAGGGCCTGAGATACCCTTGGCTTTGATCCTGAGTAGTATACAGAACTCAGGCACTGAGGAACAGGAGAAAGAGTATGTAATGGGGATCATAGTCCTGTGCAACTCAACAACTCATCGGGAGAGAAAAGTGCAAAACACAATGCATGGATTTCCGCCCCCCCACCCCCCATTTTAGAGTAAGAAACTATGACAAAACCAGGCATTATTTAGGGAGGGGAAAAAAAGAGCTCAAAAAGTAAGCAACATGCAAGATATCTGGAGACTAGTTTGAAAATTGGGGGTGAGGGGAAGAGTCCTTTACCTGTTACTTCAGAGATAAGTGCTCCCAAGCACTTATATTTTGAAAGAGGGCTGCAGAGAGAGAGAGAAGAGAGAAACTTCAGCACAGCTAAAAGGCCAGAGTGAAAAAGAAGTGAAGGTATCTTTGATGAAATAAAAAGCTAATCCCAGACTGGGTATAGAGAAAAGCCCAAAAGGCATGGAGGTTAGACACAAAATCAAAATTAGGCAGGAGCGACTTGCAAGAGATTGCCAAATCAACAGAGTAAGAGGCTCTTTCTCTCTATCAAAGGGAGGAAGCCATTTAGAGCATCCAAGGACTCACTTAATCACAGTCACAGAGCTAAAAAGGAGACAGGTTGAGAGACTGAATGAATTCTTTGTCTCGGAGGTTCGCATTACCAAACCAGAACACTGAACTCGGCAGGTCAGAGGTACTAGATCAAATAGTGGTAAACACGACGCTATGCATCTAATCACAAACCAGGAGTAGATAAATCACTGGGACCAGATGGTATCCACCAGTCAGTTTTGAAGTAACTCAAGGGTAAAACTGTTTTGGCCAACATGTGTAGGCCATCTTTACAAACAGCCACTGCCCGAGAAATTGCTGCTTGTCAATGCAATTCCTATTCATAAGAAGGGTTCTGAAGGGGACCCTGGGAAGTAGAAACCAGTAGGGCTCATTCCCGAATCAAGTAGGCTGGCCAATTTTATGATAAAGGTGAAATCACTGCATATTTACAAAAATAAATCCTATGGAGGAGACAGAACATCAAATATTTTGGCAAAGGAGAAAACTCCTGTTCATCTAACAAACCAGAGCTTGCTGGGTTGGTGAGGCAAGGAGAATATGCATTTGAATAAATGGGACCCTGCATATACAATTTATGGAGGGTGCTAACAGAAAGCATTATCGTGTACCCCTGCTCCCGTATACTACCACTGAACCTTAAAAGATACAAAAGAAATAAGCAGAATTCCAAAGTTTTAAAAGAGGCTTTAAGAGTATTCTTTTTATTGACTTCTCATATATTAAACCCATTCAATAAACAACCCCAGAAGCATAGCAATTTCTCACTTACACACTGCTTCAACTTTTGAGACAACCCAATGAGCAAGAGAAGGCTGACTTTAACAACAACAAGGCGGGGGTGGAGGTGGGGTGCAGGGACAAACGTCTGTGAAATTTACTGTAGAATATTGGAGCCACCCTCTGGGACGTAGCCTTTATTTTGCACACAAATATTCCAGTTGCCTATTTAACCCACTCTGCTGCTGCTGTCTGATTTCTAGACATTCAGTTCTGCCTTGGGTGAAAAAGGACAAAGAGTGAACCCAAATCAATGACAGCTCAAGTGACGGCTGAAAAGGGAGGCAGAAGCAACAGAGGCAGAACAGTATGGGGCCATTTAGCTTAGGGGCAAAGAGTTCCCATCCCTCAAAAAGCCCTAAGGACATGACCACGTTAGAGTATCATTTATTAAATGATTTCCATGATGGCCCTGGGTCTTCTTTAACTAATTATGATTTTTTTTATCATTCTAGTTAATTAGGCAAGAGAATAAATATTTCCAAGATATTTTCACAGAGATGTTTAGAACATTTTATAAGTTTGTTTGATGTATAAAAGAATAATTATCTAGAAAAATCTGTTACCCCAAATATTTCCTTTTCAGAGAAAGCAACACAACCAACATATAACATTTTAATGTCACAAGGGTAAGGTCAACAGTTGTCTGAGCATACATCTCAAGAGCTTCATGAAAAGTTCTAGATGTGTTCAGAAAGAGATCAATGGGGCAATTTATTAGGGAAAACTGGCTTATTTTGTATACATTTAAATCCTTAGTTTTTTTTTTTTGTTTCAACAAAACATTCCTCTTCCTTTCAGCTGAGTGTGGTGTCCATACCAGGGATACAACTGACCAGAGTGCTGTTTTCTCCTTTCAAAGGACATCAAACGGCTGATTCATATTACCAAAAATATTAATCCCGGAAGATTTAAGAGAAAAGAGTTAAGCAAACATGAAAATAAGGTTTATTTCTCAAAGTGGGCTTATTTCTTCAAACACCTACTTTCTCATTTGGGGAGAGAGACTCTGCTATCTGCACTTCAGATCGTTCTTTCTCTCAAGGCAACCCGATCTTAGTGAAGGAAACTGATCTGAAACATCCAAGAAGAAAGCAAAAATAAGATCCTGAAGTGGAGTAATCTCTCAAACCACATGCCTTTAGAAGAAGCACACACCAGGAAAAACACCGCTGCTGTCTGAAGTACTCTGGGGAAATGAAATTGGAAGAAAACCTGGGTAATATCAAAGACCAAAATAGCCAAAGTTTCTGGAAAACAAAACTGCATACGTTTTCTCATTCATTCATCTTATAGTGCCCAAACAAAAGTTGCTCATGTCTCCCAAAAGAGAACAAGCGACAAGGCAGGACTCAGCAAGGAAAAGACCCCTAAACAAATTAAACACAATTTGAAAGTCACTCAGTCAACCCCATGGACTCTACAGTCCATGGAATTCTCCAGGCCAGAATACTGGAGGGGGTAGCCTTTCCCGTCTCCAGGGGATCTTCCCAACCCAGGGATCGAACCCAGGTCTCCCGCATTGCAGTTGGATTCTTTACCAGCTGAGCCACAAAGGAAACAAAACAGAAACCAAAACCATGAAGAAAACGGACAGAGAAGGGGAGAAGCTGGAGCAAACAGAAACTCACTATTTCTCATTCTAAAACTGCCAGGACCAAATGTCATTTGCCATACCTGTACCCTACATGTAACACAAACACAATACAAATGCTCTACACTGGTAAGAACAAGTTCAGAACGGTTTTACAATTTTAAAGGACCCCGATTTGGATGCTGAGTAATGCCTTGCTAAAGAAGGGATGGAAAGCCTACATGCTGCCAGCACTTCTGAGGGGAACGAGCCTCCTCAATGAGAGATGTCCTGAAAACAGTCCTCTGGGATGGCTCGCGCACACAAGCTTTATTTCCTGAAAACCTCCACGATGATGACTCTTCAGAAAAAGCGTATCCACTCCTTGCTTCCTCTCAGCGCAATGAATGGGTGCTGCTGCGGATCTGCACAGCTGTCTCCACTACACAAAACAGGTAAGTCAGGGACTTCCCTGGCAGCCTAGTGGGTAAGACTTTGTGCTTCCACTGCAGGGGGTGCAGGTTCCATCCCTGATGGGGGAACTAAGATCCCACAGGCCCCTTGGCCAAAAATAAATAAATTAAAACAAAGAACAGGTAAGTCAAGTCAGGCAAGCCAGCCTAAGGGCAGAGGGAGTTTGGGGGGGGGTCCCCAGAGATGATGCTCCTATTGGTAAAAACAAATGGTGATGAGGGACAGAAAACTGAGGAATGACTGAGAGCTGGGAATGGCATGACAGAGAGGCCAAGGGGTGCATGGGTAAATTATTGTCAATTCCTGGCCTGGATCACTAATACGAATTACCCTGACATTCGTGCCCTTGCCTACCAGTCTGGAAAACCATATTTGTTTTTTTAAACCTATAGCTCTGCTATCGGCTGAATGTTTGTGTACCTCCACCTCCCAAACTCCTATGTTGAAACCTAACCCCCCAATGTGATGGTATCTGGAGGTGGGGCCTTTGGGAGGTGATTAGGTCATGAGGGTGGAGCCCTCATTAACGGGATGAGGGACTTTATAAAAACACTCCAGGGGTTCTCACTAGACAGTGACTCTAATGCTGCTAAGTCGCTTCAGTCACGTCTGACTCCGTGTGACCCCAGAGACGGCAGCCCACCAGGGTCTTCTGTCCATGGGATTCTCCAGGCAAAAATACTGGAGTGGGTTGCCATTTCCTTCTCCAAGACACTGACTCTAGACACTCACTAGACTCTGCTGGCACCATGGTCTTGGACTCCAGAACTGTGAGAAAAAAATTCTGTTAAGTCACCGAATCTATGGTATTTTTGTTATAGCAGCTCAAAGAGACTAAGCCAAGTTCTTTTTCTTTCTTTCACCCTTCTCCAGACATCCTCAATCCTTTTGTTATGAAAAAGGATATGCTGTTTTTCCCACTGCTCATTTCCCAACATCACCCTTCATTCTCTGGGAATGGAAAACGGTAAAATAAGCTTGTATGTTAATAATGCTATCAAAGTTTCCAAGCACTAAAACCTAGAAGGGACATAATGATCTTGAGATCGCATTTCCTCGGTCTATAGAAGAGGAAATGAAGTTCCCTGCCAATGTGGATGAACTTGTGCAAGGTGGCACAAGTTCTTTGGTTATGAGGGAGCCTGGTGGGCTGCCGTCTCTGGGGTCGCACAGAGTCGGACACGACTGAAGTGACTTAGCAGCAGCAGCAGTAGAGCTCTGCTCTCCTGTGGTCCAGGTTGTAATTCTTGAATCCCATCAGTCACATGAACCCTGACATTAGCCATTTGAGAACTAGACATCAGAAATGACACTAACATGCTTCTTCCCACACCCACCCCTCCAACCTTATACACTTTGCCCATTTAAAGCGTACAATTCACTGGGTTCTGGTATGTTCATAGAGTTTTGCAACCATCACAACCATTTAATTCTAAAACATTTCCCTCGCCCCCAAGAGAAATGTCATGCCTATTAGCAGTCACCATCACTCTCCCCCTGCCAACTGCCTACACACATCAGCCCCCAGCAAACAGTCTATTTTCAGACTCTATGGATCTACCTATTCTGGACGTTTCATATGGAAGGAATCATACGATATACAGTCTTTCTGTGCTGGCTTTTCTCACAAAGCACGAAGATTTCAAGGCTCATCTGTGCTGTAACATGTATCAGTGCTTCATTCCTCTTTGTGGCTATATAGTATTTCATTGTATGGATATAGCAAAGAAGAATATCTCAGAAATACTGCAGCTTTAGTGCCAGACCACCACAATGAACTGAATTACTGCCTGAGCCACCAGGAACCCCATGTTTACACTGTACTCTACCTTAATTTTGCATTCCTTCTTTAGTACAGACCTTAATTTTAAAATACTTTACTGCTAAAAAATGCCAGACCCAATTACAATAGTAACAAAGAGTATGCTGAATGCCACCCAGAGACATCTTAAGAGTTAAGAATACCATCTGAAATGGCCTCACATACAAGTTTAACACAAGTTATTGGTCTCCACAAGCTGCTCTGGCCACCAGAAAACAACAATGCCATTTAAATTGGGAGTGATGACCAAAACAAACTCCAAAACATGGGTTTTAATCCCTCAAATAAGAAAACACTTAAATATAGTCACTACTTCCTGTTTTCATCCTAGAATTTAGCCAGAGAGAGCATTCTGAACTTCCATACACACACACACACACACACTTGTAAAACTGGAATGAAATAGTAAATAAGAATCAGATAACACTCTCCTCTTTTTTTAATAACTCTCATGTGAATCACATCTTTCAGAAATGGTAAAAGGAACACATAATCAACTTTCTGGATCAGAACACAACAAATTATCCCAAAGATATCCAGATATGAATGCTGTTGAAAATCTAAGAATATCCACTGCTTCTGACACAGCTAAAACCTGAGTAAGAAATTTAAGGCAGTCTCATTCTCTAACAAGAGATACTACTAAGGCAAACATTATCAATTCATTTTAGAGGAGAATGGCTTGGGTGGGTAAAATGTCATTCTTAAAGATGCTGGGAGGCAGCAATTGGCCTTGCAGTGGAGGGTCACAGAACTTGTTGATTTATTTCCATTCTGAAAAATTCTTTTTATTCATTACTCAGGCTGCTGGGCTGAGCTTTTCCCCTGATCACAGCTGCAGAATTTTAGCCCCAAAGACAAATTAGTTATTTTTTCAACACCCCCAATTTGTTTTTTCTTAATCTTTCATTCTATTTCAACTGTAGTTTTGGTGACTGCCTACAGATACAACCTGTGGCTTCCACCTAATTTTGAAAACTTCTCCTTTTTAATCCCGGTATCATTAGTCATTCACCACTACCTTGCTTGCTGTACCTATCTCCACCAGTTTTCTTTCTCTAGTCACTCAATGAACATTTATTGGGGACCCAGTATATGTCAGGCATGGTGCCAGATGGTGAGAAAAAAAAAATGAGCATACTCTCTGCCCTAAAGGAGCTCGGAGTCTCTAGTATGGATTATTCCACCAACCCACCCCACCCATTTCCATTTCCAGTGCACTTATAATATCCTACCAAGCTTCCATGTCAAAACCATCTGTTGGAAAGCCTGTTGAATTTGAGGTTTCTTGCCAGAATATCCTCTGACTTACTGATCTCTCATACTCAAATTACTCCATTTTTATTCTGATGTTCAACAGAAACACTGAGTGGTAAATCTCTTCAGAACATGAAAGTCTTAAGAATTTCCATCATTTAATAAACCAAAGTTAGAGTTATTTTATTTTCTAAAGTCTTCCAAACCTACAGACTGATTATTTTCCTTTATTTTTTGTTAGAAAAGGAAACAAGTCTGTTAAAACCTACAAATATGCACTATTTTCTGCATTACTCATCTTTCCTAAATAGTTGCAGCTGTTTCACATGCTTTTTCCCTGCAAAAAGATGGAGCAACATCCTGTACTGGATGTTAGGTTAGAGGGTGTGCTTTTTAGACAGTAAGATCAGAAATGGCAAATGACTGGCTGATGAAATGTTAAGAAGCAATCCCTCAAGAGCTGGACAGCAAGGATACAGCAGGACATTCATCAGCCCTCCAAGTGTTTACATGCTATCAGAGCAGCCTTCTCAAGTCCTTATCAGCTTTATGTATTTCAGGTCAAAAGTATGTAATGAAGGCATGCATGGCTCAGGTATGCACTGAGGTGACTCAAGTTTAAAAGCATTTCAGATCATAACATGAAGTTCCAAGACCAAAGCGCCAAACGTTATCATTACATTATAGCACACACTCATTTTCAATGGTTCAGTTCAGTGGTTCCCAACCTGTTGGTCTTAAGAGACATTCCCAAACATCTATGGATTTATAAGTCTCCCAAGTTCTCTTGAGGCCAAAAAGAGAGCACCAGTAGCACAGTATCATTTAAAGAGCAATAAAGATGAGCAGCCTTGGTCCTCGAACTGGCTCTGCAACAAGGCAGCTGGGTGAAGTGTGGCAAGTAACTGGCTATCTTAGTCTCAATGACCTCGTATGTTAAATGACTTTTGACCTCCCCTCTGGCTCTAAGATCTTATGTTCCCATGATTCTGCTTCTCCGGGGCACCCGGGGACTTCCAGTGGAGGGCAGAGCTGAGGAACATCGGCCCCCAAATGAGCTCCTAGACTTAATGCTCCTCTCGCAGTCAACAGTTTCTTTTATTCTCCTGAGTGTCCTTAGGGCCGCAGTACCTGGCTGAGTTCTCAATGTGTGAATGAATAGGAGGGCTGGAAACGGCCTTCAGACTAAACCTCTGACTTCTTAGTCAACGGGAAGTCCTTAGAGGTTCTTAGGCAGATCTGACCACTTTGAATTCCTTCTGCAGTGTACTTTCTCTTCTCCAAGCCCACTTCTCTGAGTTCAAAGGCAACTTCTACATTCTGCATATAGTAGCAGGCCAAACAGAGTAGCTGTATTTTTGTAAATTATGAGACTACAGTTTTGTCTACCTCTGTGGGGGTGGTTCAGTTTGTACATTCCAATGTATGAATGCCAAAATCTGGGAACTAGCAGAGTTTTCGGTCCATTACGTCTGCAAGGCTGGAGGCCTGCCAAGGCTAATGGGGGGACATTTCTAGACAAATAAATGGAGCCCCTTTGCAGACTTGTGCTTTGGAAACGAATTTTAAACTTCTACCACAGACAAACAGAAAATGATTCCCATTCTATCAAAGGGTAGAGGACTGAAAAGCAGTGACGAGTTAAACGGTAGTAAACTAAAGCAAAACATTCTTCCCAGGACCACTGCCAGACTAATCTACTCTCACTGCCAGCCTAGCAGGACAGCGGTAAGTCCCTAGGACCAACTTCATAAACTGTGTCCAAGCAACAAACTTTAAGTTCTGGGCTAGCTCCAGGTCTAATATATATGGTCTTTCTCTATTTACTATTGAAAAGAATCGAGGCCAAATAGCTTGCAATTGATTAAGGTAAGAAAAGCCTAAAAAATGTTCTAATCACCACTGACAGTCAGCAGGATGAACATAACCTGTGCCCATGACCATAAAGGTCCACAGGTGAAGCTCTCTGACAATGAACTCCAAGGGGACAGGGCTCCACAGAAAGCAGGCTGAGATGGTCCGAATCTGGACTTAACGAACGAAGGTGCTTTTAAAACATGGGGATCTGTGGGTCTGTCCTTACTCCTTGCCCTATTCTCTCTGTCATGTCTCTCTGAACCACACTGCTTAAGAAGCACTTTCCAACTGCTCAAAGGTAATCCAGGTTTCTCAACTGAGATACTCTACTTGTAAATAACTTGTAACTGACCTACCACTGCCAACCAAACTGTTTTCCTATCGTCAGCCAGGGCTGGACTGGGACCCCATCCTGGCCCAATTTAAAGCTTCCCCAGAGGGGCCTGCCACTCAAGGCTCTAGTTTAAAACACTGCCCTGGAACAGGAGCTGACCCACCCTTAGTGCCCCAGAACTAAAAATAGTCCTGCAGGCAGGCCAGTTCCAGGCCCTCTTACCTCCCACTGCACTTAGGTTGCACATTCCTGTCCGGGGAACTTTCCGCATTCAGAATCTCATTCTGCTTGGGGCAAGGGTTAGAGCTGAAGGCACTTACAAAGCCCTCCATGACCTCTCCTGTTTTAGCAAGTGAGACACTAGGCTGAGTGAGTGAATACATCTCCTGGAAGCCAGCAGTTCACTCCTCCAACCCCAGAAGAGGATTTCTGTAGCCTTGTTAAGCCTCAAGAAATAGAAAAGGGACCTAAAGCACAGAGGGATTAAGTGACTTATCCAAGGTCATCCAATGTAGCCGGGAAATCAGTCTCCCAGCTCGAAGTCCACTAAACTACATGCCATCATAATAAACACATAAATCTGATCCAAAAAACACCTCCTCTGCAATGTTTGGATATTTCTGTACAACTTGGGTATTATGGTGTTTGCTAGGCTGAGGATATTTGATCACTGGGCACAAAACCATAATTCATAGTTTCACCCTATACTATCTTAACCAGTTTTTTTTTTTAATGTACAAATAAAACACAAAGAACACTTCTTTGCTGTTCTTTGTTGTTCCCTGGAAAGAGGTTCACAAAGAAGAAAAGATTCCCTTTATTGGTCATTTCAAAAACAAAAACAGTGGCAAGCCCTGGAGGAAGGCAGTTGCATATTCAACTCTCAGGCAGAAGCACTATGGAGGGAGGAAGACACTTGAGAGCCCACAAAACCCCTCCCAGGACATAAGCCCTGACTGTTTTGCGCCTACTGCACCTGTGTGCGCAACCAGCGACAGAAGTGCTATTCATAACGGTGGCCTTGGAATGTCATCAGAATCAATTCTGAGTGATTCTTTCTAGACATCGTCTACATGGCTTTCTTGCCTCTAGTGATCTTCCTACATACACAGAACCTGCCAGGACATCAATCTGCTCCTGCTTCATTCCTCAACCTTACGCTAAGTCACATCTCGAAAAGATTTGCAAGTTCACTTACCCACTTTTCTTTTGGAGCAAGACTCTTTTAAATCATTTTAAATTATTGAGTTCTTTTTGTGAATATACCATTCCCTGTTCTTAAGGTGACGGTAAATTACAGTCTGCACCAGGACACATTAAGAGAGTGAAAAGAAGTACTATTAACAATCACGCTGGCAACAGGTATGAACCTGGCTGGACTGTGCTGGGCAAACTGGAAAAATGAGCCCCTCTCTCACCTATAATATTTCAAGTAAAGTATTTGCTGAGATTTTCAAATAAAAGGGGTAAAAAAAAAATGCCTAGTGGTTAAACTCTATGCTGTCTATCTTCCAACTCTGAATCATCTTGAAACGGAACTGGGGATGAAATGTATATGCTATTACTTTTCCTGGCAGCATCTGAAGTCTTAATTTAATCTCAATTATCTCAATTATCTGGATGGCCAAACCATCCTTCAATCTCAATTATCTGAATGGTCAAACCAAACCCTTTGATAAGGATGTGTGCGTGCTCAGTCACTAAGTCATGTCTGACTCTTTACCACCCCGTGGACTGTAGCCCACCAGGCTCCTCTGTCCATGGGATTTTCCAGGCAAGAATACTGGACCGGGTTGCCATTTCCTTCTCCAGGACATCTTCCTGACTTAGGGATCGAACCTGCATCTCCTGCATTGCAGGCGTTCTTTACCACTGGGCCACCTGGAAGCCCCGGGGCCAGTGATGTAGCATATTCTACAGAACTTCCAACATCCATGCTGAATACATCACATTCTTTCCAGCCACCACACCAAAGTCTAATGGAATGTCTTCATTTCACAAAAGCACTGTTAAGAAAAGTATTCACGTTTCAACATCTTTTGTCCTTTCATTACTTATCATCTAAAAGACTTTATTGATTCACTTAGAGCTTCATTCTCAAGATCTTCAAGATGGTAATTTTGCAATCTAAGAAAATATTGACAGCATTACTTCAATATTAAGGGATATAAGAGCAAACTTCCATGGCAAGCTAGTGGTTAAGACTCTGCACTTCCAATGCAGGGGGCAGGGGTTCGAGCTCTGGTCTGGGGAACTGGTGTGGCAAGAAAAACAAATATTGGATCTTTAGACTTTGACATGGCTTCTTGATTTTGCTCACATATCCAAGTGTAAAACCCTACTTATGTGTGCTCAGTCGTGTCCGACTCTGCGACCCAGGGACTGCAGCCCACCAGGCTCCTCTGTCCATGGAATTCTCCAGGCAAGAATACTGGAGTGAGTAGCCATTCCCTTCTCCAGGGGATCTTGCCGACCCAGGGATCAACCAGGGTCTCCTGCATTGTAGGCAGATTCTTTACCATCTGAGCTACCAGGGAAGCCCAAATCCTACTTATACATAGATGTATACGTGCAAGATGTCATAAAATACAGTAAAGACCGTTCCCAACTTACAGTGGTTCAACTTACCATTCTTCTACTTGAAACCACACTTCAAACTTTGAATGTTGATCTTTTCCTGGGCTAGGGATATGTGGTAGGTGATGCTGGGCAGTGGCTGCCACTGAAGCTCTTGTCAGCCAGGCATTCACGAGGGAAACCATCCATAAACCACTGTACCCAGACCACCATTCTGTTTTCCACTTTGGGGACAGTATTTAATAAACTACATGATTTTTCCAGCACTATCATAAAATAGGCTTTGTGCTAGATGATTCTGCCTAGCTGTAGGCTATTTTTAAGTGTTCTGAGCATGTTTAAGGTAGACTAGGCTAAGCTATGATGCTCTGTAGCTTAGGTGCATTAAATCCATTTTCAACTTATTGTTAAGTTGAGGAAGATCTGTACCTTTTTGATATGCAAAAATAGGACATTTTTGGCCTACTTATAATTAAATAATTTTGCATAAAACTGCATCCTTTAATCTTCCCCCAAAGCAGGACATACAACTGATTTAACCTCTACTACTGCTATATGTTTGCTTTCAGTCCTGTTACTACATTCCTTCATGTAATAAAGTGCTCTTCAAAAACTAGTTTATCAGTTAAGTTTGCCTCCTCTGAGAAAGGTTATGACCTTTTTATACCCTGTGGGGCTTTTGACCCTAGTTCCTGTTTTTTCTTATATTTCTATGAAGTTATAGTTCTCACAGAGCCACTGTCACTTACATGAGATAACCAGAGTCTGTCTTAAATGATATTAAATGTATTCACATTAGACCATTTGAGCTAAGAAACCTAATACACTATTATGAATGACAAGAAACCTAGTCAAGAATGTCAATTTTTTTTTTTCAAATGCTTCGTTTGCATAGTGAATTATAATGCAGTCACTCCATCCATGGTACTAGTCTCTCCTAAATGAATTTAAATTGAATTAAACACCTCAGTATTTACAAAGCTTTCCTTCCGGGATACATAATTCTTTCTGCATATGATATGAACACTGAAATGAGGAATTCTTGAACAGCAAGTAACTAGAGGTACAGTACTGAGCATTTAATTATCCTAAGGCACTGGGGGAAAAGAGAGGTCAAGAATTAGGCTTTAAATAAATCATTTTCATCATAAAATTGTTTAGTGACCTATGAAACATTCAACCAAGGAATCTGGAATCAAGCACTCACAGCCCAGCTGTGACTAATATTACTATTAACAACCCACCATTCAAGAGGCAGATCAAAATAATTAACACTCGACTTGATAAAAAAAAAAGGCCAAATTACTCCCATATGATTGCTTTTAAAATAAGCAAGTTATGTCAACCAGTTGATTACTTAGTTAAAAATGAAAGCTGACAAGGTGGATTGAGCGGAGGTGGGAGGTCAGAGTTCTCAAGCCAGTACATATGAAAATAAAATTTCAAAGTCAAGTGTCTTCTTACCAAATGCTTTAAAACAAAAACAGAAAAGCGCCTCAAAACCCACCCACATTGCTCCCAAAATAAGTGTTTTCGCCCTGAGAATATGGGACATGCAATCTGAGGTTTTTGTTCACCTCACAGCTACAGCAGCAAAACCTGTCCACAGCGCTGCCCCCCACCCAGCCACCCCGCAAATTTTCTGGTAAAGTTAACAATCTGTCTTGTCTTTTACTGTCAACCCAAAACAAACTATGGGTGGAAGGGAGGGAGGGAGAGGCTATTTTGCAAGAGTCGGTTAAGGGTTCTGGGTTGGTTTACTTGATGGAAAAAAGCAATTTTCTAGAGAACCACTTGAAATAAAGAAGCCAACCAGCAGACGCTGGAACACTGGGCAAGCTCATCATTTGGACTCATCTGCATCAATTCAGAGTTCCCATACGTAAGTTCTTCAGGTTGCTTGGAGATCCTTTTTTCATACCTTCATTGTTCCAGGTGGACAGTTCCTTCTCTACTTTTCGACTTGGGTCATACTTCCAGTCTTACCTAAGAGATGCTTTAAATACTCCAGTTGTAATAATCCATTTTTTCCTCCTTGGATGTTCTTCAGCCTCCAGAAGCCACTTACAGATTTAACTAACTTCCCTTTCGAGGACTGAACGACCACTAGCTCAGTAACTATTTAAGGACCTAGTCCTACATTCAGAAAAATTCCATAGAATTGCTAACCAAAAGAGAGGTTCTTTTAAGACTAGCTCTTGGGGTGAGGGGCGGGGGTTTCGAAGCAAAAAGGAAGTTTCAATTACTTTGTGAAGTGAAGCAGAAAAATTAAGTGAGATCCAAGCAAACTTTATTAGCTATGACAAGCAATCCTTAGCTTGTTTCATGAGTGCTCTGAAACCTTTGCTAAAATATTTGAAAAATTCATCAAGCTGTGGCATCCCAATTTAGCTGCTGTGTGTGTGTGTACACACATATATGAAATTAATCTTTCAGCAAGTTCCTCTTCAGTGTGTTTTATGAACATCATTTTTCTTAAAAGTCCTAAGCCATCTTCGTGTTCAAATAATAAATGTAATTGGAAACTATGGCACATTTTGAAACTGTTCATTAAAAGCCTACTTTATTCTTGACTTCCAGGCCTAAACTAGCCTCAATATCTCTTCTCTCAGAGTCTGTCATGACCCCCACAACAAACAAGACAGGGCAGAACTACAAAAATTGCTAAGAAGCAACTCATTCTCACTGATATTCTTAAGGGAAATATGCAGTCCTTTGAATCACAGTGTTCATTATCTTAAATAACTTTCAGTTGCAGGACTAAAAACTCTCTCTCACACACACACATATTACTCAAACTTCTGCTTTACTCAAATCACTACTGTCTTTTGCGGGGAAGTGTCAGTGTCCTCCCAACTCCAGTGCTGAAACATGCTCAGGTTTTGGAATCTAAATAAACTCAAAGAGAAGCCTGCAGCCATCATTTCTAAATATAAATAAAGCCATCTTCATACACAAAGTTTGTCTTTAATGGGCATACCCTTTCTTTGATAGGAAAAAAACAAGCTTGAGTTGATTTCTCTTTTTCCAAATTGGTTCATATAAATCTAAGAAAACCCTTAGGCCATTATATGAGTTACAAGGTTTCTCACAGGGAGAGGCAATTCACTGACCCAACAGAAATTGAGGTCCCAAGATAATTTGCTTTCTAGAACATTCTAAAAGTCGTTCTAAGATTGAGCCAAGGGCTGCAGGTGCTTTCAAAGCAATGAATGAGGCCACCTACCCTAAATAAGCACCTCCATTCCCTCAACACCCAAGGCCAATACCAAGCCACTCTACCCAGACTCTGGCTCAACAGTTTGAGGAGTCTCCACGAAGCCCAACTTTTGCTTTTCAATTTATGTCTTTTTGTTTTTTAAGGAGGCCCTAAGGGTATAAATTAAGGGCAATCATAACATGCTGGTGTTCATTTTCTGGAAAGAAACCTCCTGAACCACTCTCAAGCTTAACACTCGGGCCCCTCTCTTCTGAGTCATCTACCCCTACTTGTGACCAACGACCCCCACCCCCACAGTCAGTCAGCTTCAGGACTGCTCCTGACAACCAAAACTCTCACATGTTTATGGAGAAAATATCAGCAAATGTGGTTTCTGGTTCAACAGTAACACCTAACTTACTAGTTCCTTCAAAATTCTTCCTGTTTCTTACATCTTCTGAAAATGAATAAAGATTGAAACATATGGTATAAAGGAAAATGTGTTCCCCCTCCTCACATACACATGCACACACACACACACACTCCCCACTCCCCCAAAAAGCAAATTACAGCATTTTCCTAAATGCCAAAATATAGTGAAAGATTTTTATTCCCCTGTCACATGTTAGAGAAAAACTGCTGTGGCCCCCATTTACTGATAAACACTATTTGTTCAGCCTTCCTGAGGAAGATGGAGTTATTTCAAAATTCTTGTTGCTGACCATTGTATTTGCAAAGTTATAGATACTCTGCATCTCTGAAAATATTCCTCTGACCTGCTCTTTCACAATCTACTTAAAAGCTTCTCAAGAAATACAGATCCTAATTCTAGGAAAAACAGTCATTACTTCAAGGTCACAGACACCCAGATATGTGTCACTTATTTTCCTAACACAAAATTTGTCTTCTGGACTGTTAAAAAGTCTTTAATAAGAATGAACAATGAAAGCAATTTCTTTAGAAAGGCTTGATTCCTAGCGTTATCAGGCTCCTAAATGGAGCCTAAGGGTGGGAGCAGCGACAATCCAAAGCTTAACACGAAGCCAAGTGTTCACCGATGGGGTTAACGTTGTTATTCATAAATTATGAGCTCTCACAGCCTGCCCGGTGGGGACAGTGCTCTTGGAGGGAAAGTTCTGGTGGCTCAAAAAAGAAGGTCCTCTCAAATTCCTGCCCCTTTGCTGCTCAGTTCCTTTTCCACTCTCTGTCCACCTGACTTGATGAGAGTTGCATGAAATGCTCATTCCCCACCCCTACCCCACGCCTCAGAGGTTAAGCTCAACTAATACTCATAATTGCCAAGCTGGAAATTTTGCCAAGGCCTTTGATAAGGTCTCTGGTACAAATTAGGAGCATTTGAGGCGTTTGCTTAAGAGCAAGCACATGTCTTTGGAACTGCTGCATTCCTGCTTATCACGTTTTGAAAGTTGCCGGGACAGCCGAGATAGCGGGGTTTGCAAGTTCAAAGCAGTTTTCAATATTGTGCTCCTTAGTGTGTGGCTTTTCATATCTTATTGCAGGACAACATTAAAACCACATGATCCTACAGGTTTCACTTTGGAGTCTTCACCAATTTTAGAGAGATGCAAACATGTGCTGAGCTTCAAAATGCCCTGAACTTCTGCACTCTCCCCATTAATGTTTTATCGACACCAACTTGGACGCCAGGCCCCCTGTTACGGTACTCAGAGGAGTTTATAGAATCTCTCAATACCACTTATTTTCTGAATGCACAACATGCATGTCCTCAATGGCAAGTAAAAGCATTCCTTACCAGATGCTCATCCTCAGATAAAGGAGAACAATGCTAAAAAGAACCAAAGCAGCTACATGGAGTATAGCACTAGCTACATGGAGTATGTCTATAGCATTAGTCTAACTGTATCCTCTAAACCTTCTATTTTTCCCCCTTCAAACAGACAGAGCACCAGACTCACAAGACAATACACAAAACGGCTGAGAGAAAAGCACCCATGTCTCACTAGTACACAGAATGACATACATTTCAAATTTGTTCTGACAACAGCTTTACATGCTATTTTAAAAATGATTCCAAAGTTGGGTTATTTAAAGAAAACACACATACACACACAATGGCATTCATCTTTGTTAATATCAGTGAATAAGTTCACTTATTTAGTCAACACTGAGCATCTCCCATGTGGCAAGCATGCACTGGGCTCAGAGCTGGGGTCTCCAAGTCCCTGCCTTAAGGAAGCTTCCAGTCTTGGGCTTTCCCATTACCAGGGCTCCAAAGCAAAGGGGATGCCATCATCTGACAACAAGGTTGCAGAAGTCAGACATCAGAAAGGGAGGCTCTGCAAAGTCCAACTGTAGAGCCTATAGAATAGGAATTGGAATACAGGGCACACTCATCTCAAGTTACTGAGGCAAAATGGGCAAAAATCAGGAAGGCCACTGTCCACGACTTCTCTTATCACAGGGAAGGGACTGGAGACAGGGCCCTCAGGACGTCCCTCTGTCCACAGAAAGCAGATGTGTGGTTACCTAGGACTAAGCAGGGGCTAAAAGGGAGACTGATGGCTAAAGGGGTTTCTTTGGGGAAGGTGACAAAAATGTTCTAAAATAGTTAGTGATGGTCGCACAACTCTGTGACTGTATTAAAAACCGCTGAATTGTACACTTTAACATGATGACTTTCATAGTATGACTTGTAGAGCTGGCGGAAAAATACTCCAATCCATGAGACTGCTGTGGTTGGGGAAGGCTTTGAGAAACCAGAACAAACACTCCCCTCATAGCCACCAAAGGAAAAAGAAAGTCCTACTCTTTAGACAAACCAAAGGGTAATTCATTTGTTCCTGGAATATCATCTGCTGCTCTGAAACTACTGAACACTACCTAGAGACTTTCTAGAGAAGGGCGACAACAACAAAATGAAAGGAACAAGAAGGGAGAAGGCAGATGGGAGAAAAAGACAACTGGTGGAAGGTGAATGGAGGAGAGAGAAATGTGGAAAGTCACAAAGAACACGGCCAGGGTGAGCCAAGGCTTTCTTTCATCATAGAAACCTTCAAAAGGGTGAAAGTATCCAAGGTGGGGGAGGTGGGTGGGCAGGCAAAAGCAACCTCTATACAAACTGTTACATATGTTGCAAGGAAGCAAGGCTGACTCAATCTAACTCTATGACCTTGAGGACAAATCAGTGACTCTTCTTGGGCTTCCACTTCCAGTCTTCAAACAATGTGATTCCTAATTACGCTCAAATCCTCTCCCATTAATCAAGCTGCTGCTGCTGCTAAGTCGCTTCAGTCGTGTCCGACTCTGTGCAACCCCATAGACGGCAACCTACCAGGCTCCTCCGTCCTTGGGATTCTCCAAGCAAGACCGCTGGAGTGGGTTGCCATTTCCTTCTGCAATGCATGGAAGTTAAAAGTGAAAGTGAAGTCGCTCAGTCGTGTCCAACTCTTAGCGGCCCCATGGACTGCAGCCCACCAGGCTCCTCTGTCCATGGGAGTTTCCAGGCAAGAGGACTGGAGTGGGCTGCCATTACCTTCTCCGCCCATTAATCAAGAAGAGCCCTTAAAGACCCAGGAGCTCCTTGTAGCAGGGCTATCCTATTCCACAATACAGAAATTTACTAAGCAAGTCAGTCAACAGGTAGGTGGATGACAGAAATGAACTAACATTTTGATTCTCCAGGCAAGAGTACTGGAGTGGGCTGCCGTTTCCTTCTCCAGGAGATCTTCCCAACCCAGGGATCGAACCTGGGTCTCCCGCATTGCGGGCAGACGCTTTACCATCTGAGCCACCGGGGAAGACTCTAACATTTCACAGCAGATATCAAAAACCCATCCATAGGGAGTAAGACCCTGGTGAAACCTTTGACAAAACATTGTTGGTTTAGGCTATAAAAACTCTCCAGGAGCCTTCAGGTTTGTTAGGAGATTGCTGCAGCCTATTAGGAGACTGTATTTTTTGCTGCCCGGTTAGCCAATAGAGTCTAAAACAGTTCCACTTTCACATACTGCATAATAAAACATCTTCAAAGCTTCTGACCATTCCAGACCTCAATTTGTAAATATCAGCTACCATGCATGATGGAGTAGCTCACAGGATTAATACAATCATGGAAATTCTGCCAACATTTGTGTATTGCAGGATTACAGAAACTGAACTCCACACCTCTGGTATGTATATATGCAGTCGGTTATAGCTTTTTGATTTGTTAATGTGTCCTCAAGGTAATAAATCTAACAGAAGCAGCTCACAGTTAAGTTCTCCCCAAGATACCAAAAGAAACATGGTTAACAAGATGGATAGAGGCATTTATCTCATATTTACACCAAAGGACAGTTAAGGAAAATGGAAAGGTCTGTCCATCTATTTTAATAATCAGATGCTCAGAAAACAAGTTATTCATAGTCATGGAGTAAATAGCATTTTTTAAAAAAATGCTAAAAGCCATTAACACTAGTAAAAAAGCTTAATACGAAACCACTTTACAACAGAGGCGATTTCCATTTCTTAAGAATATTAAACCGGGAAAAGTACAAGTAGTTACACATTCTGGAAAATGGCCCACTTGTACTTGGGGATACCATAGCTTTTGGCCATTTAGTGATCCGATTGTCAAGCTCTGTTCAGGGGAGCAAAGCATCCCTTCTTTTATCAAGGCACTGAAAAGCAGACTTCTCGTTTTCTTTTAAAACAAACAAAAAAAAAAAGAATAAGAAATCCTAACCTGGAAAAGTTAGCACTGATTCTAACTAGTCCAAGTGTTAAAAACAAGCACTGAGATTTGAACTTTCCTTCACATTGTCCATTTCAACAGTCCTTACCATATTTTATTGGTCCAGATACTGGTCTAATCCCCTCCATAGCTGCAAAATCACAAAAGTACACGCAGGGATTATGCTGTAGTGTTTGCAACAGTAAAAACCCATTTAAGAAAGTAGAGAAGAATGTCACTTGAACTAAGACAGAGAGAGATGGCCCCTCTTCAAATTTCCCAGCACAGCATTGAGAGCTGTCCTATAGCCAAGTCTCCCCGGGGTTCTCCTAATCCTCCGCAGCCACTGAAGAGAGCCAGGATGAAACTTCTTTCGGAACAAAGAGAACTGAAAAGGGCCAAGTCTCAAAGTCACAGGCTCCTAGCTCGCCACTGGCTTGGTGCCAAGGAGCAGCCCACGGGCACCAGCCAGCGGTCCTGCAGCTGACGGACAGACAGCAGGCTGGGGAGGGGCTGGCGAGCAGGCAGGAAGAAGCTGTACATCTGAGCCCACAACCACCTTCCCCAGGGGAACAGGGCTGCACGCTCCAGCCCCTGGTCCTTGCCAATGGCATTTCACACTTGCCGGCATCCTGGCAATGTATCTGCCGTGACGGCCCAGGGCCTGGGCTCGGGCACGGCGTGTGCGTGTGTGGCTTCAGCTGGCAGAGGCAATCTACCCCGATGATGGAATCCAACACAAATACCCTCGCAGAAGCAGACAGCAATGCTGAACCATCTCTTGGTGACAAATCACTTGGCGGGTCGGGAATCCAGGGTGTTCCCAGCTGTAAAACATGATCAGTCCATGTAGGACGCCGGGTTATGGAAAGGAGGTGCAGAGGTAGAAGGAAAGCACCCGGTGAACCTAAACGCAACCATATTGACTCTCTGGGCACTTGATACACTCAGTTTATGGCCAGCCTGTGGCACCTGTGGGCTTGTTCTCTGGACACGATCTTCAGTTCCTTTATGTGTTTACTCTGAGTCTCTCTCAAGTACTGGGGGGAGGGTGGCTGTCTTGGCTCTTGTGTGCCCCTCCTACAGGAGGCTGTCCCATGCCTGGAGTCTGCAAGTGTGAACACAGATGATGGCTCGGCTGTCTCTGAAGGCCCTCCAGCCTGAGAGCAACTGGCAGAAGCAGCTCAGCATTTTGTTCAGCTTTCTTTTTCACTCACAGGTCCTTCACTGTCCTTTAGGTGCCTGCCTTCCATCCCATTCCAGCCTTTTCCTCCATTGCTCTTGAAAAGTGGCTGCTTTCTTTGCTAGCACGAGCACCTACCACCTCCCAGGTTCCTGGGGATGGGATACATTAGGCGAAGCGAGAAGAAAACCTATCCAAGGGAGCTACTCTATACCACGACTCCTCCACACGAGGACTCCTCCAACTATCGGATCGTGACCTCCAAAGGAACTGGAGAGAATTCCAAGGGGGTCAGAGGCCCTGGAGCTCAGAGCCCG
The DNA here is from genome assembly GCF_016772045.2 of Ovis aries. Taxonomy (NCBI): domain Eukaryota; kingdom Metazoa; phylum Chordata; class Mammalia; order Artiodactyla; family Bovidae; genus Ovis; species Ovis aries. The sequence continues at coordinate 101,503,271 of NC_056080.1, read as the reverse complement.
AGACGTCCCAACATCTGTTGTCAGTGAAGGCAGAGCAGCCTTTTTAATACAATTTCCTCCCCCACATCAGCACCAATATTCTTTTTCTAGCCCTTAGGTCTACCCAACACCCCCTGCCACATGACCTCATCTCCCATTACTATCCAAATTATTGCCTCATTACACGGTCCTGTGTTGCTGATTGCCCTCAGCAGTAGGGTTGAACTAAGAATTCAAAATTTAAGAGGAATTCTACCTAATTCCTGTCCTCATTGTCCCATCATGAACACCATCTATCAGTTGGACCTTCAGAAACTATTTTATGATGCTAATATTAATAGTTACCAGCATGCACCGAGCACTGGTTATATGTCAGGCACCATGCCAAGCACTATATTATGTATATCAGCCTCTTTGATCTTCACAACTCTATGAGGTAGATACAACTATTATTTTACCACCTTTTATACATATGAACCCTGGAACAGAGGCACTAATGAACTTGTCCCAGGCCAGAGCTAATAAGCAGCAGTAAGGCTCCAGAGCGAACTCTGGTTTTTAATGTTTTAATGAGATGTTAATATAATATGTATCCATTTAAAGTAAAACACAGGGAATTCGCTGGTGATCCAGTGCTTTCACTGCTGTGAATGCAGGTTCAATCCCTGCTCAGGGAATCAAGCCGAATAGTGTGGCAAAAAAATATATACCACACAATGGTTTTCAGTAGAATTACTGCAACCATCAGCACAGCCAAGATTAAAATATTTTTGTGACTCCTAAAAACTCCATACAACAGTTGTGTGTTAGTCACTCAGTCGTGTCTGACTCTTTGTGATCCTATGGACTGTAGCCCACACCAGGCTTCTCGGTCCATGGAGTTCTCTAGGCAAGAATACTGGAGCGGGTTGCTATTTTCTTCTCCAGGGGATCTTCCCTACCCAGGGACTGAACTCGGGTCTCCCACATTACAAGGCAGATTCTTTACCATCTAAGCCACTAGGGAAGATACCACAGTTATCACTCCCTAAATCCTAGGTAGTAACTGATTTGCCCATTCTGGGTATTTCTTCGGCTTCCCTGGCAGCTCACACAGTGTGTGGTTCCAGCACCTACACTCTTCACTGTCTGACACAGAGGAAGAGGAAGATGGCAAACACCTGTTCTTTACCCCAAGCCCAAGTTGTAATTACCAACAACAACTTCCCCTCACAACACAAGACCCCCTGAAACCTGCTTCTGTTGTTGGCTGGAGGGGACACCTGGCAAGGGGCTGCTGGAACCTTTGGGGACTTATTATGAGATGGTATGGCCTAAGAAAATGAACACAGCCTCTGGCTTCAAAAAGACCCGCGTGCACCTCACACCTGCTGATGGGAGTATGAAACAACACAGCCACTGTGGAAAACAGTTTGGCAGCTCCACAAAAAGTGAAACATAGAATTACCATATGACCCGAAACTCCACTCCTCCATATAGACTCAAGAAAAATTAAAACAGGTGTTCAGACAGAAACATGTAGATGAATGTTCATAGTACCACTATTGAAATTGCCAAAAGGTACAAACCACCCAGGTCATCCATCAAAAGAGGAATGGATTACAAATGCGGTATGTCCGTACAATGGACTATTATTTGGCCATATAAAGAACAAAATACCAATAGATGCAACTGTGTGGATAAACTTTGCTAAGTCAATTAGTTGGACACAAAAGTTCCAACATTGTATGACTTCATTTATAGGAAATATCCAGATTAGACAAGATGCTTACAGACAGAAAGCAGATTAATGACTGCCAAGGGGGGGGGGGGGCGGCAGATGAATTTTTGACATGAGAAAAGAATTAGAGTGTTGACTGTTGCACAATATTGTGGAATGTACTAAATGTCACTGAACTGTGACATTTTAAAATGGTGAAAATGGCAACCTGTCTGGTGGTCCAGTGGTTAGAACTCTACGTTTTTATTGCTGAGGGCGTGGGTTTGATCCCTGGTTAGGGAACTAAAATCCCACAAGCCACACGGTATGGCCAAAAAAGAAAAAAAGAAGGAAATGGGTGAAAAATGGTAGATTCTCTATTATATGAAATCTAACACAACAACAAAAAGAGTTAAAAACAAAAGTTTTGGGTTCAAACTGCATGTTGCTTGATCCAGTGCAAGGGACTTGGAGCTAAGCCCCGTAAGTGGAAAATTGTGGAGAAGAGTAACTTTACAATGTTTTGTGAGGATGAAAGGAGAAACACATGAAAAGCAGTGCTGAAATGGAGTTTCTGTAGAGAAGAGAGTGGTTCTAAAGAGCGAGTAATAACAGAGAAACATGGGCCTCCAGGAGAACTACAAAGCTTTGACCCGGAGATAGGATGGTCTTGAATTTTGTTCACAAAACCTTTTTAAAATGTTAGCTCCTAATTCCAAGGACCCATTCCCAATCAAGCAGAGCAGTGCCATACCTTTGATGTAGCTCCCAGGTAGCAAGAAGTTTTAAGGCTACAGACCTATCTGTCTCAGCCAATCTACAGGAAACCCCAAAGCTCCCCAAGAATGATAGAGCCATGGCATCTTTAGTGAGGGGGATCATTGGAAATACACATAGAGCAGAGTGTCTGTCTTTTACAAAGAATCCCTTCCTCCAAACTAACAATAATGTATTTATTCCCCAGAACAGAAGGGCAACATGGTGTTGTTAGAGCACTTGTCTATATGCAAAGTGAATGTCTATTTTTGAAAATAAATTCCTCTCTAAGGTGTTGTTTTCCCTTGGAAAATGAGGTTTTGACATGATTGAAAGTTCTCCTTAGCAAGAGATGGTTTCTGTAATCCATAAGGGGAAAAGTACACAGGAAAGACACTTGGAATCCAGTCCTGTTACAATCCATGCCAGAGACTGCAAAGAAGACCAACTTTCAATATGCTTTTAATTATTCTAGGAAGACAGTCCACTCCAGCGAAGCCCGTTCACCACTCAGTGCTGGCCAATGCCTCATCCACACCAGCAATTTGAGTAAGCTAGAGGTCTTAAACAACCCAGCGTTCTCCCATCAATATAAAACCAGAAATCACTCTTTGCATGCTAACCAGCTTCCCCAGGCAGCACAAGAGGCCTCTCGTGGAGGGACTGACTGGTGATAAGAGCCTTGGTCGGTGGGCTGTCAAGAGCAGCTGGACAAAGGAGGTCATATGTGAGCAGTTACTCTGAGGATGAAATTAACCCCCCCCTACCCTGTTCAAGAAACTGACTAGTCTAATAGGGTACAATGCTTATTTTGAAAATGTAATTTTTTTCTACTGCAATTGTTATATTAGGAAACAATTTGGGCATAATGTGAATTTCACAGCTCCCACATCGTTCCTTCACTGGTGATTTCATCAAGAAACCCTAGGTTAAAAAAAAAAAAAGAAAAAAGAAAAGAAAGCAAACAATTCCACCAGCTGAAACAAATCATGTAGGAATCCACAAAATGTGTATGCAAGCACACACATAAACACACAAACATCGACCAGTTCCCTCAGTTCACTTTGCTGAGTCACACCCATTCACATTCATTTCCCATCTGATTTCAGATAACCTTCCATTCACCACTTTACCACAAAGTGGCAGAACCAACTGGGCTTATACGTTCAACAAGTTTATACATTCAACAGATTTATACATTCAACAGGTTAACTGGCAGCTGCACACTGAGTTGATCACTAACTTTTTACTTGCCCTTTCACCAGAATCGTGGTAATAAAAGTGAATCCTTCAGCAAACCCAGGGGGAACATTTACCAGGCATGATCTGCCTTAAAACCTACATATCTTAGGTGAGATATGTAACCAAAATCAAAAAGTCCAGCTGCCAGTTAGAAGAGAACAAATGAACATCATAGGATGAAAAAAATCTTAATGAGAAAATGAACAACCTGATTAAAAACATGAGACCTAAGAAGACACCTCACCAAAGACACACAGATGGCAAAAACACATTTGAAAAAATGTTCCATGTCATCACTGGAGAACTGCAAATTAAAACAACAATGAGATACCACTACACACCTAACAGAATGGCTAAAATCCAAAACACTGACAACACCAAATGCTGGTGAGGATGTGGAACAAAAATAACTCATTCATTGCTGATAAGAATACAAAACAGCACAGTCACTCTGAAACAGTTTGGAAGTATCCTACAAAACTAAACATGCTATGGAGAAGGAAATGGCAACCCACCCCAGTATCCTTGCCTGGAAAATCTCATGGACAGAGGAGCCTGGTGGGCTGCAGTCCATGCAGTCACACGGCTGAGCCACTAACACTTTCTTTCCTACTTAGTGACCATGTAACATCCAGCTGAAGACTAGCAGGGGGGTACTCTTTCTGCCCCCTTCTGATGCCTATGTCAGAAGCTTTCTCTATCTCCTTTATACTTTAATAAAACTTTATTACACACACACACAGACAAAAAAAAAAAAAAAGCTAAACATGCTAGATGGTATTTATCCGTGAGCTGGAAACTATGTCCACTCAAAAGCCTGCACAGGATGTTTATAGATTTATTCATAATTACCAAAATCTAGAAGTAGCCAACACATCCTTCGGTAGGTGGATGGATAAGCAAACTGTGGTCCATCCAGACAATGAAATATTACTCAGTGCTAAAAAGAAATGAGCTATCAAGCCATGAAAAGACATGAAGGAAGCTTAAATGCGCATTACTAACTGAAAGAAGCCAATCTGAAAAGACCACATACTATCTGATGCCAATTATAGGACATTCTGGAAAAAGCAAAACTATGGAGACAACTGGAAGATCAGGGATTGCCAGGGGTTGGGGGTGGGGTAGGTGGGTGGCAGGGAGGAGGGAAGGATGAATACACAGAGCACAGAGGATTTTTAGGGCAGTGACACTATTCCATGTGACATTGTAATGGTGGATCCCTGTCATTATACATTTGTCAAAAACCCACAGAATGTACCAGAGAACCCTAATGTAAAGAAAGGATGGGCTTTGGCTGATAATGCAGGCTCACTGATATAGCAACACAGGTTCAGACTGCAACAGATGTACGACCCTGGTGCAAGATGTTGATAGTGGGGGAGGCTGTGCATGTGGGCAAGGCAGGAGCTATATGGGAACTCTTTGCACTCTGTGCTCAAATTTGCTGAGCCTAAACTTGCTCTAAAAAAATAAAGTCCATTAAAAATATTACGAGGTGCTCTTAAAGTTAAAAAGCCCTTTCAAAATCATGTAGCTTATTATCATGATCATGCAACATGAGAATTTTCTTCAGAGAACTAAAAATGCACAAAGAACTGCACTTTAATGTGTCCATAGGAACCTACCACCTACAGCAAATGGCCATGCACAAAATAAAAAAGCCCTGATTGGGACAATTTTGACTCCTTTATGAGAAGGACCCATACAATCTTTCTTTCTCCTTTTTTCCTGGAAAGGATCATGCTATCAGTTTTTTACAAGTTAATAAGTCTTAGGGATCTTTGTCAAACAAAGGCCATGTCCTTCAGCTGAAGCTGGGAGCAGGGCCATACCCTGTTGTTAAATCTTCAGTGAATTAAACTCATTTCTTTAAAAAAAAAAACACACACACACACAACCCCACCCCTACCCCCACCCTGGATCTCAAAGTTCAAACTCTGAAAGGGGAAAGACAGAGGATGAGATGAGAGGAACTTTAGGGTTGCTATAAATGTCTCAGTGTTCAGTTTGAAAGGTTACTTAAGGATGCACAATTACCTGAGTGGGAGGGAGAGCCCAAGCCAAAAGCAGACTCTGGCCCTGTCTTTGGCACATGGAAAGCCTTTCTGGAAGGCTTCAGACCTTGGGCTATATGTACAAGCAGGAACCTTGAAAGGTCCTAGGTCAGACATCACTCCCCGGGGGTGTCATCAAAGACCTTACCAGTAACCAGGAGCCCTAAGAAGATCCTGGGATTCCCTGGTAGCTCAGCTGGGAAAGAATCCACCTACAATGCAGGAGACCCTGGTTCGATTCCTGGGTCGGGAAGATCAGCTGGAGAAGGGATAAGCTACTCACTCCAGTATTCTGGCCTGGAAAACTCCATGGACTGTATAGTCCATGATGTCGCAAAGAGTTGGACGTGATTGACTGAGTTTCACTTTCACTTTAAGAAGCTCCTAGCACAGATGTCAGATCTTGGGCACAGGGGTATAACCCCAACCCCTGAAAAACAGGAAGACTAACTGGATCCAACTTGAAAAGACTAAGTCCCTCTCTCTCTAGTCTCTAAGAGCCTCTTGGGAGGCACTGCCCTTGAGGATCCCCTCAGCAGCCCTTCTGAACCCAGATCAGGGCCAGAGAACCCTAAGCCAGGACTCATAACAAATGCACATCTGTGTGCAAAAGAGTATCAGAATGTACCTTAATACAGGTAATTGATGCCTCCAAGAGCCTAGGATTACTTCCTTACCAAGTCCCTGCACCTTTCCAACTTGTAAGTGAATAAACAAAATGTATTTAGGGGTGACACAACCTCTGCCTCACAGGAATATGTCCTTAAGGACTCAATATTGCTCACAAATAGGGTGATCCACAGTGATATTTACAAATCAATTTTTATGGGGTGGCAGGTTGGGGAAAAGGAGTCTAAAAATGTTATCGAGGTGGTCTTAGGAGAAATGTCAGAAATGATTTAAAAATTTTAATTCTGTTGTTAAACATCAGAAACAGTCAAAAGATTGGGCTCGTTTGGTTGTGATCTTTACTTGAAACTTGCTGTTCAGCTGCTAAGTCATGTCCGACTCTTTGTGACCCCATGAACTGTAGCACACCAGGCCCCTCTGTCCCTCACTACCTCCCACAGTTTGCTCAGGTTCACCTCCACTGAGTCAGTGATGCTATCTAACCATCTCATCCCCTGTCGTCCCCTTCTCCTGGCAACAATCTTTCCCAGCATCAGGGTCTTTTCCAGTGAGTCAGTTCTTCACATCAGTTGGCCAAAGTATTGGAGCTTCAGCATCAGCCCTTCCAATGAATATTCAGGGTTGATTTCCTTTAGGATTGACTGGTGGTTTGATCTCTTTGCAGTCCAAGGGACTCAGAAAGTCTTCTCAAGCACCACAGTTCAAAACCACCAATTCTTCAGCGCTATCTTCTTTAAGGTCCAATCCTCACATCCCTACATGACTACTGGAAAAACCATAGCTTTGACTATAGGGACCTTTGTTGGCAAAGTGATGTCACTGCTTTTTAATATGCTGTCTAGGTTTGTCATAGCTTTCAAGGAGCAAGAGTCTTAATTTCATGGCTGCTGTCACCAACCGTCCCCAGTGATTTTGGAGCCCAAGAAAACAAAATCTGTCACTGCTTCCACTTTTGTCCCTATTGCCATAAAGTGATGGGACACCATCATGGTTCTCCAGGACATTAAGACCTTTTCTGTATAGTTCTGTGTATTCTTGCCACCTCTTCTTTAATCTCTTCAGCTTCTGTCCTTACCATTTCTGTCCTTTATCATGCTCATCCTTACATGAAATGTTTCCTTGGTATCTCCAATTTTCTTAAATGGATCTCTAGTCTTTCCCATTCTAGTGTTTTCCTCTATTTCTTGGTATTGTTCACTTAATAAGGTTTTCTTATCTCTCCTTGAGGAAATGGCAACTCACTTCAGTATTCTTGTCTGGGAAATCCCATGGACAGAGAAGCCTGGCAGACTATGGTCCATGGGGTTGCAAGAGTCATACATAACTCAGCAACTCAACCACATCTCTCCTTGCTAATCTCTGGAACTCTGCATTCAGTTAGGCGTATCTTTCCTTCCTCCCTTGCCTTTCCTCTTTCCTCAGCTATCTCCCTCTTCAGACAACCACTTTGCCATCTTGCCTTTTTCTTTGGGATAGTTTTGGTCCCTGTCTTCTGTACAGTGCTACAAACCTCCATCCATAGTTCTTCAGGCACTCTATCTACCAGATATAATCCCTTGAATCAATTTGTCACCTCTACTGTATAATCCTAAGGTCATACCTGAATGGCCTAGTGGTTTTCCCTACTTTCTTCAACTTAAGTCTGAATTTGGCAATAAAGAGCTCATGATCTGAGTCAGTCAGCTCCTGGTCTTGTTTTTGCTGACTGTATAGAGCTTCTCCATCTCTGGCTGCAAAGAATATAATCAATCTGATTTTGGTATTGACCATCTGGAGATGTCCATGTATAGAGAGTCATCTCTTGTGTTGTTGGAAGAGGGTTTTGCTATGACCAATGTGTTCTCTTGAAAAAACTGTTAGCCTTTGCTCTGCTTCATTTTTTCACTCCAAGCACCTGTGCATAATCAGAAGTAGCTGTCTCAATAATGGCGCCTGGTATGGTTCATATGGTTCTTGAAGCATTTTTCCATATATTGTTTTATTCTGTCATCGCCAGAAGCCCTGAAAGTAGTATCCTATTTTACAGTTAGAAAAACTGAGGCTCAGTTTCTGATCAGAAAAATGAAAAAAAAATAATAATCATCTTCTAAGATGCTTATGAAGTTGATGAAAGATTCCCTGAAGCTTATCCCAGAATAGGTGCTCAGTACTAGTCACAATGCAGGTCATTTAACTGCTGAGGTCTTTCTGCTGCTCTGACCTACATCTCCAAAAGTGAGGGAGCCAAAACTCCCTCATGTTTGATTTGTGGATGGCGTATCTTATTAAGCTAATGCTAAAATTAAGGGCAATTTCTAAAATAATAGTTGGGCAGAGGGGATAGGATGGGGGTTTCAGCTTTGTGCAGCAGATTTTTGATACTGGGGCCCCGTGGGGAGGTAGTGGGCTGTGAAATAGCAGTAAGGGCACTGGCATCCATTTTACTTGTGTTTGGTGATGGAGGGGTGTTTTTTTTTTTTTTTTTCTAAATCTCAGCAGTTCTTTCAGAGGATTCTACCAGGGCAAAATGGAACTGGAAAATGTTTAAACAAAGAATACACAATTTGCTTGTTTAAATTAAAATTCACTTCTAGGCGATTATCAAGAAACTTTATCTGCAAAAGTAATTGGGCAAAAGCACCACGGCTCTTAATTTTAACACGTCATGTTTTAGGGAGAATGAAAAGAACATGATTTTATTCCCTTTCAAAGAACAGCCATAAAGAACCCTGATGGTCCTGTATTACACACGATACGCAGCTCTTAATGACGTTAATGGAAATGGGAGGCAGGTGCACATGCTCAGAGCCTAAAGAACAACCTGAGAAGTGGCTATTAAGTCAGAGATCTGTCTATTCAAATCCCCCTCGCCTCCCTTGTTTTAAGGGCCGGCTCAATAACTAGCTGAGTTGTGAAAGCATTAATAGTGCTAATTCACGCTGACACATTTGAAGTAAAAGTACCTATTCTCTGAGTACAAAGGACATCCCCCCCAACCCCGCCCAGTTTCTACTCCGTTTAGTTTATGTGTTTCAGACGAGGGCTCGTTTTATGCAGAAATTTGATTTTAGGAAGAAAGAACTCACACCCGGTGCTTCTGGACCCCAAGCTAATTCTCATGGCGATTAGACAGCAGATTCTATTGTAAGCCTTGAAGGGGGACAGCAGCCAGAAGCCCCCAGCACCTCCCTCTGAGGGCTCAATCAAGAAATTTCATGCACCCCGGCCTGCTAGTGGTAGCAGAGGTTGGGACCTGCAGCCCATAAAGGCAGATACCTGCGCGGCTGGCCAAAGGGCTGTTCAAGTCTGCTGTGTGACTTCTGACCAACTGTGTCTTGACAGGAGCCTGTTTGCACAGATGTCCGCTAAATCATCCTTGGCCAAAACACACCGGCCTCCATTCACGAGGGCCGAGCAGTTTTATGGGAGAAGGCCTCCAGTTATCCTTGGGGTGGGCTGAGAGTGTCTCCTTTGGTCTCCCAGCATTTCCTGTTATTGCAGTCATGCCCTGTGCAAACAGCAGTGGGTTTCAATTATATGCTGCAAATAAACCATTTTGTAGTGATATTAATTCTGTGTTATTTATAGTTGTCTGCCAGAATGGAAACAGCAGAGAACTGGAAGCAATTCTGGTGAGTAAAGGTTAATTTTTGAACAATAAAATAAATAAATAAGCAAGCAAGCACAGACGACTAAATGAAATTTCCACCTTGTTAGTGAATTATAGCTTATGGGTTTCAAATATTATTTCTCAAATTCTTTCCTGAAAGGTTTAGGAATAATTATATAGCACTTAAAGGACAGGCCTTGCCAGATAAACCTAATAAGTCTATAATCTGTACTAGAGGCAGCATTTCCTGTAAATGAGAGCTGGATTTAATTTTATCATTGTACTTCGAAAGGCTTGCTGATTATTAATCATGTGACCTGCGAGGTAGCAGCCCTTCAAGTTCCGTGCAGCACTTATGCTTGAATTAAAGGGCTCCAATGCTTGAATTGAATTCCCCCAGTAAGTTCTTCAGTTGCTAACTCTGAACACCCATTTACCCTCAGCGTAAATTATCCCTAGCTATATTATTTTCACGCTAGACTTAAGCTCAAGAACTAGATGATTAGACGTTTTTTCCAACACTGCTGTGTGGTCTAAAAGCCTTATTCTTCCTGGGACAATTCTTCTGCTGGGCTTTCCTACAGCTGAGTAGATGGCATCAAATCTTTTCAATAGATGCACATGTTTGTAGCTAAAGCACTTTAGGAACTCGGGGCATAACAAGATTGGTGGTGGGCTGGAATGTGCACTTATCCAGGAGTACGAATGGGCAGAAGTCCTTACTTTGAAGGCTTCACAATAAAAAGAAGACCCTTTCGGTACCTGGCTGACAGTGATCAGTGTTTTCAGTCCACTTGATGTCGAGGGCAGTGTGTGCTTCAAAGACTAACATGCCTGCTGTTATTAGATCAAAGAAAGCATCAAGCCAAAGACGATGGTCTGGAAAAAGCTTCTGGGAATGTAAGCCTGTTTTTTTTTTTTTTTCCCCCCATGGGCAAAAAGTTGGGTGTTTTTCAGATGAAGCTAATAAACACTTATGGAGCCCCTGTACTGTGTGCAAGGCAAGATGGGGGGATTATAGAACTGAGCAAGACAGGGTGCCTGACTTCAAGGAGCTTCCAGACCTGGAGAAGTAATAAAACTGATAGCCAGTTTTAATAGGTGAGGATTATTTCCTTGAGGACTGAGATGCAGTCTTTTTATATTCCTAGTAACTGCCACTTAATTGGGCACATAGACGATGTTGCATAAACACTTACAGAATAAGTGAATGAATACTCATTATTCTAATATCCACTCATTCGTCCTTCTATTTCTTCCTCACAAAATGCTACGGGTAAGCAGAAGAGCTATCCAACTGTGCGTATCAGAGAAAATGGATGCAAAGGTCTGAGAGAGATGCAGAGACTTCATTGTGCAGAAACAGTGACCACAAAATACACTGTGTGGCTAGCACCCTCGACTGTGGGTTATGTATGCTACTGTGCCATAATGATGAATCCTTTGACTTCAGAATAAGGAAGCATATCGGGATGTTAATGCCTAGTCGTTGAACTTGCTGAAGGGTTAACTTGATTCAAACTCCCACTCTGGGACTACGCCCTGAGTCACAGGGAGCAAGATGTCTGTGGCCTTTCAGAAGCTCGCATGAAACATTCCAGGCACCAGCCAGACAAGCAAACCCTGAACATACACACATTTGCTGGGGCAGCCTGCGCTTGCCAGCATCCTGCTTCAAGCAGAGAGGCACGCCTGGGGCATGTTTCTCTTTAGAATCCAAGCATCCAAGCTACGTGACTCCAACTTTCTCAAATAGCTCCTTAGCCTAGCTCTTCACCCCAAACCACTTTTTTTGTCTTTAAAAAAAATTTTTTAAGTTTTTAATTGGAGGGTAATTACTTTACAGGGCTTCCCAGTGAATCAGCAGTAAAGAATCTGCCTGCAATGCAGGAGCTGCAGGAGACACAGTGTTCGATCCCTGGGTCAGGAAGGTCTCCTGGAGGAGAGCACGGCAACCCACTCCAGTATTCTTGCCTGGCGAATATCCATGGACCGTGGAGCCTGGCGGGCTACAGTCCATAGGGTCACAGAGGTAGATACGACTGAAGCAATTTAGCACGCACTCACGCGTACATATATACCCTCCCTCTTGAGCCTCCTTCCCACCTCTCCATCGCGCCCCACCCCAGGTCATCAGAGCACTGTAGAGCAGCTTCCAACCAGCTATCTATTTTACACACGGTAGTGTATATATATCACTGCTAATCTCTCAGTTCGTCCCACCCTCTCCTTCCCCTGCTGTGTGTCTTGCCACAAGTCAGTTCTCGATGTCTGCATCTCTATTCATGCCCTGCAAACAGGTTTATCAGTACTATTTTTCTAGATTCCATATATATGTGTTTTTACATACACAATTTGTTTTTCTCTTTGTGACTTACTTCCCTCTCCAAACCACTTTTTTGATCTTTTACAAGATGAGCCGTCTGGCTAGGCCCTGGGATACACATTGCCTTCCCAGCCCCTTTCCAGTCTCAGTGCATCCTAGCCTCCTCTCATCCACCTACTCTTATTAGTTAGCTTAGAGAAGAAATGTGATTATTAACTACACTAATGTCTAGCCTGAGACAAACAGTGATAGAGTGACACACAGCCTATCTGGAACCTAAAAATAAGCCTCCAAAGGCTCTGATCGGCCAAAGTCCATGGGCTAGGGTCATAGGAGAGGCCCTCCCCCCATGGCTTCTGTATGCTTACTTGGCACAGAGTCCTGATGAGCGTTAATGCTATGGTTCCTAAGACCACAAGGGAAGCAGCCAAGACGGGGGTTGGGGCGGGGGGGGGGGGATGGACAGGAGTTGCTAAAAGCGGGCATGCTGACAGCGGTACAGAATGACAGCTGACAGCGAGCAAGGAGACAAAAACCATTCAGAAAGCTCATTTACCCAGAACTGCTCATTTCAAGGTTTTATTGTACTCAAGAATACATATGCAATGAGGAAAGGGCTTTCCTCATATTCCTCTCATCTTTCCAGATCATCTCATCAGCTCTCAACACATCTGCAGTGAAATATAGAGTATCAGAGCTGGAAAGGATCTTAGGGATCATCTAGTTAAATGCCCTCCTTTAATGAACCCCAGGGACAAACAAGGCCCTGATATGATGAGTTATTGAATGCCCATCACCCTGCTGGTCAGGGGCCAAACAGGGCACAGGACCCAGGCTTCCTGAGTCACACATGGTCCAAGGAAGGCTCTCTCCTGCCTGGCAGTGCTATATTTCTGTGCTTATGTTATAGTTTGTGTCCACTTAGGGGAAAAAAATCAAACCAAACAAATTGGCTTAAAGTCTAATGTAAATATTGAAATTGAATAGCATAATGAAATACCTTAGAACTTCCAGAAAGGTCAGCAAAGGAATTAAAAGCCATTAAAAGCATACTGTCAAGTTTCTTGAAACCTCTCCATAAAAAAATTTATTATTACTGTTGTTGCCAGCACCTGCCTTCACTTAGGAAACTGAGCCATCTTCTTTAATATCAAGACTCTTTAATTTACAGTGAATTCCTAAAACCCCAGGTAACAAGCATCCTCCTTCATGATAGAAGGCTTATGCTGCCTCAGCAGATGGCCCTCTTTCCAAGAGGCCTTTGTTATCACAGTATTCTAGTACAAAAAGGCAACATGGACCATCTTCTGCTCCCTCCTTTCACCCCAACTGATCACTTTGTATCCTCCCACGAAGCCACTTGGAAGCCTGAACTGGCCTAGAGCAAGAAAAGGGGGTCTGAAAAAGCACCTCCTGGATCTCGAATCCTTTCAGTTCTGAACTGTCTGAGCTTCACTTGTTTTACTAGTTAATTTTTTAGACCGGTTTACATCTTACATCTTGTTCTTAATTATTAACAGGACTTAATCTGTTAAATGTAGTCGAAAACACCAAAAATAAAACTGTTCCTGTTTTAGGGAGGCTGTAGGAATCAAAAAAGAAAATACTCTCCTCCTTTTCCTCCAACCACCTGAAATATTGTTGTATAATTCTGAGTTGTGCAAATGAAACAAGACATAAACTGAACTGATGGCTCAGGAAAGAGAAGCTGAAGTGATAAGAGTCGGATGTAGAGTGGGAAGAGGGGTGAGGGCAGTCTGGTACAGGAAAGAAGATGTAAGGAATCCACATGTTGGTCTAACGTCTCAAACATCACAAAGACCCATGAACCCTATAAGTGGCAATCTCTGGAAGTTACAAATAACCCAAATTTAAATGACCTGGGGAGTTGCTTCAGTTATAACAAAGAGGCACTACCTTATCCAGTGGGCAGTCAGTAATTAGCCATCCCCAGGGGTGCTATAAACTAAAGTAAGCGTGGCTAAAGCAAGTCAGCACCACTGGAAGATATCCCAGAACACCAGGGTCGTTGAGACCACCTGAGATACCATGCTGGCCTGGCCTCTGGGACTGATCCTAAGTGACAGGTCCTCGGGAGAAGGACACCTTTTGAATGATTCATCACTCCTGTGCATCACTGCAGCCAATTAATCTACACAGTTGCATCTTCTACAGATCCTAATTCTGTTCCCAAAGACCCCAAAATGGTTCTAAAAAGGGTACAGCTGTCTTCCAACTGGAGGACTTGTTGGCAAACTCCTCCTTCAACGCCCCATTGAGGAGAAAGAGCATCATAATTACTCGCCGCTGTGTCAGAAAGCCCCAGAAGCAACAGCCAACCATTCTCTTCCTGCACTTAGACGCCCCTCCTTCTTTACCCCACCCTGTAAGCACCTCTTTCACCAGCCACCTGTCAAAATAAAGCAAGCCCTGGATCTTTCAAAAACTGACCCTGGAAAGAAGCCGTTGGATGATTTTTCTTCCAGGACCTGTTGAAAGATAAAAGATGAAGCTGACAATTTAAAAGGCGAGACTGTACCCTCCCAAGCAAAGCTGAAAGCAGACAAACCGTGGAAGCCAATGACAGAGGAAACGCCCTTTGACCAGAGACAGACACTAGGCATAGCAAAGTTATTTTCCATAAAGAATAAGAAGCTGAAGTAAGCCATTTCACGACTAATAGTCATAAAATCTTTTCATTGTCAAAAACTGGGAGAGCAGTGAGAAGGAGGGTTATTACGAGCCCCTCTTTTGAGAAACAATGGCACTGCTTTCTAGGAAGTTCTGTTTAGACGACAAATGTTTTTAGAATGGGTTTTGTTTGGGTTCCCCCCCAAATACCTTTTTTTAAAATATCACGCACAAACATGTGGGAAACTTTCCTCCAAAGGGCATAAGAACCACAGAAAAATGCCCTGCAAGCAAAAAATCCATACTCTCCTTCAGGTTTAATCGCCATCCCCCGACCAGCCAACATTTGAACTGTTTCTCGAAATATTGCTGAACTACGTTTTTAGGAAGCAAAGTACATGTAGGTTCCTGACAAGAGCTGAGAGAGTGCATCTGGGAAATGCTGGAATAAACTGAACTCTTAGAGCTGACCAAGTGTCAGTAATGACCAAGTCCCTAGGTTAAATCTCAGATTTCCTCTCTCCTCTCTTCCCTGCACACCTGAAACAGAGGAGTCTGGTGTGTGCTGCCAAAAGGCTTTAAACACCAGAGGAATGTGTCTGGGTTTTTTCCTCCAAGCTTTCTGAAAGTTTTTTAAAAAAAAAACAGATTTACATAAAATTTAACTGAAGGAAGTTCTTCAACAGAAGCCAAACACATAGGTATGTAGATGATCACTGTTGCGTTCAATGTAATACCCAACACACATAAACACGTGCATCTACAAACCGCCAAAAATAACTACACAGTCGCATGGCATAGGTAAAAGATTCAGGTGCATCAACTCCACAGACATCTATGTGGCCATTAGCAAATCTGCACTGTATAGAGCTACAGAAGCACTTTCCATGTTCTGTTTCAAGTAGCAGATACAGGACAAATTGGATGAGGGTGGTCAAAATGTACAAATGTCCAGTTATAAGGTAAGTACTAAAGATGTAGTGTACAGCATGATAGCTGTATATTATATATAAAAGTTGTTAAAAGAGTAAATCCTAAGTGTTCTCATAAGAAAAAGTTCTTTTCTATTTCTTTAATGTTATATTTACATGAGATGATGAATGTTCACTAAATTTGTGATAATCACTTCATGGTATATATAAATAACATCATTATACTGTATGTCAATGATACCTCAATAAAACTGGAAGAAAAACAGCAGATACACCAAGCACTATAATTTCAATCACATAAAAACGTGTTCATGTGAAGAGGGTTTGAACTATGATGTGAAAAGGACATAAAAGTTACTCTTTATTATTATTGTCATACCATCTTTTCAATTGGAAAAAATTTAGCCTACTATAAACAGTATCTCTGGAGACCAATGGGCTTCCATGGTGGTTCAGACAGTAAAGAATCTGCCTGCAATGAGGGAGACCTGGGTTCGATCCCTGGGTTGGGAAGATTTCCTGGAGGAGGGCATGGCAACCCACTCCAGTATTCTTGCCTGGAGAATTCCATGGACGGAGGAGCCTGGCGGGATACAATCTATGGGGTCACAAAGAGTCAGTCACGTCTGAGTGACTAACACTTTCACTTCTGGAGATCAAATGACGCTGTGACAATTCTGAGGGCCAGGTACAAAGTCCTAAGAGCAGAGTCAATCAGGACAGGGAGAAGGAAAATGGCTGAAGAATCAAAGATGCTGTCCACCTTCCCTCAAATGGTTTCAATCCCTAGATCTAAAGTGGCTTCAGCCCACAGGCTCTCACTTCCCTTGGTGTGTAACTCTTCCTGGTTTTCTGAACATTTCAGGTGGTTGTAATAGCTGCTATCAGGGGGCCATTACAGGAGAGCTCTGACTCAGAAACCAAGAGATATGAATTCATACACGAAAAGGAAGCAGTTATCTAGAATGATAGAAGAGTTGAATTCTTTCAACTAAAGATAATCCCATGGATCAAAAGCCAGACTGAATTTCTCAAATGTTGTTTCTTGGGGTTTTATGGGAGATCAGTACAAGAAATGAAATCATGTTGACAACACTGATTATTATACTGTTTGATGTCTTTTACTTAAGAACCTATATAATAAATTCTTTCTAGGTTTAGTAACAACAAGGAAATGTATTGCCTTAAGAACTGTCAGGTTTCTTTTTCTCAATGTGATTGGATTTATATTTTTTTTCTTGTCTTTATTTTTAATTGAAGGACAATCGCTTTACAATATTGTGTTGGCTTCTGCCATACATCAACATAGGTATACATCTGTCCCCTCCCTCCTGAATCTCCTTCCAACTCCCACCCCATCCCACTCCTCTAAGTTGTCACAGAGCCCTGATTTCAGCTCCCTGAGTCATACAGCAAATTCCCACTGGCTGATAAAAGCTACCTAGAAAGCCTATCAGCTTGCCCATTCACTGGCATAAGCCTCTCTCTTAGAATTCCTTATTCCCCTCTCCTTCCATCATGTGTCTTTTTATTTTATTTATATAAAATGGGTTAATCTACATAATGCTTTCTAAAAAGACCGAAGGCGAGTACTCAGTATATGCTATCTATTGTAACTAAAATAATAATGATCACTATGCTTGTAGGAATCTTACTGAATATGGATTAAATGATCTTAAGTAGGTAGGATTTATTTTACAATTAAAATTTTAAAGCCTTGGAAGAAAATGACATGACTTCTCAAAATTTCAGGCCCTGCCAGATTTTTAAAAAGTAAAGACATATGGCTGAAGAATCGGTCACGAGCTCCTTTTAAAACTGCACCCTTGATGTTGAAGGGACCAACAGATTCCCATTAGTAAAGCAATTAGAAAGCTGATGAAATCATGTTAGCCTCTTCTCGGCTGTTTTCTTTTTTTTAATGGGAAAATATATCAATATTGACTGATTAAACAAAACAAATATTAGGAAAGGAAGAGAAGAGAAAGGAGGTCAGAAAGGTCCCATCAAGGTTACAATAAATTGTTTAAAAAGGAACAAAAGCACAAAGTCAACTGCTTCAGTGGACAGAATTCAATAGAACCAAGAAACATACTAGAGTGATGTGCTATTAAAAGAAATTGCCAGCATTTTACATTTAGCTGGAATAAAATGCCCTATACTTCCTTTTTTTAAGGTTTTTATTTATTTATTTGGCCACTCTGTGCAGCATTGCAGGATCTTAGTTTCCCAACCAGGGATTGAATCCATGCCCCCTGCAGCAGAAGCAAAGTCCTAACCACTGGACCACCAGGGCAGTCCCTATTCTTCCTTTTTAAAATTAATGATCAAGATTGTCCCTCATTTCCAAGAATGACTATCATAAGTGACATACCTTTAGGAAGCTGTCTACAGTTGGCATTCTTTCTCCCACAAGAGTGTCTACTACTAAACATACACTATGATAAAAATTGAGGGTTTGATCACACATCAAATAAACTGAAAATGGTGAAAAATTCCTTTACAACCAATTTTTGTTAAGAAAAACACTTAATATTAGAGGCAATTTATATTTGGCAAAATACACAATCTAAGTCTTAAACTTCTTAAATGTCACCCCAGGAAGCCACAAAGCTCTGGCATAACACTCCAGCATATAGCACAGATTCAAAGACATTTCTGAAATTAATAACTATGCCAATGCAATCATTTCCCTTTATTCTTAGTGATCAGCTTGCATTCCTCTCACATGAAAAACACATCTCAATTTGGGGGGCTGTTTTTCCCTTCTGCAAACTCTGAGGATACAACAGCTGCTGGGATTTCAAGAAAGAAAACAAATATCCTACCCTAACAGCAGAACTGCCATTAGTCACTCATGTTGCTATGGTCAATTATAGAAATGCCTTCTATAGATTTGACTAATTGGAGGGAATATGGGTTGAATTATACAATATTTTAAAGAAACGCAGACTTATCACTTTTTCAACACAAGGTGACTTCTCCCCACCCCAACCCCACCAAAGTTTTAAAGCAACTTAGAGACCTACTTCAATAAACAGACGTATTTGTAATGAACACAATGGTCTCAATGAAAATGGCTGTCCTTGAGGTGTTTGGTGATAACTCCCTTCCCCTCTGCAGGTGTCAAACATCTCCTAATGTACTTATTCATTAGCTTAGCAAACCCTTTTATTACAGACCCAGCAGAGATAAACAAGCTTAGCCTCAGCTTCCTTCATCCCAGAATCTCTCATTCTAAAACTTAGAAGGAACCAAGAGAAAATCTCCGGGCTCCAAGAGAAACACTAGGTTATTGGCGAAAACGGTCCATGCTGTGTCTGTTTTAAAATAAAAGCAGAGACAATTAATCACTTCTCCCTAAAGGTAAAGCTATGCTTAGAGAGCTAATGATTGGTTTGCCTCAACATGAACCTACATATCTTAGTCCACACCATGAGTACTTCATAGCATATGAACCATTTGCTTGCTTGGACAACAAGAAACAAAATGCTTATGTCTATTTTTAATCAGGCAACTTTTTCTTATATAGTGACAGTGCAAGCCTATATTATTTAGAATAGGACATATACCAAAAGCTTCATATTTTAATCCATATATAAAATAGGGCACACGTAAATCTGCATATCTAAACAAGATTTGGTCCTTGCATACAACCTATTTACTAGAGATACAGTCAGTTCACTGCAAAACACTGGTAATATTGGGATCTCATGACTACTTGTATACCAGTACGTGAAACTATCAAGCATGCAAGGTGGTGCCTATGCGTAATTCAGCCTCAGGGTCCCTCATTAGAGCCTGGAATTTCTGAACATACTAACAAAAATAAGGCCCTATTTTTATCCAGAGCACTCATCCAAAATTCTGAAAACTATCAATCCTATTTCAATTTTTTTAAAAATAAAATAGTATCAAACTCTGAAATGGAGTCAACCCTGTTCTGAGGGGCACGGTGTATGGCAGGAAAGGCTCTTTCCCATTCTGTTCCCTTGATAACTGCAGGGAACACTTATCACTCAGACTGCATTTGCTTACAATCCTATCTTCCTGGCCAGCCTCCACGCTCACCACCCCCACCACCCACACACACAGCCAGGGAGACATGCACACTTGGTTGCCATTCATAAAGGCCTGCAGAGGTAAGGAATCCTGCTGCCGACTGGCAGAAGCATCAGATCCATTTCTGCTGAACCAGAATTCTACTGGAACAGTCACCATGAGGCCAGGGGGCTTTGTTCTGAGCCACTTGGTCAAAAAAAACCCTAGCATTTCAATTATTACAGAAAGGCAATTCAAAACTAAAATGAGGCACCACCTCACACCAGTCAGAATGACCATCACTTCAAAGTCTACAAATAATAAATACTGAAGAGGGTGTGGAAAAAAGGGAACCCACATACACTGTTGACTGGAATGTAAATTGGTGCAGCCCCTATGGAAAACAGTCTGGAGGTTCCTTAAACTAGTAGTTGACGTGAAAAAGTGAAAAGTGTTAGTCGCTCAGTGGTGTCTGACTTTGCAATCACATGGTCAGTCCATGCAATTCTTCAGGCGAGAATACTGGAGTGGGCTGCCATTTTCTTCTCCAGGAGATCTTCCCGACCCAGGGATCGAACCTGGGTCTCTCACACTGTAGGCAGGTTCTTTACCATCTAAGCTACCAGGGAAGCCCCAGAGTTGCCATATAATCCTATAATGCCATGCCTGGGCATATACCCAGACAACAGTATACTAATTTGAAAAGATACATGCACCCCTATATTCACTGCAGCACCATTTACAATAGCCAAGAAATCTAACCAACCTAAACATCCATCAACAGATGAATGGATAAAGAAGATGTGCGCACACACACACACATTTGTTGTTGCTTTAGTTGTTAAGTCATGTCCAACTCTTTTGCAACCCCATGGACTGTAGCTCCTCTGTCCATGGAATTTCCCAGGCAAGAATACTGGAGTGGATTGCCATTTCTTTCTCCAGGGGATCTTCCTGACCCA
The DNA here is from genome assembly GCF_016772045.2 of Ovis aries. Taxonomy (NCBI): domain Eukaryota; kingdom Metazoa; phylum Chordata; class Mammalia; order Artiodactyla; family Bovidae; genus Ovis; species Ovis aries. The sequence continues at coordinate 101,482,427 of NC_056080.1, read as the reverse complement.
GGGATCAAACCTACATCTCCTGCTTGGCAGATGGATTCTTTACCAACTGAACCACCAGGGAAGCACCCCCTCCGCCCCCCCACACACAGAATATTACTCAACCATTAAAAAGAATGAAATAATGCCATTGGCAGCAACATGGATGGACCTAGAGGTTATCATACTGAGATAAGCCAGACAAATACCATAAGATATCACTTATATGTAGAATCTAAAATACAACACAAACAAACATATATACAAAACAAAAACAAACACAAATATAGAAAATGGACTTGTCAAGGGGGAGGGGTTTCTGAGCGAAGAATTGGGACTTTGGGATTAGCAGATGGTTCAATGGACATGAATCTGAGAAAACTGAGAGATAGTGAAGGACAGGGAAGCCTGGCAAGCTGCAGTCCACAGGGTCGCAAAGAGTCAGACGTGACGGAGGCACAATGAGATACAGATAATGTCAAAAAAGCTTAGATAATATCAAACCAGTCAATCCTAAAGGAAGCCAACCCTGAATATTCATTAGAAAGACTGAGACTGAAACTCCAATACTTTGGCCACCTGATGCAAAGAGCTGACTTATTGGGAAAGATCGAAGGCAGAAGGAGAAAGGGACGACAGAGGATGAGGTGGTTAGATACCATCACTGACTCAATGGACATGAGTTTGAGAAAACTCTGGGTGAAGGACAGGGAAGCCTGGTGTGCAGCAGTCCATGGAGTCAGAGAGTCAGACACAACTGAGAGACTGAACAACAAAAACAAGATGCAAACTATTATATATAGGATGGATAAACAACAAGGTCCTACTGTATAGCACAGGGAACTATATTCAACATCCTGTGATAATCCATACTGGAAAAGAATATGTATAACTGAGTCACTTTGCCGCACAACAGAAATTAAATACAACATTGTAAATCAACTATACTTCAGTAAATGTTTTTAACTTGCACTTCTGTGGTCTCTACAGGATTAAGAATGGACATTGAGCTTTCACAGAAACCTGGAGGGTTCAGTACTCAAGAGTGTCTAGTGGTTCCTCTGCAGAGCACGCCGAGGACAGAAGACAATGGTGCAAAGTGACACAGAGTTCTCTGCATTTCCTGGTGCCACGGAAACTCTGACTCTAAAGTGATGGCCAAGGGACAAAACCAGAGAAGAGTGCTAATGCAGCCCCATCTCCCCCGTGCTGTCCCAAGTGCTGCAGACTTACATTTCAAGACCCTGCCATTCAAGTGTATGTGTCGGGGGGGGGGCGGGGTGTGATGGTGTAAAACACACACCTCCTAGGAAGTGAGAAGAGCCCTATGGGCCTAAGTGCAGGTTCAAAAGTCCCAAAACACTCTGCTTCACTCTGATCATCATTCACCCAAGCCCAAGGGCTTCTCCTTGGAAGAAGTTATCACAGCTGTCACTAGATACTGATTTGGAGATTTGTCAAGTCAATATCAGTCGCCTCATCGAGACCGTGAGCCCCATGCGTGTGAGGCCAGGACTGTATAAGGCACTAGTGGCTGCCTTACCCCCAGTGCCCAGAATGATGCCCCTCAACTCAGAGGCACTTGGTAAACAGTTGTTAAATAAACCTTTAGCCTAGGCACTCTCTTTCTACAGAGGGAGGGTAAGGTATGTAGTAGCCTCACACTCACAAGTAGGATGTTCTTAGGAAAAGGCTTTTGGAGGGTAAACCGCATGCTACTTACCAGGAGTACTCACTCATGCATTCATTTATTCAGTGAACACCCAAGTACCAAGCAATGTGCTAGACACCAGGTGTAGATAGGACAGTGACTAAAGAGGCAAAGTCCCTGCCCTCGGGTCAGATTGTGAGATCTGAATAGAGCAGTGAGGGAGAGAGACAAAGTTTATGTGGAGGTGGGCATTCTAGTTCCTGACAGAAGTCAGGAAAGACTTCCCCATGAAGGTGACAGGTAAGCAAAACCCAGAAGGAAGACAGACCAGCATGTGGAGACAACAACAAAAAACACAAAGAAGACAGTACCATCTGGCATGGGAGGGGGCAAGAGGCAGACCCTGTAAGGCTCCCTAAGCTCTGGCTTTCCGTGTGGGTGGCAAGGGGAGTCACTGGAGCTCTTTGAGCAAAAGTGATAAGATCCCAGTGAGGTTTAACAGAATAGTATCACACTGGCTGATGTGCTGGGAATAGACTGATGGGGAGGAGGAGGGAGTGAGAGCCAGAGCAGAGATGTGTCAAGCCAACTGTGATAATCCAGGGAAGAAGTGATGGGGGATGAGATCAGGACTGTAGTTATCGGGGTGGTAAAGACGAAGACAGATTCTTGGATACATCTTGAAAGCAGAGCCCAAAGGCAGAGATTCTGAAAGAATCTAAACAGAAACATTTCCCACAGTCATCTCAATCTGTGTGCTGATCACAAGGAAATGGACAGTCTCTTATTTTGGAAGGTTCTGGTTTCTTCATTTGCCCTCTGAACTGAAAGTTACAAGACCATCTTCTCCCATCGCCACATGGCTTAATGGTCAATCCACCTCCCACCAGTAGAGCCTTCCTCCCAGAATGTATCCAGGCCCATGGGACCTGAAGGGGCAGGGAAAAAAAAAAACATTAGTTCCAAACTGAGGATAAACAAGGCAGAATATTAATGAACCAGCCAGCTGGGGGCATTTAGCTCAGATTCAGTTTAAAGTGAACCCACCACACACCTCCCCTTAAGACAAAAAAAGTCTCCCCATAAACACACACAAAAAACTATTCCTCATCATAGTTTCTGACCTTCTAGTCAGCAAGTGATTTTTAAGGACCATTTCTGAAGTACACCAGTGAAAAGTTGTCTTGCATTGCTTTTTAAAATCTTCGCATGGGGAAATATTCTATAATTAAGGCAATTTTAACAATAGTAGATAATAATTTGACTATAAATTGTCAGGAATGTAATGACTGCTTATTCTGGCACCAAAGAGGCAGGACTTTCTGTGAAGTGACTGCCAAGAAAAATGATACTCCCACTCAGGCTGGACCATTGCAAGTAGTAACTGTTAACCACATGCTTCACACTGCAGTTTGCAAGGACACAGTGCTTTGTTTTCATCTCTAACCAAACACCAGACTGAAAACTCAATGGAGACAAACCCGGGTGGTGGAATAGAAACAATAACTAAAGGGAAAAAATTTTTCCTGTGGCTTGATGCTTGCTGGGATGCCGACGTCAAGGGTTTGGAGAACTAAGGAAACCTCTGCAGTCCAAGAGAAACCACTTCCCAGGCTGCTCCTGTAGACAGAAACCCAACATCAAGAAGAAGCCAGGCTTAAAGACAAAGTAGCTGGGAGGAGAAAGGACTGGCATGAAAACAATGGCCGGGGGGTTGGCGGGAACCAGGTGACCTTGAGCTAGACTAGACAAAGACAGGCAATCCTGCCTGGGGCCCAACCTGAGCCGCCTGAAGAAGGGGAAGGACATGAACACCAGGCTGAGAAGCCAAAGCAAGAAACAGGAGCAATGGTTGTTTTTCTCTAGAAGCACCTCGACAGGTACCGTGGAACTCCTGTTAATGTCTGGAAAAGACAATGTAAAAAGCAGCAACCATTTGTCTACCAGGATGAAAACAAAGCACATGAAATACTTAGCTTCCATCTCTGGACGTACTGAAAAATAAACACTACAAGTTGGTTTTTGTTTTTTTAAAAAAAGGTTATTTCTTTTTCTCACTTAGGCATCTAGTACTGAATGTATTCGAAATTTTAAAATAGTTAAAATTAATTGAATTAAAAGGGATGGATGAATAGAAATATTCATTCCTTGAAGGAATTTACCAAAGTCACAAATCACGCTTGAACTTATTCGTCAACGACAAACATTTCTGTAACACCTATCATGTGCCAGGCAGTGTGATAGAACCTGGAGCTACACAGCCTCTCAGAGCACGTGTGATCCGTCAGGAATGGCTTCTTTTTCTTTAAAGGTTCAAACAGCCACCTCATCAGAGATGGGAACCCTCCAATGTGTCCTCACCTTTAATATAGTACCCCCGTCCTTAACTTCTACTGTTTCTTTATATATGATTATCCATTTACTCAGCTTGGTAAATGTTTACAAGCGAAACCAACATACACATATTTAAACCTGTCACAGGTTTCCTTGGTGGTCCAGTGGTAAAGAATCCACCTGCCAATGCAGGGGACATGAGTTCAATCCCCAGTCTGGGAAGATCTTATATGCCATGGGGCAACTAAGCTGGTGTGTCACAACTACTGAAGCCTATGTACCCTAAGCCTAAACGCCACAACTAGAGAGTAGCCCCCGATCACCCCAACCACAGAAAGTCTGTGCAGCAGTGAAGACCCAGCGCAGCCAAAAATAAATAAGAATACATTTTTAAAAAGAAAGAAAAGCTGGCTGATGAAAAAGGAATATCTACACTCAATTAAATTTAAAAAAAAATACCTGTCACCCCTAACTCAAAACCAACCCTTGCCTTTGATGACTTCAGGTCAGAATGTCAGTTTCCCAAGGTGAGTTTAGCAGGTGGAGAGAGTATAAAAACAAAATCTACCTGGGACGTTCCAGGGGGCTTAGAAGACAAAAGTTCAGAGCAACAAAATCACCAACCAAAAGTTCTGACCGTGAGTAAATCCTGAATTATTAATGGGCTTCCCTGGTGGCTGAGATGGCAAAGAATCTGTGTGCAATGCAGGAGACCCAGGTTTGATCCCTGGGTCAGAAAGATACACAGCCTTTAACTTTTTTTTCCCCCCTAGAAAACGACAAAGTGACACACAGAATTGACTCCTTACTGACCCAGCACTGTGGGGAAACTAGGTGCTCTAAAAAGGCCATATGCTTTCAAGGGCAATTTCTGTATTTTGAAGGCATCCACTTTTTCTAAAATATACTTTCTGGGACTTTTCTGGCAGTCCGGTGATTAAGACTGTGCTTTTACTGCAGGGAGATGTGGGTTCGATCCCTGGTCAGGGAACTAAGATTCCATAAGCTATGCAGTATAGACACACACACACACACACACACACACACACACACACACACACACACACACACACACACACACACACACACACACACACACACACACACACACACACACACACACACACACACACACACACACACACACACACACACACACACACACACACACACACACACACACTTTCTTAAGTTTTAAATCAGAATATTCCAAACACAATTATTTAATACTGCCCTGAAATATACCAGTGCCCTCAATGGTTAGAGAGGTGTCTCTGAGTATTCACCCATCCTAATAGGGCTCCAACTGCCAAGGATCAGCAAGTTCTGGGTCTACTATTCAGCCTCTGGCCGCCCAACCTGTTTCACACTGTCATCTCTCAGTCCTCCCAGATATCAAGCCTCTAAACTTACCCATTCCTCTGACCCATCCACTCTCTAACCGACACTACTGGCTACTCCTATACCTACTCTTAATCAGTTTTGGACTGGGAAGCAAGGTAACTTAAGCTTTTTATCTTCTTACCTATAAATCCTATCTACCAAATTTGAATATAAGTGCCTCCAAAAAGCTGGATTCTGGTTTTGAACAAAATCTTTGAATCCCCAGCACCTAGCATTCTGCTCGATACAAAAGGCATTCAATCAATGATCGGGGATGATAAATTTCTGAAGGCCTTTTCTCCAAGTAGAATGCATGGGCTTTATGACAGCTGTTTCCATCATTTAGCTTTTCTGCTTACTTCCACATTCCCAGCTGCGTTCTGGATGACTATGCCGGCCAGAAGCCTAGGGATTTACTGTACTTCTATTTCTTGATAAGATACTTGAAGAGAATAAACACATGGCAAAGAGGACATTAAAGTAAGGGATAAAGAGATTTTTTTTTTATTTTACCAATAAAGATAAAGGGAAGAAGTATCACCCAGCACACTGACACTTAATCAATAAACAACAGCAAGGCTGGATTCTTGTCTAAATCTCTCCAAAGTACTTTCAATGTCCTAGTCTTTATTTCTCAACCATCAGCAAAGCATCACTGGTGATGGCATGTACTTGCATCTTGACTACAAAATATTTTCCCCAAGTTTAACAGATCCTTCTCTTAAAACCAAGTTAACCAAAATCAAAACAAGCATGCACTGGACCGCAATCAAAGCGCTCTTCTAAGTTTATGATGAAATTTATTTATTCAAAATCACAGAATCTGAAGTGAAAGGGACCTCAGATCATCTAGGGCACTGTTTCTCAACCATGGCTGCTCATGAGAACCACTGAGGAGCTTTGAAAAAATTACAAGGGGCTTCAAACGAAGGGGGTGAGGGTTCAACCCCTGCTAGGGGAACTAAGATCCCACGTGCTGGGCAGCATGGCCAAAGGAAAAAAAGAAAAGAAAAATTGAAAACTTACCTAGCCCTACTGCCAAAAAGTATGATCTAATTGGCCTGGGGGTAGTGCCCAGGCACTAGTAGATTTTAAAAGCTCTCCAAGTGGTTCTAAAGCATGGCCAGGGTTGAGAATCCCTGATGTAATCCAGTCTTCTAACAACCCCACACCCATTTTTCAAATGGAGGTGAAAGAACCTGACCAAAGGGATCAAATAACTAATTTGACACAGAGATAGGCTAGACCTGCTCTTGCTAAGAAACCATGGTCTTTCTATGTAAACTACTCTACCTAGGACAGTGGGGTTTCTTCCCTCTCCCCCTCCCTTCCCTTTTCCTTTTTTCAAGAAGCAAACATTCTCACCTATCCCAAAGTAAATGAATTTCCTGAATATACTCTGCCTTGGAATCCCATTGCTTAATTCTTGACAGTCTAAACTAGGTCTGTTTCCCTGCATGCACTTGATTCTTTTCTCTCAAAGAACTCTGGGAGGTTAATCAGGCATGGCTGCCCCTTAAAGAAGCCATATTGCTTTTCCTCTGAGAGGCTGGACTCACTTAGCCCACGCTTTTCACCATTATCATCACCTGGGCCCTCTTTCAAGTCCCTGGCAAGGCTCACCTCCGATTCTCTTTCGACTCACTTAATTTCTAGTTTGTACCTGCCCTGCTATACCTCATGGACTTCCTAAACTCTTCCCATTTTGTGAAAGATGCCTTTTTCCCTGAAGCAGCCTCTTTCACTCTGCCAGTTAGTCATGCCGGGTTCTTTTTTTCTTCCCCCAAGCAGCTGGTCTTTTTGATGTTTGGCACACATTTATCTGGGCTTCCAATAAGATGTTTTTACATAGTTTCCAGGCTTCCTGGAGGTTATTGACTTTTTTTTTTAACTCTTCCATTCAATTTTTTTCCTAATTTCTAACATTTGTTAGAGTTTCTTTTTCAAAAGTTGAATACCTGGCTGATGGATCTCTTTGATTTTTCTCTCCCACCAGATTGCTGAATTAAATGCATCAGAAATTAAATATAATATTTCAAATTACCTCCAGGATGGAATCACTTCATGAATGTTCTGCACTTTCATGTTCTCTATAGTAAGAAACAGATGTTTAACCAAGTGGAATTGAAAATGCTAGTTTTTACCTGTTCACATTTTAGTGTGTCTGCTTATATTAAAAAACATTTTTTTTTTTTTTTTGGTCACACTGCATTGCTTGTGGGATCTTAGTGCCCTGACCAGGGATTGAACCCAGGCCCTTGGCAATGAAAACATGGAGTCCTAACCACTGGCCCGCCAGGGAAGTCCCAGCTTATATAAACTATCGATATTCTGAAGCCTGTGTTGTTCACCTTGGTAAAGACAACAAACAAGATTCTTTTTAAAAGGTCACTGATGTGCATCAAACAGCTCTATATGCTGAATCTAAGGTGTTCAATTACTCTTCTCCATTTGCTTTAAATTGCCTAATCACAGGTCTCAACTGTTTGTTTCTTAAAGAAACCAGGAAGAAAATCAGAATTCTGAATCCTTCTGAAAAATCCGTATGACACTCAGTTATTAATGAAGTGGTAAAGATGAGTAGTCCCATCAAAAAATAAAAACAGTCTCCAAGTTATAATAACATTTCTAGGAGGTTTACTCTACATTCACTGCTTTTCAGAATGTTTAGACCTAAAAGTTTCCCAGGAGAGCAAGAGAACATGGGATGACGATCTATTATCAAGGCAGCATAATCTGATGATTGCCCTGGTGTCCTGCCAGACAACGCAATCTAATTGTCTATGTGACTCCCTCCCCGCTCCCACCATACACACAACTGTTTAACAAATACTTCACTGCACTCCTGTACCTGGGACCACTGGGCACACAAAACACCAGGAGCTGCCATTTGCCCTCGGTTTACTTACAGCTGAGGCAAGAAGACACACATGTGCCTACGCACACGATGAACTAGGATACAAGACAGCTGGGGTGCAAAGACCATGGATCCGATTCAAGCCAGGGTTTCAGAAGAAGGCACATAACCCTGGGGGGTTCAGGAGTGACTCAATGAAACAATCATCTGAGATGCTTGAAGCCAGGGAAGCTCAAAGCAGAGGAATGACTCCACTCACAGCACTGAAGGGAAAGGAAGCTGGTGAGACTAAGGATGGAATGGGGGAGGGGGACAGACAAGAGGCAGGTAGACCAGTTAAGAACTATTTAAAACAGCCTCCCTACCTTTATCCCCCTTGCCTCACCAACCCTGAACTCCCAGTGCCATTAGTTATCTTCCAGAAACAGTGTGACTAATAACATTCCCCTCCTCGGAAGCTATCTTTGGCTCCCCATGGCCCAGGAAATACAATTTACAGCTAACATTAGATTGTCTCCATTAGGGTACAGCATCAGCATAGTGTTGTGATAATGATCTTTCACTAGTTAGTTACTGGTTCTTTCATGGGCTTCCCAGGTGGTTCAGTGGCAAAGAATCTGCCTGCCAATGCAGGAGACACAGGTTTGATCCCTGGGATCAGGAAGATCTCCTGGAGGGGGGCATGGCAACCCACTTCAGTATTCTTGCTGGGATAATCCCATGGACAGAGGAGCCTAGTGGGCTATAGCCCATGCGGTCGCAGAGAGTGCACAAGTATAGGTTCTCTCATAGCCTATGTTTTCAAAACCAGCCCTCTATGGGAGTTGGGACGATCATGCTTAGGATCAGGCCCAGAGAAAGCACTTAATAGCCACCCATCTTTTCACTCAGACCAAAATGCATTTTTGGAAAACATATATTGCAACCAATTCAGTGCTAAAACAGATGATGTTATTCAGGAGCCAACTGACTTAGATGAACACTGATGCTGCTTCCCTTGTTGAGACAACAAAAGAAAACTTCCTTTTTCATTCCTCAGTCTAGTCTCCAGCTAATCCTGAAATTGCATGCAACCCAATGTGAGTCAAATCAAAAAGGAAAATAGTAATTATGCTGAATCAAACATTTTATATTTGTATGTTCTAACTAGAGACTGGGCTGCGTAAGCTAGAACTTTTCCTAAGTTCTTTTCTGAGCATGTCCGGGAAACTTGGGATAACTTCTATACTGACAGGTGAGAAAAATCACAAGTTCTCAGCAAAATCTAACCCACAGAGTTTAAGTATTTAAGAGGTATTACAACCTTGAAGACATGCTGTGTGTCTTACATGTAATAATCAATGCAATAGCAGAAAGTATTCCTACTTCTCCAACACACATTCTCCCACGTAATCCTAGCATAGCTTATGTGATTCCCTTGGAGATATACGCATGAGGCTGCGAGCACACTCACAGGTGCGCTGGTCATAAACCCAAATGGGAACAGGGAAGCAAAAGCTCCCAAATCACAACTATGATGCCAAGTTCTCCTTGGTAGCCTTCGATCTCACCTTGGCAAGCTTAAGGTTTCTAACCAAACTGGTTCACTCCTCAAGATAATTTCAAGCAAAGATTAGATGAGTAATAAAATGTCAACTGTTACATGTCCTTTATCTTGTCCATATAGAGAGAGGCACAATGAGAATGCTAAGATTTTACAACTTTTCACCATAAATATTTTCTTTTTTAACTACTGAACTACCATTAGTGAGTTAATACCCTAGTCCCAAATCCCTTCTCCCCTGAACTCCCCAGACCCTCCTTTCTCCTCACCTGTACCACTCATATGGTACTGATCACACACCATGTTGTATTCCCATCATGTATATACACAGCTTATCTCCCTATTACCTGGGAAGGTCCTAGTGGCAGAGCCCTCCTATCCTCTTTGCTGCCTCCACAATGCTGAGTGCCTCCACGGAAAATCATACCTAGTATGTGCTCCAGAAGGTATGCCCTTTGAAAGCTGAATCAAAATCTATATTTTGTGTTAAAGATCTCTTTTGATCATGGCATCTGAGCTGCCCATTATTTGGTAAGTACAGGGGTCAAGTGGATAGGCAATGCAAGAAAGACCTAGGTAGGAGGCCCTGTCAGTCTGATGTGTTCCCTGACACCCTTGAGAGCACATCAAATTATCTTAATTATGATCTTAAAAGACCGAGAGTCCTTAAGAACGTGGAGTAGTCTCAAAGCCTGTTCAAACATCTAGAAGGCAAGTGCAAGGCCGTTGGGAATCAAACCTTCAACTTGGGCTAAGCCTGGGGCTAGGCACTCAGACGCCCGTGACCCTTTGCCTGGAAAACAATCGCGGACTTTTTGCACTTAAGAAAATACACACACCTCCCGCCTCAACCAAGGAAAGTGCTTGGCAGTTAATTCATTCAAATCACCCCATTGACTATGGTCTCCCAAATGACCAAAATTATCTGAGTGGAGCATAGGGGAGACAAGGACAATGTAGGCATCTGGAGAGACCAGGGTGATAGTAAAGATTACCCCTGTTTCTATACTGACCATCTAAAGGTATTTACTTGGGTCTGTCTGTGTTGTGACAGTGTCCTAGACTCAAATGAATGCCTCTAACACTCCACATTTTTGAGCCATTCAGTCATGCATTTTTGTTATTGTTGAAAGTGGTGCGAAATTGCACTGCATGAGCTAAAGTCCTTGGTGGTCTTCCAAGGATTCCAGCTAAAAAGGCACTTCCTTTGTTCCTTGGGAGAATGCAGTCCAGTAGGTCATTCAAAAGGGGAAATAAAAGCAGCAGCCCTGGGAGGGAGATGAAGGACAAGACAAAAAGAATAAAATGTTTTGGGTGTGAGCACATTAGCTTCCATTTCCTGCTGCTGGTCACTAATAACGCTCCTATCTTTAGGGGGGGTACGTCCAGAGAAACATCTATGCAAAAGTATTCCTCAGGTGTTTTCTGGGGACCATGACAATCGAAGGGAACACCTAGCACCGTCCTTGAGCACCCTGCAAACTTCCTTTTTCCTGAGATGCTGGCTGGGAAAGATGTCCCTCCCTTGCAAGGCTGCACAGAGCAAAGCTTGAGAAGGTGGGGAGGGCAATTTCAGCATCCACTCCCTTAACGCCTCCAGTGCACCTCAAAGGCACATACTGTTTTGCATGGACAGAAGAGAAAACTTGTCACATCCCCATTAAGTGCATCGCTGCATCTATCCCTTCAAAACGTGGGAATGACAACTGTAACCTTCACGCCAATCATCTCCGCTGGGCCCCGGGGCCCAAACCGTGCAGAGCACAAAGACCCCAGGTCTGACCTGTGGAGCCTCCAAGCTTCAGTGGCTGCTGGCTTAACTTTACTTTTTCAAGAGGGGCGGGAGGGAGAGGGGAAAGAAAGAGGGCTTTTTTAGGGCTCTCCAGCCAATAAACTCGTCCCGCTGAGAAGACAGACTTGAGCTCCCCAAAAGACAAGCAGCTCAAGGGCAAACAGTCTCTAATCAGTAATGTGCGAGTTACTTGATAACTGCCCAGGTGCCGTGGGCTCCTAGGCTGCTCCACCGATTTCTTGGGTTCTATTTCTAGATAGATGCCGGTCACACTCTTAAAAGTGCCCAGCAACTTCCCTCAATTACCTTTGTAATTTATGTGTAATTGATGACTGCACTTAATCTCCAAGGGTATTAATAGCCCTTTCCAAAAAATGACCCCCAAGTCTTCCTAAGTCTTTGGAAGCGCCTGGTTGAAATTACAGTATTTCCTCTGGGGCTGCCGCCCCCCTGCCCGCCCCACCCGGGTGACCAACACCGCGAGGCAAAGGCGCGCTCTGCTCACTTCCATGAAAGGTTCGGAATGGAGCTTGGCCCCCGGGGCTCGAATCGCTCACTTCTCCGTTAGGTTAAGCTGGCCATCGGCCAGCTAGATTCGAGATTCTTTCTGAACCCTCAGGGCGAACAGGCTACCTGCCCCGGCGCGGCCCGCGGGGCTATGTGGAACAGTTGGCCTCTCTGCGAATGCTTGAGTGCCACCCAGAGGGGACCCGCCCGGCCACCGCCGCCCGCCTGGATAGGAAGGCCGAAGGACACCCGACGCAAACCTGTCTCCCCGGCGCTCGGAGAAGGGCTTTCACAAACAACCCACGCATCCCCAGCGCCGAAATCCGGGTAACTTTTTCACTGGCTAAACCGTCTCTATTTGCATAACCATCTCCAAACTGAGATTCAGGTTTCCTGTAATCAGTCCTTTCAAAGGTTTGTAATTGAAAGTGCAATTAACCCTTAAAATGAGGTGAGAAAAAAAGAAAGGGGGGGATACCCTTCTCGTCCAACACCTTCCGGAAAGCAGGAGAGTTCCCAAAAGTCAGGGTTTGGAGGGCTGGAGAGTCGTTTTTCTTTTTAAAGGCCACTTCTAAAGCCGCTGGAGCTACTAAAAATCCTAATCCATGTCAGGGGTGGGAGAGGCGGGGAGTGGAGAGAGGCGGGGAGATTTTAAAGAAAATCAATGAAACATCAACTCAAATTCCATGTTTCGCGCCCCCGGGATTCTGGCAAGCTCTAGAAACCCCCCTCACTGGCGGCCCCCACCCCCACCCGACCTCTAGTCACCCTGACAACAAAGCGGGGAGCCCAGTAAGGAGTTCAATCCGGAAAAGGCGAGGGAGCCGGTGACATGCACTTTGCGGGCCAGAGTCCTCTGGGGCTTCCTGGGACCCGGGAGACCGTGGGAGGGGAGTGGGGGATGAAAGCAGAGCGGGAGAGTGACACCGGGCAACTCCGGGATGCCTCTCCGCCCGCGGCGCACCGGGGGCCGCCGCACCGCGGGGCACGCTCTGCACCGGGGCTCGCTCCAGCGCGCCCGTCCATTTCTCCGTCTCGACTACCTGCGTCCCGCGGCGCGGAGACCGGCGGGGCAAGGGGGCTGCCGCGGCCCCTTCACGGGGTGCCCGTCTCGGAGCTCGCCTCCCGGGGGCTCCCACCTACCGTTAATCTCGTGCATGGGGGCATCGTTCTTGTCGAAGCCTTTGGACACGTAGAGACGTCGCACTTCCGAGCAACTTTTCGACTTGGGCTCAGCAGCCAGCAGCGCGGCGCAGAGCGCGGCCAGGGTGCAGAACAGCGCGGGGAAGCCGAACCGTGCCATGGTGCGGGCCGGGGCGGACGCGCTCCCACCTTTGGGACCGGACAGAAAGTGGCGGGCGGGCGGGCTCGGAGACAGGGGCTCGAGAGCGGAGTCAGAGGGCGAGGGAGTTGGAGGAGTTGGAGAAGGAGAGCAGGAGGAGGAGACGCGGGGCGAAAAGTGGAGCTGGGCCTCGCGCGTCAGGCAACGGTCCCCGGTGCCAGGCGCCCGGCCCGGGGAGCAGGAGGAGGAGGAATTCGTGGAGGCGCTGCGCGGCCCAGAGGGAGCGGAGGCGCGGGCCGGTGACCTCCGGACTCCGCGGGGACAGCGACCTGGGCGAGCTGGTCGGCGGCGGGACAGGGGCGCGGGGAAGGAGGGGAAGGTGGCAGGCGCCGCGGGGGCCGAGGAGGGCGTGGGCGGCGGCGGGCGCTCGCGGCGCGCGGCTCGGGCTGCCCGGCGCTGGTCCGCTCCGCTGGCTCGACTCGGCTCGGCTCGCTCTGCCCTCGGCCGCGCGGCTGTGCCCTCTTCAGCTTTACCGCTGATTGACTGGCCGGCGCGCGCGGCGACGCTCGACAAACTTGGCCCAGCGGGCGGCACTCAGGGGGAGGGGGCGGGCGGCGGGGCGGGGGGGGGGGTGCCGGAGACGGGCGGGAGCACGCAGGGCCGGGACGGCAGAAAACCTGGAAGCGGGGTTGGATCCGGAGCAACCAAATCCACTTCCTAGGGGGCCGCACCGGGCGCGCGGCGCTCCCTCGCGCGACACGCCCCGCCGGGCTCCTCCCTCCTCCCCTCCTCCCGGGAGGCGGGGAGCCTGCCCGCCGCCCCCCACCCGGAGAGGACCGGCTAACTTCTCCGTGTCGAAAGGCCCAAGTCCCTGGGGACCAGGCCGAGAGCCTGGGACTTGAAACCCACGTCCGAGTCCTAGGCCTTCTGCCCGCGGCCCCCTGACCCGCTGCCCGCGGGCCAAAGCCGGACCGAGCCCTCTGGTCTCCATACCTACCCTCCTCAATCCATTCCCCCCCACCCCACCCCCGCTGCCGCCCCGCAGCCAGGAGGACGCCCCTCACCACCCAGCTCCTGGGCTGGGAATGGAAAACGCTGGCATTAATCTCATTGTTTGCTGCAGGCAGCCTAGGGACTTGTGACTACGAGCTGGCCCTAGAGCCTCACCTGGCCTCCTCAGACCTGCTTTCCATCAAATGGTGCTCACCTGTTTGGAAATCTGGCTGGCATTCTCAGCCCACCCACACACCCCCTGCCCCACCCCCAAGCTGGTTCTGCTACAAGTCTAATCAAACCCTAAACCGGGAGGTTCTGGACCCCCCCACCCCCAACTGCCGCGTGGGCGGGGCGGGGGGTCCGTGCTGGCAGATTCAGGGTTGACCTTGGAAACCTTCTGGCCCAAACTCACTTTCTGGCCCCAAATGTCCTTCTGTACGAAGGGAAACTGAGGCCGAGAGAAGGAAAGTCACTTGGCATACGGCTGGGGGTGCCCCCAGATCCAGAGATGACTCCCAGGTCACATGGAATAAAAGTAGCCAAGGACCCCCGAGTTCCCCTCTGCCCTTAAGCCTCGTGACAGAAACTCAGACCTCTCTAGGACCCCGTCTCCACGTAGCCACCTGAAAACTGGAAATGGGTGAGTCTTCCCACCTTCTAAGCTTCGTCAGATTCCATTAATGAATGTTTTTGAAGCTCCCAGGGCTCCTTAATGAAGGGAACGGTGCAGATTGGGAACTTGTCATTACCCTTGTTATTGTTACAATCTGCTGTAAGAGGTTAGGGTGAGAAGTGCCTCAGACACCTCGGGAGTGTGCTGGGAACTGGGCAGATAAAAGGGGCTGGAACTTATTATTTGGCTAGACTCTCAATTCCCATAAAATTACATAGGGTGAAGATATGAACCATCATTACAATTATCACCCTCATAGGGTTTGTTGAGACTCCCCACACACACACACTGTTGTTTGTAAACCTGGTTGATGTGGTTGGCTGTGAGGAGCTGTAGAAAGTAGCTAGCTGTTGTTTTGAAAGCTCACTATAGACTCTTCTATATTTTATTAACTCTTGGAGATCATCAGCATAAACAGACGGATTGTGACCCATCTGTAAGTGGGACTTCCAGTTTCTGTGGGTTGGCAGAATGGTTAACTCTGCAACTGTGAGAGGACTCTTTCTAAACATGCAAACTCCAGTACAAATGAATTTTCTGCCATTTTCGAGGGACTTTCAAATGGTCCAGGTTTTCCTTAAACTGATAATCATCAGGTCATCAAGGCATTTCTAGAATTTAGCCCAGCAATTTTAACTTTCATTCACTGATGCATTTGCTTAAAGATGTTCTTTCCCAAAGAGAATACGATCTGAGATGGGACCAACGTTAATAATAAATGAAACCCAACCTCCTTAAATGAGAAAAAGATACTCCCAAATTATGTAGCCCAAATCATAGAAAACTTCCTTTCACATCAAGTACAGGGTGAACTCATTCCTTGTCCCCCATTTTACTCCAGCTCTTCCTGTTCATATATTATTAACCAAAACCTGAGCCTTTTCCACCAGAAACAGTAACCTCTGGCTAGAAACGAATCTGGACAAGTCTGAACTTTACCACATGAAGCAGGAACCCCAAACCCTGCTCAGAGGCAGCTCCCACTTCAAAGCCTCCTTTCATTTAAATACAAACAGGGTGAACAACTGGCAATCTGCGAAACAAATACCATCTAGCTTCCCTTTTCTGATGGCCTGTAGCTCTCCTCCTCCCCATCCCCCTCACTCCCATTCCAGTTTTTCTGAACTCCTTAGTGGAGATGCACCTACTCCGTAAGTTCTCTGAATGCCAAAAAATGGACTGGGGGCTGACAGGTAGAGTTCAGGAATCAACAGCTTCTCAGGATGATCAACTTTCATATTGCCTTTTGGATTTGGTTTTTAAATGGAGATAAAATGCACTAACCAGGAATTGCCCGGTGGTCCAGTGATTAGGACTTTCGCTTTTACTCATGGGGCTGGGTTCCATCCCAGGTCAGGCAAATATGATCCTGCAAGTCACCTAGTGTGGCCGAAAATAAAGTGTACAATTTGGTGGCATTTAATTCATTCACCATGGTGTGCAGCCATCACAACTAACTAGTTCCAGAATATTTTCAGCATCTCAAAAGAAAACACATTGAACAATTAAAGCCCATTCCCTTTTTCCCCCTAACGCCTAACAACCACTCATCTTCTTTCTCTCTCTATAGGTTTGCCAATTCTGGACATTTTGCATAAAAGGAATCGTATCATATGTGGCCTTTTGTGTCTAGCATCATGTTATTTTTTTTTTTTTAAAGATCCACCCATGTAGGGGCATGTGTCAGTATTTCCTTTTTGTGGATGGATAGTATCCCATTTTATGGATATGCCACTTTGGATCATAGAGTACTTTAGAGTTTGCAAAGTGCTTCTAGGCACACTCTAATAGAAAATTTTAGTGATTTTGAAAACAGATCAGCAAACTGAGTCTCACTGAAGTTATGTGGCTTATCCACAGCCACAGAGCTCTTAAGTAGCTGAACCAAGACTGAAAACAATGTAAGACCTTTGACTGAATCCCATATGTGTTCAATTCAGTCGCTTAGTTGTGTCTGACTCTTTGCGACCCCATGAACATGCCAGGCTTCCCTGTCCATCATCAACTCCCGGATCATCATCAACTCCTGCCTCAAACTCACGTCCATCAAGTCAGTGATGCCATCCAGCCATCTCATCCTCTGTTGTCCCCTTCTCCTGCCTTCAATCTTTCCCAGCATCAGGATCTTTTCCAATGAGTCAGTTCTTCTCATCAGGTGGCCACAAGTATTGGAGCTTCAGCATCAGTCCTTCCAATGAATATTCAGGACTGATTTTCTTTAGGATTGACTGGTTTGATCTCCTCGCTATCCAAGGGACTCAAGAGTCTTCTCCAACACCACAGTTCAAAACATCAATTCTTCAGTGCTCAGCTTTCTTTATAGTCCAACTCTCACATCCATACATGACTACTGGAAAAACCATAGCTTTGACTAGATGGACCTTTGTTGGCAAAGTAATGTCTCTGCTTTTTAACATGCTGTCCAGGTGGTTCATAGCTTTTCTTCCAAGGAGCAAGCATCTTTTAATTTCATGGCTGCAGTCACCATCTGCAGTGATTTTGGAGCCCCCCAAAATAAAGTCTGCCACTGTTTCCACTGTTCCCCCATCTATTTGCCATGAAGTGATGGGACTGGATGCCATGATCTTAGTTTTTTTAATGTTGAGTTTTAAGCCAGCTTTTATAGTCATATGCGTGTGTGCGTGCTAAGTCGCTTCAGTCATGTCTGACTCTTTGCAACCGTATGGACAGTAGCCCACCAAGCTCCTCTGTCCTTGGGATTCTCCAGGCAAGAGTACTGGAGTGGGTTGCCATTCCCTACTCCAGGGGATCTTCTCGACCCAGGGATTGAATCCTTATCTCTTATGTCTCCTGTGTTGGCAGATGGGTTTTTTCCCACTAGCATCACCTGGGAAGCCCAAATCCCATATGAATGTCCCTATTCCAGATTAATAAATGTTCATTGAGCACCTACTACATGCCAGATGCTACCCAGCCTGAGAGGGAGGAGAGATATACAAGCCAAAATGTATTTGGCTTGTATTTGGTAGAGTTGGTTTTTCCAGGTGAGGCATTTCTCCTGAGGTGGCACTGGGGTCGCTCACTGGCAGGCAGAGAGAACAAAGTATATACTCACTGCTGCTGGCTTCCAAGCCAGAAACTACTCAAGCCCTGTTCACTCTCTCAGCTTTGGGATGAAATGGCCAAGAGATGGCCCGCTGAGGAGCTGTTTAGGTTGCCAAATATGCAGATGAGGAGTAGGATGTGGCTTCCTTCCCTAATACTTGATTGCCTTGCAGCCCTCCAGTGTCTCCTCTACCATACCCGGCCATCCCACAGCCATGACAGTGAGCCTTTCACATCACTTGAACAATGTCCCTCCCCTGCTTAACCCTGCCCCTTTCCCCTCATTGTATCGTATTGCTTTCCAGATGAATTGCCAAGTCACTCGACAGCTCTGGATTTTTGCTATTGGGCCAGAGTCTCCATTACCAGCTTTCTCACTGGCCCTTCCCTACCCTGTATCTAGTGCTTGGCCCCACAAGAATGCATCACCATTGGCCATCATGCCTGCATCCTCACCCTACCCCTGCTTTGAATACTTTTCATTCCCCTCCATTCCTTGGACAAGTTTCATACTTTTCCATCAAAATTCAGCTAAGAAAAAAAAAATTCAGCTGAGGGGACTTCCCTGATGGTCCAGTGGCTAAGACTTCTCACTCCCAATGCAGGGAGTCCAGGTTCAGTTCCTGGTCGGGGAACTAGATCCCACATGCCAAAACTAAGAGTTCGCATGCCACAGCTGAAGATCCCGCATGCAGCAACTAAGACCTGGTGCAACCAAAGAAATATTCAAAAATAAAAACAGAACTCAGCTGAGATAGCACCTCTTCTTGGAAAACCTTCATGGATCTGCATCCCCCCACACAAAAGAGCTGATGGCTCCTGCTTCTAGGCCTCCAGAGCCCTGTCTATACAAAATGACTACCACACTTGCGCCTTAGCAGAGGTCCTGATTTCTCTCAGGATTCTTTGACCCCACCCCCAGCAGCCTCCAAAGGGTCTTTAGGCTTTTCATTTGAATGTCTCTTGCCTGATGGGCAGTCTTCCAGGGGGAAAAAAGACCTAGAATTGTATCTGAAATCTGATTTTTTATTTTTGGGTGCACAGTGCAGCTTGCAGTATCTCAGTTCCCTGACCAGGGATTGAACCTGGGCCACGGCAGTGAAAGTGTCAGATCCTAACCATTGGACCACTAGGGATTCCCACTAGGGAATTTCCAAAAATCTCCTGTTGCTTAAATGTTAGTGATTACTTCAGAACTCTTAAAAGTTTACTAGACAAATTAAGCCTAGATCTCACCAAGAAAGTTTCCTCCCTTGCCCCTTTTCAAGCAACCAAGTGGACTTCCCGGGTGGCTCAGTGGTAAAGAATCTGCCTGCAATGCAGGAGACACAAAGGTTCAATCCCTGATCTGAAAAGACGCCACGTGCCATGGAGCAGCTGAGTCCGTGTGCTGTAACTAGAGAAGAGCCCCTTCAGCAGCAAAGACCTGGCACAGTCATAAATAAATTAATTTTAAAAAAAGAATGAAAACTTGAAGGAAAAAAGAAAGCAACCAACCAAGTGCTGTATTCTGACTACTTCCTGTATGCAAAAGTTGATTCTGCAAAGGCCCTAGAAACTCCAAAGACCAGAAACCTTTGTGAAGCTGGCACCCTGCTTGGGGAGGTAGGATCCATATCCATGTGGAGAAAGACACTAGCAAAAAAAAAAAAAAAAAACACACAAGACAATGCACAGCCCTTAGGACACTCATCCCAATTTGCTGTTTGTTCCATGGATGCCACTCTTCCTCTTGGTCCCTCTGCAAATTTACAGAAGTGCCAGCAATAGAAGGATCAGTGACTTTGAAGAAGCCGATGGATGTGCTCTGTTCCTGTCTCCTTATTCCTTACCTCCCTTCAGTATTCTTTCTCTAGCGCCTGAAGTTCGCCTTAAGTTTCTCTTCTCTCTGAGAGCTCATTTGTGTTTACAGATTTAATCACCAGTTCCAGGTACCTTGCCACACTTCCTTGTTTGTGCCAGTGTTGCCTAGTGTTATCCCAGGGCCATAGTTGCCACACTTCTTCTCTCTTCATTAAAAACCCAAACCGAGTTCCTTTCCACTCAACCTCCATCAACTCTTGTCCAAGTTCCATTACATCTTGTCTGGACTGTAGAGCCAATGCCTAAGAGATCTCCAGCCTCTCCCTCCCTCCATCCATCCAGGAACTATCACAAAATTAACCTTCCTATAGCATGATTTCCAAGTGTTACACTCTTTGGTGAAAAAAGAATTCCATGGGAAGGCAATCTCATGCTAATAACACATTTGTTTAGTGCAGCAGAGTTTAGGTATTGCTTCTACATGTATTATCTGTGAAGCCTGCATTATTTTCCATAATTTATGGGTGAGGAAACTGGTTCTGAGTATTAAATCAAGGCCCTCTTGGTTTGAGTCCAAGTTCAATGACACAGTCACTTCTCACTATGTCCCAAGCCCAAAATATGCCCAGGAAAACTTCCAAGACAGTGCAAGGCTGATGTGCAAATGAGTAGAGAAGGTAGGTCTCCCTTTGGACCATGAAGGATGGGGAAGAATCACTAAGCAGAGAGGAGGGGGGTGGGTTTGAGGCCAGTGATGACAACATTTTGACCAAGTACAGGCTCGTCTGGATGACTGTCAGGAAATACAGTGCCAGATAATGGCGGCACAATACCCTGGGAAAAGATAATGTAAGTTGAGTCAAAAGGTGCAAGTAGTGCATTCAAAGACTGAAAGGAGGAAGTGAGGCATAGAATGGACTGAAAAAAGGCAGGTTAGGCCCTGGCAGTCTTTTCAACCAAGTGATGAAGTCCCAACAATTCTCTTCTGGGTATTCGATATGAAGAGCAGGAAATAAATGTAAGACAGAAGAAAGGTAGTGTTGCCCAGTGAAGAAGGCAAGGCTAAAGGTTCAGGCAGCCCGAGAGCTAAATCCTGGCTCTGCTATCGCCTGTCTGTGTGTCCCTAGATAAGTAACTTACCCTGTCCAAGGCTCCCCCTTCTCATGTGTCACGCCTACTCTGTGAAGATTATAACGGGAAACTGCATTGGGGATGCCTCCATGCAGTTGCCCATAACCATCATGTGTTCCTTTGTAGAGCTGAGTACTCTTCCTTAGTGTGGATGTACCGCAGTTTGTAGTTCGTTAACGTATTCCCTAGTTGACATTTAGATTGTTTCCAGGTTTTGGTGATTATAAATAAAGCCAGTAAAACATATGAGTATAAAAAAAAAAAAAAACACCAAAACATATGAAAAGCATTCCTCTTGGCCTGGAGCATGTCAGATTCCTTTTAGTGCCCTCAGCTCCAGGCATGGAGGATAAAATACAAATATATTGAAGTAATCAGAAAGCACTTAGCATACAGCCTGGTATAAAGTATTCGTTTATTTGTCCATTCACTCATTCCTTCATTCAACCCGTTTTTAGAAGATTAACACTAAGTCTTTTGGAATATATTTTTGAATAAAACAACATCTCTTCTCTCATGAAGCCTAAAAGTTGGGGCTCAATCAACATGAGCTAATATTGTTGTTATTATGGTTATTATGTGTTTGCTCAGTCACTCAGTCATGTCTGACTCTTTGTGACCCTATGGACTATCGCCCTATAGGCTCCTCTGTCCATGGGATTTCCCAGGCAAGAATATTGGAGTGGGTTGCCATTTCCTTCTCCAGGGGACCTTCCTGACCCAGGCATCGAACTTGTGTCTCCTGCATTGGCAGGCACATTCTTTACCACTGAGTCACCTGGGAAGCCCAATGGTTATTATAAATTCCATCTGCTTCACAGTTTGCTCTGATCCAGCCCTATCAGCATTGAATGTTGTTTAGCATGAGTAAATTGGTCTAATAATTTTGTATTGGGATACACAAATTACCACTGCACTGGTCCATAATCAGCATTGAATTATAAATTATACAAGTTGTAGAGCAGAGAGGGATCTGAGCTACTTTCATACAGTACTCTCTCACTATAGGGAAGATGTTTCTTATTATCCCCATTTTCCTGATGAGACAACTGAGCCCCAGAGAGTAACATGGACATTTTTAGGCAATAATCACATATTCACTGGTATTGATATTTTCTCATACTTTATTACTGGGGTAAAAGTTTCATAAAGTCTGTAGCTTCTGTATAAATTCCAACAAATGTCTCATGCTTGTAGAAGAATAAAAACCAGGGGTTGTATGGGAAAGAGATCTTTGGTCTCTGGTATTGGTGTTCTGTATACCTACGCTCTTATTTATAGTCTAATTTATAAAGAGGATTTCTAATTACTGGGGGAAATGTGGGTACATTTTTCAGTGGGTACATTTCCATGTGATGGCAAAATTGTTGCCATAGATATTCATTACTCTAGCTTGTTGACCATGATTTGACCTACAGCTTTAGATATAAAATGTATATTTCAATATAATTGGGAGAGTTTCATCTCTAATTTACCCACTGGACATAAATGGTTCATACATGGAAAGAGAATTATTTCTTCATATCGCTTTGATTAAATAAAAATACTAATAACTTGATGTTTGGTACTTAGATTGTGAAAGCATTCTGGAAGATTTGTTTTTCAAAATTGTTTATCTAACTTCCACATCTTGCCTAGCTGATGAGAAAATCACACAGACAAAAAGGTAGCATGGAGGCAAGAGACCAGCAGAGGCTTCTAGACTGTGAGATCTGGAAGGGACCTTGGCATTTGTTTAGTCAATCCACCTCCTTTTGGTTTCCTTTTTGGTTTGAAGTTTCAAGCCAGCTAAAGACTGTCAGACACAAAAACATAGGTTCTGACTAGAACAGTGGTCGTAGTAATGATGTTTGTCCAAGCTGCGTGCTTCTACTCAGGATTCACCTGAGAACACAGGCTCCTAGGTATAGGGAACACTGTGGCTCAGCATGGCGAAGGACACCCAGGGACATGTGACACTGCCTAGTGCATTTTGTATTCATTCTCCACCTTGTTTGAAAAAACAGACAAGGCATCTGGTGCTGAAGGCACTCTCCCCAGTGCTGGCCCTGACCATTCTAAAACCAGTTCCTTCTCTGTGAGGATCAGGACACTGAGCGACAAAACCAAGGCCCCGTTAGAAAGCTGCAGAATGTTTTAAAGGGACAGAAGGAAATTCTTAATGAAGTGTCAGTTTAGCCCAACAGGTTTTTGGACTTGCACTTCAAACCTGAGAAGTCTGAATGAATGCCTTTTCTTTTCTTTCTTTCTTTCTTTTTTTGTCTCCTCCTCTTCTTCTTTTTCCCTAGCACCATCATCCCTGCTTTTATGTGAAGAGACAATGTGCATTTTTAAGAAGACCCAGCAGGGAGCAGGCATTTTTATTCCAAAGAGATACCACAGATAAAAAGAGCTGAAGAGAGTCAGGGTCAGACATAGTTTGACATTTGTCATTTTCTAACCAGTGATGGGTAAAGTCTACAGAACGGCTGCTGTTGCTGCTGCTCTAACAATAACGCATTCAAATGAGCAAGGAAACCATTAAACCTGGACAGACATTCCGAGCCCCTCGCTGAATCCAGGCTGCACAGGCAGCACAGGGGGTTGGCCTTTCCCATGTCCCTCTCTGCTGACATCTTCCCTCACCCAGACTGACTTTCCAGAATTCAGCCGGCCATGCATGCCACTTGGTGGGTGGGGGTCGGGGGAGGACTCACAGGAACTGGTAGAAATGATAAAGAGGCTCTACCCTGCTCTTCCACTTCCACTGCCTCCAAGAGAACCTTTCCTTTCTGCCCTTGATTCTTCAGGGTCAAGGTAAGGAGGCAGCTACACAATGTATCAAAAGAAATTTATTTTCATGTCAAATCTCCAATTTAAATGCTCTCATGTGGGACTTCCCTGGTGATCCAGTGGATAAGAATCTGCCTGCCAATGCAGGGGACATGGGTTCAAGCCCTGGTCCTAGACGATCCTACGTGTCGCGGACCAACTAAGCCCATGCACCACAACCATTGAGCCTGTGCTTTATAGCCCGGGAGCTGCAACTATTGAAACCCGTGTGTCCAGAGCCGTTGCTCTGCAATAAGAGAAGCCACTGTAATGAGAAGCCTGAGCCCCGCAACTAGAAAGTAGCCCCGGCTTGCCTCAACTAGAGAAAAGCCCGCACGCGGTAGTGAAAACCCAGCGCAGCCAAAGATAAGTAAATAAATAAATAAATTACTTAAATGCTCACATGTCTCTGACTCCTAACTTTACTTCCTTTGAAGTACAGATTCATTGTATACTTTTTTTTTCATATCTTAAAAGTGTTTTTTATTATAAAACAGAAATGAGATGGACAATACATGCTTTCAAAATACATAGACCTCTGTCTATACTATATGTGTGTATTTATGTTCGAGCATGTGTTTATATTTTAATGTATACAAGAATAGAATGCATTTAATGGATTTTTCCCCCCCTCAGGTCCAAGTAAACATGACATATGGTTCACAAGGAGATGGATTTGTACATGTTTTTACTTTTAATACATATATGCAAATGGTATGGTTTTTAAAATTTGCTGGTGTTAGGCAATATTTGGGACTTCCCTGCCCCAGTTGCTCAGCAGTAAAGAATCCACCTGCAACATGGGAGATGCAGGGAACATGGGTTCAATCCCTGGGTCAGGAAGATCCCCTGGAGGATGCCAACCCACTCCAAGAGAATTCTTGCCTGGAGAATCTCATGCCACAGGAGCCTGGTGGACTGCAATCCAGAGGGTCCCAAAGAGTCGGACACAACTGAAGCAACTGAGCAGGCATCACAGGCAGTAGTATTTATGAAAAAAGGATTTCCAGAAAACCTGGGAGTGCCAGAATGTTCTATATCTTGATCCATGTGCTGATTACATAAGTGTATACACATGTAAAAATTCATCAGGCTATATATACATTGTAGATGTATGCACTGTATGTACGTTATGCAAGAGGGGAATACAAGCCACAACTATAATTTTTTTCAGTGGATGGGTTGAGGTGTGTGTGTGTGTGTGTATACATAAAATTTGGAAACTTCTCTGTATTTTACAGTAAATATGTGTGACTTTTACAGTCTCAAAAATATTAAACATATATTAGGTTAGTGACATCCTCTGAGCTGAATCCTGTTAGATGTTGTACTTTTAAGATCCAATACTCATTTGGCTCCTTTGTTGTTTCTTTCAGGCTGGTGGAAGAGGTTACTGTCCTACCCTAGCTAACAGCTACTCTTTATTGAACTCTTCTCATCTCTACAGCCTCCATAAAAATATAATTTACCACCTTTTGAGCACCTGCTATGTGTTATTTAGACTTTGTGGCAACTCCATGAGGTAGGTTCTGAATCTTCATTTTACAGCTTCCCTGGTGGCTCGGAGGTTAAAGCATCTGCCTGGAATGCGGGATACCTGGGTTCAATCCCTGGGTCGGGAAGATCCCCTGGAGAAGGAAATGGCAAGCCACTCCAGTACTCTTGCCTGGAAAATCCCATGGAGGGAGGAGCCTCGTAGGCTACAGTCCATGGACTCACAAAGAGTCAGACACGACTGAGCCACTTCACTTTCACTTTCAAACTAAGGCTCAGGGAGATTAAATCACTTGCCCGAGGGTACCCAGATGGCCTGTGGCAGAGCTGAGAACTATGCCTGATTCTGAGAACTATGCCTGATTCTGATAGTAAAGCCCTGCCCTTGACTGCCAGGCTATCCTTACAACACTATTTACATAGCAGTGAGACCATGTGCAGTGCTGGAGGCAGCCAGCAGTCAGATATGGCCTAGACTTATGAGCTAAGATGCTGACATGCTTTTTCCGCCCCCCTCCTTTTTTGTTTCAACTGACTTAGAATTCACGTAACATAAAATCATCCATTTATTATTAGCAGTTTATCATTATTTTTTGACTGTGGTGGGTCTTTGTTGCTGCGTGTGGACTTTTTCTAGTTGCAGCAAGCGGGGGCTACTCTTCGTTGTAGTGCATGGACTTCTCATTGTGGTGGATTCTCTTACTGCAGAGCACAGGCTCTAGGCACGTGGGCTTCAGTAGCTGCAGTGAGTGGGTCAGTAGTTGAGGCTTGCAGTCTTTAGAGCTCGGGCTCAGAAGTTGTAGCACATGAGTTTAGTTGCATATGGGATCTTCCCAGATCAGGGATCAAATCAGTGGACTTTGATTGCAAGGCAGATTCTTAACCACTGGACCATCAGGGGAGCCCTAAATGAACCATTTTAAAGTGAAGAGCTGAGTGACGTTTGGTGCATTCACAATGTTGTACAAGGACCACTTCTAATTAGGTCCAATCCTTTTCATCACCCCACAAAAACTCTTTACCCATTAAGTAATAACTCCTCATCTCTCCCTCCTACTAGGCCCTAATAACCTCTCATCTACTCCCTCTCTCTATTAATTTTCCTATTCTGGACATTTCATATAAGTTGTTTTTCAGTCCCTAAGTCATGCGTGACTCTTTGTGACCCGCACGGTTCATAAAAGTGGGATCATACAATATTGGTTCTTTTATCTGGCTCATTTCATTTAGCATAATTTTTTGGAGGTTTATGCATACTGTAGCATGTGTCAGTATTTCATTCCTTTTTATGGCTGAATAATATTCCATTGTATGACTATGCACATTTTATTTATCCGTTTATCAATTGATGAACATTTGGCTTTCCATTTTTCACATGCCCAGGAATTTATCCTAAATAAATAAGCAGGGAGATGCATAAAGAGATTTTTATAAGGGTATTTATTGTGCATATATACTGCAATTTGTTAATCCATTCATCCTCTGCTATGAACATGCACACACATGTATTTGAGTACCAATTTCCAATTCTTTGGGGTATTGACATACTTTCTTTATCATGGATTGTATCCAGCTATTATAAGAGAAGTTTCTAGCCTGCTGCCCTCTGTGGCACGGTAGTTGAGGAGTCTGTATTTGGCAGATCTTGGAGAAAGCCATAGTAAGAAGCCACTGGACTGTGAATCTGGACATCTCTGATAAGTCCTAACTTGCTACTTCCCACTTTCTTTTTTTATGTCAGTTTTGCCCCATTTTTTAAAAAAAATTTATTTATTTGGCTGTTCAGGGTCTTCGTTGTGGCACATGGGCTCTTTGGTCTTCACTGTGGCATGTAGGATCTTTAGTTGTGGCATGAGGGTCTAGCTCCCTGATCAGGGATCACATCTGTGCCCCTGCATTGGGAATGCAGAGTCTTAGCCACTGGACCACCAGGGAAATCCACTGCCCACTTTCTTTACTTCAATTTTCTCATCTCTGATATGTGAGCTCTGGAGTTCCTTCTGGTTCTGATGCTTGATTTTTGCTCTAAACAAGATTCTAGCCCTCAAGAAATTTACAATTTAACTGGGCAAACAAGGCCACAGTATATGTGAAACACTAAGAATTAGTCTTCCTGGTATTGGGAGAAAGGAGTTTTATTTCCATCTACCTTCTCCACTCAACATGAAGAAGCCCTTTTTGATGATTTTCAATTATTAATATTTTTTTAATTGCAACAGCTGCTGCTGCTGCCAAAAATTTTTAGACATCTTGGGCACTGCTAAGTTGGGATATTACCCAGAGGGACCAATGACAGCAGTGAAAACAGAAATGTTACAAAAGTTAAAGTGCTGGGCTGTCAGCATGCCCCATTCTGGCTGCACAAAGCTCACCCTTTACTAGGAAAGAGGAGCATCTGGCCACAGCCCTCCACCTTCCCTAAGGGGAAGGAAAAGCAGTGAACTCTCTAGCTCTACCCCAGACCCTTGAGGAAATATGGCTCTCCCACCTGCATGGCAGCCTCTCCGCCCATTCCGCAAAGGAGCACAGCTACAGACTGCCCCGAGACCGGGCTGTCCCTTGCCCTCTCCCTTCTTCCAACTCTCTTCTAAATGTCACTTGACAATTGGATAAAAATCACATTTGAAAGAATGCACTGGACAATGTGCAGCAGGGACCCATTAAAACCCTGCTTTGGTATATACCAAAATATACTCATTTTCACAGATTTAAATACTTCTCAGCTCTCTCCAAAGGACTGCATGACAGATGGTTTCAAAGCGAGTCACGTCTACAAACAGCAGACAGAAATATTATTTAGCAGACTTTCTAAAAGTTCTTCTGAGCCTTCCAGAACCCGTCTTTCCCCATGGGCTCTTTTATTCTAATTTGTGGAGGCCCAAAGGAAAAAAAAAAAATCTCTCTTACTTCCTAGCAACCTCTGTATGTGTATTTCCTGGGCTTGTACAATATAAGAACTGAAAGAAGTTCTAGCGCTATGGAGCTGCCTCTTGTGTTTATTTTGAAAATACTACCCTGGCCTGAAAAATATGAATTACTGGCCCATCACAACCACTGAGCCAAAGGCCAGGG
Source organism: Ovis aries (assembly GCF_016772045.2). Lineage (NCBI taxonomy): Eukaryota > Metazoa > Chordata > Mammalia > Artiodactyla > Bovidae > Ovis > Ovis aries. The sequence goes on along the minus strand of NC_056080.1, from coordinate 101,454,056 downwards.
TTGGGGCAGAGGAGGGGTTGTGTGAGTAAGAGAAGAATGAACTGATAGAGGAATTGTCAGGAGAGTTATGAATCATATATGCAGCCATTTAGTAAGTTATGCTTCAGTGAAAGAGATCAACATAGGGACCATGCCCTGGACAACTTCTCTGGTTTTCAAGTTTTGAAAAAAGTCAAGCATATATTATAAGCCTCAGCCCTGGCCTGGCCTCTGGGAGCATCCACTTTTGGTGAGCTATTAACTCACAAAGCAGGCCATGTATTAGATCCACATAGCTTGTGGTCCTCATGGTCAGAGGAGGGGTCAGGTGGCTGGGCCTTCCAGGGCTGGATTTAGTTATCCACACCAGGGAAACCCCTAAAGGGATGGAAAGATGGCGGAAGGCTTGTCACATCATCAGAATATCTTGAACAAAGGGGATGTGGAGGCTTTGGGGATGAGCAGAAGGAGGGCTGTGAGGGACATTTCAGCTTGCAGGAAGAGTGGATACAGGTGGAGAGGAGCAAGTGAGCTGAGTCCGTGGGGTTGGCAGCCAGGAGCCCAGACTGGCTGGGTGGGAAGGATGCTCTGTAATGTCAGTGTGACCCATCAGGTTGTGTTCTGTCACTGTGACAATGAAGACTGCCTTCTTTTTCTTACTGTTAGCTTAACCCTGAAAAACAATGATATTTACACCATCTCTAATGTGTATCGACAAGGAGAAGGAGAAAAACCTGAGCAAAGCAACAGGCGAGATCTCTCCCACTTTCTGGCTAACAGCACAATTGTGGGCTGTTGGAGTAAAGCCATCCTACAAGTAGTTGGTGCGTTTTCATCTCTTACAGTGAAATTTTCCTGTTTATTCCTCCCACTCATGTTCTAGAATTTTATTTATAAAACTTTTTGGCCTGCTCTTTAAAGTGTGCTTGCATGCCTGCCTCTGTGTGTGAGAGACTGACTGGGAAACTAAAGAACTCTATTGGGCTTTGCACTTCTGGAAAGCAGGCCCCACATACATTCCAAGTATTATAATTATGATCCATTAGGCATAAAGAGATGCAATATAGATGGTGCCCCTCTGTTCTGCCTGCACCAATCCTCCAGCACCGCCTCCTGGGCTCGTATCCATCCATTCTGTCCCAGGTAGTCTGCCTGTCCACCAGGGCCTGCTGCCAGGCATGTCTGGAACTGGACCACCCTGACAGGTGACAAGTGTCCAGAGAGAGGCCACCAGCACAGCTGGGCACCTGGCACAGAGGTGAACTGGCCTGACAGGAAGGAAGTGCTTCCCAGGCCCAACAGGGAGGAGGGGGTCCCTGTGCCCTGGTCTGTGGCTAGTGGCAGGGGCTGCGGGGGGCAGAGGCCTGGAGGAAGGGCAGGCCTGGCCCACACAGAGGCCACAAGGAGCCAGATGGCTTTCCTGGCTTCCTTTTCAGCCCCAACCCAAGCCTGGACAGTCAATCACTTGCCTTTCAGTGGGGTGAGACTTAGAGATGGGCCATCCCTCTGGCTGCAGTTCAGGGCTAGGGGCACTTCCTTGGACCGAAGGGAGGCAGAGAGTCACTTAGCACTTAGCCTGGGGCTGGATGGATGCAATTGAGTTTTTTCCTCTGTTGTCTCAGGATCTGGGTTAACTCATTTATTGCTAGGAAGCAATATGATGTAGAGGTAAGAATCCTATTGATGTTTTTGGAATTAGGTAAACTTGTGTTTGAATCCTTGCTCTGCCATTTTGTTCATACATGATCTCAGGAAAGATAGTTCATCTTTTGGGCTTCAGTTTTCCCATCTGAAAAATGGGAATAAAAATGAGGCATTCCCCAAAGAAAGGTTGTAAAGCTTGAAAGTATCTTGAACATAATATACAGTTGACAAATATTAGTTCCCTTCATTTTTTACATCAGTGTGACTTATCGATTTTTAAAAATCCATTTCAAAACAACATGAAACATCTATGTCAATTTCTGTTGATCTAAATATTACTTTAATAAATGTACCACTGCCTAGAGTTTTAACCAGCACTTTGCTACAGGGAAATGTGGCTGGGATGACTTATTTTATAGGAGAATCTTATCTGTATACTCAGCATATTTTATTCCTGTGGTTTTTTTTTTTTCCTGTGTCCTCTTCAGATTTATTTTTCACTACTCCGCATAAAAACTCGAGGTTGGACCCAGGCTTTCTTGTTTTTGCAGATTAATATTTCTGAACAAGTGAAATACTGATAGTACTGCTTTCATTAAACTTAATAATAATCCTTTCTATTGTATTAAATGAAATATCATATGTAAAGTGGCATAGGGTAGGTATTCAATAATTAGCAGCTGCTATTATTATTATAAAGCAGGAGCCAATAGGGGAAGATACTCCAGAGGAAAGCTTTATCATTCCTCTCCTCGAGGGAATGCCAAGTTCCACATGGATATACAAGACACCAAAGGCCTATTCAGCCATCTCACCAAGATATTGAAATACCCCCATCTGAAGTCAATGAAGTCCCCAGTGTTGTCAACTTGATCATTGAGCCTGAGACCAGAGAGAAAGTGGAGGCTGACCAGCCTTGAGGTCTATTTAATTGCTCCAAACAAAAGGTTAATGAGGAAGTGAAGAGGCCCTTCCTGGGGGAACACAAAGGCAGAGCCCTTCCCTCAAGGAACTTAGAATCTCTGCTTGGCTCACTCTCCTCCCTATTATACCCATTTGTATGTTGTTTTTTAAGTGTCCTTAAGTCTCTTCTCAAGAGAGTCGCTAATGGGCCTGTAAATCCATCCGAGACAAGGGCCCTGGCTTTTACTTCTTTTGTTTCCCTCTCAAGGCAACTAGAACTGTACTCAGCAAAGGGCAGAGGCTCAATAGAAGTTACTGACTGTCTGACTTTGGGGACTTGATCAACACGCTAGTTAGAAGCCCCAGCTAAAGTAGTGTTAAGTGGCATTCACTGGTGACCCTTGCTGGCTCAGACAAGGAAAAAGGAACCACAAAGTGCAAGCATGCCAAGGGCAGTTTGGTTCAGTAAGCCAGCCTGTGAGCAGATGGGCGGGAAGGGGGGGTCGGTGTGTGGCACAACATGATGGCTCAGCCATCTCCTTCAGTAGATTGTATTTGCTTACTTCTCCAACATGAGCCCAGATTCCCTTCTGTGGAATTGAGTCTTTGACAGCAAACTGCCTATTTTTTTAAAATTGAGTTTTATTTATTTATTTTTGACTTTTGTCCACACCGTGTGGCATGCAGGATCTTGGTTCCCCAACCAAAGATCGAAACCATACCTCTTTGAAGTGGAAGCACCAAGTCTTAAAACTGGTGGACCACTTCCATTTGGAAGTCTCCAAATTGCCTATTAAAAGTCTGTATACCTAAGACTGATTCATGTTGATGTATGATGGAAGCCATCAAAATATTGCAATTATCGTCTAATTAAAAAAAAAATTAAAAAAATTTTAAAGTGATAAAGTGAAAGGGAGTGGGGAAGAGGAAGTGGGGAGGGGGTGGGAGGTGGGGGTAGGGGGACTGGGATGTCTGTATTGAAAAGCCTGACTTTTTAAGGTATGTTTAATACTGTAAACTTCGGATATCTTCTGGCTGCTACTACTTCCACCACAGTAAAGGGATTTATGTGATATTTGCTTCTGTTGGCTAAGGAGTCATTGATCATACTAGCCAGAGCAGGACATACTGGTTGATAAAGGAAATTTAGGGGAGCCTTTTTATTGTGGGTGGGGAGGGGTGGATGTAGAGGAGTGCATACCTGGAGTCAGGAAGGATTCCTAGTGAAACCACTGAGAAATTTTGTCACTTAGGAACTGTCATGTCTCCTTTTAGGATCAATTTCCTTATTTCCTTCCCACATAGAATCATAAGGATGGAAAGGCATCTATCTAACCAACTGCCTATCACTATAGCCAATGCCCAGCCAAATCCGAGAGTCAAGGAACAATGTTCTTAAGGCCTCTTGGGGAAAGAGAACAGATTTAGTCCATGTGGTTTCTGAATGAGAAACTGGGAACAAAGGGTGGAAGTTACAAGGATGCAGATTTCAATGCTATATAAGGAAGAGATTTCTAACCCACTAGAGCTGTTAAAATCTAAATGGGTTGCCTGCTACGGTAATGAGTTCTCCATGTGGGTAAGTGTTTGAGTTTCTGATTTAGTCCTCCTAACCACATATCCTGTTTCTTTGCCCAAATTTGCAAAACCAAAGCCCTAACTGCCCATGATTCAAAGTGACTAAAGATGAGATCTTGGCATGCTGACTTTGGTGGCTGTTGAGTCCAGGGCCAATGCCAGTGCCAGCTGGTACAATGAGGATTTCTTCCCTTAGAAATGTAAATAGGGTCCCCCAAGTCTGTCTCCTGTAGGGGGCATGGTTCCAGACCAGGTATTAATACTTCCTGGAGTGAGTTGAGATGCTCCTGCTTTGACCCTCAGGGAGTTGGGCCCTCCAGGTGTTGGACCTTCCTTCTGTTATTGGGCTTTCTGGGCGCCAGGCAGGCCCTCTGGCTCTAGCATCTCACCTGTTGAGTTGCTCTCCAAGCCAAGTCCATTCTTCTGTCCCAATAAAGAGCTACCACCAAGCAAGCTTGGCAAGTAAATACAAGACGTTTACAAACTCCAAACCATTTTTCACCAGTTTGCCAATGCCTTCAGTTCAGTTCAGTTCAGTCACTCAGTTGTGTCCGACTCTTTGCGACCCCATGAATCGCAGCACATCAGGCCTCCCTGTCCATCACCAACTCCCGGAGTTCACTGACTCACGTCCATTGAGTCAGTGATGCCATCCAGCCATCTCATCCTCGGTCGTCCCCTTCTCCTCCTGCCCCCAATCCCTCCCAGCATCAGAGTCTTTTCCAATGAGTCAACTCTTTGCATGAGGTGGCCAAAGTATTGGAGTTTCAACTTTAGCATCATTCCTTCCAAAGAACACCCAAGGGCTGATCTCCTTCAGAATGGACTGGTTGGATCTCCTTGCAGTCCAAGGGACTCTCAAGAGTCTCCAACACCACAGTTCAAAAGCATCAATTCTTTGATGCTCAGCTTTCTTCACAGTCCAACTCTCACATCCATACATGACCACTGGAAAAACCATAGCCTTGACTAGATGGACCTTTGTTGGCAAAGTAATGTCTCTGCTTTTGAATATGCTATCTAGGTTGCTCATAACTTTTCTTCCAAGGAGTAAGCGACTTTTAATTTCATGGCTGCAGTCACCATCTGCAGTGATTTTGGAGCCCCAAAAAATAAAGTCTGACACTGTTTCCACTGTTTCCCCATCTATTTCCCATGAAGGGATGGGACGAGATGCCATGATCTTCATTTTCTGAATGTTGAGCTTTAAGCCAACTTTTTCACTCTCCTCTTTCACCTTCATCAAGAGGCTTTTTAGTTCCTCTTCACTTTCTGCCATAACGGTGGTGTCATCTGCATATCTGAGGTTATTGATATTTCTCCCGGCAATCTTGATTCCAGCTTGTGTCTCTTCCAGCTCAGCGTTTCTCATGATGTACTCTGCATATAAGTTAAATAAGCCAATGCCTTAAAGGTACTCTAAGAGTAAAAGATGTGAAATTAGCATTCTTGACCTTTGATCCTACACAAATCATCATTCTCTGAAAGAGTGGCTTTTCACAGGCAGAATTCAGCCATTCAGGCGTAATAGACTCAACCTGGAGATGTGCACTTGGAGAGGCAGATTTAGAGCCCGTGTGTTGAGTTCCATCTAAGTTTTAAGTGTATTCAGCCCTTACATGAATATTAAATTTAAAGAAAGCATTCAAGACTCTTGAGTACTACTTTCAATCATGATACTTTATGGCGGAAGGGGAGTGTGGGTATTAATTTATAGTTTACAAAGCATTTCATTTCTTGGACTTCAAAGCCTCAGCCTACCACAGGAACATATGCACTCACTGAATGTTAAGATCTCAGATGAAAACTTGGATGTCAGAGCTCCGCTGGGGTGAAGGTAGATTAGGGTCACCCAGCCTCAGTTACAAATGAGGAAATTGAGACTTACAGACATTCGGTGGGTTATTCTCTGGCCTCATCTGCCAGTCAGTTTCTTTCAGTCATGTCTGACTCTTTGCGACACTTTGCGACCCCACAGACTGCAGCACGCCAGGCTTCCCAGTCCATCACCAACTCCCAGAGCTTGCTCAAACTGATGTCCATCAAGTCAGTGGTACCATCCAACCATCTCAATCTTGAGCTAAACAGGGCAAGCAGAAGCCATGAAAATGTACTAACCCCGTGCTGTTCTGGGGAAGGCAAATGTTCTGCAGGCAAGTGGTGCTTTGTTACCGACCTTTATGCTGTTCTGCACCCTACCTCACATCTAAGCCACAAAGTCATGGCTGTCCAGCAGGTCTGGGGACAGAAACATCTTTTGCTCCCTTCAAATTTTACACTAGAGGTAGAGGAAAAGCTTTTCATTATTTTAGTAACTCAACAACCCAGGCATTTCTTTGCCGTGTTTCTTTGCTGTTCTTGTTAGGTTTGAGAAAATCTTCGTTATCAGGTTCTCTTTGGTTTTCAAAAGTTTTTCAGGCTTTTTTTTTTTTTTTAAGTTTTTTTCTCTTTTTTTCCCCCATCTTTCTTAAGAGGGACAAGTGGAAAGCTGGTAATGTCCCAACTTCTCTCTCATTTAAATGAACTGTTACCTAGGCCCCTTGATTATTTGTATTTTTTTTATATTTTTAATTAAAAAAATTTATTTTACTTTTTTTAAGGCTCCTTGATTGTTGGTTTTGTCTGTTGCTGGCTTGGAGCCCACTTCAATGTCATAAGTGGCTGTAGACACTCTGTGGGCACTCCCAGCCACCATCACCTCCCTTATGGCCCTTGAAGACATCAAGAGCTTACTTTCTATGAGGTCTTGTGAAGAGAAACAAGGCAGAGCTTATCACCAACTTGGGCTGACTGCGTTCCAGGGTTGAGCCCTTTGAAAGAGAGCTAGGAGGGTCGACACGACCAACTCTACTCTGCCCTGTGCACTCGTGGGCAAGGAGAGGGGACAGGCATGGGACGACTGTCTTGGGGCATAGCTGAAAACTGAGTCAAACAGAAGACTCAGTGGGGAATCTGCTGAGGAAGTTCTTGCCCATGTGGGTGGCAGAGAGGATGTTGGAGAGGGAGCCCTTATCATTTGTTGAGGGCCTGCTAGGTGTTACTTATTCATTTCTAGGTGCTTTCTTATGTTATCTCATGTAATCTTCCTAACAACCTTGTGAGATGAATGTTAATATCCCCTTTTGTGTGGATGAAGAAACGATGCCCAGATGGGTGCCGCACCTGCCCGAGACCACACAGCTGCTCCTCCGGGTACTCCTGTGTGGCTAGCTTCAGCGCTCCTGTTTTCTGAGCTTCTCTGCAGCCTTCCAGCTTCCCCAACACTACCTGACAGGGAAGGAGAAAGGCTCGCTGGCAAAAGAGACTTTTCTCTCCTGGGTTTCTGCATTTTCCAGACACAACCCCGAACTGGGGAGGAACTGGGGAGGCTCTGCTCCTCTGACTGGTGCCTGTCGGCCTATTCCTGAGCCGACTCCCCAGGTACCCCGAGAAGGAAACACACAGTCTGTAGTGTGCTGTCTTCCCCTTCCCCTCCCCCTCTCTACAAACTGGAGCTCTTATCCTAGAATTCAACCCTCCCCGGAAGCAGGAATCTATGTGCTAATGTGTTAATCCTCCTATTCAGAAGGTCGCTCCTTCCCTACTGCGGGGACCAGCAGCAGTCTATAACCTGCCCCATACAGTATTTCTGTCCTGGGGTGAGCCTTGTTCCAGCCTAATTATAGCACAAAGGGGAGTTTAGACCCACTCATGCAGTTGTTTAAATTTACTGGGAGCAAATGGGGCTAGGGGATTTGGAAGGTAGCAATGGGGTCCCGACTTCCAAGCTACTAGAGGCCGCATGATGGCCAGGGCTCGTGGAGAAACTCTGAGGGCGTAGAGAGAGTGGTGAATGTGTGCCTTAGCTTCAGGGACTCCCCCTAAGAGGCAGGCGTTGTGTGGGCAAATCACCGCCCCCCCCACCCCGCCCCAGGCCAGGACTGGCCTTCTGGAGGAATGTGGCCCTCCCTCTTGTGTGCCAGGGAAGTCTTGGAAAATATGGCCTCCATCGTGGGAACCTTTCTTTCCTGTGTGGGAAAGAACTGAGCTCAGGTTTCAAGCAGGCCATTCTGAGAAGGCCGGAGAGAAGAGGATGGTGGGAACAGGCGACCAAGGCTTTTTTTCATGATGGCAATGATGGCAGGCCTGGAGATGTGATGGTGGCCTTGCTATCTGACTGGGGCTACCCAAAGGACAGAGGCCAGGTGTAGTTACAGGCACTTGCTCCTACTTTGCTGAGCAAATGAAAACGAGATCTGGGAGAAGACAAGTGCCTCACTTCAGTTTTTCTCCTGCTTCTCCTTGGCAGCTGTGGTAAGGCAGTACCAGGAGGAGGAGGAGGAGGCCCTGGTCACTGGACTTGGGAAGCTGCTGTAAAGACTGGTGATTGAGAGGAAGGAGCACTGGACTGGAATCAAGAGTCAGGGGTCCAATCTCTTTCAGTCTCTGTCCTGTGCCTTTTTTATCTACACTCTAAGTAGGTTGGACCGGAGAAGGCAATGGCACCCCACTCCAGCACTCTTGCCTGGAAAACCCCTGGACAGAGGAGCCTGGAAGGCTGCAGGCCATGGGGTCGCTGAGGGTCAGACACGACTGAGCGACTTCACTTTCACTTTTCACTTCCATGCATTGGAGAAGGAAATGGCAACCCACTCCAGTACTCTTGCCTGGAGAATCCCAGGGACGGGGGAGCCTGGTGGGCTGCCGTCTATGGGGTCGCACAGAGTCGGACACGACTGAAGCGACTTAGCAGCAGCAGCAAGTAGGTTGGACTAGCTAGGGACCTTGAAGCTCCAATATTCCAGTGTTTACCTGGATAGGACAGAACATGAGTCTGGAACACACAGAAGACCTTTCCACCTGGAGAGTCAAAACTAGGACACCATGATGGTTGCTGCTGCCACAGGCAACAGCCGTGGCCCCTCTGCTCACCCCTCCTGAAGTACTTGTGTGAGGCTACCAGTCATGGCTGCCCCCAAGGGTCCCTAGGTTCCACTGCAGAGCACACCTTCTGACTGCCAAAAGGCCCAAGGTGCTAATGAGCAAGCTGGGCAAAGTGGGAAAAATATGCACCAAAAGGTATCAGTGGTTGTAACAATGCTGAGATTAGGAATACGAAGTTTTCCCCTTTTCCTTATTTTCCAAATTTTCAGGAAATCATTTATATTAATGGTTCTAAAAATTGCTTTGTTACAGAAGTTCCCTGGTGTCCAGTGGTTAGGACTCAGTACTTTCAATGCCTGGGCCCGGGTTAAACCCCTTGTGGGAACTAAGATCCCACAAGCTATGTGGCTCAGCCAAAAAAATAAAAATAAATAAAAATTGCTTTGTTAAAAGTAAGTTTGCCAGAAGCAAACTGATCTTGATCTACAGGTGGCAAGGTGATTGGGGCCTTCACTGGGCTGAGATTTACTTTGGAATTGTACTGTCCAATATGCTACCCACTAGTTAAGTATAGTTATTTAGAAATAAAATTAATTGAAATTAAGAAAAATTTAAAATTCAGTTTAGTTGCACCAGCCACGTTTCAAGTGCCTAGCAGCCACTTGTTCTAGTTACTGCCATTTTGGACAAATATAGAATATTTCCATCATTTCTGAAAGTTCTACTGGATAGTGCTGCTTTGGAACATCTATGAAACTACTGTTGAAAGTCAAAGTCATATCCAATGTGTGCTACTGGTACCCAGCCCTACTAAAGAGACCAAATGTCTTGAAAGTACCTACTTGGAATCTTTTGCTTATGGTAACCTGATTGTTTCACTTTACGTCCTTCTTTTCATTTAAAAAGGGGAACCTAACCTCTTTGGGGAACACTTTCTTACTGTTACTACTTGGTCAAAAGTAATAGGTTTTATCTCCTAAAAGTATGCTCTTACCACTTTTAAGGTAGTAACTGACCATGACTCATGGAAAGATCCAGCTTCCCCCATCATTCAATAAGACAACTGGTCCATCTGAGAGGTTTTGTAGGACAGATGAGGTCTCCCATCCCAGATCTTGAAATGTCTGATAACATTTTAAAAGCTAGTTATTGCCCTTACACCTTACAGAAAACTAGGCCTTAGGGAGTTCCCCGGTGGTCTAATGATTAGGATTCCAGGCTTTCATTGCTGTGGCCCAGGTTCAATCCTTGGTCTGAGAACTCAGTTCCTGTGGGCCAAGTGGCACAGTGACATTTGACTATTATCTTAACACTTAAAGAAAAAAAAATATCGTCCTTATAGGGAGATGGGGAGGCCCCAGAAATGCTACTCTTTTCCCTCCTACACCAAGAGAGAATACCTTTACTGCACTCTTGCTGAGGTCTCACCCACTAAAACTCCTCAGGCAAGTTTAGACATCATTAAATGATCCAAGCTACTCTGACCAGGTTCATGTGCTAGGCACCAAGGACTCAGAAATGAGCAAGATCTGGTCCCTGCCCTCAAAAAATCATACTTTCACAGGGGAAACAGACATCTAAACAGTGTATTTCAAGTCAGTGGGCAGGTGCTATGAGAGCACAGGAAAGGGAATGCTGCACTCTGAATGCAGACATAAGGGAAGATTCCTGGAGATGACACAAGAAATGAAGGATGAATAGAAGTTCACTCGGAGAAGGCAATGGCAGCCCACTCCAGTACTCTTGCCTGGAAAATCCCATGGATGGAGGAGCCTGGTGGGCTGCAGTCCACGGGATCTCGAAGAGTCGGACATGACTGAGTGACTTCACTTTCACTTTTCACTTTCCTGCATTGGAGAAGGAAATGGCAACCCACTCCAGTGTTCTTGCCTGGAGAATCCCAGGGATGGGGGAGCCTGGTGGGCTGCCATCTATGGGGTCGCACAGAGTTGGACACGACTGGAGTGACTCACCAGCCAAGAACAGTACAGAGTAGGGTGTTCAAGGGAGAAGCATTGAGGTGTTGAAAAGTCTGGCCTTGGATGGTGGGGGTAGGGGAGAGAAGAGTAAAAGCAGTTAGCTGTGGCTTCAGCACAGGGCAGAGGTGGGCAGGAGCTGGGTGACCCATCACCTGGGTGATGGACTTGTCACGGTAGGCCACCGAGCACCTTAGGAGTTTGGACATGATGATCAGAGGAACACACTGGAAGACATACTGGTGAGAAGGGACTAGAGGGGAGTAAGTGTGCATGGAATAAATCAGTAGAGTGTCAAAGACCTTGCTTCTACTCCCAAGATATTTATTGGAATCACTCAGTCAGGGTCACTCAGCTTCCAACCAAATTCTCTCTACAGTATATTCCATAGTCTCTGAACATGTACCACAGGTAACAGCCTAGGAATGGGCCAATAGGCTAATTTCCATTCATTTGACTGATTTTTTATGAATGACCCAAAGTGCAAGGCACAGTACTAAGCCTTTATTTAAGCACGCTGGGACTATAGAGAAGAATAAGACATGGCCAGTGCCCCTCAACTCTTCTGCTATTTGAATAATCTAGAAATTTGTCAGAGGGTTTGACTGTAACTTTTAATTTATTTTGTTGTTATTTGGTTTACTTTTGGCCATGCCCAACGGCAAGTGGGACCTTATTTCCTCAGCCAGGGATCCAACTGGTGCCACCTGCATTGGGACCACTGGACCACCAGGGAATTCCCATGGCTGTAATTCAAACAGGAACAAATGTAACACTAAGACGTGTAAACAGGTTTAGAATGATAACAATTTCTAATAATCACTTTGGTAATATAAAAATCTTTAACCAGGAAAGGATACTGGTTTAGGCAAAAATTTTTTCTACAAACACTAAAATATGGTATTTAGCGCTTCTGATTGGCACAGAGAACTGAGAATGTGACCAGAAATCAAAGTTAGCCAGTTCTTTGGGCATATCCCCTCTCTGTACACCAGTTTGTTCTTCTGGAAAATGAGGACAGATCTAACAGTGCTTCTGTATCTGACAAGGCAATGCCAGAAAATGTACCATGAAGTCCCATGAACTGTTTTAATATACCCTTATATATGCATATATATATGGAGAAGGCAATGGCACCCCACTCCAGTACTCTTGCCTGGAGAATCCCATGGATGGAGGAGCTTGGTGGGCTGCAGTCCATGGGGTCGCAAAGAGTCGGACATGACTGAGCGACTTCACTTTCACTATATATGCAAGATATTTCCTTTTACGTTTTTTTTTTTTCTTAAAAAAATGTGCCCCTTACTCTATGTCTCAGGAGGATTTGGTTCTCTTTCCCCCTATGGTTTCCAGAACGTTTCAAAACTCTTCAAATGAAAATATGCGAGTCATGACTTGCGGGTAGCAAGTTAGGACTTGTGGGGACAGTTAGCAGGGAGGGCGAACTCTGAGATCTGCCAGCAATTGTTTTCCCCCGTGATTCGAACGAAGGAAAAGATCATGTTATTTATACAGCATAAGGTTCCAGATTTTCAGGAATGAAATCTGAGCCCAGCATGTCGACATATTGGTCTGGTCTGTCTTGGAATCTACAGTAGATGGATTTCTTTGTGCTGGGAAACATTAGGAAGGTCAATATTCTTTTCTGATTTTTTTTTTCTGTTAAGAAAAGGGTTCATTCTCACACTCTAAAGCGGTGGTATTAGATATCATCCAGATAATACACTCAGTGGTCGTGCTGCCTTTGGTTTCAAACATAAAGCCCCAGGGCAAACAGCTTTTCTGTATTCAGTTACATGTTCTTTACTTCACAGATAATGTTTTGCCACAAATACTCCCGACTCAGGAGGAAATACAGAAGTGAACAATCAAATGAAACAAAAATAATAGTAATGTTAATAAGTCCCAAATTGCACAGATCCCAGAGATTGTGTCAACCTGGGCTTCCCAATCAAGGAGGAATTGTCCTGGAAAGGGGAAGTGGATAGAAGTAGCAGGTTGGGCAGAAGCCTAAAGGCAGAGGTGGGTGGCATCCCTGGGTGGGGGAGTGGAGAGTGCCCGGCCAGCCGGGGATCACGAGACTGGGCCTCAAGTCCTGCCCTCCTTCTGATGAGCTCTCCAACAAGGTATAATCGCTTTCCCTCCCTGACTTTCAGGTTCCTCATCTTCAAAAGAAAGGGGTTGGCCTAGACCTAGAGGAAAGGGCACGGCTCTGGAGTCAGACAGCTGCAGGTCTGCCTCTTGCCTTGGCCTCTGGCCGATGCCTAACCTTGGACATTCTCTGAACCTCAGTTCCCTTGCCTGGAAACTCAAGGACCATAATACCTTCCTGACTGAGCTATCCTGAGGATTAAAGAGATACTGTTTTTAAGTGTCTGGTACATAATAGCCAGCAGTCAGGAAACTTTTGTTCCTTTCTGGCTTAAGTCCCTTCCAGCCCTGAAACACTCTGGCTCCGATCCAGTTCCTTTGTCTTCTAAATCCAGTCCATGGCTTGGAAAAAGCCCTTATTCCCAATCACTGCGGGAGCACACACACCTGAATTGCTTCTTTCAGTTTTACAAATGGCCACTAAAACTTTCTTCCTGGGAAGTATTTGCCCCAATTCACCATCTCTTAAGAGTGTGGAGTCACCGCTTTTTCTTCTCAGACTCCACTTGGAATTCCCTGCCCCCAGGCGTTGGGAAGGGGGCGGGGAAGGGACAGCCCCGGGGCTGAGCTCCTGGGCCTCCTAGTCCCCATCCTCCAGGTGTTTGGTTGCAAAGCCCAAGATGTAGCAAGTGTTTCCCATTGAGGAAAGCACAGACCCAGCTCATCTTCCAGGCTCTGGCTTTGCCATTTAGTGGAGCCCAAAATAGGGTCCCTTGGGGGGCTGCTTTCTTGGTGGCTTGACCGACCTGGCATGGGTTTGTTTGTGGTGGTCCTTTTTTGGGAACTTCTGGTTCTGAACACCTTCATTCCAGGGAAGCTTCAGCTATATATTATAAATATAATGTAACATATAAAGTAACATAATGTAATTTTTATATATTTATAATAGTAATATAACCACATGACAGAACCTTTGAAAAGCAGAGAAAAAGAAAATCCCTCCCTATTCAGTATTAATAACTCTTCAACGCTGGTAGTACTTTCCTGTTTTGTTTTTTAAAATTTAAATCTTTCCCTATTTATTTCTACGCACACACACTTTGTTGTACTTTGCTTTTCATACTATACACTTTTCTAGGTAGATACTTCATAATTATTATTTTAGTACCTGTGGAATACACCTAGGGGATTCCCTGTCACTTCTTTCACACTTTTCTCGTTGGCCCCTTAGGTGGTTTCCAATGTTACTCTATCTTAACTAACACTGCAATGAATACATATTAGTGTAGCGCCTTTTCACTCAAATTTCTTACTATTTCCTCAAAGTCATCTCCTAGAAATTGAAATACGGAGTTAACGAGCAGGAACATGTTTATGGTTCCATAAATCTTGCCCAGTTGCTTTCCAAAGGGTTGAGCTGATAATATACTCTGACCTACAGCACGTGATAGTGTTTTTTCATCACACCCTTCCCAGCACAGGCTATCAGCTTTAAAAAAAAATGTTGGTTTTTTTTCAGGGTAACTATGCTCTGATTGACGGTGAGAGGAAACAAACACTTTCTTCCTTACCCCTTGAGTTTGACTGGGCTTCCCTCCTGGCTCAGCTCGTAAAGAATCCGCTTGAATTTGATTACTAGGTTTTTTTCTGGTTTTATTTTTTAAGCAAGCCTTCTGAAGTGAGTGGGATTTAAATGAAGAAAGATGGCTTAGTGAATAGAAACTGGAAGGTTGTCCCAGTAATGATGTTAAAGGAGAAATGGTGAAGTGAATGAAAGTTCTCCATGGAAAGGAAAGGACAGGGAAGTCAGGCATGAGTTTGGGAGGGGCTATACAGTGGAGTCAGGTCCTAGCTGCAGGTGGGAGAAAGATGTACCCAGTTTAGTAGCAGCGGTTTGGACCAGTTGAAAGCAAAAGAGGCTGGACTCCAGACACGAAATCAGCATCAAGGATTTGGCGAAGAGATGAAAAAGAAGTATATTTTGGACTAGTTGAAGAAATAACGGAGTCTCTCAGGTACAGAGAGGAGGGAATCCCCCACTCTCTCATTGATTGAACGCATTCCCTGAGCCCAGGGAACTTTTTGGAAGCTGTCTCAATGACTCCTCACACTAAACTAAGGAGAGAAGTCATGTCACTAGCTTCATTTTACAGATATGGAAACTGAGGCTCTGAGGGGTTCAGTGCAGCAGCCAAGGCCTCATATATATTACGAGCGACCAAAATCAGGGTTTGAAGGAATGCCTTTCTACATCAAACCTAATTCCTTCGGGATCATGAATAAGATTTGGACAAAGGAGGGAAGAGAAACAGCATTTATCCAGATCATGAAAGCCCGGGGGTCAGGCTCACATCTCCAAATTCTTTGAAGGGTAGGGGCTCAGAGCTGTCAGAATCCCAGGCTGCATCTGAGTATGTTGGCCCTGGTGGCCACTGAGCAAGGCTGAACAAGAATTCTGATTTCCAAATCCTCAGTTATTTGAAGGCCAGGTGCCTTAGAGCTTTGTCACTGCCTCATTTGGGATGCCAGCTCCTCTTAGGACCAGTGAGATTGCAAGGATTCCTGTTTGCCTAACAGGCTCTCCACTCCCCTAGATCAAGGAGAGAATGTCTACTGCTCAATTTCAAGTACCTCCTCTCTTTCTGAATTAAAGTGGAAACAGCCCGGCTTTATTTCATGACTTTCTATTGTGCACAGTGTCTTTGAAAGTATGATTGTGCAACACATATCACTTGGTGATCTGAGTGACAGAGGTGAGCCATGGGACCAGGGAAATGTCTTCGTTTGGCTGCTTTCAAGGTCTGGGTTTCC
The DNA here is from genome assembly GCF_016772045.2 of Ovis aries. Lineage (NCBI taxonomy): Eukaryota > Metazoa > Chordata > Mammalia > Artiodactyla > Bovidae > Ovis > Ovis aries. The sequence goes on along the minus strand of NC_056080.1, from coordinate 101,438,211 downwards.
AGAACCCCCACATCTCAGCAAGGAAGGAAATCCAGCTTGCCCATTGTCTTCAGAGACAACAAACTTTTGTGTAAAACAACAGAAATAACAGATAATTATTATGACCTTCATATTCATTCTGTATCTGAAAGGAAATACTCCCAAATGTGTAGCATCAACATGTTACATTGCTGGGTGGTGGTATTACAGCAAAATTCTTCACATTTTTTTTTTTTTAAGGAACAAAAGCGAAGTTTGTTATTTGTTCATTCCTCGCATTTGAAGTCCTCCCTCTCGATATCATCCTTGGCCTGAAACTCTGCTCAAGTCCTTAACCACACGACGGCAACCAGCCACTCCAGGTGGGTTTGCCTCTTGTCAGTTTTACACAGGTCTACCCAATCCCCTAGTTACTTGTCCTCAGCAGCCTTAATTAGGCTGCTTTGGTGTTCAGCACAAAGGGCCTCCATCAGCTGACAGACACAGGCTCATCCCAGTGGATGCAAGCTCACAAAGGGAGGCTTTAACAGTTTCTTGAATTCCATTTGCTAGGCCATCCCCGACGGGACAGTCTTCAGCACCCCTTGTAAAGCCATGGCTCTGGGTTCCTAGGGGAGCCAAATCTTGAATTCACTGGAGCCTCCGGGTGACTGAGGGTGGTAGGGAAAAGAGCTAGACTTCTCATTAGGACCTTCCTGTGTTTTGCCCAAATTTCCATAACAAGGATGATTTGCTTTGAAATTTGGCAAAACAGTAAGAAAACAGCAAGAGTTATTTATTGAAAATGCATTTCATTCAGGAACATTGGGGTGATCAATCACCTAGCAGTTTTTAATTTAGCATTTAAAATGTGCTGGCTTGGAGCTAGGCACTGGGGGTAGGAGATTCAAAGGGGAAGGCCTGACTGTTTCCTGGAGGACCGGTTATTTACTGGGTACAATATTTCATCCTCCAAGAATCCTGGGAGGTAGGTTTTCACTAGTACTGGAAGACCTGGGTTCCATCCCTGGGTTGGGAAGATCCCCTAGAGAAGGGAAAGGCTGCTCACTCCAGTATTCTGGCCTGGAGAATTCCATGGACTATATAGTCCATGGGGTCGCAAAGAGTCGGATAGGACTGAGCGACTTTCACTTCAGTACTACAGATGAGGAAACCGAGTCACTGAAGGTCTCTGAAAGGGCTTGTTATGGCTAAGACCACGTTGTAAATTACTGGAAATTCTGAGCCCACAAGGCATGTCTGCCTAATTTAGAGTTTGTGCTCATTAATGATATACCACTTTTCTCCTATGATGTACACACTCATACATATACAATGTGATTTCTGACCTTTTAGCCCTTGTAGTCTAGTTGAGACGATAAGAAAATCAAATACAAAACAAATACAAATACTGGCAGTCACTAGTTTATGGACACTCATCACAATCACAAGCCCCTTCTGTATCTCAGCTGGAATCTCCACGTCTGGAGTTTTGGAAGGCTGGGCTGGGCTGTAGGGAATTTGGCTTTTATCCACACCAGCCTTACTACTCAAGTTTTTCTGCTTGGATCATGGCTGAAATCCACCATTGCTGTCCTCAGTCATCAAATTGCAAATCTAGGTTTCCTGCCCTTCTGCCTTGAACAATTAAGGCAGTGCTTCTCAAGCTTTAACGTGGGGAGGAATCACCTGGGGATCTTATTAAAATGCAGATTTTGAATGCGTAGGTGGAGGGGGTGGGAGCTGACAGTCTGCATTTCTAATAAGTTCCCAGGTGATGCTGATCTAGTTAGTATCAGGATTGGGTAGAAGACACGAAGGAGTTAAATGAGCTTACCTAGCCCTCAGTTTTGTCCTTCCAGCCCCAGGCAAAGTGGTGAGCAGCTCTCTACTTCTCTGTGGGCCCAAGGAAGCACCCCTTAGAGCTGAACTGCAGCCAGAGGGAGGGACGGCTGGCTCATCTCTGAGCCTCACCCCACTGAAAAGCAAGCAACTGACTTGGGTCCAGGCTTTGATTGGGGCTGAAAAGGCAGCCGTGTCCCAGGAAAGCTGCCAGACTGCCTGTGGCCTCTGTGTGGGCCAGGACCGCCCTTCCTCCAGGCCTCTGCCCCCTGCAGCCCCTGCCACTAGCCACAGACCAGGGCACGGGGACGCCCTCCTCCCTGTTGGGTCTGGGAAGCACTTCCTTCCTGTCAGGCCAGTTCACCTCTGTGTCAGGTGCCTAGCTGTGCTGGTGGCCTCTCTCTGGACACTTGTCACCTGTCAGGGTGGTCCAGTCCCAGACATGCCTGGCAGCAGGCCCTGGTGGACAGGCAGCCTTCCTGGGACAGAATGGATGGATACGAGCCCAGGAGGCGATGCTGGAGGATTGGTGCAGGCAGAACAGAGGGGCACCATCTATATTGCATCTCTTTATGCCTAATGGATCATAATTATAATACTTGGAATGTATGTGGGGACTGCTTTCCAGAAGTGCACAGCCCAGTAGGGTACTGCACACACTTTTGCTAGTCTGGCTACTATCTGTAATGTCGTTTCCGTGGGAAATGCTTTCCAATTCCCGCAGTGCCTGATGGCATGTGGGAACTGGCTACACAGGGAGGAAGCTCAGTGTGTGAAGTGATTCCTCACTGAGAGTCAGAGGAGTTCGGAGGAGGGAGGGAGGACCATGGGCTGGGTGTTGACAGAAAACTTCCTAGAGTAGGAGAGCTTGAGCTGTGCCTTTCAGGAGGAAGAGGATTTTGGTAAGTGGGGCAAAGGCATGCAAAGCACTGAGACAGGAATGGGGAGGGGGGCGGCTCATGGGGAATGCTGGGAAAATCGGATCAAGGCATTTTCCTTGTAGTCATGGGATGTCAGGCCAGGTGGGATTGGAAGAAGCGTTGTCGGCAGAGCTTTCAAATTAAGGAAGGAAGGAGGTGGATAGGAGAAGAAAAACAATTTATAATTACTACTCTGGGCCAGGTGCTTTACCAAGGGTGTCTCTATTCCTCATAGGACCCCAGGAAGACAGGAGGTATTGCTTAGATGAGAAAATAGCTTCATAGAGGTTAAGTGAGGTTCTTTTTTTTTTTCCTCTTTTAAATTTCATTGGAGTGTAATTGATTTACAATGTTGTGTTAGTTTCAGGTGTGCAACACAGTGACTCAGTTATACATATATTGATTCTTTTCCTGTGGTACATATATCCAATGGAATACTGTGCTGTTTTTTCAGTCGTGTCTGACTTTTTGTGACACTATAGACTGTAACCCACCAGGCTCCTCTGTCCATGGGATTCTGTAGGCAAGAGTACTGGACTGGGTTGCCATTTCCTCCTCCAGGGGATCTTCCTGACCCAGAGATTGAACCAGTGTCTCTTACATCTCTTGCATTGGCTGGGAGGTTCTTTACCACTAGCGCCAGTTTCCCTGGCTGGGAAGCCCCACAATGGAATGCTGCTCAGTCATAAAGAATGAAATAATGCCATTTGCATCAATATGGATGTAGCTAGAGATTATCATACTAAGCTAAGTCAGAAAGAAAGGCAAATATCACAGGATATCACTCATATGTGGATTCAACTTTTTAAAAATGATATAAATGAACTTATTTACAAAACAGAAACAGACTCATAGATTTTGAAAGCCAAACTTATGATTACCAAAGTGGAAACGTGGTGGAGGGGGGAGGGATAAATTAGGAGCTTGGGATTAACATATACACACTGCTACTGCTGTTGCTGCTAACTCGCTTCAGTCGTGTCTGACTCTGTGTGACCCCATAGACGGCAGCCCACCAGGCTCCCCCGTCCCTGGGATTCTCCAGGCAAGAACACTGGAGTGGATTGCCATTTCCTTCTCCAATGCATGAAAGTGAAAAGTGAAAGTGAAGTCACTCAGTCGTGTCCAACTCTTCGAGACTCCGTGGACTGCAGCCCACCAGGCTCCTCCATCCATGGGATTTTCCAGGCAAGAGTACTGGAGTGGGGTGCCATTGCCTTCTCCAACAGATACACACTACTATATATAAAATAAGTGAGGTTCTTGAATTCATTCGGGTGTTAAGTGCTAGAACCAGAACTTGAATTCTAGTCGATGTGATTCTGTGACACTATGCTTTCTTACTTCTTCACATGCCCCTGACTCATGTGTTGGGCTTAAAAATATCAAAAGGGAAGTCTATGTTTCTGCAAATGTTTTGAAGTTCCCCTGACCCAGGTCCTTAAAAAGTTAGAGGCCACAGTAACTGTCTTGGAGTCTTATGGCTGTGATAAAAAAATTACTGTAAACTGGATATCTTAAAACAATGTATTTTTTTATGGAAATGTATTTTCTCATAGTTCTGGAGGCCAAGAGTCTGAAATCATGGTGTCAGCAAGGCCATGTTCCTTCTGAAGCTTCTTGGGGAAGATCCTGTGTTAGGGTTCTCCAGAGAAACAGAACCAATAGGGCCTGTTCATCCATTACTGTATTGATCAATTATTTATAAGGAATATGGAGGCTGGCAAGTCCAAAATCTGCTAAGTGGGCTAGCAAGCTGAAGACCCAGAAGAGCTAATGTCCCAGTTTTAAGTCTGAAGACAGTCTTCTCTAGAACCAGGAAGATCCAGGGTCTCAGATCAAATCAGAAGGCCATCTCCTAGAGAACTGTCTTTTGGTTAGGGGAGTCTAGTCTTTTTGTTCTGTATTCAGACCTTCAGCTGATTAGATGAAGCCTATCTAGAGTATGGAAGGCAACTTGCTTTATTCTAATTCCACCAATTTACATATTAATCTCACCCAAAACACCCTTACAGAAATACCCAGAATAATGTTTGACCAAATATCTGAGTATCACATGGCCCAGCCAAGCTGACACATGAAATTAACTGTCATACCTTCCTGGCCTCTCATAGCTTCTGCTGGCTTCAAGCATTCATTGTCTTTTGTCCACATGGCTCCAATCTCTGCCGCTCTCTTCACATGGCTTTCTCCCGTATGTGTCCCAAATCTCCCTCTATCTCTTACAAGGCCACCTGTCACTGAACTGAGGGCTCCTCCTAAATACAGGATGCATTCATCTCAAGATCTTTAGCCTAGCTACATCTGCAAAGACCCTTTTTCCAAATAAGGTCACAATCACAATTTCTGGATGCTAGGACATGGATGTATATTTCAAGGGGGCGGGGGGAAACCATTCAACCTACTACTGTGGAATTCTGCCATGGGAATCTGAGAAGTTCTGGCATGGCCACTTCCTAACTTCAGGTTAAAAGAAAAACAAACCAAACAAAACCCCCTCACAAAGACTCCAGACTATTAATAATCAACCCAGTGCGAGGAGGTAAGTTGATGACCATCTGGGGTGGATATTTTAAGTATGGTGTCAACTTGGGTGGGGGCCAGGAGATGCTGCTGCCCACTCAGGGGATTTGCCTGGCCTGTCCCTAAGGAAAGTGAGAATGGGGGAAAATGACCAGAGAGCCTTTTTATTTTCTTTAAAAATTTACTTTCTTTATTTTTACAATGTATTTGTGGTTTATTTCGCATAAACCTTTCCCACAGTAGCCAAATATAGAAGCCTTCACTTTTTACATCTTCAATTTTTTTCAATTCTATAAATATTGAAACATTTAACATAAGAAAATTTGAAGTACAGAGATAAATGACTCCCAATTTCTCTGCCCTAATACAAGTGGTTTCTTTTCTTCGAGTTCTCTTTTGTCATGGTCTACAAACGTTTTAGCCGCTTTGTGAAGTATTTCCTTTCTTCATCAGGCTTTCACGTTCCTTCCCCCTCACAAAAGCATTTTACGAATTACAACACCTTTCAGTTTGTTTGTATAATTTCCACTTAGACTGAATCTCCTTGAAAGTAGGGGATCATGTCTTTTCACCTTTGTGAAAAGCACTATACCTGGGACATATCAAGTGTTCAATAAATGTTCTCAAAGGAATTAATACATGTATGTGCATACTCATGATAAACATGTAATTTTATAATTTGCTTTTCTTAACATCACAGTACACATTTGTACATTGTTTATTTTTCACATAATATACTTTAATAGTTTCCTAATAGTCTTTTCTATTCCATTAATGGACAGTCATTTGCTAATCATTGCCCTGTTAATGGGAATGGTTGCTTTCAGCCTCACACTGTTCATAATTACACTGAATCGAATACCTTTATACACCTGTTAGTTTTTGCAGTGAATGAAATTTCCAAGACTGAGATCAATATTTCTTATTAGTTCTTGGTAACATGTTGCTTCTCAAGGAGGTTAAACCAATTTGCATTAACTTTGTATGGAGGTGACAATTTTAATCACAATTTTGTCAGCATTGTGGTTTTTAATTTTAGTATTGTTTTAAAATTATGTTTGTAATTGTTTTCAAATATTATCTCATTTTTCATTTTGTCCATCCCATTTCAATAAAATTTAATGAGTACATTTAATTTGAGTTCTATATGTAATTCAGAGCTTCCCTGGTAGCTCTGATGGTAAAGAATCTGCCTGCAGTGCAGGAGACCTGGGCTCAATCCCTAGAGAAGGGAGTGGCAACCCAGTCCAGTATTCTTGCCTGGAGAATTCTATGGACAGAGGAGCCTGGCTAGCTATAGTCCATGGGGTTGCAGAGGGTCAGACATGACTGAGTGACTAATACTACTTTACTACTTTCATGTAATTCACACTCTTCATTCTTTTTTTAAATATTTATTTTTTCATTTGGCTGCTGTGGGTCTTAGTTGCAGCATATGGGATCGAATCTGGGCCACCTGCACTGGGAGCATGGAGTCGTGGTCACTGGATCACCAGGGAAGTCCCTCATCTTCACTCTTGAAGGATCCTTTCACTGGTTACAGAATTCTGGGTTGACAATATCTTGTCTTTAGTGCTTTAAAGATGTTGCGCCACTGCCTTCTGGCCTTCATGATTTCTGATAAAAAGATCATGGTTGTTTGAATAATTATTCCCCCATGTATAATATTTTGTTTCTTTCTGGCTACACATAAGATTTACTTTTTATCCTTGGCTTTCATCCACTTGATTATGCTGGATTAGACATAAGTTTCTTCATATGTATTCTGTTTGAGGTTCACCAAATTGGAAGTTTCTGGCCATTGTTAAATTTTTTCTTCTCTCCTGGGCTAATTACCTGTATATTAGATCTTTTGATAATGCCCCACAGATCCCTGAGGCTTTGCTCATTTTATTTTCTGACCTTTATTCTCCTTTGGATTGGAGAATTTCTCCTGATCTATCTTCCCATTCACTGACTCTTTGTCTTTCCATTCTGCTTTTGAGTGCATTGAGGTTCTTTCTAGTTACTGTATCTTTCAGTTTTAGAATTTATTAGATTAAAAAACATAGTTTCTATTTTCTTTCTTGATTTCCTTCTTTTCCTCGCTCATTATGAGCATTATTTTCCTTTACCCCATTGACTATAGTTAAAAATAGCTCTTTTAAAGTTCTTGTCTGATAATTTCAGCATCTAGGTCATCTCTGTGTTGAACTCAATGGGTTATCTTTTCTCTTGAGAATCAATGGGTCACATTTTCCTGTTTTGTTTTGTGTGTGTGTGTGTTGGGTAATTTCATATTGTATACCACACATTGTAATTGTTAGCTTGTGGAGACTCTGGATTATACTATATTCCTCCAAAAAGGGTTGACACTTTTTTGTTTTAGTAAGCAATTAACTTGGTTAGCCTCAGACTGCAAACTCTGCCTCACCTATGGAGGTTATCAGCTCAATTAGCAGTTCAAATCTTTTAGCCTTAACTGTGATAAGACTTAAGTCTACCCCCAGGAATGCATGTTTCAAAGGCCCAGGGTTTAGCCAGAAACCTTGGCTGAGTTTATGCATGGAATATGGGGACTTCCTTTTCTGCTTCTCTAATTTATAGGATTCCCGTGGCATTTTCAGATGGCTATAGTTACCCTGGGTTCTGACATCATCTGGCTTTTCAGGGCAGAAAGATGGCAGAGTTTCTGATGAAGTCTGTGCTCAAGGTCAAGCTGTAAAGATGGAAACTCACCCCATATCTCAGGCTTTCCTTTTCAGCTTCCATCCAGAATATGCCCCTTTTTTCACTCTCTAGAATCTCTAGATTTCTTTTTTTTTTTCTTTTTTTGGTCATTTTCCTCAGAGTTTATAGTTGATATCTTCAGGGAGGTGGTTCTGTTAATGACTTACTCTACCATACTGGAAGTGGGAACTGTTTTCAAGTTTTGAATAAAAAAGGACATTGGAAAATTTACGTCTAGTTAAAAAATGAATATACATGCATTTTAAAATGACATGACATAGAAAAACACAAAGAAGAAAGTAAACCTACTGTTAACATTTTGGTATATTTTCTTCCAGGTTTTTTTTAATGTGTATATATATCCAGTGTGCTTATTTAAGCATAGAAATATGTATATTTCTTATAACTAAAACAGGAACATACTATAGATATATTATAACCTGCTTCTCCTCCCAACCCAATATAGCAATATATAATAAACACTGAAAAAGAGCTGTTCAGGGTTTAAGAATAAAGAGTTGGTGAGCTTACTGAAGACAGATTGAAAAATGAGAACTTTGATCTAAAAGGGCATGGTGCTGAGAGGTGGTACCTTTTGAGGATGAGGTCCAAGGAAGGGTCTCAAGACCCTGTCCTTGCAGGCATAATTGTGTAGAGGGAACAGTGTCTTTTCTCAACCCTAAATACGTGGGGAGTGACTGAGGATTTGGGATAGGGCTGTGGTTTCTTCTGCTGACTCCTGGCTGTTAGAGACTGATGGGAGGAAGTCCCAGCCCTAGAGTTTGTGGTGGATTAGGCAGGCCACACAGGCAGATCTGTGGGACACTGGGAGCCACTGCAGTTCCTGGGTGGCCTGTCCAGCTGCAGGTCCTGACCATGCAGTACTAACTGCACATGGAGGAGACGAGGAGTGGGGCTCTGAGTTAGTGGAGCTGAGACAACATTTGCTGCATTGATTAGAATTTTCAGGTGTTATCAACTATAGCTGAGGTGAACTTCCTTCAGATTCAAATTATCTGATGAGAATCTATTCCTTGTTCTTTAGACTCAGTCTCCCTTTGTATCGATTTGACCTGAGATATTCACTACTCTTCACTGCTTATCCACTTTTCATTAGATCGTCAGAGCTACACTCAATTTTGTTAGCCACTGACTTCAAACTCACTGTATTCTAATCTGAGCTCATCATTTCCCTTCAGAGCTCACTCAGCTTATTGTGTTTCCTGTTTTTGTTTAGGATGCTACCCATAGGTCACCCAGTTGCCAAGAATCTTTGCTAACTCTTCCCTCTTTCCCAGGCTTCCATCTTCCAATCAGTTGCTGCATCTCAATGACTTTGATTCCTTGAAGTGGAGCCACTAAAGTCTTTTCAGTAGAGGGTAGGATGTGATAAGCTGTGGGCTTTATTAATAGTATGTAAAATGAACTATGTGTATGTGTGGTGGGAGCAGAGACAGATGTAAGGCAGAGAGTCCAGTTTAGAAAACAACAAAAGACCACATAAAAGATGAGAATACAAACTGTGACATGGAGGAGATTTCAAGAGGCAACTCATAAATGAAATATGTAAACATTTTCAAAAACAGAAGAACTCTTAAAAGTTGAAAAGATGGTTAATGTAGTTCAAGATATACTTATTTAAAGGAAAAATTTTAAGGAAGTATAGTATACACATGAAAAGTAAAGTGTCATCTTGATGAACTATCACAATCTGAACACACCTCTATAACTATTATCCAGATCAAGAAACGATGCATAACCAGCACCATGGAAGCCCCCTTAATGTCCCCTTCCAGTAATTTAGTCCCCCTCCAAGGTTAGTCACTAACCTGACAACTAATGCCATAGATTAATTTTGACTATCTTTTAACTTCATATGAATGAAATTCTATAGGGTAGATTATTTTGTCTGGCTTCTTGCATGCAACAGTATTTTTTTTGGTGAGATTTATCCATGTGTTGCTGTTGTTGTTTTAATAGAAATAGTTATTTGCTTCTCAGTGCTACATAGAATTTGATCTATTGCTTATAATTATTTATGTTTCCAACTGGAAACTATTATGAATAGTGCTATATGAACATGCTTGTATATGTCTTTTTGGTACATGTGTCTATACATTTATGTTAGGAATATATTTAGGAGTGAATTTTGCTTGTTTCATAGGACAATATATAGCTATATTTATGATACTGCCATATACTTATCCAATGTATTTGCACCAATTTATACTCTGCCTAGCAATGTAAGAGAATTCCAGTTCCAACACTTGGTATTATCTACCTTTTATTTTAGCCGCACAGTGTGGAATGTGGGATCTTAGATCCTCAACGAGGGATCAAACTTGTGCCTCTGCAGTGGAAATGCCAAGTCTTAACCATTGGACCACCAATTTAAACAGCTGAGTATGGCAGAAACTGATACAACATTGTAAAGCAAGAATCCTGCAATTAAAAATAACTTTTTAAAATTGAAACCAATATTATCTAATTATCTCTATTTTAAAAAATGTTTCTTATTGACCTATAGTTGATTTGCAATATTGTGTTACTTTCAGGTGTATAGCACAGTGATTCAGTTATATATAAATGTATATTCTTTTTCTCAGATTCTTTTCCCTTGTAGATTATCACAAAATATTGAGTACAGTTCCCTGTGCTGTACAGGAGGCCCTTGTTGTCTATCTTATCTGCCTTTCTGAGTTTTAGCTATTCTGGTAGTGTCTTTTGCTGCCCTTTTACTAGAGACAACCAAGCAGCATCAAATATATTCATTTGCTCTGAATTAAAAGTGAGTCAAATTAAAGTGAGAGCCTGTCCTCAAGCAGCTGTAAATCCAGTGGGAGACTCCCTGACATGTAAACAAATAATTGCAACATAAAATATATGCTATTGTGAGTACCAGAGTGAAGGCAAGATAATGTGTTTTGTTAGTATAGAGGAAGTAGTTGGCTGTGTTCACAGTTGGAGGCCCAGATTGGAGGGGCCTAGAAGAAAGAAGGATACAAGTTAGTTGACTATTAAAATAGAACAACTGGGAGGTGAATAAAATAACAAAGCCACTGGAACTGTCAAGTAGTTAGAACTGACATGACATGACTAAGTAAATGACTACTAAGACATGGGCTTGCCTGGTGGCTCAGAAGGTAAAGAATCTACCTGCCACACAGGGGACCTGGGTTCAATCCCTGGGTCAGGAAGATCCCCTGGATAAGGAAATGGTAACCCACTCCAGTTTTCTTGCCTAGAGGGGCTTCCCTGATAGCTCAGTTGGTCACCTGCAATGCAGGAGACCCCGGTTTGATTCCTGGGTTGGGAAGATCCGCTGGAGAAGGGATAGGCTACCCACTCCAGTATTCTTGGGCTTCCGTTGTGGCTCAGCTGGTAAAGAATCTGCCTGCAGTGCAGAAGACCTGGGTTCCATCCCTGGGTTGGGAAGATCCCATGGAGAAGGGAAAGGCTACCCACTCCAATATTCTGGCCTGGAGGATTCCATGGACTGTATAGTCCATGGGGTAGCAAAAAGTCAGACACGACTGAGTGACTTTCACTTCGCTTCACTTCATTCTTGCCTGGAGAATCCCACAGACAGAGGAGCCTGGTGGGCTACAGTCCATGGGGTCGCAAAGAGTTAGATACGACTGAGCAACTTTCAAGATATGAAGAGACAGGATGGAATTAACAGACGATGATATTAAGGAAGCAGAATGGACAGGGAGACATCCCGTGCAATGTGGAAAATTAGAAAGTTATCAATGGTGACTCCAGGTTTTGGATCCAGGTGTCTGAGTGGAAAGTTATGACCAACCTAGCTAGCATATTCAAAAGCAGAGACATTACTTTGCCAACAAAGGTCCGTCTAGTCAAGGCTATGGTTTTTCCAGTGGTCATGTATGGATGTGAGAGTTGGACTGTGAAGAAGGCTGAGCACCAAAGAATTGATGCTTTTGAACTGTGGTGTTGGAGAAGACTCTTGAGAGTCCCTTGGACTGCAAGGAGATCCAACCAGTCCATTCTGAGGGAGATCAGCCCTGGGATTTCTTTGGCAGGAATGATGCTAAAGCTGAAACTCCAGTACTTTGGCCACCTCATGCGAAGAGTTGAGTCATTGGAAAAGACTCTGATGCTGGGAGGGATTGGGGGCAGGAGGAGAAGGGGACGACAGAGGATGAGATGGCTGGATGGCATCACGGACTCCATGGACGTGAGTCTGAGTGAACTCCGGGAGTTGGTGATGGACAGGGAGGCCTGGCGTTCTGCGATTCATGGGGTCGCAGAGAGTCAGACAGGACTGAGCAACTGAACTGAAAGAAAGAGCTTGAGAGTGGGAGGTGGGAAAGATATCTTCAGTTTGGACATGCTGAGTTTGAAAGGCCTGTGGGCTGTCTAGGTGGAGCTATCATCAGTAGGCATTTGGACATAGGGCCTTGGAGCTCATGAGAAAGTGATGGGAGAGAACTGTGGACATTTTAGAGCATTATTTACTTGGCTGCACTGGGTCTTAGTTGTGGCATGTGAAATCTTTTTTTTTTTTTCTTTTTAGTTGCCCATGTGGAGACTTTTAGTTGCTGCATGTGGGATCTAGGTCCCTGACCAGGGATCAAATCTGGGCCCCCTGCATTGGGAGGACAGAGTCTTAGCCACTGGGCCACCAGGAAAGTCCTGTGCTGTGGATATTATTTGAGGGATATTTGGTGTTTTGGAGTGTCTGAAACATGGGAGGGCATGAGATCAATGGGGAGATTGCGAGCAAGCTTAGGACAGAACCCTGCGGAATCTCACCTTTAAAAGGCAAATGGTAGAAGATGACCTTCTCCAAATTGAGGCTTCTGCATACTTCTAGTTGGGGACAGGAAGCAAGCATAGAGGGAAAGGCTGAAGACACAGGAAGGAGACATGATGTGCCAGGTAGCAAGGACTCAGAAGTGGGGAGGGACACCTGTTGCTGACCCTGGGGAAGAAATGAAGAAAGGGTAGGTTTGGAAACATGTATCTATAAATAAGTTTGAAGACAAGGGAAGGAATAAAAAGTTCATACATTACGGCATGTATTGTGGTGAGGACATCTGCCAGGCATCCTGCTAAGAGTGAAGGCGGCAGAGCTGGGACCTGGGATTTGAAGAGTGCTAAGACCTGCCTCTTGAGAAACCTGTACGCAGGTTAGGAAGCAACAGTTAGAACTGTACATGGAACAACAGACTGGTTCCAAATAGGAAAAGGAGTACGTCAAGGCTGTATATTGTCACCCTGCTTATTTAACTTATATGCAGAGTACACCATGAGAAATGCTGGGCTGGAGGAAGCACAAGCTGGAGTCAAGATTGCTGGCAGAAATATCAGTAACCTCAGATACGCAGATGACACCACCGTTATGACAGAAAGTGAAGAACTAAAGAGTCTCTGGATGAAAGTGAAAGAGGAGAGTGAAAAAGTTGGCTTAAAGCTCAACACTCAGAAAACTAAGATCATGGCATCTGGTCCCATCACTTCATGGCAAATAGATGGGGAAACAGTGGAAACAGTGGCTGACTTAATTTTTGGGGGCTCCAAAATCACTGCAGATGGTGATTGCAGCCATGAAATTAAAAGACACTTACTCCTTGGAAGGAAAGTTGTGATCAACCTAGACAGCATATTAAAAACCAGAGACATTACTTTGCCAACAAAGGTCTGTCTAGTGAAGGCTATGGTTTTTCCAGTGGTCATGTATGGATGTGAGAGTTGGACTATAATGAAAGCTGAGTGCCGAAGAATTGATGCTTTTGAACTGTGGTGTTGGAGAAGACTCTTGAGAGTCCCTTAGACTGCAAGGAGATCCAACCAGTCCATCCTAAAGGAGCTCAGTCCTGGGTGTTCTATTGGAAGGACTGATGTTGAAGCTGAAACTCCAATACTTTGGCCACCTGATGTGGAAGAGCTGACTCATTTGAAAAGACCCTGATGCTGGGAAAGATTGAGGGCAGGAGAAAAAGGGGATGACAGAGGATGAGATGGTTGGATGGCATTACCGGCTCAGTGGACATGGATTTGGGTAGACTCTGGCCATTGGAGATGGGCTGTGCTGCAATTCATGTGGTCACAAAGAGTTGGACACGACTGAGCAACTGAACTGAAGGTTTGGATTAGTCATTTTGGTGAATGGGAGGTACAGAGGACTCCTATCAACAATAAGATTGCAGAGTAGCCTTGAAGTCTTTACAAGGTCAGCTATCATGTAAGTCAAGGTTCCCCAACTCAGGGAGAGCCTTGGTTAAAAACAAGCAAGTAACTCTCCTGGGGCCAACACCCTAGGAATCGGCTTTCTGCTGAGCTTCAGGACTCTTCCATTTTGCTGAAGGGGTATCAGGAAAAGGGGCTTTTGGTGGAGATTAAGGTGAACTGGGGGAAATTCTCAACATGTCATTGAGTGATGGGAAGAGGAAATGAGGCCCTGTCTGGTGTGACATCTTTCTGCTAGGTTTCTCATCTATCTCTGCTCTGGTCACTTCTCTCTTCTGCCTCTGGCTGGATTCCCCTTCAGTTCAGTTCAGTCGCTCAGTCATGTCCGACTCTTTGTGACCCCATGAATCGCAGCACGCCAGGCCTCCCTGTCCATCACCAGCTCCCAGAGTTCACTCAGACTCACGTCTATCGAGTCAGTGATGCCATCCAGCCATCACATCCTCTGTCGCCCCCTTCTCCTCCTGCCCCCAATCCCTCCCAGCATCAGAGTCTTTTCCAATGACTCAACTCTTCGCATGAGGTGGCCAAAGTACTGGAGTTTCAGCTTTAGCATCATTCCTGCCAAAGAAACCCCAGGGCTGATCTCCCTCAGAATGGACTGGTTGGATCTCCTTGCAGTCCATGGGACTCTCAAGAGTCTTCTCCAACACCACAGTTCAAAAGCATCAATTCTTTGGTGCTCAGCCTTCTTCACAGTCCAACTCTCACATCCATACATGACTACTGAAAAAACCATAGCCTTGACTAGACGGACCTTTGTTGGCAAAGTAATGTCTCTGCTTTTGAATATGCTATCTAGGTTGGTCATAACTTTCCTTCCAAGGAGTGTCTTTTAATTTCATGGCTGCAGTCACCATCTGCAGTGATTTTGGAGCCCCAAAAATAAAGTCTGACACTGTTTCCACTGTTTCCCCATCTATTTCCCATGAAGTGATGGGGCCAGATGCCATGATCTTCGTTTTCTGAATGTTGAGCTTTAAGCCAACTTTTCCACTCTCCTCTTTCACTTTCATCAAGAGGCTTTTTAGATCCTCTTCACTTTCTGCCATAAGGGTGGTGTCATCTGCATATCTGAGGTTATTGATATTTCTCCCGGCAATCTTGATTCCAGCTTGTGCTTCTTTCAGCCCAGCGTTTCTCATGATGTACTCTGCATATAAGTTAAATAAGCAGGGTGACAATATACAGCCTTGACGTACTCCTTTTCCTATTTGGAACCAGTCTGTTGTTCCATGTCCAGTTCTAACTGTTGCTTCCTGATCTGCATACAGGTTTCTCAAGAGGCAGGTCAGGTGGTCTGGTATTCCCATCTCTTTCAGAATTTTCCACAGTTTATTGTGATCCACACAGTCCAAGGCTTTGGCATAGTCAATAAAGCAGAAATAGATGTTTTTCTGGAACTCTCTTGCTTTTTCCATGATCCAGCGGATGTTGGCAATTTGATTTCTGGTTCCTCTGCCTTTTCTAAATCCAGCTTGAACATCTGGAAGTTCACGGTTCACATATTGCTGATGCCTGGCTTGGAGAATTTGAGTATTACTTTACTAGCTTGTGGGATGAGTGCAATTGTACGGTAGTTTGAGCATTCTTTTTGCTTGAGATCCAGCTGCATACCTTTGTGCCCACCCCTGGTGGCAGCCAGCAGTGAGGTACTCGGTTGGCTAAAAATTCGTGCAGGGTTTTCCCAAGCAAACTTTTTGGCCAACCCAATAGTAGCCCTCCCAGTTTTCTTAGTTGACACCTGGGGAATTTGGGGCCATAAGCCAGAATGAATTCAGTCAGCCTTTGCCTCCACCTTCTCTTTGCTTTTTGTGCTGCCTGGAATTCTCACCCAGCCATCAGCACATCCTGTTCTTAGATTTTAAACCAGCTAGTGCAAAAGTTAAGGCAACTTACAGACCATAGGTTACACGTGAGAAACACAGGCCTAGAGGCATCGTCTTTCCAGTTAGATGAGGGGTGGAGCTCTTAATCCAATGGGACCGCCAATGAAGATCCCATTACAGTGTTAGCAAAATGTTGGATGTTAACCAAAAACTGTCCGTCAACTTGCAACTCCAGCAATTATAGCTTCCGCATGGGAATTTTACTCTAGATGGGGCTACATTTCATCCAGGGAGAGCTATCTGGATGGCTCTTATTCAGGATGCAGGTGTGTTGGGTGATTTAAGTAGTTAACATTTGTGAAACGTTGCGCCCTTTCAACGCAAGGTGGTTTGAGAAGAGTCTACTATTGTTAACATTGTCTTTTTTTTTTTTTGAGACAGTCCAGAAGTCAGAGTATTTTCACACTAATTTCAGGACTGGACCAAGCTAATCCATTTCTGCAAAATACCCAAGGAGCCAGCATGACTTGGAAATGAAGGACAAAAGGGACCCTCTGAAGATTCAAAGACCTCTCAGGACAATTGATGCCAAGAAATGGTAAGTAAATTAGCACTTTGGCTAACTAAAAAAAAATAAATACTAGAAATAGTCAGTGAAAATGGCCCATCACCTTGATAAACAGTCAATCTGTTTGAGTAGCATTTCCAGTGTTAATTGAGGTCTGGTGACTCAGTGCCCTGGTGGCCAAAAATCAGTTGTGAAAAAAAAAAAAAAAAACAAAGAGAAGGTACTGAGAGACCAGGCCCAGGGCCCAGGGCTCCTCCCATCTGCACGCAGCCCCCAGGCCAGCCCTTTGGAACACCAGATGTTTATGCTCTACTTCCTGGCCTCCCTTCCAAATGGCAGTTCTTGGAGTCCCACTGAAGGGCTTTGCAGGCTGTTTGTTATTTGTGTGGAGTGCTGTGGATTTGATTTTTGCCTGAAATGACTTCCTGACAGACTTGTTTCCCAAAATGACAGTATTTCACTAGGAAATGGTTTGAAATCAAGGGCCAAGAGGTGGATAAGTTCTCCAATGTTCTCCACAGGCCTGAGACCCCAACAGAGGCCTGGGCCCATGGGCAGGGAGGGAGAGCGATCTCTATGAACCGACGAAGATCTTTGGTTTAAAGCAGCGTAGTTTTTAAGAGTCCTTGTGGAGACGTGAGCTTGGGAGTGCTTTGCCTTCCCCAGTGTGGAAACCATGCCAAGGGTAACGAGAGGAGTAAACGAAAATGTTGAGCCTGGCAGCATGAAAGACTGAGTAAGCCCATAATTCAGTCATTTGTGAAGTGGCTGGAGAAATCGCCTTCTTGTTGGCAGAGCAGTCCCATGTAGGTGATGACATGTCAGTAATAAAGTGCCTGTCACTCCCACTTGCGTCAGGCCTCTGGTTCTGGATGCCACAGGGAAGAAGGGACTGCTTAACGGCACAAACAGAACCGTTTGAAAGGCCTGATCCAGTGCTTTCAGCTGTCTGAACAGCCAGCTCTGGCTGTCTTTGAGATGCTGGCCCTTGCTGTGGACAAAGTAGTGGCTTCTATATGAGTCACATCCCTTCCTATAAGCCCGCCTCTTTGGGGAAACCCCATTAGCTTGGCGCTAAACAGACTCAAGTCAAAACTGGTCAGAAACTACAAGCCCCATATTCTGTACCCAATATGGTGCCAGGCAGACAGGGGAGAAGTATTACATCTGCTTACTGTGGGGAGAAGAGAGACACACAGTACACCTAGAAAATGTTATGACAGGCATAGACTCAAGCAGTGGAATTTACTGCTGGAGAGGAGTCAGCTTTATGGAGTCACCAGTGAAGGTTTGTGAAGGAGATGAAGAGGGTGGAAGGAGGCCCAGCGGAGGATTAGAGTGTGAGCAAAGATGCTGAGGCGCGTGCGGGATCGATGAGGATGAAGTGAGGGAGGGAAATGGTTGGAGACAAGTTGGAGTTAGAGTTGGGCTCAGGGAGGGTTCAGTGCCGCAGTGAGGGCTTTGGAATGTGATACCTGGGCAATATAGAGGGCCCTGGAGAGACAGGGGCTTCCTAAAGAGAGAATTGTTTGCGGCAAATGCCTCTGGCTCTGTGTGCAGGACTTGGAGTTGTGGGAAGGGGACATTGCAGCCATGCAGCGGTTAATGCTTAGCCTAGGCTGAGGGCTGGGAAGACTCGACTGCGTGCTAAGTCGCTTCAGTCATGTCTGACTCTTTGAGACCCCACGGACTGCAGCTCACCAAGCCCCTCTGTCCATGGGATTCTCCAGGCAAGAATACTGGAGTGGGTTGCCATGCCCTCCTCTGGGGTGGGGAGGCAGGGAGGATGCAAGACAGCAAGGCTATGGCGTAGGCCAGAACTCACACACCTGGGTTCCAATCTGCCCATTCACCACTTGAGCAAGAAACCTCACCTCTTTGAGCCTCAGTTTCCTTCTCTGTAAGCTGGGGCAAAACCTTCTTGCTTGCCTTGTGGGAAAATGGCCTAGATGCAAAGAAATAAGTCTCTAGCACACAGGCTATTAAGCAGTGGCTTCACATGTTCATACTCATTGGAAGAGACTTTTTGAGAAAGAACCAGCAGGACTGGGTACCAACTAGGACTAGACTTGTGGAGGATGGGGGACGGGAGTGGGGTGGGGTGGGGGACAGTGGTCCAGATGCCTGAGCCTGGGGAATGAGCTGGTCCTGGGTGGGGGTGGTGACAAGCCAAGTTATTTCAGACAGTGTTTTCCAGGGTAAGAGGAACTGCCTTCTAGTCATCTGTTTCATATGTATATTCATCTTCGCTGTGCTCAGGCTGCAAGAGGGCCTTGTTTAGAGAAACAGTGCGGCAAAGCAGAAGGTATATTTTAAAGTGACAGGTCTAAAAATACTGCTGTCTCCTTGCCCTTTCACAGCTGCAGATTCCCAATCCTGATCCTCACTGGGAGAAATAATAAAATGCATATGTTTATAATAAAAATCATATTTCCCTCTTCCTGTGATGTCTCCCAGTTGTAGGTTCCCATCCGTTTGCTGTTTTACCTATCATTTAACAAATGTATTTTAAGAAAAGTAATCTTTTCCACTGACATGTCCTATAAACGTCACATCCTCAGCTTTGGTTCTCATTGAGGAACCGAGATGCATGTTTTGAATATTTCCAAAAATGCTTTTCACTCCATTCCCAGGCAAGGATTTTCCAATATTTGGTTAGAGATCAGATATACAAAGAATGCGCTATATAGTGAGTGATGTGGGTCCCTGGGGCAGGATTATCAGCAGATGATAATAATTATCAGCAAGATGAGAATTTGGGTTCTGGGAAAATTAGCTACCATTGGCAGCTGAAATCAGGCCTTTGTTCTTCTGTAGGTCATCCCCGAGGTGTCCTCAGTGCGAGGTATCCTGAGAAGTCAGACTGGGGGCTTACAAGGAGTGGAGTGAGGTGGACACTGGGAGGTTTCTCGTGAAGGAGTGTGGAAGGCAAGGCTGAGATAGGTCAGTGGGCCAGCTCAGCATTCAGTGTGCAAAGGGCAGGGAAACACCCTTTCCCTTGGTCTGAGGGAAGAGGCTCGATCTGAGGGCAGGTGGATGATAGCTGGCTTTGTTCACAGACGTGTCATCCTATGGAATAAAGAAAGTGTGTAGCATGTACTTAGTATGATGCCGGGCCTATGAGCAAGCAGGAGATGAGAGCTGTCAGCGTCCCTGTCAACTGTGCTGCAGGTCCAGGCAGGCTTGGGTTGGGGGCTGGAAATAGGGAGGCAATGCAGAAGAGTGGTATGAGGGAGAAGACAGACAGAAAGGACTTGGGGGAACGAAGCCAGGGACAGCCAACAGGATAGGGGAGAAAGGTATAGAAAGAGTAGTGATTAGGAGGCTGGCAGGCAGCAAGTTCTCCCTGGTATACTTGGTCTTTTCATTGATTCATTCATTCATTTAGTTAACAAGTATTTATTGAGCATCTACTATGTCCTAAGCCCTGATCTAGGTGCTGGTGATTCAGCAGCAAACAAATTGAGGGACACTTCTCCAACAGAATTTACAGACTCATGGCAATAGGCGACAAAGGAGGTTTGGGGCTGGGCCTGGAGAGTCATAGTCCAAAGCTTACCCACCCAACCTGTGGAACCCACCAAATGGGAGCCCAGAAGTTGTTCATCTCAGTCCTTCTCAGTAGTGATCTGCCCTGAATAGTGGGGCCAATCCCACCCCAAGCTCCTTGACAGGGCTGGTTCTGCCTGGAGGCACAGGAGACCGCTCACACTGAGGACTATTTCTGGGGGGAAAAGTCTGTTTCCTGCCCCTGTCTCCTGTGGCCAGAAATGCCTTCCACAGAGAAGAAAGCCTAACTTTTCCCATCTCAAGATCCGAATACACTAGGGAAAGTAAAAGCTAAACTAACTAAATGATGAATGCTAATCACTAGGGGGAATCAAGCAGGGGAAAGGGAAGGGGAGTGTTGGGGGAAGGGCCCTCAGTTTACGCAGGGGAGTCAGGGAGTCATTTCAATAAGATTCCATTTCAGTGGAAAACTGGAGGAGAGGAGGTGAGCCACGTAGATCTCAGGTGGGAGAGAGAATTCCAGAAAGATGGAACAGTCTGAGCAAAGACTCTAAAGTAAGATTGTGCCTGGCATTTTCTTTTTATTAGTGAATCTTTTTTAAATTTTATTTTTATTTACTTATTTTGCTGGACCAGGTCTTAGTTGTGGCATGTGGGATCTAGTTCCCTGACCATGGATCGGAACTGGGCCCCCTTCATTGGGAGCATGGAGTCTTAGCCACCGGACCACCAGGGAAGTCCTTGAGCCCAGCATTTTTGAGAAACAATCTACAAGTTGTGGCTGGAGCAGAATGTGTGAGAGGGGAGCAGTATACGCTGGCATGATGGGAAGCCAGATCACATGGGGCCTTGTGGACCATGGTTAAGACTTTGGCTTTGACTCCGGATAAAATGAAGAACTGTGGCAGAGTGTTGAGCAGGAATGACATGGTTTGATCTGCAATTGAAATAGTTCAGTCTGGATGCTGTGTTTTATTTTTCCTTTTATTTTTTTTTTGAAGAAAATTGAAGTATAGTTGATTTACAATATTGTGTTAATTTCAGGTGTACAGTAAAGTGATTTAGTTTCATATATATATATTTTTCAGGTTATTTTCCATTATAGGTTACTATAAGATATTGACTAGTTCTCTGTGCTGTATAGTAAATTAGATCCTTATTGTTTATAGGTAGTAGTGTGTATCTGTTAATCCCATACCCCTAATTTATGCATCCCTCTTACCCTTGGGTAACCATAAGTTTGTTTTCTATATCTGGCAATCTATTTATGTTTTACAAATAAGTTCATTTGTATCACTTTTTTAGATTCCACATATAAATGAAATCATATGGTATGTTTTTCTCTGACTTCACTAAGTATAATAATGTCTAGGTCCATGTTGCTGCAAATGGCAATTTTCATTCGTTTTAATGACTGAGTAACATTCCATTGAATATCTACATATCTGTATCTACATCTATCTATACCACATCTTCTGTTATATTGGGTTATAGCCAATTAACAAGATTGTGATAGTTTTAGGTGAACAGAGAAGGGACTCAGCCATACATATACATGTATCCATTCTTCCCCAAACTCCCTCCCCATCCAGGCTGCCACATAACATTGAGCAGAGTTCTCTGTGCTATATATACAGTAGTGTGATGTATCACATCTTCTTAAGCCAGTTGTCTATCGGTGGGTAGTTGGGTTGCTTCCATGTCTTGGCTATTGTAAATAGTGCTTCACTGAACATTGGGGTGCATGGATCTTTTCAGACTAGAGTTTTCATCTTTTCTGGTTATATGCCCAGGAGGGAGATTGCTCAGTCACGTGGTTTCTCTAGTTTTTTAAGGAGCCTGCATACTATTGTCCATAGTGACTGCACCAAGTAGGAGTGTTCCCTTTTCTCCACACCCTCTCCAGCATTTATTATTTGTAGACTTTTTGATTATTGGCTGCTACGTTTAGATGACATTGTGGGAGGATAAAGGCAGAAGCATGGAGGAGGCTTATTGACATAGTCCTGGGGTAAAAATGATGGCAGCTCAGGCCAGGATGGTAGAGGTGGAGGAGATGAGAAGTGGTCAGATTCCAGATAGAGTTTGAAAGTGTTGAAAATGTTAGTCACACAGTCATGTCCAACTCTTTGTGACCCCATGGACTAAAGCCTGCCAGACTCCTCTGTCCATGGGATTCTCCAGGCAAGAATATTGGAGTGGGCTGCCATTCCCTTCCATAGAGTTTGAAGGTAGAGCCAATAGCATTTGCTGATGGATTGGATTGAGGGCTTAAGAGAAAAGGATGAATTAAAAATGATGCTCAGGACTTTGGCTTATGCAGTTGGAGGAACAGAGTTGCGTTAGAGAGATTGAGAAGGTTGTAGGTGGGTTTGGGAAAGGAAGTAGACACAGGTCAAATGTTGGGGTTTTGGCATGTTGAATTTGAGGAACTTCTCTGACATCTAAGTGGAAAGGTAGAGTAGACAGTGGAATAGATGAACTTGGAATTGATGGAATAGGCCTAAGTTGACCTTTGATTGGCAAAGGGTAGGGGTCTGGGCAGCTGCATGGAGGCAGGGCCCCAGCTAGCTCCTTCACTCTGTTCTCAGGGCTGGAGCTGGATCAGGTACAGGATCCATCTTTGGACAAAGCTGAGATTCTCCCTTCCTTTACTGTCTCCTTGGTTTGTCTGTCTTCCTCAGGTCCTAGGCTCCCTGTAGTACTTTGGCTGCTCAGAGTTCCACAGCTCTTGGCCCCTCTCACTGTCTTTTTCCTTTAGGAAGCTCTGGGAAAGAAGGAGCAGGCTAGACTCCAAAGTTGGGTGGAGGGTAGGTTGGTTGCAGTCAGCCTGGAGTTCCCTCAGGGTCACTGGCTATTGGCATCAATTTCAGAAATAACTTATAAGAATAAAGTGCTGGGAATACTGCAATTAGTATGTTCTTTGAACCCATAAGTACAATTAACATCTTCTTTGGAGGTTACATTTCTCATGTTTGCAGAAGGGATTTTTTTTCCTTGTGATGGTGTAGTAACACGTACAAGTAAAATAGTGCATAAATACTAGAGTCTTTCTTGGACATGTGCCTGAGTCTTCTTTTCGGATTCTCCATTTTCTATCTTGGTGCTGTCAGGTCCCTGGAGGGTACTACCTGTTCCCATCTCCTCCTGATGCAGAGGGTCACTTAGGTTTTCCAAACCAAGAAACCCTCAGATGACTTAACTTCTGTAATTGCTTAGCAACCCCACTTGGTACCAGTGGGCTGGAGAGTGACCTACTGTTTCCCAGGTGTGTGGCAATATCACAGATGTTCTTGGCATGTGGCTAAGCAGCCAATCACAGACAAAATCAAATTTGCGTGCCCTGGTGCACATGGAGATGTTGTAGTTATTAACCAGAATGAACCCTCTTCTTTCCTTGATAACTAACACTATTCCTTAACCTTGTTCTTATGGACTGCACATTGTGTACATGGATATACTGGCAGGAAGCATGGAATTATTTATTTTCTCATCACGTTCTTCTGACATAATTGCATAGAAACCTTATGGCGCTTTGGAGATCTTCTGTTTATGAGTCACAGAAATTAACTTTCTTTTCATAAGAGGTCTTTATAAAAAGGAAAAATAGAGCCAAAAGCCTGTTCTTTGAACTTAAGTTGCTTTTCTTAACTCGCTGAAACCTGAATCTGGATGTCTGTTAGTCTTAGCCTTGCTTTAGCTTTGAATTTCAATTATTCAGCCTCTGCACCCAAGAGAATGCCTGAAACAAATGTCCCAACCTGGATCTCACCATTATTGAACTCAGTCATTTTTCTCCCCTCTCCCTGTTGCCCAGGTAGTCCTGAAGGGACTATGGGGAAGCCACAGAACTCTGTAATGAAATAGCCACCTAGGCTCTTATAAAAATGTTTGGAGACCCTAGGTATGAAGGAGATTACAATGTCTCCGGATGCTATATGTTAATCAACTGAAAAATAATATTAAATAGAAAATAAGTATAAGGAAGCCCAACAAAGTTGTTTTTTCCATAATGATTATATAATTCAATTCTATTTCTGAAATACCAAACCTCAAATGCTTTCAGCTACCTTTTTTTTTTTGGGGGGGGGGTGCCTAGCTTCATAGGAATCCTTAGCATGGGATGAATTTGTCTATTGGGTAAACCATTGCTGTTGCCAATGAATATTTTGTCACCGTGTTTAGCTCCAAAAGTAACTGGGGGTAAAATGTGTTCTTGGGATGTTCATTATCACTTTATAATTCCTGGAACAACCTTTAAGAGAACTATTTTCTATTTAAAATGACTGAGCTTACAGCTTGGTCTCATTGCCGTTAAGAGAAAGAAGGTACTGGGAATTTCTTGGCAGTCCAGTGGTTAGGACTCTGTGCTTCCTCTGCAGGGGGCCTGGGTTCAATCACTGGTCAGGGACTAGCTTCTCTCAGAGCTAGGACCACAGGCAATTGCTGATCATTGAATGGGTTGGGAAAGATGAGACTTTCAGTTGAAATGGAGCTGGGCTGCTGGAGCAGGGGGGTCGACTAGAGTTAAAAATGCCCAGGACAGCATGTACAGTGGGGCAAAGCCCAGAGAGCCCAGGTCAGGGTCCACACCAGTCTGGTGCTGAGGGTAAGGTGTGAGAAAAAGCAGAGGGGTATATTGGAACCCTTCCCAAAATGAAAAGAAGGAAATGGAAAGTAGTTCTTGGGGACGACAAGGTGGGGAAAAGAGAGAAATTCAGGAACTCATTCAGGCAAGCATTTGACTCAGCAAGCATAAGACTCAAATTAGGAGACCTAGGGATTTCTTGTGGTTGAGTGGTTAGGACTCGGTACTTTGACTGCTGAGAGCCTGGGGTTTGATCCCTGGTTGGAAAACTAAGATCCTTCACGCTGCGTGTCATGGCCAAAAAAAAAGAACAGAAAAGAAAGAAAACCTAGAGAATGTACAACAAATATCAATTTTGTTCAAAAGTGCTTTATATCCATTGGTACTGCAAAAACTGGTCCCAGGATATGCACAGCCCCAAATAGACAGGTGTGAGCAGCTAAGTGGTGGAGTCTGACTGATGGTAAAGCTAAGGGATCTGGGAGAGGAGCTGATTCACTTGGTCTGATGAGCCCAGTGGAAAGGTGCACGTTTTATCTGAGATAGAGATGAAAATGAATAGAGAAACTCTTGTTTGTCCATGCCACCTTAGACTATGGAATAGTCCAGGACCTGAGTGGTAACCAGGTGCCAACCTTGTTCACAAAACACCTACTGGCAAAGGTGCTGGCTCGTGCAGTACATAGACTCAATGCATGGTTAGAGCACGTGGCTGAGTCCCACCCAGTCTCAGATCTGGATCTCTAACCCCTGGACTTCTGACTGTCCCGGGGTCTTGAGAGGTTCAAATTCCTCTTTGTGTGGCCATGGGGATTTGGAGAAGGCAATGGCAACCCACTCCAGTACTCTTGCCTGGAAAACCCCATGGATGGAGGAGCCTGGTAGGCTGCAGTCCATGGAGTCGCGAAGAGTCTGACACGACTGAGCGACTTCCCTTTCACTTTTCACTTTAACGCATTGGAGAAGGAAATGGCAACCCACTCCAGTGTTCTTGCCTGGAGAATCCCAGGGACAGCAGAGCCTGGTGGGCTGCCACCTATGGGATCGCACAGAGTCGGACACGACTGAAGCGACTTAGCAGCAGCAGTAGCAGCAGCAGTTCCATTGTCCTACTGTATTGCTGACAATGCTTTCTTGTGCAGCTAAGATCAGTTAAGAGCAGGAACCTCCCCCTCTTGCCCCCACCATGATTACTGATAGCTCTTGGCCAGCTTTTACTGGTCTGGTCTCACAAGTCATGTTTGGGCATCCTGGTAGCTTTAACTTTTAAGTGTTGCAGTGCCATTCTGTCAAAAGGACTGAGGGCAAGGTCCCCAAACACCAGACTGAGTGCCCTTGAAAGACCCCATGCATATTTGTGCTTGAAGCATTTCCTCCTGACTGACGGTCAGCAGGGGTCCCACACAAGCCAGGAGACTCCTGTTCTCTCCTCCTGCAAATGGAGTTCTTGTTTTCCTGATTATTAGGGTCACTTTCCTCTCCTCTCTTTGTTTGGAAATCCTTATTTCAATTGACCCAAGGACTTGCTTCTTAGCCCCCCAATACTTCTTTTTACTATATTTTATTGCAATTCAAAATAACATAGAGTGCCATTTTAGACATTTTAAGTGTACAATTCAATAGCATTAATCACATTTACAGGGTTATACAGCTATCATTGTAAAAATATTTTATCACTCTAAACAGACACTCTGTACCCATTAAGCAATAACTCCCCATCCCCCACTCCCTCCAGTCCCTGGTAACCTCTAATCTAATCTGTCTCTATGAATTGATGTATTCTAGATATTTCATATAAGCAGAACCATATAAGCTTTTTATGTCTGGTTATATAATTTATAATGTTTTCAAAGTTCATCTAAAGTTGCAGCTATGTTTTAGAACCTCATTGCTTTATAAAACTGAACAATGTTCTATTGTATGGATTTTCTTTATTCATTCACCTGCTGATAGACACTTGGGTTGTTTCCACCTTTGGGCTATGGCAAACAATGCTGTTATGAATGTGGGTGTACACATATATGTTTGAGTTCCTGTTTTCAATTCTTTGGGGTATATACCTGGCACTAGAATTGTTGGATCATATGGCAATACTACTTTAGAGGAACCAGCAAACTATTTTCCACAGAGGTTCCAGCTTTTTATAGTCCCACAAGCAGTGTATTTCAGTTTCTCTACATCTGTGCCAACACTTATTATTTTCCATTTTAAAAATTATAGCCATCCTGCTGGGTATGATATGGTATCTTCTGTGGTTTTGAATTGCATTTCCCTGATGACTACTGATGAGCATCTTCTCATGTACTTATAACTCATTTATATATCTTCCTTGGAGAAATGTCTATTCTAGTCCTTTGCTCATTTCAATTAGGATGTTTGTCTTTTTGTTGTTGAATATTAGGACTTTTAAAAATATCTTTCAAGATATCAAACCCTCATCAAATATATGATTTGCAAATGTTTTCTCCCATATGTGAGTTATTTTTTCCACACTTTTTCCCCCTAAATGTCTATTTTGTTCTTTATATCTTCTTTTTCTTCACCGAAACTTTCTATTTTTCCATTTATGTCAAGAGTCCCAGATTTCTTATTGGAGCACCTTTTTTTTTGCCATGCCACATGGCTTGCTGGATCTCAGTTCCATGACCAGTGCTTGAACCTGGGCCATGGCAGTAAAAAATCTAGAATCCTAACCACTAGGTCACTAGGGAATTTCCAGAATTCTTTAAAATTAGCTTGGGGATAGATCCCAAGTCTAGTTTTGTTTTTTAAGCCTATAGCATCCAGAATTCTCAGGTGGTCTCCCACTGAAGTACCAACTAGGCCCAACCCTGCTTAGCTTTGTAGATCAGATGAAATTTAGTGACTTCAGGGTGGTATGGCTGTAGTTTTTACATTCTTTTGATAGAGTGTTGATGCAAAAAAACTTGAAAAGATCCTTGACATCAAGAGTCATTAGGAAAATACACATTAAAACCACAGTGAGATCATACTTCACACTCACTCGCTCAGTCATGTCCAACTCTTTGTGACCCCATGAACTGCAGCCCTCCAGGCTCCTCTGTCCATGGGGATTCTCCAGGCAAGAATACTGGGGTGGGTTGCCATGCCCTCCTCCAGGGAATCTTCCCAACCCAAGGATCAAACCCAGGCCTCCCGCATTGCAGGTAGATTCTTTACCAACTGAGCTACCAGGGAAGCCCCTCACTAGGATGGTAATGATCAAAAAGACAAATGCAAGTGCTGGTGAGAACTGTGAATAAGTCAGAACTCTTATATATTGCTAGTGCAATGGGAAAAATGGTGCCATCAATTCGTAAATACAGAAATTCCTCAAAAGATTACACATAAAGTTACTGTTATGGCATAACAATTCCAACCCTAGGTATATATCCAGAAGAACTGAATACACAGATCCACAGATCCATACAGACATTGTATAGGAATGTCATAGCAGCATTATTAGCAATAACCCAAAGGAGGGACTAATCTAACTGTCCCTTGAGGAAAGAATTACAAAGTATGGAATATTCATACAATAGAGTATTATTTGGTCAAAAAAAGGGATGAATTCCTGATACACGTTCCTCATTTATGAACTTGGAAACACTATACTGAGAGAAGCCATTTGCCAGACACATATTTTGTGATTCCATTTATATTAAATGAACAGAATAGGCCAACATATCTAGAGCTTCGGATGATGGGGAAAAGGGAATGATGGCTAATGGATACAGGTTTGTTTAATTTTGTGGTGATAAACATGAAAAGAAAATTATTATAGTGATGATTGTACAACAGAGTGAATGCACAGAACACCACTAAATTATAGTTGTTTTTAAAATTTTTGGCCACACCCCATGGCATGTGGGATCTTAGTTCCCAGACCAGGGATCTAACCCATGCCATCTGCAGTGGAAGTGTGTAGTCTTAATTACTGGACCACCAGGGACGTCCCTAAATGATATACTTTAAATGGCTGAATTGTGTGATATGCAGATTATATTACAGTAAAGCTGTTTAAAAAATGAAAAGAATATGCTAGGGACCATATGTGAGCCATATTTCCTGTTGTTAACTAGCTAGTCCTTCCCAGAAAAAGTTTGCTGACTCCAACTTGGGCCCAGCCCTCTCAGCTTACCTCTAAGGAGGCTCTGACCTGCTCATGCTTCGCCCTGCATCTGCTGCAGATGCTCTAACCCATCCCTTGTTAACACACAGCAGCATCCCGAAGTTAGCAATCTGCTGCCTAGAGGATTTTGAGATGAAATCCCAAAGCCCTATTGCTCAAGGTTTCCTAATCTTAAGTAATAAACTCTTGGGGAGACTCCAGGGCAATGAGAAACCTCCTCTTCCCATCAGATGGCCCCAGGGCCTCCTTCTAGCCCCGTGCCCCTTGGCATTTCAGAACACAGCTTCTTTTCTGCACGGAAACCTACTTCTGACACTCTGCAACATTTACAAATTGCTTCAGGACAAGAAATCCTTAGAAGGTACATTAAGTAAGACTTTGTATCCCTTATCATAAAACATTTAAAGTAAAATTTAAACATGGATTTGAAGCAGAGATTGTAGGGTGTTTCATCTTGCTTCTTCAGGATTAAAGGTGCCTATGAGCCTCTTGCCATGAAAATAGCCTCGTGGTAATGCTTTGCTTTGCTCGAAGGAATGTTGGTGAGAGGTTTTTGTGCCTGCCTCTTCGTTTCTGGTCTTTTGTTGGGTACTTTGGCAGTTCTGCTCCCACAAATGAAACTGTGATCTCTTTCTTGGAAGCAGGAGTATATGCTTCAAAAAATACAATGTGCCATAATGTGCGGGTGACGTGACTGTCTTCACCAGGGGTGCATCCTTCCTTCACGGCACCCTTTCTCCACAGACAGGGCCAGGGGCCTGGGAAGCAGAGCCAGGCCTGGAGGGGCCGGTGTCTGTGGAGCCCCTCCAGCTTTGTGTCTCGTACACGTCCCGGCCTCCACCCTGGTTTGTTGTGGGCATCCAGGTTGTCCTCATTCTCCAACCCCCTTTTTTGTTCCCCTTTGTAGCAACTCCAGGCCATTCTTCGTAGCAAGCTCCACCTTGGCCTCCAGGACTGGATCCAGGGTCCGGGCCTGGGTCCCTGATTCTTGGCAGAGAACTCCCACGGCAAGTGCTCACCACCTCCTCTTGCTGGTGCTGGGTTTCCGAAAAAGAAGCCCAAAAGTGTGGCCCAAGCTCTCCAAAACAGGAAATTTGCTCTTGACCCTTTATTCTAACAATGTGTATGTTAGTTGCTCAGTCATGTCTGACTCTTTGCTACGCCATGGACTGGAGACCACTGCCAGGCTCCTCTGTCCATGGAATTCTCTAGGCAACAGTACTGGATTGGGTTGCCATGTCCTTCTCCAGGGGATCTTCCTGACCCAGCGATCACACCCTGGTCTCCTGCATTGCAGGTGGATTCTTTACCATCTGAGCCACCAGTCACCATCTAATAGGATGCTGACTCTATTAGTCCCTTCTCTCTTTTTCTCAGAAGTTTCTGTTGGAAAATTAGTCACTGCCTCGTTGGAGTAGTTTTTGATAGGTTTGGGTTTTCATTTTGTTGTTTTTGAGACAAAGGATATGCTTGACTCAAATCCATCCCTACACAACAATAGAGGCCAAGAGATGTAGGTCCAGGTAGGGCTGAGAAAACCTGTTCTCCTGGGGCTGTGCCTGGCACTTGGGTAACCTTGAAGATCACAGCAAGCTGTTTGAAGCACCCTGAACTCCAGTAGAAAGCCTCAGATGCCAGACTCAAAATGTTCATTTCCCAGTGTTCAGTCAAGTTGCCCAGCCCATTTCTGCGGCCAGGAAACCCAGAGACAGTGGAGCTATTTGTTCGGAGATTCTTCAGTGAAGTTGATGAGCCACTCTCTTTCCAGGAGTGCTTGAAAATGCCAAGAAACTTCATGGATCGTTTCACTGTGCTTGATTCCCTCCCGGGTCATGGTTGGCCTTCGTCCCAGGCCTCCTCTGGTAGCCAACTCCCTCATTCCAGCAATCATTTCTTTGCAGGAGTTTGCTTCTAACCTTTCAGCGTGTGTCCCAAATATTTAGGGATGGACTCAATCCAGTAGAATGATTTCTTTCCTTGAACTCATTGAAATGACTTAGGATAAATGAAAGCTGTAAGCTGAATAAACATTGCCGGTGTCTCGGCCCAGTCCCTGCTGGCTAGAGCCTCCCCAGTCAAGCAGTTCCTGGGGCCCCTTCCGTTCTCTCACCTTCCTTGGCGATCCAAGGGCACCTGGGATGGAAGGATCCAGGCCCACATGCAGGGCTTCTTTGTAAGGTGCCAGTCAACGCTGCTCCTGCAGCAATCAAGCCTGGAGGTTTCTGTATGTGTCTGTTCGTTTCCTTCAGGTTTATTATGGGGCGTGACACCTGTCATTGATTATCTGACCATGCAGCCTGGCTTGGCTGTCTGAGGAGGGAAAGAGTTGGCTTCCCTGTGGATGGGAGCAGGGCCCAGGGCTGGCACAGGGCAGGGCTACATCAGGCTCCCTGGCTCTGTTTACTGCTTGCTATTTTGAGACTTTCTTTGCATGGAAATGTCGCATGGCTCCAGTGCTCGAAAGAAGTGTGAGCTGAGAGCCACGTGAGGGAAACATTTTGGATGTGTTGACACGTTCTGTTTATCTTCCAAGACTCTGTTCGTTGGTGTCTGCTGCCCAGGCAAACTGAGGAAAAATGGAGGTCTGTGGAGATTAGATTACCTGACTCCTTCAAGGCCAAAAAAAAAAAAAGGAAAGACAGGATAAAGAGATAAAAAAGAACCACCACTCAGTCCCATTTTTCGTCACAGTCCATGGGAACATGTGTATTTAGAGACCTAAATTGGGTCTCCGCTTTCATTCGCCTCAGCACTCAATGTGTGTGAGTGGAAACTGTCCCAGAAGCCCTTTCTACTTAGGGGTTATTACAGTGGAGTCTCTGGGAAGGCTATGAGAAGAGCCTTTTTTTTGCCTCTACGATGGTATTATGATTTTGAAGAGAGATCCATTTTCTTCCCAGAGGCCTGACTGCTTGTAAAAGGGGAAGCACACACCCAGGATTTGCAAAGAATGTCTTCCAGTGCTGGAGGAAGGACAGGGAGCTGCAGGCAAGAAGCAAATGGCCAAGAGTGCCCACGCCCACCCTCAGGAAAATGAGAAAGTGTATTAAGCACAGGAAGGAGCCATTGAGGCCAGCTTTTCCATCTTTGGAGGATTTACTTTAATCACATCTTTCAGCCCTCTCTCCATCCCCAACGCTTTCTGACCTCTCCTTGAACAGACCTAGGTGTCTCTCTCTGGAGCCGGCCCTGTTCTCACGCGGGCTCTGTTGCCCGGCCTCTGATAAGCTGTTCCATATGCCTGGGCCCTTTGTTCTCACAGTGCTAGGTTTTACAGCTTCCCAGTGACTTGGAGTTTTCTTAGTTTGGCAATGGGATCTTTGGGGATTTGCACCTCCGGCTAATGTACGAATTATTTTCCCTGTTGCATCATGTCCGTTCCTAATTTTGCAAACATCATATAAGGACTCACCAGAGGGGTACAGGAAGGAATAGAGAGTCTTGATTCCCCAGGCAAACCTCTCAGGCACCATCTCGGACAACACAAGACTTTTGTCCTCGTACATTAAAGAGACACAGAAATGTCCCACCACAGCTACGAATGTTTAGGACTCACCTGTAGTCTGCTCACCCAGCAGATAGGCCAGCTTCTAGAACTGAACGCAGTGAACAGGGAAAGCACATGACTTAGAGAAATAAGCTGCGGAAGCTTCAAGGGGGTGGGAAGTTACAAGGGAGTATAGGTGGCTACCCTCACTCCCTCATCAGAACAGGGGACTGCAGGCTTAGTCTCTCCAGTGCTATTCGTTTGATGTTAGTGCCTTTAAATAACTTCAGTCTTGCTTTTTGAAGCAACCAGTGCTACAAATATACAGAGGGCCTAATAGTTGTTTTCACATCTATGCTGGCCTAATATACCTTGGAAACAGCATGGTACAAAGCAGTGGTTTTACTGCTGTATATTAGATTCACCTGGGGAGCCTTTACAACCTACCCCTGCCTGGAGCCCACCTCCAGGGACTCCACTTTAATTGGCTGGGGTGGGGCCTGGGTGTTGGGAGGGTTGAGTACTCCCCAGCTGATTCTAATGTGCAGCCACGGTTAAGAGCCACTGGCTTAAATGAAAGGACATGGTCTTTGGGATTAGTCAGAACTAGGTTCAAGTCATGCCTCTTCCCCTTAATAACAGTGGAGTCTCTCGAGCTTCAGCTTCCTTGTCTATAAACTTGGGAGAACAATCCTCTAGCTGTCAGAGGGAATGAGCTAAATGTATACAAAGCCCTTCGCAATGTCCGGTGCATGATATTCACTAAATAAATGTTACTCTGCTGAACACATGTATGCTAATCTTTAAACCAGTAAACTCTAATAGTTTGTAGAAATGATCCTTATTTAAGTTTTATATAGATGAAAATGGACTTCCCATGAGGCGCTACTGGTAAAAAATAAATAAATAAAACAAAAACCTGCCTGCTAATGCAGGAGATGGAAGAGACACTGGTTCAGTCCCTGGGTTGGGAAGATCCCCTGGAGGAGGAAATGGCAACCCACTCCAGTACTCTTGCCTGGAGATTTCCATGGACAGAGGAGCCTGGCAAGCCATAGTCCATGAGGTTGCACACATAGATAAAAATATGTGAGGTAGGAAAAAAACTAAGGTTGTGGAAGAATACTTCACTGAAGGTTTACCATTTAGACTTAGGTTTTCTGGCCTAGAAGAATTTGATGGCATCTTCCTCCAGGAATCAGACCTTAAAAAGTGGGACCCACATGAAGTGCAGTACAGAGTTTATAAATATTTGGTTGTACATTTTTCAGATGAAGGAGGCAGTTTGATAAGAGATCATATAAAAAAGATCTTGGGGGTCTGAGCTAACCACAGATTAAAGAAGGGCAAACAGTGCCATGTGAGTGCCGAGAGATGTAGCATGCTCTCATAAGGTCCAGAGGAAGCGGCAGAGCAAGTCCCCTTCAGAGGATGCACCCGCTCCTGGGCATCACAGGGACTTCGGTGAATCCACAGGAGGGCGATGAAGTGATTGAGTGGAAGGAGTGTCACGTGGAGGGTGGTTAAAGGAACCAGGGATTTGCAGAGGCTCCATTGACTGTCTTCAAATCCTTATCAAGTGGAAGGGTTTGGCTGTTTCCTGTAGTACCAGGGGGCAGGACTAAAATCTCTGGGTGGTAATTCTGAGCACTTTTAGCTTATCATTGGATGCTGGCTCCAGGGAGATCACACTGGTCATTCTGAGAGACTGTGATTCTAGAAGGTTACTATATATATGTATTTTTTAGTGTTCTATTTGTTTATTTTTTTGCCCTTCCATGAGGCATGTGTGATCTTAGTTCCACGACCAGGGATTGAACCTGGGCCCTTGGCAGTGAAAGAGCCGAGTCCTAACCTCTCTTGGATGGCTAGGGAATTCCCACATCCTAATTTCTTTTATTTTTTTAGTGGTAAGAATAAATAATATTTAAATTTTTTAATTTTATTGAAGTATAGTTGATTTGCAATGTTGCATTAATTTCTGCTGTACAACAAAGATTCAGTTATACATAAATATTTTTTTCCTATTCTTTTCCATTATGGTTTATCACAGGATGTCAAATATTGTTCCCTGTGCCAGAGAGTAGGACCTTGTTGTCTATTCATCCTATATATAGTAGTTTGCTAATCCCAAACTCCCAATCCTTCCCTCCCCCACCCCCAATACCCATTGCTAACCATAAGTCTGCTCTGTGTGAATGTTTCTCTTTCATAGATATGTTCTTTTTTGTTATATTTTAGATTCCACATATAAGTGAAATCATATGGTATTTCTCTTTGTCTTTCTGACTTACTTCATTCAGTATGATAACCTCTAGGTCCATCCATGTTGCTGCCAATGGCGTTATTTCATTCTTTGTTATGGCTGAGTAGTATTCCATTGTATTGCATATATAATTATATATACATATACATACATACATACATACATACATATATATATTAGAAGTGTTAGAAGGTTCCTGTGTTTAAAAGATTCTTCTTTCACATGAATCATCCACGACCTAGTGGAGTCTCTGTCACTGACCAGCTGTATGATCCTAGATAAGTCACTTAATCTCTCTGGGCTTTAGCAGTTTGGCTGGTATCAAAGGACTCTGGCAACAATATTTATTGAGCAGCTACTATGTATTAGTCGCTGTACTCAGCTATTTCTGCCGCCTAGGACATTACTGATTCACAGCATTTCCTCTTTGTCGTGTTCACCACAGCCTCCCCAGATCATCCCACTCTAAGCCTAGGTGACAGAATGGAACTAAAGGAACAGGCATAGGGTTTTTAAACCAGAACACTAGAAGATGAAGGAAACCTGCCTGTGTGGTTTGATGAGGCTAACTGGGAATTAAATCCAGATTTATCCCTGAAGAGGATAAATGCTCCATAGAAGAGGGTTTTTAAGAAACTCCATCATAAGCTGCTTTTCTATATAAGATTTGTGGATCAAAAGCATTTTCTACACATGCATATGGGTATATTATGTAGGCATATAGCAGACTTTGCGAACCTCTGATTCCATGCCTAATTATATCCAGCCCTGGCAAAATTCAGTCAAAAGTTTGTAAATCTGTGGGAGGGGGACAGGTTAGATTGAGTTTGCTAGCGAATTGCCAAGGACTCTGGGGCAACCATGAAGTACTATCTGCAGCAATCAGCCTTGAGGGGCCCTAACAGAAAGATAAACCTGGAGTTGGCCTGGATCTTTCTCAGTCTAGAGTTGGTGGAGTGGATTGAGTGAGTCTGGCCCAGAGTGAGCCAAGGGTCAGCTTGCGCTGGGAGAGACTTAGTCCATCTTGCCTCCAATTTCCCAGGAACCTCTGACATTTTTTGATTTCCACCTCTGTGCTCAGAACTGGCAGTAGACATGTAGATGAGCTTTGCGGAGGAGCAGACATCCAGCCTGTTTTGCTTCCTCCTTGTAGCTAAGGGAATCCATCCACAGGCCACTTAGGAGGACTGGGCCCATTGGCCTCAGTCAACCCAGTGGTTCCAGCAGCCCCTTCTAGGCACCCAGCACTCTTCAGTACCTTGTGGACCTGGAACTTCTGGTTCTGATGATCTGTCAGTTGCCTGACAGATCTGGTGATATCTGAGGCTTTCTGTTTTGCTTCCTAGATTCAGATTCATCATGTAACTTCTTGATTGAGTGAACAATGTCTGGTCTCTCCCAGAAAGCCTGGTACTTAGGCTGCCATGCTGCTGATCTGGGAGTCTAGAGACTGGAGTCCTAGCCCCAGCTTAAGAATTAACTGGCAGCAAAACTTTGGCCAAATCACTTCCCCTTTCTGGGCCTCAGTTTTCTCCTCAATAAAATTAAGGAGTTGGCCTGGCTGATACTCTGGTTTTCTGTTTCATTTTCTCTCCCGTTTTGTATCTTTCTGTCCCTTTTGTGTACTACACCAATTTATCTTTCTACTTGTCATTTTTTTTCTTTTTCTCAGCACCCTCTCCTCACTCTCCTCCCCCACTGCCAACCCCTGACTCTTCCTTTTATCATTTTTTCAGTTGCCTTCTATCTTCCATGTCCCTCCCAACTGTCTTCTTCCTGATCTGCTATTCCCAGTCTCCTACATGCCCTCTGTCTTTTTCTTAAAAGCCACCGGAAAGAATGAAGCATATTTGGAAAATAGAATTCAGTGTTGAATTCAGTGCTATAGTCCATTCTCTCAATTATCTGTTGTGGGTTGCTTGAAGATAAAAACAGAGCCCCAGTACCTTACCCTTCCTTAAGAAGCAGTCACTGTAAACAGGAGTTGCCTTTGATAACTGTTTGTGACCTACAATCGACATTGGTTTTGTGGGTCAGTAGCCACCACGGAGGAGAGGTTCCCTACCCTTGACTGTGGCATCTGACCCACTTGGTTAGCTCAGGCTATCAGCAGGGCATTGCTAAAGATAGCTGGACCTGGTGGGGGCCTCTTATTTGAAGCCTGGGACTTGACGAACCTGTGAGAAGAGAAGGGGTGCCTTGCTTGTTATATCAAGCACTGGCCTTACACGTCTCAGCTTTCAGTTTTCATGAAGACAAGAGTCCTTCCATAATGCCCAGAGATTTCTGAATCACTCAAACTTGGGGGGAAGGGTACGTAGACTTTCTGAAAAATACTTTCAGCTACTTTTTTAGAAGCTCTTCATCAAGAAACAACTGTTAGAACCAGACATGGAACAACAGACTGTTTCAAAACTGGGAAAGGAGTACACCAAGGCTGTATATTGTCACCCTGCTTATTTAACTTATATGCAGAGTACATCATGAGAAATGCCCGGCTGGATGACTTACAAGCTGGAATCAAGATTGCCGGGAGAAATATCAACTCCAGATATGCAGATGATACCACTCTAATGGTAGAGAGTAAAGAGGAGCTAAAGAACCTCTTGATGAATGTAAAAGAGGAGAGAGGAAAAGGTGGTTTAAAACTCAACATTTAAAAACCTAAGATCATGGCATCTATTCCCATCACTTCATGGCAAATAGATGGGGAATGAGTGGAAACAGTGACAGATATTTTCATGGACTCCAAAATCACTGCAGATGGTGACTGCAGCCATGAAATTAAAAGATGCTTGTTCCTTGGAAGAAAAGCTATGACCAACCTAGACAGCATATTAAAAAAGAGAGACATCATCCCTTTGCTGACAAAGGTCCATATAGTCAAAGCTCTGTTTTTTCCAGTAGTCATGTATGGATATAAGAACTGGACTCTAAAGAAGGCTGAGTGCCAAAGAATTGATGTTTTTGAACTGTGGTACTGGAGAAGACTCTTGAGAGTCCCTTGGACAGTAAGGAGATCAAACCACTCAATTCTAAAGGAAATCAACCCTGAATATTCATTGGAAGGACTGAAGCTGAAGCTCCAATATTTTGGCCACCTGATACAAAGAGCCAACTCAGAAGAAAAGATCCTCATGATGGGAAAGATTGAGGGCAGGAGAAGGGGGCAGCAAAGGACTAGATGGTTGGATAGCATTACCAACTCAATGGACATGAGTTTGAGCAAGCTCCAGGAGATAGTGAAGGACAGGGAAGCCTGATGTTCTGTAGTTCATGGGGTCACAAAGAATTGGACATGACTTAGCAACTAACAACAACAGCAGCAGCAGTAAGAGCATTCTGGAAGACAGTGGTTAGACTCAGGGAAGAGATCATATCCTGGATGAGCAGCACTGGGAGGGTGGGGACCAAGGGCTTCACAAAATCCTGAGGGTCCCCAGATTGGAGATCTGCCTTCTGGAGACACTCTACACGGCTAACCATTCTCTTCTGGCCCATCCCCGCTTTCCCCTTGAGAGTCCAAAGGTCAACATTTACACAGCCTATCGAAACTATTGCAATTCTAGATTTACCAGAGTGGGAATGAAGCTCGACTCTGTACACTTTCAAACTGATTACTCCCAGACCCTTTCTCTACTCCCAATGCCCAGCCTCTGAGGTTTCCTGAAGCTGCAAGTTCCTTCTACCCTAAAGGAAATTGTGCACTCTTGAGCATTTAGAATTTCACTGTACTCCATAAAGCTCACCGGCTCTTTCCACTCTGGTGTCTGCTACATTTACAAATGTCACCTTAGCATCCTTCAAAAACATATTAGCTCCTCAATCAGATGTCCTGAGAATACAGTCAACAGAGGAGTCTGCCAAAGGGAGCAGAAATAAACTCAAGTTTTCCACTGTGACGGGAGCTTGTGATACATACGTGTATACTCATCAAAATGAACCCATAAAGTGGCTCTTTTAAGCTTTGTGTATTTCCTGGGTGTAAATTTTACCTCAAGAAAGAACAATAAACACATTTTACACTCTAGTTAATGCCATGAATGCTAGGAGTTTAGGAGTAAAGCATACTCATGTCTACAGCTTATTAGGTGAATCCAAAAGATATGATGGATTGAGGGGTGGGTAAATGGATAACATGTGATAGAAAGCAAATACAGCAAAGTACTAACTGGAAATGAAGGTGTCACCTGGGTGGGTTTAAGACTTACATCGAGGCACTGTCTTGTCTTCTCCTCATTGCCATCTCACTCAGGCACTGGGTGATGAGTCCCCAAACCAAGATAGAGGACATTGGGTCCTCATCAGCCCTCATCCAGCTGGCAGGACACCTCTTTGCTTCACAGTGTTTGTCAAAACCATTGGTCCAGTGCATTGCATACAAGTTGAGAGATGCTTCGGCAAGGTCAGGTACGTCTCCTCAGTCTTCTCCTGACCTGATAGCCGAATGTCAACCACAGAAGCAGCGTCTCCCCTGTACTCCCTCCTTGCCACCTGCCTGGCTTCAGGACTCCAACAACTAGAAGTGAAATGCACATGTTATTTACAAAATCCTGTTTTGTCATGCTTTTCCAGAAACATGTTTCACTCTGGCCTTGATCTGATTGTGCCAGAACTGCTTCCAACATGATGCTGGTAACAAAGTGACAGTGTTGGCCTTAATTGTTTGTAAGCTTTTTTGGAGGAACTTTGACCTCCGTTTCTTGATGCCTCCTTCTCTCTGCTGCCCTTTCCCCCATGCCTATTCTGTGTCCCATCTCAAAGGCTCTGAGATCCTTAATAGCATCACTGAAAACAGCCACCAATGTCATTGTCTTGTTAGTCCTCTCTCACGGCTGTGGTCACTGGACACCTGCCCCTCATTTCAGTGACTAGTATTCAAGTATTCAACAACCGGGTATTGGGCACCTACTGTATGCCAGGTAATAACTAGGTGTGGGGAGATGGAGTGATGCTGACATAAGCAGACATCAACATCTACCCTTGAGTTGCGTTCAACCCAGCAGTTGAGCTACACAAAGAGGGGGTGAGAGGAGTTCCCTGATGGCCCACTGGCTGGGACTCCATGCTTTCACTGCTGGGGCATGGGTTCAATCCCTGGCGGGGGAACTAAGATCCTGCAAGCTGCTTGGTATGGCCAAAAAATTAAAAAAAATTTTTTTTTTTGAAAAAGGAGTGAGAGATGAGACTGTAACAATCTGTGGTAAAGGGACCATCTGCAGCCAGCCT
Source organism: Ovis aries (assembly GCF_016772045.2). Taxonomy (NCBI): domain Eukaryota; kingdom Metazoa; phylum Chordata; class Mammalia; order Artiodactyla; family Bovidae; genus Ovis; species Ovis aries. The sequence goes on along the minus strand of NC_056080.1, from coordinate 101,398,434 downwards.
CCTTCCCAGACTTACCATCCATTCGTTGTCAAGGCATCTACCACTATTAAGTGGTAGAACCATCCCCACCCCCCCCCCCCACCTCACAACTCTTCTCTGACCTTCAGACACTTAGTGTTTCCAGGTGCCCATTTGACATGCCCTCCTGGATGAATGGTCTACAGGTCCGTTAAACTCAACACATCCTACATCAAACTCAATTCATTGCACTCTTTCGGTATCTTTGTTTATTTTTTGGCCATGCTGTGTGGCATGCAGGTTCTTAGTTCCCTGACCAGGAATCAAACTCATTCCCCCTGCTTTGGAAGCTTCAAGTCTTAATCACTGGACCACCAGGGAGGTCCCCCTTCTCCTGCATCTTCAGTCTCACATTGGAGTCTCTTTTGAGACACAGCTCATGTTTCCTTGCATCCTGACTTCTCCAGGCAGGTTTACTGACTGCCTCCTAGGCGTTTCTATGGCCCTTGGTGCAAACCTGCAGCATTTACTGCACTGTCTTGTGATATTTTTCTCACTTGGCCTCCCCAGCCATTCTGTGAGTTCCTTTAGGGCAGGACCTGTAGACTCTCATTTTTGTATCCTTGTGCCTTGCACTGTATAACATGTAATGGGAGCTGAGTGTGTGTCAGCTGAATGAAATGGAATCGAGTGACTGATTCAATAAAGCTTTGCGGAGGAGATTATGTTTATACTGAATCTTGGAGAATCCAAGTTGGTCAGTGGCTGAGGGAGTGGAGCAGGAAGGGAAGAAGGGAGGCCTGACTCCTCCTAGATAGACAGAACCAGAATGTGTACATGGGATCAAGGTGTCATCGAGTATGTTCTTGGCATGGCTGGTGGTTTGGGGCAGCTGCAGGGACAGTAAATGAGTCTGGAAGACTCAGGATGGGCCAAATCATGCAGCATCTTCAGTGCTTGCCTGTGAGTTTAGATTTTAGCCTGTTTGTGCTATCAAAGGATAATCACTGAAAAGTCTTTCAAACAGGTACAGCATAATCAGAGTGGTGGTTCTGGAAGGTTACCCTGTTGTCAATGTAGAGAATCAATTTCAGAATTGGGGGCTCTGGAGATGTGGAGACCAATGAGGAGACTTGCCATAGTCTAGGTGAGGGACAGTGTGGGCCGAGACCAGGGATGTAGGGGTTGCTAGCCTGGAGAGAAGTGATATCGAACCCAGAAATTGGGTCCTCATCTCTCATACCTGATCTAGGGGGTAGATTTCAGGCAAGTCAATTACTCATTTGAACTGGAAACATTTTCTGAACATGATCTCTTTGAGTATTTTATCACCTAGAGTGCTAGATCAAGAAATAATTCAAAGTTTTAAGTCTTTGTTGGGCTTCTGGTCTATTTGGAAGCATTTGCAAAACTGAATCTATAGGCTGTTGTGACTGATGAGAAATTTGGGATGAGGAGCCTAAGAAGATCGCAGGGTCTTGGGCCCGTGGCACTGAGTGGAGGAGGAGCAGGTCTGGAATGGTGGGGATGGGGTGAGTGCTGTCCGAGCAGCAGCCAAGTGTGTGAGGTGCTGTGAGACGTCCAAGTGAAGCCATTGGGAAAGCAGCTGGAGGTATGGGCCTGCAGCCTAGGAAAGAGGCTAGGCTCTAGATGAAGGTCTGGAAGTTGTCAGTGTGGAGACAGAGGTGAAGCCATGGGCAGATGAAATCACCCAAACACAGTGGGTGGAGGAGGAAGAAAAAAGCACTTGGGATGGAAGCCCAGGGAAGATCAGATTTAGAGGTGGACAGACAGAAGAGTACGAGCCCATGAAGGAGACTAAGAAGAAGGGGAGTAGGAAGCAGGGAGGAAGGGGCACAAGACAGTGGTAAGAGGGAAAAAAGAGAAAACAAAGGAAGAGGAGATTTGTGGAGAAATAAGCCTACTCATGGCCAAGAAGCACTGGAAAAGATGCTTAGTAGCATCAGTCATCAGGAAAATGTGGCTCAAAATCACAGTGAAGTACCACTTTACATCCGCTAGGATGGCTGCAATTTTTAAAATAGGAAAATAACAAGTGTTGGTGAAGATAGGAAGACATTGGAACCCTCAGGTATCACTTGGGATGTAAAATGGTGCAGCCATTATGGAATATAGTTCAGTGGTTCCTCAGTAAGTAAACATAGGATTACCATGTGACCTAGCCATCCCTCTTCTAGGAATACATCCGAGACAACTGAAAACAGGTATTCAAACAAAACCTTGGAAATGAATGTTCATGGCAGTAATGTTCACAATTGAAGAATGCCTTGGTTGGTTTATGTGAGTAAGTGGATGAAGTGCCATTTGGTGGTGCAGAACAGATGGTGGGGAAAGCGAAAATAAATCCATCGATTCAACAGGTCAAGGGAAGACATCAGGGAGGAGAGAAAATAGTAAGTCTCAGTTCTTTTGTCTGAGGTTCTAGAGAGAACCTGGCAGCGGTTGTGGGTGGCAGGCGTAGGACTGGGAGAAGAGCTGAGTAGGCTCGTGTTACTTTGGAACAGCTGGGATCAGAAATGAGAAGGATGGGTGTGAGGCTAGTAGTAGGTGCTGTACAGTTATGAAGAATGGGATTTTAGGATGGGTCCTGAGCTGGGGCCTCTTGGACCAGAGTCCATTGACACATCGGTCCACATACAGATTTGGTTCTCTGGTCATTCCACTGGCATTCGAGACAGTCTCTGGCTCTTCGTAGTGCACAGATAAAGAGAGCTGTGTCTAGGATTTGTTGGTTTTCCCATCACCCTTCAGCCAGTAAGCCATGGTGTTGCTCAGTAACAGCTGTAGAATCTCCCTTACCGGAAGCACTATTACTCTTCTGAGTGAGCGTCTTTCAGCTGGTGTCCATAGATAGTATGTCCCTAGTACAGCACTCTTCTCTCCTCCTTCTGCATAAACTAAGCTAGAGTCTGTGACTGTGGAGGCCAGATGCACAGCACTAAGAGGTAGTCAAGGCATTGAATAGTGTCCCCCATAATCTTCTCATCTCAGTAGGACCTCTGACCTCAGACAGCGCCTCTCTGTGCGATGGATGTCTCATTCATTCTCTAGAAGGCTAGGCAAATAGAAAAAGAGCACCAAGCTTATCAGTTGGCATTAGAACCTGGTTTGGATGGGACCAGCGAGGTATCTGGTGTAACAGGGAACAGGGTTCATTCAAGGGACTTCAGGGGCTGGTACCACAACAGCAACATCTGTCTTGAACTCTACAGGGTGGGTGTGAGGTCTTCATCAGGACAAGAGACAGGAGTTCCGGAAGGTGGGGACTGTTTGGGAATTGGGGCAGGGACAGGATGAAGTGTGGAAATCTAGGGGTGGGCCACATGCAGGAGGCAGGCTGAAAAGTTCGGAGCCAGGTGAGGCACAGGGAGCAGCTGCGGCAGGGGACTGAAAGCACTGGGACAGGTTAAACCTGTGTGCCTCTGGACAGCCGGGGGGTGAAGGCCAACCCGAGCAATTAGCAATAGAATCTGAGGCCTGAGGAAGAGACCAGAACTGGAGCAAGAGAGCTGGAAGCCCCAGCAGAGATGGGAGTGGAAACGGAAGCCACGGGCCTGGATGAGCTCACCAGGGAGGAGGGCAGAGGAGTGAAGAGGCCTCAGTCCACACCCAGGGAAGCGCTGGTGTGTGAGGGGCTGGCAGTGGGAGGAACGAGGAGGAAGGAGTCAGCAGGCACCCAAGTGAAAAGGATGAGCCACAAGAGGCCTTTCCATGGGAGACACAGGAAGTCACCTATATTCTTGAGTCAGAGGGCAGACAGGAGGTGGCCGAGAAAACCCACTTCCTCTCCTTGTTCAAGGGGAGTTGAAGAGGTTGTGGCTCAGGGCACCTTCTTGCCAGGGCTTTGCTCACCTGGTGCCTCATTCTTGTGGCCCACTCTCCTCGTCATACTGGGCTCTAGGTGCTGCTTCCCTGCCATGTTGACCCTTGGCCCTCAGCTCGCTGGGGAGCTCTGTGTGGCACCTGTTCCCAGGCAGCCGGACCACTCTGATACCCTCTGATCCTGCCTACCTGCCTGGCTCTGTGCCTTTGACCTCAGGTAGGTGTGGTGAGACTCCTTTTCCCTTCCTGTATTTTTTCCCCCATCTCCCTCTCCTCATGCATGTTGGTTTTCTTCCTTTCTCCCTTTCTTTCTAAACAAATATTTGTTCCTCTTTATCATAATCTTTTTATTATAAAATGAAACTCAGATACAGAAAATCACATGAAACAAAGGTATGGCTCAGTGGGTAGCTACTAAATTTGGTAGCCTTGTCACCACCACCTAGGACACAAAATAGCAATTTGCCCGCCACTCCAGAAGTCTTTCCACAAGCCCCGTGCCAATCATAGCCCCTCCTTCGGTGAAAATGCAACCACTGGAATCTTCCTTTGTACAGAGAGAGTTTCCATGTATTGAGCACTTCATTCTTGTTAGGGCTGTACTAAGCACACTTCATGTATGATCTCTCATTTAACCAGTACAGCTACTCTATTTATTAGGTACTATTATTCCCATGTTGGGCTTCGCTTGTAGCTCAGTCGGTGATCTGCCTGCAATGCAGGAGACCTGGATTTGATTCCTGGGTCAGGAAGATCCCCTGGAGAAGGAAACGGCAATCCACCCCAGTATCCTTGCCTGGAAAATCCCATGGACAGAGGAGCCTGGTAGGCTACAGTCCACGAGGTCGCAAGAGTCGGACACGACTTAGCGATTAAACCACCACCAACAACAACCATTCCCATGTTAGGGATCAGCAAATGGACTTCCGAAGGGCATGAAAATGTCTTCAAGGTCACATGCTGCTGGACCATGACTGTCACGCTAGTGGATTTTACTTCCAATCCTGTGTTTTCTTCCCCCACCCTCCCATATGCTGCACCTCCCAGTTGAGTTCCGAATAGTTCCCTATCCAGGAGGATGCCTGACTTTGTGAATTTATCAACTGTCACAGAGCTAAATGCAGTGGCCACACTGGTAGGGGGATAGGAAAGCCGGGGCAGCCAATCCTCACTGGCAAAGAGGCTCTATGATATTGAATCTTGCCCTGGGGGCTGAGGCAAGCCTTTTCTGGATTCCTTAGAGAGAAGGAAAGCCACTTGGCACGGAAAGAGGGAGAGATGGGGAGAGAGAGGGAGAATCATCAACACATTTGCAACTGCCTGTATCCTCTCCTTGTCATGTGATGTTAACTCCTTCCATTACCCAATGGGAAAATAAACAGTGAATGGCCACACCAGTTAAACTGTTTAGTTACGTAGGTTGGGAAGAATGACATTTGTGTACATTCCCCAAAGACATGGATTAAAGCAATGACCTTTCCCTTGGTGTGAAACTAATTTGTTGTGTTTCGGAACTCTGATCACTGCAGTCAAGCCAGGCATTTTATTGCCCCCATGTTTATGTCTACGACTGAATATGAGGCTGAATAAAGCTCCATGTTAGGCTAGACTGACTTACATATTAGCATTTTTGAAAACCTCCCGCAGCTGGTACGTATTCCCAAAGAAGTGTGTCTTCCTGTAGTGATCTCTGGGATTTTGTGTATTTGTTTGAATGTAAATGTATCTGCAAACATCAAAGGAATAAGAAAAATGACATTTACTAGGAGTCACAGATTGGGAGAAAATGCCCGTTGATCAATAATGACTGTTAAAAAGACAGAGGAACATCATTTATGGGGCTGGTGCTGTTTTTATAGTTAAAAAACATCTGGAACCAGAAAAAAGAAATCATGGAACTAAATGTCAGGTGTCACATTGTGAGAGCTTTATTAATTGCTAGTTAGTAAACTTCATTAATTCTTAATTGACTTCATTATAATGTTTCTCTCGGGTGTATTAGGGCTCTGTTAGTTTAAACACAAACCTATTCAGATTATATTTTCCTTCACTGTTATTTTGAATTGTATTGTTGATATTTCCATAGTTATTGAAGTGTTTGAAACATTTGAAAAATGCATGTACCAATTCCACTTCTATTTATTCAGGTCCTGGGAACTTTGAGTTGATTTCTTTTTCACGGGTACAAAACAAATCAGTTAAAATAGGTTATGTCCATGAAGAAAGATTTACTGTTGATGTGTACACCCTTGAATTTCAAAGAAAATGTGGTATGTCAAGCTCCTCAGACCTCAAGTTTCAAGGAGGAAAAATAATGGGGATCAAATATAAGGTGACTCCAAAGCTCCAATGAGTCCTCCCAGCAGACATGAACACCCTGATTCTCATTCAGCTCAGAGTTTGGGGCTGCAGTGTGGATTTTTTTAAATGAAATGTTTTTGGGGAAGAGGATAAAAATTCCCAAATAAAATCTATTTGATGTGGCATTTAAAGAGAGAAAAACTCCCAAGAGATTCCCCATAGACAGCAACCAGCGGATTTCTAGTGAAATAAGATCAGATGTTTATTTTCAAAAGGATCCAAACTCTGAGCAAAATATACTCTATTTGATTAACAGAAACTTTCTTCAACAACAAAATCGCTAGTTGTATAAACATGCCAGGAGCTGTTCATCTGCTTCTAACAGGAAGCCCCTTACCTCAGCTGAAGGGAATGCCAGAAAGTTGTAACCCAAAGAGATGAGTGCTTCTTACATGCTCTGCTTCCCTGCCTGCTGATATCACCCCCAGCCTCCCCCTGCCCCTGCTCCCCCATGGGATCCTTTTTTTCTGATCCATGTCTCCCAGGACACAGCAGCGGGCCCAAGGTGGCTGTACTTGCTGTATCTGGTCAGGAGCTGGACGGAGCCAGGCCAGATCCTATGATTTTCTCCATCTTCAAAGCCCTGGTGTTCCTTCTTGGACAATGACTTCCAAGCAGATCCCTTGGCTCGCACTGAGCTCCCTGGGAGAGTCCTGAATCTTTAGTCTTTGCTGACGCATTCTCTCCTCTCAAGTTGGGCTGGAGAGACACAGAGGAGTTTGGTTTTCCCACACATTCCTGACTGAGCCCCCTTTCTCTCCAAGGACTGCTTTAGCTCCATTATTCTTGGCTGTCTACAGAAGACTCAAAGCCACCTTTTCATTATTTGGACTCCCAGCTGCCCTACTGCATTTATATTTTCCATGATAAACCAGCACTGTTGGTACTGTGGATCAGGTAGCTGTAAAACAGACAAGAAAGGTGCAGATTTGGTCATGTTTTATTCACATAGGTCTCCTTAAGGGCTCATCTTCCACACCTCTGAAGCTAGACTGGTATTTTCCAAGGTCACAAATTTCTCAGGCATGGAACTCTGCTATGAACGTCAGTTACTTAGTGGACAGCATTCATTATTCAACAAAGCCAAGAGCCAGGAAGAAAAGGAAATGGCAACCCACTCCAGTATTCTTGCCTAGAGAATCCCCATGGACAGAGAAGCCTAGCAGGCTACAGTCCATGGGGTCTCAAAGAGTCCTGGACATGACTGAAGTGACTTAGCATGCATGGAAACAAAGTTTAGTGTTGATCAAACCTCACAACCCAAGCAGACTCATGTGACAGTTTTTACACTCAGCTCTACAGGACATGATAACCAAGTGTAAATGATAGATAGCTCACAGAAATGGCAGTGAATACTCATTCTGTATAGTCACCATAATTATTCTAGGAAGAAAACTCTGGAAACAGAGAAAGAAGGAGAGTTTGTTGTCTTTCATCTTTTCTGCTGGAGGAGCTAAGTCATGCCCCTGACAACACCCTACAGCAGCTTCCTATCAGGATAACTGAGTCCAGGGATGCCCCTATCTGGTCTAGGGCTTGTGTCATCTTAAATCAAGCCAGTCCCAGGACTCTAGGTTCACTTCCAATCCAAGGGAACCATTAGATGCTTCTGTAATGCCCCCCAGAGAGAGAGGTTCTCCAGTCTGCAGGCACTCCTGGGGTTCTCGTGTAGAGGTCTTTGGAGGAGCCTCCGAAGAGCTCTTGGTTCCACTTACTTTTTGCCTCTCTCTCCCTCTTTCCAGCTAGGTTGGAGATGAGATCTTCAACGAGCCTTTCCTTCGTCTTCTATCCTGACCTCCCAGGGTTACACTATACAACGTGGTGGAACAGGCTGAAGGTTAAGACTTGGGCAGCAGTCCTCAACCTTGGCTGCACGTTGGTACCATCTGGAGAGCTTTAATAGTTCTGATACCTGGGTCTCATACCCAGAGATTCTGATCTAGTTGGTTTAGGTTGTGGCTTGTATGTCGGGATTTTTTACAGCTCCCCAGGTGACACCAGGATGCAACCAAGGCCAAGAGGAAGAGTTTGTATTTAATAAATACATTTATGCAAAATACATTCTGATTAGCATTTTCTGAACCACTTGCCAGGACGATTTTGGAAGCATCAGAACCGAGTTCTGCATTGTTAGGTCTTGCCAGTGAGTTAGCTTGGAGTTCTCAGTGCTGTTACAAAGCATTTCACCACTCTTGTGTCCTCTGTAAGCTCTAAATTTCTGTGACTTGAGATAAAGTAATCCACTTTCTTCCCTGGGCTTCCCCAGGATTCCTGGGCCTCAAAATCTCACTCTAAGAAACTGAGGCCTGTGTTGGCCCCTCTTTGGTTTGTCACACGGGGATTAGACTTTGCCTTAGGGGCCAAGTTAAATCTTCAAGCAGGAAGGAGTCTTGCCTGAAGTTGAGGAGCATCCCTCCTGTATTAGTTGCCTGTGTGTGCTGCAGCAGGTGAATATAAACTTGGTGGTTGAAAGCCACACAATTTCTCCTTTCATAGTTCTGGAAGCCAGAAGTCCAAAATCAGGGGCCAGCAGTGCTGTACTACCTCTGGAGTCTCTAGGGAAGAGTTCCTTCCTAACCTCTTTCTGCTTCTGGTTTCTGCCAGCATTCCTTGGCTTGTGACTGCGTCATTCCAATATCTTCCTCTCTGGTAGGTCACATCGCCTCCTCTTCTGTCTATCAAATCTTATTTATCTCCTTCTTTAAAAAACTATTTATTTACTTATGTATTTGGCTGTGCAGGGTCTGCATGATCTCCAGTCTTTATTGTGGCATTCCAGATCTTTTAGTAGCAGCATGAGGAATCTTTAGCTGAGGCATGTGGGATCTAGCTCCCTGACCAGGAATTGAATCTTGGCCCCTTGTATTGGAAGCTCAGAGTCTTAGTCACTAGACCACCAGGGAAGTCTCCTCCCTCTCTTAAGGACACTTATACTTGCATTTAGAGTCTACTCATATAATCCAATTTAATTTCCCTATTTTAGAACCCTTTCCCTGGTGGCTCAAATGGGAAAGACTCTACCTGCAATGTGGGAGAGCCCGGTTCAATCCTTGGATCAGGAAGATTCCCTGGAGAAGGGAATGGCTACCCTTTCCAGTATTCTTGCCTGGAGAATGCCATGTATAGAGGAGCCTGGCGGCTACAGTCCATGAGGTCACAAAGAGTCAGATACGACTGAACAAGTTTCACTTTATTATTATTTTATTTTTTAAATTGACGTAAAGTTGATTTACAATATTGTGTTAATTTCAGGTGTAAAGCAAAGTGATTCAGTTTTATATATATATATATTTTTCAGATGATCAAATATAGTTTGCTGTGCTATACAGTAAATTCCTTGTTGCTTATCTATAAAACCTTTACTTTAACCATACTGGCAAAATTCTGTCCCCATCTAAGGATATATTCACAGGTTCTGGGGATTAGGATACAGATATCTTTCAAGGGGCCATATTTCATCCTACCATATCTCCTAAAGGCAAGAAAGGGTGGCATTGAGAGGGTAAGCTGGTACTGTCATAGGTGTATATTCCAAAGAGGTTGTCAAAGGCTGGGTGAGGAGCTAGGGTACAGAGTTAAATGGAGGTCAGAAGTGAAGACCAACAAGTTTGTTCTAGATGATTCTGTAAACAGAGATGGGGCTCTGTGTGGAGAGAGGGGAGGACGCAATACCTATAAGTGGATGGTACCTCTTTCTAGTCCACGCCTCCATGGGCCATGGGGGAAGGCCCTAGGAGGAGTCAGTCTCTCAGGAGCAGACTTGATGTGTATATGTGAGTGTGCAGAGCCGGCAGGGAAAAATCCACTTCTGCCTTGTGTAGATGGAAGGGCATGGGCATCACCCACAAAAAAGAGTGAAATAATGCTGTTTGCACCAACATGGATGGACCTAGAGATTGTCATACTAAGGGAAGTAAGTCAGAGAAAGACAAATATTACATGATGTCACTTATAAATGGAATCTAAAACAACAATACAAATCAACTTATTTACAAAAAGAAACAGACTCACAGACAGACATAGAAAACAAACTCATGATTACCAAAGGGAAAAGGGGAGGGAGGGGGATAAACCAGGAGTTTAGGATTAACAGATATACACTACTATATATAAAGTAGCTAAACAGCAAGGTTTTACTGTATAGCACAGGGAACTATATTCAATATTTTATAATAACTTATATTGGAAAAGAATCTGAACCTGTACATGTGAAACATATAATATTAGTTTACTAAATAAAAGTTAAAAGTTAAAAAAAATTTAAAAATTAAATTATTTACTTTCAGTCTTGATTTCTCTGGTTCTGGACATTTTATTAAAATGGAATCAACTAATGCATAACCTTTTGTGACTGGCTTCTTTTACTCAGCATGTTTTTAAAGTTTATTGAAGTTATAGCACATATCATTACTTCTTTCCTTTTTGTGACTGAATAATATTCCATTGTATGGATATACCATTTTCATTCATCCATTCATCCACTGATGGGCATGTATTGTTTCCACCCTTTGGCTAGTCTGAATAATGCTGAAATAGACATTGGTGTACAAATACCTGTTGTGTCCCTACTTTTAATTCTTTTGAATATATACCCAGAAGTAGAATTGTTAGATTAGATTATATGGTAATTTTATGTTTGGCTTTTGAGAAACTACCAAATCATGAACAAGATTTTTATGTGGACATATGTTTTCAATTCTCTTAGATATATACCTAAGAGTCAAATTGTTGAGTTATATGATGTTCAACATTTTGAGGAACTGCCAGATTGTTTTCCAAAATAGTTGTACAAGTTTACATTCCCATCAACAATGTAGAGGAGTTCCAATTTCTTTACATTCTTGCCATCACTTATTTTTTCCTTTTTTTAAAAAAAACTATAGTCGTACTAATTGGTATGAAGTAGGATGTCATTGTGATTTTGATTTGCATTTCCCTAATGGCTAATGGTGGTATTGAACATCTTTTAAAGAATTTATGGGTCATTTGTATATCGTTTAAGGAATGCTTATTCAGATCCTTTGCCCATTAAAAAATTGAGTTGTTTGCCTTTTTTATTGAGTTGTAAGAATTCTTTATATGTTTTAGATACATGTCCCTTATGAGATATATGATTTGAAAATTTATTTTCCCATTCTGTGAGTTGTCTTTTCATTTTCTTAATGGTTTCCTTTAAAGCACAATCTTTAAAATTTTGATGTGATGTCCGATTTATCTTTTTTGTTGTTATTGTTGCATGTGCTTTTGATGATATATCTAAGTAACTATTGCCAAATCAAATGTCATAGGATTTACTCTTAAGTTTTCTTCTAAGGACTTCCCTGGTGGGTCAGATGGTAAAGCGTCTGCCTACAATGTGGGAGACCCGGGTTCAACCCCTGGGTCAGGAAGATCTCCTGGAGAAGGAAATGGCAACCCACTCCAGTATTCTTGCCTGGAAAACCCCATGGACGGAAGAGCCTGGTAGGCTACAGTCCGTGGGATCACAAAGAGTCAGACATGACTGAAGGACTTCACTTTCACTTTAGCTCTCATGTTTAAGTCTTTGATCCATTTTCAGTTAATTTTTATATATGGTGTGAGGTGCGAGTGGGTCTAGCTTCACCCTTGTGCATGTGGATATCCAGCTTTCCTAGCACCATTTGTTGAAAGAGACTATTCTTTGCCCATTGAATGATCTTGGTACCCTTGTCAAAAATCAGTGTATAGGTTGATTTCTGGATTCTCAGTTCTGTTCCATTGGTCTATATGTGTTCAGTTGTGTCCAACTCTTTGTGACTCCACGGACTATAGCCCGCCAGGCTCCTCTGTCCATAGAAGTTCTCCAGGCAAGAATACTGGAGCAGGTTGCCATTTCTTACTCCAGGGGATTTTCCTACCCAGGGATTGAGCCTGCCTCTCTTGCATCTCCTGCATTGGCAGGCGGATTCTTTACCACTGGCAACACCAAACAGTATCCATTAATTTATATGTTAGTCTAATTCCAGTACTATATTGTCCTGATTTTGGTTGCTTTGTCTTCAGTTTCAAAATGGGGAAATGTGATTCATACAGCTTTGTTCTTTTTCAATATTTTTAAGCTATTATGTGTCCTCATGTTTTCATATGATTTTTAACATCAACTTGTTAATTTCTGCCAAAAAGGCTAGCTGGGATTTGACAGGAATTGTTTTGGATCTATAGAGCAATTTGGAGAATATTACCATCTTTACCCCCTTGGGCTTTTTCAGTAGCAGTAAGCCCTGCTAACTTCCCTATCAGTGCCAGGCATTTAGGGCAGCAGGTGATGTAATGGCCAAAGAAGCCAGTATTTGTTCATTATGTCAATGTCATATTAGTCCTGGGCTGTAGTGTATGTACTAACTACAGTACTGTACTGTAGCCTGCCAGGCTCCTCTGTCCATGGAGTTCTCTAGGCAAGGATACTGGAGTGGGTTGCCATGTTCTCCTCCAGGGGATCTTCTCAACCTAGGGATCGAACCCAGATCTCCCACTTGCAGGCAGATTCTTTACTGGCTGAGCCACCAGGGAAGCCCTATATTCATATTTATCAGCTTAAAACCCAACAATTTATTATCACATGATTCTATGTGTCAGGAACACAGGTGTGGCTTCGGTTCTTTTGTAGGCTGCAATCAAGTATTGGCCAGTGCTGCATTCATCTCAAGGCTTGTCTGCTTCTACAGTCACTCACATGACTGTTGGCAAGTCTCAGTTCCTTGCTAGCTACTGTCCAGAGACATTCGTTGTTTGCCATGTGAATTTCTCCACAGTGTATCTTGCAACATGGCAGTTGGCTTCTTCAGTGAGTGGGCAAGAGAGTGAGCAGGAAGATGGAAGCAACAGTCCTTTATTATTATTATTGTGGGAAAAGTGGCTCAGATGGTAAAAAGCATCTGTCTGCAATGCAGGAGACCCGGGTTTGATCCCTGGGTTGGGATCCAGTATTCTTGCCTGGAAAATCCCATGGATCATGGAGCCTGGTAGGCTACCATCCATGAGGTCACAAAGAGTCGGACACGACTGAGTGGCTTCACTTTATATATAAGGAAGCCACAATCTATTTCTAACCTAATCCCACCACTTTTGTCATATCCTGTTCATTAGAAACAAATCACTAAGTTCAGCCTCCACTCAAGGGGAAACAGTTACTGAAGGATGTGACTATCAAGGGATTATTAGGAGCCATCAGAGAGGTTGCCTATCACAGTGTATCTATGCTATTTTTTTTAATAGAGAAATCTAAGCCTTCATATGATTTGCAAAGAAGTCTTATACCACTTTCAACACCCCCTCTTGCCCCTAGAAAGTTTAAGAACTAGTTTGGAGGAAATTGAAATGGAGATTTTGACTAAGGAAGAGATTTTGTTCCAAAATTTCAAAGTTAAATATAAGATCTAACCTCTTTCTCATGTTTAAAAAAATGTAAGGAAATAGACCCATGTAGGATTAAAAACTCAAAGTTTACTTAAGCGAAATGATTGCAAGGTCTGTTCCACATCCCCCTCCCCCCAGGCCCATTAGATTTTCTGAGCTGCTAATATTATGTGCTCCCCCTATGGGAATTCACCTCTCAGAAAGGCCTGGTAGATAGCTCTGTGGTATTCTGTGACAATACAGTTAAGATGCAAATATAGATTGCCCTAGGTCAGATGGTTTTACAGTGTCTGGAGGAGCTCAATTTCTCCCCACAACCTCTCAGGCAGGGTTCTCTATACTCCAGGAGCCAGCAGGCCTCTGGAGAAGGTTTCCTGAGGCCCTAGTAGAGCCAAATCCTTGTGGCCCCATGACAGTCTTGCCAGAGTTATGTTTCCAATCCAATTAGCTCCTACTGTAGGGAGGGTATTGGTTTCTCTTCACTTACACTGCCCTGCTTTTGTCAACCTCTCCTTTTGGTTCTAAGAACTGAATGTGTGAACCCCTCCTAGAGCTGAGATTTCCAAAGGGCCTGGGCCAAGCCTCAGTGACGGGGATGGATAAAAGGGAATGCCCAGCCTCCATATTCTGCCAGCAAGTGGAAGTGAAAGCCTTGTGCTGGGCCAGATATGCTGTTATTCTTGGAAAATAGTTTTTGGAATCAGCGGTTGAATCCTCCCTCCCTATAATAAGGGCTGAGCAACGGGAAAGGCAGATCTACAGACATGCGCATTTGTGAGCTCTCAGGGGATGGGGCAGGAGCCTGAGCTTGAGTCATTGCAGAAGAAAAAGACCATGCCATTTGAGCAAATGTGTTTTTTCTTCTTCATGGCCCTTGAAATGAATCTCCATCTGTTTCTCTAAGGAAAATTCATGTCTGTTAGGACTCGTAGGAAACACCGATTCTAATAAGCTCTCTATTCACTGCCCTTGTACCTGTCTTCCAGTTTCCAGGCAATTTAAGGATTCTACAAGGTGTTTATTGGTCTGATTCTTGTCACAAGGACTGGTGATAGGAGGGGTTAGAAATAAGAAGTCAGGGACTCAAAGATAGAGAAAGCTCTAGACTGTAACTTGGCAGATGTGATTTTGTTTTTGATCGTACTGATGGGCAAGGACCAAGAGAGCCCTGGACTGGGGCCAGGAGGCCCTAGGCTCTAGAACAATCCCAAGGTCCCTCACCCCAGGGCCTTACTTTCCCCCTCTATTAGCTGAGGGGACTGGACTAGTTGACCTCAAGGGCCTGCCTGCTCTGCCCCTGGCTGTAGCGTGTAGAGGAGGACAGGCTGAGAATAAGGTACCCAGGTTTGAGAGGCATCAGGGCACTTCCTTCCAGACCTGCCAGACTCTTGCTGGATCGTAGCCCTGAGTCCCATACCTGCCGCTACCCTGATCTACAATAAAAAACCCTTGTGGGGCCTCAGGCAGGAGATCAACACTTCCTGGGAGCTCAAACAGGGCCATCAAATTCGGTTCCCTTTGAAATCTAGCATCTAACAGTGAGTAGGCCCCTCATCATCTCACTGATCCTTTTTTTCCACTCTCGCTCCCAAATCTCAGTTGTTACAAGAATGTTCAGTGGGTTTGGAATTATTACAAATAAAAAATGCCAGAAGATTTTTGGATCAGAAACACTAAGCTCTGCAGCTTCCGGAAACATCTTACAGAAGAAGAATGTGGAAGCGCATGAAACCAAGCCTGGCTGGCTGCCGGCTCTGAAGCCTTTGGTTTCATCTGGACTTACAGGGACGTGATGGATGGCGCCACTAAGGATGTCAGGTTCTGGTACTCCACCTTGCCTTTTAGAGCTTAAGGTCAAAAGCAAAATGGGACCCTCAGAAGACCTTTGAGCTGAGCTGCATTGGTGGATGGACTCCATCCCACCTGGGAGTATAGCTTCTGGAAGGGCCTGGGCCAGACCATGTGAGAAGATCTGTGAGTCCATCCTTCAGGGCACAGACCAGGCCTAAAAGTGTCCTCTGAAGCCACAGGGGGAGGGCCTGTGGGCTGCCAGCCAGGAAGGGGAACCAGCGATCAGCAGAGCCAAGCAGGGAGGAGGGATTCACCACGGAGCTCTGTTGTGTGAGCTGCAGGCTCCTTCTGGTGGCAGGTGGATGTCCTACCTCACTGCTGGGCAAAGCAACTCTTTACCTGAAGCTCTCATTTGAATTCAGTGGCTAGACCTGGAGCAGTGGCTGTGTGGTGCTGGAGTGGCTGTGAGGAAATAGCCCATGTCTAAGGGCAGAGAAGCCCCAGCAAGACGGCAGGTGCTGGAATGGCAGCTCCGCAGTGCTGGAGCGACTTTGAGGAGATACCCCATGTTCAAGGGCAAAGGAAAAGCCCCATCAAGATGGTAGGAAGGGCAACATCATGTTTAGAATCAAACCCCATGCCCGCCAGAGACACCCAGAGGTCTCAAACAAACCTTGTGTGCACCAGGACCCAGAGACCCCACAGAGACTGAGACAGAACCACGTTTGAGTGTCTCCTGAGAAGGCATGGGTCAGCAGTGGACTGCTTCAGGGGCAGGGGCTCTGGGTGCAGCAGACTTGGGTATGACATAAGCCCTCTTAGAGTCAAAGTCAGAGTCACTCAGTCGTGTCCAACTCTTGCGACCCCTGGACTGCAGCCCGCAAGGTTCCTCTGTCCATAGGATTCTCCAGGCAAGAATAGTGGAGTGGGTTGGACGTCGCCATTACCCCCACCATAGAGCCGCCAGAATTTACAGAGGACTGGGGAAACAGACTCTTGGAGGGCACAAACAGAAACGTGTGCACGCTAGGACCCAGGTGAAAGGAGCAGTGACCCACAAGAGACTGGCCCAGACTTCACTGTGAGTGTCCAGGAGTCTCGGCAGAGGCATGGGTCAGCGGTGACCTGCTGCAGGGTTGGGGGCACTGAGTGTAACAGTGCCTGCATGGGACCTTTTGAAGGAGGTCTCCATTATCTTCATTACCTCCTCCATAGTTTGGCCTCACATCAAATAATAGGGAGGAACACAGCCCCGCCCTTCAACAGGAAATTGGATTAAAGATTTACTGAGCATGGCCCCACCCATCAGAACAAGACCCAGTTTCCCCCTCAGTCAGTCTCTCCCACCAGGAAGTTCCATCAGAGGGCAGACAGACTGAAAACACAGTCACAGAAAACTAACCAATCTGCTCATATGGACCACAGCCTTGTGTAACTCAATGAAACTATGGGCCATGCCGTGTAGGGCCACCCAAGACGGACAGGTCACGGTGGACAGTTCTGACAAAATGTGGTCCACTGGAGAAGGGAATGGCAAACCACTTTACTATTCTTGCCTTCAAAACCCCATGAACAGTATGAAAAGGCAAAAAGATAGGACACTGAACGATGAATATCCCAAGTTGGTAGATGCCTGATATGCTATTGGAGATCAGTGGAGAAAATAACTCCAGAAAGAATGAAGAGACGGAGCCACCGCAAAAGCAACACCCAGCTGTGGATGTGACTGGTGACGGAAGTAAAGACTGATACTGTAAAGAGCAATATTGCATAGGAACCTGGACTGTTAGGTCCATGAATCAAGGCAAATTGGAAGTGGCCAAACAGGAGATGGCAAGAGTGAACATTGACATTTTAGGAATTAGCAAACTAAAATGGACTGGAATGGGTGAATTTAACTCAGATGACCATTATATCTACTACTGTGGGCAAGAATCCCTTAGAAGAAATGGAGTAGCCATCATAGTCAACAAAAGAGTCTGAAATGCAGTACTTGGGTGCAATATCAAAAATGACAGAATGATCTCTGTTCATTTCCAAGGCAAACCATTCAATACCATAGTAATCCAAGTCATGCCCTGACCAGTAATGCTGAAGAAGCTGAAGTTGAACAGTTCTATGAAGACCTACAAGACCTTCTAGAACTAAACACCAAAAAAAAAAAAAAAAAAAAAAAGATATCCTTTTCATTATAGGGGACTGGAATGACAAAGTAGGAAGTCAAGAAATACCCGGGGTAACAGGCAAATTTGGCCTTGGAATACAGAATGAAGCAGGGCAAAGGCTAACAGAGTTCTGCCAAGAGAACACACTGGTCATAGCAAACACCCAAGAGAAGACTCTACACATGGACATCACGAGATGGTCAGTACCAAAATCAGATTGATTATATTCTTTACAGCCAAAGATGGAGAAGCTCTATACAATCAGCAAAAGCAAGACCAGGAGATGGCTGTGGCTCAGATCATGAACTCCTTATTGCCAAACTCAGACTTAAATTGAAGAAAGTAGGAAAAACCACTAGATCATTCAGGTATGACCTAAATCAAATCCCTTATGATTATACAGTGAAGTGACAAATAGATTCAAGGGATTAGATCTGATAGAGTGCTTGAACAACTATGGACGGAGATTTGTGACATTGTATTGGAGGCAGTGATCAAGACCATGCCCAAGAAAAAGAAATGTAAAAAAGGCAAAATGGTTGTCTGAGGAGGCCTTACAAATAGCTATGAAAAGAAGAGAAGCAAAAGGCAAAGGAGAAAAGGAAAGATATACCAATTTGAATGCAGAGTTCCAAAGAATAGCAAAGAGGGATAAGAGCCTTGCTCAGTGATCAGTGCAAAGAAATAGAGGAAAACAATAGACTGGGAAAGACTGGAGATCTCTTCAAGAAAATTAGAGATACCAAGGGAACATTTCATGCAAAGATGGGCTCGATAAAGGACAGAAATGGTATGGAGCTAACAGAAGCAGAAAAAGAATATACAAAGAAGATCTTCACGACCCAGATAATCATGAAGGTGTGATCACTCACCTAGAGCTAGACATCCTGGTATACAAAGTCAAGTGGGCCTTAGAAAGCATCACTACGAACAAAGCTAGTGGAGGTGATGGAATTCCAATTGTGCTATTTCATATCCTGAAAGATGATGCTGTGAAAGTGCTGCACTCAATATGCCAGCAAATTTGGAAACCTCAGCAGTGGCCACAGGACTGGAAAAGGTCAGTTTTCATTCCAATCCCAAAGAAAGGCAATGCCAAAGAATGCTCAAACTGCTGCACAATTGCACACATCTCTCACACTAGCAGAGTAACGCTCAAAATTCTCCAAGCCAGGCTTCAATAGTATGTGAACTGTGAGCTTCCGCATGTTCCAGCTGGATTTAGAAAAGCCAGACGAACCAGAGATCAAATTGACAACATCCACTGGATCATCAAAAAAGCAAGAGAGTTCCAGGAAAACATCTATTTCTGCTTTATTGACTATGCCAAAGCCTTTGACTGTGTGGATCACAATAAACTGTGGAAAATTCTGAGAGAGATGGGAATACCAGACCACCTGACCTGCCTCTTGAGAAATCTGTATGCAGGTCAGGAAGCAACAGAACTGGACATGGAACAACAGACTGGTTCCAAATAGGAAAAGGAGTATGTCAAGGCTGAATGTTGTCACCCTGCTTATTTAACTTATATGCAGAGTACATCATGAGAAACGCTGGACTGGAAGAAACACAAGATGGAATCAAGATTGCTGGGAGAAATATCAGTAACCTCAGATATGCAGATGACACCACCCTTATGGCAGAAAGTGAAGAGGAACTAAAAAGCCTCTTGATGAAAGTGAAAGAGGAGAGTGCAAAAGTTGGCTTAAGGCTCAACATTCAGAAAACGAAGATCATGGCATCCGGTCCCATCCCTTCATGGGAAATAGATGGGAAACAGTGGAAACAGTGTCAGACTTTATTTTTGGGGGCTCCAAAATCACTGCAGATGGTGACTGCAGCCATGAAATTAAAAGACGCTTACTCCTTGGAAGAAAAGTTATGGCCAACCTAGATAGCATATTCAGAAGCAGAGACATTACTTTGTCAACAAAGTTCCGTCTAGTCAAGGCTATGGTTTTTCCAGTGGTCATGTATGGATGTGAGAGTTGGACTGTGAAGAAGGCTGAGTGCCAAAGAATTGATGCTTTTGAACTGTGGTGTTGGAGAAGACTTGAGAGTCCCTTGGACTGCAAGGAGATCCAACCAGTCCATTCTGAAGGAGATCAACCCTGGGATTTCTTTGGAAGGAATGATGCTGAAGCTGAAACTCCAGTACTTTGGCCACCTCATGAGAAGAGTTGACTCATTGGAAAAGACTCTGATGCTGGGAGGGATTGGGGGCAGGAGGAGAAGGGGACGACAGAGGATGAGATGGCTGGATGGCATCACTGACTCGATGGGCATGAGTCTGAGTGAACTCCGGGAGTTGGTGACGGACAGGGTGGCCTGGTGTGCTGTGATTCATGGGGTCGCAAAGAGTCGGACACGTCTGAGTGACTGAACTGAACTGGCCACTGATGTGCACAACTGACTCATCTGAAAAGACCCTGATGCTGGAAAAGATTGAAAGCGGGAGGAGAAGGGGACTACAGAGGATGAGATGTTTGGATGGCATCACCGACTCAATCAACATGAGTTTGAGTAAACTCCAGGAGTTGGTGATGGACAGGGAACCCTGCGTGCTATAGCCATGGTGTCGCAAAGAGTCAGACACGACTGAGTGACTGAACTGAACTGAAGATCTGACAGGCACTTGGAAAATATGAGTACCTTTGTCCTTGTGTCTGTGGCTGGCTCGGAGCACAGGCTTCAGCGGTTCAAGTCAATTCTTGGGAAGCCTAAGCTTTCCTCACAGTTTGGCTCTTTGTAACCTCACCTTTAGAGGCTCCTCATTCCCCTCCCAAAGTCCTGCTGTACACCCACATCCCTGAACTGTTGATGGCTTTATAATGAATATAAGCATTCTGAAAAACCCAGGCCATGACCAAGAGTTGACTGGTGACTTCAAGTGGATTTGCCTGTCTCCTTTGGATGACTGTCATGGATAGGCAGCCCCTTGGGCCTTTCCTCCTGCCCTAGCTGGGGAGTAATGCAAGAGTGACCAATGAGAGAGATGTTGGAAAATACCTAGCAGGACCTGAGCCCCTAAATACAAAAGATAGGGGACCGAATGTTTACTGCATTGTCAGGTGGAATCAGACCACTGGCGAGGCTTTAAAAAGGCTCTTTCAGGAGAAATAAAACAAGAGATGAGGCAGGATTGATTAAGAACAATGTTTTGCAGTGGTCATGCAGGCTCTTGGCCTTGGTCATTTGTGAGTTTTCAATAACGTTTCCTTCAAAAGGAACATTGATTCTTGGATCAAAAGAAGCCAGAGTGTTCAATTCTTCATATCCATCTTATTCTCTTCCTTCTGAAGGTGTCCTCTCAACTTCAAGTGTGAAATGCTCGGAGGAGGATGAGGAGGGCAAAGGTTCTAAAGCTGTAAGCCTTTTCAAGTGATGTCTCTAAGAGATTCTTTTGACATGAGGACCACTGCCCATTTGAGGCCGAGGAGAGCTCTTATCCTGACAGGTAGGGTCCTGCATAAGTCAGGTGATGCTAGGCAGTTACAAAGGCCTAAGAGAGCTGACAGCTTCCTGCTCTCATGGGGGCAAACCACAGTCCTCTCTTCCCACCAAAAATGTGGTAGTTCTTTTTTCAAAAACCTCTAATGGATGTGTCAAGCCATTTAAAAGACTTTCCTGTCCATTTTGCTATGTGAGCCTCAGGACAAGCCTGACAATAAGCAGTACAGGGCTTGAAGTAATACTTAATATTCTTTTTCCCCCAGTTTTATTGAGTTCTAGTTGACATATAACATTGTCCAAGTTTAAGGTGTACAGCGTGATGAATATATGTATAAGTTAATGATCACAATAAGTTTAGATAACATCCATCAGCTCCTAAAGGTACATTTTTGTCCTTTATGAGAACTTTTAAAATCTACCAAAATGTTTTTGTTGATATCCTTTGGCTGACCTGATGATAGGCAGTGAGAATTTGCTAACTAAAACTTCTTCAGTTTTCTATAGGTTTCTCAAAACCAGGTGATGGACCCATGCTGGGGAATCATAGATTTTATATGATCCAGTGAGGTAGGACTAAAAGGGCATCTGAAATCACAGGGACTCAGCTCATCAACACTAGGTATAACCATTTTGATGGCACAGGGAATACCAAAGTTTGTCAGCAAATTTAAGGAACTAAAGAGATGGAAGTTTACCCTTGGAAAGGAGGGGTGTGGCAATATATTTCGGACAGATTCTAATTTGTTGGGAGCCAGAACTGTGTTTTAAATATTCATTATAATGGAAAGACAACCTTTAACTAGCAGCTTCTAGACTGAAAAAGTTATAATGTGGTAAACTCTTTATAATTATAGATTTGGCAAAACTAAATATGCCATTTTTGTTTTGTGTATGTATATACACAGCTTCCTGATATTCCCAGAATTAAAATACAGTGAAACACACTGAAGGAAGGCATATGGAGAAAGCATTGACTCTTTGGTGGTAGAGGACTCTGATCGCTCTAAATAGGGCATAAAGAGAAATTTAGACAGTCCCATGGCCATTTGGAAGTAGCTGTATTTTTGGTGTTGCTCCTAAACAATACTTTTGCCTGGTAATAGTTTTGCAACTGTAACCATAAACAAGTTCTAGAAAACTGTGGAAGAATAAAACTTTCTTGTTGGTAAAAGGGCAGAACACAAGACGGTATTATTCCAAGTTAAGCGTGCCCTAGGTTACTGATACATGCTCCATCAGTAGCAGCTCAGACTCAAAGCTTATGGTCAATGTTCCATGTGGCTGGTGCTTGGTGGCCTCACTGTATAGACGTGGGAATCTGTGGTAATGTTGTCCAAGGGAAAGTGAATAGTTTCCACATTATCTGCCAGGGATTATAATTGATGTTCATGCCACAAACATCTATAGTGCTGCCGTGTGTAAGAGGTGGACCTCAGTGCGGGGGCAGATCCCAGGCTAAATGATTTTATTGACTGCAAGCCTAAGATATATTTTTATTTGGAATTCTCAATGCCCTAGAAGCTTCTCCTATTGGCAGTGTGGTGTTGGGGGAAGCTATAGGGGAAGGGTGTACATTTTTTTAATTTCCTGAAGGGTAAAAAGTTGTTACTATCTATCAGCACTGTATCCTAATGGCAAAAGTAGTCAGCCCTGTAAATTATGAAACAGTTGTCATGCTCCTATTTGTTCTGTGATAGTATAAGAATCCAAAACAGTTCACATCAAGAGAGTCGAAATAAAACCCACCTCTATTCAATCTGAGTCAGCTTTGCCCTCACCTTGTATTTTTGTCTTAATATGTATCTTTGCTTTATCTAGGGTTAAGTCAGATCTCCAAATCCTCCACTGTGGAGATATGTAAGAACACAGTCTCTGTGATCCATGCAAAAAGAGACTTTTCATCTCCAGTGAGACAGTGTTTAGTGCTCTGGCTAAGACAAAAATGTGGGCAGCAAATTCATTGCAAGGACCAAGTGAGAATTACTACGGGACTAGGAATATTTTCAGAGATGGAGCACTTCCTACCTCCTCTGTTCAGTCCATCCTGCGGTCGTTTTCATGAATTTTTGGCTGGGGAGCTGGGTGACCAGGAGCTGCTGCCCTTCCTTCCCTGAGAGAACAGCACCAACGGGGTTCCCCAATTCCGCCGTGGGAGATTTATCTGCCTCCTGGATGGTTCCATGTAGGCCCATGTCTAGACTGATTACAAAAGCGCCAACAAAACAAAATAAATACCTAACATCTTACAGCAAAGGCACGAAACCAAACAGTGTGAGAGAGGAGAACAATGCAGCCGTTGTGCCAGGGAGTCTTCCTGAGGAGGATGGAATTCCCGCACCCCAAGGTTCCAATTTGTAAGGGCAACACAAAGCGTCTAGAAGCAGGCCCTGGCTTGAACGCATTCATTTGGAAGGGCAATGTGTTTTGTTAGATAAGAGATTTTTTTTTTTTAAACTCACACTAGGATCAAAAGGAAATGGCAACCCACTCCAGTGTTCTTGCCTGGAGAATGCCAGGGATGGGAGAGCCTGGTGGGCTGCCGCCTAAGGGGTCGCACAGAGTCAGACACAACTGAAGCAGCTTAGCAGCAGCAGGATCAAAATGAAGATCAGAATAACTAACTCTGTATGCACACAGATTTCAGGAAACTTCAGCCTTGACTCTAGCTCTCCAGTGTAACTATTTGTTAATTCTGTTCTTTCCAGGTGACAGGGTATGTATAATGTGATGGGAGAGGCTCTGGTTGAGTGAGTGCTGACTTTGCACTTACCTTGCTGTGTGACTTTATGCACGTCCCCTAGCCTCTCTGGGCCTCCGTTTCTTCATTGGTAAAATGAGGGCGTTAATGTTGATCATCTATCTCTATGAGCTCAAGACTCTAGTAAAGCAGAATAAATATTACAGTTCCATTGCCTAAGGGTACTGGAAATGGGATTTTCACCCCAAAAGAAAGCAATAATTATCTGTCTGAAGGAACTCTTAAATATATTGTCTCAAACTGAAACTTCAGGGATTCTATGGGTCACTTCTGAATCACCTCCACACGCCACATGATTGAAAGTACATTTGCTTAGCCAGTAGTTTCAAGTGACCTGAGGTAGAATGTGTGGACTGCTCATTTGTTCATTCTCTCAATATGTATTTACTGAGCACCTACTCTATGCCAGGCCTTGGAGAGAAGATGTTTCTCCCAAAATTCTAAGCCTCCCTTTTCCCCCTCTCTTCTTCAAGTTTGGTTTTGTTTGTGACCTCAGGTACAAAAGGTTGAGTTAAAGATAACTGTTCAGTTCACTGTATATCATCAGAGTTGGTCAAGACAAGGCTCTTTTTCTTGCTCTGTTTGACTTATTTATTCCTTTTTATTCCCAAAGCCCACTCCCGTTCCCCTCCATACAAAGACAACTATTCTAACGTGCTCAGTGTATGCTTTTTAGTGTGTACTTTTTTTGGTAAAATGTGTATTGTCTTCTGTGAATATATTTTCATTCATTGCAAAGGTTAGATGTAATATAGTCCATTTAGTTTCTAGCTTTTTTGCCCATATTATGCTTTTGAGATAGATTCATCCTGCTGACTGTAAATACTTCTCATTGCTTCTAACCACTATGTGGTGCTCTGTGTTGTTCAGTCACTAAGTCACGTCTGACTCTTTGCAACCCCATGGACTGTAGCACGCCAGGCTTCCCGTCCTTCACTATCACCCAGAGCTTGCTCAGACTCATGTCCATTGAGTCGGTGATGCCATCCAACCATCTCATCCTCTCTCGTCCCCTTCTCCTCCTGCCTTCAATCTTTCCCAGCATCAGGGTCTTTTCCAATGAGTTGGCTCTTTGTATCAGGTGGCCACAGTATTGGAGCCTCAGCTTCATCATCAGTACTTCCAATGAATATTCAGGGTTGATTTCCTTTAGGACTGACTGGTTTGACCTCCTTGGTGTCCAGAGGAATCTCAAAAGTCTTCTTGAGCACCACAGTTTGAAAGCATCAATTCTTTGGCACTCAGCCTTCTTTATGGTCCAACTCTCACATCCATACATGACTACTGGAAAAATCATAACTTTGACTATATGGACCTTTGTTGGCAAAGTGATATCTCTGTTTTTTAATACTCTGTCTAGGTTTGCCATGCCTTTTCTTCCAAGTAGCAAGCATCTTTTAATTTCATGGTTGCAGTCACCCTCTGCAGTGATTTTGGAGCCCAGGAAAATAAAATCTGCCACTGTTTCCATTCACCCCCTCCAATCTATTTACCATGAAGTGATGAGACTGGATGCCATGATTTTAGTTTTTGAATGTTGAATTTTAAGCCAACCTTTTCACTCTCATTTCACCCTCATCAAGAGGCTCTTTAGTTCCTCTTCACTTTCTGCCATTAGAGTTGTATCATCTGCATATCTGAGTTTGTTGATATTTCTCCCAGCAATGTTGATTCCAGCTTGTGAGTCATCCAGCCTGGAATTTCACATGATGTACTCTGCATATAAGTTAAATAAACAGGGTGACAATATGTACTCTTGACGTACTCCTTTCCCAATTTGGAACCAGTCTGTTGTTCCATGTCCGGTCCTAACTGTTGCTTCTTGACCTGCATACAGGTGTTTGGGGAGGCGGGTAAGGTGGTCTGGTATTCCCATCTCTTGAATAATTTCCCAGTTTGTTGTGATCCACACAAAGGCTTTAGCATAGTCAATGAAACAGAAGTAGATGTTTCTCTGGAATTCCCTTGCTTTCTCTATGATCCAGCAGATGTTAGCAATTTTATCTCTGGTTCTTCTGCTTTTCCTAAACCCAGCTTATACATCTAGAAGTTCTCAGTTCACATACTGTTGAAGCCTAGCATGAAGGATTTTGAGTATTACCTTGCTAGCATGTGAAACAAGCACAATTGTGCTGTAGTTTGAACATTTTTTGGCATTGTCTTTCTTTGGGATTGGAATGAAAACTGACCATTTCTAGTCCTCTGGCCACTGCTGAGTTTTCCACATTTGGTGGCATGTTTAGTGTAGCAAAGCATCTGCCTACAACGCGAGAGACCCAGGTTCAATCCCTGGGTTGGGAAGATCTCCTGGAGAAGGAAATGGCAACCAGTATTCTTGCCTGGAAGATCCCATGGATGGAGGAGCCTAGTAGGCTACAGTCCATGGGGTCAGAAAGAGTCGGACATGACTGAACGACTTCACTTTCTTTCACTGTGACACATCATCTTTTAGGATTTTAAATAGCTCAGCTGTAATTCTATGACCTCCACTAGCTTGGTTCATAGCCTATCTGACTTTACACTCCAGAATGTCTGGCTCTAGGTGAGTGACCACACCATCATGGTTATCCAGGTCATTAAGGCCTTTTTTGTACAGTTCTGTATATTCTTGCCATCTCTTCTTAATCTCTTCTGCTTCTGTTAGGTCCCTACCATTTCTGTCTGTTATTGTGCCCATGCTCGCATGCTCTGTGTATGCTCCACATAAATTTCCCCTGTCTCGTGGATGGGCACCCTGGAGTCCCACGGTGCCCCACAATGGCCAATAATGCAACAGCCGTGTGCATGGTCCACTATGGACCTGTGGCATACTGCTCTGCTGAAGACACTCTGTCTCCTTTGTAATCTGGAGCATTTCTACAATTTCTACATTATTTTTAATTGGGGGGAAATTGCCTTACAATGCCGTATTGGTTTCTTCTGTACAAAAACACGAATCAGCCATATGTAAATTTCTGTGCTTTCTTCTACACTTTCTTCAAGGGTTATATCCCTCACCATTGACCATAGTATGTTCCCCATTCTACACTCTCCCTCACATCCTGTGTATACTTCTATTCTAATGTTTATATTGTATTGTAATTTCTTGTCTCCCCCAATAGATGTGAATCCCCATGAGAGCAGGGATTGCTTCCATGTCATGATTATGGTGAATAATGCTGCAATGAACATTGGGGTGCATTTATCTTTTCAAATTAGTGTCTTCATTTTAGGGTGTATATATTGCCAGGACTGGAATTGCTTGATCCTATGGTAGTTCTATTTTTATTTTTTTGAAGAACCTTCATATTAAATACTATTTTCCATAGTGGCTGTACCAATTTACATTCCCACCAGTAGTGTATCAATATTCCCTTTTCTCCACATCCTCTCCAACATTTGTTATTTGTAGACTTTTTGATGGTAGCCATTCTGACAGGTGTGAGGTGATATTGCATTGCAATTTTGATTTGCATTTCTCTAATAATTAGTGACGCTGAGCATTTTTTCATGTGTATGTTGGCCATCTGTATGTCTATTTTGGAAAAATGTCTATTTGGGCCTTCTGTCCATCTTTTGATTGTGTGTGTGTGTGTGTGTGTTTTTTCATATTGAGTTGTCTGTGCTATTTGTGTATTTTGTATATTAACTTCTTGTTCATCACATGACCTACAAATATTCTGTCATTCCATAGGTTGTCTTTTTGTATTGTCAATGGTTTCCTTTTCTGTGTAAAACCTTTAATGTTTAATTAGGTCCCATTTATTTATTTTTGCTTTTATTTCCTTTACCTTAGGAGACTGATCCAAGAAAATATTGCTACAGTTTATGTCAATGAGTAGTCTGCCTCTGTTCTCTTCTAGGAGTTTTATGGTTTCCCTCTTGCGTTTAAGTCTTTAAAACCTTTTGAGTTTATCTTTGTATGTGGTATGAGGGTATGTTTGAATCTCATTGTTTTATATGTGGCTGTCCAGTTTTCTCAGTAGAAATTGTTGAAGAAATTTCTTGTTGAAGAAATTATCTTTTCCCCTTTGTATATTCTTGCCTCCTTTGTTGTAGATTAATTGATCATAGGTGAGTCGATTTATTTTTGGGTTATTGGTTTCACTGATCTATGTGTCTGTTTTTATGCCAGTACCATGCTGTTTTAATTACTGTAGCTTTGTTGTATAGTCTAAGTTAGGGAGTATGATATGTCCAGTTTTGTTGTTTTTTTTCCCTCTCATGGTTGCATCAGAAATCTTGGATCTTTTGTGGTTTTGTATAAATTTTAGGGTTATTTTTAATTCTGAAAAATATGAGAATTTTTTTTAAAGAGATTGCATTAAGTCTATAGATTGCTTTGGGCATATGGAAATTTTAACAATATTAATTCTTCCAATCAGTGAACCCAGGGTATCTTTCCATTTCTTTGTATTGTCCTCAATTTCCTTCATCAGTGTTTTATAGTTTTCAGAGAATAGGCCTTTTGCATCCTTGGTTAATTTTATATCTAGGTAGTTTACTCTTTTTCATATAGTCTTAAACAGGATATTTTTTTCTTTGATTTCTCTTTCTGGTGAAGACTTTAGGATTTTCTCTGTTTTGTTAACTGTTAATTTTATTTTTCTCAACTTTTATTTATTTTTAAATTTATTTTTAATCAGGGGAAAATTGCTTTACAATGCTGTATTGGTTTCTTCTGTACAAAAACACAAGTCAGCCATATGTATAATTATGGCTGATTTGTGTAGTTATATGGTAGGGTTTTTTAATATGTAGTATCAGTTCATCTGCAAATAGTGACAGTTTTATTTCTTCCATTCCAATTTCATAAAGTATATTGTTCACCTTTTTCTCTCTTCTCCTTTAGAGACTCCTATAATGAAAATGTTGGTATACTTTATATTGCTTCAAAGGTCCCTTAAACTATTCTCATTTTTTGAAATTTGTTTTTCTTTTTGCTGTTTTGTTTTGTTAATGTTTTGGCTACACTGGGTCTTTGTTGCTGCACACAGGCTCTCTCCAGTTGTGGCAGGTGGGGACTATCCTTAGTTGTGGCTCTTGGGCTCTAGAGCACAGGCTGAATAGTTATGGTGCAAGGGCTTAGTTATTCCACAGTAGGTGGAATCTTCCCATACCAGGGATCAAACCCATGTCCCCTGCATTGGCAGGTGGATTCTTAACCACTGACCACCAGGGAAATCCTTTGTGCTGTTCTTATTGGATCACTGGGTCATTTCTACTATTCTTGGTGGTTCAGATGGTAAAGAATCTTACTGCACTGCGGGAGACCTAGGTTGCATCCCTGGGTTGGGAAGATCCCCTGTAGAAGGGAATTGCTACCCACTCCAGTATTCTTGCCTGGAGAATTCCATAGAGAGAGAAGCCTGGCGGGCTATAGTCCGTGGGGTTGCAAAGAGTCAGACCTGACTGAGCAACTAACACTTTCCACTGTTCTATCTTCCAGATCACTTATGTGTTCTTCCGTATCATCTAGTCTGTTACTAATTCCTTCTAGTGTGTTTTTCTTTACCATCTGAGCCACCAGAGTATGGTTTTTACTTCATTTATTGTATTTTTCACTTCTGATTTTTTTTTACAGTTTCTAGTTCCTTGTTAAAATTCTATGTTCATCTATTCTTTTCTTTAATTCAGTTAGCATTCCTATGACTTATGCTTTGAACTCTTTATCTGGTACGTTATTTTTGTTTAACTCATTCTTTTTTCAGAGATTTTCTCCTGTTTTGTCAATTGAAACAAATTTCTCTGCTTTTTATTTTGCTTAACATTCTCTGTTTCTGTGAAATTAGACAGCTGAAAGAGTTACCTGTTGTAGTCTTGAAGGTGTGTCTTGTGTGGGAGTGTCCCTCTGCAGTCTGCATGTGCCCAGTGGCTTTGGTGGGAGAGCTGGATCTGACATGCATGTGAGTTATGTCTTTACTCAGGGTGCGCTGACAGCTATCACCATGGTGGGAGGTGGGGCTGGAGATAGAGGCGCTAGAACAAGAGCCAGATATGATCTACTTCTTTGCTTAGTGGCCAAAAAATACCCTGTTAGAGTGGGGGTTGGGTCCCACGTTGCTGGAGCAGAAGCCCTAAGGTTTGTGTCCAAGTTGGCTCCATTCCTTCTAAGCGTGTGCTCTCCCTCCTCCCAGCACCAGAACGCTTGCCCTCGAGGGAGCAGGGTTC
Source organism: Ovis aries (assembly GCF_016772045.2). NCBI lineage: Eukaryota > Metazoa > Chordata > Mammalia > Artiodactyla > Bovidae > Ovis > Ovis aries. The sequence goes on along the minus strand of NC_056080.1, from coordinate 101,368,578 downwards.
CCTACAGGAAGAGGGGCCAGGTATGGGTGCATAGTGTGGGTCTACTGGCCTGGGCTGTGGCCACCTGACCAGTCAGATCTGGGGCCACTTCTGATGTGCTGCCTCTATGAAAGTGAAGTCGCTCAGTCATGTCGGACTCTTTCAGACCCCATGGACTGTAGCCTATCAGGCTCCTCCATCCATGGGATTTTCCAGGCAAGAGTGCTGGAGTGGGTTGCCATTTCCTTCTCCAGGTGATCTTCCTGACCCAGGAATCGAACCCAGGTCTCCCGCATTGCAGGCAGACGCTTTACCCTCAGCCACCAGGGAAGCCCCTCTATAAGCACTAGTAATGGCTGCCCCTCTGCTGTTCAGATGCTCTTCGGGGTCTGGGTTGGCACATTCCCTCATGATTGATCACTCCTCTCATGGCAGCCTTTACGCTAGTGCAGAGCTGCATTGTGAAGCAAGTGGGCACAGTGAACGTGTAGCTCAGGCTAGGGAGCTCGTTGGAGTGGTTGTGGGAAACTAGACAGAATCTCATACAATTCCACTTTTTCTGCCTTGTTTCAGGAGTAAGCAAGTGTGTGCATGCACTTCACTAGCGGAGTCTAGGTTTCTTATAGCCCTTTTCAAAGTAGCTAAGGGGGCTCATCTTCCCAGGCCTGCATATGCCCAATGTGTGGCTGGAACTGCTCCCTCCCCGGTGAGGATCTCTGTGTTTTTCACCCCCTACCCCCATTCTGTGTCCCCTTCCAGGGGCAAAGGTCATGACTTGACCACTTCTCTTCCCTTCCTACCTGATTCTGTGTGGATCCTTCTTTTAGCCTTGGTTGTAGAAGAGCCTTTATATTAGTCTTGTTAGTTTTCAGTGAGATTGCTCCAAATATAGAGGTATTTTTGATGTGTTTGCTGGGAGGAGGTGAATTCTGTGTCTTCCTATTCTGCCATGTTGTTCTTTTCCATCTATTTTTACTGTGAAACTTTCAAAACCAGTATATATGTTTCCAAACATATAAAAATGAATAAAAAGTGATGAGCTTATTTTGTCAGTTCCTTAGCAAACCTAGCAGACCTTTTATATTCAAACTAATGCCGTGTCCTTCCAAGACATACAGTGTCCTCAAATACTGTAGAACTTTTCTTTGGGGGAGAACTCCTCCATATCCCATAGCATATTCTTTGGAATCTTCTCAGGGAGGCCCTTTGTTTCTTGGAGGCAAATTTGATTTTTGGAAACAGATAAAAGCTACTTGGCAGCAAATGTAGTGAATGAAGTGGGTGATCAAGCTGCAGAACATTATTTTTGGTTCCAAACAAGGTGTGACTGTAAAGAAATGAGGCTAATTTTCTTGTATGGTACATAAACTGGCTCAATAGTCATTCCAAAAGAAGACTTCCAAAAATGTATGGCCTTGGCAAGAAGAAAATTTTCTCCCCCTGTTCTTGTTGTCTGTCTCTCACACACAGTGTATACTGTCTGGCCCAATATCTAGACAAGCAAAATCAAAGGCCCTTGGAATTTGGTTTTAAAAAAATCAGTTACACGAGTATGGGATGGAAGAGACCTGGCTTGGCAGCTATTCATGCAAAATCACCTGGGGGTTTCAGTTGGCCACAAGCCCATCCTTCATGAAGAATGTGACGTGGCCTCTTGAGTGTCTGCATTCTAAGGAGGTGGAGGTCTTGGGCTCTGTAGGAACTTGAAAACCCATGCTCCATTCTGCACAGGCTCCAGCTGCACCCTGAGCTCAGCTATCAGCACAACAGCATGAAAGGACCACTGACCCACTAGAGCAGGGAACAGGTAAATGAGTTGAAGAAACCAGCTCAGAAGAGGCAAGAGTCACTGATTGAAAATGATTAAAGACAGCTGTATGAAAAGTGGTATTGTCTTACTCTCATGTTGGTCATTATGGAAGAGCCAAGAACAATGGGTAGAAATTACAGGCAGGCAGATTTAGGTTCAACCTATCAAAGACTGATTCATATTATAGACTTATACATTCATTATAATCTCATGTGGGTGAATATATACATACAAAGCAAAAAAAAAAAGTGCAAAGATTTCAATCAAATATTTAATTCTATGGTGTATGGAATCATGAGACAAATGTCATCTTTTAAACTTTACATGATGATGTACAATTAGATTTTGATCACCTGTGTATATTTCTTTTGAAAAAAAAAATTAACTTTCTAAAAATCAAAGGTGTCCAGCAACCAAATAGTCTGCTTTGGCAACTTAGTGAGAGCTCTGCCTTAGGTGCTAATCAAACATGGGTTGTGGGATGAACTAATGGGCCCTTTTCAACCTAGGGATTCAGTATGTTGTTACATGATTTAACCTTGTTCAAAATACCAGAGTTGAGCTGGTGGAAGTTCACACATGGATCCAACGAGAAAGAGGCCTGAAAACTCCGAAGATGGTGCAACTTTCCAACTACTGAGCCTAGTCTAAGGCCTCCCAGGTGGTGCTAGTGGTAAGAACCCACCTGCCAATGCAGGAAACGTAAGAGATATGGGTTCGATCCCTGGGTCAGGAAGATTCCCTGGAGGAGGGCATGGCAACCCTCTCCAGTATTCTTGCCTAAAGAATCCCATGGACAGAGGAGCCCAGCAGGTTACACTCCATAGGATCACAAAGAGTTGGACATGACTGAAGCGACTTAGCACACATGTACACAGGCTTAGTCTAAGGACAAAATTGTCATCTTAACAGAATTCATGTAGGATGTTTAAAGCAAAGGCTAAGATAAACACTTTAAAGGTATAAAGCTACCAACAACTAGCTGTGAAACTAGATTCTGAACTAGGAGAATAAATACAGAGAAATAGGAAAAGGCATGGATAAAATGCTAAGAGAGACAGAGCATTGAGTAAAAGTAAAATGTCAATAGGAGATGGCAGATTTTCCATGTTTTGTAAGTGTGAGTGGTTACTTTAATCCCGACCATTTAGCTGAAGCCAGAAGACCTTGGACTTTATATAGAGCCTTCTGCTGGCTGGTCATCACTCAGTGGGCATGGACTGTAGTGATGGTGTACCAAGATCACAGAAACGCTGCCCAGCTTGGGTCATGTTCTGGGAACTGAAGTGTATCAAATATGACCTGAAGCTGGCAACGTCTTGAGAGGCACGTGGCAACAGCACATGCATAATCCCATCATTGGGCAGAGGGGCTGGCACTTACTTCCTTTTGGGGCCAACGATGCCACAAAATCAGAGCAACAAAGAAACTGGACATCTGAACTGGACTGTCCATTTTACAAGAGGGAAAGTGAAGTTGTTCAGTCGTGTCCAACTCTTTGCGACCCCGTGGACTGTAGCCCTCCAGGCTCCTCCGTCCATGGGATTCTCCAGGCAAGAATACTGGAGTGGGTTGCCATTTCCTTCTCCAGGGTATCTTCCCGACCCAGGGATTGAACCCAGGTCTCCCGCATTGCAGGCAGATGCTTAAGGAAGTGAATGTGAAAGATGTTCAAAATCAGTCCTTTTCATCTCCTAGAGAGGAGGAAAAGGACTTTAAGATGGTACCCTTCTGTTTGCAGGCATAAAACCCAATCTCAGGGTCACATTTTTGCCACATTAAATAAAACCTGCTGTCAAGTGACAGGGACTGCCATTAGGTGCTAACTGGGCTTTCAAGCCTTCTAGTCTGCTGGTAGTGTAGCCTGGCATACTCTTGAGTCCAAGGAACGAACTTTTGCAATATTTAGGTTTCATGAATCAAAGAATAATGATTCTCATAAATCTTACTCAAATACAGAAATAATGATGTTTAAAAGATAATGCCTGTTCAAGTTTTACCAACCACTACAAATCATTGAAAGATGCTAACAAATACCACTGATTGTAGCCTTGACCAAAACCAAGTGAAGGAAATGCTAAACCAGAAGTTTCCAATTTGTATTTGCAAAATTTCTGCAAAGGATGAACATGGCTACCAGGAACTTGTACTCCTCAGGAGACCCTGATGAAAGTGTGTTGGTGACCCATAAGTTGTGAGAAATGACCCCCCCCCTTCCTCCTGTCACCCTGCAGAAATGGGAGCTCCTGGTTGGGACTGCCTCCCAGAATCAAAGGGGACGTCTCAGCCCCTCCCTGACCTTGGCTCACACTCTGGCTGTGTGCCCAGCCCCTCTCTCTCCTCATCCTTCAGCTTTGCTTCTCCTTGCCCTCAGGTGGGAGTTGAGTCCCACTTATAAAGAGTCAACAATGACTGGTGACCTGTTCTGGCAAATGGGCAATAAGCCAGGCCTTGGAAACAATGTCAAGTCAGTCATTCCTGAGGTTCTTTGGCAGCAGAACATTCAAACAGCAGCATCAGCATCATTATTGGGATGGCGTATGTGTGAAACACAGTCTTCAGAGATAATACTGGACCTACAATGGACAGAAAGTTGGTATTGGAATCAGTATTGGTGCCAGACCTTCAGCTCCATGAGAGCGGGATCCAATCTGTTTGGTTTTCTATCATCTTGCAGCTGGTAGAGTGCCTGACAGCCAACAGGTATGCAAGGCCTAGTTGTGGAAAAAACAACTGTTGAAGGAACCCGTATGAAGCCAAGAGCTGCGTTGCTTCCTATAATCCTGGGTCTCCTGACAACAACCCCTATGTCCTGACCCAGGGCAACTGCCAGCCTTGCCATGTGGCAACCCCTGGAGAAGAGTGACAGGGAGCAAGGAAGCTGGGGGAAGTACTCCTTTGTACCCTTGGGGACCCCTCTCTGGGTAGGGGGAAAGGAAAATATTGTGTACATGATCCATCCAGAGGATTTCTAGTTGGGCAAAACATTTTCAGCAAAGAGAAATTTGTAAAGAGAGATGGGGGGAGTATTTTGAAGTGTCTTTAGTTTCACAGGCAAGACACTCTAACCCATTTATTTTTAAAAATTATTTATTTGGCTGTGCTGGGTCTTAGTTGCAGCATGTGGGATCTAGTTCCTTGATTGATCAGGGATCGAACCCAGGCCCCCTGCATTAGGAACATGGAGTCTTACCCACTGGACCATCAGGGAATTCCTTCTAACCTATTTCTAAGCAGAGATTATGGATGGGGTGTGTGTTGGGAGGGACTGGCTTTGGCTGGAGCTTGGGGCCAAGACTGATACTCACCCAAAAGATAGGGAGGGAGGGGGATTTTCTCATATGGAATAGAAAGCTAAGTGAGGAGGAGGAAAGCACTGCATGGTCACCATGTACGAGGGCTTAAAAAAAGACTCAACGCATTTTTATTTGAGTGTTTATTTTTTTTTTTTTCCAAAGAAATCCATGCAAAGGGAAAGACAGAGAGAAAGACATGGCAACCATGTTCTAGCAGCCAAACATAGGAAAATAATTTGGCACAATTTGATTTATTGCAAAAGACAATCTATACTACCACTAAAATTTACCCTCCTCATGGAGATGCCATGTGATTTTCGAAAACGTAACGCAGGGTTAGTTTTCTACTTAATGGCTGAAGGAGGTATAGAAGATAAAAAAATAGGAAAAAAAGAAAAAGGTGGTTCCCTTTATAGAGGGAGACCACAGGGTGCTGAAGGGCAGCACATATCCTGTGAGCTTGGCAGTCAGTGCACCAGGAGGAAAAAGCACAGCACAGAGACTGCCAAGCTGGTGAGAAGCTTCAGGGGAGGATGGCCATTCCCCAGGTTGTGAGAGGCAACTATCTCATTGTCCTTCTGATTCACATGTTGCTTGCTTCCAGGAGCATCGTCCACGTCCAGATCATAAGCCAGTTCTGCCAAAAGAGAAGAAAGACTTTAAATGCAGGCTCACCAACGGCCTCAGGCATGCACTCTTCATGGCCCAGGCACTTGTCTGGACTGCTGGGCTAGCCCGGCTTTGAGTTCTTCCTTTCCTCGAAAGGAAGGCCGCTGGGAGATGGGAAGAAAACACGGGTGTGGAGCTGGGGCCCACCCAAGGAAGAGGGCTAGTGGTATTCCTACCAGAGAGCACACCAACAAGGCGCACATGAGCTAGCCACTCCCCTCCTGCCTTTGGCTCCACCCACACCCTGGGGTGCACACGCCCTTGTCATGTCTCCTGGTTGGTAAGGCTGTGCCGTGTGGGTAACTACATGTGTGTTTTCATGTGTATGTGTGTGGGTGGGGGAGGGGATGTGGTGAACCCCCAGTGTACCTTTTCTGTGTCCTGTACCCCTGGGAGCCTTGCCTTAGAGTTGACAGTAGGGTAGTTTGCCATTGAAAGTTTTATTTTTCTGAAATATTTCTTCTTTTATCTATATGGCCTTTTCATTGCTGACTGCCAACACACACGCACATGATATGCATAGGATTTAAACTGACAGCAAGTAAATTAAGACTAAGGAGAGGCCTATGGGTAACAGTCCCTCTCTGCCTACCATTTATGAGATATCTTCATGATTCTGAAAAGAAACTGGGGTACTGGGGTTGGCCTAACTCAAAAGTCACGCAGAAGGCAAATCTAAGTTGATAGTGGTGTATCAGGAAATTAAAGATGGTTGGCCCAGGGCTCAGTTTCTTTTAGATTTGCTCTTCCAGATTTAGAGTGCAAATCTTTTCCTTTGGCTTTTCTAGACTCGGTCACCAATGTTTCTATTTTCAATATCTTGTGAAGGTGATGTGATGTGAGCAACTTCAGCAGCCAACTGTCCTGTGGGCAATGGAGCCAGAAAGATCTCTTGGGGACATGGAGATGCTTAGCAACAGGCAGAGAGGAAATGACTGGGATTCTGCAGAAGGAAGGAAGGAAGAGGAAGGAAGAGCTCCTCTTACAGCGGATGAAATATGCAGTAAGTCACAGGAAGAAGGTGTGGGGACTCAGCTGGTCCAGGATGTGTGCAGAGCAGGGCCTAAGACCAGGGCTGCTGTTAACAGGCTGGCACTGCTGAGAGCAGACAGCAAAGTCAAGGTGATCAAAGCCAAAGGGTCTGATTACACAGTCTGCAGTGCTACTTTCCAGAGGGCTATTGCAGTTTATAATGCCACTAGCAATGATGAGGGAACCAAATTTACTATGTCTCAATAAAAAAAGATATTGTAGTCTGTATAAGATGATATCTCACAGTTTCTTTAATTTGCATGTATCTGATTACTAGTATGGGCTTCCCAGGTGGCGCAGATGCGGGTTCATTCCCTGGATTGGGACGATCCCCTGGAGGAGGGCATATCCAGTATTCTTGCCTGGAGAATCCCTTGGACAGAGGAGCCTGGTGGGGTGCAGTCCATGGGGTCACAAAGAGTCGGACATGACTGAGCACACATGTGCAATTACTAGTATAGATGAACGCTTTTTTGTTGTTGTTATTCACTAATTATATTTCTCAATGAAGGACAGTTCATATCCTTTGCCTTCTTATCTACTTGGTATTGATGTTTTTCCTATTAATCTGAATGCAGATTTCATTGAGTCCTTTGCTTACCATATTCAATACAAATAATTTTTCTATTTTGTTATGAACTATAATTATTTTTCATTGCTGTACAAAGAAATGATGTCCTAACTTTCAATATATAAGAATCTGACCACACTGTGCTCTTCTGAAGCTGAGAAAGTATTTCTTCTTCCTTGTTAATAATTCAAATCAAAATTTCCCGCGAACCCTCTTACTGAGGGAAAAGCAAATCAGCAGACTAATCTCCATTCCTTCTCCCCACAAAATAACTAGATACAAAGAAAATCAAAGAGAAAAAGAACAAAGAGCGATGCTTTGCTTGGAAATCAGACCTCTGGCTCAGCAAGGTGAATGGCACAGGGCACACAGAGCAGGCGGAGGTCAGCTGTCAGTCGGCAAGGCAGTGCAGGCTTAGGGCCTGATCAGATTTCACCAGCCTTGAGAACACATATGGCTGGGTCTGCTGAAAGCCCAGCCTTGAGTTTCACGGCAACTTCTCAACTTAAATGAAGAGGAGTATTTTTAGGACTGACGTGAATGAGAGCCTTCTCAGCAGTGCTTTCAAATTCCTTTTCCGGATATTCCCCTTGCCCAACATCAGGATTAAACAAACAACATCTACTACTGTGACCACTCAGTTCCCCTACTATTTATCTTGCTCTTCAAATAATCCATGAACACTACACACTTTTGTCTACTATAGCAGTTATGGTACACCCAGGAATTATGTTAAATCCAGCAGTTTCTCATCTTTGTACCACCCAATACATCTTTTGTTATGTCTATAGCTAGGATCTATGTTTTGAAATTATAAAAATGACTACCAATTATTGAGTCCTCATTGTGTGCCAGGCACTGTGCTAACTATCCTTTATATACATGATCTCATGTAATGAAACACTCTCAGCAATGTTATGAAATAGGTATTATAATTCCCATTTTACTGATGAGGAAGCTCAAGCTCAGGTTACTTTTTTGCCCATATTTACACAGCTGGCAAGTGGCAGAAGTGTTCTTTGAACACAGGGCTAACTCTGAACCTCACATGGAGCTATACCATACACAAATTGCAAAATTTTATATACCAAATATACTGCAGTGATTAAGTAGTAATGGGTTCCTTCTTGAAAACAAAACAAAACCAAACCTCATTTAGTGAAAATATCCTGCCAATGAGAACTAAAAACCAGATGAAATAAATGAAGCAAAAAGACAACTTACAGACTGGGAGAAAATATTTGCAAATGATGTGACCAACAATGGCTTAATTTCCAAAACAAACAGTTCATACAACACAACAATAACAAAAACCCTAACAACCCAACTTAAGTCTTATGGGCCTAAGATCTAAATTGACATTTCTCCAAAGAAGACATACAGGTGGCCAACAGGCAATAAAAAGATGCTCAACATCACTAATTATTAGAAAAATGCAAATCAAAACCACAATGAGATATCACCTCACACCAGTCAAAATGGCTATCATTAGAAACCCTACAAATAACAAATACTGGAGAGGGTGTGGAGAAAAAGGAACCCTCCTACACTGTTGGTGGCAATGTAAGTTGCTGCAGCCATTATGGAAAATATTATGGAGGGTATCCCAGAAAACTAAAAATAGAGTTGACATATGATGTCCATCAATTCTACTTCTGGGTGTATATCTGAACAAAACTATAATTCAAAAAGATACATGCACCTCAGTGTTCACAGCATCATTATTTACAGATGCCAAGATTTGGAAGGAACGTAAATGTTCATCCACAGATGAATGAATAAATATCTGGTGTGTGTATATATATACACACACATATATGTGGACTATCACTCAGCCATAAAAAAGAATGAAGTAATGCCATTTGTAGCAATATGGATGGATCTAGAGATTATCATACTAAGTGAAGTCAGAAAGAGAAATACAAATGCCATATGATATCACTTATGTGTGTGGAGTCTAAAATATGACACAAATGAACTTATCTATGAAACAGAAACAGACTCACAGACGTAAGGAGCAGACTTGTGGTTGACAAGGAGGAGGAGGGGCAGGGGAAGGATGGGAGTTTGGGATTAGCAGATACAAACTACTACATATAAAATGGATAAACAACAAGGTCCTACTATATAGCACAGGGAACTGTAGTCAATATCTGGTGATAAACCATAATGGAAAATATTAAAAAACTACGTGTATAACTGAATCACTTCGCTATACAGCAGAAACAGAACATTGTAAATCAACTATACATCAATAGGAAAAAGCACATGAGAGAAGTCAACGTTTCCGCATACAACTGATCACACAGTTGACTAAGTAGCCTTCTTAAGCTTTGTGAACTACTGAAAAGAGCTTTAGGTTCTGGGACCCCAAATGGTTTTTATATCAGCTCTATTTTCCTGAAGCAATCAGCAATGATGGCCAAGGCCATCAGACACACACCTGGCACAAAGCTGGGCCAAGTCTCCTACCTCCAAATGATCCTAGGAATATTCAGAATAATACCTTTCTGTGCTTCCTACACTGTGGCTATGGGTTTCCTGAGGCTTCCCACCCAGCAGCAGCAAAGCTTTATCACTCAGTCCTATAGTCAGGCTCCTGTGGCTGATACTGATGGGGGTTCCAGCAAAGATACATTCTGAGCCTGGGCCACCATCATGAAGAATAGAGATGAAGAGGACAGCTTAGCATGACAAGGAAGCACTATGGGACACAGAGGAAATAGAGATTTGGTTAAGATAAGCACGGACATTCCTGGACAGGGGAAATATAATCCAATTTAATTCAACAAACTTAATGGCAGCCTACTATGTCCCAAGCATTGAGCTAGAAGATTGGAGAAAGACTTACTTAATGTTTGCCTTCAGGAATCCACACTATGGTGGGATTACAGACCAATAGACAAACCAACAAGACACTTGGCAGAAAGTGGAAAGGGTTCAGATAAAGGCAAAAATGAAACACCAGCGGGTTAGAAAGGAGAGAAGGGACTTCCCTTGTCTAGTGGGTAAGAATCAGCCTTCCCAACCTAGATGTCCATTGACAGATGAGTGGATAAAGAAGATATGGTACATATATACAATGAAGTATTACTCAGCCATAAAAAGGAATGAAACTGGGTCATTTGTAGTGATGTGGATGGTCCTAGAGTCTGTCATACAGAGTGAAGTAAGTCAGAAAGAGAAAAATACCACATATTGATGCAAACATGTGAAATCTAGAAAAATGGTACCAATGAACCTATTTGCAGGGCAGGAATAGAGATGCAGACAGAGAGAACAGGCATGTAGCCATGGGGTGGAGAAGGGGAGGGTGGGACATATTGAGAGAGAGCCACCAGGGAAGCCCGTAGCACTGACTACCATGTATAAAATAGGTAGGTAGTGGGAAAGCTGGTGCTCTGTGATGATCTAGGGGGTGGGATGGGGGTTGGGAAGGAGGTTCAAAAGGAAGGGGATGTCTAATTCACGTTGTTGTACAGCAGAAACTAACACAACATTGTAAAGCAATTATACTGCCAAAAAAAAAAAAAAATCCGCCTTCCAATGCCGGAGGTGCAGGTTTGACCTTGGGTCAAGAAACTAAGATCCGACATGCCACAGTGCGGTTGCACCACAACTCGAGAAAGCCTGTGTACTGCAATGAAGACCCAGCATGGCCCAAATATAAATTTTAAAAACAAAGAAGGGAGAGAGAAAAATTAATAAAAGCTTACTGGAAGGTTCCTTTGGACAATTGGGTTATAACTGTGCCATGAAGCATGGGTGGACTGTGGCAGGGCTGAATGAGATTTCCCATTTCAGGCAGAGGGTTCCGCTAGAGTCAAATCATCAATACCTGAGAATGCTGAGAGGGCACACTCAGTGCGAACCAGTAGCCTCTATGGAGGGAAGCAATGTTGAGTGCTCATTGTTGTAGGGGGTGTGTGTTTGTGCATGTGTTGCTTGATGGATGATAAAGGGTAAGGCAGGAAGGATAGGAAAATAAAGGCCAGATCTTGACAGATTAGAAAGATAAGACTTTATTCTGTGGGCAATAGGGAGGCACTGCAGGTTTTTAAGTAAGGAATCCACACAATATGTTTTGTGTTTTTCAGAAAGATCATTGTTAACAGTTTGGAGGACAGCCCTAAGTGGGTGGGAGAGACTTGTCAGACATCTTGTCTTGGGAAAAACAAGAAGCCTGTGGGAACAGTATCTGGGGATCTGCCAGTAGCAAATATTAAAAAAAAAAATTTCAAAACCCTATGAAGAAGCTAAATCTACACCAAACCAAGACCATCTCATTTTGCTACATGCCAGATGCATTATGGGGATCACCACAAACCATACTCTTAAATCACTCATATTTTTATGTTTATCAGTGATGTTTGGTTAGGTACATAGTGTAAAATGTACATAAATTGTTTCTGTCTTGCAGTTGAATGTCAGTGAGAACCTTTGGGGCCAGCAAGGAGATTTTCATGCTAAATTCAAAAATCTGTTTCTATTTGTCATCAGTTTAACTACACCCAGAGGGTTAGACCAAACAATCTGTACTCATTACACACTCAGCCATGACTCTCATTTTGTTCTTATGTCCTTTGTGTTGCAGATTAGATAATCTCTTTAAATTATCATCAGTCATTTAGGCCTGAGCTTTGTGTGGAAAAAGTTTTCTGCATTGGACGAAGCACTTATTCTGGGGTACAACCCTGAATATTGGAAGGACTGATGCTAAAGCTGAAGCTCCAATATTTTGGCCACCTGATGTGGAGAGCTGACTCATTGGGAAAAAACCCTGATGCTGGGAAAGATTGAAAGGAGGAGGTGAAGGGGACAACAGAAGATGAGATGGTTGGATGGCATCACCGATTTAATGGACATGAGTTTGAGCAAACTCTGGGAGATGATGAAGGACAGGGAAGCCTGTGGTCCATGGGGTCACAAAGAGTCAGAAACAACTCAACAATACCACCAACAACCCCATTCTTAGTTATTCAGAATCTCCTAGGGGAGTTCCTAAGAAAGATGCCTCCATCCTGGGAGTCTGAAGCCCTGGGTTCCAGGCCTGGCTCAGTCACTGAGTTACTATTTCACCTTTGGCAAGTCACCTCTCCTGGGCCTCAGTCACCCCATTTTGCTAAATCAAGGTACTGGACTAGATGAACTCTAAATTTCCTTCTAGTTTTATTTCTCTCTGATTCCAAGGCTCTTGGGGCCCAGTGAGGAGCATAGTCTGCTCAGGCCGCCATCATTCCTCTACCCACAGCAGCCAGGATGGCTGCCCCACCAGAGCACCTAGAAGCAGGTAGATGCAATCAGTTGCTTTTCCTGGGGTGTGAGCCTTCCTAGTGATGTTCACCAACTACCAAATTCTGAATCCTCTTTCTTCTTAAGCTGGTTTAATGGTGGATAAGAGACCCTGGCAAGAAATAAATCCATGCTGGACTGTTTTTATTTTCTTTAAATGCTGACATCTCCTAAAGGCCATAAACACCAAGCCCTAGGAGAGAAGTTACTGAGGTACATCAAGCAGGCGTGCACAGGCAACCAAGGAAAATCTGTCAGCCAGTGAGACAAGCCTTTGGGCCCTTACAGAGCCAATGGGGTCTTGAACATATAAGAAGATTCAAATGCTCACCCTCTGGTGGCATGGGCATCAAGCAGGGCAAGGCACTGCTAGAGGGGCCTCACCCACCCCAGCTGGTGGACTTCACAGGGGCAGCCCAAGAGAAGAGCTGTCATTGCAATACCAGGGGAGCAAATGCTGCTGCTGAGCTGAACAGGGGGTGTCTTCCTTGCCAAGTCTTCACCCGCAGAAGGCTTCAAGCCAGGCCCTAATATGGCAACAGAGCAACACTGCTCTCCCCGTGTTTTGTATCTGCTGTGTATGGTCGGGCCCTGGGACATGAGTATGTGAAACCAGCAGTGCACTGCTTGGTAGGCCCCCGAGGCTGAAATTGGGGAAATCACTAGAAACTGTACCATTGCACACTCTGCTGCCCCTTCCCACAGAAGCCTTTGGGCCATTGGCTTCTGAATCCCTAATTGATCTTGGTTTTCTTTGTCCTCCCCTCAATACAACCTTCCTTCCTGCCACATCAACGCCCCCCACCACCACCTTTGTGAACTTTCAGGTGTGAAATGACTACTTAAGACTTGAAAGCAGAGGAAAATGACTTTGTTAATGAACCTCAGGTCTCCGGGAGTGAGTCGGAGATTTTCTTCTTCATAGATCAGACGAGGGAAATGGCACACTTGAGGCCTCTGGTTTTAATTGGTCTAATGGGACTCCTTTTAGGGTCCATTTCACAACGTGCCTTCGTGACAAATAAGTGAGCTGCCAATTTCGCCAACTAAGTGACTGCAAATTCTGGGAACAATCCAGTCACCGATCCTGGAAGAGGGCTGGGGCAATGAGATGCGCACTTCATTTCCTACAGCTAATTCCAGCCTACAAATACCCTTAGGTACACTGCTAGGATGTTGAAAGAATGCAGTGGATTTTACCACTAGTATAGGCATGGCCTCTCTTCCTATAGCCTCTGTTTCTCAGTCTGGGCTGGGTGTACCTTCAGGTTACAGTGCGGTGGGCTGTGGGGACATGAGGCCATGGCATGCTTCTTCCCAGGGATTTAGAGGGAAAAGCACACTATTTTATACTGGGACACACAAGGCTGTATGATGGAGCAAAAGGCTGGGTTATTTGCAAATTCAGTTAAGATTTCATAAAGTATTTCCCGTTTACTAGGACCTGCAGGTTATGTCCCAGATCCTCAGAATCAGGTGTTCACTCCCACTCTTCACTGCTGTATAATGGTTTTAAGAGCACCATGGGACACTTGGGTCACCTAGGCTTTGTATACTATCAAAGCTGGGCTATTCTGACCACATATTCCTGATTAATGACTTAAAGTAACTTTTGCGATGACAACTTCCTTGTCAGGAGAGGAATGCCACAGTAATTGCCCTTAAATGAGACTCAGAAAGCTTAGTGTCTAATACAAAATGGTGTCTAGGGGATTCAGCCACTAACTAGGTCTCACTTTTGTGTCCAGCCACTGAGAAAGGAACAAAGAAGAACATCATGTAATACATTTGGAAACTGTCATTTTGCTGTAGAATCTTATGATGTGGGCCAATGCTATACTTGTTTAGGTACATCGTGAGTCAAGTCATATTCCCCGAAACAGAACAACTTCATCCTGGAAACTGACAGTGTGGATGGGTGGTGTGAGTGCTGGCTTTCCTCCACCAGCCTGAGAATGATCACCACCTTCCACAGGAGTGTCATAACTATTACTCTCAGAGATTCAGACCCTTCCCACCTGAGGCTGCCTAAGGGCTCCACAGGAAGCCATATTTGAATATGAGAAGCTGGTGACAGAGACATGATTCAGCCAGGGCCAGGGGAGAAGATGAATAAAACAGGCTTCAAGAAGGCAAGTGAGGAGAACACTTTAAAGAGAGGAGGAGAAGCACAGTAGAACGTTATAGAAAGGTCAAGGAAAGTAAGGACTGAGAAGAAGCTACTCAACGTGTCAACAAGAAGGTAATGGAAGATTTTTGAGAGAACTTTCGATCGGGTTGGGCCAAAACCATACAGTAGTGAATTGAGAAGAGGGTGGGAGCTGATGTGGATTCACCCAATACTGATTAGCCTTTGGAGAGTGAGTGAGATGAAGCCCTGTCGTTGGAACTGTGTGTTATATTGTGGCAGAGCTATCAGCAAACACGTGTACAAAGCTTCATTAGAAGGTGTCTCCAGAGTTCCAACTCAAGATGGTCTTGGAAATGCTATATTCTTATCATCCCTGATGCATTAACCACTTGTACTAGATACCAGATACCTGTATACCAATGTTTGTAGCAGATTATTCACAGCAGCCAGGAGGTGGAAGAAACCCAAATGTCTATCCATCGATTAACAGATAAAGAAAATGTGGTCTGTCCATACGATGGAATATTATTCAGCCATAGAAAGGGATGAAGTACTGCTGCCTGCTACAAGATTATATGAACCTTAAAAACCTGACACTAACTGAAAGAAGCCCGCCACTAAATACCACACAGTATATGATTCCATTTCTATAAATATAACTAGGCAGAATAGGCAAATTTTGGCAATAGTAGCAATGGTTGCACACATTACAAGCGTAAATAATGCCTGTGAATTGTATACATAATGGTTAAAATTCACCATGATTAAAAAACTATAGAAGCCAAAAGATAATGGCATTCATGGGTACATCCTAGTTTCTAAGGGGAGTGTGAATGCAGCGTTCCTCTGGCATTTTACTTTATAGAGGAGTGAGTGTGTGAATATACCTGATACCAAAACACCCACCCCCAAAAGGTATGCTTTGAAATTCACGTTGTCCAAAAAAATTTAAATGGATATTTAAGCACTACCTTAGAATCGCAAATATGGCTCCTCAATTGGGAGTGAAGGAAGAGGGCAATTTTTGTGAAGAATTTTAATCTGAAGCTATTTTAAGAGAAATTTATATACAACCGCAGGAAACTTACATTTACTCTTGTGAGTCACACAAATGTTAAGCTGAAAATGCATTTTTAAAAACATCAATGAAGGAATAAATATACTCTGTCCTCATTACTTTAAAAAACTTAATGGTTTAGAGTCACAGAGCTCTGTTTATGAAATAAATTTCGAACATGATGCAGCTACTGAGGTATGCATCATTGGGCTTTGAAGATGTAGAAGGAAGATACAAAATGTCACTTTTTGTAGCCAAATCAAATTGCTGAGGGGGTGGTTAGGAGTGAGGGAATGCCCTTATAGTCCCTTGGAACCCGTGCTTCAAGATGCTTAATAAAAAACTCTTTGATAGTATTTGACATAGGGCTTTAGACAGATTTGAATGGGAAAACCCCAAATCTGGTACTCTTCCGTTTTTAATCAGCTATGGTGGATCTTACAAAAAATGTACCTGAGAACTAAACTGCTTACAATATCCAACAGCAAAGGAAAGTTACTAGGATAATAGCCAATGGGTCAAAATGGCTCAAGTCCCTGAAAACACTCAGCCTGGGTGTAGGAACATTACAGGCCAGAAATCAACAGGAGGCAAGTGTCCTCATAAAGGAAAGATGAAAAGCCTCTCTAAGTTGTTTTATCTGAAGCTGTTCCCTAAAAACTCTCCAGTTGTGAAGTGCCCCCCTCATCATTAATGGGATTTGGGGAACTGAGCCGATTTTCCTGTCAACTTACTTGGAAGAACACATTGTCATCCTGGCTCCCTCCTCCCTGCCCATCTTTGGGTCTGGACTCTCAGTACACCACCATTCACAAAGGTACCACTTCCTGCGTCTGTGTGGGGGGTTTTGGCTGAGCTGCTTGGCATGTGGGATCTTAGTTCCCCGACCAGGGATAGAACCCATGTCCCCCTGCAGTGGAAGCACGGAGACTTAACCACTGGACCGCCAGGGAAGTCCTCCCTCCTCAGTGTTTGGGCAGTGACCATTTCTCCTCTTCCCCTCAGCCTCTCTCCCCCTGCTTTCTCCCCTCCCGCCACACTCCTCAGTGCCCTAGCTAGTCAAGATGTCCACTGCTCTCCAACGGCCCACTGCTGTCCAGGAAGAAAGAATATGTTCTATTCTGTGACAGAAATAAGACAAATGCCCTTTTCCTCAATCACCTATTGAATCGCATTTCTCTCTTCTCAAAATCCGATGATGGCTCCCTACTGCATGTGGGTAAAGTCCTAGTTCCGTAGCATGGGCATTCACGAGCTTCTTCAACGCATCTTGTCTTGCTTTCCAGTTTCAACTGCCCATATATTTCCCCAAGTACCATATACTGTGGTCATACCACCCCATTTATCATTTTCTGAGAGTGGCAAGTGCTTCGAAGTTCCCATGTCTTTCTTCATGCTGTTCCCTCCACTTGGGACGGTATCTCTTTTTTTCCTCTCTTTCAGGCTTCAACTTACATGGCACTTCTTCCAGGAAGCTTTCTTTCCCTTATTACCCCTGTCCAGATGAATCACTTCTCTCTCTGATTATTAACTGGATTGTACTTCTATCATAGCACTAATTTCAATCTGCAGCATACATAGTAGAGTTAGTCACTCAGCTAGACTTGGAGCCCCATCAAAGGAAGAAATGAGTCTTACTCCTCTCTTTAGCTCCTACCTGGTACTGAGCTAGCAGTGACACTGAAAAACTGTGAATATATGTGTGAATCAATGGCCATACAAATGAACATGTAATCCCAGTCTACTGAGAATATGAAGGTGAAGGGCTACCTCCTTAGTAGATACCCTTCCTGAGGAGTCTGTCTTCATCAACTGAAGATTTCCTTAGCGGAAGGAGTCCCACTGAGCAATGATGAACATAAGACAAAGGTAGGGCCAACAGTGTGGATGGCCCAGGAAGCACATGGCAGCGTTCAAACCCTGACCTTTAGATACCAAAACCGTCCTTTCAATAGCCAGTTCTCATTACCCACAGCATCAGTTCACTGTACTCAGTGTGGACGGAATCTACAAGATTTGCCTCTTACTCCCTTTCACTGTCTGGAACTCGATGCCTTACTATGTAAGCAAGGGACACATGCCAGCATTCTGTGTGCCACGCTGGGTGGGAAACAGGATTGCTGGTGAGCAGGTTCCATTTCTTTCTCACTTGGAACCATTGTGATTGGCTTCCCATACCTTTAACCCTTGCCTTTGCCCCGGAATCTACCCACCGCTGGAACACACCCTGCCCTTTCCATCACCACCAATTCCCAAATGAGGAGCTGTTTGCTGGTGATTGACATTTCAGTGCCTGTCCCTGCAACATCAAAATACAGCTTCATTAATGAAGTCCCTTGCTTGGCTGTAAAAGCACAGAGCAGTAAGACCTCAATCCCTATAGTCACACGTGCTGGCACCCCTTCCCCTTGCAGAGGTCTGTGGAATGGCTGCCAGGAAAATACAATTATGTGCTGGCATGAGAATAAATACAACTCCTTAACCTAAAAGTTCTGTGTTTCATTTCCCCCCTTTTCCATTTCTCTATTCACTTCTTTTTCTCTTTCCATTACTCTTTAAACTCATTTCCTCTGTCCAATTATTCCCTTCTCTTCTGTCTAGTTGTTGCTTTACTAAACATTCTCTCCTGTCTCTATAGTGATCTTTTCCGTATCCTTAGGCAAAGGGCAAGGTTGGAATCCTCTGATGGATTCCGAATGTTAAAGATGCTTTTCTGTTCCTCTGCACTTTGATTTAAACCTCTAACCTGGATTCCATTTGTTTTAGAAGAGGTTCCGAGTATCTCCTTAATCTTCCATCAACATATCCATGGCCTTCCTGTTTGCCCTCGGCACCCTTCCAGCCTCTCAGCTCAGTCTCCTTCACTGCCCCGTCCCCCTGCCCGCCAGCTCCACTGACCTACTTATCTGCCACTGCTCCACCCCCTGCACCATGCATACTACTGTTGTTACTTCCCTTCTCTTTCTCATCTCAGACTCTTCTTGCTTCACAGCCATGCCATCTTAGAACTTCTGTTTCACAGCCTTGTCATTCTTCTAAGGGGAAAATGATTTGAACTTAAAAGACATAAGGAACTTTCTAATTACTGCAATCTGACAGTTGCGTAGGCTGCCCCTAGACAGTGAGATCCATCTCTGGAGGTGGTCCATGAGAGTTTGGACAGCCATTTGGTAGAGAGACTGGTGAAGGGATTCAAACACAGAATGAGGGGGTGAAGGTAAATAGCTTCTGATGACCCTTCCAACCCTGAGATTCTAGGATTTCATTCAGGTCTTTCTAGGTCTCATGGCAGGGATAAAGGGTGAAGGGACAGGGTTCAAGTGACCTTTGCATTCCTCCCTTTGACACAGACACTGTCTGGAGAGGAATCTAAAGAGACTGCTTTGGATTCTCTTTCAAAGAAAGGGATCAGTGTTTTTTGGAGACCATGAGTAGCTTAGAGACGAGAGCTTTAAGTTTGCCAAAGAGGTATCAACCAAGACATAAATTTAAGGGAGTAACTATTGACCTGCCTAGGGTAGGGAGAAAACCCCCCACAAAATTTGTCCCACTTATTAAGATAGAGGCTAAGTCTCAGAAATAACGTATTTATCAGACAATATGAAATGTGCATGGGCCTCCCTGGTGGCTCAGACGGTAAAGAATCTGCCTGCAATGCAGATGATCCAGGTTTGATCCCTGGTCTTGGGTCGGGAAGATCCCTGGAAAAGGAGATGGCAACTCACGCTAGTATTCTTGCCTGGAAAATTCCATGGACAGAGTAGCCTAACCGGCTATAGTCCATGGGGTCGCAAAGAGTTGGACACAACTGAGTA
Source organism: Ovis aries (assembly GCF_016772045.2). Classification (NCBI taxonomy): domain Eukaryota; kingdom Metazoa; phylum Chordata; class Mammalia; order Artiodactyla; family Bovidae; genus Ovis; species Ovis aries. Next base: position 101,348,926 of record NC_056080.1, on the reverse strand, counting down.
ACTCACATACTATTAAACATGCATATATGGTATGGGATGGCCATAAGAGGATGCTGTCCATAAAAGCATCTTAGAATTGTTTCCATGCAAAGTTTTCCCTATCAATAGGAAACAATTATCAGTAATTTGCAGGTGGTAGACACCTCGCTCAGTACAGCCACATAATGGTATCATTCAGGATCCAGAGGAAGAAGAGAGTATCTTGTAATAAACCACACCATCACTGACTCAACAGATATGAATTTGAGCAAAATCTGGGAGATAGTAAAGGACAGAGGAGTCTGGCGTGCTGCAGTCCGTATAGTTGCAAGAGTATGGGACAGGATGAGCGACTGAACAACAACAAAAATAAACCATAACGGAAAAATATCTGAAAAAGAGTAATGTATGCATATATGTGTGTGTGTGTGTGAATCAGTTTGCCATTCACCTGAAGCTAACAAAATGTTGTAGATCAACTATACTTCAATTAAAAAAAATAAATACATAAAAAATAAATAGGATTGTGCTTGCTTTGGCAGCACGTATACTAAAAATTGGAATGATACAGAGACAATTAGCATGGTCCCTGTACAAGGATGACATGCAAATTCATTAAGTGTTCCATATTTTTAAAAAATTACATAGAGTCAAGGGCAGCCCTAGTTCCTTATAACTAAGAAGAGGCAGAAGTTTTCCATATTGTTTTTACCTGTCTACAGAATAAGGCAAATGTGCCTGTTAACTAAGACAAATACATCTCATTGGCCAATTTAAGAAGGAAAATGTCTGAGAAGAATGAGGCATCAGGCTATAAGCGTAAGAGAGGTGTTAGAAAATGAATGATGAGATTTCAGACTGAAAGGCCTTGCAGGGGCAATAAAGAAGCCACATTTAAAGACACTAAAATGTAATCAACAACAACAAAAACAGATCAGAACTGGGGCCTTATAGCCTGGCACTATAAAATGGAAATATATGCTAGAAGTTAACACAAATAATGAACACAGCAACTATACTGCAATCATCTGAAGGAAGACAGGGAATAGGGTGGTAGTATTTATTGGCCGGTGAAAAGCAAATCACACACATAAAGGAGATTTTGATGTTGCAAGAGATTGGGGAAGGATCAGCAATGTGCGCTTCCTGCCTTTATTTCATGGGACTTTTTCTAACCAATTAGGAACAAGAGGTTAGACTGGAAAGTTCTCCCTGGAATCAGAGCTTGCTTCAAACTAAGTTCCAATAGATACTCCCCCAACCCCTCATTTGTACTTTTAAAAGAAATTTATTGAGTACATACCACATTACCTACTTCAAGTAAATTTCAGATATACAGTTCAATGACTTTTAGTAAATTTAGCAAGGTGTGCAACCATTGTAATTCAATTTTAGACCATTTTTATCAGACATGGAGCTATACCCATAAAGTCCCTCGTACCAGTTTACAGTTAATCCCTCAATGGTTTCTTTTGAGTTTCTCATCTTGAGCTCTCTGCATCATCCAATACTGTTGTTGGCTACTTTGTCTTAAAACTTGCTGTCCCCTTCACTATCTGATACTACTTCTTCTCAGGTCCCTCCTCTAATCATTCTCAGACTGCTCTGGGGGCTGTTTTTCTTAAAGACAGGTGTTCTCTCCTTCTTTGACTCTCCTCACTTCTCACTTGATAAGCCTTCTTGAACATTCTCATCTGTGGCCCTGGTTTTCTCTTTCCCTAGAGTCCCAAATCTATCTCTTCCTCAGACATTCTCTGGAAAGTGAACTGTTCTGACCTCAATGTCCCTTAGGCAACTCAGACTCAATAAGCCACAAACAACACAGGGTTTCTATTCCCTTAGCTGCTTTTCTTCCAGTGGGCCCCTGCTGCCCCACCCTTGCCCCAGTTCAGATTAGCTTCAACTAGCCATCCAGTACGTGAAAACTGGATGAAGCACAAGCTGGAATCAAGATTGCCAGGAGAAATATCAATAACCTCAGATATGCAGATAACACCACCCTTATGGCAGAAAGTGAAGAAGAACTAAAGAGACTTGATGAAAGTCAAAGAAGAGAGTGAAAAGCTTGGCTTAAAACTCAACATTCAGAAAACTAAGATCATGGCATCTGGTCCCATCACTTCATGGCAAATAGATGGGGAAACAGTGGAAACAGTGACAGACTGTATTTTCTTGGGGTCCCAAATCACTGCAAATGGTAACTGCATCCATGAAATTAAAAGATGCTTGCTCCTTGGAAGAAAAGTTATGACCAACCTAGACAGCATATTAACAAGCAGAGACATTACTTTGCCAACAAAGGTCCATCTAGTCAAAGCTATGGTTTTTCCAGTAATCATGTATGGATATAAGAGTTGGATTATAAAGAAAGCTGAGTGCTGAAGAATTGATGCTTTTGAACTGTAGTGTTGGAGAAGACTCTTCAGAGTCCCTTGGACAGCAAGGAGATCCAACCAGTCCATCTAAAGGAAATCAGTCCTGAATATTCATTGGAAGTGAAAAGGGAATTCATAGGGCCTGGACTCCATCTTAGGCCTGTTCATGCTGATCATGCTCAGCCACCTCTCCAATGGACTCTGTGTTTAGTGCCTATGGAAACGACAACAGAAGGATAAGAACCCTCCAGACAGGCCATAAATTTTTCCGTACCTATCGGAGTGTAACTTTGGGCTTATTGATTATTGGCCAAGTGTTTAACTGTTTAAGCACATAACACGTGAATGATGGGATTATTGGGATTGTATTTACCCTTCCTTTGTTTATGTAAGTCTCAAGGAATTTGGAGTGGTGGGTTCAGACACATACACATGGGGTATAAAAGATTTTCACAAATGCTGGTCGGGGTCCTTGGCTAAGAGGAGACTCTGCCTTGGGCCCGCCGGTGTAATAAACTGCACTCCACTATCTGCATTGTCCTTCTGAGTGAGTTTGTTTCCCGGAACACGTGGCTACAACAGAAAGGCTGATACTGAAGCTGAAACTCCAATACTTTGGCTACCTGATGTGAAGAACTGACTCATTTGAAAAGACCCTGATGCTAGGAAAGATTGAAGGCAGGAGGAGAAGGGGACGACAGAGGATAAGATGGTTGGATGGCATCACCGACTCAATGGACATGAGTTTGAGTAAGTTCTGGGAACTGGTGATGGACAGGGAGTGCTGCGGTCCATGGGGTCACAAAGAGTCAAACACGACTGAGCGACTGAAGTGAGCCATCCAGTTGCCCAAGCCAGAAACCCACAAGTCACCCTAGATTCCTTTTCCTTTTTCATCCTCCTGGTCTAATTAATTCTCACATCCCATGAATTCTGCTTCCTTAATATTTTGTGACTTGTTCCCCTTCCCAGCGCCACTGCTTATTCCCACTACTGCTTATATGACATTCTTCTAACCGCTCCCCTGGTCTCCTTCTCATGTAAACCATCTTCCACACAGTTGATAGACTCCTTTTATTTTGTTAATTTTTGAAGTACTCAACACATGAATATGTTCTTAAAGCTAAATATTGAAACAATACCTGAATATATGGAGGAAAAAAAAAAGCCAGCCACCTTTTCAACATGTCCCTTTCCACAACTCCAAAGAGGTAATTACCAGTAAATGTATTTTCTATGCATGTGCTACAAGGTCTTGGAAATCTTTGAATTTTAATACATGGAGAACTGCCTCATTCCTTTAATCACTGTGAGAAATTCCATAGTATGAATAGATATAACAGTGCTATTAGGCATTTTCCCACTGATAGGCATTTAGTTTGTTTTTAACTTCTCCCCAGCATGAACAAGGCTGTAGTGAACATCCTCTGACATTCTCCAGGGGATCTTCCCAATCCAGGGATCGAACCCAGGTCTCCCGCATTGCAGGCAGATGCTTTAATCTCTGAGCCACCAGGGAAGCCCTTTGAAAACATGGTGTCTTTCTTTCAGGAATATTCCAAGACTAACAATGGAAAGTAGGGATGGAGGCTATGTATGGGAGATAAGTTGCAAGACAGTAGGACAGAAGTTGGGAAAGCTGGGTTGGAGAAGATTTTGAGAGTAAGGAGATTATTTTTTTCTTAAAATGATGACATTCAGTTCAGTTCCGTTCAGTCGCTCATGAGTTCAGTTCAGTTCAGTCTCTCAGTCGTGTCCGACTCTTTGCGACCCCATGAATCGCAGCACACCAGGCCTCCCTGTCCATCACCAACTCCTGGAGTTTACCCAAACTCATGTCCATCGAGTTGGTGATGCCATCCAGCCATCTCATCCTCTGTCGCCCCCTTCTCCTCCTGCCCCCAACCCCTCCCAGCATCAGGGTCTTTTCCAATAAGTCAACTCTTCGCATGAGGTGGCCAAAGTGCTGGAGTTTCAGCCTCAGCATCAGTCTTTCCAATGAACACCCAGGACTGGTCTCCTTTAGGATGGACTGGTTGGATCTCCTTGCAGTCCAAGGGACTCTCAAGCGTCTTCTCCATCACCACAGTTCAAAAGCATCAATTCTTTGGTGCTCAGCTTTCTTCACAGTCCAACTCTCACATCCAAAAATGACCACTGGAAAAACCATAGCCTTGACTAGACGGACCTTTGTTGTCAAAGTAATGTCCCTGCTTTTTAATATGCTATCTAGGTTGGTTTCCTTCCAAGGAGTAAATGACTTATAATTTCATGGCTGCAATCACCATCTGCAGTGATTTTGGAGCCCCACAAAAATAAAGTCTAATACTATTTCTGCTGTTTCCCCATCTATTTGCCATGAAGTGATGGGACCAGATGCCATGATCTTTGTTTTCTGAATGTTGAGCTTTAAGCCAACGTTTTCACTCTCCTCTTTCACCTTCATCAAGAGGCTTTTTAGTTCCTCTTCACTTTCTGCCATAAGGGTGGTGTCATCTGCATATCTGAGGTTATTGATATTTCTCCCGGCAATCTTGATTCCAGCTTGTGCTTCTTCCAGCCCAGCGTTTCTCATGATGTACTCTACATATAAGTTAAAAAAGCAGGGTGCAATATACAGCCTTGATGTACTCCTTTCCCTATTTGGAACCAGTCTGTTGTTCCATGTCCAGTTCTAACTGTTGCTTCCTGACCTGCATATAGGTTTCTTAAGAGGCAGGTCAGGTGATCTGGTATTCCCATCTCTCTCAGAATTTTCCACAGTTTATTGTGATCCACACAGTCAAAGGCTTTGGCATAGTCAATAAAGCAGAAATATATGTTTTTCCAGAACTCTCTTGCTTTTTCGATGGTCCAGTGGATGTTGGCAATTTGATCTCTGGTTCCTCATAGAGGATATTAATAATATGCTTATGCGTGTTAAGTCACTTCAGTTGTGTCTGACTCTTTGCAGCACTATGGACTGTAACCCACCAGGCTCTTCTGTCCATAGGATTCTTCAGGCAAGAATGCTGGAGTGGGTTGCCATGCCCTCCTCCAAGGAACCTTCCTGACCCAGGGATCGAACCCATATCTTTTACATCTCTAGCATCAGCAGGCAGATTCTTTATCACTAGTGCCACCTGGGAAGCCCATCAATAACATAGGATGATATTAAAGCATCTTTGGGGAAAAATCATCTTATCACCCTACTGCAACAGCTATTTTTAAAACAGACAGATATTCACTTAAAACACAGTAGGTACTTCTGAGTTATAACAAATCCGTCTGGTCACAACAGCCACAGAAGACCCAGGAGTCACAATGACCCACTTCCAATGCAAGGGGCATAGGTTCAATCCCTAGTGAGGGAATTACAATCCCATATGCTGTGAAGCACAGCCCGCCCCCCCAAAAAAAACCCCCTAATATTATGCTAAACTATATAAACTGGATTGTGGAACAAATCCTAGTACATAAGCTGTCTTTGGTTATATCCATTTTACTATTGTATTCCATTTTTATTTTCACAATTTTAGAAGGATATTGAGAATACTTCTCAGAGCAGAGAATCCAGATCATTAAGGGGATGGAAACTAGATCTGAGGAAGTGAAATGAAAATATAATTGTCCTGTGATCTCTGATTCACTTCTAAAATTGGTGACATCTTGGTCCTGAGACCCACTTGGCTGAGTTTTTAATGCCACTAATAAGTTCATTGCTCAGCCTGCAAATCCACCACCACATTAGCAGCAAGGAACACTATAAGGGGGAATCAAAATGAGCAAACTGTAATTAGGTATGCCATGTCACCAGAGAAAGTAATTTACTAAAGGGATTACCATGATTAAAGATGCATTCTCCTTAAATAGAGATTGTTTTCTTCCATTGATTTGTCCCAATCAATTCCCCCTATGTCATACAGTATTCCAGTTGGACAGCACTTTCTGTTGTCTTTTTAATTTCTCTGCCAAGAGATTACAGAAAGTAAGTCGAGCTTCTGCAGTCACTATAATTTCCTCACAAATGGAAGAAGTATTAACAGAGGACTATAGAGACAGATTACAGCTTAGGTCACCCAGGGGAGAAATCCGAAGCCCCCTTTTGACTAACAACAAGGTAAGTAATCCTCAAATCTTTTTTTCCCCTTAGTATTAAGCCTAAGACCAAGTTTAGGAGGCCTCCTTTTCAATTTGATTTTTTTTTTCTTTTTTTGGCTTCACCTTTCTCATGCCCTAGGCAGGCAGGCAGAATGTAGAGGGTACAGGGCCCTGGATACAGACTTAGGCAGCATTCTTCACCTCCCAGTCTCTCTCAGCCTGCCTTATTTACCTCGTGACTTTTTTCTCTTTCCCTAAAACCTCTTCTAACCCTTGCTGTTTCCATAGTGCTCTTAGGGCAGAAAATAGGACTGAAAAGGTATCAAATTCTGGGTCCTTATATTTGTTACAAATACCCGACTTGTTCTAAAAGATGTCATTTTAAATGTGTTATCACCGATAACCCCTTGAGGTGGACGAGTGGTAGCCATGGCTGAATGGAAGGGTTTGTGTTATGTATGGTTAGTCCAGTGTAATTAACTAATTACTTGCTGAGCACTAGGAACATTTATTGACGTCCTGAGAACCATGCAGGCCCGGCACCGCGGTTCTCACAGACGACAGCCATCCTCAAGGAGTCCATCTGGGGAAGCACAGCCCATGAGTATGAACTGGGAGCCTTGTTTGCTAGACACTATGCCAGGTGCCCTGGGGGACACAGAGACGAGGAAAACTCAGTCGTCGGTCTCGAGGACCTCCCTATCCTGTCAGGAAGAAGAGACAGGAACAAAAATCACTGTATCCAGGTTAGAATCGGGAAGTGCCACAAGAAAGGCAGGAGCTGAGTGCAGTGGGGGTTCTAGGCAGGGGTGGAGCCTGACCCTTGCACCTTTCTAGTTCTGCCTGTAAGCAGAGAATCCTTGGTTACTGAGCATCAAAGTTGTACTGCTTCTTAAGTGAGAAGGATGAGAAGATATGGAAATGTGATTTCTAAACCTTAACGTGCTCTACAAGTGTGTTATTTTTTAAAATATACATTTATTTGTTTTAATTGGAGGCTAATTACTTTACAATATTGTATTGGTTTTGCCATACATCAACATGAATTCGCCATGGGTGTTCTTTTTTGTTACTTGAGAAAACCATAAATATTAGTCCTCTCTCTGGAGAGACACTGCTCTAGAGCCAAAGTAAATCTCTCCTGCTTTCCCCCCTCCCAGCCCACCCCTCCTCTCTCTCTCTCTCATCTTTACTGTGTGATGACCCATGGAGCTCAGGGAAGGATCTTGTCATGTCCTTTGGTCTCAGTCACTGACTGACAGGAAACCTAGGTCAGTAACTCAGGGCCGGATGTGAGTGGGTGTGGAGGGCCCCCTGCCCTCTCACACGGGGTTCTCTGTCGCTGCGTCATTTCCAGCACACCGCTTCACTGGTGTTTGGTGTATCTGAGCACAGGCATGGTGGGCTGCAGCTGCTCTTCAAATGAAACCCTAAACCCTTTCAAACACTCGGCAATCTTTCTAGTTTCTCTGCTTGCGAGGCTCCGAAGATTTCCCTCCGTACATTTTTCCAGTATGATGTGTGATGCCAGTTAGTCCAGAGAGATTTATGAGAATGTCATTTAGATGTAGTCTCCCTTAAAAAGGAGTTCCCTATCCCCTGGAGTTTTTGCTACTAATTATCTGTCAGTTTATTTGCACATTTTATGAAACGAAGAGCAAATAGATGCCCACTTAAAAACAAACACACGTGGATGGATTATTTTGCCAGTCCTGATTATTGAAATACAGACAAAAGTCAGAGATAATCAAAGAGGTTGGATGCAATGAGCCAAGGGTGTGACAAAATCTCATATTCTCATTCCTCCTTAAGGAAAGGAAAGGAAACTTCCTTCAACAATGTAGGACATGTCTTACTGAGGCATTAAACACATACACCACTTTCCAAAGAGTTTCTGGCTGAGAGGCTCTACTGTGCTAGCCTTGATCACTTTCCAGCTTCCCTCACTACCTACCCACCCCCTGTGCCCCCATGCCTGTCTAAAAATACCAACTCACCTTGGGTAAGAAGCTGTAGTTACGGGAAGGTTTCATCCAATAGATTGGTAAACAGACTATCAGCCTGAATGACTGAAATTAGCAAGGCTAATGCAATGTCACTATTCAAAACAGCACCAATTTGGAATTTCTTAATGGCCTCAGGAGAGGGAGTCTTTATACATCCTACAATCTCTCTTCATTCTTACCTAAATTCCTTCTCATAGATGTTATGAATGGCCTGTTTTGTAGCCAACACAAACTTTGTCCAGTAAAATAATGTCAAGAACTCAGAATGAAAAGAGATTAGCTGTTCCTGGCTCCTGTTATTTTAAAGCAGAAATAACTTTGGCTTCTACTGATTCATAGACAAAGCTTGAAATGCAAAGCATGCTCAACTCCAGATTCAGCATGAAAAGGACCTTAAAATATGCCCAAGTGCAAGTAATGGACTTATTAAAGGGAAGAAAAGAGGCACTTTTCACAGACTCCCAAGCTCTTTAGTCCTGTCATATCAGTAATCTTGCTTAAGAATTTCATTCTATTTACATTTCTTCTCCCTTTAAATATCCTCAGGACGCACATGGCATCAAGTATTGAAGCTTGTAAGACATTAATTTCTTTATGTTAATAATGGAGAAGGCATGTAAAGTGCACAAGTGATAGAACTTGGAGCACTTGCAGCGATTTCAATAGGAATTAAAAATCAGTTCTGTATTTTTAATTGAACACCTGATAATTCATCAACACATATTTGGGGAAGCAAACTTCCAGGGGCTTCTTTGGACTCTTTTTGGCATTGTTCCAGACCAAGTGCATTCTCCATTAGGAAATTTAGTTTCTATTTGATGACAAAAGCATGAACTGCACCATTTGAGTGATTATGAAAACCTGTAGAAATTCATAATAATATGGCTTGAAAGCCATAGTACATAAAATACAAAGTTCTAAAATATACACATGGCACACATATAGACTTTCTGTTTTAACCTAAGAGAACTTGAAAGAATGAAATTAGGCCCTGGAAAACTTCTGGGCATCTTGGAATATTTGTGTAAAATCAAAAAGGTGAAGGAGTCATGAAAACCTTCCCAAGCAGCATTAAAATAAGGAGGCCACCTGGTTCAGTTTCCCTTAGAGGTATGAGGTTCTAGTCTTGAGTTTCCCCAAGATCAAGAATAAATGAGGAGGTGGGAGGGAGGTTCAGGATGGAGGGGACACATGTATGCCTATGGCCGATATTATAATTATCCTCCAATTAAAATAAATAAATAAATTTAAAAACAAAGAATAAATGACTTGATGTCTGTGCCTTAGTCTCCATCTGCAATATAGGTAATATGGTAAAGTAGAACTCAGATGGAATTTGCACAGCCAGGTCCATTCTGGAGAGATGCTACTCTGCTTCCACTGGATTAGTTTGAAATGAGGATCACCATCATGGAGCTGTCCCGGGAATGTTAGGATCTAGAAGGGCAGTGTCAGAGACTGAGGGTCCCAGGTTCCTAACCCATTCTCCCAGGTCCCTCACCTACTAGCTATGTGACCACATTTTAAAAAATCTGAGCTCTTGATTGCTAATCTGAAAAGCGAACATAATACCACTGCCTTCACAGGTTTATTGAGGGAATTGACTGAAATAATGCATAAGTCCTAGTTTGTGGACCAAAGAGAGGGAAATAGTCAGGAACAAAGAAAAAGAGACAACTGAAAAATGTTTCTGTTCCCTGAATAGGCTGAGTTTGGGTATATTTAAATTTTATTTAGGAACCAATAAATGAAGCTGAGCTACAAGAATCCAAAACACTTGGAGGATGAAAGAGGCAAGCTGGCTATCTAATGCTATGGAAACAAGACAATTCAACTTTCGTTTTTAGAAAGTCAGTCCAATTGATTAGTGTCTAGATAGTTAGATTGAGTTTGAACATGCAATTAGTGGTACTTAATGTTACATATCTAGAGCCAGACATCCTGGAATGTGAAGTCAGTGGGCCTTAGAAAGCATCACTACGAACAAAGCTAGTGGAGGTGATGGAATTCCAGTTGAGCTATTTCAAATCCTGAAAGATGATGCTGTGAAAGTGTTGCACTCAATATGCCAGCAAATGTGGAAAACTCAGCAGTGGCCATAGGACTGGAAAAGGTCAGTTTTCATTCCAATCCCAAAGAAAGGCAATGCCAAAGAATGCTCAAACTACCACACAATTGCACTCATTTCAGATGCTAGTAAAGTAATGCTCAAAATTCTCCAAGCGAGGCTTCAGCAGTATGTGAACCGTGAACTTCCAGATGTTCAAGCTGGTTTTCGAAAAGCCAGAGGAACCAGAGATCAAATTGCCAACATCCGCTGGATCATGGAAAAAGCAAGAGAGTTCCAGAAAACATCTATTTCTGCTTTATTGACTATGCCAAAGCCTTTGACTATGTGTATCACAATAAACTGTGGAAAATTGTGAGAGAGATGGGAATACCAGACCACCTGACCTGCCTCTTGAGAAATCTGTACGCAGATAAGGAAGCAACAGTTTGAACTGGACATGGAACAACAGACTGGTTCCAAATAGGAAAAGGAGCATGTCAAGGCTGTATATTGTCACCCTGCTTATTTAACTTATACGTAGAGTACATCATGAGAAACGCAGGACTGGAAGAAACACAACCTGGAATCAAGATTGCTGGGAGAAATGTCAATAACCTCAGATATGCAGATGATACCACCCTTATGGCAGAAAGTGAAGAGGAACTAAAAAGCCTCTTGATGAAAGTGAAAGAGGAGAGTGAAAAAGTTGGCTTAAAGCTCAACATTCAGAAAACGAAGATCATGGCATCCGGTCCCATCCCTTCATGGCAAATAGATGGGGAAACAGTGGAAACAGTGTCAGACTTTATTTTTGGGGGGCTCCAAAATCACTGCAGATGGTGACTGCAGCCATGAAATTAAAAGTCGCTTACTCCTTGGAAGAAAAGTTAAGACCAACCTAGATAGCGTATTCAAAAGCAGAGACATTACTTTGCCATCTACGTTCTGTCTAGTCAAGGCTATGGTTTTTCCTGTGGTCATATATGGATGTGAGAGTTGGACTGTGAAGAAGGCTGAGCACCGAAGAATTGATGTTTCTGAACTGTGGTGTTGGAGAAGACTCTTGAGAGTCCCTTGGACTGCAAGGAGATCCAACCAGTCCATTCTGAAGGAGATCAGCCCTGGGATTTCTGTGGAAGGAATGATGCTAAAGCTGAAACTCCAGTACTTTGGCCACCTCACGCAAAATGCTGAGTCATTGGAAAAGAGTCTGATGCTGGGAGGGATTTGGGGGCAGGAGGAGAAGGGGGCGACAGAGGATGAGATGGCTGGATGGCATCACTGACTCGATGGATGTGAATCTGAGTGAACTCTGGAAGTTGGTGATGGATAGGGAGGCCTGGTGTGCTGCAATTCATGGGGTCGCAAAGAGTCGGACACGACTGAGCGACTGAACTGAACTGAATGTTACATATATTAGAAATAATCTGATTCACAAAATCTGCTCAAATGAGAAAGTAAAGAGGTGGTTACAGGTAACTAAAGATATGAAATGTTTTCTTGCATAAAGTTCCTGTGACTGTTTTGAAATGCCAGATACTAGATTTCAGATATAAATCAAGTTGTCACTCCTCACAGCTTTGTGACTGGTAAAAAGCAACTGGTTAACACATCAAGTATTTTTGAAATAACAAAGTTCAAATACTTCCTTTTTCCTTTGCAGGCAGTTCAGTCTACTTAACCCTTCATTTGCTGACAAGGCTTCCCTAAATTTTATTCCTCCAAAGCCAGGACTCTGGGCCCAGGTATCTGTAAGTAAGTGATTTAGCCAGGTCTGGCTCTATGTCCCATTTCCTATGTGTGTACCATGACCATTTCTAAAGATGGGGTGTCCTGTGTCATGGCCCTCAAAAATGTAGGGGTGGAGTTCTGGCCAACTGTTCACCAGACTTCATTTTCCATGCCAACACTTTTTCTAGAAGTACTTGGGAGGAGTGTGCTGAAAGATTGGGACAATGCCAAATTATGAATTCATAACCTAATAGGAGCTTAAAGGGATCCCAGAATCAGGTCTGAGATTTTGACCCACCCTCGAGTGACCTGCCACTGTTAGTCGGCCTTGAGACCATTTAGCAACCTGGATCTCTGTTACCAGTCCACAAACTCCTTGGGGGAGAGGGATCCTGGATCCGCAGAAGGAATAGGAAGAAATCAGATAGCCCCACGTTGTTAACGTGTCTACCTGGCACAAAACTGAGAAGACAAGTGTATCTCTTCCCATTTTAATGTCCTTTGCATCATGGTCCTTCCTTGTCTTCTCAAGAGATTTGCTTACTTCACGTTGTCTTGTAGCAGATCAGGGCAACTTTCCTAGGCTAGCACTGCTCCATCAATACCCAATTCTCTCAACATGTCCCTCTCCCCCATTACAATACAACAGTCTCAAGCCCTATTTCTGCAGAGCCCTGGGTTTTGTTTAAGTGACAATGAGTGCTCATGAACAAATCAGAGACTGTCATCCCTTTCCTGTGATGCATACTGTGTAAACTCTAGGAATGCAAAATAGATCTGGGAGGAAGGTAATATAGGATAGTGGTAAGAGTCCTAGACCGGGAGCCAGAAACAGAGATGTCAATAACGGACCAACTAGATACTTAACTCTGACTTCGGGCAAGTTACATAACTTCTCTGGACCATAGCTTCCTCACCTGTAAAAACAGTGTTGCTGTAAGGTTGTGTGAGAACACTTAGCATGGTGTCTGGCACAGAGAGGGTACCTCCAAAATGTAAACATTCCAGAAAAAGGCAAATAGGGATGGGAGATTCCTGGCCCCTCTCCCAGGCCCTCAAAATATAAAAGAACACTCATAAAGGGGACAACAGAGGGATGAGACGATTGGATGGCATCACCAACTCTATGGACAAGAGTTTGAGTAAGCTCCAGGAGTTAGTGATGGAAAGGGAAGCCTGGCATGCTGCAGTCTATGGGGTCACAAAGAGTCGGACACTACTGAGCTGAACTGAATCTTCCAAGGTGGTGCAAGTGGTAAAGAACCTGCCTGCCAATCCAGGAGACCTAAGAGACATGGCTTTGATCCCTGGGTCAGGAAGATCCCCTGGAGGAGGGCATGGCAACCCACTCCAGCATTCTTGCCTGGAGAATCCCATGGACAGAGGAGCCTGGTGGGCTATAGTCCATCGTGTCGCACAGAGTCAGACATGACTGAAGTGACTTAGCATACAGCACACATAATCTTATGTACTTCAATTGTGCACACCAGTGGACCAAAGCTATAGGGGACTTTAATTCTTATGTAGATTTAAATCTCTCCAAAATAATTTATGAATTTTTCTTCTCTCAAGGATTCTTTTGGCAGAATCAATACAAATATGCTAGTAACACAAACCACAAGAAGAATGGAAGATGAACAATCAATATAACCACTACAAAAATATCAGGCAGCTGCTCTTCTTTCAACTGGTTCAAAGTTGCTAAGTCTTCATGCTGGTGTCTCCTTTTTAAACAAATATGTTACTGCAGATGGTTTATATCCTTTCCACTCAACTGTGGGATTTCACATGTATGGGAGGTGCTAGGCAAAGATGCAGAAACTGTCACGTCTTTAATACCCCAGTAGCGTGCAGTCAGGCTTTCCCAACGCCCACCACCCTGTGCTCTTTCAGTTCCCTGGGCTCTACTCCTGACCTCCAAGGTAGCCTTGCAGGAGTGAATGAAAGCATACCTTGGGAGCAGTTGTCACACCTCTGCTCAAGAATCACCAGAGCCTCCCCGCTGTTCCTAGGATTAAGTACAAACTCTTTGGTTCTATACTTTCCTTCCTCCTGGAGAGCACATATTATCACATGTGGCCTCTTCATCCTCATCATGTCTAACAATGTGTGAGGCACAGAGGAGGTATGCCATAAAAATGTGTGAATTGAGCTGAAATAACTGGCTGAATTAAATTCTCTCTGAGCACCTTGTCTTCAGCCCTTGCACCTTACCAAGTTAATGCAGATGAGGGCATTTTCCCATGCCATCAACTACCTGCATACAGTTAACCAGAAAGGGACTTGGAAAACTTTGAAGGTGGCCACTAAAAATCATCAAGTGACCCATCCTCAAGGGACCTTTGTAACTATGGAGCCCTTAACAGATTTATGCTTTTTGGGAGAATTGAGCTATGAAATAGCGTGAAATAAGAAGGAGAAAGCATTCCTGGCATGCCACAGGCAGCAAAGGGAGATTTTGAGGAAAAGACAGACCTGAAAGCAGATCCAAACTCCACCCATCGCCAGCAGTAAGACTTTGAGCAAGTCACTTGACTTCTTTTAGCCTCGGTTTTGTCATCTCTGCTGCTGCTGCTGTTGCTAAGTTGCGTCAGTCATGTCCAACACTGTGCGACCCCATAGACGGCAGCCCACCAGGCTCCCCCATCCCTGGGATTCTCCAGGCAAGAACACTGGAGTGGGTCACCATTTTCTTCTCCAATGCAGGAAAGTGAAAAGTGAAAGTCAAGTTGCTCAGTCGTGTCCGACTTGTAGTGACCCCATGGACTGCAGCCGACCAGGCTCCTCCACCCATGGGATTTTCCAGGCAAGAGTACTGGAGTGGGGTGCCATTGCCTTCTCTGTTTGTCATCTCTCAGTTCAGTTCAGTTCAGTTGCTCAGTCGTGTCCGACTCTTTGCAAACCCATGAATCGCAGCACGCCAGGCCTCCCTGTCCATCACCAACTCCCGGAGTTCACTTAGACTCACGTCCATCGAGTCAGTGATGCCATCCAGCCATTTCATCCTCTGTCACCCTCTTCTCCTCCTGCCCCCAATCCCTCCCAGCATCAGACTCTTTTCCAATGAGTCAACTCTTCGCATGAGGTGGCCAAAGTACTGGAGTTTCAGCTTTAGCATCATTCCTTCCAAAAGAAATCCCAGGGCTGATCTCCTTCAGAATGGACTGGTTGCATCTCCTTGCAGTCCATGGGACTCTCAAAAGTCTTCTCCAACACCACAGTTCAAAAGCATCAATCCTTCGGTGCTCAGCCTTCTTCACAATCCAACTCTCACATCCATACATGACCACAGGAAAAACCATAGCCTTGACTAGACGGACCTTAGTCGGCAAAGTAATGTCTCTGCTTTTGAATACGCTGTCTAGGTTGGTCATAACTTTTCTTCCAAGGAGTAACTGTCTTTTAATTTCATGGCTGCAGTCACCATCTGCAGTGATTTTGGAGCCCCAAAAAATAAAGTCTGACACTGTTTCCACTGTTTCCCCATCTACTTCCCATGAAGGGATGGGACCGGATGCCATGATCTTCGTTTTCTGAATGTTGAGCTTTAAGCCAACTTTTTCACTCTCCTCTTTCACTTTCATCAAGAGGCTTTTTAGTTCCTCTTCACTTTCTGCCATAAGGGTGGTGTCATCTGCATATCTGAGGTTATTGATATTTCTCCTGGCAATCTTGATTCTAGCTTGTGTTTCTTCCAGTCCAGCGTTTCTCATGATGTACTCTGCATATATACAGCCTTGACATACTCCTTTTCCTATTTGGAACCAGTCTGTTGTTCTATGTCCAGTTCTAACTGTTGCTTCCTGATCTGCATACAGGTTTCTCAAGAGGCAGGTCAGGTGGTCTGGTATTCCCATCTCTTTCAGAATTTTCCACAGTTTATTGTGATCCACACAGTCAAGGGCTTTGGCATAGTCAATAAAGCAGAAATAGATGTTTTTCTGGAACTCTCTTGCTTTTTCCATGATCCAGCGGATGTTGGCAATTTGATCTCTGGGTCCTCTGCCTTTTCTAAAACCAGCTTGAACATCAGGGAGTTCACGGTTTACGTATTGCTGAAGCCTGGCTTGGAGAATTTTGAGCATTACTTTACTAGCTTGTGAGATGAGTGCAATTGTGCGGTAGTTTGAGCATTCTCTGGCATTGCCTTTCTTTGGGATTGGAATGAAAACTGACCTTTTCCAGTCCTGTGCCCACTGCTGAGTTTTCCAAATTGTTGGCATATTGAATGCAGCATTTTCAGAGCATCATCTTTCAGGATTTGAAATAGCTCAACTGGAATGCCATCTCCTCCACTAGCTTTGTTCGTAGTGATGCTTTCTAAGGCCCACTTGACTTCACATTCCAGGATGTCTGGCTCTAGATGAGTGATCACACCATCGTGATTATCCGGGTCATGAAGATCTTTTTTGTACAGTTCTTCTGTGTATTCTTGCCACCTCTTCTTAATATCTTCTGCTTCTGTTAGGTCCAGACCATTTCTGTCCTTTATTGAGCCCATCTTTGCATGAAATGTTCCCTTGGTATCTCTAATTTTCTTGAAGAGATCTGTAGTCTTTCCCATTCTGTTGTTTTCCTCTATTTCTTTGCACTGATCGCTGAAGAAGGCTTTCTTATCTCTCCTTGCTATTCTTTGGAACTCTACATTCAGATGCTTATATCTTTCCTTTTCTCCTTTGCTTTTCACTTCTCTTCTTTTCACAGCTATTGGTAAGGCCTCCCAGACAGCCATTTTGCTTTTTTGCATTTCTTTTCCATGGGGATGGTCTTGATCCCTGTCTCCTGTACAATGTCACGAAACTCATTCATAGTTCATCAGGCACTCTATCTATCAGATCTAGGCCCTTAAATCTATATCTCACTTCCACTGTATAATCATAAGGGATTTGATTTAGGTCATACCTGAAGGAGCCTAATTACCTCCCCCACTAGCTGCTGCACACATTACATGAGAGCATTTATGTCAAGTTCCTCGTAGAAGGCTTGATATTTAGTGGGATCTCAATAAATATTTGTTGGTTAAAAGTGGAAGAATGACTAATTTTCCCAAATAAAGCCATTAGCCTCAGAACTGGACTGGCCAGAATGCTTCCTTTGAATCATTCTTCCATCTAGAGCTTGCCAGGCTCCATGATGATACCCACTCCCCAATGTGTATTGCTGGCCCAATGGATTCTGTTGAAGATTACGATCTGTTTCAATGATGTGTCTTCTGTCTACCACAATGAGTGAGTCATCTGTCTAGAGTGCAGGTGCTGACAGCGGCAGTGAGGGATTCCTATGTGTAGTTTAAGAACCATCATCCACCTCCAGACGCCAACAGGGTGGCCCTCCTCTGGAGAGGACACATGAGGCACTTCTGTTCATAACATGGGGCACTAGGACTTACTGTGGGTTTTCAACTTTTTTTTTTTTTTTGGCTTCCTGATTGAGAACTGAATTTGATTTTTTAAAGTTTATTTTTAATTGAACGATAATTGCTTTACAATATTCTGAATTCAATTTTTAATTAAAACACGCGCACACACACAGACTCTACCCACATGGTGGTATGGAAGTCAAACGTACACTGACATCACTACTTGTCTTCCATTCTCCCAAAATCTTTAACTGTACTGCAGCTAAGCCTGTGAAACCTATGAACACCACATGCGGTATCCAAATGAATATAACATACCTGTATAGCTTCAGGTATCCTATGCAAATAAAATACTCACCAATTGCTTTATGCTGCAGAAGGTGAGCAGACACAAGGTCAAAACATGACCTCGGGCCTCATCTTCCTACAGAGAGGGCCTTATCCCCTCAGCTCCACCTTATCTCTCACCACCAGCTACACAGGGTCCAAGGAGGCAACCACTACTGTGCCCTGTGACCTAGCTCAAGCTTGACTTCTAGACCACAAAAGTGATGAGTAATGAACAAAACCAAAAACCTTTGAGTCTGTCCATATGTCAGTAGCTTCCAAGCAGAGACAGGAAAGATAGGATAAAATTAAAAAGGGAATCTTCCCCTTTCCTTCCACCTTTTTCTGAAATGCAGTGACACCCAAGCAGGAATTAGCTCAAGAGTCACAAGGGCAGAGAAAAGGTCAGTCAGTATTTCCCTTATTTCTCCTGCACTGATGCCAGCAGGAAGCTGCAAGGAACACATTCTTATCAGGCTAGTTCTTTCCCTTTGTTCAAGTACTTTGGAGTGTATACTGTGTACCATACCGTGGATCGAATGCTGAGTTTCCTGGGTGGATCCAGTCTCTTCCCCTTCCCAGAGTGCACCTAAGTGTGTAACGGTGGCGGCACAGAACTGCATGTCCAATCTGCCTTGCCACGAGACCCTTACCTTGGCTCTAAGAGAAACAACACAGACTAAAGACTGACCACTTACAAATTATGGCCACATCCCATTGGAGTAGCATCCTCCAATTCTGAAAGCACAATTAAGAGTTGCACATTTTGCCTGTGATGGACAAAACTCACGTTCCCCTTGGCAGTCAAACCAATGGTCCATAGCAGAGCCCTTTTAGTTGCTTACTTTTCCTCCATTTGAGTTTCCTGTTCCTCTTTTGGATTTATCCTTACCTTTATCTCCTGAAAATGTGGTCAAGCTATTGACCAGTGTCTCTGGCACTAAAGATTTTCCCCCATCTCCCTAAGAATACTTTTTAAAAGAAAATATAGAAACGCAGTTTAATTGAAAGTCAACTTGGAATTCAACATGCTCCACATATCTGTCAAAAAGGGATTGCAGAGAGGCCCAAATCCAACAAATAAAAACTGGGGCCCATTTACAACACATGTTTTCCTCTTGACTTTACCAGAGAAGCACTTTAAGAGAAACCAAAGCATTTCTCATTTATTTACACATAAAACCTTTCATGTTCTTTTGGATGTACCAAAAACTTTACGGAACTTTTCAAAGAGCTTTTGAGAGAAAAGGAAGTCATACTGGCCAACAATAAACAAACTACCAAACCAGTTGAAATTGCTTTAAAAACCTAAGAATGCAAAATTCTGAATGAATTCAATCCTTAACAAAGGATAAGCTCCAGGTCCAACATAGGAGAACAAATCCTCAGAGAATAATCAGAAGGCTAGAATGAAGCACTGAACACCCAATTTGTATTGTTCAACCTGATGGCCAACTTAAGCAGAGAGAAAGCTACTACAGTCCACAGTGAGCAGCTCCCTTTTGTAGGCTAACAAGGAAGCTAGGGGGAGGCAAGTGACAGACCCAGTAGATTACCTCCCAGATGTCTAGAAAGCATGTCTTCCCTCTCCACCACGTTCCCTTTATTAAAGGGGTGCCTACTGACTCCAGAAACATTCACATAGTGCCCACTCTGGGCCAGGAACAATGCTAAGTGTTGAGGGTACAAAGTTGAACAAGACATGGTCCCTGTGCTTAAGGCCACCTACAATTGACAGAGCATCCACCATGTGGGTTCTTAGTGCGCATAATTTCATTTAACCCTCATAAGAATCCTATGAAGTAGTGATATCTCCATTTTACAAATTTAGGGACTGAGACTCAGAGACATGTGGTTGTCCAAAACACTTGTATGTGGCTACGTTCTTACCTACTATGTTATACTGTCTCAGTCGGGTACAGAGAGAGTTTAGAGGAGGAATTGAGCACTTCTGGGTTGGGTATGAATGTTTTAAATTCGTGGAGATTTTATGAGGCAAGAAGCACTGAAAAGGAGGCTGGAAAGCATGGGTAGGTATGGATAAGTGGAGATTAAAGGGAAGGAGGAAGTGGAAGGACACATATAAATATTTCAGATGGAAAAAGAATGGTATATAGAGAAGCACAGAGGCATGGAAAAATGGAAAATATTCAGGAAACACTTTGGCTGTACTGAGAGAGAAGAAGCAAGGGATTAGATGGGAAAGGTGAGTAGGATGAAACTATAGAGGGCCATGAAAAAAATGAGTAGTTTAGTCCAGTCACTCAGTCAGGTCAGACTCCTTGCAACCCCATGGACTGCAGCACAGCAGGCTTCCCTGTCTGTCACCAACTCCCAGAGCCTACTCAAACTCATGTCCATCACGTTGGTGATGCCATCCAACCATCTCATCCTCTGTCGACCCCTTCTCCCACCTTCAATTCAATAAATGAACAAATATAAAGCAGTTGTCCAATGCAGATGAGCTTTTAACCTTGGAGCTACAATCCTTTCAAAGCTGTGGTGTTCCTGCTCTATTTCTGTCTACAGCCAAACACTAGGAAGATTTTAGGACCAACTATGTGTTGCTAGTGTGTGTGTGTGAGACTTAGTGTGTGATCCCAGTTCCTGGGAGCTGGGGACAGAAGTTGCCCTTCTTCACAGGAGAGCCCACTGCCATGAACCTAGTTCCTGACCATCACTGTTGATGGGAACTTTAATTGAAGTAAAGATACAACTTCAGTTATAATAGCCTCGAAGCCTGATTCTACAAATTCTTTTCCCAACAGAAAGGTTTTATATTTTTCTTAGCAAAATTAGCATTTGGGAATTAAATGTTGTATTTCACATTACTCTGTGCTGAATGGACATTGGTATCCATCTTACGGTTAAATGTGAGACACACGTGGCCATATCTGCATAGTGTCCCTATAGATACGGACAGTAAGCTCTTAAGAGCCATCTTCATATTGCATAATGAGTGTTAGCAGATGGAAGTTATTTTAGATTACATAAACTTTGGTTATGCTAGAAACATCAGCTTTAACACATCTGTATCAAAAAAGAACATTTTAAAACAGAGATATTAATGAATGTAATATGAAATGGGCACATCTGTGGATGATTAATTTTAAGTTTAACAAAAGGATTCTCTTAAAGGCATCCAGTGCCTCAGCTCTCAGTAGAATCAGGCCCTACTGAGCTTGGGCTTCTGTCTTTTCTCAGCATGAGATTCACTGCCTTTACTAGCTTGATTTGCTGAAAGAGAATTAGATATACAGTCCAGGTCTGAGAAGCTGGTCTTTGGCCATCTTTATATTACTGTAGCCAGTGTGCACCCAATTTTAGTACTTAGAGACAGGATATTTTGTGGTTGATTTTAAGAGCATTTATGTAAGAAGTCAAAAAAAATCTCATAAGAAATGGTTCTCCTGTGTTTCAAACTTAAGCTTACCTACTGTGAATGTCTGTGATTTTTATTATTGCATAGCTTTATAAACTTATACATATGGGCATGGCATAAGTATCATGAGAATTTAGAATAATGAAAAGAGATCGGATTTTTTCTTTTTGTCTTGAAACCCACATCTTGGTTGATCATAATATTTTTATTTCTTTGATGTTTATTTGCATTACCTTATAAATCTACAAGTAAGAAATTTTCACTGACAAAAGGCAATATTGAACACCATTTAAAATAGGAAATTAGTTCCAGAACTTATTTTTTTGAGGTACAGCCAGCTTTTAAAAATGGCATAAATGATAGCAACAGACAATTTAGGCATCACGTTTGACTTCATCCAGTCACTCAGAGCCAGCCAGCCATTGTGTTCTACACATTTAGGCTGTCTACTTCTTTCCAGGTGTATTGGTAGCCATTTTCTACAGCTGATCTGATTTTGTCAGTGAGGAGACTGAGAATACTGGTCAAATAGAGGTTTCTTAATTTCTGGGCTCTTATGGCTTCAGCAACAGGATAACAAACCACCACATTCAAGTACTCAAAATCCCCTCACTTCTGTGCTGGTTTACATCAGTTGCTTCAGCCTGGGAGGCATGGCAGAAGGATTGCAAGCTGCAAGTTCAGATAAGCCACAAAGTGAAAGTTCAATCAAAGATCCTTCCTCCATGTCCTTTAGAAGAGGGCATGTGATGCACAATTACCATTTGATTTTAGGGTTAAAAACAGATCTATAGGAAGTCTCTTCTGAAGGTAAAGGGTAAAGGAGGGATAGGGAAGGGAAGGGAAGGGAAGGATAGGGAAGGGAAGAGAAAGGAAGGATAGAAAAGGGGAAGGAAGGATAGGAAAGGATAGGGAAGGATAGAGAAGGGAAGGGAAGGATACAGAAAGATAGGGAAGGGAAGGGAAGGGAAGGATAAGGAAAGATACGGAAATAAGGAAAGATAGGGAAATTTAGGGAAAGCTGAGCCGGATACGACTGAGTGACTTCACTTTCACTTTTCCCTTTCATGCACTGGAGAAGGAAATGGCAACCCACTCCAGTGTTCTTGCCTGGAGAATCCCAGGGACGGGGGAGCCTGGTGGGCTGCCGTCTATGGGGTCGCACAGAGTCGGACACGACTGAAGCAACTTAGCAGCAGCAGCAGCAGCAGGGAAGGGAAAGGAAGGGAAGGGAAGGATAAGGAAAGATACAGAAATAAGGAAAGATAGAGAAATTTAGGAAAATGGAGGGAAGGATAGAGAATGGAAGGGAAAGATAGGGAAGGGAAGGGAATGGGAGAGGAGGAAAGAGAAGGATAAGGAAAGCTAGGGAAATGAAGAGAGATAGGGAAACTTATGGAAGGATTGGGAATGGACAGGAAGGATAGGGAAGTGGAGGGAAGGGAAGGGAAGGATAGGGAAAGGGAGGGAAGAATAGTGAAAGATAAGGATGGGGAGGCAAGGGGAGGGAAGGATAGGAAAGAGGAGGGAAGGATAAGGAAAGATAGGGAAATTTAGAGAAGAATAGGAAAAGGATGGGAAGGATAGCGAAGGGAAGTATATGGAAGGGAAGAATAGGGAAGGTACAGGAAGGATAGGGAAGGGGAGAGAAGGATAGGGAAGGGGAGGGAAGGATAGGGAAGGGGAGGGAAGGATAGGGAAGGGGAGGGAAGGATAGGGAAGGGAAGGATAGGGGAGAGGAGGGAAGGGAAGGATAGGAAATGGTAGGAAAGGATAGGCAAGGGAAGAGAAGAGAAGTTTGAATGGAAGGGAATGGAAGTTTGCAAGGAAGGTTGAAGGGCAGGTCATGGCACAGCACTACTTTCCCTGAAGCCATTAAGTTTTAGTATGTTGTATCTTCATTTTCATTTATCTCAAAGTATTTTCTAATTTACTTGTGATTTCTTTTTCAATATAGTTTATTTAGGTTTATGTTGTGTACGGAGAAGGCAATGGCACCCCACTCTAGTACTTTGGCCTGGAAAATCCCATGGATGGAGGAGCCTGGTAGGCTGCAGTCCATGGGGTCGCGAAGAGTTGGACACAACTGAGCGACTTCACTTTCACTTTTCCCTTTCATGCACTGGAGAAGGAAATGGCAACCCACTCCAGTGTTCTTGCCTGGAGAATCCCGGGGATGGGGGAGCCTGGTGGGCTGCCGTCTATGGGGTTGCACACAGTCGGACACGACTGAAGCAACTTAGCAGCAGCAGTAGTATGTTGTGTACATAAATAAATAAATAAGATCAAAGAAGAAAGTCATTTGGGAAATTAACCAAAATCAATGTAACAGAAAACAGAAAAGCCAATAGATGAAATCAACAAAACCAAAAATTGGTTCTTTGAAATATCAGAAAATTGACCAACATTTAGCTCAAGTGAATAAGGAAAAGAAAGAGAAAAAAAATTACTAAAATCAGGAATGAAAAAGGAACATTATAACTAACCTTATGGGAAAAAATTATAAGGAAATATTATGAACAGCTGTATACCAACACCATTAGATAACCTAGATGAAATGGATATATTAATAGAAATACACAAACTACCAAAACTGACTTAAGAAATAGAAAATCTGGAGTGACAAAGCCCAGGCCCAGATGGCTTTTTCTATCAAATGTTGAAAGAAGAATTAACAACAATCCTTCATAACTCTTCCAAAAAGCAGAAGTGGAAACACTACTAACATTATATGAGGACATGATACTACTATGTAAATATAACACAAAGGGAAAAAAACTAAGACCAATATCCATGATAAGTATAAGCACAAAACTTAACAAAATATAAGGAAAGCAAATCCAGCAACTTGTAAAAAGGACCATATACCATGACCAAGTGAGATTTATCCTAGGAATGCAAGGTTGGTTTAACATACAAAATGTAAACAATATAATACACCATATTATCAGAATAAAGACAAATCCCACATACTTATTTCAATAAATGCAGAAAAAGGATTTGACAAAATTCAACATTTTTTCATGACAAAAGCACTTAACAAAAGAATAGTATGGAATTTCTTCAAAATGATAAAGGGCATCCACAAAAAACCCAGTGCTAACATCATATTTAAGGGTGAATGTAATAAAAATTAAAAAAAAATAAAAAAAGTTAAAAACAAATTTAAAAAAAAGGGGGGAATGTATAAAAGCTTCCCCCATAAGGTCAGGAACTAGAAGGGTGTCAGATCTTGCCTCTTCTATTTAACATTGTAGTAGAAGTTATAGCCAGTGTAATCAGGCCAGAAAAGAAATAAAAAGTATCCAGACTGGAAAGGAAGCAGTGAAATTATCTTTATTTGCAGAAAACACAATTCTGCATGTATAAAATTCTGAGGAAATCACTAAAAAATATTAGAAGTAATAAATGAGTTCAGCAAGGTAGCCGAATACTAGATTAATATACAAAAGTCAACTGTATTTCTATACACTTGGGATGAACAATCCGAAAATTAAATTAGGGAAACAATTCCATTTATAATATTATCAAAAACAATAAAATATGTAGGCATACATTTAATAAGAGACTTGCAAAACCTATATTCTGAATACTATAATACACTGTTGAAAAAAGTTAAAGATCTAGATAAGCGAAAAGTCACCCCATTCATGGACTGGGAGACTTAATATTGATAAAGTATCAAGTCCCCCAAATATTTGTACAAATCTAGAAATTGACAAGCAGATCCTAAAATTCTTAAGGAAATTCAAAATACCCACAATAGCCAAAACAATCTTGAAAAAGGAGAACAAAGTTGGAGGCCTCACATTTCCATGTTTAAAAACTTACTGCACATATAGAAATCAAGACAGTAAGGAACTGGCAAAAGTATATATTAATAGAATAAAATTGAAAGTCTAGAAATAAACTTTCACATTTGTAATAAACTGACTTTGATGACAGTATAAAGATCATCTAACAGAGAAAGAATAGCCTTTTCAACATGTGGTGGCATAACTGGATATCCATGTGCAGAAGAATGAATTTGGATCCCTATCTCACACTATGTGCCAAAATTAAAACGGATCGAAAGACCTAAATGTAAGAACTAACACTATAAAACTCCTAGAAGAAGTGTAAATCTTTCTGACCTGAGATTATGCAATCATTCCTACATGACATGAAAAGCACAAGTGAAAAAAGAAAAAAAATAAAGTGGACACTACCAAAATGAAAAACTTGTGCCGCAAACAATAGCTTAAAGTGAAAAGGTAACTCAAGAATGAGAGAATACATTTGCAAGTCTATCTGGTAGGAGTTTTGTATCTAGAATATATAACTACAACTCAGCAGTGAAAAAAAAAAACAATTTAAAATGGTCAAAGGATCTGAATAGACATTTTTCCACAAAGAAGATCTACAAATGGCCAATAAGCACATGAAAAGATGCTCAACATCATTAGTTATCAGGAAAAGGCAAATCCAAACCACAAGGAGATACCACATCACATCCACTAGGATATAATAAAAAAGGTAATAAATATTGGAAAGGATGTGGAGAAATCGAAACATTCGCATACCACTGGTGATAATGTAAAATAGTGTAGTTACTTTGACAAACAATCTGGCAGTTCTCAAGACAGCAAAGACCTAACCATAAGACCCAGAAAGTCCATTCCTAGTTTTATTTCCAAGAGCAACAAAAACATATCCACACAAAATCTTGTTCATAGCAGAATTATTTATAATAGCCAAAAAGTGGGAACAACTCAAACTTCCACCAACAGTACATTGTGATCTATTCATACAATGAAATACTATTTGGCAATAAAAAAACTGAAGTACTATACATACTTCAACATGAATGAATCTTGAAAGTATTATGCTGAATGAGAGAAGCCAGTCACAAAGGATCACATGTAGTAAGATTCCATCTATACAAAATTTCAAGAACAGGCAAAGTCATAGAAACAGAAAGTAGATTAGTACTTACCTAGAGTTGGCGGGGAGGTAACTGGGAGGGATAAGGGTCTATGACTAAGGGGCATGGAGTTCCTTTTTCAGATAATGAACATATTCTCAAATTGTGGTAATAACAGTTGTGCAACTCTGTGAATATACTCAAAACCACTGAATTCTACACTTAAAACTGTTGATTATGTAGGTATTTTAATGATATTTAAAAAAGCTGTTACTAAAAAAAAAAAAAAAAAAGGCCAGTTCATCAACTCATTTAAAATGAGATTCCATAGAGGCCCACATTAATAAATGCAACATTCTTTATAAAGTGGAGATTATCTATATTCATTGGCCACATCATATAAGCCAAAGATAACCACTGGTTCCAGTTATTTTAGATTTTTTGTCATTTCTTACCAGACTTTTCTGTGAACAAATTTATACTTTTCAGCCAAGGTTGTAGATGTTTAAAACTGATCTCTTCTTCATGGAACATGTCCAATCGTCAGCTGGCCAGAAAAGCGGACTGATTTTGTGAGCATGTCTAGGCTCAAGGAAAAGAGGAATAAATACTAGACCAGATTTGTTTATACTTTTACAAAAGTCCAAGTTGACCAATTTAGTGGGATCCTCCCTTGCACTCTATTTGCACTCTATTCTTGTGTCTGCCTTTTCCCATTGGGAGAACCAAGAACAAGGCAGTTCAGGGTTGGCCAGTGGAGCACAGCATAGATAGAATGACCAGCTTCAGGACCTTAGCACTGAATCCTGGTCATGACCTGTTTGTGGACCTGACTCATGGGCTGCCAACTGAAGGCTTACATGGCATAGACAAGTGTCCTATGAAGCAAGAAGGGAGGAGGCAGAGCAGAGGTTAGTCTTAAGAATTTCATGGCCTTTGGAGCCAAAAAGGCATAGATTGGAATCTGGGTTCAACCATTTATTAGTTGCATAATCTTAAGACATTTACTTAATCTCTCTGAGCTTCATTTTCCTCATCTGTAAAATGGGGGATATAATATCACCAACCTTTCATAGGATATTATAGAGATTAAATGTGGTAATATTCAGGCCAGTGTAATCACAGACAGAATTACCAGTGTTGAGCGTTACTATGTTTCTGACTATTGTTGTTGTTGTTACTGCTAGAATGAAGTTCATTCCCACAATCATTTTGAATCTCTGTAACATGCAATTCTCTAATGTACGAAAGACCTACAAAAAGCCAGGCTCACTCACAAGTATGCAATTTAAAATTTAGAGTTGCATGGAAGGGATAATGAATAATTCCAAATGTATCATTTTAGCTGGGGCATTGGGCCCAAGAACAGCACATGGGGCCTTTAGCCTGGCTGCCTGCTCAGTCTCCCAGAACCAAGATTATGCAGGTTTCCAAAGATATGTTCAGGATAAGCTGTCTAAACCAACTGCTGCCCCAGCAAATGATAGCCTAGGACGTACTCAGGCCAGATGGTCACAGAGCACAAGAATGCGCTGTGGGTCAATAATTGTAGGTCTCAAGTGGAGCGGAGAGGCGTGAACTCAGATCTCCCAAGCATGGAGAGTGAGTTACTCAAACCCCATGTGCTCTACGGTCCCTGCTTTAGGGCCAGACTCAGGCACCCAGAGGGACTGTGATTCATGGGAAAGATATTGGGTTATAGAGAGAGAGAAAGGAGAGGGAACCCAGACCAGCCCAACAAAACTGGCCTGAGCACCATGCTTTCAGCTCATCCCTTCACAATCTAATCCCTGAAGGCTGGAGAGACCCTGAACTACGCCTGCTGAGGCTGTTATGATTTTGAGCATCAAGTCCATGGAGAAAGTCAATGGCTATTTACCAGCATAAGAGGACTGTTATCATCATCATCATCATCAACAAATATTCATCAGCTACATGTGCTGGGTCATGTAGCAAGGTAGTTATGGAAATGCTTTTTGTCATCAGAAAGAGCTGGGCTCCAATTCTAGTTCTTACCATGCACTGACCTTGGGCCAGTAATCCAACTCTCTGAGCCTGGGTTTTTTCCTGTACACAAGCTAATATTAAAGCCACATAGGATTGTCAGAAGGGTTTAAACAGATGATGAATTTGAAAGCTGTTTGTAAATCACAATCTGCTAGTTGATTTTTGTTATGTGCAGAATGGTGGATCCAGGGTTTTGGAAAAGGAAGAGACATGGAAGGCTGAGGCCATCAAACATGAGTTTTGTGGAGGAGGATTTAAGTACTGGAGGGGAGAAGAAGGCATCACAGGCAGATGTAATGAATGATCTGATCAAAGAGAAGTAGGTGATAATCAGATTGGTATGTTCAGGCAAAAGATGGACACTTGTAGCTATAAAAAGTTCCAGACAACACTGGAATCATTAGCATACCCATGGTCTCATGATCTGAGTTCAGGGTTAATAGGCAACTTGGTCTGGGGATCAGGAAATACAGGCTGCACAGTCTTCACTACTATTTGACACCAATGCAGAGTTGTCTGCTCAGGTCTTAGACAAGGACATTTTTCCCCTCCCGGCCAAAGTGCCTTGTCTCCTAGTAGTGCTTTTGCCACTATGCCACTGATGCAGCCCAGACAGCCAGACATGAAGCTAAGATGAAAATAACAACACATCTATTACCCACCAAAATAGCCTATTCCTTAAAGCAATTAGATTCCTGATTAGAACACTTTAATGGGGAATGAAAAAGTGCTATAGAAGGCAAGAAGTTACTAAACAAATGGATCAAATACATACATTTACATACACACAAATGTACACTGTGTATCATCACTGAAATAAGAAAAGGTTAATCATTGGAAAAACACAGCACAATTCATTGTGATGTATTCTTTTAAAATCCAGTACCCCTCTAATCTTGCTCTTTTAATTTATGAACACTCAGTTCAGTTCAGTCACTCAGTTGTGTCCAGTTCTTTGTGACCCCATGGACTGCAACATGCCAGGCTTCCCTGTCCATCACCAACTCCTGGAGCTTGCTCAAACTCATGTCCATCGAGTTGGTGATGCCATCCAACCATCTCATCCTCTGCTGTCCCCTTCTCCTCCTGCCCTCAATCTTTCCCAGCATCAGGGTCTTTTCCAATGAGTCAGTTCTTCCCAACAGGTGGCCAAAGTATTGGAGCTTCAGCATCAGTCCTTCCAATGAATATTCAGGACTGATTTCCTTTAGGATGGACTGGTGGATCTCCTTGCAGTCCAAAGGACACTCAAAAGTCTTCTCCAACACCACAGTTCAAAAGCATCAAATCTTTGGTGCTCAGCTTTCTTTATAGTCCAAATCTCACATCCACACATGACTACTGGAAAAGTCATAGCATTGACTAGATGGACCTTTGTTGGCAAAGTAATGTCTCTGCTTTTGAATATGCTGTCTAGGTTTGTCAGAACTTTTCTTCCAGGAGCAAGCATCTTTTAATTTCATGGCTGCAGTCACCATCTGCAGTGATTTTGGAGTCTAAGAAAATAAAGTCTGTCACTGTTTCCACTGTTTCCCCATCTTTTTGCCATGAAGTGATGGGACCAGATGACATGATCTTCGTTTTCTGAATGCTGAGTTTTAAGCCAGCTTTTTCACTCTCATCAAGAGGCTCTTCAGTTCCTCTTTGCTTTCTGCCATAAGGGTGGCATCATCTGCATGTCTGAGGCTATTGATATTTTTCCCGGCAACCTTGATTCCAGCGTGTGCTTCATTCAGCCCAGCATTTCGCATGATGCATTCTGCATATAAGTTAAAGAAGCAGGATGACAATATATACCCCTGACGTATTCCTTTCCTGATTTGGAACCAGTCTGTTGTTCCATGTCCAGTTCTAACTGTTGCTTCCTGACCTGCATAAAGATTTCTCAGGAGGCAGGTTAGGTGGTCTGGTATTCCCATCTCTTGAAGAAGTTTCCACAGTTTGTTGTGATCCACACAGTCAAAGGCTTTAACGTAGTAAATGAAGCAGAAATAGATGTTTCTCTAGAACTCTCTTGCTTTTTCTATGATCCAACAGATGTTGGCAATTTGATCTCTGATTGCCATGCCTTTTCTAAATCCAGCTTGAACATCTGGAAGTTCTTGGTTCACATACTGTTGAAGCCTAGCTTAGAGAATTTTGAGTTATTACTTTGCTAGCGTGTGAGGTTGAGTGCAGTTGTGTGGTAATTTAAACATTCTTTGACATTGCCTTTCTTTGGGATTGGAATGAAAACTGACCTTTTCAGTCCTGTGGCCACTGCAATTTTCCAAATTTGCTGGTATATTGAGTGCAGCACTTTCACAGCATCATCTTTTAGGATTTGAAATAGCTCAACTGGAATTCCATTACCTCCTTTAGCTTTGTTGGTAGTGATGCTTCCTAAGGCCCACTTGACTTCGCATTCTAGGATGTCTGGCTCTAGGTGAGTGATCACACTATCATGGTTATCTGGGTCATTAAGAACATTTCTGTCTTTTATTGTGCCCATCTTTGCATGAAATGTTCCCTTGGTATCTCTAATTTTCTTGAAGAGATCTGTAGTCTTTCCCATTCTATTGTTTTCCTCTATTTCTTTGCATTGATCACTGAGGAAGGCTTTCTTACCCTCCTCACTATTCTTTGGAACTCTGCATTCAAATGGACATATCTTTCCTTTTCTCATTTGCCTTTTGCTTCTGAAGATTCATTTGGAAATCATATAGGTCATCATTTGGATAGGCTTGTTTTAATTTACTTTCCTTTTTGCATTTCTTTTTCTTGGGAATGGTTTTGATCACCGCCTCTTGTAAAATGTCATGAAGCTCCATCCATAGTTCTTCATGAACCCCCGTCCATAGTTCTTCAGGCACCCTATCAGATCTAATCCCTTGAACCTATTTGTCATTTCCACCGTATAATTGTAAGAGATTTGATTTAGGTTATACCTGAATGGTCTAGTGGTTTTCCCTACTTTCTTCAATTTAAGTCTGAATTTTGCAATAAGGAGTTCCTGATCTAAGCCACAGTCAGCTCTTAGTCTTGCTTTTGCTGAGTGTATAGACCTTCTCCATCTTTGGCTGCAAAGATTATATCAATCTGATTTCAGTATTGAACATCTGGTGATGTCCATGTGTAGAGTTGTTTCTTGTGTTGTTGGAAGAGTGTGTTTGCTATGACCAGTGCGTTTGATTGGCAAAACTGTTAGCTTTTGCCCTGCTTCATTTTGTACTCCAAGGCCAAACTTGTCTGTTACTCCAGGTATCTCTTGACTTCCTATTTTTGCATTCCAATCCCTTATGATGAAAAGGGCATCTTTTTGGTGCTAATTCTAGAAGATTTTGTAGGTCATCATAGAACTGTTCAACTTCAGCTTCTTCGGCATTAGTGGTTGGGGCAAAGAATTGGATCACTGTGATGTTGAATGGTTTGTCTTGGAAACAAACAGAGATCATTCTGTCATTTTTGAGATTGTACTGCATTTTGGACTCTTATTGACTATGAGGGCTACTCCATTTCTTCTAAGGGATTCTTGCCCACAGTAGTAGATAAAATGGTCATCTGAATTAAGTTCGCCCATTCCAGTCCATTTTAGTTCACTGATTCCTGATATGTCGATGGTTGCTCTTACCATCTTCTGTTTGACCACTTCCAATTTACCTTGATTCACGCACCTAACATTCCAGGTTCCTATGCAATATTGTTCTTTACAGAATCGGACTTTACTTCCATCACCAGTCACATCCACAACTGGGTGTTGTTTTCTCTTAGACTCTCTTTGACTCTCTTCCTTCTTTCTGGAGTTATTTCTCTACTCTTCTCCAGTAGCATATTGGGCATCTAATGACTGGGGGAGTTCATCTTTCAGTGTCTATCTCTTTGCCTTTTCTTACTGTTCATGAGGTTCTCAAGGCAAGAAAACCATTTTGCCATTCCCTTCTCCAGTGGACCATGTTTTGTCAAAACTCTCTACCATGACTTGTCTGTCTTGGGTAGCCCTACATGGCATGGCTCATAGTTTCATTGAGTTAGACAAGGCTGTGATCCATGTGATCAGTTTGGTTAGTTTTCTGTGACTGTGGATTTCATTCTGCCTGCCTTTTACAAATAGCTGAGAAAAGAAGAGAAGGTAAAGGCAAAGGAGATAAGGAAAGATAAACCCATCTGAATGCAGAGTTCCAAAAGAATAGCAAGGAGAGATAAGAAAGCCTTCCTCAGTGATCAATGTAAAGAAATTTAAAAAAATCAGCAGAGGCCACAGGACTGGAAAAGGTCAGTTTTCATTCCAATCCCAAAGAAAGGCAATGCCAAAGAATGTTTAAACTACTGTACAATTGCACTCATCTCACACGCTAGCAAAGTAATGCTCAAAATTTTCTAAGCTAGGCTTCAACAGTACTGTGAAAACTTCTTCAAGAGATGGGAATACCAGACCACCTTACCTGCCTCCTGAGAAATCAGTATGTGGGTCAAGAAGCAACAGTTAGAACCAGACATGGAAAAAGAGACTGGTTCCAAATTGGGAAAGGAGTACATCAACACGGTATATTGTCAAACTGCTTGTTTAACTTACATGCAGAGTACATCATGTGAAATGCCGGGCTGGAAGAAGCACAAGCTGGAATCAAGACTGCTGGGAGAAATATCAATAACCTTAGATATGCAGATGATACCACTATTATGGAAGAAAGCGAAGAGGAACTGAAGAGCCTCTTGATGAAAGTGAAAGAGGACAGTGAAAAAGCTGGCTTGAAACTCAACATTCAGAAAATTAAGATCATGGCATCTGGTCCCATCACTTCATGGCAAATAGATGGGGAAGCAATGGAAACAATGAGAGACTTTATTTTCTTGAACTCCAAAATCACTCCAGATGGTGACTGAATTCATGAAATTAAAAGTCGCTTGCTCCGTGGAATAAAACCTCTGACCAATCTAGACAGCATATTCAAAAGCAGAGACATTACTTTGCCAACAAAGGTCTGTCTAGTCAAAGCTATGGCTTTTCCAGTAATCATGTATGGATGTGAGAGTTGGACTATAAAGAAAGCTGAGCACCGAAGAATTGATGGTTTTGAACTGTGGTGTTGGAGGAGACTTTTGAGAGTCCCTTGGAGCAAGGTATTCAAACCAGTCAATCCTAAAGGAAATCAGTCTTGAATATTCATTGGAAGGATTGATGCTAAAGCTGAAGCTCCAATACTTTGGCCATTTGATGTGAAGAACTGACTCATTGGAAAAGACCCTGATGCTGGGAAAGATTGAGGGCAGGAGGAGAAGGGGACAGCAGAGGATGAGATGAATGGCATCATCGACTCGATGGACATGAGTTTTGAGTAAGCTCTGGGAGTTAGTGATGGACAGGGAAGCCTGGCGTGTTGCAGTCCATGGAGTCCTAAAGAGTTGGACATGACTGAGCATCTGAACTGACAGACTGAGTTCACTTTCCTACTGATGTTTGCCCTGTGAGTAGAACAGATATGTGTACACATCACAGTGGTCCTTTTCCAAGAATGATAAATGCTTTGGTTTCCAAAGATTAAACACAAACAGATAAACCCTAGCATGGGTGCCTGGTGACTTGATTGGCTCTCTTTATATTCATCCAAATGACTCAGTGATGTGTTTTCAGCTTTTCTTGC
The DNA here is from genome assembly GCF_016772045.2 of Ovis aries. Taxonomy (NCBI): domain Eukaryota; kingdom Metazoa; phylum Chordata; class Mammalia; order Artiodactyla; family Bovidae; genus Ovis; species Ovis aries. Next base: position 101,315,106 of record NC_056080.1, on the reverse strand, counting down.
CCTAATGATCTCTCTCAGTGCCACTGATTTTGTTAAGTCTTTAATATTTTACACCTCTCTGTGCAGTTTCTTCATCTGCAAAACAGAAATAATAATGGTACCTACCTGACAGGGTTGTTGGGAGGATAAAATCAATTGCTTCACTGAAAATGCTGAAAACATTACTCAGTATATAGTAAACACTCAAAAAAAGTGAGCTCCTGTTATCATGCCAAATCTATCACTACCTCCTTCATGCTTTCTCTGAATGGCACTGGGATCTGCCCACTTTCCCAAGGTGGGAACAATCATCTGGCTCTTGACTACTCTTTCTTCTTCATCTTGCCACATCTAAACAATTGGGCTCTGTTGATTCTTCTTCTTAATGTGCACAGAGATTTCCAAAATGCAAGTCTGACCACGTCATAATTCTCCCATAACTCGTACTCTCGCAAACTCCCAACCTTCATATACCCACACGTGGAAAATCTTACACCAGAGTGCCACCTCTGATCTCTCAGTGGTGTGCCCTGCAGTAGTATGTTGAGAAGGATTATGAGGTCACATCTGGGCCCAGTGGAATGGGGTGCTGTGATTGATTATCAATGTCTGCCATGAGAGGGGTGGGAGTGGGGAGGCTGATGACCCATATGTTGTGAATTTATAGACCCTGCTATAGGATCAAGGCCAAGCTCCTTAACAAGGCAGAGAAGGCTTTCATGCTCTGACCCTAACTAATCTTCTGGCCTCACCTCTCGCCTCTCTTTGCTGTGGCCCATCATGCTGCATATTGTTCCCAGAACCACCATGCTCTTTCTCACCTCCATGTCTTTTCTCATATTATCCTCCTGCCTTGCAATGCCTTCCACCTTTCCCCTGACTCTTACACATTGTTTTAAGACTCAGCTTACTTTCTGACCACCCTGTCTGGGTCTGAAGCTTTTCCTTTGTGTTTCCACAACCCCACGTGCATATAGCAATCCATACCTTAATCACATCACATCATAATTATCTAGTTCAGTGTCTGTCCCCCATGCTCCCGACTGGACTAGGTGCTTACATGGGCAGGTACTGTGCTTATTCATAGCTGTATGGCCAGGGTCATGCAACAAAAACTTACTGAGCACCAGTGATGTGTCGGGCACTGGCAATTACCTGACTTCAAGCTCATAACGGCTAGAATGGGTATTAACAAAACAAAGCACTCTGCTGAGGGCAAGGATTCACTGTGGAGGAAGGCACATATGAACTAAGTTTTAAAGGTAAAGAAGGGGAAACTTTTCTGGGCTAAAAAACCAGCATGTGCAGAATATTAACAGCCAACATTTATTAGAACCCACCAAGGGGCACACACTGAGCTAGGTGCTTTATGTGTGTCGCAAATACAGGGATTTATAAAAGCTCAGGCAGGCCTTAAAGAGCAGAACAGCAAGTTCAGGAACAGCGAGAAATTCAAAGTAGTTGGAACATAGGGTGGGGTAGGGATTAGCGGGAGACAAGATTAGAGGAGGAGGCTGGGCCTGATTGAGAAAGGCTGGGCTGTGAGATCTGGCTTCGTGACTTCTCATTGTTTCCTGGAATCCAGGGACAGCAAGGAGAATGCCCTTCTGACCTCAAGTTGCCATCGTAGGGAGACTACAACAGCTCCTTGAAGGAAGGTAGACTAATTTCCATTCCTTAAGCTGAATTTGACTCTAAATTCCTTTGAGATGCTAAAACTCCTGATTTAGGCCTTACGTATTCAGGTTGAGAAAGCCCTGGAACTGAAATGTGCACAATTTCTACAGATACTGCCCAAATCATTACCACTACCCAAACCTAAGCCATCTTCATGAAGTGGCGGATGGGCAGAAGGAAAGCCAGAACATAAAAAACTAAACGGAGAGAGAAATTCATGGCTCCATGCTCTAAAACTCCTGCGTCAGAAAGATATTAGGGCAGGAAAGTGCTATCTATGGATGTCAACTAAAAATGATAAAGCCCTTATGAGCCAATAGACATGAAATCCTTTCATTATTGATTTAGTCTTCTAGTGCTGTGTGCACAGACACGTTCAGAAACCTGCAGAAGCAGAGCACAGACGTTCTGACTGCACTGTTGCGTACTTGGGTAGAAAATCTCCAATACCCTGCTCCAACTGCATTTTGGGAGAATCTCATTCCTCAGTCCTATAGCAACCAGTGCTGTTAATGTGAGTGTGAGTAATATGTTGCCTCCCGGCACAAACAAGAAAGAAATGTTAAAAGGGAGAGTGGGGGTGTGTTCCAAATTTAGCTTTCCTTCCAACCTCTGCCCATATGGTTGGTGGTTAAAAAAATTATTACCAAGCCAACAAAATGTAACCTGATATTAGGAGTTCCACTCTCAGTCTGTGAAACAGGGCTAATATCAGCACACGGTATTCATTTGTGTTAATACCCGCCGATATAGGGAGACTCAGCTCTGAAAGTGGTCCTTGCTTTGGTGCCCCATGAGCTGGCCTACAAGACTCCCATCTAGATTTGGAAGGGAGCTGAAGAGACTTCCATTGGTTAGCAGAGAGATTTCAATGGCAGTCCATCAACCTCAACAGGGAATAAGGGCTTTTGAGGAAGAAAAAAAAAAAAAAAAAACCTTATGCATCTGGTTAATAGTTTCCAAGTTTCCAATTCTAGGATTCCTAAGGAATTCCAAAGGCATCTTAGATTTCAGACTAACTGAAAATGAGGGGCTCTTTCATTTGCCAGCATAACTTTGGAAGAGAGAAATTTTCTCCCACTTGTGGTAGAAAGAGCTATTGATTCAAGCCTAGAAACTTTAAGGATGAAGGAAGGAAAATAATCTTTCAAAGCACTCCCTTTACCCCATGACGTGCTGGTAAATGTTTAATAACTGGCTCTCTCTCAAAAGAAAAAAAAAAGCATGCATGTTGGCTTATTTTAAATTTTGTTGGAATAAAGGATGCAGGTCATACAATTTACATATCATAAAATCTATCAATATTCTTTAAACTCCAAAAAAAGCCAGTTGGTTTTCACAGAATGCTTTCACTGACTTTTGCCAGACTCCAGCATCTGTAGCCAGACCAAGGTTGCAACTGACAAGCAAGTGTAGCTCCTGCAAGAACACTGCTTGATATATTGGTTCACATTAAGAAACAGGACAAAAATGAAATGACAAAGATTTATGTGGGAACATCACTCCTTCATCAATGACAGGAGTGACTTTTCTGCTAAACTGGATAATAGTTTTCAAATAGTGGAAGAATAGTTTCTCGATGTATTGTGCTATTTATTCACAACATAATAGCTACAGAGACAACCCGATTTAAAGTTTAATCGCCCTGCTAACATTTTTTTCCATCACTTTCTTGACTCTAGATTCTAGACAATCAACAAAACAATAAGTCAAGCCCTCATTTGTAGTTTTTAGTGATTTCTGGGGTGTAGACATTTCTGTCATGGTCACTTTCAAGCTAATGATGTGAAGACACTACACAGAGTTGGGAAGAGTATAGGGTACTTCTACCACTCAGGCACAAGGAGACACAGATAATGTCAAAAAGGCATAGATAATACCAAACCAGTCAATTCTAAAGGAATCCAACCCTGAATATTCATTGGAAAGACTGATGCTGAAGCTGAAGCTCCAATACTTTGGTCGCCTGATATGAAGAGCCAACTCATTGGAAAAGACCCTAATGCTGGGAAAGATTGATGGCAAGAGAAGAAGGGGGTGGCAGAGGATGAGATGGTTAGATAACATCACCAAATCAATGGGCATGAGTTTGAGCAAACTCCGGGAGATAATGAAAGACAGGGAAGCCTAGCATGCTGCAGTTCATGGGGTTGCAAAGAGTCACACGTGACTGAGTGACTGAACAACAACAATGGTAAAAGTACTAAGATAACCAGGATCTGATGAATTTTGAAAGGCTTGTTTTTAATAGACTATAATTATAGCTATATAGAATTTAATTTTTAATAATGGCTATTTTAAACAACTGAGTCATGAAAATTCTGAAGAGAACAGTCAGCTCACGTGAGCCAGTGCAAGCCAGCAGCAGTACCCCACTGCCCCCACCCCCATCTAGACTGCTGCTTGAGTCTGTTCCACCTCTGGGTCCAAGGGTAGCGAGTGGTCCAAGGCAGAGACAGACAGCGGGTTACTTCTTCCCGCTCAGAGTGGGGTCTGCTGCTCTTTATTGCCAGTCTGCGAGGAGGTAAGTCCAGAAGTTGCAATAAGCACTTAGACATTTTTATAGCAATTTGACAGAGAGATTTTTTTAGATCTGCTGAGTCTCATAATTAAAAACTATGGCTTTTATTTCTGTAGGCCTTTTTTAAAAATCATTTCCTTTTATTATGTTGTACAAAAGTATTGGTCCATGACAGATTTGGAAGGAACAACAATTGCAACAAAAAAGCAAACTAAAAAATACTCTGGTTCTTCACTAGAGAACCTGAATGTACTGGCCTATTCTTTGAGGCCAGAGTTGGAAGGGAGAGAGTGGTGGAGGAGATAAGGGTGGACTGGACAACCTTGATATTGACCATTCAGCCATTAAGGACAAAGACTTGTAACTGGAGGAGGCTCCGTATCCCAGTTTGCTTTTCTAACACGAGGCAGGAAGCTATGAGCCTGGAAATAATTGGGGAGAAATTAGAACTGGATTCTCATAGTAGTAAAACAAATCTAGAGGCTGTGAGTGACAGACAGGATGTTGAAAAGAATTGCTCCCTGGAAAAGTCTGCCATTTGTAAGGATCTATTTGCTTAGGAAAATAGTTGCAGAAAATCATAATTGGTGACAGGTGCTCAAATACAACCAGAAAATCTCTTCTCCACTCCTCTTTCCTTCCCGGAGCCTGAAAAATTGTCTCATTGGTTTGCTCCAACAACTTGGTTCTCTTCTGTTATACTTACATGTCTGCATCATAAAACCACAGCATCTCAGAGCTATTCTGGACCATGGAAGTCAAGAGCCCCTAATGTAGGTATCTATCCATTCTCTGACATCCCACTCTACCCTTACACCAAGCCAATGTTTCTGATATATGGTTGTTCATTCACTCAGTCATGTCCAACTCTGTGACCCCATGGATGGCAGCATGCCAGGCTTCCCTGTCCTTCATTATCTCCCAGAGTTTCCTCAAACTCATGTCCATTGAGTTGATGATGCCATCCAACCATCTCATCCTCTGCCACCCCCTTCTCCTTTTGCCTTCAATCATTCCCAGCATCAGGGTCTTTTCCAATGAGTCAGATCTTTGCATCAGGTGGCCAAAGTACAGGAGCTTCAGCTTCAGACACATGGCTACTTACTCTATAGACAAACACCTCCAGACTCAGGAAGCTGATTTCCTAGAGCAATCCATTCCACTGAAGAATCGCTTAAAGTGGAAAGTTTAACCTTTTTGTCAGTCAAAATATATTTCCTTATAAATTCCAAGTATCGGTTCTAGATCTATTCTCATCTTCCATATGCAAGACCTCTAAATAGTAGAAAGTGAAAGTGAAGTCGCTCAGTCGTGTCCAACTCTTTGCAACCCCATGGACTCATGGACTGTAGCCTATCAGGCTCCTCCATCCATGGGATTTTCCAGGCAAGAGTGCTGGAGTAGATTGCCATTTCCTTCTCCAGGGGATCTTCCCGACCCAGGAATCGAACCCAGGTCTCCCTCATTGCAGGCAGATGCTTTACCATCTGAGCCACCAGGGAAGCCCCCAATTCTCCTCTTGTAGAGACTGAACATTGGGACTTTTTTTCAATTGTCCTTCCACTGACCCTGTTTGCAGATTCTTCTCCATTCTGCTCACTCTCCTCAGGATGCACTCAAGGCTACAGACTCACAATATCTCACACAGTGTGTCCTCCCCCTCACAGGAGGCCCTACCCTGGTATGGACTGGAAGAGGGATCTCATGTCTCTTGGCTCACAACTTCCATTGCTAGAAGGATACTTGGAAGAAGCTAATGAAAGAAGCTTCCCAGGAGACGCTAGTGGTAAAGAACCCGCCTGCCAATGCAGGAGACATAAGACTCGGGTTTGATCCCTGGGTCAGGAAGATCCTCTGGAGGAGGGCATGACAACCCACTCCAGTATTCTTCCCGGGAGAATCCCATGGACAGAGGAGCCTGGCGGACTACAGTCCATGGGGTCGCACAGAGTCGGACGTGACTGAAGCGAGTGAGTACACATACACGATGAAAGAAGCAGAGAGGGTGAAAGCTACCAAGTAGGATGCAAAAAGAAGCAAATGCTGACAAGTAAACCTTGCCCATGGATAACTGAAGTATTTATCAAACACCTACTGAATGACAACTGTGGAGCAAGGCAGGAGAAGGAAGCAGAGGTTGGCGACTGATTGCTGATGACAAAGACTTGCTTTCTAACCTCTGAGAGGCACATCATTAATCAAGGAAACCACTTCACTCGGAAAGCCATCCTGAATGTGCTAATGAGATTGCCCCCTGGTCTAACAGAGACTGTTCTCAGACACCAGAATTTGCAGACTAACCTTGACTCCATTTTTGTTTACTTGGTAATTATATTATTGCTTAAGTCCACCAATGAGCTATAAATTAAGATTCTGTCTGCACAGGTATTCCCATTCTCATCTTTAAAGGTTTTATTTACCATCACCCATATCCATTAGGATTGTTTAAAAAAAATCAAAAGGCAGTAAGTAAGTCTATTAAGAAACATCAAGAACCAGTAGTGCTTTGGATCATTTTCTGGATCATTAAACATCGCTTGGACAGGTGTGTACATAGGCAGGGTCTGTAAGAAGATTTCCTTTCAGAAAGACGAACAACAAAAACTGCCAGTAACGTCATTCCTACCAAAGGAAACTGGAACTCTTCTGTCCCTGGCACAGGCAAATAAGAGGGAGAAAGAGGTGATGGCTGTACCTCTATTCTTTTCGCCATATTAACAAAGTTGACAGACAGCATTGTCTGAATTGGAAAGAGACTTGATAACATGTGTGCACACTTGTGCAATGTGTGTAGTTTCAGGGGTTTTGTGGAAGGTCAGTGATTGTAGGGCAGCTGATGACTCTGAGTTCCTCCTCTAAGAATGGGACCTCAGCCTGGCTTTGTATCTAATCTCCACCTGCAGCCCCTGGGACTGTGCTCACCATGTGCTCTCAGTTTCTCCCTTGTTCTGCAGGCTCATGATTCCTTGCACCCTGGGCTCCTCTGATTTGGCTCCCTCTAGAGTCCATTGTTCATCAGGGGAATGTAGGGCCATCACGCAGGTTTGATTAGACGTTGAGTCTCTTTCTGGTGCTCCCAGATCCCTTGGGGATGAAGTGAGGATCCCTTCACTTCTATCTGGCAGCTCAGGTGGAGGCTCTAGGCTGGGCACTTTCCTGCTGGTTCTGCTCTTTCTTTTCTACTAGTAAGTATTGAACCTCCCCCTCCTATTCCTTTCTAGTCACACTAGATCACAGCAATTAGTTGAGGCTGTCACTCAAGTGGCCAACATGGCTTCCTCCAGGGAAAATCAATCACCCCACTTAGCCACATTCATATAGTCAACTGTTCCCTTTTAATTTGAAAACTGATGACAAAATATAATACAATGGTCACAAATTGTTCACACTATCCCCAACACTCCCCCAATTCTTATAGCTGTATGGAAGGTCTACCAATAAGCAGAAGCATTATAGCGATGTGTGTCGTTTTTATCCCCTGATAAAAGCCTCATGGCCTAATGGTTCAGAGGGCAGTAGACCCACAAACGTGAACCCCAGCATATATCCTTTAAAATAACAAGATGGTAACTTTAGTTTTTACCTTTCCTTATTCTCATCTTCCACCAGTTTACCTGAAGTAATTCCCTAGTCAACACTAAGGCGTGGGGATGGCCCCTTTTTGGGTACACTTACTCAGTTGGTTGGTAATGTCACTATGAAAGTTTGCATCCAAATCCCTCTGCATGAGCCATGGGAACTGCACAAAGCTCTGGGGTGAGGTGGGAATGGCTGTCTTGTCCATGTATTAGCCTGAACAACCTGGTCTGTGTCTGAGAGAAAAGTGCTATTATAGTGAGCTTTGGTTCCTTCAGCTTCCCTATGGCATTTGATCTCTAAAAGAGAAGATCAAGGCATGAAAGCAGATTGCTTGTAGCTAAGAACAAGATAGAATGGAAAGAATCAGGGGCCCTTTCATGACCCTACCCAACTCATTGTCCTCCCCTGCCCTGACTGCCCCACTAACAACCAAAGAAAACAAAACATAACTAGCTGAGATTCTTTCAAGATGTAGGTGACTACTACTTTTGTGACTGGTTATTTGCACAACTCAGCAGACATATTTGTCATTGCTTAAATACCTTCTTACTGGGCTAAAAACAAGTTAATGAGCAACCGACAATGCTACCCTGGGGATGGAAAAAGAGGGAGTACATTATAGAGAAATTTGTTGGCCAGAACATTGGGAATTTAATTTATTATTATTCTTATTTTAACTGTAGGCTTTTGATGAGTAAAATTCACTTATGACCCCATGGTACCAAATAATATTAATAACGTTACCCTAAATGGGTAATTGCTTTACAGTTTATAAAGTATTTTTATATTCATTATCACATGTGTTTCATTCAATACCTTATGAAGTGGGCCGATCAGGAAATATTTTATTATTTTTGCATATGAGGAATATGAGGCTCAGAGGAGTTGAGTGACTTTGTCCAACACTGGTAGGTAACAGAGCAGAACTGAGACTCAGTTTGTCTGACTCCACAGATGAAATGCCCTCCTTCCCGCGATATCTCAAGCTTCAGCAGCCTAAGGGTAGGAGAGTGTCCCATTCACCCATCAGCTGGGACCCAGGGTAAATGACAGGGGGCCCACTTATGCTGAGATCTTATGGTTGAGGGACTGATATCCCAAGGAAGAAGGTTGAAGGGAGTCACTACAGGATCTTAGCTGAGAATTTCAGAAGTGGATTACTTAGTGGTTAGCAACCTTCAACATAAGCGCCAAAGATCTGACTGCTGGGTTTCCAAGGAGTGCAAAGGAAGTGAGATCAGGTCATTCAAACTATAGACTACATTGTGGGAACACGGCCATAATCTATTCCTGGACTTGTTACCAGCAGGGCAGTATAAATCCGCATATATTTTGAGCTCTGAACAGGACTTGATCACTTTCCCATTAAAAAAATCCGAGGACATTTCACTCTCCTACAAACCCTGTACTCATTCTTCAGCAGGCAATATGATTTGTTCTAAAGTGTGAAAAATTTGCAGATGTTACCCATGATCAAAGGCCCATTTTAGAGTTCCTCCATTAATTGTACCCTTTTCACCAAGTCAACCAGTCAATGACTTTATTAAAACACGTGACTACCAGCCCACATTTGTGAGGGTTTGATTTGACAGTTCAGAAGAACAGTTAAGCCACTGAAGCATCCTTCCCTTATTCTATGCGCACAAGCGTGTTAGGAATCAGAGCATAAGGCTGCTGCCGCTGCCGCTGCTGCTGCTAAGTCACTTCAGTCGTGTCCGACTCTGTGCGACCCCACAGACAGCAACCCACCAGGCTCCCCCGTCCCTGGGATTCTCCAGGCAAGAACACTGGAGTGGGTTGCCATTTCCTTCTCCGCTTGAAAAAAAAAAAAAAAAAAGAATGAAAATCATTGGCTTAAAAATATTTTCTAATCTCTGTTTTTAGCAAGAGGAGAGTCATTGTTCTTTTGCTTCCAGATTGTAAAGTAACTGTAGGGAGGAACTATGGGGTGCAGAGACTCATGGGGCTCACAGCTTCTCTCCAGAACTGCTGGGAAGGGGTGACTGGGAGGGGTGGGGAAGCAGACAGCTTCTGTCCCTCCCAACAGCTGGGGAAGACACAGAGGAACGGCAGAAGGCACCTGCTGAACCTTGGATTTCACCTTCACTTCCAGTCAGGGAACAAGTGTCAAGTTTTTTTTTTTCAGCCCTCACACTGACATGAAGAGACTGCATGTTTCTTGAGGGCAAATATTTCCACAAGAAACACTGGTTGAGTATGGCAGGAAAGTGCCCTTTGGTTCTAAGGGCTGGTTCAAGTCCCAGGCCCGAGGTATGTTCCATGAACTGTTCTCCCCATGCTGCCACCAAGCAGCTGAAGCCCCTCTGCCTCCCAGGGAGCCACCAGGAATGTTCCTATATACTGTGGTCTGTTTCTGCTTTCCTCATCCAAAGAAATCAGCTTTCGCAGTATCCATTCTTTGGCCCAGCTTGAGACAAGAGTCTCTTTGTTTTCTGACTTGCTGTTATAAAGATGTTAGGCTCGCCAGCATGCTTTGGCTGTACCCACAGAACAGCACAAGCTGGAGCAAGAAGAGGTCCAGGAGAGACAGGGGCGAGGGAGTGGTAACACAGATGTCTCTGAGACAGGTACTTCTTGCTAGGAGTTTTTCTGTGAGCATAAATTTCAATTGTGTTTCCAACAGCAGGTATGCACATGTGCACACCTACGTGTGTGTGTGTGTACATGTGTGCGCATGGGCATGTGTGTGTGTTTTCTCTGTGGGTGAGACTTGGCGGACAGGAAGCAGATGCTTAAGATGCTTAGTCATCATGTCTTGGCCAGGGACACATGGCCAGAGCTTGGAAAGCTTCTCAGGGATCAGCCCCAGCCAAAGCTCTGGGAGTTGCCAGCTACCCAAATAGCTTACAATAAGAGCTTTGACAAGGCCAAAAACTAGGAACAATGCTGATGGCAACCTGGCAACAAAACAGTCATCTTATTGCACCAGGTCCATCATAGATGATCTGTCTTTGGAAGGGAGTCTGAACACGGGTGTTCAATGTGAGTGCTTTATAACTCATGCGCTAAATTCAATCTTTTCAGAAAATACATGCTGAACTAGGGTTGCTGAGAAAGCCAAAGAGCTTCCAGAGACTTTGGAAGAGTAATAACAGTCCTCTGCTTGTTATAAACATTTGTAGAGCTTCATAGGTTACAAAGCACTTTCACACTTATTATCACATTTGATTTTCACAACCACCCATTGAAGTAGGCAAGTATGATTATCCCCATTTCATAGCTGGAGAAACTGAGGCTCAGAGCAGCGACATAACTTGCTCAAGGTCCCACTATAGTAAATATGCTAGGACTAGAACCGAAGTATCCTAACCTATCACAGAGATGATGGGCCTTGGGCCTCTCTTATACTCCTTAGAGTACTTAACTCAATGCCGGGACAGGTTAGCGGCTTCTTGGATGCTTCAAGTATCAAGCCTAAATGCCACAAGAGTTCAATTAGAAGGTGGTAACGACTAAACAAATCACCTAGGGATTGTGTTAACATGACCTCCTGATTTAGTAGGTCTTTAGGTGGGGCCTAAGATCCTGCATTTCTTTTTTTTTCTTCATGAAAAGTATTTTCTATTACTTTTTTAAAAAATTTATTTTAATTAGAGGCTAATTACTTTACAATACTGTATTGGTTTTGCAATACATCAACATGAATCCGCCATAGGTGTACATGTGTTCCCCATCCTGAACACCCCTCCCACCACCCTCCCTGTACCATCCCTCTGGGTCATCCCAGTGCACCAGCCCCGAGCATCCTGTATCCTGCATCGAACCTGGACTGGCGATTCATTTCATATATGATATTATACATGTTTCAATGACATTCTCCCAAATCATCCTCCCCCCTCCCTCTCTCACAGAGTCCAAAAGACTGTTCTATACATCTGTGTCTCTTTTGCTGTCTCACATACAGGGCTATCATTACCATCTTTCTAAATTCCATATATATGTGTTAGTATACTGTATTGGTGTTTTTCTTTCTGGCTTACTTCACTCTGTATAATCGGCTCCAGTTTAATCCATCTCATTAGAACTGATTCAAACCTATTCTTTTTAATGGCTGAGTAATACTCCATTGTGTATATGTACCACAGCTTCTTATCCATTTATCTGCTGATGGGCATCTAGGTTGCTTCCATGTCCTGGCTATTATAAACAGTGCTGCAGTGAACATTGGGGTACTCGCGTCTCTTTCAATTCTGGTTTCGTTGGTGTGTATGCCCAGCAGTGGGATTGCTGGGTCATAAGGCACTTCTATTTCCAGTTTTCAGATCCTGCATTTCTAACAAGCTCCCAGCTGATACAGATGCTGCTGCTCCATGGACCCCACTTGGAGTAACACGGGGTAAGGGGAGATTGCAGAATGTCAGTTACCTGGCTTTAGTTGCCTTTTATGGGTCTTAAATAAACCAAAAAATAAGGCAATTAATTCTGATCTACATTTGCAGGCTCTTGGAGTTCCCATAGGTCAGTAGCAACAGCAACACACCAGGTGCTTTAACAGTAGGTAACATTTTTGGAGTGTTTACTAGGTCCCAGACCCTGTGCCAAGTGCTTTGCATGGATTATTTTATTTAATGGCCACAACACTATGAAATAGGCTGAGAAAGGAGGTAACCCTCCAAAAGGAAAACATATTAGCCTTGTTTTGAGGAGTGAAAGGAATAGGTCAGCTGTAACTGTGGGTAAGAAGACACTTTTTAGTGGTCATCTCAGCAGCAATTAAATTTAACAATCGGAAAGAAGGGTCAGACTCCAAATTCAGAAAGAAGAATTATAGAAAAAAAGAGAGCACTTGGGAAACTTTAGGATGAAGACTTTTAAAAGTGAATATAGCTCAGAAGGCCTGGATACTACTCAGAACTTCTTATGAGCATCCTGGCCTACAAGTGTGCCGAGGGCCAGGTGTGGGCAGCCCTTGGTAAAAGAAGCCTGGCTTGTCTGACTGGAACAGTCAAAGGAGCTAGTATAGAGAAAATAAGATCTGTTTTAATGTGTAAATAGCTCCGGAGAAGAACAAAACACAGGGAATCTGCATGGTCAGAAGAAGGTGTCCCTGAAAGACTCCAGTAAGTATGTTGCCAGGGACTAAAGCCAACATCGTCACAGACTGTTGGCAATAGCATGGCCAGCGAGAGATGCCTGGGCATTCTCTTCATTTTACAAATGGAGAAACTGACTTCTCAAAAGAGGCAGGGGCCTGCCCCGGGACACATGGGAGTTAGAAGCAAAGCCAAGAATAGAAGCTCAGCGTCCTGCACTTCCTCCAGTGCATCAAAATCTGGGAGTAAGTGAGCCAGGGAGAGCAGCCAGTAGGACTGCTTACTGGCCAGAGTGCAAAAGAACTGTTCGGGGCCAAAAGGGAGACAGGAGAGAGTCTGAACATACTCTGAGCCTTGTTTTTTATTTTCAAGTTGTCTTTTGGAGGAAGGAATTTGGAAGCTCTAAATGAGATAGAGGTAAATGCACGCAGTGTTCCAAGTCTAGTTGACGAAGTGGATGTTGATGTATCACCAGGATCAGATGGCATCTACCCAGATTTGGGGTAAAATTGTGTAATAGCTGACCAAAGTGTATAGCTCGTTATTCCAAATAGCTATTGTGCCACGAGCCTGGCAGATTGCCAATGAGTCTCCTCTTCATGAGAAGCATTTGAAAGGGGACCCAAGGAACTCCAGGCAGGTAGGCTCACTGAACATGTTAGGCAAGTGTATCCTATTGGGAGTAAAGCATCATTTTTTCTGGAAATTAAATTAACCACCATTTGTGTAGCATTTTACAGTTGACAAAGCACTTAGGGTTAATCATGCCTAACTAATTGACTAGAATTCTTTGAGAGGATAAATGGGCATTTGGACAAAGGGAAACCAGTAGATGTAATCTATTTATATTTTGAAAAGGCCCTTGACAAGGTCCCACACCAAACACTCTTTAAAAAAGTTAAGTCACCATGGAATCGGGGAATTGCACTTTGAAATGGATAGGGAAGTGGCTTCTAGGCAGGAGAGCAAGAGGAGGGATAAACAGGGACTTTTGGAGAAACACGAACAGTGGTGTGTACTAAGGATCAGCATGGGGACCAGTTACTAGTTTGCTGAGTCATCTAAGCAGTCTTTAGCTGACCACAAACTTTTCGGGGGGAGCAAAATGCAAAGCAGATTTGTCTAATAAATGGCCCCTGAAAGCTGACTGCCTGACTCTGAATCCTGACTCCGACCTTAGCCACTGCATGACCTTAAGCAAATTACTCTACCTCTTCCAGCATCAGTTTTCTCATCTGTAAAGTGGGAATAATAATAGTGGTGGTGTGAAAATGACATGAGGCGACGTGTGTGAATTTCTGGCACAGCACTCACAGCATGGTAAGTGTCTAATAAACAAAACCTTCTATGAGTTTTAGTTATTATGTTTACTCAACATTCTTTCTGTAGGATTGCCAGGCTCTGAGTGACCATGTTATGCCTTAGGAATGGAACTTGGGAGCCAGTGCAGACCATTTCTTGCAAGTATTGGCAGAATCTGTTTTCGTAATTCAGAGGGCAGCGATAAGTATGCAATGAGATGGTTGTGAAAGATTTCATTGAAGGAAACAAACAATTATGGAGCACCCAGTATGTTGCAGATACTGGGACAGCTGCTTCACAAACTTTTCCCCTTGATTTGATCCTGAACTAGTTGCTTACTGATGGATGAATCAAGTGGATCCCCTTTTGATGGATGAGGGAATGCAGATTTAGCTAGGAGGTTAAGAACTGACCCAGGTCCTTCTATCTCATAAGGAATAGAGCCAGAATTCAAATACAAATTTACTCGACCCCTAAAAATATTTTCACTGCATAATATTTGAAATGTACTTTTAGGGATGGGTGTGATTCAATAGAAAATAAAAGGGTATGTACATAGAAATAAATGTGAGGAACATTTGAAGACAGGAATAAGAATAGTATGTCAATTCATGCTCCTGGGGGATGAGTATGGTTTGCTCTTTCTGAAGAGTAGGGTTGCTGTGGGGCTAGTGGTGGGAAATGACAGGGGAAGGATACTTTAGGCTAGACCAGAAAGCCCTCAGAACTCTGCTAAGGAGTCTGAGCATAACCCTCCAGGCAACAGGGATAGGATGAAGGTAGCTGAGCTAGGAAGAGGTAGGAGATGCTTTAGAAAGATTAACCTGGCAGCTGTACAAGGTGAATTTGGTGGAATCTTCTGCCTGAGTCTGATTCTTTGTTCTCTAATCTGTTAGCCTAAGGCTCTCAATACTCCTGGCTTAGCCTAGAAGCCTGGAGACCATTTACGATGTGATCTTAGCATATGTGGGGGTGGGGGATGTGAGGAAGGGAGGACAGAAAGGAAACAGTGAGAGAAGCAGAAAAAAAAAAAAAGATAAATCATCTACAGAGATTTGGTGCCCAATTGTATATGAAAGTCAAGGGAGACGAGTCAAAGATGACCTCAGTTTTAAGCCTCAGTGACTGGGATAATGGTAGTGGCATTAGAAAAATAATGATATTAAGGGAGGAACCAGTTTGAGATGGTCTATTGTTAAGTTTGATTTATGATACATAGAGTTAGGGGTAATGGTAGGAAAGACAGGAAGAAGAAAGCTAGTAAGCAGCTGGAGATCTGGGAAGGTAGCTCTGGAGACCAGTGAAGGCTGGAGGTAATGATTTTATGAGTTATCCCCACAGTGGTATAATACTTAAAGAATGTTCACTGCAGCATTAACCACAACAGCCAAGAGGTAGAAACAGCCTAAATGTCCACTGATGGCTAAAGGAATGAAGTAATCATGGACAGGCATACAGTGGAACATTATTTAGCCTTAAGAAGAGGGAAATCCTGTAGTCATACACTACAATGTGGATGAAACTTGAGGACATCATGCTGAGTGAAATAAGCCAGTCACAGAAGGACTACGTGACTCCACTTCTATGAGGAGCTAAGAAGCCAAACTCATAGATGCAGAAAGTCAAATGCTGGTGCCAGGGACTGAGGGAGGAGGAAAGGGAAGTTAGTGTTTAATGGGGACAGATTTTCAGTCACACAAATGAAGAAGTCTAGAGATCTGCTGTATAATCTGTATATTACTATTAATAACAATACTGTACACTTAAAGTTTGTTATGAGGGACTTCCCCGGTGGTCCAATGGCTAAGACTCTGTGCTCCCAAGGCAGGGGGCCCAGGTTCCAACCCTGGTCAGGGAACTAGATCCTACATCCCACAACGAAGGGTTCACATGCTGCAACTAAGGATGTTGCCATATGTTGGCATGTTGGCATGTTGGCATGTTGGCATGTTGGCATGTTGCCTACATGCCACAATGAAGATCAAAATTCTTATATGCTGCAATTAAAGACTTGGTACAGTCAAAAAAATAAATATTTGAAAAAGTTTATTAAGAGGGTAGATTTCATATCAGATTCTTTTTGCCAGAATAAAAAAAAAAAAAGAACTTACAGAAATCATTAAAAAAATTTTTGAAATAGCCAACGTAGATAAGATACGTATTTTCTCTGGAGAAGTGAGAAAACATAGAAGCTTAAGAAGAGACTCAGTTTCAGGACAGCATTAGAAAGAAATAGGGAAGGAAAGAGGTTGAAACAGAAAGAGGAGCTTGTAGGGTCTCAGAGGTCACGGGCAATAGGGTTTCAAGGAGACGGCTGTGCATTGCAGAAGGAAGAACGGACACCAGAAGTCTTGAGACCCAAGTTGGATTTCTAGCTCTTTCATTTAGATGAATCTCATTTCTTCTCTGAGCCCCAATTTTCTTGTAGTCATACACTACTTTGTCTCTCTGTATAAATGGAAACAAGAATGCCTAGCCATACAAAAGCATTTTGTACATTGGGCTAATTGATGCAAATGTGGCTTGTGAAGAAATATTTTTTGTTATGGTTGTTTTGCCTTCTTGGCAGCATCAGCTCTCTATTTTTCTTCTACTTGTTTTCATGTCGCTGTACAGTTATGTAGCATAGCCTATCAGTGTTAAACTACTAGTGGAAAAAACTAAATATGACATTCTAAGAGGAGAAGGTTCCCTAATGTCTTTTCTTTGAAAGTTACCCCACCATTGGCTTTTCACTAGGCTCTCAAGATTGCATTTCTTTTTGCATCTCTTTTTATAACTGAGAAGAACCAAGGAAATTTCCAGTAGGAAACAAAGCCAACTGATTTAGGTCAGTTCATTTTAGATAATGAAAAACAGGAAGTTACCCTTTTAGGTCCAGAGATCTTTTTAAAAAGCTACCTGAAAACTTCATTTTTCTAAAGTGTTGCCTTTCCTTGATGGTATTGTGTGTTACAGAGATTTTAGTGAAGTTATAAAGAGCAGATTCAATTGGTATTCAATTCCCAAGCATCATGATTTTAGCTCAGATTTGAACCAGCACTAATCACTTACCTGCAAGGAAGCGGAGCTGGTTCTTCACTTTCATCATTCCATCGCCAGAGCCTCCGATGCACTCATCTTCATCATCGCCACAGTCTCCACTTTCAAGCCCTTCCTCATCAAGGTTTTTATCCAGAACTCTGCCTTTGGGTACAGACATGGTCCTCAGGAGCTGAAAGAAAACAACCAGGATTGCAGCAACTTTCCGTATTTCTCAGGTAGGTCTAAGACAGTGTGTTGTTAACGAGAAGCATTTTAAAATGGGAAAAAGAGCTACACAGAAAGTTTTAAAAATCATTTTCAAACTTACATAGACATACATTGCTTATACTCTTTAGAGCTGCATACTTCTGGACCTTTCCATAGCATTTGACATGATTCTCCACTCTTCCACTCTACTTCCACCATCAGTAGCCAGAACGAATATTGTATCAAAACTTTCCCATGTCTTAAGCCTCCGTGGGAGGAGAAGTCACTGATGAGGAACTAAGTGATGATATAGGCAAAGCATATTCATAGGCTGAGAGAACACCAAGTTCAGAAAAGATGCCTGTGAAAGTCCACTAGATCTGTATTTACATTCACCTAATTAAATCAGCAAATGCATCCCACCACATGAAGAAAATGGCAGTGACATTTTATACACATTTAGATGAATACTTATAATTACTTGTTCCATACTATGCCCTGACCACTTGAAAAACTTAAAATCTCCATCCTCTACAGTTTCAATAAGATGCTTTGAAATTCATTCTGCTTTATTGTAGATCACATAACTAATAAGAGGCATGCCTGTTTTGCTGTGCAGTATCTGGCCTTTCAGTCACACAGTCAAGGCCTTTTTAATTTTAGGGTGACTTCCACCTCCCAAAAGTCTCACCACAGACTCAGAAGCCCAGCTCACAGCATGAGTGGTCTTCTGAGGGCAATTTTACTTTTCCTCACCATCTCTCTCCAAGGCTGTATTCCAACACCCTCTATTCCTACTGTAGCTTCTGCCCCACCATCCATGTTTAGTCCTAAATATCAGTCCACCTCCTATTTTTAAATAATGGACAACAGAAGATGTGGATATGCAGAAAGTGAGACTTTTGCAACTGCAGAGCAGGTATCCAAGAAAAGAAACGCTGAATATTTACACAGGCACATTTTGGTTGTCGTGGCTTTCACTGTGTTCACTGTCCCTGCAAAATATACTTTTCTGCTCTCCACCTGTGATTTAGCTGTTACACCATGATCTACTTGGAACAAGCTATATACCATAGAGAAATGTGACTCTGCAGGTTTGTTTCTCTTTCTAAGCAAAGAAAGAAAAATCCACAATGAAAAGCTGGTTCTTTCCTGGCCAACAGCCTCTAAAGGTATCAGTGAAGCCAACCCCTCTATCATCTTCTACTCCAGCACCATCTCCACCATCAAACTCTAAACACATTTCTTTCTCTACCCTTTCCCCCATCCTACGCATCTAAACATATAATATAGACACAAAGGCTGGGATAAGCTAGACCAGCAGTTCTCCAACATTTAGATTTCAGGACCCCTTTATACTCTTATTGGGAATATCAGGGAACTTTTAATTATATAGTTGTATCTATAAACATTACCATCTCAGAAATTACAACTGAGAAATTAAAAGAAATATTTAAAAACTAATTTAAACATAACAAATAAAAAACCCATAACATGTTAACATAAATAGCATTTTTAATGAAAAATAAATATATTTTCCCCTGACATAAAACCATTAGAAGGAAGGCTGGCATAGTTTTACATTTTTGCAAGTATCTTTAATATCTAGCTTCATATGATACCTGGATTATCATATCTACTTCTCCCTTCAATCTGTTGTTATATGTTGTTTCAGTTGAAACATCTGCAGAAAATCCAGCTTCTCACAGGTATGTAATAGGAAAAGACAGAAGTATTTTATTAAGAGTAGCCTTTTCAGATAATTCTGGATAGTTTTCATTGAAACTACATAAAAACTCAACAAGTGAAAAAGGTTACTTGCAATGTTAAATATGAAAACATATAAGTAAACTTTTCATGTTATGTTACATTAAAATCCATTGGTATATTTTGAATTTTGAATGGGCCTTTTACCCATTTTGTCTCATCATGCACAGATCATCTGGAAAATATTGGTTCACTGAGCTCTGCAGGTCTCCCAAATGTTGACACCTTTCATTATATGATATTTTAAAAATCACATTCATTAACATCATCTCCAATCTCATTTAAAAAGTCTTTGAAGCATTGGGAAGCTCTCAAGGTCATGGTGATAGATACAAGTTTTCCAAAATTTTAATTTACTTTTTTCTTAAAATTTACTCTTTAAAGTTTGAATTTTATCCTTGGCAACACACACTGTCACTATTTCCTTTAACTGTCAGGCTCTCTTTGTTCCTTTCAAACAAAATGTCTAACAAATACTGAAGCCTGCATAACCATAGTTTGTCAGTCAGTAAAAAAGGCTAATTTAGCTCATGGCTTAAATAATCTCACAAATGCTTTTCCTTAAGACATGTATCAACACAGTTTGTAGCATAAGTACCTTACACGTAAGTCAAATGTCATAACACAGAATATTTTTTTTAAAGTTCACTCAATTGTTAAGGTTTAATATATTAATGATTTTTACTGCTTTAGCAATGATATTCTTAAGTGGAGTGCCTTTTATTTTCCTGCAAGTGTAATGATTACGAGCATAATTTGGTGTCACTGCCTTGATTCATACTGTGGTACTAACAGTTGTACTCACTATTGCTTCTGTACCATCAGTGCAAATATCAGCACAGTGAAAAAGGCAAATAATACTTAGTATTGTGCAAGTCATTTTGACTGTCTGGATCCTTGGGTTTCATGGATTACCAGGGTTCATTAACTATTTGAGTGCTACTACCTAGACGATAATGTCATTTCAGTTTGACCAAACCACCCTAATTGCTTCCATTACCATTATGAAATGTATGGGAAAACTGCTTTTGACATACATGTTTTAAGGTCAATTTTGAAAAATACATCTTTCATGTATGTCACAGATTACCGGAATTAGAATTGTTCACATAAGGGGAATCTGTGGTTAGATACAGCTTTGTGGACTTGCTGTTTCTCAAGCACATCTCACATCTGTGCCTTTTATTAATCCCTTCAGCAAACATTAATTGAGCACCTAATGTGAGTTGTTTTCATTTCCGTCTATTGAAAGCACTCCATCCTTTCAAGCCAAGTTCAAATGTCACTTCCTTAATAAAGCCTTCTTGGCCACCACAGATGGTCATTATAATTCTCCCTTTCCCTCTTCCAGCACTGCTCCCTGTATCTGTACCTCCCAAATAGCACTTTATGAATGCAACCTGGTATTATTTATTGTACATGTGGCTTCACTCCACCACCAGACAGTGAATGCCTTATTTATCTTTGAGCCCCATACCATTTAAGGCAGTGTCTGGTACATAGTTGTTGTTTAGTCACTAAGTTATAGCCAACTCTTTTGTGACCCCATAGACTGTAGCTTTCCAGGCTTCTCTGTCCATGGGATTCTCCAGGCAAGAATACTGGAATGGGTTGCCATTTCCTCCTCCAGGGGATTTTCCAGACCCAGGGATCGAACCCGTATCTCCTGCACTGGCAGGCGGGCTCTTTACCACTGAGCTACCAGGGAAGCCCCTGGCACATGACAGGCACTCAGTAGCACTTCAGTGCTATTGAACTGAAGCAAAAGGAAGTGGCATAGCATATTTCATTCTCTAAGAGCTACTTCCACAACCTCATAAAAAAAGAGAAAGCCAAAGCACAGATGAATTATAGAAAAACTTGTAAATGAATAGCTAAAGGCTTTTGGACGACCCTGGCTAAGATCTGTAGCTAATCTTTGAGAGGCTGTTTTCCAACCTCGTGTACAATGCCTCCAGTATTCCCTGGTATTTTTAAGTGCAATTAAAAAAAAAAAACTTTAAAACTTTGCCAGTGAAATTACTTCTTTAGTCCTTAAATTACTCCCACTTGGGTGACAACTTCAGCATTGAAGAAGGATTACAGCACACTTTCCAACCATATTACATAGACGTTGTTGATGAGCCTAACCCTCACTCATTAACAAAACCAATCCAAACCTAGAAAGCTATTGTTAATGCAAAAGTCTTAAAGGACTGAAGCGCCAGAGTGTTGAAAGAAGGGTAATGTGTCAGTGATGAGGAGTTGCCAGTGAGGACTGTGAATTTAGTACAGCCTGGAATTTGGCACAGAAATCCAATCAGCTAATTACAATTCACAATATTGACCTTTTCGTTCCTTCTCTCACTCTTTACAATGTCTTCCAGACTGAACGCCCACTTTATGAAAGGAAAGTTATGAAGACTGTGTACAGTTAACTTCAGGTGCCTAATGCTTTTGATTAACTGTTTGCCATTTTCAAAGGACAATATCCTATTAGCTTTTTAAAAGCCAGGGCTCAGAATAATGATTATTAATGTAAACTATCTTATTAAAACACTGGTCTGATGATTTTGCCCCACGACCCCACTGAAACATTCACTAAACCTGACATTTCTGCCTTGCATCATTCGGCCGGCCTTAGCGAGAAGTACATGAGACCTTTCCACTGCGCAGCTTTTTCCATTTTCTACCCCTCTTGCTACTCTGTTGACTCACATGAAACTTTCACAGTTGCTTAAATATACAGTTTTTATTTTATGATGTCATATTTTCATTATGTAAGTATTAAAATAGAAAGATGAAAGAAAGGGATATAAGGGGGAAATTCCAATTTCCAAACTTTAAGAACCAGTGTTTGGT
The DNA here is from genome assembly GCF_016772045.2 of Ovis aries. Lineage (NCBI taxonomy): Eukaryota > Metazoa > Chordata > Mammalia > Artiodactyla > Bovidae > Ovis > Ovis aries. Next base: position 101,293,155 of record NC_056080.1, on the reverse strand, counting down.
TTTCGAGGGTAGGGTTTGTTTCTAATGGCTGTATTTTTACACAGTTGAACTTGCATTTTAGAATTCAGACTGACTCGAATTAGAATCCTGGCTTTTCCCCTTATTAACTTCTTTTTTTCCACTTACTAACTTTGCTGCTTAATCTCCCTATACCTCAACGTCCTCATCTGTAAAATGAGGAAAATGCCTGTCTCCTAGAATTGTTGTAATGAATAAATGTGATCAATGTAATACTTCAAATGTGTTTAAAACACCTACACAGTGCCCTCCAGGGATCTACCAAAATCGACCTAACCATTTTCCTAATTTTGAAAATATTACATTGCTTCTAGTTCTTTTACTCCTATAAATAAAGATGGATCATCAGGAGTATTCAATAGTTCTTTCCATATTTTGGATTATTTCCTTAGTTTCCCATTAGTAGGATTACTGGGTCAAATGGTCTGTACATTTTTATACACCATGAGAGTGAGTCTTCGACAATTTCCATCTGAATCACCTAGGATGTTTGTTAAAAACTCCAGCTTCCAGGCCCCACGCACAGAGCTTTTAATTGAGTAGGTCTCGGGTGGAGCACAGCCCCACCCTGCCCTGTCCCCCACCTTCCTGTGAGTGAACCACAGTCTACACTTTAAGAAGGGCTACTCTAGTGTTACTCTACCTGCCAGAAACCCAGTGAAACCGTCTTTGGACAAGAGTCACCTCAGCTCCACAGGTGTCTGAATCCTTAATGCATGTTCTTCAAACCATTTTATTAAAACTGATGATTTCCTTTTTACTTAGGTATGGACATTATGACCTTTTGTCTTTGTAGTTAATGAAAATACTCTTGTATAAAGTGAGTGACTTCAGGATTACAAAGCGAAATATTTAAGTTTCCTTGGAACAGGTATTCAGGGTTGTGTGATAAAAGGAAACAGGCCTTGAATAATTACTTAAGAAAATTAGAACCACAGCATAAGAGCAAAAAAGGCTTTCTAGAGTACAGCAATTTCATGTTCTTAAAACCATAACCAAGATAACAAAAGAACACTGCAGCATGGGACAGCGTGATTTGGCCAAAGCTCTTTTCATGCTTGGTTGACAGAACAAAGATCAAACGACGTACTTGTTGTTCTTAGGGGGATCAAATATGCTGAAATTATACCAGAGAGAGCAGCAATTCTCGATCTGCCTATATGGTATAAGTAATGTGCCTCTTGGAATTATCTTGATTGTACAGATATGGACTTTATCAGCCACACACTTTGCTAGGACTTAACATATGTTCTTTCATGTAATCCTCAAATCCACCCTATCAATTTGTATAAACAAGGAAGATTGCCATCCCCATTTCCCATGTCAAGGGAGGCTTGGAGAGGAGATAAGACTAGACCAAGCACTAAGTAAGTGATAGAGTCCTCATTAAAACTAGAGTCTTTTGCTTCCAAGTCCACAGGTCTTCAAAACAACAACAACAACAACAAACCTACGCTCTCTTAGGTAAAGCCATCAACTAATGGGGCCTTCACTCACATTTTTTGTCATCTTGACTTCTCTACCTAAGATAATTTCCAGTTCAATCTCATTTTCTCAGATACTATCCATGAACTATACCTTGATGGGAAAGCCTTCTGTTACTGGCTGGGAGAGCTGGTTGGGGGGACAGGGGTAGAGGGAGAGATAATGACATCGGATGCCTCCTGCTTTTTTCCCAGCCTCCCATCTCCTGTGTCTTAATGAACCAAACCATCTTATCACAAATGCGTTTGTTTTGAAAAGCTTCAGACAGCTGGTTAGAATAAAATGGAGAATTCCATCACTGCTGCTACATGGCTATGAGTTTTCTTGACTTCAAGCACTTCAGCATTTTAAAAATAAAGGACAAATAACAAAGTAGATACTACAAATATGGGGCTTGGTACATATTTTGAGGATTTAGCTAGTTTTGTCTCTTTTGTCCACTCACTCTCTAGGCATTTTTAAAAATATCTGGAATCCAGGTTACCTTTTAAAGCTATTGAGCTGGGCTTACAAAACTGATACTGAACTATTTGGGTGCTCAGCATTATACAACCTGCAAGGAATGCTTTGGGGGCTCAGCTTTCCATGTCCACAGCAATGTAAATACATGCTTTACTGTTTGTATTTGAGTAGCATAAGCTAATGGGAAACAAATGTAGTGGCTCCAATGAATCCCAGCTTTGGAGGAATGCCATTATTATTTATACGTTGTGCACATCCACGAGACCTAGGGCACGTGACCTCTGCTTTGCGTGCACAGTTTCTTTGAACTAATGCACCAAACCACAGCCACAACTAATTGGAAACAATTGCAACTCCACACGTTTGAGAAGAAGCCAGAACCAAAGTGCATAGGGCTAGAATGAATGGCTATATAGGCACTTCACACATTGGAGAGGCAATAAAGTATAGCCCTTAAGAGTGTGAGCTCTGGAATCTGACCAGCATGGATTTGAATCTCTACTCAGTCTATTTACTATCTGTGTTACTTTGGGCAAGTCACTCAACCTCTTCGAGTTTCAGTTTCCATGCCCATAAAATAGAGGATAATGCTATTTATTAACTTCACAGGGTTGTTGAAGATTTAAATTCAATAGTACCTTTCACCTTTCATAGTCCTATGTATCTTTCTTTCATAGAACTTTCCACAGTTTGTAATTATATAGTCCCCTGTCGCACCCCCACTAACAGAAGAAATAACCGTCTGTTTCAATTACCAGTGTGTAGTGCAGTGTTTGGTAGAAAGTAAACATTTACTAAATATTCATTAAATGGATGAATGAGTAAATAGAAGAATGGGTATAAAGTGCTTAGCACATTGCCTGGCAAGGCTCAAAAGTGTTAACTCTGTTGCTGAGGTTGATGGTGATGATTGTAAAGATGAGGAAAGGGAGGAAGAGGAGAAGCAGTAGCAGGCACAGTAGCCACCATGTAGAGCTTATTACAAATGACTTGTGAAGCAAAACAAATAACACTCCATGGCCAGATACCGAGGCACCAGGAGAGAGGGTGGGTGAAATGTTTTTAAGAGTCTGGGGAAAGCCTTCTGGATGCTCCCAGGAAGATAAGGGTCTGTGCACTAGGATGCATGCAGAGAGAGAAATGTGCAGTAATAAATAGCAATGGGACCTGTCAGAGGCTGTGCTTTCACATGGTGTCAAGTCAGAAGGCCACCCACACCCAGATACACTCTTGCCTGGGCATTGCTTCCACTTCTGCCTCTTACCCACAGCACATGCTTTCTCTACCACTTCTAGCTTCCCTGATTCTTACTTGATGTTTGTTAATGTAGTGGAAACGTGTGAAAATAAGTCCTCCCAATTCAATAAGTACCTGGATAGTAAAATAAGTCAGGATGTGAGAGAAGCAAACTTGGGATGAAATTAAAACTATTCCTATGGGGCTCCCTCCTAGTGGTAGAAAAGGTTCTCTGCAGTTTTAGGAAGCTGTCCACTGCCTTAAAATAAAAATAGCTACAATAATATTACTTATTAATAATAGCTTAGAACTGTAGAGTTTTATATGTTTCTAAGAGGAGGCAAGGAGAAGGCAATGGCAACCCACTCCAGTACTCTTGCCTGGAAAATCCTATGGACGGAGGAGCCTGGTAGGCTGCAGTCCATGGGGTAGTGAAGAGTCGGACACGACTTAGCAACTTCACTTTCACTTTTCACATTCATGCATTGGAGAAGGAAATGGCAGCCCACTCCAGTGTTCTTGCCTGGAGAATCCCAGGGACGGCGGAGCCTGGTGGGCTGCCGTCTGTGGGTTCGCACAGAGTCGGACACGACTGAAGTGACTTAGCAGCAGCAGCAGCAGCAGAGAAAGAAAACTTGTATTCAAATCTAGACTTTATCATTTACTAGCTTTGTTACTATAAGCAAGTTATTCTTTCACCTCTCTGAGTCTTATATTTCTTATCTATAAAATGTGTTTAATAATACCTATTCCTATCTCCCACACTGCATTATCATGGGGATAAAATAAAGTAATCCATGTAAAGCACTAAGCTTAGTATCTGGCATATAGTAAGTAGTTACACAATAGTGTATTAAATTTTATATTAAAATAATACATTTATAAGATCTGAATCTCTGAAGAGCATGAATTCTGAATTTTTGTTTCCAGTTAACATTCAGCTATGGCCTGGGTAAGATTTGTTCTGTGGAACACTTGTTGTTTAGTTGCTCAGTCATGTCCGATTCTTTGCAATCCTATGGACTGTAGCCCACCAGGCTCCCCTGTCCATGGAATTGTCTAGGCAAGAATACTGGAGTGGGTTGCCAATCCCTTCTCCAGGGGATCTTCCCAATCCAGGGATCGAAGCCATGTCTACTGCATTGGCAGGCAGATTCTTTACTACCGGGAAGCCTATAAGCTCTCAATAAATCTTAGTTATTGTGTCATTACTATCAGCATTTCATTATTTTTATAATTAAAAGTATTTCTATTTTCTTAGTGGATCCATTCTGCACCCCTGTAAGGCAGCAGGGCAAGTATTATTAGGTTCATTTTTTAAAATAAATAACTTGGAGCTGAGGGATATGTGAGGCAATGTACTCATTTTTACCTTGAAAAAGTTCAAGGTACTTTAAGGTGGTTAGGATTTGGAATGGGGCGGGGGGGAAGGCTTTTGTACTCCAGCATTAAATTGGAAGGGTATGGCCCTGGGACTAGCACAGTTCCTGACACATAACAGGTGCTTAGGAAATGCTCGGTGATCGAAAGAATGAATGAACCAAAGGCTAACCAAATAAACAAGCAATTTATTCACCGAATTTTGGTTCTCTCAATCTCCCTCTCTTTGACCCTGGTCTGATAAGCCATTGCTATTGCTTTCGCATGATTTTAGCTGATTCCTGCCAGGGAGCCTTGGATATACTGAGGCTAGACAGATGTACAGATATACTGAGTGACTGACTGCGAGCAGGTTGTTTACTCCCCCCTGGCTGAGGGAGCCCCCTCCTCTGATAAAGTGGGATAAAGTGAAAGAAGAAGGCAGGAAATTAATCTTTTTAAGCAAATGAACCAACTAATTCAGAGGTAGCCAAAACCAACCAAAGCACTAAGGGGCTGAACATGGTTCCTTAAGGCTACCTGGTGAGCCTCTTCCAATCCCCAGATGAGTCTTCTGTTTCTAGATTAGTTGGCCTAATGGGGGTCAGTTCCGTGCTCTGTAATGACCTCCTTTAGTGTCTCTAGCAATACTAGAATAAATCCCATTTTAGGGGTCCAAAAGCCCCACAAACACAGTTCTGGTTCTAAGGCTGGAGTCAAGGCTGGCCTAGCCTCCAGGAGCCAGCCAGATTGGGCTGATTTGCCAGTGTGGCCGCAAAATGCAGATACAGCAGGGTAACCTTTCAGGCCGCCAAGTCCAGTTTTCCTCAGAAGGCATTCATCCCTGGCCACCACCATTGTTGAAGATGAGTGACCTTTTTGTCCCCATGTCAGTTTTAAATTGTGAAAAGTCTCAGGGATGAAATATATCTTCTTTTCTGGAATGAAAACTTACTTTGAAGACATCTGTGAAACCCCATGGCCCTACTTGGTTTCCAAAGGAATCACCTTGTTAGATGTGGGAGGGCCACTGATGGAGGGTAAAGGCCCCAGGGTGAGAGTATACTAGGATATCACGTTTCCTCAGGGAACTGAGGTTACACAGACATGATCTGCACATTTACTGTTGTCCTAGTGTATAAATGGGACTCATTCCAAATAGATATTTTGTGGTTATACTTTTGGGAAATGAGAATTCTTGCCTCTAAAAATAACCTCCGTGAATGAACCACAGCAGCTATGTCATCAAGCACAGGGCTTTAAGAGTAGAGGGTTCACTATCTTTCAGAAGGAGGCCCACCAAGGGTTAGTGAGATGGCTCTAGTTTTCCTGTGAGAGCTTCCTGCCTTTAAAGGTGAGGTCTAGATCAGGGTTGATAAATAGGTTTTCAGTGAAAACTGTTTTCCTTCTCTGGTGTACTCTTAGAAAAATATGAATTTCAAATATGCTTCAGATAACTAAGGTTGCATTGTATTATTCTGAAGTGTAATAAATGGCCTGGTGCCTCTGGTACAAGTAAATTAGCTGGGACTTGATGAAAAACTAGATTCTGAGTTTCTAGTTATTTTTTCCTTGGAAATCAGAGCGCTTTAAACCCTTCCCTTTCCAAGTTTTAGGCTGTAGATTCCTAAGAGGGAAGGAGGCTCCCATAGGAAACAGAAAACATGAGTAAAATTATTTTAATAATCATATCTAATCACATACTTTTAAAGGTTGAAATAGATGAATCAAAAGAATGGTGCTCTTCAACAATGTTCATAGCAGCATTATTCACAATAGCCAAGACATGGAAGCAACCGACTGACAAATGAATGGATAAAGAAGATGTGGTAATACACATACATATATATACATATGCATACATACAAAGGCATATTTGTCATAAAAAGAATGAAATAACACAAAATGCACCAACATAGATGAATCTATATATAACCATATTAAGTGAAGTAACCCAAAGACAAATATCATATGATATCATTTATATGCGGAATATAAACTAGGATACAAATGAACTTATTTACAAAACACAAATACTTTTAGAAATTCCACCTGCAGAAGTTTCTGCTGGGTTGATTGTATATACTTATGAAGTAACTGCTACTTAGCATTTGGCTAAACTATTCTTCACACTCACCTTTCATCCCCTAAATAAAACACTCACTCATTTAGTATACGGAAATACTTGCCACTTGGTAGCACATCTTAGATTACTTTCACTTCTCTGAAGTAAATAAGCAGAGTTGGAGTCTAGTACAGATATAATCATTTTCATCCCCATCTGGGTTTCTCTAATCATTGCTTCTTATTCTTAAATTCCAAACCTCATCAAGCATTTCTCCTATTGGCTCTGCCTAGGAATCCATTTCTCAGACAGGCCCCTTGTTTTCCCTAAAAAGCTCATTACAATTTAACCACAAGGTCTGGGAAGAGCACCATGTAGCCAAGTCCAGCTAATTTGTACTCAGTGTTGGGCAGAGCTTGTTTCTGTGTTATTTTGGTGATGTATATGCCCCAGAGATTATGATGAATTATTTTCCTTGTTGGCTTTTTGATGGATGGGGTATGTATATTTTGCTTGCTACTAGAACTGAAGAGCTTGGCTGGCTATCTTACCTGAGTTCCTTCTCTATTTCACACAACTATTTGGTGGTGATGGTAGTGATAGAGTAGCAGGAATAGGAGAATGGAAGTGTGGGAGGGGAAAAGGACAGTTTATGACAGGCTGCAGCCAACACATATTTATAGTTTCACCTTTATTTGTTTCTCTTCATTGAGCTCAGTAAGTAAGAATGGCTTTATCAGTTCTAACACGGACTTGTCCACCATCTTCTGAGACTCTTTTTAGTCATATTAACATTTTGTTAAATAAACACGTTTCCCTCCCCCACAATGTTTAACCTCTTTTGATACAGCAGATAATATGCACACATTGTGAACATCCTGTTTATTCAACACATTTCTGGATACAGCCATGGTAATTTTCATCTTTGAAGAAATTAGCTCATATGCCCATGCAACAGGTAAGGAGATGGTTGGGAAGCAGAGAACTTACCTCTCAGAGAATGGTGTCCAATGTTAGAAATGGAGAAATTAGGTGTATTGAGCACCCTAAAGTCATCAGCATTATATTCAACCTGTTACTAAGGGAATCAGGTCATAGACCTGGAATGGTAACTGAGTTCGAAAGGACCTGAGAGATCATATGGTCCAATCCCATTTTACAGATGAGCACAGCAATCCCACCCAGACAATTGTTAGTAGAGCTTTTCAACACACCAGTGCTGCCTAATCCTTGGGGATATCACAGGAGAATCAGTTGACAGCAGGTAGGAGAGAGGCAAAGGTACTTGCAAAATGACCTTAAAAACAGGGGCTTCCCTGGTGGCTCAGCTGGTAAAGAATCCGCCTGCAACGTGGGAGACCTGGCTTTGATTCCTGGGTTGGGAAGATCCCCTGGAGAAGGGAAAGGCTGCCCACTCCAGTATTCTGGCCTAGAGAATTCCATGGATTTTATAGTCCATGGGGTCACACAAAAAAAGAAAAAATAAAAACAGGAAGGAGGGTGATGAGATTCGTTCTCCTGGATCCTTAGTAGTAGCCAAAGCACAGGCTATGAAGAAGACAGCGTAGCTCCTGAGAACTTGGCAGCCAGTTTCCAGGTTGGCATGGGTAAGGGGTAATAATAGAACATGAAGCCTGCCCTCAAGAAGTATACAGTCCAAAAGCAGTTCTCTAGAAGGTATAAAAAGCAGTGGAATAACACCTTCCAAAGTCCTCATCTTATCCATTTCCGATTAGGTGGATAAATTCACCTGCCAAAGTATTGGTACTTCTTTATTTTCTCCCATTCATCTCTTCCTGTCTATTCCCAAATAATTCTGGTTGAAAACATCTTAGAGAGGCTAATCATACTGAAATCCTTGCATTTGCATTCAGTTACACATAATTTCATTTTGTTTCCTACTCTCATTACATTTAAGCATTTTGTTAAAATAAATGGTAAACTCCTAAGTTATGGTAGCTTTCAACTAAATTGAAACTTCAAATGTGTTGCTGTCCCGAAGATGAGGTTTGGTAGGCTGGTTATAATCTTTATATCTTTAAATAATAATTATGTTTGGGGACTACCATGTATTTCAGATGGTCGACATCTTGTGTTTTCATGGTTCCAGAAAGAGACAGGAATATGTAGTGTAACCGTCAGTGATGTTATATGTAGTGATTCTACAAGTTTGAACTAAATTCCGGCATTATTATTTGTCAGTTAATAGTGCAGAGACTTTCTGCTATAAATACATCACCCACAGCATCAGAGACAAAGTATTCAACAAATTTACACACTGAGGTACTCACACTTATGCAGATACCTTAATTCATGGAAAACAAGTGCATAACTACCTTAATTAGTAATATAAACCTAGAGGGCCATAGGGGTTTGCAGGAAGCTGCTGTTACTGCTAAACAAATTCTTCTCCGTTCCCAAACATGACCCTAGTCCAGGCCACCCCCAACTGGACTTCTATTTCTTATTCTAGTTACACAAGCCAGAAAAAATATTTTCTATCAGCTCAGGGGGGAAAATAGATCCTTCACTTTTGTCTACACTACCTCCCTTTTACAGGAGCAAATCATTCCCTATATTGCTTTGTGAAGTTCCACTTTCTAGCTCTATGTTAAATAATTATCCAAACCTACTAGTTCTAACAGCTCTGTATTTAACATCAAAGACAAAGGGAGAATTATGAAAGCAGTGAGAGAAACAACTCATCATGTACAAGCAATAATCAATAGGATTAACAATCAATTTCTCATCAAAAACCAAGAAGCCAAAGACAGTGGGATAAGAGATTCAAAACGCTGAAAAAAAAATTTAAAAACCCTGTCAACCAAGCATCCTATGGGCTTCCCTGATGGCTCCATGGTAAAGAAGCCATCTGCCAATGCAGGAGCTGTAGGAGACTGTGGGCTCAATCCTTGGGTCAGGAAGATTCCCTGGAGAAAGAAATAGTAACTGACTCCACTATTCTTGTCTGGAGAATCCCATGGCCAGAGAAGCCTGGGAGGCTACAGTCCACAGGGTCACAAAGACTCGGATATAACTGAGCACGCACACAAAAATTCTATATCCAGCAAAACAGTCCTTCAAAAAACTGAAGACATTTCCGGAAAAACAGTAAAGGAGTTTGTCACTATTAAACATGCCTTCAAGAAATGGTAAAGGGAATCCTTTCAGCTGAAATGAAAAGATACTAGACAATATCCCAAAAGCTGTAGGAAGAAATGAAGAAAACTAGAAAAAGTAACTCCATAGATGATTATTATTAAATTTTTACTTGGTAAATATTTTTCCTATTTATTATTTTTATTTTCAATTAATTTTTTCTTTGGCTGTACCATATGGCATGCAATGGTACAATGGATTGAACCCACACCCCTTGTGGTAGAAGTGCAGAATCTTAACAATTGGACCACCAGGGAAGTCCCTCCTATTTCTTTTAAAGAAAAATTGCATAAAGCAATAATTATAATTATGCATGGATGGACTTATAAAGATATAAGGTATATGGTAATAACAGCACAGAGGAGAGAGGGAATAAAACTATACAGTAGTAACATTAAGTTAGTATTAATCCAAACTATCACTGTGCATGCTCAGTCCCTTAGTCATGTCTGACTCTTTGCAACCCCATGGACTGTGACCCACCAGGGTCCTCTGTCTGTGGGATTTTCCTGGCAAGAATACTTGAGTGGGTTGCCATGCCCTCCTCCAAGGGATCTTCTTGACTCAGGGATTGGTCAACTCAGGGATCAAACCCACGACTCTTGTGTCTCCTGCATTGGCAGGTTGATTCTTTACTACAAGCGCCACCTGGGAAGCCCAATTGTTACAGTTAAGATGTTAACTGTAATCCAGAGGGAAACTACAAATAAAATAATTTTTAAATGTGATAAAATAGATGACAAGGGAATTAAATTACAAACTAGAAAATATTTAATGCAAAAGGCAGTAATGGAGAAATAGAGAGAAAGAGACATAAGATATGTAGAAAACAAGCAAGATGATAGATGTGAATCCCATTATATCAATATGACATTAACCGTAATTGGATTAAACTCTCCAATCTAAAGGCAGAGATCTAATTATAAACTGCCTATAAGAGACACACTTCACACTCAAAGATAAAAATAGGTTGAAAGTAAAAAGATAAAATATACTACACAAAGAGTAACTTAAAAAGAGCTAGAATTGTTATACTAATATCAGATAAGATATATCTTAAGACAAAAATTGGTGCTATAGACAAAGTTCCTTTTTTAAAAACATTGAGGGTCAATACCAATCATTTACAATTATAAATGTATATGCATCTTACAACAGAACTTGAAAAGACATGAAGTAAAAACTGACAGAATTGAAAGGAAAAGTAAGCAATTTAAAATAATAACTAGGGGCTTCTCTGGTGGCTCAGTGGTGAAGAATCCGTCTGCCAATGCGGGAGACACTTGTTTGATCCCTGATCTGGGAAGAACTCACATGTCATGGAGCAACTAAGCCCATACACCGTAACTACTGAGCCAGTGCTCTAGAGCCCAGGAGTCATGACTACTGAGCCCACGTACCCTAGAGCCAATGCTCTGAAACAAGAGAAGCCACCACTTTGAGAAGACTGTGCACCACTGTAGAGGAGTCCCTGCTCACTGCAACTAGTGAAAAGCCTGAGCAGCAATGAAGACCTAGCATAGCCAAAAATAAATAAAATTATATTGTAAAGCAATTTTCCTGCAATTAGAAAATAAATTAAAACAACTGGCACACTCATAACTATAGATATTAATATCCTATTTTTTTTTTTTAAATTTTAAAATCTTTAATTCTTACATGCATTCCCAAACATGAACCCCCCTCCCACCTCCCTCCCCATAACAACTTTCTGGGTCATCCCCATGCACCAGCCCCAAGCATGCTGCATCCTGCGTCTATTTTAAATAATGGTGAGAGCAACGAGACAGATTATCAACAGGATATAAATGACTTAAACAACATTATAAACTGGTGCTGAGGAAACTGGATATCCATATGCAAAAGAATGATTTTGATTCCTACCTCATATAAATGATTTTTGATCTCTACCTCATATACAACAATTAACTCAAAGTGACTTATAGCCAAAATGTAAGACCTAAAACTATAAAGCTCTCAGGAGAAAATACAGGGGTAAATCTTTGTGAATTTCAGTGAGGCAAAGTGTAAGTGACAAAAGAAACAAAATCAATTGGACTTCATCAAAATGAAAAACTTTTGTGTGACAAAAATGACTATCAAAAGAGTGAAAAGACAACTCACAGACTGAGAAAAATTCTTTGAAAATCACATATCTGATAAGGGTCTTGTATCCAGGTTATCTAATGAACTCTCATAAGTAAAAAATGAAAAGAGAACTGATTTTTAAAATGTAAAAAGGATCTGAATAAACATTTATCTAAAGATATGTAAATGGTCAATTAAAAGATATTCAACATCATGAGTCGTTACTGACATGCAAATCAAAAATCACAATGAGTTATCACTCCACACCCACTAAGATGGCAACAATAATAATCAGAATATAACAAGTTAGGATATAGAAAAAGGGGAATCCTCATACATTGCTTATGGGAATGTAAAATGGTACAGTCATGGTTGAAATGGTTTTGCTGTTCTTCAATAAATTGTTACGTATAACTTAATAAAATTATATACATTATAAATGTATAATTACCATATAACCCAGCAATTTCACTCCTAGGTATATACCCAAAATAACTGAAATCAAGGACTCCAGCAGATACCTGCACACAAATGTTCAAAGCAGTATTATTCCCAATAGACAAAAGGTAGAAACAACCCAAATGTCCATCAGTGAATTAATGGACACATAAAATATAGTGTATCCACACAGTGGAATATTACTCAGCCATGAAAAAGAAATAAAGCACTAATACATATCGCAACATGGGTGAACTTTGAACACACTATGCTAAGTGAAATAAGTCAGTTAAAAGGACCATACATTACATGATGCCATTTATATAAAATGTTCAGAATAGGCAAATTCATAGGAACAGAAAGTAGTTGGGGGAGGGGAGAATGGGGACTGACTGCTAATAATATGGGTTTTCTTTTTTGGGGTGATGAAAATGTTCTGGAATTAGATAGTGGTGATGGTTGCACAACTTGGTCAATATACTAATAACTAGGAGACCATACATTTTAATAAGATAAATTTTGTAGTACGTGTTTTTTATTTCTCAACAAAAAGAGAAAAAAATGGAAACAACTAATTAGGAAAAATTTGCAACTCCAAATTTAGAAATAAACTTTCTATTGCTAGAATTGAAAAGGTCACTGAAAAATTCTACTCTGTGGACAGAGGAGCCTAGTGGGTTACAGTCCATGGGGTCACAAAGAGTCAGACACGACTGAGCGACTAAGCACAGCACAGTATATCAATTATCTTATTACACCAAGTCTCAGTGACCTCAATTTTCCACAAGAATCTCTCATGGATTTGCTTTCAGTACTCATTCAGACCATGGAAAGCAAGTCATGTGAGGAGAAGGGCCATCAAGGAGAAGCAACATTGCTAGTCCTGATATGACAAGGGCCTGTAGAGTTTTAGCACATGATGAAACACTGGGAAAAAGAATTCAGTTGTCATTTGGCTAAATTCTTGAGGTAGAAAATAAAAATGATTCCTAAACCATGAATAATGTATTGGAAAATTGTGGTTTCCTGGGGGAGTTGAATTCACTCCTACTGTTAATAGTAATAGTGCTGTGTGAATAACTCTCTGGATACCAAGTGGGAAACTTGGTAAATGAGGTTGTTATATTTCTGAAATTTCCATCATATTTCCAGTTTCATCTTACAAGGGAAATATTATCATCTGATGCTTTTGGAAGATGGCTATACTCTTTCCTTTAAACTAACAGTGCTAGCTTTCTGATAAGTACAAATTCAACAAAAGCCTACTTCTAAACCTGGTTGGATGATTCAAAGCTCTATCTGTTCCAATCCATAGGTAAATTAAGACACCACATGTAATATTTTGGAGCCTAGATTTACACAAACAGAAAAATGGTAAATTCTAAATACATTTCAAACATATAAGGAAAACAAATGGTTCTGTGGACAATGTCTCTATGGGGATTGCCTCCCTGGGCTCTGAGTTAACAGACTGCCCTGTGGGCACTGGCTGTAGGAGTACAGCCATTCTGTACTGTTTATTCTAAATACTACACAGTTATGAAACTACTAATTCTCTTTATGAAAGAGTTGCCTACTAGGCTTTTTGTTTGCACCACTATATTTTATTGACATCTGTCAATCATACCAGGAACCTGGAGTCTAGGACAAGCGGAAGATATGGCTTAATCAGTTTGCCTTTTAGTGTTGATGGGTTAGGCATTTTAACAATAGTTAACACCACCTTTATTTTTGTTGTTGTTAATATCGTTTATAACCTTTGCATCTGAGGTTGTTGTATAGATAAAGTTTAGCTATCTTAAAACAACCAGACATCCCCATGGAAAGAAATGCAAAAGAGCGAAATGGCTGTCTGAGGAGGCCTTACAAATAGCTATGAAAAGAAGAGAAGCGAAAAGCAAAGGAGAAAAGGAAAGATATAAGCATCTGAATGCAGAGTTCCAAAGAACAGCAAGAAGAGATAAGAAAGCCTTCCTCAGTGATCAATACAAAGAAATAGAGGCAAACAACAGAATGGGAAAGACTAGAGATCTCTTCAAGAAAATTAGAGATACCAAGGGAACATTTCATGCAAAGATGGGCTCAATAAAGGACAGAAGTGGTCTGGACCTAACAGAAGCAGAAGATATTAAGAAGAGGTGGCAAGAATACACAGAAGAACTGTACAAAAAGATCTTCATGACCAAGATAATCACAATGGTGTGATCACTCACCTAGAGCCAGACATCCTGGAATGTGAAGTCAAGTGGGCCTTAGAAAGCATCACTACGAACAAAGCTAGTGGAGGTGATGGCATTCCAGTTGAGCTATTTCAAATTCTGAAAGATGATGCTGTGAAAGTGCTGCCCTCAATATGCCAGCAAATTTGGAAAACTCAGCAGTGGCCACAGGACTGGAAAAGGTCAGTTTTCATTCCAATCCCAAAGAAAGGCAATGCCAAAGAATGCTCAAACTACTGCACAATTGCACTCATCTCACATGCTCGTAAAGTAATGCTCAAAATTCTCCAAGCCAGGCTTCAGCAATACGTGAACCGTGAACTCCCTGATGTTCAAGCTGGTTTTAGAAAAGGCAGAGGAACCAGAGATCAAATTGCCAACATCCGCTGGATCATGGAAAAAGCAAGAGAGTTCCAGAAAAACATCTATTTCTGCTTTATTGACTATGCCAAAGCCCTTGACTGTGTGGATCACAATGAACTGTGGAAAATTCTGAAAAAGATGGGAATACCAGACCACCTGACCTGCCTCTTGAGAAACCTGTATGCAGATCAGGAAGCAACAGTTAGAACTGGACATGGAACAACAGACTGGTTCCAAATAGGAAAAGGAGTACGTGAAAGCTGTATATTGTCACCCTGCTTATTTAACTTCTATGCAGAGTACATCATGAGAAACACTGGGCTGGAAGAAGTACAAGCTGGAATCAAGGTTGCCGGGAGAAATATCAATAACCTCAGATATGCAGATGACACCACCCTTATGGCAGAAAGTGAAGAGGAACTAAAAGCCTCTTGATGAAAGTGAAAGAGGAGAGCGAAAAAGTTGGCTTAAAGCTCAACATTCAGAAAACGAAGATCATGGCATCTGGCCCATCACTTCATGGGAAATAGATGGGGAAACAGTGTCAGACTTTATTTTTCTGGGCTCCAAAATCACTGCAGGTGGTGATTGCAGCCATGAAATTGAAAGACGCTTACTCCTTGAAAGAAAAGTTATGACCAACCTAGATAGTATATTCAAAAGCAGAGACATTACTTTGCCAACAAAGGTCTGTCTAGTCAAGGCTATGGTTTTTCCAGTAGTCATGTGTTAGTGTGAGAGTTGGACTGTGAAGAAGGCTGAGCGTTGAAGAATTGATGCTTTTGAATTGTGGTGTTGGAGAAGACTCTTGAGAGTCCCTTGGACTGCAAGGAGATCCAACCAGTCCATTCTGAAGGAGATCAACCCTGGGATTTCTTTGGAAGGAATGATGCTAAGGCTGAAACTCCAGTACTTTGGCCATTTCACGCGAAGAGTTGACTCACTGGAAAAAGACTCTGATGCTGGGAGGGACTGGGGGCAGGAGGAGAAGGGCACGACAGAGGCTGAGATGGCTGAATGGCATCACTGACTGATGGACGTGAGTCTGAGTGAACTCTGGGAGTTGGTGATGGACAGGGAGGCCTGGTGTGCTGTGATTCATGGGGTTGCAAAGAGTCAGACACAACTGAGTGAGTGAACTGAACTGAACCTATCTCAACACCTGCACTGGGGTTGTTTATGTAGTTGATGGCTTCTCCCAAGAAACTCTTGAAACCCACATGTCCCAATTCTAACTATTCTAATATACTAAGAATCCCTGAAGAGAACAATGAAATAAACCTCTGGGTGACATCAGACTCCCAAGTGAGTTGCTCAGTCATGTCCGACTCTTTGTGATCCCATGGACTGTAGCCCACCAGGTTCTTCTTTCCATGGAATTTCCTAGGCCATGATACTGGAGTGGGTTGCCATTTCCTTCTCCAGGGGATCTTCCCAACCCAGGGAATGAACCTGGCTTTCCCACATTGCAGGAAGATTCTTAACCATCTGAGCTACCAAGTGTGAGTCCCATAGATTACAGACTAATGACTCCCAAGGTTGACATCAGAAGTGTCATCCTAATAACTGGTTGATCGTTGATAGCTCTTAAGCTGGTTAATGGCACATGACCCTAAATACATACATACCAGTATGTTAATTAGCAAGTGAATATGAACGTTACCAAAAAGTACCCCACCCCCATTTTTTATGCAACATACATTTTATCTATATTATTCCTATCAAGTAAACTATTTCCTGGTTTTTATTAAGCTACATAGCCTGTGTATCATTTACAAATACAGAGTTCCTATAAAACCTGGTAATTCACAATAACAATTCCCTTCAGAATCTGAATAAATGTGCTATAGGCATCCACACAAATCAAAGCCACCAAGTAATTCCAGCGGATATATTTGACCTAATTGCTATATGTTTACACATAAAACAAAATGTCACATTATAGTTGACTGTACATTCTTACATGCTATGAATGCTGATTTATTTCAGATTTTAAGTTTCATGTTCAGCCTACAAATTGTATTACCTAAGAGAAATTGCCTTCTGGCTTTCAAATAAAAGCCCTTGTTATTTGTCTGTCTAATAAATTATAAACAAGTTTGATCTGGAGTCATAGCTATACTGGGCCCCTGCAGATCATCTTCTAATGGGGTAGCACAGTGTACTGCAAAGGACAGGCAGGTCTTCTTGTCTTTGACACTCTCTGGGTCTTGGGGGAAATCTCTTCCCTTCTCTGAGCCTTGGTTTCCCCACATATATAACGAAGGGTTTGGACTGCATGAGCTTCAAGTCTTTTCTAGCTCTGACAGGCTATGATTTTTAGAGATTGTTAAGAAGAGTTAAGAAGAGTTAAGGACAGGAAAAGGGGAAATTATTTTGGAATGATTCTTTGTGAAAGAGACTTGAGTTTTGGGGACTCAGGATTTTTTTTGTGTGTGTGGCAATGCAAGGAAACCTGATCTAATTTTAGCTTCAACACAGTAAGGAATAATTGCTAATCAAATGTTAATAAAATGCTTACAGGCTTTAGGTCTGGAAAAGTCATTTTAAACACTTAGAAAAACAATTGGGAATGTCAGCTGTTTTTTCACCTGTTCCTAGAGGAAATTCTTGGCTTTTAACTATGACATCCTCCTTTAACTCAACTACACTACATTTAAACCTACTAGCAACCTCTCGTTTTGAATTACACAGCAAGATATTCAACCCAGAGAATTGTCTTTCCCTTGACCTGAATCCAGTTCATCCAAAGGTTCCAGCACTGCACTGAAGTTCCTGCTTAGGAGGGCCTGCTGTCTATACTAGAATGACTGGATGTCTTAATGAAACCATGAAGTGAAGTGAAGTGAAGTTGCTCAGTCGTGTCCGACTCTTTGCGATCCCATGGACCATAGCCTACCATGGGATTTTCCAGGCAAGAGTACTGGAGTGGGTTGCCATTTCCTTCTCCAGAGGATCTTCCCAACCCAGGGATCGAACCTGGGTCTCCTGCATTGTAGGCAGACACTTTATCATTTGAGCCACCAGGGAAGTCACAATGAAATCATGAAACTTTATAATTAGAGATACAAAAGATTGTCCCCTCCCTAAGAATACTTTCTATGCTTGATCGCCTCCTCTCTCAACTGCCAAACTTCAGGGCTGAACTTGCAAGCAGGCAGAAGAGTTGGTTGTGGACAAGCAGAGATCTGAGAGGTGCTGGGTGGCACTGTGTCCCCAAATCTTTTCCTTCTTAGGTATTTGCAAGGCTTGACATTCCAACTCTAGAGACACATTCCTTTGGGATAAACATTGATCATCTCAGGTGTCTTCCTGAAATAAAATGTCTGTTGGAGAGGTAAGTTATTAAATCACCAACACTTTGTAGTAATATTTCCTAGGGTGAAATCCTTATTTTACCTTGTTCCATAATACTGTGGAAAAAGAGATCCATAGTCAGATAAGTTGGGAAAACACATTATGTTACATCTCTTCATGAAGTGTCATAATGCATTTTAGCATAGTAAAGGTTCTAAGTCCTGATGTAAACAAATTTTATTTCATCCACTGTTTAATCCTTAGGTGAGCATATGGAATGCTTCTGAAAAAATTTAAATTGTGGTCCAATACACATAACAGTTACCATCTTAACCATTTAAAAATATATAGTTCACTAGTATGGAGAAGGAAATGGCAATCCACTCCAGTACTTGCCTGGAAAATCCCATGGACAGAGGAGTGTGGTAGGCTACAGTCCATGGGGTCGCAAAGAGTCGGACATGACTGAGCGACGTCACTTAGTGTTATGTATGCTCACATTGCTGTGCACCCAATTTCCAGAACATTTTCATTTTGCAGAACTAAAACTTTTCATCCATTAAACAACAACTTCCCATTTCTCCCTTCTCCCAGCCCCTGGTAACCAATGTTCTACTTTCTGTCTCTATGAATTTGACTCTACTCTAGATACTTCATGTAAGTATAATAATATGGTATTTGCCCTTTTGTGCCTGGCTTATTTCACTTAGCATAATGCCTGCAAGGTTCATCCATGTTGTAGCAAGTGAGAGGATTTCCTCCTAGGCTGAATAATATTTCATTGCATGCACATACTACATTTTGTTTATCCATTTATCCATTGATGGACATTTGGGTTTCTCTTACCTCTTGGCTATTGTAAATAATGCTGCTATGAATGTGGGTGTGCAAATGTCTCTTTGAGATTCTGTTTTCAATTCTTTTGCATATATACTCAGAAATAGAATTGCTGTATCATATGGTAATTTAATATTTAATTTTTTGAGGAACCACCATACTGTTTTCCATGGTGGTTGCACCATCTTACATTCCCATCAACAGGGCACAAGGATCCCAGTTTCTCCACCATCTTGAGAACACTTGTTATTCACTATTTTTATTGACAGTAGGAAACCAAATGGGCTTCCCTGGTGGCTCAATGGTAAAGAATTTGCCTGCCAATGCAGGAGACTAGAGTTTGATCCCTGGGTCAGGAATATACCCTGGAGAAGGAAATGGCAACACACTCCAGTATTCTTGCCTGGGAAATCCCATGGACAGAGGAGCCTGACAGGGTCGCAAGAGTCAGATATGACTTAGCAACTAAACAACAACAACAAGGCACCCAAATAGGTGGATCTCATTGTGGTTTTGATTTGCATCTTCCTAATGATGCTTTTGAACTGTGGTGTTGGAGAAGACTCTTGAGAGTCCCTTGGACTGCAAGTAGATGCAACCAATCCATCCTAAAGGAAATCAGTCCTGGGTGTTCATTGGAAGGACTGATGCTGAAGCTGAAACTCCAATACTTTGGCCACCTGATGCGAAGAAATGACTCATTTGGAAAGATCCTGGTGCTGGGAAAGACTGAAGGCAGGAGAAGGGAACAGAGGATGAGATAGTTGGATGGCATCACCGACTTGATGGACATGAGTTTGAGTGAACTCCGGGAGCTGGTGATGGACAGGGAGGCCTGGCGTGCTGCGGTTCATGGGGTCGCAAAGACTCGGACACGACTGAGTGACTGAACTGAACTGAACTGAATGATTAGTGATTTCGAGCATCTTTCCATCTGCCTGTTGAAAGAACTTTTTTTTTTTTGTTATACCACGTCAATAAAATTTCTGGGAAACACACTCAGAGGTATATTGCTAGAGCAGATGAATGATAATGACTGCTTTTCAGGATAGAGGAGTGTTTGTCCATTTATTTTAAGAGCAGCTAATATTTACTAGTTTGAAGGTAACACATATACAGTTAGTATGTGTCCAAACAGTGATTATCTCTGGGTGGTAGGATTAGGAGTGAATTAATTTATTTTTACTTTTATGTAATTTCTAAATTTCTACAATTAACCTGTATTAAGTAATTTTTAAACTCTAGTATGCTGCTGCTGCTTAGTAGCTTCAGTCATGTCTGACTCTGTGTGACCCTATGGATGATAGCCTGCCAGGCTCCTCTGTCCATGGAGTTCTCCAGGCAAGAATACTGGAGGGGGTAGCCATTTCCTCCTCCAGGGGATCTTCCCAACCCAGGGACTAAACCCAGCTCTCCTGCAGTGCAAGCAGATTCTTTACCATCTGACCCACCAGGGAAACCCAAACTTTAGTATACTTGATGATAAATAGCTAGAGCGCAGTACTGTGCTAGCTGTTTTGGCCATAGCACTCAGCTTCCAATGATCCTTTTCTTGTCACAATTTTTATGTTCTTGTGCTCCATTTAGCAGTTTCTTAGGTTCTGACTTATATCATTTGCTAATTATTCTCTGTGTGTGAATATTGACAGCTTCAATACTTGTAAGATCTTTAGGGGAAGGCACTGTGTTTTATATTTCTTTTGCATACCCCAGTCATAATAGCCACAATTCCCAACCCTAACAAGCCACATCATCTAACAAAGGATGTGCTTCTCTGTGTTCATGTGGTATCTGACCACGTGAAGCAGTTTGGGAGTCTTCATATGAATATTATAATACTGAAATTCTGGTGCATTCTCAGTGATTTATGAGGCAAAACAGACAAATGTTTAAAAGTATGCTCTTGAATGATGCAGAACTGTTACCCAAACCCAATAATAAAATTCTTAAAACCTTAGAGGACACTGAATATAAGAAATTAAACAATAATTTCTCCAATATTATAGACACTAGTATTCTTATTTCCCCATTTAATTTTTAGAGAATATTTTGATCCTACAACTTAGCATTTTGTCAAACATTGTTTAATTGGTTTTATGTAAACTGACTTGTTCCTAAAATAATATCCAATCAGAATATGCCATCTCATCTATTAGCTTTCCTCCTCTCAACAGATGTTCTGAGTCCTCATTGTTTCCAGATTACAATCAAGCTGTCCATAATACAGAAATCCAAACATCTGGGCCAAGGGAAAATGGGCAAAACCATTCAATCAGGTAATGGAGGAAATGCTTCCTGCAAGTTTATCAAACAGCTATTCCCACAAGTGATATCCTGAAGTTACTAATCTGGGCTTTGCTGAAATTCTGATACAAAAAACCAGAGTGGACCTTTATGTGTGGCTGCCTGATAGAGTGGAAAGAGCAGAGGATTGGGAGCTAGACCTGGGGTCAAAACTCAGCTCTACCAACTTACCAACTAATTACACATGTACAAATCACTTCCCTAATCAGTCTCATCTGTAATAAGCAGATTAAAATGCAGTCATCCCTCTGTATTCATGGGGTTTTCATTCTAGTTCCCCATGTGGATACCAGGATCCTCAGGTGCTCAAAACCCTTATATAAAGTGGCAAAGTATTTGCATACAACCTATGCACATCCTTCTATATACTTTAAATCATCTATAGATTACTTGCAATATCTAATACAGTTGCAAACGTGATGTAATGTGCTCTCTAAATAGTTGCCCATGGTCAGCAAAAGTTTTGCTCTTTGGAACTGTCTGGAACTTTTTTTTTCTGAATACTTTCGATTTGAGGTAGGTCAAATCCACAGATGTGGAAACTTCAGGTAGATGACTGACTATAGTACCTAACAGAGCAACTGTGAGGAATCAATGAGATGATACATGTAAAAGTATTTTGTAATATGTCACCCATAGTAATTTACGGTAAGTTTCTTGGTGGCTCAGCTGGTAAAGATTCCGTCTGCAATGCAGGAGACCTGGGTTTGATCCCTGGGTTGGGAAGATCCCCTGGAGAAGGGAAAGGTTACCCACTCCAGTATTCTGGCCTGGAGAATCCTATGGACTATACAGTCCATGGGGTCGCAAAGAGTTGGACATGACTGAGCGATCTTCAGACACACACTACAGAGAAACTCTATTTAGAAGATTATCAATATCTTCAGAAATTCTGTTTAACCCAGGGAACTATTATGGACCATTTCAGTCCTTCACTTATTCAAAACAAAACAAACAAAAGCCCCAAAACAAATGAAAGAGAAACAAGCTAATTAATATGTAGAAGAAAGGAGTGTATAATCTCCTAGCAGAGTCACATTTTTTCCCCTTATCCTCTCTTATTTAAACTATAAAATATCCATGCAAAATGACTGAGTAGGCATTTCATTAAAGAATATATACAAATTGCCAAGAAACACATGAAAATGTGCTTACCACCATGACCCACTAGGGAAACACAAATTAAAACCACAAAGAGATACTACTACACATCTACTTAAAAGTCTACACTCAAAAGAATGACAGTACCGTGTTGAATAGGATGCAGACAAATTAGAGCTCTCCTACATTGCTTGTGGGACTATAAAATGGTACAATCACTTTGGAAAACAGTTTAGAGTTTCTTAAAAAGTTAAACATTTATTTATCATATGACCCTCCTGGGTATCTACCCAGAAGAAGTTAAAACATACTGTGGAGTCCCAGACCAAGGTCACAGGTGTGAGGCCTTGTTCCAAGGCCACAGACATGGAGCCCAGAATAAGGTCATCTCTGGAAATGACTGAACCCCACAGCAGCCATTGCCATGAGCCACCCTGATCTAAACTGGCCAGCTCCCTGACCCCATATTAGGTAAAAATGTCCACCCTAACCAATCACCTAATGCCACCCTTCCAGCAGGAATTTTATTTGTTTTGAAGCTATAAAAACTGGCTGCTAGCCTATGAAAGGGGTCAACTCTCCCTTGAGCCAGCCTGCTGTTCCAACAGTCAGCTCTCCCTGGTGTGTCAGGAGGTCAGCCTCCTGAGCTCACAGTGCCCTGATTATCTTTAATCTTTGTTTTTCATAAACTCAATCTTTTCTGAAATACTGTATCTGGAAATTCTTTTCCAATCTGCACACAGACCATGACACATATGTCTATACAAAGCCTTCTACATGAATGTTCATAGCAGCATTATTTATTGTAGTCCAAATCCGGAAAGGTGAATGGATAAACAAAATGGGGTATATATCCAGACATTGAAAGACTACTCAGCAATCAAAAGGAACAAAATATTGATATATGCTACAACATATATGAACCTCAAAAACATTATGCTAAGTGAAAAAGGGCAGACACAGAAGACCA
This sequence comes from Ovis aries, assembly GCF_016772045.2. Lineage (NCBI taxonomy): Eukaryota > Metazoa > Chordata > Mammalia > Artiodactyla > Bovidae > Ovis > Ovis aries. The sequence continues at coordinate 101,269,754 of NC_056080.1, read as the reverse complement.
TATTTTATATAATTGTGTTTATATGAAATATTCAGAAAAGGTAAATCTATAGGGAAAGAAAGCAGTTTAGTGATTGCTTGGGGCTGGGAATGAGTACAGAAAGTGACTCCAAACAGGCATGGAGAAATTGTTGGGCTGATGGAAATGTTCCAAATTGGACTGGGGTGATAGTTGCTCAACTGTATACATTTAGTAAAACTCTTCAGACTGTATGTATGACAAACCTAGACAGCATATTAAAAAGCAGAGACATTACTTTGCCAACAAAGGTCTGTATAATCAAAGCTATGGTTTTTCCAGTAGTCATGTATTAGTGTGAGAGTTGGACCGTGAAGAAGACTGAGCACCGAAGAACTGATGCTTTTGAATTGTGGTGCTGGAGAAGACTCTTGAGAGTTCCTTGGGCTGCAAAGAGATCCAACCAGTCAATTCTAAAGGAAATCAACTCTGAATATTCATTGGTAGAACCGATGATGAAGCTGAAGCTCCAATACTTTGGCTACCTGATGCAAAGAGCTGACTCATTAGAAAAGACCCTGATGCTGGGAAAGATTGAGGGCAGGAGAAGATGATGACAGAGGACAAGAAGGTTGGATGGTATCACCGACTCAATGGACATGAGTTTGAGCAAGCTCCAGGAATTGGTGAAGGACAGGGAACTCTGGTGTGCTACAGTCCATGGGGTTGCAAAGAGTCGGACACAACTGAACGACTGAACAACAATGGGTGAATTTTATTAAATGTAAATTATATTTCACTAAAGTGGTTAAAAATCTCTTTGTAAAAAAGGGAGAAATGCCAGTCAATGTGACAAAGGAGAAAAGCAAGCTTTGATGAAAATGCCTGCCCTTGGAATCAAAACCCAATAGGAAGCCAGCAATGTCTTCCCAGATTCCTTTCTTATCCTAGCTTTCAGCCACTGTAATCATGCCATTAGCCGGGAGACACATTAACTACAGGAAGTTCAAGTTGATACTTTTAAAAACTCAATTACTACTCCTCTGAGATTTCTCTTTTCCATCCCATGTCTTTCAGTTTTTTCAATATTTGTTTTATGTTGTTCCCCCCGGAAATGTGTTGTTTTGCTCAATTTATACACACTTCTTCCTTCTATAGTCTGCATGAGCTCTCTTATCTTCCTCTTTCCTAGTGCTCATGGCTCTTACAGTCAGTATTTCATAGCAATGAATTTGTATTGGAATAGACAGATCCCAACAGATAACTGAACTACTTACTTGTAAAACTAGTGATTTCCAATCTATACTCACACTTGTATGGATGCAAAATATCATTATTTATCCAACAATGCAAAAGTGACCAGAAAATGAAAATAGGCCAGCTAGACAATACTTTTTTGAGTTACTCTGTGAGGACTGGAGGACTTGGCATCAGACAAATGCACTGCATGTGCGCGTGCTTTAGTCATGTCCAACTCATTGTGGCCCTGCCAGGCTCCTCTGTCCATGGGATTTTCCAGGCAAGAATACTGGAGTGGGTTGTCTTGCCCTTTTACAGGGGATCTTCCCAACCCAGAGATCAAACCCGCATCTCCTGTGTCTCCTGCATTGCAGGCAGATTCTTTATCACTAAGCTACCAGGTAAAGCCCTGAACCAAAGGCAGAGGTAGCCAAGAAGAGTCTTGGACACTGAAGCGACACCTTAAAGCATCTCTATCTATAGTACAACGTAGTCATAAAAGGTAAGGAAGTCTATTTTAGAAAGGTTTCTTTAAAAAAATAAAAATAAAAAAGAGTTAACATTTTGAAATTTTGGCCCTAACTTTGAGGTGTCAAAACTACCTGGGCTTTCCAGAATTCCCAAGAAATTTAGGACCTCATGGCTTCCCTGGTGGCTCAGAGGTTAAAGCGTCTGCCTGGAATGTGGGAGACCCGAGTTCGATTCCTGAGTCGGGAAGATCCCCTGGAGAAGGAAATGGCAAACCCACTCTAGTACTCTTGCCTGGAGAATCCCATGGAGGGAAGAGCCTGGTAGGCTACAGTCCTACCGGCCCCACTCCATGGGGTCGCAAAGAGTCGGACACGACTGAGCGACTTCATTTCACTTCAAGATGATATGCCAGACCCATGATTTGTTTATCAAACCACAACCAACACATTCATTACGCTCTGGCATATTGCAAAGAGTAAAGCATTTGGAGTCTGAAGACCTGGATTCCTATCTCCTTTGTTTCCTCCACTTACTGGAAGTGAAACCTTCGACAGATCTCTGAACCTCACACATCTCTAGTTTCCTATGCTATAAAATTAGGATAACAGTAATACCTACCTCACAGGGTTATGGGAATTAAATGTGCTTGTGCATATAAAAAGGACTTTGTAAACTGCAGAGACCTAAGCCAATAGAAGCTTTCTACTTTCCAGAAACTCCAAAATTCTTTAGATGTTACTCTGAACTTATAGGGCATGCCCCAAGATTACTTCAAAAAACATTGCTTTCATTTCCCTATCTCTAAGGGGTCTTGTTGATCCCTGACATATCTGGCCTTGCATATGGTGGTTTCTTACTCTGCTGCGCACATTAACGGTTAGGCTGCATAGTGTTTGAATCTGTTTCTTACACTAACACTTCCTGGCTCACAAAAGAAAAACACTGTCGATCCAACATTTCTATTGCACCACTTTCCCTGAAGGATTTCCACATGCATTCCCCACTGGGTGAGATGCAACTGCTATTTAACAGCATATAGCAACACTATGCAAGGGTCTGAGACAGGATGCGAGTGAGGCAATATTGTACGCTGCTGAAAGGACAAGGCAAGCCAGTGTCAACAGAAGCAATTACCAGATGTGAACTCTGGCCAAGGCGGTCTGGGCAAACTCTCCTTTAAGAAGTGCCATGGGACCTTTAATGCCCCCAAAGTCACTGCAACCTTGGCATCACATCTTATTCAAAGCAGAAATTTCTGGAGCCCTGACCCTTTGCATTTGCATCAATCTAGTTTTGACTGGGAGTCGGGGGACTCACATGGTTTTACTAGGAGATCTCCCCTGGCTATTCAGAAGGTAGGCTCTCTGGAAAATTCACTTCTAAATATGAACTTGGCATTATTTTGGAATGATTTAAAGGGATGATAGCTGGAATGGATCTGGACACAAGCCACAGTTTAATACTCCTTCCCCATGTGGCTGCCTTTCCTGCTTCCAGCATGCTGGGAGAGCAGTTGTACTCCAGTCCCACATGAACTTGGAATGAGCCAATTGTCCTTACTTTGTTCTCACTTTGACACTTATTTCCTTTCCAGTATAAGACAGGTGCACTGGTGCTTGTAGTGTAGGGCAATGGAAATGTACTGGGAAGAATGATGCTCTAAAAGGCAATAGATGCCTTAGCCAACCAGATCCGAAGGGAGAGTAAGGAAGTTCACTCTAAGTGAACTCCACTCTCCCCAGGTCTTCCTCTCTCAGGTCTTCCTCTCTCAGGCCATCCATGACGACTTCCACGATGATGTCCAGAAAGAAACTCTACTAGGGGCAACATAAATTCACCCAGGGATCGTCTTTCAAATCTATTAAATTCTTGAAGGCAAAATAATAAGGATGTGTAAGCACCTGGTCATCAAAATGAGTCATTACCAGATATTTTAATTGAATCTATTTTCAATACAGCAGGAAGTGTCAAATATTTGTGTGTTCCTACATGACGAGAAGGGTTTCTGTCCCCTAGGGAGTCCAGATGTGTGTTAGACAAACTACTATTCTCACACCTTTACAAACACAAAGAAGGAATCTGGCCTACCTGCTTATTCCATTTTGTACTATGAGGTGTTACTTTAAAAATGTGAACAGATCCTTTATTCATGATAAAACAGGAGAAAAACCAATCACTTGGAATTTATGATCAGTTAATTTTTTCATTCTCCAACCTAAAAATGAATTGATTGTTCCTTCACCCACCAGCCTTTTCTCCTCTGTTCCCCTTCCTTCCCATCCATTAGTGTTGATAAATGAAGTCTGTTTGTGGTTTGTGGCAGTGTTTACCTAGGAAGGGTGTGATATTTGAATGGGGTGGGGGATATACCAAGGCTTCAAGTTGGCCTCAAGAATAAATCACCAATAATATATCTTGTGCTTTCTTCCTCCCACTCCTCAGCTGGTGTCCATGCATACTGTATCATACACTATGTAGGTCTTTCTGTTTTCTAGTGTAGGTATATATGAAAACCTTGCCTCTAAATTTAATTGTGGATCCTAAGAGTAGAGGCAGAGTTCTAATATTGACTCCAAGGGACCTGGCTTCAAAGGAATGATATGGTTCAGATTAAAAAAAAAAAATCTGTGGTTAGACTTTTCTCTCAGGCTGCTAACTCAAGTTCATAACTGCCCAAGCCACACTTCCAGTGAGTCCCCCAACTCTTACAACCCTCTCCAGGTACCTTCACTAATTCCCGTCTTCCAAATACACCATACGGTTTCATACCCCCATGCTTTGTCCATGCTATACTCTTAGCCTTGTGTAACCTCCTCAGTTAAAATTCTATGTATGTTCCAAGAATCATCTCATATGTCATTTCCTTCACAGATTCTTCCCCAATTCCTGTTCAGTTCAGTTCAGTTGCTCAGTCATGTCCGACTCTTTGTGACCCCATGAATCGCAGCACGCCAGGCCTCCCTGTCCATCACCAACTCCCAGGGTTCACTCAGACTCACGTCCATCGAGTCAGTGATGCCATCCAGCCATCTCATCCTCTGTTGTCCCCTTCTCCTCCTGCCCCCAATCCCTGCCAGCATCAGGGTCTTTTCCAATGAGTCAACTCTTCGCATGAGGTGGCCAAAGTATTGGAGTTTCAGCCTCAGTATCAGTTCCTTCCAATGAACACCCAGGACTGGTCTCCTTTAGGATGGACTGGTTAGACCTCCTTGCAGTCCAAGGGACTCTCAAGAGTCTTCTCCATCACCACAGTTCAAAAGCATCAATTCTTCGGTGTTCAGCTTTCTTCACAGTCCAACTCTCACATCCATACATGACCACTGAAAAAACCATAGCCTTGACTAGACGGACCTTTGTTGGCAAAGTAATGTCTCTGTAGCTGAATCTAATTGTTTCATCTGTGCTCCCACAACACTTTGTTTGGGCCTGTCTTAAAATCCCAATCACATTCTGCCTTGTATTGTAATTATCTGTGTCTCTGTCTGTCTCCTCTATGAGACTAATGACTTTTTGAGGGTAGAACTGTGTCTGATTCATCTTTGCGCCTCTACAGATTCCTAGGGCCTAGCCAAGTGCCTGGTACTCAGTGGCTAAATAAACAATAAGCATTTAGAATAGGAGCTCAAGTACTATGTGTTGATTTATTGAACTGTCTATGTCTTCTGGCTGTTAATCAAGGAGCCTGGCATAGACCACAAACCCAATACAGAACACAGAACATCTGTGTCAGAATAATTCCCCAAATTTTTAAATGTCAAATTTTTGGAAATTTGTTTGAATTCTTTTGCTTGCACGAAACCTTTGTGGGCCTGGCAGTTAATAGGAAAAAAAAATCACTGACTTACCTCCAAGAGTTTTAGCCACAGAACATTTTGCAGACATTAAGAATGAAGGCTTCTGTTTGGGCAGTACTGGTTAATTTCTAACACAGAAAGTTATTTCTGGTCACAGTGTTAGGGCATAGATTATTTTTCACTTTTGTCAGCACTGTCATGCCCTGAACAAACACTGCTTTTTGGAGAGTCTGCCTTTCTGAGGGTCCCAAATAATAGGAACCCCTACTGAGGACATCCACTCCCCTTCAGCCTATCGGGAGCTGGGTGGGGTGGCTGGTGGTCTCCCTGCAGGATGTGCAGCTGCAGGTCTCCCTGCTGCTGTGACCGCCAGAAGCTCCAAATAAATGACCTACAATCCTTCCCTAGAAAAAATTAGGGAAAAGTGCCTTGGAACATGCTCCACTGATACTAACTAAACAGGTTTACCAGTGTTTCTAGCATCAGGCCCAGTAAATCAGTGGGATGCTAGGTGTCGATTTGTGGTGGTTTTTTCCCCCCTTTCTGAATTCTAGACATCTTGGAATCTATGTCGTTGATATTCCAACACGCAAGTTATTATCATGATTAACACAGACAGAATTACCTGCTGCTGCATTCCAGGTTTGTTTATGTATGTCCCTGTCTAACCTGCTTTCTCCCTCCAGCTGTCTCAGTGTAGGGGAAATGGGGATTTCCCCCCTCCCCGCATCTTCTCCAACAACTGTGATGTCAAATGCAATTATTTGCAGAGGAATCTGCTGTGTGCATGGATGAAAGGGACACATGCAAATCCTCAACAAGAAAGGGAAATACCAGCTCTGGGGAAATATGTCCCAAAAGCATGCCGCTTGGCTCGGCGACTCTGCCCAAGGCCCCCTGTGCAGATATTAACAAGCTGAGCACAATATGACTTTAGGAATGCAAAGAAAAAACTGTTTAACAGTTGAAAAATCTCCTCCTCAATCTGAGGTCAACCCAGCTAATAAAAAAACTTCAAAAACTTCTGAAAAACCATGAATAAGCCCCAGATGTTCCCGTTCTCAGCTGAACTTTCCACCAAGTCGTTTTATACCCTCTAGTTTTCACAAGTAAAACTATTGCAACCTCTTGTGCTTTCCTATCTCTTTCCAAAGAAAATGGCCTCCAGTCAAATTCCTTCTCCCACCCACAGTAACTAATTGTCCATACTGTTATTCATATCTCCTTTTCTGAAGAAGAATTAAACTGGGAAGACCCCTTAGTGCAAGGGTGGGGACCTTTATTCTCCCAAGGGCCACTGACCCACAGAGGGGAAAAAAATCAATGGGGGCCACACACAAGTAAGAAACCACTTGATTTAATCTAGTTTGTATTTGTTTTTGTGGAATAAATATAAAATATTCACTTCATCTCCTCTAGAAAAATAACAGAGGGGGGAAAAAAAAACTCCATTCAAAAGATATAATAAGTGGTTAAAATATAGTACAGGTCTATGCTAGAGCAAGTCTGGACAAAGAGGTGGTTAAATAAAAAGATGTGGAGGGAGAGATAAGAGAAAAATTGGGAAAATAAGGGAAAAAATGAAAGGTAAGGCAAAGAAAGAAGCCAGGAGATTGTGAAAGGAAGTCGAAAAACAGATTCCGAGAGAAAGGAAAAGGGGGGAAAACAAGAGCTAGGCTTGGCAGACTCCCTAGTTAATGTCTCAGTTGCAGTAAACAGCTTGTACCCACCCCTGGTGCTCCCTGTACTCTGGGTATTAGAGTTAAGTTATCACCGGCCTTTGAAATCCTTATTAGCTTTCTAGCAGTTTCAGAAAAGTCCTCTCTGTGCTGAGAAACAGCTGGTCTGCTTTGATTTTCAAACTTCAAAGCTAGTTTTTGAAATAAAGATTATTTTCGCAAGAAAGTCTGAAGGTTTTACATGTGTGTAGAGGAATGAGTGAAAAATCTCTGACGTTGCAAAGCTGTCAGATGGCCTTATCTTTGGTCTCTGAGAGATTAGGGCTGTCTTATTTCATAGAGTCTGGATATTATATCTGGAATCGACATTTATTCCATAGATTTGAAAGTTTTTTTTTTTTCCCCCAAATCAAACTTAGTAGGGTTTAGCTGGATGCTGATGTAACAGACAACATGCAATGGAGACCACATACGCATCTCTGAGTGAAGTGAAAACCACCAGTGTCCATGGCTCTTTACTACTCTTCTCCCAGTGAAAGCTCAACTTCTGAATGTCTGCACGTAGCAACCTACTAAGAGAGATGTTGGTCCGAAGCTGCAATACTGTTTTTAGAGCTACTATATATGTGCTACTGTACCTTATTTCCAGAATATTTGGGATTACCCTCTGCTGATGGTGTATTAAAGGCAAAATATAACAGGAAAATGTCCAGAGAAGGGGAAGTAAGATAATAAAAGGTGGAGAAGAAAGCAAAGCCATATGATGACAGATGAAAATCACTGACACCCTGAGTCTGAAAAGATGAAGGCCAATGGGAAAAAATGAGAGAAATGCATATAGCTGTGATGGGTAGGGTAACCATAGTCTGTGTCTCAGAACACTGCTTTTTCAGATTTAAAGATGATTTTTAAAAAGTACTTGGGAAAAGAACAGAGAAGTAGAAAATAAAACGAAAACTATTTTACTGCTAATGTTTTGATATGTAGTTTTACAGACGCTTTCCCCATACATACCTTTATACGTGTGCTAATTTTTTGTTAAAATTGGATTGTACTTTAGTACTGTCTCATCACCTGCTTTTTTGTACTTCACAGGATATCACGGATAGCTTTCTATCTATAAAAAAATTTTAACAATATTTTTAATGGCTGCAGATTATTCCATTGTATAAAAATGGCATAGTTCACATAATTTTATTTTTCCATGCAAACACCACCATTGAAATATCCTTATACACACATCTTTGTGGACTGTCACACTCTTGCCCTGGCAGAAATTGCTACAGGTAGAGCTACTGGTTCCAGGCTACTTCCAATGACCTGCCATATATTAAGACTGTCTTAATGGTTCTTCTTCCCTCCAAAGAGTGGAAGAAAGATCATAGAACTTAGAGTAAATGCAACCATTTAGTCACTTAAAATCTGAGTGTCAATATCTTCATCTATAAAAGAGAATAGTAATGCATTCAGAAAACTAAGATCATGGTATCCGGTCCCATCACTTCATGGGAAATAGATGGGAAACAGTGGAAACAGTGTCAGACTTTATTTTTGGGGGCTCCAAAATCACTGCAGATGGTGACTGCAGCCATGAAATGAAAAGACACTTACTCTTTGGAAGGAAAGTTAGTTATGACCAACCTAGACAGCATATTAAAAAGCAGCGACATTACTTTGTCAACAAAGGTTCGTCTAGTCAAGGCTATGGTTTTTCCAATAGTCATGTATGGATGTTAGAGTTGGACTATAAAGAAAGCTGAGCACCAAAGAATTGATGCTGTTGACCTGTGGTGTTGGAGAAGACTCTTGAGAGTCCCTTGGACTGCAAGGAGATCCAACCAGTCCATCCTAAAGGAGATCAGTCCTGGGTGTTCATTGGAAGGACTGATGTTGAAGCTGAAACTCCAATACTTTGGCTACCTGATGCAGAGAGCTGGCTCATTTGAAAAGACCCTGATGCTGGGAAAGATTGAAGGCAGGAGGAGAAGGGGACGACAGAGGATGAGATGGTTGGATGGCATCACCGACTCGATGGACATGGGCTTGGGTGGACCCCGGGAGTTGGTGATGGACAGGGAGGCCTGGCGTGCTTCGATTCATGGGGTCGCAAAGAGTCGGACATGACTGAGCAACTAAACTGAACCGAAATGAATGATAACCAACTCACAGAATATTTGCGAGAAATACACACGGTCATGTAAATTAAACAGCCTCATACACTTTAAAGCACTTTGTGTGTGTTAGTCTCTCAGCTGTGTCTGACTCTTTGTGACCCCATGGACTGTAGCCCACCAGGGTCCTCTGTCCATGGGACTCTCCAGGCAAGAATACTGGAGTGGGTTGCCATTCCCTTCTTCAGGGCATCTTCCTGACCCAGGTCTCCCGCATTGAAGGCAGATTCTTTACTATCTGAGCCAACAAGGAAGCCCCTTAAAGCACTTTAAATGCAGAAATTCTGATTTTCTTAACATTTTATATGAAAAATTTGGAGGCACTTTTAGGGAGTATATTCTCCTAGATGTCCCCCACACTAAGAGTGCTCAAAGAAACCTCTGAGGGCTTGCCATCATCCAGAACAGCATTTCTGAGTCTCCAGACCTCAACTGTCTGCCTACAGGGGCAAGGGGGAACCCTTCAACCTAGTAGATGTCTGGCTGCCATATACCAAGATGGCATTTGATTCCCCAAGTTGTGTGCTATGTGGTATTCACCTGGTGATTATTTACCATTGTCTGCTGTACTGGGGAGAAAAGTTTATCATGTTTTCTTCCTCCTTCAGCCCTCTATAAATACACGCAGTTTGCGTGGGCCTGAATTGAACGCTCTGGCAAGAAACCAACTTTCTCAGGAAGAAAGAGATCAGTTGCATTACAACACAACTTGCAAATTCCTTTCCAAACTTCTGGTATTTTTGCTTTGAAAAAAAAAGTGCTGCTGTTCATTATCACTAGCCAAAACCATTTATAGATTATGGAGCTTTTTTGATCTAGAAAGGAGCACATAGCAAGTATGGTTCTCAAGCCAAAAGCATTTATAGATTATAGATTTTTTAAAATCTAGAAGGAGCATATAGCAAACATGGTGCTTCTTAATTAGATGTTTTGAAACACCCAGTAGTACCAGCACTCAGCAAGTACTTGATAAATGCTATGTAGTCTTGATCACTGTCTTTCTCCAGGAGTCATCTTTTAACTTTCTATTAAAGACAGAATCATCACTAAGGGCATAGAGAAAAAAAATCAACCTATAAGAAAAATGTTAACTTATGGAACATGAGAGTGGGTGGATAGGAAGATGAGACGCGAGCAGTTGTGGGCAAAGAGATTCCTCATCTCAGAGAAGGTAGCATGGCATAAGTGGGAGTCAAGTCCCATATTTGGGGGACTTATAAAAGGAAAGCAACAAGTATATTTGTGGTAGAGACAGAAGTTGCACAAATGGATCAACAAAAGAAAAATATAAAGTGAAATGTAAAGTCATATTGGAGACTTCAGTGCTATAAGAAAACAAAGATGTTTTAAAAAGAAAAGATTGCCCATCCCTAGAAGCCAAGGGCAGTGAGTGTCTCATTGATTTTTCTAGTCACTGTGCCCAGCAGGGGATTGGAAGTGAAGTAAGGCAGGCCTGGAGTAAGGGTGTTGGTATACAGATAGAAAAGGATCTCAGACAAAGAAGGTTACAAAGAATGACATGGAAGCACTTGGTGATTGACGGGCTTCAGGGAAGAGAGATCAGGACTAGATGACGCTGAGAGTAGATAAGATCACAGACCCATTTGTCTTCCCTTACAGAAACTATTTCCTATAGAAAAGCACAAGAAATATGTGTAAACAGGATAGATGATGATAAACATTTTGATCACTTGATTCACTTTCGTAGCCTGCAAATAAGAAAGTTTCCTACATATACCTGAGGCAGAAACCATCACAGTCTTCAGAATCCAGGAAGATGAGTTGAGGAATAAAACAAGGACATGAATTATAATTTCACCTTAGCTCTTCAAGCCTCAACAAGCTGAGCTTGAAGTAGAAAGGAGACAGCCAGAAAATGAAGTTCCTGTTACTCAGGCTCTGGCAGATAAAAGTAGGTTTCCCATCTCCTCTCAATACCGTATTTTAGAGAGACAGAGTAGGCATAGTAGGAGAGAGCAGGCCACAGCCTGGGGTCTCTGTCAAAAATCATTGCACTGGATGGGAACCATGGCATAGCTGCCAAATGAAGGTCAACAAAGGAAGACAGAACAGTGAGATCATGAATTGTCCAAGTTCTGCCAAGTTCTGAACAAATGGAATAGAGGACTCATGGGGTGGACACGGTACAATTCCACCATGTTTCTCAAGAAAGTGAAGAAAGAGAGATCTTAAATGTTCTCATCATAAAAAAGAAATGGTAATGATGTGGGAGATGTTAGCTAATGCTATGGTGGTCATCATTTTATGATATAGAAGTGTATCAAATCAACACATTGCACATCTTTAACTTTCACGATGTTATATGTCAATTATACTCAATAAAACTGGAAAAAGTAAAATAAAATTTTAAATTGAAGGAAGCACTATTCTAGATGGTTTTGGCAGATTTAGCATATCCTGTACATACTTTAAAGGTGAAACTGTAATGTAATATTTAATAATTTTTTTAATGCTGGAAAGCATGCCCCTGCTTTCTCTCTTTCATGCATGCACACTATCTCCCTATGAACAAAATACATTTGCCCTATCCCAATATTCCTTAAAGTCTCAACCCAATACAGACTCAACTCTAAGTCCAAAAATCTCATTAATCACCTTAGCTGAAAAGTCCCAAATCTCATCATCTCAATCAAGTACTAGTGAGACATTGCACATGGTCCATTCTAGGTCAGAATTTCCTCTCTGTCTGTGTGGCTGTGAAACTAGAAAGCGAATTTTCTGCTCCCAAAATTCCATGGTGAAACGCATAGGATAAAAGTTACAGACTCCCTACACTGGAGTTAAACAGCTGGTTCAAAAGCTGGAACAGAATACTTCACTAATTCACGCAATAAAAAGTCATTGCTTAAGATGTGCCAGGCACTGTTCTAGAAGCAGAAGATACAGTGGTGAGTGGGGCAGATAAGACCCTACCCTTATGGAAGTGCTATAAACAAGCTTTTACACTGCCTGCCTTCTTTGTATCTGCTCTGACCAGCAAGGGCACAAGAGTGCTAAGGTGGAGAGAAAAAGTGGTATTGAGTGCCTGCCAGCCAGCCAGCCTCAGCGAAAGGTCAGGTCAGCTCAGCTCATTGTTAGCAGACATTTGAGTAAAATGAACAAGCAGGGCCCTATACTTTATAAAGTGTATAAAGTTCTTGAAGCCCATTCTAGGGAAACAGCAGAAACTATAAGTAGCTGCCATAATTAGAAAGACATAGGAGTTGGTAACAAATGGGAAAATGTGTTTTAAGGAGGTTGGAGAAGGCGAACAGTCACCGCTTCCCTCGGGTTCCCCCCTCTGCTCTTTGTGAGGCTGTCACGAAACACAGTCATCTCTCCAACACATCTAAGCACCCACGGTGGCAGCTGAAGAAAAACCACTATAATCTCTCTCACTCTTTCTCACAGTTTTGGTAATTTTTGAGGCTTCGGTGAATGGATGACGCTCAACATTCAACAGCCAAGGAGCCACTTTTAATTGGAATCCTGAATAAAAAAGTGTGTAACAAATTGATTAAAAAGTAATAGTTAACACATTCACCAGGGACTCGAAATACTCTATTGTGAGAACTTCTATTTCAGGTTCAATGAAATACCAGAATTAAAAATAATTTTTTTTTTTCTGTGAGACCTGAGTTAGGTACTGGTCTGCTGTGAGGTTACACATGCTACCTTCACTCTTGAAGCCTGAACCAATGCATGCTCCAGCCTCCCTATCTCCTGGCTAACAGCCAGAAGATGACTGGCTCGACTAGGTACAGAGCAGTTTTCATCCCCTGAACTGTGTGGAAAGGAAGGTGAATGATTTTTAGTAGAAAGCTTTGCATCTTTGCCTCGTGAACCTGAGCAAGCTTAACTGAACTCTTTGCTTCCAATTTCTGATGTCCAAGCCACCCTTCATGCTCCTCGTGGAGTTAACATCATAAAACACTGACCTGACCTCGTCACTCTGGCTCCAGCCCCTGCACTAGCTCAGGGAATATTGGTTTATTAAACAGGTAGTATTGGTTTATTAAAAAGTCACGTGGAATAGTGAAATTTACAATCCCCAAAGAGTTCTTCTGAACCTTTAAAGAGAATAGATAGTATTTCTCTAGCTACTTACTTGCATGGCCCCCCACCCCAACTTCCACTGCTAACAGAGGGAAATTCAGATTCTCTATACTATTCATGACCCTCCCAAATTCTGCAGTATACCATCTTTTCAGTCTCATCTCTCACTACTTACATCCTCTTCCACTCTAGCTATCAATGCACTTTTATGTCTTTGTGCCACTGTGCATACCATGTTTCTCTGCTAGGAAGATCCTTCCCACCAACCTCTATCTGTCAAAATTCTCCTCATCTTTCAAAGCCATAAAGGCTTAAAGGCTACCTATTTTTGAAGTCTTGAAATTAATCCTTCCCTTCTCTGGGTGAGCAGAGTACTTGGTTTATATTTGTCTAGTGACACTTACACTATGCACTGGATTATAGTTATGTAGGTATGTTTTCATCACCCTCCTTGAAAGCAAGAATTGGGCTTAAACTTATTCCTATATCCTTGTCCACAGCCCCTACCTCCAGTACATAGAGCTGCTCAATAGTGAACAAATGAATTCAAATGATAATGATACACATATATGTGAGAAGTCTATACAAGGAGGAGGAATTCTCTATATCTTAACAACAGAGCCCACCAGACTCAGCACTGCACATAAGGTGTGCATTCAATAAATAAGTGCTAAATGAACAGTGAGGAGATATATATATATATATGTATATATATATATAATATAAATTATATATATGTTTTACTTTTTTTCCTGATTGAGTTTCATTTTGAAAAGGAGTCATAGAAGCAATCATGGTTTAACTGATTTCCAAGAACAACAGATAAGAACAAAGACTGTTCATCCAAGTAGAAGCTTAGACCTAAGCTCCCTCTCAGCCTCTTACAATAAACCTGTAGCTTTAACAATAATTGGTACTGTGGGTTATCAGACTGCAATTATTGATCAACCAATTTGCTACACTAGCCAGGGGAATGACATTCTGTAAAATAGAAACTAGCAATAAGAAAACTGCTCCCTACAGGGACACCCTTATCATATACTTGGGTCTGGCGAACAAAGGCAACAGCGCCACTGGACTCTGGTCTGGAGATCCTTCAACTGCCTTCAAGAATCCATATGCAGCTATAACAAACTGCCTCTAGCTTGGCTTAATCTTTTGTACCAGCCCATTAATGAGTCTGGATTCCTTCCCCATTTTCCATGGTATCCCAGGCAGGGATAAAGGCTCAGGCAGCAGGGGGCAGCTCTCTTTTTGCCTGACAACAAGTGGCGGCTGGTCCCAGCGTGTAGCTAACAAATTCCATGGTTCTTAGATGGCAGAGCCCATGGAAGGGGTCTTGTCTGCCTTAGACTCTGCAATGCAAAATTGAGCTTTGGGAATCTGGGCCTAGGCAGTGTTCCTGGCATTTGTGACATCACCCCGACAGCTGAAAGTGATGATGTCTCAAGAAAGCTCAGTAACCCCAAGCCCTGTGAATTCTTTCTGCTCTGTCGGCATGTGAAATACACACACACACACATTCATGAACATATTATATGCCACTCAAAATCATTCTAAATACCTCCTGTGAGACATCTGCCAATAAGGATAACATGTCAGCCGGGTTTTAAATATAGGAACTGCTCACCATCTTCAACCAGAGAGCAAGATGTTCAAAAGGAACGCAGATTAATTTGCCCTGAACTTTATAGCTCTGAAGTCTTTTCACTTGATACCATCCTTCCATGAAAGGTCCTGGTGGGGCTGAAGATTAAAATTAAAATCGGACTTCTGGATCATGGTCTCTAAGTTATACTCTAAGGATAGCCTGCCTATTTATAGATCCTCCACTTCAGGGCAGAGTTCAAACTTGGAAAAATATGAGGAACTTAATTTAAACACATGCTCCTTCATATATGTGTGTGTGTGTGTGTACATACACATATGAACATATTAATACATATGTATGTATATATAATTTTTAAATTTATCATCTTCATTTTCCATTCAGTTACCTTGAGCCAAACTGAACATTAGTTTAAAAATCTGTCAAGGAGCTAGACATATTTTTCCATGAATCTTTATGGTTGAGATAATTATATTTAAAATCATTTAAACAATAATTCAACCTAGAAAAGTTATAGTTTCTACATTCCAAAAACTGATGAACTGAGGCACAGTGAATCAAGTTACTTAAAAGGCTACCTGTGACTTTCCTTTATGTTAACTCTTCAGACTATCATAACATGAAGAAAAAGTAGCTATAATTTATTGCAAGGGTCCTCATCCTCCAGGCCACGGACCCGTACCTCCCATCATATCAGTGGCAGCATTAGATTAGAAATAAAGTACTCATGGAGATGACCCTGGGGGATGGGATGGGGAGGGAGGTAGGAGGGGGGTTCTGGATGGGGAACACATGTGCGCCCGTGGCTGAGTCATGTTGATGTATGGCAAAAACCACTACAATATTGTAATTAGCCTCCAATTAAAATAAATTAATTTTTAAAAAAGAAACAAAGTGCTCAGTAAATGCAATGCACTTGAATCATCTCAAAACCATTCCCCGGCAACCCCGCTCCATGGAAAATTGTCTTCCATGAAACCGGTCCCTGGTGGCAAAGAGGTTGGAGACCAATGATTTACCGTGCTACTACATGTATTATCTCTAACACTTCTATTAAATCTTCAAGATAGATTGCAGTATAGCTATTTCACAGATTAGGGGACTTGAGGTACAAGGAGGTTAACTAATTCGGCCATAAGCTAGGCAATCACAAAGTGACAGATCTGGGACTTAAACATAGATCTACGTTCGGTTCTAAAGCCTTTGTACTTTCCCCCAAACTAGATTATATAGTGTTGTGGCCCTCCAATTTCTCATTATGACTCTAAGTCACATACCAGTAAGACTTTACAACGGAAACAGGTAGTATTGGTTTATTAAAAACTCATGTGGAATAGTGAACCTTACAATCCTCAAAGAGTTCTTCTGAACCTTTAAACAGGATAGATAGTATTTCTCTAGCTACTTACTTGCATGCTCTCCCTCCTCTACTCCAACACATATGTATATATTTACCTGCCTCCGTTCCCCCCACCCCCCAATAATGGCCACAACATCAAAACAGTGGCTAAATCATGTTTGTGAATCTTCATGTAGTACTTCCCATTTCTCCTTGAAACATTTCACCTTGCTAGTTTTCTCTGCCATTCTATCCTACTGAAGATATTTTGAGATCCTGATTGTGTGATCTATGCATCCGCTAACCCCATCTAGCTTCATGCCATCACTAAATATTAGAAGTATCTCTTCTTTGTCTGTAGTAAGTCACTGGTAAAACTTTAGGCAGTAAAGGTCAAAGCAAATAGCTAAAAGCCTCTCTCCAGGCTAACACTGACACATTAAGAAAATACTCTTTAGGAATGATGCTGAATTAGCTACACATCCCCCAAACCATATGATTACTTAAGCCAACATTTTGTGTCACTTGTTTAAGAATGATCATAGGAATTTCTGTCGAACACTTTGCTGAAATACCATATCTATATCACATGTACCCATAAGTAAGGGGAAGTGGTCTGATTTGTTCTGAGTGAGCCCAAAGTGGCTCCTAGTAACCATCACCATGGTATCTGGAAGCTCACAGTCTCCAAGATTCTGGTCTAGACTTCGGGGAAGATGTGATACCAGGTTCCCTGATGTGTGGTTTCCACAATCCAACTGCCCCTCCTTATTCAAGGTGAGGGTAAAACTTTGTGCCTGTCTCCAGTCTTTTGGCTCTTCTTCTGCTGTGATGACTCAAAATTTGCTAATAGTGATACCATGAGAATAACCAGAAGACTCTTCAGGTTATCATGGGATATAAACTGATCTGAACTTGGGCATCATTATCTAGGACTTATCACAATGGCAATTCTCTTAGCTGTTTTGGTCTTGTCAACTGCTTACCCATAGTGCAGTGATGAGCTAGCAAGATATGGACTATGAAGTAAATAACACAGATCAACTAAACAAATAAGACCATCTTTAACTATATTAGGAAATTATCCAAGAAAATGAAGTACATATGAATAATAACACAATTTTTACTTTGAATATTAATTACGACTCTGCTGGAAATATTCCACTCAAAAATTGCTATGCAAAATTACCGTGGTTGCTATCTAAAGAAAGCATATAGTTAGGCACACAGAATTGACCCCATTATTATTACTTTACATTCACTAAATACTAACACTGAGGCTACACAGAATGTGGAAACATCCCTGGCCATATGTCGAATAAGCTTACAGTTGAAGGTTAGGTCTCAGTGTGTGCGTGTGTGCTAAGTCACTTCAGTCGTGTCTGACTCTGCGACCTATGGACTGCAACCCACCAGGCTCCTCTGTCCATGGGATTCTCCAGGCAAGGATACTGGAGTGGGTTGCCACGCCCTCCTCCACGGAATCTTCCAGACCCAGGGATTGAACCCATGTCTCTTAAGTCTCCTGCATTGGCAGGCTGGTTCTTTACCACTAATGCCACCTGGGAAGCCCTAGGTCTCCATAACCATGGGTATAAAGGAGTAAGGCCAAACTTTTGGTTGAGCCAATTAACATAGGGCTGCATCCTGCGGCAAACGTATCTGCTGTCTATTCGGAAGTCAGTTTTATTACCATTGAATTTTGTCAAAATCCTAATGACATGGGCAAGGAAAACTTTGTTTTGGTCTTTCAGCTTCAAAGAAGATACTTTTGGCTCACCAATATGAGAATAACGGGCCTTCCAATGGGAATATCATTTCCAGTAGGAATAACGTCTCCACCAACCCATTCATACTTTCCATATTGTCTCCATTTTAACTAACAGTTCATTTTAGGAATGGCAGATGGAGATTGGAAGGCATTCTGTGACTGCCTTGTGTATTGTAGATACTTAGTACATTCACTGAGTGAATGCTCACGTGAAGAAATGGCTCCATATGGGATTAAACCTTTAATATTAGCTTCAAGGGCACTCTGAGACTTTTTATTGTTTTAGCAGTTGAAGCCCTTTGTTTAAGTGAAATCTTATTTAGAAGACCCATATGTAAAGCAGATTTTAGACACTCTGGATAAAATAGGAATGGGGGACGCAGAATTACCCCCACAGCACGTTTCCCACATCTCTCCTCTCCGTGGAACAGAATCTGAACACACTGCCTTGACAACTGAGCTAACTGGCACATAAGCCCACTGACTAATATGATGCTAATTTTGCCATTCTGGAAGGAGGGAGAAGCACTGGATAAATCATTATAGGGTACCCAGGAAGGTGGAGGAGTTGAGATACAAGCATGAGAGTGAACAGATGACTAATGACTAATCCTGAATGTGGACAGGAGCCCAAGTCAGATTGTGTGAGTGGGCATAAAACCATGAGCAATAGGTCCTGCTGACTCTGCCTGGTTTGGGTCCAGTGATCCCAGCAGAGAGCCCCCTGCCCTGGCCCCGAGCCCATGTGCAACCACCGCTCACTGGGTTTAATGAGGCAGGAGGCACTGAGGCGTGCTTGTTATGACCAAACACTAGTTAATAGATATGACAAGAGATAAATAATTAGCAAGTTCCTGTCTCTTGCTATGCCCATTTTTGTTCCAAAGATGAACTGCTTCAGTAGGGGCTTCTGCTGTGGTTGGGAGTTCTGTGTAAGAAAATGTGCTTGTGTGTCTACAAGCATGTTTTGCATTACACAAGAGCCTTTGGAAGCAGAGCAAAGGCACTACAAACTATCAATCTGTTTGTTCCCCAGGCCCAGCTTTGTCATTTACTAGCAGTGTGACTTTGGACAAGTCATTTCTCTCTCTAGGTTTTCATTTCCTCATCTATAAAATCAAAGGGCTGGACCTCATGACCGAAACATCCCTGCCAACTGTAACAGTGCACTTACATAACCCTCTTCTTTAGCACAAAAACTGGTTAATATTGTATGTGAAAAGTACCTTAAATTAAATCAAAGTTCATAAATAAATTTAGGGTAATAAAGATTAACTTCTTTGAATGAACTGATCTATAAAATACTGTGGAGAAGGCAATGGCACCCCACTCCAGTACTCTTGCCTGGAAAATCCCATGAGCGGAGGAGCTTGGTGGGCTGCAGTCCATGGGGTCGCGAAGAGTCGGACACGACTGAGTGACTTCACTTCGACTTTTCACTTTCATGCATTGGAGAAGGAAATGGCAACCCACTCCAGTGTTCTTGCCTAGAGAATCCCAGGGATGGGGGAGCCTGGTGGGCTGCCGTCTATGGGGTCGCACAGAGTCGGACACGACTGAAGTGACTTAGCAGCAGCAGCATAAAATACTGTATATGAGGGACTCTTCTGTATATGCCACTATGTTAGGTGCTATAGAAAACAGAATTGTATGCATGATCTCAGACTTAAGGAGCTGACAATCCAGCGGCAGGATACATATATGTTCATAAATATATCAGGATAAAAGTTGTCTCTGAATTTCCGAATAGTATTTGAACATACATACACCAATATACTGCTTATAATACAGGTTTACGGGGGTAGAGAGCAATCATTTGTAAGCATTTATTTTTGCTGTGTTGTATTTGGCCAGCAGGTAGATGTAAATAAGAGACTCTATGGATTTCATAGATATTTTGGAAATATATTTTGAACTTTGTAAACTCAATAGCCTTTATAGTTTGATAGAATTTCCTTTTCATATGTAGAACTTGTCTTTCCATAGCTAACACTTCCAATGCTGCTGCTGCTAAGTTGCTTCAGTCATGTCCGACTCTGCGACACCATAGACAGCAGCCCACCAGGCTCCGCCATCCCTGGGATTCTCCAGGCAAGAAGACTGGAGTGGGTTGCCATTCCTTCTCCAATGCATGCAAGTGAAAAGTGAAAGTGAAGTCACTCAGTCGTGTCTGACTCTTAGCGACCCCATGGACTGCAGCCCACCAAGCTCCTCCGCTCATGGGATTTTCCAGGCAAGAGAACTGGAGTGGGGTGCCATTGCCTTCTCTGAACACTTCCAATACTTCTTACTAAAAGAACCTTATGAAAGAGTATAATACTGCAATGAAAAAAGATCATGTATTTCCTTTCACTGATAAGCCACAATCACCAGCAAATGTTGTTGCTATCAACATTTTGGCTTACCACTCTTGACTCATCTTCTGCTTTTGAATAATTTAACTTAATGGGCAAAGATTAAAATACATGACCCAATTTAAGTATCTTTAATCCTGTATCCTGTAAAAAACCAAATAGTTCATTTTCAAGAAATTTAATATGAAATACTTGGGAATTCATCTTGCTGCAGTATTAAACTGTACATAGTAATTAAGATATTAAAAACACATGCTCCCCAAAGCCATCAGACATTGTAATTATTTTTTAAGCCATTAAGCAAAATGACAGAAGATTTTTTGATGATAAATGTGTTTTGGAATGCATCAGCTAATTCCCTTTTACTTCATGAAATCATGTTTAGCTCCACAGAGTCTAGGTCTGGTATTTGAAGACCAACTTGCATTGTTCTTTTATAACTCAGAATCATTCATTGGCTGTTGTTAACATGCCATTGTAGATGCTATGTCTTTCACACACACACACATTCTGACTCCATATGGAAATGGCAATTATTAGAGTTCTGCTACACTATTTGTAGTGAAGAAGTGTGAGAGACACTGGGACATAATTTCATTTGGAAAGGCCTTTTATTTAAATTTGACTCTCAAAAGGTTTCTCCTTTGGTTTAGAAATTTTAGATCAGTGTTACCTTTTCTAGCAACCACTGGAGTAGGCCAGCATTTTATGACTCTCACTGGTTTTATCGTGAGAAAAAAAAGTTACTCAAAGAATTTGTGATCATGCTTGAGATTCATTTAAAGATTTTTAAAACTTACATGCTAAGGTATGCCCTGGGTACTTTTCTGACATGTAACAACTTTATTAATTAATTTGTTAAACTTGCAACTTTCTATTTCAAAGTCAGTGCCTTTTCACGATACCAAAATAATCTGTCAGGCATCTTAAAAATACTTTTCAGGTATTTATGAAGAGGGATGGAAGTGGAGACATTCCACTGTCTGCTCAACATTTAAAATTTTCTTTGGCCATTTAAAATCATTTTATGAGTTAGAGATAGCTAATAGAAAGTTTGTCTGCTGTCTATGTCACAAAGTGCCTCAGTTTCCACACCATACATAATTGTGGTCAGTTTTCCAGGGCTGTTCCCAGTGGACGCTTGGTAAACAACATGCTTACTCTCTCTGCTGCCGATTTTAGAGCTTCAGACCATACACATTACTACATTAGGGACTTGGAAATCGTTAGACAAATTAAGGAGTTTCTGCTATTTGTACTTCTTTCTGCACATCTTTTATATATGGATCACGCTAACCATAGCAAGGCATGCTGTGTCTTCAAAGACATAGAAGGAAAGAGCACAGAGGCTGAAATCAGTCCCCCTGGATTCTAGGTCTAGTTTGACCACTTACTATATGAAGGTCACTTAGATGTCCAGTGCCCATAGGTTCTTCATCTGGTAAATCTAGGTAATAATGTCTGCTTCTCTGAGTCACTGTGAAGATCAGTTTATGTAATGTTCATGAAAGAGCTTTACAAACTGAATTGTGCAGCGCAAATTGATGGCAGAATTATTATCATTCATATGGAGTCACATGGCTAACAAGATCTGAAGACAGATCACCTATCTGGTTCTGGAGGAGGGTGATAAATGCACAATGTTTTTGTAGTTTAATGTTTTCATGGCCTAATGAGAACAAGGCAGGAGAACAGAAGAATTGGGTAGGGGGAAGGGCAAGTTTAAGTTCCATCTGCCCAGGCTGGAAGACTGGTGGGAAGGGAAGAATCTCTGAAAAGATGAGAGGTTACAAAGTAGAAAGGGGTGACCTGGCAACAGGGTGTTTAAAAAAGAGTGGCAGGGCAGAGAATAAAGTCACAAGACTTGCTCACAAGAGGGTGCTGGGTTAAAGCCTGACCTTGAGCCACAAATCACTGAATCACACGGCTGGAAGGAATCTTAAGAGGCCACCTCGTCCACACCCCCACCATTCAGCAGGACATTTCAACCATCCCAAACAGATGAGACTATCCAACTTTGAATGAAAAGCTCTGACACCAAATGAGCAGGTATTGACTGCTCTGGCTTCAACTGTTTCTAACAGGCAGGAAAACAATTTCTGGAATTCCATTTGAACCCGAACTAAAACTGAGGGAAAATAATAAACAGCTAGGTTTTTCTTGGAAACAATAGCTTCTGTAGTAGTTTAAGGTTTGCAACATTAACGCTAACGACACAGTGACTCTTAGAAACTGTTACCAACAAACTGAGTTAGAGGACACATAGGTCACAGTGGCCTATGGGTAAGAGTGTATCATGATCATTCTTGGTATTTGTGGGGTCTTCTCTCCATGCAGGAGCCTTGAAGCAGGATATTAAGAAAAACACAATTTTTCTTTTAAAGCAACATGGCCCAGCAAATTCCAGGACTGACACTGAGGACTTAAGAGTTCAATTCCTCTCCTAACACAAGACAATAAATCCTCACACACAAATTAGAAACCGAAAAGGAAATAAAAGGGTCCTCATTTCCAATCGTGGGAATGTTACACAAGAACTCTGGTTTGGAAGGAGGAAGGGAGGACATTCCACACCTGCAGGTCTTCCCAGGAAAGGGGCCCCGGGCCTGACCCTGAACACGTCCCCTCCAGGTTACATCATGGGACTGTCAATACGGAAATAATGTTACGTTACTCCCTCAGTGAATATATTATTTCAAATCCTATCAACAGCAACCATAACTTGAAAGGAGGCAGCTGAGAATTTCCATGGAAGAAAGTGAAGAGGTCTTTGGGGACGTGCTCATAAACGGCCTAGCCACAGTCCATCTGGAGGGACACACATGGGCATGCATGCATAGACAAAAGCAGCTGTGTACTTACAGTTGCATATGTTGGAGCATCCTACTGTAGTTCAACAGTTGCAGCACCAAGCAAGGAGCTTAGGAAAACCACATACTCCTGGATTCTCCACTCACTTACACGTGAACTGAGGCAAGTTAACTTGATTCTACCTCCTCATCACTATAACTTTAGGTCAACTGTAGCCAGGCATTCAGTGAATCCAGATGTTTGGCAGTGACTAGGAAACAACATCTGGATGATTGGTTGAATTTTCAACTGAACTTACTGGATGTTTTGGCAGCATGCCCACACAGCCCTTAATGGCTTTCTGCCTCAGTTTCCCTAGCTATAAAAAAAGGTACAAACATTATCACTTACCTCCCAGGAGGCAGTGAGGATGAAATAATACCCAAGGGTAACAATGAGTTCCTGAAAAGAATGATTCTTTGACAGTACTGTATCTTATACAATTCCAGGCTGGATATTTTTTTTCCTAATACGAGCAGTTAAGACTTTTAGGACATAAAAGCACTTTGAAATATGGTTCAATGCTATACAAATACAACACATTATTATCATCATCATCATCCCATTCTTCATTATGACTTCCCTAAAGTGTCTCACTTTCAGATTGAACCATGGCCAAAATATGAATTTTACTGAAGGTCTGAAAGAAGATATGTTTTGGCCACGTAAAGCAATACAGATGAGACAAGAAAAAACCAGCGTGGGTGTTTGGAGCCCAACCAATTTTAACAGCTCAACTTAAACAGGTAAAACTGGTCTATCAATGAGAATTAATTGGTTGCTCAATGGTATTTATAAAGGAACCAAAAATGTCCACACGTATGTCCATGGCAAAGGTAGGAGAAAGTAATTATAATGGTGACCTTTCCGACACTGACAATATACACCTCCCTACCTATAAAGAGGCTTCACCTTTTGTGGCTGAAAGTTAGAAGGAAGAGAAAGAAGGAAACAACATGGGAGAGAAAGATGTATCAAAGGGATCTCTTTGATCCACCCAAAATTGGGGTTGCAGAATTAGACTGGGAAAAAGTATTAGAATACTGTTCTCTTTCAGACTCACGCAAGTCCTGACTACAGAGGGCATCCTGACTATAGTAATCACCTTAGCTGTGTCATGCACATGCAATTATGTGTGTGTGTGTGTGTGTGTGTGTGTGTATACTTGCATATATATAAAATGTATAATTATACATAAATTTTATATAATGGGATATGAATATAGATACATAGATA
Source organism: Ovis aries (assembly GCF_016772045.2). NCBI lineage: Eukaryota > Metazoa > Chordata > Mammalia > Artiodactyla > Bovidae > Ovis > Ovis aries. The sequence goes on along the minus strand of NC_056080.1, from coordinate 101,245,227 downwards.
TAATTTCTTATACTCACAATAACTTTGTAAGGAACTATTTTGCTAACTCTAAATACTACAGATGAGAAAACTAAAGCTCCGAGAGGTTGAATGACTTGTCCAAAGTTATGTATCTAGTAAGACCCACAGTTGAATTGGGATCCACCTGGATTCAAAGCCCATGTTCTATTCACTATACGACATGGTCTCCCAGAGCATTACTATTAAATACCCAAAGTCTTTACTGAGGGGCTTGCTATAAATAGTCACTTTTAGTGACTGCCAGATCATATGCTCTGATGCAGCTTTCCCTTTTTACAGGGTGGGGCTCCATCCACAGGTCTTTCCCTGATATTTCTTACGAAATCCTTCTCACAGTAGCCCAGCCCAACTCAGGCCTAAGCAAATCACCCCAAAACTGATGAGCGACAACCCTGTCTAGCTCTTCTTCATTATTGGCTGCCTTTTCTTTGTATTTAAACATGTGTTTCTCCTCCAAGGAAGGTATGAAAACAGGCCAGACTCCTTTTGAATCCTCAAACTCCCTGGCACCTGGCTGAGCACATAGTAGGTATTCCTTCACGTCTGGTGACCAAAGACATCTGTTGACACTATTCTTCATTTAAAAGGAGGGGCACAGAGATGGAGCCTGAGGTTCTGGCCTTACCAGTGCTTGGATCTAACCAGTCGAGTGGAGTCACCCAGACACATTTGGTTTGAGATAATTTAGAAATAATTCAAAGAAACACTGCCTTTGTCCACAGGTAAAGCACACCATCAGCAATGGGAGGTTTACACTGTGCTCTGTATTCTTCAGAGATGTGTTTTGAAACATCCTGTATGTAACCAGGCTTTATAGAACTTAGTGAGGTTGTGAGTTCACCAAAAAGAAGGCTCTGTTATGCAAATACTGCCACTATTCTGTGCTCAGAAGCAGTAACAACTAATTATTAAGTGCTCACGGAGAGCAGAGCACTTTATTAGCCTCTGGAGGAATCTCACTCAAAAGCGTAGTAAATACTTTCACAATGCCATTCGCCATGAAATATGTCACTATTAGGAAGCCATTCCAAACATTTTTCCTAAAAACAATAAAGATTTCACTGCTAAACTTCACAGGAAAAGACAAAATCATGCCAATGTCATCCTACAGAAGCCTCTGTCCTTGCAGGAGTTTAATTTCATTAAGTCCTTCCTCAGCTATGAATAGAAGTCAGCGGTGCCAGGGTCCTCCCACCCATGGACCATAGGGTAGGAACACTGCCACTCTGGTATCTGGTGGCATTTTTGATGGCATTTTTTAAACTGTGGCCACAAAGCAATCACAAGCAGATGGTACAACTAACTTCTATTTGTGTCTCAGTTACTAAACTCCTGAGAAGAAAAACTGTGTGGAAGTCAAGGGAATCTGTGGGTGCTCTGTGCATGGCAGTGACTCAGAAGTTGGCATGGGTGCAGTGAAGCTGGTCCTCTCGTATCTTGCTGGTGGCAGTGAAAGCTGTCACATCCCCATTGGACAGCAGTTTGGAAACACGCAGTAAAATGCTCATATCCTTTAACCCCATAACTCCAGTATGTTAACAAATTGATCTAAGATCAGGAGACAGCACTATGCAGGAGGTCGCCTTCTTTAATAGTAAAAATTTGAAGCAATCTGAATGCATAGCAAAAGCAAATTAATTATAATTAACACTCAAAGGAATCTTTCGGGGCCACAAAAGATGATTAGAATGCAGATTTGTGGCAACATGAAAACGTGTTTCCAATACAGTGTTAATTTTAAGAAGTAGAAATCACTAATATACTTCCAATTATGTAAAAAGCCTATGTGTGATTTTCTGACCAAATGTTAAAAAAGAATACGTAAAAATGAAAACAGGATGGACTAGTGGGGTTGAGACAAATACTTTTCCTTCTGTTTTCCAAGCTTTCTCTTATGTTGCAATATTTTCTTTATAATTTAAAAATGGGGTGAAAAACAAAGGTCAGAAGTCCTTTTTAGCAGAGAGACTCTGAAGAAAATGAACATGGCTGTCTTTCCAAAAGCCCAAGAATACAGTTTGAACACAGCATCATCCATTGCTCAATTTTTTTTGCCATATCTGTTTTTGCTGGATACATACATACCTGGTTAATGTGCTTCAGTTTGTCAATAATTTGACTGACCACTGGCTCAGGGCCCTTCATTTTCAGCTCATGGAGGTTGAACTGATTTTTCATTCCATTCCTCGCTGCCTTTTGGCTGTATCTGGAAATATGAAGGTAAAGGAAAGGTTTGTCACAAGAGAGCCCCAAGCAAAGTGCAAGTTGACTGTATTTGGCACATGGTCGAGCCGACCACAAGCTACCTTTAGCCTTCCAGCCCGTGGGATGACTGCGTGGTACAAAGGTAGACTACTCCAGATAGAGTCTACTTGTACTGGAGAACATTCATTCAAAAGTCAACAAGTTTCATCCACCTCATTAGAACTGATTCAAATGTATTCTTTTTAATGGCTGAGTAATATTCCATTGTGTATATGAAACTGGAGCCTACGGTACAGAGTGAAGTAAGCCAGAAAGAAAAACATCAATCCAGTATACTAATGCATATATATGGAATTTAGAAAGATGGTAACGATAACCCTGTATGCGAGACAGCAAAAGAGACACAGATGTATAGAACAGCATTTTGGACTCTGTGGGACAGGGAGAGGGTGCGATGATATGGGAGAATGGCACTGAAACATGTAAATTATCATATGTGAAATGAATCACCAGTCCAGGTTCAATGCATGATATAGGGTGCTCGGGGCTGGTGCACTGGGATGACCCAGAGGGATGGGATGGGGAGGGAGGTGGGAGGGGGGTTCAGGATGGGGAACACATGTACACCCAGGGTGGATTCATGTCAGTGTATGGCAAAACTAATACAATATTGTGAAGTTTTTTTAAAAAAGTCAACAAGTGTTAATTCACCATTCCTTTTTTCTCGGTATTGGGGATATAGCAATGAACAAGACAGAGACAAGGTCTCTGCCCTTATTTTGCCCTCCGTCTAGTGTAGAGTCCAGAAGAACACTAAGGGAGGTGCTGGGTCTTGGCCAGGGAAGCACACAGGAGGGTCCTTAATTCTGAGTGTGCTTTCTATTCATCTGAAGGAAAAAGACTCGTACATGTTCTTTACTTCTTCCTCCTTCTCCACTTCCTCCTCCCATCGTTTCCTGCAGGTCTGGGCAGTCCAGCTCCTCCTGAAAAGGCTTTCCCAACCCACTTGCAGCATAAATTATACCTGCCAGCTTCTGTCTCTGTTCTCCACAGGGAGGCAGACCAGCAGCTCAAGGGAAGGTTTTAACGCGGTCCCCCAGGATAAGACATAGGTTTTTGCTTCAAGACTGAAGTTTCAAGCTATCTATGGACATCCTCACCAGCATGAGAAAGGGAGATATTTACAATCCTGGGCAATTCTGCCTTTCAGTGTGGGGCTTTATCAACTTCAACTGGAACAGTAATTCACTACTGAGGTGGTTTCTTTGCTGGCTTCATGGTTCCAGACCTCTGTGCATTTACTCATCTTTCAAAACAAGGCAAACAAACACAAAACAAAAACAAGAAACAGATTTCATTTCATGTAGAAAGACCAGAACACTGTTACCAAAGGGGGAAAAGGTTTTGATCTTTTTGTTTGTTTGTTTTTTGCTTTTTCCTTATCCTGATAATGGAATATTTTCTTAAAGAAATGGGAAATTTTGCAGGGCTTTTGCCTCTACTTTATACACTTAAAAATTTACAATAGGGCAGTTGAATTAAGGGCAAATTCATATTTTTTACTCATATTTTTAATTACCAAAAAACAGTGCTCATTGAAGACAATTAAAATATATAGACATAATCAAAGCATACAGCACAAGTTCTTGCATCATCTTATCCTTCCAAGAGAGAATCATCTTTAAGTTTGATATATATTCTTCTAGAGGTTTCCACATGCATATGCATGCATATGTGCATGCTCAGCTGCTCAGTCGTGTCCGACTCTTTGCGACCCCATGAATCGCAGCACCCCAGGCCTCCCTGTCCATCACCAACTCCTGGAGTTCACTCAAACTCACATCCATCGAGTCGGTGATGCCATCCAGCCATCTCATCCTCTGTCGTCCCCTTCTCCTCCCGCCCCCAATCCCTCCCAGCATCAGAGTCTTTTCCAATGAGTCAACTCTTCGCATGAGGTGGCCAAAGTATTGATGCTACCATGCATGATAGCAGAGGAGGTCAGGAAATTTAGGTCTGACTTTTATAATTAAAAGTCATCTTCTGAGAAGGAAAATATCTTGTGGGAATGTTGAAGAGAACATTTGACTGCATTTCTTCTACAATGGTAGCCTGACATGTTTAGCTTACCTAACATTAAAAGTTAGCAAATACACAGTGTGTGCGCGTGTGAAGTACTTCAGTTGCGCCCGACTCTTTGTGACCCCATAGACTGTAGCCTGCCAGGCGCCTCTGTTCAAGGGATTCTCCTGATAAGAATACTGGAATGGGTTGCTATGTCCTTCTCCAGTGAATATACAGATCACCCACCACATACCAATTGCCTTTGGGGGCTGTGTTAAAGAAATGTAATGCATTTCTTTAAGGGAAATTCTTTGTGTATATATCTGGTGAGAATCAGCTCCCCACTAGCCTCCTTTTGTGTGCTTGTATATAATGCTGTCTGTTTCAATATTATCTCCCTCTTGATGACCACCAACTCCATCTTCTTTTTCTTTATATCTACCGATACCTGAAGCAGAGACCTGATTCACAGGTAAAGAGGTAAGCAGTTCTAAAATGAACTTTAGGAACATGTCCCTAGAGACATGTCCCTGGACTTATTCCTATTGAAGCCTGCCCACTCCTACAAAACAAGTCTCCTTCTAAAGTTTATTATCCTCAGTGGAATAGTGTAAAGAAAGCTGCCAACTTAGTGACTTTGCCCTGTACTCCTTCTTCCAAATCATTTATAAATATTAAGTCAAATTAGTCCCATAGCTGATCCCTTGTGGCCCTACTGTCTATTTCCCACCATTCAGAAAAATGCCCTTTCAGCTCTTTTTTTTGTTTCTTACCTCCAAGTCTTGGATAAGGAGCGAGGACTAAACACTGCTCCCCAATCCCATGGTGACTCAATTTTTAAAAAACAGCCTTGAGTTTAAAAGCTTGCCAAACTTTCTGAAAGTTGAAATAGCATCCACTATTTTGCTCTATCCATGTGCTATTTAAATCCTCAAAAGACTTAGTAAATTAAGCATGGTTTCTGGTTACAGAAGTGTTGGGAAGAGCTGGCTTATGGCTTAGACCTAAAACTTTATTTTATTTACTCCACAAAGCAGTAACCAAAAGTACTGGTTCAATTGATGTCTACATCTGCTAAAATTTAGTGGCCCTATTTTTAAATTTAGTGGCACTATTTTAAAACTATTCAGGAACTCTGCTCTTGCCCTATCCATTTAGGCATGTGAATACCTCTCCCCCATCCCCAATACTATGTTCTGTTTCTCACACCTCTACCCTTTTCTCCTTAGCCAGACAAAATGTAGAGCAGAATCTTAAAATTCTTGAGTGTTAAAATGGAATACTATGCAGACATCAAAAGAACAAAGTTAGAACAAAGCTGAAGATGGCCCCAAATTCTTGAAATCTGTTGATGCTACCATCATTGATAGGGTTCCTGGCAAGCGCACGTGTGTTGAGAGCTTCTGTACCCTCCTCTGAGCCATTTTGCTGTTCACGGCATAAGACAGATGGTTCCTGTGGGTGTCATCAAAGCAGTGGACAAGAAGGCAACTGGAGCTGGCAAGGTCACCGTCTGCCCAGAAAGCTCAGAAAGCTCAATGAACAACATCCTCAATACCTGCCATCTTAATCAGTGGTGGAAGAATGGTCTCAGAACTGTTTGTCTCAATTGGCCATTTAAGCTCAATAGTGAAAGACTAGTTAATGGTAACCGGGCATGATAAACCTTCAGAAGGAAAGGAGAATATTTTGTGGACCATTCATTTTTCGTGTGGCTGTTCTAAGTCAGTGGTCTTTAAAATCAGTACTTCTTAACGGAAACAACTTGATTAAAAATATGTCATAGAATTTGAGACACTTAAAAAATTTAATGAGAAAAAAAAAAAGAATGGTAAAAGCAGTTACTTCCAGTAAGTAAGATATTGGGGGAAATTTTACTTTTTTATGTCCTTCTATATCTTTTACACTTTAAAATCTTTACAATAATTTTTAATGAGTGAAAATTTATATAGCTGTTATTTTTAAGGCAAAAGAAAACAACATGAAACAACAACAACAACAACAAAAACAAACAAAAGGAAAATAAAAAGTGGGCCTAACTCCTAGGCCTCGCTCAGAGCCTCTGGAAAATTCTTCTTGTTAATCAGAGTTATGTCGGCCATGACTAGATCCCCAGCTTAAAGGTGATCCCTTATGAGAACACATGTTTGGGCCAATACACACAATGTCACCCTGGAATTCCTTCACATCTCAGATGGTTATCATCAGGTCACAAACTGTAATTTGTTAGGTTAAACACAGCCTATCTGTTTTCTACTCTTCAATGAGGTAATGCTAACCTATATCAAAAGGATAGTCAGTAAGGATGTAACTGAATGTATATTATTATGAGGACCCTGTCTCTAAACAGAGGCAAAAAAGCCATTCAAGTTCTTGTCCACCTTCCTAGAAGATGCGTAAAGTCCTCTCCTGATGGGAGTTGAGGGCCTCCCTGGGATTCATTCTGAACTGCTGCTCTTGCACCCAAGTGCATTGTGGGTACCATGCTGAGTGGCTTGTGCTCCTTTCACATACATTCCATTTGCCAGCCCGTATAGTCTGTGAGTTCTCTGAAGGCAGAGGCTTGGTTAGTTCTCTTTAGTTCTCTTGTGTACCACCCAAAGCACCTCCTAGTGCAGGTAGTAACAGCAGCTGGGAGTACTGAGTGCTTTCTCTGTGCCAGATACTGTTCCAAGCATGAGGAAAAGTACAACCCGCAGCACCACACTGAGTCCTCCTAATAGCCCTACAAGATGGACAGTATTATAATCAGCTCCTTTTTGCAAACAAGAACACCGAGGCATGAACTGAAGCCACTTGCCGAAGGTCACACAGCTACTCAATAGCAAAGCTAGAGTTTGAACTTTTGAGTCTATGTCCAGCTGCCTCTGTTCTTAACCGCTCCGCTGCTATTATTCCTTAGAAATAATCCACGCTGACTAAATATTTGACGTTTCCATTTCACTCTGCCCAATTCATGGTATGATACAATTAGCCAGCTACTGGTGATGGTCTACGAGGCTCACAACAGGGCCTGCCACAACAGCTCTCTTTACCTAATCAGCGGATTCCTGGGCTTGCCCTTTAAAAGCCCTTGGGGAGAGCCCTGTGTATGGAGTTTCTTCTCCCAAACAGATCCAACAGCATCACCATTCAGCGAAATATTTGCATTCTTGAAAGATAAGGTATTGAAGTTAGACATATAAATAATCCTCCTCCACCACCATCATATAGACAAACACCAAAGGTGATCTGAAATCTCTAAGGACAATAGGAAAGTGAATGTTGGCAAAGGCCTCCCTGCCATGTAGCGATATGACATATGTAATGGAACCCCAGGGAATTTTATGTACATACATGCTCCAAGCTTTAAGCTCAGAGGGACTCAGATAGGGGTGTCTCTGTAGAGTTGCATTAATTAATTCATTCATCCAGCATTTTATTTTCACTCACTTCCTCTGTGCCCCTGGTGTACAATGGTTCCTGACAGGTTTTGAATGAGGCTGAGCCACTGCAGCTACAATTTTCCCCACCCAGATTGCCCAGAGTGTCAGGAATAGGGACACTGTTGGCCATGGGGGATTTTAAGGATGGGTTATCTGCTTAACAACACTCATCTCTAATTAGATTAACTGTCCTCTCTCCAGAACACTGCTTTTTCCTAAAGTTTTGACATGGTTCTGGCAATGAATACTGGCCAGTGGAGGAAGAAAAACAGAGAGGAGCTCCTGCCTCCTAAATCTAAACTCTTCTTAACTGGACATGTTATGCGTGATGTTAGAAGTGTCCCCATAAAGCATTACCTGTGGTGTCTTCTTCCCCCATCCAGTGTGGTACCTGCTTATTAGCACAAAAATAGCAAATTTGATTTGTGAAGTGAAAGGAAGATACTGTTCAGGCAGACTGGGCCGGGACGGAGGGGGACACCTTGCAAAAGCTGTCAAGAGGAAAGGAACCCAGTGAAAGTAGGACATCTGGGTATGATAGTGTTAGGACAACTGACACAAAGAGAGCACTTGTAGAAGAGGAATAGAGTCCAACGTGTAAAACGGGCAATCTTTTCGTCCTGGTTCTGTGCTGGCTGAGGCAGCACAGGTGAAGTGGAAGGAAATCAATGGATTCAAATATACAACTTTCAAATAGGAAGCACCCTTGTCCAATCCACTGATGGTGTAGATGAAGAACCTGAGACCCAGGGAGGAACTTTCCCAGCAGCACAGGTAGTTAGTATCATAACTCTCACCTTTTGAAGAAATTTCTTCTTTAAAAGGTTCCTTAAATACACATTGGTGATTTTGAGCATTGCTAGTACGGGTGCAGGAGAGAAGTTGCTAGAAAATTCACTTTCCTCCTTCTAGGCATTAGACTATTGGAAAGTATTTGAAAGCAAGTCTTAGAAAAACCAACTTGCCCCCTCCCCCCACCAAATATTTAATTTCACAGAAGTTTGTTTCATTTACTGCTGGGGTTTTAGATGAGCTACAAAGAAGTTACAGATCTCACATTCTCAGTGCGCCATCTTATGGAAAGGCTGCAGTATTGCAAGTCGCCCTTGGCCCAAACAGTGATTTATCAGACTTTCCTTGGAAAGCACTCCAGCTGCAATAATCACTGTGAAAAAATGGCATAATTTAAAGAGTATAAATACCTTTAAAAACAAACTAGAACACAGGGTAGAAAACCCACCTTATCAATAGGCCTAAGAAAATGTTCTTTTTCTATCCAAGATGCAGTCTTCATTTACGTAAATGAACAGAAAAATAAAGCAAAAGTAAAAATTGCTGAGTTTTATAAATATGTTTAATAAAGAAGGCAGCAATTTGCTTCTCACTTATGTATGCACAAGTCTAAAGAAAAATGGTTTTCATAATTGTTGGTACAGCAGTACCACTTCAGAACAAATATCAGACAGGGGAGTGCCAGAAACAGATATGACCACCAGATTCCAAGAACTACTTTGATTCTCAAACAATAGACTTTCACAAATTACGGATATATTTCAACAGAAAGGAAGCAAAATTTAGAGTAGAAATCAGGGGGCTGAAAGCCCATTTATACCTCATCTAGTGGACATTATCTATATAAGGGAATAGCTATATTAGAATCCGCTTTTAGCCTAGTTTCAAACCTCACTGTGAGGAGAGACTAAAAGATTGGTCTTGGAATATAATCAAGAAGTCATTTAAACCTCAAGAAGCAAAGAATATTTTCCAGATGGTGAGGAAAGCTTGAGAAGCTGATATCACCCGCTGTGGGGAACAGCCTCCTGCAGAGATGGGGAGGCAGAGAGAAAATGCCTGAATGTTTGTCTGAAGAGGCAAACTCCACAGAGGAGCCTGGAGGTAAGGAGAGAGAAAAGTAAATAAGGAAGCAAAAGCGATTCCTGTGAGAACCGCGGCACAGGCAGAGCCTGATGTGTGGGAAGGCTGGTGAGAACAGCCTCTTGGGCTTTGAGCCCTGACCACGGGCAGCCAAGACACCAGGCCAGGGTGGGCAGGGCTGCTGAAGGGTTCTCTGAGGGGTGTCCTTGAGGGGAACATACAAAGGAGGAGAGGAATATGAGCCAGTGTAAGATTTCCAAAAATAGCAAAAAAAAAAAAAATGCAATTCAAAGTTCAATAATGTAGGAGCACAAGGTGTGTAACGGTGATTTATCATTAAATCACCCAAACCCATTTACGGAGTCCCTCGAGCCCAGAGAGCGGGCTTCCCTGATAGCTCAGTTGGTAAAGAATCCGCCTGCAATGCAGGAAACCCTGGTTCCATTCCTGGATTGGGAAGATCCACTGGAGAAGGGATAGGCTACCCACTCCAATCTTCTTGGGCTTCGCTTGTGGCTCAGCTCGTAAAGAATCTGCCTGCAGTGTGGGAGACCTGGGTTCGATCCCTGGGTTGGGAAAATCCCCTGGAAAAGGGAAAGGCTACCCACTCCAGTATTCTGGCCTGGAGAATTCCAAAGAGTCAGACATGACTGAGTGACTTTTACTTTCTAGCCCAGAGAAATAACCCAGAAAACCAGATGTTTTCTTGTCCCACTGGAGTTAAACCAAAAGGAAATGGTTTTTACCTTTTTTTAGTTTTGTTTGAAAGTTAGATTTTAACTCAAAGATATTTGAGTCATAAAGGACCCTTGAAATCATTTAGTGCAATGCAACCCTATTACAGATGGGCAAACTGAGTCCCAGAGAGACCAAACAGTAGCTATCCAAATTATTATTGGTATCACTGCTGATGGAATGTGATTAGAGCCACAACCTCCCCCAAATAGAAAAGCCAAGAAGAAGAGGTCAAAGAAAAGGTCACACACATGAGAACATTGTATGAAAATAACTGATGTTGAAAATAATGATCAATAATTATTTTATTTTTAAAAGGTAAAATTCAGTCCTGTCTACACAGTTTACTGAGACAGCAAAGACAGTATACTTTAGAAAGGCTGAGTAATATGGCGGGAAGAGCACTGGTCCTGGAGTCAAGACATACTTTCAAAGGCTGGTACTGTGTGACTTTTGACAAGTAACTAAACTGCTGGACTGGAGTGTCTTTATCTCTGAAATAGGGATAATGCCACCTACATTTGTTTTGAGGATTAGTTGTGTAATGACTGTTAGCAAATTTAAGATAACATAGGTTAAGTGTTTAGAAGAGGGCCCAACACATTTATGAGCACTGGTATTGTTTTGTGAAAGTATCCAACACAAAATAGGTGTTCGATAAATGTTATTTGGAAAAGGATTTTCTGAAGTAGAATGAATAAATATTGCCATGAATACTTCGGGGAAGATTCAAGTCTGCTCATCCCTGTACTGAGAGAACTGGACAAATGGAAGAGTCTCCATTGTGTGAGTAGCCAGCACTGAGCAGGCAAGCCCGACTGAAAGGGACTATTCCTCAGCAGAGAGGTCCTCACAGAACTGCCAGCGGACGGGGCATCTGAGGCAGGGAACTTATGGTTAGGACTTCAGACGATTCAGAATTTATTTTAGTCCATTGAAGAAGACACTGTTGACCTGTGCCCCAGGGCAGACAGCCAACGTTGCCCGAGTGATCACCTTTGGGTGTCAGAAGCCTTTTCACTCTCTCCTCCCTCCACATTTCATGTTCCTGCTCTCTGTGACAGAAAATATTCTGCTTCCACTTTGCATATAACTGTCACAAGTAATGAATTAGATGGCTCTTGGAAACACCCACACACTTTTTCAAATCTTTCTCTTCAGAACACTGCTTTGTTTGTCCCAGGTCCCTGTGGGGTCCAGAACAAACATCTATTCTTTAATGCAAGGATCTTCAAAATGAAGAAGAGAAATTTCAAACTCTACCTACAATCACACTTCACAGACTCAAGACGAGTTTCAGGGAGAGGCAAGTCTGAGTTAGAGAAGAGTGTAACTTGTGGATTTTTTTCTTGCATTGCGATTCACAAAGAAAAGCCTCCTAAACGTTGCTTTGGATGTCTTGCTGAACCTTATTTCATGAACTGACAAAGACTGAGAGCAAAGGATAAACTGTTTTTACATGAATGAGTACCACTGAAATACTTTAAAAGAAAGCTCAACATTCCTATCACTGTTTTGTTGTCAGTTTGTCTAAGCCACAGTCCTCTACAGGCCCCTAATCCTTGAGAAACCTGTATGCAGGTCAAGAAGCAAGTTAGAACCAGACATGAAACAACAGACATGAGCAAGGAGTTTGTCAAGGCTGTATGCTGTCACCCTGTTTATTTAACTTATATTTAGAGTACATAATGCAAAATGCTGGGCTGGATGAATCCCAAGCTGGAATCAAGATTGCAGGGAGAAATACTGATAACCTCATATATGCCTATGATACCACTCTAATGGCATAAAGTGAAGAGGAAGTAAACAGCCTCCTGATGAGGGTGAAAGAGGAGAGAGAAAAACCTGGCTTAAAACTCAGCATTGAAAAAACTAAGATCATGGCATCCTGTCCCATCACTTCATGGCAAATAGATGGGGAAAATGTGGAGAAACAGTGGCAGATTTTATTTTCTTGGGCTCCAAAACCACTGTGGATGGTGAGTGCAGCCACGAAATTAAAAGACGCTTGCTCCTTGGAAGGAAAGCGATAACAAACCTAGACAGCGTATTAAAGAGGAGAAACATCACTTTGCCAACAAAGGTCCGTATAGTCAAAGCTATGGTTTTTTCAGTAGTCATGTTCAGATGTGAGAGTTGGACCATATAGAAGGCTGAGTGCTGAAGATTTGATGCTTTTCAACTGTGGTGCTCGAGAAGACTCTTGAGAGTCCCTTGGACTGCAAGGAGATCAAACCAGTCAATTCTAAAGGAAATCAGTCCTGAATATTCATTGGGAGTTCTGATGCTGAAGCTGAAGCTCCTATACTGTGGACACCTGATAAGAGCCGATTCATTGGGAAAGACCCTGATGCTGGGAAAGATGGAAGGCAGAAGAAGGGGATGAGAGGATGAGATGGTTGGATGGCATCACTGACTCAACGGATATGAGTTTGAGCAAACTCCAGGAGACAGTAAAGATCAGGGAAGCCTGGCGTGCTGCAGTCCATGGGGTCACAAAGAGTCAGACACGACTTAGCGACCAAACAACAACAATAAATCTTCAGTGCATGGGATTAGGCCTACTGAGATCCTGAGCCAATGGAGACAAAGGTGAGAGATTAGCTGCCTGACCTATCCTTGGAGCCAGTATTTCATGCTTTTGGGGTGAACCCTACATGTTCAGGCATGGCTTCGTCTTGTCAGGTATATTTTCCTGGGCCATATGGCCAAATTCCATCCTGGTTTCTGTATTTATAGTCACCTGAGTCAGTCCTCTGCTTTACCCAGTGGCCAGCATACAACAGGCAGTCAATAAACCTCTGTTGAAATGAACTGAGACTGAAGACTTCATCCAAAGCTGATCTATTCTGCCCAGCTCTTGTCAGTCTGTTCCCCTGGGGTCTTCCCCCCAAATCTGGAGCCAGTGACTGAGGACCTGCGTTATACTGGACTTCTGCCTGGGCCCTGCCAGGAAAACCTGCCACTGGGTCCTAAGCCACCAGATCGCAGTACTTTGGAAAACAACGGCCAGGTAGGGGATGGCAGAGTTCCTGCCTGAGGCCCCAGTGAACACCGTCATTCCAGTGGTGGGTCAATGTGATTCCGTGGTGGCTTAGATGGTAAAGAATCCATCTGCAATGTGGGACACCTGGGTTTGATCCTTGGGTTGGGAAGATCCCCTGGAGGAGGGCATGGCAACCCACTCCAATATTCTTGCCTGGAGAATCCCACGGGCAGAGGAGCCTGGTGGGCTATGGTCCATGGGGTTGCAAAGAGTCGGACATGACTGAAGCGACTTAGCACATGTCAGTACAGAATGCAAATACTTTCTATTCTCCACTTGCCTATTAAGCATCTATGCAGCTCTGTGCTCAGTCACAGAACCCTGGGAGTTAGAGACACTGAACTGTCCAGTGTTCTAAGCCCACTATCCCCAGTTTGGACGTCACAGACCAGATTCTGGTTTGGTCTTTGGCAAATCCGGTCCTCAGAAAATGAAATCTTTAACTAGTGACTGTGTGGGATTTCCCTGCAAACTGATGCTTGAGAACGTGCAGCTCTACCACTTCATGAGCTGAGGACACACAACAGCCTCCATCATGACACCGAGAGAGCCAGCAGAGGGTGCATCTGTGGCTGATGGAGAGGATAAGAAACTAGCAAGAAGGTGTTAGACTTGCCCAAGGACACTAAAAAAGTCTGCCTGAAGAAAGCGGAACTGCCGCTTCTGCTGCTTTCTCTTAAACTTGGTCCCAGAGCCCCAGGATGCAGGCTGCAGTCAGGGCCCTGGGGAGCAGAAGGAAATACGCTCTGGTGGAAGTGTGTTCCAGTATTCCCCTGGTGGAAGACGGTGCCCGTGGTGGGCATGGCCAGAGGAACTAGACCAGAGCCACCGGCCCTACCACTGCCAATAGCAGAATAGCTCTGCCCTTGGCGGGCCCAAGTCTGGCACGGCCGCTCTCTAGTTACCAGCGATAAAATAACACTCAAGAGTAACAGAGGGAAGGAAAGGTGAACTGAAGTGTAAACCACCCCTACTCCAACCGCCCCAGCAGTTGCAGGTGCCTCCAGGTCCTCGACTCTTTGCACCTGCTCTCCGGCCGGAACAAGGGGCCTATTGTGTGAAGCTGTGTGCAGGGCGGTGCTAAGCAAACAAGAAGTGCCTCTCCTGATCATAAAGTAGATGGGATTCCAGGAAAACTTTACTCAGCCAAATAAAAGTGATTGTAAAGCACTTGGTGAAATATAAACTGCTACATAAATACTTAATAAAAGCTCACAGCAATGCACACAAGGACAGCTAGGTCAAAAATTACCCTAGCTCTCTAGCCCGGACAGTTTCAGCAAAGAGAGAATTGTCTCCCTCCCCTGGGTTTGCTCAGCCACTTTGCATCCCTCTGCTCTGACCTGCCCTTCAGCCTCTGGCACTCCACTCGATGGATCTCTCCCCACACTGATAGAGCTCTGTGGTTTGAGGGCTTCTCATTTTCATTCTGGGTGGTTGTGTCAAATATTATTTGGAGCAACAGACACTGAATTCCATTTCTTTTGCTCAGAAGCTCCACTGGGGTCGTGTGGTGCTATGGGGGTGGCAATTTCTTTAAGGCTTAATTATATGAATTTCACCCCAAACTCTCCAATATCAGAAACTGAGAACTCTGACAATATCTCAATCAGCCAACCTACCTGCCCCCCTGTAGCCCCAAAGATACCCAAAGGATCTGTTCTGATGAGAACGATTATACCCCCGGGCTCCTTTTCAATTGCTTTCACTTTGGTCTGTTTGGGAAGCCATCAGATAAAGAACTGGATATTCAATGTCATCAAGGAGGCTTTAGGGCAATCCTCCCCCATTCAAACTCCCCCCTCCCTCAAATATCCTCGCCATTGAAACTCATGGACTGTTAGAGCTGGAAAGAGCTTTAGAGGTCATCTTGTCTAACTCCATTTTACAAATAAAAGACTGGCGGTCAGTGACTTGCCCAAGGTCACACAAACCAGTTTGTGGTAGAGTTAAGAGCCAAGCTGGACTTCTGGTCTAGGGCTAAAGGGGTCTCTGCTTGCACGGGCTTCACAGTCATAGGTAATGGTGTTCTCACAGGAGCCACGGTGTAGGGGAGATGGAATGGAGGACTGGCCTCAGAAGGAGGTGAAGGCCATTGGCTCTTTCTCCCCGGGGATACCACCTTCCAGCCCTGAGAAAATCTGAAAGCTGAGAAGCATGGTGCAAGAGGCAGAAAAAGAACTGCAATTTCCTGGGCCAGGACTGGGGCTAGACCAAGGGAAGGTTAGAATTTAGCAGCGCAGGGCAAGAAAAGCCAGACAGAACACCTGTCCCAAGTGCGCTGGACAGGAGAACAAGCTTAGATCAGGGTTTCCATCAAGAACAGGAAGAAGAGAAGCCAAGCGTGCGACAGGTAGTGTCGTGGACAAGAGAGCACAGACTACCTGATTTTGGATCCAAACTCTCTTAATAGTGCCATGGCTCTTGTTGTTATTTAACCTTATCATCGGGGCTTCCCTTGTGTCTCAGCTGGTAAAGAATCTGCCTGCAATGCGGGAGACCTGGGTTCGATCCCTGGGTTGGGAAGATCCCCTGGAGAAGGAAAAGTCTACCCACACCAGTATTCTGGCCTGGAGAATTCCATGGACTGTACACTCCATGGGGTTGCAAAGAGGTGGACACGACTGAGTGACTTTCACTTTCAACCACATCAATAAATGAGGGTAATAATCACGTCCTGAAGAACGATGGATTCATAACACTGTACAACAGGCACTGATCAAAACCATCCCCGAGAAAAAGAAATGCAAAAAGGCAAAATGGTTGACTGAGCTATTCTCAAATAGCTGAGAAAAGAAGAGAGGCGAAAGGCAAAGGAGAAAAAGAAAGATTTATCCATCTGAATGCAGCGTTCCAAAGAAGAGCAAGGAGAGATAAGAAAGCCTTTTCCAGTGAACAATGCAAAGAAATAGAGGAAGACAACAGAAGAGATCCCCTTAAGAAAATCAGAGATACCAAGGGAACATTTCATGCAAAGACAGGCACACTAAAGAACAGAAACAGTATGGACCTAACAGAAGCAGAAAAGATTAAGAAGAGATGGCAAGAAGACACAGAAAAACAATACAAAAAAGATCTTCATGACCAGATAACCATGATGGTGTGATCACTCACCTAGAGCCAGATATCTTGGAGTGTGAAGTCAAGTGGGCCTTAGAAAATATCACTATCAACAAAGCTAGTGGAGGTGATAAAATTCCAGTTGAGCTATTTCAAATCCTGAAAGATGATGCTGTGAAAGTGCTGCACTCAATATGCCAGCAAATTTGGAACACTCAGTAGTGGCCACGGGACTGGAAAAGGTCAGTTTTCATTCTAATCCCAAAGAAGGGCAATGCCAAAGAATGCTCAAACTACTGCACAATTGTACTCATTTCACATGCTAGCAAAGAATGCTCAAAATCCTTCAAGCTAGGCTTCAACAGTACATGAACTGAGAACTTCCAAATGTTCAAGCTGGATTTAGAAAAGGCAGAGGAATCAGAGATCAAACTGCCAACATCCATTGGATCACAGAAAAAGCAAGAGAATTTCAGAAAAACATCTACTTCTGCTTCATTAACTACACTAAAGCCTTTGACTATGTAGATCACAACAAACTGTGGAAAATTCTTCAAGAGATGGGAATACTAGACCACCTGACCTGCCTCTTGAGAAATCTGTATGCAGGTCAAGAAGCAACAGTTAGAACCAGACATGGAACAACAGACTGGTTCCAAATTGGGAAAGGAGTACATCAAAGCTGTATATTGTCACCCTGCTTATTTAACTTATATGCAGAGTACATCATGGCAAATGCTGGGTTGGATGAAGCACAAACTGGAATCAAGGTTGCAGGGAGAATTATCAATAACCTCAGATATGCAGATGACACTGCCCTTATGGTAGAAAGCAAAAAGGATTAAAAAGCCTCTTGATGAAAGCGAAAGCTAGCTTAAACATCAACATTCAAAAAACGAAGACCATGGCATCTGGTCTCATCACTTCATGGCAAAAAGATGGGGAAACAATGGAAACAGTGACAAACTTACTTTCTTGGGCTCCAAAATTACTGTGGATGGTGACTGTCGCCACAAAATTAAAAGACGCCTGCTCCTTGGAAGAAAAGCAATGACAAACCTACACAGCATATTAAAAAGCAGAGGCATTACTTTGCAGACAAAGGTCTGTATAGTCAAAGCTATGGCTTTGCCACTGGTCATGTATGGATGTTAGAGATGGACAATAAAAAAGGCTGAGCACTGAAGAATTGATGCTTTTGAACTGTGGTGCCTGAGAAGACTCTTGAGAGTCCCTTGGACAGCAAGGAGATCTAACCAGTCAATCCTAAAGGAAATCAGTCCTGAATATTCATTGGAAGGGCTGATGCTGAAGCTGAAGCTCCAATATTTTGGCCACCTGATGCGAAGAACTGACTTGTTGGAAAAGACCTTGATGCTGGGAAAAATTAAAGGCAGGAGGAGAAGGGGACGACAGAGGATGAGGCATCAGCGACTCGATGGGCATGAGTTTGAGCAGCTCTGGGAGATGATGCAGGACAGGGAAGCCTGGCATGCTGCAATCCATGAGGTCACAAAGAGTTGGACACAACTGAGCGACAGAACAACAACAATCATGTCCAGATCAGAGGGCTGTGGTGAGAATTAACTTACTTAATGCACACATGAGAAGCACTATAGAAATGTTAGCCATTCTTCTGATTAAGACTTTCACTGTTTCAGTCCTACTTTCTGCAGTCAAATGCTCTACCCCTGGGCTATGCCACCTCCACTCAGTTCTACTTTCTGAAGTTTCACTGCATGCTCAGACAGGAATTAGAGGAGGCAAAGGGAAGAGAGAAGGTTTCAGAATGCCTCAGGGAAGAAAAGGTAAGAGAAGGTAAACTGTGAAGGCTGAAAGCTGAACAGATCTGCAGTTCCCCAGCAACACTTCAACCATCCAGTGTAAACCTCCTATGGTGGCGCCTATGCTCCTAAGGGCATAGTTGCCAAGAGATGAGCAACTGTCCCTCTTTGCCTGAGACTGAGAAATTTCCCAGGACTTGGGACATTCTGTGCCCAAATTAGAAAGCCTTGGGCAAATCTGACCAACCTGATCACCATAGGGGCCAGAGGGTGTTTGCAGTTCTGGATCACTATGTTATAACCAGAGGACAGAGCACTCCTGCTAAATGCCATCTGCTGGGCTTTGGAAAAGCTGGGTTATCCAGAAGCCATGCAAAGGGGGTTTTAATTGGACTTTCATCATATCTATGAAGAGCAGGGGAAGAGTTTCATCAGGGGTACGTCAGCCCATTTGAGGATGTTGGTCTTCAGCAGGACATTCGCACAACAATAGCCTCATTATCAACAATCCTTATTTGTTCACTTTGATTCTCTGATGCAGGCTTTCTTCAAGTTCTATTCCCAGTGGTGTTGTTATATGTGTTTGAATGTAATAAAGCTGCATTTATTTTAAAACAGTCTGTCACTGAGACTTTTCATTAATTTAAACTGATGCTACAAATCCTCCGAAGTATCTCCTTAAGCAGGGCCAATCAGTTTATTCAGCACTGTGGAATGGCTTGTTTAAAAATAGAAGTTTGTGGGAATAGGTGGATTTGCTTAAGGAAAAAAGGAATCTAAAGATGTTTTTGATGTGGACCATTTTTAAAGTTTTTACTGAATTTGCTACAATATTCTTCTGGGTCATGTTTTGGTTTTTTGGCCGCAAAGCATGTGGGATCTTAGCTCCCTGACCAGGGACTGCACCCCTCCTCCATGGGAAGGTGAAGTCTTAACCACTGGATCACCAGGGAAGTCCCCAATTTTTTTTAAAGTACTCTTTCTGGAGAGATGCACACAGAGAGAGATACTCAGGAAGCTGCTCAAAGCTGTGTGTTCATAAAGAGAGTCCAGTAATGCTGTGCTAATTAGCCAACACATAATGCCATTTATTCAAGGTAAAAGTTCCTTCCATGTCTGATCTACTTTTCTACATTTTTGTTGTTTAGTCCCTAAGTTGTCTCTGACTTTTTTGTGATCCTATGGGCTGCACCAGGCAAGAATACTGGAATGGGTTGCCATTTCCTTCTCCAGATGATCTTCCCGAAGTGAAGTGAAGTGAAGTGAAAGTCACTCGGTCTTGTCCAGCTCTTTGCGATCCCATGGACTATACAGTTCATGGAATTCTCCAGGCCAGAATACTGGAGCGGGTAGCCTTTCCCTTTTCCAGGGGATCTTCCCAACCCAGGGAACAAACCTGCATCTCCTGCATTGGCAAGCGGATTCTTTACCACTGAGCCACTTGGGAAGCACTTTTCTACATTAACATCTAGTAAATGGAGGGCGCCTCACAATTTACAAAGATATTTCATATGTGTTTGCTTACTGGAGGCTCACAACAACCCTATGAAGTCAGCAGGGGAAGCATTAATTTTACCACTTCATAGAAGAAAGAAATGAAACATAGAGTTAAAGTAAACCTGTCCAAAGGCAGACACATAGACCATGAGCAAGCTGGATCTGGTACTCAGGTTTCTTACCAACAAGTATGTTTGTTGGTTCATTTATTGAATTCAACAGTATTCAACAGTATAGAGAGTCAATTCTATGGCAGGTACAACTAAACAGTAAGGATACATAGAGAAGACACAGGGCTTGTCTTCTAGTGAAAGATTAGATAAAACGTGCTCACTAGAGATGTGCCAGAGGGACACCTATGTGCTCAGGGTCTTAACTCAGACTGGGCTTGGGGCAGAAGGATTCAGGCTCCTCAGAGGAGATGCCATTGAGTCAAGGATAAGGAGGGGTAGGCCACAGTAACAGCTTTTTCTGGCCCCTTCAGGCCTTTTCTGGTCCTGGTCATTAAGCTTTTCCGCCTGCGTTTTTTTGGGGGGCGGGGGGGCCACACTGCATGGCATGTGGGATCTTAGTTCCTTGACCAGGGATAGAACCCTCACTCCCTGTACTGGCAGCTCGGAGGCTTAATTACTTGATTATCAGGGAAGTCCCCAGCCTGAGTTCTTGTGTAGCATAACCCTCTACACATCCCTCAGACCCAAGGCTGGTGCACCCTGACCTCAGGTGAGGTCAGCTCACTCTGGCTCTCTTTAAAGAGGGACTTATCCCAGCTCTGGGCCTGAAGCTGTGCCTAGAAGCAAGAAGGGGGACAAAATGGGCCATCGAGTAACTCAAACTATGGTGGTTTAAGATCCATCCATTCAGAGACACGTGGGCCACTAAAATACCAGGGGGCAAAATGTAGAAGCTCCTGTGACACCGGAGCTACAAATGAAAGTAAATTTTCTTTCAGAGGGAAATGAAACTTCATTACAGAGGCGACAAATCCAAGGATCAAAGGCATACTCATGTAAAAAAGTAACATTCATTGGCTTGAGAAATTGGGCAATCATAATTGATTTTAATGACCTCTCTCCTCTCCCACAAAGGTTAACCCAAGGGTGACAGAAAGGACTTCAGAGAATTAGGCAACTGGATTTGCCCTGCAACCTGACCCTTCCTGGTTTCTAATGTAAGTAAAATAGAAAGATTACCTGAGTGAATCGCTGTTAAAAAGTTCTAGGTGGAACCGTTGAAACGGCCTTTGCTATGAGACAAGATATTGAAGGTAGGCATTCTAGTCCAGGACATATCCATAGATGCAATTAACTCTCACTTTATCACCAGTGGACCCAAATGCCCACCACCTGTGCTGAACAGGGGCAAGGGTGAGGATTTTAACATTTTTGCAGAAGGAAGAAGAAAAAAAGATAAAGATGAGAGGGAGTGGGTGAAGCTGTCTCCCTGTTCAGTTCAGTTCAGTTGCTCAGTCATATCTGACTCTTTGCAACGCCAGGGACTGCAGCATGCCAGGCTTCCCTGTCCATCACCAACTCCCAGAAGCTACTCCGATTCATGTCCATCACGTCGGTGATCCCATCCAACCATCTCATCCTCTGTCGTCCCTTCTCCTCCCGCCTTCAATCTTTCCCAGCATCACAGTCTTTTCCAATGAGTCAGTTCTTCACATCAGGTTGGAAAGTATTGGAGTTTCAGCTTCAGCATCAGTCCTTCCAATGAATATTCAGGACTGATTTCCTTTAGATCTCCTTGCTGTCCGAGGGACTCTCAAGAGTCTTCTTAAGCACCGCAGTTCAAAAGCATCAATTCTTCGGCACTCAGCTTTCTTTATAGTCCAACTCGCACATCCATACATGACTACTGGAAAAACCATAGTTTTGACTAGACGGACCTTTGTTGGTAAAAAAAAACTTCAGAAATGGATTACTGAAGGGAATTAAAGTCATTCAGAGCTCCATCTCTCTCCCAGTAAAGAACTGGAAGGACCATTTTTATAGGCTCATTTTATTGAAGAACAGCAATAGCAGCTACCATTTCTTGAGGGCCTACTGTGTTTCGGGCACTGTACTCTGTATTCACAATCTCTCTGAATCCTGTCAACAATTCATTAAAGGTAGAAATTATTAACTCCATTGGGCAGATGTGGAAATGGGCTCAGAGAAGAGAAAGAGCTAATACCTACTGGAGCAGAAATCCAAACCCAGGCTTGCTGACCTGAAAGCTGTGCATTGAAACAACTACCCCATGGCTTTTTACGATTGCCCCATAACTTTGCAATTTGCCTCTGGGTGCTTTTTGTTAATTCCTAACTGCTTGACTTTATCAGTAAAAATCACCAGAGAAACGCAGGCAATATTTTGCATTTGCTTAAGTATAGGAGGAAAAGGGAAAAAAAAAGAAAAAACAAAAAAAAACACCAAAACCCCTGCAGAGCTGAGTTTCTTGCAAGGGAGCCCCCAAAAGCTTACCCTGGGGCAAGAACTGGGGCCAGTGGCAGTAGAGAAGGGGCACCTGCCCATCGTTTCCTGCAGCGAGTAAAATCTATAGCACGATCACAGCAGCCCCAACAATAAGGTAGCCAGAGGGGTCTAAGAGCAGAGCCACTGGCAAGAGCCTCCCAAGAGGCTCCCCTAACAGGCCTCTGCCTGTCCTTCAAACTCGGAGTCTCAAGAGTCCATTTTCTTGATGCTCAGTGACTGCCAGAAATAACTCTTCTGGGTCAGAGCACCTGGATGAAAATGTTTCAGGTGGGTTCTGCTTGTGTCAGTCAAAGGTGTTCTGATGAAGCAACACTGCTATGACTCAAGGACTGACTGTCCTCTTCAGACAGAAAAGGCTAGGGCACTTGTCCCGCCCAGCAGCCTTGTTTCAGTCAATTCACCACCTCCCTTATGTGCTCTCAGAGGGGTGAATAGAAAGCAGTGGCAGACTTCTATTAATCAGAATGCATACAGCCAAAACTGGGTTGGGTACCGTCAGTGATTCTGACGTTACTTAAAACATTTCTGGAATGCCTCTCTGGAAAGTCTATGTAAAACCAGTTTAAGTGTCACAAGAAATACACAGCTCCTTTTATCTTCTTATCCCAAATGGATCCCAAATGGTATAACACAGCTTAAGTAGCCTCCCCATTCAACAGTTTGGTTCCAAAAGACTTACAGATATTTACCTCAAATCCAGTTTGCCTTGACAGGAAGAATGGCCTACAACTCTTCACCCTGGCCCTGGACGTTTACCTGTCCTGCTCAACCACACTCTAGTGATGTGCCAATATCAACAACAGCGATCACGTACTCATGTGTCAGCATACCCCTTCACAAGAGTCCTGCAGAACAGGTACAATTATGCCCATCTCAAAATAAGGGAACAGGTTGTACTGTTAAAGGACCTGCCAGAAGCACACAGTCAATGTCTAAACCAAGATTAAAACCTTCACCTGTATCATTCTAGTGACTGCGCTCACTCTTCCAGACATGCACCAATCACCTGGCTCATGCATCCTAACCTCTCAGGGTCTTCTCTCTCTAATTCTCTGTCTGTATCACTGATGATCAATGGGCTGAACACCAACAACTTGCAGACTGGGAAACTGACCATATGCCCTCAAGGCTTTTTCTCCAGGGAATCTTCCCAACCCAGGGATTGAACTCAAGTCTCCCACACTGCAGGCAGATTCTTTACCAGCTGAGCCACTAGGGAAGCCCAAGAATACTGGAGTGGGTAGCCTATTCCTTCTCCAGCAGATCAAACTGGGGTCTCCTGCATTGCAGGTGGATTCTTTACCAACTGAGCTATCAGGGACCCTTTCCTAAAGAAGATGTCAAAAAATATTTTGAGGACTGGTGGCCTCAGTGAAGTCAGTCCATGACCTACTAAAGTTGCCTACTCTGAAGGAGGCAATAATGCCTCAAGCACATAGAAGCCCTGATGTATTAAATAAATAGTTTCTCAAAAGCAATTATAGTCCTTCATGGATCCATCTCCCAAGCCTTCCAAGTAAAAATGGAGCAGTGCATGGAGCAATGACATTAATAGGAGACAGGCCTTACTCCACCTTCAGAATCACATTTCAAAGAGGAAGCTGTGTGGTGAGATTGGTTTGGTGAGGGTATGGATGTGCAGGGACCTGTCTTGGAGGCCCAAATGCTCTTCTTATAATGAGATGATCCAACTGAGCGTGGGTGGGGCTGGCTTAAGTACTAATAGGGCACACTCTGCTTCAAGAATAAGTCATCCAGCCTTCAACAGGTGGCTACAGACATCTGTGCTGAGCCGGGAGGGTGTCTCCTCTCACTACTTTAGACCTGACAGTTGACAAGCCCATCCTGAATGTGGCAGACCATATTATGCTGTTAGTCACTAGGATAAGCTGGGTTTTTCTCACTCAATTCTGCAGGTTGAGCTGCTGTATGTGACACTATAATCTTAAGGGATAAATGTCACTGTATTGCCATGGAGTAGGTCCTGAAAAATAGCTGTCACTGGAGGCAAGTTTTGAAATAAATATATGATGGAGAATATGCCAATCTAAGCCCTTAGAGGAATTATTACACGGGGGTGCATGCCAAATGTATCTATCTTACCTTATCAGGATTATAAAAAATCTTTCACTGACACAAATATTTCATGCTACACCAAGTTAAGCCATTCTCTACATAATCTATTTTTCCTTCAAAACTTTTCCATGAACAATTATGTTTACCTAAAGCAAGTTAGAATGTAAGCTGCCATACTAGCTATATTCTAGGACCCACAGTCAAATCAGAAAAAAATTGAAGTGTCATGTTTCTGCTTCCAGGAAAACGGAATAAAATGAAATCCAGAAATGTCTGAAGGGGACCAAGAAGCCATGGAGGCAGACAGTGCTCCAAACAAAATAAAGTTATTTTCCTGGTCAAAAAAAAAAAAAAGAAAGAAAGCCAACCAAATCCCTATTTGTCCCTCTCTCCCTCCTACCAGCCTTTCACCAGCAGAGCTTCCTGCAGGATAGGGGGCAGAGGAAGAACTAGCAATGAGAAGAGCTGGGATACTGAAGACTGCACCTCAGATTATAATCCTCCAACCATCACAACAGGGGCTGCTGAGAAGAGATATAAGCCCTGGCTTCAGCACGAGTTTAGTCTGGTTTGTGCCTAAACCAGCTCAGAAGCAAATGACTTTAGGACTTGACTCAACATCATTCAATATTATTTCCACGATCCACTGCTTACTTTCCTCTGCCCACTTCCTCTTGGCTCTGTTTTTTGTAATATTATATTTGCTTCTCCATCGGCATTTTCACTGGCTATACCATATTTAAAATTCTATGTATATGGCCTTGGGCCTTCAAAAACTACAACATAATCCTAAATGAACAGAAGGCAAACAATAATAATAACTTATTTTAGCATGAGAGTATGGGAGCTATATGTAGCAACTGCTGCATTCTGCTGGCCTGTTCTGATGTGATTGGAATGAGCTGTGCAAATGTGTATGTCTGAATATCTATACACCCTGCACATAGGTCTTTTCTGCAATTAATCATTCATTGCCAGATTGAAGATTCTGAAGGTCTTTCCATTTTGCTCTGTGAACCAGTGAAAAACCTTTTAGTGTTACAAATTGGCCCCTCCCCCTAGCTCAAATACTCAAAACAGTGTTCTTTAAATAACTGCATTATAAAAACAGAATCAACTATTTTCCCTCATCTTTCCTGCGTATAGGGCAAAAATCAGCCATTTTGTTCATCTAAATTTAAAAAAAATTATTTTGTACATGTCAGAAATTGGGTGTTAATGGTTCTCACATTCATTCCCACTTGTTGCTATGACACAGTTTATCCCTCCAATCCAGCAGAAGAAAAATAGTCTCATTACCCTACTTTTCTGAAGCATTCAGAAGGTTTCAAGACAAGAACAAAACTCCTCAAGAAGTAAAATAATTGCTTTGTATATTCCTGCTTCTGCCTTTCCAATTAAGCAGAGTAATCCTGGAGAGGCTTTATAAACATTGGAAGACTTGTCTGATCAGTGGCAACAAGGGAAAATTCGCAGTAAGAGTACGTGTCTATAGCTTCTCAGGTGAAGTGGAAGGTAAGATTATGTAAGAGGCAGAGGACGTGCCTTCACTGCAGTGTGACCCTGCAGATCTCATGGAGTTTATTCCCTAATGCCAGGTGCCCCGTGTACTCCACTGAGAGTCCCAGCGTCACAATGAGGAAATGCAAAATGGACACTGATCCACAAAGAACACAAGTGGTGTATAGATCTATCAGCCAGAAGAGAACAGCAATATTCTGGGGCTGACATCTAGATCCAGGCCCATGGAGGCCAACAACATGGTAGAGGAGCAGCAAAACCAGCTAGGACTGGATCAGAGAGGGAACTGAGGCGTCGTGCCACAAAGCACAAATAGTTGTACATGTGGAATTTATAAATGTCAAAGTCACCAGGGAAGTAGCAACTCCTGTAAGAGGTATGTGACTATAGGAGACGCCAGCTGAGTATACATACAACGCTGAGAAGAAAGGACTCAGAGGAGAATGACTGCAAAGGCACCTGGAGATGAGGCCAGGTGGAGGAGAGCCTAGCACGGGAATGCTGCTCAGGTATGATGGGGATGGAAGACCTAAAGCTTTGGCTCTCTTATCCTCAAGGTTAAGGGTGAGCCAAGCTGATTCAGAGGGGGTGGGAAAAGCCTAACCAGAGCAATAGTTGCTCAGGGTTACCATAAAAATGGGTGGAGGGACTTCCCTGGTGGTACAGTGGATGGGAATCTGCCTATCAGTGCAGGAGACAGAGGTTTGATATCTGGTCCAGGAAGATTCACATGCCATGGGGCAATTAAGTCCGGGGGCCACAACTACTGAGCCTGTACTCCTCAGCAAGAGAAGCCACCGCAATAAGCCCGCACAACGCAACTAGAGAGTAGTCCCCACTCACTGCAAGTACAGAAAGCCCACGCACAGCAACAAAGACTCAGCGCAACCGGAAAAAAAAAGGGGGGGGTGGAAAACTGATGACTGGATAAACAAAATGTACTATATCCATACAATGAAATATTATTGGCCATAAGAAGAAAAGAAGTGCTGGTACATGCTACAACTTGGATGAACCTTAAAAAGCATTATGCTAAGTGAATTGTTCCCTTTATACAAAATATCATAAATCTAGAGATAGAAAGCAGTTGGTTAGCTGCCAGAGGCTGGCGGAAGGGGAGAATGGGAAGTGGCCATTAACAGGTACAAGGTTTCTTCTGGGGTGATGATATAGTCTTAGAACAAGATAGAGGTGCTGATTGTACAACACTGTGAATGTACTAAATGCCACTGAATTGTATACCGTAAAATGGTTACATTTATATTATATGAATTTCACCTCAACACACACACACACACACACACACATACACACACACACACACACACACACACACACAAGCATGCATAGTTATCTTTATAGGTTGGGTTTTTGTTCCTTTGAAAATTCCTTACTTTTAGTCAAGTTCCTTACTTTTAGTCTAGAAAATTTACGAAAATCAAGAATCTTGAAAAAGAATAAGATGTGTCAGTGGAAACACCTGATTAAAATGAAAATATTGATGTTGAAGAAAATGTCATCTAGTATCAGCTGGGTTATCATAGCAATTTATACCCTCCCACTATGGATCCACAGATCTCTCAAGTTTTAAAGAGTCAAACAAGTGATTATTACTCTATAGGCCATATTTCATATTCTTTCAGTTTTATCTCTTGTGAATAAATTTAATTGAACTATGCAGGAAAAGATATCCAATACAGATGGGTAGAGCCTCTGTTTTGACACCTCTGAGGGGAGCGCTCTCTGGACTGCTGAGAAAAAAAGGCTGGCTGACTTTTTCCCTTATTTTTCTCCTCACTAAGTTGTAAACCCCTCAACACGGGCAGGCACTGGCTTCTAATACCTATCACTGACGCCCCACAGGGCCTAGGACATACTAAGTGCTCAATTTTTGTTGAAGGAACCTGAATTATCAGATGTTAAATGGAAAAAACAGCATTTTTTCTAAGGTTTTTGAACATGTATAGGTTCAAATAATTTCTCTCATGCTAATTTAAAATAAATGATTAAATAATAAAAGGGGGCTTACATGGTATCAAACCGTTTAAAAGAAGAATGAAAATTTCAGCCAGATAGTTGGCCTAACAGTTCTAAAATGGTGCTTGAGAATGTATTTGCTAAATTGTTCACTCTTAATACGGGTATTTTCAGCATCATTGCAGGCAAAGCCTATATTTAGCTGTTTTTAAGCCCAGTGTTAGCTTACTTCCATGGGCACCTTTATATTTATCTTGGTCTCAGGGATTCTCTAATTGAAATTCTCTGTGGTTCTACAAAGGCAAAAGATGGAGGATTTTCTGCCTTTGGCAATGGTAGGAGGTTTTTGCCTGTAGGATACATGCTGGCTCTCATGATGGAGTATACCTCACATGAATCAAGCTTGCTAATTTGAAGACTTCTTTGTGAAATCCTGGAAGCCAATATTTATTTCCAGCCAAGATGGGGAGGAGGTGGAGGGAGGGGGAGGTGAGAAGACAAATGATGCTTACGTGGTACTCCCTGAGACTAGATGTGTGAAAACGTTCTTTTCCTGCATAGTTTGATTAATTTTATTCCGAAGAGATAAAAACTGAACGGATGTGATATGGCTCTGTTTAGAGAGACAGTGACTTGTTTGACTTTTTAAAAGTTGAGAAATAAGTAGATCCACAGTGGAAGGGTATAAATAATTATGATAACCCAGCTGATATGGATTTTTAACATCAATATTTTCATTTTAATCATGTGTCTCCACTGACAAGTCTTATTCTTTTTCAGGATCCTTGATTTTCATTAATTTTCTTGATTAAAAGTAAAATATTTTCAAAGGAACACAAACCCAACCTATAAAGATAACAAAGTCACAACCCATTTGACAATATGAAGTGGCAACTGTTACTTAAGACTAAATGAGAAATTCAATGAAAAGCCTCAGAGAGGGGATGTAACTATAGATGATACATGCAGCTCAAGGCTACTCTTTATAAATGGTGCAAAGAGAGAGCACACATCTGCTCAGGCTACAGAACTTCATATTATTAAATGTATATTCTTGAGTAATTTGGTAAAAACCTAGTTTAAGATTATTTTCTGCTCCCATCATTGCATTGCATGCTATGCATGCTAAGTCGCTTCAGTTGTGTCTGACTCTGTGTGACCCTGTAGACGGCAGCCCACCAGGCTCCTCTGTCCCTGAGATTCTCCAGACAAGAATACTGGAGTGGGTTGCCATTTCCTTCTCCAATCATTACATTAGGTCAGTGATTAAAGCACAGGTTAATGATAAGCCAAGGTTGCCAACCATGGAAGAAGCACTTCCTGGATTACATTACCCGTATTCTGTCTACAAATAATATTTGACTTCCTTCCTCCCACCTTCTTTCTCTTCCTTCCTTCATTTTCTGCATCATATATACTAAAAATAAAAGTTGCTTTGAAAAAATTAGGTTTTGCAGAAGTAACAAATAAGAGTTTGAAATAATGGCTTTCCTCCATACTATAATATTTATTATTTTGTTCAATATCCTATGATATTAAAAGCTGGCAAATTAAACAGAAAAGTTTTTGTTTAGCAGAGCTATTTTAATGGTGCAAAAGTGCCCTTGGTTAACCTCTGGACTCATTCAAAGTTAGCAGGCTTTGGATTCCACCATTTGATAGAAAAGGATTTTCTCAGTTTCAGGACAACATCCTTCATGAAAGTATACCGAACATGAATAGTTTATATGAGTAAAATTCAATATTTAAAAATCCCACTAATTCAAAAAACACAGGACTGCCTAAGAAGAAACTCTTTTGAATTAACTAAAACTGGATCATCTGATATATCAGAAGATATATCCAGTGCGGTGACAACATTTGCTCTAAATGATCACAACAAGGAGGAAACAAATATTAGTGCTTGATACATAGCAGATACTCAAATATTTGTTAAATGAGTAAATAAATGAATGAATGATTACAATAGTAAATAAGTATAGATGAAAATTTGCTTTTTAATAAAAAAAACCATGGTTATGCTGCTCAAAACAAATGAAAAATTGTTCATTTTTCACCATCTTAATATACCAGTGGGTAAGTTATTGGGATGGTTTCTCATCAAGTTTACACAAGAACCACATATTGAACCTGTGGGAATTTTCTTTTTGAAATATGATATCATTTATACCTGTTTTAATGGAGAAGGAAATGGCAACCCTCTCCAGTATTCTTGCCTGGAGAATTCCATGGACAAAGGAGCCTGGCGGGCTACAGTCCATGGGGTCGCACAGAGTCAGACACAACTAAGCGACTAAACAGCATACCTGTTTTAAAGCATCTGCCTTTTATAAAACCAAATACCAACTGCTTCTCTTTGATAATTTAAATGAATATGCCACAACAGTTGGATACATTTTCATGATTCTACCCAGTACCTGATAGAACTTTTAGCGTGATAAATATACATTCCATTCTCCTTGTTCCAGGTCAGTACAAAGCTTAGTTGAGAAACAAGCTGTTTTCAGGCCTATGTTCTACTTTGCCCTGGGAAGAGGAGGGGTGGTGGGGGAAGGTAGAAAGAAGAGAACTACATGAACTAAGCTTCCAGTATGTGCCTGTCCGCTAGGGGCTTTATCTCACCTGATAGTTACAACAATACTGGGAGATACCCCTTTCTTACAGAAGAAGATCTGACACTTTCTAGGTGAAGTGACTCACCCAAGACCACACCGAGTCAGTAGCAGAGCTGAGATGAAAACCCAGGTTCATCTGGCTCCAAAGCGTTCCTCTGTCCATGGCATTACACCGCTAATTAATTCCATTTAGCATCATGATTAATTATCCTATGTCTGGATATTGGGTTCTGCTTGAATGTAAAGGCCCTCAAAGCAAGTAACTTGCCTGTCATCTTATTCATCTTCATACCCCTAGCACTCACCTCAATGCCTAATGCATAGTATCTCAAAACATAATCATAAACATAAATCTCAAAACATAAATGTTGAAGGTATGGATGAATGAATGGATAAGGAAATAAAACACACAGACTGTCAGAATTAGTGGTGCTTTAATCCAACCACCTCAGTTCTTGCCTCAAGTCACTTGCCCTGGGTTAAACAACTGGTCAGTGAAAGATTTAGAACTTGCATCCAGGTCTCTTCTGTACTCCCCTCTACAATATGCTTCCCCTTGCACAAACATTTTTGAAAGCATGTTCATCAACCCCATTATGGAGTTTCCTAAGCATTGTACCCTCCTGATTTAATTATTTAATTGCAAGCCATTCTTTACACATACAAAGCAATGGCGGTCAGGAATATCACTAGCCTGCTAGAATGAAGGCTCCTTGAGGATAGGAAAATTTGCCTGTTCTGTTTACTTCTACTTGAGAGGCACTTAGAAAATGCTCAGTAAATACTTGCTGAAAAAGAATATATATTATTTCCTTTCCAGCAATAAGCAAATTCTTCAGAGATGACAAATGTTAGTACAGATAATACTAAGAAACACTCAAAGAATCAAACATTTCAATTAAAATGATGTGAAATGGTACTCCTTCTTCCCTCCCCTTTCTTCTTTTCTCCATCTTCATCTATAACACAGGGGGAAATAATGCAATTTCTTAGGCTTGACATAAGAATAAAGAGAGTTAACACATACAAGCACGTAGCATCGTGCTTGATATGTAGTTAATTCTCATAAATAACAGCCATTAGTACAAATATGATTTCTTTAAATCAATCAATCAATAAGGGCCCATATAATGAGAAGATTGAAGAAGCCAAAGACCCACAGAAAAAGACTTGCTTTCTGCTTACAATTTGTAAAATGTTCCTGAATCCATAGCTCTCTGTGCGCTTCAAAGTTTGTAAGTTCTATGAGGGCTGTAAGTCATAGACAGCATATGCCATGTCACAGACGGTCATGTTTATGTTTTTTTCTATTATTTTTCTCATGAAATTAATGGAGAGAAGACATAACTAAGCCTGAGATGAGCATATGATGAGTATTTCTCATATACTGCTATATTTAACATTCAAAAAAGATTACCTCTCCACGAGTTCTTGTCCATTCCAGCAAAGAGTGTCATTTTCAGCCACAGGGCTATGGCTGCAGATGTAGCCAGGCAAAGCACTATAGAAGCTGATGAAAGATTTTAACTTCTGAATTAGTTCCCTGAAAGAAAAACAAAACATCTGTGCATAAGACGCAAGTAAACCCAGTATGAGGAAAGTTTAATTTCCTTATCAGCATGACAGAAAGGCTCTGCCAGGCTGATTAGAGCAATAAATGATTTTAAAAGACATTCTTGGCTACAAGGTCACAATTTAGGTTTTTTTTTTTTTAAATCAATAAAATGATATTAGAAAAAAAAGTTGCCTGCCATATAAGGTGCTATTCCTATCAGAAGGATGATTTAATTCTAACATCCATTTTCTAACACGTTCAGCTTCCATTTTTCATTCAGATGCTGTTACCTACATTCTCAAAGGTGCTGATTACAAGGCACATTGAAGCGCTACATATCTTTTGGCTTCTGAGTGTAATTGAGTGCATTGATTGTAATTTTCAATGCTATTACCCTAGAGATGGCCCCTTTCCATATAGACTCTGGCTATTAGTTGCAGATCAGAATTGCAGGGTGCTCAGAGTAGTATAAGCTCTATGAAATTCTCCTGACAATGTCATCAGAGAAACTCACATCTGCTAGAGGAGGAAGGTTTCTTTGTTCTTTGTTTGTATATTGTGGTTCCTATAAGGGGGCTGGGAGGGCTCCTAGTATATTTTATTATATATTTGCTCTGGCTTTCATGTTATAGGAATGCGTGTTAGAGAGAGAGAGAGAACATATTACATATGTAAATATGTATAAACACACACCCATAAATACCCTGCAAAAATTTTGGCCTATTATCTTCTTTCAGATGTACATGAACACCCAAAATAAGACACTATAGACTGGAGGGAAGTGTGTATGTTTATAAAGAAATACTAAAATATCGATGCAATAGATGTCCAGTAGTAAACAAACCAAAATAAAATACGCAATTGATGTCCAGTAGTAAACAAACCAAAATAAAATACTCTCTATTTTCTAAAGCAATATTTCTAGTATCAATAGAAAGGAAATTAAGGAGTACTTCCTGTATATCCAAGTTTATCCTAAGTCTCCACTAAGTTTTTAGAGAGTCTCACCAGGGAATTTCCTGGCAGTGGAGTAATTATTCAATATTGTCTCCAGGCTAAGAATGGACTGACCTGATATATAGGCCTCTGGAGGAGCCAGAGGCCTGAATCTCATTTGGACACTGGTGAGAGCCCAGAAATGCCTTCTGGGGGTTGTTCTCAGATTTGGCTAAAAGAAGGAGGCTGGCGGAAATTATTTTCTTGCATTTAATGCCATTTTCCATTTTATTACCATAAGATGATGCATTTAAACTAATGATTCAGAGGAAGAGAGAGAGAACATGTGCTTACAACACTTGGCACATCTTCAGTAAGGCTCGAGTCACAGTAAAGCCAGGGTGATGGACAGAACAACTGGAGAAGGGTTATTGAGACATATATAACTCCTGATACCCCAACAGTTACTTCCTGTTATGCTCAAACTCTCTCATAGCCTACTCCTGGTGGCTGTGCTTCGTCAATCTCCAAAGTGAAGAGGCTCAGTATAGGGCTCTGAACATAAAAGTCAACATTATAGTTTCTCACAGAGGAAAAAGATGGGTTCAATTAACGCTAATAGGGGAGATGCTCCGTTTTACAAGGTAATAATATGGTTCCCAAGAGTGGAAATGGAAAGACTAAAGGCTGAGGCCGAGTAATTCCCCTCCTTACACGAGGAAATGGAATATGGCTATTAGTCTATGAGAAGTGATGGCCCTCCCTTTAATGAAAGTTTCCCTTAGGCCCCCTCCTACCTCCAAATTCTCTTTCACTAACAGCGCTGGCAAGAAAAATTGAACTCATAGCAATGCCTTCCAATTTGACTTCTCTAGAAGTTAAAAAAAAAAAAAAAAAAAAAAACCTCCGCATAACACTCTGAACTGCTTCCAGCCTCCCAACTCTTGGAGTCTTTTTCTTGGCTGATCATAAAGATCACTGACACACTGGAGCAGATTCAGAGAGGGTCTGTCTAAGTGGTGAGGGGACGAAGAGCTGTGATAAACCTAAGACCTCCCACTTTAGTATGGAAAGATATTACTTGGTTGGGTCGAGATAAAAGTCTAAGAAAGCCACAAGGAATGTAAATAGTGTCTGGCTCATTAAAATTGTAGAACTTAGGGAATCTCTCTGACACTTGAACAAGGTAACCTGGGGAAATAAAAGATTATCTTACTTCACAGAGTACTCATTATCTCCTTAGGACATACACGATGGACCTAAGAGACTGTATTTTTAAAACTTGTTCCTGAATTAGTTATTTTGAATTTAGAACACAGTATCATCTAGGAGCTATAATATAATGATGGTTGGTTTCTCAGGACACCCCCTTAAAACCTATTAGGAGGAGTAGCTAAGAGCGCTGATTTTAGAGTCTAACTCATATGAGTTTTGAATGCCAATTATTCCCTCACTTACTTAGCAGGAAAACCTTACTAGACAGACTAAACTTCTCTGAGGCTTAGTTTCTTTATTTTAAAATGAAGCAAATGATAGGTTGCTGGGATGACTAAATGAGACAAAGCATGTAAAGTGTTTAGCATAGTACCTGGCACAGAATAATACCCCACAATGTTAGCCATTTGGCAATTTATTTCCATTATTATGAGCATGTAGAATATAAATATATAATCTCTATAAATATATATTATATTCCAGATAAACTTATGTATGCAAGATAATTAAGCTTTTTCAATTTCCAGATAACTTTATATGCACAAGATTTATTTCATCTGTTAAAGTGGGTATTAAAAAGTACAACCATGTTCTCTCCCTAAATATTTTTCCTGTTACTCTTTTTCAGAGACTAGCTAGCTATTGGACTGGGTAAATCACTGTACTAAGCTGGTATAGCAGTTTGGATGGTCTTTACTTGGTAGGAAAGTGGTGGTGGCCTTCACAAGGATTCGTGTCTAAGAATCTGATGTTGAATTTTAAAAGGTAGGTTAATCATCAGGTGGGATACACCAAGTGGGGAAGGGAGGAGAGAAGGGATGGATTGGGAGATTAGGGTTGGCATATATACACTATTATGCAAAAAATATGTAACTGATGAGAACCGACTACATAGCACAGGGAACTCTATTCAATACTCTGTGTAATGGCCTATACGGGAAGAGAATCTAAAAATGAGGGGATATATGTATAACTGATTCACTTTGCTATACAGCAGAAACTAAGAACAATGTAAAGCAGCTATATGCTGATTTAAAAAGAGAATTGAGATTCAAAAACAATCTAAACATTTTTTTAAAATAAAAAAGTAGGTTAATCCTCAGGGAAATGTAAATCAAAACCACAGGAAGATACCACTTCACTAGGCTGACTATAATAAAAACAGACAGGAAGTGAAGAAACTGGAACTCTCACACATTGCTGGTGGGAATGCTAAAGAGTGCAACCACTGCGGAAAATAGTTTGGTGGCTTTTCACAAAGTTAAGCATAGAGTTCCCACATGACCCAGCAATCCCACTACTATAACAGGTATATACACAAAATAATTAAAAACAAGTACTCCTAATAAGTACATGTACACACCTGCTCACAGCAGTACTATTAACAAAAGCAAAAGGCAGAACAAGACAGATGTGCACCAACTGATAAATGGATAAACGATTACATATTCTATATGATGGAGTATTATTCAGTCTTAAAATGAAAAAAGTATTTCTATAACAGAGGTGTACCTTGAGAACATTATGCTAAGTGAAAGAAACCAGTCATGAAAGACCACATATGATTGATTCCATTAATGTGAAAGGTCCAGAATAGGCAAATGTAGAGAGACAGAAGGTAGATCAGTGGTTGCTTTGGGCTGGGGCAGATGAGGGCTGGGAAACGATAGCTACAGGGTATGGGATTTCTTCTGAAGGTGACAAAAATATTCTAAAATTGATTGTGGGGAGGGTTGTACAACTCTGTGAATATAGTAAAAACAGCTGAATTATATACTTTAAATGGATGAATTGTATGCTGTGTGGATTATATTTCAATAAAGCTGTTATTGAGATATAACTCCAAAAAAGCTACAAGGTGAAATATGTCTTAGAGAAAGAGAAGGCTTGTCTACAAGAGAGAGATACTCCTTGAAATAGTGGCAAGAGACAGTCAGGAGAGCTGGGAAAGAGCCAGTTTGGATGGACTTGAAAAAAAGATAAGGGTGAGGCATGGGAAAAGAAATTTGTAAGAGTTGCAAAGACTGGTTAAAATCTATTTCTTCCATTTTAGAAAATGAAGTCTGCTGCTTTTTTCTCATTATAAAAGAAATATATGTTCACTATTGAGAATTTATAGAATATAGAAATGCAGAAAGGAAAAAAACCCTCTTATTTATAGTCCTACCAGCCAGAGATAATCATTGCTAATATTATAGAACACAGAAATCATGTTTGGGAATGCATGTAAGAATTAAAGATTTTAAAATTTAAAAAAAAAAAAAAGAAATGTAGAAGGGAAAAAAAAATCTCTTATTTATACTCCTACCAGCCAGAGATAATCACTGTTAATATTTGGATATATTTCCTTTCTAGACTTTCCTCTCCAGAAAAGTTTTACTTTTATTTCTCTAAAACCTATTCTTCTTCATAGGCTATCCACTGAGTTCTTTTTGGTTCTCAGTGTATATTACCCCCATTAGAATCCACCGAGAATCCAGGGTGGGTTTGGTATACAAAGAACACCAAAATGATGAAATAAATGCTTGTTCTCAAGTAACCCCCAGGACCTGCGGGATGAGGCAGTAGCTGCTCGATGAGAACAAGGAGCAGGGCTCTAGCGCATCTGGAAAACTGGCCAATACTTCGGAGTCCCTCCATACAGCCTTTCGGTTCCAAAAGACTGAGAAAATAAATCTTGGTTTCCAAAAACTTGGGTTTTTTAAAAGAAAGCCAGATGTTATATTTTTCAGGATAGAAAACTTTCTAAACTGATGCCCGCAAAGTAGCAGAGTAGGACAGAAGCAGTTTACTGCCTACTGGGTTTACTGGGCATCTCTTTCTCCTCTTCTTTATCACTCCTTCCTACATTTGTTCTGGCATGGGAACTAAGTAGATTTTACTTTTATCTTTTCTTAAATAACTTTCTGTCTCCCTGCTTATACTAGTAAGTTTAGAAGGAGATGAGTTGAATATTTTATTTCTTTAAAGAAAGATACCTAAAACTAAATTGACATATTAATTACCCATGTGTGACTCAGTTCAGATTTCTTTTCTTTGAGCTAGTAGCACATGACAGACAATGAAAAAAATCTCCACTCATGAAATAAGGCAGTCTGCTCAACTGAATTGTCTCTGGTTAAAAAAAAGAAAAAAGTCTGGACAATTAGTTGCCTGGAATGGAAAAAAACAATTTAATTGAAGGGAATGTTCTCTGATTCCAATTCCACTTTATTCTAATCATACATGTCAAACATATCATTTGACATATAAATAGTGGAGCTGTAGGCTCTCGCTTGGGACAAACCCAGTGCTTGCTCACAGCAGTCTACTCAGGAAAAAGAGTCTCTTCAATGTGTTAAATGTGGAACTAAAGGAGAGGGCCCCTTTGCATGCACGAACTATTTTGAAATATTGCAGCTGGGCACACGTGATCTTCCCTGGGGTCTCCTACCATCCTCAAGAGGAGCGTCCCCTTCTTGGGTTGTGGGGGAGGGGATTCCCTTGCCTTTCTTGCAATGATTTGTTTGGGCCAGGCATCAAAGCAGCACTAATTGGAAACCACTGCAAGTAAAAACAGCCTTTCATCCCCAACTGCAGATCTTGAACTTTTCTCCTTTATCATTAGGATTTTTTTTCTTAATATGAGCTCAAAAAAATTGAAAACACAAAAAAAGCATGTAAACTAAAATAATTATCATTAGAATGATGTAGAATCGTGCTTAATTCTGCTGCAGAGAACCTTTCACAGTCTGACCCTAAACTATCATTTTCTACCATTCCAAAGACTAGCCCAGACTTTTTCTCATACTGTTCCCTTTGCCTGGAATACACTCTTTTCCTTCTTTCATTTGTAGAATTTCTGGTCTTCCTTGAAGGCCCACTTTAAGAGTTACCTTTTCACAAGAGAGCTGCTAACTTTCCCATCTATGATGCTGCCATTCTTTTCTACATAGCTCTGTTTTGGTACTCACCCATCAGTGTATCAAAATTGTGTGTCTCTGTCTCCCTAACTAGGCTAGGAGCTCCTCCTATTTATCAGAGCCTAATCCTTACACTAACATAGATGGTGTTAACAAATGTTGAAAGCAGCAGAGTTCTATTTAGGGCAGAATGACTTGTACCAGACCTGAAACTCATTGATTCATTCAGGACATGTTTTGTTGTTTTGTTCAGAGGGTGGAGGGCACCACTGAGCTTACAAAGCTGCCCGGCCAAACCAGAGCAGCAATCTGACAGGCAGTGGGAGTAAGCATTGATTTTGGACCAGGGAGCTGAGATCAGCTTTTGTTCTTTCCTTTCTAGGTCATTTACTAGTGTCACCTAATCCATTGCCCCTTTAGACCAACTCAGAGAGGAAACGGAGGATGGGGAGTAGAGCACAAGGAAGGCTGGAATATAAAGATGTAATTTCATGAGGGTAGAGGGACCGTGTGACTTTCTCACAGGTTAGCAGTTGGGCCAGAAGCTTGGTATGTAGACGCTGAATGGACTATATTCAACTACAGATTTTGTGTTTGGAAAAGGGAAAGATAGTGCTCGTGTCATAAAATACCAAACTTTGGGGGGGGATATGCAAATGACAAGGTAAGTAGTATCATAGGGGAAGTGGTGAAAGCAAAGGAGGGACAGACTAACATCTGAGATGTGCTGAAAATGTTCGAGTTGGAAAGGGCTGTGAAAACATAATTTCTTCTATTCTGATTGTCCTATTTGTACATCTTGTCTTATTCTCACTGGCTGAAATCTGATGACAGATATTTTCAATATTTGTATCTCCAAGGATTGCTGAGTCCCATACTTAGACCACCAGTTGGGTTATCAAATTGCCTTTAAATTGAACTAAGCAATTTCTAAGATTAGTTGTGTGTTGCAAACTACCCAGTTGGGGGCAGACAAAACAAACAGATGATTTCTGAATGCTACCAAAGGAATCCTGCATTTCTTTGTGTGTTTTATTTTAATAAGGCAATGGAGCTTTTCAACTCATAATCAGATTCAGACAGCTTGCTTACAACCTCCACAAACTGAAAGCTACAATAGCGTTCCTTTCCAATTATCAGAGGATGGCCATGGAGCATGGGTATGAGGGGTGCTAGAGGCACATATCTTTGGACAGTGTGAAATGCTGTGCAGAACATACAGAGAAATTTACAAAGGTACTACCACTCTGCCCAAACAAGCCCTCTTAATAACATCAGATTGCAGGGGGCAGTGCATTTAGCAAGTGAGCATCTTAACCTTCAATTCTCCACTCTCCCTAAGAGGGTTTACAATGCCTATTTGAGAGAGTTAAATGAAATCAGATACTCTCCTGTTGTTTTGTTTTCTTATTCTGGCAGAGAATTCAGAAAGAAGGGCTCCATCTCAGTTTTGCTTCAGTTTGCAAAAAAGATGAGAAGCATTATGGGGTGGGCTCATGTTTCCAACACCCAAGGAGTCCTACCTGACTGCAACTTACTCAAGTCTACAGGTTTTGCCATTTTTCTCACTACCTTTTCTTTTCTTTGGGGGTAGCAACAAATTCAAAAATGAGTCTAAACAAAGTGCCAAATCTGGGTGCTCAGCCAGGAACTCATTTACCAATTTTTTTTCTTTTCCCTGGAGGAATCAACACCCATAGAGCTCTTCCCAATAAGGCAAAAGGGAATAGATCTCACAGAGCCCATGATGGAAGGCAGCAGGATCTTAATAAACCTCCTATTTACTTAGAAGTGTGTTTAGGTTGACAGAGTAAACTCAAAATGTGACTGGAATAGTGTGCTATTTTGAAAAAGCTTTACATGTGATTCTGTTACACATTAATATACCACATCTCCCATGAAGCCTCCACTCTACCTGGGCAGAGCTCTCTCCTCCCCTGTTGGCTGCCTCCATAGACTCTGCACATTCTTTTGCACTTATAAAACTGGTTAAAAATTATGTGTACTTAAGTCTATTTCCACATTAGACTGACTTGGGAGAGCAGAGGCTGTATTTTGACTTTCAGTGCCCAGTATACATTCTGGCACATAATAGGTGTTTCCCAAATTTCTGCTGAACTGAACAACAGCAGCAACAACAAAAAAAATATATATATACACATACATGCACACATACACACACACACATATACACACTGCTACATATTTAATTTATATTACACTGTAAATAAAAATAAATATAACAGAAACAAACATTACAATTTATGCAAGAGATTTCCGCTAGTTAAAGATCAACAAGTAACGTTAATTTCTCAGGTAGTTTGGGCAGAGTGAAAGCAATGGAGAACAATGGACACGGGACAGACAGAAGCTAAAAAGGGCCTTGAGAAATGCCTTAATTTCGTCTTCCCAGAAAGACAAAAATTTCCCAAAGAAACCCTTTGCTATGTGGAAATGGTTCTCAGAGTAGTACTCTGGTGCCAGGACCCCTGAGATGGTTTTAAGTATGTCCAAGGACTTTGTCAGTGGTCCAGTGATTAGACTCCACACTTCCACTGCAGGGAGCGCAGGTTTGATCCCTGGTCGGGGAACTAAGATCCTGCATGCCTTGTGGCACTGCCAAAATACAAAATATGTCCACAAAATCTTTGACGCTCCTCTATTCAAGAGGTGGAGCTCAATTTCCCTCCCCTTGAACGTGCACTACTGGTGACTTGTTTTTAACAAATCAAATACGTCAGAAATGACAGTATATCACTTCCGAGACTAGGTTGTAAGAAACATTACGGCTTTCTCCTTGCTCTATTCCATGGCTCACTTATTCTGGGGAAGTCAGCAGCCGTGTTGTAGGGACACTCAGAAGGTCCATGTGGTAAGAAACGGAGGCCTCCTTCCAATCCACTAACTTGTTCCACGTGTAAATGAGTCCCCTTGGAGGTGGACCCTCCTGCTTCGCATCACCTGTCAGCGGACTGCAGCTCCAGGTAACACCTTGACCGAAATTTCTTTGAGACTAAGGAGCACCCAGCTAAGCTGCTCCCAAAGTTCTGACAGAAACTGGGAGATAATAAATGTTTGCTGTTTTAAATAACTATGTTTTGTTGTCACTTTTTATATAGCCCTAGATAACCAACGCAACCCAGAAGGTGCTTAAGAATTACTGAGGACCCCGAAGAGCTTTTGTTTACACGATATATATTTAGTGACATTTACTGTTTTAGAAATTAAAACTCAGGAAAAAAATTTTAATTTATTATTAATTTTAAACCAACAACAATGAGTCTTGATATGTTAGCATAAATAACATTTTAATGAAAAAAGTGTGAAAAGCAGTAAAGCTTTTGTTTTTGCAAAATATCTTCGCTGCCTGGCTGAACAGGAGACAGCTAAATTTCGGCATTGGCTTCTGTATTTAATGTGTTGTCATATATTATTTTGGTTGAAGTGTATGAATAAAAACCAGCTTCACACAGATATGTAGTTAGTAAAAGGAAGATTTTACACACCTCTGAAAGAGTTTCTGGGACTCCCTGAGTTCTCAAATCACACTTCAAAACTGCTGCTCTAGGGAAACTAGAAATGTATTAGGTTGGAAGTCAACAAAGAAAATAGGACTTCCTGAAATGCTTTGGAGGACTGTCTCTCAAGTGGCCTTACTGCCCTCTCTCACTCTAAACTGTATCATATATGCTTAAGAGTTGCCATTTCAAAATCTCCTGTAGTAAATGGGTATGAAAGAAAATAATTTAGTCCAAATCTGAGACTGTTACTTATTTCATCTCTTAATTTTCCATCTCTAGGCCAACCTCTCCCAATCCTCTCAAAGTCATCACAAGGCTAAACTCATGTCTAGCTATTCCTAAGCCAGTGGCAGGGTTGGCTACTGGTGCAGTCCTTTTGGGGAAATCAGTTCTTCAAAATTTGCACTGAACTTCCCAATCCAGTACCCTTTATAGGTAAGCATGAAACTAGAATAGGGATGCAGGGTATCTGGATGGGGGAGGGAGGAATGAAGAGAATAAGAAGCTTTAATTTGGTCGCTCAACTGCTGTCTTAAGGAACTGAAACCAAATCCTTCATTTAATCATTCTTAAAAGAGTGTGCAGAGTGCACACCGTAGGTGTGTACACATCAGAGTGTCTTGCCAGTTTCTCTTGGGTGAACTCACCCCAGACTCAATGTCAGTAATTGGGAAAGACACAAACCAAGCCATGGAATTGTGAGACCAGATCATAAATAAAAAAGGTTTTGTTTAATCAATAAAGATCTTGAGAAATCTATTCCACTCTGTGTTGCTGTACTGGATATTTACATATGGTAAATTTACATTTAAATATGGTTTGGATATAATACAGTATCTTTTTTCTTTTAACATTAACAGAGGATAGAATTTAATTAATTGAATACTCTGCTCAGAAGAACTAAATAACATGTACTTAAGAAGCTTCACTCCAGTGGTTTTTGACCTTAAAACACAATTGCTAATTGTATGCTGAATTAGAGAAGGAAAAAAAAAAAAAAAAAACCCTCTCACCTTCTGCGGCTGGATAAGGTTTCTTCACGTTCTACACGAGCAACTTTTAATACCTTCTTGTCAATAAATAGATCTTCAG
Source organism: Ovis aries (assembly GCF_016772045.2). Taxonomy (NCBI): domain Eukaryota; kingdom Metazoa; phylum Chordata; class Mammalia; order Artiodactyla; family Bovidae; genus Ovis; species Ovis aries. The sequence continues at coordinate 101,202,625 of NC_056080.1, read as the reverse complement.
GATAATAAGCAGATCTATATTGACGTTGTTGAGAATGGGCACATAACTTGCCAATCTGAAAAAAGAAACGCAATATAATTATATGATACTTTCACAGATATGATAGTAGAAACAAATTCTGAAAAGCACTTCAATTTCTTCCCCAATTTCTTTTTAAAGAGCAGAACGAAGCTATTACTGGAGTCAAAAAAGGTGATACGCTTTTAAGGCAAAGAACCATCTGTGGAAAGGAAGGCTGAAGACTGGCGGGGGCACTTTGAGCACAGTCTATTCACAGATTTCCTAAGATGAAAATGCCTTACTTCTATAGTGAAGTACACGTTAGAAAGGACCCTCTACACAGGACTTATGCTACTGATACCTTTCAATGGCACTTGATATTTATCCCTAGGAAGTTCACAAATGGAAACTGCCAAGTTTAGGAAGGTTTGGTGTAGGAAGTGAAGGCGTGTGTGGGAGATGTACAGAGTAGTCTGTTAATAGAAGAGCAACCTCCTGCACACAAAGTGATCTGATTCTTCTGAGAATTTTGCTAGCTCTTTTTAAAATTATATAAATTTCAGGTGTACAGCATTAGAATTTAAAGCTGAGCTCTATTACACTCATAGCAATGATAAAAATGGCATCAGCTTTCTTATCTCAAATCTAAATGATTTATTTGGTGAAAATATTTGTAGATTTTTTATTTGTTCACTTTCAGTCAAAAGCCTGAACTAACTTCTATATAAGTAAGTATGAATATTAACACATGTTTCCCTCTGTGTCAGATGCTATGCTTCGTTTCCTTGTGTGTTATTTTAATAAGGCAACTCACTGTGTGTTAAGTTGCTTCAGTCATGTCCAGATCTTTGCGACTCTAGGGACTGGAGCCCATGAGGCTCCTCTGTTCAGGGGATTCTCCAGGCAAGAATACTGGAGTGGGATAACGTTTCCTTCTCCAGGGGATCTTCCTGACCCAGGGATTGAACCTATATCTCTTTACATCTCTCGCATTGGCAGGTGGGTTCTTCACCACTAGCACCACCACTTTAATAAGGCAAAGGGCTTTTCAATTCATAATCAGATTCAGACTTCTCATTTTATAGCTGAGGAAATTGAGGCTCAGAGAGGTTATGTGACTTGCCTGAGACAAACAGGCAGTGGATTAACTGTCTGACTTGGAACCCACATGTCTGACTTCAAAGCTAATGCAACATCGCCTTCCAAGAAGATGATGCTTGGTTTCCAGTTGCTTACATTCTATGTTTTGGGGGATAAGAAAGAATTCCCAGTTCTCAAAAACATAGACAAGGTTTAAATATAGATCATATACTTTAGGAAAAATACTAGAGATACCTCATGAAGACAAAGGTTATATCTTTGTCAACTTCTATACCTCCACAGAATTCACACTGGATTGTACAAACTGTTAGGCATTTGGTAAAGACATATTGAAGTGAATTGAAGGAAAATCCTAGTATCCAATCTGGCATACCATTCCACCTAGAGGCCATGGGCTCTGAACGCTAATCCCAGCTTTTGGATTTCTGAAGATGGTCCTGATCATATTCACTAAGTTATCAATCTCTTAATAAAGGGACAAATAGCATGTAGCTGGTATAGCTTTGGAAAGTTATCCATATATAAATAAATTTTTGAAGTATAAAACATTTAGAATCAGTAGTAATATCAGCTCCATTTATGAAAGAGAGCGCCTATATAGTATGATATTCAGACTACCTCTTCTCAATAGTTTATCTTAATGAGAATAAAACAAAAGTTGCAGACATTTTAAAACATTCCATTTGGCTTTGGAATATATGATACTGAATTTTTCAGATGTGTTTATGTAATGCCATTTGACTTGGGCTAATTAACTTCAAATGAAGAGTCTGTATTCTCTGAATTCGCCCCATTTAGTGGAAGGCTGCTAGGGTACTTTAGGTAGGGGCTGCCTGGCTGCACTGGGGAGTTAAGTTCTAATAACTTACATAATGCAGCTACAAATAACTGAGGGCAGACTGTGCATCATAAAATTATGTCCTTAGACACATAGGCATTTCTTTGTTAAACTGCAGATGAACGTTCATGGAACAAAATCTTGATTTTCCTTCCATAAATATCTATTTATGACTCTGTGAACACATATCAATGTTAAGAGTTTATTTCATAGAGATCCAAGTATTCTAATCAGCACATTCAGGAGCACAGGACACACTTTCTTAATCGACACCTGTTTCAAATCCAGCACCAAAGTAAAAATCTTTCACACATCTTGCACAGTAACTTGCCTACTTGCAACCCACAGCTGTGAAATCTCCCTCGCCATTGAAAGTCTGCCCTTTGTATCAGTGAATACTAATTGGACCCCAGCAAGACTTTAAAGTTTTTAGTCCCTCCAAATCTACTGGAAAGGGGGGCAGCTGAAGCAAAAGCAGGAAGGTTAAGAACAAATGAGAATGTAGCAAGCCTGCAGTCTGACCTTTCTTCCCAAGCCACCCAATGTGGCATTATCAAGCCGACTTCCCAAGGCTCTGTGTGGGGTAAGGGGCAAACAATGGTATCCTGCCAACACCCCTACTACCCCATCTGAAATCTGCCACATCTTATCAGACAGGCTGTATTTTCTTCCACAAATCTACCATGAAGCAAATTCTTCTCATATACAAAGCATTTGTCAAATGTAGACCCCCCTTTGGGCCCTTCTCTCCACATCTTTCTCCTCCACACTGTGTGAGCTGTAGGTGAATATTATGAGCTTATTTTGAGAAGTAGACATAAAAAGAAAACATAATTTACAAAGAATGTGGTATTCACATTAAAGAGGTCCTTTCAGCTTCCTACTTGGGAAACCTCAGGCTATGCTCAGAGACCTGGCTCTTACTCTATAGCTGCACTTGCTAAAGAAGTCAGCCTCACAAGTGTCATTTGAGAAATCAGTATCCTGCCCAGGAGTTTTAGACTCTTAAAAAAAAAGTGCAGTCCAATTTCTTTTCACTGACTAGTCAAGTGAAATGTACCTAGTCAAGGATACCACTACCTTTAAATCTATAGCTGGAGTGAATTTATTGGATACGAAGGTGTCTCTATCAGTAGACCAGGAATAAAAAACCTTTTTGTTCTCCATGAATTGTGATTCCTAACGGTGCCTTTATGTATGTGCCAGAACCTGTGGCAGGGAAAGCAACAGTGCTCTGAAGTGTTATAAGATCCAAAGTGTTAGAAGAAGCCAGGGCCTCTGAGTATATCCAGGCCAGCAGGTCATTGTTGGTTCTAGGAACTCTCAGGTGATGAAAAACTCAGACGTGATCTTTCCCTCTAACCAGAGTCCAGAAGCACTGACTTTACACATACATGAAGAAAATACACTACTGGGCCCAGCAAGGTATTTGTAAGTAAGAGCCCAGTAGACTGGACATCAGGAAGTGTGGCCTACAACCCCACTTCTACCTGTCACTGAGAGAAGGACTTCCTTTTGACCTCCCATAGTTTCAATCCACCTGTAACTCTAGTTGCAAAAGAGGAAAATGTGGTATTTGAAGTGCCATATTTTATTCTGGGCTCCTTTAAAAAGGTGGGGATTCCTTTCCCAGTAGATTACTTTACCAAAGATTTTGAAACTATGCCAAGCATTTGGGTTTGATGCAATTCACACATACACCCCATAATGACATGTCAAGAAATGCAGATACTCAACTGATGAAACTGATTCTCAGGCTCCCATTCATTGTTGGTTCTAGGAACTCTCAGATGACAAAAAACTCAGACATGATCCTTCCCTCCAGATGGCTGAGCAGAGAAAGAGAGTTTATGTTTTAAGCTTCTCATCAATACCAATGCCTTGCATTTGTAACATAATATCTCTCTCCAGCCTGGTGCTTCACAGAAAACCTCTCCAGTTCAGTTCAGTTCAGTTCAGTTCAGTTGCTCAGTCGTGTCCAACTCTTTGAGACTCCATGAATTGCAGCATGCCAAGCCTCCCTGTCTATCACCAACTCCCGGAGTTCACTCAAACTCACATCCATCGAGTCGGTGATGCCATCCAGCCATCTCATTCTCGGTTGCCTCCTTCGCCTCCTGCCCCCAATTCCTCCCATCATCAGAGTCTTTTCCAATGAGTCAACTCTTCACACGAAGTGGCCAAAGTACTGGAGTTTCAGCTTTAGCATCATTCCTTCCAAAGAACACCCAGGGCTGATCTCCTTTAGAACAGACTGGTTGGATCTCCTAGCAGTCCAAGGGACTCTCAAGAGTCTTCTCCAACACCACAGTTCAAAAGCATCAATTCTTAGGCGCTCAGCTTTCCTCACAGTCCAACTCTCACATCTATAAATGACCACTGGAAAAACCATAGCCTTGACTAGATGGACCTTTGTTGACAAAGTAATGTCTCTGCTTTTCAATATGCGGTCTAGGTTGGTCATAACTTTTCTTCCAAGGAGTAAGCGTCTTTTAATTTCATGCCTGCAATCACCATCTGCAGTGATTTGGGAGTCACCCAAAATAAAGTCTAACACTGTTTCCACTGTTTCCCCATCTATTTCCCATGAAGTGATGGGACCAGATGCCATGATCTTCGTTTTCTGAATGTTGAGCTTTATGCCAACTTTTTCACTCTCCACTTTCACTTTCATCAAGAGGCTTTTTAGTTCCTTTTCACTTTCTGCCATAAGGGTGGTGTCATCTGCATCTCTGAGTTTATTGATATTTCTCCCGGCAATCTTGATTCCAGCTTGTGCTTCTTCCAGCTCAGCGTTTCTCATGATATACTCTGCATAGAAGTTAAATAAGCAGAGTGACAATATACAGCCTTGACGTACTCCTTTTTCTATTTGGAACCAGTCTGTTGTTCCACGTCCAGTTCTAACCGTTGCTTCCTGACCTGCATATAGGCTTCTCAAGGGGCAGGTCAGGTGGTCTGGTATTCCCATCTCTTTCAGAATTTTCCACAGTTTATTGTGATCCACACAGTCAAAGGCTTTGGCCTAGTCAATAAAGCAGAAATAGATGTTTTTCTGGAACTCTCTTGCTTTTCTGATGATCCAGCGGATGTTGGGAATTTGATCTCTGGTTCTTCTGCATTTTCTAAAACCAGCTTGAACATCTGGAAGTTCATGGTTGACTGACATATTGCTGAAGCCTGGCTTGGAGAATTTTGAGCATTACTTTACTAGCATGTGAGATGAGTGCAACTGTGCGGTAGTTTGAGCATTCTGTGGCATTGTCTTTCTTTGGCATTGGAATGAAAAATGACCTTTTCCAGTCCTGTGGCCACGGCTGAGTTTTCCAAATTTGTTGGCATATTGAGTGCAGCACTTTCACAGCATCATCTTTCAGGATTTGAAATAGCTCAACTGGAATGCCATCACCTCCACTAGCTTTGTCTGTAGTAATGCTTTCTAAGGCCCACTTGACTTCACATTCCAGAATGTCTGGCTCTAGGTGAGTGATCACATCATCATGATTATCTTGGTCATGAAGGTCTTTTTTGTACAGTTCTTCTATGCATTCTTGCCACCTTTTCTTAATATCTTCTGCTTCTGTTAGGTCCATACCATTTCCGTCCTTTATTGAGCCCATCTTTGCATGAAATGTTCCCTTGGTATCTCTAATTTTCTTGAAGAGATCTCCAGTCTTTCCCATGCTGTTGTTTTCCTCTATTTCTTTGCATTGATTGCTGAGGAAGGCTTTCTTAATCTCTTCTTGCTATTCTTTGGAACTCTGCATTCATATGCTTATATCTTTCCTTTTCTCCTTTGCTTTTCGCCTCTCTTCTTTTCACAGCTATTTGTAAGGCCTCCTCAGACAGCCATTTTGCTTTTTTGCATTTCTTTTCCATGGGAATGGTCTTGATCCCTGTCTCCTGTACAATGTCATGAACCTCATTCCATAGTTCATCAGGCACTCTATTATTTTTTTTTTCAGGCACTCTATTAGATCTAGTCCTTTAAATCTATTTCTCACTTCCACTGTATAATCATAAGGTATTTGATTTAGGTCATAACTGAATGGTCTAGCAGTTTTCCCTACTTTCTTCAATTTAAGTCTGAATTTGGCAATAAGGAGTTAATGATTTGAGCCACAGTCAGCTCCAAGTCTTGTTTTTGTTGAGTGTATAGAGCTTCTCCATCTTTGGCTGCAAAGAATATAATCAATCTGATTTCAGTGTTGACCATCTGGTGATGTCCATGTGTAGAGTCTTCTCTTGTGTTGTTGGAAGAGGGTGTTTGCTATGACCAGTGCATTTTCTTGGCAAAACTCTATTAGTCTTTGCCCTGCTTCATTCCATATTCCACGGCCAAATTTGCCTGTTACTGCAGGTGTTTCTTGACTTCCTACTTTTGCATTCCAGTCCCCTATAATGAAAAGGACATCTTTTTTGGGTGTTAGTTCTAAAAGGTCTTGTAGGTTTTCATAGAACCGTGCAACTTCAGCATTACTGGTTGGGGCATAGACTTGGATTACTGTGATATTGAGTGGTTTGCCTTGGAGACGAACAGAGATCATTCTGTCATTTTTGAGACTGCATCCAAGTACTGCATTTCAGACTCTTTTGTTGACCATGATGGCTACTCCATTTCTTCTGAGGGATTCCTGCCCAGAGTAGTAGATATAATGGTCATCTGAGTTAAACTCACCCATTCCAGTCCATTTTAGTTCACTGATTCCTAGAATGTCAGTGTTCTCTCTTGCCATCTCCTGTTTGACCACTTCCAATTTGCCTTGATTCATGGACCTGACATTCCAGGTTCCTATGTAATATTGCTCTTTACAGCATCAGGCCTTGCTTCTATCACCAGTCACATCCACAACTGGGTATGTTTTTGCTTTGGCTCCATCCCTTCATTCTTTCTGGAGTTATTTTCCACTGATCTCCAGTAGCATATTGGGCACCTACTGACCTGGGGAATTCCCCTTTCGGTAGCCTATCATTTTGCCTTTTCATACTGTTCATGGGGTTCTCAAGGCAAGAATACTGAAGTGGCTTGCCATTCCCTTCTCCAGTGGACCACATTCTGTCAGATCTCTCCACCATGACCCGCCTGTCTTGGGTTGCCCCACAGGCATGGCTTAGTTTCACTGAGTTAGTAAAGGCTGTGGTCCTAGTGTGATTAAATTGACTAGTTTTCTGTGAGTATGGTTTCAGTGTGTCTGCCCTCTGATGCCCTCTTGCAACACCTACCATCTTACTTGGGTTTTTCTTACCTTGGACGTGGGGTATTTCGACCCATTCCCTATCCTATCCAGTGAGTCCTACCACAGTGCTCCAAGGCATATAGTACATGTATTATTGACCCTATCTCAAGAGATAAGGAAACTGAGGCTCACAAAATTTAAGGAACTAAAACAGAGTCAAATGCCTAGTAAATAGCAGAGCTGGGGACTAGCACCCAGATCTGTCTGACTTTAAAACCTATGTTTTTGTTTTTGCTTTCCCCCTTATGCCATGGATTTCTATCAAGAGGATTGACTCTGAGGCTTAGTGTGGCCTGGTTCCGTAGTCATGTGGACATCCCACCCATAACTGCAGGAACATAGTGATTATGAAACCTCTAAAACTATACTTCAAAGAAGGGCTTGTTCTTAAAGATCAATAGAAAAGTGATACCCAATTTTGACCAAAGTTTCAGAAAATATTGCTCATGGAATGATTTAAACTCTTTGACCTGCCAGACAAGATTCATTTCATAACCATACCAAAGCACTGAGTGTCAAGTTCTGTTGGATGTGGGAACGTGGTTCTCAAGTAGGTCTAGCCTGCTGCTTACTGCCTGCGGGATATCCCTGGACCCTGCCTCCTAAAGGCAGATTCTTGGATTGGCTACAAAATCTTCTGTAATTTCTACAATTTAACCCAGGTCTGTTCTTGTATCTGGCATGAGTATATCCTTTACAGTGTCTCCCCAAATGGAAATTCCAGGTTAATCCTATGACTACAAGAATTCAAGAGGTTTAGGCTTTTAGCTAAAATGGCCTACATTAATGAGTATCTCTGACTCTCCCCTACTCTTATGTAGCTCTAACTGCTCTCGATTTAAACATCAGATGTATGAATTTACATTCTCTTTCTCATAAAGCAGTTAAGGAGGGGTGGTGGGGTGGTGGGCGGGTGTGTGTGTGTGCTTTAACTTATATGGTCCATAATAGAAGGAAGATCAGGAGGTAAGGGGGAAGAGGAGGAAGGAGAGGAAGCAGCAGAAGTGAAGAGAAAAGTTCCCATCACTAAGGCAGTGGTGGGAGCTGAGCCAGGGACGACACATACTGCCCTCAGCAATCTGACCGCTTCTAATTGGGAAGATGGATATCCCACTGACGTGTCCTCAGTGAGCAGTACAGTTCCTTTCCCCTCAAGAGCTGTGCCTGAGGCCACCAAGACTTGAGGACCTCTAGGGGACCTTTTCAGTTTTATTTAATGACAGAATAACTACTCTGCTAGAATCCAGCTGATGACTGTGGTCCCAAGGAGTGTTTCTCTGAGAAATGTTGCTAAATAATTCATATAAATTTAGTCTTCCATTGTCGATGGATGTAGCAGAATCCTGAAGAATTAAAAATAAAATATCCTATATGGTTATATAATTTAATATTGATTCTTACCCTGCAGTCCACTCTGGTGGAATATTATGTGCGGCCTTTGTTTTAGGGAACCTTGGGGCTGGGGAGAGGGTAGCGTGGAAAGGCCGTAAGTTTCCAGTTAAACTAAAAGAATGAACTTCAGTTCATTTTGTTCAACTGTCTATCGTATCATTGTTCAATTTCACTTAATTAAATCTTAAAAGTTTTAAAACAAAATATACATTGAAATTATGTGATATACAACATAAACTTTTAAACAGTAGCAACTATGCCCATTTAACAATTCTACAGGTATAATAAAAATGCTAATATATGTTAATGTTTAGCCTGTGGTTAATGTTTTGTCTTGTTAATTTCCCCAGGGCTTTTATTACTGATTTAAATCTGCCACACTACTCAACTGATTGCACTGCTTCCATGAACTGCATGGAAGTAGCTCAAATGAATACTGATTAACAGAAATGAACAAACATTTGGCTGGGCCAACCATTCTTATTATATGCTTGTAATCATTACATACATTTTCTTACAATGAGATGGGCATGGCAGGCAGTTTCTACTCATTTTTTCCTACAGAATATATGTATATGAGTATTAAATTGATTTATAACCTTGTACTTCGGGAAGCACATAATTATTAATTAACTACTGATTGATCAGGATAGAGAGCACAGAGGATAATGAACAGATCTGGGGACAATGTGAACATTTTATGCTCCCACAGATTTGCTGTGACTCATCATTAATTGCTTGACCATTAAAATAAAAGTTCACTAATAATCTGTAATGTATTCTGAATCAAACTATTTAAAAAAATCAGGTGCCATTGTTTGAACATTTCATTCAAGTCAGCTCTTTAAATAAGCTGGAATTTAAAAAAAAAAAACGCAACTAATGTCCTATAGATCACTCTGCTGTTTAGTTGAACTATAGCACTTACAGTGAAAAGAGCATGCAACTTGGAGTCAGGAGACCCCGGTTCCAGTCCCAGTGCATCCTCCTACCATTTCAATAACTCTAGAAGAGTCCTTTAATCACCTTCAAACTCAGCTTCCTCGTCTGCAAACTGAAGCTAACAATGCCTGCTGTACCTGGCAGTAGTGTGAAGATCAAATAAAATAATGGATGAAAGTGAAATGTCTCCCACATCCAGACAGAAAACTGACTCATTCATTCCATGAGGCAGAACTGCTTACCTTTGGCAACCCTCTTTGTGAATTAGAATCCTGGTCCAGCTGGTCAGGTATATAACTACCTATAAGTAATATTTGGAGGAGTTCTTTAACAGGGGGACTTTGGGGAACTAGTGAAACTGTTTGGTGACACTGGATCCCCACTCTGAAAGGGAGCCATACTGAGTTTGCCCACATTGTTCATGCATCACAGTCTGATCTGTTTTGCTCTGGGACACCTGGAATATCCCATTCTGTTCTTCAGGGTTCCAATTATTGACAGGTGGTACACGATCTTTGCGAATTACTCTGTGTCTCTAACCTGTTTACTTGTGTCCATGGGAATGAATGCTGTGAGGAGGCAAGACAGGTTTTAAAAAATCATTTTGTGGAAGAGACTTTTATTTTTACTAATTTATAACTGCTGTAAGTGGATTTTGAGAAGAAATAGAACCCTGCATGTGTGCCTAAAGTAATACCAATCCCTTCCCAGCACTGGGAGCCTAGGACTTTATTGTTTAATCACATATGGCCAATATTGTTGGGGCTAAAAGAGAACTCCATGCAGTCAATAAACTCAATACTGAATTCAAACACCACTCTTCCAAATGTACTCATCTGCTTGTGTTCCCTGTCCCAGCGAATAGGAATCATCACCTCTACTCACAGTTGCTCAAGCCAGAAGAAATGAAAGCATTTCTGGTGAATTCTCCCTCTTTTTCACTTCTCTATGTCCAGCGACTGTCTTATTTTTTTTTCTCTCATATAACTTTTAAACTTCTGGGCTTTTCTCCATACTCAGGTTTTAGGATACCATAAACTGCCTCAAGAAACTCCAATACTTTGGCCACCTGATCCAAGGAACTGACTCACTGGGAAAGACCCTGATGCTGGGAAAAATTGAAGGGGAAGGAGAAGGGGATAGCAGAGGATGAGATGGTTGGATGGCACCACCGACTCAATGGACATGAGTTTGAGTAAGCTCTGGGAGTAAGCCTGGTGTGATGCAGTCCATGGGGTTGTAAACAATTGGACACAACTGAGAGACTGAACTGAACTGAAACTGCCTCTTAGAGCAGTGCTTCTCAAACTTGGATATGTATACAAATCACCTGGGAATCCTACACAGTTAGATTCGAACACACATAGTATACCTGGGTTGAGGTCTGGGATGAGCAGCAAGGTCCTGGGCAGCTGCTGCTACTAAGTCGCTACAGTCGTGTCCGACTCTGTGCGACCCCATAGATGGTAGCCCACCAGGCTCCCCCATCCCTGGGATTCTCCAGGCAAGAACACTGGAGTGGGTTGCCATTTCCTTCTCCAATGCATGAAAGTGAAATGTGAAAGTGAAGTCGCTCAGTCATGCCCAACTCTTCACGACCCCATGGACTGCAGCCTACCAGGCTCCTCCATCCATGGGATTTCCAGGCAAGAGTACTGGAGTGGCGTGCTATCGCCTTCTCCGAAGGTCCGTGGGCAGTGGTTATGAAAGTGTGGCTCCAAAACAAGAAGCATCAGTATCACCTGGGAACTCATTACAAATACAAATATTAAGACCTGACCTTAAATCTATTGAATCAAAAACCCTGGCCATCCTCCAGGGGATTTTGATACACTTCAAGTTGGAAAACCACTAGTACATAAATGAGCCCAGCATCCTCTTAATTGGCCTCCCAACCTTCAGTTTTGACCTCTTCCAATTCAGAGGAACCTGACATGCTACAGTCCATGGGGTTGAAAAGCATCAGACACAACTGAGCAATTGAACAACAAATTCATTCCCTTAACAGCAGTTCTCTGAGACCCTCTCAGGAAGTCCTAGAGATCAAATCTATTATGATAATAGTACTAAGATAATTTGGTCTAGTCCCTCACAAATATATTGAATAATTTTCCAGAGACGTCATGTTGTATAAAGACATCATTGCTCTGGAATGGCGGCGGCGGCAGGCTGGCGCACTAAGCGCAGGCGGCAGTGGCGGGCCGGCGTACTAAGCGCGGCCGAGAGCTACCCCACGTCCGAAGTCGGGGACAGCGGCCCAGAGTGCCAGGCTGCAATGGCGCAAGAACTGCTGGGAGGAGCCACCCAGCGTCCGGGGTCAGGGGGGGCTGGGAGGAGACACCCCGCATTGGAGGTCAGGGCGGCGGCCGGAAGAAGCTACCTAGCGTCCGAGGCCAGTGGTGGCCGTGAGGAGACACCCCACATCCGAGATCAGGGGCGGCCTGGAGAAGCCACCTCGCGCCCAAGGCCGGGGCGGTGACCCTGAGAAGCCACCCCGAGCCCGAGGCCAGTGGCGGCAGCTAGGAGGACCACTGTTTGACCACTTCCAATTTGCCTTGATTCATGGACCTGACATTCCAGCTTCCTATGTAATATTGCTCTTTACAGCATCGGATCTTGCTTCTATCACCAGTCACATCCACAACTGGGTATTGTTTTTGCTTTGGCTCCATCCCTTCATTCTTTCTGGAGTTATTTCTCCACTGATCTCCAGTAGCATATTGGGCTCCTAATGACCTGGGGAGTTCCTCTTTGGGTATCCTATCATTTTTCCTTTTCACACTGTTCATGGGGTTCTCAAGGCAAGAATACTGAAGTGGCTTGCCATTCCCTTCTCCAGTGGACCACATTCTGTCAGATCTCTCCACCATGACCCACCCATCTTGGGTTGCCCCGCAGGCATGGCTTGGTTTCATTGAGTTAGACAAGGCTGGGAGGAGCATCCCGAGGAGCAGTGGCTGAGCAGGCACAGGAGGGCCTAGAGGAGCTATCCCACATTGAAGGTCAGGAACGGTGGTGGTAAGGAGATACCCCTTGTCCAAGGTAAGGAGCAACGGCTGTGCTTTGCTGGAGCAGCCGTGAAGAGATACCCCACGCCCAAGGTAAGAGAAAACCAAGTAAGATGGTAGGTGTTGCAAGAGGGCATCAGAGGGCAGACACACTGAAACCATAATCACAGAAAACTAGTCAATCTAATCACACTAGGACCACAGCCTTGTCTAGCTCAATGAAACCAAGGCATGCCTGTGGGGCAACCCAAGAAAAAAAATTACACCGCTTTCCAATGAAAGAAGGTAACTCACCAAATTAAAGATTTAGCTGCAAACATAAAGATGGAGTTATACCTCCTCAACAGAATTGAGTTTTTGCCTTTCAAATGGACAAATCTCCAGTCATGAGCTGGACTTGCTATTTTGCTTATATCCATCCACTATAACTAATCATCGAAGATCTAGGAGAATTTGGGGGAAAAACATGAGCAGTGTGGAAATACTGTGTTGAATAATGTTGAAATTCATGATTTATCTTCAAAAAATTATGAGGACATTGACATTGATGATGCAAAATATATAGTAGGTAAAACTGCTGGCAGCTTAGCATGAGTCAGGTTAGAGGCACCAAACTCTTAATAGTAGTCACTGTACTTCCCACTGCTAAGCACTTGCAGTTTTTAATAAAGCCAGTTTCACTTAAGAATGCACTTGAAGAAACAGTAAAAATTTTAGTAAATGTTCACCCTTGGAAAGGAACAAAATAAGTCAGTTAAAGAAAACAATTGACAGTTTGTAACCAATGATAAAATTTGCATTATCAGGGTTCCCAGTTCCACAGGTAAGGAATTTGGAAGTTGCCATCCAAAAAACAAGAAGCTAAACAGACTAAAAATTCAACTCTCTCCAGATCTATAAGAGAGGAGGGGAGAGATGGTAAACTACTACTACCAAGATGAGAGAAACAGATAGCAAATAGAGGGAATAAGGGCTTACAAAGCACAGACTTAGGAGCAGAAACTGCCTTGGGAACCCAGGGCTGGAGTAGGAAAACAAACTGTAACTGGCAAACTGCTGGAGGCTCAACAAAGACAACTTTGAAAATTAAACTCTCCAGAGATACCTAGTCATAAAGCCACCCCAACAACGTGAATTTTACCTCCAGAAGTTTGACCAGATTCCCATAGTAAATGTCTGAGAAAAAAATTCCTCAAGCTTCCAGCATGGAGAAGGGGAAAGGAAGCATTTTGAAATACACCAGAGCACTCTGTTCTTTTCAACAAGGCTTGCCCTCAGGAGAAACCAATTAACTAAAGCCTAATGCTGCCAGGGTCCAGCCCCGGTGGATCCAGGGTAATTCAAAGGGGAGACGGAATCGGCGTCCTGGGAAAAAACTTATTTAATTACAGATATAGAGAGAGATTAGAAACGAATAGTGTAGTAGGAAATATTAGTGGAGAAAAAGAGGCTGGATAACTTGGTTTATGTGGGATACCAATAAAACTCCAAGACAAGGAATTTGCACCATCTACGTTGGGCTACCGGCGCCCGTTTGAATATCGGAGGGTGCCCCGCCTTGGGCTCCCTCTCTCAGGGATCTTAGAAGCCAGGGCAAGTAAGCGTGGTGAGTACCCACGCTCCAGATGGGAATTCAGCCAGAAGGGGAAAATAAGAACGACACGGGGGAATCAGTCTTTCCAGAAACTGATCCGATTTCTTTATTTTTTAGGTTTGCTTATATACCCTTTGTTACACTTTGAGACAAATGGAAATTTTAAAGTCACATGGGGTCAGCAGTCCTGACCTTTATCAAAATCAGGTGCTTCACATAAATGTATTTTTAAAAAAAAAAGGTCTTAGGGGTTTTACATCATCTTCTGGCCATGAGGCCTGCTGACATTTTATGACCCTTTCTTTCTGATAACAGTCAGTTAATCAGAAAACTTATTTTTTCCAAGGGTGTTTTTTCTTAAACCAGGCTCCACCCTCTGAAGGTAGCAGATAAAGTTGCATTCCTATAGGGTGAGAGTGTAGTGGGTTACAACTAAGAAAGGAATTTATTTAACCTAAGGTTAACATGATTAATCTTAAAGGTTAATACTTATTTCTCCTATACGCTAGTTATATTCATTATAAGGGCAGGGAATATGGAGATTTAGCAGTAAATATTGGCTCAACAAATGAAAACCCTTCACCAATGTTCCCCTTAAGATCTATTTAGTTTTAAGATAGTGATAAAGTTACATTTTTACATAGCAAGGACACAGTGATTTATACCAAAGTACAGTGATCTATAACAAAAGAGAAAATTCATTAACTCAAAAAGTCTAGTATTGCTAACATCAAAAACTACTATATTTCCTTTTCTATATTCCAAATACATTAATATATTCCCAGTTGCCTAAGGATATGGAGGCCTGGCGGCAATCATTGACTCAACAATGAGAAAAGCCCTATGCTAATTAAGATATTCAAAATACTCCAAACTCTCCATGCTGTTTATGGTTGAGAGGTAGTAAACAATCATATGTGTAGTGGCAGAAGTGTGGATAATCCTGTCACACAAGCTAGTCTGCCAGCAGAGAGGTTTGACCTCGACACCCTTGTCATGCCCAGGAATTTTTATTGACTGGAGCTGCAAGTTTACTCCTTCTCTGAGAGAGGTGGTGGGGGGTCAGCCCCCCATAAAGTCAGAGGTATAGGTGAGAGCATAAAACAGTAAAGTAGGACTCTGGTTTTGGGGGTAGATGATTGGCAACAGGGGGTTTCCTGAGGCTCGATCCCACCTTTGCGTATGCCGAAGCCTCCTTCCTCATGACCTTTGCCATGGGCGGAGTTCCTCATGCTGGCTCCCAGCATAATGCTATCGAGTATTTTCAGAACCTAACTCACCTGGGCAAGAGAAATACCCAACTCCAGCTTACTCTAGCCATCCCTGCTAATAGTGGAGGTGGAATTTTAAAAACTGAGAAACAGTTGGGAGGCTTATGCTCCAGAGGCTTAGGCTCATTAAAAGACCAAGACCTAAATATAAGACTGTAGACTGCCTCCTCTTCCCTACAACTTACTATCATTACAGGCCTATTTATAGCAGTTCCTTTTAACCGATAGATCATGTCCAGCTATCAAGAAGAAAATTACAAGGCATACTAAAAGGCAAAAAGCACAAATTAAAGAGACAGCAAGATGTAGGAATTATCAGACTGGGAATTTAAAACAACTATGACCTATTAATAATGGATACAGTAAACAGTACCCAAGAACAGATTGGCAATGTAAGCACAGAGATGGAAATTCTAAGAAAGCCAAAAATAAACACTAAACAGAAAACTACTAACAGAAATGAAGTATGCCTTTGATGGGCTTATTAGCAGATTGGACACAGCTGAGAAAAGACTCTCTAACTGGAGGATATGTCAACAGAATGCTCTAAAACAGAAAGGCAAAGAGAAAAGAGACAAAAATAATAGAATAAGAACTGTGGGACAACTACAAAAGGTGTAACATATACATAATGGGACTATCAGAAGGAGAAGAAAGAACAGAAGAAATATTTAAAATAGTAATGACTGAGAATTTCTCTAAATTAATGTTAGACACCAAATCATAGATACAGAAAGCTTGGAGAACACCTAGCAGGATAAATGCACCCCCACCCCAGAGAAAACCCCACACATAGGCATAAAATTTTCAAAATACAGAAAATCAAAGATGAAGAAAAATTTCTGAAAGAAATCTGGGATGGGGGAAATATCCTACCTATAGAGAAACAAAGATAATAATTATAGCTGACATTTCTTTAGGAACCATGCAAGCAAGAAGAGAGTGGAGTCAAAATAAAGTGGGAAGAGAAAAAAAAATCACCAATCTAGAAAGCTAAGAGTAATCTGAAAACTTACCATTCAAAAGTGAAGGAGAAATTAAAACTTTCTCTGACAAACAAAAATTAAGAGAGTTTGTTGCTGGTAGACCTGCCTTGCAAGAAATGTTAAAAGAAGTTCTTTAGAGAGATGGAAAATAATATAGCTCAGAAACATGGATCTATATGAAGAAAGACGAGCACTGAAAAAGGAATAAGTGAAGATGAAATTTAAAAAAACCTCTTTTCTTACTCTTAAACTAACAGATAACAGTTTGTTCAAGGTATATACACGGTTATATATAAATGAAATGAATGACAGCAATAATACAAGAAATGGGAGGAAGGAATTGGGATTATTTCGTTATTATAAGGTAGTCACACTACCTGCAAAGTGGTGTAGTGTTATTTGAATCTGAACTTGAATTAGTTGTAAATGTATATTGCAAACTCCAGGGCAACCAATAAAAAAAGCTTAAAAGAACTAAAATTGATAGACTAAGAAAGGAGAAAATAATGGAGCCACATAAAAAGCTCAGTTAAAACTACAAAAAGCAGGAGAAGAATGGAAGACAAAACCAAGAACAATGTACAAGGGCAGCAAATAGAAAGCATGGTGACCAAGATAGTAAATATTAATACATACATAAGTATTAACTTTGAATGTCAGTGGTCTACATGAATTAACTAAAAGACAGAAATTTTCAGGGTAGATCAAAAATGTGACCTAACTGTATGTTGTCTACAAGAAACCCACTTTAAATATAAAAACCCATAGAGATTAAAAGTAAATGGGTGGAGAAAAATGTACCATGCTAACACTAATCAAAAGATAGCAGGCATAGCTATATTGATTTCAGATAGAGCAGACTTCAAAGTAAGAAAATTTATCAGGGATGAAAAAGGGCATTACACAGTGATAGAGAGGCCAATTCTCCAACAATTCTTAACATGTATGTGCATAACATTAGACCATTAAGCCACATGAGGCAAAAACTAATAGAACTGCCAGGGAAAATAGATGAATCCACTATCATAGTTAGAGGCTTCAACACACCTCTCTCAGAAATAAACAAATCCCAGCAGGCAGAAAATCAGTAAGGACATAGTGGAATTTAAGAACAGTATCAATCAATTGGATATAATTGACATCTATAGACTATGTCATCTACCAACAGCAGAATATACATTTTTCTCAAATACACATGGGACATTCACCAAGATGGACCACATTCTAGGCTATAAACACATCTTAAAATGTTTAAAAGCAAAGGAAACATATAATATCTGCTCTTTGACCACAAAAGAATGAAATTGGAAATCAATAACAGAAACAACTAGAATATTCCAAAATACTGGAAGATAAGATAACATGTTTCTAAATAACACTTGGGTCAAAGAAGACTAAAAGAAGATGAAAGTACAACTTAACAAAATTTGTGGGGTGCAGTGAAAGTAGTTCTCTGAGTGAAATGTATAGCATTAAATATGTAATTAAAAAATCAGAAAGTTTTAAAATCATAAGTTTCTACCTTAAACTAGAACAGGACAAGCAAATTAAATCTCAAGCAAGCAGAAGAAAAGAAATAATAATGACTTAGAGCAGAAATCAGTAAAACTGGAAACAGGAAATCAATAGAGAAGATCAATAAAAGCAAAAGCAGGTTCTTTGTAAAAATTGATTTAATTGATAATCCTCTGGTCAGGCTAAGAAAAAAGTAGAGCACACAGATTACTAATAACAGAAATGAAGATAAAAGGAAATAAGGGAATACTATGAACAGCTCTATGCCCACAAATTTGATAACCTATATGAAATGGACCAATTCTTTTAAAGACATGATCTGCCAAAACTTACAGAAGAATTAGATGATCTGACTAGAACTACACCTAATAAAGAAATTCAATCAATGATGAATATCTTTCCAAAGCAGAAAGAACCAGGCCCAGAAGGGTTCACTGGTGAATTCTACCAAACATTTAAAGAAGAAATTACGCCAATTCTCTACAATGTCTTTCACAGGATACAAGGAAAGGGAATACCTCTTCACTCACTACAGGAAATCATTGATACCAAAATAGCTAATGAACATGAACATGCTTGTGCGCTCAGTCATGTGCAACTCTTTGCAACCCCATGGACTGTAGCCTGCCAGGCTCCTCTATCCATGGTTTTGTTTTGTTTTGTTTTGTTTTGTTTTCCAGACAAGAATACTGGAGTGGGTAGCCATTTCCTTCTCCAGGGGATCATCCCAAGCCAGGGATCGAACTGGAGTGTCCTGGGTCTTCAGTATTGCAGGCAGATTCTTTACCCGCTGAGCCATTGGGGAAGCCCCCCAAATAAAGACATTATATGAAAAGATCTTTCATATTATATGTCATAAAAGAAAAACAAATTAAAATGAGATACCACTACACACCTATTAGAAGGACTGTAGAATTATTCTGGCTGTTAGAATGCCCTAAATCTGTAAAACACCACAAAATGCTGATGAGGATGTGGAAAAGCAGGTATTCTCATACATTGCTGGTGGGAATGCAAAATGGGACAGCCATTTGGGCAGACAGTTTGGTGGTTTCTTACAAAACTAACCACAATCTTACCACATGACCCATCAATTGCACTCCTTCCTAGTTTCCTAAAGGAGCTGAAAACTTATGTCTGCACAAAAACCCACACAAGGATGTTTAGAGAAGCTTTATTCCATAATTGCTGAAACTCAGAAGCAATCAAGATGTCCCTTAGTAGGTGAAATCAGTAAAAAGTTGTGAAACAGCCAGACAATGGGATTTAATTCAGCACTAAAAAGAAATTAGCTATAAAGCCATGAAAAACATGGAGGAAACTTACATACATATTAGTAAGTGAAAAAAGCCCATATGAAAAAGGCTACTTACTACATGATTCTAATTAGATGATATCCTGGTAAAGGTAAAATTATAGAGACAGTGAAAAGATCAGTAATTGTCAGGGTCAGGGGTAGGGGCAGACATGAATAGGCAGAGGATACAGGATTTTTAGATGAGTAAAAGTACTCTGTATTATATTACATTGATAGATATATGTCATTATACTTTTGTTCAAAGCCATACAACACATAATATCTAGTGAACCCTAACATAAACTATGGACTTTGGTTGATAATGATGTGCCAGTATAGGTTCATCCTTGTAAAAATTTTTTAAAAAGAAAAAAAAATAAGGACTCGTCTGGTAAAGGATGTTGATAATGGGGAGAGTTATGCATCTGTGAGGTCAGGGGCTATATAAGAAATCTCTGTACCTTCCTCTCCATTTTGTTGTAAACCTAAAACTGCTCTAAAAAATAAAACCTTTCTTTTTTGTGCAATATGCAGGATCTTAGTTTCCCGACCAGGGATCAAACAAGTGCCTCCTGCAATGGAAGTGTGGAGACTTAACCACTGGACTGTCAGGGAAATCCCAATAAAGTCTTTCAATAAAAGAAAGCTTTCACTATTAAGAAAAAATCAGGATTTGGTAAAACTTAATTCTTCCACTATGAGCTTTACAGCTTTTGATGAGGCTGTGGTGATATTAATGCATATGGTATTTTGATATCGTATAGTGAAGTGTGTTAACGTTTGGCACATCTGCATAACTCAGTGAACCCCATTTTTCAAATGATACAAAATCACATAATGGCTAAAGATCCACTAAAACGGCAAGGAAGATTTTTTTTTTTAACAGAAAATAAAAAGTTAATTGATATGTTTCAGGTTCCATATTGCAGCTAACCTTTAAGAAACTGTCACTTGTCAAATTTTTATGTAATATCAGAGAAATATAGCCTTAGTTATCTTAAAAGCATATTAAAACACTGCTCTTTTTGCAACTGTTTATCTGTGTGAGATCAAATTTTCATCAGTTTAACCACTCCAAGTGCAGAAGCAGATATGATAATCCTACTATTAAGGATTATTAAGTCTACTATTAAGTCAAAAGAAAGAGATTTACAAAACGTAAAACAATGCCACTCATCCCATTAAAAGATTTTGTTTTGGAAAACATATCTATATTCTTAGAAAAATATATATGAGCATGATGACTTTACTATTTAAAAAAAAAATCATTTGTATTTATTTGGCTTGCACCAGCTCTTAGTTGCGGCATGGGAGATCTTTAGTTATAGCATGTGGGATCCAGTTACCTAAGCAGGGATCGAACCTGGGTCCCCTGAATTGGAAGCACAGAATCTTAGCCCCTGGACTACACCAAGGAAGTCCCTATTATTTTTAAAATAAAATAGTAAATTAGTATTTTTAAATCTTGTTTTAATTTCTAACAAAATAAATAACAATAGATATAATTCACATAAGCAAGTCTCTTTGGAGGCTTCTATACTTTTTAAGAGTGAAAAGGAGTTCTGACAACAAAGGTTTCCTGCATACTAACACCAAGAATAATCAGAAAACAATAATTTATAAGTAAATTACAAAGTATTTATAGTAAAGAAACCATTATTTATCTACTGTGTCTGGAGAGCTTCCCAGGTAGCTCAGTGGTAAGGAGTTCACCTTCAATGAAGGATACACGAGCTCAATCCCTGGGTGGGAAAGATACCCTGGAGAAGGGCATGGCAACCCACTCCAGTATTCTTGCCTGGGAAGTCCCATGGACAGAGGAGTCTGGCAGGCTACAGTCCATAGGGTTGTAAAGAGTTGGACATGACTTAGCAACAAAACAACAACAAAATGTGTTCTGAGTGCTGGAGTCACAGGAAAGATAATATCATTAGTTCAGTTCAGTCACTCAGTTGTGTCCGACTCTTTGCAACCCCATGAACCGCAGCACGCCAGGCCTCCCTGTCCATCACCAACTCCCGGAGTTCACCCAAACCCACGTCCATCGAGTTGGTGATGCCATCCAGCCATCTCATCCTCGGTCGTCCCCTTCTCCTCCTGCCCCCAATCCCTCCCAGCATCAGAGTCTTTTCCAATGAGTCAGCTCTTCACATGAAGTGGCCAAAGTACTGGAGTTTCAGCTTTAGCATCATTCCTTCCAAAGAACACCCAGGGCTGATCTCCTTCAGAATGGACTAGTTGGATCTCCTTGCAGTCCAAGGGACTCTCAAGAGTCTTCTCCAACACCACAGTTCAAAAGCATCAATTCTTCGGTGCTCAGCTTTCTTCACAGTCCAACTCTCACATCCATACATGACCACAGGAAAAACCATAGCCTTGACTAGACGGACCTTTGTTGACAAAGTAATGTCTCTGCTTTTGAATATGCTATCTAGGTTGGTCATAACTTTTCTTCCAAGAAGTAAGCATCTTTTAATTTCATGGCTGCAGTCACCATCTGCAGTGATTTTGGAGCCCCCCAAAATAAAGTCTGACACTGTTTCCACTGTTTCCCCATCTATCTGCCATCAGCTTAAAAGCCCTCAGTGGTTTCCCATAGCCTTTAGGATAAAATAGATATCTTACCTTCACTTACAATATCCTTGATGATCTTGTTCCTGCAAAACTCCGAGCTTTGCGTCTCCCTCCTCCCATCACATTCTATGCTGAGTTCTTTCATAGCATCACAAGCTTTTTACACATGCTCTACATTCTGCCTGGAAACCATCCCCTTGTTCTTTGGGTTCCAATTTACATTTGACTTCCTTCCAGAAACTTTTCCTATCCCCCAAAGTCTGGATTTGATCTAATTCTATAATCTCCTACAGTCCTCTATACTTCCCTGACCATGGTACTTATGACACCGCATTGTAATATTACTTCTTTCAGCCTGTCTGTCCACAAAGGTGTAAGCTTTACAAGGACACAGACAAAAGCAGTCTTGTTCATCACTGAATTACCAGTGCTCAGCAAAACTCTCTACTTATTAGGTGGTTAATAAATATTTGTTGAATGAATAATAAATTAAGCAATAAAATGTTATATAACATATGTATTAAAATACCAATCATAGGACGTCAACAAAAATTTCTGCATACGGATCTAGGAGAAATCTCTCCTTCAAAAAAGCTGTGAAAAAACTGGAAAAAAATGTCAGAATCAACATTTTCATAGCTCAAGAAATTAACAAAAGGACTGCAAAGATCTAAGGAGTATTTATTCAAGAAAATGACTGAACCTCTGAAAGAGTAGTGAGCATTCTATGAATCCAGTAATAGCCTGATATCAAAATTTCACAAAGCTATCACAAAAAAGAAAACTACAGAAAGATATCACTTATGAAGATAGACTAAAAAATCCTCAACAAAATTCTAACAAGCTGTATCTAGTAACACATCCCTGAATTTGGAACCCTACCTCATAAAGACATACTTAAGTGCTAAAAATATACAACTTTTAGAAGAAAATATAAGCATAAAGTTTTGTGACACTGGATTTATTTGGCAATGATTTCTTAGATATGACACTAAAAACACAAGTGACAAAAGAAAAAAAATAGATAAACTGGACTTCATATAAATTAAGTACTTTCATGCCTCAAAGGACACTATTAAGAACGTGAAAAGAAAACCTACAGAGTGAGAGATAATATTTTCAAATCATATATCTGATCAGCATCTAGTATTCTGAACACTAAAGAACTCTTATGACTCAACAATAAAATAATAATAATATTAAATACATGGATATAATCTGATTAGCCCTTTTATAGTCTGTCACTTACCTGATACTAATTATGCATCTTCATTTCTCATAGCTTGTTGCTATTCATGTGTCTGTTCCTATTTACTGGGCTTCCCTGGTGGCTCAGTGGGTAAGGAATCTGCCTGCAGTGCAGGAGACCCAGGTTCGATCCCTGGGTCAGGAAGATCTCCTGCAGAAGGGAATGGCAATCCACTCCAGTATTCTTGCCTGGAGAATCCCATGGACAGAGGAGCCTGGAGGGCAACAGCTCATGGGGTGGCAAAGAGCTGGATACCACTGAGAGACTAACACTTTCACTTCCTCTTCACTATGCACAATTAAAACTTGAGTCTGACGTAAGATGTATAGTATGTAATGGGAATGCATAGTATGTAAAACTGGGGCTGACTATCATGCAACATTACCTACCACTCTATCACAGAACTCCAAATCACATACAGCAATGTCCATGCTATCCCAGGTACAGGCTACCACCACATAGCACAATATGTCAGGAGAGCTGAATTTTGGATTTTCTTTAACTCACTCTGATTATCACTGTTGTTAAATTCTGAGAGGCTGAAGGAGTAGAGTATTAGATGGGTTACAAAGAAAAAATATTAGAGTACCACATACATTATGTATATACTCCATTTCTCATGCAAATATTCAAAAACCACTGTACTGCCAGGCACTACTCCTAAAATTGTATGGGAAGCCATGTACTGATAGATGGCAGCAGCACTGTTCCAGGATTGTTCCTACTGTAACTTCAGCCAAACCCACTAGCCACAGTCCATCTAAATAAAGACATGGTCTCTGACCAATACCTGGAGTCTCTGCTGATTGCCCTGCACTGTAGACAGACTTCTGCTGATTGGTTTTAGCAAAAGATATAATCAGAAGGGTTCACAAATACTGCTGAGATGAATTTTGAAAAGGACATGATTGAAAAGACAGGAAAAAAAAATCAGGTGAATTGAGAAGAGTTGTGACCTCTGAACAGAAATAGCACAAAGAGACTCATCTTGCGCGTTTCCTCTGTGACAGCAGCGTTGAACACTGCTATCATTCTAACCCTTTCTGCCTATAGATGTTATTTTCACTTTTTCCTCCAATCTCTTCTTCTGGTCATTTCCTTAAATGTCAGTCATGGTTTTCCTACACCCTGGATTGGCTTCTGTCCTTGCCTATGCAATTAATGCGGTAATATAAAGCCTCAAATTCTAAAGTCTATTTATCTATGTGTATCTAATGACTAAACCATTGATCTAAATCAGGATGTGAATACGTATTTCAAAACAAATATAAATAGATTTAAAATTCATATATCAAAAAAAATTAATGAGGTAGTGCCATTTTGTCAGCTTGTGATTCTTTTTGTTCCCTAGTATTTGCACAGCTCCAGCCACCCCACAGAACTTTTGGGCATCATCTAAAATGGGCTTTCACCTGCTGCCTTCAATATGCTTAGACTCACAGACACATGGATATCAGAGCTGGCAAGCACCATGCAATCAGTTAGGTCAATTCTCCCTTTTACAGATAGGAAACTGAGGTCCAGAGAAGGTCAAGGATTTACACATGGCCAGCTTTTGGAAGTGCTGGATGTGCCCACAGAATTCATCTCGGTTGAATTTTACTTTCTGCAAAGAGATTTCAGAAGCTTTCCCAAATACTAAAACTCAAACAGAAATGCTATCAAAATGCATTGCTGTTTTGTATCATCTGTGCTCTTCCACCCTAACATTAGTGTGAATAATCAAAAAATTATTGAAATTGAAGGATCTACTGCTTATAGATCATTCACGAATGAAGGATATTCCAGGCCAGTTTCAGGAAATCTGTACGGTAAGCATTCTAATAACTAACATTGTGGTTAGTTATAGCCCTTTGCTCTTTACAAAGCACTTGTCCATATTACATTATGACATAGGTGCTTTATAACCAGGTCTGTGAAGATCTTATGCCTATTTTTACCAAGAGAGGTTCTAAGAAGTTAAGTGATTGCTCAAGGCCACACAGCTAATAAGGGACAAAAAAGGGCCTTTAAACCAGGACCTAACACTCCAAATTCTAACATGCTTCTTTATAGTCCCTATTGAGGAAACTGTTTGGGAGTAACTTAGAATCAAAGATTCACCAAGTTCAAAGTTGATACTTAAGAAACTGTGGTCTTCAAGAAGATGGAAAAAATGAGTAGCAACAGAAATAACCCTGGCCAAGTGTTTCCTGTATTTCTTTCTTAACAACAAAAATGGTCTCAAGTGACACCCACATTGTCCAGTTGGACATGGTGATTGAAATATGGGACCTATTTTTGATTTATGCCGAAGAGTAATAAGGACTTCACTTGAAATGTACCCCAGAGCTGAACTTTAAAACCCATCTCTCATTCTTTATGAGTTACTGAATTAGTAGGGTGAATATCCAAGGCCTATTCTAGCCCTAGCTCTGCTATTGGGACTTTTGTGCCCTTGGTAAGGTCTTGTCGGGGCCTCAGTTTTCTCATCTACAAGATGAAGGGGATTGGATTAAATAAGCACTCCCAACTGTGGCATCTTAAAATTCTATGGCTCTAAGAGCAGGTATGGTGCCAGGAAAAAGGAGTCATTTCCCTTTGAAAGTAGAGGCTGTCTCCTTCCTTGCCCATCATTTTGCCTTTTTTCCCCTCCTCATGGTTTTGCAGCCGCTATAATAAAGTTAAGTAAGACTTGGACAAGAAGCTTGCTCACTGTATCATGATCTTTTAACAGATTTCATAATTTAACATAGTGATGTGACAACTAATAATGAAAAATAAACAGAAGTTTGAGGGGCATACACGGGGCTCCTGATGGGCACCATCAGATCAGAGAGTCTGCAACCTGTCAGGAGAACGTATTACCTTGGGCAGCTGGGGCTCAGAGCACATTTGTAGGTCAGATCACAGAGAATCGCCCACTGATTTCAAAGGCCCTTCAATGGTACCCAGAATTATTCATAGAAATACTCTCAGGTCAGCTGTAGACCCCTAAGACAAATCATTAGGCTTCTACATAACACAGGAGAATTGCAAAACAAGTTTGTTCCAAGGAGGAAAGGTACTTTTAGCAAAAATCCTTGTTGTAACATCGGATTCTGCCCATGTGGGAATTGTCTGCACAAAATTAGTGATGTCTACTACAAAATACCGGTAGAGGCAATAATGCTGATTCCACAGCATGCATGGCAGCTATGCAAACCCACTCGGATTGGGGACACCTGAAACATACTGTTCTACTTGAAGAACAATGAAATGGCTTCGTTTTTGAATCAATTTACAGTGGGTAAGCGGACAAGGCAATGGCACCCCCACTCCAGTACTCTTGCCTGGAAAATCCCACGGATGGAGGAGCCTGGGGCAGTCTATGGGGTCGCTAAGAGTCGGACACGACTAAAGCGACTTAGCAGCAGCAGCAGCAGCAGCACAGGGAGTAAGAGCAGGGCTTCTAAGACATATGCCCAGAGCAGGGCAAGTGTGATAAAGAAATGAATTACTGTGAAAATGACTGAAGAAGAAAGGGAAGAAAAGCAACCCTTGACTACACATAGCTGGTGATAATAATTCTTCCAGATCTTCCAAGGAGTCAGCCCCCAGTCTTTTAACAAGAGGAAAAGAAACAAAATGAGATTCTCATCCTTTACAACAAAGGTACAGGCACTACTGTTAGTACCACTGCTGTGGAGAACAGGCAAGTGGACACTGGAAGTCCAACAGAGTTACTGGGAAAAGACAAGATGATGAGCAGCGTTTTTGTATTGACTTTCCTTCAGCAACTTTTGATCAACTGACAAATCAGCAGGCCTCTTGCTAGTGTCATGAAATCATATGTTTCTGGAGCCAAAGAGGGGGAGCAAGGCTGGACATATGAGTGCTCTATCCGCTCAGTTTTATTAAAAACTCACTGCTTGTTGCTAAGATGTATCACAAAAGATTGCTTTTCTAATAAAGAATAAAGACAGTCTCTTCATTCTGTTTCCTTATCTATGTTTCCCTAACATATAAAATAATATCTGCCTCACGTCTTGCTATCCTGCCAGAGCTAATAACATACATGAATCAGAAGTGGATTGTTTTGATCTGAACATTGGCAGTTCAGCAACAAAAGAACACAACGACATTCAGGTTTCAGCTCCCCTGCAAAAGGCCACTAAGTAGGTCTCCCTTCAGACACCGCCTCAAATATCAATTCTGAGACAGGGAATCTGGATTACTGAGTAAAAATAAATGCTTAAAAAGCAACTAATTAAATAATCATAAGAAAAACACATGAAGTAGAATACTGCATGAAGTCAGCATTCAGTTTTATGGGTCACACCATAAAAATAGTCCTTACACAAATGTCCAAAGAGCAAACAGGCTATGAGGAGCTCCATGGAGTCTTGCAGTCACCTACTCATTCACTTTCTTGGTCACTCACCTCTCCGATGTATCAATCGGCCATCCTCTTCTCACAGGCTCCCCTCTCAGCAGACAGTCACCTGTCTGTCTGCCTATTCTCACTCTTATGTGTTCAAACAGTCCTTCTCTCCATCGCCCCACTCACCTCCATGCTCACAAATCTTTCTGTTTACTCTGCAAGGAGGATTTTACTTGAAATGTGTCTTCCAAAGAAATCATTCCCTATCTGGGTGGCCTTGTAAATTGTCCAATGAAAACGCTGGCACTCATGTGCTCTTCTTATCAAGAATTCCCTTCAGATCTAAATTTCTTGCCTCTGATTTGCCCCTCTCTGTGTATTGACTTCATGACTGACCTGTCAGTCTTTGTATTCACTCAGGTCACAGACTTCACAACATGGGACGGGAGGCAAAGTGTTTCACTTGAGCCCTCAAAACATACACATCTGATCCCAGGTCTCCTGCTGCTGCTTTTTTTTGTTTGTTTTCCTTTTCTGCTGTACCACATGGCAAGTGGGATCTTAGTTCCTGAACCAAGGGTTGAACCCACACCTGCCCCTCCACCCCCTGCCATGGAAAAACAGAATCTTAACCACTGAGCCTCCAGGGAAGTCCCCTCCTGCCTCTTATATGTGATTTCACTCCACTCAACCTCAGCTTCCTCATCTGCAGAATGGGGACAATAATAAGTTTCACTTTATGTCATTGTGGTGAGGGTTAAAAGAAAGAATCTATACAAAGTGCCCAGCACTAAGCTTGGTATATAAAAGGGACTCAAAAAACAGCAATTTTCCTTTCCTCCAATGCATACTGTATGCCTACCCTGTCACTCCACTCTCTATAACCCTACCTAAAATTTTAAAAAGTGACAGAGGGTACTTCTGAACATACTTTCTGTTCTTCCTCTTCACTCCCTTTTACCATGGTTATCTCCAGCTTCCTGTTCTCCTCTATATGCATCTTTCCTCTCCAATCTGGTTCTCTGGTTCCTCACTGGTACAAGAATATGAATGGACTAAACAAGCTCTAAGGGTTACAAACAGCACAGCTATAGCCACAGTCTGGGTTCCAGTGCTTCTTGGGCAAACAACTGTTATAACAACTCCCTCAGAAATAGATTGGATAATGACAGCACATCATACAGGAAATTGTCCAATAGGAGATTATTGTGGGTATTTTATTTTGAACTGGATTTTTCTCTGGTCAGGGAAAAGTGCATAAGAAACAGACTCTATTTGTCATTTCAATGAAAATCTCTGAAAAGCAAACACTTACTACAATTTAGATGAAGCCATGGCCTTTTTATTAAAAGCATGAAACTGACATATGGTGCTTCCCCATCCCCAGGGAAACAAGCCTTCTAGGTTCTATTTATTTGCTTCTGAAAGTTTTATTGAGTTTTCACTTTGAGACCTGAAAACTGTCCTAAAAGGCAATAAAAAGGCACAAGGCTAGCCCTAGTTCTCCCCACAAGCAAACTGCTTCACGCCTATGCCAATGGCCTCTGTGGCCTGTGTGGCAATGCCCGTCCTCTGCCTTCACTTTTTCAGTTAAAGATCTGCCTCTGGAGATAAAATTTCGTGTAGCAGGTCTTCCCATAAAAGGAAATTGCAATCTGTTCTCACTATTACATTTTTATTGAAGAAGAAGAATTGAGAAGGAAGAGGAGGGAGAAGGAAGTGGGGAAGGAAAGCAATGAAGAGAAGGAGCAGAAGATGAAGGACAATTTAGACAAGAAACAAAGTTACCTATTAGGGAATATTATTCTCAAGTGAACCAGGAATCTTCCTATAAATCTAAGCTGTTGCATAGTTTATTTGAAACCATCATGTACTCAATGAGTTTACCCAATTCTATTTCCACGAACTAAAAGTACACCAATCCAGCCTAGAGGGTTTAGCATGGTATCACCCAGGCCATTTGGTCTGGTATCTCCTTTAGCAATGTTCTCTAAAAACAAAGACTGGCTATGGCTTGACTTTTAAAGCTATGTATCCAACTTGAGACAATAAGTACATTTTATTCTGGAAGCTAACAATTAGCTATTTGTATGCAATTTATGACTGAATAAAACTTGAGTCTTCAAGGGCATTTGCTAAAAAGCTGTGCATTAGCTTTTCTACCAGTGACTTCATGAGCGCTTTTTAAAAAAAATTACTACTCATAAAACTCAAGCAGAAAAATTATTGATGATGTTCAGGTTTCTTAATTAGTCCTACTTTCCCTTAATAAGAGTCTAAAAGCAAGGGTATAATTTTATAGGAAGCGGTTTCTTTAGAAACAGGACCAGTTCCCTTCCCCACAAACCTTTTCTGTTTTCTTTTCTGGAAACAATCCAGGCCCACCCAGACATCCAAGCTCCTGTTTCCAAACCTCCCATATATGCAGGTGACTGGTCCAGAGTGGGAGGCCTGACCTCTCCAGCACCCATGTTGCCCTCTTGCTGCTGGAGCCAGCTACAGTGGGCCTTGGGGAAAGGCAGTATATCAGACTCCTTTCTTCCAAAGTCCATCCAGGGTCTCAGGACCCAGGTGGCCTGCTACTGCTTAGGACAGAAGTCTGTGCCACAGGATGAGTTCTGGAAGTGAGTAAGAAAGACCCTCTTCCTTCCATATTCCTTAGTCACCACCTAAGTTCCATGCCTCTACAGTTCCTTGTCAATAATCATCTATTCCCCACAAACTTGGTGCTCGCCTCTTCTCTGGCTGGAAGAGCCTTTATTCACGGGGAAGTTCTCTGTGACAGCTTCCCAGGCTAGGTTGCTGCTGCTGCTAAGTTGCTTCAGTTGTGTCCGACTCTGTGCGACCCCATAGATAGCAGCCCACCAGGCTTCCCCGTCCCTGGGATTCTCCAGGCAAGAACACTGGAGTGGGTTGCTATTTCCTTCTCCAATGCATGAAAGTGAAAAGTGAAAGTGAAGTCGCTCAGTCGTGTCCAACTCTTAGCGACCCCATGGACTGCAGCCCACCAGGCTCCTCCATCCATGCATTTTCCAGGCAAGAATACTGGAGTAGGGTA
Organism: Ovis aries; assembly: GCF_016772045.2. Taxonomy (NCBI): domain Eukaryota; kingdom Metazoa; phylum Chordata; class Mammalia; order Artiodactyla; family Bovidae; genus Ovis; species Ovis aries. The sequence goes on along the minus strand of NC_056080.1, from coordinate 101,172,221 downwards.
CCATTGCCTTCTCCACCCAGGCTAGGTTAGAAGCCCCTTAACCTATGTCCGTAGATTGCACATTGGTTGCTCTCTGTTTCTGTCAATTGTATCCCTCACAAGACTGGGAACTCTTTTGAGGGCAGGGACCGACTTTTTAAAAGATCTTTTTATTCATACCACACAATCCAGTACAGAACATACCTAAAGTACTCAACAAACACTAATTAGATATATAGATAAAGCTGTGACCTTGGTAATATTGGTTATTACCACTGAATCAGGCAAGTATTTGCTTCTGGAGAAAAACCTTATCAAATGAAGTCAGTTTTCTGAAATTAACCACCTAACAAAAGAAGTACACACACATTGTCAAATATTGAAGATATAACAGTCAAATGTTCTTTTTTACCCCTATTTTTAAGCATTAGTTTAATTAATACTGACGCTTTGAAAGTCCTAGAAATAATCAGGATCATTAGTGTCAGCTAGACAAAGGTATGAAGAAAGTTTCTGTAATAGAGCCCAAACTGCTTTCACAAGATAGTCTGGAAATAAATAGCTCACTATGAAATTTATGACTTGCTTTATATATTAATCAACGGTACAGTGGTGCTCTAACAAGGTTAAAAATGTTCTCTGATTTCCATTATAAAGATAATTTCAATCAAGCAGCCTAACAGTCTAATGGTGTAGGTCATTCTATAATTCAATTGTACTAATGACTATGGCATGCATGCAAACAAGAGAATAAAACTGGCTGAAAGACCAAACCTAAAACAAATGTTTCATTGAAAAAAAAATAATGATTTGCATCTTGTATTTTCAATGACCTTTTTAGTACTCATCTGCAGATGAAATAGAATCATTCCTCATGGCACAAGAGATACCTTTTGTTCCTGCTCATTTATTTTGTGTAAATTATATGTGCTGACCTTTAATTGGCTATAACTGGAGCACATTCTGAGCAACACTTTCATAATGATTTGCTTAGACTTCTGCAAGAGTCTAAGAGAAACAACTGACAGTTTCTATTCACTATTTATATAGCGAGCCATCTTTAAGATGTTCTCCAAGTCTAAACTGCATATTTGTATTTGATTCCTTCTGCATAAAGAATTTCTCAGGTAACTTATAAATACATAGATCCAGAATACCTTGGCAAGAAACTTCATCCTCTGCCTATTTTAATTTTCTTCACATAAAAATGCTCATAATATATAATTATGGCTGATTTGTGTTGTTGTATTGCAGAAACCAATACAACAATGTAAAGCAATTTTCCTCAAATTAAAAAATAAATTAAAAATAAAATTAAAAAAGATCATATGGGAAAAAGGCTCTAAGAGTCTGTGCATTGAAATCCACACTCACAATGCATTTATTGTGATTTCTAGGAATCCTATAATCAAGAAACGAAGAGAATCAAAAAGCATCTTAGGTGTTATTTTGGATATTTTTTGGTAGGAGAAAATACAGTAAGTCCCCTGCATATGAACCTTCAAGTTGTGAACTTTCAAAGATGCGAATATGTTTGCATGTCCAATAATGAAAGTTAGCATACTCACTATGTCCTATCAAAGAATCAGATAGTATTTTAGAAAGAATACTGGTGTCTTTGTCAGAAAAGATAGGTTTTACACCCTAATATGACATTAACTGGTTCATCTTTGGAAAATCCTTTGCCCCAAATCATATGCCTCAGTATTCTCATCTTCAAAGTAAGGAGACTAGAGTAGATCTTTGAGGGTTATTTCTAATTCTAAATATAAAGTGGAATATTGGTTTAAAAAAGAAGCTTTAATAAAATTCAACATCCATTCATGATAAAAATTCTTATGAAAGTGGGTATAGCAGGAACATAACTCAATAAAAGCTATTTATGACAAACCCACAGCAAATATAATACTCATCAGTGAAAAGCTGAAAGCCTTCCCACTAAAATCTCAAGTAAGACAAGGATGCCCACTCTCATCACTTAATTCAATACAGTATTAGAAGTCCTAGTCACGGCACTCAAGACAAGAAAAAGAAATAAAAGGCATTGAAATTAGTAGGGAAGAAACATGATATTGTATATCAAAAACTCTAAAGATTCCACACAAACTATTAGAACGCATACATTCAGCAAGGTAGCAGTATACAAAATTAACACACAGAAATTGGTTGCATTTCTTTATACTAACAATGAAATATCAGAAACGGAGTGTAAGCAAACAATCCCCTTTAAAATCTCACCAAGGAGGTGAAAGACATATGCTGAGAACAAAAAAACATTAATAAAGGAATGAAAGAGGATTCAAAGAAATGGAAAGATGTTCTATGCTTGTGAATTGGAAAAATTAATATTGTTAAGACGGCCACAACTCAAAGCACTCTATAGATTTAATGCAATCTGTATCAAATTACCCGGGTTTCCCTGGTGGCTCAGTAGTAAAGAATCTGCCTGCCAATGCAGGAGATGTGGGTTCGATTCCTGGGTCAGAAAGATCCCCTGGAGAAGGAAATGGCAACCCACTTCAGTATTCTTGCCTGAGAAATCCCATTAACAGAGGAGCCTGGCAGGCTATAGTCCACGGGGTCACAATAGAGTCAGATACAACTTAGCAACCAAACAACAATAACAACATCAAATGACCCATGAAATTTTCTACAGGACTAGAATAAACAATCCTAAAATTTATATGGAACCATAAGATATCCAGAATTGCCAAAGCAAACCTAAAGAAAAGGAACAAAGCAGGAGGTATAACCCTCTCATACATCAGATAATACTACAAAGCTACAGTAACCAAAACAGGGTAGTACTGGCACAGAAACAGACAATGGATCAATGGAACAGAATAAACTCACACACCGATGTCAGTTAATTTTCAACAAAGGAGGGAAGAGTATACAGTGGAGAAAAGATAATCTCTTCAGCAAGTGGTGTTATGAAAGTTGGAGAACCACATGCAAATCAATGAAATTAGAACACACCATCACACCATATATAAAAATAAACTCAAAATGGCTTAAATATAAGACATGATACCATAAAACTCCTATAAGAGAACAAAGGCAAAACATTCTGTGACATAAATCGTACAAATGTTTTCTTAGGTCTATCTTTCAAGGCAATAGAAAAAAAGCAAAAATAAACAAAAATAAACAAATAAAACCTACTCAAATTTACAAGCTGTTGCATACTAAAGAAACCATAAACAAAATAAAAGACAAGCAAAGGACTGGCAGAAAATATTTGAAAATGATACAACTGACAAAGGCTTAATTTCCAAACCATACAAACACCTAGTGCAATTCAATAACAAGTAAACAAAAGCCCAATTGAAAAATGGGCAGAAGACTTAAATATACATTTTTCCAAAGAAGACATACAGATAGTCAATAGGCATATGTAAAGATACTCATTACCACTAATTATTGGAGAAATGCAAATCAAAACTACATTAAGTTACCACCCCATAACAGAAAGAATGGCCACTGTTAAAAAGTCTAGAAATAATAAATGTTGCAGAGGGTGTGGAGAAAAAGGAATCCTCTTACACTGTTGGTGAAAATGTAAACTGGTACAGCCACTATGGAAAACAGTCTGAAGTTTCCTTAAAAAACACCAGCAACTAAAAACAGACTTCTCATGTGATCCAGCAATCACACTCCTGGTCACGTACTGAGACAAAACTACAACTTGAAAAGGTACATGCATCCCTATGTTCCAAGCAGATCTATTTACAGTAAGCAAGACATGGAACAACCTAAATATCCATTGACAGATGAAGGCATACAGAAGATGTGATACATGTACACCATGGAATATTGTGTGAGTGCTCAGTCGTGCCCGACTCTTTGCAACCCCATGGACTGTAGATCGCCAGGCCCCTCTCTCGATGGAACTTTCCAGGCAAGAATACTGGAGTGGGTTACCATTTCCTACTCAGCCATAAAAGGATGAAATAATACCATATGTAGCAACATAGATGGACTTAGAGATGATCATACTAAATGAGCTAAGTCAGAAAGAGAAAGACAAATCCCATATGATATCACTTACACATGGACTCTAAAATACAACCCAAATGAACATATTTATGAAACAAAAACAGACTCACAGACATAGAGAACAGACTTATGGTTGCCAAGAGAGGAGGTTTGGGAGTTGGGAGGTTGGGATTAGCAGATACAAACTATTATATATAGGATGGATAAACAAGATCCTATCATACAGCCCAGGTGATTATATGCAATATCCTGTGATAAGCCATAATGGAAAAGAATATATAACTGAAAAAAATGCATAACTTTATACCACCTACAGAACAAAGAAGGAAGATAGACCAAGTGAGAACTTTTCCCAGGATCAGAGATCAAGAGGTTTCAATAACAGAAACAAAAGTCCTAACCCACGGTTAGCATTTCCCAAGGATGTTTTTGAGAACAGATGGTAAAGGAAGCTTGTGGTTTCAGAGGATACTTCCTGTGGCATCCCTGACAAGAGCAGAACCTCAGCTTTTTAAAACTGACAGGAGGCCAATCCCAAGAATAAAGTTCCAGGTTTTTGTGGTCTTCTTTTATGGACATGTATGCTTGTGCTAATCTGGGCTATTTGTCTATATTTCTACACTTCAGTGTTTAACTTTCCCCTATAAGTTGATATTACATTTGGCCAATTAGCCAAATAGTACAAAGCAAACATCTTGAAGTATTTATGGATTTTTCCTTTGATCCCAGAACTTACAGATGCTACTAAAATACCCACTTGGTATTTGTTTTTCCAGTCTTTACAGCAGGCAGTCGTATCATATTTGCTTACTTTGCTGTGCTTCTAATCCTCACTTCTCTGTCTTGCTGATTTGTCTACCACATTCTATCAACTAAATCTCCCCATTCTGGCTTGACAGATAAAACAAGGAAATGTCTTCCCTATGATAACTCTTTGTAGCTGCTGGGCTGATAGGTTTCTTTCTTTTTTTATCCAATAGGGTCTTTAATTTTGCAGAGTTAAGCTCCCCATATAGAGTCTTCACTTGTTACTTCCTAAAAGCTGTGTATTGCCTTGAAAGTTGCATTCAAGGAGTGTTTCTTTCTTCCTCTTCTTCTGTCACTTTGAAATCCAAGGCCAAGCCCAGGAGGGTTGGCTGGCATGGGTGTGGAGTGAGGTTTCTGGCTAATAATCTAAGCAAGGAAATTTAGATGCTGTACTAAGAGAGGGGAGTGAAGGAATGGAAGGAGAAACAGGCAAGTAATTTAGATCCAGGCAAGCCTGATGGCCACTAGATTCAGGCCACAAGTTTCAGGGATCCAGATAAGGATCTAGAAAACACGAGCCCAGGGACCTGATAACAGAGTCTAGACAAGAAGACAGCAGCATCTGGGCAAAGAGTCTGAATGGCGGATAGATGGAATTAACAAAGAGGGAACATGAGTCCTAAGGTGTCAAAGCCAGAGAGAACATGAAAAACCTTATAAAAAATCAGAGCCCTAAATTAGTTATCTGCACTGTCCCCAAATCTGAGGCAAAAAGGGTAGATATCAAATTGAATGACTAAGAAAAATTAAGAATTGGACTTCCCTGGTGGCTGTTTGGTACAGAACCCGCCTGTCAATGCGGTTCAATCCCTGGAAGTCCAGGAAGATCTCACATGCCATGGGGCAACTAAGCCCATGCTCCACAACTACAGTAGCATGCACGCCTGGAGCCCAAGCTCCGCAACAAGCCAGCACAGTGGGAAGCCCACGCACCGCAACTAGAGAAAAACCCACGCAGCAGCAAAGACAGCACAGCCAAAAGTAAGGAAAGAGAACCACATGAAACAGGAAAAGTTAACAACTAAATGAGAGAAGAAGCAGTAACTCTTCCTTAAAAACAAAAAGTAAGCTGAGAATAAGCAATATTCAAGTGACAAGAAACCAGTAATCATCCAAATCAGACGAAAGGATGGAGGGAGAGATTTGGGCAAATATACAGATGCTTCTATTCATCTCATGACCTCCCAAACACCAGTCAAAACCAAAACAATGAAAAATACCCTCTTCAGGAGGGAGAGGTGTCTGGAGGGACTGGATCACCCAAAATGGCACTTTGAAATGGCTCAAATTTGTACAGTTACTGTGCGGCTTTCCCCTTGCTTAGGCCCGATTCAATCCTATATAGGGTATCCTCCACAGAATGTTAGTATTAAAGAGCTTGCTACCCTTTATTTTCTATATACACAAAAAACTATCATTAACTGAAATATTAACTGTGCTGTGCTTAGTTGCTCAGTCATGTCCAACTCCTTGGACTGTAGCGCCCCCAGGCTTCTCTGTCCATAGGGATTCTGCAGGCAAGAATACTGGAGTGGTTTGCCATGCCTTCCTCAAAATATAAACTAGCTCCCTCAAATTAATTTTTCATTGCCTGCAACTATGTTTTGGATGAGAAGTTGTGTGTCAGAGAGACCACACACTTTCTTCTGAGTTACTTTCTTCTACCTGTGAGCACTTCTCAGCAGGGCAACTTAGAAGGGCGGTTAGTTGTATTGTCACCCTGCTTATTTAACTTATATGCAGAGTACATCATGAGAAACGCTCAGCTGGAAGAAGCACAAGCTGGAATCAAGATTGCTGGGAGAAATATCAATAACCTCAGATATGCAGATGACACCACCCTTATGGCAGAAAGTGAAGAGGAACTAAAAGCCTCTTGATGAAAGTGAAAGAGGAGAGTGAAAAAGTTGGCTTAAAGCTCAACATTCAGAAAACGAAGATCATGGCATCCGGTCCCATCACTTCATGGGAAATAGATGGGGAAACAGTGGAAACAGCGTCAGACTTTATTTTTGGGGCTCCAAAATCACTGCAGATGGTGACTGCAGCCATGAAATTTATACTATCATGTAAGAATTGAATCGCCAGTCCATGTCTGACGTAGGGTGCAGCATGCTTGGGGCTGGTGCATGGGGATGACCCAGAGAGATGTTGTGGGGAGGGAGGTGGGAGGGGGGGGTCATGTTTGGGAACGCATGTAAGAATTAAAGATTTTAAAATTTAAAAAAAAATACTAGCAATTAAAAAAAATAAATAAAAGACTCTTACTCCTTGGAAGAAAAGTTATGACCAACCTAGATAGTATATTCAAAAGCAGAGACATTACTTTGCTGACTAAGGTCCATCTAGCCAAGGCTATGGTTTTTCCTGTGGTCATGTATGGATGTGAGAGTTGGACTGTGAAGAAGGCTGAGTGCCGAAGAATTGATGCTTTTGAACTGTGGTGTTGGAGAATACTCTTGAGAGTCCCTTGGACCGCAAGGAGATCCAACCAGTCCATTCTGAAGGAGATCAGCTCTGGGATTTCTTTGGAAGGAATGATGCTAAAGCTGAAGCTCCAGTACTTTGGCCACCTCATGCGAAGAGCTGACTCATTGGAAAAGAGTCTGATGCTGGGAGGGATTGGGGGCAGGAGGAGAAGGGGACGACGGAGGATGAGATGGTCAGATGGCATCCCTGACTCAATGGACATGAGTCTGAGTGAACTCCAGGAGTTGGTGATGGACAGGGAGGCCTGGCATGCTGCGATCAATGGGGTCACCAAGAGTCAGACACGACTGAGTGAACTGAACTGAATTAGTTTTATTTGTGGAAAGCAGTCTTCCTGGGGTGGGACTGGCATTGTCACTACATTCCTTCCCAGAGGGGAGGTTGGAACTACACTGTCCAATCTGTATCATGTGACCATTGAGCACATGAAATGTGACTAGTCCAAGTTGAGATGAAAAACAAATGTAAAATATCTCATTAACAATTTGTAAAATGCTGATTACATGCCAAAATGCTAATTTGGGGGCATAATTAGGCGAAATAAAAAGATTAACTTCACTTATTTCTTCCAGCTTTTTACTGTGGCTTTTAGAAAATTTAAGATTACTATGTGGCTTGCATTATACTTCTTTTGAGCAGTACTAACTTGGAAAGCACACTGAGATATACTGTTGCCAAAGGAAAGTACGAAGTATATTGAATTGTAGGGAGAAAGGAAAATTAAAATTCCATGAAGACTAAACACAAAAGAAGTAGATGACTGCAAAATAAGCCTCAGAATTAGTTGGCAGAGCTGAAAGTAGAACTGTGAGAGGGCCTTTTCCAGATAACAAATCACTTTCAAACTCTAGAACAATAAGCAGACAATTATTTGGCCACCAGAGTGGATAGGGCATTGAAAAAAAACCGAAGCACTGGTATATCAATATCTCACTGGAATTGTTAGTATAAATCTAAGTAGACTCCGACAATTTAAGTTGTGTACTGTAAGTGCTAGAACAGCTACTAAGAAAATAACAAAAGAAGTGGAAAAAAATCTTCAAAGAAATGAAAATGTTACACTAAAAAATATAAACTTAATGGCAAAGAAGGAAACAAAGGAGGAACACAGACAAAAAAATACATGAGGCATATACAGAAAACTAAGAGCGAAATGGCAGATGTGAATCCAACCATATCTGTAACTACATTAAATATAAATGCACTAGATACACAGGTCAAAAGAGAAGGAAGAAAATAGAGCACAAATTAAAATCAAGAATACAAAAATAAAGAAATCAACAAAAGTAAAAGTTGGTTCTGCGAAAAAAATTAACAAGATCAATCTACCTTTAGTTAGGCTGACAGAAAACAGAGTCAAATTACTATATAAGGAATGAAAGAGGGGACATTAGTACCAGTCTTTTATAAACAAAATACCTTTTAAGGAATTACTAAGAAAAACTGTATGTCAACAAACTATATAACATAGATGCTAAATGGACAAATTCCTAAAACAGCAAAAATGACTCAAGAAGAAATAGAAAATCTGAGTCAATTCATAACAGAGATTGAATTAGCAATCTGAATCTTCCCATTAAAAAAAAAAAAAAAAGCCCAGGACCAGATGGCCTTACTGGCAAATTCTACCGAACATTTAAAGATTAATTAATGCCAATCCCTATAAAACCCTTTTGAAAAAACAGAAGTGGTGGGAACACATCTCAACTTGTTCTATGAGGCTAATATTACTCTGATACCAAAACCAGACAAAGACTAGAAGAAAACTATAGACCAATATCTCTCATGAAGATAAATACCAAAATCCTCAACAAAAAAGTATAAAACAAAACCCACCAATACATGAAAAGGATCATATATCACAACCAAGTGATATTTGTCCCAGAGATGGAAGGGAGGTATAACATCTAGTATAATAATTAGTTTAATTATTATTTTTGTTATCACTTTAGTATACTTATTACATTAATAGAATAAAAGACACATATACATTAGATGCAGAAGAGGAATTTGATTAAAAACCCAATATACCTTGATAATAAAAACAATCAACAAACTAGTAATACAAAGGAACTTCCTCAAACTAATAAAAGGCATTTATGAAAAACTCACAGCTAACTCTATACTTAATGGGGAAAACTGAAGACTTTCTTAAGATTAATAAAAAGACAGAGATGTCCATTCTTGCCATTTCACTGAAAGTTCAATCCATACATTTATGGTCAATTGATTTTTGAAAAAGTTGTTAAGACCATTCAACGGAGAAAAAACAGCATTTTCAACAAATGGAGCTGTGACAACTGGATATTCACAAGCAAAAGAATGAAGTTGTACCCCTACCTCACACCAAATATAGAAAATTAACTCAAAATGGATCATACATAAGAACAAAGCCTAAAAAATCCTTAGAACAAACCATAGGTGTAAATCATCATGACTTTGGATTAGGCAATGATTTCTTAGATATGACATACACACAAAAACATATAAATTAAACTTCAACAAAATTATAAACTTATGTTTTAAAGGATATTAGTAGAAAAATGAAAAGATATTCCCCACCATGGGAGAAAATATTTGCAAATCATACATCTGGTAAGTGTATCATATCAAGAATATACAAATAATCCTTACAATTCAACAATGGAATGACAGATAACCCAATTTAAAAATTGAAAAAGGATCTCAATAGACCCTTTCACCAAAGAAGATATACACCTTCTTTGGCCAACAATCACAACAAAATTACTCAACATCAATAGTCATTGTGCTCAGTCTCTCAATCGTGTCTGACTCTTTGAGATCCCATGGACTGTAGCCCACTAGACTCCTCTATCCATGGGATTTTCCTGGCAAGAATGCTGGAGTGGATTGTCATTTCCTCCTCCAGGGGATCTTCCCAGCCCAGGGACTGAACCCATGTCTCTTGCATTTCCTGCATTGCAGGTGGATCCTTTATCACTGAGTCACAGGGGAAGCCCATCTATATTTATACAATCGAGTATTATTTGGGCATTAAAAAGGAAAGAAGTAGTGAAACATTCTACAATATGGATGAACCTTGAATACATTATGTTACGTGAAAGGTACCAGACAAAAAAGGCGGGACTTGTATGATTCCATTTATATGAAATGTTTAGAACAAGCAAATCCACAGAGACAGAAAGTAGATCAGTGGTTTCCAGGGTAGGGGCTTAGGTGGGTGGTGGGGAGGGAGAATAGGGAGTGACAACTTATTGGTATCTTTTGGAAAGACAAAACTGTACTAATACTGATTTTTGATGATGGTTACACAACTCCACAAATATACTAAACCCCAAAAATTGTACACTTTAAATGGGTAAATTGGTAAATGTATTCTATATGAATTGTATCTCAATAAATAAAAAAAAGTAATGATGTGGGATTTCCCACTAACTCAGTGGCAACAAGGATTTGGACTGGAATTTAAATTGATTTAAAAATATAAGATGCTCCAGACAATGGGATATTATTTAGCCCTAAAATGAAATGAGCTATCAAAAAGACATGGAGGAAGATTAAATGCATACTACTAAGAGAGAGGAGACAATCTGAAATGGCTACATGCTGTATGATTCCAACTACATCACATTCTGGGAAAGGCAAATCTATGGGGACAGTAAAACATAACAGCTGTTGCTAGAGGTTCAAGGGTGGGGTGGAGCAGAGAGGAGGGATGAATAGGCATGCACAGAGAATTTTTAAGGCAGTGAAACTATTCTGTATGATGCTGTGATGGTAGATACATGTCACTGTACATTTATCAAAACCAACAGAATGTAGAACACTAAGTAATGTGTTAGTCGTTCAGTTGTGTCTTTTTGCAACCCCATGGACTGTAGCCCACCAGGCTTCTCTGGCCATGGGATTCTCCAGGCAAGAATACTGGAGTGGGTTGCCATTTCCTTCTCCAGGGGATCTTCCTGACCCAGGCATCGAACCCAAGTCTCCTGCACTGTGCGCAGATTCTTTACCTCTGAGCCATCAGGGAAGCCCAAGAGTGAACCCTAATATAAAGGATGGACTTTGTGTGATAATGATACATATCAGTGTAGGCTCATCAATCATAACAGATGTACCACTCTGGTGCAGGATGTTGATAGTAGGGGAGGCTGTGGATATTGAGGAGGCAAGAGATATATGAGAAATCTTGGTACTTTCTGCTCAATTTTGCTGTGAACCTAAAAAGTGCCTTTAAATAGTCTTTTTTTTAAAAGCATTTAAAATGTACGTTATTATACTTCTGATTTTGTGGATAGAGATTCATGCTCTCTATACTGATACTGGGAAAGGTTGAAGGCAAAAGGAGAAAGGGGGCAGCAAAGAATGAGATGGTTAGATAGCATCACTGACTCAATGGACATGAGTTTGAGCAATCTCCAGGAGATACTGGAGGACAGGGAAGCCTGGCATGCTGCAGTCCATGGGGTCACAAAGAGACATGACGCAATTTAGTGACTGAACAACAATACTTTTGATGGCTCCTCACTATCCCAAGGAGGGACTCCATTCCCCTTTAGCTTGATTTAAGAGAAAAATGAAACCCCTACCCTATGTAAGACTAGAGGTGAGGAGAGAATGGTAGTCACATGCTAAAACTGATGTAATCAAGAAAATGTCAGGCAAGTCATAGTTGATACACACTGTATTTTTTAAATCTAGAATTTATGACTTATTTGTATTGTGCCAGCATGAGTGGAGCAATGATTATATTAAATAAATACTGCAGATGACATGTGCCAAGAAAAAAAACATTTTCAAATGGTTTGATTCACTTCCCATGTTCCTGTTTCTCTCCTAAAACTCCCTTCACTTCCTCCCTATTGTTTTCTTCTTTTCCCTATGTCTAAAGAAATAGAGTGAAAACCCAAATCCCCCAAATCATAAAGGTAGTTACCATTCATTACAAAGTGGGGGAAGAGACTCTGAGTAGGCAGGATGGATAAGAACAGACAACAAAATTGGGGGATTTCATAAAAGTATAATGTCTAAAACAAGAGGATATCACTAAATTATCCCAAAGACATATACTAGGTATCTATTTATTTTTTCCTTTTGAACTTTTAATTTTGTATTGAGGTATAGCCAATCTATTTATTTTTCTACCAACCTAAATTTAATCATCATTTAACAGTGGTGCCCAGCAAAAGCAATTTAGCATCATACTGCATCAGATACACTCCAAAACAAAGGGACCATCAACACAGCTTGAGTCCTCCACTCCCAAGTATTTCAACACTAAACCCAAGCAAATTCAATGAATGCTAGAAATCCCCATCGGGAATCTAGACATATCACACTGCCCTTTATTCATGAGTCTTCTGTGAAGACCTCTCTGAGCAGCTGGAAAACTTGTATGTTCAACTTGATCTGCCTGGCTGGGCATCAACTCACCTGAATGCTTGGGGGAACATGATTGATCCTCCTAGTTATTAGTGGCAAGCATTGGATAAATGGAAGGAGAGGCCTATAGCCATACAGGCTGAATGAACTTATTCAAAACCACACTAAGGACTTCCCTGGTGGCTCAATGGAGAGGAGTCTGCCTGCCAATGCAGAGAACAGGGGTCTGATATGTGGTCTGGGAGGATTCCACATGCCTTGGAGCAGTTCAGTCCAAATGCCACAACTCTGGAGCCTGTGAACCACAACAACTGAAGCCCACACACCCCAGAGCCTATGATCCCCAACAAGAGAAGGCACCGCAATAAGCAACCTGTGCACCACAGTTAGAGAGCAAGCCCCACTCGCCACAGCTAGAGAAAAGCCTACGCAGCAATGAAGACCCAGCACAGCCAAAAATAAAAATAAATAAATCAACAAACAAATAAAACACACCAAACTCTGAATGAAAAGACCTGTAGGAGCTTCAAGTCCTCAGGAGACACGTGGAGTACCTAGACAAGCAATCTCACCCGACAGAGCTATCCTAGTGTTGGGAAAAGAATCCAGAAATTCTGCTCCAACCCAACTGGTTTCATCTGTTGAAACAGCAGCTTAATATTTGTGCCACCAACTTCTGTCACAGGGTTTTTGTCACAAGAGCTCAGTAAATATTTATCAATGATGGTGTTGCTAATGAGAGGATCCCAAAGATGAATGCCCCCATGTGAGGAAAGACCTAGGAAGAAAAGGCCACTTGGTATCACAGCATATGAAATCTATCATGTTACATGTCAACTAGGTGCTAGGCATCACTGCTAATTTGCATAACTGTTCTAAGAGGTTGGCATTTTCCTCCCCATTTTACAGATGATACAACTAAGAATAGGGAGATTATACACTATGCTCAGTGTCACTAAGATAAGGACTGGCTGAGCAGAGATTCACACCGTAACTCCTGAAGCCTGTGTTCCTTCTACTACATCACAGCACCTTTTTTTACCCTGCTCCTTGCAAGACCAGGCTGGCCCATTCCTGTGCAGGGTATTGACTTGGATTTCCATCTTGAACGCTTTGCTCTTAAAAATCTCTATGGTGCTATCAAAATGAATGTTGCAATTTATTATCCCTGGTTTCTTGAAGAGCCTTTGGTCAATGATTACCAAAGCTGAGACAATTCTGAATAGGGCTTTTCACAGCAGAGTGGTTTGAGTCATGCATTAATTTTTTTAAAAAAATCAATGGATTACAGATTCAGAAGAAATGATGGAGGAAGAAACAGACTTTAAAACTTGATAAACACAGATGTGTGAGGGAAACATTCCCATAAGTACTGTATTCTTTCACCCTCTGTGATCCAGGGCTTGCTGGAAGGAAATATAACATGCACTCTATAGCTTCCATCTGTCAAGTTTGATTATGACAATTTATCACAATTACTGTTTTATTTTTAATCAGAGTAAGGGCGCTAATTTAGTTTCTTGCTCTTTTGTCCACAGTACTTTGTCTAGAAAACTTGTGACTGTCCGAGGGTAATTTAAAGTGTTCATAATTTTTAAAAAATCTGCTAGGAGGCTGCTATAGTCAAGAAACCTATTCACCTTACATTAAGAATTGTTCAGCAGAATGGGGCAGTAGCATAAATAAGAAACTCAATTACTATGGAATCCCTTTTCCTGTTTGGAAAGAGATCACTGCAGGGTTTAATGCATAATAAGAAAGGCATAGAACTTAGTATTTCATTGGATTTCTGATCTGAAAAGGGGGAACCTTAAGTGCCATTATCTTTTAAAGTATCTCTTAAACCTAAGCTTATCAAAAATGGATTTTTTTAAAAAAGGGTAAATGGAATAGACCCTGATCCTGGGGGGAAGTCTGAGCTCTAAACAGATTTAGAAAAATCTAATTAGGATTTATTTAAGTATGAGAAAATGCAGAGAATAAAAGCTAAGCCCGTAAGAATGGTTTCCATGCTGTTTTCAAGGCCACATATAGGAAACAGGATGAATGATAACAGAGCAAGCAGGAATGAAAGACCCTTAGCATTTCCCTGCCTCATTTCTACCAAATAAGTCGTCTTGTGTTCACCTGCAGAGGGAGCCAGGCTCCACTTTCACACTCGAAGACTGGTTGTGGCTCTGGGCAAGAGAAGACCCTAAGAAGCTCCTGCAGCACAAAGCAACCTGGTAGCTGTCACCTACTTCCCAGTCTCTCTGCCTCAGTTCTTTAACCTGGAAAAATGGTACTAATGATAATGTTTCCTTCCTTGTTGGGGTTGTTATAAACATTAAATGAGTTAATCTACATAAAGGGCTTAGAACTATGTGTGGCACCAGCAAGTGCTTAATAAATAATCACTTTCATCGTCATTCCATTCTTCACTGTACAGATTAAGTTGCTTTTCCAACACCAGTCTCCTGTAGTAACACAAGGCACAGACTCTATATCAATATTCTGATTCCTGCACTGATGTCATTTCCCCTTTACGATGCAGAGCAGGTGATTTCAAAAGCACTGAAAGGTCCCTCACACATTTAAATAGTTCCCCCTACAGCTGTGTCACGGTACCTGAGATCTCCAGCTTTAATAACCCCTTTGAAGAGTTTTCTGGCGATATAACATTTTGTTAAGTGAAGTGGGTTTGTCTCAGGAGAGGGAACACATTAGAGAACAAGCAAAAGTAGAAATAGACTTCCTGTGATGACTAAACCGTGATTAAACATCATTTTAAACCAAATGCAGACCCTGAATGAACGAGACACTGAGAAAGGTATAATTTTGAAGAAGAGGGAGGGGGGATAGGTTTAGAAGAGAGGGTGGTCGGAGGTGGAGGCCAGGCAACTGGGAAAAAAGGGCTAAAGTCTTTCAGGAGGGTTTAGGGGATTTCAACTTCATTCACAAACATTACGCTCTTAGGTTTTATCGCGTGAACCTGAGCCTTGAACTTAGATCTGATTATTCATAATTTTCTAGAAGCATAAGAGCAACCTGCACCCAGAACTCAGAGATATGTGTATGCTGACAAGGTGATTTCTGGGTCAAATCAAAGTCTCTTTCAGCTCTACTTCATGAAATTTAATGATAAAAATAATTCACAGTGTAGGTTTGAGTTAGAAAAAGAGGGGTTCATCTACTAACTAGACAAGAATACCAAGAACGACTTTTAAAAATCATACATTTAATTTTTTTCTTTGGAAAAAAAAGATAAAATATTCACTTCAAGCATTGCTTGGGCTGCATATTATATGAGGTTTATTTGGACTGCATATCTCTGATGGGCTCTATTTGTGGCTGAAAGTACAAACATACTGATTACAATCACTCTTTTCCTACATTTAGGAACAAAATTAATTATCTGCAAAAAGCAGAAAGGCTTAGATAGACTCTCAGTCAGTAAATGATAATAGACAGCACCCAAATATAATGACTCTGTTTCCTACTTTATCTGTTTTAGGCATTCTGAGTGGAATGAAAAAAAGGAAAAATTAATTCACTTTCTGAATGTTCTTCAGAAAGGATTTGAATTTGGGCAATAGGAAGTCAGAATCAACCCTCCCCCAGCTTTCACTCCCCCTCCATATAAAACAAGAAAGCCACCTTGATGGAGGGTGCACTTCCCAAAGAGACTTTTTCTTTTTACCTTCTAGTTTCTAGTACTGCTTTTATTTGTTTTTGTTTACTTTATAGGCTTAGAAGAGAGGGTGGTCAGAGGTTGAGGCCGGGCAACTGGGATGAAAGGGCTGAAGTCTTTCATGAGAGTAATTTATTGGAATGATATGATTAATATTTACACATGTGTCATTTTACGAGGTGTTTTATAATATGCTGATACATTGTTGTATTTGAAATGCTTTATATGTTAATTCTACAGTTTTTTAATTTTACAAAGTCCTTCTTCCCACAATGTTCAGTTCAGTTCAGTTCAGTCGCTCAGTTGTGTCCGACTCTTTGCGACCCCATGAATCGCAGCACGCCAGGCCTCCCTGTCCATCACTAACTACCGGAGTCCACCCAGACTCACGTCCATCGAGTCGGTGATGCCATCCAGCCATCTCATCCTCTGTCGTCCCCTTCTCCTCCTGCCCCCAATCCCTCCCAGCATCAGAGTCTTTTCCAATGAGTCAACTCTTCACATGAGGTGGCCAGAGTACTAGAGTTTCAGCTTTAGCATCATTCCTTCCAAAGAACTCCCAGGGTTGATCTTCAGAATGGACTGGTTGTTATTCAGGTGTAATTTTGGATTTATACAGTTCACCCATTTCAAGTGTACAATGTAATGATTTTTACTAAATTTATGAAGTTGTGCGACCATGACAAACCTGTTTGGCAACATTTTATTCCTTTTGAGAAGTCTGATGCATTCCCTGTAGCTCAAATGATAAAGAATCTCCCTGCCATTCACGAGACCTGGGTTCGACCCCTGGGTCAGGAAGATCCACTGGAGAAAGGAATGGTAACCTGCTCCAGTGTTCTTGCCTAGAGAATCCCCATGGGCAGAGGGAGCCTGGCGGGCTACAGTCCATGGGGTCACAAAGAGTCAGACACAACCGAGCGACTAACACTACTGATGCATTCTGAATCCCTATTGCCAAACAGACATTTTAAAGGACATTAAGAACTCTGTACCTTCACCAAAACAAAGCTTATTTGTCTTACTCTATTAACAGTCTAGACAGCATATTCAAAAGCAGAGACATTACTTTGTCAACAAAGGTCCGTCTAGTCAAGGCTATGGTTTTTCCAGTGGTCATGTATGGATGTGAGAGTTGGACTGTGAAGAAAGCTGAGTACTGAAGAATTGATGCTTTTGAACTGTGGTGTTGGAGAAGACTCTTGAGAGTTCCTTGGACTGCAAGGAGATCCAACCAGTCCATCCTAATGGAGATCAGTCCTGGGTGTTCATTGGAAGGAATGATGCTGAGGCTGAAACTCTAACAGTTTGGCCACCTCATGCGAAGAGTTGACTCATTGGAAAAGACCCTGATGCTGGGAGGGATTGGGGGCAGGAGGAGAAGGGGACGACAGAGGATGAGATGGTTGGATGGCATCCCTGACTCGATGCACATGAGTTTGGGTAAACTTCGGAAGTTGGTGATGGACAGGGAGGCCTGGCGTGCTGTGATTCATGGGGTCAAAAAGAGTCAGACACAACTGAGCAACTGAACTGAACTGAACTGATTAACAGTCTCCCCAGTACGGGAAATAATGGCAAACAGAAAGACGTAGAACAGTACCCAGTACCAAGACTCAGAAAGTTGTGGCTGATGGGGATGATGAAGGTTTGTGTTTTATCTTATGAAGGCTGTAACACACTGGAAGAAATGTGCCCCAAATTCTGTCATTGTGGCCTTTTGTTAAATTCTTTATTATAGCAAATATTATAACTACCTCTTCCCTGGAGGAAATTACTATACTACAGTGTAAGTTCGTTTAAAAATGCTTCTGTGATGTTCAAAATACATGCTTATTTTTTAATGTGGGGGCGAAGTGACAGCCCTCTAAGAAACAGGCCAAGTAGAAAGCATTTTCTGCCTGAGAGCTGAGAAACACAGCAAAATGCATAGCAGAGGCACTACCGTAAGTGAACGCTGTAGCCCTACAGTTGCCAACAGTAACCTTATTCCAAGTGGGTAAAAAAGAATCAGAGGAATCACACTGTGTACATGACTCCATGTTTTCTGAGGTGTTTAAGGTTTTGCAACTAAAAAAAAAAGAAGCAAGTATTCGAGAGCTTTTCTACCCTCACCAGATAGAAGGCTGCTTTCCCTCTGCTCTGATTCCTGGGCCACCCAACATTAAAAAGGCATTTAGGACTCCCTCATTCTCATCATGGGAACATATGGATTCTCTGAATACCAGGTCATCAGTGAGGCCTTCCTAGACTATTGCCCACTTGAACAAATATTCCTGACTTTCTAACCTTTCTGAATATATTCCAAGCACAAATCTGTCCTCCACAGCACTCCCACAGACATGGATAAGCATCTGCTGACTACTCTGTGGTTATCACTTGCTTCATCATAGAACTGCAGTAAAAGAGAAAACTCTCAGGCAACCTACTTAGCAACACAAAACTCCCAAACCCAAAGCCTGAACAAGCAAGAAAGGAAACAAGAGCTTGGAGATGGAAAGAGACAGCAATAGAGTAGTAAGTAGGTGGAGGCCCAAAGTGGCGAGTTTACTCCTAACCAGAGGCAACTACTCAAATGCCCCTTTTATATTTTGTAAAGTATTCTCTGAAGAGCTGAGAAAACAGCTGCCATCTATTCTTTGATGTTCCTTCTGCTAGCGTCCAACAGTTGGCACGCATCCCGCTTTTCGACTAACCAGTCATGGCTGAGCTAAGTGTCTTTCAGCAACTTCTTATTTCCTTGACAGATCCTCCAGAAGCATCATGAACTTGAGAAGTTTTGGCAGCCATCCAAGGTTGGGGGACTCATGTGTTGCAAGACAATTCTCCATGGTCCTCTTGTGTTTCTGCATGTCTTATAAACAGAGGCACATCGCTCCCCACCCCCACACTATTTGTATCAAGTATCTTTCTATAGCAAATAGTCTTGGAAGATAATAATGGTATCTCTGTCAGAGAAAGCAGCGGACAGTCTTTGTATCTATGAGAAAAGATTTGAGTTCCCTAAAAGTTTGTGTGAGGGAACACAGCTCTACCCATCAACAGAAAATTGGATTAAAGATTTACTGAGCATGGCCCCACCCATCAGAACAAGACCCAGTATCCCTCTCAGTCAGTCTATCCCATCAGGAAGCTTCCATAAGACTCTTATCCTTCTCCATCAGAGGGCAGACAGACTGAAAACTATAATCACAGAAAACTAACCAATCTGATCACATGGGCCACAGCCTTGTATAATTCAATGAAACTATGAGCCATGCCATGTAGGGCCACCCAAGACAGATGGGTCATGGTGGAGATTTCTGACAAACCATGGTCCACTGGAGAAGGGAATAGCAAATCACTTCAGTATTCTTGCCTTGAGAACCCCACGAACATTATGAAAAGGCAAAAAGATAGGACACTGAAAGATGAACTCCCCAGGTCAGTAGGTGCCCAATATGCTACTGGAGATCAGTGCAGAAATAACTCCAGAAAGAATGGGGGAGACAGAGCCAAAGCAAAAACAACACCCAGTTGTGGATGTGACTGGTGATAGAAGCAAGGTCGGATGCTGTAAAGAGTAATATTGCATAGGAACCTGGAATGTCAGGTCTGTGAATCAAGGCAAATTGGAAGTGGTCAAACAGGAGATGACAAGACTGAATGTTGACATTTTAGGAATAAGCAAACTAAAACTGACTGGGATGGGTGAACTTAACTCAGATGACCATTATATCTACTACTGTGGGCAAGAATCCCTTAGAAGAAACGGAGTAGCCATCATAGTAAAAAAAAAAAAAAAAAAAAGAGTCTGAAATGCAGTACTTGGCTGCAAACTAAAAAACAAAAGAAAGATCTCTGTTCGTTTCCAAGGCAAACCATTCAATATCACGGTAATCCAAGTCTATGCCCTGACCAGTAATGCTGAAGAAGCTGAAGTTGAACAGTTCTATGAAGACCTACAAGACCTTCCAGAACTAACACCCAAAAAAGATGTCCTTTTCATTATAGGGGACTGGAATGCAAAAGTAGGAAGTCAAGAAACACCTGGAGTATCAGGCAAATTTGGCCTTGGAATACGAAATGAAGCAGGGCAAAGACTAATAGAGTTTTGCCAAGAGAACACACTGGTCATAGCAAACACCCTCTTCCAACAACACAAGAGAAGACTCTGCACATGGACATCACCAGATGGTTATACCAAAATCAGATTGATTATATTCTTTGCAGACCAGGAGCTGACTGTGGCTCAGATCATGAATTCCTTATTGCCAAATTCAGACTTAAATGGAAGAAAGTAGGGAAAACCACTAGACCATTCAGGCATGACTTAAATCAAATCCCTTATGATTATACAGTCAAAGTGAGAAATAGATTCAAAGGATTAGATCTGATAGACAGAGTGCCTGATGAACTATGGACGGAGGTTCGTGACATTGTACAGGAAACAGGGATCAAGACCATCCCCAAGAAAATGAAATGCAAAAAAAGCAAAATGATTGTCTTAGGAGGTCTTACAAATAGCTGTGAAAAGAAGAGAAGCCAAAAGCAAAGGAAAAGGAAAGATATACCCATTTGAATGCAGAGTTCAAATAGCAAGGAAAGATAAGAAAGCTTTCCTCAGTGATCAACGCAAAGAAATAGAGGAAAACAATACAATGGAAAAGACTAGAGATCTCTTCAAGAAAATCAGAGATACCAAGGGAACTTTCCACACAAAGATGGGCACAATAAAGGACAGAAATGGTATGGAGAAAATAGAAGCAGAAGATATTAAGAACAGGTGGCAAGAAGACACAGAAAAACTATACAAAAAAGATCTTCATGACCAGATAACCATGATGGTGTGATTACTCACCTAGAGGCAGACATCTTGGAGTCTGAAGTCAAGAGGGCCTTAGGAAACATCACTATCAACAAAGCTAGTGGAGGTGATGCAATTCCAGCTGAGCGATTTCAAATCCTAGAAGATGATGCTATCAAAATGCTGCACTCAATATGCCAGCAAATTTGGAAAACTCAGCAGTGGCAACAGGACTGGAAAAGGTCAGTTTTCATTCCAGTCCCAAAGAAAGACAATGCCAAAGAGTGCTCAAACTACCACATAATTGCACTCATCTCGCATGCTAGTAAAGCAATGCTCAAAATTCTGCAAGCCAGGCTATGACAGTACATCAACTATGAACTTCCAGATGTTCAAGCTGGTTTTAGAAAAGGCAGAGGAACCAGAGATCAAATTGCCAACATCTGTTGGATCTTAGAAAAAGCAACAGAGTTTCAAAAAAACATCTCTTTCTGCTTTATTTACTATGCCAAATCCTTTGACTGTGTGGATCACCACAAACTATGGAAAATTCTTCAAGAGATACCAGACCACCCTACCTGCATCTTGAGAAATCTGCATGCAGGTCAGGAAGCAACAGTTAGAACTGGATATGGAACAACTGACTGGTTACAAATTGGGAAAGGAGGACATCAAGGCTATATATTGTCACAGTGCTTATTTAACTTATATGCAGAGTACATCATGAGAAACGCTGGGCTGGATGAAGCACAAGCTGGAATCAAGATTGCTGGGAGACAATGTTCATTAAAGCACTGTTTACAATAGCCAAGACATGGAAGCAACCTAGATATTGGCAGATGAATGGATAAGAAAGCTGTGGTACATGTACACAATGGAATATCACTCAGCCATTAAAAAGAATCCATTTGAATCAGTTCTAAGGAGGTGGATGAAACTGGAGACTATTATACAGGGTGAAGTAAGTCAGAAAGAAAAACACCAATACAGTATATTAATGCATATATATGGAATTTAGAAAGATGATAATGATGACCCTATATGTGAGACAGCGAAAGAGACGCAGATGTAAAGAACAGACTTTTGGACTCTGTGGGAGAAGGCGAGGGTGGGATGATTTGTGAGAACAGCATTGAAACATATATTATCATATGGGAAACAGATCACCAGTCTAGGTTTGATGCATGAGACAGGGTGCTCAGGGCTGGTGCACTCAGATGACCCTGAGGGATGGGATGGGGAGGGCGGTGGGAGGGGGGTTCAGGATGGGGAACACATGTATACCCATTGCTGATTCATGTGAATGTATGGCAAAAACCACCACAATATTTTAAAGTAATTAGCCTCCAATTAAAATAAATTACTTAAAAAAAAGACTGCTGGGAGAAATATCAATAACCTCAGATATGCAGATGACACCACCCTTATGGCAGAAAGGGAAGAAGAACTAAAGAGCCTCTTGATGAAAGTGAAAGAGGAGAGGGAAAAAGTTGGCTTAAAGCTCAACATTCAGAAAACTAAGATCATGGCATCCAGTCCCATCACTTCATGGCAAATAGATGGAAACAGTGGAAGCAGTGGCTGACTTTATTTCTGGGGGGCTCCAAAATCACTGCAGATGGTGATTGCAGCCATGAAATTAAAAGACGCTTACTCCTTGGAAGAAAAGTTATGACCAACCTAGACAGCATATTAAAAAGCAGGGACATTACTTTGTCAACAAAGGTCTGGCTAGTCAGGCTATGGTTTTTCCAGTTGTCATGTATGGATATGGGAGTTGGACTATGAAGAAAGCTGAGTGCTGAGGAATTGATGCTTTTGAACTGTGGTGTTGGAGAGGACTCTTGAGAATCCCTTGGACTGCAAGGAGATCCAACCAGTCCATCCCTAAAGGAAATCAGTCCTGAGTATTCATTGGAAGCACTGATGTTGAAGCTGAAACTCCAATACTTTGGCTACCTGATGCAAAGAGCTAACTCATTGGAAAAGACCCTGATGCTGGGAAAGATTGAGGGCAGGAGAAGGGGATGACAGAGGATGAGATGGTTGGATGGCATCACTGACTTAATGGACATGAGTTTGAGTGAACTCCCGGAGTTGGCAATGGACAAGGAGGCCTGGCATGCTGCAGTCCATGGGGTTGCAAAGAGTCAGACACGAGTGAGAGCCTGAACTGAACTGAAGCTCAAGCTTCCTCTCCTGTAATGCACCTCACTGTGTGTGTGTAGGAGTCATCTGGTTCTCTTTGCCTTTCCCCATGGGAGCTGGGGCTTGGGGACCTGGCACAAATGCTGATACTCAGGCTACTGCTCTCATTGTGAGAAGTAAACCGTGCTGCATCCCTGAGCCGGAGTCTCCTCTCCTTATCCAGCATCCACGATACTGGCTGGGTAACTTGTTAGTTTGCAATCAGGGTAAAAATCTCTGATGTTTCACAGTTCTTGAGGACACTTTCTTGCCACATTACTCCAGAGACCACAGCAAGGGGGGAAGACTTCTTTCTAAAGACTCAGAACATATAACACATTGCCACTCTTGCCAAGGCAAAGGCAAGTAATTCTAGATTTGTGAGGAGCCCATTGGATTCCTTAATATGACCCATAATATACATAATTTCAAGGTGAAGCATTATAAAGAGCTTCCCTTGTGTGACTACTGTTTGAAACTTGTCCGAAAATTAACATTAGGTGCCTGAAAGTGATGTAGATTTTTTCATTTGTATTTGGCTTGCCAATAAATAGGTACTCTATGTTTTAAAACTATATATTTTCCCTATGGGAATCACTAAAGCTATTTTTATTGTGAACGAAAAAAAGATGGCATCCTGTAAACATTTTTCTCTCTCCAGAAATGGACCTCATGCAAATAAAGCTGCCTGCCACAGTTCTAGATGCTGACCTGCAGACAGTAATTAGGCAGTGAGACATTTACTTGTTTTTATCACTTTGAAATCACTTGCTACTGACAACAGCTTGTCTGAATTCAGACAAGGTATCTCTATATGAGACTAAAAAAATGAAAGTCCAAAGCGATGGCGTGAGGAGAAAAACACTGACATTCTGACACCTGAGAAATAACCTCAGCCTTCAAAAGCGTAGGGCTAATCTTGGAAATTCTGATGAGCTACAGTCACTCACATAGACAGCAAAATATAAGAATTTGATAGAGTGAATTATTATTGAGGATCAACAGAGAATCTTCCCCAGAGCTTCCTAGCACACATAAATAAATACTGACTTCACTGAAGCTATCTTCAGAAATTCTACCAAAGAAAATGGATGTACCTGAATACTGGAATATGTTAGGTACTCAGTAGGCAGTGTTACTAATATTAAGGAGACTCCATAATGGAGATCTGGGTGTACTGAGGTCCAGAATCAAAGACAAATGCATTAAAAACTGTATGTTGATCCAATACACAGACTCCAAACACTGCAGCGGCAAAATAATCTATACCTCATTGTCAGCACAGTGCATACAGATTTTAGGCAAAGTCATTTCACCATGTGATTGGGTCTTCCATCACCTACAAAAACATTCATTCTTCCCCTAGAAACTATTCTGTGCCTTTAAATGTTACAAAGACGAAAAATCTCATGTTTTGTAGTACTTGATTGAGGAATACTATAGGAGAAATCTCCAAGGAGGGAGAATGAATTCAAACTGATTGTGCAGCTGTAAAAATAGTAGAGAGTAATACAGGATATTAAACAAGATAATCAAGACCCACATAGCCTGTGGTAAAGGAATAAAAATTCTGGTGAGAAGAAAGTGAACCTATTTGAAAGAGCAATGTAGAGAAATTGTGAGAAGCATGTGCTTTGGAGTCCGACAGATCCAGCTTTGAATCCCAGCTCTGCTACCTCCTGGCCAAATGATTTCTGAGGACAGCAACGGTCACGGTCATCTTTCCAGCCACTTCTTGCACCTCCCTGTCTGTTAGTGGCTCCACAATTAGACACTCACTAACTGTTCCCTGAGAAGAATGCTATTTCAGACAGTGCTAAAATGAATATCATGGTGAGGAAAGACTGGTTCCAAATTGATAAAGAGTACATCAAGGCTGTATATTGTCACCTTGCTTATTAAACTTATATGCAGAGTATGTCATGCGAAATGCCAGGCTGGATGAAGCACAAGCCCGAATCAAGGTTGCTGGGAGAAATATCAATAACCTCAGATATGCAGATGACACCACCCTAATGGCAGAAAGCGAAGAGGAACTAAAAAGCCTCTTGATGAAAGTGAAAGAGGAGAGTGAAAAAGTTGGCTTAAAGCTCAACATTCAGAAAACGAAGATCATGGTATCCGGTCCCATCACTTCATGGGAAATCGATGGGGGAACAGTGGAAACAGTGTCAGACTTTATTTTTGGGGGCTCCAAAATCACTGCAGATGGTGACTGCAGCCTTGAAATTAAAAGATGCTTGCTCCCTGGAAGAAAAGCTATGACCAACCTAGACAGCATATTAAAAAGCAGAGACATTACTTTGCTGACAAAGGTCCGTCTAGTCAAGGCTATGGTTTTTCCAGTAGCCATGTATGGATATGAGAGTTGTAACGTAAAGAAAGCTGAGTGCTGAAGAATTGATACTTTTGAGCTGTGGTGTTGGAGAAGACTCTTGAGAGTCCCTTGGACAGCAAGATCAAACCAGTCCATCCTAAAGGAAATCAGTCCTGAATATTCATTGAAAGGACTGATGCTGAAGCTCCAATACTTCAGCCACCTGTTGGTAAGAACTGACTCATTTGAAAAGACCCTGATGCTGGGAAAGATTGATGCTGGGAGGGGAAAGGGCTGACAGAGGATGAGATGGTTGGATGGCATGACTGACTCGATGGACATGCGTTTGAGCAAGCTCCAGGAGTTGGTGATGGACAGGGAAGAGTCCATGGGGTCACAAGGAGTTGGACACGACTGAGTGAGTGAACTGAAGTGAGGAAAGAAGGGGAGAAACAGAGAAGGTATAAAAGGTTGCAGTTTTGGACAACATTCAATGAAGCACATAACAGTCAAGTAATGAAATTGTGGGAGAGGAAACACTAATGCTGAGAAACTCTGAAATGAATCAATAAAGTAAGTACATAAGTAAAAATGGAAAAATAAAAGTGCAAACAGCCATGTGAGGACATATGAGCAATTTAGGGGGGTAAAGAAAGTAAGTACAATCATAGAGATTCTTGGGAAACTTTCTGAATTAGTAATAAACATCCAACATGCTGATTATTGGGCTTCCTTGGTGGCTCAGACAGTAAAGAATCTGCCTGCAATGCAGGAAACCTGGGTTCAATCCCTAGGTCAGGTAGATCCCCTGGAGAAGGGAATGGCAACCTGCTCCAATATTCTTGCCTGGAGAATCCTGTCAATGGGGTCGCCAAGAATCAGATACAGCTGAAGGACTGAGCACATCCATAAGGTATGGAATTCAATAATGTGCTGATAAATTTAAAAATGATACTCTCAATACTACCCAAAGGATGCCTCAATACTATTAAAGATCTACTCAGTACTCACTTGGGGCCATGATATTTAACCTTGTTCACAAATGTAGATGAAGAACCAAGATGGATCTATTTACATTCCCATCATTAATACTTTTCAGTAAAACTTTTCTCTTTCCTTACCTTCCTCTCACCTCTGCTCTCATTCTCTCTCTCTCTCTCTCTCACACACACATATAAACACACAATAAAATACTGGTATTTTTATTCACTTCTTTGGGTTATAATAACATGAAACCTCCTGGCACTTAAAAACAAGTTTAAGAAAAGCTCATTATCCATTTGGCACTTAGAAACATGTTGTAGGAAGAGTACTGCACTGCGGCTTAGTTAATACTGGCCATGTGCCTTGAACTCTGCCAGGTACTTTGAACCTATCATTTCAATGCATTCCCATATATCAGCCCCATTTGATAGATGTGCTCACAGCTTTGCCATTGTCATTCACTTCCAACCTCTGGGCCTTATCTTCTGAACAAAGTGGCTGGATTTGCTTCCAAGAAAGTATCAGAATCAAATGGAGTACTTTTTAAGTGACAAATTCTCTGGCACAGACTATGGTATCAGAATCCCCAGGGCAGGGGGAGGGGCTCCAGGAATCTGTTTAATGAGTTCCCTAGATGATTGTGGTGATGAGTCAAGTTTGAGAACCACATGCTTACCACCTCTAGGAGTGCAGCAAGGAACAACATCCTAACATTTGCTCACATGTCTTCATTTGGTAGTCTGAAGAATGGAAAAATATCTCAGGGAAAACTAAAACACTAATAGGCCATAATTATAAAAAAATTCACAGTGCCCCACTCACTTAGATAAGACCAAAATGTCCTTCATGATCTGGGATAGATGAGCAAAGTCCCTGCTTGGCAGACTTCATGGTTCCTACATTGTAGGTGGATTCTTCACCGCAGAGCCACTGGGTAAGCCCATGGCAGACTTCATGCATAGCTTATAGCTAGCTAAAAATGCTGTCCTAACAGAGCTCTGAAAGAGCTGATTTTCAAAGAGGTCTCTCATCATAACTTAACCTCAATCAGGACTAACTGGCCGGGTCTCACATTTGATCACAACCGGAAGGTGAAGGTGCTGCAGCAGAATCTCATTAATGCTTTAGTTTTCAAGCAGCTTAGGCTTGGGGGCATTTTGTGGTTTTGTTAACAGGAATAGGGTTCTGTAATCCACCTAGCCCTCACTTCCCCTCACCACCCATAAATGACCCGGCCCCTTGATGGGGCATACAGAGTATAGCTGGATCACACCTGGGCAATGATTCCCCACCCCCACCATTTGGTATACATTACTTAGAGCTGGCAATCATAAACCAGTAACAAGGCAGAGTTTACATATGCTTTCTGTTCTAGTTTATGCATTCCCTGGGGAAGACAGACTTCACGCTCTCATAACCAGCTGGGAGCTGGGAGCAATCAGGCCCTTAATGGCCAAAACAGAAAGGGCCTGACTGCATCACTGAGCACCTCTTGACAGCCAAGGCTTTTCTTCCTGAATGATAATGGCATGAAATGTACTCCCTCTGTGTGTGTGCACACACACACAGACGGGCCCACGTGCGCCTAACACATGGCAGGTTTGGCACCCCCAAAATAGCTGTTCAATTTAAGTTCATGATGTCTTTGCAGAATCCTAATGGAGCTCTTTGAGTGAAAATTTGGGAGGGTCTTATGGGAGACAGATCAGGGTGGTGGAAAGAGTGCTCGACTGTAGCAGCAGCAGACCTTGGGCCCTACTTCTGGCTCTTCCACTAACTATACAACTGTGGGCAAGCCTCTCTGAACTTTATTTTTTCATTTGTAAATCAAAGGGACTGGACTAGGTAATCTCTTTCAGGCCTTCTAACATTCACATTGTAGTGAGATGTTCACTGTGCTGAAAATTATTCAGTTACACATCTGTCTGTCAACAAAGCTAAACTGACCTTTTAAAGACTTAAGAACTATGTCTGGGGCAACTGAGTACCCAGCACCTGGCAAAGTGCCATGAACACAGCAAATGCTTAAGAAATGTTCACTAAATAAACTTTCATTTCTAGAGCCTGATCAAAATAGTGGACTCAATCCACTACCAGGTCCCCTACTCTATTTTTCTGTGTTGAAAATAACCAGAGGAGAAAACATGTTTTCAAAATGTTGTCAAAGTGACCAATATCAGTTTTCAAAATGTTGCTGTCAAATGACCAATATCAGAGGCAAACTTTAAACACTCCCATATTCTGTCTTTAATGTTATCTTCTTGTTTTTCTCTTATTGAAGACATTTCCACACCCCTGGCACTCTCGCTTTTGTTGGACACATAGAGGGCCCTCAACGAACATCAGGTGAAATGAACATACGAATGCACTGGCTTTTCATTTTTCTAGTTCTCTGAGATTTACTTTTGTTTAAGGCCCAAGAATCTGGCCTCGAATTATAAAGCAATCAGAGGAATAATTAACCACTGAAGAACACTATCGTTAGGACATTTCTGTTCATTTTACTATAAAATATTTTCTCAGAAAATGTGTTTTAAATGGCTAACATTCTGAATGGGACAATTAGAGCAGCTCCGTGAGTAGCCATCCTGTGGGTTGCATCGTTTTTTGTTCTCCTTTCTCGTTTAATTCACCAAAGAAACCAATTACCTCTATCATTTCGTACTTGCAGAGCTTAAAGACAGGGCTAAATGGCCCAATCTGCCCTCCACATTCTGGGTAAGCGATGGTTCAGAGTACACAGCAGCTACACTGTATAGAAGGTAAGAGCATGAATCAAGCAAGGCAACAAGCCAGGGTTGGAATCCCAGTTTCCCCACTACCATTTAACTAGCTTTGATGTCTGGGCAAGGTATTTAGGCTCTGTGAAGTGAAGTGAAAGTCGCTCAGTCGTGTCTGACTCTTTGTGCCCCATGGACTACACAGTCCATGGAATTCTCCAGGCCAGAATACTGGAGTGGGTAGCCTTTCCCTTCTCCAGGGGATCCTCCCAACCCAGGGATCAAACCCAGGTCTCCCGCATTGCAGGCAGATTCTTTGCCAGCTGAGCCACTAAGCTTCATCTTGTTGCTGTGTCTGACTCTTTGCAACCCCATGGACTGCAGTACGCCAGGCCTCCTTGTCCCTCACCATCTCCTGGAGTTTGCCCCAGTTCACATTCAGCACATCAGTGATGTCGTCCAGCCATCTCATCCTCTGATGCCCTCTTCTCCTTCTGCCCTTAATCTTTCCCGGCATCAGGGACTTTTCCAATGAGTCACCTGTGAGTGTCAGATGACCACAATACTAGAGCTTCAGCTTCAGCATCAGTCCCTCCAGTGAATAT
Source organism: Ovis aries (assembly GCF_016772045.2). Lineage (NCBI taxonomy): Eukaryota > Metazoa > Chordata > Mammalia > Artiodactyla > Bovidae > Ovis > Ovis aries. The sequence goes on along the minus strand of NC_056080.1, from coordinate 101,142,313 downwards.
TCAGGGCTGATCTCTCTTAAGATTGACTGGTTTGAACTCCTTGCTGTTCAAGGGACTTTCAGGAGTCTTCTCCAGTACCACAGAAGGCATCAATTCCTCAGCATTCTGCCTTCTTTACAGTCCAGCTCTCACAACCATTCGTGATCACTGGAAAGATAGTAGCCTTGACTATATGGACCTTTGTCAGCACAGTAATGTCTCTGCTTTTCAACACACTGTCTAGGTTTGTCATAGCTTTCCTGCCAAGAAGCAATCATCTTCTGATTTCATGGCTGCAGTCACCGTCCGCAGTGATTTTGGAGCCCAAGAAGAGGAAATCTGTCACTACTTCTACCTTTTCCCCTTCTATTTGCCATGAAGTAATGGCCCCAGATGCCATGACCTTAGTTATTTTTATTTTACTCAAGCCAGCTCTGAAGCTGGCTTCATTTACTCCTGTGTAAAATGGGGATAATATTAGGATCTATCCCATAGACTACTGTGACATAATTTTATGTAAACTGGTCAGCAGAGCACTTCAAATGTGGTAAGATCCCAACAAGGCTGGTGTATTAGATGATTCTGCCATCTCCTTCAACAAAGCTGGCAACATTCAGGAATCAGTCATTATAACCTTAGTGAGATCTAACTGATAGCTCTTGGCTCTATGTTCTTTTCTGTATTGAAAAGTGTGTGCTCCTGTGGTTCTGAATGTGTACATCCTAGCTTAGGAGGTACAATGTAACTAATAATGTTTGACTGAAACCAAGCAAGCTGCTCCCTCACACAACTGTCCCACCCCAATACAAATACCATCAGGCTTACACTGGTATAAATCAAGGCTGCAAAAACAACTGTTGGAAAATATGAATGTTTTGCCTCATTCATTTGTAGCTTTAGTTAGTGGGTTCTAGCTGGGTTTCCTACTTTCAAAGTCACTACTCAAAATGTAAATCAAAACTAACATCGCATATCAACTACTCAAAATGCTGCTGCTGCTAAGTCACTTCAGTCATGTCCGACTCTGTACGACCCCACAGACGGAAGCCCACCAGGCTCCTCCATCCATGGGATTTCCCAGGCAAGAGTACTGGAGTGAGGTGCCATTGCCCTCTCCGCTACTCAAAATAGTAATGTGATTAAGAGCACAAGAGTGAAATCAGAATCAGAGAAACTGGTGATAACCTAATTAAAAGGCACCTGATCAATTTGTGAATCATGGCTTTCATTAACTATAGCTGGGTGCCCCTGGTCAAGTTGCAGTTTCCCTGAGCTTCAGTTCCCTCACTTACAAAATGGAGATAATAGCTCATACCTCACAGGGTTGTCAAGAATGTGGTGTTAACTAACAGCAGTGGCAATAATAACTAATAATTACTAAAGAACTGTAACCCATGTTACTCCCAATGAAAAAGGTATTCTTTTTAATCCTTATTTTATCGATCAGCAAGATGAGGCTCATACAGAGCCTCATGACCAAGGTCCGATAACAAGAAAGTAGATGGAGCTAAAATGCAAAGCCAGGCTTTGGACTCCATAACCTGTGGATTTAACGCACTGCCCAGCTTTGTGAGGAAATTCAGGCCCTCTATCATCCCTGCCCATATTTTTCTTAGTTCTCTCCATTGGCACCTCTACTGGCCATGCCACCACACCCCCAATAGAATCCAATTCCTTGGAAAACAGTAGAATGGTACTCACCGTGGTGGTGAGCTTTCCTCCATTCTTCTGGACATACTGGATGGAGTCATGGATCGTAGAGAAGAGACCAAGCAGTACATTCTCCATGTCATAGATTCTGTACATGCCGTTCACCAGTTCTTCCAGAGACAGGATGTATTCTCTCCAGTACTTGTCAATCTCCACCACACCTGCCATACAGCCCTGCATGACCACATTGCAGTAGCCACCACATGGCTTCACCATCATCAGTCCCTGGCAATAAGAGCAGTACCACATCCTCGTGAGCATTCGGCCACAGTCCTTACTGAACTTCAGGTGATCGGTTGTGTTGATCACTTCAATTCCAAGATTCAGGGCCTGGAGGAAGATCCTAGTGACTTGCAGTGACTTGGAAACCTGGGTCATAATAAGCTTGGGGAAATTCCCAAATACTTTCAGGTCACGCCTTGCCCCTCGGAGGCACTCATTGATGTCTAAGGTGGACTCTGGAAGGCCTGGGTTCATTAGCTGGGTATAGATGACTGGAAACAGGCTGTCAAACAATTCATTGACCATGTCGTCCACGTTGATGTCAGAGCCCAGGATGTAGAGAGATACATCAGTGAAAAATTCACCCACAAAGTCAAAAGCTTGTGGGGTCAGGCTCGGATAGTTGTTCTTGAACATGGCATTGGTGTAGTTCTTGGCATGGCGAACAACAATTTCAAAGGCCTCTGTAAAATAAGAGACATAGAAATGCCCACAAATTAAACCATGAAAGTCCAGTATTTAATTGAATTTGAGATTTCTCTATTGCTGTGGTGATTAAGGTCCCATTTGCCTTAAATAATTGACTCGTGTTTACTTCTGGCAATTGCCTCAACTCCGGCAGCTGTTTGTTCCTATAAATCAATTTTCCTTTCTGAACATGAAGTCCAAACCTTGATGTGTACATAAATTCTTAAACACACAAATTATATTGCAAATGACGAAAGTCAGGATTCAGTTAACATTCTGGCCTCTCATAAAAATAACGATTAAAAAATGGCTAAATGAGAAGTTCTCTCATTGATTTATTCAGTTAAAAAGAAATTGTATTTCAAGACATTTCATTTTTAGACAAAGATAAATATTTGACAACCAACCATATACTATATAAACTCATATAACGATTTAAGCCTGTTCATCTCTGGAGGAAAGGCAAGTTCTTAGCCAAGAATAAAAGCTATCACCAATTTAATCATTTTGGTAGATAACTTTAAACGGAGCTATCTGACAGATTGCCAGACCTGAAAATGGAATTTATCCCCTAAACGGTATCAGGATGAAAAAAACAAGGCATGTACTTATCTATACATTTGATACTGAAAATAACACCTCTGCTATTTGCAAGCTGAACATCTGGAAGGATAATAGCTAAGCTTCCTTGGTAAGTTCAGCTTCCACATGGCTTGGAAGCCTTATCCACTCTACAGAGACTGTGGATTCAGGATTACATCTGCTGCTCCTAACCCTTGGCATAAGGCCTGATTAGTGTCACTGGTTTGAGAGAGAAAGTAATAATGTCACCATCCCATTTTCTCCAATCTGAAGCCCTCTAGAAACAATTTATCCTAAATAATCAGAGTTCTGCATTTCTTATGAGAGAAAGGAAAACAACAATAACAGATTTTTCAAGAAATAAGACAGTTTAAAAACAAAAATAATCAAGTTTCCCAAGACTTTTTTTTTTTACTTTAAACCTCTGCTTTATTTATTTATTTTTTTTTTACTTTATTTTACTTTACAATACTGTATTGGTTTTGCCATACATTGACATGAATCCACCACGGGTGTACATGCGTTCCCAAACATGAACCCCCCTCCCACCTCCCTCCCCATAACATCTCCCTGGGTCATCCCCGTGCACCAGCCCCAAGCATGCTGTATCCTAAATTAACTTAGCACTTTCCTTCATTTCCTTCCAAAGAACAGAGGTCCACAACAGATATAACCCGAAATGATGCCATTTCAGGAGCCTTGAAAAATTAAATTATTACCATTTTCAGACTACCTAGAGAGACTGCATTCCAACTGCTCCTTGGGATCACTTAGCCAAACATCTCAGTCATCTGTGGCAGAAGTGAGCTCTAGGTTGTACCACCACTACCTGCCCCAGATCCCTCACAAAGTAGAACACGCATACTAGATTCTTCCCTTGGTTTATGACCAAGCCCAGAAATGTGGAGGAGATGCCAGAGCAATCCTACTGGGTTTCCAAGCCCGCTTGAGAAAGTTAATCTTCATTTTCATCAATTGCTAAATGTTCATTTGTGACTTTTGTTGTTTAGAATATTAAGAACTTCTTGGAAAGCTTATCTATACCAATCTCTTCTTAACTTCATACTATTCTCATCCTTGAATCTAAACATTGAATGAACTCAAGAGATTTTCTAATGCATTCCAAAGGACCAATCAATTAATTCTTCAAAATCATCAGAAATTTGAAGATTTAAAGCTATTCATTAATTTTAGCTACCAATCGTTTATTAATACTAGACTCTGTGCTAGGTACTAGGGGTATGTAAATGCTAGGCAGATGGAAATAAATAATACACTATCCTTGCCTTGAAAGTATAAGGTATGTGTGTGTATGCTAAGTTGCTTCAGTTATGCTCAACTGTATGCTCAACTCTTTGCAACCCCATGGACTGTAGCCCACCAGGCTCCTCTGTCTGTGGGACTCTCCAGGCAAGAATACTGGAGTGGGTAGCCATTCCTACTCCAGGGATCTTTCCGACCAGGTGATTGAACTCTGCATTGGCAGGCAGATTCTTTACCACTAGCTCCACCTGCTATTGTTCAGTCACTCAGTCATGTCCAACTCTTTGTGACCCCATGGACTGTAGCACACCAGGCTCCCCTGTCCATCACCAACTCCTGGAGCTTGCTCAAACTCATGTCCATCGAGTCAGAGATGCCATCCAACCATCTCATCCTCTGTCGTCCCCTTCTCCTCCTGCCTTCAATCTTTCCCAGCATCAGGGTCTTTTCAAATGAGTCAGTTCTTCCCAATGGGTGGCCAAAGTATTGGAGCTTCAGCTTCAGCATCACTCCTTTCAATAAATATCCAGGGTTGATTTCCTTCAAGATTGACTGATCGGATCTCCTTGCTGTCCAAGGGACTCTCAAGAGTCTTCTTCAGTGCCACAGTTCAAAAGCATCAATTCTTCAACGCTCAGCCTTCTTTATGGTCCAGCTTTCACACCCATATATGACTACTTGTGGCTCAGTGCCACCTGGGAAGCCCTTAAATGCTATACTATATACCTCATAAGTGGGGCTTCCCTGGTAGCTCAGTGGTAAAGAATCCGCCTGCAATGCAGGAGTCACAGGAGACAGGAAATGCAGCTTCGATTCCTGGGTTGGGAAGATCCCCTGAAGAAGGGGATGGCAACCCACGAGTATTCCTGTCTGGTGAATCCCATGGACAGAGAGAATGGCAGGCTACATTCCCTAGGGTCGCAAAGAGTCAGACACGACTGTAGCAACTGAAAACGCATGCACAGCATTTACAAAGCATTTCTAAGTATATTACAATATCCACTTTTTACCATAATCTTCTGAGTTTGGTTCTGCAATCCCCACTTTATAGATGATGAAACTGAGGCAGGCAGAATTTAAGCACTTTCCCACAGTCATGCAAAGCAGAAGTAGTCAACTCAAACTACTGTCTCCCAGCAATGGTTTCACTCTAGCTGCCCTCAGCCATATGGCCAAACACACACATTCTCAAAAGTCTTTGAAAGTCAAGTTCATTTTTAAGCTCATTATATTTCTATCAGTTTCTCCTCTCCAAATGGAAAAGTACTGGGAGAAATTGCAGCTAAAGCCAATTGTCTTTTCACCTTTGTCTTGGGGCTGCATAAGGTCAGAGAAGGAAGATGGCTGCTGAGATGCTACCCTGTGGATCTCAGTCATTGAAGCTACCCTAAAATGAATTCTCTACAAGGCAAATTTCATCTTTGGCACTTATTCTTTTGCATTTATTTATTAATTTATTTATTATTTTGCATTTATTTATACTTTGGCATTTATTCTCTAATGTGCAAGATATATGACAGTGAAATTCCTACACTATATGCCATAACTGTTTTAAGTTTCTATTACTAGCACTGCTGGATCAATAGCAAAAGAAAATTAGAAAAGATCATGATCTCTTCTCCAGAAATAATAACAACAACACATATTGCAGGGGGAAAGGGCTAGGGGTTCATATTCAACCTCAAACTCACATGTGCTCCCTGCTCCAACTTTCACAGCTCAGAATCCACTTAGCACATCTCTGGGTTTTACCCAACCCCCTTACTTCTATATCACAGGACAACGGCCTAAACCATAACTACTCAAGCAAAGACTCCTTGGGGACTTATAGGAACCAACCCTAGGTGAAAAGTGATGCTCAGCTTGAAGTTGGCAACTTGAGGTTTCCTGAAATGAAGCCAAGAGCTAGAATTACTGCAAAAAATGTCCAGCCCACTGATTTTTTTTTGGTCAGATAATAATGTACACTTACGCTAGGGGAGGTTTTCCTCTGTCTCTTTCCTGGGAAGAAGTCAAGCATTATATCCAGGAAAAATTGGAACAATGTAAAACCAGAGATATTACGAAAAATTTGGCACCAAACAGAAAACACTCTATTTTTAACACCATATACAGAAAGACAGATGATAAAGATAAATACATCTAATAAATTAATACACATCCAAATATACCATGGTTTCTAGATTTACTAATGCCCCTATCACTACCTGGTCACCCATTTTGGACACACTTTAGTGTTACCAACTTCCTTCTTAAATTATGTTCCTCCAAAAGGGACACAACTCTCCAATATGGTTTGATATGTAAAGTGTGCAATCAAACTATCACCTCTCTTTAAACGAATCAATAACTTCTCCCCTATTAACCCAGGATGTATATCCAGAGCAAAATGACTGTCCTTAGTACTTGGTGCAGATGTTTCTTTATTCAGACCCAGACCAAAAACCAATGTGCTTTCTAGGGTCTCTTCAGTAGAAGACTAGACTTTTTTTTTTTTTAAAGGAGAGTATACTTGCAGTTTGGAGAGAGGAATAAATAAACCATTGGGTTCTCTTCAAGGCCTTAAGAATAAAGCAGTCTTATAGAGGCAAGTTACTTTTTTCAAGGTAGTTTTTCCAGCATTGTAAGAATGGCAAAGCCTTCATAAGAACTTTTTAAATTTCTAGGATAAATGTCACACAATGGGTTGGACTCCAAACAGTCTTGGTTTTCAAACACAGGTACCTTAATGTAAAAAGAAAACTGACATTTATGAGATACTTCAAAGTGCATGCCAGGATCTATGATGAACCTGCTCACATATGTTCTCTTATTTAAATTTAACACAACCCTATGTATTTAGGACTATTTTGACTGGTGAGGATATTGAGGTTCAGACAGATTAAGTGACTCAGACAAGATAATATCGCTAGATGAATACCATGGCTTAAATGTAAATGTAGTCATTCTTAACACCAATATCCCTGCTAATTCCACAACATGCTCCAGTCTTGAAAACTGGACATTGGGAGACTTCTGGTTTTGGCTACAACATGTAAAGAGCTTGGAAATTATAAATTGTCATTTCCGTTCTCAACAAGATAATAATGAACAAACTGAAAATCAATTATTCTTAGACTCCTCAGGGAACTGAGGTCACAGGGCAAACTGCTACCTTGAAATCTGGAAAGAAGGGCAAATACAGAGAACCACGGCTGAGATCTGCTAACCTGGAGCAGACACTACTGAAGCCATCAACTACTCAGAACACTTGCACAGTAATTCAGACAAACTGCTAGAGGCTGAACGGGAACTGACTTCAGAGTTAAAAACTCTTGGGTACCCAATTTTCTGGGTCTCCCACATTCCCATGGGATTTACTTCAAGAAAACACACAGAGTTCTCATGGTTAAGATCTAAGAAAAATCTTGTTTTTTGGCAGAGGAAAACTAATAATTTAGAAATATACCATAAGCATTCTCCATAACAAATGCCTGTTTTCCAAGGGACATAACTTTACCAGAGCTGAATAAACCTAGAAGAAGTGCAGTTAGAGAACTCCAGTCCCCTCTAGCCTTTCTGTAACACCTAAAGGGAGGGGAAAAAGGCTGAAAATTATTATGAGGGTTACAGTCCATGGACTTAAGCCCACTAAAAAGCTGATTAATTGTAATATTATACATCACTTCAACTCCCCCCCATACCTTACCATCAGAAAGACACAGATTCTATTTAAGAAGGAGTTCTTAGAGAAATACACCAAAAATAAGTGAAAAAAAAAATAGACACCAGAGGAAATGAAAGTCTCTGGCATCTATGACTACAGCAAACAATAAATAGCCCAACTTCAAATCACATTAACATAAAACTTCGCACTAACAATCTAATTACCTCAGTTCCTACTACCCAATATCATATTCTGCTTTTAACAAACAATTATAAGCCATGCAAAAAGCAAAAAAAAAAAAGTCTAAAGAGACAAAGCAATGATCATAACCACACTCAGATATGGCACAGATTTTCAAAATATCAGACACAGAATTTAGAATAACTAGCATTAATATGTTAGAGAAAGCAATGGCACCCCACTCCAGCACTCTTGCCTGGGAAATCCCATGGACGGAGGAGCCTGGTAGGCTGCAGTCCAAGGGGTCGCTAAGAGTTGGACACAACTGAGCAACTTCACTTTTCACTTTCACGCATTGGAGAAGGAAATGGCAACACACTCCAGTGTTCTTACCCAGAGAATCCCAGGGACAGAGCAGCCTGGTGGGCTGCCGTCTATGGGGTCGCACAGAGTCGGACACGACTGAGGTGACTTAGCAGCAGCAGCAGCATTAATATGTTAACTTTCAGTTAACTAGAAATAGAGGTGAACTTTCTCTACTTGATAAAGTAATTTACAGCTAATATCATACTTAATGGTGAGGAACTAGAGGCTTGCTCCCTAACTTAAGATAAGGGAACAAGGCAAGGATGTTCCTTTTATTGCTTCTATTTAATATCGTATTTAAAGTCCTACCTAACACATTAAGACCAGAGAAGGCAATGGCACCCCACTCCAGTACTCTTGCTTGGAAAATCCCATGGGAGGAGGAGCCTGGTGGGCTGCAGTCCATGGGGTCACTAAGAATCAGACATGACTGAGCGACTTCACTTTCACTTTTCACTTTCATGCATTGGAGAAGGAAATGGCAAACGACTCCTGTGTTCTTGCCTGGAGAATCCCAGGGATGGTGGAGCCTGGTGGGCTGCCATCTATGGGGTCGCACAGAGTTGGACACGACTGAAGTGACTTAGCAGCAGCAGCAGCAGCAGTAATCAAGATGGCATAAAGCTAAAGTGTTAGTCAAGCAGTAGTGTCTGACTCTTTGCAACCCCATGGACTGTAGCCTGCTAGACTTCTCTGTCCATGGAAGTCTCCAGGCAAGAATACTGGTTGGGTTGCCATGCCTTCCTCCAGGGATCTTCCCAATGCAGAGCTTGAACCTGGGTCTCTTCTGTCTCCTGCGTTGCAGGCAGATTCTTCACTGTCTGAGCCACCAGGGAAGCCCCCAAGACAAGAGTGTTAGCAAAAGAATAAAGAAATAGATCAATGGAACTGAATACAAAACCTCGAAATAGACTGACAAAAAGAAGAAAGGCAATGCAATGAAAAAAAGATAGTGTTCTCAACAAATAGTTCTGAAACAACAAGACACTTACATGCAAAGAAATAAATCTTAGATACAGACCTTACACTCTTCATAAAAATTAACCAAAAAGGACTATAGACCTAAATATAAATTATAAAACTTGTAGATGATAACATGGGAAAAGATCTTGATTATTCTGAATTTAGCAATTAGGTTTTAGATGGAATATCAAAAGTACAATACATGAAATAAACAATTGATAAGCTGGAATTTATTAAAATTTAGAACATCTGTTTTGTTAAAAGAATAAAGAGACAAACATCTGTTAGGAGAATGGAAAAACAAATCACAGCCTGAGAAAATATTTGCAAAATATATCTGATAAAGGACTTATATCCAAAATAAACAAAGAACTGTTAAAATTTAACAATAAAAAACAAACAATTCATTTTAAAACAGACAAAAGATCTGAACAAACATCTCATCAATGAAAATATGTAGATGGCAAATAACCATAAGAAAATATGCTCAATATCTTATGCCATTAGGGAACTGCAAACTAAGCCCACAATGAGATACCAATACACAGCTATTAGAATGGCTAAAATCCTTAACACTGACAATACCAAATGCTGACGAAGATGCAGCACAACACTGCTGATGGGAATGCAAAGTAGCAAAGTCACTTAAGAAGACAGTTTGGCAGTTTATTACCAATAAAATTATGATCCAGCAATTGTGCTCCTAGATATTTGTTGGATCAAACTGAAAACAAGTTCACAAAAAGCTATGCATGAATGTTTATACAGTCTTTATTTATAATCAACTAGAAACAAGCAAGATGCCCTTCAAAGGATAAACAGTGGTATATCCACCCATGGAATACTATTTAGCAATAAAAAGAAATGAGCTATCAAGCCACAAAGAGACTTGGAAGAGTCTTAGATCATTTATTGTTAAGTAAAAGAAGCCAGTTCTAAAAAGTTGTATACCATATGATTCCAACTATTTGACATTCTGGAAAAGGCAAAACTATTGGGAAATTACGATCAGTAACCAGGGATTTGAGGATGGTGGAGGGGCGGGAAGAAAGAGTAAATAGGTGAAGCATGAATATTATTAGGATGGTAGCAGAGTTCTGTACGATATACTAATCGAGGATACAAGACACAATGCATTTGTTAAAACCCACAGAATTGTGAAACGGAGGAAATTTTAAAGTAAACTATGGACTTCAATAAATAATAATATTGATAATCACTAATTACAAGAAATATATTAATGCTAATAATATTAATAATAGAGGAAACTGTGTGCAAGGAAATGGAAGCAAATAGGACCTCTGTATTATCTGCTTGACTTTTGCTTGAATGTAAAACTGTTCTTTAAAAAAGTCTACTAACTTTTCAAATGAGAAAAACTGAACCTTGGAAATTAGTACTTGATGGAACTAGTGACTAGAACCACTGAAAAGTGTTAACTCACTCCCTCTGCTCAATCTGCTTTGACATTTCTTTCAAGAGTTAGGGAGTTGTATCATACAAATAGATGTCATATGGCATCAGTGTAATTTTAATTGGAAAAACCACTGGAAAAAGTTAATGGACCAAAATACCCAAATAGGTAACACATGTCAATGCTACTTTTGAATAATGAATGATTTTTTTTAAAATCAACCACATAAAAAATACAAGTTTAGGTGGTAAGAAAGGCTCCCACATTTTTCGCAGTAGTTAATATAGAGGATACTAGAAGTTCTGCTGCAATTTCTATTGAACTTTTCTGGAATTTTATGTTCCACATTAATTTAGATAGAATTGACAAGCTTAGAAATAAGTTGCTATTACACGTGAACCATTGGCTGGTGCAGGTCCATGACCAGACTGTAAATGCATGTAGCCTTGCATTCTAAGTCGCACATGCTAGACTTCTAAATAGCAATACAAGGTACATGAACTGGAAATAAAGAAATAAATGAAAGAAAACATGAAGGAAACATTTTTAAGGGCTATTATATATATCATTTCTTAGATAGATGGATAGATATATACATAGATAGATATGAATTTTCCCCCCAAAGACTATTTCAGACCAGAGAAGACAATTAAAATGATTCACTCAAAGGATCTCCAGAAACAAAGATGAATATCCATAGCTACTAGGAAATTTATGACTCTTGCAACAGTTGACCACCTTTTGCCCCATTAGCCCAATTAGTTCTTATTCTTCACCCTCTGTTAGCTTTTCTGAAAAACTACTTTGTTTTAACCTTCTGTACATTCTGATTCATGTAGTCAATCATTTTTCTCTCCTCACATGTGCTGGTTGAAAGCATAGACCAAATTTGTGGTCTACCTCTATCAACATAGTAAATTTCATGTCATGCATTTTGTGTCACAACCCTAGCCCTCATTCCATGTTACTTCCCTACCTGTATTCTTCCCTTTGCCTAATTATTCCCATGTATTTTAGTTGCATTGGATCTTGCTTTTACTACGTGCCACTTTGTAGAGTACTTTAAACTCTGAAAAGAGATTAAAAAAGGAGAAGGTAGGATATAAATAAATAGGTAGGTAGATAAATAAGGAGAAGGAGAAAAAGAGCAGCTATATCTACTACTTCAAGACAAAATATTATTTCAACAATGTATTCTTGTGAGTTTTAGTTTTAGTAGCAATGATAGAAATGTTTGTATTCATAAATGCCAGACACTTCCCAGGGGCTCATTAGCAGGCCAACACTGTCTTCCCTTACAGTTGTCAGGGCCTGAGATTCAATCTGCATACGTGATCCTTTCAAAACCTTTTATCTTTCTGCCCTTTTATTATATCTTAAAACGTTGATCAAGTATATATAACAATGTTGAAGCTGGGTAGGTATGAACAAGGCTGACTTCACCATGGCTTGGAATATGTCTGTTTTCACATTGGATTCAGGAACAAGCCACCCTTGAGAAATCAGGAAAGTGGCTTAACAGAAGAATATAAGGGAATTCCAGATGTTGAGTTTAAGAATAATTTCTCCTGGAACTCATTTTACTGTGGACACACCAAGAATAACTCTGATTCTTATGTGATAATCTTGTGGTCCAGCATTTTTCATGCTAGACCATACCTTGCCCTTTATCTCGGTGAGTAGGTTCTAAGACTCAAGTTTCAGTCTTTTTTTCATTTTTCTGTCTCCCAGGCTTTCACTTGAAGAAGCCAATCCTTGATTAATTAGGAAATATTCTTACATATTCAAGGTTGCCATGGCTAATAAATGACTCCTACAAAAAGAGGCATCAGGGTCATGTTCTTAGATCTTGTAGTTTACTCTTTACAACAGAAAGTCTGACAGTATCCAAGGAAGTCAAGTTTTGCATGTAGTTCCTCCCAGGATCCACAATTACTTTATTAAAGTCCCCAGAGCTCACCAAATCATTCTACTTAACGAAAATATTTTAGTAAAAATAAAAGTCCCCCCCCCACCTCAAAGAGTTTATGGGACATGGATTGCTCCAAACAAACAGTCACAAGAATGGCTTATGTCTTAGCCAAACAAAAAAAAAGTCATTAAGACATTCTAGGTTTGGCTATTATCTTCTCAGCTTGTGAAATTTTCTTTTTGTGACAAAGAGATTCAAGGGATTATATCTCATAGAGTACCTGAAGAACTATGGACGGAGGTTCGTCACACTGTACAGAAGGCAGTAATCAAGACCAATCCCAAGAAAAAGAAATGCAAAAAGACAAACTGGTTGTCCGAGGAGGCCTCACAAATAGCTGAGAAAAGAAAAGATGCAAAAGGCAAAGGAGAAAAGGAAAGATATACCCATCTGAATGTAGAGTTCCAAAGAATAGCAAGGAGAGATAAGAAAGCCTTCCTCAGTGATCAGTGCAAAGAAATAGAGGAAAACAATATAATGGGAAAGACTAGCGATCTCTTCAAGAAAATTAGAGATACCAAGGGAACATTTCATGCAAAGATGGGCTCAACAAAGGACAGAAACCGTATGGACCTAACACAAGCAGAAGATGTTAAGAAGATGTGGCAAGAATACACAGAACTGTACAAACAAAATCTTCATGACCCAGATCACCACGATGGTATGATTACTCACCTAGAGTCAGACATCCTGGAATGCAAAGTCAAGTGCACCTGAGGAAGCATCACTATGAACAAAGCTAGTGGAGGTGATGGAATTCCAGTTCAGCTATTTCAAATCCTAAAAGATGATGTGGGCAAAGTGCTGCACTCAATATGCTAGCATATTTGGAACACTCAGCAGTGGCCACAGGACTGGAAAAGGTCAGTTTTCATTTCAATCCTAAAGAAAGGCAATGCCAAAGAATGTTCAAACTACCAGACAATTGCACTCATCTCACACACTAGCAAAGTAATGTTCAAAATTCTCCAAGCCAGGCTTCAACAGTACATGAATTGTGAGCTTCCAGATGCTCAAGCTGGATTTAGAAAAGGCAGAGGAACCAGAGATCAGATTGCCAACATCCATTGGATCATAGAAAGAACTACACCAAACCCTTTGACTGGATCACAACAAACTGGACAATTCTTAAAGAGATGGGAATACCAGACCACCTGACCTGGTTCCCGAGAAGTCTGTATGCAGGTCAAAAAGCAACAGTTAGAACTGGACATGGAACAACAGACTGGTTCCAAACAGGAAAAGGAGTATGTCAAGGCTGTATACTGTCACCCTGCTTATTTAACTTCTATGCAGAGTATATCATGAGAAATGCCAGGCTGGATAAAGCACAAGCTCGAATCAAGATTGCCAGGAAAAATATCAATAACCTCATATATGCAGATGACACCACCCTTATGGCAGAAAGTGAAGAAGAACTAGAGAGCCTCTTGATGAAAGTGAAAGCAGAGTGAAAAAGTTGGCTTAAAACTCAACATTCAGAAAACTAAGATCATGACATTCTGTCCTGTCACTTCATGGCAAATAGGTGTGGAAACAATGGAAACAGTGACAGACTTTATTTATTTTGGCTCCAAAACTGTAGACGGTGACTGCAGCCATAAACATAAAAGACGCTTGCTCCTTGGGAGAAAAGTAATGATCAACCTAGACAGCATATTAAAAAGCAGAGACATTACTTTGCTGACAAAGGTCCATCTAGTCAAAGCTATGGTTTTTCCAGTAGTCATGTATGGATGTGAGAGTTGGACTGTAAAGAAAGCTGAGAGCTGAAGAATTAATGCTTCTGAACTGTGGTGTTGGAGAAGACTCTTGAGAGTCCCTTGGACTGCAAGGAGATCCAACCAGTCCATCCTAAAGGAAATCAGTCCTGAATATTCATTGGAAGGACTGATGTTGAAGCTGAAACTCCAGCACTTTGGCCACCTGATGGGAAGAGCTAACTCATTGGAAAAGACCCTGATGCTAGGAAAGATTTGAGGGCAGGAGGAGAAGGGGACGACAGAGGATGAGACGGTTGGATGGCATCACCAACACAATGGACGTGAGTTTGAGTAAGCTCCAGGAGTTGGTGATGGACAGGGAGGCCTGGTGTGCTGCAGTCCAGGGGGTTGCAAAGAGTTGGACACGACTGAGTGACTAAACTGAATCATAATTCCATGAATCAGGGATAAAGAATTTCTGAACTTCCTACTGTTACTAATCATACTTGAGGAAAATAAAAATAGTCTTTTATGGAACTACTGAATGAAAGATTTTGCTGAATAAAGAGGGAATAGCTTCATTTAAAGGTTTTAATGCAAAGATTCCGGTAGTACCTTTATCTATTAAAAACCTGTATTTCAAAAAATAAAAACAAAATAAAAAAATCTATATTTCTTTTCAATATACCTTTATATATTGAAAAGAAAGAGCACAAGGGGATTTTTCTGTTGATATTAGGACAATTAATGTATTTGTTTGATACAGTCTCAGTCTTATTTGCTCTTTCTTCCTTTAACCAATAAGACACTAAATGAGTAACTTAAGAAAAGTTAATTGTCAGTAGTCTATGCAACAAAAGAGTTCTGTCTGTAACCTGTTATTAGGAATTTCCATAGCACTTCATATTGCTCCAAGTGCTTCACAGCCAACACTTTAGTGACTATTAAAGAAACAGACTCCTCTTCCCCATGGTTACTGGAAGATGCAGTCCCAACCTCCTTCCTCTCACACTAATGAGAAGTACCAAATTTGAGTTGGTTTAAATTAATTCACACACTCTGCCAAGGTCTTATTCACTCATGCACTCAACAAGTATTCACAGAGCACTCTTTGTAACAATTTTTCGCTTTTTACACATGTAGAGCCAAAAGGCTACAGTCTACTCTCGAGTGAAAGATACGATAGATCTGGGATAGCAGTTTCCAAGCCTCAGAGGCTTGGGCTATGGCTTTTCCTGCTGAGCCATAACATAGTCTCTAAAAATATGTCAACCAAATTTCTACTTGTTTGAAACCTAAATTATCACAGGCCCCTGACATTATGTGAAGTCAACAACAATAACCACTTGCTAGAAAACTATTTAAAGACCATTTTCGAGGCATCTTACCTCTCTCATTAGATCAACTGCACTTGTATAAAATTACATTTTTTCCCACTTAACATTTACTGAATGTACACTATCTGCTGTACTGTGAATATACCAAGTAAACAGGGTCCTTATGCCCTAGAGGCTTGCAGCAGCCAGCTGTGATAAAATACTGGATGGCCTATTTTCTTTGAAAAGCATAAAATACCTTATAGATATGAAAGTAATTTTGTTCTGAGAATACTATAGCTTAAATATACATAGTATACATGGCAACACAATCACCATAACTGAAGTGTTTCATGCCCTTCCAGAGTTTTAACGTTTGTGTTCTCATTTAATTCTCTTCCTTCTCTATCATGGAAAGTGAATGTGCATGCGTGTGTGTGTATCTGTGTGTGTCTGTGTGTGTGCCCACACTCATGTATGCAAAGTGTAGTGATGGGAACTATTACTAGCCCACTTTCACAGCTGAGATAACTGAAACTATGACTGCATGGAGTTATGTAGCAGTTGCTGACAGCAATGAAACACAGGACTCCTGACTATCTGTGCAATGCTTTTTGCCATTATTACCACCTCCTTCCAAGGAAACTATTACATGGCACTTAAAGATTAGTTTTATGTGTAGGAAGAGCGAGCATCTTCTTACTATATACTTTGAAAAACATAAAATGCCTCATAGATAGGAAACACTGCAGTGTTTCATGTATTATCAGAACCCCCCTATGAGGTGAGTATACTATTATCTCCATTTTAAAAATGAGAAAACTGAGGCACAGAGAAGTTAAGTAACTTACCACAAAGGATATATAGTCAGTAAGTAGAAAAGCCAAGCTTTGAATTCAAGCACTTTGACTCCAGAGCTTACACACTGAAACACTAAGCAATAATTCCTTGAGGTGTAAGTAGCTTGCTTTACCTTTTTTTCCCCTCTTGGTTCAATACTAAAAAAATATTTCAGCTGTTTGGCTATACTGAGTTTCCAGGATATCTCAGGAAAATAACTTCATAACTTAGGATGGGAGAACAAGGCAAAAGCCTGAATGATTCCAACTACTTACAGAGAACAAAAATTCCCCACAAACACATAGCCTGCAGTGCCTTATAGCCACAATGAAATGGAAATTATAAGAAAATAAGAGAAAAAGGTCAATACTATGCATTTCCTTGGGATTATCGATACGGGTAAGAAATCTCAGAGCTCTCAGCTCTAATCATAAAACTATGGTATTTAACTGAAAAGCTAGCCTTTGCAAAAAGGCCAGGCCCTCCCTTGAGCCCACAGTTCTTTCAAAGTGCTACTGGCAGAGACAGGATTCAAGGGCCAGGATCTTCACAGTTTCTTGGGAATCAGCCTCCTGCAGGATACTCCAGGTCAGGCAACACAGGGAAGGTGAGGGCTGCCTTGATAAACTCAGGGGGAGAACACTGCTTGGGCGAACTCAACGGGCTCTGGGAGTGGCCGAAGACTTTGCCGGAAGGTCAGAATCACCACAATGACTTCAGCTGAATTCAAAAGCAGGGAGGAGGGCAAGGAATGCCAGCAAAGGTCAACCACGTGGCTTTCCCCTGAACTTGTTAAAAGGAGGGAATATTTCACTTTAGCAAGCTGCTATTATATTCTATAAACTTTATAAAATGCTTTTTGCCTCCACATTAGAAAGGACTCACACTGTGTGCGCATCTGGTATGTGCCTATATGAAAGAATGGGGCAGGAGAAGCGGTGGATCTATAGGGTTAAGGTTAGAACCTGACCAAAAAAAGCCAGTGGGTTGAAAAAAATACAGTAATATCTGAAGACGTCCCTGGTGAAGCCGGGCAAGGTAGTCTATGTTTCCCTCAGATTCTCAAGGACATCAAGGCACTGGAGAAACCACTATGATCTGCAACTATGACTTGACTGCAGGAGGGTTTGATAAATGCTGGATGCTTCTCAAGAAGTCAAAAAATGTTCACATGCAAAAAGGGAAGTGTTTTGCAATTTACTTAGCAGCAAAGACCTAAAGGAAATAATTCTCCCTTCAGGAAAAAGTTGAGAGTAAGTAAATGTGACTCCATGGACATTCTCACGAATCACTTTTCTTTCTTCTAAAAATAGATGTTTGATAATCTCTTTTTTGACATTACCTTTCTTTTGTTTAACAAGAAAATTATTGTTATGTATCCAAAAATACCGGTGAACCTATCTGAGTACTGCCTGTGATTTCTTTCCTCTTCCATACCTCCTCTCCACCTTAATCTTTGGATGAAGAACCAGTTCTAGTGACCTCTAGAACGGTGAAACGCAGTAGGGAAAAAGAACCACTACAGTATCCGTAGGATCTATGAAGCAGGTCATCTAATCTCTCTCAGTTCAGTTCAGTCACTCAGTCGTGTCCGACTCTTTGCGACCCCATGGACTACAGCACGCCAGGCTTCCCTGTCCATCACCAACTCCCAGAGCCTACTCAAACTCATGTCCATCGCGTCGGTGATACCATCCAACCATCCCCTCCTCCATCATCATCTCTCTAGGCGTACATAAATTATTAATCGGTACCTATTCGTACCAAATGAGCTAAATTTTGAGGCTTGACTGCTCTCTGAATTCTGGTCTGTAGCAGTTATGGAGGGCTTTGGCAACTATCTGAAGAGGTGAAACTTCTAGTACATATTCAAAGAAATTAGTTACAGAAACATCTTTTATTAAACATACAATCATATTTGTTTTTAAAGGGCACATTTCTTGAAGATATATGAAGGACATGCTGAATGCCTTGCATGCAAGAAGAGTATACCACCCTCCTTTCACAGAAGTGTGACATCACCAGCCACGAGGGCTGTCGGTGTTGTACTGTTGAACAATGTTAATGACTAAAGACGAGGTGACCTAATGGAATCTGACCTACTGAACAATCCTGAACAGCCGATTATTTTAACAAAATGGCCTTAACAGGGAGTTATAAAAATGGAGAGCTGGCGACTGAAGTAATCCTAGAATTACAACCTGGAAGAAGAAAGGTACCCTCTCAGAAAGATAAGCAGCCATTCCCACAAACATAAATGCTTGATTCAGCTTCCCATTTCATGTTGCCTGAGTACCTCTGGCAACCATCATATGGAATAATATTAAAATCAGTGAGAGAATCCCAGGTCCTGAGCGAGAAAATAGGAAACAAGCCACTCAGAGGTACCTCAGTTACTTACAGCATCCCAGACACGGGCCACCTTGACTGGCCATTTGTCCATGAGCTTCCAACAAACTGCAGGTCTTTATTTAAAGAAGATCCAAGCTCATGATTTTAGAAATGTCTTTGGAAAACTTCTCTGGCAGCCTTTGCCAATCCCGCCTCCCTTTTCCAGATAAGGGGGTTGGCGCGGGGGGGGGGGGATGCTGAGCACACGCGCCTCCTCACAGCAGGATGATTTTCTTTTATATTCTAGGAGTGTCATCCTCAACAGGCCATAGTGAATTTCCTTCACTTTAACTCTTCTATTCTTAAACCTCCACAAACTCAACCTAATTTTTAAATCTAGGAGGGAATAGGGAGAAGGACTGAATTAAGATAGTTCCATGGGGTAGATGGACAGGGGGCAATATAAACAAATAGCAAGGCTCAAGCCCCAAGAAGGGAACATCTGCGCAAAAGGAAATCCAGTTGTTGGCCAGGCAGCACCACTTAGGTTTGCTTCTGGTACACTGACATTTTCTGGATTCAAAGAAAATAGTGCCTAAATTACTAAAAGGCCTGGACACTATTCAAAAATAATGCATGGAGTGATCTGATGTCTAAAGTGGCTTCCTGCCAGAAGGACCTTTGCCACAGTGCTACATTCAAGAGAGCTGATTTTAAATGGACATTTGAAAACTGGTCCATTGCTGTAACTTGGCAACATGCCTGGAAAAAGCTGATCTTGTGATTGGGCATTTTAAAGACAATCTCTAAAATATAAGCCACAGTCACTTTCTCTAATGAGACCTTCTGATCCCGTTGCTTAGCACTTCCCTTAATCAGGCTTGGGGCTCCCCGTGCGGGACTGCAGGCAGCTCTGATGCCACTGCAAAGGAAGAAACAGCACAATTGCACTGTGTCCTCCTCCACTGACCTAACCGTCCTCAACTGAGCTATAAATTCCAGCTTGCTCTCCAAAGAAGACATACAGATGGCTAATAAACAGGAAAAGATGCTCAACATCACTCATTATTAGTGAAATGCAAATCAAAACTACAATGAGATATCACCTCACACCGGGCAGAATGGCTATCATCAAAAAATCCACAGACAATAAATGCTGGAGAGGATGTGGAGAAAAAGGAATCTTCTTGCATTGTTGGTGGGAATGTAAATTGATGCAGCCACTATGGAAGACAGTGTGGAGATTCCTTAAAAAACTAGGAATAAAACTACCATATGACTCAGCAATCCCAGTACTAGGCATATATCCCAAGGAGACCAAAATTGAAAGAGACACATGTACCCCAACATTCACTGCAGCTCTGTTTAAATAGCTAGGACATGGAAGCAACCTAGATGTCCATCAACAGATGAATGGATAAAGAGGCTGTGGTACATATACACAATGGAATATTACTCAGCCATAAAAAGGAACACATTTGAGTCAATCCTAATGAGGTGGATAAACCTAGAGCCTATTATACAGAGTGAAGTAAGTCAGAAAGAGAAAAACAAATATCATATATTAACATATATATGGAATCTAGAAAGATGGTAATGATGAATGTATGTGCAGGGCAGCAATGGATATGCAGACATGGAGAACAGACTTATGGTCAATGGCAAGGGAGAGGAAGGAGAGGGTGAGATGAATGGAGAGAGGAGCATGGAGGCATATACACTGCCATATGTATAATAGGTAGCCAATGGGAGTTTGCTGTATGACTCAGAGAACTCGAACCAGGGCTCTGTAACAACTAGAGGGGTGGGAAAAGGTGGGAGGTGGGAGGGAGGGTCAAGAGGGAGGGGACATATGTATACTGATGGTTGATTCACCGTGATGTATGGCAGAAAACAACACAATATTATAAAGCAATTATCCTTCAATTATAAATAAATAATTTTAAAAATTCCATCTCATGGGGTCTAGAACCCTGGAGCTGACAGCACTGAAAATTCTCTGTGTTTTAAGAAGGAAAGTTGAGGGCAAGTCCCTAAAACATTACTGTTCCCGATTGAGCCATGTACCACAAAAGGACGAATTACAATTCAATTTTCTCATTTTCCAAAATCTGCCTGTGGAAATCACTACGGTCAATGACTCTGGTCCAAAATGACTGAAACCAAAGTAGAGAAGGGAATTGTTTTCTGGTCTTCCCTAGGCTCTCAATTCTTTTAGCAGGGGAAGGGTAAGGAAATAGAAGTGCGGTGTGGTCCTGGCATACCCCGACATCAAAGGTTCATTGGAATAGTAGTGTGAATGATGCTCAAATTGCCCCTGTGATAGACCCATTATGAGGCTGCCCCATTGCTGTGCTATATGTTAAGGCTTTTCAGGACTTTTTGGATCTGAGTTTTTACTGTGGAGCAAGTGACCAGTACTCATGCTGACAAATTATAGGATGCCCCTCTTCCCCGTGATCTTTTCCTCCTCCACTACTCAATTTTCAGTTTTCTTTCTATGGGCCTCTCAAAAACACCAATTGGAGGTCAACAAATGTGGCCACAGAAGGAAAAAAAACAAAAGTTTATCTGCCATTTCTCAATACTCCTTAGATGACAAGTATAACGATATTGGTACTTCTGAGGCGGCTCAGTGGTAAAGAAGCCGCCCGCCAATGTAAGAGATGTAGGTTCGATCCCTGGGTTGGGAAGATCTCCTGGAAGAGGAAATGGCAACCCACTCCAGTATTCTTGCCTGGGACATCCCATGGACAGAGGAACCTGGCGGGCTACAGTCCATAGGGTCACAAAGAGTCAGACACAACACCGTGATTAAACAACGACGATATACAGTACAGTACTAATTTTTTTTCAGCTAAGAGGTTTTGTGGGTCAGCTCATATACTGGCTTACCAACTTGTTTCCACAAAATGCGTTAGGCCAGATGAGAATGTTAATTCATCTCAGCAGACATTTGTCATTGCTGATCATAAAGAAAGGTGCTGGTGTGTTCTGCCAGCACAGACCAATGCCGAGACAGGTATGCTGCTGAGAGCAACCTGGTGAAAAGATCCACCATAATTGGTCCCAACCTAGCTGGAACTGTATCTCTATCATTAGCTCATTTTGGCTATTATGATCATACCCTACTGCCATACGTACCAAGTGTCCTTTTCTCTTTAAATTAAAGTTAATTTCATTTTGTTTCAGGAATGCCATCACAGCCCTGTGAGTGCTGACACCGACAATCCAGGTCGAGTATCATTGGTTAACATGTCAACAGACTGGTTCTAACCATCTCATCCTCTGCCACCTCCTGAGATGGTTAGATGGCATCACTGACTCAATGGAAACGGATGTGAGCAAATTCCAGGAGAGAGTAAGGACAGTGTGCTGCAGTCCACGGGGTCGCAAAGAGTTGGATACAACTTAGTGACTGAACAACAGACTGGTTCTTTTTTTTTTTTTTTAATTTCAGACTGGTTCTATAATGATGACACTGACAATATTCTAACAACAACAATAATAATGACAACAGCAACAACAACTAATATCTGCACGCATGCATGCATTCACTCAGTCATGTCGGACTCTTGGAGACCTCATGATCTGTAGCCCGCCAGGCTCCTCTATCCATGGAATTCTCCAGGCAAGAATACTGGAATGGGTGGCCAGTCCCTTCTCCAGGGGGTTTTCCCAGCCCAGGGATTGACCCTGGGTCTCCCACATTGCAGGCAGATTCTTTATCACCTGAGCCACCAGGGAGGCCCAACATCTGCCTAACACATTCATTTGAACTAGGCACTATTCTAAGCCCTTTACATTCATGAATTCATTTTAATCCTCACAACCGCCTTATGATATAGGCATTACAATTATTATTCCCATTTTATAAGATGAGAAAACTGAGGATCAGAGAGCAAAATCAACTTGCCCAAGCCCACACAGCCAGTAAGTGGTGCACAGCTGGAATTCAGAGTGAGGTCTGTCTGGTTCCAAAGTTCTTAAGCACCTCTCTCCAATGCCAAATATGGGAGACTTGATTCTCCTTGGAGAAGGAGAGAAGAGATAAGTTTGAAATGGCATATTCACTATTACTAAAATTTCACACAATAAAAAGAGGGCATGTGATTTTCATTTTTATTCTGTGGATTTTTTTTTTCGAACCTAGACTGGCAATTCATTTCTTATATGATATTATACATGTTTCAATGCCATTCTCCCAAATCATCCCGCCCTCACCCTCTCCCAGAGAGTAAAAAAGTCTGTTCTGTATGTCTGCATCTCTTCTGCAGTCTCGCATACAGGGTTATAGTTACCATCTTTCTAAATTCCATATATATGTGTCAGTATACTGTATTGGTGTTTTTCTTTCTGGCTTACTTCACTCTGTATAATCAGCTCCAGTTTCATCCACCTCATTAGAACTGATTCAAATGTATTCTTTTGATGGCTGAGTAATACTCCATTGTGTATATGTACCATGGCTTTCTTATCCATTCATGTGCTGATGGACATCTAGGTTGCTTCCATGTCCTGGCTATTATAAACAGTGCTGCAATGAACATTGGGGTACACGTGTCTCTTTCAATTCTAGTTTCCTTGGTGTGTATGCCCAGCAGTGGGATTGCTGGATCATAAGGCCATTCTATTTCCAGTTTTTTAAGGAATCTCCACACTGTTCTGCATAGTGGCTGTACTAGTTTGCATTCCCACCAACAGTGTACGAGGGTTCCCTTTTCACCACACCCTCTCCAGCATTTCTTGCTTGTAGGCTTTTGTTTCCGTGGAATTTTTTATAGAAACAGAGGGAGTTAATTAGATGGAGGATGCTGAAGACTGGCTTCAGAGAAACCTCACTAGGTCCAGAGTTGAGTAATACTTCTCTCAGGTGTAGATTCACATCAACCAAGCTCACAAAGGGCTGTGTGTAAAATTTTTAAATTCCCAGTCTTTGGAGACTCTAAACTTAATTTTGACAATGTCTTGAATTAACTAAACACATAGTATCAAACCCTCTTAAGACTGCTCTATCAAAGCTAAATGCCACTGTGTAAATTTATAATGATAAATATAATTTACAACATGACAGATCCTCACTAATCTCCCTGGTAAATAACATTGGAAGCCAAATTATCATCTAAGACTTGCTTAATAAACATAGAGTCAGTATAAACTCAAGTTATAAGATTTGAATGTTTAATAATGGCATCATGTTAAGATATATCTCTATAACTAGGATTTTGTAATAAGATGTTATAACAACAGCTAACATTTATTGAGGGATTACAATGTGCCAGGCACTGTGCTAAATATATAAATTATCTTCCTTTATTCTCACAAAGGCTCTATGTGGCAAGTAACATTATTAAAATAAAGACTGAACCTGAGGCTTTGAAACATATAGCCACTTGCCCAAGATCATAAAACTAGGGAGTGTTAGGCATGAAACATGAACACTACTCAGTCTGATTATGGGACGTCACTCGTAACCACACTGCTTCATTGCCGAGACGCCTACTCCAGAGCCATACAAGGCAGTCTCTCACCTGGGTAGAGTGGGCTGATCAGAGCTACTAGCTTTCTCTGTGACTTTCTCCTTTTTCTCTGCTTTCATGACCAACAGCCCCTAACTCCCGCTGCCTAATTGACATACCCTTTCTTCAGATGTGTTAACATGGTCAATCAGGCTACTGTCTGGTCTTTTTCCCAAGGAGCCATTAAATCCACCTGTCTCTGTCTCAGTATTGCTCTCTCTCTTCTTGAAATTTAAATAATAAAATTCAAAGAAGCAGCATAATAATCACCTATAGTCCTGAGAACTATTATCAACAATAGGTAAATTTTGCCAATTTGCTTCCAGTCTTTTCTTCTACATGTATGCTTTAAAAATTATACAAATAATATGTGATGACATTCTTCTTTTATAATTTACTCTCTTCAAAGGGAATTTGCATAATTCTGTTCTCCTTTATAACTTGTTGATTTCCTAGCTTACCTCTTTTAGGGGGAAATTTATTTTCAATATTTTCAGGTGCTTGAGGAGGCCGCCTCAAGCTGCTATCATGCC
Organism: Ovis aries; assembly: GCF_016772045.2. Classification (NCBI taxonomy): domain Eukaryota; kingdom Metazoa; phylum Chordata; class Mammalia; order Artiodactyla; family Bovidae; genus Ovis; species Ovis aries. The sequence continues at coordinate 101,117,306 of NC_056080.1, read as the reverse complement.
CCAACTACCTATTACCAGATATGGTAAGCTTGGTATAAAAAAACAGGTAGATAAGACTGACCATCTTATTAACAGCAGAATTCAAGACCATATACTTTGTCTAGCTTGCTTAACTCTCTTAATTGTTAAGAAAAATCCAGATCGGCATAAAAGATTGCAAAAAATGTCATTTTGAAGGAGTCAGTGACTACACAAGCTTTCCCCAACAATGCAAAAGTATTTATATTTTGACAAGAAAATTACAGGATTGAATATAAACAATTAATTACATGGGTGACTTAGCAAAACTGAGGGCATCATTTCGAAAAGAGATACCTTGGAAACAGAAAAGTAACCTGTTTAGAAGCACCTCTGAACATTTCTGAAACTCACAGACATAATTCATGATATCAGATGAATGACAGTTATATTTATTTCAAAACAAAAAATTAAAGGGGGTGTTGGTTTTGGGATTTAAAGAAAGATGCATGCCCAGAACTATTTTTAAAGGTTACCTGCAAAAGGATAAGACCACAAAAATTAATGGAAACTAAAAAGCCTCCCTGAATGGGAAAACTGTGGTGTGCATGGCAAATATCAACAAGTGAGCCCAGCGAACAATGGTCAAAGAAATCTTTTCCACTGAATCAAAGAAGCCTTTTTCAGTCTGTGATACATTAAACTTCTAGAGTTGTCATTACAGAGTTACTTTTATAGTTTATCTACTCTAAATATACCTTTCTCATAATATATACATAGCAGAAAACAGAGGAGATATTATAAACTAAATTCATTGCTATTTCTGATCAAAACACCATTCAAAGAATCTTATTATAGATTATGAAGTATCAACCAAATGACTTGCTCCCCCTCCTGGCCACCCCAGGTATGACACAACACATGCCTCCTGCTATGCAGAGATCCAGTGTTCCACAGCCAGTATTAAGGCAAACAACTGTATAATCCTTTTATTCTCTGGGCTTTCAACTGGAGTAGCAAAGTCTACCTATTCATATCATTGTTTTATACACAGAAAATCAACATGTCCTTTAAATTTACTAATGCCATGAACCCTTCATTATTCCTCATTATTCTGTGTTATCAAATCTCTCTGGATCATCTGAGCGGAACATCCCAGGCTCCTTCTGATCCACCTTCATCTTCCTGTCTCTGCTCACACTGTCTGGCAATCATCCCTTTCTGGTCATTTTCCTCATCCCCTGCAGTGACAGTCCAAAGCACAGAAGAATACTGAGCCAGGTGCATCTCTAATGCCTTATGACGTAAAAAACATTTCTGTTCCGCTCACTGTCCATGCACTTGCCTGCGCAATCCTCTTACAGCATTATAGCAATGAGTATACTCCAAAATTAGTGCAAAAAGTAGACAGTCACAGCCTTCCTTTACTAATGCATGGACCATCAGCCATTCTAAGAATTGAGATATTATTCTCCAGTCTCACCTTCTCTTTCTCCACTTCTCCCCTGGTGTCTACCCCTCTTGATCCACGAATTACTCGCATTCCAAATCAACCAACTCCTATAAAAGGTTGGCTTCTACTCCTCTTCATTTTTTCCTATCTGCCCCAGACCCTTGGAGGCCAATTTCTTGACCTGAGATCATAGTGTCATGGTGCTCACCTCCCCTTCGCAGGTTAGAAATCAACCCTGACTCCAGCACATTGGCTGAACCCACAACCTCACCAATATGTTCTAGTTAGGCCTGACACCAAGAACTCTAATTCCAGAAAACAAAAGCCTAGTGTGAAAATATTAATATAAAAATCCTCATCAATTCTGCTTATGTAGAATTCAGTGTCTCTGGAAATCTATGATACCAGAATCTCCTGGGGTGCTTGTTGTAGGCCCTACTACAAATAATATAAACTGTGAGTTTCTAGGCATTGGTCCTAAGAATCCACATTGTAACAAGTTCCTAAGGTAAGTCTGGCGGAGAAGGCAATGGCACCCCACTCCAGTACTCTTGCCTGGAGAATCCCATGGATGGAGGAGCCTGGTAGGCTGCAGTCCATGGGGTCGCTACTAGTCAGACACGACTGAGCGACTTCACTTTGACTTTTCACTTTCATGCATTGGAGAAGGAAATGGCAACCCACTCCAGTGTTCTTGCCTGGAGAATCCCAGGGACAGGGGAGCCTGGTAGGCTGCCGTCTATGGGGTCACACAGAGTCGGATACGACTGAAGCGACTTGGCAGCAGCAGCAGCAAGGTAAGTCTGGTATAGAAATAGGTCTGGGCCTACTGACTATCAAGCCTGTCATTTCACAGATGAGGAAACTTAGAGAGAAGCTACTAAAAAACCCAAAACTCATCAGTCCCGGTCTTTTGTTCTTTTTATCATACTTCTGTCTCTCCTGCAGGGAGAAGCATTTGAAACTATCTGGCATAAGAGCTAGTTATAATGTCCATGACCACAAAAAAACTTGTTTGCAAAGTTTTTTTACAAATACAGTGGCCTATCAGCTAAGCTCCCTCAGTTCAGCTCAGTTCAGTCACTCAGTCATGTCCGACTCTTTCCGACCCCATGAACTGCAGCACACCAGGCCTCCCTGTCTATCACCAACTCCCGGAGTTTACTCAAAGTCATGTCCATTGAGTTGGTGATGCCATCCAACCATCTCATACTCTGTCAGCCCCTTCTCCTCCCGCCTTCAATCATTCCCAGATCAGGGTCTTTTCAAATGAGTCAGCTCTTTGCATCAGGTGGCCTAAGTATTGGAGTTTCAGCTACAACATCAGTCCTTCCAATGAACACTCAGACTGATCTCCTGGTGATGGAGATGGACTGGTTGGATCTCCTTGCAGTCCAAGGGACTCGCAACAGTCTTCTCCAACACCACAGTTCAAAAGCATCAATTCTTCGGCGCTCAGATTTCTTCACAGTCCAACTCTCACATCCATACATGACCACTGGAAAAACCATAGCCTTGACTAGATGGACCTTTGTTGGCAAAGTAATGTCTCTGCTTTTCAATATGCTATCTAGGTTGGTCATAACTATTCTTCCAAGGAGTAAGCGTCTTTTAATTTCATGGCTGCAATCACCATCTGCAGTGATTTTGGAGCCCCCAAAAAATAAAGTCTGACACTGTTTCCACTGTTTCCCATCTATTTCCCATGAAGTGATGGGACCAGATGCCATGATCTTCGTTTTCTGAATTGTTGAGCTTTAAGCCAACTTTTCCACTCTCCCCTTTCACTTTCATCAAGAGGCTTTTTTTAGTTCCTCTTCTTTCTGCCATAAGGGTGGTGTCATCTGCATATCTGAGGTCATTGATATTTCTCCTGGCAATCTTGATTCCAGCTTGTTCTTCTTCCAGCCCAGTGTTTCTCATGATGTACTCTGCATAGAATTTAAATAAGCAGGGTGACAATATACAGTCTTAATGTACCCCTTTTCCTATTTGGAACCAGTCTGTTGTTCCATGTCCAGTTCTAACTGTTGCTTCCTGACCTGAGTATAGGTTTCTCAAGAGGCAGGTCAGGTGGTCTGGTATTCCCATCTCTTTCAGAATTTTCCACAGTTCATTGTGATCCACACAGTCAAAGGCTTTGGCATAGTCAGTAAAGCAGAAATAGATGTTTATCTGGAACTCTTGCTTTTTCCATGATCCAGCAGATGTTGGCAATTTGATCTCTGGTTCCTCTGCCTTTTCTAAAACCAGCTTGAACATCTGGAACTTCACGGTTCACATATTGCTGAAGCCTGGTTTGGAGAATTTTGAGCATTACTTTACTAGCATGTGAGATGAGTGCAATTGTGAGGTAGTTTGAGCATTCTGTGGCATTGCCTTTCTTTGGGACTGGAATGAAAACTGACCTTTTCCAGTCCTGTGGCCACTGCTGAGTATTCCAAATTTGCTGGCATATTGAGGGCAGCACTTTCACAGCATCATCTTTCAGAATTTGAAATAGCTCAACTGGAATGCCATCACCTCCACTAGCTTTGTTCGTAGTGATGCTTTCTAAGGCCCACTTGACTTCACATTCCAGGATGTCTGGCTCTAGGTGAGTGATCACACCATCGTGATTATCTTGGTCGTGAAGATCAAGACATGTCCAATTCTTTTGCTACCCCCATGGACTATTTGTTGTTCCCCAGGTTCCTCTGTTCATGGGATTTCCCAGGCAAGAATACTATAGTGGGTAGCCATTTCCTTCTCCAAAGGATCTTCCCAACCCAGGGATTGAACATGTGTCTCTTGCATCTGCAGGCAGATTCTTTACCAATAAGAAACCATGGAAGCCCATAAAACACCTCAGACTACTGCACAAGACTTGGAAAATTCACACATAATCTGCTGTTAGCTTTATCTGTTAAGACATGGCTTGCAATAATGTGAGGGTATTTCAAAAAAGTCTTTATTATCTAAGGAAACGACAAAGACTTTTTTAACATTATCTCAATAATCTTCTAAACATAGCTGTAAGGCAACAGCAATTTTTACCGATGAGAAAACAATTACAAAGGAAGCTAAGTGACTTACTTAAAGTTATTAAGTTAATCAGTTAATTACTAATTCAGTTGACATTTGACACTGTTGATATCCTCCTTCCTCAACTGCTTTCTCTTGACCTCTCTGACACTAAACCATTCTTACTCTTTTCCTTTTCTTATGAATTTAAAATTCTTTACCAGCAATCCTAAAGGAAATCAATCCTGAATATTCATCAGGACTGACGCTGAAGCTGAAGCTCCAATACTTTGACCACCTGATGTGAAGAACTGACTCACTGGAAAAGACCCTGATGCTGGGAAAGATTGAGGGCAGGAGGAGAAGGAACGACAGAGGATGAGATGGCTGGATGGCATCACCGACTCAATGGACATGAGTTTCAGCAAGCTCTGGGACTTGGTGATGGACAGGGAAGCCTGGTGTGCTGCAGTCCATAGGGTCACAAAGAGTCGAATGTAATGGAACAACAACAACCAGAGAATGAGTCTAATTTTAAATCTATTTATTTGAATTGTCTTTGTCAATGTATCTATATGTGCATAGATATATTTACATACTTTTTGAAATTCTTTTCCATTTAGAGACAGATTTATTATAGTAGTTAAAAGCATGAACTCTGGAGCCAGAATACATGTACTTTCAAATCCTGGCTCTGCTACAGGCTAGATGGGTGACCTTCAGTCAGTCACTCAAACTTTCATTACCTTGGATTCTCTACCTGTAAGATTGGGAAAATAATAGTACCTACCCTCAGGAGGTTGTTCTGAGGGTTACAAGATAAAATATTTATAAAAATGCTTAGAACAGTGCCTGGCAAATAATATATTAATACTCAATGTTAAGTATTATTAAAAGCATTATTTCATATGCACATTTTAGTATAACTATGCAATGTATCATTGGCTTAGCCAATTTCATCTTGCATAATTTTAGACGAGTTCACAGGAGTCTGGAAAAAAATCACTAAAAATTAAAAACAGGAGGTAGATCATACCCATCATTTTTATTATTCAATGGTATTTTTTCAAACTCCCTCATCGTTTCAACTCTTCCCTTTCCCACCGCATCCTAGACTCCTTTTTTCCTCCAGGTTATTGCTACAACCCCAGCCCAGGCACATAGCACCTCATAATATTTTAATGGGGCTCATGTAGGATGCATGGTAAACTAATAAAGCCCCCACCGAAGTAAAATGATGTGTGTTAGATCACAACGAACCTAGCGATGTCTTGTACATGGCGCATCTGTATAAATGTCATGTAGATAGATGAGATGAGGTGGGTATGGGGACTATATGGAAGAGGAGGCTGGAAGCACGCTGAGGCCAGGCTGAGAAGGGACCTAGGCACCATGCTTGAGTTTAGGATTGATCTCATAAGCTATGGAGGGTCAATACATTTTTCTGAGTTATAAAAGTGGGAAAGGAAAAAGGGAAAGCTATTTGGAGGCTAAAAAAGCAGTTTATAGCTTTCTCACTATTCAATAGTAAAGTTCCTTTCTCTTTAACCCTGCCACAATTGTTTCAGAGCAATTCCTTTTCTTACCTGTCCCTCCACAAGGAAGCTTTTTTAAAAGATACAATATTTCCTTTTGTACTTTGTTTTAATAACAGGTTCTTTTTTCTAAAGGGTTCACTCACATCTCGTTTTAATTGCTTTTTTGTTTTATAATATTAAAGAGAAACAATGTATGTCCAAGATTACCCTGTCTGAAAGACAGGTAGTTGCTGGTAGCCTGGGAAGTCTAGACCTGAGCTAACTGTGAGTTCCAGCTGGTCACTTTCACAATAATTACCTATCTCTGAAAGCAATCTATATAAGAACATATAATTACCGACCAACTTGCTTCTGCAACACTGGAACTGCTGCCTCAGTGATAGCCACCCTTCAGAATTGTGGTCCTTCGCCTGGGAAACAAGCAGGTTCTATTGCCAGAGATTTAAAGAGAGGTTGATAGGCAACATCACCACCTTGATCAAACCCCTCGCAGTCTACCTGGGGGTGTTGTTACCCCCAAAGGGAAAGAGAACAATGAACTGCAGTACTTCAATAAAACTTCCAAAAAGGAGGTTCCAAAGGATTTCTGTGTTAGCATCATTATAGTATAGTTATAGTGAATAGCAACTCATCGGGGACCTTTCTCCATAATGGCTTATTCCAAATATTTACTTCATTTTTCTCATATCTCAAATCCCAGTAGAATTACAATGTTCTCACTGACTTATTGAAAATTACTGCAGAAATGATGTTCTCAGTATGAGCGATATTACATTTCCTCCTCCAATTACAGCCTTACATTGTGTTTCTTTTTAATTTTGTATTTTTTTTATTATTTTCTCTCTGAATCGATCCTCCGCATCTACAAAGGTAGCTCGATATTTTCTTTCCCAAGTGTCTCACAGTGATGTTCTCTGGCAATATAGGCTGGAAGGAAATCTCTCTCTTGGTCTCATTTCCTTCACCATAGAAGTAAATCCATTCGTATGCCTCATCCACAAAAAGGTAATGGGAATGTTTTCCTGCCACATGAGTCAATCCTGATGCAAGAGGAGTGAAAGGCCAGGCCAGATGGCAGCTGTCACAGCTGGCTGGGTATACTGCCAGGATCATAGAGGCTAAAGCTGGGCCAGGTGTCACAGCTCAAAATGAGGCAACTGGGGACTCCATGAAATGACTTTAAGGCTAGGATGACAGGAGACCAATAAAACACTTTTCCAACAAACTGAGAAAATAATAACTTGCACCTTTGTCTTTACTAGCAGACTTCTATTTGCAAAGGTGAACTCTAGATTGCTTGGAGGAAGTGATACATTAGAGTAGACTTCTCTTCTGAAACCCTTTGGACAAGGCTGATGAAGCAGAAACTAGGTGTAAGTATGCCACAAGAAAGTGGGGAAGAGGCAGGTTGGTAGTGAGGAGCTGGCTGAGGCCAGACAAATGCAAGGTAGCTTGTTTAGCTTCTGCCCCCATGTACAGTGAGGGCCTGCACTGTACTATGGGTGCCAAGTGCCCCAAAGAGAATCAGATGCGAGTCTTGTCCAGAAGGACCTTGCCTGGTGTGAAATCCAACCTCTGCTATGTCATCAACAGTTTATTTAGGCTTCCAGGGGGCTTTAATGTTACACACACTTCTGAGGACAGAAATTATGAACTCCTTTTGAGTCAGAAGCACTGTTATTTGCAAAGACCTCCATGAATCATGCCAACTAGAGATTCATCAGAGAGCTCATTCCCCAAATAGGAGCTGCTCTAAGAAGAGACAGCCCTAAAAGCCATCAAGTGCTGTGCTTAGCCACTCAGTCGTGTCTGACTCTTTGCACCCCATGGACTGTAGCCCGCCAGGCACCTCTGTCCATGGGGATTCTCTAGGCAAGAATACTGGAGTGGGTTGCCATGCCCTTCTCCAGGGATCTTCCCAACCCAGGGATGGAACCCAGGTTTCCCACATTGCAGGCAGATTCTTTACCATCTGAGCCACCAGGGAAGCCCAAGAATACTGGAGTGGGTGGCCTAGCCCTTCTCTAGCGGATCTTCCTGACTCAGGAATAGAACCGGGGTCTCCTGCATTGCAGGTGGATCCTTTACCAGCTGAGCTACCAGAGAAGCCCCAAAAGTCACCATAGGGATCCTACTTACTGAAAGGTCAGACCTTCCCTTCCATCTTCTCTGTGCGAGACCGAGTATTAGCCCTAAGCCCCTGGCCCAGCCCCAAAGCAACACCATGGTACATACATGAACCCTGCAAGCTCATACTCTCTGCTAGGGGCTGGGGACCTAACCGTAATTACCACCACTTGCTAAATTTCATCTCTACGGAAAGTATAAGAAGAAGGTGGCTCTCTTTCTGAGAAGCAGTTCTTAAGAGTAATCATGCTTGAAACCATGATAGAAATGCAAACCTGACGTTGATGGTTAGTGAACAAAAGGAAAAGGAGAGCCCAGCACAGCCAGCCAGTTACCTTGGGAAGCTCTCAGAGCTCCACCTGCTTTAACTCATGGACATACTCCTTCTCTCAGTACATCTCTTCACATTTCCTATTCCACGTGCTGCCCCATCCTCTCTCTCTCTCTTACTCCATCCCCTTTCCCCATTTCTTCTTCTCTATACTCTCCTAGTATCTTACTAGAGGATGGAAGTCCTAATCAGACTCAGAGTAGTCTGCTTATCCATGGCTGCTGATGGACTGTGCACGTCCATTCCAACATCAAACACAAATGAATTTGGGATCATCCCCTCAATCAGATTACCAATGCCCCTGCTTCCCTCCATTAGCACTAACAACCAAGAAATGACCACAGAAATTCAGACTGGATGTCTGGTATATGGACTTCCTGTGCCTGGTTCCCATGGTAACAGACATCTGTCACAAGAATAGGTGTTACACATCTATGCAAACTGGCTGCCAAAGCTTTCAACCCAGACAGCAAAGAGATGGGTTAGCAGAGGCCAGCCCTCAGAGTTTGCTGGGCCTGCAGAACCTGGTGGTGGTTTAGTCACTAAGTCGTGTCCGACTCTTGCAACCCCACAGACTGTAGCCAGCCAGGCTCCTCTGTCCATGGGATTTTCCAAGCAACAATACTGGCGTGGGTTGCCATTTCCTCCTCCAGGGGCTCTCCCCCACGCAGGGATTGAACCCAGGTCTCCTTCACTGCAGGTGGTCTCCTGCATTGCAAGCAGATTTTTTACTGCCTGAGCCACCAAAGAAGTCTGGCAGATGTCAAAGAATCAGTAGGCAAGGAGGGGACCAACAGACCTGTGCCACCACAGCAGACAGCAGGCGAAAACAACATGTCAAGGTACTACTCAGCTTGGTCAGGAAAATCCAAGCAGATAGGGGCCACAGAGAGCCAGGGATCCTACAGTTGGAGGTGCTGGGACCACAGGAAGGCAAGGTACAATGAGCCTTTCCTGATCTGAGTTTCAGGGCAGCATCTCCAGGATTTATTTAATAGCTGCCATCATTCACAACAACAGAGACTGCATTTCAGGAGCTGTGAAGCAGTTCTAGACCACAGCATAGATTTGCAAAGCTTTTGGGGGTGCTTTAAGATGAGATGGAAAGCTGTGTTTGACAGGCCAACAAAGGTAAGCCAGCAAATCTTGGGTATCCTAGGGTGGATTACCTTGCTTTCACATGCTTATTAACAAAGTTAAGCAAAGCAAGTGAAAGAATGGCTGATGTTGCCTTGCTCTTCTTTTCACTCCTCTCTGTGGGCCAGCAACCAAGCAGGAGGCCTTTTAAACATGAGAACACTTCATGATTTTCATCTAGCTCGGAGAAGGCCCCTCTGGGCTGAGTGGGGATGCCATAATTCTTCAGCATAGCCTAGAGTGGGACAGATGTCTGAAGAGGGTTTTGAGGAGAGATGCTGATCAGCAGGACTTTTAAAAAATTTTCTGCCTTCTTTCCTTCTTAGGCAGCCCTCAGAGTCAAATGAGGGCTAATACATACACCAAAGGCAAAGAGAGATTTTCAGAGGAGCCATGCCCCTGCTCTCCACGACTGCCCTGGATAAGCAAGAGCTGACTGTAAGCATTCGGATCCTTGGGAAACGAAACTAAGTTTTATAAACACCTTCTCAGTCTTGTTTTAAGGGGAAAAAGCCTAATACTGGTTTGTATGACATTTATCAACATTAGGGTTTTTAGGACACATTAGGCAGTATCACAAGTCAGAGCAGATTGGATTCATTAATGGAATTGGTCTGCCTCTCTAAACATCACAGCAACTTTTTAGTAACAAGAAACCTTACTTCCTCCACTTATTTGAGCTGGAAAATTAATGTAGTGTGCTTCTGAAGAAACACATAATGTACATGATGAATTTTCATCATCTTGCTGGAAAGTGATTCTTTATGTTCTTATTCCAAATTTACAGCAAGTAAATTTAACATTCCAAAGCTGCTGAGCCTTTTTAAGACCTCACTATCAATTTGTGGGGCGCTTTAACTGATTCTGACCTGGAATTGATTAGTGCTTTCTGAAAACCGCACGTGTAGCAAATTGCTGCACTTTAAGATAAATCAAGTTATTTGGAGAAGTTACACTTTAACTATTCACATTTTATTCTAAGGAGAAAAACACAGCCTTTACCTGGATATCCTCCAGAGGGTCAGGGACCCAAACTGGCACTCTGATTTTCATAGGAAAATCGTAATCAGAGTTAAAAATCTCCACTGGTAACTAGGAGTCCATGCTGACAAGCCCCTGGGCAGAGCTGATTTTAAAGGTACTCACTGATCTTCAGTCAAAAGCCATAGGTCACAAAAAGGCACCTCAGAGCACTATGAACACTTAGGGGATGTTCTAAGCAGATGTTCCGTTTCCTTTTTAAAAATAATACTGAGATATAATTCCTATAATATAAAATTCACCCCTTTAAAGTATACAATTCTGTGGGTTTTGGTATATTCACAAAGATGTATAACCATCACTGCCATCTGATTCCAAAACATTTTAGCCACTCCAAAAAGAAACCTTGGACACATTAGGAGTCACTTCTCATTCCTCTTCTCCCCAGTCCCAGCCCTGGCAAGCCCTACTTTTTCTGTCTGCATGGATTTCCCTTTTCTGGACAATCATTTCTTTTTGCATAAGGGTTTTTGACTTTTATTTTGTTTTTTAAGTAACCACTGGATTTTCCCCTTCAGGAAACAATAAATCAGTAGGAAATGTTGAGGTGGTTCCGTTTAAAATTTACGTCTTTGAACAAACCAGCCTGAGAATTTCCTTGTGAGAAACTTCCCTTAGGGTCTTTACTTCTGGGTGCGGGCAGGTGTTGACACACAGCACTGCTTGAGCACAGACCTTCCCACCAGCTATACTTCCCTTTCCGGAAGTGGGAGGCTCTTATTTTGCTATTTGTCAGAGACAGGGTAGATCTGAATATCTCAAACTCAGTCCCAGTCTGTTTGTAGGAAGTAGTATAGCCAAGTAGACTCCAAAACCAGGTAAACTAGGTCCAAACCATAGTTCTACCGCGTTTTATGTATTCCAGCTGTGTGACTATGGGCAAGTTTTAATAACCTCTCTGAGCCTGTTTTTCACCTGTGAAAAAGAAAGAGTAGTATGTACCTCACAGGATTCATTTTGAGGACTAAATGAGATACAGATAGCTAGACAGATAGATGTGAATATAGATATAATAACTTGGTACTAGAAAAGGTATTTGCAATATCTCATTAAATATCTCAAATTAAATGCCTATTATGTGCCAGGTACAGGTTTTTTATTCACTGGTTACTTACTTTCCATTAAAAGGAAAGATGAGATTCTGAATACAAGGATTGGCAATGCCTATAAAAGATACTGATGTAATAAGATGACATGATGTCAGAGCAAGTAAAAGACTGCTATCACACCAGTAAACACTAGCTTCAGATTAATTTCTTGACAGGCAAGGCAAGTTGACATTCTCAGGAAATTAAAATTCAACATGTTCTTTCTGTGAAGAATACTACAGTCCATGAAAATCAATATGTTTCACCCAGACTATACAGCAGTCAGTTTCTCCAGTAATACAGCAATAGCTATTCATGCACAGCATAATATAAAATCTATAGATCAACAAGCCCTCTGACTTATAAAAGTTACAGCAAATCGCCAGGGACAAAAGATCTAGAAAAGATAAATGTCTATCATCAAAAGACTCCTTTAAACACAATCCTGTCAAAATAAAGAATACATATTTTATAAAGTATGCGTGAAATTCCAACAGGATTTTAAAACACAATTAAGTATGTATCTTCACTGATAAAAGTTCCAAGTCAAATAGTTTATAACTGTATACACAGTCTATCTGGTAGGTGGACAAAAACAAGGGAATTACCATAGGTCTCTACCTGTAATGATTATTTAACTACATCAGGTTTAATGAGCAATAACTTGATGCTTAATACTGTTTATAGCAATAGAATATAATCACAAAGCAGTGGGTTCCCAAAAGAATTACATTTCTATAGGACTTCCTGTAATCCTTAAGAACTAGGGTCATTTGAATCTCTGGCCCACAACTACCTGAACCTCATAAAATTATACCCAGGAAGAACAGACTGGAGCTACTAACATTTATCAATATCAAAGGAATGAGGATTAGGATACAACTGTGTATCAATAACCTGATATGGGAATGTATATATTTTTCTCTCAGCTGCTGCTGCTGCTGCTAAGTCGCTTCAGTGGTGTCCGACTCTGTGCGACCCCATAGACGGTAGCCCACCAGGCTCCCCCGTCCCTGGGATTCTCCAGGCAAGAACACTGGAGTGGGTTGCCATTTCCTTCTCCAATGCATCAAAGTGAAGTCACTCAGTCGTGTCCGACTCTTAGCGACCCCATGGACTACAGCCTACCAGGCTCCTCCGTCCATGGGATTTTCCAGGCGAAACCATCTAAAAGAAACACTCCTGGATTCTAGCTAGGTTCTGAGGGTCCCATGGCAGAGTGAATCACTGTATGAAATTAACTTTTTGGAATTTTTTTCTGAAAAAAAAAAATCTGGCCTTTAGTTCTTCCAGCAATCAGGCTTTGATTTTAAACAGAAAGAACACTGAACAAGTGGTGAAGAACCCCTGGGAATTCAGCTAACCATTTCCCTCCAGCACAAAGAAGTTTTGAACAAGGTGGACTAAACAGAGTGGTAGAAGCCTAAATGCCACGTCGAAGCAAGGCCAGTCCCCTGCTTCCCAACTTACCTCTACCCTACCCTGTCCTATCCTATCCTGCTGTGTGTGTGCTAAGTCACTTCAGTTGTGTCCGATGCTTTGCGACCCCATGGACTGTAGCCTGACAGGCTCCTCTGTCCGTGGGATTCTAGCCTATCCTATCCTAAATTTGGCTTCTGGCCCCATCTCTTGCTCCTCTGTGCCTAGAATACAGTGAGGGTCATATGCTACCTATGGCTGTTGTCAGCTAGATATGTGATGTTAGGCCAATTACGTTTTTCTTCTTTAGTTAGAAGAAAATTGCTTTACAAAGTTGTGTTGGTTTCTGCCATACACAAACATGAATCAGTCATAGGTATACATATGTCCCCGCCCTCTGGAACCTCCCTCCCACATCCCACCCCATCCCACCCCTCTAGGTTGTCACAGAGCACCAGGTTTGAGCTCCACATCATACAGCAAATTCCGAGTGGCTATTTTGCATACGGTAACGTATATGTTTCCATGCTACTCTCTCAGTTCCTCCCACCCTTACACCGTTGTGTCCATAAGTCTGTTTTCTATGCGTGCATCTCTATTCCTGCCCCACAAATAGGTTCATCAGTACCATCTTTCTAAATTCCATATATATGCAGGCAAATTACCTTTGATGCCAAACCTCAAACCTGCTCTTTTCCTTCCTCCTCACCATTCTACTACTACCTTACATTTCTTCAGTTTCCAAAGCACTCAAAAAATGCAGACACCAAGGCTCAGTTCAGTCACTCAGTCATGTCCGACTCTGCGACTCCATGGACTGCAGCAGGCCAGGCCTCCCTGTCTATCATCAACTCCCAGAGTTTACTCAAATTCATGTCCACTGAGTCGGTGATGCCATCCAACCATCTCATTTTCTGTCATCTGCTTCTCTTCCTGCCTTCAATCTTTCCCAGCATCAGGGTCTTTTCAGATGAGTTAGTTCTTCGCATCAGGTGGCCAAAGTATTGGAGTTTCAGCTTCAGCATCAGTCCTTCCAATGAATGCTCAGGACTGATTTCCTTTATGATGGACTGGTTGGATCTCCTTGCAGTCCAAGGGATTCTCAAGAGTCTTCTCCAACACCACAGTTCAAACGCATCAGTTCTTCGGCGCTCAGCTTACTCTATAGTCCAACTTTCATATCCACACATGACTACTGGAAAAACCAGAGCTTTGACTAGACAGATCTTTGTTGGTAAAGTAATGTCTCTGCTTTCTAATATGCTGTCTAGGCTGGTCATAACTTTCCTTCCAAGAAGCAAGCGTCTTTTAATTTCATGGCTGCAGTCACCATCTGCAATGATTTGGGAGCCCAAGAAAATAAGGTCTGTCACTGTTTCTACTGTTTCCCCACCTACTTCCCATGAAGTGATGGGACCAGATGCCATGATTTTAGTTTTCTGAATGTTGAGCTTTAAGCCAACATTTTTACTCTCCTCTTTCACCTTCATCAGGAGGCTCTTTAGTTCTTCTTCGCTTTCTGCCCTAAGGGTGGTGTCATCTGCATACCTGAGGTTATTGATATTTCTCCTGGCAATCTTGATTCCAGCTTGTGTTTCATCCAGTCCAGTGTTTCTCATGATGTACTCTGCATATAAGTTAAATAAGCAGGGTGACAGTATACATCCTTGACATACTCCTTTCCAGATTTTAAACCAAGTTCAGAGCAGAGGAATGAGTTGCTCAAGTTTGCACAGTCTATAAATACAAAAAATCCCTAGATGTTCAAAAGAATGTGTGCCTAATAATAATGAAGGGTATCATCAGGGAAAGCCAACTGACCAGGCAACCACTGCCAAGAGGCTTCATCTTGACAGAAGAGGCTTCATTTTGACAAATTTTATTTTGTCAGTGTCCCAGTGTTCACCTGACTCATGCTAAGAAAGATCCCAAGTAACTGGCATATGCAACCAGAATGCCTAAGTATTCATTTGCGATATGAATTATTACTGCTAGGGAGACTAGATTCTCATATTCCTGGCCATATCTCCACTGACAAGCTACATGAAAAGATGAATTCTAATCAGAGGGTTGATTAGTGAGTCGAAATCATTACCAGATGAGTCAGTGAAATTACGTTCAGTGGTATCAGGTCTTTGTAATCTAATGAACCATCTCCGCAATGAAAAATAAACCTGCTACAGAAACTGGCCCTTAGACAGAAGCAGACAGGCTCTGCAGAGTGCCCTCAATTACTCTCTCCAGCCTCTGCTCTCCTCAACATATCACTTCTTTAACAATGTTAATACCTTCCGGTGACACCTCTCTGCTTTGATCTATTGCATCTTGTTTAAAGTTTAATTATCAGAGAACAACCTATTTTCAGAGTCTTCAGGGGACACCTGTCACCTCCATGGACCGCCAACCGAGACCAGGTCCTTTGATTCCGAGTCTGAAAGGCTTTCAACTACACCTTGCTGCCTCACCATCAAACAAGATGATGCTATATCCTTCACAGGGTTGTTCCAGGAGCAAAGTGAAACAAATACAAAAATGCTTTTAAAGGACCCTGCAAACACAAGCTATTATCATTTGAAAAAACATAAATGGATCATTTTGCTATTCTTCAACTTTACCAAATAAAGTTGTAAATGAGACCAGAGCGCACCGGGTGGAAGAAATTCCCAAAGGGAAAAATTCTCAGTCAGCTAAAAGCTTGGGGGAACTCCTGCTTAACTATGGTTTTTATTTAAGCTCCCCAAGGCTATTACTTATTTCCAAAACAATGCTGATGCAAGAGATACAATGAAATGAGGTCAATGAGGGCAGATTCCTCCCTAGACGGGACTGGGAAAAGTCTAGGGTAATCAGTGCACTATTAGTTATTAACTGATAAGTTAGGAGTCAATTGGCTGGATTACATAGAAGAAGTGGAGATCAGCCACACACACACACACACACACACCAGCTGATTTATGAGAGAGAAAAGGGAGGAAGAGGGGGAGAGAGAATGAAAATGAATGATAAAGCCCCAAGAAAGAAGTATGTGCAGCAAAGAAGTCCTGCATTTTAGCAAGTGTCAGAGGCAAAGAAAGAACCTGTTCCTCTCCTACCAGCCACAAGAAGCATCTCTCCCTGGGAAGAGGGGCCGATCATTTCCTCAGGAGATTGATTACACTCACACTGACCATTCTAAAAGCTGGCCTCCAATTATATTCATCACATTTCATTTCAAACTCTTCTTCGCTTGTCATGTGTCATTCTCCAAGTTGGAGGTGGGGGACATAAAAGGCTATGTTATTATAGGAGATGAAACATCCTTATCTTTCAAAAAGACATGTTTTCCGCTAGAAATTTCTTTACTCCAAAAATGCTCACTTAAAAAAAAAAATCCCTTTGGCAGCAGAAAAACCAGAGGTAAATAAAGGTTAAGCTGGTCACTTGCTACACCCTTATACTACACGCCTATTGGTGTGTTCAAAGGCATGTCTACAATTAGGCTGTCAGATATGACATCATATGTACATATGATAATAGATTTTAAAGAGATGAAAACCAAACCTTAAAGGTCAACTAGGAAAATAACTGCCTTCCAATCTTTGAATCGTTATATAAAAAGGAACGAGAACAGGAGGCTATTTCTTCTAAAGAAAGATCCGAAGTCAAAACACACAGTATGGATAACCCCATGAAAGGAATGGGAGTTAAGTCGTAAAAAGCAGGGAGGGCCAAGGTTATACCAGAAAGTGCGCATAGGGCAGGCTCTCAACAAAGGCAGTGTCTCCTCCATCCATGCTAAGTGACTAGACTGCCATGTGGATGAGGGTTCCACTTCATTAGTGCTTTGACCCTTTCTCTGAATCTGATGACCTTTGAGCATCACCCCCGCCATTTTGTGAATAATAGAGACTTTTCCTCTACAGAGTTCTCCTGACTTGGCGCCTTTTAAAGCAAGCAGAGACAGCCCCTCTCTTCCAACAAGCACTCTAGGAGAATACAAGGAGCAGCCATTCTGCTGGGGGGGAGGGGATGGTTAGGAGGTGGGGGGAGAAACAGCAAATGACCTCGTGTTGTATCTACCCTGGAAGCCCTTCCTCTAAGACACACAGGCCACCTAGCACTCACCTGGCTACTCTCAGACACCACAGGATTACAACGAGGTATTTGAGCAGGAAGACTGCCATTCATGCATGTAACTGCACACTTTCCTATGCCAAGGATACCTGCCAGATACAAACATTTAGCAATTTAGCCTTTCTCTTAACTTTAACTCATGTTTGTGTCTCTCCTCATAAGCCAGGGCCCAGGTGTCCTCTCAATATATAGAAGCTCAGTAACAATTTTTTTTTCCACTTATTTTATCTGGATGCAGCGCAGAGATAGATCATTGCTTTGGAGTCAGGGAACACATGTATTCTAGTCATACTTCTGCTGTGAAAAAAGCTGTGTCTTTAGGCCAGTCTCTTCCCCTCTCTGGCCTCCATTTCCTAGCACCCTCACAATGGTGTGTTCTCTGACTTCATTCAGCTCTCCTTTCAAATACTACTTCATTGGAAAGGCTTTTCTGACCACCCTGTCTAACATCTCATCACCATCCACCTCACTCTTTTACTTGAGTCTGCCTTACCTTTATATCATAATAGCACTTGGCACAAATTTTCAATTGCCTTATTTACACATTTCCTTGTTTGCTGTCTCCTTGCCCTCCACCTCCTCACCTGCCAATAGAATTTGAGTTCTATTAAGGCAGAGATTCTTTTTTTTTTAATCACTGCCTCCCTCCCACTGCTAGAGCCCTAGCTTCAGGGCACAGTGCCTATCACACAGTAGGTGCCAAAAGTATCTGTGGAATTAAAAATTAAAAACATAGTAAGTAAGTAAGTAAAGTCACTCAGTCGTGTCCGACTCTTTGTGACCCCATGGACTGCAGCCCACCAGGCTCCTCAGTCCAGGGGATTCTCCAGGCAAGAATACTGGAGTGGGTTGCCATTTCCTTCTCCAGGGGATCTTCCCAACCCAGGGATCGAAGCCGGGTCTCCCGCATTGGAGGCAGATGCTTTAACCTCTGAGCCACCAGGGAAGCTTAGTAGATGCTCAATAAATGTGTATAGAGTGGGACAATTAAAGCGGTGAAATGGATGAACGCAAGGTCCTTCCCAAAGTAGAAAGTCTACAGACCATGGCATCTGCATGTCCTGATAAGAATTTGGTACTCAAGCAGGCACCTCCACATCTGCTCCCAAGAGCCAGAGAGACAGCTCAGGCATTTGTCTCCCCTGGGTCCCTAGAGCTCAGAGCAGGGCTGTCCAGCACCTCTCCGAGCTGGACACCAGAGGGCAGCAGACCCACACTTACTGCTTCCATCCAGCAGAGGGCCAGAGGCAGGGAGAATCCAAGTTCTGAAGAAATGGCAGGACTCAGGCGTTCAATTGGCATGTCAGGAACGGCGCCTAACTGCCCCCTGACGTGAGGAGCTCTAGACTGCAGGACAAACGGTTCAGTAAAGACTTCCATTCAAAATTGGTAACATGGAACTCCAACGTGAACAACAGACCCCAAAACCATCTGTTCTTGCCAAAGCCAGGACGGACTCCATGGCCAGCTGCCAGAAGTGTCCCGGGTTGCTCTATACACACTAGGGGAGGGAGCCACATTTCCTTGTAACAAAAGCCCATTATGTAAACGGCTGCCAAATGTAATCTTCTTTTTGATGTGTTCTCTTTAATTAGAGTAATGTAATAAAATGATAATGATAATCTTTTGGTTTATGCTCATCCCGAGTTCCCCCTCACCCAGAAAAAAAGCCAACTCCTGGCATCAAAGTAAGCTGACATTACAAGCTGATTATTTGCCTCTCCAAGAAATTTATCATTGTGACTTGCTAAAAGTACACTTTAATTAAAATACTGTACCCATTATAAACTGGGGCTTCTTTTTTAAAAGAGTATAATTAAATCCAAAAATCGAGCACTTGGCTACAATATTAAAGGTATGTATGAAAATATATATAAAGAAAACCTTATTACAGTTAATACATATGGGCATATGTACATATTTCTATTAAGAAATTTAAGGCCTTAATGAAAATCCAAAACCACTCAATATGTGAATTTTGATTGTGATGTCATATTCTATTGGTTTTGAATTCTTAGCGCCTATAATGTACATATTTAATTTTAACCATTCCTTCCTGTGAAATATCAGGTTTGATGCTCTTAGTAAATATAGTCCAAGCCTTATGCCTAAACAGATTTTCTTCATATTTTCCCCCTAATTCACCAAACCCAGAATATCCAAATTCTACTCTCTGGGTACATCCTTTTATGGACTCCAGTGTTACACATAACCCCTCAGACCACCAACTGCAGTCTGCTCAAAATACTAACAACCTCTATATATTTGTGTGGCAAACCAATAATCTCTAGCTTCAGAACTACATCACTTCCTGGGACCTCTGAGAGGCTTCTGTATGGTGTTTCTTCTATAAACCTGCAGAGCCTCGCTGTAAGCTTTTGATGAATTAAAGTATTCATTTAGAACTAGATAAGCTTAGCAGGCTTGTCCCTACAAGTTCCTGTTAATAAAGTTGAGAGTGTTTCAACCCTCAGGAGGTAAAAAGAAAGAGCTGGTCCATCTTGGACTGTTGGAGGTGATCATTTTCAGACGGCCCCCTGATAATGTCAGCAAATGTATCCCCTTTAGCATCATTTAAACCAAGCTAATATAGGAGACTTCTCCTCCATCTACATACAACATAGCAGAATGAAAGAAAAAAAATAAACAGCTCTAAACTTACATAAATAACTCCACAGAAAATTCAAAAAAGCAAAGCCTTTTCAAAAGCACTCCTTTTTCCTATGCACAAGACATGTGCAGAAAGCTGGTTCCATTTAGCGTTTTTACCCCAGCTGCCCTAGATTCACGGCACCTGGGCAGGGTGTGGACACCAGTAAGCACTGCTTGGTGTCTGCTCCATTTTTAAACTTATCATTTCTACAGAGGCTTTAGTTTTTAATCAAAAGAACAGGAAGTAAGCTGAAAGCAATAAAACACAGAACAGAGCAGGGCCTGTGAATTCCAGGGAAAAAAACCTAAGTGCTTGAGAATGTCCCTAAGCACAAAGGAGGCCTCCTTTGTGTGAAAGTTGCGAAGAAGGAGCTGGAGGAGCAGACAGCTAAATATAGCTTACTGAAAATACACAAAGTCTACACGTGGGTCAGTAACCTTTTTAGCCTTGAAGGCACCTAGATTTGGGGGACCGGAGGACCATTCGTGCTGCTTTGTTTTTTCTACTCCTTCCTCCCAGCACTTCTCCAGCTTTCCCCACTCCCCCCACCCCCCGCTTCCACTCACTCTGTTCCTTCTCAACCTTGTGGAAAAGGCTAAACCCAACTACCCTGAATTGGGGTTGGAAACCTGCCTCCACAATGGCCTCAGGTATCTCAGAGCCTAAATGTATCTGAGCTCAAAAGCATATCCACTGTAAATGCCCTTCCATAGGACAGAAGGTTGGCTACTAAGCAGCAGAAGATGCTACTGGCTTCCTAGTCTAGTTTAAGGAATACGTAAAAATTTGGTGACTAGCAAGTAGGCAAACAAGTTTTAAGAGGCAGAAACAATATTTCGTACTTGTTCCAGTCGCACATTTTTGCATACCTCCATCTGAGTATATCATGATACACGGAAACTATTTCTCTCTTAGTCTACCCCATTGGACTGTGAACCCTTAGAGGCTAGGGGCTTTGTCTCTCTCATCTTTGTGTCTTAGTATTTCCCTCAGAGCCTGACACACAAAGGGGCATTCGATAACTATTTACCTGAATCAAGCTCTGTTTCAAGAGTCAACAAAACACTGCCTTCAGCCTAAAATCTGCCAACTGAAAATAAGCTAATGTGTGGATCATACAATGTTTTTAAAACCTTAGTAGTTAAGACACATATGATTACTCCACCCAGAAAACAACTGATATAATCAAAAGAAGCAAGGAACATTCAAAAAGTTGTTCTATTTCTCAGGGAAAATGTCCTTCAGAAACACTATCCTTTATCTGCCTGTCAGGAACCATGTTCTCCCCTTGTGGTAATTCATATAAAGTGGTCATAGCCATGAAAAACTACAAAGGTAGAGTCTGCTTATGCTTTGCTAGGATTAAATATTAAATAAATGGATAAGGGTCACACATGGTCCCAATTCCAAATTCATGTTGCAGTGCCTGGTCAAGGTGGGGTGAGACAAGAGAAAATTTCCAGCTTCTATTCTGAACAACCTGGCTTTGGTCCGATAAGATAGATTGTCATGAAAACTATCCAGTGAAATGTAATTTTTCCTTCAAATCTTCAAAAAGGGAAAAAAAAAAAAAAACCAGTAAAACAACTTTACTATCTTGCGCATGTATCTAAATACTTATGGACCTAAAAATGTGTTTTAAAAAGGTTATATTACAAGTAATATAAATTATCTTGAAGCTTTTGAAAAACACATTATGTGCTAGAATACTATTCTACTTCCTTGTGCTGCTATGATATGAAAAATGGTGGGTCAACCCTCTCATAAGGACCTCAAATAAACAAGCATCATCTATATCGTACATTCCATGGAGCAAAAGTCCTCAGGGACATAGACTAGAGCCATTTAATAGATTAAGATTTCAGTAATTTATATTTTTACTTTTAAACTCAGAAGGCAATGAGAAACATTTCAACACAATCAAGAAACTCATTTCTGAACGCTAAAGTATAAGTACAAAATCAACCCTAAGCTGATACAGTTTTTTAAGTATGAGTTTAAAAATAGCACTTTGCACCATATATGACAAATCCTTAAATGTGCCTGAAGACAAATGTACTGACCAGTTAGACATTTGCCATAGTAATACCAAGAAAGGGGTACACTGGGAAAAAACAAATGGTTTTCAGTGAAAACATGGTAATTAGGAACTGGCTATACCTTCTCGAATTCAAAACAGAAACTACTTAGAAGGAAGCCTACTTAAATTCTGGAACGTTCTCTATTCCTATAGATCAGTTCAGTGCTTATTTAGATGAGGTTTCTCTATTATCTACTTTTTCAATTACTTGAGTAGTCACCAGTCAAATTAGGATTTCTGAGGACACATTTTTTTCAAATTACCCAAAGCTTAAGCGGTACAATTTATAAACTGTCAGAGATAACTTTCTCTTTTTTGTTCAAGAAACCATAACACTATCCGCTTTGCCTTCACAGTGAACCTAACTAAATCTCATCACTACTACTTTTGAGTGACCACAGACAAGCCCAGTCCTACCTTGTCTCAGGATAATCCCTGAAACCAGGGAAGCTCGTAGAAAGCACAATGCTCAGCATCAAGTCTCCCTGGGCTTCTAGTCCTGCTCTGACATTTTACTCCAGTTGCAGTAAGGGAGCCTTTAGTAACTCAATGAGATTTATATACCTCGGTCAGTTCCGGGAATTCTGTGCCTGTCCTTGACACTCTATCTTGCCTGACTCAGTTCTTGTCTTGATTTCCTGGCTAGAACTCTAGTTCTTCTGGATTCCCTTGCTGCTGCTCCTTATGGTTCTACCCTTAGAGCCAAGGATTAAAAATCCATGTTCTTAACTAGAGTCAGATGGGCTCAGCTGAAATCAGATATCCCAATTGGGCACAGGTCTATCTCCCCTCCTAGACTCTGCACTCAAGAACAAAGACCTTACTATATTCATCTTTATTCCATAGAACTGAACACAGGCGCAGCGTATAGAAAGCCTAGAGAGGGCTGAATCAGTAGACCTCTACCATATTTATCATTTATTTCCATGTTTACTTGAACCGATGTTATCCTCATAAAGCTAAACTTCTGGATTTTCTCTGATCACCAGCCCCATGTTCCTGAGTTTCTTTAAAGGGTTACGGACGAGTTTCTTAGTTTTTGTATCTAAAATACATAAAGAATTGTTAAATCTTAGTTCTACTCTTAAGTCTTCTCTCAAACCTCTCAATGTTGTTAAGAAAAAAATTCCTACTTCCTAAAAAAAAAAAATTGTAAGAAATTTCCCGATATCTCATGTTTACAAATCTTTTCTCAATAGACTAAGTTTGTCAAAACATCAAGAAATCCCTTTTTATAATGCTTCTTTAGCACAGGTGAAGAAAGGTCTACTTCAAATTCAGCTGGAGCTCAGTAACACATTAAGATGGTACACTTCATTTTATATTTATCTGGCAAAAATAACAGAGCAAACAGGCTTTCCTTCACTGAAAGATCAGATTGCTAATAATTAAAAGAGGTCCTGGTCAGATAGATGGTGCAATGATGGTGGTCATGAGAGAGGAGATCTGGGTCTACGTGTCTTCAGATCTGCTGGCCCATTGATGCTGGCAAGAGAAGAAGGAGTAGGGCTCAGACCTCCAACAGCCAATACCAAGGCTCTTAAATATTGAGGACAGGCATTTGAACCCCATGGGACACAGGATGAACGTGCTTATTTTCAGGAACTTCTCTGATCCATCCAGCTCTTTATTTACCTTTCCTGAATAGAACACCAACACTATCACACTGCCTGTGTTTTGTATGTGGAACAATCTGCAATAATGAGTTTTGTAAACAGCTAAGTTCAACTGTTGCTGTTGTTCCTGTTTTTGCCATAACTATAATAAACATATTTATATTATACACACACATATAAATAATATATATACGCACACACTTTTTTTGACCGAATGGCATGTGGGATCTTAGGGTTAGTGTTAGACATGTGGGATCTTAGTTCCCTGATTAGGGATCGAACCTAAACCCCTCAGAGTAGAAGCACAGAGTGCTAATCACTGGACCACCAGGAAAGTCCCAATAAACACTATATTTTTTTAAAAGGCCAAAAACAAACAAAAAAATGACCTAAAAATGCATTCCTTTGAACACTACCCTTTGTCGGCTACCTTCTTTTAGAAAGAAAATTGTCCTTGGAAGTGAGAGCCATTAGGTCCTCTAAATTTAGGTAGAAATTAGCATAATCTGGTGCTTCCTTCACTGGGACACAGCTGGGGTGGCATATAGAAGATGAAAGTGTGCAAAAAAGGGTGGTGGATATTTTTATTTCATCTCAGGCCAACACTTGTTAAAGCAGGACATGGTACAAGCAGATCTGCTGCTGCTACTGCTAAGTCACTTCAGTCGTGTTCGACTCTGTGACCCCATAGACGGCAGTCCACCAGGCTCCCCCATCCCTGGGATTCTCCAGGCAAGAACAATGGAGTGGGGTGCCACTGCCTTCTCTGACAAGCAGATAAGTCCTCATAATTTGTGGGTCCCAGTGCAAACAAGGCTTCCCCAGTGGCTCAGTCAGTAAAAAAAATCTGCCTGCAATGCAGGAGACCACCTGCAGCACAGGAGACCTGGGCTTGATCCTTGGGTTGGGAAGATCCCCTGGAGAAGGAAATGGCAACCCACTCCAGTCTTCTTGCCCGGAAAATGCCATGGACAGAGGAGTCTGGCAGGCTACAGCCCACTGGGTCTCAAGAGTTGGACACGACTTAGTGATTCAACCAACAAAAATGCAGGGCATCCTTTTGTTTAAAAAATTAAGATTTGCAAGTGGACAACATTTAACCAAGTGCTATGCCCTCCTAAGCACAGGGCTCCGTATGATTGTGCATGCATGAGAGCTAAGTCACATGCTGTTGAAGGATAGCTTGGAGAATTTTGAGCATTACTTTGCAAATGCGTGAAATGAGTGCAATTGTGCGGTAGTTGGAACATTCTTTGACATTGCCTTTCTTTGGGATTGGAATGAAAACTGACCTTTTCCAGTCCCGTGACCACTGCTGAGTTTTCCAAATTTGCTGGTATATTGAGCACAGAACTTTCACAGCATCATCTTTTAGGATTTGAAATAGCTCAGCTGGAATTCCATCACCTTCACTAGCTTTGTTCATAGTGATGCTTCCTAAGGCCCACTTGACTTTGCACTCCAGGATGTCTGGCTCTAGGTGAGTGACCACACCATCGTGGTTATCTTGGGTCATTAGGATCTTTTTTTGTATAGGTCTTCTGTGTATTCTTGCCACCTGTTCTTAATATCGTCTGCTTCTGTTAGGTCTACACTGTTTCTGTCCTTATTGTGTACATTTTTGCATGAAACATTCTAATCTCTAATTTTCTTGACGAGATCTCTAGTCTTTCCCATTCTATTGTTTTCCTCTATTTCTTTGCATTGATCACTTAGGAAGGCTTGGAATTTAACTAAATTAAAAAGCATCATTAAAGACCACCAATGTTTGAGAGAACTCTCAAACTGAACTGAACTCTTCTCTCCCCAGGGGAATTCCGGCTTAAATGGCCAATTAATGGGAGAAGTAAGCCTTTTGTTTAAGCACATCTACGTGTCAATTTTAAATAGTCTAAGCTGCAGTGACGCCATCACTGCTTTCATCTGAAGTCTACTCATGTATGACATCTTCCCTTACAAGCAACTAATTGAACAATCAAGAATCTCCCCAGTAAATGAACTAGGAGATCTGAGCACTAGTAATCAAGGTTAGTAGAAACAGCAGGATTGATCAATGACTTCTGAAACTTTCTTGTAAGGAATATCTCACAAGAAAAAAATAAATGTGGCGACAGAGTTCACCAAGGGGGTTCCTTTTAATTCAAAGAGAAATGTGACCACCAAGAGCTTTTCATCTGAAGCAGCCATAGAAATTAGATAGATAGGTGGTCCCAGTCTTTAACTAGCGGGCATGCAGAGATGGTCTTTGAAATACATTTTCTACTTTTTGTCAGGTTCAATTGAAAGTATTCTAAGCAATGGAGTTGTAGCTTTCTTCCTTTCTACTTTGGAAAATGGAGGTTCATAAGTCTAATTTTTCAGAAAAATATGCTTGCTACCGTGTGTTTATGCCTGCATCTTTCTGCTTAAGAATCCAGTAAATCCACATAAAGGCTACTACAATTTTAAAAAACCATGCCGGAAAAAGCATTTCTTTTTCTCTAAGGAAAGAAATAGCTCCTGTGTTTTTAAAAAACTGACAGCAAAACTGGCATGACCTTAAGAAATACTAATCTTGGGTAGCTTCAACTAAATCTCAGTTATCTCTTCAAGTCTTCATTTCAAGGGATTTTAATTAAAAGGTCAAGAACACTAAAATACAACACAACATGTATTAGCACATCTTGGTTAAACAAAGAACACTTACAGATACATTTTGTCAAGGCTGTAAAGACTCTTTATACCTCAGGCACTCAGATGAACTTCACTAATAGGTCTCTTAAGCTTTGGTTTTTTATGTTTTGTCTCCAGGAAGTCTGCACTCTAAGTTTAATTGCACGTGAATGAATTAACCATCCAGAGGGGAGTGTGTGTGTGAGTGGGTCTGTCTATCTGTATGTGTGTGTGTGTGTTCAAAGATAGTGAGAGAATATAAGAAACATAAAATGGGCCTAGAGGGGAAAAAAGCCCTTGCCGACATCACCATTTCTGATGACCATTGCTAACACACTTAATTATAAACTCTAACACTCTTAATCATAAACACCAAGCCTTATAACCCCTTCCCAATGTGAGACTCCATACACACAGAACAGTAAGATGAATAATTAAACTTTCTGAAGGTCTGGATAGAAGCAGCATTTCATAGAACCATGTATTCTATATCTGAAGTACAATATATAAAATAAGCACATTGCTAAGCACAAAAGGTCTCCATCATCTAGGGAGAAGTCCAGGAATTCTACTTTTATACATTCACACGCAAACCCTCATCAACTCATGAAAAGAGGTAACTGATGAGAAGCTGCTGTATAGCTCAATGCTCTGCTCTGTGGCGACGTGAATGGGAAGGAAATCCAAAAGAGATGGGTTATATTTATATGTATGGCTGATTCATTTTGTTGTGCAGTACAAACTGATACAACATTGTTAAGCAATTATACTCCAATAAAAATTAATTTGAAAAGATAAAAAGTTAATGGTATTTAAGAAGCAGGTGTTATATTCAAAACAACATAATAAATTAAAAGCCAAATCTGTGACTCAGTCTAGCCTGTAAACAGTTTTATAAGAACTGCATGGTTATTAAGAATGTGCTTAATAATTTTCTTCCTATGGGCAAATTATTAATCATGACGATCCCCTGCCTGCATATCTGCAAAGCTGTTTCAAAGTCCACGCATCCATAGTTTCTTCTCCATTCCTCCTTGTCTCCTTCAATCCACAGGAAGGCTGAATGGCAAGGGCTCTGGATTGAGAGAAATCTAAAACCTCGGTTTCCAGTCTGGAAAAGGGTGGTATTAAACCTCCCTACCCTCTCTATCTCACAGGCCTATTGTGAAAAGCAGATAACACACATAAAACTGTTCTAAAAAACATCCCTCCAAATATGCAACAATAATACTTTATCAATAAAAACAATCTACATGCTAGTGATTGATCAAGCATGCAAAATTTTTTCCAAGTTTCCTATCTAATGAAAGATCCTGCCAGAGACTAGGGACCAGTTCAGCTCCACTGGGAAACACCTGTTTAGATGAGCAGAAGGAGAGAATGAGCAAAAGACTGGAGATGTGTGAAAGATGCAAGGGCACAAGAGAAGAAATTCACCAAGTAAAATATGACTCCGGCAGGACGCAGCCGAGACAAAATACTGGACTAAGTTGATAAGTAAAGTAGATATAACTTGTTTTAATTCCATAACCAAGAATTTAGACCAACTGAAATTTCCAGGTTCTCTACTGTGGTCCAAAAGATCCCATTCTGGGCTTCTAGGTCACCTGAGAAGATGACTCCCCTTCTGGCCCTTTGGGGCCTAAAATAGAGACTGCTCCCTCCATCCTTCAATGTGACTGGTCTGGCCTTAAATGTGCCCAAAGTGAATAGCATTCTCCTCTCCCCAGGCACAGTCAAATGGGAAAAATCCTTGATGGTTCCATCTGTTTCAAATGAGAAACAGATCTGATTCGAGAAGCCTGGAGTGTCCAGGGCTTACAGATAGATCTGGAGACAATGCTGGGAGGGGAAAAATCCAATATTCAGCCTCAAAAATGGCCTGGTATCTATACTTGATTCAGGTTAATCTGAACCACAGCTATCATTTATCCTATATTACTGACCAAATACAAATTTTTCCCAAAGTCCACACATGTCTTTCATATCTATAGACCTCTATTATTTTAAATAAAACAATATTTTAGTGTGGAAGCCATAAAGCTAAGAATGTTCTATTTCTTTAACATAATAAAATCAACCCAGTATCCTATTTTTTCCAAAATTATTTCTCTTTGGGCAACATTGGAAAATGTGCGTCCCATTCAATATCTAAGTCCACAAAAATGATTTCCTTTCCTTTAAACAGATAAACAAATTGCAGTGGAGATGACTCCATTGTCTCTGGGATTTCCCTACATATGTCCTTTAAATATATCTTGAAAACTTGCTTTGCTTTGGAAACTACCCTCTTTTGAAAAGACAAGAGAAGAATCATTCACGTTTTATGATCCCTGTTGGAGGCAACAAAGCAGCAGCCAAGTCCTGAGGTGATGGACAAGGCAATGATCTAACCTGGCTGCAAATCAGAACGGCCTGGGGAGCTTGTTAAACAAAAGGGGAAACAAAAACGACGACGATAAACACAGGCCCCCATATAAATACCTCCAAGTGCAAGGCCAAAGAATCTGTACTTTTAACAAGTTTCAAGACATCTGTACCAACCCATCACATCCTCAGGTATCTTCTTGGCTCTCTTCTGAGGATGCTCCTGTCTCTCTCCAGCTCTGACCTTTCTCTTGAGCTCCAGATAAGCCCTCTGGGTATCTGGGGGGCACCTCCAATGCACTAAAGCCAAAATACTGAATCTATTTCTTTTCCTCTCCAACTTGTTCCTTCTTTAAGTCTCATTTCAGGTTGCTTTTAACATGAAAAACAGCCAAGTGCCAAGATCAGTTGCACTTCTATGAACTAGAATTCTAGCTGGCTTGCAACTGTATACCTTGCTGTTGTCGTTTAGTCGCTAAGTCATGTCCAACTCTCTGGGACCCTCTGGACTGTAGCTCACCAGGCGGCTCTGTCCATGGGATTTCCCAGGCAAGAATACTGGAGTGGGTTCTTATTTCCTTCTCCAGGGGATCTTCCCAACCCAGGGATCGAACCCACCTCTCCTGCATTGGCAGGTGGATTTTTTTACCACTGAGTCACCTGGCAAGCCCAACTTTATACCTTAATATTCCTTTAAAATTATTTTTTTAACTGATAAAAAAAAACTTGTTACAAACTTTTACCATCCTTTATGTGCCAGTTTTCTTGGGGCCACATATAATTTTTTAAAGGAATGGACCCTAGGAAACATTCTGTTTTATTTACAAAAATCAACTAGGCTTATTATATTATTTGTATGCAGACATGGAATATCAGCATTATTTACCAAATTGGGTCCTTTTAAAATAGGCCTTGATTGAAGTATCAGGTAAGTATCAGAAGAGGCAAGTTCCATCATTGGCTTTTCAGAGAGATTGTTTTATCCACCAGATTACACAAAATCAAGCACATGGGGGTTAAAATTGGCCCTGGAGTTGTGCTGAGTATATGAGAATAGAATTTAAGCTGTAGCCTTTGTTAGAATTATCTGATCCATCATTTGGTCTTGACAACCGAAGGGAAATATAAAGAGGACAAATATTAGACACAGAAAGCTGTGGTAGTGTCACAAGCTGGTCATCTACACAGCTTCATCTTGATCCTCCCCTCACCTCTTCAACTACCCCTCACCCCCATCTAATACTAGGAAGAAAATAAAAGTGGGTGCCTTGTCTGGAACTCCCTTTCCAATAAGGCCTCAAGGAAGAACTCAACTGGTGAAAGGGAAGAGACGCAGTCTAGGATTTGGAGATAGGGAAATATAAGGTCAAGTTCTAGGCCAAAGTTAGAGCTGGATGTAAGACAGCTTATCTTTGAATGTGATCATCAGTGAACTCTGTCACTCCATGTCTCACCATTCACAATTCCACATACTCAGTTACAACACACGAGTGATAGTGCATTGGAAAAAGCCCAAGCTTTGGAGTCAGCCAAACCTAGGTTGGGATCCCAGCTTCGCTAACTGATTGTGCATGACTTTGAGCAAATTCCTTAACCTCTCTGAGAGTCAGTGTCTTCCATTATAAAGAGAGGATACTAACAGTGTTAATCATACCTTCTATGTTTGTTGAGAGGAGTTAATGAGAAATCACATATAAAGTACATGGCACATAGCAGGCCCTGTGTAAATGCTAGCTTTTATCCCTATTATCATTATTATTAGATACCTTGAGGAATTACTCTATATTTCTATTTGAAAATTATATTATCTGAAAGTATTAGGTTTGTTGTTGTTTAGTCCCTAAGTTGTCTCCAACGCTTTTGTGACCCCATGGACTGTAGCCCGCCAGGCTCCTCTGCCCACAGGATTCCCAGGCAAGAATACTGGAGTGGGTTGCCATTTCCTTCTCCAGCAGACCTTCCTGACCCAGGGATTGACCTCGTGTCTCCTGCATCCCTTGCACTGGCAGGTAGGTTCTTTACCACTGAGTCACCAGGGGTTGAATCATACTAAACTGCCATTTTTTCAGTTTAAAAAAGTCAACTTTCAGCAATTTTATGTCTTGCAGGCTAAACTTTTAAGAAGTATATCCTGGGAAAGGCGTACACTGTGTTTCATACCTGGTTACATGTGGAAAATGCACAATCTCCAAGGAATGTGAATGACTATGTAGTAGAAGGATGAATATCTGGTACTTAGTGCAGAACAGAGAGAAAGTAACTCTGTTAATAATACTAGCCAAGTACTGAAGGCCAAACCACTGCAATGCCATTGGCAGGACTTGGCTACACTACTATGAAGCAATCATGAAAGGGCCCTAAGAATAGGGAGGAGACCATGTCTACATAAAACAAATTAAACATAAGCCCAGCCCCAAAGAGTTGTTCCCTGCAAGAAAGGCAGAGAGCTTAATGAAAAACATGCCCTCAAGACAAGGAGAAATTTAACACACTCTGCCTTTCCTTCTTAGTCTCAAATGACAGTTTAATTTTTCAAAGTAATCCATATGTGTTGGGGAAAGAAAATGGGAGAAGGGTCGTCCAATCCCAAAATACAAATCAAAGCTTAGAATGCTTCATAACTAAAAAATTACAGACTTTTGGATATAAAAAATTGAATATAAGAACACACAGGTCAGTGGGGAAACATGTCTGGTCCTTATATGCTATAACAGCAGGAAATAGAAAAACCCAGAATCTTTTATGTTTGGAAGCAGTATAATATAATGAAAAGAGACTGGGGTTTGGGGGGCAGAGAAATCTGTATTCAAATTCTGGTTCTACCACTTAACTAGCTATAAGATGACAGAAAAGACTCCATTAATAGGATTGCAGTGAGAATTAAATGAGAGAATATACGTAAAGTACCTGTCACACAATAACTATTATAAAACCAGGAAACAACCAAATACCTGTTCTAAGTTTGCAAATTTATAACACCAGCAGCACCTACAGTTTTAACTATATTCCTACATATCCTCCTGCACACCAAGATGCATAACACACAGAAAGAAACTTCATACATAATAAAAAGATAGTACTTTTTATGGCTTCAGTATTCCCAAATACAAATAAAGAAGATGCATTTAAATGAAAATATGTTCTGAATGCATTAGAAAAGTTAGTTTTTCACTGTATCTTTCAGGTTAGGTTCATTTTCCTATTCAAATCCTTGTTCCCTGAATTTAAATGAGGTCAGTGATGTGGAGGAAAGACAGAAAATGGAGAAAAAACTGCAAGCTATATATAAGAGTAAGGTTAGAAAGTGAACCAAAATGAGGGCCAAGAAGAAAAACATCAATTCTATAAAGTCTGTGAGAGGAGGATGAGACATCAGGTGGTGGAGGAACAACAAAGGCACAAGTGACTCGAGAAAATAACTGACCAACCCCCAGCAACACGTAGATGATTTCATATACCTCCACTATCAAACTCTCTAGGAAATTCGCTTACAAAGAAGTTAGTTGTATTGGGGCTCCTTTTCATTCATTTCTTAAAACTTTGTAACTTGTGAAGCCAAATGGCTAGCTTGCCTGAATATCAAAGGTTTGTTTGGATGAGAGGAAGTTCCAAAGTAATCAATTTACTAGTTTGAAAGTGCCAACCAGGAGGGTAAAACGGAGGGTAGTGAGAAGGAGCTAGAGACACCCTCTAGCTACAGCTTCCAAGTTGCCCAGCCAGAGCCATTAAATGAATGAAAGGAAGAACAATTGGCTTGGAGACTCAGTAGGGGCATCCAACAATGCTATTCAGTCAACAAATGATGACTGAGCTATACATAAAAGGGGAGTGAGATGTTGATGTCAGTGCTGAGGGCCTTATATCAGTCATGCTGATTTCCATTACAATCTGACAATATTTTTATTCTATATCTTTTTTGTTCCTGTATCCCTAAACTTATCCGAACATTTTCTCTGTCATCTGTATCTGACAACAAAGTATATCATTGGAGCACATCCTCTTCATTAACGAGGTTATCACTACACTGCCTGTCTATCACCAGGAAAGTGAATCTAGTGTTTCAATCACAGGGATGAAAGAATACACACAGGATAAAAGCCAGAGGAGACAATGGGTATTACATTTATAACCTTAATCTCAGTTTCTGGGCCATTTCTTTCAGTTACATTTTGTGCTGTTTCAACTATGTCAGCCAACAGCAAAGATTTTTAGTCATTCTTAACTCTTAACCAGATGCAAAAGTTCAAGTTCATTATTTCAGGAAAAACTGCACTCCATTGCCTAATGTTGGCTAGTCTGAAAAATATGCCTCGAAATCCATTAAGGATTCACTTGGTTCCGTTCTCAAAAGAAAAGTATTTTTGGATTTAAACTATCCACATGCTTCAATAATATCTAATTGGCTTAGATTGTGTGAACTTATCATCCTAACTAAACCACAAGAAAGTGAGAGAAAGATCACAATGAATTTGTACCAAAGTTTCAATAAGAATCAGTGCACTTAATTAACTGTGAAGCACTGATTTGGAGGGAAGAGGGGCTGGTGAGTCTCATGTCTGAGAAATTTCACATCTAAAAGGCTATCTGTTAGGAGAAAGAAAATATGAGAATGAAATGGCTCTGTGCTCTCTGTTCTTTCATCTAGCTAGAGTGGTGAGGCAGGGAGAGTAACTGAAAGAAGCCTGGGCTGAGAGCCAGAAGACCTGGACTAGAACCAGTCATCGTGAGTCCAGAGTCTCAGCTTCTTCTGTGAAAAAGTGTACACTAGACGCTTTCTAAAGCCTCTTACACCTTAACATTCTAGTCTTCCCTGTGAATAAGGTGACCATACATCCTGATTAACCTGCTACCTCTTGATGAGGGTGAAAGAGGAGAGTGAAAAACTTGCTTAAAACTCAATATACAAAAAAACTAAGATCATGGCATCTGGTCTCCTCACTTCATGGCAAATAGATGGGGAAAAAGTGGAAGCAGCGACAGATTTAATTTTCTTGGGATCTATTGTCACTGAGGACAGTGACTGAAGCCATGAAATTCAAAGAAGCTTGCTCCTTGGAAGGAAAGCTATGACCAACCTAGATAGCATATTAAAAAGCAGAGACATCATTTTGCTGACTAAGGTGTGTATAGTTATAGCTATGGTTTTTCCATTAGTCATATACAGATATAAGAGTTGGACCATAAAGAAGGCAGAGTACCAAAGAATTGATACTTCTAAATTGTGGTCCTACACAGATGTATAGAGCGGACTTTTGGACTCTGTGGGAGAGGGAGAGGGTGGGATGATTTGGAAGAATGGCATTGAAACATGTATACTATCATGTAAGAAACAAATCACCAGTCTATGTCCGATGCAGGATACAGCATGCTTGGGGCTGGTGCACGGGGATGACCCAGAGAGATGTTATGGGGAGGGAGGTGGGAGGGGGGTTCATGTTTGGGAACGCATGTACACCCGTGGTGGATTCATGTCAATGTATGGCAAAACCAATACAGTATTGTAAAGTAAAATAAAGTAAAAATTAAAAAAAAATTTTTTTAAGATAAAGTTAATAAATTGTGGTCCTGGAAAAGACTCTTGAGAGTCCTGTGGACAGTAAGGAGATAAAACCAGTCAATCTTAAAGGAAATCAACCCTAAATATTCATTGGGAGGACTGATGCCGAAGCTGAATCTCCAGTACTTTGGCTACCTGATGCGGAGAACTGATCCACTGGAAAAGACCCTGATGCTGGGAAAGATTGAAGGCAAAAGGAGAGGGGAGCAGAAGAGGATGAGATGGTTAGATAGCATCACCAATTCAATGGACATGGAGATAAGTGAAGGACAAGGAAGTGCTCCTGCAGTCCATGGGGTTGAAAAGAGTCAGACACAACTTAGTGATTGAACAACAACAAACCTGCTAAAGTCTCCATTTACACCTTGTAGATCAACCAACCTGTTGGTTGTTTTTAGCTCCCCTTTCACTCTCAGTAGTGTCCCTTTTGGGGCAATAATTTACATTGTCATTCTACCTCTGAGTCATTTTTAAATGTTAAGTTTTGTACTTTGGTACACAGCTCTAGATAATTACATATCTCTAGCTAACATGCTTAAAATTACAGAGCTTCATTCCTAAAGAAAGGAAGGAGGAAAAAGAAGAAGGAAGGGAGGGAGGGAGGATAAAACCAGTGACATAAAAAGAAATAAGTATAAGTAAAGTGAATGTAAAGTTGAGTTTCCTCTATTTGGCTAAAGAGATGTAAAGACTCTAACTGAAATTACTGAGGGTTTTTGTTTGTTTGTTTGTTTTGTTTCAGAATAATTACACAGGAAATTCTCCTATATAATTCAGCTCCCATGGGACCATTTTAAATCTCTATTGTGTATCTAGAAAGGGTTATTTATATTCTGCTTAATGGGCATTGATGTTGCTGCTTAAGTGTGACTCTCTCCCTTTTATCATCAAACACCATTTATATATAGTATTGGTCAAGGCACATAAGTTAAATTGAGGGAAAAGGGTCTAATTCTAAAAACTAGCCATTCTGAAGTCACAAAACTCAACATAGCTGTTCACATAGGCCGAAATCTGCCCTCAGGTAGCCACCAACAATTCTTATCCGAATAATCACAGAGTTTAGGGTGCTAGTTTAAATGTGTCTTGAGAATTTCAGGCTTAAATAACTTCTTTAAATGTTGAGGCTACTTAAAAGAAATTCCTCAAAGGTACCTAAAACTAATTTAAAATGTATGTCTCACATAAAAGTTTTACTTTAAAAACCAAATAAGGAAAAGCGGTTTTGTTGGAAAGTGATGATAATTCCCAAGTCTTTCTTTCCTGGGATTACAAAAGTTTACAACAAAGTATTGTAAAAACTCAAAACCATATCTAAACTAATGAAATAGAACAAAATTTCAACAAATATTCATGCTATTTGGGTTAAATCTTATTGACATTTCATTGGAATCTAAATATTTCACTTGTTTTTTCAACCTAGAAGCAGATATGTATGAGTATCTAATGGACTTCATCATATAAAAAATATTTAGATACTTCCAGTGAAGAAGTACCTAGCAGACAGGTACTTCAATCTCAAAAACTATTTATCATTCTAGCCAGAAGGATCAACTTTTTAATTACAAAGCCATTTGAGAAACAAAATGTTGTTAATATTTAAACTCGAATGATTTTGGATCTTGATATATTTGGCTCAGGCCATGTATACAGATGTACAGGTGTGTGCGGAAAGTGGTGGCCACAGTTTCCATAAACCCTATGGGAAACTGGAGGTGAAGGGTGGACATGGGTGGCAAGGAGATATAAAGCGATCTCAGTCCAGATCTTTCTAGCTTGACTTTAAATTGATCTTGCTGCCTGGGAGGTGACTCACGTTTTAGGCTCTTGCTCAGTGGTATATGCGTGCCTGGTAGTATAGTCTCCATCATTCCCCACCACATCTCTTGCCAGACAAATGTTTGAACCTACTGCCCCTGAATATCTGAGCTTCCATTTTTTAAAAACAATCCCTCCTTGGGAAACCAAAGAGAAAGTAGCATAGGGTGGCTACTGTCAGCAATAAACACAAGGGGTCCTGACTCCCTGTGAGCTATTCTCAGGGGTTCAGTGACCTAATAATCTTTGACTCTAGGAATTATACACCAGACAATCCAGGAAACAATCCTAACCAGCACTCAAACTCTCTGACCCTCTGAGTAGATGCTGATGTACCTCTCTATGCAAGCAAAGTAATGCTCAAAATTTTCCAAGCTAGGCTTCAACAGTACATGAACCAAGAACTTCCAGATGTTCAAGCTGAACTAAGAAAAGGCAGAGGAACCAGAGATTAAATTGCCAATATCTACTGGATCATAGAAAAAGCAAGAAAATTCAAACAAAAAAATCTATTTCTGCTTCACTGACTATGCTAAAGCCTTTGACTGTGTGGATCACAACAAACTGGAAAATTCTTAAAGAGATGGGAATACCAGACCACCTTACCTGCCTCCTGAGAAACCTGTATGCAGGTCAAGAAGCAACAGTTAGAACCAGACTTGGAAGAGCAGACTGGTTCCAAATTGGGAAAGGAGTACATCAAGGCTGTATATTGTCACTCTGGTTATCTAACATCTATGCAGAGTACATCATGTGAAATGCCAGGCTGGGAGAAGCACAAGCTGGAATCAAGATTGCCAGGAGAAATATCAATAACCTCAGACATGCAGATGGCACCGCTCTTATGGCAGAGAGCAGAGTGGCACTGAAGAGCCTCTTGATGAAAGTGAAAGAGGAGAGTAAAAAAGCTGGCTTAAAACTCAACATTCAAAAAATGAAGATCATGACACCTGGTCCCATCACTTCATGGCAAATAGATGGGGAAACAATGGAAACAGTGGCAGACTTTATTTTCTTGAGCTCCAAAATCACTGCAGACAGTGACTGCAGCCATGAAATTAAAAGGATGCTTGCTCCTTGGAAGAAAAGCTATGATCAACCTAGACAGCATATTAAAAAGCAGAGACATACTTTGCTGACAAAGGTCCATCTAGTCAAAGCTACGGTTTTTTCAGTAGTCACATATGGATGTGAGAGTTGGACCGTAAAGAAAACTGAGCATCAAAGAATTGATGCTTTTGAACCGTGGTATTGGAGAAGACTCTTGAGAGTCCCTTGGACAGCAAGGAGATCAAACCAGTCAGTCCTCAAGGAAATCAGTCCTGAATATTCTTTGGGAAGACTGATGCTGAAGCTGAAGCTCCAATACTTGGGCCACTTGATGCGAAGAACTGACTTAGGAAAAGACCCTGATGTTGGGAAAGATTGAAGGTGGGAGGAGAAGGGGACAACAGAGGATGAGATGGTTGGATGGCATCACCGACTCAATGGACTTGAGTTTGAGCAAGCTCTGAGAGGTGGCGATGGACAGGGAAGCCTGTCATGCTGCAGTCTATTGGGTTGCAAAGAGTCAGACACAACTGAGTGACTGAACTGAAGTCCCAATACCATTGTCAAAGCCACTTGCTTAACACATCTCCAGCTATGAGCTAAGCTATTATCTGCCCCATTTGGAAGTTCAGTGAAGTCAAAGAGTCTCCTGAGACAGGTTCAATATGGAACATTTTACCTGAGAGACTCTCTTTCAGAGAATTCACTTGTCAACTTAAATGGCAGGGACAGGAACTCCTTAAGAGAGTTTTTGACTTTCTGAAACTTGCCCCACAGGCCAAATCTATTTAAGTTTAAGGTTTTCCCATTCTCGGCACAGCACCTATTCACTCTGGCCCCTAATACCAGCCCTAGGAAAAGAGAGCCGGAGATAGCTGCTGCTGAGAAATGCCTCTGTTAGGGTAAAGAATGTTCAAGAAGCAAGAGCTGTCGTAGTTCCTTAACTAAAATGAATATCCACATCTTACTTATAAAGTTGATAGCCATTCCGATAACAGTGGCTATAGCAAAGATCAATAGACCTAATTACCGTGTTCTGTATTCTCTGAGACTAACCTCTGGGGAAAGGAGTACTGGTGCAAACACTGTATGTAGCATTAAGTATTAATAACACTCTCAGGTTTTCTGAAAGGATAGGGAAAGTCAGGAAATAAATAAATAAAAAAACACACTTTGATTTTCTGACCATCATTAGAAAACTAACCTGCCCATGAATGTCAATATTATGTCAATAATTCCAATGCAGAATGAAAGGAATGTGGTGCACAACCACCCATTAAATAGAATACTAGGCGACATTCCTGATGAGTTTGTATAATTAGTGAGGGTTTGGAGCTAGTGGCTCACGGAGCACCCATCAGCAGACAGCTCTCTGGTTAGTTAAAATTCTGGAGGACAGGCCAATGTTTCTCCTTTCCACTCTGCTCCCTAGAATATCCTGAGGAAGCAACTTTCAACTTGCTGTCGACCCAGATCGGAGCAGTGGGGAAACAGCGGATGAACAACAGTAAGATGCTGCTAGAACAAAGCCCGGGCTTGCCAAGCTCGGAGGGCCTAGGCCATATAAAAGCCACTCCTGTTCTCTAGGCAGGGATTCAATCGCACAAATGTCAGAAATGGAAAGGAGCCGAACATGCCCCTGTATTGAGAAATGCTGAAGAAATGCCCGTACAATGGCATCTTGCAGGCTGTTAGGGCTAATGGTGAGGCCTGGAGCATGGAGAACCGACAGCTGTGCTTTTAGGGGACATTTTCGGATGCAGAGGTCACTGGAGAAATATGTCAGTTGGCGTGGTGAGTTACCCCATGCTAAGAGAAACCAGATCAAATTTTTGGCTGGTTACCCAGGACACTCCAGGATACCTCCTCTATAATATGATTTTCAACCCACATCCTCCTTCAGCAAAGGGAGTATTTGTTTACCCAGTTTTCCCTTTTCTCTGAAGCACACATACTTTATGGGGCTCCTTGTCAGAAACAGTTCCCCACCCTGGAATGAAATCTGCTGACGTGGTTTCCTCAACTGAGGCTTGTCTGCTCACTAGGAGAGACAAACAGTTTCAATTAAGGACAGCACGTAAGCCTTGTTTGAGATGCTACATTCTGTCAAAACCACAGCAAGCCAGGGCAAAGGCTTAGAGTAAAGCCGTAAGGCCTTTGGAGCAGATTCTTAGTTTTATCAGAATCCCAGAGTCCTAGGAGATCAGAGAGGACTTAAGAGACTTCACCCAGCCTGATGGTCTTGCTTGTGCTTAGTTGCTCCATCGTGTCTGTGTCTCCATGGACTATAGCCCGCCAGGCTCCTGTGTCAATGGGATTTTCCAGGCAAGAACACTGGAGTGGGTTGCCATGCCCTTCTCCAGGGGATCTTCCCAACCCAGGGATCAAACTCAGGTCTCTTGCATTGCAGGCAGATTCTTTACCATCTGAGCCACCAGGGAAGCCCAATATTTCTAGAAATGAGAGAAAGGAGGTGCTCAGCTTTCCCCAAGCCAGCAACCTTGGCTTTAGATTCCATGTCTCCAGATATCTGAGTTCATAAAAAAATAAGGTATGGCAGCAAGTTTTACATAACACGTCTTCTGCATCCAAACTTTGACAGTTTGATTAAAACCACCAAACAAACAAGAAAAGAAAGAAAACCCAACAAATACAGTACATAATTACAGAGAAACTGTTACAGGTCACATGGAACAGAGGAAAAAAGACAAGACCTGATTCCTGCCCATAGGTGCTTAGATAGGAAAAAAACCATAAAAACAAACAGGAAGAAAATGAACAACTAGCTTCATATTTTGCAACACTATAAACTCATAAGTAAAGCACAAATTGTGCTGAACAGTGTATTATAAGGTACTAATCGGGCACTACAGACAATGACGAAGTACAAGAGAAATTAGAATATGTTGAGAACCGGGAGAATTGAGACCAGAGAAGGTACAGGAGCTGGAGTGTGAAGGAAGGCTGAATGAATGGGCTAAAACATTTTAGGATGAGGAAACAGCATGAGTGAAAACGCAGAGGTGGGAGTGAGGTATGCATGATGAGAGCACATTTAGGACACAGAACCCTGATGTACACATCTTCTGGGAGTCAGGCAAGGTTGGAGAGGTCACAGTGGGGACCAGTTTCTGGTAGGTCTGAAAAATCACACAGATTTTATGTGTGGTGAGGTAAGCATTAGGGAGACATTTT
The DNA here is from genome assembly GCF_016772045.2 of Ovis aries. Classification (NCBI taxonomy): domain Eukaryota; kingdom Metazoa; phylum Chordata; class Mammalia; order Artiodactyla; family Bovidae; genus Ovis; species Ovis aries. Next base: position 101,077,110 of record NC_056080.1, on the reverse strand, counting down.
ACATTCTTTGGTAGAAAATAATAGCTCTCTCCTGAAAGCTTACAAATGTGCTAGCACTCTGCTAAGCTCCTTACATGGATTATCTCATTGAGTATTCACAATAAGCCCAGGAGGTAGTACTAGCATTACCCCTATTTTCTTAAAGGGGGAAAAATGAAGATCAGAAATATTAAGCAACTTGACTAGGACTACACAGTGAATAAAAAGAAAAATCTGAACTATAACCCAGATATGTCAGATGCCCTGGTGACTCAGACCGTAAAGAATCCACCTGAAACGCGGGAGACCTGGGTTCTATCCCTGGGCTGGGATGATCCCCTGGAAAAGGGAACAGCTAACCACTCCAGTATTCTTGCCTGGAGAATTCCATGGATAGAGGAGCCTGGCAGGCTATACAGTCCATGGGGTCACAAAGAGTTGGACACGACTGAGTGAATAACACTTTCACTTTATGTCAGATTCCACTGCCCATAAACACTGTGCTCTTAAATAGCTTGCTTTATGTGATGAGGGCAACATTCAAAAAGTAAGTATGACATTATTATAAAACAGAGAGGGTTAGAAAGCAACAATACTGGTTAAGAGCAACCTCAAGGGACTTTGGGATTCCCAGGTGGCTCAGTAGTAAAGCATCCGCCTACCAACGCAGAAGACTCAGTTTCGATCCCTGGGTTGGGAATATCGCCTGAAAAGGGAAATGGCAACCCACTCCAATATTCTTGCCTGGGAAATCCCAGAGACAGAAGAGCCTGGTGGGCTACAGTCTATGGAGTTGCAAAAAGTCAAATATCACTGAGTGACTGAGCACAGATGCACAAGGGACTTCCCTGGCGGTCCAGTGGCTAAAACTCCATGCTCCCAATGCAGGGGGCCCAGGTTCAATCCCTGGTCAGGGAACGAGATCTATCATACCACAACTAAAGAGCCCCCGTGCTGTAATGAAGACCTGGCACAGTCAAACAAAGTTTTTAAAAATTTAAGAGTAACCTCAATAATCCAGTCAACTAGGAGAAGAGGTTCCAAGAAAAGGTAGTGAAAATTAAGAATAAAGGATAAATCCTAGAGACAATGGTGATGCGAAGGGGAAAGCACAAGATTCCTAGGAGAAGGTAGCGGAGGGGTAAGATGAGTAGTTTGCAGAGAGGTGGTACAAAGGTTAAATTTTAGACATGTTGACTTTGAAAGAACGATGGAAAATGTCCAATGGACAGCTGAAGGTGTGAGCTTGAAGATATACCTTTGTTTTATGTATGGATCACTAAAGAAATCTGCCAATCCATTCCCCAGAAAATGTACACTTGTGTGTACTTGAAATTTTGCTTCACAGTTCATAGGGCCAGCGACTCTTGAAAACCCACTCACAATACTTTTGGTACAAGCCATGAGTAATAAATTGAGAATGAAGATAGACAGATTGGGAGCTTTATTCATAGTGGGTATCACATGAACTTCTCTTGACTTCCAGGATCCTGCCCTTTCTGGTTCTCTCCTTCCTGTCTGATCGCTACTTCTCCACTTCTTTCTTTCGCTCCTACTCTTTTCCCTGCCCAGTAAAACTGGGTGTTAACCAAGAATCTAGCATATCCTTGACCCTCTTTTGTTCTCTGTACAGGTTCAGTTGGTTGATTTTTATAGAGATTTTGTGACTATTAAATGAAATAATAGGTGTAATTTGAAGGGCACAGTCCCTGGTTTGTATATCACTCCTAGAAATGGTAGCCATGATAATAAGTTGAGAAAAACAGAAGAAATTGGTTGAATGAGACAAAGAACAAGCTTTGACAAGTTTCAAATAAGAGCAGTATTAGAGAAGACCAAGGAGAAGAGCGTATCACAGAAGGAAGAAGAGGATTCTTAGTGGGGTGAGGTGCCTCAACAAGAGCAAAGGAACAAGGTTAGATTTTACTTGGATTGTCTCAAGTTCAAATCAGGAAAGGAGACTCGCCTTACTCCTGGTCAAAATAATACTTCCTAAGATGCACAGTGGTGATTAATCCCCTCTCCTATAAGGTACCTCATGATAACACAAGAACACGCTTGTTGCAGGGGTAGTCATGGTTGCTACAGTTTATAAGTTAACCCTATCATCACGAGAAAATGTGGAAAATGAGCCCTCCAAAAATATATATCAAACTTGGAATACAGTTTTCAAGCTGAAAATTCAGAAGTCAAGCATCTCTCAGAAGCCAGTTCTCCTCTAATCAGGTCCAGAGGCAAGAATGTCATGCAAACATGCCTCTGGCGGCATTTAAACAGCATCCTCTTATCAGTTCCCAACCTGGCCTCTCCCAGCATATGCTTCTCAACATACAATTAAGTATCATGCTCTTAGATTTGCAAACAGATTAATCAGGTCTCATGAAAAATTGGCAGGATTTCTTCAGCTTTCAAGGGGTCAGATCTTAGTTACCTAAACGAAGTTTGATGGGCCACATACCAAGAGAGTTATATCTGTCGGAGCTTCTTATAGTTTTCCTTTTAAAATTTTTTGACTACTTCTAGGGACCTATTAAGTGAAACTAGAGCCCTACTGGTTGACTTTAAGAATGTAGGGTTAAATTCTACCAGATCTGTTCCTTAATCACGTGTGAGAAGTCAGTAGGACTCCTGGGGAAGGAAATGCTTATTTTTCCCCAGCAACTGGGTATTATCACTAGAAAATATGTGCACGGAAGAGGGAGGAGGTGGAGAGTATTTGAACCACTTCTGTAAATAAACAAGTCAGTGAGTATGATGCATAATTCCAAAAATTTGCATCTGCAAATTTGCATTTCAGATTTCTCAAAAATTATAATACGAGCTAGCTGGCTTTTCATTCCTGCTTCCCTCCTCCCATGATCCTCCCCAATTTCAGCTATGATTCACTAAATATTTTTTCCCATTGGAAATTATAAAATGATATCCTAGCTCATTGTTTCATTTTACACTGAATTTCATTGGGTTTTCAGACATTTACACTGTCAGCTCTCCTTTCCTTACTGTAAAATCCTTTTTATTGACAATTCAATCATGTCAAGTTTGGAACAGGAGAGGCACTGATTTGATCAGCTATCATTGGATTTACAATATATAAATGACAGCACCATATCTGGCCCTCGTCTAAAGCAGCTGCCTTTTATCGATTTATATTCCACTAGCAAGGAAGAAAAACTGCAGCACAATGTAGTAGTATGGTCCGAGATCAATACCAATTTTTTTCTTAATGACACAAAGGCCAAGATAAGGACAGCATAAGTCAAAGCTAGACAGATCAAATTTGTCCGATATCCCTTTCAATTACCGAAGAACATGCACAGGGATGTATAACATCAAAGCAAAGGAGAATATTATTCCAAGTGGTTTAAAATTACGACATCAAACAAGACGGAGTAGCATCCTTCCCAAGATATGGAATTGAAATGAGCTGAGAATGGAGGACCACCCTCCCCACCTTGGTCTAAAGCAGCTGGGCATTTCCAGAGTTAGCCTAACTTACTAGACCTCAGAGTGCTGCTTCAGCTGTGTAATCCCAAGAAAGAGGATTTAAACCAGGACTCCAGGACAAGGAAATGGAAACCCTCTCTAGTATTCTTGCCTGGGAAATCCCATGGACAGAGGAGCCTGGAGGGCTACAGTCTACGGGGTTGCACAGAGTTGAACATGACTTAGTGACTAAACAATAACAATCAGAACCAAACATCCTGAATTCCTTAGATGTTGATATTGAACGACAGGTAATGAAGAGTGAAATAGACTGGTTGCTCCCCAGAATATAATACTTGTTGCAAGAAGCCGAAAAGCAAATTATCCAAACAGCTTAACAAGCTCAACAGAGTGGTTGGCCACATCTAATCTAGGTAAGTTGTAAAGTTATGACCATCTCCACTATGGCAACAAAAGGCTGCCCAACCCCCTTGGGAATCTGGGATGATTCTGTAGTTCAGCAAAAGGAGCTGGGTCCAGGTCAAAGCAGTTCCTTCTAAAACTGATGTACCACAACCCGAACCCCACATCAGTTCAGTTCAGTTGCTCAGTCATGTCCGACTCTTTGAAACCCCATGGACTGCAGCACGCCAGGCTTCCCTGTCCATCACCAACTCCCGAAGCTTGCCCAAACTCATGTCCATCGAGTCGGTGATGCCATCCAACCATCTACTCCTCTGTCGTCCCCTTCTCCTCCTGCCTTCAATCTTTCCCAGCATCAGGGTCTTTTCCAATGAGTCAGTTCTTTGTATCAGGTGGCCAGAGTATTAGAGCTTCAGCTTCACCATCAGTCCTTCCAGTGAATATTCAGGACTGATTTCCTTTAGGATTGACTGATAAAGCCAGCTCTAAGGAATGCTGGAATGGAGAATGCCTTGGTGATTTTCTCTCCTGATAGTTTAAAAAAAAAAAAAAAAAAACCACTTGCTACCAACGCTGAAGGAGGCAGGGGCTTCGCCTCATTAAATGATGTGCCTACTCTCCAACATAACACAAACACGGTCAGGCACTTTACATCACAACAGATGAGATAAATTACAGATAAATAGAAGTGTTCACGAGAAGCACAATGATATCTTGAGAGGGCTTTTGTGAAATACGTTGTAAATGGAATTCAAATATCTAATCAGTGGCATAATAGATGATGTCTGAATTCCTTCCAGTCCTAAAGTTCTATGTTTCTAAGTATTAACAGCTCACATGTCCTATTGCTAATGGGGGAAAAAAAAAAAAAAAGAGTAAAAAGAGCATAAGTCTTTGGAACCAAACTGACTTGGGTCTATGACTAGACTCCGCAACTTACTAGCAGTGTGATCTTAGGCAACGTACTTAGCAGTGGCAGGCAAAATAGGTGTGCTGTACATAATATCTCATTTGATCCTCATAACAATCCTATTAGATTGTTATCTCCATTTTAATATGAAAAAACTGCTTCAGTGAGCTTAAGCAAACTTGCTCAAAGTCATACATAGTTGTAGAGTTTATATTCAAATCATGGTCAAGATGGTTCTAAAATCAACTTTTACCACTGATTCCATCAGGCTACCATCAAGACTTCCATCAGCCCTTCGAGTTCAATCTAAGCCTGAGTTATTTTCTTCACTGTCCCTCTGGTTACTGAGAAATCAGGTCTGGGCCACATAAAGCTAACCAGAACAGAACCGTATAAACCCATCTACAGAGTGAGCAGTCAATGACAACTTAAATACCTGCTCAGGAAACACTTAGAATTAAAACATGGAAACCTCACTTCTTCAAGCCATGTTTGTTATCAATGTCACCATTAATAATATATCTAATTGAAGAGAAACAAGTGTCTCAACACTAAGGGCAAAGAATGGATGCTGTAACAAGAATTCCAAGGGCAGCATAAGACATATATTTTATTTAGTCTATTTGAACTTGATTTTACAGTAATGCTGCTAATGCATTTTTTCCTTGCCAATTAGTACAATACTTACTGATCATGACGTCAGATGATGCAGTTTGGCTAAGGGTAGCAGAAGCAGCTATTTCAACCTGGTGTGAAGTAATCATAAATAGAATGCCTTGTTTTCCATAAAATGCCATGCTAGGACTTTGAGTGACAGTAATGCTGGGGCCATCAGATAAATTATGGGACTGCGAAGTTTGCTAAGGCCATACTAGTAGTTAGCACAACTGAAAAGTCAGGAAGCCAAGGAGATTATGCAGAGATAAAGAAAGATACAGACATCAGAATTCAGAGCAGAGCATGTGTTTGAGTGGAGTAAATGGGAGAAGTCCATACAAAAAATCATTCTTTGAGGCACCTAGCTTGAACCAGATACTCTTATGTACTTTCCCTCACAGAAAAAATACACCAGTTATATCTTCAGCGAGTAGCAAAGAGGGAAATGATATCTGGCTGAGCAAAACAGACACAGGAATAACTAGCTGGTAGGTGGGAGACAGTACAGAAATGTGATTAGGCACTCTGGCAATAGAGTCTCAAAATGACTGTGGTCAAAGTTATGACTGAGAAAATATACCAGGAAGCTAGTCCAATTGCCAGCACACAATAGGATCTCAACACATTTTTTTTTAAGTCCTGCAAAAGAGATTACGCCTAAAAACCAAAGGACGAAAATGTCCAAGTGTATGCGAAGTGATCTTTCTAGTCACACATCTACATAGCAACATTTTTTATTAAATTATATTTTTCAACACATAATAATTAAAAATGAGGGTAAGTTAATAACCAAGGATAACCTCAAAACAGCTTCTTTTGGAAATATGAATGTACACTAATTATTGCCAGCTAGCAACATGTCTACTACAATGACTAATACGCTTTCTGACTTCATAAGAAAAAAGAATTTTGGTTAAATCTATACCAATTATTCATCTTTTGAATTTCTATATAATCCTGTCACATTCTTAACTGGCCCAAATAAGTGAAGAACAGCAATGTCACAGTCCTTGTACTATCAACTGTATCTATCATTCAAGAATATTAGTACACTGATGATTCTGTTCAAATTGTGGTGGAATGGAGAGTTACTTTATATCTCCTTTGAAGCTCCGCCATCCTTTTTGCTTAGATTGTGTACTTAATAGAGACAACCTGGGGCTAGAGAGAAGCAAATCATTTAGTCAAAAAACCTGAGACCAAGGCCTAGTTCGACCACTTACTAGATGAGCTAACTTTCTGTGCCTCAGACCTCCCACCTACATTAACTAAGGTTACCTCTCTCCGTGTAGATATTATTCATCTTTATATCCATTACTGACATGAAAATTGTGCCAGACAAACAGTGAGCAGATGCCCTAGAAACATTTGTTGCTTGGTGATGAAAATTTCAAAAACACATAATAGCTGACCCTGGAATTTTCTGTTTGCCAGAAAGATGTGCATATTAAAAACAAATATTCTAATAATTCTACAATTATCACACCCCTCAAAATCATTTTATCAAAATAGAGTGCCTTGAATTGAGTTATTTTTAAAATAATTTCCTCATTTTTTAAACTTTAAAAAATGCTTTATTAAGCCTTGCAACAGTTCTAAGATAGGCACTATTATTATTTTTAATTGTAGTATAATTGCTTTACAATGTTATGTTAGTTTCTACTGTACAACAGCATTAATAAACTATATGTATACTTATATCCCCTCCCTCCCACCCCTCTAGGTCATCACAGAGCACTGAGCTGAGCTCCCTGGGATACAGCAGGTTCCCACTAGCTAGCTATTTTACACATGATACTGTATGCACGTCAGTACTACTTTCCCAATTCGGCCCAGCTTCCCCTTCCCTCTCATGTTCACAAGTCCATTCTCTACATCTCTATTCCTGCTCTGCAAATAGATTCATCTGTACCATTTTTTTACATTCCATATATACGTGTTAATATACGATGCTTTTTTCTCTTTCTGACTTACTTCACTCTGTAGGACAGACTCTAGGTTCATCTACATCACTGTAAATGACCAAATTTTGTTCCTTTCATGGCTGAGTAATATTCCATTGTATATATGTACCCAAAAATTCTTTTGTGAATTGGCATCACTTGATCTAGAAAACAGGTAACTATATACTGCAGAGACCATGCATTTTATCTTCCTAAAGAACATGCATAAGTAACACATGCCAAACATTCAAACATATTTAGAAGATACAATTAACCTAATTACCATAGGATATTAAAAGATCCAGAGTCTCACAGTATAATACAAAAAATGTCCAGGATATGACCAAAAATTACTTAGCATACAAAAACTAAAAACAAAAAAACAAACAACTTACAAGGGCAAAGATGATCAATCTTATCTCGCCAACACTGAGATAATAAAGATGATAGAGTTGTCAAAGATATTAAAGCAGTTATTTTAAAATGCTGCAAAAAATAAGGATAAACTCTCTTGAAAGGAATGGAAAGATAGTATGTTTCTGCAAAGAAATAGAAGGCATAAATAAGATCAGATGGAAAGTTTAGGTCTGAGCAACACAATTGAAAAAAACACCTGAAGAAACAAACAAAAAAACTTCACTAGGTTCATTCAATGGAAGAATGGAGACGACAAAGATAAAGCAATATAAATTCTCCAATCTGAATAACAGAGAGGAAAATGATTGAAAACAAAAATGAACATAGGCTTATGCAGGAAAGATAAAACACAAAGTCTAATATTTGTACCACTAGAGTCCAAAAAGATAAGGAAGAGTGTACAGAAAAACATAAATAAATAGAAGAAATTTACCCCAATTTGGCAAAATTCATAAATCTACACATTCAAGAAGCTCAGCAAATGTTGAACTGGATAATGTCAAAGAGATCTGTACTCAGGCACATAATAAACTGCTGAAGTTAAAGAAAAAAAATCTTGAAACTGGCCAGAGAAAACTAATATATTGCTTACAAGGAAATAACAATTTGAATGACTATGGATTTCTTACGTGAAACCACGGAGGTAAGAAAAAAAAGCAGCACACTTTTTAAACTGTAGGAAAGAACTATCAACCAACAATTCTGTATCTAGTGAAAATAATTTTTAAGAAATAAAGATGAGAAAAAAAACATTCTCAGGTGACGGAAAACTATGAGAATTCACAGCCACTGAACTGCTATAAAGGGAGTCCTTTGTAGAGAAGGGAAATGATACCAGAAGGAAAATTGGAAAATCAAGACTGAAGTAAGAGACAAAAAATAATGAATATCAAGATAAATAAAATATAACATTTTCCTCTTCTTGAGTTCTTTAAAATATACTTCACAATTAAAAGCAACCATTATAGCAATATCTGGCAAGATTTTCAATATATTTGGATAAAATAATATAAAAAGAGAATATAAAGGGATCTATACAGTGGAAGATTTCTGCATTCAGCTTAGGTTAGTAAACTATGGATTGTAAAAACTGTGAAAAGTAGAGTATGCATATTCTAATCCCTAGAGTAATGACTGGAAAAAAGAACATTGACCCCAGTCTACAGGAAGAAACAGAACACCAATAAAGCTAACTCCGTAGGTAAACAGAAAAAAGAGTATAAATGTATTTTTTAATATTTTCCCTCCTACTTTATTTAAAAAACAAGGGCATAGAGCAAACATTATAAATCTGTGTTTGAAAACACAATGTATAATACATAATTTATGAAAATAATAGCATAAAGAACAGGGAGGAGCAAAGTTTTTATATATTATTTTAAGATGATATTAACCTGAACTAGATCATCAAAAATTAAGAAGATAACTATGATAATCTACATGAGAAAAGAATCTGAAAAAGAATGAGTATATATATATATATGCATAACTGAATCACCTTGCTTACTTGTACACCTGAAACTAACACAATATTGTAAATCAACTATTTACCAACAGAATATTATTTAAATAAAAAAATTTAGAAATAAAAAGGTTTTTCCTTTGGTAATGGAGGGAAAAAGAAAAAAACAAGAAAAGAAATGTCCAGCACAAGCAAAGCTATAGCAACAGAAAGTAAGTTAGTAGCTGCCTAGGACTAGAGGGCAGAGAAGGCAATGGCACCCCACTCCAGCACTCTTGCCTGGAAAATCCCATGGACGGAGGAGCCTGGTGGGCTGCAGTCCATGGGGTCACAAAGAGTCGAACACGACTGAGCGACTTCACTCTCACTTTTCACTTTCATGCATTGGAGAAGGAAATGGCAACCCACTCTGGTGTTCTTGCCTGGAGAATCCCAGGGACGGGGGAGCCTGGTGGGCTGCTATCTATGGGGTCGCACACGACTGAAGCAACTTAGCAGCAGCAGCAGGACTAGAGGGAATGACAGCACTGGAGGTCATGGCTAGGAGGTACAAGATTTCTTTTGGGTAAAGAAAATACTCTAAAATTGATTGCTATTATGGATGCACAACTCTGAATATATTAATACTAAACGCCACTGAACTGTATACTTTAAATAGGTGACTTGTGTGGTGTGTAAATTATATCTCAAAAAAGCTGTTAAGAAAAAGAGCAAAAAAAAAGAAGTTAATAATAGGACAAGCACTAAGAAAATAACTAGATACTCTACAGCAGAAGTGATAAGGGAATTAAAATGGCATAGTAATATAACATCGGAGAAGGTGATGGCTCCAGTACTCTTGCCTGGAAAATCCCACGGACGGAGGAGCCTGGTAGGCTGTAGTCCATGGGGTCACTGGGGAATCCCAAGGACGGGGGAGCCTGTTGGGCTGCCGTCTACAGGGTCACACAGAATCAGACACGACTGAAGCGACTTAGCAGCAGCAGCAGCAGTAAAATAACATATATTTAAAACAAAACAAGTCAGAAATGGAAGAATACTAGAATAAGAAAAGATATAAGACATGGAAAACAAATGATAAAAATGGCAGATGTAAATGTTACCTTTTATTGGTAATTAGTAATCACATTAAATGGAAATTTATTATACTAATTGAAAGACAGAGATTGACAAAATGGATATAAAATATAATCTAACTATATTTTGCCTACAAGTGTACAAGAGACACACTTTAAATTAAAAAAAAACCACAAATATTTTCAAGGTAAATGGATGGAAAAAAGATATATCATGAAAACAGTAATCAAAAGAAAGCTTGAGTGGCTATGCTACAAGTATTACACTAATAACACTATCAAAAATTGTTACTAGACACAAAGGACATTTTATAAAGTTAAAAAGTTAATCCAACAAGAAGATATAACAATTATAAACATATCTGTGGACTTCCCTGGTGGCACAGTGGATAGGAATCTAGTTGCCAATGCAGGGGACATGGGTTCAATCTCTGTCTGGGAAGATATCACACGCCAAGAAGCCCATGCATCGCAATTCCTGAGCCCGTGCTCTAGAGCCTGCAAGCTACAACTACAGAGCACGTGTGCCATGACTAATGAGCCTGCAAGCTGCAACTACTGAAGCTCATGTGCCTAGAGTCTGTGCTCTGCGACAAGAGAAGCCACCGCAATGAGAAGCCCATGACAAAGAGTAACTCCCACTGGCTGCAACTAGAGAAAGCCCACACAAAAGCAATGAAGACCCAGTGCAGCCAAAAATAAATAAATAAGAAGAAATAAACACATCTGAATCTAATAACAGAAACCAAAATACACAGAACAAAAGATGACAGAATTAAAGACAGAAATAAAAAATTGAGCAATGATAGTTGACGACTTCAACAACCCGTTTTCAATAATTAACATATAGCACAACTAGGAAGAAGATGAGCAGAGAAACAGAAGGCACAAACAACAGTATAAACCAATTAGACTTAACATTTATACAATGCGCCCTCCAAAAACAGTAGAATACATATTCTTTACAAGTGTCCATGGAACATTCTTCAGAATAGACCACAAATCGAAAACAATTTTTAAAAATTTTAAAAGACTGAAATGATACACAGGATTTTCTGACCATAATGGAGTGAAACTAGAAATCATTAACAAAAGGAAATTTGAGAAATTCACAAAATATGTGGACATTAAAAGCAAAAGGTAGAAAATAATTTACCATGCCAACATTAATCAAAAGAAAACTGGAGTGCCTGTTTTAAAACCAGAAAATGTAGATTATAGAGCAAAATGAATTATCAGGGATATCACATTACATAATGACAAGAGTCAATCCAACAAGAAAGCCTACCCATTATAAATGTGCATGCAAGTAACAAAAGGGCTTCAAGATACATGCAGACAAAATATAGTAAAGATGTCAATTCTCCCCAAATTGATCTATAGAATTAACATGATTCCAACCAAAATTTCTCTAAGATTTTCTCTGTACACACAGACAAGCTGATCTTAAAATTCCTATGGAAATCCAAAATACCTAGAATAACCAAAACAATTTTGAAAAAGAAAAATGAAATTAAAGCAATCACAGCAAACAATTTTAAGTCTTCCTTAAAGCTCTAATAGTATAGACAGTAGACAGTACTGATATAGATCTATGGAACAGAACTGAGAGTCCAGAAATAGATCTACACAAATATGACCAATTGAGTTTTGATAAGAGTTCAAAGGCAATTTAATGGAGCAAAAACAGTCTTTTCCGCAATGGTGTTGGAGTAATTGCACACATGTACTGAAAAATAATGAACCTCTCCCTAAAATCATGTCTTACACAAAAATTAACTCAAAATTGATTACAGATCAAAAAATTGATTATAGATCTAAATGTAAACTGCAAAGCTACAAAACTTTTAGAAGAGAACATATGTGAGAAAATATTTTGACCTGGGTTTGGGCAAAGAGTTCTTTTAAATGACACCTAAGGCATAATCTATCACAGAAAAAAATGATCACTTGGACTGATTCATCACAAGTAAAACTTTTGCTCTGAGAAGAAGATTTTTAATAACATTTATTTATGTGGCTGGGCCAGGTCTTAGCTGGGCACTCAGGATCTTTGTTGTGGCATGTTGGATTTCTTATTTCTTTTTTTTTAAGTTGCAGCATGTAGGTCTAGTTCCCCAATCAGGCACTGAACCTGGGCCCCATGCTTTGGGTGCAAGGAGTCTTAGCCACTGAACCACCAGAGAAACCCCAAGAAAGAAACTTTTAAAGAGAACAAAAAGACAAGCTACAGAGTGGAAGAAAATATTTGCAAATCATATTTATTACATGGGATTTAGATTACAGTATATGAAGAGACCTCGTGGAATAGATCTTCAAGGGCATTATCCTGAGAGAAAAATAACTCCTAAATGGTTACTGTCAAATTCCATTGATATGATGTTCTTGAGGTGACCAAATTAAAGTGATAGAAGAGCGATCACTGGTTACTACACATTAGTGTTGAGGGAAGAGTATGACCATCAAAGAGTAAGTAACACAAGGGAGTTTACTTGTGATGGAACAGTTTAGTATCCTGGTTTTCGTGATGTGTATACAAACTGATACATGTAATAAAATTTCAGAGAATGATACATGAAAAAGTATGTGTAAAGTAGTGAAACCTTAATTAAATCTATACCTGAGTTAACAGTACTATTTTTTGTGCCAGTTTTCCGGTTTTGACAATGTACTAAGGTTATGTAAAATATTACCATTGGGTCAATCTAGGTGAAGGGTACATAGAAAATCTCTGTATTTTTGTAATTTCTTGTAATTTGTAAACTTTTCAAAATTAAAAGTTGTACTAAAAGAGCTCAGCAATATGAAAACAAACAATCCAATTTAAAAACGGGCAAACAACTTGATAAGACATTTTGCTAAGAAAGGATACATATATGACCAGTAAACACACGAAAAGATGCTAATATCATTAGCTACGGCAGGAATGCAAATTAAAGTCACTGTTGAGATACCATTATACCCCTATTAAAATGGCTAAAATACATATTGCTGACAATAATACCAAGTGCTGACTAGGATCTGAAGTGACGGCAACTCTCATCCATTGCTGGTGGGAAGGCAAAATGCTACAGCTACTCTGGAAAACCATTTGGCAGTTTCTGATAAAGTTAACCATACACTTATCATATGATCCAGAAATTCCACATCTAGGCATTTATCCCAGAGAAATGAAAACTTATATTAACACAGAAAATTATACTCAACTGTGTATAGCATCCTTATTTGTAGTTTCCCCAAACTGGAAACAACCCAAATCTCCTTCAACTTGAGAATATAAGAACAAACTGTAGCACATCTAAACCATGGAATACTACTTGACAGTAAAAAGGAACACAATGTTCATACATGCAACAACTTGGATGAATCTCAAAGGCAGTATGCTGAGTGAGGGGAGTCAGTCTCAAATAGCTGCAACATTATAAGACGCCATTTATGTGACATTATTTAAAATGCAAAACCAGAGCGATAGAGAACAGGACTGGGATGTTACAAAGGAGTAGCAAGACAAAGTTTTTTTGAAATGATGTTTGTTCTGAATCCTCATTTCAATAGTGGTCACATGCATTTATGCATGCGTTAGTAGTAAAAATCCTCTACACCAAGAGTCTGTATGCTAATTTATTGTATGCTAATTTTAAATAAAATAACAGTTATGAGAGTAATACTGTCATTTCACAACCTAGAGATTTAAAAGTAGGAGCACATATGTGCATAGCGCTTACAGAGTCCAGGCATTTTTCTAAGTATTTGACAAATATTAACTCATTTAACAGTAATCCTAGGAGGTAAGTACTAAAATTCTCCCCAATTTATACACAAGGAAAGTGCTACACATTGAGCTTAAATAATTTGTGTAAAACGACAAGAGTTGAGATGAAGTGGGGCTGAGATTAAAGCCAAACTTAAGTCTAAGTCCAGAGTCTCTACTGTTAATTATGAAGCTTTACCGTGTTCTATGCTCTATACGACACGCTCTTTAGAAGATACTCTCTCCTCATTAATAACCCTATTTGAGGTGCTTATTAACTGATACTTTCTAAAGAAAGTCCTTAAGATTTAAATTCAAACAACCAATCAGTCAGGAAGAGACGAAAAGCAGAAGCAAAAGACCTACCTGTCGGAATTTAGATCTCACTTTCCCACAAACCATACTGATTAACACAGGTGGCTGGTCCACCTGTGGCAAATTCTTGCCATGAATTTTTTTGGTCTCTTTGCATAAATCCATATGACACTTGCTATTTAAACATAAACAAAAATGAACCTTTATCATTCACAAAACTGCCAAAAGAGGTTTGGGTTTCCTATAGTAGCTGCAGAAGTGGAAGAGGAGTTGTGTTTTGTTTTTTTTTTAACTTGTTTGCTGATATTAAAATTAATTTCTAAAGGCATGTAGGACAATGGTACTAAAAAGATTATTAATTTATGCGGTCTTGATTTGTGTTTGTTCCAACCACATTGCCTTTGCCTACATTCAGAATAGTTAATGAAAACTCACACACACCAAAGTGCTGAGCAAAGACAAAAACAAGTACCACAAAATCTCTCCTTGGGGAGAAGGAATAGATGTTATAGAGGACCATGTTTAGTTATTGTTTTTGAATAAAATTGACCAGAAAAATTAATTGCGTGGCGCTGTGTAAATTATACTGTCTCTTCAAGGACTGATTTTACTTTGAAGGGAAAACAGAGCCAGATACGTTGTTTGGGGAAGGAAATGGATCCTGCGGGTTTTTATAGTTAAGATGCCTTTGGACCATTTCCTTCTTTTATATGTTCAAAGTCAGTCCTTAAATGAAGGGCTAATTTCATGAAGTAGACAAGGAGTGAGCTTGCTTAGAGGTAAGGAAATGTTTAAGAGCAAGAATGTATATAACTTCACTGTTAAACAACCACAGCCACATTCTGACTTTCCCCAAATCCATATTAACATACCCCAGCCTGCTGTATGCTCTAAGGTCCACCATTTGAGAACTAAACTGCCCGTTTATGTTTCAAATGCATGACTATGCCAGCAATTGGAAAGTATGTGGGAAGAAGTGCACCAGGGACCAGGAAGGAGGAATGAGGTTCTGATGAAAACTGGGAAGAGAGATACCTTTGCTATTCATTCAACAAACAGGCACTGAGCACCTGCTAAGTGCTGGGCAATCCACGAAGATCCCAAAGCCTTTGGGAAAATACTAGTGGGGCTGTGTTGGAGAAGGCAATGGCAACCCATGCCAGTACTCTTACCTGGAGAATCCCAGGGATGGGGGAGCCTGGTGGGCTGCAGTCCATGGGGTCGCAAAGAGTCGGACACGACTGGGTGACTTAGCAGCAGCAGCAGTGCGGCTGTGTAACTGGAGTTTTCAGGGCATATGACAAAGGATGGGAGATCACGAAGAAAGAAGTTGAAGGAAGATGCAGCAAACACATACTGAAGGGCTTTGTATTCTATGCCAAGGACTTACACATTTTATGTCTTTTGTTTAAACACAAATAATCCATGTTTACTATACAATATTTTAATACAGAAAAAATGTTAAAAAAAAAAAATGTACCACCACCACCCAAAGCTGCATAGTCTCTCTTTGCATCTCAGTCTGTCTTTCTCTCTTTCTGGATAGACAGGTATATCTCTCTCTTTACATCTATGGACAGAAATACATGTACACACACACTCTCTCTCTCGCACTCAGGGCTTTTCCCACTTAAAATACAGAATGACTATTTATTCATATCATTAAATCTTCTTCAACAGCATCTTTTTAATAGCTGCCTAGGATTCCATCATATCGCTCTTTCATAATTTAACCGTTCCTTTATGACTTGTTGTTTCCTATTTTTGCAGTTATACCAGGAGTTATTTTTGAAACGCAATCGTGTTTGCATTCTGTGACAGCTGTTGCCCAGGAACATGGCAGTTTCAGGCTGCCCCAGGGTACAGCTGCTGAAGAGAAAAAGGAAGAGTAGAAGACCCTTCAGTGATAAATAAGGAGAGAAGTTGGGCACTTTGTGAAAAGAAAAAATGGATTCAGGTAAGCTGATTCCTACTAGAGAGGAAACAGTAAGAGGGAGGAAAGACTTTGACCATGCTGTAGGCCCTGGTTAAGTTATTCACTCAAGAAAACCTTATCACTCGCCTACTCAAAACATATGAATCAACTCAGACCCTTAGTCTTAGAATAACCCAACTAATGTTTCCAGTGTGATTTCCGATGCAAGCTATCATCAATCAATAGTTCATTTGAGGCACCTGACCTCAAATCAAAACTCAAAAGTTTTGACAAAAAACTGACTGGGCATGTTCCAAGATGATCACCTGTGTTTCCTAGTTCCTAGCTCTATTCTCATATTAACTTAAATCATCAGAAAGCCAAGTACCTGGACCACATTATCTCAGCCTCCAAAGAAATGCCTAAACTGAATTATGATTTAATATCACATTCTCACCCTTTATGTACAAGGTTGATACAGGAATTATCCATTTCAACAGGGTTGTTGTTCCTTTGCAAAACTGTACTTGAAGATGTCTGCTATAATCTACTCTCTCTCACAGAAGGGTCCATATAATAATTCTGAAGATAAATTTTGTCTGGTGAAAAGAAGTATACATATTTTTCTTCAGTAACAATGAAAACTATACACGCCAATGTATTTTCCTGTTTACTTTTTGCTGCTAGGAAACAGACTATTGGATTGGCCTCTCCAAATACCTCATGGCACCCACCCTTTCTGATTCCTTTCGTTTGTCTCCGTTTTTCTACTCTAAAGGTCCTATGTTTAATTTTTTATTTTTATATACTACCTTGGATCATTTTGAAGGTACATGGAATGAAAGGAATCTTAAATATAGTCAGTAAAAGCTTTATACTGAGACACATGCTACTAAAACCTGGCTCGATAGCCATCCATATCTGATTGGGGCTTGTAAGATTTGATATTTGGTAGTTGATAGTTTTGATTGTGGTGTATTAGTCTCCATGTGATTAATGTCTTGGTCTGTGCCATTCTAATTCATTTTCATAACATATAACTGTGTACATGCAAGTGCTAATAATATAGCATCTCAAGATAGCTAAACTTCTAGAGTAATCTATAACTCCCATCTTTAATGCATATAACCCTGAGCCATTCTTTTTCTGTGCAGACAGCAATGAAGAATGGAATGAATCCAACTCAAAATTGTATGAATAGTCTCTTTTCTCTATCTCTGATCTGAAGAGAGAGGACTTACAGTGAAACCTACTTAAAACTCTTCAATGGCTCTCCACTTAATAAGAGTTTTCATCTTCAGGGTAAAGTAAACATGCAATGATAAGATGTTCATGGTAGCTTAAGTAAAAAAGGCAAACTACACAACAATATGATCTCAATTATATCACAGATACACAAATAAAATTGACCAAAAATGGTCTATTAAATGGCACTGAAATTGAAAATAGGGTTAAAAATTATTCTTTTTGTAAATCAATATATTCTTACTTTTCTAAAATAAGCAAGTGCTAGTGCTGTTATCAAGAAAAGAGAATCATCCTTCTGCAAAGTTCCAATATTCACATATTCCAGAAATTAGAGATGACTCCACCCACCCAGGGGCATGCCAGAGCTGGTAGAATACTATAAGCCTCTCTCTTTAGATTGAGTATACCTAGGCTGTGAGAAGACTCATGATGTCCACAGAGTGTCATAGCCAAATCAATGGCAGAAGTTAGAACAGATCCAGGGCTCCACCCAGTACAGAGCTCTAATGTCCCAGCTACCATCTGAGTTCTGGCAAGATGCTAGAGCAAGGACTTAGCCATAGGGATCCGGCTAAGCCACAAGACTCGAAGGTTTCTTACAATTTTGTCCATCAAAGACAGTCTGGCAATACAGCCTTCTCTCAGGTTGGAAGACCTAAACTCAGACAACAGAGAAACAATGTACTTTTTAAGGCAAAAAAATTTTTAAAGACACAGAATCATTTTTGGATGTCTGTGACGGACAAACGTTCTAGGATTCAATATATTTTTTTAAATGTCAGATTATACATCTTGCTTGCTTAAAAATAACATTTCTACCTAAATGAGGAAAATATGGCAGATAAAGACAGTTCTTTTGGCTGGCCTCCTGACCTCTTGATCCAGAGCTTATTAAAGGATATGTTGGGAGATTGATTTTTATTCAGGGACTAGGAGTTGGCCTGAGCTTTCAAATTCCACCTCTTTCCTTACAATAGAATGGTCTTTCCTTTTAAAAGCTCTGTGCCTCTGAGTTAGGACTACATAAAGCCTCAAGTCAGATAAGTTTATTGTGTTTTAAGTGAGGGAACAGTCGTAAAACAAAGGAACAGGGTAACTTTTGGACCACTGGTCCCCAATCTCTGATCACAAGACAAATTATGGTAACCAAGAGACATCCTCCCTAATCTCTTGGCCAAACATGGAGTCAGGTATGGAGTCCAGACTTTTTGGTTAGGGGAAATAAAGTACGTTGAGGACCATACTCTTCCAGACAATAGAAATAGTAGTAATGGTGATGATTGTAGTGCTTCGTCCTCTCAGCAGGACTCCCAAAGATGGAACAACCCAACAGTTCTTCAGAGGCCCTCTTGGCTTTGGTCTGTGTTGGGAGACAATTCTCCATGGATAACTAATGTTTCTACGTATCTTGTGAACAGAAGCACTGAGTGCCTTTGTTCTGGAATAATTTTTTGGGGATGTATGTATAGCAAACAGCCTTGGAAGACAGAGAGAGTGTCTAACTCTGAAGGAAAGAGCGGGCTCACTTACAAGATATAGCTGAGTGCGGTCCAGTATAATGAAGATAATGTCTCTCTGGAGCAAACGGATGGTGTACTTACTGCCCATTATAAAAGATTTGAGTTCCCTAAACTCAGGGTTCCTCTCCTATAATTTAACCCACTGAGTGTGCAATTACCACCCACATGTCTTCACATCATCTGTAGGTACTAGGACCAGGTACTAGGTACAGGTACTAGGGCCAGGGCAAAAATGCTAATACTTTGACTACTGCTGTGAATAAGGAACTGTTCTTCATCTCTGACCTGTGCCTCCTGCCAGCAAGTTAGGTAAAAATTCAACCCATCACAGTTCTTAACAATCTGTACTCCCTGACTAGATTTGTATAAAATCCACAGGAGCAATTAGGAAGAAAGTCCAGAACCTACAGCCAAAAGGTGAAAGGATTGCTCGTGGTTCAATACAGTCACTGTCACAGAACAACTGCATGTGTTTTTAACAATTAACTACTTTAGTTGCAACTGGGGCCATGGGGTCACAAAACCTCATTAGTGCTTGATTTGGGGCCACGGTGATAAAATAACAGGTTTAGACCTAACCCAACATGTCTTCAAGGGCAGGTTTAGACAGAAGCTGAACTGCCTTATGAAGGACCTCCTTGGAAGAATCAAAAGTGCAGTCACTAACCTGTTCTGTATCTAGGAGAGCTTTGGTTTAACTCTCAGTCTAAAGACCAACAAAGGGCTTCCCTGCTGGCTCAGTCGGTAAAGAGTCTGCCTGCAATGTGGGAGAGCTGGGTTCGATCCCTGGGTCGAGAAGATCCCCTGGAGGAGGAAATGACAACCTACTCTTGCCTGGGAAATCCCATGGACAGAGGAGCCTGGTGGGCTGCAGTCCATGGGGTCACAAAGAGTCAAACATGACTGAGTGACTAACACTAAATACCAACGAGCATTTTTTGTGACATTTTGTTCAACTTACATAGTATCACCTGAGTTAAATTCACCCATTCCAGTCCATCTTAGTTCACTGATTCCTAGAATGTCGACATTCACTCTTGCCATCTCCTGTTTGACCACTTCCAATTTGCCTTGATTCATGGACCTAACATTCCAGGTTCCTATGCAATATTGTGGGACTTCCCTGGCGGCTTAGACAGTAAAGCATCTGTCTACACTGCGGGAGACCTGGGTTTGATCCCTGGGTTGGGAAGATCCCCTGGAGAAGGAAATGGCAATCCACTCCAGTACTATTGCTTGGAAAATCCCATGGGCAAAGGAGCCTGGTAGGCTACAGTCCATGGGGTCGCAAAGAGTCGGACACCACTGAGCGACTTCACTTCACTTCACTTCACAGGCAATATTGCTCTTTACAGCATCAGACCTTGATTCACCCTGTTAATTTTACTTATATGCAGAGTATATCATGAGAAATTCTGGGCTGGAGGAAGGACAAGCTGGAATCAAGATTGCCAGGAGAAAGATCAATAACCTCAGATATGCAGATGACACCACCCTTAGGGCAGAAAGTGAAGAAGAACTAAAGAGCCTCTTGATGAAAGTGAAAGAGGAGAGTGAAAAAGTTGGCTTAAAGCTAAACATTCAGAAAACTAAGAGCATGGCATCTGGTCCCATCACTTCATGGCAAATAGATGGGGAAACAGTGGAAACAGTGATTGACTTTATTTTGGGGGCTCCAAAATCACTGCAGATGGTGACTGCAGCCATGAAATTAAAAGACGCTTACTCCTTGGAAGGAAAGTTATGACCAACCTAGACAGCATATTAAAAAGCAGAGACATTACTTTGTCAACAAAGGTCTGGCTAGTCAAGGCTATGGTTTTTCCAGTAGTCATGTATGGATGTAAGAGTTAGACTATAAAAAAAGCTGAGCGCCGAAGAATTGATGCTTTTGAACTGTGGTGTTGGAGAAGACTCTTCAGAGTCCCCTGGACTGCAAGGAGATCCAACCAGTCCATCCTAAAGGAGATCAGGCCTGGGTGTTCATTGGAAGGACTGATGTTGAAGCTGAAACTCCAATACTTTAGCCACCTGATGCGAAGAAATAACTCATTTGAAAAGACCCTGATGCTGGGAAAGATTGAGGGCAGGAGGAGAAGGGGACGACAGAGGATGAGATGGCTGGATGGCATCACCGACTCAATGGACATGAGTTTGAGTAAACTCCGGCAGTTGGTGATGGACAGGGAGGCCTGGTGTGCTGTGGTTCATGGAGTTGCAAAGAGTCGGACACGACTGAGCGACTGAACTGAACATAGTACCACTGTTTAAAAAATAAAAGTTTTCAGAATACCTAATTCATTGTGGAGGGTTTCTGGAGTTTTTTTCTAACTCATTATAAAGCATACAATATGCCAATGTATTCTTTTAGTGCAATTACGCAGAAGAAATACAATGTACAAACTGGACCCCTTTATTCAGCAGTGGCCATGTTCCAAAAAATAACTGAGAAAGATGTTACTTCCACTCCAAAAAACAAACAGTAATTCTTAAATGCCTAGAGAAAGCTCGGTGGCTTCTTAGAATTACTAGATTATTGCTTTACTCTTTTAAAAATTCAGTAATTACATCTTAGCTGGGGGGTTACACTGTTCAGAATACATTGTGGTAATAGCCTGCTTCTCTCTGTCCTAAAAAATAACCCCAGTTTTCATTTATAAATATTGTTATCTATGTAACTAAAATGACTCATAATTTGTTTTCTCCTGAAATGATAGGTTATGTTCAGAAATCCTCATTTTCAAAAAGAAAGGGAGGTAGGAGGGATGTTCCCATCTCCACCTCCACGTCTAGCAAATAAGTCAAGGTTCCCCACTGTCTTTGCCTCAAAGGGCCCCCAAAGTACTTGTGGAAGCAGATGTTACGTGAGACTCACACTGAGTATTTGAGTCTTTCTGTTCCCTGAACACATTAACTTGACACTTGGAAACATTGTATTTGAAAGTTATTATCACACTTAAATTTCTTAAATATTTCTGACAGAAAAGAGATCCACATGGTGTCAACGAAAACAATAGTTTCATTTTTATGTAAAGAAAAAGCTTTCATTTCCCTGCCCCTTATATGCCACGTTGTTATCCAAATTTATTCTTCAAATGCAAATTCAGATGTTTGCTGTATCTGTCAAAGCCACAACAACTATTCTTGCTCCTGGCCTAACTGAAGTACTAAAGTTAAAGCTGAGCAAAGGGCATAACCTTGTGGGGTCTGCCCCCTCCCCACACCACCCACCATCTGCAAAGAAAGCAGTAGAAGCCTTTCTACCAAGTCCTCTTTAACTCCCTTAATGGAAGGTGGCAGAGACAGCTCCAGTGTGATGACGTGGAAAGATTATTGATCCAGGGCTAAGGGAGCTGACTTCAGCAGGCAGCTATCTGATTCACATATACGGTAGCCAAAGAAAGACTTGAAGGACAAAGTTCCAGCAGGAGAAACAGGTAAGGAGAGCATAGGACTGACTCATAATAGCTTTATTCCTCAGAGCTTAGTCTCTTCAGATGAAAACCCCCTACCCACATCCCATGTCCATACCCAAACACACCACCATCAATATAAGCACCATCTGCTTTTCCTTTCTGGTGATAGTACTGGGAGGTCCTCACTGAGAAAACAAAGAGGCAGCAGGATTTTCAGAATGTGGTATTTGAGTAGTTTGTCGCCAAGGCCCCAAAGCATTTTTGGCTCCCCCTTGTGGGGAGAAGCTGTATTAATGCACACCCTGTGTCAGGACCCAGGAGCTGACTTTTATCCCGGGTCCTGGAAGAATATACTTATTTTCCGGGTCCTGGAAGAAAATACTTATTTTAATTAAGTTTAAGGACTAAAGAGGGTGTTTGGATGAAGGCAAATGAGTCATCAAAACCTTTGAGGGTGATTCTCAAGCTCACAACTAATATTAGTCCTCTGTTCCCTAATTTTAAAAATAAATATCTTTTGAGATTACTCACAACACAAAGCATTCATGTGTATCTATTGGCTAATAATGATTAGACATGTGACTAGAAACACTAAAAAAGAAGAAAAAACAATGAACTTGGTTTTTGGAGACCTAGGCTCTAGTCCCAGCTCAGTTCCAAGCTCAATGGATGACTTTTGACAAGCCATGTAGCTATATCAGATTCTTTTCTTCTGTAAATGGTGATAACAGCTTTCATAGATACTTCACTGAACTGTACAGAGTTTCAAATTAGGATACTAAAGTATTAACAGAAGTTATACTGCTTTGTATCCAACATATGTATATTTATAAACAACATATATGACCTAGAGTTCCCTCTAACAATGACTCTAGACAAAATTATCTCCTCTAGAATACATACATACATATATACATACACACAAAATTATCTCCTCTATAATACATGCATACATACATCTCCTCTATAATAGATACATGTATACATACAGCTAGCAACCATTAAGGTAAGGCTCAGGGATGGAGAAGATGCCATAGAAAAGTCTCGAGTAAGAAAGTCTTCAATCCCAATCTGAATCCATCTCTCTTTCACTGTGTGATGGAAGATTCAGTTTCCTCATCTCTAAAATGGGGTTAAAGATAGTAGCATTTTTCCATTAAGCTGTTGTGAACTTTACATGAGATAATGCAGATAGATCACTTTAGCACAGTACTTGGAATATTAGAAAACATTCTGAATGGGTCAACTATCATCATGATTGTGATCACCTTCTTTCCTTCTCCTTTGACAGGGATTTCAGTCTCAGCATCTCAGAACTAGTGCATTATATGGAAGGTATGTGGGTCGAAGGAGAAAGTTAGAGTTCTGCTGAAGTTGAAGCGAGGAACGATTACAAAGGGCCACATGGCGAAGTACCCAATAAAAGGGGAAATTTTTTTAAAAGGCAAAGCTTTGTTCCTATCCTGAGGATGCTTGTCTATGTGGGCCCCTTCTGGTAGAACTGGATATTGAGATGCCAAGGAACATTTGCAATGACTCTCAGACATCTCTTCTGGTCCATAAATAAGCCCTTGAAACATCCCTTAAAAATTATAATTATATATATTGCCCATGTAATCCTAATGCATCACCTATACTTTTAAAATTTTATCAACTTATTTTTACCAGTGTCATATTCCACTACTCTCAAAAGCATAAAGGTATCTATAGACAGAGACTTCATAATGCATACCATCATTTGGCAAACACTCCCATGTTTACTTCAGGTAGGCATGGGATTAAAAAGGTGATGATGGCACTTCCCTGGTGGTCTAGTGGCTATGCTGCATTCCATGCTCCCAATGCAGGGGCCCAGGTTCGAACCCTGGTCAGGGAACGAGATCCCACAAGCCACAAGTAAGAGTTTGTATGCTACAAATAAAAGAACCCTCATGCGGCAACTAAGGACCCTGCGTGCCCCAACTAAAGATCCCACAACCAGAATTGAAGATCTCACATGAACTAACTAAATAAATAAAAAGGTAATGAGACACTGGCCCTAGTCTTAAGGATTCACAGTCCAGCGAGGAGGTATCCAGAAAGGGAATGCAGGAAGGAAGGTGGCCAATTATGTTTTGAACATGTTCAGTTTGCAATGCCCTTAGATAGCTGCTTGTAATTGCAGAAGTCTAGGCAGAAACTATGAATATACTTGAGTCCTCAGCAGTAAGCCTGTGAGTCACCCAGGTACAGTGTATGCAATGAGGAAAAGCGAAGATGAGCCCCCAAGGAAACATACTGAAAGGGTAAACTGAAAGAAAGAGACAGACAAAATAAAGGTTAAGAGTAAAGAAGACGATCAGGAAAGAATGCCAGTCCAGAATCACTGTTATGATCATTCCTATTTTCAGTACTCAGAGGGCTTTTCCTTATTCACGTAGATGGTGCAGTAGCCAGCTTCCAACGTGGCCCACAATGACGCATACCTCTTAGTATCTCTGCCCTAGAAGAGTCTCCTTCCAAAATGAATCAGATCTGGCCCTGCTTGAGCAACAAAATACAGTAGAAGTGATGATGTAGGACTTCCAAGTCTAGATCAAAACAGGCATTGTGGATTCTATTTTGGTCTCTCAGATCATTTGTCCTAAGAAAAGCCAACTCGCATGCGAGGAGGACATTCAAGCCAACCTACAGAGAAGCCCATGGAGAAGAACTGAGACTCCCCACGTTCAATCAGCATCAATCTGCCAGCCAAGTGAGTGAGCCATCTGGAAACATATCCTCCAGCCCCAGTCAAGACTTCAGATAAACGGAGCACCAGCCACCATCTGCCTGCAATCCTATTAGAGAACCTACATTATGAACCATTCAACTGAGCCATTACCCAATTTCTTATCCACAGAAACCATGAGAGATAAATTGTCATTGCTGTTTTAAGCAAGTAAGTTTGGAGTGATTTGTCATGCAGAAATAGATACCTGTACAAATGTCTCCTTCTCCTAAATCTAATCAACAACTTTTTAAAAACCTGTAACACTTTATTCAGAACCATACATTTCCTGCTATGAAAAGTTTCTTCCACACAGTCATTATTGGTACATTTCATTACCCTTTCCCCCCTGTCCTTTATGTCAACTAATGTATCTTAAAACTACATTAACTACATGGCTGTTGCTAGGGGTCATTCCTTGGTTTATACATCCTTTTAGCAAGAGATGAAGTCCTAGGTAACAGATGTCACAGAAAACAATCACTGAAAGGAAACTAAAATAATTATCCTACTATCTTCCTGCCAAACTATACTTGTAAATAAAGACAAGTTACCCATGACATGGAAGGCCAGTAGAATCTTAAAAATGTGACTGGACGTTCATGGTAAATTAATTAAACTTGTTTATCAAAAGAAAGTGTATGAGGAGGCTAAATTAACCACTTGCACCAAGGATGATTGTAAAGGAGCCCAGGTTTATGGAAGACAAAGCAGACATATTTGTGAAACCTTATTTGGTAAATCCACTTTGCTTCAGGAAAAAAAAAAAAAAAAGGAAACAATCAGAACTTATTTTTCACATTCAAAGGGAAGCAAGACTTATTTCACAACATCCTCTCACTCTTCCTACCTCCCCGCTTTACCCTTAAGCTTCTGGAAGGTGAGGGAAAGACAGAAACATATGACTGACTCTCAAGAATGGCAGCACATAAGGAACAGTTTTGATGTTTAAATGTTTGGTCCCATTTTACATCACATGCCTCCACCATATTCACTGCAGAAAGTAACAGTCACTGGTCAATAAGCCAGTGAGATTACTGGAAAAAACTATACCAAAAAAATGACTAATCCAGGGACAAACCCTGAGGGTCCTGGCTCAGCAGGCAAGTAGGTTGTAGGCAACAGTGGAAGGAGCAGAAATACCAAGTCCCTTTTTTGCACTCCTCACACATTCCTCATAGTTGAAGCTAGGATCCAGCCTTCCCAGTTTAGACAAATGACTCCATGTGTATACGCTTCTTTTGAAGAGATAAGGTGCTGGTCAGGAGAAACAATAAGCTGAGACTTAATAATAGATCAGATGAGGTGACAGGGGAAGTCAGGCCTGGAAGGAGCTGAAAACTGTGAGAAAGATGACAAAAGTCCAAACTAAAGTAGGGGGAGGCTATGGCTACCAACTAGCACAGTTCTGCTGACTTAAAAAGATGAGAATTAGGCCTGGGGTACCAATGTGACTGGCTGAGGACAGAAGGTGGGCTTTGTATGGAAGTTTTTCTTTCTTCAAAGATGAGAGGAGCCTAGAGAAGTTTAGCATTTGACAAGAGAAACAGAATAAAACAAGAAAGAGAAAACCTACCTCTCAGATACTCAGGAAAAGAAGATCCTGGTCTGAGATCAGTGAGGGTCCCAGGAGTGGAACATAAACACCCAGGACCTTCAAGGCGCCATCAGAAGTCTGTCTTTAGTTACCACACTCCCTAGAGTTCAGGAGACTGTGGTAGAAGTGACCCTAGGAAAACTCCTTTAAAAAAAAATTTTTTTTTAATTTTATTTTGGACACACCACGAGTCATGTAGGATCCTGGTTCCCCAGCCAGGGATCAAACCAATGCCCCCTGCATTCAAAGTGCAGTCTTAACCACTGGACTGCCAGGAAACTTCTAGGACAACTTTTATTAATATCTATTAATGTTCATCAAAATAAAACAAGAAAAAATAGCACAGTAAGTAAAAAGAGTATCAGTAGTATTTGGTACTATACAATTAACTTTTATTTACCATTATCTGCTGACTGCAAACTTTCCAGGATCTTTTGCCATAATAGTTTGAGTGAGATCTTTATAAATTTACTTGCTCATATCATAAAGAATCCACCTGTCAATGCAGGAGACCCGGGTTCGATCCTCAGTCGGGAAGATCCTCTGGAGAAGGAAATGGCAACCCACTGCAGTATTCTTGCCTGGAAAATTCCATGGACAGAGGAACCTGGTGGGCTAGAGTCCATGGGGTCGCAAAGAGTCAGACACGACTGAGCGACTAAGCAGCTAATGTTACAAATCAAATATTGAGACATTTTTTCCTTCCTCCATCCAAATGTTTTGATACTGCTGCTACTGTTGCTAAGTAACTTCAGTCGTGTTCAACTCTGTGCAACCCCAGAGACGGCAGCCCACCAGGCTCCCCCGTCCCTGGGATTCTCCAGGCAAGAACACTGTAGTGGGTTGCCATTTCCTCCTCCAGTGCATGAAAGTGAAAAGGGAAAGTGAAGTAGCTCAGTTGCATCTGACCCTCAGCGTCCCCATGGACTGCAGCCGACCAGGCTCCTCCGTCAATGGGATTTTCCAGGCAAGAGTACTGGAGTGGGGTGCCATTGCCTTCTCCAGTTTTGATACTGAGTCCCTAGATAACACTCCTTAATTCACAACTGACAATAAATGGAGATTTCTGTAATGTTAATCCAAAATTCTTGAGATGGTGAAAAAAATACATAGGTGGAAGTTTTTCCAGTCTGCAATTTTGAATTCAGACTTAAGGAAGGATTACTGTATATATACCATACCTAGAGTAAAGTGAATAAAACGTAGCCTAGCAAGGACTTTTGCCTCACATGCAAATAACTATTTGAAATTAGTCTACCAGGAGCTACTTCTAAAGTATTTGAGAAGTTTAGTCTCAGGAAGTTTAAAGGCTTCCTCAGGCAATCTTGCTTACAAATTAACAGAATTCTGAATTAATGAGGTCTAACCGTGATCTTTTTAAATAACTTCAAATACAGGCTAACTTTAACACACATGGAAATAATTCTCCTCCTACCCCAATGATACACCCGACCTCAAAAACATAACTTTTCTTTTGGGAGCTACTGAAGAATTCTTGCCAGAGATTCACTTTCCAATGGCACCATTTTGAAGTGAATGACAAATACTCTAATATTTACGTCCTTTAAACACAACCTGGCTAACAAAAATACATATTTGTTTTCTCCAGTACTTTTTTTCCATATTTCTCTCCAAAGACCTGAAGGGATGGTTTGGTTTTACAGTCATCATAAATTTATGATACTGAACTTGTGACCCAATCTGGATGAGACCCAGAATGATATCCAACATGAAAAGGCAGAATTCACTCAGTTCTACAAAACTGTGTTCTTTCGGAAATCCTGAAAAATGTTCTCCTCTCTAAGTGCCATCAAAATCTTTTATTTTTATAGTTTAACCAGCCCTAATAAATACATACTGTATAGTTTTGAGCCTATGAATTACAGATGAATAATTCTAAGATTTGATATCACAAGATTCAATATCATTTTATTAAACAGAACTTCATCACCTAAACTAGCTGTGCCTATAGAACTCATCCTAAAGCTTCCATTACTCAAACTACTCCTTATGAGAGCTAACATATAACAGACATTTTAAAATAAAGACTGACATCGTAAATATTCTCTATTTTGAAACCTTTGATATGTGACCCTTCCAGTCACAAAGCAAAGAAAAAGCCAAGAGCACCTAACTTAAGTGGATTTATAGAAACAAATTATATGTATACATACATATACACTGAATATATGCATATGACATATGATAAAACACAACAGACATCCAGCAAGGCAAAACTCATAAAAATGTTTCAAGATAAAACTATATAATTACACATGATACCACATATAGGGCATTTCTCTACCATTTGCCATCTGTATTAAGGAGTATTTTTACTTCTTTCACCAAAGGAGGTATTTTATCCTTTTACTTCAGAGTGGGCATAGATACCTTCAAAAAACTCTTTAAAAGCTGATTCCTGCTTGAAGATTTATTTCCCTACCATAATTTTCATTATTCAGAAAGGATATCTTACATGAAATGTGGATTTCATATGCTCTCAATTTCAGATACCACTGTATATGCACTCACTGAAAGTAGAAATCCAACTGACTATATAATGTTTTTATAAATGGAACAAGTTGGCTTAAATTGAACCAATTTTAGGAGACTTTTCCATTGCCTACTTTCCATGACAGTTCTCCAGCTCACAGCTTTTGAATCTGAAATAAAGAACTTTTACATAAACAGTTAGCATAGACCTGTTATCTACAAACAGGAAATTTTTCATAACTTAAAAATAAGAATGAACTATTTTTCAAACTACAGTAAGATAATACTCAGGACTGTGTTCACTTAAAGAGAAAAAAGCACAATACAGAGTGCCTGACTTGTTGGATGGGAGTCAGAATCAGAATTAACATTATGTGCTTATTCCTCTGATGCCTGCTTCTATTAATGTACAAAAGAATTTGATCATAAGAAAGGAAATTTGTATTAAAAATACCAGCCAGAAGAGACAAAAGAAACAGCTCCTCACAGAAACAATGTGTGTCTGATTGTTTTTTCTGAAAACAGAAGCATAGAAAATCAATGCTGCCACTTCAATGAAGGAAGAGAAAGGGGTGTCATTTCACATATAGGAAATGACAGAACAAGGAAGGTCAATCAGTATTAATAAAAACAACGGTGGAAAGAGATGCTGCTAATTACTGCAGAAACATTCATGACAACCAAGAATTCAAAATTAGTTCAGCTAACCTAAGTCAGAGTCCACTGACACTTCATGGCCACAGATTTTCTGCTTGTTTTAGGGAGAAAAGAAATATGGGGTGGGAGTGAGAGAAGAGGTTGGAGCCAAGGGGATTAAGGAACAAACTGAAGGAAGAATTTGTTACCTTGAAAAAAATTTATCATAGGCCTGCTTCCTGAAAGAGTCTGTGGTATTCCTCCCATAGAGCTCACAGATGGAGAAGGGTAATGGGCTGGAAGATGAACTAGGAGATGCACAATCTTCACATAAAGCAACTGAAGTGGTCATACCAAACAAAAAGCAGCATTGAAGCATGCATGCTGACAGACTGCAAGAATATCAATGCTGATCACATTTCTAGAGGAAACTGAAATCAGTTGGAAACAGACAAGAAATCCAACGTTTCCAGTGATGCTGATGTATTTTTTTAGCCAAGTCATTAAAACTGTAAAGTTCAAAGGCACACCCTTCCTTTATGGTTTATTTTCCTCATAAGGGCCAGGTGGTCCCATAACCAGCAAGGTACACATCAATGTTATAGGGGAAGGAAGGCTGACACGCTATAGCACTTAGCACAGTGACTCACATGCTCTCTAAATATCTGCAGGGGGGAGGAAGGATGTACAGAATAAAGATGTTTAGAGAAAAAGAAGATCATTAAAAAGTTTGGGAGTAAGTTTTTAAGTAAAGGTAACGACAGTGGAATTATTCCTTCGCCAGCATATCTTCCTGACCCAGGGATCGAACCCAGGTCTCCTGCATTGTAGACAGACGCTTTACCGTCTGAGCCACCAGGGAAGTCCAGATAAAATGGAGAAAACATTTCATAAGTCTTCCAGGATACTATGGGCTTCCTTGGTGGCTCAGACAGTAAAAAATCTGCCTGCAAAGCAGGAGACCTGGGTTCGATCCCTGGGTTGGGAAGATCTCCTGGAAAAGGGCATGACAACCCATTCCAGTATTCTTGCCTGGAGAATTCCATGGACAGAGGCGCCTGGCATGCTATAGTCCATGGGGTCACATACAACTGAGCAACACACACACACACACACACACACACACACACACACCAGGATATTTTGGGCTTCCCTGATGGCTCAAATGGTAAAGAATCTGCCTGCAATGTGGAAGACCTCGGTTTGATCCCTGGGTCAGGAAGATTCCCTGGAGCAGGGAATGAGCATGGCTGATCTCCATCTCTGATGAAGACAGAACAAGATGAAACACCGTTTACATGAGTTAGGTTAAATTTAAGTTACATATAAAGAAGACTTCTTGTCAAATATTTGAACAGATTACTAAGTGAAAATGAAAAGTGTTAATCACTCAGTCATATCCAACTCTTGTGACCCCATGGACTGCAGCCCGCCAGTCTCCTCTGTCCATGGGGTTCTCCAGGCAGGAATATTGGAGTGGGTTGCAATTTCCTTCTTCAGGGTATCTTCCCAACCTGGGGATCGAAGCTGGATCTCCCTCATTTACCATCTTTACCATCTGAGCCACTAGGGAAGCTCAAGATTACTAAGGAAAACTGAAAATACCTTAAAATAACATGGATTCTCATATAACCAAGATGAACTAGGCTGGACAACATAATAAATAAGTTCACTGAAGTTCCATATGGCTCTGATCAGTTTCTGATCAATTCTAGCAAGCACTCTAAAATTAAAATACAAATTTTATAGAGACCTTGGAGATACATGTTTTTTCCAATCACTGTACTTAACATCCATCCTGATCTGTCAACATATAACAATAATATGCCCATAATTCACCATAACTTTCTAATAAAGTTTAATACCAGCATTCAGCTTAAGAGGTAACCATTTCTATTTCATCAACCTCTCTCTTTTTTTTTTTTTTTTTGGTAAGCTCCCCTCATCCACTTTCAAAATCTTTTCCATCTGGCAAAAAAAGTCACAGAAAAATCTCATTTCCTGTGCCCAGTCTGCCTGATCCTTGCTGGAGACAGGACCCACTTAACTGTCACATGATCCTTTGGTCCAGTCCTTACTTGATCTCCCTACCCCCACTCAAAGGTAACCTCAACCACTTCTAAACTTGTAGAGCTGTGTGTTTACCTGTCTTAACACATTTGACAAATTCTACCTTGGATTATTACTGGGCTGTATCTTCTCTTTTCTAGCAGACTAGAAATCCCTTGAGGGCAGAGATTGTGGCTGACTCATCTCAGGATCCCTGTGACTTAAAGGAAACTGCCTGGGTATTGAAATTCAGTGAATTGAATTACAGCCCTTTCCTATGTTTAAAACCATGGTTTAAACCTAACAGGTCCCTGACAGGAACTTACTTAATTGTCTATTTCTTCCAAGTCTGGATTATTGTGTAAAATATTATAATAGATAAAATCAATAATCTTTACTTTGAGCCTCGAAATTAAACTCTAAGATACTAAAATTCTATTCACCAGATATGTTCTTCTTTATGGTCTAACATGAGTTTTTTGTTAAATAAAGCTAGCTGTGTTCCTTCCTTAAAGCTTAAGATGAAAAAAAAAGTTCAAACCCAGCAAATTCACAGGATTCTCATTAGCTTCTCCACAGTCGCTTGTAAAATGATTTGAAAAGTGAAGGTTCAGAACTTCACACAATTATCAGAACCTCCAAAGCTCGGGAAGTACCCTGAAGAATGAGAAAAGATCACTACTGTCCAATTTCTGAGGTGGGGTGGAGATCAATAGCTAATATCACTCTACCAAACAGAGATGTGGTATTTACTCAGTAATCCTTGCAGTAGCTGCCGGCCTCAGTCAAAAACTTCCAACTTTAAGTACCAAGAAATGTTAGCTGAGCTGAGCAGAGTCATGGAAGCTGCATTTAAATACTAGTGCAATGATCATGTAACTTTAAGCATGTATGAAAGTGAAAGTGTTAGTCACTCAGTTGTGTCCAACTCTTTGAGACCCCATGGACTGTAGCCCACCAGGCTCCTCTGTCCATGGAATTCTCCAGGCCAGAATACTGGAATGGGTAGCCATTCCCTTTTCTAGGGGATCTTCCCAGCCCAGGGATCGAATCTGGATCTCCTGCATTGCAGGCAGATTCTTTACTGTCTGAGAAATCAGGGAAGCCTTCACGTATGTATAAGACATATGTATTTGATGAGTTCATCTTTCTTCATCAATGGCAACTCCTCAGCATAGATGCCCAACAATGGATTCTGAATGAGAATAATCTTTACCTAGTAACTTTCCTCTTTCCCTGGGAAGAATCTCCAATTAGGATTGAAATAGTGATAACATTCAGAGTTAAAAGAGAACTTTGATTTGTCTAAAAGAGCTATTTTAAAACTCACCCCTCAAAGATCCTATTCCTCATTTATTTTCCCCTAACCTCCAGATCATCGAAAAAGCAAGAGAGTTCCAGAAAAACATCTATTTTTGCTTCATTGACTATGCCAAAGCCTTTGACTGTGTGGATCACAATAAACTGTGGAAAATTCTGAAAGAGATGGGAATATCAGACCACCTGACCTGCCTCTTGAAAAACCTATATGCAGGTCAGGAAGCAACGGTTAGAACTGGACATGGAACAACAGGCTGGTTCCAAATAGGAAAAGGAGTACGTCAAGGCTGTATATTGTCACCCTGCTTATTTAACTTCTATGCAGAGTACATCATGAGAAACGCTGGGCTGGAAGAAGCACAAGCTGGAATCAAGACTGCCGGGAGAAATATCAATAACCTCAGATATGCAGATGACACCACCCTTATGGCAGGAAGTGAAGAGGAACTAAAAGGCCTCTTGATGAAAGTGAAAGAGGAGAGTGAAAAAGTTGGCTTAAAGCTCAACATTCAGAAAACAAAGATCGTGGCTTCTGGTCCCATCACTTCATGGGAAATAGATGGGGAAACAGTGTTAGACTTTATTTTTGGGGGTTCCAAAATCACTACAGATGGTGACTACAGCCATGAAATTAAAAGACACTTATTCCTTGGAAGGAAAGTTATGACCAACCTAGATAGCATATTAAAAAGCAGAGATATTACTTTGCCAACAAAGATCCATCTCGTCAAGGGTATGGATTTCCCAGTGGTCATGTATGGATGTGAGATTTGGACTGTGAAGAAAGCTGAGCGCCAAAGAATTGATGCTTTTGAACTGTGGTGTTGGAGAAGACTCTTGAGAGTCCCTTGGACTGCAAGGAGATCCAACCAGTCCATCCTAAAGGAGATCAGGCCTGGGTGTTCCCTGGAAGGACTGATGCTGAAGCTGAAACTCCAATACTTTGGCCACCCCATGCAAAGAGTTGACTCATTGGAAAAGACCCTGATGCTGGGAGGGATTGGGGGCAGGAGGAGAAGGGGATAACAGGGGATGAGATGGCTGGATGGCATCACCGACTCAATGCACATGAGTCTGAGTGAACTCTGGGAGTTGGTGATGGACAGGGAGGCCTGGCGTGCTGCGGTTCATGGGGTCGCAAAGAGTCGGACACGACTGAGTGACTGAACTGAACTGAACGTCCAGAAAGGCCTTTACCCTGGCCCACATGAATGCTTGTTCAAAATGGATACTTCTCAAACATGACTTCTAATTTTGCCAAGGCCTTAACATAAATCCTTGCTAAACAAAAACCCCATAATGCACATCACTCCAATCATGGCATCAAAGAGTTTTTCTTCATTTATGCTTAAAAGTCAGCAGACTACTTAGCTTATTAGATACTGTAGCACTATCCCACCCCCTGGTAAACCAGTTAATATTTTATCTATCTACTCTCTAACTTCCCAGTACACTAATTATAATGATTTCATGGATTTCATACAATCAGTCTTGTTCTCTCCATTGAAAAGCTATTCCTACACATCTTGCTACTCTCTGTGAAGTAGGCCTTATTTCCTCCAATTATTTCATACCATTACTTTAAAATCTTTCTCCTCTACTGATTCACTTCCAACAACATTAATATAAGTTCTACTTTCCCTTCCTGTTGTTTTTTCTTCTCCCATACATGGCTTCATCCTTATTTGCATGCAAATTCACGATCAAAGCAGCTACACATTTTCCTTTTCCGTTTACATCCCTACAGATTGGCACAATTCTTCATTGTTTCTACCGTAATCCAACTCTGAGTACTTTTTAGCAAATTTCCATGTCATGAATCTTGCCAAGATTTCAAAATTTCTCCAATCATTTGGGCTTAAATGCATAGCTAGAAGAGAATTCAAACATTAGGAATAACTTTTTGCCCATGAAAGAGATTTAGACTTAAACACTGAAACAGACCATGAGAAAAAAAAAAGATACAAAATATCTATGTCTCAAAATCTTTTCAAATAGGATGGAAAACCACAACTCTTATATGATTTAGGTGTAGGGATACCTAAGCAGATGGCTGCATTGAGGGGCTTATTTATTCAAGGTCTAAGGTTCTGCAATATACTCATCCAGATACACGTCTCGAATTTTGCTAAGAAAATTTTTAGATTCTTGTAGAATGAAGATAAAATTCACTAAAACAAAACCAAGTCAAGATATTATCCCAAACGCCTCAACATTTTATTCAGTTTGAGCTCCTCTTGGGGAAAAGATGGAATCTGTAATTTAATAAAGCCTTTGAGGGGTGAAGGGGTGAGACTGACCCACCTTCCTGCCTTTCCTTAAAGCTGGTGCCAGGTTGCCTCTAGAAAAGAGGAGGGAAATTATTAGAAAATTTACTGAATCTGGCATATTGTTCAGCCAACTAGGTGCAATCA
The DNA here is from genome assembly GCF_016772045.2 of Ovis aries. Taxonomy (NCBI): domain Eukaryota; kingdom Metazoa; phylum Chordata; class Mammalia; order Artiodactyla; family Bovidae; genus Ovis; species Ovis aries. The sequence continues at coordinate 101,041,397 of NC_056080.1, read as the reverse complement.
ACTGCTATGGGTATTAACTTTACTTTTGAGAACACAGAGCTCAAATGGAATTCTTTGAAGATCAGGGCAAGATTTCCTCATTGTTAGGGGATTCAATACACCCTAAACTTTTACAAATCCTGGAAAGCTATATATCATTTCTAATCATCTGCCAATTGGTTGAGAGAGACTAACAAGTAGGAACTTTGCCAGTCAAGAAATAAACAAAACACTGAGACAAGGATCATGGAGCTGGTAGGAGTCTGGCAGAGCAAAGAGAGAGGCAAAAGTGGGGGAAGGGGTTCAAGGTAGCCAGGTTTCTGATAACAGTTGCTATTTCAATAATAAGGCAAGATAACACATATAACTTTGATGCTTTAAAATACTGCTATAGTCTTTCATTAATATCATTGTCACCTATGACTTTTCCTTGTAGAGCACATCACAGGTAATGTTACATAATTAAGCAAACCCAAAGGGCTAAGAATTATCAAGGAAATTTAAGGGAAAGTTTCAAAGAAGAAGGTATGGCATATCATTAATATTTGGTGAATGTGACATATAATTTTTTAACTTTTTTTTAAAAAAAGCATCTTATGATTTATTCCTTTAAATGTTAGTGACCTCCGACTATATAGAAAGAAGCAGCATGGAGTATCAGAAAACCTAAGGAAAAACAGAGGTTTCGAAATCAGAGAAGCAAGAATTTGGATTCTACCACTGCCACTTCATAACTGTGTAACCCTGGGTGATACCGTTAACATCTCTCATTTCTCTCATCTGTAAAATGAGTGTGATACTACGGTGAGACATGTGTGCATGTTAAAACACAGGGCAGCAGCATATGCTTAACAATAACTGTTCATTTCCCTTAGAATCTCCTTCTACCCACTAGCCTCTTCAGTTTACCCTGATCTCCTCTGTTTCCTTCAAGTTGCCCTTCCACAGCCAGCTTTCATTTCTCTACAATCGTTATTACACAGTGCTATATCTAAAATGGGTAACCAACAAGGGCTACTGCATAGCACATGGAACACTGCTCAATATTACATAACAACCTAATGGGAAAAGAATTGGAAAATGATCAGATACATATATATGTACAACTGAATCACTTTGCGGTATATCTGAAACCAACACAACATTCTTAAGTGAAAGTGAAGTCGCTCAGTCATGTCTGACTCTTTGCGACCCCATGGACTGTAGCCTACCAGGCTCCTCCCTCCATGGGGTTCTCCAGGCAAGATTACTGGAGTGGGTTGCCATTTCCTTCTCCAGGGGATATTCCCAACTCAGGAATCAAACCCGCTCTCCCACATTCCAGGCAGACCCTTTAACCTCTGAGCTACCAGGGAAGCCCTGGTGGTATAATCATTTATACTTCAATATAAAATAAAGAATTTTTAATAGTTATTCTTTCCAACTGAAGCCTTATGGTAAAATCAGGAGTAATTAGCAGTAATTATTGGGACTGATTGGATATCTTGCAGATTTATAGGACTAGGAAGACTTATAGACACTTTAAATGCCAAAATGTAACAACACACCTTGGGTGATCATCATAGTATCTAGACAGAGCATTATGCTAGGTCCTCAAAGAAATCAGTCTATTGGAGGAGACAGATTTAAAAACAAACAATTGTAGTAGAGTGTAAGAAGCACAAGAATAAAGATATGTGGAAACCCTACTACACTGTTGGTGGGAATTAAATTTGGCACAGCTGCTATGGAAGACAGTATGGCGGTTCCTCAGAAAATTAAAAATAGAGTTACCATACATTCCAGCAATCCCACTTTTAGGTATCTATCCAGAAAAGGCACTAATTCAAAAAGATACATACACTCTGATAGTCATTAACAGCACTATTTACAATAGCCAAGATTTGGAAGCAACCCAAGGACACATCAACAAATGACTGTATAAAGATGTGGTGGTGGTGGTGTGTGTGTGGGGGGGGTGTGGGTGTGTGTGTGTGGGTGTGTGTGTGGGGGGGGGGGGGTGTGTGATGGAATACTATTTAGCCATAAAAGAATGGAATTCTGGCATTTGCACCAATGTGGATACATGTAGAGAATATTATGCTTAGTAAAATGTAAGACAGAGACAAATACTGTATGATACCACTTAAATGTGGAATCTGCAAACAACAAGCTCACAGATATAGAGAACAGGTGGTTGTCAGTGGCAGGGGGTGGAAGTGGGTAAATGGGTGAAAGAAGTCAAAAGATCAAAACTTCCAGTTATAAAATAAATAAGACATGAGGATACAATGTACAGTATGGTGATTATAAGTTGCTAAGAAAATAGATCTTAAAGATTCTCATCACAGAGAAAAAAACTGTGTAACTGTGTATAGTGACAGATGTTAACTAGACTTACAGTGGTGATCATTTCACACTATTTACAAACACGGAACATTATGTGTACACCTGAAACTATGACAACGTTGTATGTTGATTATGCCTCAATAAAGAAAGGGAGAGATGTATGAATACAAAGCTGGCAAGGAGGATGGGGAAACCCAAACTGCTGTATTGTACTGATGGGGGAACTGGGGGTGAGAGGAGAGTAGTCAAAGAAGATCTTTTAGAAAAAGACACTCGTTCCAGTCCTAGCTATGCTCTTATCCAAGCTGCACTGCCTTGGCCAATTCAGCCCACCCCTTTAAGCCCATTTTCCTTATCAGAAAAATGAACAGATAGGAGTCAACAATCTCCGTTAGTCCTTGTGACTTTAAAAGTCTGGAACTTTTTACCAACTAGGCAAGTGAAGGGAAAATAGCTCTGAATTCCACATTTATTTCTTCTTTCCTCCTATTCTTCTCATCCATTCATTTTCCCTTGCAGCCAACTAGTCATTCTGGTAGCTTTGCTTTTGACTCTCTTCTATCATGATGGTGTTGTGTTTATAGATTTGATATTTTGGTTGCAAAACAGCTCTTTTGACAAAAAGAGGTTCCCTCATATGAAAGGATCAGTTTCTTCCCTGTTCCTTATAAAATAAGAAGATAAGTTGAGTCCTGGGCAATGATTTAAAATTTTAAATCCACAGATTCTTTTTTCTAACACGTCAAGACTTCAAATACTATTTTAGTAACCTAATATTGACCCTCACAAAAGCTCCACCTCCACAGCCATTTAACAAACATTTATTAAGCCTTTCTCTGTGTCAGGCATTAGGCTGGGGGCTATGGGAGATGCAGAAATGATTAAGATATGGGCCTGGTTGTCAGTGAGCTTATGATTTATTTAGCGGCTGTGGCACTGAGCCCAGGACTATATAAAACATATTAGCAAGGCAATCTTTGTTCTGTCACAACTGGAGCCACGAGTCCTCAACATGTATATGTGGTTTTGACTAGAAGTTGTACATTCAGTAGGTGCTGAAAGCCACATGTCAAAAAACTGAGCTGCTTTAAAAAAGCTAAACCCATTAGTAGTCAAAGAAATTTAAGTTAAAACAATGAAGCTCCATCATTCTCCTAGCAAATTGGCAAAGATATAAAAAGATAAACTGCAATGACAACAGTGTGGTGAGATGGGTACTCATACACTGTTAGTAGAAATGGTAAATAAAGTATAGTGCATCCGTAATAAATCATGGTACAACCACAAAAGTGAATTCTATACAACCATTAAAAATAAACTTTTTAAGAATATGTAATTATATGGTAAAATACTCATGATGTAATATGAAGGGAATATGACAAGTATCAAACTGAATATAAGCTTAATCACATTCTGTTAAAACAAAGTATTTTTCTTTGTGAATGCATAGAGAAAAAAGACTGAAATATACCAGAATATTCACAGTAATTATGGCCGGGTAGTGAACTGAACTAGTGTGATTACAGGTGATTTTCCTGTTCTTTTTAATATTTCTCTGAATTTTCCAAATTTTCTGTAACAGTACTATTGCTTTGTAGTAATAAAAAGGTATAACAATGCATATAAAAAGGAAGAATATACACTAAAACGTTAATAGCAATTTTCTTTGGATGGCAGGATGATAGTCTGGGTTTTATGTTCTTCATGGTTTCTGTATTTTAAAAAAAATTTCTATAGAGTGAACATGTACTAATTTTACAGGGCTAAAACTCAACTAAGAAAAACTAGACTGTCCAAGGAGTTAGCAAAGACAGACATGACTAACCACGTGTTATTTAAGTTGAGTCCATTCTACTGCCATGGAGCTTTGCAATACTTTCAGGCTCTGCCTCCACTGGCCCTGGTTCAGGCCAGGTCACTTAACTCGTGTCTGTTTTAGGAAATCAATAATTACTGCATGCCTCAAAGGGATTCTGTGATGGTGAGTGTGATAGCATTGGTGAAATGCTTTGAACTCAGGAAAGAAAGATATACAGCAAGTAGTGATGGAGATTTTCATTCTCTGCTGTATAATGTTTGTTTAGATTGTCCTCAGCAGTTTCACCCACTGTCATTTCTGTATCTATGTGCCTATGGACTCCCAGATTTCTGTCTACCACTGTCCACCCCCACGAAACGTTTCTTTTCCCTAAATACCCCTTCTTCTGTCCTATTCTTCTTGTTCTCTGGCTCGTTTTGCCTACATTTCTTGCTCACATCCACAAATATTGTCATACCAAGTTAAATTGATTATGAATGAATCATGAACTTGATTAACCAGTTTCTCTTGAATCAATAAAAGCTTGTTGAATTATCTTGGATATGAAGTTGATAGAACTATTTTTTCAATTGCCATTCCTTGACTCCTGCTAGGTATAGCTATCCATGGAAATTGTATAAGTTAGGAAACATTCAAATATGAATGTCATCACACCTTTCACCCTATGAGTTCAGCCGCAACAGCTGTTCAAGACCCCTTGCCTCAGAGTCAGGGGAGTGGGGTTCTATTTGGCCCAGATGATAGATATGAAATGGGAACACACCACTGTGTAAATGAGCTGCCTCTACTGTTCACTATGCCCTTGCCCAGAACAGCACAAGGCACAAACCAGGAGCTCAATATGTGACAACATAATTGGAATGACACACTACCGCATGGGAGCCCACATCCCAAGCCAGCAAATAACCTTTTACTGGCAAGTACAGTCCACTAAGCCTTTTGGCAATTATTCCTGAACAATAAAGCTGTCAGCCCTTGTTTTTTTTTTTTTTTTAAAAAGTACTTATAGATAAAGGGATAAAGGGGGGAAAAGGGAGCTAGTCCTGTTGTAAGAGTGGGGGAGCAAAGCTGAGGAAATATTTTAGTCTGCCAGACAATATTCGGAGATGGCACGGTGGATGTGAGATCAGATTGTTATCAAGATGAATGGATATCTGGGTACACAGAACAGGCCATGTGGACAGTCTCATAAGTGGACAGTTCAGGAAATGGACTGCTGATCGAGTGCCCCACCATTATCCAGAGAAAATTCCCAGCAATCACTAATCTCCCCTCCACCCATCCCATCTAACACCAAACTGAGGTTCTTGCCTTCACACCATCTCCACTAATTACCCTTGGGGCCACTGCTAGCACACTGTGTGCCTTTGTGCAAAGTAGGAAAAGGCTACTTTCTGGCACCAAATGACACTCCCTCTGGCTCACCCAGCTGGAAAAACGATGAGGGATTGCAAACAGTGCCCTTTGGGGGCAGACTCCCCCCCAAAAAAGCAATGGTTGCCAACCAATACCCTGGCTGGATCTCAGCTCCCACATGATGTACCCTTCAGCCTGCCATCTAGCACACTCTGGGACCCTGATGGTGCATGCTCCTAGCTCCTCCTCCTTGCCTCCAATTCCACACCCCTGCTCCAGTCAGGTTTATTTCTGACAAACTGCTACCTACTCCTGCATTCGACTCCCTGACCTCCATCACTGATCTAATCATACTGGGTACTATTGTCATTTCTCACTGTGCTTTGGATTGGGACCAGATTCATCCCTGAGTGAATGAAAATTAAAGGTTTCGGTCAGTATCTTAATGAGAAGAATATTATTTGGGGATATGGAAACCTGAATGAGTCTCACTGGTAGTGCCAGTAACTATTCCTTGGAGTCTTGGAAATTCTATCTACTGTATGCCCTGGAAACTAAAATCACACATTAGTGAATAAGGCTCTGTTTCACCCACAATTACTCAAACTTCTAAACCGTGGAATCTACTGAGAAGGCCTCATCTTCCTTGCATTCCAGGCTTCCTTCCCAGTACACTCCCCAAGAACACAGCCCTTCTGCACACCCCAGCCACCTTTCCTGGAGAGGAGAGGATTTCTGGAGGCAGAGCTATTGGAGCCTTAGCACGGGGTTCCCAGAGAACAATGACTGCAGACTGGAAGCCCCTGGCTCAATGTGTCCCTCAGGATGCCAAGACGTGCACCTGGTGAAGGAAAGCTATTGTCGAGGAACTGTGCTCTGCCAGGGACCCCAGAACCCGGTTTGGGTGTGTGGGGGTGGAGATGAAGGGGAGACCATCTCTGGGTTCTTCCGATCATGATGACTGACTTTAGAAAACAAGGTCTGAGGCTTGGGAAAGAGACATTGCATGTCTGTGCAGGTGCCAGGTTCCTGACAAAAAGAAAATTTCAACAGATTTACAGAGACCCTCTATGTCAAGATTTTGAGTTTGCAAAGCGATAATGGCATTATCTCACTGGACCCTTGGCAATCCTCTGAATTAAAAAGGAGAAGTAGGGATTTCCCTGGTGGTCCAGTGGTTAACACTTTGCCTTCCAATGCAGGGGGTGTGGGTTCAATCTCTGAGCTAAGGTCCCACATGCTTCATGGCCCAAAAACCAAAACATAAAACAGAAGCAATATTGTAACAAATTCAGTAAAGGCTTTAAAAAAAAAAGGTCCACATTAAAAAAATATTTAAAAAGGGAAGTAAATTCCTAGTATTGATATATATGTGTAAATCACTGAGACTTTCATCTATATGTTATCCTAGTGAATAATTGACAGTAAGCACCATTCTTATCCCACTTTTGTCTAGACTCGGAAACTGAGACTCAGAGGGCTTGCTTTGTAATAGTCACTGGGTTAGGCGTTGGGAATACAAAGGACCATCAGGTAGACATAGTCCTTTCCTGGAAAAATTCACAGCCTAACAGGGGAGATCACCTGATAAATGACACTCAGACCATTGTGAAAACTACAGAATCGGACACGACTGAAGTGACTTAGCAGCAGCAGCAGCACTTAATGAGTGATTAATAAATACTAGGCTCTGCACTAAGTGCTTTATGGATATTGTCCTATTTAATCCTGACAACATTCCAAGGAAGAAAGGTCTATCCTTATTCCTATTCTAGAAATGAGGAAAGGCCTGAGAAAGATGGACTGTTTCAGAGTTGACCATCTAGGATCGAGTAAATCCAGAATTCTAACTCGAGTTGATTTGACAATAGATGTGCTGTTAACTGGGTTTCCCAGGTGGCGCTAGTGGTAAAGAACCTGCCTGCCAATGGAACGCAGGTTCAGTCGCTGAGTGGGGAAGATCCCTTGGAGAAGGGAATAGCTATCCACTCAAATATTCTTGCCTGGAGAATTACATGGGCAGAGGAATCTGGCAGGCTACAGTTCAAGAGTCAGACATGACTGAAGTGACTTAGCACACACGCACGAGATATTAACTACGAATTGTAGAGGGTCCTATGGACCAAACATTGAGAGCATCTTAAGTTTCGTATTCTAGTACACATAGTAAACCTTTTTAAAAAGTTACTTGGATACTTCTATACATTTCAAAATGATCACCATGATAAGTCTACGATATGTCACCATGCAAAGATACTACTTCATTATCAACTATATTCTCCACACTGTACATTTCATACTCGTGATTCATTTAATTTGCAACTGGAAGTTTGTGCCTCTTAATCTCCCTCATCTATTTCTTTACTTCTCCTCCCTGCCTCCCACCCTTCTGGCAACCACCTATTTGTCTTTGTATCTATGTTTTGTTACGTTTGTTCATTTGTTTTGGTTTTTGGATTCCACATATAAGTAAAATCATGTATGTGTCTTCCTTTGACTTATTTCATTTTTAGCATAATACTCTCTAGGTCCATCTAGGTTGTCACAAATGGCAAGATTTCATTCTTTTTGCATTGAATCTGTATACCACATTTCCTTTATCTACTGATGAGCACTTAGGTTGCTTCCATATCTTGGCTATTGTAAATAGTGATGCAATGAACACAGAATCACTATGTTCTGTAACAGGAACGAACATAGTTTTTGTTATAAGTCAATGATACTTTGATAAAACAAACTCAGAACAAAAGAGATGAGATCTGTGGTTACCAGCTTTGAGGGGTGAAGGGAGGATGAATTGGAACATGGTGGTGAAAAGGCACAATATCCCAGCTATAAAAGCTGAGCACCAAAAAATTGATGCTTTTGAACTGTGGTGTTGGAGAAGACTCTTGAGACTCCCTTGGACTGCAAGGAGATCCAACCAGTCCATTCTGAAGGAGATCAGCCCTTCGGGATTTCTTTGGAAGGAATGATGCTAAAGCTGAAACTCCAGTACTTTGGCCACCTCATGGGAAGAGTTGATTCATTGGAAAAGACCCTGATGCTGGGAGGGATTGGGGGCAGGAGGAGAAGGGGACGACCGAGGATGAGATGGCTGGATGGCATCACTGACTCAATGGACGTGAGTCTGAGTGAACTCTGGGAGTTGGTGATGGACAGGGAGGCCTGGCGTGCTGTGATTCATGGGGTCGCAAAGAGTCGGACACAACTGAGCGACTGAACTGAACTGAACTGAACTGAAGGATGTAATTTACAATGTGATTAATACTGCTGTATGTTATATATGAAAGTTGTCAAGAGAGTAAATCCAAAGAGTTCATAAGAATAGTTGGTGTAAATCAGCAAATATTATTGGCAAATAATAACCAAAAGAGAAAGAATGGCTTAGTAGGGATGAGATACTTCCAAAAACTAAATTCTAATAGCATGCTTATATGTATACTATCTCAACAGGAAAGAAAAGAGAGGGGCCTTGTTTGTCACATGACTCCATATTTGATTATCACAAGAAAAAAATTATTTTTAAATTTTGTATCTATATGAGATGATGGATATTCACTAAACTTATCGTGGACATCATTTCATGATGTCTGTAAGTCAAATCATTATGCTGTACACCTTAAATATATATAGCATAGAATGTCAATTATATCTCAGTAAAACTGGAAGAAAAAATGTTGATTGGAATATTCATTTTAACCCAGTTGGGAGGAGGCAACTATATAAATAATAAGCATAAAACTGCAGGGCCTTAAATTTTTATTTATAGATAATTTCATCATAGTAAGTGACTAATCTGCATTTCGTTTGGGCCCTCAAAAACAGTATCTATGACTTGGATCATTTGATTTAAATCCAAGAATGAAACCTACTTAGGCATATCTGAAATTTGGATCCTAAGAACTGAAACCTGGCCAGCTACTATGTAAAGCTTCAACTTTGAGTTCTTGTTTCCATAAGATTAACAACCCCAAAGTTGGATAAGCTAAAAGTATGTCTTCTGTACTAGTTTAAATGGGGACTGTATCATGGATGATACTAAATATATTTGGAGACGCTTAAAGAAACTGAAGGGAGAAAGCCCCAATTTATATAAGAGTAGTTTTCAGCTACTTAAACCAAACTCATAAATAAATTAGTCGTACATGTGAATATAAACTTGCATTTCCTCTTTATTAGCTATAGTCTTAGTATTTTTGGGGAAAGGGGCATTTCTTTGCCACTCACTAAGTGAGAGGGTTTACTTTCCACTCTACCTATGAAGAATAGAACATATTTAATAAGTCACATCTAGTTTCCTGTCTAATCAGCATATGCCCAAATATCATTTGCCAGACTCTTCCCACTGTAGAAAATAACAATCATCCTGAGATGACAGCACAAGGATGTATCAAGATATAGTTAATGTCCAACCAACAGGCCATTTAACAAAAGTAAAACAGGCAACTCATGCCTTTATAAGGTGCCAATTCATACATTATAGCCTTCTCACTTCTAGACAATATTAATCACAGAAGCGACAAAAGCTATCCTAGTCCCTCCCAGGCTTCCACATATGGCTGTGACTTGCACAACTCTAGCGGGTGCCTTGCACATGGACCATGATGTTTATATGCAGAGCAAAACCCACACAATTGCATATATCAGTCTACTATATTTCCCCACTGCTACCTCCACTCCCAGTTATCCCAAAACATGGCTTGGGCAGTTTTGATTTTCACATACTGGAGATGCTTTTGTTCATGCAGTCTCCTGGCACTGAACATGGGCTCTGTTCAGCAGCACTATGAAAGCATAAGAGATACCTGCTCACTTCTTAACACTGCTCTTCTCATGTCAATTCTAAGAACATTCAGCAACATTTTCACTCTTTATTAGACACTAATGAAAACAATAAGCAAAGCTGGGTCAATAGTAATTGGTCTCAAATAGAAAATGACATCCAGTCAATTATTTTTGATAAGCCCCTAGGAACAGCAAGTAAAACATTTGTGCAATAACCCCTTGTCAATAGAATAGCCATAAATCTAGAATGCAATAGTTTGACCAATGCTCTAAGGAAAAAATATCTTAAGCATAGTAAGAGAATGTTGAAGAATGATGTTATCCCTCTCTCACTCTAAGTAAGAATGAACATTTAGATAATCTTGTAAGTTTCTTCTTGGTTCCACTGGGCCACAGGAATAATTTTAAATTGTATTTCTGGCAGGCAGTAAATGAATGGATGCAAACATCTCCTACTCCAGGATAGCATTAGCAGGCAGAGAAGGGGTCACCCAAGTGATGGAATTTGAAGAGTGCTGAGAAGGCCACACAACTAATAAATGCTATCATTTATGTTACATCGCTCTTTATTAAGGGCACTGTGCAGTCACTGACCAGTATTGCCACACAGACACACACCCCTAGTTAACATGAAAACATTCCTAAGAGAGATAACACATTAAGAATCTCTGATTACTGGCACATTTTCCTTCCCACAGTGTCTGGAAGAAGAGGAATACCCATCTAACTTTAAGTAGAGCGAGAATGGCATAGGGCAATAGATTCAAAACCTTGATCACAGGGCTATTTTCTAGAAAAAGTGCAGCAGGGTGCTGGTTTTGGGATGGGAGGGCTAAGGACAGTTGGGGTAGTATTTTAAAGGCATCAAATACTGGACATCTTAGGAGGGGAAAGGAGAAGAAGGGATGAAAGTTGAAGAAAAGGTTAAAGGGCAGGAAACCCAAATTGTACTCACTTCATGGTTTTGGCTAAAACCTTTCCTGATCCCATTTCACAGGGATTGACTCTGAAGAAATTTCCCATAATAGAATTAGGAAAGTAGGCTATCATTTGGTATGTGTTCCTGGAAGGCTCACATTAACCGACAGTAGCTCCTGGGAATTTATACCAAATTTGTTCTCCAGCTGTTGTCATAGCATGATGGTGGGTAGATACAAACAGCTGCAACTCCCATCGCCTCTCATTTCCACCTGGCTCTCATCGCTGTTCAGCCCCATCCCTAATCTCTGTGAACAGGCAACCCTCACATCTCCAGCAGCCTTGTCTCCTCTGAACCCAAGTGTAACTGACAGATGGGCTAAGTTGCCCAGTGTAACTGACAGATGGGCTAAGTTGCCCAATTTAAAAATATTTCTTCTTGGGAATACAATTCTAAACTTTTGGTGAAAATTTATGGAGAAATGTGTTGCTATTTCCAAACATTTGATTTAACTTTTTTGTTGAACATTTTTATTCATGAAGCCAGGAAGTTTCTTACTCAAATATGAGTGTGAAACACAACTCTCAAACTGTGAATGAAATGAAACTAAAATAACTAGTGTTGATTTGGGGTCTTCTTTCATTCTGAATGTCCCTGCATTTATATAGCCTATGGAGACATACATGGTATTTTACACAGATTATAACTTGCCAATGGGAAAAGGATGTCCTTGGTCTTCTTGAACTGAAAATGTGATACGGGCACAATAAACTTACTCTTAGACATAAGTACTTTAAATGTTGTATTGTTTTCTGTTTTTTAATTTAACATGTCCAGCTGTTGCTCTATTTATAAGTTCTCTTCTTTCAATAAAATTCAATTACAGCTATCTGTGGGATGTCTTTTTACTTATATCCCCCACAAAATGAAATGATATTTTAATATTAATGTTTTCACCCTGTATAAGTTAAAAATTCAAACCTATCATAGAAACCATAAATTCTAAAGAGATAACATTACACCGGGTGATTTTGGTACTGAGAAGCAATAAGAGTCATTCTCATTTTTTCTACATATAAGCCAACAAAACAGTGTAATTGAGGTTACAGTATTACAGATGGTATGTTTCAAAATCCTTTTGCACTTTTTCACAAAATAGTTGCATATCGATGCTGTCATTTCATGTTGGAAAGTCACAAGCAATCCCCTCCATGGAGTGCCTACTCTATAATGAGCTGTGTGTGTTATTGAATCAAGCAGGAGGGAAGAAAGAACAAGAAATATTTTACACAGGAAAAAGCACTCATGGAAGGAAAAATCAGTTTGGGTTTTGGTTGCTGCAACAAAAACCTATATAAAGTTTGCTTACTTGAAAATGTATAGGCAGATGTAAATCAGCTGATTCTGTTGTCTCAGTAAAATGGAGTACCTTTTTCATCTTTTCTAACATGTGATAATTGGTAAGCAACCAACATAATAGTTACAAAAACCTGAAGCCCAAAGCTAATTAAGCCCTGGCACCATTTTGACATTAAATCTTCAGCACAATTAGGAGGGCCAGGCAATTTACTGAATTGTACAGCAAAAAAACTCAACCAAGCCACTTCACATGGGCCAGAGATGCTGGGCCTTACTGGTTTTAGGAGACAATGCTACGGGGATGTCTGAGGGCATTTTAGATCCACTGAATGTAGCTCGGTAAAGTAAATATTACTTGTCATGCAAATTTCTAGTTTTAAGAAGTGGCCAGCTACAGAGATTACTAAGGAATACAGACAATTTAAATATGAAAAATTGAAATAAAAACAGACGAATATGTGTAGTATTTCCAGACACAATCATCTGAAGCTATTTTTATGCCTTCCTCTCTCTGAGCAATAAGAGAAAGAAAATGATACTTAAATTGAAAGAAACTAAAGAGAAATGACCTCATGTTCCATTAACCAAAATCAATACCTTATATATGCAAATGCAAGTTTCAACAGGGTATCCATATGCAAATTGTAAATATGAAGCAGCATTCCTTTTAATGCACAATCCAGCATTAGGTCGCTATTTATTTAGGAGATTTTCAGTAAATTGCATGCTTTAATCTCTGTGTTATGGGAAATGTTCCCTTCACTTCCTTCAGAAGTTACCTATGGCAGCTATTAATACCCACAAGCAAGGCAGTGACCCTGGCAGTGCATAATTCCACAGAGCATGTTTAATTTTGAAGGTGAAAAACGAGACATCATCCCCTCATAACACTTACTTTTATGACTCTCCTAATTCTTTGAAATTTATTGTTTTCACTAAAAGCACCCAGAAGGTAATTGAAATAGATTTTCCAGATACATTTCTAGATTATCTTAACCTACAGTAACATGTTAACTCATTCATAATATTCTTAGCAAATACAGGAAATGGAATTTCCCCGATTTAAAAAAAAAAAGTCCTGACTACCCTGCTACTTCAACGTTCTTCAATAAAACTAAAGTCATTTTCAAAGAACTTCCATGTTTTTTTAGAGATCAAGCCCCCAAACCTCTTGAGTCAATCATCAGAACTAGAAAAGGGACTAGGTAAATAAGAGATGGAAGTGGCTCCTCTAGGGTTGAAACTACTAAGGAAAGAAGCCATCATTCTCTCTCAGGCTTCTAGGCTAGGCATTTAGTGCCTGAATAATCTCATTTACGCTAAGATTCCCTTGTGACTTGAAATGACTAACTCCCAGGAAGGAGTTTGTTACTGTCACTGGCACGTTTGGCAATGAGTCTTCACTGAATCAGATGGTGAATTATTAGGTTCCCAGGCCCAGAAAATAAACGGCAGAAGGAGAATTGATAATAGTGTTCAGAGCAAAGAGAACATTCGCTAAAACTGCAACTGGGGAAATGAAAAAAACACCTGAACAAGTCACCGCAAGCACAGAACTGAATGAGGCCCAAGGAGTCACAGGCAGAATAGTCCCTGGTCTTCCTACCTAGCTAGGCAAGTCCTGGAGGCCAGGCCTCCATCTTGAAAATCCCCTTTATTCCCATAGTGGCAACGTTCAAAAAATACTGGCAGAATCTATGGGGGAAATGGCATACTGTAGCACACATTCTCTTGGTCAATCAGTCAAACTTTATTAAATAGTCACTATGGGCAAGTCACTGGAGCAGACGCCGTGGGAGAGACAAAGAGCTCCCTCAAGGAGCTAAGGGTCTAATTGGGAAGATAAGACATGTTTACAAATAGCTGTTAAAGTACAAAATAATAACAACAACAAATGCAAGATACTAAATAACAGATCCCTTTAAGGCAGGGGCCCCCAACCTCCAGGATCTAATGCCTGATGATCTGAGGTGGAGCTGATGTAATAATAATAGAAATAAAGTATACAATAAATATAATGTGCTTGAATCATCCCCAAACCATCCCCCAACCCCGGTTGGTGGAAAAATCGTCTTCCATGAAACTGGTCCCCGGTGCAAAAAGGTTGGGGACTGCTGCTTTAAAGGGATACACATGAAGTCTAGAGCAATGGAAGATGAATTCCAGCTGGAGGAAAAAGAGAGGACCTCATAAGAAGGAGCCATTTGAAAAGGGCACCCTCTTTTGGAGCCTCTGCATTGTCCTTCATTCAGCTTCGTTTCAATAGGCCCTTGGTGTTGGCTCCCCCCCTGCCCCTCCTCTGCTGCCAGTACTTATTCTTTGACTCAGGTTTTCTCTTGGGCTCACTGCCAAGCAGAACACAGCTATATAGTTTCCCCATCTGTATCTACTTAAGCCCAGAAACCCTTTTGAGGTTTTGTAAAGGGTTTTACAGCTAATAACTATAGGGGAACAGACAAGGTTTAATAACACACACAGAGAAGTTCTAAGAAACCTAAAAAGCCTCCAGAAACAACTATCACAGATCCTAAGTGGAATGGAGATGGGATTAGGCCTGATTTCCCTAGCTCCTTTCACTGAGCTCAAGGCTTCTTCCGGTATTCAGCATGGCCCTTTCTTTGCCCGTTACCATCCTTTTCTTTCACACACTTAAAACTTGAAGAGAAAATGTAATGGTAGCAAACTGGGTCTCTCTGGAAGGAAACATGACAGTCCTCTACATCTCCGAAAACACGAGCTAGATTTAATAGCTTCGGTGCAAGAATAGTCAGATCAGATGCATGGTGCCTAGGAAGAACTAATGACTTAGAAGGAATGCCTTGCAAATTTAACTTGTGTGAGTAATTGTAAATGTCACAATTATAACTTCATTTGAAGTGCACATAGAATCTAGCACTAACAGATGTTTTCATGCATCCTTCTTTACATTCTACATTAAGTCACACCTGTTGGGGTTCACCAAACACAAGCAACTGTATGCATGATGGGAAGAATATTGACACAAACCATGGCAACACAAACACATTTCAAGCTTGAATGGCCCAGTCTGCTTTAATAATGAGCTCAGAATAGAAACACGAACTTTCCAAAGGGTGGGGAAGGAGAGGGACTGTTTTTTTCGTTCTAAGAGTCCTGGGCAATTACAGAAATCACCATTTTACATTTCATACGACTTCAATGAATTCTCACACATGGAAATTCAGCTTTGATTTTTTTTTCTTTTAGTGATGATGTATCAATCACCACTCTAACAGCAGTAAGTTAGGGAGTGGAGGGGATCCTCTTTTTTCCAAGCAACATTTGGAAGGACAATTAAATTCATTCATTTCAAAAGGAATGCATGGTTGGAAAAAGTATGATTTAAGTGATCACTTTTCTTTTCCAAATATCCAGTGCTCTTGGTAGTCCCCCCCAAATCATGACTGTGTGACCATCATCAGTTTGCCAACTCCCAAATCATTTACTTTCACTGCTTCTCTTCTGAATTTCATGACTTTCTCCAGATAATCTTGAAATTTTGCCATGTTGATGGCATACATTCAAATTAAAGCTTTAGCTAAGCCCTGGTTGATGTTAAGCAAGCCTTTTATTGATATCTTGCAGATTACCTGGCATTTTCCAGGACAGCCAATCTAAATCTTTCCCATTTTCTACTCTTTCCAAGTTTCCCAAGTCCCAAACCCAATCCTATCCTCTTCACTTCTAGCAAATAACATTCCTTTTTACCAGATAAAATTGAAGATATTAAACAGAAGATATTCTGAGTTCCTATGATGCCTTGCCTCTCTGTCTTAACACATTACTAAGGTTATCATCTTCTCTCCTGGAGTGACTGACACTCAATCCCTACTGCTTCAACAGATCTCCCCATTTCTACTCAGGGCATGCTAGTTCCCAGTTACTAATAGCTCTGAAAGTAAAAAACCTTTCTTTCGTTCCTCTCACTCATCCCTATCCATCCACTCATCAAGTCTTAACCAGTTCCCTTTTCCTCAGTATTTCTCACACCCATCTCCAGCTTTTCTCTATCTCCACTGCTACTTCCCAAGTTAAGATCTTCATCATCTGTGCAATGCAAGGGACACTGTGCTCAGCGCTTTACACAGCACGGCTCACACAGCAGGTGAACAATAAATCTTTGTTTGATACGCCATCATTTTCCTACAGATGATGCCAAGCAACTATTAACAACCATTACCACGAACTGGCAACCCCAGAAGAATTTTCTTTTAAACACATAAAAGCCTTGAATAAAAAGTTTCATGTGAGAGAACACACACTTTTAACCACATATAAAGGAGGATGGAAGAAGTGGTTAGGTGATATAATGTGGCAGTCCACTATCCTCAAGTAGTGCAACTGTATGGTACACTTTAGGTAGAAACGTGCTATCTCACACAGAGAAAGATAACCACACAACAGTGAAAAGGGGGCCGGCATATTTAGTCCCTTCCAAAGGGAGCAACAGGATGCCAAACAAGACGTTGTCCCTTAAATGGTTTCAACCCCATTTACTACCCAAAGAACTGGAAGATGATAACAGGTTACCTTTTATCTTAACTGTCTCCAGGCACATCACACAAAATCTTCTCCAAAGACTGAAGAAACATGACAGAAAGAAGAAGTGCAATTTTCTGTCTCAAGTACCCATGAACCTCATTTTTTTCCCTCTGAGGGTCAGACATTCTCCTTGGGACATAAATGCCAGGGGGATCGTAAAGGATGCAAATGTAGCTTCTTGCAGAAAAAGAACTAGCTGTGTAGGGTAACTGCCTCTGCGGGTATCTTGATCACACTAAAACATCTCATGTCATCAGTAAACGACACATTCCTGGTTTTGTTTATTTAATTCATGGTCCTCTGGAGCTCAAAACTATTCCTACAATAACCAGTGCTGATGTGGAGGTTGGAGAGAGGAGAAGACTAGAATGATTTCTGCTTCCTCCCAACTGTCTTTTCTTTGTTCCCGTATTGCTCTGGGCTTTTGATGGGACCTTGGGAGGGATGGGGATGGAGGGAAACAGAGATGAGAAGAGAGGAAGAAAGGAAGATACAGATGGAGTTTCTAAGTGTTTACAACTTCTGTGAGCCTGGCTACTTCAACTAATCGTTTGCCTACTGGCTGCAAAGTCTGTCTCTTTTCCCTTCAGTTCCATTTTGCTGTATAGGTTTAACTATTGATAAGGAAATCTTGGGTAGGAACAGCATCAATGTTGGAAGAAAATTGCCTGTCCTAACTGGCTGATGGCTAGGGCATTCACCTCACTTTGTGTCCCCAAATCACAGATGTAAAAATCATCCTTTTAAAAGACTACTCCCCCCCCTCTCAACTCAGTGCCAACTGCCAAAGTAGCTAAAATGTTTAAAAGGCACCCACAGAGAGCACTTAAAAGTCTTTCCTTTCCCTTATATTTCCTGGTATAGACTGTCTTCCTGAAATAGGAATTGTGCAGTACATAATAAAAAGCTGAATTTGCTAAGAAGTTTTTATACCCTCATAAAGTAGCCCTAGTCACAGTCATCTAACTGGCAGGAATTGTACAAGTAACAGACGGCTGGAACCTCAACCACGCAGTCTTCTAAACTTTAGTTAATAGGCCCTGGCAGGCTGCCATCCCAGAAGTTTACTACAAAAGTAAAATGCAAGGCTAATGAATTTTAAAATGATGCCAGGCATAAATACTACCCTTTGGCATTCTTTAGCCATTTAACAAATATCACAGACAACTCTGCAGGTTCCCAGGTACACCAACCAACTAGCTAGGCTTATTGTATATGCTCTCCCCTCAAAAATCCAAAGACTGTTGCTGAGATGTAAACCATCCACAAAGTATTAAAATGAACAAAATGGCGCCAGGGGTATAAGCAAGATGCTCTTTCACCTGGGTTGCAACATACTATTCTGGGCTCCCTGGTGACAAGACAGAATAAAGCTTGAGAAATTTAGCTTTCTTCAAGGGGTGCTATAGGAAGGCAGATTACAGACCTCAGGCACTTCAGTCAAAATAGATTGAGGCTAAGAAAGGATATAATCAGTCTGTCAAATAATAATGGATATTGATGAGGTGAAGTGAACTTACTCGCCAAATCCTAATACAGCAGAGATAAAGAAGACTTTCAAAAGTAAACAAAGCTAAGCTTAAAACAGATTAAAATGGGTGATGGTGGGAAGGAGCCAATTTAAACATAGAGAACACATTACATTATTCAAACCAAGAGGAGCTAATGGCTGAAACTACGGTTTCCCCAAAATTGAGTAAGACACATTCATAAGATTTAAATCCACAATGGTTTACTGAATGAGCATAATTTCAAAATAGAACCTGATCTTCAGAAGCAGACTCCTTGAAAGTGCAGAAATGATCCAGTTCTAATTATGATACCTAAGAAGCGTTCCCAAGGTTTACTAGGGATCTTATTTGTACTCCAAAAAAATCATTAAATCACAATGACATTTTTATGAACATTTCCTTCTTATTAAGGAACGTGA
This sequence comes from Ovis aries, assembly GCF_016772045.2. Lineage (NCBI taxonomy): Eukaryota > Metazoa > Chordata > Mammalia > Artiodactyla > Bovidae > Ovis > Ovis aries. The sequence continues at coordinate 101,022,359 of NC_056080.1, read as the reverse complement.
TTATCCTCAATTGTTTTTCTAGAATACCGTTATAATCCTTCTATTCCATGTTCTATAGCCCCTAATCTTTTGCAATTGCATTTTGGGAATGCATAAACCGTCCTAATTTTTTTTAATCTCAGAGAAACTTTTTTCCTGTTTGGTTTGACCAATAACTACTTGAGCATTAAATGTCATGTTATCTTAGTTTTGCTGCAACTCCTATATCTCATACAATCTTTTAAAAGATTTGTTTGGCTTCCCTGGGGGCTCATCTCCTGCTCTTGCCAATGCAGGAGACACAGGTTCAAACCCTGGTCCAGGAAGACCCTGCTGCTGCTGCTGCTGCTGCTAAGTCACTTCAGTCATGTCCGACTCTGTGCAACCCCATAGATGGCAGCCCACCAGGCTCCCCCGTCCCTGGGATTCTCCAGGCAAGAACACTAGAGTGGGTTGCCATTTCCTTCTCCAGTGCATAAAAGTGAAAAGTCAAAGTGAAGTCACTCAGTCGTGTCCAACTCTTAGCGACCTCATGGACTGCAGCCCACCAGGCTCCTCCGTCCATGGGATTTTCTAGGCAAGAATACTGGAGTGGGGTGCCAGTGCCTTCTCCGAGGAAGACCCTACATGCCACCAATAAACTAAGCCCATTTACCACAACTACAAGTCCACATGCAGCAACTACTGAAGCCTACGTACCCTGGAGATTGTGCTGTGCAACAAGAGAAGCCACCACTATGGGAAGCCCTCACGCCACACCTAGGGAGTAGCCCCTGCTCACTACAACTGGACAAAAGCCCATAAAGCAATGAAGACTCAGCAGCACAGCCCAAAATAAATAAATTAAATTATAAAGATTTGCTTATGTTGCTGAATCTTAATCCTTCCATTTTATGCCTATATTTCTTTCCCTACAGTTCCCTATACACAACTATCTTACTTTTCAAGTCCTCTGATTGTGTTTCCCTTCCATATTTGTTGAGGACAAACAAAGAGGAAATAGCTGTAAGCCACAGAGCAAAATTTTTCAGGTAGTCATATCAGTTAGACTGAGAATGATGCTGTGTAAGTAATATGTTGGACAACAGGCGACATTTTTGTTCTTTAGCCAGCATGGAGCAGTTGCAGGAAATTAGGCCAGCCTCTCAGCAGCTCAAGTCAGACCTTTATAGTAAGACTTCATTATTTAGTTTGAAAGTGAATTTCAAAAACAGACTCACCCATAGTCAAATGTAAATATAAACAGACTTTCTAAGTCTCATATAAATGAGTTATTCATCATCTGCCATTTGTAATTGCTCATACTTCTGGTTCACTGCCATTAATTAAATGCATCAGAAAATTCGCCTTAGAATATTGACTTCAAAGGTAAACTTCTAGGGTCTTGCTTTTAAAATAATATGTCAGATGAAGACACTGGCCAAGACAGAATAAAAAAAGAAAAACCAGATACTATGTCAAGGACAGACTCTGAGCCATCCTCTGGCTAGTGGAATGTCTCATATGAAGGGCTCACATATGAGATCATTTGATCAACAACTTTTCCTTTCAAACATCCAGGAATACATACTACATCATTTAACTAGAAAGTAGTGAGTTTGAAATCACACAGCTGCTCAGCTTGATCCAAAGAGATGTTAACCACTCTGGCAAATTTTCTAATCCAAGTCTTTCATTTCCAACTGGTCTCATTGGGTGGCCCACATGATATATGCAGAAACTAAAAAGGGGACTGTTTAAAGTAGGACACCCTGAAGGGTTATTTTACAATGCCACATGTTGTACAGATTAACTCAAGATATTGTTCCTTGGGTGTTGCTTTAAACTAGACAAGTTTTTAAAAATCTATTCATATTTATTGAGCTCTAGGCATATAGCCCTAGAAAACAGCTGGGAAATGAAAATGAGGGTGTTCGGTCCCTTGCCTGCCTTTTCAACTTTCTCTTTCACTACACTATTCCCTTTAAGGAACCTTTTATTCCAGCCCAAATAGTTACTTTGGCACCCACAAGGCTCATTTTTCCTGGCTCCAAGATTTTGGTCAAGCCATTATATATACAATACATATCACAGTCTCTCATATCCTTTCATCAATAGCCTCTCCATCATTCAGGCTTAGCTCAAAAAGGGATAGTAGGTGCATGACCTCTTTGTTAACTAGAATATAAACCCCCACTTAAAAGTAGAAATTGCATCTGACATACCACCCTCACAGTATCTAGCACAGTACTTGGCACTTGGCCTTGCAGATTGACTGAACCTGTCAACTGATATCTGTCTCAAGATGCTTACTGTAACATAGACATCTTGAGAATCTAACATCAGAAGATGCACATATTCAAAATATAGTTCTTGTTGTCTGATAACAGTTAGGCAACAGAGACCTCCACTACTATCACTATCTGAATTCAGTGTAAACACCTTGATGAGAAATTGTCATTTCCTTGGGTGAAGATGCTGAAAGAGTAACAACATGACTAAAAGTTCTGGGGATGTAATATACAACATGGTGACCATAGTTAACAATCCTGTGTTATTTATTTGAAAGTTGCAAAGAGAGTAAGTCTTAAAACTTCTCCCCACAGTACTTCCCTGGTGGTCCAGAGGCTAAGACTCAGCACTCCTGATGCAGAGGGCCTGGGTTCAGTCCCTGGTCAGGAAACTAGACCCCACATGCCACAACTAAAGATTTCATGTGCCACAACTAAGACCTGGAGATTTTTGTGTGTTTGTTTGCTCAGTCATGACTGACTCTTTCGTGACCACATGGACTGTAGCCCACCAGGCTCCTCTGTCCATGGGGTTCATGACAAATAAATTAATTAATTCTAACAAAAGTTCTCACCATATGCACATACACACACATAATATAACTATGTGAGGGAAGGAATGTGCTAACTAACGTTATTACGATAATCATTTCATGATACATACATATATCAAACCATTAGACACTGTTTACCTGACACTCAGACAATATATCAACTATGTCTCAACAAAGCTGGAAAAAATAGTCTATTTCCCGAAACACTGAAGAACTGCTACATTCAGAAATATTAATAGGCTATTTAGATCCTTATTACTAAAGCCATTGAGATTTGCCATCTACCTGGAAAGCTGTTCAACCAACACAAAACAACTGAAGTAAGGAACAGAAACACATTTTAGGCAATTAGTGTAACATGATCACCATTCCCAGGCATCTTTAATTTTTGTCAAACATAACAAAATTCATATTACATAGATTCCTATTTAATTAAGATAATACGATTTGAAATAATAATGACAAGGCCTAAAACAGAATACAGACCCTATTAACACCTGGAAAACTTTTTCCCCTCAAAGGCATATCATGATACAAAAAGAAGACTTCCAACAACATACTACTAACTCCAGAAGCAATGGTGCCTATTAAACACTTACACAGGGCCCCTAGGGTAAGGTGATACTAAAGAGAACATGGCCTTAAACAAGATAAAGCTTGACCCCAGCTTTCAGAATCTGAATGTTTTAGTTCCAGTTTATGTCCCATCTATCTATTCTAATACCTTGGAATCCAGAAGTAAAACAATATCATTGCATTGATTCCCTAAGACAAAGAGCAAAAGGCCTTCATCAGAGTCCAAATATGGCTCCCCGGTGACCTAGAAATTGTGAATGGGCCATCCTCAAACAGCCATGGTGCTGAGCTGTTCTAAGAATTGAGTGTATGCTATGGGAAAGAAGTAAAGGCTACCGATGTGGTTTTTCCTTTGGGCAGCATTGTTTTGTTTTTGTTTTGGTGGTGGTGGAGCGGAGGCATGTTTTACTTCCCACATTTGGTTTGGTTCTATTCCAATTAAGGAAACCAGCTTTAATTGCTATATTCCATCTCATTCTGAAGTCCTGACATAAAAAACACATAAAAATTATGTGGGGTTTTTTTTTCCTTCTTTTTCCAAAAACGAGAGTCAACAAAAGTTTCAGTTCATTTTGTAGATGTTAAGGGTTACTTATTATGGTTTGAGAGAAGATTTAATACTGACAGAAGTAATCTTTTCAATGTCTTGATGCTGAACTGGAAAAACTGTTACTTAATAAAGAATAGTACTTTAAACCACCTCTTTGTGACCAAAAACAGAACAACAAAATCACTTTAGGCTACCATTTCTCAGTTAAGCATAACCTCTGTAGTGGACATTTTAGGTGTAAGTCAGAAAACATATTTCAAATATAAAAGAATGCCTTTGAGAAGTGACCCATGCGTTCATATTTAGTTCTCATTATTTATCATATTCCAAACACACTAGAGTTTGTAAATAATAACAGAACTAAATTTATTTTAAAGCCATGGCTGCTGAGGTTTCCCTTCAAAAATTGCACAGTTAAATTGCTATAGACCTGTCGCTAACTTTACGACAGCAGTGGTGGAGTGAAAGACTGTAGAACTACCAGAAAACCAAAGGACAAGTGCTATTAGTCATATGACCCTGGGCAAGTCTTGAGTCTCTCTAGACCCGAGCTTTTGGGATAATATCAATTGCTCTTTCCTTACACACTGTGGATGGGACTAAACGGAAACAACTTTTCAAAGTGTAACCTGGAAAATACATCAAAGAATTTTATAACTTCATACATGTTTTTTTAACTCAGGAATCCTGAAATTTCAAGATTTTATTCCGATAAAATAACTAGAAATGCACCCAAATATTTATGTACCAGAATGTTAATCACAGCATGAATTCTTGTTGAAAAAGTCAGAAACAATCGAAATAAATGATGAAGTCCAAATAAATTGTGCTAAATCCATACAGTGGAAACTCTGCAGTATTGAGAAGAATACTTAATGAACTAGCATGTTCACAATAAACACATAGCAGAAAAGTGGGTTTCAAAGCAGTACATTAAAAAAAAATCTAAAAAAACAAAAAAAACAAAAAAAACCTAACGCAAATTACAATACAAACACACATTTGCAAAGGAAAAAGACTGGAGTGAAATAAGCCAAAACATGAGCTATTGACTCATTGTTTTCTCTTTAGAAGGAGTTATCAATGATTTTTATTGTCTTTTTATACTCAGCATTTTCAAATTTTCTTTAAAAACCATGCATTGTATTTATAATCTGAAAAAGAATTTTAAGTAATATTGCCTATCTACTGCTATTTTGGATGGTGGGATGAAATATTTGTGAAAGTATATTTGTAAACTCTAAGATAATATTACAAGAATAATACATTGCTTAAGTCATGTTGGACTCTTTGTGACCCCATAGACTCTAGCCGGTCAGGCTCCTCTGTCCATGGAATTCTCTAGGCAAGAATACTGCAGTAGGCTGACACGCCCTCCTCCAGGGGATCTTCCCCATCCAAGGATAAAACCCACATCTCTTTTTTTTTCTTTTTTTAAAAATGTATTTTAATTGGAGGCTAATTACTTTATAATATTGTAGTGCTTTTTGCCATACTGTCTCCTGAATTGGCAGGCAGGTTCTTTACCACAAGCACCAGCTGGGAAGCCCATTACAAAAATAAGATCATATTATTATTGTTAGAGGGGCTTCCCTGGTGGCTCAGAGGGTAAAGTATCTGCCTGCAGTGCAGGAGACCTGGGTTCGATCCTTGGGTCAGGAAGATCCCCTAGAGGAGGGAATGGCAACCCATTCCAGTACTCTTGCCTGGAAAATCCCATGGACAGAGAAGCCTGGTAGACTACAGTCCATGGGATCGCAAAGAGTCGGACATGACTGAGCGCCTTCACTTCACGTTATTGTTAGGGAATTTCAAATCTTCACTGTCAACAGACAAAAATTAAATAATTCAACTTAAAAAAAGTATTTCTGAAAAGAATTGTATTGAGAAAGTTCCTTCTGTGGCCTTGCTTGACTTTCCACACCTTAAATGTGCTTCTTAGCTTTTCTTTTCATTCTACATATGGTACCTGATAACATGGGTCAGAAGCTGTTGAAAACTCCTTAGAATTATTTTAGCTATACAACATTTTTGTTTTCTAAGGTGAGAAAGTATATGCCACTACTCTGTCCAGTTAGATACACAGCAAAAGTGTCCACATGACTGCAGGAGTCAAGTGAAGAAGTGCTCTCTTTACTATGACAAATGAGGATACAGTACATTTATCTCTCTTTCATCACTGGCAAGGCCTCTAGTCCAGAAGACAAACTTAGAGACTGTAAACTGCTAGATAAGAGAGCAATACTAGAAAACTATACAAAACTTGAATTTTATTTTGGAAAATATAGGAAAATGGGAGTATATAAGACAAACATGGAAATTAGAGGTATTAAATGACAGAATTTTTAAATGTGTTCACTGACGACTGTGCTTTATTGGACTGAATCAGCCTCAAAAGAGAAAGGGCCACGGTACATCCAGGGAGACATTTTTTTTTTTCAGGGAGACATTTTAAAACTGAGACATCAGTGAACTATCTGCATAGGAATAAGTGCTTTGTCTCCCTTTCCCCTCATCCATCCTCAGGGATGAGAAAATTACCCAAATTTCCATCTACGGCTTTTTAAAAATTTAGTCTATCTATATATAGAATGCAAGCTTCTACAAAGTACACTTCAAATGCAAAATCAAACAACTCAGTAATTATCTCCGTAACATCTAAATGAAAATTCAAAAATTGGTGATATTGAGAGGTCTATCAGTCAAATGATCACTTGACAAGGTTAACGAATGGAAACAATAAGGACAATCCAATGAATAGATCTATATTTTAAAAAAAAATAAGAATGTAATCCTTACTTGAATCCTCATTATTTTTTGAACCAATTATCTTGCTTAACTCCAAGATTCTCCCCTTTTTCATAGCTTAAACTCTTTAAAAAGGTAAGTCATCACCCATTTCATATTATGAAGATTTTTCTACAGGATCCCATAAAACTGAATGTAAAAGGGAGAAAACAGGACAAGTTCACTGAGAGAAGGCACTGTAAAAGGACAAAAATTCAGTGATGCTTCTAACCCAATATTTATGTCCACGTATCCAAGAGAGAAAATAAACACAACTTTTATGAGCACAGTAGCTGATTTTGAGGTAAATAGTAATCTGACCCTCATATGACAAAAAATCAGGTCAGGTCCTCAAGGAGAAATTAGATATCCTGATGGAAGCCAGCAATGAATGATCTCCTCTTATACTTAACAGACCCCATTAAATATTTTTTCACTCACTCAACCTCAACAATGTTCACTTGAACTTTCAACAACCTATTAACATGAGTTGAAAGCAAAATACTGATGTTAACTGTACAACCACAGCCAGTTTCTCAGAAATGTGAACCTACCCTGGCAAGTCACCAATCATACTGGGTCACATATTCTCCTCACGCTGTTCCATAGTAAAGATCAAAGTGAAAGTGAAAAGTAAAAGTGTTAGTCTCTCAGTCAGGTCCAACTCTTTGCAACCCATGGACTTTAGCCCACCAGGCTCCTCTGTCCATGGAATTCTCCAGGCAAGGATACTGGAGTGGGTTGCCATTTCCTTCTCCAGGGGATCTTCCCGACCCAGGGATAAAACCTGGGTCTCTTAAATTGCAGGCAGACTCTTCTCCAACTGAGGCACCAAGGAAGTCCAAAGAGCAAAGGCCTACAGCATCTTACTGCTTTCAGATACACACAATAACAACCATCCTATTTGAATACAATATTTAAAAATGAAAAGACCAATCCACATTGAAGTTTGCCTTGCCTACCTGTTTAGCTTTGATAATTCAGTCTTCTATTTGATAACAAGGAAAAATTACATAATATGATCCCCTGTGAGAAAAGACTGGTTGTTTTTCCAGGAAGTTGTCAATGAGATCTATTCAAAGATCAGAAAAAAATCAGAAAGACAATGAAAACAACACAAAATGTTACAACAGGAAATGCATTGCAACTTTTATAATCACTGATAGTAAAGCTGAAATGAACTTATTTAAAATAAATCGAGGTACCAGTTTTCAAATTCATCCTGAACTGAAGAGCTTTTTCTGAGATTTAACAAAAAAAGGAACATAACCTTTCTAGTTCGGTATATCTTGATCTATATTGCTACCTCCTAAACATACCCAACTGTTCAGGAAAATCCAGCAAAGTTACATGTTTACAGCAAGAAACATGCTTTTTAAAGTCATTAACCAATTTGCAATCATTTGAGAACCTCTCTGCCCTGAGATATTTCAAGAAAGACAAGTTTGTTAATCATTTGGTCATGCTGCAATTCAATATCAGCAGCGGAATCAAGCCTTAAGCCCCTTCAAATTCTAAAATACCTTCCAGAATCCCTCCCAGTATTGCAAAGGGCTTTTCCTGCTCTCACTTGCACCAACAATCCCCATCAGTATTATGTGCAATGCACCATTTGTTGCTGACACTCAACCAGAGACACAGACAGACATGCTCCACTGGAGGACTGATTTCCAGAGCGAAGAGATACTTTAAATGAGAAAAACAAACTACCCTGTGTGCTCTAATTGCCTGTGTGCTGTGTACGATTTAAAAAGAGAGAGAGGGAGGAAGGGGATGGGGGAGGCAGCAAATGGATTTTAATCTACAAAGTGAAAATTAATATGTACAGCATTTTATTTTCAAATTTAAATCATTTCCATTAAATTTAATTTACCTAATTGTTAATGAATTAGCAAACACATTTAGCAACCAAATCACCTACTAATTGGATCCTAATGAAAACTACTTAGCTGCTTGTATTCATGTTGATCATCATGTATGATTCACCAGGGTGAACTACACCCAAACCTCTAGCTAATGAAACTGTACTTCTTTTTTTTTAAAAGCAATTTAACTTTTAAAAAATTTTTTAATATAAATTTATTTAATTGGAGGCTATATATTGTATTGGTTTTGCCATACATCAACATGAATCCGCCACGGGTGTACACGTGTTCCCCATCCTGAACCCCCCTCCCACCTCCCTCCCCATCCCATACCTCTGGGTCATCCCAGTGCACCAGCCCCAAGCATCCTGTATCATGCATTGAACTTGGACTGGCGATTTGTTTCACATATGATATCATACATGTGAAACTGTACTTCTATTTTTCCCTTTGTTATCTGGATCCTCAAAGTGAAGAATTTAGTTCTTTTTTTCCCTCCCTCTAGGGTCAGAGATCAAATTGCCAACATCTGCTGGATCATGGAAAAAGCAAGAGTCTCAGAAAAACATCTATTTCTGCTTTATTGACTATGCCAAAGCCTTTGACTATGTGGATCACGATGAACTGTGGAAAATTCTGAAAGAGATGGGAATACCAGACCACCTGACCTGCCTCTTGAAAAACCTATATGCAGGTCAGAAAGCAACAGTTAGAACTGGACAGGAAACAACAGACTGGTTCCAAATAGGAAAAGGAGTATGTGAAGGCTGTATATTGTCACCCTGCTTATTTAACTTCTATGCAGAGTACATCATGAGAAACGCTGGGCTGGAAGACACACAAGCTGGAATCAAGATTGCCGGGAGAAATATCAATAACCTCAGATATGCAGATGACGCCACCCTTATGGCAGAAAGTGAAGAGGAACTAAAAAGCCTCTTGATGAAAGTAAAAGAGGAGAGTGAAAAAGTTGGCTTAAAGCTCAACATTCACAAAATGAAGATCATGGCATCTGGTCCCATCACTTCATGGGAAATAGATGAGGAAACAGTGGAAACAGTGTCAGACTTTATTTGGGGGCTCCAAAATCACTACAGATGGTGACTGTAGCCATGAAATTAAAAGATGCTTATTCCTTGGAAGGAAAGTTATGATCAACCTAGATAGTATATTCAAAAGCAGAGACATTACTTTGCCAACAAAGGTCTGTCTAGTCAAGGCTATGGTTTTTCCTGTGGTCATGCACGGATGTGAGGGCTGGACTGTGAAGAAAGCTGAGTGCCGAAGAATTGATGCTTTTGAACTGTGGTGTTGGAGAAGACTCTTCAGAGTCCCTTGGACTGCAAGGAGATCCAACCCTGGGATTTCTTTGGAAGGAAGGATGCTAAAGCTGAAACTCCAGTACTTTGGCCACCTCATGCTAAGAGTTGACTCATTGGAAAAAGACTCTGATGCTGGGAGAGATTGGGGGCAGGAGAAGAAGGGGACGACAGAGGATGAGATGGCTGGATAGCATCACTGACTCAATGGACGTGAGTCTGAGTGAACTCCGGGAGTTGGTGATGGACAGGGAGGCCTGGCGTGCTGCGATTCATGGGGTCGCAGGGAGTCGGACAACTGAGCGACTGAACTGATGGTTAGGGACAGTACTGCTGCAAACTGTAAAGCAGTACAAAACATTTACATTGAAGGGGCTAGGAGATCATCTGGCTCCAAACAAACCCGGATTGTATAAACTCCATATGCCACTGCTTACTGATGCAACAGTAAAAGAAACTCTTCACCAAGTTGTTAACCAGGGTGTGTAAATATCTGCCAGTGTTCAGTATAAAGCCTGAAACCAGGCTGAAAAATCTGGAGATGCTTTAGAAACATCTTCCCAGGATGCCAGAGGGCTCTCCCCCACCCCTCCCCTCCTTTTCCTTTCTTCAAGGCAAAGGGATGTAGCCAGAGGCAGGGCTTCTTCCTGTGGAATGTATGGCCAATTAAATGTGAGTCCTTAAAGTACTCTGGGCTCCTTTAGTCTGGGGGCTGAGGCTTCAAATGAGGGTCTCCCCTCCCCTACCATGATTCCAGTGATAACAATCTTACAATCCATTCTCTTTCCTCTATAAACACAACCCAATGACCTGCTTCCTTTTGTAACTGGTGCCAGACCCTGAGTTGATTTCATCTACCACCTTTCCTAATCTCTAGCTTGACCTGGCTAACAACCATTTAAAACTGGACCTTGACTAAAACTGTTCATAGGTGCTACTGAGCAACGTGGCCCTTAAAAACATACTGGACCTTGGACTTGCTCTTTAGAAATGTGCTTTTTATGCCATAAAATGCATTAGCTGCATTAGATGCATCATCCTTTTTTGTCCCTAGAATGAAAGACAAATAATTTTGCTTAAGTTCCACTTAAATGACCACTAGATATTTGAAACAACTTTTTGTGGCTTAGCTGCCAATTTAATTAACAAGGAGTTGCCTGTGGGGTACAAGTCAGCAAGCATTTACAAAACCTAAATTGTGCTCACCAACTCTGCCCCTAAGCAAGAGCAAAGTTGCACACCAAGTCTTTGCCTACAGAGAATTACTGTCTTGACCTGCCATTACCTCATCATGTGACCAACCTTGCACTAATTGTGCAAACAGGCAAGAGGCAACGCAGAAGCTGGGTTGAATGGGAAGATGTCCTGCTCAGAGGCAGGAGACATGGTGGAGGGAGGCCTATCAACCCCTGACAACCTTATTTCTAATCTGACTCCCACTAGATAACTCAAATTTTTCCACAGCTGCTCCCATTTTCCCTTCCCCAGATAGCCTAAGATAATATCCATCTTCTGCTAAAACAGTTACCTAGGTCCAACAAAATGTCTCAAGCTGAGCCATCATTTACGTAAAGACAGGCTCTGAACTTTGCTAAAAATAACGTCATGGTCTGCTAGTCTAAATTTAGAAATACACATATGTATAAGTACATGCCTGTGTGTGTAAACATATATATGAATATGTGTATCTAAAGTCCTTCCTAATCACCTTTTCAACAAATTTGTTGGTGTTCAGTCACTAAGTCATGTCCAACTCTTTGCAACCCCATGGACTGCAGCACGCCAGGTTTCCCTACCCTTCATCTCCCAGAGTTGGCTCAAACTCACGTCCATTGAGTCGGTGATGCCATGCAACCATCCCATCCTCTGTCGTCCCCTTCTCCTCCTGCCTTCAGTCTTTCACAGCATCAGGGTCTTTTGTGATGAATCGGCTCTTCACATCAGGTGGCTAAAGTACTGGAGCTTCAGCTTCAGTATCAGTCCTTCCAATGAATATTCAAGATTGATTTCGTTTAGGACTGACTGGTTTTATCTCCTTGCAGTCAAAGAGACTCTCAAGAGTCTTCTCCAGCACCAGTTTGAAAGCATCAATTCTTCGGTGCTCAACCTTCTTTATGGTCCAACTCTCATATCTATACATGACTACTAGAAAAACCACAGCTTTGACTACCCATACCTTTGTCAGCAAAGTCATGTCTCTGCTTTTTAATATGCTGTCGAGGTTTGTCAGAGCTTTTCTTCCAAGGAGCAAGCATTTGTTAATTTTGTGGCTGCAGTCCATCTGTAGTGATTTTGGAACTCAAGAAAATAAAATCTGTCACTGTTTCCACTTTTCCCATCTATTTGCCATGAAGTGATGGGACAGGATGCAATGATCTTAGTTTTTAATTTATTTATTTTTCAATTGAAATGTAATTGCTTTACAGAATTTTGTTGTTTTGTCAAACTTCAACATGAATCAGCCATAGGTGTTTGTTTTTTAAATGTTGAGTTTTAAGCCAGCTTTTTAACTCTCCTCTTTCACTTTCATCAAGAGGCTTTTTAGTTCCTCTTCACTTTCTGCCATAAGCATGGTGTCATCTCCATATCTGAGGTTGTTGCTGTTTCTCCCAGCCATCTTGATTCCAGCTTGTGCTTCATCCAGACTGGCATTTCGCATGATGCACTCTGCATAGAAGTTAAATAGGCATGGTGACAATATACAGCCATGTATATTGTACTCCTTTCCCAATTTCCTGGTTCAAAATCTAGTTAGTTATTCCATGCCGGTTCTGCTTCTTGACCCGCATACAGGTTTCTCAGGAGGCAGGTAAAGCGGTCTGGTATTCCCATCTCTTTAAGAATTTCCCACAGTTTGCTGTGATCCACACAGTCAAAGGCTTTAATGTGGTTAATGGAGCAGAAGTAGAAGCTCTTCTGGAATTCCCTTGCTTTCTCTATGATCCAACAGATGTTGGCAATTTCTCTGGTTCCTCTGCCTTTTCTAAATCCAGCCTGTACATCTGGAAGTTCTTGGTTCACGTACTGTTGAAACCTAGCTTGAAGGATTTTGAGCATTACCCTGCTAGCATGTGAAATGAGTGCAACTGTAGGTAATTTGAACATTCTTTGACATTGCTTTTTCTTTGGGATTGGAATGAAAACTGACCTTTTCCAGTCCTGTGACCACTGCCGAGTTTTGCAAATTTGCTGACATATTGAGTGCATTATCATCTTGTAGGATCTGAAATAACTCAGCTAGAATTCCATCACCTCCACTAGCTTTCTTCGGAGTAATTCTTCCTAAGGCCCACTTGACTCGACACTCCAGGATGTTTGGCTCCAGGTGAGTGATCACACCATCGTCGTTATCTGGTTCATTAAGGTCTTTTTTGTATAGTTCTTCTATGTATTCATGCCACCTCTTCTCAATCTCTTCTGCTTCTGTTAGGTCCTTACCATTTCTGTCCTTTATTGTGTCCATCTTTGCATGAAATGTTGCCTTGGTAGCTCTAATTTTCTTGAAGACATCTCTAATGTTTCCCATTCTATTGTTTTCTTCTATTTCTTTGCATTGTTCACTTAAGAAGATTTTGTTATCTCTACTTACTATTCTTTGGAACTCTGCATTCAGTTGGACACACCCCGTGAACAGTAAACAAAATTTAAAACCTACAAAAGGTTAAGAATACCTTTATTCTGTCTTTATTACAGGCCTTTCAATACTTATAGATCCCACTTGTATTGCTTTCCAATACAAGTATAGTAGAAGGTTATAAAGGTATTTACTTAGAAACACCACTGCTCTGGAATCAGCAAAATAGCCTCTTTTGTACAATCTTCCCTATCCCTTCATTTGTAAGAGCATTTAGAGTACCCAGCTTAGCATGGCCAAATCAAAACTCTGTAGGTTTTGTGGTAGGCATTTGTTTCAATGAGTCTCTAATACAATGTGACCATTATTGCCATCCTGCCCTTTAATAAGATTCTACATGAAATATATACTTACTGTGTATGTACTGAAAGGACACAGAATGAGACAGGGGAATTTCAAGTCAGTTTTTACAGAATATAAGGAATTTAAGCTAAACAAGGGCATGAAAGAGAGGGCAATTAAGCCAAAGGAATCTTTTAAGCAACTTTAGGGGGGTAGAAATTAAAAGTGTATTGGGATATACTCTAGAACCTAGACACTCAAATTCTCAACATTATATGGTCCTTATTATCAATACTCTTCCCCCAGCAACCCCCCCATTTTTATTCAATTTTAGCTTTCATTACTGAATTCCAGTTGTCCTGAGGAAATGTTATTCTTCAACACTGCAACCACAATATACTATGAATAACTGCTTCAGATATATGTTGCCTGAGTTGCTAAATTCCTGTTAAATGATTAAAGTAAGGTTGTCTTCTACTTTCTGGCTCTGTGTCAAAGATATGTTAAATGGTCTTTTAAATTTTTTAATTATTCAGTTCCTGAAACTACATTATACAACCCTTACGCAATAATTAACCTGTGGCTTTCAACAGTGATTAGTGAGCCTTTATTATGGTAATGATGGCTCATTCCTCAGTCAGTTCAGTTCAGTCGCTCAGTCGTGTGCAACTCTTTGCGACCCCATGGACTGCAACACGCCAGGCTTCCCTGTCTGTCACCAACTCCTGGAGCTTGCTCAAACTCATGTCAAATGAGGCGGTGATGCCATCCAACCATCTCATCCTCTGTGGTCCCCTTCTCCTCCTGCCTATTCCTAGATGAAGAAATCTCCTCTGGCTCATTCCTAGATGAAGTTTATTAAACTCATTGAGATCCCAAGAAAGTTTCCATAGGTCCTCCTCTAAAAGGCTATATCCTAAGGAAGAGAGAGACTTGAAGCACTGAATAGCAAGGTTTCACTAGCAAAAGAAATAAACAGCCTCTAACTACGTTTACCAATTGCCCTAAGAAGTTTTCATTTTGGTGAGTCAAGAATACTCCATCATGATTGCCTATCAATTTTCTGTAAGCAAGCTGTCTTCACTTCTCAGAGTCTCATTCCTCTAGACTGCAATAAGCCCTTGGGTCTTCAAGAGATTTAACAAATCACAAACCAAATACACAGCTAGGTCACTTGGTGGATGTCTCCTTAGCCAATCATCAAAGCCAAGACCAGCTCTAGGTGATAATATTAACTTATGGGTTTCTACGATGTACAAGCACTGTATTAGGTGCTTGGCACATATTATCTCATTTAATCTTTACAGCAAGCTTTTGAATGGGTTGTTAGCCATTCCGTTATATCAATACATATCAGGAAACTGCGATACTGAGACTAAACAACCAATAGATGCTGACTGCAAGGTCCCAGCTACAATGTTGTAATTGTGTATCTATAGAGAGAACCTCGGGGACATTAATAGACAAGAATCTTCCTGAATGAAAATTATAAGTCATCTGTATGTAAATATACAACTGTCAAAGCTCGCATCTCACATTCGCTTAAAAGCCTAATCCATGTTCAACATAAACTATAGTACAAGAAAATTCATCGAAAGATATCAGAGATGAACTGTTCATTTGTCATATCAAATTAGGAAAGGCACAAACGACAAAGTCAAAATTTTTCCACATCTAAATTAGGTGCTTTCTGGTAATTTTAGTTTACTCTCGAAACATTAGCCTGCCATTCTGACTACTGTCTGTTGTCAAATATGAAACAGATATTTTGGATAGAGATATTCCCCTTTGTCTATCAAGAAGACAATTATCACAGCACTAAATATTTTACTCTTGTAAACATGCCATTTGACTTAATTTCAAAGATTCCCCTTCCCCAAGATATTTGACTTCACATCACCTATCATTTTTGGAAAGCTTATTCGTGGTGACCCTGGCAATACCTGACCCATGTAGCAATTCACTGCAGCTGGGGTAATGTGGCATAGAGTCATTACATATAGCTTCCTAAATAACTGCTTTTAGGGAGTCAAAGAAGATTCCTCTTCTATGTTAACAGGGTCACACATTTTACTGAGAAATATTATTCAGATCTCCCTTATAGGTATCCTCAATGGCCAGAGTTAAAAAAAGAATCAGAATATAATCAAAGAGAAGGTATCTCAGCAGGGACAATGTAGATCCCTCTCTCTCCAACCCCAGTCCTCATTCAGAGCTGAATATTTTTCATTTAGCTGCAGTTCTGATAAGTTTTGTAACCTAGTTGTTCCGCCCCCAACAGATTAAAAGCAGCAAGTTAGAGGGGTAAAGGAATGTACTAATAGGTTGGTGTTCTGGTGAGGATTATAGAAAACCCCACAAAAGCCTTATACTTTAAGAGGCCAAATCTATTTAGATCTAGATATATGCTTATCATTATGAAAGGCCTAAGGCTGAGAAGGAAAAAGCAAATATTAGATGACTATAAGTAAATACGACTTCGAGATTACTAAGCACAAGCTTTGTTGGGTATGAGTGCTATACATCTTTGCACATTTTGTTTTGTTCCATGTCAATGTCAGGATTTCCTCATTGGGCTATAAAGTAACCTTAAAGCTTGCATTTTAAAGTTTAGAAATTTTAAAAAATTCACTTTAAGCAAAGATAAAAAAAAAACAGGAATGAGAAAGTTGAGATGTACTGAAGAGGGAAAAAAGGAAAATAACAGGAATGCAATTTTCTTCCCTTAATTCCTTTGCACACCCATTAAAAGTACAAAAGTTTATTGAACCCTTACAAAGTACCAGGCAATATGTTGAGTGCATTGAAAAGATAACTTCATTTAATCTGTGCATCAACTCTGTGAGACAGATATTATGATCCCCATTCTATGGACGAGAAAATTGAGGCTCAGAGTCTTGATCTTGTCAGGGATTAGAACTCAGGTTGGTCTGACTGTACTCAGTAACTTCTACCCTATGCTACATCCTGCCCACAAAAGTAACTCAAAGATACATATTCCTGGTGGACCAAATTGTCTTCATCTCCAGATAGTCAGAAGGGTTGCATATCAACACATAACGACTGGCTTGATGTGACAAACCAGTCAGAGCAACTGAACAAATGTGTGTGTACTGATGCAGCAAAAGGCAAGACCAGCCTATTGTTAGAATACACACATCTCATTTATGATGTAAATGGAACACAGATTTAAATTCCCTCACTCAACAGTGGTGCTGAATGTAGTAACACTTTCTCAAAGAGTTTACACCACGCTGATAATCAATGCTTAATGAGGTCCTTTTCTCCAGACTCAAGACCTTTATGTTACCGTCATCCTGTTAACCATCTCATTTTCTCCACTTGAATAGCTTTGTCCTCTTACAAAGAAAGGCCCGTCACTATGTGAAAGTGGCAGTATAATTAATTTTTGCAGTAAAAGCCAAATTGTTTGTGCTCAAACATCCTGCAGTTCAGGAAATGTCAAAATGTCAGACCATGTAGGTGGAAATAAACTCTGCATTCCACTTCCAATCACTTCCTGTAGGGAAAGAATAGCTAGACATTCCATTGAGAAAGCAGAAATGCACAGGACTGCTTCAAAAAAGTGACTCAGTGTCTTTCTTATCTGATAAACATGTCATTATCAGTACATCTTAATCTGTTTGGAGTTCAGGCATCAGACCCTAGTGCTGCTTATAAGATCCTTTCACATCTCCAGAAGCTGGTATATGCCCATGTGAGTGGACACAATACGTACTCCCCCACTCCCTTTTGGATTGTTTTTAATAACATTGATTTTAATTTCCTTATTACAAAATACATGTACACCACAAAATGTCTTACACATAAAAAGTACTCAATAAATAATTAAGATTTAATTTTAGAAAAATTAGGAAACATAGATAAAAAAGAAGACAGTGAAACCCCCATAACCCCATTATCTAGAGAAAAATCACTGATTCCTGTTATCTGTGATTCCAGCCTTATTTCTGGGCATATTATATTAAATAAATTTTTTATAAAAACGGAATCATACTATATGTAATACTTTGTCACTTAATAATAAGTTGTCAGCATTTTCCTATGTCATTTTTAAGAGCTGTACAATATTCCATCATATAAATAACCCATAATTGAACCAATCCCTTAATGTTGGAGATTCAGGTTATTTTCAGTTTCTTAATTGCATAACAGCAAATGAATAACCTTATAACTTATTCTTTATGTACCCACTTAGTTATTTCCTCAGGATAAATTCCTGGACATGCGAAGAAGGGAAACAACCATGATAGATGAATAAATCATGTATATCCATACAGTGGAATACTGTGTCTGTTAGTCTGCTCAGTCGAGTCTGACTCTTAAGCACTCCATGGATTATAGTCCACCAGGCTCCTCTGTCCATAGGATTTCCTTCGCAAGAATATTGGAGTAGGTTGCTATTTCCTTCTCTAGGGTGTCTTCCCAATTCAGGGATCAAACCCAGGTCTCCTGCTTGGAGGCAGATTCTTTACTGTCTGAACCACCAGGGAAACCCAGCGGAATATTACTCAGCCATGAAAAGGAATGAAGTTCTGATACATGCTAAAACACAGGTGAACCTTGAAAACATCATGCTAAGTGAAAGAAGTCAGATAGGAAAGGACAAATATCGTATGATTCCACTTACACAAGATGTTCAAAACAGGCAAATCCATAAAGACAGAAAGTATAATGCTGTTGCCAGGGGCTGACAGAAATTGGGAATGGGAAAGGACTGCAAATGGATATAAGCTTTCTTTTGGTGGTAATGAAAATATTCTGAAATTAGACAGTAGTGATAACTGTATAACCATGCAAATATACTAAAAAAAAAACCACACACACTGAATTATAGACTTTAAAGGGAAGAATTTTATCTCAATAAAGCAATTTTTATCTCTAATAAATATCAGATAAAATATTATGTCTATATCTCAATAAAGTTATTAGAAAGTCTGAGGTCTGTTACTGTTTGGTCAAGGTTATGCAAAAATTGAGCTTTTGATTTTAAAAACTTACTTAAAATGAACTAAAATTAATTGTCTTTTGAGAGTGTTCTGAATGTTGTGCAACAACTAGTAAGATCACCTAAATAAACAGTTTAGCTGAAAATCACCTAGACTGAGACTTAACCTTGGCATAAAAATATTAATATCATAAACACTTATAGCTTTATTATTTATATATTATAAAATTCAGAAAGGACAGAATTCTTTTTTGGGGTAATACACACACACACACTTTTTTTTTTTAACATGAAAGCATACAACAGTTTTCCATAGTCAATAAGGTTACCTGTAGTGATACCATGCAAAATGCCAGATCCTGGGTCAAGACATAAATGGCAAAAGGGACGTGAGTACCTGGCTCTAAGGGTCATCTCATCTAAGATAAATTACAGTGCTTTTTCAGATTCCCGATACTGTCTCTGAACAAAACACCACTAAACACCATTTTACTTCCTGAGTAGAACCTTAAAAAAAAAAAGGCTACAAGCAAAGGCTTCAGTGTACATTCTATTTTCCTCTCAGTGCCCTCTTCATTTCAAATGCTGCAATGAACTCACTTTTGCTCTTCACTTCTCCTCTCTGGTTTGCTTCTCTCATGGGCACTTCCTAAATGGCTCAAGCAAAAAGACCCATCATTGCTCAGCAGTGAGGGCAAGATTAAGCCACAAGTCAAATACCTTCCTGAGACCTTTAACCTTGTCGAATGGGGTGGGAGAGTGATGAAAGCCATTCTGCATACCAGGAAGGTCTAATGTCACAGCCTACAATCTGTCCAAACAGGATGCTTGGATTTTTTTTTTTTTCTAAATGGTGACCAGGGTGGCTCAAAAGTAGTATTCCTATGATGACACCCTCAAGCCACTCCACACCAAAAGGGAGGGAAAGACAAGCTGGAAAGAGGGAGATAAACTACCTTTGAGAGCTGCCTATATGAATACTTGGGAAGAAATGCCTAGGAAGTCTCTGTGAAGAACTTTACATACCTTGGAGAGGGATAAAGTGTCCACACAACTGGCTAGTCAGGAAAATCACTGCCAGAATACAGGTTAGGTTAGGTAAAAGTGGTAGTCATAAGACATCAGGCAAACACAATCAAAGCTTCAGATGCATCTTTAATTACTTTATTAGGTACTAGCCCAAATATTTCTCAGGGGCCAGTCTTTCAAAGAGCCATCAGTATCTTCCCTAGGTTGCTAATCAAATTATATTTTTGAAGTTCCTGTCATTTCTCAGTAGTTTCTAAAGAAATTGTGTTACCTGCGAGGTACTTGAGGAAGAAGATTGCATTTTCCCATTAGGTTTAGCCTGTGTACTCCTTTAATACGATTTTTACTTATTTTTATGAGGCATCGTTCAAAGTGCTTTATTTAAAAAACTAGTAATTATACAGTCCAGTGCTTAGGATTTCAAGCTTCCACTGCAGGTTCGATCCCTGGTCAGGGAACTAAGATCCCACATGCCTAGCAGTACAGTCAAAAGTTCAAAAAGAAGAAAAAGAAACAAATAAAAAACAAACTAGTAATTATATAATCAACCAATAAAGTAATGAGAGGCAGGTTTAGAGCATCAGTTCAATGGCATCTGATAGGGAAGATGTTTTAGTAGGACAAATGAGTTAACCCTCAGGAAGCCTGACAATACCAGGAAGAACACGTAGTATCCAATCATGCCAGGTGATTTAAGACTAAAATGATGAAACCAGTGTTGAAGACAGGAGTCCCAGTGTACTCATCTTCCTTTCTTTAGGCTGTCTCATTGTGAACATAATAGGGCTGACAAAAAACTCTCAATCTTTTGGTTTTATAATGTTTGTTCATGGGCCTCTGGCCACTGGAACTACAAACACTTACCTTCAGAGCTGGCTCCGAGGTCTCTTGCAAGGTACACACAGGACAATCACAAGGTACATCCTCTTATCTCTCAAGGAAACAAAAGAAGATTTAAATTGTTCTCTCTTCTACTTTTCTGTATAAACATTTTCATCATTAAAATGCATAAAATTCTTTCCAGACTGTGTAGTTATTTTTGTGCTACCATATATGCATGTAACTGTAATAATGCTTATTTAATGTTTAAACTGAGCTTCCCTGGTGGCTCAGATGACGGTAAAGAATCTGCCTGTAATGTAGGAGACCCAGGTTCAATCCCTGGGTCAGGAAGATCCCCTGTAGGAGGAAATGGCAACCCACTCCAGTATTCTTGCCTGGGAAATCCCAAGGACAGCAGAGCCTGGTAGGCTACAGTCCATGGGGTCTCAAAGAGTTGGACATGACTGAGCATAAAGCTGGCTAGCTAAAATGCTAAAATTACGTTTCTTCTCTCTTAGTTCTCTACCAATGACAAATTGTTAATTGGGGGATTCCTGTGAGTGAAATGCATAGAAACACCTGAAGAAAAGTGTGGACATTATAGTTATATGGAAATCAATTTAACACACTTGATCTAAGGACCAAAAGCATCTACTTGGTTTACTTGCAAGTGCAATTTCAATCAGCTAATCAACAAACACTTTCTGAGCTCCTTCTATGACCAGGCCCTATGCTAGGTGCTGAGGACACAAATGAGACATAGTCTAGGCCCTGCAAGTATTCACAATGTAGTAGAAACAGCACCAGACCACTGGATCACTACAGATCTATTCTAGAAAAGAGTCGACCTTCCAATCAAAGAGACTCATTTTTTACTTCAGCTAGGATTATAAATAGGAACTGCTTGTGGGAATTTTGCCACCTCTGTGAGGTGGCCCCTTATTCTCTTTTTGAGTAGCTTAGATTGCTAGAAAGTCATTGCCTGGCTTGAGAAAGTTGTATCTCCCTATAACTCTCCTCCATCAATCCTAGTGTGCTTTCTCCCACACCAAAACCACACACACACACACACACACACACACACACACACACACACACACACACACACACACTAGCCTAATTCGATTGGACTTGAGAAAACTTCATGCTTTTCACATCAGCCAACATGGCCCCCTGAAACTCTCAGTCCCCAAGCTAAAAAAGTATAGGTCTCTCAACTTTTTCTCATGTAATGTGATTGTGAGTCCCTATGCCATTCCTTATTAAATAATTCCAGGTAGCAGCAGATAGAGTTATTTAGAAGGTTGATAGCTGGGCCCCAATAAAAATTTACAAACCTATTTTGATGGTGGAAAAGGGATGCATTAGGTCCTCAAATAATAGGGCCCCAGTTTGTGGTCTTTATGATCAAGTATATATTATCAACAATAATAATTCATATCCTGCTAATGTACAGCAAATCACATTAGAGCTTCAGCTTTATCAAGGTCTTGAAACTGAACACACGCTCACAGCACAGCTCAAAAGCATGAATTTTTTTTAAAAGCAATCTGTATATTCATCTCAATCAGGTCTCCTGATTACTGCTCACTGGCAAGAGAAGTTTCTGTCCTTGCTAAGTCTCTGCACCCTTCGACTCAGCAGTCTCTCCCCTAACTTTTCACTCTATATAAAAGCTTCCAGTTACAGTTATTAAAGATGCAAAAGCCAATCATCCCCATGAATTTAGGGTGTGAACAGAGAATCACAATGCTTTCTCCAATCCAATATATTTTTTAGATAGAAGAAAGTGAGCCTTAGGGAAAGTGACTTGTTAGTGGCAGAGCCCTGACTAGAACTCAAGTTTCATGACTTTTCTCTGTTTTCTATCAAAATGCATCTAAGTTTAAAAAAAAAAAAGTCTGCAAAAAACATCAAGAGACATAATTCAACTAATAGTGGTGTCTTGGGAAAAAAAGGTTCCTGGTGACCAAAATTGTATGCAATGAGTCTGGGTCTGTTCCACCTTACCACTAGCACTTTTTCCTCTTTTCAGTAGCTCCCTGTGTGTTTCCTGTATCCACCTAAGGCAACAGAGGACACTAAGTCTGTAAACAAAATCAGATTCAAATAATATTTACTGGACATCCACTAAGTGCTAGGCACTTTCACACACAGGATCTCATTTATTCTTCATAATAACTCAGTGAAGTAGGTGCTATTATGCCCGTTCTCCAGATGAACCACTGGAGCTCAGCTCAGAGAAACCACATGGTACAGTCAGGATTCAAACCCAGAACTTTCAACTCCAAGTCCAGTATCCTGTCTGATACTTTCCCTGTGTCCCTTTTAATAACTTTGATGGTTAGGATGGTATCGATGGTCTACTCGATCCAAGTTCTTGCTTGCTTGCTTCACAGATTGATTTTAAGCTTATCGGGTTGAAATTCTAAAAAATTCAACTTTTAGCACTCTTATTTGCATATTAGACTATGATGGTATCCTGACTATAGCAGCAGTCGGGACAGGAAGGTTTCCCATCAGATTTCAGCAGACTATAAGAAAACTTACAGCCTGAACAAGGGTGAGATGAGGTAGACTATCTAAACATACTGTTGTAGATGGTGCCAGGAAACCCTGAGACAAATAAAATAACTGGGTTCATCTTTTAGAAGGTCCACACCACTTTGGCCTCAAATAAACCTTGACACCCAAGCAGGAGTACCAGGTAACCACAAAGGCCATTTATATCTCCAGGTTACCATAAAAAGGAAAGAGCAAGTTTCCTAATCCAGACTTTGAGACGCTAGGTTGTAGCCTCCTGTTTGTAACCAATGAGTATTCACAGGACAGGTGGGTAATGGAGAACGAACATTCCCTCCCAGCATTTTTAATTAACTGGTTGTTGGATTTATTGGTCAGCTCAGTGGGAAATCAGAACCTACTACTTGGGGGCTATTTTTATAGCCTTCTGGAGTTGGGTTGCCTTAGTACATATACCTGGCACCATTCCTAGAAGTGGTTAGATCTATATTTTTCCCTTTTAAACAGCAACCAGTGAGTAGATTTGAGCATTCCAGGCATCTGGCTAGTAATCCAATATAATAAAGGTACCCCCTTCCATTTCCACTTTGGTAATATAGCCTATGCACCACCAGTTTATCCCTTCATATCCAGCAGCAGGTCAGTGGCAAAGAAAGTGTGGTTAAAACACAAAGTAAACTCTGTAAAACCTGAGAAGCAAGGGGCTGTATCCATCATCAATACGTTTATAAGCTATAAAACCAGAGTAAGTAGTCTCTGAATAAACAACAGTTGATCTTATCAGCTCTAAATACCTCAACTCAGAGTTTCAGCTCATTTCCTCTTTGTCTTCCTTCACATGAAGCACTGTTTAGAAAAAAAAGACAGTCCTTTGCCATCGGACCTCTTTTTACAGCATACATTAACAATTTCCTAGCATATATTTGGGTGGCAAATTGTAACCCAATACCTATTTTGCAATAAAACTACCACAGCATTAAATTGACATAATGGAGACAGAAATTCTATTCAGTCAAGTTTTGGTCATGCAGGCACTCACTTTAATGTGGGAGATGAATTAAGCTCATCCTTGGGAAATCCAAGGGTAATGACTGAAACACAATGTGATTGAGCTAATTATCAACCAGGTGCGCTTTAAGGAGTTGATGGTTCAATCTATTACTGCTAAGTGCACAAGCCTTTTTGGGGGAGGCATTTATGAGAGCAGCTCAGACACTGCAACTTCTCAGAGGGCAAACGACAACGTTTCTGCAGATCCTGCATTATGTTTGCTTAGCCTAAATCTTGCCCAACCACCAAGGCCAGCTCAAGAACCTGGAAACTTTTCCTGACTGTTCAAGGCCCCAGGGAGCTGGCCAACCCCTGGAGCCCACTGGAAGTCGCCATCTATAAGCAAATGGCCTATACGGCCTTGTAACAAGAGTCAAATTTTCATTTGTATGTGTCTGGTCTTCTCAGCTAAATAAACTGCTCAAAGGCACTCACATGTTTTTCTGTCTCCCCCAGGATGTCTGACCTTGTTAAGTATTTGCAGATTAAGGTCTTCTGTATGAAAAGTAACTTTTTAAATACTTACATACTGCTGTATGGATATTTCTTACATTTGTTTGTCTCTGTAAATGGAGTTCTGTATATGAAACATAAACTATGTAATGGCTCTGGTTCATTATAATGAAAATCAGTCTCCACAGTGTGGGACATGGAGCTGGGTGTGCTACTTCCCTGGGGCCACATCTACCTTCTTATAATCATCCTCTGTTCCTTCTTCCATTCTTTTTTGCTGTTCCCTGCACTCACATACCTCCTTTTTCTCCTCCTTGTTCCAGTACCTCAAGGAGCCTGACATTCCCAGGTACAATCAACCAACTCCAGCACCCGTTTCTTCTAA
This sequence comes from Ovis aries, assembly GCF_016772045.2. Classification (NCBI taxonomy): domain Eukaryota; kingdom Metazoa; phylum Chordata; class Mammalia; order Artiodactyla; family Bovidae; genus Ovis; species Ovis aries. Next base: position 100,997,312 of record NC_056080.1, on the reverse strand, counting down.
GCTGTCAAAGTATGTCTTCTTCAAACTGGATATCATCAATCTTCTTCAATGAATTCCAGTACTCTATATTATAGGATCTCAGAAAATAGAGACTAAATCCAAGCCATCACTGTAGATGAAATCTACCTCCAACCCTCCATCATGACCCAAACCTAGTTCAAGGAATGTTCAATAAATAGTTTGATTGAACTTCAGGATTCTAGGTTGCCTACCAGCTACTGGAAGATCCTTATTCTCTGAGTGGTTGTTAAACAAGTGAATTGACTAGCAGTCTACTGGTTATTAGATTCCTCATAGACTAAGGCATAGAAGCAGAACACACACATGCCAACTGACCTATGGAGAGCTAGTCCAAGTATTCACGCAGGCATTCTCCTGGCAGAGACTTCTTCGGGTTTTGGCACAGGGAAACTTCAATATTTGAATGTTAAATGTTGAATTTACATTTAAAAGATAAGAGTCAATCAAATATTTATTGATTGCCTGGCACATACAGGGCCCTGTGTAAAGTCTGTGAGGAAAACAAAAGGATGTGTTTTCAATAAAGTAATGCAATCAAGTGGTGGTAACAATTACAAAGCATCAACTCTGTACACTTGTTCTTAAGAGTACAAAGCCATCCAGACAGACTAGCTGTGAAGCCTGAGAAAATACAGATGTATATACCTCACTCCATGTGGAAGGTCTAGAGATTAAACCAAGCAGGGGTACAAGGCTCCATCTTCTTTAAACATTTTACCAACCATCACTGAAAACCAATTTCCTTCTTGAATGCTCTTCCAACAAAATGACAAGGAGGAGGAAGGAAACTGATCCCAGCATATAAGATCTTACCTAGGACCATTTTAAAGGTCCTCTAAGGGTTCCCCATTTGCTGTAATCTTCCCTCATGGAGATCCCTCTGCTCAGTTACCATTCATGTTCTTCTGCTAGCTTGCTACACCGAGCAAAGCAGGTTTCCAATCAAGCTTCAACTGGCCAAAGTTGTCAAAGAACAAACTACTTATATAAAAAGGCCGACCAAGTACCCTCCAGAAGGAAAACGGGAATTTTTTTCACGAAGTAGGATTCGTTTTTTAAGGTAAACTATGTTCTGTATTGTCCATCTCTCTCCCTTTCTTTGGAATAATATATTGTTAAATTGCTTATAAATACAATCACATAGGTTTTCCAGGAGTTTCTGTTTGAATCAAACCAACTCCTTCTGTTAACATACCATAATATAAATCCGCTGAAAGAACTGTTTCTATGATAGGTGTATTTAAAGGCATGTGAAATGCTATCTTTCAATAAAAAATTAACTATAAGTCAAATAATTCTGATTTTTTAAAATTCTGATTTCTTAAAGAGGGTATAGCAAAAAGGCTTAGAAGACATTAACCTGTGTGAATTTTTACACCAAATATTTACTCACTTAATATTAGAGTGGTTTTTAATTTTGAAACATTTTTAAAAACAAGCACCAACTTTTTCTTTCACCAAACCAAGTAATTTGTTCATTTGTATATGAACACACATACACACACATATTTTAAATTTGTCTCTGTTTTTGAGTTACAGTTACTTATCTGAAAGGAAAACAAAAGGTAGTTCCTTTTTTAGAAATGTGAGGTACATGATTTTAAGAAAGCCACTACCTCTTGGAATATTAAAATGTCTTTCCTCATTGGAAATAAACTGATAGAGCAAAGTACTAGGTATCTCCAGGATTCTGGAGCTAGTTGTATAACCAGAAAGAAGTCATTTAGACTCTCTCAGTTTAGGTATGTTAGAGCCATGCTTCGGAGAAGGCGATGGCACCCCACTCCAGTACTCTTGCCTGGAAAATCCCATGGACGGAGGAGCCTGGAAGGCTGCAGTCCATGGGGTTGCTGAGGGTCGGACACGACTGAGCAACTTCACTTTCACTTTTCACTTTCTTGCATTGGAGAAGGAAATGGCAACCCACTCCAGTGTTCTTGCCTGGAGAATCCCAGGGATGGGGGAGCCTGGTGGGCTACTGTCTATGGGGTCGCACAGAGTCGGACACAACTGAAGTGACTTAGCAGTAGCAGCAGCAGCAGAGCCATGCTTAGCAAAGAATACTGTCAAAATCTACTGTTTAACTTTACCCAGAGTTGGGCCAGAGGATGTATAAGGTCCTTGAGGTTTCTAAAAATCATGCATGAAGATGCCGTCTAAAATATAAGGACTTATTTTAAAGTATCTTGTATTTGAACCCTCACGAATTTGTTAGGTAACGGAAACTACAGTGATACGTCATAGTATGCGCCTCTTAAAAGGAAGAGAGTTTTGGGGTATTTTAAGACATTTCATTGCTGCTATTTTCCCTTATTTTTTCTATATTTAAAAAAAGCTTCCATAATACAAATATAATTTTTATTCTCAGAAAAAGTAATTCTTTCTATATTGGCATGTGGATTTAGAGGTCAAAATGGTAGTAAGGAACATTTTTCTGAGTATAAAATTATAAATCTGCATTATAGAAATTTTAGAATATATAATACAAAAAGGAAATGGTTCATGAATCCACCAAAAATAGTCTCCATTAATATTTCAGTACATTTCCTTATAGTATTTTCACTATGGGTATTATAAATAGTCAACTGGGATCAGATCTATTATTCCATATTTTACTTTTTCATGTGTATTATTCTGTGAATACCCTTCAGTCATTAAAAACATGTGAGAACACCATTTTAATGGTGTACTATCATAGTGTACTTTATATAACCAATCCAAATTGTTCACTATTACAAATAACGCTGCAATGAACTCCTATATAAATGTTTTTGTGCACGTCTTAGGTACACCTGAACTTGTATCTCCTTACAGCAACACACCACCCAGGAAGGAAAGAGCGGCCCTGTGGGAAGCCAAGAGGGAGCTAACCTGCCCCATTCCCACCCCTCCACTTTTTTACTTGCCTTTCTACTATTCAGGTTTCCTTTCCCTCACTGTGTTAAATTTGGCTCTGGATCCTGATTGATCCTAACCCTGCTGCACTGAGCAGAAGTGGCTGAGGAGACAGGCAAACACACACAAGGTTGCAGCTAGAAAAGAAGGCACCGATGACCTGGCCCACAGGGCAATTCACTCTCTGGCTGGTGATCTGAACAGCACTAGGCACCAGACAAGAAGTGACTGGTTTTCCTAGCCTGGGTCAGGATGGGAAAGGGACCACAAGCTCTCCATCGACATAGCCCCTGAGCCTCAGGCAATAGCCATGCCATTACTGGCTCTGGGCTTCCCGGGTGGCTCAGCAGTAAAGAATCCACCTGCAATGCAGGAGATGCAGGAGACTCAGGTTTGATCCCTGCATAGGGAAGATCCCCTGGAGGAGAGCATGGCAACACACTCCATTATTCCTGCCTGGAGAATCCCATGGACAGAGGAGCTTAGCGGGCTATATTCCATAGGGTCGCACACAGTCAGACACGAATGAGCACACACGGCAGCCCTGATGGCTTAGCAGGTAAAGAATTCACCTGCAATGCAGAAGACACGGGTTTAACCCCTGGGTCAGGAAGATCCCATGGAGAAGGGCATGGCAACTCACTCCAGTATTCTTGCCTGGAGAATCCCATGGAAAGAGGAACCTGGCGGGTTACAGTCCATAGGATCTCAAAGAGTCAGACATGACTGAAGTGACTAAGCAGGCATGCATGTCGTTACTGAAGTACAAATTCCTAACACAATTCAGAGGACAGAATAGAAGTACAGCTGAAGGGCTTCAGAAAAAAAAAAAAAAAACACTCAATATACTATAACCTGAAAGTAAACATCAGCACTCTCATCAACTCCAGTTTATGTTTTCTGATATATCTGACATAACTTTTTCTTTGACTTCGTGAAGCCCTGTGTTTCTTATAGCATTTCTTCCTTTGGCCAAAATGGTTTGACATCAAGGTGTGTCACCGGACCACATACAGCTTGTTAATAAAGGAGTTATTTGGTAAAACACAGTTTCTCCTTGCAGAGCACTGCAAACTAATTGGGAAGCAGAAAAGAAAATACAAGGAAGGACTAGAGAATAATAAAATGATGCAGCGAGACTACTGTCAGACCAGCATTTAGTGCTCGGAGAAGTCAGACATGGGAAAGAGCAATGAAACTGGATAGTCTCTGGCTATCCAGAGAGAGGCAGGAAAGATGTTCCTAAGAAAACCACCAAAGAGGGAATGCGCCCCCATCAGTAATCAATCTGGCATATCTACCCCCACAGACTTAAATGATGCCGAGACGGCAGGAGGCAGTTAGGCAAAATATGCTGGCTAGGCTAATGGCTCAAATCTGGTTTATCACTAAAGGCCTTAAGAGGCTGCATTCTAGAGGTAGGAAGGACCCAGATACTTCAAAGAGAAACCTAAGCCCTTGATGAAGCAGCACTAAACAAGCAGCAATAAAAAAAGAGAAACTAACAACCAGCATTGGGGCCTAGATCTGTATAAAAACAAAAATAAAGGAAAATAGCCTTTCTTGAAAGAAAGTTGACATCCAAGTGCAAATGGCCTCCAGGGTACCTTTCATTTGCTTTCCGGCCATTTGTACATGACCTTATGCACATGGTAAAGAAAGCAAATTAACCACATCATCTTCACCCCATGGGGTACCATCTGCTCCCTTCAAAATAAATTTTCCCCTGTCCTCACCAAGCACCAATATTTCACATGTTTAACTATTAGGAGACACTTACTTATCCTTAAAAACATTTTATTAAAAAAAAAACAGAGGTTGAAAAATCATATAATCAAGAAGCCCATTTCAAAGGAAAGTTGGAGCAATGGAAAGAGCACATCTTCCACTTAGTTTTGCCAACATATTTTGGACATCCTGGGGGAAAACATTCATAAAATTGTGCTGTTTCTGCTATAAATCACCCCAATAGAATTCTTTGTGAATTATCCTCTATCTATATGGAGATCAAAGACTCACCACCTCTTCCCCCACTAAAATGACCTACAGTTCCAATGGAGTCATCTGCAGGCAAATGATCTAGGTATTATTAACACTTGCCAGACAAACAAGACTCTAAAGTTAACTGCACTTGAGGGGAAAGGAGTTTTGAAGTACATACCGTTCTTTCCAGTTATCCAGATCCCCGTTTAAGTATACTCATCCCTAGGATCACAGCTTCAGATTATCAAGTGGAAAATCTCTTGTCAGTATCAACCAACCTAGGACGTCTTACAAGAAAATTCATATCAAATCCATTCTTAAATACTTTCTATTTTGGGGCTCTATAGACATGTCGATTCAATGCTGAATGAAAATTTTCATTTAACAGAGATTTGAGGTTAAAAAAACCAAAGGAAGTGACCAATTGTGAAAAATAAGTTTGCTTCCCACTGACACAGAAAACAAGGGGATACAAGAAAATAAGAAGAAAGTATTTTTAAATAAGAGGAGGGAAAACACTAGAGATGGAGAAAAAAGAACAAAACACAAGCAAGGAAAAGAAATAAGTAATCAAATTCATCTGCAAGCGGGCCTTAGGAAGCATCTCTACGAACAAGGCCAGTGGAGGTGATGGAATTCCAGTTGAGCTATTTCAAATCCTGAAAGATGATGCTGTGAAAGTGCTGCACTCAATATGCCAGCAAATTTGGAAAACTCAGCAGCGGCCACAGGACTGGAAAAGGTCAGTTTTCATTCCAATCCCAAAGAAAGGCAATGCCAAAGAATGCTCAAACTACCACACAACTGCACTCATCTCACAAGCTAGTAAAGTAATGCTCAAAATTCTCCAAGCCAGGCTTCAGCAATATGTGAACCGTGAACTTCCAGATGTTCAAACTGGTTTTAGAAAAGGCAGAGGAACCAGAGATCAAATTGCTAACATCCACTGGATCATGGAAAAAGCAAGAGAGTTCCAGAAAAACATCTATTTCTGTTTTATTGACTATGCCAAAGCCTTTGACTGTGTGGATCACAATAAACTGTGGAAAATTCTGAAAGAGATGGGAATACAGACCACCTGACCTGCCTCTTGAAAAACCTATATGCAGGTCAGGAAGCAACAGTCAGAACTGGACAGGGAACAACAGACTGGTTCCAAATAGGAAAAGGAGTATGTGAAGGCTGTATATTGTCAGCCTGCTTATTTAACTTCTATGCAGAGTACATCATGAGAAACGCTGGGCTGGAAGAAGCACAAGCTGGAATCAAGCCTGCCAGGAGAAATATCAATAACCTCAGATATGCAGATGACACCACTCTTATGGCAGAAAGTGAAGAGGAACTAAAGAGCCTCTTGATGAAAGTGAAAGAGGAGAGTGAAAAAGTTGGTTTAAAGCTCAACATTCAGAAAACTAAGAGCATGGCATCTGGTCCCATCACTTCATGGGAAATAGATGGGGAAACAGTGGGAACAGTGTCAGACTTTATTTTGGGGGGCTCCAAAATCACTGCAGATGGTGATTGCAGCCATGAAATTAAAAGACGCTTACTCCTTGGAAGGAAAGTTATGACCAACCTAGACAGAATATTAAAAAGCTGAGACATTACTTTGTCAACAAAGGTCTGGCTAGTCAAGGCTATGGTTTTTTCCAGTAGTCATGTATGGATGTGAGAGTTGGACTATAAAAAAAGCTGAGAGCTGAAGAATTGATGCTTTTGAACTGTGGTGTTGGGGAAGACTCTTGAGAGTCCCTTGGACTGCAAGGAGATCCAACCAGTCCATCCTAAAGGAGATCAGTCCTAGGTGTTCATTGGAAGGACTGATGTTGAAGCTGAAACTCCAATACTTTGGCCACCTGATGAGAAGAGCTGACTCATTGGAAAAGATTCTGATGCTGGGAGGGATTGGGGGCAGGAGGAGAAGGGGACACAGAGGATGAGATGGCTGGATGGCATCACCGACTCGATGGACATGAGTTTGGGTAAACTCCATGAGTTTGGTGATAGATAGGGAGGCCTGGTGTGCTGCGGTTCATGGGGTCGCAAAGAGTCAGAAACGACTGAGTGACTGAACTGAACTGAACGTGTGTGTTAAGTCGCTTCAGTCATGTCCAATTCTTTGCGACCCTATGGACCATAGCTCTCCAGGTTCCTCTGTCCATGGAATTCTCCAGGCAAGAATACTGGAGTGGGTTGCCATGCCCTTCTCCAGGGGATCTTCCTGACCCAGTGATCAAACCCATGTCTCCCAAGTCTCCTGCACTGGCAGGTGGGTTCTTTCCCATACAGCCAACTGGGAAGCCATCTGCTTAATAGTGTTTCATTATCCTTAATATGCAATATACAAGAAAACAGAGAAGAAAATTAATTCCACAGAAATAGATATACATGCTATGCAGAACTCTAAGACACAAAAAAACAGGATTATCAAATGTGAACGTGTATAAAAACTCTATTTTCTCTTCAAATCTAGACTGTCTTCAAACATTCTGAACATCCTCAATGAAACTGGATCTGTTATTTACCTCTGATAGAATCCTGATCCCTGCTACCCACAACCACTAATATTACAGACCAAATTTAGAACCATTTTGTTTTCTGAGGTCTGCATGGTCCTTTTTTTAAAGTAGAAATAGTGGGGAAAATGATAATGCAAGAGACTCAAGGACCAAGACTCTCATTAGAGAAAGAGGCAGGGCCAGGCTGCATTAATATGTAGCCCACAATGAGGTTTGCATCAAACGTGCCTATGAACATGTCTTCTTTGTAGAAGGTAAACCATGTGTTAAATTAAACAACGGATTCTGGAAAACCTACTAGTAATTTTGATAGAAGAAAATTGGACTGAATTGAATGTCTAGAGTCATGGGTTAGTGCAAATTACTTGTAATGGATGCATTTTTACAGTATACAGAGGTCTGACAGCTTGAACTTTCATACATCTGAGCAATATATAAATATCCATTAGAACAGATTTTGATTTAACAAGATAATACCTGATATCCAGATTCTTCCAGTACACATCAAGCCATTCAATCTTATCCATTTGCAATCAATCTCTCATTCTTCCCTCCTCACATCCAGGAGCCAGGCATTCAAGACTTTATTAAGTGCCTGTTACTACAAGGCACTTTTTCATGTTCGTTTACAAAAGGTACCTGGCTCTTTAGAATCTGAGATGCTGATTATTTCCTTTGTAAGAATTGTATCATCTTTTATTTGTAAAGTTCATTAACACATCCTTGATCCAAGTGTACCAAGTATATATTTACATTTATGTGCTTTGAATGAAAGTGAATTAAAATTAATTTTAATTAAATTTAGAATTAAAATCAATTTTGCTTGGAAGTTGTTTGGATTTGCTTTTTCCTCACAGTTTCTGAATGCCCTTGATATAACTGGTGACATACAGGAGGACTGAAGGCCTAGACTCTATGGATCTATTCCTAGATATTATAGGACTCATAAATTCTCTTTGACATAAAAATGCTTTTAAAAAAAGAAATTTAGAAAATGCAAAAAAGAAGACAAATGCAAAAGTAATTTCAGTCTGATAATCTCACACTGAACAACAGCCACTTTTGATATTTTAGTGTAAGACTTTCCAGGATTTTTCTCCTTATAAGTTTATTTATTTTCATGCACTTGTATCATATTATATGCACAGCTTTATATCCTGTGGAAACTATAAACTTTAATGACTTTATAACCTTATATCAAAGGGACATATCACATTTTATATAACCATTCACTTCTCTATTATTAAATACTTTGTTATTTCCAATATTTTTGTTATCAGAAAACACCTCTGTTCATAAGGCTTTTTTTTCCTGTATTCAAGATGGTTTTCATAGGAGAAAGTCCCAGAAGTAGAATTATTGGATCAAACTATGAATATTTTCAGGCCCTTGATAATACAAATTGCCAAACTGCTGTTCCAAAAGGGTTGTACCAGAAATGCATGAGTGTGTCCATTTAACTAAACCCTCACTGGCAGTGCATATTATTTTTTATCCACTCTTTCGCTTGTTGTTGTTCAGTTGCTCAGTCATATCTGACTCTTTTCAACCAATGCCATGGAAAGACCACCATGGATTCTTTCCCTAATCTGCAAGTGAAAAAATGATATCTCATTGTTTTCATTTGCATCTCCTTGATACTAGTTCCTGAACTTTAACTTAGTTTTGAAAATGCTCCTTTTGGAGAGAATGCATTTTTAGGGTTTCTGTTAAAACAGACATGCAAATCTAGTATTAGATCCTAGCAGAAGGCAAAAGAAAATGACTAAAGGAGAATCATTCAAAAACTTTTAGGAACTTTGACATTTCTTTTCTGTTCTTTAATGACTATAGATGCCAGGCATTATAGTTCTTTATCCATTTTCCCCCAGCTGTACATAAGGTGTCACACTTGGAAATTTCACTCCATCATTCTGTAAGCATTGCTGGGGACAGACCTCGTTATCAAACACAGTGCTGGACTAACTGACGTCACAGTGAACAAAGACTGAATCCTGGTCTAACAAAACTCTAGTCTAGTGCAAAAGGCAAGAGGGCTGTTCAGAGGAATGTGGAAGTACAGAGCCATGAAACCTAACCAAGACTTGAAGGGTCTAAGCCGAGGCTTAAAGCAAAGGCTGACACTCCACCCCCACCCTCAGGTTTTTCTTTCAACCATTTCTCATGTGATAGGATTTTCAGACCCATCCTGGTCACTGTCTTCTGGATATACTCAACTTTGTCAATGTTCGTAAAATGTGGTGACTATACTTGAACATAATACTCCAGATGTGGTCTGATCAGCACACATGCTTCTAATACAGCCTAAAATTGTTTGGCTTAAAAAAAAAATAAGCTACACCACATTGTTGGCTCATATTAAACTTGTGATCAGCTAAATCCCCAAGAACTTTTTACATAAACTGCTGCCAAGTCACATCTCTCATATCCTGTACATATGCAATTTTTTAAACCTAAATTCAAGACTTTACATCTATCACTGTTAAATTTCATCTTGTAGGTTTTGACCTAGAGTTCCTACAAGCTGAGGTCATTTTAAATCTGGATTCTGTCATCCTATATATTAAACTATGCCACCCAGCTTTATGTTATCTGCAAAGTGAAAAGCCGGTCTTTGTGATCAATTGTGATCAAGACTTTGCTCTATTAAGGTAGGGGCCATGGTATGGACACCTTTATACCCCTCACAGTACTAACTAGGCTGCCTTTTACACAGTAGGTGCTCAGTATTTGTTGCATGAACGAATGCCCAGGCAGAGCCAAAACAGTCCTGTGGCCCTTCACTAAAACATCTTCCTCCAGGTTGATGCTGAATCTGTTGCTCAACTAGCTGTGAATTTGCCTAATTACTGGTTATGCAGTCAAATTTCACAATCTTATGCACAAGATATTACAGAATGTTTTGCTAAAATCCAGACATCCTGTATTTATGTTTGACATTCTGGCACAGTTGTTAGGATGCAGATAGCACGATGCAGCCATGAAAAAAACAGACTACTAGAGGCTGCTTATCATTTACCTCCCTGACACTTTTTCCTCAATCCTTACCCAGATTACGGGGGAACTTCCATTTTCTACTCTTTCCTATATGAATATTCTTGAATATTCAGTCCTTGTATGCCTTTAGGTTCTTTACATTAGAGAGGCAATTAAAAAAATAATTTTGCATTAAAAACTGCATTGACAAAGTGAAAAACTCATACATTTTTTATTAAAAAAAAACTAGATGTATATTTAGGTTTATTAGCTTTTGAAAGACGATAAACCTCAAAAGAGCCTACACAGTCCTATTCCTTCAAAAGAACCTATCAAAGTTTACAATTTTTAAAAGAGCAGAAACATACAGTATTTTACATGGAATAAAAATGAGAGAACTGACAGACACTGACTTAAGGCAACAGGGAAGCCCGAGTCTGAGACTATAGGACTGTATCGTCACCCAAATATCCCTCCTCACCCCATTCCTGTCCCTTAAAAGTTTGGAATCAGAGATTTTAAGAAATAGACTGTTTAAGAAATAAAAGAATTCTCAGAGAATGAGCAGATAATGTGCCCAGCATGATTAATGGCCTTTCAATGATGAGCAAGTGTGGGAAACACATGACTCCTGGCAATGTGTGCTTTGCCTGCCAGATGGTGCCTGACCCTCCACCCCATCCTTCATCCCTTTTTGGAGCTTTATCCCAGCCATGACACCCATTCCATCTTTGACCTCCTCTCCTACCTCATCCTTGATCTCCACCCTCCAGGCTAAGGGATGAGGTGAAGCTGAGGGATGGGGTGAGGATGCCTGTTTTGCACATTACTTGGTAATTTTTAAGAAGTAGCTGGACATTTTACTAGTTTGTTTTGTAGGCTTTTGCAGAAGTCCCCCCTCCCCGCCCATGTTAAAATGGTCTTGTCAAAAAGTTCCCAGCATCAAAAGAACTGATCAAAGCAAGTGTGTCCAAATGCCATATAACTACCTAAATAATGGAATAAAAGAAGTACCTGAGAATTAAAAGATTTGAGTATATATTTACGATTTCTACCAATCATTTGGCAGACCTTGGGAAATTCTATTCCTAATCTGAGCCTGTCTTCCTTGTAACTGGCAAGTTTGGGCTAAATAATCTTCATAGTTCTTTCTCAAGCTATGATTCTCAGATGCCTGGTACTGTTATTACTATTTCATTTGTAATTATCTTGCCTTTAAGCATCTCTGGGTCAAGGACCACATCTCATACTTCTACAGAAGGCATCACACAATCTGGGCCCACAGTCGGCACTTAACATTTTTCAATTGAACTGATTTCCCATTTGTGAGCTAAACTGGCTATAATTAGGCTTCTATTCAATAATTTTTCTCTGAAGAGCATATGACCCCCACAGGTAACCTTGGTTGCTGGTCAGACTGTAACCATCAGGCCAAACTCTTTGCTTACAGAACATAAAAATTTACAAGGATGACTGAGAAAATACTGAGCCCTCCAAAAGTAAATCTGATGCAAGGTCCTCCATGGTAGACCCTGGCCAGACGGACTGATGCTTCCAAGTGATCCCTCCTCTCAACTTCATCACCTCTCCACTGCCCTTGGCCTAAATAGCATGTGTTAAGTCAAAGATGAAAAGCACCCTACAGTCCAAGAAGGAAAAAGTAGCCTGGTGAGATATCACTGATATTTTACATCCTAGGATAAAGCTTTTCTTACAACCTAAGTATTTCAGTGATTTTTTTCAAAGTAAATTTACTCCTATCAAACTTTAATTTATGCTAACGACCACAGGGAATGTCATAATAATTCAGAACATTTTAATCTTCTTTTTGCTAAAATAACAAATTCATTCCACAAGTGTTCATTGAACCCCAAGTACATGTTAGACACCACTAGTCGCTAGTTTGTTCAACTAGATATACATTACAATCCTGGAAAACACCATCAGTTTTTTATCTTCTTTTCATGACAGTGATTAAACACCCAGCTTCTCAGATTTTTTAAAAGGTATGCTCCAAGCTCCTTATTAAGAAGACCATTCACCAAAGGCTAATCTGAGTATGTTTCTCTTTTGATACATGTTACTACCATCCTGGTCAAGTCTGATTAAAGAGTCATGCCACTGTAATTCCAGACTCCCATTCCTTACTAACAGAAGAAACTGAAGTACTGAACAGATAACCAAAATTTCTCAATGGGTCTATGCTTTCCTTTAGCCTGACTTCATAAGAACAAAATATAAGTGAACTTTTAACCTTCTGTACTGCTTCCATAAAAAAATGATAGCAGCTATGGCAGATTTCTGTTTTTAAATGAAATGGTCACAGAGATAGGAGCTGTACTAGTTAGTAAAAACAGCCCAAGTAAAGAATCTGCACATAAAGAATCTGCAATAAGGTCTTGTCACCTGGTGATCCGATTAGTGGACTTCAGAACGATAAGTAGTATCAACTTTAAAATGTTGTAGTATTAGGCAAATACACCACATGCAGAAGAAAACTAGTCCTCACCAATGGGCATTTGGGTCTTCCCTGGTAATCTGTGTGTTTTCAAACTCATGGTCTCAACACATTGGTATGTGCAGATCAGCTGTGAATATGTTTTGCATCAGCTGTTACTAATATTGAACTACCAACATTTGTAAGTAATTTTCTTTTTAAAAAATAGTACATTGAAAGCTGTTCCTATACTACAGAAATACCATCACTAAATCATTCACATTCCAGTAGGCTTTCCAGTCCAAGAGAGAAGAAAGGGGTGGGATTACTGCTGGTACACTGGCAAGTGCGCAGAAGCCAGGCTAGCCCCACCTATGGGAGGGACCTACTTGGGAGGTGTATCTTGAGGACTGAGGAAAACACAGCTGGGGCTGAGAATTAAGTTTAACTCTAGGCAGCCCAGAACATGCAGTATTGGAAAGTTATGAGACTTAGCTTTCCTAATAGTTGGGAACTGCTCATCTGTAGGATAGCCTAAACTTTAATTTTCAAGATATGAAGCTGTAATAATTTGGACTTGGAGGATTTTGAGGGTGCTGTTTTATTGGAGAGGGAGGGCAATATTTCAAAGCAAATACCTGTCTGATTTTCAACTCTCTCAGCCTGCAAGGGATATAACAGAAAGCGGGAGAGTGGCACTGCCTTAAAGTCAGGAGTTTGGAGCCAGAGAAGGAATTCTCTTTTGGACCTGCTGAGTTTCAGTTGATGGTAGGAGACTGAATGGAAAAATACAAACACATGTAACTTATTTGAGCTGGTTTCCTCTTATGTAAAATGGACTTAAGACTATCTGCCTTGAAGAATGTTATGAGAATTAGAGATAACATAAATAAGTACAGAGCACAATGCCTGACTCTAAAAGACAACTTTTAGTTGAAGTGAAAGACAAAGAAGAAAAGGAAGGATATACCCATCTGAATGCAGAGTTCCAAAGAATAGCAAGGAGAGATAAGAAAGCCTTCCTCAGTGATCAATGCAAAGAAATAGAGGAAAACAATAGAATGGGAAAGACTAGAGATCTCTTCAAGAAAATCAGAGAAACCAAGGGAATATTTCATGCAAAGATGGGCACAATAAAGGACAGAAATGGTATGGCCCTAACGGAAGCAGAAGATATTAAGAAGAGACGATAAGAATACATAGAAGAACTATACAAAAAAGATCCTCATGACCCAAATAACCACGATGGTGTGATCACTCAACTAGAGCCAGACATCCTGGAATGTGAAGTCAAGTGACAAAGCTAGTGGAGGTGATGGAATTCCAGCTGAGCTATTTCAAATCCTAAAAGATGATGCTGTCAAAGTGCTGCACACAATATGCCAGCAAATCTGGATAATTCAGCAGGAGCCACAGGACAGGAAAAGATCAGTTTTCATTCTAATCCCAAAGAAGGGCAATGCCAAACAATGTTCAAACTACTGCACAATTGCACTCATTTCACATGCTAGCAAAGTAATGCTCAAAACTCTCCAAGCTAGGCTTCAACAGTATGTGAGCCAAGAAATTCCAAATGTTCAAGCTGGATTTAGAAAAGGCAGAGGAACCAGAGATCAAATTTCCAACATCCACTGGATCACAGAAAAAGCAAGAGAATTCCAGAAAAACATCTACTTCTGCTTCATTGAGTACACAAAAGTGACTGTGTGGATTGTGACTATGTGGATCACAACAAACTGGAAAATTCTGAAAGAGATGGGAATAACAGACCACCTGACCTGCCTCCTGAGAAACCTTTATGCAGGTCAAGAAGCAACAGTTAGAACCAGATATGAAATAATGGACTGGTTCCAAATTGGGAAAGGAATACGTCAAGGCTGTATATTGTCACCATGCTTATTTAACTTATATGCAGAGTACATCATGAGAAATGCTGGACTGGAGGAAGTACAAGCTGGAATTGAGATCGCCGGAATAAATATCAGTAACCTCAGATATGCAGATAACACCACCCTTATGGCAGGAAGCAAGAGGCACTGAAGAGCCTCTTGATGAAGCTGAGAGGAGAGTAAAAAGCTGACTTAAAACTCAACTTTCAAAAAATGAAGATCATGGCATCCAGACCCATCATTTCATGGCAAACAGATGGGGAAACAATGGAAACAATGACAGACTTTATTTTCTTGTGCTCCCAAATCACTGCAGATGGTGACTGCAGCCATGAAATTAAAAGACGCTTGCTCCTTGGAAGAAAAGCTATGACAAAAGCTAGACAGTGTATTAAAAAGCAGAGACATTACTTTGCCAACAAAGGTCCATCTAGTCAAAGCTATGGTTTTTGCGGTAGTCATGTATGGATATGAGTGTTGGACCATAAAGAAGACTGAGCGCCAAAGAACTGATGCTTTTGAACTGTGGTGTTGGAGAAGACTCTTCAGAGTCCCTTGGACTGCAAGGAGATCAAACCAATTCTACAGGAAATCAACCCTGAATATTCATTGGAAGGACTGATGCTGAAGCTCCAATACTTTGGTCACCTGATGCGAAGAACTGACTCACTAGAAAAGACCCTGATGCTGGGAAAGATTGAAGGCAGGAGAAGGGGACAACAGAGGACAAGATGGCTGGATGGCATCACTGACTCAATGGACATGAGTTTGAGCAAGCTCTGGGAAATGGTGAA
Source organism: Ovis aries (assembly GCF_016772045.2). Lineage (NCBI taxonomy): Eukaryota > Metazoa > Chordata > Mammalia > Artiodactyla > Bovidae > Ovis > Ovis aries. Next base: position 100,981,798 of record NC_056080.1, on the reverse strand, counting down.
GGACTGAAGTGCTGCAGTCCATGGCCTTGCAAAGAGTCAACCTCGACTGAGCAACTGAACAACAACAAAAGAAAACTTAATTATTAGTCCCTAAGGTCTATAGGACTTGGGTATCGGCAAGAAGTGAGAACTGGCGAATTAATGGTATTGAGATAGCAGTTGAAGCCATGAAAATGAGTGACGAGCAGAGGGGGAAGGGAGCACTGAAGACATCCCCTTTCGAGAACAGTCACATTTGAATGGAAGAGGAAGATTTGTCATCAAAAAGGAGAGAAGGAATGCTCAGAGGGGTGGGAGGAAAACAGATACATGTACTGCCACAAGCCAAGGGAAGGAAAACATTCAAGGGGGAGAAAGAAAAATAAGCCCCAATGGATTCAGTAAAAAGTCCGTCATTGGTAACCTGCAGGGGAGCAATTTTACTAAAGAGGCAGTGGCAGAAGCCAGATTACAAGGTGTTTCAGAATGAGTGGTAAAGAAATGGAGCCAGCAGATATAAAGCACTCACTTGAGAAGAGAAAGTCAATAACATTGCAGTCTCACAGCTGGACTTGGTCCAGACACGCAAGAACAGACTTTAGCTGTAAAGACTTAAATGTGGGATTTTAATATGGAATTTCTGATGGCTGCAGGTATAGAGGGGCCTCCCAAGGGAAAAACACATTCCTACTAAAACTAAATATGGCTTTCATAAGCTCAACAAAGAGAGGCCAACCTTGGTTGTTTCTTAAGTCTCCGTGGCTTCAAGATAATGCCACTCAATTCTAGGGACCGAGAGAGGAGAAAAACAGAATGAAAAATTTAAGAATGTACAGATTTCTGAAGAGCCTTCTCTCTTAGGTGGCCTCCCTGCAGAGCTTTTGTTCTCCAAACTCCCAGACCCTCCAAGACTCTAAAGGAGCATAACCCAATCAAGCCTCCTCAGGTTAAAGGGAAAAGAAAAGGCTTGCCTATTAACTCCAAACCAATCACTTCCTGCTTCCCTTGTGTTACACAAAGTCCCTATTTTCATTGAGTAAATAAATAAGTCCCCAAAAAGCAGAGTAGTTTTCGGGAAAAGCTGGTAGGGTCCACAAAGCTGATTAGGACTTATTTATTTGAAAGTTTCAAATAAAAGGTATTTCAACTGGTCAGGAATGTTTGAGGACTATTAAGATGTGACAGGATTCCCTAGGTAAACATGTCGTACCTCAGGCTTCTTGGAATCTCTAATCCCTATTACAAGCAAGGTCCTAAATAAGAGAAATAATAATACTAGCTACCATTATTGAACAAGCATGCACCATGTGCCCTTTACATGCATAGCCTCATTTAATCCTGATGTTAGATATTATTAACCCCAGGGATGCAGAGTCCTTAGGCTAACCCCTGTTGCCAAAGGACCTCCCAGGATTCACCAGCATAAATGCCCTATCGTCTGGCCATGGACTTGTATTTTCTTGTCCCAGTACTGCTTTGACTGCTTGGTTTTCAACAGTTTAGAAAAAATTTTAAATATATCTTCTCCCTTTTCTGATGTCATATGGGTTTTGGAAATAAACAGAACCCAACTTGGGCTTCCCTGGTGGCTCAGTGGTAAAGAACCTACCTGTCAATGCAGGAGACATGGGTTTGATCCCTGGGTTGGAAAGATCCCCTAGAGAAGGAAATGACAACCCACTCCAGTATTCTTGCCTGTTCGGAAATCCCATGGACAGAGAAGCCTGGCAAGTTACAGTCCATGGGATCACGAAAGAGTTAGACATGACTTACCGACTAAACACGGAGAAGGCAATGGCACCCCACTCCAGTACTCTTGCCTGGAAAATCCCATGGACAGAGGAGCCTGGTGGGCTGCAGTCCATGGGGTCGCTAAGGGTCGGACATGACTGAGCGACTTCACCTTTACTTTTCGCTTTCATGCATTGGAGGAGGAAATGGCAACCCACTCCAGTGTTCTTGCCTGGAGAATCCCAGGGGCAGGGGAGCCTGGTGGGCTGCCGTCTATGGGGCCGCACAGAGTCAGACACGACTGAAGCGACTTAGCAGTAGTAGCAGCAGCAGCGACTAAACAGTAAGACCCCAAGTTCATATCCTGACTCTGTCCCCAACCAATCTGTGTGGTCTTAGCCAAACAAACAATCATAGTAACTTCAGTGTTGTTGTGAAGACTGAGATACTAGTACAGTGGCTAGCACATAGTGAAAAATAAAAAATTCATATTTTTTAAATTCAAAAAAATATAGAGAAAAAAATGAACTATCATTCCCACTACAGGAAAGTTACAAGACTCAAAATAGCCTGGAGTTAAAACTCCCCTCCAGGTCCTCCCCACCATTCTATGCAAAACAAAGAACTCTCTCACCCGAAGAAAAAAAATGGACATTAAGGTTGATTACGCCCAGCTCCCAGCTGGTCCAGCCTCTGGTCTACCTCCAAAATTCCTTACCCCAGCCGCTTAAGAGATAACTACTCTGAACAACCTCGGAGAAGAACAGGCCCCCTTAAGACAGTAACTTTCCACAACGTGCTTATATATACTTACTCTTTTCTTGGATAAGCGCAGCAGCTTGCTAATCTGACTGCTGCCCCTTCTCGCCTCATTAAAGGTGATCTGTTCCTGTAGAGTGCCAGTTATTCTTTCTCTGAACCTCGCCTTCTCTAACTCCCTTACCTTACACCCACCATCCAAAAATAGGCCCCAAGATATTTCAGCATATATGTATATGTTTTTTCCACCAAACTGGAATTTTATATATATATACATACACACACACATATAGTCCATTCTTTATAAAGTGTTAACATACATCATAAAATATTCCTTGGAAATATCAGTGTTAACAGCTTCATAATATTCCATTGAATAAATTCACCATAACTAATTTAACAGACACAACACTGATTAAACAGAAACAATTGACTTTTCACCATAGGCCTCTGTAGCTCAACTCAGAGGATGCTTCCAATGAGAATTCCAGGGAGAGTTTCTGTTTCCCTTAAATTACACCTCATGTACAGCCCCCAAGCTTCCAGCCATCTTTGTCAGGGGTTACTGGCTTTAGTGTTACCTGCATATGTCTAAGCAGAAGCTTTGAAAGTTAGACTTTTGGGCCATGTCCAAGGCAAGCACTAGCTCGAAATAGATGCAACATGATGTACATTTAACCATAGCTAACTAATAATAAAATACATATTCTGAACATTTTAACAAACCACATTACCATGTATTTTGTGACATCAGAGAAGCGTTATCAAACTAGAGGACTGGTTCTCATTAATATATCCAAGATAGATTGCTTAAATATTTTATGGGATACCCAGACAGTAGAGTACTGCATAGCCATTAAAATCATGTTGACATCTATGTAATAACACAAAAAAATGTTCTGAAAATAGTTACGTTTTTTAAAAAGCAGGGTATAAAATGGCATGTATGTTTGTTTTTGTTTAGTCGCTAAGTTATGTCCGACTCTCTGTGACCCCACGGACTGCAGCACACCAGGCAGGCTCCTCTGTCCTCCACTATCTCCTGGAGTTTGCTGAAATTCATGTTCACTGAGTCGGTGATGTTTTCTAACCATCCCTTGCAATGTATACATATACTTTAAAGATCTAAAAAAAGAAAGTCTACTAGCCAAACTGTTAACAGGTCTTAGTATCACAAGTAAATTGTTTGCTTCACTATCTTACCTATGTTGCTGCATTTTCTAACATTAACAGGTATCATGCCAATAAATTATTCTTACTTTTAAACAAGCCAAAATTGTACATTCATTCATATTCTAAACCCCTATTATGGTATGTGCTACCATTCCCTATGTATTCTGGCTTGTCAAGACAATTATATCAACAATAATAAATAACCATGATGGAGCCCATAGAATACGGGAATTAGAACTGGAACTAAACTCAACCTGTCCCTAACATTATGCCCTTGGCAAATTGCTTAATCTCCCAGGACCACAGCCCTCATCTCTAAAGTAGGGAATATACGGTCTACCTCAGAGGGTTGTTGTGAGTTGAAATGAGACAGTGCAGGTGGAAGTGTCTCTTCCTATGCCTGGTAAACGGAAAGTCAGTTAAACCTAGTTCCAATACCATTCTCAGCAAGATACAAAGTGCAAAGTGACTCTCACTATAATTATTCAATTTCTACTCTGTGTTTCTCTTTTCATTCAATGTGTCCTTCTGTGTTCAGACCGGAATGTAAAAAAGAATACGTGAACAGGAGAGATGCCAGTGAGAGTGGAAATACCTGAGACAATGCGAGTACACAAATAGCTGAGTACCACACAGTCCTTGTATCATGAGATGCTTGACCACAAGCAGAATCAAAATTAATGCAGTTCACTGCCCCTACCTACCCTGTAACCCTGACCTAAAGCAAAAAAGAACAGAACCTCAGGTTTAAATCTCATATTTAAAGGGTCCAGTGTTACTGCAGCTGTAACTGCCAGAGGCACACATCTGATCTGAGCTTTGGGAACAGGGAGATGTATTAACAAGTGTGGTTAATAGTCATAAGGGAAAGTTAAAGGAAACTCTTGTTGACTTCATAACAGAAGAAAAGGGCTATATGTACAGTCAATGTTAATTATGCTCTTGTTAGCCATATGATCTTATGAGAACAGTTCTGTCTGCTTCTGTGCTAATGAGCAGCTAAAACTAAGGATCTGTCATGTGCATTTTATTACTGCCATTGGTTTTTTCCAAAAGCGGCGTCATGTTTGTCCTAGAGAGAAAAAAGGAAGGTATTTCCAAATAAGAATTGTAATAATAATAAGCCTCCAACACTTCCTCTTTCTTTTTTCCACCTTTCTCTCAAATAACCTGGTATATCATTCTGTAACTCACCATTTTCAAAAAATAAACTGAGAAATGTGATGGTATTAAATATGAATAACCATCTGTGCCATCTCTTTGAGAAGAGCAGGAACTCCAAATACAGGAAAACAAAAAAGCCCGCCCTCTGGCATATAGATACTTAAGCAAAAGGCTTCTTTCAATCCACATACTCAAACATTTTAAAGAGGTAGGTGAAAAATGAGCTCTTCAGTAAAAATTCTCACTTTTTAATGTCTGCAATTTTATCCAACATTCAGAATTGCATCCTGGGTTAGAACTGTATACTCGGTACATCTTCTTTAAAAACCATATAAATCAAAAACTACTAGAAGTCTCAAAACATCAGATAATATGATTGATTTTATTCTTTTATGACATCACCTGAACAGGAGAGGAATGAATGGGCTTCAGAAACCTCTTATTTTTCCAGCAGCTTTCTTACAGAATAACATACTTTCATAATGAAATGTAAGATTATAAATTGCCAAATTGATTTTGCATCAGTGGTAAAAAGTCATAAGTGACTAAGTGTCCTAAGGTGACCTAGTATGTTATAGAAAATGTGAAACCATAGTATACTGACAGTTTAATTGGTTTAGCAAGAGTTCATATCACTTGGCTGAAATGCATCATTGGCCTTTTTATCGTTACATCTTATTGCAGCTTTAAAAATAAAGTAGATGACAATCTTGTGAAATGTTTCCTTTACTGAATCAGGTTCCTGTCCTTGACTTTATTGCTTTGCTTAGCTTTCCAAAGCAATGTTTACAAACTTCCTCTGCCTTTTAATATATTTTGAATAGTGAAATTTATCTCCCCAACTTGATCCTTTCGAGCCTGGAAATGGGAAAACACTAGTGTACCGTCAGTGCGAGGTGCACGAAAACAGATAGCGTCAAGGAGTTAAATACCAGAGTGGATGGCACCTTGACATTTATTGCTGTCTAGTGCAAACCAGAATATATAATTTGACTCTTTTACAGCATTAGGAGGGCAATTTAAATGCGTTAGGACTTGAACTATCAAAAGATGCTGTCTCCTGTCTCCAGATGTAATTACAAGACAAGACTATTAAAGCAGTCTTATAACTACGAGAGGAGCTAAGACTGTGAAGGGCGACAGAAGCGGAAAGAACTACTTCGCCAGCAATGGCAGCTCATTTTCTGAGAGCAGTCCCTACAGCAGAACAGGAGGCCGGCTTTCGGGCTAGGGTGCACTCCTCCTGAACGACTGGTGTCAAAGGAAGGTCCTGAGCTCAACTGCGACCCAACACAGCAAGATAGGAGCAGAAATGACACTGCCACCACCAAGAACATTCTACGCCTCCTGCCTCCATTCTACTTCTGCAGGTTAAACAGGCAGAATGTAGTCATTAGTTTGGCTTATTGAGAAGCTGCTTACTATATGTGAGGAGTGTAGAGCGCTAGGCAATGGTGCAGTTAGCAAACCCAGGCCATGCCAAGTTGGTATTCTCCAAATCCCAGGTATGTAGCGACTCCCTAAGGGACAACTTTTTGTTTTCCCCACCCCTTCCATTCAGTGGTATTAAAGTGTGAGTGAGCATGTAAATAACAATAAGAATCAAAAGGTTTGTCTATGAATTTCACAATATTCCTGGAAACAAGGTTAAAATGAAAGAGAATCTCCAGTTACTTGTCAATATGATATTGTCTTTAAAAAGATCATGTCCCAGTTAGCTACCATGTTAAGGAATTATATACAAAACTGGTAAAAGGATGAGTGGGGGAGGGGCCAAGTCTGGTCATTCTTAAACCACAGGTTGACACTCGGATTCTAAGCAGGGAGTCAAGTTAAAGCAAGTGCATGCAGAAAAGATGCTTGTTCTTTTTTTTTTTTACACAAAATTCACATTTTATTTAGGTTGAAATAAACTATACAAAATTGATTTTCTTCACCAAAAATAACAGCAATATTTTCTGTATTATTCCTAAATAAACTACAAAACACTTAAGACTCAATGTTGATTAGGATGTAGTGAGACGGGCACTTGCACACTGCTCCTGGATGTATAGATTGATAAAACTCTTCGGGAAAGTGATACGGTATTAAGTATCTAGATCTTCCTAGAAGTTTATATTCTTTGATGCAGTTTCCTTATGTCTCTAGCCCAAGGAAACATCAGAAATCAGCACAAAGTTATATGTACACAAATGTTCATGGCAACATTGTTTACACTAGCATGAAATTGCAAACACCCTAAATGTACATCAGTAAGGGGGTGCTTGGAGAAGGCAATGGCACCCCACTCCAGTACTCTTGCCTGGAAAATCCCATGGACAGAGGAGCCTGGTGGGCTGCAGTCCATGGGGTCGCTGAGAGTCAGGCACAACTGAGCGACTTCACTTTCACTTTTCACTTTCCTGCATTGGAGAAGGAAATGGCAACCCACTCCAATGTTCTTGCCTGGAGAATCCCAGGGACGGGGGAGCCTGATAGGAGGCCATCTATGGGGTCGCACAGAGTCGGACATGACTGAAGTGACTTAGCAGCAGCAGCAGCAAGGGGGTGCTTAAATACATTATGCATATGGACAATCACACTTACCATGAACTTCTAATGGCATGTGAAAATGCATGTATATATTGTTAAGGGAAAGGGCAGAGTTCAAAACTCTATGCAGTAGAAGCAAGTATCCGAGTGCCCCCATCCCAATCCCATGTAATTTCAAAAACATCTTCAAACAAAGTGCGTGAAAAAAAAAAAAAAAGCAGAGATGGGGATGAAACTAGAGAATGTTGTGCTTACTGAAATGTCAGACAAAGAAGGACAAATACTATATGATATCACTTATATGTAGTATAAAATATAGTACAAATGAATGTATATACAAAAGAGAAACAGATGCACAGATCTAGATAACAAACTACTTACTGGTTACCACTGGGGAGATGGAGGGGGATGGGGCAAATTAGGGGTATGAGATACAAACTACTACATATAAAATAGATAAGCAACAAGCAAATATCATATAGCACAGGAAATTATAGCCATTATCTTGTAATAACAGTTAACGGAGTATAATTTGTAAAAATACTGAATCATTATGCTGTACACCTGAAATTTATATAACATTGTAATTCAATTACATTTCAATTTTTTCTGAAAAGCAGAGCTTATCACCATTGAAAGTAAGAGAGTTTGACCACTTGATTTAAAAAAAAAAAAAGCTTTTTATTTTGCAATAATTTTAGGTTTACGGTAGAGTCACAAAGCTAGTTTCACTTGGTTTCCCCTAATAGTAACATCTTAAATAACCATGGGCCATTTGTCAAAATCAAAATGTTGACATTGGTACAAAGCTACTGACCAAACTACAGCCTTTATTCAGATTTCCCCAGGTTTTCCACTAATGACTTTTATCTGTTCCAAGCTCTAATTCAAGATACCACATTGCATTTAGTTGGTCACTTAATTTTAACAAGAGAATTCAAATTTGCGCCTCACCCAAGACTCATAAATTGCCTATTCATTTAATTAAGTTTTCTTTTAGCTTAAGCCATTTCTACTGAAGAGCCATGAAAGTATAAAAAAGACCATTTTAAAACAAGTCAAAATAATCTGTTTTCCTGATTTTCACATGAATTTATTTCAGAATTCTTCCCCGGGAACTTTGTGTTTTCCCTCTCCTGTGGTCCCTGCATCCCTGTTAACTGGTTCACATTCCCCTAATGATCAGACCCCAGGTGGCTGGGCACTAGGGCAGCACCATCTCAGACACAGAACAAGTACTAAACTGAACGGAGTAGAACTTGAAGGTAGGGAGCTACCATCAACAACCTCAATCTTGCTAGAAATAACCTCTGGATAAAAATGATTCACTTAACAAACATTTCTTTAGCATCTATACATAAAATCCTTTTTAGCATCATGTGTGCTGTTTCAGAGTGGTGCAGAGAGGCTGAGTAACTCCACAAACAGTCTATTAGTTAATAGATGGCAGAGCAGTGATTCTAACCCCAGTTCCTCTGTGACTCCAAATCCATGCTCTTGATTGTCTTATTGTTCCTCCTTGAGAAACTCTCAATAAATGATGGAGCCGAATTATTCCAGTTCTAGTTCTTAAACCCTGACTGTTCCAACCTTGAATAGAACTCTGACCCAGCACTGGTTCTGATTTGATATTTGTGGCCATAAAGGCAATGGCAACCCACTCCAGTACTCTTGCCTGGAAAATCCCAGGGATGGAGGGGCCTGGCAGGCTGCCATCTATGGGGACGCACAGAGTTGGACACAACTGAAGTGACTTAGCAGTAGCAGCAGCCATCTTCCTTCCCCTTTTACTAAACCTTTACTTACCTGCTCAGATGTGCTGTATATATACCAACCAAGTTGACCCCTCTGTAGTATGTCTCAGTCATGTTCTGTTAAAGCTTTCCAGATCTGCCTGGTTGGGGACCATCCCGCCTGTCCCCAATGATGAGGGGCCTCTGGTGTCCTTTGCTCTGTCAGCCACTCTGCCCCCTCTGGAACACGGAACTAGCTTTACCTTTGGGCCCTGCACTCTGCCAGTTGGCTTGGCAACCTTGGAGACAGGAAAAGGGAAGTCTAGCTGAAGCAGCCTGGATTTCCCAGGAGAGTGACACTTGGCAGCAAGAAGCTCAAAGGAAATGACTTCCTAATCTTCCTTTTTTAAAGATGGCTGAAGAAGGAGGACAAGAAAGCCTAGTCCTGCTCCTTTTCTTCACACTGAGAATCACTCAAAGGATGCTATTCACAAAACAGCACTAGGGAAGACCTAGGGCAATCTCAGCCTAGTGTGTTCCAGCTTACAAAGGAGCTTCCCCACTCTGGGAATGAAGGAAAGAAGACAAGGGAAAGGGATATATCAGTGACTTAGCTCCGTGGATACTTTCTGAACTCCTCCAGTCACTACCAAGTGACCTCAGGAACTACCAGCTGTGCACAGGTGGCAGAAGCCTTTGATGACTGGTTTCCTCTTCCCTAGAGTCATTTAGCAGCAGGAGGGGTTGTGGGGTGGAGAGAGCAGCTGTTTATTCTCATGACACTTCCCCCTGCCAAAGACAGCTCTTTGATTGATCCCCCGGCAGAAGATTTAGCTTGTACTCTGGGGACAGAAATGGTTTGGGGATAGATGGGTTGTGCAATTTCCTCTGGGTCAAACAAGGAATCCTCAGGAGAAACCAGTGACTTTCCCTAGTGCCATCTGTTGATGGGAGTGAAGCGGGGTGAATACAAACGTACCACCACCATTACCCTCTTCCCACCTTTTCCTGCGACCTTTTTAGAAACCATCAATGTAAGCTTACATTGGTCCACTCTAGAACTGTATGAGATAGAGTCTTCTACCACCCATTTTAAAGATGGGGAAACTGAAGCACTAAGGAAACAACTCCCAAGATCACAGAGAGGCAGAACTAGGATTTGAACTCAGAGTCTTAGAACTAAGAGAGTCATTAGGATTAAAAACAGACTTTAGAAAAGAAGCCTTACACACCCTGTCACAGCACCCCTTGCCAACACACACACACACACACACACACACACACACACACACACACACACACACACACACAACTCCCACCATGCCAGTGACTGTCTTTTCCAGCAAAGAGCAATGTAATCTCCTTTTAGGAAACAAAATCTGACCAATTTAGTCAGGGAGAGAAGACAGGCTGAGAACAGAAAAGCAAGTGAAAGTAAAAATCAAACTTGCTGAAAACAGAAAGTAGAGAAAGCAGGCTGGAAGCTGTGATCAGAGATGGAACACAGTATATATCAGTATATATATATCCTCGTTTGTGAGATGTTTTAAAACAAGAATGTAAAACAAAATAGTTGGAAGTGCGCTCAGCGGCCCCATGGATCTGCCTCTTGCTTCAACAGTGCTTGGACAGAACAGACCCAGGGATGCCCCTTGCTCCCGCCTCCGACCACCCTGCAACCTTTTTTCTAGTCGCAAGCTCCGGAGTCAGCCACTCAGCTGTCCACGATCACCGGGACGAGCCACCATTTTTTAACTCCTTATTGCCGACCAATCATGAGCTCCCAAATTTATCAGAATTATTCTACCGAGATGGAGGCCACCATCAACCGCCTGGTTAACATGCAATTGCGGGCCTCCTACACCTACCTTTCTCTGGGCTTCTATTTCAACCGCGACGATGTGGCCCTGGAGGGTGTGGATCACTTATTTCGCGAAATGGCCAAGGAGAAGTGCGAGGGCACGGAGTGTCTCTTGAAACTGCAACCAGCGTGGCGGCCACGCCCTCTTCCTGGACGTGCAAACGCCATCTCAAGAGGAGTGGGGTAAAACCCAGGATGCTATGGAATCCGCCCTTCTTGTAGAGAAGAACCTGAATCAACCCTGTTGGATCTGCATGGCCTGGCTTCTGCCCGCGGAGACCCCCACATCTGTGACTTCCTGGAGAACCACTTCCTAGATGAGGAAGTGAAACTCATCAAGATGGGTGACCACCTGACCAACCTCTGCAGGGTGGCTGGTCCCCAGGCTGAGTTGGGTGAGTATCTCTTCGAAAGGCTCACCCTCAAGCATGACTAGGAGCTTCTGGAGACCAGTGGCCACTGAAGAACCCACCTAACATCAGGGCTGCCTTAAGCCCCTCTCTGCAGCCACTAGGCAGCTTTTTAACACCCTGGAGCCCTCTCTCAAGCCTTGGACCAAATGGAAACAATAAAGCTTTTTGCAGCAAAAAAAAAAAAGAAAAGAAAAAAAAAAAAAGAAAATAGTCTAAGTCACATCCTCTCTTACAACCTCATCCTGAAATACAGGGTAGGGCTTGTCTGATCATTGGGAAGACAAAAGAAAGGAATTATTGCCTTTTCCTTCTAGCCTTCCCCTAATTCCAGCATCAGTCAAGGCTGGGAATCTAAGATAGAAATGGGGAAAATAGAAGAATTCCTAAGAGGAGGGCTGTACACTGCAACCAGCAGGTCAGGGGACTAGGGGACCACGCTGAAGAGCATGGGAACAACTGGAACACAACAGCTGGTTGGGCCAAGACTTCCCAGCCCTAGCCTTAGCATTGAAACAAATCCACTGTTTCTTTGCATTGCAAAAGCATATCACCCTCAAGCTGGATCTTCCAAAGATGATAACATTGGTTCCCATTTAATTATGAAAAAGGAACAATCAAAATAAGCAGATGACTCTGGGCTTTCCTCTACTGCCACAGGTAGAATTTCAATGCTGATTGACACTGACAAATACCAGGTTTTGGGGGGAAATGGCAGAATCCCGAGATGCTCTGCTTGGGTATTCTCTGTCCTTGTAAATTGCCCAGGAACATTGTTTTTATTTTTATTTTTAGCTTTACAATATTGTATTGGTTTTGCAATACATCAACATGAATCTGCCACAGGTATACACGTGTTCCCCATCCTGAACCCCCCCCTCCCACCTCCCACCCCGTACCATCCCTCTGGGTCATCCCAGTGCACCAGCCCCAAGCAACCAGTATCATGCATGGAACCTGGACTGGCGATTCATTTCTTATATGATATTATACATGTTTCAATGACATTCTCCCAAATCATCCCACCCTCGCCCTCTCCCACAAAGTCCAAAAGACTGTTCTATACATCTGTGTCTCTTTTGCTGTCTCGCATACAGGGTTATCATTACCATCTTTCTAAATTCCATATATATGCATTAGTATACTCTATTGGTGTTTTTCTTTCTGGCTTACTTCACTCTGTATAATAGGCTCCAGTTTCATCCACCTCATTAGAACTGATTCAAATGTATTCTTTTTAATAGCTGAGTAATATTCCATTGTATATATGTACCACAGCTTTCTTATCCATTCATCTGCTGATGGACATCTAGGTTGTTTCCATGTCCTGGCTATTATAAACAGTGCTGCGATGAACATTGGGGTACACGTGTCTCTTTCAATTCTGGTTTCCTCAGTGTGTATGCCCAGCAGTGGGATTGCTGGGTCGTACGGCAGTTCTATTTCCAGTTTTTAAGGAATCTCCACACTGTTCTCCATAGTGGCTGTACTAGTTTGCATTCCCACCAACAGTGTAAGAGGGTTCCCTTTTCTCCACACCTTCTCCAGCATTTATTGCTTGTAGACTTTTGGATCGCAGCCATTCTGACTGGCGTGAAATGGTACCTCATTGTGGTTTTGATTTGCATTTTTCTGATAATGAGTGATGTTGAGCATCTTTTCATGAGGAACATTGTTTTTAAAAGGGAGTAATCACCTTGAAGTGCTGATGATTCTAAATTTGGGGATCACATACAGATATCCGTGGTTTTTACATGACATTTACATATGAAGACATTCTTAATGAAAAATATATTCTATACTGTTTAGCATAACACTGGCTGAAAAATATTCCACTATGTGTGCTGTTATAGGGCTGCAATTGAAATTCCAGTCGCTTTTGGAAAATGCTCAACATTTTTGAAGCTATTTCCTACCAATGACTTTATCACACAATATATAGAACCCAACTGGCCACTTTAAATGACTCTAGAAGGCAATTATATATCAAACTCCTCCATAATGGATTTTTTATAATTGTTAAAGAAACTCATCAATCCTCAGTAATCATTTTAAAGGAAAACTGATTCACTCATAACTAAGCTACTGCTGCCCTGGCTCCCACAACAGAAGCCATGACCATGAATAACTCCAATTCACCCCAAATTCTGGAAGTGCTAATTACCTCCAGGGATGCTACACGGGCAGCTGAAAAGCCGGATGACCACAAGCAATTAGCCAATCAATTTTGCTTCAAATTGCCCCCAACACAATTGGCAGAAAGCCATACATGGAGTTTAAATGGCAGTCACCTATTTGAGAGGAAAAAAAAGGTTTTAGCCTCCCACACTACATTAATAACCGCCATGATGCCCAAAATTACCACCATCCTAATCACATGTTGGGATTTAGGCCCTGCTCAGAAGGCAAACAGATTACTCATTGTTGAATACATTTTAGTCCATTAGCACCCATTAGCATACTAAGTAGGTGTCACCTAGGAAAACTGAGGGCAGTGTTCTGAAGGGATGGAAAGGAGAGTCAGCCCAGCATAGGAAAAGGTGACAAAGAAAAGAGTATTTGGGAAACACTGGTGAGGGGGAACCAGAAAACAAAGCCCCTCTGGTTCCCATATTCCTTAAAGGGGAAAAGTAGGTGGCTGTCACAGATAATAATCTCATCAGTCTAACATCAGTCTCAAGCAGGATTTCAGAACACAGCATCAAGCAGATTTGTGAGCAAAGAAATAAGCAATCACAAGAAGCTAGCATAGTTTTACAAGAACAAGTCATGCCAGAGTAACCTCATTTCCTTTTATGATGGGAGTATTGGACTGAAAACTAAAGGAAAACAGTGGATATACTGCTTCTGGATTTCAAGAGGGTTGAGAACAAAGTGAACAGTCATGTCCAAGACAGATTATTAGAGACTGGAAAGAATACTGCTAGCTGGTTCCTTCACTGCTTTAATGGCTGTATCCAAAGGTGCTAGTTAATAGACTAATGTCAATCCAAAAGGAAATTTCTGATGGGGAACCTACGTGATCTGCTCTGCTCAGCATTTTTATCAATGACTAGTATGATGGCATAACGGTACACTGATCAAATTTACAAACTGCATGAAGCTCTAAGGCACAGTTAACTCATTTTGAAATCCTAGTGATCTCAACAGGCTACAGTTTTAGCTGAAATTTGACAAGATATTTTTATAAGACCAACACCCCAAACATGGGATGAAGGCTGATGACATCAATTTGGAGAATTTTGCTTGACTTTAAGATCAACACTCATTGACTCAATAGTGTCTTAGGCTGGCTGCCTCAATAAAAGAATCGTATGTAGACCAGGAGGAGAAGGGGATGACCGAGGATGAGATGGCTGGATGGCATCACGGACTCGATGGACGTGAGTCTGGGTGAACTCTGGGAGATGGTGATGGACAGGGAGGCCTGGCGTGCTGCAATTCATGGGGTCACAAAGAGTCGGACACGACTGAGTGACTGAACTGAACTGACTGATGTAGACCATCGGAGGTGGAGGCTACTCTCTGCTCCATATTGGGCAATTCTGGGCACTGCAATTTAGGGGACTAATCACCAAATAGAAACTTATCCACATGAGAGTGACTAGTATGGCAAGAGTTACAAGGAGATTGAATTTGGCCCAAACTAACATAAAAACTAGCAATTAAAGCTGACCAAAAATCAAATGGGCTGCTTCTTAAAGGGCAGGATTCCTTCATCAGAGGAGGTTTTCACTCCAAGACCAAATGATCACTGGCTCAGAATACATTGTACAGAGGAGTCACACAAAGGCAGGAGGGCTGCATTTGATGGACCTCTAATGCTCCCTATCAACTCTGAGATACTGTGACATTATAGAACCACCTTCCTTAATTTATAGAACTGAAAAAGGACACAGAACAAAAACAAAACCTCTTAATAGTGAATTAACACAGGAAAAAAAATTCTGAACCCAGAAGAGAGACTACAAAAACAGCAGACAATCCCCATGCTTTCTTGCTCCAAACTCCTTTAGCTGTAGGGGTCTTGTTTGCATGGATAACTTGGAGGTTTAAAATAACTTCACTTGGGTGGCTGAGATGTTTGTAATGAGGATGAGGAGGGTAAAGAGAGTCAAATGGTGATGCGTAAACAACTTATTTCCCTGCCTTCTGTGAAACAGTTTGATGTTTTTCTGTAGACAGAGTGATTTATATGAAAAGGGACAAAAAACAAACAAACAAAAAACCCAGACAACAAACCCACTTTAAGAATATTATTTGTGAAATGCAACTGAAAGTCCATCTAAGTCAAAGCATCTCTTCTATGAGCCCTTAATTAAGATATAAAAAATAATGGCGAGCATATCCATAAGCAGACAAGACTGTTTTTGAGGAATACAGCTGCATAATCCCATGTGCGTGTCTGAAAATGCACTGCAGTACATGGCATACAGTAGATGCTCCTGAATAGTTGTTGACTGGCTAACAAAAACAGAGAAATAAAGTTTTTGAGGCATTTACCAAAAACTGCCCTCAAAATTCCAGCCTATAGAATGACAGCAGGATTTAGAAGACCGTCTTCTACTTGAGACAACTTAACAGGGCTTGGCCATGTTAAGTTGTCCTTGCTGGTCCTTGACTTCTGGGCCACTGAAAAAAGGACAGTCTCCTAGGTAGATTGCTCAGGGTCAGTCCTCTGGAGCAATCAGTTAGGTGCTTCCCCAGTGACATATGGAAAATGCTGGCTCTCTCTGCATGTTGGGAGGTAACACAGAAGGTAAAACTGGCCTGTTGCCTCTGGAAATGTTGCCTTGGACCCAAAAGTCCTCCTTCTAGGGATATCCTAGACAGCTTCTGCTCCAGGTATAACTTTTCAAGTGCATGAAAAGATATGACTAAACATATTCCCTTCAGCCCTGTGTGTCAGAGCAAAAAAAGCAAATAACAAACCCAGGTGCCAACAGGAGAGGAGATGGATACGAACATTACACAATTGTTTTTAAAAAGGACAAAACCTTTCAGTACTTATTTTGAAAAACGTCATAAGATATATGAAGTGAAAAATTATATTGTAAAACAGCACATATGGTATGGTCACATTTACATAGGGAAAAATTGAGAGTGACTAGTGAGTGTGTATATACACACACAGAGGCATGGGAAATGGTTTAGGAAGGACACACATATCAAACTGTACCGTATATCCAGTCAGCATAGCCAGTCAGACAGAGGGAGATGGACAAAGAGGGACTTGGAACTTTTCTATTTTCACTTTTTACTCTCTAGATATTTCTGTATTGCTTTTTTTTTTTTTTTTTTGCATTAGGCACATCCAAATACTACACACACGCTTCTCCATCTCAGAAAATTACATGCATAATTTGAAAAAATATCAAAAACTAAGGACTCAAGCTCTTGCCAAGCCTCCATGGACTTCACAGAGGGCCATGGTGAAGGAGTCTAGCCAGACCCACTTAGCTTCCCTGCTCCACTCAAGTCATTCCCACTCTCTCTTGGGGGTGAGGGGTTTCAGGGGAAAAAAGTTCTCAGGATGGTACATAGCCCCAAGTGGAGGGACAATTTATGAATAAGTGACTTTCTTAGAAAGTCAAAACCCAGGGAGAATCAACAATCCTGTCTCATTAGAACCCTTTCTCAAAGCCTTCTCATAATAAACAACAGCAGTGCTCACTATGAAAATTATGTAATGCACCTACCAAACTACTTGACATTGTCGAAGAAAGATGGAGAAAATCTGGCACTTGAGGCAAAAAGAAACTCAGTTAAATGAAGGTGCTGATTCACATAAGCCTCCAGGCAATAAAACCTTGATATGCATGTTCTTTTCTATCCAATCCTCCCAGACACGCTCATGCACAAGTTGTTTAGGAAAAGAAAATGAGACAGCATCAAATAACTAGATTGAATCAACAAAGTGCCCCTGTAAATCACTCATGAGTGCTTCTTCGGTTAGACACCAAACACTTTCTGTGCTTCACGAAAGAAAAGGTTAACATGAAAAAGCACCTCCTGGACCAAGGTCTTCCTCATCAGAATGTGAATGGAAGACAACTCAATCCACAATTTTGTTACCTGGAAAATAGGAACCATGTGTCTCCTGAAAGTATAAATGTTCTGAAGTGCTTAGCTTTATAGAAATATAGAATTATCTGATCCCGGGGTCAATTTAGTGCTTCAAGTCTATCAGAGTAGAAGTGAAAGTCACTCAGTCATGTCCGACTCTTTGTGACCCCATGGACTATACAGTCCATGGAAATCTCCAGGCCAGAATACTGGAGTAGGTAGCCTTTCCCTTCTCCAGGGGATCAAACCCAGGTCTCCCACATTGCAGGCAGATTCTTCACCAGCTGAGCTATAAGGGAAGCCCAAGAATACTGGAGTGGGTTGCCTATCCCTTCTCCAGCGTATTTTCCCGACCCAAGAATCAAACTGGGGTCTCCTGCATTGCAGGCAGATTCTTTACCAACTGAGCAATCAGGGAAGCCTCGAAGTCTATCAAAAGTGCCTGACAATGGTGCATTTTCAGCTTCAAACTTTAATTTGGACTTCATGAAATCCAAATTATTTTTAAAAGTAATTTTAAAAAGAGCCATAGAAGGCTCCCTGGTGAAGGCAGTACTTGAGGCAAAAGACAGTATAGAGCAGAGACTGAGAACCCAGGCTCTCAAGTGTGTCTGGGTTTGAAATTCCAGCTCTGGTACACAATAGCTTTGTGATCATTGGCAACTTACTGAACATCTATAAAACATGGTATTAATAATATCTACACTTCATGTGACTTCCCTGATGGCTCAGACAGTAAAGCGTCTGTCTACAATGTGGGAGACCTGGGTTTGATCCCTGGGTCGGGAAGTTCCCTGGAGAAGGAAATGGCAACCCACTCCAGTACTCTTGCCTAGAAAATCCCATGGACAGAGGAGCCTGGTGTCCATGGGGTCGCAAAGAGTCAGACACGACTGAGCGGCTTCACTTACTTACTTACTTACACTTCATATGGTTGCTGTGAGGATTCGATGACTTAATGGATAGAATGAGCTTAGCACAGTATTATACTTGGTAGATAGTAGACAACTATTAGATTAAATATTTAAATTAAATAATTAAATATTGGCCAGTATTATATTGTTGACGAAGCAGACCAGAGATAAACAAGGTACTATGGGACACAGAAGAAGGTAACATAATCCAGTGGAGGGGGTAGACAGGGAAGGTTTCTTAAAAGAAATGATATCTGAGTTACTTCTTAAAAACTGATAGACACTAGAGGAAGGATATAAAACTGGAGGCAGAGAGATTAGTTATGAAGTGGTTTAAAAGTCCAGACTAGAGCTAAGCATTGAAACCAGTGATGATAGAGATAGTGAAGAGGAATAACCAGCAGGATTTGGTGGTGATTGGCTGCAGGGAAGAGAGATCAGGAAGGAGTGGGCAGATGCCAGCACCTGAGCAAGTTGCTTATCCTCTCTGGACTTCAGTTTTCCTCATCCATAAAATGGAGATAATACCACCTACCTAACAGGATTACTGTAAGTAAATCAATTTTATTTTAAAACCCATAACATAGTGGGGACTTCCCTGGTGGCTCAGACAGTAAAGAATCTGCCTGCAATGCAGGAGACATGGGTTTGATCCCTCGGTCAAGAAGATCCCCTGGAGAAGGGAATGGCAACCGACACTAATAGTCTTGCCTGGAGAATTCCATGGACAGAGGAGCCTGGCAGGCTATAGCCCATGGGGCCACAAAGACTCAGATATGACTGAGCTACTAACACTAACATAACTTCACCCAGTAGACTATCATATGGAAACTCTATTATTATAATTATTATTAAAAATAATTACAGCATTGGCTCAGATGGTAACGAATCTGCCTGCAATGCAGGAGACCCAGGTTCGATCCCTGGGTGGGGATGATCCCCTGGAGAAGGGAATGGCTACCCACTCCAGTATTCTTGCTTGGAGAATTCCATGGACAGAGGAGCCTGGTGGGCTACAGTCCTTAGGGTCGCAAAGAGTCAGACACAACTGAGTGACTGACACTGGAACAGGCCCCTAGATGATAACTAGGCCAAGAAGCTCAGGATCAGGAAGAGACTTGCCCAGTGATACACTATCTGCTTAGTGGCAGAGCCATAAACAAAAACCTCTTATCTTCTGCATCCTAGTCAATGGCTGTTTTTTGTTTTTTTTTCTTTCCTTCCCACTATATCATTCCAAGTGATTGGCTAGAGATGCTCTCCTCCCAAAGATAATGGTGAGATCACCCACATGGTTAGCAGTCTTCTCTTTCCAGTGCCAGCAATGAATAAGATTCTAAAACAGACGGGAAGACTACCTCCTACTCACTGTAAAAACTGCCCATACTTCCTCATCTGGTAGTTTTTCTCTCCTCTCTCTTCATGAAAATAGAAAGTTCAGTGTACATAACAAAGTTGAATCCACCTTGCTATTTCTACAGATGTTGGGACTTTAACTGTATCACTTCCCAAGAGAATCAAATGGTATACAGTAGCTTCACTATGATCAGAACAAACACAGCTGGGTTCCTAAATGGTGCAACTCCTCCAATGCCTCTCCTGGGCTTTAGTTTTGCTATTGCTATTTTATTTCTTTAAGGAATGTTTATTGCACTCAGTTGACAAACATGAGTAAAGTTTCTAATTCTACAGACCAAAATACAGCCCCTCTTAAAAAGCAATATAGGTGAGGACAAAGTAACAACATTTGAGAAAGTAGATGGGAGGCAACATTTGAAATAATAGTTCCTCCCTCAAGCCAAGTTGGCATCTGAGTGGTAGCAGAATATGCCAATGATCAGTACTGAAATGGGTATTATTAAATCTGGGAATCCTAACTTAAGTGCCGTTAAAATAACTGAGGCTACTTACTTAAGTCCATTAAATAATCAGAAATTTGAATCTATTTATTCAGACTAGGATTCTTCATAGAATCAGATTAGAGCAGAATGAAATCTAGAGATTAGTCAGCCTTGTGGTTCTCAACTGTTTGAGGTACACAGACCCCCAAATCTGATTTGAGATGTGTGCTCTCTTCTAAAAAAATCACACACACAAAACATTTTATATACAATTTCAGGGGTTTTGTGGATCCCCTGCAACCTGCCCAGTTAAAAGACCAATGTGGTAATCTACTCACCTCTTTGGACAGACAATCTACACTTCAGAAAGGTTAACTTGCTCAAGTTCCATTAAAAAAATAGCCCTAAATTTTAAAATGTGAATTAGACATAACAACTCTAATTTGCAATAGCCCCTTACATGAATGAGTATATAGTGCTGTTTGGTTTAATATGCAATTTTATATATACAGCTTCATATTCTCCTAAATAAGATAGATTGGAAAAGAAGCTGCTCCATTTTATAGATGAGAACCCAAGGTTTAGAGACATTAAAGTTCCACCAACATGTGTTGAAAATCTATTATGTGCATCTACCCACCAACACTCAGTTAGGAGGCAGAGATAAAAAGATGGGCTCAAAGAAGATATTCGAGGGGCGTCAGTTCAGTGAAGGGGACAGAAATCCTCCTCCTTCATCCAAAGCACATCATTTCTAGTTTGGCCAGGTGGCAATAGTTGTAAAGAATCCACTTGCCAATGCAGGCGATACAGGAGACACGAGTTCGATCCCCGGGTTGGGACGATCCCCTGGACAAGGGCATGGCAACCCCCTCCAGTATTCTTGCCTGGAGAATCCCATGGACAGAGGAGCCTGGTGGGCTACAGTCTATGGGGTCACAAAGAGTCGGACACGACTGCAGTGACTTAGCATGCAGCACAGCACAGCATGCAGGAAGGGAGCATGGAGCAGGCAGGCCTGAGCAAGGTGGCAGAGAGACCTGCAAGCTTGACAAAAGATACGCGCTGGCTGCAGGTCCCAAAGCTAGAAGAATGACCAAGGTGGAACAGGAACCTATATGTTTGGGTCCTAAGGCTGGTATTTCCCCATGGGATGAGCTTCCCAAGGACTTTGAAATAAGATGAGGCTGAAAAATCATTCCTGGGAGCACAGCTTCAGTCACATCAGGAATGAATCCACCTAACTCTTCAATTTTCAATAAGTGTCGCTCTCAGTTAGTACATGCTCAGTACCTGTAAATCTGCTTTAGCACAGGAAAATTAATTAGCCGATTCAACTTAAACATGAGATAATTAAGTACGTAAACCTGAAACAGTTTCTTCCTACGAGTGACCATGTTACTATACTCAAATGTTCTCCCTGCATGCTTTTCCATTTTCTAATCTTGCCTCCTTTGTGTTTTGCTTTGGCTCTAACTATTTCTCTTTTCTTTACTGTTATGCTGGTAATCAGGGCCTCTGAATGGCTGGGTAGAAAAAAAAAGAAAACAAAAGTGATTCTTAGAGAGCCCATACAACTGTATTCTAAGTACAAAGCCACATTTCTACTATAGTTTCACTGTCTGTATTAAAGATGTCTGGAAAAAGAATAATAAGTATGCAGTGGGGGTTGGTAATAGCTGCATGGGTTGACACAGAGAGGATTGTTCAGCTATATTTTAAATGTTTTTCTTCCTGTCTTCTCTCCCTGACCTCCCACTGCCAGTGGCCCATTCCCTCACCCTCCTCAATCCATCCCCTAAAATGTCCTGAGCACATTTGAATGATGAATTATTTCCCTTTTCAGAGTCTCTGGAGCTATATTTGTAGCACTGTATTTAATATGATTTGCAGTACACAAGTTTAATTTGAATATTGCTCATTTATCAGTACTGAGTATATTTTAAGTTTGTTGAATCCTTTATTTTTTTAATGACCTCTGGAGGACAAAATTTTCTGTGGGTAATATTATCACGATATAATGTAAGACACAGAAGAGTTTTGATTTATAAAATTGGCTTCCATATAATTTTTCAGCACAACATGGGTTCAATACCTGTGTCAGGAAGATCCTCTAGAGAAGGAAATGGCAACCCACTCGAGTATTCTTGCCTGCGAAATCCCATGGACAGAGGAGCCTGGTGGGCTACAGTCCATGGGGTGGCGAACAGTCAGACATGACTGATATGCACACACGCAAATATCTATTGTATCAAGTCAGACCTACCCACTAAAGGCCTAAATGCTAACACTAAACTTAATGATAATCATAAGTTTATCATACATTTGTATGACAACTAAAGCATTATCTTATTTGTGTCTCAAAACAATTTGAGATTTAGAAAAGACTAAGATTATCCCCATTTTACAGACAAAGAAAATGAGGCTCAAACAGGTTAAGTGGTTAGTTCAAGGTCACACAGCTTCCACATGACAGAAATGGAACAAGAAATTAAAGGTAAAAGTTTTTCACATATGCTTAAACCCCTAGGATAAAAATTATCACAGCTCTCTCACCTTGACTTAAAAGTGTTAACAACAGCTTGTGAAAAATGAAAAGCCTTGAAGGAAGGCAGAATAAAAATCTAAGAGACAATCACTGATCTTTTATCTTCTAGACTTCAAGCTGAATCAAGTTCTTAAAAAAAAACCAATAAAGCCCAGACATTTTCATCATAACAAAATAAATAATTCAGTCAGGCTTTAGAGGACTCCTGCATTATGATTGGCTATTTGATATATTTGTGACTTAGCCGCCACTAAACTGATTAAAGCTAACCTCATTGACGCAGTTATGTCGACAGAGCCTGTGACACTGACAGTTATGAATGGAAAGTGTAAATAACAATAAATAACCTGAAGCTTCCACATTTATTCCTAATGGAGGATTTAGCACTTTGAAAAGTCAAATGCCTGATAGGCTAAAAATTACAGCTTTGGTCTATCTGGCGCCAAAGAAACTATTGAAATTCATCACTGTCCTCTCTTTAGGAAGATCTCCACAGACCCTCGGGTTCTTCCAGGCAGACAGGCAACTTTGACTTAAAAACAAAACAACTCCAATTCTCTGAGCTGCAAGCAGCTGTAGAAATTATCTGGTCTAACCCCACATTTCATATATGAGAAAATGAACAAAGGCCCAGAGAAATGAAATTAATTGCCTAAGGTCATCCAGTGAGTCATGATGGAGTCAGAGCTACAAGCTGCTATCTTCTTATTCCCAGTCCAATGCTCTTGTCACTAGACCACACAACAGGGAGAAATCTCCACCCAGGATACACAGGCAGCCTGCCTGCCTCCCTCCCTCTCTCCCTCTCTCTCTCACACACACACACACTTATACACACAGACATCAAATATGAATACTAATGGACCTATAAAGATAATTGAGTTCATATTCTCTGTGCTGAATTTCTATTGGTCTTAACAGAAACAGATCAAGGACTCTCAGATGTAAAATTATATGCAATTTTTCAAGTCCACCTCATGATTACCAATTAATGCCCTATTTTAAAGCATACCTGAAAATAACATGTACACTCTCTGCTTTATCACTAGCATTGCTTTTAATGAGTACAGTATGATTCCATTTTTGTAAGAAAATCTACATATGTGTATTTGAATATATGCAGAGAGAAAGCCAGAAAACTTATGGTCATCTCTAGGTGTTAGGATTCTGAGTGGTATTTATATTCTATTTTATATTTACCAATATTTACCAATTTTTCTTTCAAAACAAACACCTATAATTTATGTAATATCAACGGGATAGCAGAAAAGGAATAATATTAGAAATGTTACAATATTCAGACATATAAACTCTTGGTATTTTTCAGGTTCCAAAATAACTTCGCAACCTCAATGCATGGTCAACTAGGCTAATAACATAAAATATGCTCAATTAGAATTTCCTTCCTGGGAAACTAAAAAGCCTTTGAATCTGGTCATCATCCCTTTCCATGTGCACATTTGGTCTATAGAATATGGAAAGCAATTTATTAAGTTACTGTCCCCAGAGGGCCTCTCATCCAAATTTAGGAGTGGCTAGCTCAACAAGCAGGATGTTGTCCTAGAACATCTTCACTAAATTGATCTGATAAAGGAAAGGATAGTTTAAGTTAGTTAAGTGTGATTAACAACTACTTTCCAAGAATAACAAACATCAGCTAACATTTACTGAGCACTTGCTGTATACTAAGCACTATTCTAAGTTAAGTTTTACAAGCATCATATCATTTACTTCTCACAACAATTGTGTGTGTGCGGTTGGGTCCTATTATTTATTATCCCTGTTTAAGGAAATTGAGGCTTAGAGAGGTTAAGTGTGCTTCCCTAGGTAACAAGATTCAAGCTCAAAGTCAATTTGTTCCAGAATCTATTCTCTTAAACACTACACTACTTTTTATTATTTTTTTCCATACCTGGAGTAACTCTAAATCACTGCTAATAAAGTGTTTCCAAGTAGAGTTTCTATCAGATTTGCTTTAATAAGCAAAGCTCATTATAATTAGCAGCCCCAATTAATGGGCTTGCTCAAGTCCTTCAAGCAAATTAAACATGCCTTCCTACAAATCTTATATACACTATTAATTTGTTTAGCAGATTCTTTCATAAACTTCAGTCCAAGTCAAATTATCACAATATTCAAATTAACAGAGCCAAAAGTTAATGAGAGTTCACTCTAGATCATTAATTTTTACAAAATATTTACCTCCTGCCTTGCCTTCACTTCCGCCATTTCAGCACTTACTGCTACTCTTACAGTTACACTTATGGCACTGTACAGACGTATGTCTGCATTATTATAGTTTCCATATAACGGGCTTCTGACCACTTTCAAATTAAAAAGGAAAAGCCCAACTGTGGTCCTGCTTTATTTGTGAGACATTTCTAACATAGTCTCTAAAGAGCTATGCTTTAATAATTTGTTAAAAACCTAGTCTAATGCCAAATAAATATACAGTAGAAGAAAATGCCCAAGTTGACATACGTAATTAACACTTGCATTCAATGTTCTTAAACAGTCCTCTCTCTTGTTATGCCAAGTCTGATGGTCCAGAATTCTGGTGTCTAAATTAGTACCAGTCCACCCCACTCCCCAAACAAATAAGCATAATTAGACTGCTTCTGTCTAGCTTCTCTCTCCCATGTACATCATATAGGCAAAGCTTCAGATCAGTTCTGAGTTCCTTATTTTGACTAATACAGGTCACCTTCTCAACCCTCCCATGTTTACATTCACACAAAAGAAAAAATAACAAGAGTGCCACAAAACTTCAACTGGAAATGCTTGAAAATATAATCAGTGAACATAAAGCACATTGAAATCTCTTGAGGAAAAGTGTGTACAAACCATACCTTTAAAATATTGAATATTTCTATTAAAGTTTTAATACGCCTGGTATAGAAGATACGAGCAGAGAATTCGAGTTCAAGGAGTCCAGGTAAGTGTTTCCTCTAAATAGATTTTATGAGCAAAGAAATGACAGACCCCCATGTTTCTCTAACACTGTCGTGCCCACATTTTAACTAGGCCAGGAAAGAGAGGCCCTGTGTGGTATGGCTAACTACTTATGGGAGTGATTTCACCATACAACTATAGCAAATTTATTTCAGTTCCAGATATCACTTTCCCCATTAACTCAGGAGACCAAAGGAGCATAACCGCCTTCCTTTCATCCCTGTCAAACTCAGCAAGTTTCTCAGGAAGCAAATACTATTTAAATCATTTTCATAATTCTAAAATGCCTGTAAGACAAGCCCAGGGTCTAATTATGCCACTTAAATTTGTTGAAGATGTTTGGGTTTTTCTTTTTTTTAATTTCAATACCGAAAGAGCCCAAGGGTTTAAAGCCCTAATAATCTAATAAACTTTGCTAAGTGAACATTGTAACAGATACGCCTGGATGGGATTTTGTAAATACCAGACAATTTCCCCTGATCTTTATCAGGGAAAAGAAGTCTAAATCTTTGGCAGGAAGAAATTAAATGTAGTGCAAAATAATAACATCTGGCCAGATTGTGTTTGTCAGAGTAGCAGCCCCTTTAGATGTCAGCCTGAAAAGTACTAAAATGAACTCTGAAGGGGGTGTGTGCAATTCTTTATGAGGCAATAGGAAAGGCTGCCGTGCTGCCACAGAATACTCGGGGTACAATTAACTCGCCAGAGTATGTCCCTACAGAGAATCGTTTCACATCAATGGAATTTGAAGCCTTATGCCAAATAAAATTTGGGGGCCATTCTTGAGGCATTTTGTTTATTTCTCCATTACTGTACAGATTTCTAACAGCACTTTCTATTTCTCAAAACCCTCTACGATCATTTTTATCACTTCATAAATCTTATTTTTATCTCCTACCTCCAAGGGAGACAGTGTGGCTCAATGAAAAGGGCAATGACTTTAAAGTTAGAAACTTAATGCTGCCACTTACTGGTTATGTGGCCTTGAGCAGATTGCTTAATGGCTCCGAACTCCAGCTTCCATGTCTGTGAAATGGGGATAATAATACCTAGCCATATCACTACCATAAGGAAGATTAATCAAAACTAGCACACAGTCTTTCAGTAAACTTAGTTAACCTTGCTTTTCCTTCATGTAAGTGACCCAGACGAGTTCAAATGTCTAACCTCACAAATGTCTAACCAGCTATCCAGAGGCCTCTGACCTTCAAGAAGGCTTAAGTTATGCAAGTATACACTATCTTCCCCTCCCATCAAAATACAAACAAAAGCCTTCAAGGTTATATTTGAAATATTATGTGTATCATTTAAGCCTCTTCTTCCACTATCACCCATCTCAACCATCTGGCAGAGATTGCCACAAAGAACATACTTTGTTTTTCTACTAATGATTACTTTGATGCATGAGATAGCTTAACTGTTTTTCCTCTGATTTTTTTAAGCTGGCATTTAGAGAGGGAGAATTCTGGTCATAATTTTTTTTAAGAGAAAGGTTTTCCTAATAAACAACTCTCTCCAGAATATGTACCACAAAACAATGCTCAACTGCTGATTTATCTGATAGGCCAGTGTGTCTGTTTCAAATGTTAATTG
Source organism: Ovis aries (assembly GCF_016772045.2). Lineage (NCBI taxonomy): Eukaryota > Metazoa > Chordata > Mammalia > Artiodactyla > Bovidae > Ovis > Ovis aries. Next base: position 100,954,542 of record NC_056080.1, on the reverse strand, counting down.
CTAGAAAGAGTACTGTTTTTCCAGTCCCCAAGGAATACGAGTGTGGACAGAAGGCTTTGGGTTTTCTCCCACCTACTGCTCTGTTGGACAGGAACAGGCACTTTGGCCTCACTGAATGAGTTTCTTTAGCTACCCTTCATGGGCTGGGCATGTGGGAGTAAACACGCATACTACTTCAAAGAATAGTTCCAGGGCCCATTTTCCCAGCTGGGAAGGTGGGAAGGATGCCCAGAATCCATGCTCCAGGCCCAGACTGGTGGCAGGCAACATTTCACCACCCTCCCAGGGCCTTTCCAGCTACCAGAGCACAGACTTCAGTGCAATTCTAGACCAAGATTATATCCTAGTAAATGGTCAGAAAGGTCTCAGATCCACAGGGGAAAAAAGGCAATGCTGATAGCAGTACTATAAACAGGAACTCATTCAGACTAATGGTCAGTGTCAAAGATAACTGCATAACAACAACAATAATCCTTTAAACTTTTCAAAGCATTTTTATATACATTACCTCTTTTGGTCCTCAAAAGCTCCGGCAAGTTGGTAGATCCGGTGTCATCACACACATAAGAAAACAAATTCAGACACTTTAAATTACTTACCAATTTTTACACAGCTACTGTCAGAATAGGAAATAGAACATATTTTTGATTCATCTAAGGCTATCATCAATTAGGCAAAATCCAAAGGCTATATTGAAAGCCTAAGAAAGATATTGATACATTTGACTGGAAGTGTTTTTAAAGCACCATAAAAAATGAATATTGAATTAACAAATCAGTAAAATCAATATAACATATAAAATGGGTTATCATCCTGAATATATAAAGAGCTCTTAAAAATCAATAAGAAAAGGGCATTTCAATAAGAACAATGAATAGCTAAATTTTTTAAAAGATGAAAAATATTAATGAGAAAAATCACAAAATAAAAAGTACAAATGATCAACAAAGTTTCCTGATAAGAAAAGAGTACTATTTCTTCACCTAAACTGGGGTTATTCTATAAGGGCAAATGGTCAGGAAAATGGACGTTCATACATTGCTAGGAAGAGTGAGAAGAGATACAACTTGATGGAAATCAAATAGGCAATAAATGTGAGAAACTTTAAAAACTGCATAAGCCCCTGACCCAGCAATTCCAGTTCCAGGAATTTATCCTAAGGAAATAAAGATATGCATAAATACTTACTTACACGGACATTATTTTACTATGGTCTACTGAAAGCAACCTAAATCTCTAACAATAGAGAGAGTTGGATTAATAACATGAGAAAATAGCATGACTAAGTACTAGGTAACCTCTAAATATTCTATTACTATTATATTATACAAATATTTACATGGAAAGATGGTTATATTGCATTGCTTGAAAGAGCAGTGTAATCCATTTTTTAAATATATACATACCTATACCTGTACAATACTGAACAAAAGTATGTTAAATCATATACTAAAACATTAATAGTAGTTATCTTCTGGGGGATAGAATGTGGGTCATTTTATTTCCTACTGTTTCATTTCTTTGTGTTTTTTTTATTTTATCTAATAAACATGTATATTCATTTGTATACTAAAAACTTATTTTAAAAAAAAGAATATTCTCAAACAAAGTTTGCTGTATTACTTTAAAGTGCCCACAGTCATCAAGAATGACATATAAGAGTGTATCTGGAAAAGGTGATCGATGCCACCATTCTTGTTATTCTTGGTCACAAGATGTACATCTTTGGCTTTGCACTTTGTTCACAGTTCTCTGTGA